>NC_035108.1:346367469-351167469 GCF_002204515.2 Aedes aegypti
CTTCGAAAATTTTCGGTTCGAGGGTAATTACACCGCCGCGAAGCTATGTTGCCACATTTACGCACCCGCTGCCTGTCGCATCCTTGGGGCCATCTCATCACAGGCGGGATGGCGCCGATCCCGTTGATGACGACGCGCGATCCGGTGCATCGCCAATGGAGTGCAATTGAAATAATTGAGGGCTTCGGCGGAGGATGAAACGCACTCCGGATGGAGATTGCGGTGCAGATTGGGGATCCCTGGACGGTTGCCCGTCCGTAGTAAGCTGTCATTTATCACGGATATTTCGACAATATTCGACAGGGTGCTGGCAATGCCGCCGCGTACGGTGAATGATGTTTCCATGTGACCATCATCAAAATAGAATAATTGTCGGGTGCTCGGATCATCAGTGAAGTTGCAGTCTGAACGGGTGTCGCGGTTCTTTTTGAACATTTTCTTCCGAATTGGTTCCAAGGTGTTTATATTTGGGGCGAAGCATTTAATTTAAGGAAAATATTACTTGGTGCTGATATTTTTTGGCGGGCGACTGGACTTAAAAAAATAAATTACAGTGAAACCTCCATGAGTCGTATTGAAGAGACCATCGACTCATAGAAATATCGAGTCATGGAACAGCAATCCTTTGGAAAGCTTCTTCTAAGGACCATCATAGTAACCTGAAATTTTGTTTTTAGTATGGTTCCATAAGTCGATATCGAGTTATGGAACATCGACTCATGGAGTTTTCACTGTAAAAAAATCATAAACTAAAGGGTAACGAAGCTTTATTAAAATATTTCTTTATCCATTCAAAAGAGCAATATATATCATAATCAAAAAAAAGGAACATGATAATGTGTTCACTGTATCTGATTGTCCAACCGAATGTTTAACAGTTAACATATTTCATGTAAACTTTCTTCATTTTGAACGGAAAAACTGGTTTTGGAGTTTTCGATGATAACGATAATAATTGCGTCATAATCTGTCAAATTTATAAACGTTGATGATTCATTAAGGATCAAGAATCCATCATTCAATCATCAGCAATCATCAAAGATGAAAAACCAGTTTTTTCGTTCAAATAAAAAAAATCCTCATAAAAATCTATCATTGCATACAGATAGGAAACGCAATGCAATGATAGATTTTCATAAACATTGCTTCGACTTTAAGCAAAATATCGGTTTTGCAAATTTGAAAACGATGATGGTTATTTTCCTCTTAAAGAATTTAGCGGTTTTAAGGTAATTTCATTTGACCTTGTGGGTATTCGTTGCTCTGATTTATAGACATTGTAGACATTCAAATTTGACTCGATTACCTTTCAGAAAGAATCGGATAACCACCAAGAACTCAACGCTCCAAATCAGCTATAAAGTATAAGTTCAGAACATACAAGCCCTTCAATAGTTTTATATTAGCATTAAATGCCTGTTTTTGAGAAATATATTACTTCGCTTTCGATACCTGGAAAAGCTTTCAATCGACCAACCCCTAGCAGTTGCTACCTTATTAAAACTTAAAAATTACTGCAGCGCCTCCCACTTTTCACAGATGATCAGTTGAAATGCCGCCACAATGGACTAGCCGAAACAAAATAAAGAAAGTTATATTTCAAAGAACCTCTGATTTCAACAGCTCGTGGAACACTTCACATCCGAACACGCTGAAATCGATAGAATCTCGAGAACAGACAGACAAAAGAAAAACAAAGACGATTTCGTTCTCCACCTTCTTCTAATTACCGACAGCATCTCTCCTTTTCTTTTTTTATCGCCGTTTGACGGGGACGCTCGATGGACAAAACGATCGACAATTCTCATTTCGGTGCGACCTAACCGATAAAAGCACCCCCTTTAGTGCGTACTAAAAACACGTGTAAATTACCCGTTTTGACGCGCTTTCGCTCCATTTTACGAGGGCCTACTGCGCGCCGTCATCCTTTGATGGAACACATAGCGCTGCTGATGTGCGACTCGTCATCATCAGTCTCAGTCTCAGTAGCCTTATTGGTAATTTCCCTCCGGAATGCGGTCCCCCTGGCAGCGGCGTTGCAATGAAACCGAGACAGAAGAGCTGTCAAATCTTGAACTGTCACGCCCTTGTCGAATTTTCGACGAAATTTGCACGGGCAGCCGTAAAAAGATTTAGTAGCCCATTCTGACTCCCCCTTCGCCGCTCGTCACACACTCAATTTGAACTTACAGTATTGGACAATGCTGAAATTAGAATCATTATCAGTCGTGTCCGGTTCGCGTTACTAGTGCGAAACGATATTCGTATTCAGTCGAGAATGGAGCCGGTGAGCTCGTTTCATGCTTATGATAACACATTTTAATCGTGGCAACGTTACTTTTGTGAAATTTTCAAATCTATTCTACCAAAGTTAACCATATTGTACAGAAAATCGTAAAAGTTGCAAATGTTTCGCCCAATACTGTACCCAAACTCGAACAAACGCGTCCAATGACGATGATGACGCGATAAAAAAGGATGTCGTAAAAGCCGTCATGTACCGGGGATCGATCCCCGTTTTACGGGATATTTCACCCGCGGCAACGCCACCCTCCAGGCGCTGACAGCCCCATCTCGGTGCGGTTCTTTGTACTCTCGTTCTCGGCTTCGTTCGTATCCGAGCTCCGATTTTCCTCGGAGGCAAGCATCAATATTCCCGACACCACATTGGCCATCATTTGACCGAGGGAGAGAGAGAGACCGAATCCCTTGCGCGATTGTTGCTCCCCTGTAATTACACCGGAATGCCGCATCAACTGGGCCCCATTTCTTCCCTGCTAACGCTTTGATAATCATAAATATAACGCAACATTAACAGTCGTCATCTTCATCGCCGTCCGCGGATCACGAGATTCGCACCGAAGACGAAGGAAAACTGCACTTTGATTAATGGCGAAAAACTAACGCCGAAAACAATTATTCCGCCATAAACCATTTCCCCTTCGGACAGACAGAGAGAGAGAGAGAAAAAGTGATCGTTCTTTCCCAGCTGAAGTGCAAGTTGCCGAGAAGCTACAATATTGCTCCAGGTAACAAGATTTACGATCTAAATTAGCGTTATTGATTGCGGCGGAGTCCGCTTTGGTTTGCGTTTTGCATACGCAGATTTGGCACATTGTTGCACCCTCGTCGTCGCGGTCGCTTGATGTCAGATCGAGCTGTCAAATTAGGGAACAATAACAGAAACGATTGGGGCCTATCTACAAGTTTCATAACGCTGAAGTCAGACGATGGATGTGTGTGGCTGAGTGTCCTATACAGTATGGATTCGCTCGTTGGGGGTCGCTACATGGAATGACTCGATGGTTGAATGTTCGCGGGTTGGAAAATATTCCAACTAAAAAGCACTCAAATGTCAACAGAAAATGTCAAACTGACTGACGATGGAGTACCGTCGCATTGCAGTCTCCATATATAGAACAAATGCGTATGTACATGTGCGTTTCGTGACGATTTGCTCTCCAGATGCGTTAGTGTGGAGCATTTTCACCAGCTGTCAGTTGTTCCAACTAACGGATCGGATCCGCTAGATGGAAGGCAGTCGTGTTCCAAACAGCGAATCCCCGCTGTACGCTTTTACACAAGACGATTCAAATCAGCTGATGTCTAAGCACTTTGACAGTTCATCTAAGGAGATGACAGCCCAGTGTATAGTAGTGTTTAGTGGAGAAATATGTCAATGTACCATTGCAAGACACAGTTTGTGCAAGCGCAAAGCATGAAATCTCGCATGATCTGAGATAACGCCCTAAAAGCCATTGGTAACCACGTGTGTAGCTCGTTGTTTCTGAGCAAATGAATGAATCAGCGTCCAAACCAGGATGCCAGATGATTATTTCCAATGTCTTCCAATTGCATGGACAAATGTCTTCCAATGTCTTCCACTTAAAATTTTTCAATTATCATGCGAACCTCCTAGTCCTAGTCCAAATTTCCGGGATAAGGTCCAAGTAAAAATAAAGCAAATGTCAAAACTGAAAAAATCAGTTTTCTGCTAGAAAATTCCCAATTCTGAAAAAAAAATACACACAGATGTTTTACTTTCATAATAAAACTGCTGTTTTTTTATTTGTTGATTTCAACGCAGAAAACTGCTTTTTCAGTTGTGACATTTGCTCCATTTTTTTAACTAAGCTCTCCTTCATCATGTTTGACATTATTGTTGAGGAATTTTTTCAAAGAAATCCTCCACAGCTCCTCTAGCATATTGTTTTTAAACTATGCTTGTCAGGCAACGGTTGTGCATGGTTTTATTTTTAACCAGATCTCAATTTAATCGGAAGCTTCCTTGGTTATGAATAATTATTCCTGAGATTCTTCACAGATTCTACATGAACCTCTAAAAATATATCTACATTCATTTAGTCAAGCTATTCTCCATGACGGGGTTGGTGGTCTGATGGCTACCGCTTCTGCTTCATATGCAGAAGGTCATGGGTTCAATCCCAGGCCCGTCCCTTTCCTCGTACTTTGAGTTGTATATCTCTCACTTGCTTCTATCTTCCATTCTAAATATATCTCACTCAAACTATTCGTTCATAGCAAACGCTAGAACCAGAGACGGACAAGAAACCGTTTCCCTAACGCTTCCTACTCCACGCGCACGCCTTTCTTACGCCTGATACATAGGCAGTCTGCTAACCACAAAAGCAAACCTCTCTGCCATGCCTTTCCCCCAATCCATACACTCCCGCATGAACTGACGTGGATGCAGTGGAATATACGGTCTACGTGGAGGTCAGTTCAATGCATCACAATTCCTCCCCCTCCCCTCATTGGCCTGCATTCTGACGTGGCAGGTGCCATTGTTGCCTAAAAATAGAAGATCACCAGCACTTATACACTGAGGATGCCTGTTAGTCCCAAGCAGTCATTCGGTTGGTTCCTTGTGTAAGTGCAGCTGATCTTGGCGATACTGGAGTGCATCCACGGGCGGCCAATCAAGCTCAAGCCAAGCTCATTCATTTAGTCAAGCTATTCTCCAGTGATGTTACATGAAATGTTCCTTCAGAAATTTTCTATGATATTCCAAGCCAATCACCTAGAAACTTTTTGTTCTTCGTACAAGAATTTCTTCAAATGTTAAATCAGTGATTTTTGCAACATTTATCCCAAAATTTCATAAAGAATTTCTCCAGGAATTCCTCAAGAATTTTTATACAGAATTTTAAACACGCACCTCCTACTCCAGTAATTTCCAGAAATTCTAGCAAAAATAAAATATTTTTTCTTGATTTTCTTCATATTCTTTAGCAAATATCTCAATCTCATGTACTCCTCTATGAATTCTTCTCGCGATATTAAAAATTTCGTAAACAGTTGTTTGCGTACAAATGCGAAGTGGTACGGTATTATACTCGACGAGCGATGCAACATGTCGATTTAGATTGGATGTCGCACCACCCCTGAGTCGTCGGATCTACGAGTTGTTGGATCTTCAACGGGAGTCGAATCAGTTCATCTTAGTGCTCATAGTCTCTGAGTACTAGCTGCGAGTTACTATGTACTTTATCATCCAGAGCGGGAGAACGTACGATCCTCAACGAGAGCACGTAGTACATTCTCATAGATGAGCCAGCGAATCGTCGGGAAAACCAAAGGACAGACAGTACGCATTTACACCTCGCCGGGATCGGTAGTTAACTAATCAGTGTGAGCATTTATGAAGATGTAGAGTGTGATAGCAATAAAATTTCTCATTAGTAGTTAAGAAATTGCGAATAAATCAAATTAAACGTAAAGTAGTGCCAATAAACGATACGTAGTGTTTCCTAAACTGTGAATAGTGGTTGTTATCTGCTTCGATACGAAAAGGTTACTCCGAACCATCTAATTGGCTAGCTAACCATCCTCTCGACACTGGAGTCGATTGATGACAAAGTGATGTAAGTCCTCTTCTCGCCCTGACCGCTACATCTGGTCCTTCGAACCGGATGGTCGTCGACGCGATTCCGACCACCCGGTGAAGCCACGGCAAATGGTTCCGACGCCATTCCTGCGAATCCAAGCTATTCAATCAGGATATTGCCATTAAATATTTTCCGCCCGTCGCCATCTTTCAACGCCAAGTGAAGCTGCTTGAGAATAATTGTTCAGGCATTGACAATTATTCTAAAAGGTGAGTGATATTTAATCGCTCTACAAGTTTATCGCTCGTCTACC
This sequence comes from Aedes aegypti, assembly GCF_002204515.2. Lineage (NCBI taxonomy): Eukaryota > Metazoa > Arthropoda > Insecta > Diptera > Culicidae > Aedes > Aedes aegypti. Next base: position 346,373,632 of record NC_035108.1, read on the forward strand.
GGGTCTTCTCTGCTTACATGTTACCATTGTCCAACGGGACAATTATCATCGTTTTCTGTGCACTGTGATCTCCACCTGAGACATTCCGGTCGACTTTCCCGGAATTTTGCGATATTTCATCGCATCCTGCGCACAATTGAGGCAAGCCAGCGCCATTGCTGAACGGACACCAACCCGTACTTCGTGTAAGCAGCCCAATTAGCAGCCATTGCTGACACAGCCACATCCACACCAAAGGACGTATCGCAGTTCGAGAAAGGGAAATTTTATAAATACAAGGCACTTTATTGCCTTTGAGAAGGTAATTATCGCTCCATTTCGTTAGTTTCGCCTTTTCCGGGCTACCTGTCTCAATTTGTAGATCCTGATTCACCGCCATGTCCGGACTCGAACGTAAGCTCGCTACTTGAAGACGCGACGCCGCAGCATCCTGACGTCATTGGCCTCCATCGAGAAGTTCGTTGCATCATACCAAGAGGAGGCAGACGAGCCCGAAGTGCCGATACGACTAGAAGCAATCGTTACGCTGTGGACGGAGTTTAACAAGGTACAAGCCGATTTAGAAACCCAAGATGAAGCCCCTGATGCCCTTGAAATATACCTCAAAGAGAGGTTGAGTTTGAAAATTCCTACTACAAGTCAAGGGTTTTCTTTCTCAACGTTGCCCTGCCCCTTCAAGCACGCCCACTTCTAACCCCCTGCTCAAAGCCATTCGAATCACGTAAAGCTGCCCGATGTTAAGCTACCAATTTTCACTGGCAACTATGAAACGTGGCTTAACTTTCACGACCTGTTCGTGTCGCTCGTACACTCATCATCAGAGTTGTCGAGCATTCAAAAATTTTATATCTTCGGTCGTCAATGGCTGGAGAAGCACTGAAGCTAATCCAAACGATACCGATTAGCGCGACTAATTACTCTGCGCATGGAATCTCCTAGTCGAGCATTCCAGAACCCCAAGGTTCTAAAGCGCAATTATGTTCAGGCATTGTTCGATTTTCCTGTGATTCGCAAGGAGTCGCCAGATGAGCTTCACTCGTTAGTCGAGAAGTTCGAAGCGAATGTGAAGGTGCTTAAACAATTAGGAGAAAGCACTGAATATTGGGACATACTTTTGATCCACTTCCTCTCAAGCCGCTCGACCCCATCACTCGGCGTGACTGGGAGGAATTTTCCGCCACTCGTGACAACGTGGTGTTCAAGGACCTTACGGATTTCATTCAGCGTCGAGTCAGTGTCCTGCAGCAAATGTCTTCCAAACAACCCAATCCCAACAAGCTTATCAGCCTCGTAAACCATCAAACCCTCGCATCGGTAGCCATGGAGCCTTCCAGGAGAATCGACGAAAGTGCCTCTTCTGCCCGGAAGAACATCCAATCTACATGTGCAGCATATTCAGTCGCATGCCAGTTGAAGAGAAGGAAAAACTCATCAAGCGACATCAACTGTGTCGCAACTGTTTTCGTAAGGGTCACATGGCTCGTGACTGCCCATCGGAAAATTGTTGCAGGAGGTGCAATTCTCGCCACCACACGCAACTGTGCACCACTAACACATCCACCCAAGGGAGATCAACAAATGCAGCTGTAACGACGAGCGACGTCCGAAACGCCACCCCTTCCACTTCTGGCGCCACCCCATCTGATCCACCATCATCTTCGGCTTCGAGAGCGTCAACATCCACGATGAACGCTGCCCACTCGGGAGTTACTAGTTGTAATTCACACAACCAGGACGATCAAAAGTGCTTCTCGCCACTGCAGTGGTAATCGTCGTCGACGACGCTGGAAGGGAGCATTTTGCACGCGCTCTACTGGATTCTGGGAGTGAATGTTGTTTTGCTACCTCTCAACTATCGCAAATGATGAACGTTAGACGGACAAGAGTGGATGTGCCGGTCGCTGGGATCGGGAATCAGCATTGAAGGTGAAGCATCAATTCCGAGCCGTCATCAAATCTCGTAACTCAGATTATACAACTAGTGTCGACATGCTCATTTTGCCCAAGGTCACCATGGACCTTCCCTCCACTGATATTGATGTATCTCGCTGGGACATTCCGTCTAACATCACTCTCGCTGACCCAGCATTCTTTCAATCTAGCACTGTCGACATTGTACTGGGAGCAGAGATTTTCTTTGACCTGTTTGCTGTGTCAGGACGCATTTTTCTTGGAGAATCTCTTCCACTCTGACCAACTCGGTCTTTGGATGGGTAGTGTCGGGAAGAACTGCCCAATATTCGTCCCAAACTTCTGTACGTTGCAATGTCGCTACTGTTGCCGACCTCCATGACTTCATGGAAAAATTTGGAAAGTGGAGGAGGATCCAACTGCCACTAGCTATTCCCCAGACGAAACAGCCTGCGAGGATTTCTTCCAGCGTACGGTTTCTCGTGATTCGTCGGGCCGATACATGGTACGTCTTCCGTCAAGGAGGCAATGATTCAGCGACTAGGAGACAACCATAAATCAGCACTGCATCGTTTTCGTCTTCTGGAGAATCGTCTTTCTCGGGACGCTTCAATTGCCCAGCAGTATCGGGATTTCATGACCGAATATCTCCGATTGGGCCACATGGCGCCGCTTAGTAGTGTTGGAGAAGAGATTGAACCAAAATACTACCTCCCACATCACCCAGTAATTCGAGACAGCAGCACGACCACAAAACTGCGCGTCGTATTCGATGCGTCCAGCAAAACGAGCAGTGGCATCTCTTTAAACGACGCTCTTCTCGTCGGCCCCATCGTGCAGGACGATTTGCGGTCGATCGTTATGCGTTCTCGCACCCACGAGATAGTTCTCATTGCGGACGCAGAGAAAATGTACCGCCAAGTGCGACACTCTTCCGAAGATTATGCATACTTGTGCATTTTTTGGCGAATTTCTCCAGAGCAACCAATACAGACATTTGTTCTGCAAACGGTAACGTACGGAACGGCATCGGCTCCCTACTTAGCATCTCGCGTACTAAAACAGCTGGCAAGCGATGAGGCTGCGAACTATCCAATCGCAGCGAAGGTAGTGGAAAATGACTTTTACGTCGATGATCTTTTCACCGGAGCAGCTACAGCAGCAGAAACAATCGAGCTCAGAGAGCAAATCGACGGCATGCTTTCCAAAGGAGGATTTTCCATGAGAAAGTGGGCATCAAATTGTGAAGCCGTCTGGAGGGCATTCCGTCTGAGAACCGGGCTCTACAACACTCGATCGACTTCGATCGGATCAAACAATCAAGACACTTGGCCTGCACTGGGAGCCAGGCACGATCTCCTCAATATAAAATCGATCTACATTTGCCACTCAACACCGTTCTCACGAAGCGCCTCACGTTGTCCTACATTGCTCAACTCTTTGATCCGTTGGGACTGGTTGGACCAGTCGTTGTAACAGCCAAGGCATACATGCAGACACTCTGGACTCTCAGAGCGAAAATGGAAAGATATGGGAATGGGATCGGGAACTCCCAGTGAGTTTGAGAGATCGATGGATCGCCTACCACCCGATCTTCCCACTCTCAACAACTTGAGAATAAATCGCTTTGTTCTTCTCTCCAAACCACTAGAATAGAGCCCATATGTTTTCGGATGCATCTGACATCGGATACGGCACCTGCGCCTACTTGAGATCCACCGACAGTCTCGGTCGAATCAAAGTTGCTTTGCTGACCTCAAAATCAAGAATCGCTCCTCTAAAACGCCAAAGTACTCCCAGGCTTGAGCTGTGTGGATTTGCTCTCCGCCGAGTTGTACCAGCGCATTTCCACATCTCTTCAATTCCCTTTTATTGCAGTTTTCTGGACTGATTCTATGACCGTAATTACGGCTAAATGCATCACCCTCTACGTGGACCACTTTGTCGCTAACAGGGTATCCAAGATTCAGCATGCGACGCAGAAATGCATTGAACCATATTGCTGGACTCCAGAACCCGGCTGATGCATATCCCGTGGCTGTCTGGCATCCGAGCTCATCAGCAACAAGCTTTGGTGGGTGGCCCAGATTGGTTGGAGAAAGAGAAGGATTACTGGCCTGTTCCCGGACAGCAGTGTCGAGCGACTGATCACAGCGATAGTGAGCGACGAAGATCTGCAGCAGTGTTTGCTTCTACCACTACCGAACCTTCATTCATCGATGAATACAGTGGAAAATTCTCCAGCTACACAAAAATGGTCCGTACCACAGCGTACTGCGCCGTTTCTTTGCGATATTGCGATCACCGAAAGAAGATCGGACCTTCACCTTCCTAACAACCAACAACTCAAAACTGCCGAACATGCGCTCATAAGGCTGCTGCAGCAACAGTGCTTTCCAGATGAGTGGAAGCGATTGCAAAGTGGACAACACGTTGCCAAAAGTTCACGACTGAAATGGTTTCATCCTACGATCTCCTCCAATGAAAACATCATTCGAATCGGCGGTCGTCTGGGCCAGTCCAAACAGGCATGCTGTTTGGACTGGCCCAGACGACCGCCGATTCGAATGATGTTTTCATTGGAGGAGATCGTAGGATGAAACCATTTCAGTCGTGAACTTTTGGCAACGTGTTGTCCACTTTGCAATCGCTTCCACTCATCTGGAAAGCACTGTTGCTGCAGCAGCCTTATGAGCGCATGTTCGGCAGTTTTGAGTTCGTTGGTTGTTAGGAAGGTGAAGGTCCGATCTTCTTTCGGTGATCGCAAATATCGCAAAGAAACGGCGCCAGTACGCTGTGGTACGGACCATTTTTGTGTAGCTGGAGAATTTTCCACTGTATTCATCGATGAATGAAGGTTCGGTAGTGGTAGAAGCAAACACTGCTGCAGATCTTCGTCGCTCACTATCGCTGTGATCAGTCGCTCGACACTGCTGTCCGGGAACAAGGCCAGTAATCCTTCTCTTTCTCCAACCAATCTGGGCCACCCCACCAAAGCTTGTTGCTGATGAGCTCGGATGCCAGACAGCCACGGGATATGACATCAGCCGGGTTCTGGAGTCCAGCAATATGGTTCCAAGTGCATTTCTGCGTCGCATGCTGAATCTTGGATACCCTGTTAGCGACAAAGGTGGTCCACGTAGAGGGTGATGCATTTAGCCAGTTAATTACGGTCATAGAATCAGTCCAGAAAACTGCAATAAAAGGGAATTGAAGAGATGTGGAAATGCGCTGGTACAACTCGGCGGAGAGCAAAGCTCCACACAGCTCAAGCCTGGGAGTACTTTGGCGTTTTAGAGGAGCGATTCTTGATTTTGAGGTCAGCAAAGCAACTTTGATTCGACCGAGACTGTCGGTGGATCTCAAGTAGGCGCAGGTGCCGTATCCGATGTCAGATGCATCCGAAAACATATGGAGCTCTATTTCTAGTGGTTTGGAGAGAAGAACAAAGCGATTTATTCTCAAGTTGTTGAGAGTGGGAAGATCGGAGTGGTAGGCGATCCATCGATCTCTCAAACTCACTGGGAGTTCCCGATCCCATTCCCATATCTTTCCATTTTCGTCTCTGAGAGTCCAGAGTGTCTGCATGTATGCCTTGGCTGTTACAACGACTGGTCCAACCAGTCCCAACGGATCAAAGAGTTGAGCAATGTAGGACAACGTGAGGCGCTTCGTGAGAACGGTGTTGAGTGGCAAATGTAGATCGATTTTATATTTGAGGAGATCTGTGCCTGGCTCCCAGTGCAGGCCAAGTGTCTTGATTGTTTGATCTCGATCGAAGTCGATCGAGTGTTGTAGAGCCCGGTTCTCAGACGGAATGCCCTCCAGAACGGCTTCACAATTTGATGCCCACTTTCTCATGGAAAATCCTCCTTTGGAAAGCATGCCGTCGATTTGCTCTCTGAGCTCGATTGTTTCTGCTGCTGTAGCTGCTCCGGTGAAAAGATCATCGACGTAAAAGTCATTTTCCACTACCTTCGCTGCGATTGGATAGTTCGCAGCCTCATCGCTTGCCAGCTGTTTTAGTACGCGAGATGCTAAGTAGGGAGCCGATGCCGTTCCGTACGTTACCGTTTGCAGAACAAATGTCTGTATTGGTTGCTCTGGAGAAATTCGCCAAAAAATGCACAAGTATGCATAATCTTCGGAAGAGTGTCGCACTTGGCGGTACATTTTCTCTGCGTCCGCAATGAGAACTATCTCGTGGGTGCGAGAACGCATAACGATCGACCGCAAATCGTCCTGCACGATGGGGCCGACGAGAAGAGCGTCGTTTAAAGAGATGCCACTGCTCGTTTTGCTGGACGCATCGAATACGACGCGCAGTTTTGTGGTCGTGCTGCTGTCTCGAATTACTGGGTGATGTGGGAGGTAGTATTTTGGTTCAATCTCTTCTCCAACACTACTAAGCGGCGCCATGTGGCCCAATCGGAGATATTCGGTCATGAAATCCCGATACTGCTGGGCAATTGAAGCGTCCCGAGAAAGACGATTCTCCAGAAGACGAAAACGATGCAGTGCTGATTTATGGTTGTCTCCTAGTCGCTGAATCATTGCCTCCTTGAACGGAAGACGTACCATGTATCGGCCCGACGAATCACGAGAAACCGTACGCTGGAAGAAATCCTCGCAGGCTGTTTCGTCTGGGGAATAGCTAGTGGCAGTTGGATCCTCCTCCACTTTCCAAAATTTTTCCATGAAGTCATGGAGGTCGGCAACAGTAGCGACATTGCAACGTACAGAAGTTTGGGACGAATATTGGGCAGTTCTTCCCGACACTACCCATCCAAAGACCGAGTTGGTCAGAGATGGAAGAGATTCTCCAAGAAAAATGCGTCCTGACACAGCAAACAGGTCAAAGAAAATCTCTGCTCCCAGTACAATGTCGACAGTGCTAGATTGAAAGAATGCTGGGTCAGCGAGAGTGATGTTAGACGGAATGTCCCAGCGAGATACATCAATATCAGTGGAGGGAAGGTCCATGGTGACCTTGGGCAAAATGAGCATGTCGACACTAGTTGTATAATCTGAGTTACGAGATTTGATGACGGCTCGGAATTGATGCTTCACCTTCAATGCTGATTTCCCGATCCCAGCGACCGGCACATCCACTCTTGTCCGTCTAACGTTCATCATTTGCGATAGTTGAGAGGTAGCAAAACAACATTCACTCCCAGAATCCAGTAGAGCGCGTGCAAAATGCTCCCTTCCAGCGTCGTCGACGACGATTACCACTGCAGTGGCGAGAAGCACTTTTGATCGTCCTGGTTGTTGTGAATTACAACTAGTAACTCCCGAGTGGGCAGCGTTCATCGTGGATGTTGACGCTCTCGAAGCCGAAGATGATGGTGGATCAGATGGGGTGGCGCCAGAAGTGGAAGGGGTGGCGTTTCGGACGTCGCTCGTCGTTACAGCTGCATTTGTTGATCTCCCTTGGGTGGATGTGTTTAGTGGTGCACAGTTGCGTGTGGTGGCGAGAATTGCACCTCCTGCAACAATTTTCCGATGGGCAGTCACGAGCCATGTGACCCTTACGAAAACAGTTTGCGGACACAGTTGATGTCGCTTGATGAGTTTTTCCTTCTCTTCAAACTGGCATGCGACTTGAATATGCTGCACATGTAGATTGGATGTTCTTCCGGGCAGAAGAGGCACTTTCGTCGATTCTCCTGGAAGGCTCCATGGCTACCGATGCGAGGGTTTGATGGTTTACGAGGCTGATAAGCTTGTTGGGATTCGGTTTGTTTGGAAGACATTTGCTGCAGGACACTGACTCGACGCTGAATGAAATCCGTAAGGTCCTTGAACACCACGTTGTCACGAGTGGCGGAAAATTCCTCCCAGTCACGCCGAGTGATGGGGTCGAGACGGCTTGAGAGGAAGTGGATCAAAAGTATGTCCCAATATTCAGTGCTTTCTCCTAATTGTTTAAGCACCTTCACATTCGCTTCGAACTTCTCGACTAACGAGTGAAGCTCATCTGGCGACTCCTTGCGAATCACAGGAAAATCGAACAATGCCTGAACATAATTGCGCTTTAGAACCTTGGGGTTCTGGAAATGCTCGACTAGGAGATTCCATGCGACAGAGTAATTAGTCGCGCTAATCGGTATCGTTTGGATTAGCTTCAGTGCTTCTCCAGCCATTGACGACCGAAGATAATAAAATTTTTGAATGCTCGACAACTCTGATGATGAGTGTACGAGCGACACGAACAGGTCGTGAAAGTTAAGCCACGTTTCATAGTTGCCAGTGAAAATTGGTAGCTTAACATCGGGCAGCTTTACGTGATTCGAATGGCTTTGAGCAGGGGGGTTAGAAGTGGGCGTGCTTGAAGGGGCAGGGCAACGTTGAGAAAGAAAACCCTTGACCTTGTAGTAGGAATTTTCAAACTCAACCCTCTCTTTGAGGTATATTTCAAGGGCATCAGGGGCTTCATCTTGGGTTTCTAAATCGGCTTGTACCTTGTTAAACTCCGTCCACAGCGTAACGATTGCTTCTAGTCGTATCGGCACTTCGGGCTCGTCTGCCTCCTCTTGGTATGATGCAACGAAACTTCTCGATGGAGGCCAATGACGTCAGGATGCTGCGGCGTCGCGTCTTCAAGTAGCGCAGCTTACGTTCGAGTCCGGACATGGCGGTGAATCAGGATCTACAAATTGAGACCAGGTAGCCCGGAAAAGGCGAAACTAACGAAATGGAGCGATAATTACCTTCTCAAAGGCAATAAAGTGCCTTGTATTTATAAAATTTCCCTTTCTCGAACTGCGATACGTCCTTTGGCTGTGGATGTGGCTGTGTCAGCAATGGCTGCTAATTGGGCTGCTTACACGAAGTACGGGTTGGTGTCCGTTCAGCAATGGCGCTGGCTTGCCTCAATTGTGCGCAGGATCGGATGAAATATCGCAAAATTCCGGGAAAGTCGACCGGAATGTCTCAGGTGGAGATCACAGTGCACAGAAAACGATGATAATTGTCCCGTTGGACAATGGTAACATGTAAGCAGAGAAGACCCGGTAGACGAGCGATAAACTTGTAGAGCGATTGGAATATCACTCACCTTTTAGAATAATTGTCAATGCCTTGAACAATTATTCTCAAGCAGCTTCACTTGGCGTTGAAAGATGGCGACGGGCGGGAAAATATTTAATGGCAATATCCTGATTGAATAGCTTGGATTCGCAGGAATGGCGTCGGAACCATTTGCCGTGGCTTCACCGGGTGGTCGGAATCGCGTCGACGACCATCCGTTCGAAGGACCAGATGTAGCGGTCAGGGCGAGAAGAGGACTTACATCACTTTGTCATCAATCGACTCCAGTGTCGAGAGGATGGTTAGCTAGCCAATTAGATGGTTCGGAGTAACCTTTTCGTATCGAAGCAGATAACAACCACTATTCACAGTTTAGGAAACACTACGTATCGTTTATTGGCACTACTTTACGTTTAATTTGATTTATTCGCAATTTCTTACACTACTAATGAGAAATTTTATTGCTATCACACTCTACATCTTCATAAATGCTCACACTGATTAGTTAACTACCGATCCCGGCGAGGTGTAAATGCGTACTGTCTGTCCTTTGGTTTTCCCGACGATTCGCTGGCTCATCTATCGAGAATGTACTACGTGCTCTCGTTGAGGATCGTACGTTCTCCCGCTCTGGATGATAAAGTACATAGTAACTCGCAGCTAGTACTCAGAGACTATGAGCACTAAGATGAACTGATTCGACTCCCGTTGAAGATCCAACAACTCGTAGATCCGACGACTCAGGGGTGGTGCGACATCCAATCTAAATCGACATGTTGCATCGCTCGTCGAGTATAATACCGTACCACTTCGCATTTGTACGCAAACAAACTGTTTACGAAATTTTTAATATCGCGAGAAGAATTCATAGAGGAGTACATGAGATTGAGATATTTGCTAAAGAATATGAAGAAAATCAAGAAAAAATATTTTATTTTTGCTAGAATTTCTGGAAATTACTGGAGTAGAAGGTGGGCGTGTTTAAAAATTCTGTATAAAAATTTCTTGAGGAATTCCTGGAGAAATTCTTTATGAAATTTTGGGATAAATTGTTGCAAAAATCACTGATTTAACATTTGAAGAAATTCTTGTACGAAGAACAAAAAGTTTCTAGGTGATTGGCTTGGAATATCATAGAAAATTTCTGAAGGAACATTTCATGTAACATCACTGGAGAATAGCTTGACTAAATGAATGAGCTTGAGCTTGAGCTTGATTGGCCGCCCGTGGATGCACTCCAGTATCGCCAGATCAGCTGCACTTACACAAGGAACCAACCGAATGACTGCTTGGGACTAACAGGCATCCTCAGTGTATAAGTGCTGGTGATCTTCTATTTTTAGGCAACAATGGCACCTGCCACGTCAGAATGCAGGCCAATGAGGGGAAGGGGGAGGAATTGATGATGCATTGAACTGACTCCCACGTAGACCGTATATTCCACTGCATCCACGTCAGTTCATGCGGGAGTGTATGGATTGGGGGAAAGGCATGGCAGAGAGGTTTGCTTTTGTGGTTAGCAGACTGCCTATGTATCAGGCGTAAGAAAGGCGTGCGCGTGGAAGTAGGAAGCGTTAGGGAAACGGTTTCTTGTCCGTCTCTGGTTCTAGCGTTTGCTATGAACGAATAGTTTGAGTGAGATATATTTAGAATGGAAGATAGAAGCAAGTGAGAGATATACAACTACAAAGTACGAGGAAAGGGACGGGCCTGGGATTGAACCCATGACCTTCTGCATATGAAGCAGAAGCGGTAGCCATCAGACCACCAACCCCGTCATGGAGAATAGCTTGACTAAATGAATGTAGATATATTTTTAGAGGTTCATGTAGCAATCTGTGAAGAATCTCAGGAATAATTATTCATAACCAAGGAAGCTTCCGATTAAATTGAGATCTGGTTAAAAATAAAACCATGCACAACCGTTGCCTGACAAGCATAGTTTAAAAACAATATGCTAGAGGAGCTGTGGAGGATTTCTTTGAAAAAATTCCTCAACAATAATGTCAAACATGATGAAGGAGAGCTTAGTTAAAAAAATGGAGCAAATGTCACAACTGAAAAAGCAGTTTTCTGCGTTGAAATCAACAAATAAAAAAAACAGCAGTTTTATTATGAAAGTAAAACATCTGTGTGTATTTTTTTTTCAGAATTGGGAATTTTCTAGCAGAAAACTGATTTTTTCAGTTTTGACATTTGCTTTATTTTTACTTGGACCTTATCCCGGAAATTTGGACTAGGACTAGGAGGTTCGCATGATAATTGAAAAATTTTAAGTGGAAGACATTGGAAGACATTTGTCCATGCAATTGGAAGACATTGGAAATAATCATCTGGCATCCCTGGTTTGGACGCTGATTCATTCATTTGCTCAGAAACAACGAGCTACACACGTGGTTACCAATGGCTTTTAGGGCGTTATCTCAGATCATGCGAGATTTCATGCTTTGCGCTTGCACAAACTGTGTCTTGCAATGGTACATTGACATATTTCTCCACTAAAACACTACTATACACTGGGCTGTCATCTCCTTAGATGAACTGTCAAAGTGCTTAGACATCAGCTGATTTGAATCGTCTTGTGTAAAAGCGTACAGCGGGGATTCGCTGTTTGGAACACGACTGCCTTCCATCTAGCGGATCCGATCCGTTAGTTGGAACAACTGACAGCTGGTGAAAATGCTCCACACTAACGCATCTGGAGAGCAAATCGTCACGAAACGCACATGTACATACGCATTTGTTCTATATATGGAGACTGCAATGCGACGGTACTCCATCGTCAGTCAGTTTGACATTTTCTGTTGACATTTGAGTGCTTTTTAGTTGGAATATTTTCCAACCCGCGAACATTCAACCATCGAGTCATTCCATGTAGCGGACCCCCAACGAGCGAATCCATACTGTATAGGACACTCAGCCACACACATCCATCGTCTGACTTCAGCGTTATGAAACTTGTAGATAGGCCCCAATCGTTTCTGTTATTGTTCCCTAATTTGACAGCTCGATCTGACATCAAGCGACCGCGACGACGAGGGGTGCAACAATGTGCCAAATCTGCGTATGCAAAACGCAAACCAAAGCGGACTCCGCCGCAATCAATAACGCTAATTTAGATCGTAAATCTTGTTACCTGGAGCAATATTGTAGCTTCTCGGCAACTTGCACTTCAGCTGGGAAAGAACGATCACTTTTTCTCTCTCTCTCTCTGTCTGTCCGAAGGGGAAATGGTTTATGGCGGAATAATTGTTTTCGGCGTTAGTTTTTCGCCATTAATCAAAGTGCAGTTTTCCTTCGTCTTCGGTGCGAATCTCGTGATCCGCGGACGGCGATGAAGATGACGACTGTTAATGTTGCGTTATATTTATGATTATCAAAGCGTTAGCAGGGAAGAAATGGGGCCCAGTTGATGCGGCATTCCGGTCGTAATTACAGGGGAGCAACAATCGCGCAAGGGATTCGGTCTCTCTCTCTCCCTCGGTCAAATGATGGCCAATGTGGTGTCGGGAATATTGATGCTTGCCTCCGAGGAAAATCGGAGCTCGGATACGAACCGAAGCCGAGAACGAGAGTACAAAGAACCGCACCGAGATGGGGCTGTCAGCGCCTGGAGGGTGGCGTTGCCGCGGGTGAAATATCCCGTAAAACGGGGATCGATCCCCGGTACATGACGGCTTTTACGACATCCTTTTTTATCGCGTCATCATCGTCATTGGACGCGTTTTGTTCGAAGTTTGGGTACAGTATTGGGCGAAACATTTGCAACTTTTACGATTTTCTGTACAATATGGTTAACTTTGGTAGAATAGATTTGAAAATTTCACAAAAGTAACGTTGCCACGATTAAAATGTGTTATCATAAGCATGAAACGAGCTCACCGGCTCCATTCTCGACTGAATACGAATATCGTTTCGCACTAGCGTAACGCGAACCGGACACGACTGATAATGATTCTAATTTCAGCATTGTCCAATACTGTAAGTTCAAATTGAGTGTGTGACGAGCGGCGAAGGGGGAGTCAGAATGGGCTACTAAAATCTTTTTTACGGCTGCCCGTGCAAATTTCGTCGAAAATTCGACAAGGGCGTGACAGTTCAAGATTTGACAGCTCTTCTGTCTCGGTTTCATTGCAACGCCGCTGCCAGGGGGACCGCATTCCGGAGGGAAATTACCAATAAGGCTACTGAGACTGAGACTGATGATGACGAGTCCGCACATCAGCAGCGCTATGTGTTCCATCAAAGGATGACGGCGCGCAGTAGGCCCTCGTAAAATGGAGCGAAAGCGCGTCAAAACGGAGTAATTTACACGTGTTTTTAGTACGCACCTAAAGGGGGTGCTTTTATCGGTTAGGTCGCACCGAAATGAGAATTGTCGATCGTTTTGTCCATCCGAGCGTCCCCCGTCAAACGGGCGATAAAAAAAGAAAAGGAGAGATGCTGTCGGTAATTAGAAGAAGGTGGAGAACGAAATCGTCTTTGTTTTTCTTTTGTCTGTCTGTTCTCCGAGATTCTATCGATTTCAGCGTGTTCGGATGTGAAGTGTTCCACGAGCTGTTGAAATCAGAGGTTCTTTGAAATATAACTTTCTTTATTTTGTTTCGGCTAGTCCATTGTGGCGGCATTTCAACTGATCATCTGTGAAAAGTGGGAGGCGCTGCAGTAATTTTTAAGTTTTTATAAGGTAGCAACTGCTAGGGGTTGGTCGATTGAAAGCTTTTCCAGGTATCGAAAGCGAAGTAATATATTTCTCAAAAACAGGCATTTAATGCTAATATAAAACTATTGAAGGGCTTGTATGTTCTGAACTTATACTTTATAGCTGATTTGGAGCGTTGAGTTCTTGGTGGTTATCCGAATTCTTTCTGAAAGGTAATCGAGTCAAATTTGAATGTCTACAATGTCTATAAATCAGAGCAACGAATACCCACAAGGTCAAATGAAATTACCTTAAAACCGCTAAATTCTTTAAGAGGAAAATAACCATCATCGTTTTCAAATTTGCAAAACCAGATATTTTGCTTAAAGTCGAAGCAATGTTTATGAAAATCTATCATTGCATTGCGTTTCCTATCTGTAATGCAATGATAGATTTTTATGAGGATTTTTTTTATTTGAACGAAAAAACTGGTTTTTCATCTTTGATGATTGCTGATGATTGAATGATGGATTCTTGATCCTTAATGAATCATCAACGTTTATAAATTTGACAGATTATGACGCAATTATTATCGTTATCATCGAAAACTCCAAAACCAGTTTTTCCGTTCAAAATGAAGAAAGTTTACATGAAATATGTTAACTGTTAAACATTCGGTTGGACAATCAGATACAGTGAACACATTATCATGTTCCCTTTTTTTGATTATGATATATATTGCTCTTTTGAATGGATAAAGAAAATTTTTAATAAAGCTTCGTTACCCTTTAGTTTATGATTTTTTTACAGTGAAAACTCCATGAGTCGATGTTCCATAACTCGATATCGACTTATGGAACCATACTAAAAACAAAATTTCATGGTTACTATGATGGTCCTTAGAAGAAGCTTTCCAAAGGATTGCTGTTCCATGACTCGATATTTCTATGAGTCGATGGTCTCTTCAATATCGACTCATGGAGGTTTCACTGTAATTTATTTTTTTAAGTTCCAGTCGCCCGCCAAAAAATATCAGCACCAAGTAATATTTTCCTTAAATTAAATGCTTCGCACCAAATAATCAACACCTTGGAACCAATTCGGAAGAAAATGTTCAAAAAAGAACCGCGACACCCGTTCAGACTGCAACTTCACTGATGATCCGAGCACCCGACAATTATTCTAATTTGATGATGGTCACATGGAAACATCATTCACCGTACGCGGCGGCATTGCCAGCACCCTGTCGAATATTGTCGAAATATCCGTGATAAATGACAGCTTACTACGGACGGGCAACCGTCCAGGGATCCCCAATCTGCACCGCAATCTCCATCCGGAGTGCGTTTCATCCTCCGCCGAAGCACCTCAATTATTTCAATTGCACTCCATTGGCGATGCACCGGATCGCGCGTCGTCATCAACGGGATCGGCGGCCATCCCGCCTGTGATGAGATGGCCCCAAGGATGCGACAGGCAGCGGGTGCGTAAATGTGGCAACATAGCTTCGCGGCGGTGTAATTACCCTCGAACCGAAAATTTTCGAGCAACCGTGTGCCCTGGATTCGAACCGGACGCGTCTCACTGTCTGCCCGGTACCAATCCAACTTGGTGGCGGCGGCAGCGGCGGTGGAAGTCGTTTCGCAAAATCGTAAATTATCGCTCCGGAACGCAAGGGTAATACGTCTTCATATACTGAGCGTTCTGGTTCATTTTCCGACAGGCATTAAAATTCATCAATTTCGTATAAATTATCCTTCCTCCGGTGGTGTCGGAGTTTCGAGAATTTTTATCAATCATTACTTCTGGTTCGCTGCCGTAACTTTAGCTGCGTGCCTGCGTTTCGTCCGATGTCTCCTTTTGCCGAGTTTCACGCATTCGGTTCCACCGTCGCACAGTGGACCAAAAATGGTCAAATTTCAGAAAATGTAAATTTCTAATATTTTTCTCTGATTGAATATTAGGATCAAGCGTTACGGCTCATACAAAAATTTGAATTTTTTTCTTACAAAAGCGTTAAGGAGGAGGGGGGAGGCGTTCAAAAATTTCCGATTCTAGCGATTTCTTCAAGGATTCCCCCAAAAATCCTTCGTCTGTCATTTTTTCTGGAAACCTTGATGAAATTCAACCTTAGACTTAAATGTTCAGAGATACCTTTGAGAACTCCTCCGAAAACTTTTAAAACATAGAAGGATTCCTATATCATTGATTCCAGGAACTTTTCGAAAAACCCCAAGAAATTGCTCTAGTGATTCATTAAAGTAATTTATCTAAAAAAGTTTTTGGATGTTATCCTTGCGATTCTCCTTGATATACCTTTTAAGCTTTATCAAAGCAGATTATAGGATACCTCCAATTATTGAAATATATTTATGTATACTCCTGTCAATGTTTTAAAAAAAAATATAGAAACGCAAAATGCTGGGTTTTCTTCAAGAATTTTTTTCTTAGAACTTCTAGAAACTTCCCTTCAAATAGTTCACCGAAGTTTTAATAAAGGCTTCAGAAATATAATTTTAGAAGTATATAACTTCGATGTTTGTATATACGAGTGATGTACATTATTTTATTTTATACAGAAATTACACTTGAAACGTATCGCATTGACATGTCCAGCAACTTACCATGTGATTTCCGTAGAAAAAAGTGTTATGATTTTTCTCAGTATTCTTACAAATACTATGTAGGAATTCTTTTAAAGATGCATTAGAAATAATTTCAGCTAACTTTTAGGATTTTTTAATGCTCTAGGTTTAACAATTATATATCTATGTTGACAATTCGAATGACAATCAGTCGAAACTGCGTCATTGGCATTCTCATTTAGTGCTTCGCCGACGTATAAGGAATGCCGTCGCCAAACTTTGGCGAACTTTTGCTGGTGATATAACATTTCTTTTATGAACTTCGGTCTGAAGTTGATCTTAATGCACAAAATTCATCCAGGTTTTTACGCTAGCCATAAAACATTGATTCGTTTTTGACATTTCTTGCCTACAGGTTTTATAGTAAAAATATTAGTAGGCGGTAATTTTAGTTTGTTCACAAATTTTCACAACATTTTCTGGATCCGTATTTCAAATCATTAATATGTTTTATATTTATTCCATCAACTATTTTCTCTAACATTAATTTAGGCTTTCCAAGAGGATTATAGAAGATGCCTTCAATGTGGCTTCTCGACGGACAAGACAAACTTAGTATAAATCCATTTTTTTTTGCTATGCACATATGAAACTTTACCGGTATCTCACAAGGCAGAGTAACACATTTTTGTTCATACTTGGTTTAAACAATGGAAGTTCAGTTGAAATTTAACCAAATCTAAATTGGATTAAGTTTCTGGAGACTTGTCAAAACCAATAAATGCAAGATTGAGGTTTTTATCTTCATAGATCTCTTGTTAACGAATAGCAAATTGAACTGTTTGCGTTTAAGAACATTTGATCAACTTTCATCATAAATTATGACTGGTTGAACTTTGTGGAGAACAGTCAGTGTTTTGACCAGTGCTGAGAATGGTAATAGTAGTAGGCTTGACTTTTCGCGAAAATCACGTGACTCTCCCAGTACAGTAGTTCAAAAACGTGAATCTCATCAAGTAGCCTCTGTTGGGTGCACGAATTTTCTAAATCATGAGTGTCATTGAAGGCTCTAAATGCGGGAAATGCAGCGGGAAATAGAACATTTTTCTACAGTAATTTCGGGTTGCCCTTAGCAACGGGTGTTTTGCAATTTTCAAGGCATTTGCCTACAGCAGCGATGGGCGTGAGTTTCACTGGCTTCGCTGACTGAGATTGACTTTGTTTGGCTACTGTAGAGTGAGTTTCAGATTTTTTCCCAACCCTGGTTTTGACAATGCCATGTCATCATATGCGGCAACTTATGACGTACTCAAGGAGCCCAGACGTTCCACAATAGCACAGATTCTAAAATAAAAAAAAATAACTTGCACGCTACACATTGAAGCTGTCAGCTTTAAAAAGCTTCGCATTCAACTACTTTTTGCAACAAGAGGTGACCAAAGACCGCACGCATTTTAAGGTTTTGGATCCCTGGAGAAATCGATTTTTATTTGCTTCTCCAATATAATTTGAACCGAAGTCGCTCATTTCCTGCTGGCCTACCGTTGTACATGGACCTAAAATAGTGAAACGATGAGGGAAATAGGAATTTTAAATAAAAAGGATCGATTTTCATCTACAACAACACAATTTTGCAGGCTTGCTTCGATCAAGCCATAAAAATTATAGTGTGTGCAAGAAATGTCAAACGGGGGTGTTGGAAAAGTGCTGGCATAAAAAGCTGTATAGACTAGAGACGGGCAAAAAGAAACAAAACCGTTAAAAAGATCCGGATCACTCAAAAGAACGAGTGATCCGTTGCTCTGTTTTGGCGAGAGTCGGTTCGTTTGATCAGAATGGATCAGACAAAAAGTGACCCGGAAAGAGAACTAACCGATTCATTTCCCCTATTTTCCTTCGTTCGTTGCTCGGCTTTATTATAACGCTTGTCACGTGCCTTGCTTTGCGCGCCACGCAGCAACACATGCAAGTACAGTTTTATGCTGCTCCGTACTCTCAGCGCTCTCAGCTTAGACTGACAAATATGCCTCGCCCATTTTCATAAAAACAGATGGTAGATAGAGAGAAAAAGTGCATACTTGAATGGCAAAGCACGTTAAATTTTGATTCTTCGTTTAAATTCTAGTAGGGGAAATCGGTCAAGTAATCGTGGGTTTCTGGAGAAGTATGAGAGAGCGAAATATACGAAAGGTACGATGCACACGCGCAACAGGGAGTGAACCGCTTTTTTTGCAGTTCACTGGGTTCAGTTCGCTCTATCTTTGCGAGCCGCTGAGCCACTGAACCATTCAAAAGATCCGGTTCACTAAAATGAGTGATTCGGATCGGATCCGTTCACTAAAATGAGCCGTTTCACCCATCTCTAGTATAGATTTGCTATTTAAAAAAAATTTAAAAAGGCATGATATGCAAGTTTTTTGTAAGAAATATTAAAATAAATTTTATAGTTAAAAGAACTTTTGATAACATTGTGGTCGTTCAGGAAAGATGTCGATGGAATAATCGTCGATAAAATCCCATAACACAGCCCCATAAAAACCTCCATTTCAAAATAATATCTTGATAATATTTCCAGAAGAAAGTTAATTGTAATTTGAAATATTTGTTTAAAATCTTAAATTGATTCATAAGAAGACATTAAAAGTCTTCCTGAATCAATCCCTAGAGGAACTCCGACTGTATTTCCTGAAGAAATTCGAAAGGAAATATATGAAAGCATCTGCTGAGAAATCTGATGCATGCTATTAGTTGAACTATTAGGAAAACAGTTAGTGGTTTGTATTGAAACAATAGAAAACTTTGGAGTAGTTTACGAAGTGCAACAAGTGACAATTCCTGCATTGTGTACTTAGAG
Source organism: Aedes aegypti (assembly GCF_002204515.2). Taxonomy (NCBI): domain Eukaryota; kingdom Metazoa; phylum Arthropoda; class Insecta; order Diptera; family Culicidae; genus Aedes; species Aedes aegypti. The sequence goes on from NC_035108.1 coordinate 346,392,656, forward strand.
CCATAAATTTGGAATAATGCATTGTTGGAATTTTGAAAGAGCTTGGTGTTATACCTGCTAGATATTTGTAAAAATTTATGAGTAATTCATTTAGGAAATGCTGGTGGAATATACTTTAAGTAAGTCTTTGAAGAATTGCATGATATTCTTATCAATAGGAACTCTACCAATTGAATCTTTGACTTTCTCCAATCTGAATTACTGCATTAGGATTTCACCTTGCCCACTGTTGATGTCCATCATATTTCAACGTTTAATGCTAAAAGAGTGTACCAGTTGTGTATGGAAATTCTGGCTACGTCCATGCCTGTTTTCGTACTTTTTCTGTAACCATAACATAAAATTCATTTAAGTATAGTTCAGAATGCGCCTAACAACACTTCCGAAGAAATTGGTGTGCTAAAATGACTTTGAAGAAAGTAAAACTCCACCAGATAGTGAAGGGTTATACCTTTTTTTTGGACATTTTAGCACCATACATCGTTTAATAATGTTGTTAAGTACATTCCAAACATTCCAAAGTAAACCTAAGCGTATTTTGTGTTAAAGGTGTAGAAAACTTGGGCGCTGAAACAACCAAAATTGCGAAAAAACAGGTTTTCCGTGCAAATTCCCATATAAATTTCAATCACTATGTGCCCGTCTTAGACTAAACCGATAGTGCCCAAATCTTGTACTGTTGTTGTATGCCCCAAATAGAACCGAAAAAACTTTGATCTGATTTTCTTTTTTACAATATAACGGAGTATCCTTCCTTACGAAGGAGTGATTGCACAGAGTCCGAAACATGACAAGAGTGAAATCACGATTCCCGTTGCACCAGGACTTTTGCGACACCTCTGGAAATATGGGATGCAGCCATCTACCCATTTCTCCATCTCTCCATTGCTGTTGCCAGCTGATCGAGGTCTCCTGACCAGCTAATGCAATGCATTGAGGGTGATTTGGCGCTCATTAACATTACCTTCTTTAGCGCCTACCTTAGCTAAAGAGTCCGCTTTCTCAATTCCTTAAATGGGGCAATGAGAAGAGTCCCAAGTATGATAGAGTATGAGTGATTTGGCTAAGCACTCAATGCTTGGCGTATTATTTTCAGGAAATACCGAACAACCTCCAGAGCTATGGTATTTCATGGATATCCTACTTTGTGGACAGATTGAGAACTACAGAGGAACAGTCGTAGTCTGGGTACTACTCCAGCGTCATGAACCAGTAGTTAGGGGCCCAGATAGCCGTAGCGGTAAACGCGCAGCTATTCAACAAGACCAAGCTGAGGGTCGTGGGTTCGAATCCCACCGGTCGAGGATCTTTTCGGGTTGGAAATTTTCTCGACTTCCCAGGGCATAGAGTATCTTCGTACCTGCCACACGATATACACATGCAAAAATGGTCAATTGGCATAAAAAGCTCTCAGTTAATAACTGTGGAAGTGCTCATAAGAACACTAAGCTGAGAAGTAGGCTTTATCCCAGTTGGGACGTAACGCCAGAAAGAAGAAGAAGAACCAGTAGTTCAATCACGAAACAAGTTTAAGGATTATGCTCAAGCAGGGTTTCAAAGTTTTCAATGACCTCTCAATGGACTGAGAGCCTCATAAAGGATGAAGAGCTTGGTTGTCAACTCCACAAAACGATCTGTCTCAGAGGTTGTACTCCTACAAGTACCTCTTAACTCTCATTGTCGAGTCGAGTGATAATGGTACTGAATCCATTGGATTTTCTGCATATGTGTGTTCGCAAGGGAATGAATACAGTGCTGTTGAACAGATCTTCAACATGGGCTCCCTACCATGTCTCGATTATAGTTCGCATGAAGATTTTTTTTAGATTTTCTGTGCTAGATACACAAGCTGCTTCTGCTAGGTGCATTTGGGATCGAATCAGACCCCTAAATATTTCAAAGACATGCTGAGAGTGAGCGTCTTACCCATGCGAGTAAAAGGAAAATTGACAGGTTTGTGTTTCTTGGAAAAGACGGTTGTCCCAGTTTTCTTGCAAGAGAATTCGATACACAACTTTAAGGCTCATGTAGACAAATTATCCCTGGTATCCTGTGAGGGTCTTTGCAGATCGTTTGCTGTCAGTCCTGAGCTAGTAATGCTTTATTAATGTTTTCAAAGTAGAAATGTTTCGGTAGCCCAGAGGCCCCAGAACAGGTTCTAGAATCCTGGAATCTTTGCAAGGGATGAACGATTCTCTTACAGATCTACAAGCCTGTTATGTAATACATACACATATTATTTGACTTTCTGGCTGATCTTAAATTGGTCAGATATAATTTCAGATAGATTCTAAGCATCTAGAGGGCACACAATTGGTCCTGGATGCCCAGGAATCCAAAGGAAGGGGCGGCATTTCCAGAGAAGTGACCACTTTTAGAATAATCATTCTGAAATCTCCCTTGCGACACATCACTCTTCATGGTTTCGCAAAATAAGTTCAATGGAAGACATTTCATTGGCCACCTACTGGCATATTCCTGGGATTGTGCTACTTTCTGTTTCTGAGAACGAGCCATTTGAAGCACACAAGTCTCGTCTCAGGCTTTTGATGGTTAAAGCCTTATTTCTTAGCAAATAAGGTCATTATTTCATCCTACTTGTTTTAACAACGTTTATTATTAGCTTCCAAATAAATATTCAGAAACTACTGAAAGAAATACTTCATTTGGCCAACCGCGAACTAGATGGCGGTAGTGAGCAATCGTTCAACTGGAACAAAAAACGATGTGAGCGCCACTAGTGGTCCGTCGGCCAACTACCAAATGTTAGAAATTGGCACTATTCTGCTGTGCGATGAAAATAATTAGAGCTTTACGTCTGCTTGTCATCCAACCATCGCGTCATCTTATGTAGCGGAGCTCCAATAAGCGAGTCCCCACTGTAATAGGACGATCAGTGTTGGTGTGTCACTTAAATATTAATCATTGAGTCTTCCCGCAAGAGCAAACTCATTTGAGATCTGCTTTGCAAAACTCACGCTTGAGATTTTGCTGCAAAATCACTTACTCACGATCATGCTGTCATTAATGATTCAATCATGGAACTCATCGGTAATCTGTCAAAACCCAATGTTATTGTTTACATTCGAAAGGTTTGTTATATTTTTAGCAGAAAAACAAATAATAAGTGCTCTGCGTGAAAAAAACTGTGGAAGTAAAAGCCAATGAGTCAAATGGATGAGCCAACCCATTGATAATTTTTTGGCTGTTGAGATGCGTGAGCTACAACTCAAGCGTGAAATTTCCATCATGAGAAATGGGAAATTAGATTTTTGAAAGGATACATAATTATTCCAAACTAGTGGTCCCGACAAATTTCGTCTTGCCGTCAAGTAGGCTGTTGAAAAACGCTATGCTTCGTCCCATACAAAATGACAGTTCCATTCACTCCCGTTTTCCGACTTTCCCGGTGAATACCCCGAGAATTTTATACACACAAACACGTCGGAAGCCGTGACGAACAAAACGGAGAAAGAATCATTCAGATCCGCTGACCCGTTCGTAAGTCATTTCGTGACATACAAACACCATTCCATTTTTATTTATATTCCAAATTTATTATGTTAAATGTGCCGGGTATCTATATAAATGAAAATGGAGTGATGTTTGTATGTCACGAAATAGCTTGAGAACGGGACAACCGATTTGCACAATTCTTTCACTGTTGTCTGTTTGACGGGCTCCGACGTGTTCGTGTGACGAAAAAGTTAAGGGAAGTTTTCGAAAAATTTGGTAAAAGGGGGGATCACTAATATGTCATTTTGTATGTGAGGTTCCATGGCATATTTCAACAGCCTACTTGATGGCGAGACGGAGTTTGCCGGGACCACTAGTGTCAAATATTTGTTTTGACTATCATTTCCAGCTTCATAAATCATGTTTTATGGATGTAAAAGTGTTTTGGAACGATTCTAGCAAGCTTTGTACTTTTGGCCAACTTTTATATAAACTACTCCCACTGTGCACCGATGGGGCCGCTGGGAATGGCATGGACGGAGGACAACGGCGACGATGATGGGTGCACCGATGGAAAACATAATAATTTGCGTCGATTCCTTCTGATGCCGGGGAGAGACCCGGTCAAGCCTGGACCGTGGTGAATTTCGTCAGGGGGAGCGCTCTCGTACCGTACCATCGGACCGAGCCAGTGAGGAAGCAGCGGGACAAAGGCCGTCGTCCCGGACAATTACGGCCACTTTTAGCAGTCATTTAGTTTGGGCCTTGCGTTAATAAACAGTTTACGCGGAGGATGCCGCTCTGTAATCAACACTTTTTTGGAGTTGCTGCGCGGCTTTGGCTGTGGTGGCCGAAGATAATAGAACATCACCGCCTCCCGCCCGGTGCACTGACTGCTAGCTGCATCGGAATTGGTCTTATGGGGACTCGAAGGGGGGGACGTTGTGATGATGATTGGAGGGTGGAGCTTTTTTTGAAGAGGTTCAAGGCAAACGCGAGGGGATGATTGGAGGTAGTCATAATGAAATTAACTTTCGGACACATGAGAGTGGATCTTCAGCTGGATGAAGTGTAACGCTTGAGCATTGACGACAGTGTTGGTGCAAAACTGGGAGATATTAGCGCTACTCACTCGGGAGCATTTTGATGGTGTTCATTTCAGTAAACTCTAACTCGCTCGTAAAAATCGAGGAATTGCAAGCAAGTTCAAGAATTATTAGCAAATTCATATGTTCCAATGATAAAAAAGATAACACATTCCAATTTTGCATTACTCTACGTTATCTGCTGGAGATTGTTAAGGAAACGTGTTACATTGTAAATATAATTTCAAGGACACGTATGAATTTTCTTGCCATCATCAGATAAATACAATATATTTTTATCAAAATATAAATGATACTGATACAGTTAACTCTCGATTGACCCGCAATCCACTATTTCAGTATCCTCGCGTGTTACTAACACCAATTATCCTCGACCTCTCGTCCTCTTTTATTTCCCATCCTTTTAGTACCGCACTGTGCACCGACAGCTACAAGCTACAATGAACATCAATGTTTTACATAATTTGATCGTAATTGCAAATTAAAAATTACGCTACCCGCAACTGATAACCGGCTTCGGTGGCAACCGGACCCCTCTTCTAATGACCAACTCCTGCCAAGTTCCTTTCCGACCAACAGTTAGTTCGGTTGATGGTGAGAGGAGCTGGAACATGCCTTCCCGATGCACTCAACATGACCATTTTCCGGATCCCCTTTCCCTTTTTTTGTGCAATCTCCGAACATCGAAAAGGAGTGTTTTATGCTCCCGCTCCGGAACGCGCTCTGCTCCAGGAGGAAAGCAGCGTCGATGTTGTCAGCAAAAAACAGGCAGCATTTGAAAAGGTTTCCGTTGCTTCTCCCCGGGCAAACGAAGCGTTGATGCGTCGTTCCTCCGTAAGGGGAGCTTTTATGTTCACAATTTATTCAAATTATGCGTTAATTATGCTTAGCGGTTCTCTCCGACGTGCACAAACGCTCACGCACACATTCAACGACTCACTGAGGCGCGCATTATGCACTGAGTATCATCTAGCTACAAGGGAAAAGTGCTGTTTTTCACACCTTGCAGAAATCTCCGCTCGACTCGAGCTCTGTTGAGCACTGTTGTGTTGAACTCTTCGTCCGTCGGCAATTGACAGCTTAATGGGACAGTGTGGAGACATTTGTAATTGCTGCGGACCTGCGCGTGATGCATGCGAGCCACAGTTTGTAATTGGAGCTCCGATGAGTGATGCGAAGGATTTTTGAACGCGGTGTGATCTTTTGCTTCTGTTTGACGTGCCGACGACGACTCGAGCCCGCCCGGGTGCAATGTGGGTCAGTTATGGGAACTTGTCTATGGGGCGGCATTGAGTGCGTTTGATGTTTGCCGAAAGTGTCAGATGATATGAACTAGGGCACGAGGTGACATATTGATCTAAAAAGAAGGTAGTGTTTAGGCTGAGAAGACCTTATCTCTGAAACAGCGTTTGTTAAATTGGATCAGTACATTAAAAAAATCCTAAATAGAGTAATGCAGCCCACAGACGCTAAGACGGTTTGACCAACATTGACTCCGCCCCCAAGCTAGTCAAACCGATTTATGTTGCTGCAACCGTTTGACCGACTGTCAAAGTGTGTTGCAGCAACACCATATTTCTTCGCATGTTTTGAATGCTCTCGGCAAGCCTAGTGAATATGTGATTGTTATTTTTTGCGATTTCTGTGGCTGTGTGGGTGAATATTTCTATGGCAATAATCGTTGTGAGAAAGAGCAGAACTTTCAGAATTTGAATACCGAAGAAATGGATATTGAGGAGGAATTACAATTACAATTTGCACGAAGTATTCCGGCAGAGCTCTAAAATTATGAGAATGAGAATGACTAGGGTAATTTCTTCAAAGTTTGTATCCGGAGTCTTTAGCGGTTTCATCTAGTTATTCTACTTTGTAGTCTTTCCAGAACCATTGATTATACTAGGGATTCCACCAGAAAGTCTTCCTGGGATTCTACCAGGAATTTCATCAACAATTCTTCTAGAAATTTATCCACAGATTTACCCAGAAAGTCCTCCGAGGAAAATTCTTCAGGCTGGCTTTCTTCCAAAGGTTCCTTCAAAGATTCCTCTGCTAATTATTCAGGGTTTCCTCTACTGATTTCTTCAAAGATCAAAACAAATCCTCAAGTGATTTCTTCAGTAATTTTTAGCGTTTACTTCAAGGCTGACTTCAAGAATTCCTCCGGAGATTGCTATCACAATTTTTCAAAGATTCCTTTATTTTCTCTAAAAGTTATATCATTATTCAGGAATCACATAACGAATTATTTCAGATACTTCTCTATAAATTTATAACCAGAAATTCCCATAAGGATTTCACCAGAACTTTTTTCAGGGCTTCTCCTAGGACTCCTCCTTAAATTCAACCAAAAGGAATTTCTTCAGCGATTCTTTCTTGTAATTTTCTCTACAGAGTCCTCCAGAGATTTTCCCAAAAACTTCCGAGGGATTTACTCATTCAATGCTTTCTTCAAGAATCCCTCCAAAATATCCTCCACAGATGTATTTAGGAATTCCTCCATCGAAACTTCAAGAAATACTATACAGATTATATAAGGATTTTTTTTCCTGCGCTTTTACTAGGAATTCCTCTAGAAATTTTTATAGAGATTGCTCAAGAAATTATTACAGGAATTCCATCAATAATTCCACCAGGAATTTCTCCTATGCATCAAAAACCTTTCCCTAGGAATACCTCCAAAAAATCCTTCAGTGATTAACCCAAACATTCTTCTAAAGATTCCTACACGATTTTCGCTAGAAATTCTTCAAAAACTCCTACAGAAATACATGTAGAGATTCACTACAGGAACCCTTACAGTGATTCCACCCAAAATTTCTCCAAGGATTCATTAAGGAATTCCTCTTGAGATTCCACCAGGAAGCTTTCGGGAATTCAGCAAGAAATACTGCAAAATAATTCAAAAAAAAAAAATCATACACGGGACTTAACCAGGAATTCCTTTAGAAATTCCGCTTGCAATTTTTCGAGAGGCTTCCCCAAATTACTTTCAGGGGATTCTTCTAGGGAATCTTCAATAAATTATTTTATGAATTCTTCCAGTGTTTCCTTTAAAGATTTTTCTTTGTATCCCTTAAGGGAACCTACGAGGCATTCTACCTCGAATTTTTGAAGGAATTACTTCATTAATCTACCGGATATTTCTCCAAGGATTCCTAAAGGAATTTATCCATCATTTTTTTCCAGTATATCTTGGAGGATTTTTTCCAAGGAATCCACCAGGAATTGCCTTAGAGAATCCTGTAGAAACTCCTTCAGGGATTGCTTTAAAAGTTCTTACGGAGATATATTAAGGAAATTCCCCAGTGAATTTCTCCAGTGTTTCCATTGGTGATTCCTCCAATGATTTCAGTATAAATAATTCCATGATTTTTTCCAGAAATTTTCCAAAAAATCATTCAAGGAACTCAACTTGAAGTTCAACCCTTCGTGGAATTGCTGGTCGATTCTCTTGCGGTTTTCCAGAAAAAAATAGTCATTTGAACTTGTGTTTTTTTTTGATACCCTTGAGGAATTTCTGATAATCCTGAATAATTTGAAAAAGGAAAAAACTTGTCAAACCATTGAAGTATTTTCTGGTAGAACTTCAGGCGAAGCTGTATTAGATTTTTCTGGTAAAAAATTTCTAGCGAAACTCTATTGATATTCTTAACCCTGGAAGAACTCATGGCGAAATTTCTTAAAAAACACCATTCCAGAAGAAATAGTTAGATAAAATACTGGTGAAATCTCTGGAGGAACCGAAGGATTTTTTCCAGAATGTTTTGTAAGAACTTTCAGAAGTTTTTCTTGAATTTCCGGTGAAATCAACCGAAAAATATTGGTGAAGCTTCTAAAAGAATTTTTGGTGGAACCCCTTTGAGAATTTCAGCTCATTCCTTGAAGATTTTCCTGATGGAAATCATGGAGAGTTATCTGGGCGAATTTCAGATCCAATCCATAGCAAAATCAAACTCGTTTGATTTTGGTCGACTGATTCGTAACCGTCAAATCGGTTTCACAAACTGTCAAATTGGTTCGTCAAGCAGCATCACACACGGTAAAACATAGCACCAACATGAGCATCAACCTGGGGGGCGGAGTCAATGTTGGTCAAACCGTCTGAGCGTCTGTGGGCTGCATAACGATTGTTGACTTCGTCCTTAAATGCTAACAGTTGGTGCCATCGGTAAAAAGTACAGGCAACAACCTTTCGAACATTGAGTTTCTTTCACTGGCCGCCGAACGGCGACACTGATGTTTGTATTTCACTCACTGATCGCGCTACACAGGGTTCTTAAATCTCTCAAACCTCTCAAACTTCCAACACTAGCGCATGGAAGAATGGTAGTCGAGAAATGTAAAAACGAAGGGAAAATAATTAAAAACGTAAATAATTCTGGACAAACATTTCAAAAGGGCACATCGACATTGGTAAACAATGGCTTTGCAAGACGCTGTGGGGCCCAATTCAAGTCGATCACACTCACCAATACCACTATCAGGAAGAGCTAACACTAATCTTCTTGATAGTGGTGCTAGTTTGCGTGGGCGGGCTAAGATGGGCTCAACAGCAACGTTTACAAAAAAAGGCTCAAGTCCTCTTGAGCCCTTTTCAAATGTTTGTCCAGAATTCACAATTTGGAAACTGGATCGAAAAAGTAGTGATTTGAAATCAAGCGTAATGTTAATATATAACTTTTTGTGCTTCGTAATTACGTTTTTACTACCACTGCCTTTTCAGTTTTGAATATCGCCATATTCAACCTATAAAATTCAAATTTAGTATCGTTTTGACTCATATTCCGAAAACTTAAGGGCATCAGTGACTTCAATTGCATCTGGTTGCCATAAATTGGCTGATATTTGTGCAAATTTAAATTTCTTCGCAAAGTCAAACTGTTAGCTGTTGAGTGTACCAATAATAATGTTGATTAAATTAGTTTTATTTTTGTTAGAACGTAAAAGTATGGAACAACATTTTGATTCAAATGCCGAACACTGTGTTTATTCTGTCTCATATTCCGCACACCTTCCGAACAGCACGAATAAATTGTATTCAAATGAATAATTTCAAAAATAAATTTATCTGAGCTTGGTCTACTGGTCTCAAACTAGAAAATCATCACTAGTCCCGCGGTATAAATTATATTGGAGACGTTAAAATTGAATTGCAATTGACTGCCATTTCAGCGAAACATTTCAAACAAATCGCCATACAAAAACCGAGTGTTCGGAATATGAGTCTGTTCGGAATTTGAGACAAAACGGTATTTGTTTTACCAACAGATAGCGATCCAGTTTGGTTGAAAAAAAAAAAAAATCAGCACTTCAATACAGTACCAGAATAACGGCCTAACTGACAAATAAATAAACTGAGTTTTATTCATCTAACAGTTTATTTGATAAATTACAATCATGTAATGCACAACTGTTTCGTAAAAATAAGGTTTACGAAATAAGTGAGAAAAACATAAAGGCGCATTTGATATTTTTTTTATACAAAATCTGATGTCAATTTCGCCCATTTACCCCCTTGCGGTAACCGGGCGCATTTAAAACTGAGTGTGTAGAAGGGCGAAAGTGATGAAGGTTCGTGTGAAAGAGCGTAGCAAAACGGCGAAGCTTATGATAGTCAAACCAGAAGGATGAGGTCAAAAGGCGCTATCGTTGCTGTCAAACTAAAGTAGACGAAAAACCGAGGGACGCAACAATTCTAGATTTGGATGAATGGCGCATGAGGTATTTTTATTTATTTTAACATGTTGTTCATAATATGAAAATAAATCAAAAGGTTTGCGACAAAAGTAATATTATAATGGACCATACAAAAATGCATCATGCGAATAAATCGATCGGAAACATAATATAGAATTGAAATTATGTCCGCTTAACTTCAACCCGATTTTACTGAGAATGTATTACTTTAAACATTCGCCTTAATTCTGACTCTGTATTGACTTAATAGAGGCAGTGATGCTTGTGCTCATCACACCATCAAGGGCAGCTCCGATATCTGGAGAGGTTCTCTATTCCGATAAAATACTTAAGTAGTTCAGATCTGGAATTATTGTGCGCTGGCTCAGTATTTGCTAAAGACTGAAAATTTGCATGTAAAGAGAGTGTTGTAAGCAATCACGGTACTCGACACGTTTTCGTTGACATTGGACAGCCTTTGACGATCAAACAAACGTAGCGGAATTTGGGGCAAGTGTGCCACCTTAAGCAAATTGATCTCTAACTTTGTCGAAAGCTTATAAAATCCACCAATTTAGCCTCAAGATGTTAGTTTCACATCTTTTCATAACCACTATGCCATTTAATTTTTTCTCAAATATCATCCAAAATAATCTATTTTTCGACACTATGGGGCAAGTGTGCCACCCATATGGGGCAAGACGGCCACCGAATGTACATCGCATGTAATTCTACTTAAAATGAAATTTTCTTTATTTCATATTAAAATTACTTACAAAGCAGACGCTAATCGATAGTTTAAAAAATAATTTTAAGTTTACCGTAATAAGGGGATGCTTTATAACAAGGTTCAAAACATGCGTAATTCCCTATTACTCAATTCGAATAACTAAAATGGTTATTTTTGTATCTAATTAATACAATATATGTATTACCCTAATATTACGGCGAATATGTATAATATTCAACTAGATTAGCACTAAATAACGGTAAAATATTGATGAAGTTCTGTAAAACGGTACTTAATTAGCCAAAAAACATGTTATTATTGAATATTTTGAGAAAAAATCGCTTTAGGGGCAAACATGTCAGTTATTCCCCTACTATACTTCAGAATCTACTACTGGTGCCTCATTTTGGTTTATTATTATGATTTTGTTGATAACGTTTACATTTTTATAAATTTCACTCCAACAACTTTTGCTTACCAAATAGGTGGCACACTTGCCCCAATTTGTATACATTTCAACCAAACTGGATTTCGTATGTAAAACTAAATAATTTTTTCGTTAAAATGCCACAATAACTTACACATTTGAATAGTTTCACGATGTACAGAACGTTAGAAAAATCTGTTAATAATTCACCCTCCACCATGCTATTTTGAAACAACGAAATATTATAAAAAATCACTCAAATCTGGTTGTCTTTGCACAAGTCGATGTAAATACGTGAAAAATAGAGCAATTTTCATCATATTTTGATCATTGTATTGTGAACTATAAGGGAACATATTGTTAAGCTCAAAGAGAAAATAAATATTATAGTTTATATAAAAAGCAGGGGTGGCACACTTGCCCCTATGGCACACTTGCCCCAAAGTCCGCTATGAAAGTAAAATGTCAATAAAGTAACAATTGTTCACATGGTTCTTGAATGCCAACAGTTGACGCCAACGGCAAAAAGTACAGACAACAGCCTTTCGAACATGCAGTTTATCTCACTGGCCGCCAAGCAGCGACACTGATGTTTGTATTTCACTCACTGATCGCGCTACACTCGGTTCTCAAACATTCAAACAAGCGCATGGAATGGAAGCATGATAGTCGAAAACTGTCAAAACGGAGGGAAATTAATTAAAAATATAAATAACTTGCAATTAGGAGTCAGGATCGAAAAAGTAATGATTATAAATAAAGCGTAATGTGAATATATGTTTAACTTTAATGACTAGTTCATCTTCCGTGGTGATTTCTATGCTTCAGGATTTCATTTTACTTCCACCGAAAAAGAGCCTCTACCTATTGTCTTTTCAATTTTGAATGTCGCCCTATTGAATGCAGCTGACCACGATAGCATCACCAGAAAACGATTTGGATTTTTTAAATACTGTTTTTTTTTTTGTAACGAGAGTTCACTGTAAGTGTATCATATTCGACATAACAAGCAAAACTAAACTGTTCTTGTTGTTTATGATCGGACATTTCCGAAATCTATGCAAAATTTATAATGTCATTCGACATTCATTCCACAGTTTTTGTGTTTTTCGATGTTCATTCTATCAGTCGTGCTGTATTTGAGAGGTGACCACGGAAGCAAAACGAACATCGCGAGAAATGTCGAATGTTTACTACGGCTTTCACTCAGATTAAAAATCGCCTGGAAAGGGGTTAGCTCTGCTTGTCAAGGCTACTTCTTCTAATTCTGTTAAAGAGCCATGTACACCCGATTCTGTTTTTGTATGATTTTTTTCCACGGCCGTGCAAAAAAAAGCTTTCACATTTTTTTTGAGTAACGGTGTTACTTCTTTTACACGATTTTTGAAATTTACGCATCCCCCGTGCAAAAAAAGAATCGGGTGTACTCTCCCTCTATTGAAATTTCTATCGATTTGGATGAAGCCTATAACGCTATAACGTCCAACCTTATGGAAGCTTTTGAAAAATACTGTCCTCTACGGGATGTGCAAACCCAAAATTGACTTCAATGTAGAGTTCCGATTTACTTTGACTTAGGAAACAATCAAGAAGATTAGAACAGACCTTGTTCAGTCGGATTAGATTCTTCCAAGTCAACATTTTGGTTGGTATAACTTTTGCTGCACATCATTCTATATGAATCGATACATTCGTATAAAATGCAGAGAAAGGATGCTTTTTCAGATTTTCTGTGGTCATCAAAACGAAGCGTCAATATGTTGATGAAAATAGAAAATAGTTTACACCTAGTATCGAACACGAGACCTCTGGATCCATATTTCGACACATTACCCAAGCAACCAGAAGACGCTTAAGAAATCACGTAAAAAGTAGTTTACTTGTGCGAATTACATCACACCCACAAAACACGATAAATAAAATTGTTTGATTGATAAGTTTCCTCGCATAAGCTCTTTTCTAAGTACACTAGAGCATTTTGTTTCGTTCCAAATACAGGTACGAAGTACGTCGAATAAATCAGTAACAACAGTCAAATCAAAATTCACGGCAACGTGGGTCTACTCAAACCTGAGTTTTTTCAACACAAAACCGTAGTTGAACCCAATAACCAAAATTTGACTAGATTTCCTAGACCTCCATTAGGTACTTTGCCTTTGAAGCCATAAGAAAAATTTACCAAAAATTGGTATGATTCAACGCAAAATTCAGTTCATTCATCCCAAGCTGGAGAATAATGCATTTACCCAAATTTGGCTTATGAGGCCAAACTACCTATAGCCTACTTAAAACTTATGTAAACTGTTTTTTCCGTGTCATCATGAATTATGTCGCATAAGATCACAGAAAAGATATGATGCAGGAGTCTGGGTTCGATCGGTTCAGAACCGTTTCGTAATGGAATTTTTTGTTGACTTCCCTGGGCATAAAATATCATTGTACCTGCCACACGATATACGAAAGCGAAAATGGCAACTTTGGCAAAGAAAGCTCTCAGTTAATAACTGATTAAGTGCTTATTGAACCACTTATCTCAGAAGCAGACTCTGTCACGTTGTGAGCCAGGCTCAGAATAAATACTACTTCTAGTACTACATTTCGTCCTTTCGTAATTTCTAGGACAGGACGTGACAGCTCAAGAAAGACTGCCCCGTTGTTTTTCAGTCGATGACCATGACGATACAAAAGCCAGTGCTACGGAATTTCATCAAGGCTCATAATTTGGTTGTTTTTTTTTTGCATGCTTCACTTATTTAGTGCAATAGAAGATGCTATATTCAAAACCGAAGATTTATTTAGAGGAAATTTACACCATTTATATTATATATTTGCTCTCAATTGAGTTTTTTTGAATTAATTTTAGCATTGTAGGAGCACATGCGGAAATTTTAATTCGAATATAAATAGATTTAAGACAAAAAGATTTCATGAAAAATGTCCAAACTTTCTATAAAAACTCTGATTTATAAATTAGATATACGGTCAGGCTAGCGACAAAGTGCCCTGTTGCAATCCAACTCAACGATGTGAAAGTAGGCCTTTACCAAAACGATCAATGAGAAGTGTCTGTCCACAATTGGTTTCGTTTTTGTGCTTTGACCTGACACGTCATGTCTTAGGGTAATTCAAATGTACCCAAGATTCAAAGTGATATATAAGAGGTGAGGAGCAAAGTGATTCAGAATTAGAACCGAAAAATAACTGCAGCCAACCTTGACCTTGACTGGATTTAGGGGGCGAAAGTGCTAGAATAAAAGCAATTAAAGAAAACAACATTTGGAAGAGACATTCATGCTTCAATGGAAGGTTATACCTACTCTAATATATCTGACGAATTTTAATACATTCGATTATTAAATGCCAAGCTATTTCACCTTTCTGTATTTGTAGATACCTCTGAACATGCTAGTTTTTTAATTTATGATAGACAAAACTCTATAATATGACATTGATTTTTCCTAAGGGCTTATCTGAATTCATCGATTTTTGTTCATCTTTGCTCTCCTTGCATTAATGCAAAAAAAATGATTCACTTTTCGTGCTGTCGAACGAAGAATTATTATATTTTGCTTCATGAACAAGAAATATAACAGTTTTTTTTATTTGGCAAAAATATTGGCGAAAAAAGGATCGATGAAGACAAATCGGTCATGGCAGTTAAGCCCTCATGAAGGAACAGTGTCGAATTGTCAAAACAACATGTTTGTGTCATGCAATCCGTCAACTCATGTGATTTAAAAATAAAGAATTGATTTTTGGGATTTTTTTTTTTCAATCAGGTCGCTATGGACATTTTTATCATAATTAAAACACAATGCCTTTTTAGCTTCACTGATTCTATGTACGCATGTGATGACATATTGATCACAACTCCAGCACAGTGTAGCGCTCAATAAAAACGTTTGAAGTACATAACAGGGGGCGATTCAAAAAAAAAAAATGTTGGTTTCAAGGGGACGAAAATCAAACAAGTTTGGGAAACACTGTAGTAGCTTTTTTCAGTATTCTAAATTTTGTTCTATATTCTAATGTACCATAAAACTTTGGGCAACTGCGAGGAGCATGGAGGTCTTTATTTCATCATTCGTCAGTCTCGAAGTGAAGTGGACTCAAGGACTACAAAAAATCTTCTAGATCGGTTAAACTTCATTACAATAAGAAATCTCAGCTATCATGGGACAATGGTATCTTCTTCTTTTTCTTCTTAGTCTTAGTATGTCCAAAGAAATCAATGAAATTTCCATTACAAAAGGATCGTGGAACTGGCGATTCATTACGAAAGGCTCGTGAAGCAAGGCTTTGTTTTTAGCCATGGAAGTTACCATTACACGGGTAGAAATCAAAATCCAAAAACAACATGCTCATGATATCATGAGCCAGATTGCCGTAACGCAACACACGCGTAGCTGATTGCTCATAATCATCATGAATCAAATTTCAAAATTCATGAATCGTCACGTTGTATTAAATATGATAAATACGAATAAGTAAAAGCAAAACACTCCGCTTAGTGTTGTCTCTCTGGATGTTACGCTTATGAAGAATCAGGATTATTACGCCAGAAATCATGATTTAGGAATCAGTTTTTTCCGTGTAGGGTAAACAAAGGCCAATAGTATGATGGATGTTAAAGAACAATGTCCTATAGAACTGGTCCGGTTCTTAGTACGGTTTTGCTTGCATAAGTTACGAAAAAGATCTAATCAAAACGATCAGCTGATGGTGACGACAAGCCTGCCAAAAAATTTGTTCGCAGCTTTCCAAACATGTCGTCATCTTTGGCAACTTCGCGAACTTTCGCCTCGCCGATGTTGGCATTATACAACTACCACTTCAAAACTTCACAAATATTAATTTGATGCTTCAACCGAACCTTCTAATACCCCACATCGGTTAAAACAGGTAGGGTCTACTCAAAGTAGCATGAACTGTTGGCATAAAACCATTTTGCATAACCAAAGAAATGACCAAAGGCTAATTGGCTTAATGGTCAATTGGCATAATGACCATTTGACCTAACATGACGAACAGTATATCTGAAAAGAATGTGTATCATAGAGTGTTTTATGTATGTTGGACAGAGCGTTATGCGTATATAATTTGACCACTTCCATTTAATTCGGACGTTATTATATATGCGTAACGGTCTGTCCAAAATATTTTTATCAACCTATGTCACCAAGTGTTCAATATGACTATTGCGTGTAATGCAGTGGTTAGGACATATACTTCTCACGCAGAGGACCTGGATTCGAATCTCATCCCCGTGATAGTCATACGGATATGACGTTCAGATTGTTGTTGGTCCCGATAAGAACCAGTCTCTGGGTCAAATATTTCGTTCATAGAAATAAAACAATTGCTTGGTGCCAAACGGTTTAGGCTAAATGATGTCATTCCAGGTGAATTTATGCCACATGAGCTCCTCTCGTGAAATACTTTACGCTGTTTTAGCTTTTATAATAGTCATATTTGTATCATTCTACGCCTAATCTATGAGGTGTAAAATCTATTTAATTTCGTTCTAACAAGAAACAACCGAATCGCTGGGCTATTTATAGACAGTCATAGTGCTGCAAATTTAAATCCATCTAAATTATTCCTGTCCACATAAGCCCGATTCCTCCAAGAGTGCATCCAACGCCATGCAAGATTCATTCACAGAGAAAAGTGAGATTCCGCACCGTATCTCGAGAGGACCACGGCCACGGTTGCTGGCCGTTTTCCGTCTCCGTCCTCTCTCTCTCTCTCTCTCTCTCTCTCTCTCTCTCTCTCTCTCTCTGTCCGGTGTATGTTGGCCTCGTCCGCCGTGCGTGGCTCGATGAAAAAGAGAGGCTGGACCCTTTGGCTAATATCATCACGCGCGGCACCGGCGCAAATTACAGGGCGGCATATTGGCTTTTGATGAAAACGCGCTTCAACAACACCTCTTCGGATTGGGTCCGGGGCCGTGTCGTCTCTGGTGCTCTGCTTCGATGCAGACTCGGACTCAGTGGTCCATCCAGCAGCAGCCAAGCAGCCAAAGAGTTCCGCAGGACGACGACGACGACGAAGACTACGGTGTGGTGATGACGATGATGACGAAGATGATGATATGTTGCACGGCCAACTTTCTGGACATGAATCTTCCTCGATATCTTGGAGGCCTTGATGCGGTGAAGGAGGTGGAGAGGCATTTTCGAGCGCACAGGTTCCTCTTAATTTATTTATGATCGTGTGAAATTGAAAACTGTTCTGAAACGATGAGTTGCCGGTTCGCTCTGGATAGGGCCGGAGAAAAAACATGAATGAAATCGCCCCCGGGATCATCCCCCTTGGGCGCGGGATAACGCGAATCCGTCTATTAAAAAGATATTAAGCAACGTTAATAGAAGGAGCAATTAGTGCGGCCGCGAAAGGGACAACGGGGGCGATGGCCAGAAATTTTTCGAGAAACCCCAACTCGGAAGATCGATTTTCCTTCGTCGAAGTCTTCATTCCGGGAACGATCAGTGAGCGGTGCTCACACAGGAGTAGTTTGGGTCAATCACGGTTAAAATTATTGAAGACCAATAAGGTATTCTTATGCCCTTATACACCGCAACCTTAATTTATGAAATAGATCGGAGGTTCGTAAGTTGAACAGGTATGTAACATGAATCAGTTCATAAAACGAGGGAGCTTATTTCGTAAATGAAGTTTGCCTTTTGGAGTCTACAAGTACCGTAAAACGGGGTAACTTTGATAGTTTTTTCAAAGAAAACTTGAATATTTATGCATGCTGTTTCAAAAATTATAATTTATATTTTTTAAACAAGTACTGGTATCCTAACTATCGATTGCAGTTGATATTGCCAAAAGATATATTCTGAATGGATATATAGTTTTTCATTTAATCAAAAGTCGGTTTTCTGTTTAGGGGTAACTTTGATATAGTGGAATATAAATCGAACAAAATTGAATGAATTACGGAACATTTGTAAGGCGTTGCATACCTATAGGCGTTTAACGCTATATGTAAATTTCTGACTTAGATTACAAAAATGGTCCCAGTTTGTACAAATGGTTTTCGCCAAGAGATCTGAGACCGAATTCATGTTCTACTATAACTAGGCTGTCAAGGATAAGTGACGAACTTATTATGACTTCATCAAATAGTGAAAATCTTATAATTTTTTATTATTTGCATATAGATCGTCAAATGTACTTGATTCGAACGAAAGTAGCTTTGACAGCTTACGGTACAAAAAAAAATATTTTTCATTATTTCAAGAAATCTATGCTATTATTATTTCCCTAGCTTCCAACGTTTCGGTGTTTACACCTTCTTCATTTATATAATTCCCTGATGAAGGTGTAAACAACATCTTATCATTTGACCAAGGGTATAACTTTTGTATGGAGAGCTATCGGATCATTTTACCACAATTCATCCTCGTTACTCCTCTGCGACGGCGATGACGATGACGGGGCGACGAGCTCGGAGCTACCCTCGGGGGATACTTATCACGTCTCATCGACCGCTCTGCGAAGGAAGGACCGTGCATCGTTTCCCGGGAACGAAACAACAACAAAAAAAAATCGGAAAGGTTGCGTGATTTTTTGCCGTGGCATTCGGACTTCACACCTAACCATATCATCATCTCGCCGTTGAAGATCTTCCACAATCTGGAAGTGGAAGTGATGGCTGGAGGAGACTGGGGAAGACCTTTCAGCGGCTATTAGAGCGGTCGGACATTAAACGAACGAAAGACCCAAGAAACGGGAGAAACACCACCAGAACTATGTGATTTCCAGTGCCCAGTGTGAATGCTAAATTGGATGATAATATGATAATTAAGTGTAAGTGTCGGTGAAAAGACAAAAAAGGTTCCTTCGTCACTCTAGGCCGGCCGGACGATCGGATGGAACCGATGCGTGGACCTTACTGATGGAGACGGAGCAGGAGACGCTGGCGATGACGATCACATGTAAATGAGGACGAGTGCGCGCAGTGGTCGCGCGGTCACGGAGGGAAATTCTCGCGTAACATTACTAAAGGACCTATCTAACATTGAGAGGCTCTCTTTGTTTACTTTCTCTTTCAATAATAACTGAGTCACATTAATCTCTTCTGTTGCGTTTTTTGTATGAAACGCTAGTCAAGGAAATTGGCTTTCGATCTATAGTAAAAAACTTCCCAAAATCTTTAGTGTTCCACTGTTATAATCGAAAGAGAACGAGAGAGGAGAGAATTTCTCATTTGTACATAGGTCCTTTAGTAATGTTACGCGAGAATTGTCCACTTCGAGGTGTTCTGCGGAATCGATTGGGTCGGCCACCAGAAGGGCGGCAACATCAAAGCGAAAAATTGCGGCACCTGAGGGATAAAGCTGGAAATTTTCGGTGGGAAATGCAGAGGTATTCGAGACTTTGGCTGTATATGGTTGACGTACTCTTGGTCGTACAGAAGGCAGCTACCAGTCTATGATGAAATATGAAATTTGGGATGGGATTCTGCAGGATTTTTGTCTGGTTTTAAAATTGGTACAACTTTGACATTTCTCTATGCGTCAGAAAAATATGCCAACTGAAAACATTGGTTAAATATATTAACTAAGAATAATAAGTTACTATTTGGAAGTTTCGTGATGAAGATGTTGAAAATTTCATCTGGCAATGATGGAATTTTGTACATCTTCATCAAGCTTGCATATATTTTGATTTTTTTTAATATAAGTTCTCACTTCTTCCAAACCAGTTTCCAAGGATTTTGCGAAATCGTTCTCTTGATTGAGAATGTTTTAGAAATCCTAAGAAACTTGATTTTCTATTGGACTAGTAAGTCTTAAATTAAAATTGTGCGCGCTGTCATACTACATAGCAAGTTTTTGAGCTTTTTCGCAATTAGTTAGTAATAATATGTTTTCCTCTTTCAATGCCGGAATTGGTTTCTGCGATTTTTCCAAAATTTTAGACAATTTCCGAAAGGGCTTAGAGCCAGGGTCCAGTTGAGAAATTGTATTTTCAAAATTTCTTCTTCTTCTTCTTCTTTCTGGCATTACGTCCCAACTGGGACAAAGCCTGCTTCTTAGATTAGTGTTCTAATGAGCACTTCCACAGTTATTAACTGAGAGCTTTCTTTGCCGATGACCATTTTTGCATGTGTATATCGTGTGGCAGGTACGAAGATACTCTATGCCCTGGGAATCGAGAAAATTTCCTTTACGGAAAGATCGTCGACCAGCGGGATTCGGAACCACGACCCTCAGCTTGGTCATGCTGAATAGCAGCGCGTTTACCACTACGGCTATCTGGGCCCCTTCAAAATTTGTTGTTTCCTTATTGAGAAACATGTTTTTGAATTTATTTTTGCAGATCCTACCATTTAATTTACATAGCAGGATCGCGAGTGCGTCGAAATCGTCTTCTCCTCATGTTTTGAAGACGGATCAAGAGTTTAAGATCATCGTTTACAATCACAAATTCGGATTTTACTTCACATTTTGGTATTGCAATTTCCCTTGCTTCCACAATGGAATTTGTTGAAGTTCCGAGAGCCTTGTCTACATCAAATTTATTTCGTAAAGAAATGTTGACATCAACATAACTTCCATTTACGCTCCTGCCATTAAATTCCATTTACGCCCCTGCCTGATAACGACCCACGAGAACCAATTTAGTAGCGTATTTTTGGAACGGGACCGATGAGTAGATGACGGAAATCGATGTCTGACACCATTTTGGATCCAAGTTGTCTTCCGGTTTGTGAAAATCACTTGAAACCCTTGCAATATGGTCATTTTTGGTACGTGACCGATGCATAGATGACGGAAATCGATGTCCGACGTCATTTTGGAATCCAAGATGGCGACTTCCTGGGTTTTAATCGATTTTCCCCGTTCCAAAACCAAACCGGAAGTCGCCATCTTGGATTCAAAATGGCGTTGGACATCGATTTCCGTCATCTACCCATCGGTCCCGTTCCTAAAACACTAATATTTAGTGGGTTTCAAGTGATTTCCGTCATCCCTTCGTGGGGTTTACGTCATCTTTATTGATACCATTGAGAAGTACCACAGATAAACCCCACCTCTTCGCAAAACTTCTCAAGAAAAAACGAAAAGCTTTATTACGCCTCTAATTCTTTTTACGCTCCAAAATTCGATCTTACGCTCCCTCTTTTTACGCTCCAAATTCCTACTTACGCTCCCTCCTTTTGCGCTCTGATTCTTTTTGCGCTCCCCCAGTTAGGGGCGAAAAAAGAGGTTTGGCTGTACTTTGCAAATTATTCCATGAGCGATGTTTTGTATTGAAGTCATAAATGACAAGAAATGTTCACTAATTGTAATGAGTCAACTTACGCAAATTTACTTGCTGCTCAGTGCATTGAAAAGGCAAATAGGCAGCTTCTTCAACTTCTTGGCATTAACGTCCCCACTGGGACAGAGCCGGCTACTCTGCGTAGTGTTCTTATGAACACTTCCACAGTTATTAACTAAGAGCTTTCTTTGCCAAAGTTTCCATTTTCGCATTCGTATATCGTGTGGCAGGTACGATGATACTTTATGCCCAGGGAAGTCAAGAAAATTTCCATCACGAAAAGATCCTGGACCGACCGGGAATCGAACCCAGACACCTTCAGCATGGCTTTGCTTTGTAGCCGCGGACTCTAACCACTCGGCTAAGGAAGACAAATAGGCAGCTATGTAAGTATATTTAGCAAGCTGTGTTTCCACAAAAATACCCAAAGTTTCAAAAACTTTGGTTTCGAATGACGAAGAAAGTTGATGTTTGAAACGCCTATGAATGATGATTGCAACTCCCATCAAGTCGATCCTTACAATAAACAAAAAAGTTTGAATCTCTTTTGAATTTGGATCTTGGTTTCAAATAATTTTCAGCTCTAACTGTTATATGTTTGTTATTAGCTGTTTGATATTTAAACTTTACTATTCAAAGAGCGAGAATAACAGAATTGTAGTAAATTGAGAGGCGTCTTTGCGATCCATTCGGGGTAATGGCTTTCGGGCTAATGGCATTCGGGGTAATGGGATTTAGGGTAATGGGGTAGAATCTCAAGTTTACAAATTTTGATGGATTACTTAACTCATGATTAAGTCATGTAGGCCCATTGCCATTTTGGATTACTAATTGAAATTTCCATAACTCAAAATTTGTCACACAGCCACAATTCATGACATCGGTATCAATGAGAAAGACATCTCATAGCTCATGTAAATGATTTATTGCTCTCTGCCGTAATCATCTGGATTTTTCATGAACGGTGGACACCAAACATATTCACGGAGAATATGGTCTACATAAATTTCTCACGTATGACTTTTTTTTTGAGCTGATTGCAATGTTTTATAGTGTAAGACTTTTTTTTTTGGAATGCCAGTCTTCTGTTTGGACGGTCATTGGTTTTGCGAAATCAAAAATTTCGTACTCTTTAGAGCACTTCGTTTCATTCTGCATTGTTGTATTTTTCTTCCCATAAATTTTCCGTCATGTCCGTATTTGGAATTTCTGCTTATTTGTTTGCAAACGTCAGTATTGACGAAAGCAATCAAATGTTCAAAAATGATTAATCTTCTATGTGAACATCATTGTTGGTCTATGGATTAACACGCAATCAAAACATAGCTAATACGAGATCTTCTGTGTCTTGAACTTGACCAACTGAATTAAGTCCAACGGTCAGAACAGCAATACCAGGGCTGCCCAAACGTACCGCGGGCCGTATTTGTGCGGCCTCATTTTATGTGGCCCGCTGATTACTCTATCAACTTCAATTTAGAAGCTACCAAGGCTTAATTTTCAATTTGATTTCAAGATTATATTTAAGCTAGATAATTGGTTACAATTTTTAGAACTTCTTAATTTATGAATTCTTCAAAATCTTATCTATATAAATAAAAATGGAATGGTGTTTGTATGTCACGAAATGGCTTACGAACTGGTCCACAGATTTGGATGATTCTTCCTCCGCTTTGTTTGTCAGGAGTTCAGACGTGTTTGCGTGTATAAAAATCCCAGAATATTCACCAGGAAAGTTTTAAAAACAAAAGTGAACAGTACTGCCGTTTAATATGGGACGATCCATAGCGTTTTCTAACAGCCTACTTGAGATGGCAAGACGAAGTTTGCCGGGACCACTAGTTTAAAATAAAAAATAAATTATTTCGAGTCGCTGACGTTTGAACAGTCTTACCAACATAACGGCAAATCAGCTTCTTTGATTTGTTTGCTGGCGTCGGTTTTGTCGGTCTGTTTGAAAGTTGGCGGCGCATTTTGTTGTCCATGGAACAGACAATATTATTGAACTGAGAAGTTCAATACAGGAAAAGCGAGCTTGGTTGACTTTTTTTTAATATTCGATAAATGCTGCCTGAACAAAAATAATAGACAAAAGGCTTAATTTACAAACATTAATTATTTCACTGAATCATATGCTAATATTCTCATAAATTTCTAGTAATAAATATTTTTCACTTCTGAGAGTGATTTGGCAGGATTATAGAAAATATACTATTTATTAGAGTGGTTCAAAAAATCGTTTTTGCTCCACACCGCTCATTCGATTCAAAATCAAATTCTAAGTGTCCTCTCAAAATTTGAGCTCATTCGGATGAAAATTGAGACTGCACAAGCCCTTTAAAGTTTATACGGGAATTACTATGGGAAAAGCATGCAAATCATTCAATCGGTCATAGTGGTTGCCCATGTGCTCTTAGGGATTAAAGCTAAGTTGATAATGTAAGATACATTCACCAGCTACAACTTTGCCGAAGACTGTTTTCAGACCGGATGCCTCAGTACTTAGCTATTGATTTTTATACGAGTTCTAAAACTTTGGCTATAATAATTGGGCTGCTCTGTAGGCATCACTGGATATATGCAGTAAAACATAGTAGCCATGATTTATGTGTGGTATCTTTCGCGCCAGATGCAGCAATGTTGCCTGTTCAGCAGATAAATGAGCACTGTAGAAGAATTTGCGATTGGATATAAATTAATAACTAATTACTGAGAAGAACTAATTACTGAGAACGGTCTTCGGCAAAGTTGTAGCTGGTGAATGTATCTTACATTATCAACGTAGCTTTAATCCCTTAGAGCACATGGGCAAACACTATCACCGATTGAATTATTTGCTTGCTTTTCCCATAGTACAGGTATGTTCCGTTTTTATCACGTTCCGATTTAGTCACGCTCCGATTTTGTCACGTTCCGATTTCGTCAACAAATTATTCCGTTTTTATCAACACAAAAAAATGTTTTATTCTTATTTTTTTAAAATGCTTGGAATATAAACTCAAAACTTATTCAAATGTTTTTCATTAGCCTCAGGGTTGAATTTTCGACATTATGTTGGCGTTGATCACCTATGATACATGGTAGGTGTCAAGTCATATACGATTCAATAAGGTTTGATTCCTTCCTATCCGCTAATTAATTGAAGTTTTCAAATTTAGCATGGGCTGATGGACAAAATTGATGCATCTTTCAACATTCAAGATTTTCTGTGGCCACGTCCTAGCAACCAGGCTTGACAGAACTCCTCTACGATGCAAAAATGAGGCGAGTTTGATGTTTTATTGAGGATTTAAAATTGCACTCAACATTTTCAACACAGATCCTCAAACGATTCGAAAGAGAGTGCAAACAAGTATGAAGATTTTTTTCTGGTTCTCTTTCTCTCTTGCTGCTAAGGTCACATTTACCCACACTTTGAAAGAACTCTTGAGTGTCCCGGCCGAACAAAACAGCACTCGCGGAGTTGTTATGGCACTTTTGTTATTGAATTTTGCTCTGTTCTGCATCTTCCTCGCTGATTTTTCGATGCCTCTCTGCTTAGTATTTTTCAGTCTCATGGAAAAAGGTAACGGGAGCACGCTGCTCTAGAGTATGTTACTGAACTCTGATGATGTACAGGAGTATAATCAAGCCTGCTAGCATCGTCTGGAATTCGTGTTGCAGAGACCTCTCCTTATTCTTATATACATGGCATCATATAATTTTCTATGTCAATGTGATAGGCGTATATTAATGAGAATGAACTCAACAATATTTAAGCAATGGCATGGAACATTATCGAGCTCATTTTATTTTTGATAAGACTGTCGATCCCGTCATATTTTTTACATTATCTTCCATCTCTCAAACTCGATAACATTACACAGATTATAGCATTAGCCATTGATTAGGTCCTGTTTCAAGGGTAGGGGAAGAGGTCCAGCAAAACTAAACAATCTATTGAAATATTTGGAATCTTCATACAATAAGTTTGCATCAGGGAAGATAGAAAAGGGCTGATGGCTAACAGTTTGAGAAACTGTTGATACTGAATCGTCTCACGTCACGCACGTTTCCATCTCAAATTTGTTGGGATCTTGATTTTTGGGCGGACACGCACCTCTTCGTGGAGACCAAAAGTTTAATAAAGAGCTTATACCAACTACCTTACGCTTATTCATAAACCTTAGCAAATGAGATTCTAACCAAAAAGTTCTATTTTGGTTATGCTTGTTCTGGAGTTTGTACACTTTGTGTTCTTGATAAACGTATTCAACATCGTTTTACCAAACAATATAGTAGGATTTTTATTAAGGTTAGTGCTAGCCAATTCGTGATTCAACGGCAAACAGTAAAGGTGGCGCTGTTCTAGAATGTCGATTAGTGCATCCCAGTCGAAGTAGTGAAGAAAAATTGCGCAATCATTCTACAGAATAGATTTTGACACAGGACACCGTAAATATTCATTTAAGGTTGCAAAACTATCGCAACATATCCCCACATTTAATCACCAATTGGATGTGTGCAAAATGTACCTTAGCAAAATAAAAAAAAAATCTCTCAGTTGATACGCTTCCAATCGCAAAACGCAACATACTGTTAGCCATCTATACTTTGGTAGCGCAACTAGTCAGATGATGAGAGATTTGATTTTTCACGCATCCATCACATGCCGCTGTGGGGAAAAATGTTTTATTTTCCTGATATAAGACGGTTCACAGTGAAACAGTTAGGCGGAAAAGGTAGGAATATACATTCTGTATGTTCTACATACGATTGTTTTTTGTATTATTGCACTACTTTCATAAAAATTGAGATCCGGCTGGTGGGAGCACTAGTTTGAGGTTGGAAAATCAGGATATGTGAGGTTAGTTTTATTGGAACTTTCGCCTGAGCGATTTTTGCGCTTGAATAAAACACGCTTCGGGACATTCACCGCTGCCCCTAAAAATACCATTGGGTAGATAAATGAATTTTCTACCATTGGATCTCATTCGATTTCATACATAAGTGAAGTAAGCGGTGAAAATACATATTTTGTTCCGAATGTTTTGAAACCATGAATGAGTTTGACATTGCTCATGTCTGTATGGAATTACATCTCAACTGAGGAAAGGCTTTTTCTTTTTCAGATTACTGCTCTTATAAATAGCAAAAGGATAAGCATGGATAGAAGAAAAAGAAACTAATTCGTGTTTAAACTTTCTTGAAAAAAGACAATTATCAGCTTGACCCACTTCCTTGTAGTTATTTTTACAAATATGACGCATCTCATTATGTAAAGCACATTTATGTGATTATCGGTTTCATATTCCATGTTATATACAATGAATATCTAACCAACAAAACTTAAACTATTAAAGATCTATCACATTAAATAATCATATTGATTGATTACAGATCCAATATCGTAAATAATATTATACGAATCAACAATATTAATACCAACCACAGTTCCAAAACATCAATACTGTGCATTTATATGATGAAATTGTGTTTTATCCTGGCAAAACTGCAATTTTGTTTTAAAATTTGTAAAATATTTTGTCTAAGAAAATTATTCCGTTTTTGTCAACTGAAAATTGCCGATCGTGTTGATAAAAACGGAACATACCTGTAATTCCCATATAAACTTTAAAGGGCTTGTGCAGTCTCAATTTTCATCCGAATGAGCTCAAATTTTGGGAGGACACTCAGAATTTGATCTTAAATCGAATGAGCGGTGTGGAGCAAAAACGATTTTTTGAACTTCTTTTCACTTCTGCCTGGCAAATTCAACAAATGCACAGTTACGGAGGTTATGCAGTTGGATGCTTTTCATATCCGCCATGTCGATTTTCTGGCAATCCTTGAAGAATTCCTGCATTTATTCCAAAATATGCCACTTTGGAAGGACACTGAAGTCGATCCTGTGCGACATTTTGCCAAAAATAACAGAACTCGCGAAGGAAAACAAAAACTAACTTGTTGTGGAAGCGGTCTTCAACCGCTAAAAAAAACAATGATTTTTACTTTTAATCACGTAACTGTAATGTCTGTCTAAGAAGAGACCAGTTTTGTTGTGGATTTCTGCCCATTCCCGTCAGAATCCAGTTTTCGGTACTCTGTCTTTGTCCATCGGAGCCCTTCCTTTCCACAAATTTCTGCCATTTTCATCAGAAATCGCCATTTCATCTCCGCCCATGTCCGTCAGAGACTACAGTGTATAGTTATTTCATGGGATTTCTGTCTTTGTCTACCAGAAACCCCATTTTTGATAGAAATTTTCTATTTTTCACCTACCGATCTACCTACCAACTACACACTTAGATTAAATGACTGGGATCGGTAAAATTTTACTGGGTTTTTGGAACTACCGAAAAAGTCGGTAAAATGAAAACTGTCGCCACTCGTAATTGAAGAGCAAATTTCACCATGTTTTATTTTTTATCGATATATGATATAAAAAGAAAGCTCTCTGCAAAATTTCAGTAGAAAAATCTCTGTTTTTCGATTTCTGTCATTTCCTTTAGTTTATTGACTTTTTCGGTAGTTCAAAAACCCAGTTATTTTTACCGAACAGATTGAGTGTGTACGCCATATGGTGCAAGCCAAAATTAGAGCATCCATATTCACGTTTCTCTAAGCCTGCTTACCATACGATGTTCATTAATAGATAATTTGATTGCACCTTATTACTTCCTTACAAGAATATCAGGTAAGCAAGAGTTCACAGCAAGACATTGAAAAACCAGACAAAAACACCTTCTGATAAGATGCCGCTACCATCTTTCCGGCTGGACGGATCTGCTTTAACTCTTGAAACTATCGATTTTTCCACTTCTTCCTCCCCACAGAGGGCGCTGCTCTCAGCTCAGCCGAAACATTCTGCTTCCAGTACCTGGCCTACAACAACCAAGCTTCCATGGGGCAGAGGCAAGTAGCAACCGGGAAAGCTTCTGCATTCTCGTCCCATGTCGGCGGTTTGCTATTTGGGAGGTGTTGAAGGTCGGCTGAAAGCGCACTGTTAAAGGGATGGATCCGGAATCTGGTCCTCCAGGGTGCGAGGGCACGGCAGGTGGGGAAGCACACGTTGCCTGCCAGTCTGGTCAATTCGCCGAGCGAGCGAGCGAAGGGCCTAAAGACAAAAGCGGCAACTTCGGCCAGCTAGCAAGAGCACAGAGCAAAGGCACAGACAAATGGACGTAACACTGACCGAATTTACCTCGACCACGCTTTTAGCGAACTATTCAAATAACTTGTGATCTATGCCCCACAAATAGAGGCGTGCGCATCGTTTATACATACTCTCTGAAGTTACACAAAATCGAGCTCTGCTGGACCAACAAAGGAGCTTGATTTTGTGTAAATCATACTCAATTTGGTGTAACTTCGTTTTAGCGTGTATGTTTGACGTTTCACACTAGCGCCTTCTGCAGTCTGCTTCAGCGTTGCCAACCTTCCAAATTTGTCTGGAATATTCCAGATTTTTGAGGCCCCATTCTACAAAAATCTGGAATATCCAGATAAAAATTTACACGAATTTGTGAGGTTTTGAAATGAATTTGTAAGGTTCTCCCTGCACGACATAGGAGATCCAGACTATTCTAAACAAAACTTTCAAAATCATCCAGATTTTTGAAAAAATGACTTGGCCATCCTTAGTTTGCTTACAATCCTTTAGATTGTGACGTCTGTTTGTACGTGGCAGAAGTGTGTGCAACACTTTCCGATGGTGATTCGCTGATTAAAGGCTTTTTCCTCTTGGATGCACTTTGGCCATGCATTTTCTGCCGCTGTTGCTGCTGCCGTTTCTGCAGTTTCTGGATTGGTGTGGTGTTGATGATGATGGCGATGATGATGATGATGATGAGGCGGCTTTGAGCATAAACGAACCGGTGCATCATCAGGGCAGATTTCTTCACACCTCGTGTACAACAAATTAGTGGGTCTTGGGCAATGGGCAAGAGGGAATCTAGGGGGGTGTTCTCTGGTTGCACTTGGGGAGGGGGCTATCAACGCGAGTTGGTATGCTGCTTTTTTGATCGCGTGATTCCGGCAGGACTGGTATGCTGGATTGTGGCATGTAAGTGCATCGAAAGGATTTCTGTACTGTTAGGAGCTGCCTTGGGTTAAAAATTATTGATTGAAATGAAGTTTGAGATAAATTGCTTCTTTTATCTCACACAGATAATAGATTATAAATTAATTTTCGTAAAATTACAACACTGGCAATATTAACAGCGTTTCGCCCAATCCAAGAAAACAAGTTCAAGGTGCAGTTCGTAGCAGGCTCCGTATCGTGCACGCCCGCTCGTCAGCAGAGCCAAGTCCACCGATCAATCATCCCGTCATCATAGTAGTCATAGCAGTTGCCAACAGGCTGCTCCGCCTACTCTGTGCTTTTTCCTTTCGAAGCGGAACGCGACGAACCGCGGAATGAATGCTTGCGTGCCGTACACCTTTTTTCACAACTCGCT
The DNA here is from genome assembly GCF_002204515.2 of Aedes aegypti. NCBI lineage: Eukaryota > Metazoa > Arthropoda > Insecta > Diptera > Culicidae > Aedes > Aedes aegypti. The sequence continues at coordinate 346,422,770 of NC_035108.1, forward strand.
GATTCCATCCGCTTGAGCTTCGCGTTGCCATTACTCTTCGTCTCATTATCATTTTATAATTGCTTCACTAGAAATAAGAAACAAATAACGCCCCGATTCAGAACAACCGACATTAACCATGGAACTTTGTTTTTCAATTCTGTTTTTCCAGGGATCCCATGGATGCACTTCTGCTTGAGCAACATCTCCGCTCTCCGCTGCGCCTCTTCCCGGACCCGCTGATGGCTCAGTTCGGCGCCGGCCAAGACCCTGACGGCGCTCAAGCTGCCCTTCTGGAAAAAGCCCGTCAGCACCTGCAGATGTGGGGACGGGCCGCTCCCTACGGTGATCTCCTAATACCGCAAATGTACCAACGGCCGAATCTTGGAGCGCTCAACCTTGGACATCTCTGGCAAAGTCAATGGCCTCAACAGTTCCCACCGGGCTTCCTACCAAATGCTGCCGCCGCAGCTGCTGCAGCAGCCGCAGCCGCTCCCCCTCCTCCACCACCAAGAACCACACCACCTCCTCCGGCCCAGACCATGACCAGTCCGGCCAGTTCCGCCGGATCTCCCTCACCGGATCTACGAGCCAAACACTTCACCCGCTTCAGCCCCTACCAAATCCCACAAGCTCATCACCACCAACCCCAAGGCCTCCCACCCTCCACATCCCTACCCCATCAATCCCCCTCTCCAAGAAGTCCATCGAACTAAACACCCTTAACCAACAACCCACACAACCCTACAGAGGCTTGCCCGAATCTCAAAACTGTATAAAAGAAGCAAGGATTTCTGAGTGATCAAATCGAAAAATCACGACACAGTATTAGCAGAGCTACTGGTACTCTAGAACATAATCTCGCATTCACTAGCAATTTCACTTCATCGAGTTTCATCTGTAAATACCGCATCGACTAGAATCGCCCCAAAACAACACAACAAGTAGGACAAACGTAGTTATTTATTACTCATCTCACCACATCTATCACTGTATTCACATGAAAATGAGAGGAATTCATCTGCGACAGCAGGATCTCCTGTAGATATTAGCTCGAATCCGTTTCGGAGGACGAAAGAACAATAAAAACCACTACACCTTAAAGCTCTCAAAATGCAAACTAAAGAAACAAATCTCTTAGCTGTTTTAAACTCTATACGAACGTACTTTTACCGAGAAGGCCAATGCGCTACTTTCCTGGAATCGGGGATTAGACACACCTAGGATATTAGGGTTAAGAGCAAACTAGAATGTTGATAGCAAAAAGAAAAGGCGACACCGATAACAAATGTTTAAACGAGTTTTTTTTGTGTTTTGTAAATATGTGATCATGTTTTAACTGTACGTAGCAAACGAAATCAAATAGTTTAATCACTTACACAGCCGGCGTGACACTGTTTGCTGGCATTAGTATGATGCAAATAAGGGGAAAATTGTAATCCAATTGGTACGAGGTGTTCTCACCATTATCTTATTTTGAGATGAAAGTTAGTGCAAGTAAAACAGAACATTGTTTAGCATTGGGACACGTTCAAAATTACATAATCAAATCTGCTTCGGAAATAATGAAAATTATATATGAATATGGAAGTGGAAGCAACTAAATGTATTTGATAAACGAAATCGATGTTGTATAGACGAATTCATGCAAATAAATACACAAATAATGATTATATTAAACACAACGCTTACGACGTTTGGTATACGAGGTTAAATGATGACATCCCTAGACATTCTATTTTTTCATGGAATACCAATCATGTACCTTCGCCCAACAGTAATGTACCAATGAAAACTCACTTTCCTAATAAAATAATCTATTCCGACCATCGTATCAATCAAACAGGAACACCCACGATCGATCATCAAATGACCAATAGATCCAATAATGACGCCATTGACCAGCAGACCATCTCTCAACAAGACCAACCTGAAACAACACAAGTAAAGACCTACAGATCCATTCCATACATACCAGCATTGCACCAACGAGTCATGAAAATCCTCTGAAAAGATTATCCAAACATTTCCATAACCACCTGACAACATCAAACAAACCACCAACACATCTAAGTGAAAGATCTTGTGTAAAAAGACGAAATTAATAATGTAATCTATAAAATTCCTAGTAATGACTGCCATAGCTGCTGCATAGGTATGACTAGGAATAATTTGGGCCGATGATTAGCTGGCCATAAATCAAATGTAAACAAATTGAACAAACTGATGGACAAAAATAATACTTATACAAGAGCAGCAGAAGCCACACTTGTAGAAACGACAATAGCATTTATTGAACATTGCATCACAGATAACAGATGTTTATGCTAGAACAAACATTTTCTGAAAACCTGTGTAAATATTCAAATTGAAACTCCTTACAATCACTAGCGCCGCCACACAGCGAGTTGCGTCAATCAGTGGTGAGTATCAGTATCTTGAAATATTTCATATTCACCACTGTCATCGTCATGGGAACTTAGCGATGACAGCGCCACCAGGATGTTGCTACTTGTGTTGTCATTCCAAATAATCGTTAATTGTCTTACACAGTTTTACCTTCGGACTTCAACGTCTGTTATCTGTGATTGCATTGAACGCAATCACAGGTTCAATCTAGAACAAACAAAAATCAAGCGTGTGCGAGAATAAGGGCGTAAGTCGCATGATCGATTTCTCTTCATCGATCCTTTCTTCTGTGAATAAAGGTGACAAGATGTGGATTTGTTAGCAATTTTTCTCTTCAAGACGTTAGCCAGCTATGCAATCTAGCGTCATGAGGTGAAAAAATGCTGACAAACTTGCGTCTTGTCGCTTTTATTAACAGAAGAGAGGATCGATGAGCAGAAATCGATCATGCGACTTACGCCCTTATTCTAGCACACGCTTGAAATTATAGATCACAGCCAGAGTGGATCTAGATAAGAGTGGCGTCAATTTCAAAATTGGAACAGCGGCGAACTGTCATTTCCATACAAATCCGCGTTCCAATCGAGCAGGAGACCTGTCAAAACTGGAACATGACGTCACTCTTGTTTACAGGCACTCTAATCACAGCCACAAACAACCTGCCCTAGGGGAGGTGTACCAGTTTTGGCCACCCTAAGGAATAATATTGTTTATACATAAATCAAACGACCTTTGGTTATTGTCAATACATTATATGAAAGCTTCCAATCCATGCTCAGCAGGGAAAATATAAAAACTAATCAGGAACTTTGTTTTTGTATTGAAAATGGGGGACCACTTACACCAGTGTTCGCCGCGATTTTAATTTCGGTTCCTGAATTCGCCACCTACTTTGATTTCTTATGGAGGGTGGCGAATCAGGAACACCATGGCGAAAAATAGGTCAAAGGAGCATACATTTTAAGGAAATTGTTTTTGTTTTCTATTATTTTCTGAGAAAATTTTGCGGTTTCCAAGAATGTTTCCGTATCATCTTAAAGCAATTTAGCAAACACTAAACAATTGGCAACCATATATGTCGTAAGCGGTATATAATCCGGGGTGGTGAATAACTGGTACATGGCGAATACCGGTACACCTTCCCTACTATTCCTTGAAATGGGCCAAATTACAAGCACTAACAACACAGTCTATAAATAAACAGACATAAGCCATTTTATGAGACGTTCCGAATCATATGTTTTCCGTTTGTTTAACAACTTTGAAACTTCCTGCCGGGCCCATTCATTTACGTTTTTTTCAATCGCCACATTTGTAAGGAACTCATTGAGCGCGCCATTGCGTCTATGGTGTCTATGCAACATGCTTTTTTATATTTGCATGTTAAATTAAAAACTACAGGTGGGGAAGAATTTATTTTATCTGCTGGTAACATCAACCTTGGAAACCGAACAGAAACATGCAGAGAAAGAGACGTGAACGTCATCACTAACAAAAATGTGATCAGTGTCATTCATATGTCAAACTAGTTTTTAAACAATAACAATGAGCGGCCCACCAGGCAACGTAATTCGAACGTCTTGTTAAATAGCTTATAGATAACCTAAGTACAACATATGCAAGAGCACTTCATGACATAAAGAACACCAATAGAAAAAAAACGAAACAACCAGTGAAGATAATTTAGACGAGAGTTAGATTATTCCGATAGCGCACTTCGTCAAGCAAATGAAACGAGCCACATGAGGAGGGTTGAGTTTGACTATTAATGAGATTTTTAGCCCTGAGCTAGTTCATCTCGGGACCAACGGCTTTACTTCCCTTCCGAAGGAAGTCGTCACTATAACTTTTTACGTCATAAGTGACTATGTTTGGGATGGGATTCGATCCCAGGTCCTCGGCGTGAGAGGCGAGTGTTCTAACCACTACACCAGGACCATCCACTTGAGCTAAGGGGAAAATTGCGCCATTTGCCAAACAAGAATTACGTTAGTCGAAAGTCGAGATGATGGGCAAAACGGCTTATTTTAGTGAACGGATCTGATCCGAACCACTCATGTTAGTGAACCGGATCTTTTGAACGGCTCAATGGCTCAGTGGCTCGCAACGGAAGACCGAAAGGAAAATAGAGCGGTTCACTCTCTGTTGCGCGACATGCATCGTACCTTTCGTATGTTCCGCTCTTTAGTTCTTCGTACATTCTTCGCCAGAAACTCACGATATTCTCGGTCGAAACCAAAAAAAAGCTAAATGTGAGAGGCGCAACTTTGTCTGTCTATGCTGAGAGCACGGACCTGCAGCAAACTGGGATTGTATGTGTGCCGTGGCGCGCAAAGCAAGGCACGTGACAAGCATTGTAAGGAAGCCGAATGATGGAAAAAAGGGGAATGTAATCCGTTCGTTCTTTAAACGGGTCACTTTTGGTACTTATCAAATGAACCGACTCTCGCCAAAAAAGCGCCACTTTTGGTCGGCTCCGATTATTGTTGCCCATCTCTAGTTGAAAGTGGTTCGAATAGTGTAAGATCAATTTCGAAAATTTATTTATACTTTTTTGAACAAGACAAGATAATATTCCACAATATCCATTTCACATCATGTACCAACGATTATTTAAACATAGGATAAAGTAAGACAAAAAACGACAAATTAATGTACGTCAAATAACACAAATTTGCAAAAAACTATCAACAATTCTCGAAAACTTATTTAAACAGACCCAAGTCAAAAAAGTATACAAACTTACTTTATCGATTCTACGTGTTTCGCATACGAAATTCTAAATGTTTCGCTCTGAACAAACTCGATTTTTCACTTTTAGAACGCTAAATTTTGGGATTTACAAAACGACGAAAGTAAGACTTTCAACTTTCGCAACCTAACCACTACTTTCGTCGCTCCGCTGCATGGAGAGACAAAGTGACTTAACCACGAATCAAAATAAAACACTACTTGAGTCGGTTTTACACTGGTAGAAAAAACGTTGCAAGTAACTAAATAAATAACTCCCTAGTTTTTGAACGTGAGCTCGTCGTATGCGAAATTGTACACGGCGAAAAAATGTTAAAAAAGTGATTCATATTAAAACAGTTTTAGAAGACAGGTTGTGATACTACTGATTTTTTTTAAAACCGTATGGAAGTTACTTACGTCGATTTTAAAAAGTAATCGGGAATTAAAGAAATTACAGTTCCCCTGAGAAGGACACATCTTTTGTATGTACTTCTATCGCACATTTTTTCATTTATTTTTGTGTACCCACTAGTGAATTGACTAGACAAAAGGGTCTAGCAGTACAGTCCCAAAATTTGAGCTCATTTGAATGAAATCTGAGGCTGCAGAAGTACTTAAAAGTTTGTATGGGAATTACTCTGAAAGAAATGAGCAATTCATTCTATCGATCATAGTGTTCGCTCATGTTTTTTGGAAGGTTACAGCTATTCCGATACTGTCAAATCACGATGTACTATATTAAAAAGGTTATATATTCCGAAAACTGACAGCTACTTGACGACGTCATTCCTATCCTACCTTACCTTGATGGCTACAGCGTAGCATCACGCCATTGCCGGGCGTATTGTAGAGCTCCATCTTCGTCGGTCTTGGGCAAAACTTCTCCAGTTACCCCGAACGTTTAGGGTCGCCAGGTCCTCTTCCACTGCGTACAGCCAGCGTATTCGTGGTCTTCCCCGAATCCGCCGACCTCAACCTGGTTCCCTGCTGAATATTATTTTCGCAATTCTTTCTTCCGACATTCGCACTAAGTGACCAGCCCACTGAAGTCACACGTTTGACAATATTCGCATCTTTGTACACTTGATACAACTGCGTCTGCGCCACACACCATTTTCGAGTTTCCCACCGAGTATTGTTCGCAGCAATTTACGCTCGAAAACACCGAGAGCTTTCCGGTCTGACTCTTTCAACGTCCACGCTTCGTGCCCGTAGAGAGCCACCGGAAGAATCAATGTTTTATACAGGGCGAATTTTGTTTCCGTTTGCAAGCTGCGGGACCTAAGCTGGTTACGTAGTCCGTAAAAGGCCCTATTCGCAGCCGCAACACGTCTTTTCACTTCGCGAGAAACGTCGTTGTCACATGTCACAAGTGTTCCAAGGTAAACAAATTCTTCAACAACTTCAAACACATCCCCATCAAACACTACCTCAGCACCTACACTACCATGCCTGACTCTATATCTACCTGCAACCATGTACTTCGTTTTGGTAGAATTAATGGTCAGGCCTATCCTCACTGTCTCCCTCTTCAGAGGCACGAAGGCCTCTTCCACTGACCTGCGATCGATTCCAATTAGGTCTATATCGTCCGCAAAGCCAAGGAGCATGTGCGACCTTGTGATAATAGTGCCATTTCTCTGCACGCCAGATCTCCTAATAGCACCCTCGAGTGCAATGTTGAACAGTAAATTCGAAAGTGCGTCTCCCTGCTTCGTCTAACGTCACGAACGAGATTGACACCTCGTCTGCGATCCGAACACTTGATTTAGAACCATCCAACGTAGCACGTATCAGCCTTGTGAGTCAAAATACGAACACAGCAACAACAACAAAATCACGTGGAAATTCATTAGCAAAGCCATTTAGGGGCGGTCCATTAATTACGTAAGGGATTATGGGGGGAGGGGGGGTTTGAGATTTCTTACGCGCCATACAAACTATTTTTAATTTTCATACAAAAACTCTTACCATTGGGGGTGGGGGGGTCTAAAATGCGCCAAAATTGTCTTACGCAATTAATGGACCGCCCCTTAGAACCGGTCATAAAACATCATATTAATGAAGTCTTAGATCTCACAAAACGCGCTGGATTTGTTTTTCACTATTAGATATCGAGGTTTTTCAATATTAACATCCGAACTACAATCCGGATGGCGTGGCATCAGCCAAATCATCGGCAAAATCGCGAAAAAAAAAAATGAATCGCTCGACCTGTGAGTTGGCGATCAATTGTTCGCGAATCAAAGTCATGATTTTGGAGGATTTTTCCGATTTCACTCCACGATTTGTCTCCTAGCTTGTCGTTTTTAATCTGGAAGTCAATCGTGCATGGTATGTGAGAAAGATTTTCCGTGAATTTTAAATTGATTCGCATTGATCGCAACATGTTACAATATCCGAAAACCCTTTGTCCTACGACAAACAGATCATAGGATGCTCGATATATCTATGATTAGCGCGCGTGGTGAGGTGTTGAAATCATGTTGCAGCAAGAGTGACGGCCCTCTTGGACCATTCATATACCGTGTTGTTTGTCGTTAGAGCTGATTTTTTTCCATCCTTGATAGGGAGAGATCGAGACATAGAACATTTTTTTAATGAATACTAGATTAAAAATCACTCCGTTACCAGGAAAATTGAAAACAAACGGACGTCATTAGGGGAAGAGCACTAATTTTCGACATATAAGAATTCTGTGCCAATTTTATGATTTGAGCATAGCATGAGCATGATTGACCGCCCGCAGATGCTACTCCGTTATTGCAAGAACAGCTGTACTTACACAGGGAATCAACAGACAAACAATAACGGCACCGGCTGCGTCCGAATGCAGGTCAATTTGGAGATGGGAGGGAAATGTTGACGAGTTACTTGTTTTATGGAAGCCGATGAGTCCTCTGCACTTCCACAAGTAGACACTGGGAGTTTGGTTATGGAAAAGGATTCGTTTTGGTAAACCATAAAGATAAAACCAAATACTGTTAATCTCAATATACCCCACTTCTCCGTTTCGTCGAAGACATCACACTTGGCACACGCCATCACACGCTGGCAGAAAAGTATACTTACACACTACAAACTCTGTGTCATGTGTAATTGTTATTCCTTCCCATGCAATTTTCGCGTCGCTTCGCGTGACGCGTCTACCCTGGCCGACATCTAAGAGTAATCGCTCACGCACTTTCCTGTCAAGAGATGGCGTTACTTTTGTATCGTTTTTGTGTTGTATGGAAACATTAGAAGTGGAATATATTGAGATTAATGATATTTGATAAAACACCCGCATAACTCGAAGCGGACACGATTGATCCGGATTCAGTCGTTCGCCCACAAAGGAGCATGCAACAGATTCAACGGACCAATTTTTACTGATGCACATCTTTGTTTTTTTCGCATCCGCACACTTCGATCTTTTTTTTCACCCACACAACGCGAACCGGACACGATTGATCCAAAATTTTAATCGTCTGTATGAGAAGACAAACTTCAAACTTTGTGCGCTATTTCCTCAATGTCTACGTTTTCTATATAGAACAATTATGATATTATAGACAGACTAGGTCTTAGTAATATATTTGATACTACCCTGATTACAGTTTTTTATTGCTTTGTAACCTTCAGAGAGTTTCCTTTTCAAGCCTTCTGTGATTGTATGGTTTAATTCAGTAAGAAACAAATATCAAGCTCAAGCATGCGCTAGAACTTTGCGTCTGCCGTAAACCGGATTTTTGTCAAACCACCACAATATGTTTAGATAGATTCATCGTAAAGTGAAGGTTTCATCTTATAAACCCATAAAACGGAAGCCATCTTCACATCTTGATCAGCTAATCCAAAACAGTTTTAATTTCCAATCTTTCTCCATGTTTCCGTTATATTCGCACATTATCACCCAGCGAAATGCGCATAAGCCATCATGACCACGACTCAGAAAGTCTCATCGGAGCTCACTTCCACCTGACTGCCCCGGCGTCGATTGCAATCAGCGTCGTCCATAATAAACATCAACATTTGCAGTTAATGAAGTCACCTTGCGAGCCTAGCCTACGATGATGACAACCTCAACAGGCCATGAGGCGATGCTAGCGAGACAGAGCGATTCACGATGGTGACGCTTGATGGCGAACAACAACAACAACAACGGCGAGTTAGTCAACAATAGGACGTCAAAAATATATTACATTTTTTCCCTATCCTGTCAACGATCTCCACCTGTTGATGAGTATGTGAGCTGAAAATTAGCTTTTCGCACAGCTTGCTATGACCAATTCAGTCCGGCGCGCTCTCCGTGGGGTCGGAAAATTAACAGCATCGAGCTCATCGCAGTAACCCGCTTCCACGCCGCCTTCCCATCCGATCCCATCAACTACTTCGATTGCCAAAGCACTTTGGGCCAGAATTCAAAATTTTCAACAAAATTACAAGTAATTTCATAATCAACAACAATCAATTTAAAAGTATTACAAACTTAAGTATACATGAAAAAGTCGTTTTTGGGCTATCTAAGATGCATTTTGAATTAAACTGAGATTATTTGAAACGATTTTTTAGGGCAAAATTGTAATTATGGTGTTTTTTATCCAAATTTGCTTGTATATGTCATTCATATTTATCTGGTTTTTGCAAAATACAAAGCTCCAAAACATTAAACGAGTTGAAGAGGGTTTTTTTTTAGTTATAAGTTATAATTTCAAATGGCACTTCTTCTTCTGTTTCTTTTTGGCATTACGTCCTCATTGTGACAATGACTGCTTCTCAGCTTAGTGTTTCATGAGCACTACCACAGTTATTAATTGAGAGCTTTCTTTGCCAAAGATATCATTTTCGCGTTCGTATATCGTGTGGCAGGTACGATGATGCTTTATGCCCAGGGGAGTTAAAGAAAATTCCTGAACCGGCCGAGAATCGAACCCAGACACATTCAGCATGGCTTTGTTTTGTAGCCGCGGACACTAACCAATTGGCCCATAGTGCATAGGTTGGCTGAGGATCCACGGAATTATCTACATAAATTATTGGATTTTATGATTTTTCGTTACGCTTCGATAACTACGCGTTAGTTATATACACCGATATGTACCAAGCCATCTATGAATAATTTTAGAGTTTTTTTTATTACCGGCAGGTACAAATGAGCTAAGGATGTTACCTGGCGTCTCGCGGGCTCAGACATATAGACTAAGCAGATGAGTCCGCTATTTTATGTATGGGTGTGGGATTTTATTTCCTGCGCTGGTTGGCCAGCTCGGTTGTTCACTGATAGTTAACGAACTAACAGCGAACCATTAACACTTTCCTCATTATGATAGTGGTAATTAATGAGCCTAGGTTGGGTGGTTCGCTGGGTTTAGTGCCGAGCAAATCAGTAGCCGATCTTGCTTGTAAAATCGGAAACGAGATGCTTGTGGCCTTCCTATGAGTGCGTGGAATTGAAAACTTGTACCTCCTTAAATTACATGTTTTTCGGACATATTAGATATTTTATCATTCCTTTAAAATATCATTTCAATTAATAAATGCACTTCTTATATCTATTTCTAGGTGTTTTGTTTTAGGCGGCACTTGCATCCTAATTTGGTAACACTAAATCAAGCTTTTATTAAAATTTTGTTAACAACATATTACAAAACAATAAATAATTATTTGGTAGGGAAGATCGGGTAATCAACCCTGGTGGGACCTTGGTTGTATGCTGAAAGGGACGGGGGGCTCCTTTCTTCTAAGGGTGTAGCTTATCAGAGCGTCTGTTTTCCATGTTAGGAGCGGCTGATCATCGTCCTAGTGCCAGCGTGGGACTCTAAACAGTGCTGTGCACGATGATCCTCCGGCGAGACAAGGGGTTGGTGCAGGCCTTACAAGCCAGCCGTAAAAATCATCAGTACAGGAAGCATACAATGTAAATTCACACCGGAACTATCGGTATAGACCCAGGCATCGAAAACGAACTAACGATTGGAAACTCGGATGATGGAACTGTAAGTCTCTCAATTTCTTGGGAAGTACCCGCATTCTTTCCGAATTATTGAGGGTCCGCAAGTTCGACGTCGTAGCGCTGCAGGAGGTTTGCTGGAAAGGGTCGACGGTACTTACGTACACTCCCGTGCAAAAGTTTGGGTTCACCCCCTCAAAAACATACAAAAGTGTTCAGTTCATATCTCTGTGATTACACGTCCAATTGAAACTCTTTAAGTCGCATTCGAAAGATAATGAGATATTCTTACTTCGTATGTATTTTTCCAAAAACATTTTTTGAATTTTGTATACTAAATTTTTATTTAAAGTTGTTACATTTTTCAAATAACACACTGAAAAATCATATCTAATTTCCTCAGCATTGGATCGACCAAAATTTTAAATCAAAGTGTCATTAGAATCGTAATATTATATATTCTTTGAAGAGACCACACGAAATTTTTAGGGAAAAATCTGGAAAGTACTCAAAATCAATGAAACAGTCAGTCAAGTCATCGTGCAAAAGTTTGGGTTCACCCCTCAGTATGGTGCAAATCGTGCAAAAGTTTGGGTTCACCTGAGCCGCACGTACATCATTTTTGTCAATATCTTTGCCATTTTTCAACCGATTTTAATAATATAAAGCTTTTTTGAGCGCAAATAATGGCGCGTACATGATTGGTTTGTGATTTAACAGATTTAAGTAAGTTCAGGTGAACCCAAACTTTTGCACGATGACTTGACTGACTGTTTCATTGATTTTGAATACTTTTCAGATTTTTTCCGCAAATATTTCGTAGGGTCTCTTCAAAGAATATAAGATTACGATTCTAATGACACTTTGATTTAAAATTTTGGTCGATCCAATGCTGAGGAAATTAGATATGATTTTTCAGTGTGTTTTTTGAAAAATGTCACAACTTTAGGTAAAAATTTAGTATACAAAATTCAAAGAATGTTATTGGAAAAATACATACGAAGTAAGAATAACTCTTCGCCTATCGATTGCGGCTTAGAGTGTTTCAATAGGACGTGTAATCACAGAGATATGGACTGAACACTTTTGCATGTTTTTAGAGGGTGAACCCAAACTTATGCACGGGAGTGTATAGGGATGGTTATACTATCTACCAGAGACAACAGACATGAGCGGGGAACACCTCTTATCGTTATGGGCGAAATGCAGAGGCGCGTGATTGGGTGGTGGTCAATCGACAACAGAATGTGCAAGTTGAGGATCAAAGGCCGTTTCTTCAATATCAACATAATCAGCGTGCACAGCCCTCACCTAGCAAGTGACGATGACGATATGGCCGCTTTCTACGCGCAGCTGGAACGTGAATACGACGGCTGCCCAAACCATGATGTCAAAATCGTTATCGGAGATCTCAACGCTCAGGTTGGCCAGGAGGAGGAATTTAGACCGATTATAGGGAAGTTCAGCGCTCATCAGCTTACGAAAGAAAACGGCCTTAGACTGATTTATTTCGCCGCCTCCAAGAACATGGCCATACCAGCACAGCCTCCCGTATCGGTACACCTGGAGATCACCCCAACAGACTGAATCGAAAATCGACCACGTTTTGCTTGACGGAAGACACTTCTCGGACATTATTGACGACAGAACCCATCGCGGCGCAAACATCGATTCGGACCACTACCTTGTGACGGTTAAACTGCACCAACGACTCTCCGTTGTGAACAACATTCGGTACCGACGCCCGCCACGGCACAATCTGAAACGACTCAAGCTACCCGAAGTCACGACTGAATACGCGCAAAGCCTTGAGGCAGCGTTGCGCAAAGCCTTGAGGACTGCTGGAGTAGTCTCAAAGCAGCCATCAACAACGCAGCGAAACGTGCCATTAGGTTCGTGGAAGCAAATCGACGGAACGGTTGGTTCGACGAGGAGTGTCAGACGGTTTTGGACGAGAAGAATGCAACGCGGGCGATGATGCTAAAGCAAGGCACCAGTCAAAACGTGGAACGCTACAAACAGAAGCGAAGACATAAACCCATCTATTCCGGGATAACAAGCGCCGCCTGGAAGAGTTGGAGTGCGAAGAGATGGAGCAGCTGTATCGTTCTCAAAAGACACGCAAGTTTTACAAGAAACTAAATGCATCCCGCTATGGCTTTGTACCGCAAGCCGAAATGTGCCGGGATAAGAATGGAGGTATCTTGAAGGACGAACGTGATGTGATTGAAAGGTGGAAGCAGCACTACGATGAACACCTAAACGGCGCAGAGGAGGAAGATCAGGACAGCAAGAGGAATGGCTTCATCAGTACAGCGGATGAGGGAGACGTGCCAACTCCAACAATAGGTGAAGTTAAGGATGCTATTAAACAGCTCAAGAACAATAAAGTAGCTGGAAAGGATGGTATTGGAGCGCAACTTGTTAAAATGGGCCCGGACAGGTTGGCCACTTGTCTGCACCGATTGATACCCAGGATCTGAGATACAGAACAGCTACCGGAGGAGTGGAAGGAGGGAATAATATACCCAATATACAAAAAGGGTGACAAGTTAGAATGTGAGAACTATCGAGCGATCACCATTCTTAACGCAGCCTATAAAGTGCTTTCCCAGATCATCTGCAGCCGTCTATCGCCACTGGAAAGCAGATTTGTGTTATCAAGCCGGTTTTGTAGACGGGCGATCGACGAGAGACCAAATCTTTATGTATCGGCAGATCCTCCAAAAGTGTCGCGAATATCAAGTCCCTACGCTCCCACAAACTCATCGATTTCAAAGCGGCCTATGATACCATCGACCGCGAAGAGCTATGGAAGCAACGATGGATAGTGTACAGTGCTGTGCTGCAAACGTGAAGCAGATCGGGTTGTATTGAAGGTAAATACGTCGAAGACGAAATATCTGCTGGCTGGAGGAACCGAGCGCGATAGAGCTCGCATTGGCAGACGCGTGACGATCGACGGGGATGAGTTCGAGGTGGTGGACGAATTTGTCTACCTCGGATCATTGATAACGTCGGATAACAACTGCAGCAGAGAAATTCGAAGACGTATCATTGCCGGAAGTCGTGCTTACTATGGACTCCACAAGACCTTGCGGTCTGGTAAACTTCACTTCCGTACTAAGTGTACCATGTACAAGACGCTGATAAGACCTCTACGGGCATGAGACGTGGACAATGCTCGAAGAGGACCTGCAAGCGCTAGGAGTTTTTGAACGACGTGTGCTTAGGACGATCTTCGGCGGAATATGTGAGAACGGCGTATGGAGGAGAAGAATGAACCACGAGCTTGCGCAACTCTACGGTGAACCCAGTATTCAGAAAGTCGCCAAAGCTGGAAGGGTACGATGGGCGGGACACGTTGTGAGAATGCCGGACAACAATCCCGAAAAAATGGTGTTCACCTCTAATCCGGCCGGTACAAGACGAAGGGGAGCACAACGAGCTAGGTGGTTTGACCAAGTGGAGCAGGATCTTGGAAGTGTGGGGCGATCGAGAAATTGGAGGACAGTAGGCGTAACATTGTGGCGCAGGTTATGTCTTGAAGGACGTAGAGCCAGCAAAAGTAAAAAGTAAAGTAACACTTAAAAGTTAGTGAGTGGTCGAATGTCCATGTCGGAATTCGAACTTTTCATTGGCAAAAATTGAATTTTCGTTGATGTGGACCTTCATTCTGTTCAAAATGACCTTTTAAAAAAAGTTTACTGATGAAGGAAAACAAGCTCATTGGGCAATAGCTAGAAGCTTCTGCAGGATTTTTGCCCAGTTTTAAAATTGGTACGACTTTGGCATTTTTCCATTTCTCAGAAGAATATGCCAACTGAAAACATTTGTTCAATACATCAACTAAGAATGATAAGCTACTTTCTGGAAGTTTTATGATGAAGATGTAAAAATTCCATCACCACCAGGGCTTTCGTATTTCTGATTTTTTTTAATAATAGTTCGCACTTCTTCCAAATCAGTTTTCCAGGAATTTTCTAAAACGTTCTTTTGATTGGGAATGCTTTCGAAATCATGAGTATCTTTATTTTCAATTGGGCTTGTGAGTCCTAAATTAAAATGGTGCGCGCTTTCAAACTGCAAAACAAGTTTTTAAGCTTTTTCACAATTAGTAATAATTTGTTTTCCTATTTCAAGGCTGGAATTGGCTTCCGAGTTTTATAAAAAAAATGTTAATTTCCAAAAGGACTTAGAGCTAAGGTCCTACTGGGACGTTTTATTTTAAAGATTTTTGTTTCTTAATTAAGTTGAACGTTATTCAATTTTGTTTTTTTTTGCAGATCTTGCCACACGATTTTCATAGCGAGTGCGTTGAAATTGTATCTCATCACGTTTTAAAGACAGATAAAGTTATTAAAAATCATTTTTTTGAATCTAATAAAACAAGTGCAACTCACGTGAATGGTTAGAAGGCAATACTGAATGCTGCTGCCGCATGCGACGACAGAGGAGCAGAGAATGAGGAGAACAGCCGTGCAAACGTGAGAATCCATAGCACAAAGGCGAGGGTCGTCGACGCACAGCGCGATTTCAAACCGGGAGTCATTAATCATTTTGTAATTAATGAAAACAAACATATATCATCCTCATTAGTTAAAAAACATATTAATAAAAATTATTGATGGTGATTTTCGATATTTGTTGAAACTGAGCTTTGGTAGAATGGTGGACGATAAAGCAGACCGGTGAAGCTGAAGCGAATGCGACGATAGGTAAATGCATAACGATTGCAGTCGAGGGGGATTTTGTGTGGCTTATAATCTGTTGATTGGCTCCGGAGTGCACCGGAATGCCAAACCGCAAATGTTGTGCGACTTTTGATTTATAAATTGTCCGATATGGGCTTGCGGATACGGAGATTAAATTTGCACAAATTTGGTTTGTTGTTCGGTTGGAACAGGTTTGGTTGTACGATTTGTTCTATGGGGATAAGCACGACCTGTTGTCCTTTACAGACGCGCAAAGTCAACAACGATAATTATGTATTGTTCTTAACGTGGAGCATCTTGAAACACAAAGAAGGCTGACTCATCTCTCACTTTTTCGAATAAAAACCAATCAATTCTATCTTCCTATTTGAAGCTGTTCTGTGGATTATGCTAAAGTAAAATTTTCACTGTTTTGCATATTAATACGGATATAAATGTTAATATTAAGGTGAAGATGAATCGAAGCCAAACCTCAAATTTTCAAGAGCATGAATCTGGATAACCGAACATCCGTTCAGGCTGAAAACTTAAACGATTGATCACTAGCTGGTGGTGACCAATCGATTAAGTTTTCAGCTCAAATGGGTGTTCGGTTCTCCAGATCCGTGCTCTTGAAAATTTGAAGTTTGGCTTCGATTCATCTTCACCTTAATATGCAAGCAGTTTGCTCTCAAAGCAATTTCAGCTGGTTCCGGGTCATTTGGCCGAATGCTATTTGGCCGAATGCCGTTTGGCCGAGCGCCATTTGGCCGAAAGGGTCATTTGGCCGAACGCCATTTGGCCGAATGCCGTTTGGCCAAACTTGAAAACGAAAGTGAACTACAGTTAGGATGGATTTATGATGAATTCCAAAGAACTCATAAAAAAAGGATAAATCATAGATACACATAAGCTTTTAGTGTTAGTTGAAGAAACAGTCAGTGCTGAAAGAAGAACATCCTAAATGTACCCAGACAACCAAAATGTACGTATAACGAAATCACCTGGAGGCTTTATATGTGTAAAATTTCACTCATAAGATGTCGCGAAAAGGCCTTCTACGTACAAAAGTGGAGACGATATGCGTGCATATATTATGTGGTGAATAATAACACAAAATGCGAGTGTATAAATATTCTACCGGACTGACCTGTGATCTTATGCGACTTAACTAATGATAACAAATGTTGATTTGACAGCTGCTACGGATTGATTCGACTTACTTTGTACGAGTGTACGAGACGAAACAAAATGTACAAATGAACTCAGAAAAGAAGTGTTTTATGCGAGGAAACTCATCAATCTGACGAGTTTATCCACGGTGTTTTGTGACTTTGATGTAATTTGTATGAATAAACGAGTTGTTTCGTGAACTTTCATGCGATTTCTGGTTGTCTGGGTAAGCAGTTGTTCACTTCGATGCTAGCAGTAATAGACACCAGCAGATGTTTTGGCATTGCGTTTGTAGTTAGCTTTCGACAGTAACTAAAACGATTTAAAACTTATTCGTTCTTCTGCTGGATCGGCTTGCTTCGATCCCTCGAATCGTACTTAGTAATGGACCAATGCACGAGTTCACTATTTGACGTTTTAGCGGTGCCGTCTTATTTATGTGACCATGGAAACCAGTGAATTCGGCACCGCTCAAACGTCAAATTAGTGAACTCGTGCATTGATCCATATATGTCATAGTTCTGACACAGACAAACAGACGTCACACTCTCGTCATTGTCCATCAACCACCTTCCTAACGGTCGATTCAAATATATTGTAACTGGTCAATCCACCACCCGCAGCGCTCGCATCGTTTTTGTTCGCATTTGACGTTTACACACTACCGCCATCTGTTCGCCCATCAGCTAAACAGACCGATTTTAGCATTGGGCGTTCATTGTCTCTCGACTATAATTTTGATCACGATTCGTTCTAAGTGTTACGTCTGTTTGTCTGTGATTCTGACATCAACAAGTCTTGGCTTTTTCTTTTCACAACGGGGAAACAGTGTGCTTCTTTGACGTAAGTGTTCATCGAGTCGTTTATTGCTATACGCAAGCAACGGTGCAGTGTTCAGTTTTTTTTAATAAGACACAACACGTTAATGCTTCCAGTGGGCTATTTGCCCTTTGAAGGAAGCACTAGACAACGGACTAGCATGCAACGCCCAGTGGCACAGTCGGAAAACATTCCTCTCGAAAAGTTTTTCGGCCTGAGGCGGGAATCGAACCCACACTCCTTAGCACGATGTGGCTAAATGACTCGGTGACACTAACCGCACGGCTACGAAGCCCACAAGTCTTGACGCGAAGTGTGGAGTTCACAGCTTCGTCCTGAATTAAAGGGTCGATGTTATCACTCTCTTGGAGCTTATATAGTGGCAAAAATGACGTCCCATCACATCATAAAAATCAACAAATTAACTAGCTTATCAGTTATTGGGTCACACTTATGAATCCTACAAATCAGCGTTGTAGCCATTAATTCTTTTTTTGTTCATGATTCGGCCAAACGGCATTCGGCCAAACGGCGTTCGGCCAAATGGTCGGACACCGTACAAACTCTATGCTAAAGAGAGCCAAGACAATGTTCATCCCTATGATATCCTGGACCACATATTAATAGTGACTGTCAGCCGTTACCACAAGGTGACTTTAGCATCCATAACTCATTAGATAAATCAAATTGATTAATGATTATGTTTTATTAAAATTTACATCTATCTTAGACCAGTAGGAGAATTCCAGCGAACAATTTCTTCGAAGAGAAGAAATGTTCTTCCATTGCTCATCAGCGTGAACATTTTTTTTTCTTCTAAGAAAATACGCGCCAGAATTCATCTACAGGTCAATTTAATAGAAATAACAAAAAAGTAGACTTAACTGGGCGCCCAAACTCATTGAAGTTGTTCTAATTTTTATACCATTTCTTATATAAATAACGAGTGGATGATCAGTAAAAACCAGAGAATCGAAAGAAGTAGATTTGAGTATTGTGCCTTTTGATTCTACCTTGATGGCTTATCTCTCCTTTTTTATTTTCTTTATTTAGATTCTGCTCAGAGGATTCGATTATGTTAATGAGCAAAAGAAGACTTGTTTCTTGATTTGAAATTTTTCCAAAAGGCAGCGCTACTGAGCATGAAATTTTTCGATCACTATTATTTAGATAACTTACATGTAATGGATTGCTAAATTATTTTCCCAAGTACCGCTAGTGAGCATGTAGTGTTTTGAACTGGGGGATTTTTGTTTCGGCAATACAGTCTTAGGAGCAATTAAAACGACAAAATTTGTTCTATGCCCGACGTTTCAATGGTCTATGCCATCTTTCTCAAGGGTTCTATTAACCAATTGAAAACAAATTTATACATTAAAAAGGTCACAAAGATGTACAAACAAGAAATGAAAAACTTTCAGAAAAAGATCGTTCTTTGTCAGGTGGGACGTTATACACATCCAATATCGTCAAAGTTTTACAAAATGTCATCAATTTTCTACAATTTAACAATTATATAAACATTCAAACGTACAAAAGACAATTTAAAAAAATTACTTACTATTAATTTAATCGAAGAAAAAACTAACAGGAAAATGTTACATGGTGGGTCATTGCTCTAACTAATCGTCACTTACTCTCTAATCAACAGTCATTTTGTATTTACATATAAAAGTTTGAATAGAATATTGTGTGAAAGTTATGTATGTTTATATTCTCTATTGGGCGGCGTTATCAGTATTAGTGTTATCCATTATTTGTCTATCGATATTGTTTGTTTTGATCTTTGATTTTAGTGTGTGTAAAATGCCTGCATATGTTGTACTCAGATTGTCGCAATCGCTTCGCTAGTTGACCGTCTTGTCTGTGGTAATTATATGACACACTTCCAAGATAGGGAGAGCAGAGAATCGTCGATGGCAATCAAGTCTCGCATAACTTCTGATCTCGCCCTAAAAGCCATTGGTAACCATGTGTGTAGCTCGTTGTTTCTGAGCATTTGAATGGATTTTATTGCTATTTAACAACGCTATGGGGAAGAAAGGATCCTTATCTACCTGCCCGTGATGTTGGTTTGGATGCTTATTCCTTCTTTTGCTCAGAAACAACGAGTTACACAGGTGGCTACCAATGGCTTTTAGGGCGTTATCTCAGAGTATGCGAGAAGTATCTCTGTTTTCTCTAAAGCGAAGCGGTGTTTGTTATCGGCTGTATGCTATTCGAGTGTACGAAGGTACGGTGCTGCCATCTGGGAAAAGTTTGCTCGATGCGTGAAGCGTCGAAAATTTTACCCGGCAAGGTATAGGAAGCGAAATTTCAAATGCTCATATAAAATTAACTACAATAGTTATTTAAAATCTTTTCAGTATATGTTGATATACTTTTGATGGGCTACATTATAGGCATATAATTTTGAGTTTTATATTTTTTTCTCAATATGCTGCTGATTCTATAGTTGATCAATAGTCTAACCCCGTACACTTAACAGAATTTAATTGAAAAGTGTTTTGAATTTTTTAGAAGCATTTGAAAATTGACTTCCTATGCTTTGCCATGTAAAATAATCGGAGCTTCACGCATAGGGTCAACTGTGGTAATTACCTTCGTAGACGCGAATAGGAGAGCTGTTCTTTCTTTTAATCTGCCGAGTTCATAGCTGTTGTAGTTCGCGTCGTTGTTGTTGTTTTCGATGTCATTCATAAGTCTGTCCAATTTGTTTATGTCACTTTTATGATGTCCTACTCTTTTCTTCAGGTGGTGAGTCCAACGTAACTAGCATTACAGTCTCCACAGCCGTCGTCACATTTGGAAAATCAGTTTTGAATGTTTTGGCTAGTCGGTTTGTTAGATTTGGAACGAAGACCATGGGTTTGTAGATGGCTCGTGCGTTGCATTGATTCTCTCTCTCTCGTTCACATTTTGGTTCATGAGACGATGACGGAGGGATCTGGGATAATGATTCGTTTGCAGATGGTTATCAATTATCCGATCAACCTCTAATTTGGACATATTGGTGCTCAGTTTTCTCACTCGTTGTATGAAGTTGGTGACCATGTTCATCTTCATATGTAGTGGATGACAAGATAGAAAATCTAGAAAGCGACCGGACGCCATTGGTTTGCAATACCATTCAGTCTTAATAGACTGATCTGAAAGACGAACTAAGACCATGTCCAAGAATGGTAGTTTTTCTTCTTGCTCTACTTCATAAGTGAACTGGAGTTGTGTTTGATCTTCCGACCTTGACGCTTGCTCCTGCGGGGGCCGGCGATGAGGGCAGGATCAAACATGTCGCGCGTCGGTCAAGTAAAAGTGAAAAAAAAAAACCGCGATCGCTTAGTTGTGTTTGATCTTCCGACCTTGACGCTTGCTCCTGCGCGGGCCGGCGATGAGGGCAGGAAAAGTGCCGCTTTCGATTAGTTCTTTATGATCTTCCAACATTGACGCTTGCTCCTGGGCAGTGCTTCAAGAAAGCTCGAGTAGTCGTCAGTTGTTTTCCATCACGGGTCGCGCGCCTATTTTCTCTGAGTGCTTTTATATAGCCGAGCAAACGACTGAAGCTGAAAGAGGATTGTTGCTGCTCAATGACGACGGATCAATTGGTGAGCTCGTTTCATACTACTGTTCCTATTCTATAAAATATGTATGACTGAACCGTTAATCGTTACAACGATGAGATGTAAATATGATGTTTCAAAAAAATATGAATGGTTCGTCACTGTGAGTGTCGACATAAACTCTGATTCATAAATTATTTATGTCTAAATTTTTTTTATTCAATACACCTTCTTCTTTTTACCATTATTTTTGTAATCAAAAATAAAACTTTGAATGGTTCGACACTTCAAGTGTAGACTTCCGAAAGGTTCACTTTATTCAACAAACTTTGAAAGGTTCGTCACCTCAAGTGTCGGCATAATTTTTCTCTACATAGATATTGTTCATATCAAATGAAAATATTATATTTACATATAAGCATGTTTATATCTCACAAATAATTATTTATTATGGTCTAATCGCTTATTAAAGTGAATCCTGTGACCCAACGATCCTTCCCATTTACAAACATCCCTCCCAGTAACCTTTGTGGAGATGCAGAGGCAAACACGGTCTCCAAATAGCAAAGGTTACATATTAACATTCCTTCCCCCAATCCCACCTGACTGCAAGGACGTGGCCGGCGCCGTTATTGACCCTGTTTTAATAGAGGCACTGAATTATGCACACTGAAGAAGATTATGGCCAATCCCAGCCGAACTTCTAGTTGATTCTTTGTGCATTTTCACTGACTTCGGTCAATCACGGAATAGCAACCATTGATATGTGTAGTCAGTCTAAGCTAAGCTAAGCTTGCTCTACTTCATAAGTGAACTGTTTATTGAGATTGTAGCTGTTGAAGATGTTTAGTACTTCCAACACTTTATCCGGTGGTAAAGCTAAAATTAGATCGTCCACATATTTTGTTATGACTGGGATGGGAAATTTGATCTTGGTCATAACATTACTCATTAGTGCCTCCATGACCATATCAGCGATGGTGGGGGACAGTGGGTTACCTATCGCTGTGCCCGCTATTTGTTTGTAGTATTTGACACGGAAGGAGAAGTAGCTACACTCGATACAGAACATAGTTATCTCTATAAATAAATCAAGATTCATGTCCGTATTTTTCTTGATCTCATCCCAGTTTTCTATGATTGTGTGCGTGACCAAGTCACGAGGAATACAAGTAAATAAAGAGACAACGTCGAACGAAATAAGATACATCTTTGTGACCTTTTTAATGTATAAATTTGTTTTCAATTCGTTAATAGAACCCTTGTGAAAGATGGCATAGACCATTGAAACGTCGGGCATAGAACAAATTTTGTCGTTTTAATTGCTCCTAAGACTGCATTGCTGAAAAAATCCCCCAGTGCGAACCATACCAGTCGAAAGC
The DNA here is from genome assembly GCF_002204515.2 of Aedes aegypti. Classification (NCBI taxonomy): domain Eukaryota; kingdom Metazoa; phylum Arthropoda; class Insecta; order Diptera; family Culicidae; genus Aedes; species Aedes aegypti. The sequence continues at coordinate 346,445,448 of NC_035108.1, forward strand.
ATCAAAAGGATGAGTAGTGTTTTGATTGCGGATATTTCAGGAACCCGAATACATAGAAAGATGGCTTATAATTTCAAAGTTCAAGTGAAGCCTTTCTCTGAAGGAACGATGCCCCACACTTAACCTTTCGGTTGTCGCGCGAATTTTTGTAACACGAGTAGTCGCGCGTTGTATTTTACAACAACACCCTTGGTTTTTCATGTTCAACATGAAAAACCTCGCAAGCTTGATTAAGCATAAGCATAAGCATTGATGACCGTACACTTCGTAGTTGCTACTACGAAACATTAAAAAGTCAATAACGGCGCCGGCCACGTCCTTAAGATCATCAGGGAAGGGAAGCCATGGTAGTGTGACATCCATTGCTACTAGAAACCGAAATCACCTCTGCGTCTCCATGATTGTCATGGGAAGGAGTTTTGTTAGTGGAGAGGGTTCATAGCTGCACCTTGGTAAGTGATGCGATTCATGCAACCTCAGTTCAAAAAATCACGTATCAATACTCTAAAGACAACGCAAACATACGGTAAGTCGACACTTTTAGCGTCGAACCATTCAAAGGTTACACAGCGCAACAAAAATGACATTTTTGCGTGTCTCAAGGATCAAATTATGTGTCTCTTGTAGGTTTGGGGTTGCTGAATCTGATGTCGTTCTCAGAAATTTCCCAGCACGTCACAATTTTTAGGTACAGGTCGCCAAAGTTGTATAAAACATTGGTTTTATTGATGTTTACCTAAAATTTGAAGTATATTTTATCAAACTTTTTTTTGTGATCTTATCCACCAAACATGCGAAAAAGGACTCAAACTTTCGTTTTAGATATATTTTGATTGAAGTTTTACGATTAAGTTTAGATTAAACCGATCTTTTTCAACATGCTTGCAGCCTCCATACAAAATTCTTCGTTTCTCTTATATGGCAAAATACAAAACTTTCCTAAACCATCAAAAAATAACTTTTCCGCATCAAAAATATTATAAACTTTGATGATGAGTATTGTTATACACATAAAGTTTGAATTCTGTGGCAAATCAAGCAAATGAATTACCTAACAAGCTGGCAAACTTGCATGCAAGTTGGCTGAAATACCGTTTTGATTCATATTACGGACATTTAAGGCCTGAGTGAAGTAAAACCGATCGAAAAGCATATAAATTGCAACATAATATACGATACATCTGCGTTATCATGCTTTTAAAACACTAACATTTCGAATGGCGACCGAAGAGTCGGATTTTACAGCTTGAATTACCTGAAATGAATAGAAATTAGTGAACTTTCCATGATTCTTATTCCGGCCACAACCTCACTTTTGTTTCATATTGCGGACACTTTGTTTCGAATTCCGGACAGCTCACGAATAGCAAAACTAAAATGGTTAAATTAAAAATTAAACTTTCTCATCCGTTAGAGCAACGTCAAAACTAATCGCGCATCATAAAATTTCATGGATTACTATGGTAAATTCAAATTAAAACGTGCCTGAAAGTTGTGAACTTTTGAACTGGAAATTTTGAAACATTTCAAGTGAAACCTTTCCCATACAAAGTAGAGTGTCCGGAATTTGAAGCTGTCCAGAATTCGAATCAGAACGGTAGTCAATTTTTGCATTTTCAACAACCAATATCTCAAAATCTGGACGTGCTATGATATTTCTGTAAACGGCAATGGATTCAGCAATCCTTAATTAAGTAAATAGAGGTATTTTGATGCTGGAGACAAAAACGTGTTTCGCAGTGTTATTTTTATAAAGATAAAAATCAGGTAAAAGGAAAGGTATCTCGAGCGAATAACGTTTGGCATTCCCATTCACGCCAACAAAATCAAATGGGTCATGGATTAGACCGAATAAGATTCGATCGAAAGTTGGATCCGCCCAAGAATGAGGGTAATATCGTACATTTAAAATAAGAGCATGACACATGCTCACCAAATTGATCATCCATCCTTGATCCTTCTTCAATCAGGATGTTCATGTCACAACAGCAAAATATCACTCCGGCGACGCAAAGACCTTTACTCCATTGCACTCAGGACGCGTGTAAAACGAGACACGACGACGCAAAATTAAGCGAGTTTTCTGGTGAATATGAAATGAAGCCAATACTCAAACCCTCAAGAGCACAAACCAAAAGAACCAGACAGCAGTTCAAGCTGAAAACCTGATGGATGCACCAGAACGCGTGCAGAATAAACTGTTTTAATTCCGCTATAGACCTTTTTTGTTTCAAACTGCTCCAGCCGTTTCACCAGCCGAATCTAATATTTTGCGGAAACGATGAAAACGTGACAGATCAATTTTCAACACATCCGTTCGCGCGCGCTGCCTACTGCGATTTCCAATACCTCGCGATCTAGATTAAATGTAGAAAAAAAAAAGTAAGAGGTTATTTCCGAGATACAACCGCCAAGTTGACGTTGGATAACGTTAGCTTCTTCTATTTCCTGGCTTGAGACTGTCACGAACTTGTGAAAGATTTCTTCTGATAAAAATCCAATCAATTTTCAAACCATTTGTTGCATGTCAATTCTGACCTATTATGGACATTGTGTGTTATTATTTGATTGGTTCGGGTAACACTTCAACACCAATAGAATCGGTTGATGGAAGAAGAACCATGAGAAATAACTCTTGCTCCCCAAACAAATATTCCGGTAGAACGTTAGGTCCACGCATAATCCACTAAGATTGGTTGCTTTAGTAAGTTCGCGAGCTCCATGTTCTCCTCTTTGCTCAAATCGATGTTAAAGTTGCCAGTCACCATAATTGGCATGATCTCCTTTTGATACTCGAAGAAGTTCCGCACCATGAAGAACTTCTTCTGCTTCTGCGATTCCAGAGCTCGTCCGTCATGGTCCTGCAGGAAGCGAGAGGCCTAAATGATCGGTTTGTTTGAGGATACCAACCTGTGCGCGATCCACGTCAAGCGTGTCAGCATCATGCCGAATTACATCAAACTGACTCGTCATATCCGTGGAGAATGCGCTTAAATTGAATTGCACCATAATTTCAAACAAAACAATCCTTTTCAGGGTCACAACAATGCATTCGACGTAAAAGAGTCATTTCATCTATTACTGATAGCATTTGTGCAGTCTTCTCTGTGTGCGCATTTCGATTCGATCGACAATTTCTTACCAAATCAAAACATCAACAAAGCTGTTGCTGATAAGATTTAGCTCTTTGTTTGACAAGTTGATACTCTGATCGCTCTAGCATGCATTTACTTGTAGGTAGCGACGACGACAACGGCATTATTCAAAGTAAGTAAAGTTTGTAAGGATGGTTAAACATATCCCCGAGCCCGATTTCATCTTCTAAACTCGTACCAATTAGCTCATACGGTTAAAATAATTAAATTTCTGTTAGATATCAGGGATTTCCTTAGGAAATTGCCTACCTTTAGGCGTTTTCATTGCAATTCTTGAAGTTAACCTTCGGACTGTCTCGCTGTTGTACTTTGTACAGTTGTGATTTATATGCTATCATTTTGCAACAAAGATATCTATCGAAACCAAACCAAAATGTATTCCTCAAGAATCTACTTAAGAACAATACTCGACAGGTGAAGCGCTATCTGATGGTACCTCATTTAATTAGGAAATTGACCGGTAGGTGGTACTAGTGGGCATGGAAGTTTTACTTTTGTTTTGCAAATATTTCAGGATCCTGTTCATTTAGAAGGATGGCGTCTTCGGCAAAGTTGTTAAGTAAGTTAAGGACTATCATTGTTTGAGCTAAAAAAAATGATTAGGCTCCTGAGATATTTGCAAAACAAAAGATTCATGCTCCATAGCGCCACCTGGTTCAGAAAATTCTTGTTTTACAGAAGTAAAGTCGGTCGCAATAATTACGATTTTTACAAGTTTCGTTGTTTTGCATAGCTTCGTATTGATTAAATTTGTATGTGATTTTGTGTCATAACACTGCACACCAGTGATATTTGTAAATTTCAATTTTCACCACGGAGCATTCCCAATTCTTTTTCATGAATTATTTTCGACTTTCTTAGTGCTTTCTCAAAGAACTATTCTATCAGTTTTCACTGAGTTCCTCCTGGAACTTGCATGGAACATCATTCCCGGGATAAGTAGTTTTTATTCAACAGTTTGTTCCTGAAGTTTTACTTTCTGATCTTGCCCGAAAATGTCTAGGAGAATCTCTATTGATTTGTTTAAGCAATATTTCGAACAATTTCGTCAGATAATGCTTTCCAAGACCCTCAAGGTAGTTTTTACATATGATTTACCATTGTGAATTTAAAATGCCATCCAGTTGTTCATTATTGATTTGTTGAGGATTTTCTGGAATTACAGAGGATTTCTTCAAGAAAAATATTAACACATTCTTGGAGTCCCACCAAAATTGTCCTCAAGATCACCAACTACCACAACCTTAAGTTGAAAAGTAATGTTAAAAAAAATCACTAGAACAACACACAATGGCCGAGTTCATTAGGTATTCGTCTGTGTTCGCGTTCTAAATTCAACGTTCAATGGCCATCTTCAGCAAAACATGCAATTCTATCCCACAAAGACACCCCATCGAACACGTCACGTCACTCTGTCTGGCCATTCCGGCCAACCACCGAGCCGAGGAGAAGTCATTGGCCAGCAGCAGCCACCATCACTACGAGGGGAACTAGGTGTGCAATGTACCGTCGTGGTTAAACGCGCCACTGCACCATCTCCAAGATAAAAGGTATTTTATTCAAATCCAAAATAATTTCGTACGATATCTTAATCAATTGACGCCTATCACGGAAAAATTCTTTCATTTCTTTTAATTTTAATTTCTTACAAATGATTACCTTAATTCAATAACTGTTGTTTATTTGTGCGACTTCCCTGTAACCTTAGATTGACGAAAGAATAAGAATAAGTTTAATTAGAATAACGTTTTCGACGAATTTCACAGTTAAAATTGAGTTTCTACTAAGGGGTGCATATTACCCCGTCTTCCCTTATGTAGTAGGAGCGTTTCTCGGGGAGCTCTATTCAACTCGGTTTTTCAATTTTGCCCTCGTGAAAAGGTGCAGAAGCACAACACCACCGCCGGTTCCACGCGTTCATGTCCGAGGCTCTCCCGTTGCGACTATATTTCATCAAAAATTATAAATATTATATTTATATTCAACAGCTATAAACATTAATATATTGTTGGCTGGCATTCAACTGAACCGTTTTTTTTCTGCTTCTTTTATTCGCCAGCAAACAAGCGTCCGTCCCATTCGCGTTTTCTTGTTAGTTTCTCGCATTGAATGCAGCACCACATTCGAATGTTTTACTGTGTACACACATTTCAAAGAAGGTGGTTTGCAAACTGTTTCCAATGAATGCCATCTCCAGCGAACCAAACCACGTTGCAACAACCTATCAAGCTCTCGGAAATGACAATTACAACAAGCAGCTAAGTAGAGCCCGAAGCAGAGAGAGTGCATGTTAGCTTTCATTTGGTTACAGAGAGTCAATTTCATATTCGTACCGGGCATTCTTTTCGCTTCGACTTTGCGAAAAAAAAACTGTTTGATGATATATTGAATTTAAAATACTTTATAAGTCATCAATGTTATATGTGTCATTTATGGCACGGTAAATGACTGGGCATGGCGTACCATTATTGGTATCTCGCGTACCTGCAGGAATGAAATAACCCCTTTGTGTGGTCCTTAGCCTCCTACCCAGCAACTCCTATCTCTACCTCCTCGTTGTACTGGCCGGGGTACGAACAACCTTAGATAAGATCGGATAACCAACCCCGGTGGGAACTTTCACCGCCTGCAAGAATACCTATTTTCAGCACAACCTCCCGTATCGGAACACCAGGAGATCACCATAGCAGACAGAATCACAAATTGACCACGTTCTGATTGATGGACGGCACGTCTCCGACATTATCGACGTCAGGATCACCACTACCGGCCTGTACAAATCAGCAAATTACAAGCGTTGATAGTGACAGCAAGCAACTCTGCTATCTGGTGATGGTTAAACTGCACCCAAAACTCTCCGTCGTTACCAACGTACGGTACCGATGGTCGCCCCGGTATGACCTAGAGCGGCTGAAGCAACCGGATGTCGCAGCTGAATACGCGCAGCACCTCGAGGCTGCATTACCGGAAGACCTGGATGAAGCCCCTCTTGAGGACTGCTGGAGAACAGTTAAAGCAGTCATTATCAATGCAGCTGAGAGCACGTATACGTGAGACGGAGTCGACGGAACGATTAAGCCGATATGTGCAGGGATAAGGATGGGAGCATTTTGAAGGGCGAGCGAGAGGTGATTGAAGGATGGAAGCAGCACTTCGACGAACATCCGAAGGGTGCTGACGGAGGAAATGCCTTTGTCAGTACCACGGGCGATGAAAACCAACCAGCCCCCACTCTGAGGGAGGTTAAGGATGCTATTCACCAGCTCAAGAACAATAAAGCTGCAGGTAAGGATGGTATCGAAGCTGAACTCATGAAGATGGGCCCAGAGAGGCTGACTATTTGTCTGCATCGGCTGATGGGCACAATCTGGGAAATAGAACAGCTACTGGAGGAGTGGAAGGAAGGGGTAATATGCCCCATCTACAAGAAAGGCGACCAGTTAGATTGTGAGAACTTTCGAGCGATCACCATTCTAAATGCGGCCTACATAGTATTATCCCAGATCATCTTCCGTCGTCTGTCACCCGTAGTAAACGAGTTCATGGGAAGTTATCAAGCCGGCTTCGTTGACGGCCGATCGACAACGGACCAGATCTTTACTGTACGGAAAATATTCCTAAAATGTCGTGAATACCAGGTCCCAACGCATCACCTTTTCATCGATTTTAAGGCGGCATACGATAGCATCGACCGCGTAGAGCTATGGAAAATCATGGACGAGAACAGCTTTCCCGGGAAGCTCACGAGACTGATAAGAGCGACGATGGAGGGTGTGCAAAATTGTGTTAAGGTTTCAGTCGAACATTCCAGTTCGTTTGGATCCCGCCGGGGACTACGACAAGGTGATGGACTTTTGACTTTTTATATACTTGGTAAAACTCATGATTCATGCGACGCCGGTAGATGCCATTTTCTTGTTTACCGCCGAGTATTATTTGCACCACTCTACGCTCAAAATCTCCAAATGCTTTCCGGTCGACCTCTTTTAACGTCTAGGATTCATGGCCGTATAGAGCAACCGGAAGGATAAATGTCCTATATAGCGCGTATTTTGTTTTCGTCTGCAGGTTACGGGACTTCAGCTGGTTACGGAACCCGTAAAAATCCTTATTCGCAGCTGCAAGACGCCTTTTCACCTCGTGGGTAACATCATTATCGCACGCCACTAAAGTACCAAGATACACAAATTCTTCCACTACTTCACATTTTTCACCACCCAGCACCACTTCACTACCAACGTAACAATTGGAACCACGCTGTCTACCAGCGATCATGTACTTATTTTTGCTGGTGTTGACGGTAAGTCCAATCCTCGCTGTCTCCCTTTTAAAAGGCACGAATGCCTCTTCTACGGCTCGACGATTAATTCTGATTATATCGATATCGTCCGCAAAATCCAGGAGCATATGCGACCGGGTGACGATGGTACCGCTTCTTTGTACGCCCGCTCTCCTTATAGCTGCTTCGAGAGCAATGTTGAACAAAAGGTTTGAAAGCGCATCTCCTTGCTTCAATCCATCTAAGGTTACGAAGGAGGTTAAAGTCTCATCCGCAACCCGCACACTTGATTTCGATCCATCCAACGGATCTGTCTAATCAGTTTCACCGGAAAACCGTGTTCTATCATTATCTGCCATAACTCATTTCTCTTTACTGTATCGTACGCCGCCTTGAAATCAATGAACAGATGGTGAGTCTGCAAGTTGTATTCCCGGAATCTATCAAGGATTTGTCGCAAGGTAAACATTTGATCCGTCGTTGATCGGCCCTCGCGAAAACCAGCTTGGTATTCGCCGACGAAGGACTCATCCAGCGGTCTCAATCTGTTGAACAGAACACGCGACATTATTGTGTACGCCTAATTGAGGAGCGTTATTCCTCGGTAATTGGCGCACTCCAATCTGTGGCCCTTCTTGTACAGAGGGCAGATGCCAGCCAGCTAGCAGGCAATTCTTCTTCCTCCCATTTCCTTAACAGAGTACGGTGCAGTTTTTCGTACAGCTGCTCACTAGCGTGCTTGAAAAGTTCGGCCGGGAGCTCGTCTTTTCCAGCAGCCTTACAGTTCTACAACTCCTTAATCGCCCTTCTAACCTCATCTAGCGTCGGGGGCTCCACAGCTTGTCCATTAGAGTGATGCAAATTTTGAATTATTTGCTCCCCTATGCTTAAACGATTTTAATTATGGTAAATAGCATCCTCCCAAAGTTTGAAGTGATTCGGAAGGAATTTGACTGTGCACACGCCATTTAAAGTTTATATGGAGATTACTATGGAAAACGCCAATCTTTTGTGTTCAGCCCTCTATCTCTTCGTCATAATATTTTATGGAAAAGTGTACAAATTCTTCTAATGTGAAATCCTCCCAGCTACAACTTTGCCGAAGACCACTTTTTGATTGGACCTCAGGATAAATTGTTATTCATCATCATAAAGTTGGTTTGTATGTAGCATGCTCCACCAACTATTCGGCAGGCAACAGTGGTGCTCCTGGCGGGAAGAATAGATCTATGTAATCCAGGCTACTATGTTCTACAGCAAAAAGGCAGTGTTGCTCTGAAAGTAATTGAATGATCATCTCAGTATGATCTAGACTTCGTTATCAATAATAACAAATTATCCTTACGCCCCATCGAAATGTGGTCTTCGGCAAAGTTGTAGCTGTGAGTTTTTAACATGAGATGAGTGTGTTCATTTTCCCATAGATCGTTATGACGAGCAGTTAGAAGACTGAACACAAAAAGTTTGCCTTTTCCATAGTAATTTCCATACAAACTTCAAACAGCGTGTGCACAACCAAATTTGTTCCGAATCATTTCAAATTTTGGGAGGATCATTTTCATCATAATTGACATCATTATAGCATAGGGGAGCAAGAACTTCAAAATTTGCATCAGTCTATTGTCCATCGTTGCTGATAATTAATCTGTTCTCAGACGCGCTCGTGTTCTCTCCATTCAACAATTGCCTGCAGTGTTCTTTCTACCTGGCAGCCACCAAGATTTTGTCTGTCAGCAAGTTAGCTTCGCGGTCATTGCACATGACGGGAGACGCCGCAGTTTTTCCCCGTACGCCATTGACAGTTTTGTAAAATATCCGCATATCATTTTGTTCCTAGCTGTTTTGCGCCTCAGTAATGATGTCTTCTTCATACTGCCTTTTCTTTCTGCGGTGAATTCGTTTCTCGGCTGCTCATCGCACCGTGGATAGACTCCCACGGATTGTTGAGGTTGTCGCCTACGTTGTATCCCCTTACCCGCTCATCAAGCTTCCGGCGGTACTCGTCTGTTACACCTTCTGTTGATAAGCGCTGGAGGCTCTACCCCATTTGGCATAATGCCGTTTGACATAATGGCCATTTGGCATTACGGCCATTTGGTATCATTGAACGAAATATTTTTTTTTTGAAATTTCAAAACGTTTATTTTGGTGCTTGAAATATATGTCTAAGACAAGTAAAGTTTATTGGAAGAAGGGGTTATATTGACCATGATTTTTAAATTGAATAAGTAATGTTAAATACAAGGAAATACATAAAGAAGTACTCGTTGTCACAAAGTGTGCATTTGAGGCTGATGACAAAAATATCAGCAATGTAAAGTCACATATACGATTGAGCATATCGTGGATATGGAGATCCATATGGGATAATTGATTTTAATACAGCATCATTAGAAAGGTTTCAAGTTTGAGAGTGTTGAAACACAAACAACGAACCGAATCATTGTGTACAATTTGACCAAATGAAAGAATGGGTTTGACTCGCATAAGCTATGAAATTCCATTTACGGCTGAGTACTCTCTTGGCATTTTTTGAATTTCACGTTTACGTTATATATTTAGAGGAGAAGTTGAAGAGGCAGAACCTGCAAAATAGTGCAGCCAATGGATCCAATATTATAGAAATGAAAATTAAACGTTGGTGCAGAGTAATTAGCAATTATAGATTAGTGAATTTCTCCTTCTTCTAAACATGAGCTGTTCTTTTGAGTTTGCATTTCAGCTAATCTTAACTTTTATACCGTGCTGCTTCGAATTGCTAGACGCTTTGAAAGCTGGGCATGTTTCTCGGTGTTTTTTTTTTACCTTATTCCGACTTTTTCGTAGCGGTGTCGATGGTGTAGTGGTAAGCGTAATTGCTTCTCACCCCAGTTGGTCGAGTATCAATTCTCGTCGACGCCGTCGGTCGCTTCTTCTTTTCCAGGTGTTTGTGGCTGTCTCTATGGGCATCGGAATTTTAAGGCTTCGATTCTAAACCCAGCCGAAACAGTCTTATTAAACAAATTGGCCCAGAGAAATGAGAAGAAGTGTTTTTTCGCCTAAACTCCATAATTACAGTTTCTTTTACATTATCCATGCATAAAAGTAGCCCAAAAAATGATGTTTGTGTGAATTAAGGCCGGTGTCCAAAATTATAAGCGTACCTACGGGCAATTCGAATCAACACGATACCAAAGCAATCTGATGTGATAAACTTCAATCTTGGCGTGCCTATGATTCGTTACGCTGCAAACTAAAATGAACTGTTTATGTTTGAAAGAAGGTATAATTTCTGAAGGAGTAATTCGACAATTGTTAAATGCCTAAAGCATGGCCTAAAGGCTCACTAATTGTAAAACTCGTCACTAGAAATGCATGTACTGTCAAAAATAGGCGAGATTTTTAGCTTTTTAACGATAGGTTAACTGCCCTACTGAATTATTAATCAGTATCAACTGTTTTTTGTAGCATTTACTTAAGGCAAAGCCTCTCTCTTGAGATTTTCCTTCTTTAGAACATTGGTAGTTCTTTATATTTGATTTTGACGCCCTCAGAAATAGAAAAAAAACTATATTTTTAGAGGCTAAGCAAAACGGTTTCATATAACTGCTTTTTCAGCTGCGACAAAATTGTGACATCCAAGCCACGGTTAAAAACCGAAATACAGCATTGTCACAAATAAAAGAAGATAGACGTTCAGAGAGCATGCTAAGCTTTACCAATATTTGTGTAACTGCAATGGAGGATAAAGCACAAGTCGATGTCATCTACACAGATCTGAAAGCGGCTTTCGATAGAATTGACCACAAGATCCTTTTGCGCAAGCTTTCTCGTTTAGGAGCTTCCAACAAGCTCGCATCATGGCTCAGTTCTTATCTAAATGGTAGACAACTTCGTGTCAAAATCGATTCGAGCATTTCGTCTACTTTTTGCAACTTATCGGGCGTTCCGCAAGGAAGCAACTTAGGCCCATTATTGTTTACTCTGTTTTTCAATGATGTTGCCGCAAAATTAGGTTTGAATTGCGTTATTATTTATGCCGACGACCTTAAAATTTATTTGGTGATCCGATCGGTAGAAGACTGCCACCGTCTACAAGCTTTGATCGACCAGTTTTTTGATTGGTGCATCCGAAACAAATTAACAGTTAGCATTCCGAAATGTTCCGTTATGACGTTTCATCGATCTAAACACCCGTTGCTATTCGATTACCAAATCAATGGAGTGAAACTGCGAAGAGTGGATGAGGTTACTGATCTCGGAGTGGTGCTGGATCCTAAATTGACGTTCAACGGCCATTATACTTCGATCATCAGCAAAGCAAACCGACAACTGGGCTTTATTTCAAAGATCGCCAAAGACTTTACGGATCCGTATTGCTTGAAGTCTTTATACTGTGCCTTAGTTCGGCCTATTTTGGAAAACGCTTCTGTTGTTTGGACGCCTAATGACGTGTGCAACGTAGATTTATCCGGTTGGCTTTGAAGCACTTACCTTGGCGCGATCCAGTGAACCTTCCTGCTTATCCTGAACGCTGCAAATTAATTGGTATGGACACCCTTGAGAAAAGACGGAAGATGCAACAAGCGATCTTTGTGGCAAAACTTATGGGCAATGAAATTGATTCTTCTCGGTTACTTTCCATGCTGAACTTTCGCGCTATTCAACGTCCTCTTCGACAGCGCTCTATGCTGCAGAGCAGGTTTCACCGAACAACGTTCGGTTATAACGATCCAATATGCTCGATGATTCGTTCTTTTACACTGGTTGAGGATCTGTACGACTTTGGTGAAACATCGCTGCGCTTCAAGCATAAAATTTGTCAGTCATCGTTATTGTAATGTGCGTTTATGTTTTATTATGCATTCATTAAGACTTTGATGTCAGATGGATTGAAATAAATAAATAAATAAATAAATAAATTATACGATTGGTTAAAGCTAGATCACTCTATGGTGACTCCTTCATGAAGCGATACGAATAAGTACTCAAATCTACCACGGCGTGTATATGGGAAAGGTTTATCACAAAAAAATAGGCATCGCTAAATCTTTCACCATTCGAAAATATAGGTTTTTAGCTTTCATTTGACGTGTTCCCCAATAAAATCCACCGAGGGATCCCGAACATTTTTTTTATTTTAAATTTTTGTTCTTTAGAGTACATTATTTTCAAATGTAATCATTGTGAAAGACAGTTCCATTGGTTTTAAGCTTGATAAAAGTTTAAATTCCAAATAAAAATCCATGAAATAAATATACATACTTATATTTCGGGTAAAAAAACAAAACTGTCCTATGTGATTTTGAGGATTTAATGAGCCATAGGACACTTATTCGATTGGCTATATTGGAATTTCGACTGTTGGGCACTTATTCGTACGATCCGAGCACTGTTTCCTTTCATGGTTAGAATACATTTAATTTCTTTTTCTTCTGTCTGGCATTACATTTCTGCTGGAACATAGTCTGCTTCCCAGCTTAGAGTTCGTTGAGCACTTAGTTATTAATTGAGAGTTTTCTTTGCCAATCAACCGTAATTCCATAAATTACTGTTCGTATTGGTTTATTATGAGGTTCACTAAAAGTAAAATCGATCAACACAACAACAGCCTGCGAAAGAGAACGAAATATGCTTAAACCCCAAGCTTCAGCAAAAAGCATATCCTTATTAAACATATTATTGAGGCACCTGAAGTAAGTGACAATCCAAAGACATTGGTTCAATACTATGAAATTATTTTGATGATCTAAACATAGAATTTCAAAATTTAACAAGAATATAGTGGTAGATATTTTCTGTTCAATCAAGCCTTAGAAAATAATTCCACCGTGAAAGTGATTTTCTGATAAGCATAACAACAATAACATAATTCTCACAATTACTGCAGTAATTGAAACACGTAAGTAATTTAAAAACAAGAAAGTTTTACCATTTTGATATCATATTCAAATAGTATATGAATCGGGTGTATGAGGTATTTTTAATTAATTTGAACCTTTGCAATTTATTTGGGCTATTTCAAGAAAATTACATCAATCAAGTGGCTGCCTTTATTAATCTTTGAAAAATTCCTCCTTTTGCTGTATTTTTATTACCTTTTTGAGCTTTTTGGGGAGTTTTGCGTTGATATCGGCACAAGGGGCTGCCTTGAGCTCGTCAATAGTCCAAGATTTTCTAGCATATATTTTGCTTTTTGAATAGCTCCATAAACTTCAGTCAGAAGGGGTCAAATAAGGATCTCCAAAATCAAATAATTGGTCCAATCCTTTTGTCCAATCAGATGTCCATGGAATTTTCGTTGCAGAAACTGAAAAATTTGATTCGCAGTCAGACATAGAGCGCCGTCTTATAGAAGCCAACAGCTAAAATCTTTTTCACGAATTTGTGGGCAAACATAATGAGCAAACTTCCAAAGATATTGAATTCCATCGACTGTTTCACACTGTTTGAAAAAAAAAATGACAAATGCAAAATGTAATTGAAGGGAAAGCTGCGTGAAATTGTTATGAATTACGTATTTTTTGCAGGATGGTTGGTTCGATCTCATCGATCGAGTATATTGTTCTTACATACAACATAAAAAAAATTATTAATGAACGATTGGCGAAGCAGATATTCAGTTAATGAGTAACCGAAGCTGAGAAGCTGTCTTAATGGGGGTGTAATTCCAGACAGAAGAAAAAGAAAGTTCATGTGTTCTAACCATGAATAGAAATAGTTATACGCTAGAATTAAATACACACTTGAATCAGAATGCCGATCTTAGCTGTGCATTTCTCTGTTAAAGGTCGTTTGATGACATCTCAGTAAAAGTGACGTTTAATGTCAGCTGCACTTGGGTGCTGCTTTAAATAAATTTGATTTTTTGCTCACATGTCACATAAAATTAATTTGCTGATCGCTCGGCTGTAAGGATCTCGGTTAAAGAATGAAAATTAGTTGAACTCAACTGAGTGTGTCCTTCAATGTACGAATAAGTGTCCTATGGCTTATTAAATCCACAATATCACATAGGACAGTTTTGTCCATTACAACATGTTACCTCCTATATATTTTTTTTATCAACTTTCATTTTTAAGTTAGGCTACCATCGAGCTTGAGAGAAATAAAACTGGCTTTTACCATGCTTATATTTGAAAATAATATACTTCAAAGAACAAAAATTTTAAATGAAAAAAAAAAAAATGTTCGGGATCCCTCGGTGGATTTTTTTGGGAAACACGTCAAATGAAAGCTAAAAACCGGTTCTCCGACATTACCCGGAAAACCATTACCCGGAATGCAATTTACCGGAAGACCATTAACCGGAAAACCATTTACCGGAATGAACCATTTACCGGAATACCATTACCCGGAAGGACCATTTACCGGAAAATTATTTCTCTATTTCTCGCCTTTTTCATTAACTGTTATGTGGTCATTCAGGTCGGTATTTTGACTTGAAATATTTAAAATGATCACCAACAAGAATGGACAGGGGATGTTCTTCCTTCAAAATACATAAGCATCGAAGAGATGTCTTCATACTTGATGATGTCAATATGCACCATCTTCATATATTTGTATTTCATAGATGATTCACCCTTCTTTTGAAAATAAGCTGTTCTTTCAACTTATTTTTGCTTGTCTTGGCTGAAATGGCTAAATTTGATTACAATTATGAAACTTTAGTTTTGACATTCGACCATCGGTTCTCCAAGTTTCCAAATGGTAATTAATAAGCAATTATTAGAGTTTTTAACACGATTAGTTGTGCTACTTTTCGCCGAGTGTCAATTCACCGAATGTCGTTTTTTTAAACATCAATCAACCGAATGCAAATCCTCCGTAAATTCCTTTTTCTAGAATGACTAATTTCGGGTCAACTGATATTCACCCTTCTTTATTTAATTGACGGTTGGCAAAATGTGTTTAGTCGAAAATGACCAAATAATATCTTATGATTGCTTACTGTTCTTTCTAGTGTATTATCCTGGCGTTGGATTCGAGGTACAGACATTCAGAGTTATGACATTCGTAGAAAAATAGCACAATCAAGCAAATTCAAAGAAAAAGTAGATCTATTAAGGTTCATTATTTCGGAATCCAGAGATGGACGTCACAATGGCGTATAGTGTCCCTACTCTCAATCACCAAGGCACTCTTAGTTTCGTCTTGATTTTATAGAATTCCTCAAACCATAATCAAGGCGATTTTTTTACGGTGACAGCGACATGCACATGCGCTGCATGCACAGTTTGATGAGCATGTCTAAGCCACAGCGACGTTATTTCGAGGCGATTTTCGTCGTGTCGATCTAGATGGTTCCATATGAGAGTGCTTGCAGCGACTCAACAACGAAATCGCGTCGATTTTTTGTCGATGTCACCTTTAAAAAATCGTGATGATTTAGGAGAGCCTTGAAGCTAAAATGAGAATTGCACTGTTGTATGTCACTTCCCTCGCTAGATTAGTGTTTTTTTTGTTATACAATATTTAAATTGGATTCTCAGCTGTGATTTGAAGGGAATAAGAAAATCATCATGAATCCAAACATTTTCAAATGCTGATATGTTTCATTTACTACAATTCACTCAATCTTAATCGTTAGGCGGTTTTTTAGATTTATATTGACCTCGTTAATATTTGTCATCATATATACATAACAAAAATTTTTTTTTCATTCGTTTTATCCTTGCCTGTAATGTTTAGTTTTATTAATTTGAAGACATAGTTTTGCGATCTATAGGGAGCAGGATCCTATTCTTGGCATTTGTGATTCACTTCGGCAGTGGGGTTTTTGTAAGCTACTTAGCTCATATTTGGCCACAATGTGCGTCGTACTGTAGTGCCTCTTTTTGCAAAATTTTAGATAATTCGGCCGAGAAAAACCTGTGGAAGTGCCCAAGTAGCTCTGCAACCTATCAGGCGATTCTTTTCTAATAAAATCTCAAATAAATGGCATGTGCAATTAAATATTGGTATCGTTATATTCGTTGCGACAAAGTGAAGCTATTCAGAAAGATCGAGCTGAGGTTGGTAGAATTGAATGCCACCGTTTCAAAATAATTTCTAGTTGGCAAATTTGACGACTTTTCAGAGCTAGAGTACTTACATACTTGCCAAACTATGTACGAATGCAAAAGTGTCGATTGACATAGGCTCTCAGCTTTTAACTATAGACTCGTAACGCCGGTAAGAAAAACATATTTGGTCCATAACTGTTTGAAGATATCTTTTTTGAAAAAAGTGTTTATAGAAACAGAGGGAGTCAAGAATGTCCATGGTTAGTGTGACATAATTTGTGCTGAGCATCATCGAAAGAGAATGAAAATTGTTTACAAATGTACTGAAAAAGGTCGTCGAAAATGGAAGATTTGGCTTTCCGGGTAATGATGCATTCCGGTAAATGGTACATTCCGGTAAATGGTTTTTCCGGGTAATGGTACATTCCGGTAAGTGGTATTCCGGTAAATTGCATTCCGGGTAATGGTATAGACTCCTAAAAACCTATATTTTCGAATGGTGAAAGATTTAGCGATGCCTATTTTTTTGTGATAATATTGTTCTACCAGACACGCCGTGCTACAAGTGTGACTTGGAAGATGCCGGTCAGAACTCGGAAGTGATTCAATTCTATTGTCTAGAGTCGAAGATGACACATTGGATTTATCGAGTCCAAATTTGAGATTTTTTTTAGGAAATGTATTTTTCAAATTATGCCAAATGGCCATTATACCAATCGGCTTTCATGCCAAAAGGCATTATGCCAAATGGGGTAGAGCCAGCGCTGGATATTGAAACGCAACGGTCGCTGTGTTCTTGTGTTCGCCACAGTAGACAACCGTACACGAATTTTACTAACAATGAGATAGTGATCAGAGTCGATGTTTGGACCTCTGAAGGTCCTCATATCGATGACATCCGAGAAATGCCGACTGTCCACCAAAACGTGGTCTATTTGGTTGCAGAGCTCGCCATTTGGGTGCATCCAGGTGTACTTTCGGATGTCTGCGTGCATAGTATGTGCTGCTGATGGCTATTCCTCTAGCTGCAGCGAAAGTTATTAGCCTTAGGCCGTCGTCATTGGTGGCGGAGTGAAGGCTCTCTGTACCAATTATTGGACGGAAAAAATCCTCTCTTCCGACCTGAGCGTTGGCATCCCCGATTTACGTCATGTTTTGGGCACTCTCCGTAGGACTTGTCGAGACAATCATAAAACGCATCCTTCGTGTCGTCGAGTTTATCGTTTGTCGGCGCATAGATGTTGATCAGACTGTAGTTGAAGAATTTAGCCCCGTATCCTCAATACGCAGATTCGTTCATTAATCGGTTTCCCCCTCATAACTCGCTTCATCTGTTTCCCGATCACTATGAATCCGACACCATGCTCTGCCTTATTGTTGCCACTATGGTAGATGTTATATATGAAAGCTGTGTTGGCGATGAATTCACGTTCTCCAGTTCTAGGCCATCTTACTTCCTGAATAGCAGCTACGCTCACTCCAACCTTCTGCAATTCACGGGCCAAAAGGCTCACTCGTCCGGGTTTACCGTTTTGATTCATATTACGGACAGCTTCGAATTCCGGACACTCTCGTTTGTATGGGAAACATTTCACACGAAATGTTTCAATTTTCGCCGTCCAAAAGTTCTCATTTTCGAGGCTCGTTTTATTAGGTTTTTTCCATAAATATCATTGCAAATTTATAATGCCCAACTACCTTAGACGTCTCTTAAGTGGTTGAACGATTTCAATTGATGATTTGACTGTTCTATTAATGATTATCATGAGCTGTCCGTAATTCGAATTAAAGCGTCCGGAATATGAGGCAAAAGTGAGGGAGCGTCCGGAATAAGAATCATGAAAAGGTCACACGTTTTGATTTATTTAAAATTATTCAAGATGCGGACGCGTATTCTTTACCCACCATCCGAAAGTTAAGGGCTTCCGACGCTCGATAACGCTAAAAAAATCATACAGAATGATTTATTTTGTATGGTCCAAGCTGGGTTATACTTCACTGAGGCCTTAAATGTCCGTAATATGAATCAAAACGGTATTTAACGTCCTGACATTCCAGGTACCGAGTTTCCAATCATAGTCCTTATTTCGTTGCCAGGTCGGTTGCCGAAAATATCGTTCGTTATTTCTCCTTTCTCCATTTTTCGTGGTAGGTAAGAAATTCGATATGCTACCTTACCAGGGTCGCGATACCTACATCACGATGGTGGGGCTGCCACCTTAGGTGTAGCTGACAAGATACAGCATTTCATATTCAGCCGCTGGATGCCAGAACAGACGCTGTTTGAGCCGCACCTCCTTGGTGGACAGACGCTCGAGACGCACCTCCTTACTCTAGCTGATGACAGAAGGACAACAGTACCCAGGCTGCACTATCAGCTAAGTACGCAACCCTTAGCTGGTGGTCTTTGTCATCGTTTGACCCGTGGAAGCGTGAGGTAGGGATTTGTGAGGACCAGAGCTATGTTGGACGCTCCTTCCAGTTGTCGGCTCACCATTTCACAGCCCATGACTATCATTATAGTATTTTAAATTAGATGTATAATTTAAAAGCTCCATCTCATTTTATGTGAAAATAGTGCACTGTACGAATATGAATTTTAGTCACTGTACCTATGTACTAAGCTTTTATATTCCCTACAATTGATTCGAAATTTAGTCAAATAAAAAATGTTCACCGAAATCGAATATAAGGGCCGTCCGATTGGGCTCAGGTGGTCCAGGTGAAGAAGTTTATCATTCTCTCAAGATATTTACGAGCTGATCGAAAAATAACAAAAAAAAATCAACCGGGTTGGCTTGATAGAAGATGGATGGATGGATTGCGAGCGAGCACATGTGAGCTGATGAGCAGAGCTGATCGTCAAACGTCACACGACGGGAATCCCTCAGCCAGGTTGAGGTGAATGGATGAGAGCTGGGGAAGTGGAGCTGCGGGGAGGAAATAAAATGATCAGATAATAAACTGAAACAAATGTTAGTTAATAAATTAGTTTGTTTGTTTTCCGTTCTCTTTGCTTCTTCGTGTGGTGTTTGATGGACCTGATGCGATGTTCGAAGCACAGGTATATGGATTGGATGGTTTGTCTCTGATGCCCAGTTGTAATCAATAAACAAACGAATGTTTATTTTTCATGGACCTTCTTTGTCCTGGGGACGGTGCTTCAATAGAGAAGATATTAAGAAATTTTGTTTATTTAAATAACAACAGTAAACTTTAGTAAGCGTTCCGTTTTCGAGAGTTTCCCTCCGTTAAGAATAACGAGAACCAAATTTTCAATCCAAACATATGTAAAATTTGATGCAATAGATCAAAACATAGAACGGAATGCTCGAAAGATATGACCATAAACTTGAGTAAGTTTTGCACAAATATACGTAACTTGAACAAATTCTCATTGGAATAATTGTCTCTTCGAGTTGTTTAGAGGAATGCCTATAAATGAATGGAAACCGAATTTTGTACTATACTATTAAATTTCACTAGAGTTTGTATCCTTTGACAGAAACAGAATTAAATGGTATAGTACCAAATTCGGGTTTCATTTATTTATTTTTCATGTATTAAAAATCTCCTTTCTGACGTACCGAAGCGCCACAATCCCTCGTGGTCCACCATAACTTATCCGAAAGAACAGGTTACCCAAGTTTTAGGTGCCCATCCACGCTTCCACGCAAATGCCCGTTTGATTGAGCGCATTGTGATCGGTCAGGTCAAATCGAGACCAATAGTGATTCCTAGAACTCCTTCGTCTTCGGCTCGCTTCGTTTCGATGCGAGGCAGTGAAAAATGAGATCAATCAACGAAAGTTTTGTTCCATCTTGGGCTGACTTATTACAAGTGATCTCAAACTTATGTGTTTGCTCCGAGAGGGCGCTGGGTTGCGCAAGGTGCCATACATCGATTCGACGACTGTTTTCAATGTTGCGTCGTTGCACTATGGGCCAGAAACCCAAATTTCGCGACAAATTCCAAAAACTTTTTCTTTAAATAAATTAGTTAAATATACTATAAATATGTCAAATGAAAAGTATCCACATCATATTTGAATAATATCAGAGTAGATCAAATAAAGATAGGCGGTTTTAAAATTAAGCTTCTAACTTCTGACAAGAATTCAATTATTTAAAAAAAATGGACTAATTGGATCCAATTTTGATGATACAATCTGTTTTGGGGATATATTTGAAGCATCCTCACAAACCCTCAAGCTGATGTCCAAATCTTTATTTAGAACTAGAAGTTTAACCCTTCAGTCGTCGCGCGGTTTGTCACCGTCAGAACCACCACGCTGATGCAGTGTACGAAGAGCGAGGTTTTTTCACCACTGTTGTCCAAAATACAACAGCGTGACGACTGAAGTGTTAAATACTCCACAATACACAATTCGACAATAGTTTAATCCAGCATCACGTTCAACAACATTTCAATTATTTTAATGCGCAACCTTTGTTCAGGCGTAGTACCGTAATCCGGGGTAACATTGATCGGAATGACTCATCTCGTAATAAGTTGGTATCATCATTTATTAATGAAACATTTCCAAAACATGAATGTTGCTTCTCTTTCTTATACTTATAAGCTATTAAAAATTAAGATTTTTGCAAAAATTGCGTTAACTTTATGACACATTCCAGCGTAACGCGACACCACGAGGAACCGACTTTCATTATCAAATTAGGCTTGTTCTCGGAAATATGCCTTGTGACCATGTGATTAAACAGGTTTCATATCTTGCATATTAAATGTACTTGATGTTGTGACATTCATTTTGAAACATAACACTGTATATATGGTAACATTTCGTAACGCGACACCATCGCTGAAATGCACTTTTTTAAACATCACTCTATAATCGCCTATATCTGCTCTGCTATAATTTTTACAATCCGAGTTTGTTCTAGGCAATCCTTCTATGTATTGATAAGAATCAGAGTGTGACTTCAAACTGGAAGGAAATATTGAATAATTGCAGAAATCATTGATTTCATTTTATAAGCGCCGCGTTACGTTTATCTTCCAACAGGGTTCTGCAAATGGTGTCGCGTTACGCAAAAAGATTTTTTTATTTTTATTGATAAAATCGGTAATGTTGCTTTCAAGTTTCAGAAAAAATGTATATCTAGTATTGTTATTTGCTTAATACATTCGACATTCTACCTCACAGTGGGGTAATTTGATCCGAAACTGGTTAAAATTAATTTAATGTTTCTGTGAAACCTTTTGAGAATGTCGTGCTTTGTAAAAGCGTAGATGGCGCTTGTGCTCACCATATAAATTTGACTAAATTCTTTGCAATAATATTTAGATATATCTGTGATTTTTTAAGAATGTTTCCGGTACAGTGCTTTCGGATGGCGGCGCTAAAAATCTTGAGCATTGATACATGTTAGAATGATTGAATTTGATTTTAAAATAATATTATGTAAACCTTTAAACGATGTACTTTTCAAAGTATGCTTTCAGCAAAGTCGACAACCAGACGTTTATGGTTGTCTGAACTACCCAAAATTCAATAACACAGTGGAGTTAATGGATCTGATAAATGGGTAAAATTGTTAAAAAGATTCAATAAATTATTTTAAGAATATTGTTTCAGAAATTTGTAGACAACTATGAAAGCTTCCTAATGATGAGACGAAAAAAATTTTTGAAGATGATGAAAATATCCGATGTACATTCGATTTTTATAATCTACTGGTTCAGACATAGCGTGTGCAGGTGTTTATGATTTACTAATGGTGGTCTGAAGGATACATAATTTTGTGGCACAGGGGTGTAATTGAACCAGATATTGGGCCAATAAAATTTCAACGTAACCATGTAGTATTTTGAGGATCATGTTTTAGCAAAACTGTTAAGGACGTTTACGGTCTCAAAACAGTGATCTGAATATCATGGAATTCTGCCGCGCATAAGAGTTATTGAATCAGATTATTAGGCGAAACTGTGAATACATTTTAACTCATAAAATTCCTCAATTATGCAACGGATTGTTTGAGCTTTCATTGAAAGGAAATAGTTGTACCAGATTTAAACGTTGGCGCAATTCTTCTGAAACCTTCCACGTTTTTGTAAGAGGTAAATACCTATGTTTCTTTATTTTCTTTTTTGCACAAAGCTAATCAAATAACTCTGGTTTTAGGTCTGGTTTCAAGAAGCGACCCAAATCTTATCAGAAATGTGCCGGTCAGTGAAAAGATAGCCTTACACATGTTGGGGACTGCTTGACTTCAATGGTAAACAATCTGGATCACAGCAAATTCCGCAATATTCATAAAAATTATCAATTTTAAAAATCATGGACCACTAAAACTCCCTTTGGAAGATCCGCATAACTGGTCGTTAAAACATCCTAGACCACTGTGCGTTTTTTAACTCGTAAAAAATCATAATTATAGAACATATAAAATTTGTAATACACGTATAATTGGGAGCCCACGGTTGCTCCAGATTCTCTTAAGAGCTTTATAGTGGCCACCTTTATCCAAGAACAATCCCAATCATCCGTTATGATTAGTAATTGATTTCTAATATGTTTTTGAAAAAAAAACAGTGATCTAGGATATTTTTTACGAAATGACCATTTTTACTGATGTTCCGGATCTTCCAGAGGTCCATGAACAATTCAAATAATCTATTGTGTTTTATAATAAGGAGTTCTGATGAGTTTGTAAAAACAAAAAAATGTCTTGGATTATTTTCATGAATTGACCATTTTTACGGGTATTCCGCTGGAAAACCACGTTCTTTACCATCGAAGCCAAGTATTCCACACCATTCAAAAGACTATTCCTGCTCTAAACGGCACCTGTCTGATAAGCTCTGGGTCAGTAGTTCATCCTGAAAATTTACGGTTAAAATTAACGTAACGCGACACCAAAAATTTGCACCTAGTGTTATTTTTTGAAGAATGTTCCGATTTTAATTTTTTTATGGAAACACTTATCTTGACGAGTAGGAAGAGAATCCAAAATATAAGAGTTCTATAAGAAGTATTTATTTTACAATGTCAAAAATAAGGCAATTTTCGTAACGCGACACCATAATAATGTGACTATTTGAAAAAATACGTTTTCAAAGGACCAATAATTTGTTTGAAAAAATTAAACCCGCACATAACAATGTCATCTAATACCCTTCTAGTTAACGAATAAGACAATCTTATTACACTTGATAAACTATTATACAGGGCTTTTATAAAAAGTTGTTTAAGGTCTCAATTTCTCACCAATAAATTATATGAACTTTATGTAACTTTGCAGGTATGTTTTTCACTGTATTTTCAATTAAATTTATGTTATTTATACGATTCAACATATTGTCTTTCATATTTTGCATAGCTTTGGAAATATTTCAGAGTTTGAATTTTTGATATCTTGGCGTAGATGTGCGTGGAATGTGTCTTACGCGTAAATTTGTCAAGTTTGCGAAACGATGATTTCAATGGTTCAGGATGACACTACCGAAGATTTATGTCTGACATAAGTTCTGCAAGTGATATGAGCAAAGGAAAATTTGGTTCTCACTGAAAATGGCATCATCAAAAACGATACCGCTGTCAAAACTTTTATAAGTATGTTCAATTAGGCGACATTAACGAATTACTGTTAAGAATGTAGAATTCCCTTAGGAAATTGCCTACCTTTAGGCGTATTCTGCTGTTCAAGGTGTTTTTAATTTTAAAAAAACTCAAAAAGTAAATGAGATGTAAGCGTTTGGTTATCATATTCGGCTTCAGGGGCCATAAGTTATGTAAGTAACGACATTTTCAATATAACTGAATGTTGTTTACATGGATGATCAATGTTACCCTATATGAGCTAAATGATAAAATCACATAAAACATTTATGTAAACATGCTTAAATCTTTCAAAAAACAAAATACAGAATATAGTCACGAGCTATGGGTGGCAGTACTTGTTTTAAAAATATAAAACTCAGAACATATGCATTTTTGAATTAAATATTTAAGAAATATCAAAAAAAAAAAAAACTGATCAATGTTACCCCGGATTGCGGTACACACAAATTTGGAGGAACTCTAAAGTATGTCGTTGAACAATGATAAAGCGAATTGTAAGTTGGGTAATGATGCTGTTAAAAGGGTTTCTATGCAATGAAAGTACTGTTATCAGGGGTATCTGCAATTGTAGTGCTATTGTTATGCTTGTTTGCATCTACGATACTGATTTAGGGCTTACTATTAGTGGTTATGGTTACTTCGGTACTTTTAGGTTGATATCTGTCCTTTATAAAAGTGCCTGGAATTTTGTCGCGAAATGTTTACTTCTGGCCCATAGTGCGTTGTTGACCGAATCACGGAGTGCGATGGGATCAAATCCGTTGACCCGTCTGAAAGCTAAGTGATTAAACGCCACCACCAACAACAACTACGCGAACAAAAGCATATGAAGATGGAACCTGGGTGCCACCGGCTCCCAGAAGAGTCCCAGGATCAAAATGCAGGCGTTGAACTGTGGAAAATGATTGGAGGGCGAGACGAAACAGCGGAGAACCGTGCAACCTCAATAATTCATCATTAATTTCAACATTTCAAAATAATCCTTGCACCATGTTGTGAGTGGATGAAATTTATTTCTCACACTCGCCACTCGATGATTGTGGCCTCGTTATGCCGTCGGAAATGATGTCCCATTCGGGAACTGGGGAAAGAAATATTTTGCTGGACAATCACTGGATGATGATCTCGATAGTGTAACAAAGTGGCAGCTTCAAGTCAAACATATGAATTCAATGTAACATAATCATTTTTGTTTTTTGGCACACATCAACAGGTAATATTGGCTTGGAATTTAAATCACCATTATTGTAATACCTTTTATGTCTCAAATTCCGTACAGACTCATAGTCCGAACACTCGGTTTTTGTATGGCGATTTGGTTGAAATGTTTCGCTGTAATATGTTACCAAATTACCAGGAAATGGTAGCCAATTGCAATTAAATTTAAACGTCTTCCAAT
Source organism: Aedes aegypti (assembly GCF_002204515.2). NCBI lineage: Eukaryota > Metazoa > Arthropoda > Insecta > Diptera > Culicidae > Aedes > Aedes aegypti. The sequence goes on from NC_035108.1 coordinate 346,470,853, forward strand.
CAATGTTATACCTCGGGAGAAGAGATGATTTTCTAGCTCGAGGTCAATGAAACCAGCTTAGATAAATTTATTTGCGAAATAATTCATTTGAATATGAATGTTTCGTGCTGTTCGGAATTTGAATCTAGGTGTTTGGAATATGCGACTGAATAAACACAGTATTCGGCATTTGAATAAAAATGTTGTTCCATACTTTTACTTAACACTACAGTCGTCGCGCTGTTGTATTTTGTACAACACCGGCGAAAAAATCTCGCTTTTCAATCACAACAACAGTGTGGTGGTTCTGACGGTGGCGAACCACGCGACGACTGGCAGGTTAAAAACAATACTAAACAAGCTTGAATAAACATTTTTATCGGTACACCCAACAGCTAATCGTTAGACTGTGCGAAGAAATTGAAATTTTCACAAATATCAGCTAATTTTTGCTTAGCTAGCTGATATTTGTGAAAATTTCAATTTCTTCGCAAAGTTTAACAGTTAGCTGTTGGATAAGCCGACAAAAATATCTTTATGCATATCAGATGCATTTGAATCTCCCTGTATATAGAGTATCATCGTAACTGCCACACGATATACGAATGCGAAAAATGGCAACATTGGCAAAAATAAGCTCTCAATAAATTACTGTTTTTTTTTTTTTGTAGCATCACCAGCTTCTGCACCTTCCATCTGTCTGAGAAGCAGCCCTCCGCTCTGCAACGCTTTCCTGAATATATCTAGGAAAGCCAAGAATGCTGCCCTTAGCGCCACGTTAGGGATACCATCTGATCCAGGAGATTTGTTCAGCTGCAATCCTTTCGCAACCGTTATCAGCTCGGCGTTAGAAACTTTTTATTCGTCTACGTGAGCGTAAGGTGTAGGCGCAGGAAAGAGACCGTCCACTATCGCCTTCAGTTTGTCAGGGCACATTTCAGCTGAAAGGCCCTTGATCTTCGCCATCACTACTCGATAGGCGTTGCCCCTGGGATTTGCGTCAGCTTCCCGGCACAACCCCTTGTAGCAGTTCGTTTTACTCGTCGCTATCTCCAGTTTGAACGCGACTCTGGCCAGTCGGTAGGTAGGTAGAGCGTAAAGTGCTTTTCCATGCTGGCTTCGAATCTAGCTCTCTGCACGCGTCATCTGGCTCTTAATCAGGCTGTACGAAGGGTGCTAAGTCTGTCGTTCCATCAGTATGCAGGACGCCGCTGATTCCTTGCGTCCAATTTTCTCGGCATAGTTGCGTCACACGCTCTCACCAAGGCTTCTGTCAGCTCTTCTGCATCCATGTTTGGAGCGTCGCTTACTGCTCGGAGTGCATCGACGAAAAGATCCTTATCGAAATGCTTCGTCTTGAACCTTCGTTCTCCATTCCTCCTCTGCCATACCGCACAACTTCTCTGGCCAACGCAGTAGTGGATTGCTTGATGGTCACTGTGGGTGTATTTCTCCATTTCATATTGTTGATCAGCGATGGGCTGCAAAAGGTCACGTGGATGATGAATTCCCTACCGTCTTTGCGAAATGTGCTAGCGAGACCGTTGTTGCACAGCCTAGAGCTTCCAGCAAATTGTATCCTCTCGCGTTGGTCAGTCTACTGCCCCACTCCACGGCCCAAGCATTGAAGTCTCCTCCGATGATTACTGGAGTTCGACCGAGCAGCTTGTCGGTAAGCACATCCAAGAACTGGCTGTACTGTTCCAGTATCTACCTCGGAAGGCGTAACAGCCACACACGAAGATTCCGTTAATTTTAACGATCACGAAACCCTCATATGAGCGTTCGACTACTTCTTGGATAGGGAGTCGTCCCATTACTTGAATTGCCGTCGTCTCTGCTCTGTCTGCTAACCAATTGCCGTTATCGGGAGGAACCCGATACGGTTCTGCAATGATCGCAATGCTGCACTTTGCTTCTGTTGTCGACTGGTACAACAGTCGTTGTGCGGCGTCGCAATGATTGAGCTTCACCTGCGTTATCTTCATCATCATTACCTTCACCATCTGATATTTGGGGCATTTGAAGCCACCCCGTCGTATGGGCGATACCATCCTCCATCTTACACAGCATGCATCTAGGTGTCTTCAGGCAGTCCCTGCCAACGTGACCTTTTTCACCACATTTCCTGCAGTCTTCGGACTTGTCCGGGCCGTTACAGTTGATTGCCCGGTGGCTGAAATCCATGCATCTGAAACATCTCTCTACCGAATTTGTCTCCCGAGGAATCAGTTTCAGTGAACAGACCGACCATCCCACCTTGACCTTACCAGCCTGGACGAGTTTTTTGGCTGCTGCGACTGGTAATCAAATCGTCGCTATTTGCATACCCCCGGATGGACTACGGTGCTTCTTCCAGGTTGCATTGAGACAACAGTGCACCCCTTACGTCGTCTTCTGTTGTGATCTCGTCCAGTTCTCTACGTTCGATCATTGCTTCCTGGGATAAGGCTCTAACACTTGCCTCGTTGCCCAGCGACTTCGCGACGAGCTCCCGGCAGGCCGAACTCTTAATCGACGGATCTTTTGTGAACTCAAAGAGCATATCACCTCTCTGGGTGCGCCTGGTTCTTACCACGTTTTCACCTAGCTCCTTCAGCTTTGGATCCTCCTTCACTCTCCTGAGAATCGCCGCGTAGGTTGTCTTGTCACTTGTCTCAATGACAAGAGTCTTTGAACCTCTCACGAGGTAACCATTGCATTTCTTTCTTCTTCGGTTCCTTTATCTTTCTATTCTTCTCCTTACGTGCTGCGTTCTTCTCCTTCTGGCTTTTCATTCTGCTCGCTGACGCACTCATTATCGCTTCACTGCTTTTTGGGGTCTTCCTGTTCTCCTGATGTATCCCTCGTTCTTTTTTTCCGAGCGGGTGGTTGGATTGCTTCTAGGCGTCTCCTGTGAAACGGCTGTTGCATTCATCGAAATCAATGCTATTTCGACTTTCTCCGCTCTAATGCGCAATTCAGTTTATTACTGTGGAAGTGCTCATTGAACACTAAGCTGAGAAGCAGGCTCTGTCCCAGTGAGGACGCAATGGCAAGAAGAAGAAGAATTTGAAGTCATTCTTGGTCTTAAGTGTTTGGAATATGAGACATCTTGTACCAACCGGATCCGACACGAACACCATCTTTGCAGGGTTACTGTCCGACATTCTTGCAACATGCCCTGTCCATCGTATCCTTCCAGCCTTGGCCACCTTCTGGATACCCATGGTTCACCGTAGAGTTGGGTGAGCTCGTGGTTCATCCTTCGCCGCCACACACCGTTTTCCTGCACACCGCCAAAGATCGTCCTAAGCACCCGATGTTCGAAGCCTCTAAGTGCTTGCAAGTCCCCCTCGAGCATCATCCACGTTTCATGTCCGTAGAGGATTACCGGTCTTATGAGCGTTTTGTACATGGTTCTTCTTCTTCTTTCTGGCGTTACGTCCCCACTGGGACAGAGCCTGCTTCTCAGCTTAATGTTCTTATGTGCACTTCCACAGTTATTAACTGAGAGCTTGCTATGCCAATGACCATTTTTTGCATGTGTATATCGTGTGGCAGGTACGAAGATACTCTATGCCCTGGGAAGTCGAGAAAATTTCCAACCCGAAAAGATCCTCGACCGGTGGGATTCGAACCCACGACCCTCAGCTTGGTCTTGCTGAATAGCTGCGCGTTTACCGCTACGGCTATCTGGGGGTTTTGTACATGGTGCGGTTGTGAATATTTTCTGACCGCAGCTTCTTGTGGAGGCCATAGTAGGCCCGACATCCACTGATGATGTGCCTCCGTATTTCACGGCTAACGATATAGTCAGCCGTCAATAAGGATCCAAGGTAAACAAACTCATCAACCACCTTGAACGTATCCCCGTATATCTTAACACTGCTACCTAGACGAGCCCTGTCGCGCTCGGCCTACAAGCATGTACTTTGTCTTAGTCGCATTCACCACCAGTCCAACTTATACTGTCTCGCGTTTAAGGCGGGTGTCAATGTCTATGTCAACCGCGAAGCAAACGAATTGACTGGATTTCGTATAAAATGTACCCCAGCTCTCAGCATAATACCTTGTCGTCCCCAACGAGATCCAAACGAACTGGAATGATCGTCTGAAACCTTTACACGAACTCGTTTACTACAGGTGACAGACGACGGAAGATGATCTGGGATAATACTTTGTAGGCCGCATTTAGAATGGTGATCACTCGAAAGTTCTCACAATCTAACTTGTTCGCTTTAAACATGTTAGAGGCGCTTCAATGGCTTTCTGTGAAAGAGCGTATAATTTCTAATGTGCTAACTATTATTTTCAAAATGACCAATGAACTCTTGCCAGAATACTTGACGAATATCATCATACGAGGACGAAATATACATAACCATAGAACTAGACGAAGAGATGATTTACGTGTTGTGCGGTTTACTATGACAAGTACTCAAAAATCAATTTATTATAATGGAATTAGAATTTTCAATGAATTACCAATCGAAGTTAGTAATGCAAGATCTGTCTCAGAGTTTAAAAGAAATTGTGCAATGTGGATAAAAAATAAGTATAGATAATTAAGTGCATTTGTATGTATTTATTGTATATTATCAAAAGATAAATAAATGGATTATTATTATTATTATTCTTGTAGATTGGGCATATGACTCCTTCCTTCCACTCCTCCGGTAGCTGTTCTGTTTCTCAGATTGTGCCTATCAGCCGGTGCAGACAAATGGCCAACCTCTCTGGACCTATCTTTACCAGCAGTTTTATTGTTCTTGAGCTGATGAATTGGCATCCTTAACCTCCCTCAAAGTGGGAGCTGGTTGGTTTCTATTGTCCGCAGTACAGACAAAAGCATTTCTTCCGTTGTCATGACCTTCATTGCCTGTGCTCTCAGAGCCATTCCGGTGTTCGTCGAAGTACTGCTTCCATCTTTCGATCAGCTCATGCTCGTCCGCCCAGATTGGGATTGGGATCCTTATTTCTGCACAACTCGGCTCGTGGCACGAAGCTAATACGGGATGCGATGAGCTTCTGATAGAACTTACGTGATTCTTGAGACCGGCATAGCTGCTTAATCGATTCTATACCATTACCCGGAGTGCAATTTACCGGAAGACCACTTACCGGAATGTACCATTACCCGGAAAAACCATTTACCGGAATGCACCATTACCCGGAAAACCATATCTTCCATTTTCAATGACCTTTATCAGTACAATTTTCATTCTCTTTCATTGATGCTTAAAAATTTAAAGACTTCTTCAAAAGACATCTCCAATCTGCTGGGACCAAATATGTTGTTCTTCTTGCCGCCGAAACGACTCAACTGGGACAAAGCCTGCTTCTCAGCTGTTCAAGGAGCATTTCTACAGTTATTAGCTGGGAGCCATTGTCAACTGACCATTTTTGCAATCGTTTATAGTTTGGAAAGTGTGTAAGTGCTCTAACTCTGGAAGGTCGTCAATTTTGCCAACAAGAAATAATTTTGAACCGGCGGTATTCAATTCTACCAACGTCAACTTGATCTTTGCCGCAACATAGGTCTTAACGTCTTAATCTATGAACGAATATTACCATAATTTGATTAAACGTGTAATTTATTGGTGATCAAATAAAAAAAGAATCGCTTGCTATAGATCGGATGTCCTCAAAATTAGACTATAAAATGAAACATTACAGGCAAGGATAGAAAGAATGAAAATAATTATTTTTACACAGTTGCTGTCAAGGTCAATATAAATAGAAAAAAATTGTCTATCGAATAAGGTATGGTGCATTTGAGTAAATGGAGCATCCCAACATTTAAAAATTTTTGGAGTTATGATGGTTTTTATTATTCGTTTAAGTTAAAACAGTTTAGAATCCAATTCTAAAATCGTATCAAAATATTAAAAACACTAGTCTTGCGAGAGAAGTGACATACAACAGTGCAATTCTCATTTTAGCTTCGTGATTTGAGGAAACCTAAAAAGTCAAGTATTAGTTTAGTGCCTTGGTGATTGAGAGCAGGAACACAATTCACCACTGTGACGTCTATCTTTGGATTGCGAGATATTGCTTTTTCCTTGAATTTACTTGATTGTGCTATTTTTCTCCGAATGACATATATCTGAATGTCTGTAGTCCAAATTCAGTGCCTGGGTGATAAACTAGAGAGAACAATAAGCAATCATAAGAAGATGATAGGAAGCCGGATCCTATTCCTGGCAATTCGATTCACTTTGGCAGTGGGTAAAACTACTAAGCTCTGATTTGGTCACAATATGCCTCGTATTAAAGTGCTACTTTTGCAAAATTTCAGACAATTCGGCCAAAAGAAAACTTTCATGCCAAAGTGAATCATGGAAGTTCCCAAGTAGTTTTGCACCCTATATGGAAATTTTCGCCAAAAATTCCGAGATCAATGGAACTCGAAAGAACCGCCAACCAAATAAAGAAGGGTGCATATGAGATGACCCGAAATGGGTAATTCTAGAAAAAGGGTGATTGACGTTTGCGGAAAAGACATTCAGTGAAATGACACTCGGCGAAAAGTAGCACAACCAATCGTGTTGAAAGTTCTTATCATTGCTTATTTATTAACATTTGGACACTTGGAAAGCCGACGGTCGGATGTTAACAGTAAAGTTACATAGTTGTAGTCATACTCAGCTAGTTCAGCCAAGAAAATCTACAGAGACAAGTTGAAAGAACATCTCATTTTCAAAAGAAGGGCGAATCATTTATGAAATGCAAATATTTGAAAATGGTGGATATTGACATGATTATGTATGAAGATATCTTAGACTCCTCTTCGGTAATTATGTATTTTGAAGGAAGAACCTCCTCTGCCCATTATCTTTGGTGGTCATTTCAAATATTTGTAAGTCAACATACTAACCTGAATAACGGTAAATCGGTTAAAAGGACGTTAATGAAAAAAGTCAACATTGAAGAGTAACAGTTTTCCGGTAAATGGTCTTTCCGGGTAATGGTTTTCCGGTAAATGGTTTTCCGGTAAATTGCATTCCGGGTAATGGTTTTCCGGGTAATGTCGGAGAACCGCTCAATCTCCTCGCAGTCCATCTCCTCCAGGAGGCGTTTTTCTCCCCGAAAGAGGAGGGCCTGCTGTTGCCGTTTCCGTCTATAACGTTCCACGTTCGGCCGGGTCCTTTGCTGCAGCATGACCGCCCGCGCTGCATTCTTCTGTTCCGGAATCTATCTACATTCCTCGTCGAACCAATCGTTCCGTCGACTCCGTCCCACGTACCCGACGTTGCTGTCCGTGCATTGTTGATGGCCGCTTTCAATTTTCTCCAGCAGTCCTCAAGAGGGGCTTCATCCAGCTCACCCTCTTCCGGCACTATAGCCTCGAGGTGCTGCGTGAACGCAGTTGCGACATCCGGGGCTCAAGCTGCTCTAGGTCATACCGGGGCGGCTGTCGGTATTGTACGTTGTTAACGACGGAGAGTTTTGGGTACAGTTTCACCATCACCAGATAGTAGTCAGAGTCGATGTTAGCGCCACGATAGGTCCTGATGTCGATCATGTCGGAGAAGAGCCAATCATCAATCAGAACGTGCTCGATTTGTGATTCTGCCTGCTTTGGTGTATCGGTATGGTAGGCTGTGCTGGAATTCCTCCTCCTGGCCAACCTGAGCGTTTAGATCTCCTATAATGGGCAGCTGTCGTACTCGCGTTCAAGCTGCGCGTAAAAAGCGTCTTTATCATCATCAGTGCTTCCCATTACACGGGGAACAGACGCTTTTATGAGCCGCGCCTAACATAGAGTACAGACGCTCTAGGTTTGCAGAAGCAAAAGCAAAAGCAAACCCCTCTTCCCTGTCAGCATATGACTAAAGCTCCCACCGGGGTTGGCTACCCGATCTTCCATGAGGTTACTCGTACCTCGGCCAGTATTGACCGTTCAGTTCCTAACTGTTCGCGACCGTTTGAAACAGTCGTCGTTCTTCCAAAACAGCTGTTGTTGACACTCGGCTGCCGGCTGCACGGCTCGGAAAATGAGGGGAGGTTGGATCAAAGTATGTTTCACTAAACAAAATTCAACTTGTGATAAATGTTTCTAATGCTCAAACTACAGGTTCAATGAAACAATTCAATAAGTGGCAATAGTTTATTGCACGTAAGGTATGTATAGTTATCCTAATTATGTGTTTCAACAACATTGCCAACATTGTTTTATCTGGATGGAATACATTGGAATCTCAATTTCCAACGACTGTTTTGAACAGTCTTCTAAATATACGGGATAATCCAACATTGAAGTGGATATACAATACCACGAGGAGGTAGAGATAGGAGTTGCTGGGTAGGAGGCTAAGGACCGCACCGAAGGGTCTATTTTATTCCTTCAAGTACGCAAGGTACCAATGGTACGCCATACCCAACCATTTACCAATAATGTAACAACTGTACATCAAATTATTACAATTTCACACAACTGTTTTCTTCATACGTAAAACTTTTTTGACTCTTTTCAGCGCATCCGGATTCATATACAGAGTGAAAAAAAAAGCTCATTGACACGCTTCGGCAGCCCACGATTTGAATGGAACCATTTTTCAACATTATCACCCGTTGAATCGCCATTCTACTCGCTAAAATCAACCTCCAAATGGCTCTCCGAGCAAGGCCAGACACCTTCGGGGCTCGTGACAAAGTGTGACCGTGAATACGCCAGGGATGAATGCAAAAGTAAACAAAAATTATTAAAATTTTCCGCTGACACATTCTATACTGCCTCTGCAGCAGCAGCAAGAATGCACACAAAGCACATTCGGTGTATTTGCAGCCATAATTCATAACTTCTTCTGGAGCTGGCAATGTCCCCACGGTTGAACCGGAGGGAGGTCCCCCGAATGGTGGTGGTGGGGTAATACCGATGAGGTTCAATTCTTTACGCTGACATTGGGGACTTCCAGCGAGGTGGAGTGCAACAAGCAGCCATCATTCGCACGCGTTGTACACCTAAGAAAGCATCCCACAACGTGAGGGCAACAACAACGCAACGCAGCGGAGGAATGTTATATAAAGTTTATGATGATTTTGGAGAATTGCCTCTCGTTTAACCGGGAACGACGGGTGGTAAAAGAGAGATGGCTTGGAAGCTTACTTTGCTTACTTGACTCGAGTCGACGCTGTTGACTTGGAATTGAGAAGCTTCCCTGGAAGTTCTCAGGAGATGAAGGCTTTGGATTGAAGCCCCTGACATTGAATGAAATTCGCCTGGAACCGCCTATGGCAACCTAACGCAATCGCAGGAGCAACAGCGAAGGAGGAGCGAAAAAATTGAAAATATTCAAATTATGAAGAATAAACAGTGAATCGATTTATGATACCACCACGATCGGTGTGCCGTTGTTTGGCCGAGGCTTGTTGGTCGTAAAATATTTCCTCACGATGGCACTTCTTGTCTTTTGGCGAGGTGGGTTTCGTTTCTTTCTGTCTTTCAGCTGGAGAGTTCCCCTGTTCATTTACGATTGGAGAGGTGGGAGAGGGTGGGACAAAATTAAATGAGACAGCTGCACGGTAGATGGCCGCTTGCTTCCCCACGATGCGTCTCACGAACTCGCGAGATTAATGGAAATTCGTTGAAGTGTCTCAAGACCAGAAGTGATTTAGATTTGTATAATTTTTATTACATTGTGTCGACCGGAATGGCCGATTTACTTTCGCGTCGAGCCGAGACCGATTTCGATTGGCGTGAATTAATGCAGTCATAACGGATCTCTTGACTTTTTATGACACGTTGAAGCATACTTTCAGGGGGTGACATCGAGGGGAGTGACGTCCATTGGGAATCTCTCGCAATTGGAGCCAATAAAAGTCTCGTTAATCCCGTCGCTAAACGAAACAGCTTCCAAAATAATGTCTGATGGGTTGCATTTTGGCAAAACAAGGCAAATTGCCTCCAACAGCTTGGTTTGAGAGATCGAGTGACGGGTCGCAAACGAAGAGAGACATCCGGAAAGTGCCATCCGGCGGAAAGTGGCAGTGGGTGGGACCGGGAAGAAGATGGCACGAACATGAAGCTCTTTATGCGCCCCATGTCAGTCTATTTGGACAAGTTGACAGTTAAGTGATCGCTGCATTCAATTAGCATTTTTTTCTCCGGACTTCAAAGAGCTTAATTCGCCATTGTTAGCTTCGGGTGGTGTCACCTTGCTGCTGCAACCCGCCCCTGCTGAGTGGAATCGGAGACGTCGGCGACGAATCGCACTTCTTTTAATTGCCTAATTCTGGGAACTCAGCTTGGATGCGTTTTGCAAATCTCGGCCATTAACGGCCATCAACTGGGCATTATTGTATTATTTACAATCACAGCTTGTGATTAGCCAGTGGATTGACATCGAACTTGCAACTGACATTAGAAAACGAATTGTAAAACAATCAGTTTGCATTTGCCCATTGCCGAGATAGGTTTGTTGCTCAAATTTTTAGGGGATACGATTTGCAAAAAAACGATAGATTGACAACATAACAGCATTGAAATATGATTGAATTACTGTTGAAAAATAGTAGACAGTGGAAACCCAGTTAAAAAATAATTAGGAAAAATAAATCTTGGGTAACACTGAAAAACGCGTTTTTGTCTCAAGCACCAAAATATTATAAATTAGGGGTTGCTGAATCCATTGCCGTTTTCAATATTATCATAATACGTCTAGTTTTTGAGATATTGACTGCTGAAAATGCAAAAAAAATACTATTTTTGTCAACTTGCATGCAAGTTTGTCAGCGTGTATGGTAATTTATTTGCTTTATTTGCCACAGAATTAAAACTTCATGTGTTTAACAATACTTATCAACAAAGTTTATAATATTTTCGATGCTCTAAAGCTATTTTAAGGTGGTTTAGAAAAGTATTGTATTCTGCCATATAAGAGAAACTAAGAATTTTGTATGGATACTGCAAGCATATTGAAAAAAATATGAGGGTACATCCCTATGGGGTTGTACGAACTGGTGACGTAGGACCACGATCGTTAATTTAACTAAATTTGATATCGATCTTGTTGCTCGTTTTGGCTTCATACTGTTTTCAATGCTCGATACTTTCGTAAATATGTATGCATATAACGATTTGCAGCCAAGTGTACTTTAATCATGTCCCAAATATACATTATATTTTTTCGATGAATTCGTCATGTTTATCTATGAAAATGTGAAATTTCACCTCAGGTTGTATGATCAGTTTGAAATTATATTAATTATCTCCTATGAAATATATGGTAGCATTGCAAAGAACAGTAGTGATTGAGGCTTGTTCAGCATGCTGAAGTAAAATCTAAGTAATTCTAAGCATATTCAACAGCAATGTGTCTATAGGAAGTTATTCGAGGATTGTTGATCTTATGGTTTGAGAGAAATAATATTCATTGCTTGGCAATGTTATAAATAAGGTCGGAAATATTACTCTATTAACTCTTTTACGCACATTTGGTGGCCCTGAAAAGGGCCAAAGGCTTTGTTAGCTCGAATGCTGTCACAGATAAATAGCACTGCGGTATGTTATCAGTTGACTGCCATGGTCAAACGGGGAATCCTCAACGCAAATGTATAAATTTAAGAAAGTTATCTGCTTAAATGACGAATCAGGAGAATGTTTCGTAGCGTGGATGGCGCACAACAGCAACATGTAGTGGATCATACGGCTTAAGTCAAAATCTGGAAACCTAGCTCAATCTTGAAATCTTGAGCGGTTTCACAAGTCCGACGCTCGGTTGGCAGCTCAGGGGGCTTCTGGTATTGTGCCTAACGGGCGTGCTTCTTGACTGAACCTCCGATGCTTCAGCGATCCATGAGTTTATCACGAGTCGGAATCTGGAAGCGCGGGTCAATCTAGGGCGATTTCACAAACCAGATGCTGATCAACAGCTCAGCAGGCTTCTGGCTGCGAGGTGCTCCTCGCTAAGCAGGCTCCTCCGGACTAGCACGAAAGCAAAAATGGAAGGAAGCATGTTTTAAACCCTTAGATTAGCAGATGATGCTCCTTCATTTCATGCTCTTCTCTTTCTAGTCGACCAATGTGGGTCATCGGAGACGTGAGATGATTGAGGAATATAAGATGTAATAAAGTCGAAAATATTATTCTTTTTACTCTTTTCCACACATTTTATGGCTCTGAAAAGGGCCAATGGCTTTCTTAGCCTCGATGCGGTCACAGATTTATTTTTATTTTTATTTTATTGATCAAAAAGAATTTTTGCAAACGTATTTTGACTGTTTTTGGCAAGTCAAAATTTCTTAATTTGAACTTCTAAAAGTAAGTTAAATGTACATAATAAATTCTAAAATATTGAAATACTTAAGTTTTTGAGAAAAACTAAACAGAGTAAAGGCATTTCTGATTTATATCTTCCAAAATCGTGTCCTAAACTCGTGAAATATCCTAAAATCTTAAAAATCTTTTTTATCTAAATAATCTGTGATCTGTGATCACAGATATCTGTAGGCAAGAAACAGGAAAAAATCTGTGTAATCACAGATAGATCTGTGTATGTGGCATCACTGGACACATATTGGACTGCGACGCGTGTGCAAACGCATAGCGAGAATGACTCGCCCGACCGTGTTCACAGTCCGACCGCAAAAAGAAGACTGAGGGAGAAAGTTGTTGTTGTTTGAGAAAGGGACTTTAACCCGAAGGTCATTCGTCCCTTATTGTGGGGTTTTCAGTTGGTCCAGTAATCCGGTAGCAGTCAGGAATCCAAGAAGATCCGTTTCCTTTGTTGTTGATAGCACCTCATCCAGGGTGCCGTCCAAGTTATAAGCCAAGCGTTCATTATTGTAAGTTAAGCAATCAATTAAAATATGGCGAACAGTTAGTGGAGAATTACAAGAATTGCAGATTGGAGGGTCAACTTTATCGAGGCGGTATTCATGAATAAGACGGGTATGGCCAATTCGAAGACGGATGAAAATTTTCCGGTGTTTGGGGTTACTATTGTCGGGCCAAGGGAAGCTTCAAGGTTTGATAATTCTAAGTGAGATGTCTCTACTGTAGTGCCATTTTGTGTTCCAAGATTCAAAAATTATCTCCTTTGTCCATCTCAACACGTCGATAGATGGAACGGAAACATCCTCTGGATTCACACCACGACCCTCTCCAGACAATCTGTCCGCCACCTCGTTACCATGAATGCCAAAGTGGCCTGGCAACCAACAGAAGGTGGCCCCATTGGTCAGAGCGAGTCCTTGGGCTTCCTGAAGCCAGGGATGTTTCAAGGAATAAGAATTCATTGCCTGGAGACAACTGGCAGAGTCGCTGAAGATAACTGTACTTTGAAGATTCTGGGGGGAAATGAGATGGACAGCTTTCATTAAGGTGAAGCGGCGTGTAACTCAAAGAATCATTAGAATCATCATTGATGTAACAGTAGTAGTGTCGCCTTTCCATGTATATTTTCAAAACAAACAAACAAGAAATATAACATTTGTGTTAAGCATATTTTTATGTAAACACATGGGAAATTTAGTAGATTGACGAGTATTGGAAATCAAAATCAACTGTTCAATCGTACATATTAAAAGAAAACATTACAATTTAATGAAGGGCAACGGAATCTCTCTGTTTTTTATTGGATTTATCGCATATTTTTGTTATGCATCGGTACGGTTTATGTTTGCAAGGGATGACGGTGTTGCCAGGTGATTGGTGACAGATTTTTCTAGAAATTGTTATATGCTTTTTTTCAGAACATTTGCTGCATATTATAAAAACTTATCATTTTGCAAATAGTTTTCCATCATAAGAACATTGATTTAATAGTATTTTAATGATTTTTGTGGTCAATCCACATTAAATGCTATGATTTTACAGATAACAACTCTGACATCACTGCGCTCAACGATCGCGATGATTGTGCACACACGATAGACGCGTCCCGATGCATCCCGACGCATCGCACTGTGGAGCTTTTCAATTATTTTGGGTGGTCCAAATTGATAAACACTTGATATGATTTTATGCTTCGTAGAGATGGTTTCTGTAATTTGAGAGAATTGAAAAACAAACAACGTATGAGTTTCAAGTTTCTATGCTTTGCCCAACCTTTCCCCACTGAAAATTAATACAACAGAAAAAAAAAGTTGGATATTTTAGACAATAAACACAGGCATGTCTCAGTGTGCGGTGGCGGCGTCGATTCGCAACAAGTGAAAACCATCGCCATAATAGTTTTGAGTGATGCGGTTGATAAAACTTTATAAATATTGAAATCCCGGTGGAAATGTGTTCCTTTAAGGAAAGTGAATAGAAGATTTGTTTAGTCGAAGTGTAGTGAACGCAATATGGGATCCAAAACACAAATGTTTGCCGCTGAATTACAATCGAAAAGGTAAGCACCTTCTATTTACAAGTGTAGTTGTGTGAGGCAATGAAATGCGGCATGAAATCGGAGATTTTTTTTTGAGAATATAAATCTCATGTATATTGTCGCTAAATTGATAATGCTGTATCTGAAAGTGTTGATTATATATTGAAATACCACCTGAAGCATTTTTCTTCGCATAAATTATCCATTAAATCAGGTGAAAAGCAGTTATATTTCATCGATGTTGCAAATACCAATACTATCATAACAATATGTTAATGATTTTGGAAGAAGCCATTTTGTGATGACGCACCAAAAGGCCTTAAAGCATAAGCTTCGGCATTAAAGATGGAGTAAATTGAAGGGAGCGCAGAACTAATATTGGAGACATTTGGGCTACCTGTGATGCCATACCCGACCTTACCATACCTTTGATACAGAGCCATCGGTGTATAAATGTTGGAAATTGTTGTAGGGGAACTGTGGGTAAAATGAACAGGGGTGGTAAAATGAACAGGTCTGTGTTTTACGGTGATTATGCTATAAATCTATGCAAAACGTAGCACCATCCTTAATCCTCAGACTAAGCAACTATTTCGACAACTCTAAAGCGATCTAGAACTGTCAAAAGCTGGAAAAGTAAACAAAAACAAAGTATGTCTCTCCGTTTTCTCAGATGATGTAATTTTTCACTTGTTGAATTTAAGGTTTTTATGACCGAAATCATCAAAAATCTACTGAACAGCGTAGCACATCATATCTTTAAACTATTTATGATAAGTAGACGGAGATTGAAAATATTTTCATCTTCTTAATTCTTAGAACAAATTATTTCTCGAAAACTTATTCATACAGACTCAAGTCAAAAAAGTATACAAACTTACTTTATCGATCCTACGTGTTAAGCAGGCGGAATTCTACACGTACCGCTCTGTACCAACTCAACTTTTCACTTTTAGAACGTTTAATTTCCGGATTTACAAAACGACGAAAGTAAGATTTTCAACTTTCGCAACCTAACCACTACTTTCGCCGCCCCGCTGTATGGAGAGACAAAGTGACTTAACCACGAATCAAAACAAAACACTACTTGAGCCGATTATACACTGGTAGAAAAACGTCGAAAGTAACTGAATGAAACGGCTTATCATTTTATTATAATTATTTTTGTGGGAAATAATAGAAACTACCTAGTTTTTGCACGTGAGCTGAATGTATGCAAAATTTGAACGAAGTACACGGCAAACAAATGTTAAAAAGGTGATTCATTTTAAAACAGTTTTAGAAAATAGATTGTGATTTTTCCTAATTGATTTTCTCAAAACCGTACAAAAGTTACTTACGTCGATTTGAAAAAGTAATCGAGATTTGAAGATGTTGATTCTTTGGGGGTAATTAATAATTCGAGATGGGGGTAATATGAACACCGGGGCAGGGCGATTACTACCGGATTTTATTTCAGATACCGAGAGTTTTCCCGAGAAAATACAAATACAGACGTGGACAGCCATCCAAATGGTCGCGGCTAAACGTTCCATCGATTCTGGAATGTCAGTGATCATGTACCAGATGCCGAGAATCATACCGCATCCCATTCAGTTTCGAATGGTGTTCATTTTACCCCCACTACATGTTCATTTTACCTCCAGCATCTGTTCATTTTACCCCCAGTATATGTTAATATTACCCCCATAACATGTTCATTATACCCCCAAGGATATGTTCATTTTACCCCCGTTACATGTTCATTTTACCCACATGTTTGGAACATTGTCTCTGTGGAAATATGTTTTCAAAATTTTAATAATGTTGGTAAAAATCTTTTTTTCATCACAATATTTCAACTTGTTACACTGCATAGACACCCTTCTTCAATTCTGAGCTATAAAAGAAAAATCTGACAGATCCATAAGCAAGAAAACATTAAAATTGCTTAGGGTGTTCATTTTACCCCCATTTCCCCTATTTGTCTGCAATAAGTTTGTGGAAATGGGGTTGAACTATTGATGAAGGATCACCAGCTTTAACTTGGTTGAGAAGAGAAAGATCTATTTTGAGGAGTGATTGATTCCAGGGTCTATTTTTGGATCGCTATGGTGGGTGTGTGCAGTGCTGTAAAACGGTGAACAGACTCTGTTCATGCACGACAGAAAAATGCTACCGCATCGGTGGTTCTTTTTGTGCGATTGCGTTCTTGCTTTCTTTGCTCACGATCACCCGAACACATATACTGTAGAGGGCATCGCATCATTTTATTTTGACATGTAATCACGCGTCCGATTCCCTGTGATATTTCTACAATAACACCATATCTCGGTTAATTATCGCAATACTGTCGTACATGAGTTTGTAATCTATCTATTATAATCATAATCCACTCAATTATCCACAAAAATAGCTATGAATGGAAAAAATAACGGCTGTGAGCAGACTCTGCTCATCCAGCAATCACGCTCTTTTTACATTTGTTTTGTTCTGGTTCTCCGGTGCAATAATCTGTGAGCAAATCGGTCGCTGTTGGTTCGTGAGCGTGTGAGCGTGGATCCTGCTTAATATTGGTTCATTTTGCGTAAACGGCATGATTCTTTCCACCACTGGGTGTGTGGAGTATATTCTATTGAACACCTGTAGATTGTATTTAGAGTGCATAGCATATGTGTTACGGACGACAGATAACGCTAGCATCCTCGTAACATTAATTGTCAATCAGCACATGGCAGGCCATGACTTTTCCTCTTTCTTCGGCTAGCCATTGGACGCATCGGACGCATCTCAATGTTCGGTGCAATCTCTTTTCCCGCAGTGGGGAAAACTTGATTAGTAAGAGATTGAAACTTTTTGGTTGTTCGATTGACTAAAGGGACATTGTATCGACTTAGCCACCTGGTAGTTTTGGCCACTAGGCATGTTGTCAGATGATACTCAAAAGGTAATTGTCCTGCCTCGGCCATTATAGCAGAGGTGGGACTAGTGCAGAAAGCGCCTGATGCGTACCGAAACGCTTTGTTGTATAGAGGACTTAGCCTTTTGATGACTAGATCCCCTCCTCTGCTGAACAGTCCAACGCCATAGAACATTTTGGGTAAAAGCCAGCTATTGATTATTTGGTTGATAGTTTTCCTTTTCGAGATCCTACGACTTTAATGGGATTGATTCTATTGCAGATTTGTTTGCGAACTGAATTAAGATGGTGAATAAAACTTAGGGTCCGATCAAGATGTATTCCAAGGATTTTTAGGGATATTTGAGATTTAAAAATAGAATTGTTGGGGGTTATATCAGGAAGTTTGGACATTTTTTTTCCTATTTCGACTAATGTGGAGGGGCTGATATTTTTCAGGGGAAACAATAAAACCATTTTCATCAGCCTATTTGGCTATGGCATTGACTGCGGATTGAATTCTTTTCCTAGCGAGTTATTTCATACTATGGAACGTAATTATGGTTATGTCGTCTGCATAAACAAGGACAGCCCTGTCGTCCTGCTTAGTCGCGCTTAGTCGACGACTAAGAAGCTTTTCTCAGATTTTTTTTTAGAATTTTTCTCCCGAAGACATAAAAAATAATGTATGAAATCAACAACAATCTTATGGGGCAGATATCAATCGAAATTTTCAACCTGTACCTACCAACGCCCTGGAGTAATTTAAACCTATTTGCATAGAATTTCATATTTTTTAGAGCATATCACCGCCCTGTAGAAAGTCAATCGAAATTTACGAGCTGTATCAACGCCCTAGAGTAATTTCACCACATCGAATGGAAATTCCAGGTATTATCAACGCCTTAGAATAATTTGACCTTATCCCATATATACCAAATTCGAAAACTCCAAGCAGTATCAACGCCCTGGAGTAATTTGTCCCATATAGAGCCATAACATCCAAACGCCCTGTATGACATCAATTAAAATTTCAAGCTTTTTCAACGCCTTGGAGTATCTTGACCTCACCTTATGTAGACCAAGTGCATATTTACGCACCACATCACTTGAATGGTCCGAGCATTATCAACGTACTAGAGTAATTTGGACTTATGCCATGTAAATCAGTTGCATCTTAACGCCCTAAGGGACAAATGTCAAGATGTATAAATGCCCTTGACTAATTTCACCTTGTCTTACGTAGATGTGGTGCACCTCAATGCCCTGCATCGATTGAAAACTCCAATCTGTATTGACGCCCTGTCTCTTATAGATCAAGCTGCATTTTACGACACTGTAGGACATTATTTAAAAATTTCAAGCTGCATAAACGCCCTGGATCAATTTGACTTCATCCCATGTAAATCGAGTGCATCTTGACGCCCTGTATGACATCAATAAAAATTCCAAGCTCTATCAACGCCCTGGAGTAATTTGACCTTATCCCATATCGATCAAATACATCTCAATGCCCTGTAGAACAACAATTGAAAATTTAAGATTTATCAGTGCCCTGGGAAAATATTACCTCATTTTTCGTAGACCAAGTGCATCTCTAAGCCCTGTAGGACATCAATCGAATATTCCAAGATTAATTAACGCCCTGAAGTGATTTGACCTTGTTCCATGTAAATAAGTTGTATTTTAACGCCCTGTGGGACAATTGTCAAAATGTATAAACGCCCTCCACTAATTTGACCTTGTCTTACGTAGATCAGGTGCACCTCAATGCCCTGTATAGATTGAACATTCCAATCTGTATTGATGCCCTGGAGTAATTTGACCTTGTGTCACGTAGATCTTAGATAAGGTGCATATTAATGCCCTGTAGGACATCAATTGAAAACTCCATGCTGTATCATCGTCCTGAAGTAATTTGGACTCGTATCATGTAAATCAACCTTATGTTAACGCCCTGTTCGATATCTATTTTCCTTGTATTTTGACCTTGTTGTCTTACGTAGATCAGGTGCAACTTAATGCTCTGTTTCCATTTAAAATCCCAAGCTGTATCAACGCCCTGGAGTATTTTGACCTCATTCTATGTAGATCAGGTACATCTCAACACCCTGTAGGACATCAATTAAAAATTCCAAGCTTTAGCAACGCCCTGGAGTAATTTGGCCTTCTGTCACGTAGTTCAGAAACATCTTAACGCTTTGTATAACATCAATCGATCAAGCTATATCAACGGTCTGAAGTGATTTGACTGAATTCCATATTGATCTTTGTGAGATCTGGAGAATATTTACGCCCTGTTGAAAATCAATTGAAATTCCTTAGCAGTATCAACGCCCTGCAGTAATTTGACTGGAGTGACTGACTTATTCTATGATGATCAGGTACATCTCAACGCCCTGTATGACATCAATTGAAAATTCCAAGCTCTATCAATATCCTGCAGTAATTTAACCTTAGTCCACATTAATGAATTGAATCGTAACGCCCTGTAAAAATCAATCAATTTTTTAATTTGTATCAACGCCCTGAAATGATTATACCTTGTTTCACGTAGATAAGCTGCAACTTAACGCCCTGTAGGAAAACAATTAAATTTTGTTTGCTTTGTGGCCTTAACTAATGTATATCAAGTGAAGAGTAGTGTTTGCTTCTTTCCGTTTTATATGTTGTTCATAATATCTATAGTTTGTCTTTACTATTTATCAAACGATTGTACCACTTTTCCTCGAATGTCTTTTCCGCGAATGACAGTTTCCAGAATAACTCTTTTCCTCGAATGCCATTTTTCCGAATGGTTTGTCTCTTCGAGAAGTGATGCAGTTCATGAAGGTGCAAGAATAGTTCTCAGTGTGCGTACCAGATGACTGGTCCGTTCACTACCCTGAGTTGTGAAACGGGATCCATTAATTTAATTTACTATGGCTGTATGCGCTTGATCCCTAATATTCGGTATTGTTAAAGAAAATGTTGGTTAAATTATCTCGAGAAATCCTTCGATAAAAGCACGTGATCATTAAGAAGCCCAAGACCACTCTCGAAGTTTGATGAAATATGGTATAGTTTAAAAATAAAAGAATCTTCAACTTATATGTTCTTATGACAGTCAGTTAATACCCTTGGTTTTTTTTTCTGGACCAATAATTTTCATGTGATAGTGATAAATTTCATAATCAAGAATGCACCACGAGCAGCATTTTTGTGTTTTAAAATTTGATGAAATAGGTTTGAAAACCATCTATAATTGTGGCTTGGAAATTCCAAGATTCACTAATATATCTATCGTAAAACTACCGTTTTGCTTCGAAATCCGGACACCTAAGAGGCAGTGCAACTTCAAACTTGAATTTCATAAGCAAATTCTTGTATATCTTGAAGCTATAAAATATTTCCACACCGTACATAGTTCAATTTTTGTTGCTGTGCAAAGAAAAATACAATGTTTGAGGAAAATCTCACTACCGCGGTGAATCAAAATCCAGACGGTACCAATATCCGGACACTCTGGTAACTTCTACTGAATACAATGTGAATTTGAATTATTATGTGGTTTCAATGATTCACATCTGAGCTTTATAACATTGCTCATGATTTGACTACAATTTGATCTAGTAGCCATTGACAATGCATTGTCATATAATTAATAAAAATAAAAATAAAAATCAAACATCAGTTTGACACCATTATATTGTAGTGAAGTTTTCGTACTTCAAGTCATTCAGCAAAACAAAGAGCGGTCAAGTTAACGATAATTAATTTCAATGACATTGTATGCGAATTGTTGCAAACCATAGTTTGTGTTTAAATATGCTAGATAAATGATTGGAACACTTTAAAACTGTGAAAATAAGTGTAAAAGGACATTTTTTCGTGTGATAAGAGAGTGTCCGGATTTGTGAACCATGGATTTGAAATCCGAACTCTATACGTTTAACTTATAGTTTGCTTGAGTGAACATCTATTTTGTAATAAAAATGCACCGAAAACTGAAATAAATGCAAGAAAAAGTGGATGGTCGTGTATAAAATTAAATTGTAGAGGAAAAGTCGACTTTATGATGACGATTTTTGCAGATTATTTGCTCGCGGCTACAACCAAAAGATATGAGTAACCGAAATACAGAATAATCTTGATTATTCATTTTTAAAAACATTATTATGTGCTTCCCTGTATTTATCAACAAAAAATATGATAGAATAGCCACATTTTAATTGAATTTTCCTAATTTTATTTGAATTATACTGGCTTAAACACGAATGTCCGAAAATTGATTCAAGAATGTTCGGTTTTTTTGATTCACATGTCCGGATTTGAAAACAAGACATGTGTAATAAAAAACATTATTTCCATATTACATTTGTTATTTTAACTAGAATATTTGCAATTATCATCAAGATAAAAACCGAAACGATTCGTGACACTGTAGTGCGTTAATCAAATCTAATGCAAACATAATGATATTGGAATTATATCATGCTGCACCGCTTAAGCGTCCGGGTATTGATTCATCACTGTAAAATAAAAAAAGTTCCATTTTATGTCTTGCTTCGAAATCCGGACATCGCTTTTGAGCTGATTCAAATTCCGGACACATTTGCTTCGGATTCCGGACACTCTTATTTAATTAAAAACTCAAATATTTTGTAAGTATTTCATTCGAATTGAATTTTTAGCATTTTGTTTAGGGTTATATCACCAGATTTCAGTATTAAACTGTCAAACTGTTTCGGACTATTAAACAGTCAAAACTGATGTGAAAAACAAAGACAAATCACACAACTCTCTTCTATCGCCGCATGAGAAATTGTTCATTTTGATCATTATGATTAAAATAGAGGCACATTTTAATTCACTTTCTCGGTCGTCCGGGTTTTGAAGTAGCTGGAAATCATGCTTCGTACTCCGGACACTTGAATTTAACCATCAATAAAGAAATGTTCATATAAATACCGGTAAATTTCACTAGCTGGCAACAAAAACACACTTTTTTCCTCCTGTTAGTCACGTTTAACAACACAGAAACGTATGTTGACTATGAAAACTTCGAGCACATATCCGAGTACCAATCTTAAGAAATTGTTTTTCAGGCGGAAAATCAACTGACGATTTCACGCGCAGTTTATTTTTTATTTTTGTTTTTATGATTTTAAAGCCTACTGCGATACGTTGACATTCACAATAAACATTAAAAATCAAAGAATCGAACTGAGTGTTAACATTACAGTTACATTTTCTTAAACATGGCAAAAAATAAGAAAATGTTTAAGGTGTCCGGCTTTCGAAGCGTCCGGCAATTCGATGCAAAACGGTACAAACGATAAAACCATTGCGAAATATATTGAAAACCAGAGAAATTGTTGACTTTTTCCATATTATTATCACCTCAACAGCGATATTTTATTTGTAATTTAAGCCATATATTTGGCTGAAAATCGAACACTTCTTCTTTATTTAAAAAAAAGGTTCAAATTTTCTAGATGTTCTGCTTTTGGAAAACTCAAGAAAATCTTAGTAGACTTAATTATTTAATTCATTTTTTAAAAGAAAAATATCATATATTTCTCTAAGTATGCTTCATATATTACTTTACGTACAAACATAATCAAACATTCGAAACATCGAATCTCAGGTATTGATTTCTATTCTAGTCAAGTCTACATTTTTTTCTGGTCTGACATGACTGAGAATACGCATAATATTTCGTTAAAAATGTTCCGAGTTATGATTGAATAATAATCACTGAAACGCGGTTACCATCGGCATATCTAATTAGAATTACAGTTCGCGTCGTATTTTGACTAAATTATATAAAACTAGAAGAAGCATTTAGGTTGACTCGAATTGCTGGACCATAGTTTGACAGTTGGCAAAAAAGCTCAGTTTTTGATAAATTTTATGTATTTCTTCTCGTATCTTCTTCTCATATATTCCCTGAAACACAATCTTAAAAAATTTTAAATTTTAGAGAGACACAAAAACGGGTCTATGTGACTTTTAGTTGGGCACTAGATGATTCCTGTTACACTGAGTGATAGGTTCTACAAGACTGAGTTTATATCATGGATTATGATTTATATTTGAATGGTACATCGTAATAGTATGACTCTAGGAAATAGTCACATAGCATATACAGTAGGTATTGTTAAGGTAGATTCAATTGATACTAGGACAAAATAACATTCACTTTTTACATCAGCAAACTTTTCAACTAAATAATGTTTAAGTCCATGTACTTGATCTCTTCGTTCCATATTTCAATAGAAATGGAACACAAACTTAATACGTGCAAATGCATTTTGGTTTTCGTTCGTTAGGAATGTATATTAAAGTATTTGTTATATTTGCAATTTTTATATATTAAAATGTTGTCAAGGGTTTTTGGATTTCCGTTTATGATCTATATAAATTGAAAGTCAAAAACCCATAGCAACATAACCTCCATCACAGTTGATCCCTATGTATTAAAATATTTGTGATATTTCTTATGAGCCGACATCATTAACGCCTGGGAATAGAAGCGCCCTCTGGGCTATAGCAACGCCCCCCTCAAAAAGGGACGACTAAGAAGCTCAAATTTTACGACGACAGGGCTGAACAAGGATGAAAACATTAGGAGGAATAGTTTTGAAAAGGGACTGTATAGAAATAAGGAAAAGAGTGGGAGCTATCACCGAACCTTAAGGAATACTATTTTCCAGACATCTCAGCTCAGATCGGTTATTGCCTAAGATGACCCTGAATCTCCTGTCTTTGAGGAAGTTTTGTACATATCGACCCATGCGACCTTTGATTTTCCATTCCTCAAGTGAGATGAAAAAATGAAAAAATACGATGTCACCATGCATTCCCCTCTCCAGATGAGAGTCAATGATATCCTCGAGTTCAGTTAGGTAGTCGTCAGCAGATTTATCGGAACGGAATGCGAACTGTCGATCATCGATTAAACCTTGGGATTGCAAGAGAGTGATAAGTCTTCTATTGACCATCTTTAATAAGTTGTACCATAGACAAGTTGTAAGGATTATTGCTTTGAGATTAAGCAGCTCATTTTCTTCAGTAATGCTTAAAGGGTTATAATTTTGATCGAAATGTTTCATTCCTTTTGAACATAGAGTTCTTTTTGCTAGGTGTAAGTTCAGATCTCTTATTGGGGTGTCCAGCCTTTCTATACTACAGCCCAGTGATTTTGGTCAAATTGGTCATCCAGATTGTCCAGATGGTGATCATTCATTGCCGTTACTGCAAATAAAATATGGCTAAGGAAATTCGATTGCAGTGTCGTTTGGACCTGATGAAATAGTGTTTTTGGGAATTTCATAGGTTTAAACTTATTAAGAAATTTCCCCTTCTGTTCAATATAGGCTGTTCTTTGGAACATTGCTCTTATCTTATCTTCAATATCTTTCTGATGTTACATTGGAGCACAGATTGCCGTAGCTGTAAACGCGCAGCTATTCAGCAAGACGAAGCTGAGGGTCATGGGTTCGAATCTCACCAGTCGAGGATTTTCTTCACGATTGAAAAATAATCAATCGTCAGTGAAAGCTCTTAGCTAATAGTTGTGAATGTGCTAATAAATACACGAAGAAGCAGACTTTGTCCCAGTTGGGACGTAATGTCAGGAATAAGAAGTTAAAACTCCGCTGTAACGAAGCCTGCTTCTCAGCCTAATATTCACACGAGGACTTACACAATTAATAACTAAGAGACAGCTTCATCAATTATTCGTTTTTGCATGACTATTTCGAGTGGCAAGCCTAAAAATACTTTGTGCCTCGATCGTCGGATTTGAACCTATAACCCTCATCATGTTCTTTTTGCGCGTTAAGGTCTATTTATGTTTGAGTTCATAGGAATATTGTCTATTTGATCGAAATTCTACACCACAATACTCAACAATTATCTATCTCAAAATAATATGCTTTCGATGTAATGGCATTCAGGGTAGTGGTCCATTCGCGGTAGTGGCGTTCGGGATAGTGGCATCCGGGGTGCTAATGCGGGGTAATGTAATAGAGTCTAAAATATCTTATGGTTATTAAGGTTAAATCTCAAGCAAAGTTGAAGTAGATGTATTTTGTGTTATCCACTATGTGCGGGAATACAAAAAAAATGTTTTTGACGTCTATGTTAAGTTTTTCAGTAGCTATCATTATTTTGGCCATTGAATTGAAAAAAAAATGCCAAGAGACAGCGCTAGTGAGCATGTAATTTTTGTTTTTCAGATATCTCAGGATCCTTACCACTCGGGAATAGATCGTCTTCGTCAAAGTTGCCCAGCAACTCTTAGGCTATTAATTTTTACACTATGAATTTTACCACCAGACGTAGTTATGGAGAATGAAACTTTTGTTTTGCGGATATCTTAGGATCTTGACCACTATGATAGATAGTGTTTCCGACAAAGTTGTTAAGTAGGTAAAAAAGTGTCATTATTCTTGCCAGTAGTTTCGGAATACTGCCACCAAGTGGCGCAAGTAAGAAGAAAACTTCTGTTTTGCGGATATCTCAGTATCCTGACCACTTAGAAAGATAACGTCTTCGGTAACGCCATCAGTAAAAGCATTAACCTAAGAATGCTAATGCCGCTACTACTCGTGTGACCAACATCTGGTTTGCTGCGATGTGACAGCGTGAGAACCGGGTGCGGGTCTCAAAGTGTCAAATCAATTTTTATGGTCGAAACCTGGAAGGAAGAAACCGATACGAAATTTAACGAAATTTATGTACGTCAAGGTGAGCCGAGATTCTGCTGTCACGAAGTGTCACTGTGAGCCCAGATCTTAAACAATGGACAAACATGATGAAAGCGCGTAATGGATCAAAACTTATTTTTGCATTTTATAAAATGTGACAAAAGCTATTCATGCTTATTCAAAAGTAATCTCATGATAGCACTTTTCATTGGGATTGAATATACGAATCATTACACTTTTTCCAATAGAAACGAAAATAAAATCCATGTAAAACTTTGGCCCTGTTTCCATGTTTGTCCAGAACGATTGAAGGTACACAACAAAAGAAAACTAGCGATTTTCATCTAGTCTGCTTTGATTGTCGTTGGCATGCTGGAGTTTTCTTGCTGTTTGAACAAAACTTTGTGTCATATTTCGTGCGTAGTATCGGTGCCTCCCTCCCAGGTCAAAACAAATTATCCACTACTGCTTAGGATTGATAAATCATTGGAAATACCAAATAATAAATAATTTTAGTTTTGTGACAACAGCGCCACTAGCGTTCTAGCATTAATGTTTCTATTACGCTATCTTTCTAATTAGTTAGGATTCTAGTATATGTTGATCCTAGTTGCAAGAAAATGGACACACTTTGATCTATAGAATATGTTTTATTATTATCATCTTAAGTAGATAGAATCCTGGGATATCAGCAAAACAAATGTTTCATGCCCTCTGGCACGGCCTGATGACAAAATTTGAAATTTAATACCAAAATACTTACAAGTGGTCAGATACATCGTCACTAGCATTGCCTGGTGACAATGTTCCGAATCTAGTGGCCAGATCTTTGCCTACCCGAGCAGGCGAAAAAAGCTTAGTAATAGCAAATTTTGGTATGGACATCAGAAGGTGATATAAACTTGATAGATATAAGAGATGGAAGATCTGAAAATGATATCTAAAATTTACTCCTTGAATACCATTAGAATATCATATTACGCTTAGGTAAGATCTAACCAATATCAGCGAGCTGTTCATTAGATCTGGAAATATCAAATTTTGCTCCAGGAGTACAATTTTGAAATTATCTTTAAGGATGATTCAAATATGACGTCCATCGTTTTACGGGATTTCTAGACCCCCTCCCCCCTATGTCACGCTTTCTCCAATACCTTATACACGTACTGTCACATTTTCGTAGACCCCCGCCTCCCCTAATTGATGGACGTCATATTTGAATGACCCCTTAGATCTTTTATCTCTTATGTCAAACGAATCAATATCTCGATTTGATGGTTAGAGCTTCGCTTCTGCTCGGGTATTGAACGTACTTTAAAACTAAAAATTCAACTCACATCAGTTCCCTTTAATTTTTCAAATAATTCTCTTAAAACAATCGGTTTAAAATGACTTTATGGTATCTGGTATTGTTGCTCAATTGTTTGCTTACTTTGAGCATCACTTTGAAAAACAAGCTATTTAGGAAATCAAAAAAAATACAGATTTTCGAATGATAACCTCCAAAAATCGACCGTTCTGAACGTTGTTCCTTAGTCGTGTGAAATTTTAATAATGTGTAGGCTATTTCATTATCACAACATCGTACAGCATTAGTCGAATGATGTACAGAAATCCGATTCTGATTTCATTAATAAATTAAATGATTTTGCATGTACAAAGTGTCCACTTTATAAAATGAACAGTCCTTATTGTGACCAAATATGAGATTTGTAGCTTTCCCAAAACCCCTCTGCCGAAGTTAATCAAAAGAGCCAAGAATGGGATCCGGCTCCCTATGAGGCACAAATCCACATCAAGTGTATTTTGTAACGAAACACCAAGTGAAGATCAATGGAAATCACTCACTTCTAAGAATTACTATCCATTACTATTATTGTCCAATTTGTTCACACTTTTCCTCGGGCGCCGTCCACCTCCACCCCGTCCCATCGCTGCTAGAGAGCCCTCCAAACGAGGTGACGATAAAAATGACTTAATTTTTCAAACCCAGATAGCATTTCAACGGCAACTCGGAACGAGAAGTCCCTTCGAGCCAGGCGTGACTTCGCTGCCCATCAGAAAACATCATTTATTTATGCCATTCTTAGAGAGACCACTTCTCGCTTCAACCCGGTCCAGGGATTTGGTGTCCGTGTATGTTTGTGTGGCTGCTTGTGATGAATCTGTAATGCCATGGCCCAGCGCTAGAGGTCAGGTTTCAACCTCTTAAGCGATCTTTTATCACTTCCACCCGATTTTCATTTATTTCAGAAATGCGTTTTTTTTCTTCTGCCACTTCGAATGCAGTGTTCAACAAAAAGTCATTGTGCACAAAGCGCACTTTGAAATGCTCGTATATTCTGTTCGGCGGACTTCTTGGTTTGGCTCATTGATTAATTGTTCGTCATCAATCATCGCCACGTTGGCGTTCCGTTCGGTCGGGAGATTTTTTCCGTGGACGCGAACAATTGAACGTCCCGGGATGACTTCGACAACTTGTAGGTTCTGCTGGTTCCGATGAATTGCTGTTGATTCTCGGAACCCGTCATCCGTAGATGAAGAGATTTTGGTGCACCGAAGATTGCTTCCTTGAAAATTTTCACTTAGTCTCTGATACAATAAAATACAGTTCACACTCCAAAAAAAATCATGTGATTTCATGTCTTTTGGATGCACATGAAAGAATCGAACCGAATGACGTATTTTTGTGTCAAATTTTAAATACGATAGTGATTGACCTATTTGATTCCATCAAAAGTTCAACGAGGAATTCCTCCAGGGATTGTACCAGTAATTCCTACAAAGATTTCATCAGAGGAATATCATCAGGATTTCCTCCAGGAAATTTGATGTTTTCACCAGGTGTTCCTCGAGCAATTTAATCAGGATTTTTTCCAGTGATTTATCGGAAGTTCCTCTTGAGAATCCTTTAATAATTCTTTCTGGAATTCCATTAGAAGAACATCTAAAATTTCCATCAGAAGTTATTGTAAAGATTTCAACAGGAATTTGTTCAGAGATTTTACCAGTAAACTACATGGAAATTTCCTTCAGGGATTCCATCCTAGCTCCTCTAGGTATCTAAAGATTATATCATGAATTCTACGAAGGGTTTTAATCAGGAGTCCCTCTAAGGATTTCATTAGAAGTTCCTCTAGGGACTCTATCGGAAGTTTCGCTAGGGGTTCCATCAAGAGCTCTTCTGGAGATTTCATCAGAAGTTCTTTTAGGGATTTCATTAGGAGTTCCTTCAGGGATTTCACCTGGTACTCTATGTAACTGCTGGTTAGCTCAGAGGGGAGCCTTCCTGAGACTCCCTGAAACATGACCTCAGGGTCGGCATGCTTACTCATAACAATTTTTCGCGAGGCAGGGAATTATCGCACTGTCACACGTAAAAACTCACGTCACTTGGTTTCGACACAAACTACATTTATTCCGGACTTTTCCGGCCTTAACTCTCACAGCTTTCCCACTTTCTTAATCTACTATAACCTGTCCTTTTCTTCTAACTTGTTCGGAGCCCCTCTTCTTCCACCATCCATCACCTCGACCTTTTCCATTGCTGCGTCTACGATGATTGTCGGCTTCTCACCTACTCCTTCCATTTTGGGATGACGATGACGACATTTCTGGACCTCGTCCATTCCCCGGGCCTCCGAGTATGGTGACGGACTCGGTCAACGGCGTCTTTGCCGGAACTGCCCAACGTAAAAGCCCCCCCCCCCCCGCCAGGGTTGGTGAACCGCCAGAACCGTAGTTCTGTCCATAACAGCGGGGCTCTAGGAATCCCGAAATTTGCCTTGCCGTTAGATTCTAGAGTGGCATTGGGAGACGAACCTTGTTACCTGCTGTCCTTCTGCGCACAACACACTTCACAACTTCTTTTCCACCAATCCACACGGTTTGAGCAACATTAAATAAACCTTATCGGTTGATGGTTGCTTTATTAGTGAAGTGATGCTTCTTAGGTCACTGTCCTTAGATGTACGGTCAGTGACCTAGACATTTCGTGAAACATCGTATCCGTTAGATGGTCCATATTGGTTTTATGTCTCTTTACTCGTGTTGACTACCAATCTTATCCTGTTCGTCGCTCTGGTGATGGGTATTGGAAACTGCTTTAATGAAGTTTATGGTGGATGGTGGTATGGTGGTATAGTACGGTGGACTGTTCTACTATGGCCTAACATGGGACTAACTGACGGAGGAAACTGCACAACATATACGGACACTACCTGCACTGTATTTTCACAAAATCACGACTCAAATTTAAACAAAATCTCAGAAACACTCCACACTGAACTACGAACACTTACATCTATCAGGAGTCCATCTAGCAATTCCCTTAAAGATTCCACCTGGTATTCCTCCAGGAGAATTTATCAGGAGTTCAGGTAGGGATTCCAACAAAAGTTCCTTCAGAGATTCCACCTGGAAGTCCTCCAGGGGTTCTATCAGAAGCTATAAGGATTCCATCAGGAGTTCTTCTAGGAATTGCATATGGAGTTTCTTCCAATGACTCCATTAGGAGTTCCTTCAAGAATATCTTTAGGAATTCCCTTAGGTTTTTTCGGAGATGCTCATTTTAGATAGTGTTCTTCTACCATTTACACCGTGCAACTTCTAAATGAATTTTATATTTTGTTCGATTTGTGAGATAAAACTGTCCTTTCAGGGACCATTTACTTTTCCACCTCAGTTATTTGCCTATCGATGATCCACTCTGGGTTCGTTTTCCAAACTATCAGGTTTCATCCTCACTTTATCACGTTCTCCTCACGAATCGTGTATGCTACAAAGCGAATAACAGTAATAAGCTCCCATTTATCACGCCAACAAATGCACAGCCACTCAGCAGCAAAGCACACAAAGCGACAAGTTCAACCTGCCTTCGTTTTTGTTTTGCTGCTTTTTGCTTCTGCTTCAGACGGAGATCCTTCTGTCTGGCAGCCCGTTTTCTTATCTCCGAAACATTTGCTAAACAAATGCATCGACAACGGTGTTACACGGCTACTGGTTCTTCGCCTGGGTCTTAAGTATCGGTTGCACCTTCCTGAGCTGTAGCTGTTTTATGCGCTAGCCAGGCTGACCGCTTCGATGATAGTGTGCCCGTGTTGAAGTTGTTTTACCTGGGTTAGGATCATCCATCACCACCGGTAGCATGTCGACTAGATAAGCGAAGGCGTTCACGATCAAGCTTTGAACGCTACTGGAAGGTCGCATCGATGCATCTTGATGTTTGAAAGTGATGAATTTTGCTTCATCGGTTGGTTGCATAATACTATTTATGAAAACAAAACTTAAAGCTGCATTCATGTAAACCAGTTGATCGAACAGTTCCTGTACACATTTGACCTAAATCCACAAAAATGTATAAAACAGAGGGTTTTAGACATTTTGACTCATGGAGCACTTTCAAGAATTAAATTATTACGTAAATCACCCGCATAGACACAGCTTGTAGCTTCACAAGGTTTATAAGAATACAAATAATACAAAAATACAATTTCTGTTAAATGAAATTATACAACGATTTAGTTCGACACGAGTGCACCCTGAGGTGT
Source organism: Aedes aegypti (assembly GCF_002204515.2). NCBI lineage: Eukaryota > Metazoa > Arthropoda > Insecta > Diptera > Culicidae > Aedes > Aedes aegypti. The sequence continues at coordinate 346,502,252 of NC_035108.1, forward strand.
AAAATGTCGGTAATAAACAACCAAACAAACATTATATTAGCCACAGAACCGACACTGTCAATCGACGTATTGGATTGTTGATACACGAAATAGTTGAAAAAAGCGTTTAAATTGCTTTAAAACAGATGAAATATCACTACAATTGCTAAAACTTGTCTTACTTATACCAATAGTTGCGGTAAAGTGTTCCTATAATGATAAGTTTCTGAAGGGATGAACGCTTCAGCGTGACTGTGAAAGTGGTCCAGTTTATAGTTGATTATATCCTGCTCCCGTTCCGCTTTAAACCACCCAGTGCCTATGATACGGTGAGCGAAACAGTGATTTGAAGTTTTATCATTGAGTTACCTGAATATCGTTCGCGATCGTCTGCTAAAACCTATATTTTCGTCGCGATCAACGATAGCGTTCCAAGCTAGACCCATTCAGAATATTATCTTTTTGCTTTCGTTGTTCAACGTCAAAATTCAACAAAAGCTATTGCGTTATGAACCAAAACAAATCAGCAAAAACAAATCCACCGATCACCCGATCGGTTTCTACATCGTCTGTGTGCAGCGAAGGGAACAATAACAAACGACCAAGGAATGACGACGATTCTAACTGCGATATGCTCGACAAAATCCAGCAAATGTTCTCTGCTTCTAATGCTAAAATAGAAGCTAAAATTGAGGCCAGCAATTCCAAACTCGAGAGTAGGATTTCCGCCGTAGAGAACCTGCCTTTTTTTTTTGAAAGCTGAATGTACGACGAGCATCAACAATCTTTCGATGGCTGTTACGGAGGTTCGTGCGGAGATTGAAAATACTGCCCAAAGGTTGGACCGTTTCGAGAAGGCCAGTGATCTCATTATCTCTGGTATTCCCTATGCTGTCAATGAAAATCTGGTGGAGTCGTTCTACAAGCTTGCCGCGATCCTGGGTTACAACGAAGTGGATCGACCCATAGTGGACCTCAGACGGTTGATGCGATCTTCGATTCCAGTCGGGGCCACTCCACCAACTGTTTGCCAGTTTGCATTGAAAAATGCAAGGGATGCGTTCTACGGACGTTATCTTAGAATGAGAAATTTGTCGCTACGTCATCTGGGCTTCGATAGTGATCAGAGGGTGTTCTTGAATGAAAATCTCACTAAACATGCCAGGGATATCAGAACTGCTGCAATTAAGCTGAAGAAAAAAGGAGTTCTCAAAAAAGTTTTCACACGTGAAGGGATTGCATTCATTCAATATGCTAACGGATCCAATACAGGACCAGTCGTTGATTGCAAACAACTGTCAATTCCGCAGTACTCAACCCTTTCCAAGTAGTTATTCGCTTCCTCCCCTCAGTTATCCGTGCCTCCTTTTTGAAAACAACCTTATCCAAATAGTTTTTCTATCCTTAATATTCTTCCATGACTCTTTCCTTTGGTTATTCCTTTGACTCCTTCCACTCCTAAAAGTCAATGCTGTCATCAGTAATCTGTTGCTCTTGCTGTGGGGAACGTGGCTGCTGTTGTCGAGAGGACGTTGCTGTTGTTATTGAAAAAACGCTGTTACTGTCGTTGAGAGGATATTGCTGCTGCTGTTAGGAAGGCGCAAAAGAATGTTGTTGTTTCTGTTTCTCTACTTGCACACTGTTGGTGGTATTAAAAGTAATAGTTTGAATTGAAAGGGAAAATAATAAGCAATGAATTATTACATATAGCTAAACCTCAATGTAATGTTAATGTTAGTATATAGTAAATATTATTTTTTGTTGTTCAATATTGCATGTGGGATCGGTTCTTTTAGCGGATTTTCTTCAAAGCGGAGTTGCACCACTACTTTTGATAATGGATAATGTTCCAAACGAAAATGCTTCTCTGAACACATTGATACCAAGGATTGTTATGAATGCTGCATTGAAAAATGATCACCTAAATGTCGCTCATATCAATGTACAAAGCCTAATAGCCAGGAATTTTACGAAATTTCATGAACTTCGAATGAGTTTTTCCGACAGTAAGGTTGACGTAATATGTTTCACAGAAACATGGCTTAATAGCACTATCAGTGATGCCATGGTTCATATCGAAGGGTATAAATTAATTCGTAATGATCGGAATAGACACGGTGGAGGTATTTGCGTGTATTTGAGGAAAAGTTTCGGTCATCGTGTAATAGAAAAATCGCAGTTTTTGGATAACAATCACGGAGAAATTGAATATTTAGTTGTGGAAATCAAAAATAGAACGGAAAAAGTCCTACTTGGAGTAGTTTACAACCCTCCCAATTATGATTGTACTGACACTATAAGTAATTTACTAGGAAATTTAACTGTGCGATATGCAAGTACTTTTTTTATTGGAGATTTCAATATAGATTTACTAAATCCCAACCGTTCACGAAAGTTCAAAGAAATGCTAGACAGCTTGTGATTTGTTTGTATTAATGCTGAACCTACTTTTTTCCATAGAACTGGTTGTTCTTTACTTGATCTCATTCTAACCGACTCTCCAGAAATTGTCTCAAAACAAGATCAGCTCTCAATGCCAGGGGTTTCCAACCACGATATGATATTTTGTCCGATACGATTACCCCAAAAAAATGCTGAACCTGTTGTCACTTATCGTGACTATGTTAATTTCGATTCAACTGTATTGCAAGCCGCTTTTTCCAACATTGATTGGGATATTTTCTTAAGTATGACTGATCCTAATGATTTGCTTGATTTCATGAATTTTCATTTACTTTTGCTCCATGATAATTATATACCTTTAAGGTGCAAGAAAAACAGTTCAACCCCATGGTTTAGTAATGAAATTTCTTCTGCAATTGTTAACCGTGACTTAGCGTACAGGATCTTGAAACAGTCCAAAACAGATAACAACAGAAATAATGGCAAACGACTAAGAAATAGAGTAAATACAATGATATCTCAAACTAAAATCAATAGTGACAGACAGTGTTGATAGACTTGCACTCAAATGTCAATCAATACGCTCTCCCGCAAACTCATTAGAGATCTGCTTTGCAAATCTCACGCTTGAGATTTTGATGCAAAATCAACTCAATCAACTCAAACCGTAAAAAATGATTCAGTCGCAAAACCCGGCCAAAACTCGTGAAGCCCGAATATTGTTGTTTACCTTAGAAAGGATTACTATAATTTTACCAGACTTACAAGAAATTATTGCCGTGTGTGAGTAAACTGTGGAAATACGAGACAATGAGTCAAAAAGGTGAGCCAACTCATCCATGTTTTTTTGACTGCTGAGTTGCGTGATTGACAACTCACGCATGCAAAATCTCAAGCGTGAGTTGTGAGAAATTGAGTTTTTCACAACACTGGTGACAAACTCAAATTCAATGCAAATTTGCCCAGTAAACAGCTTTGAAACAGTATTAAGAAATTAGGAGTTACTAAAGATTCTGCTTTTTCAAATGATGATTTTTCAGCTAATGATATTAACGACTATTTCACCTCAAACTTTTCGAATGATGCTTCATTTGAATCAATAACAACCAATTCTCAACGGTTTAGCTCACTTCAATTTTCGGAACACGACATTGTTAACAGTATTTTTTCAATCAAATCAAATGCAATAGGACTTGATAATATACCAATTCAATTCTTAAAACTTATATTACCCTTAGCTTTGCTAATCTACAAGCATCTTTTCGACTCAATAATTATAACTTCAATTTTCCCAAGAGCTTGGAAAAGTGCTAAGATTATTCTTATTAAAAAGAAAGCAAATTGTTCTACAATTGATAACCTTCGTCCGATTAGTATTCTAAGTGCATTTTCTAAGGTTTTCGAAAAGTTTGTAAAATCTCAAATTTCTAAACATGTTGTTGATAATAATTTGCTGCGCCCATTTCAGTCAGGATTTCGAAGCAATTTTAGTACAAATACTGCATTGATCAAGGTCCACGATGATATAGCCCATGCAGTGGATAAAAGAGGCATAGCTATACTTTTGCTGATTGATTTCGCCAAAGCGTTCGACTGAGTGTCGCATAGTAAACTAGTTAAAAAATTAACAAATCTGTTCGGATTTTCTCAGTCAACTGCTAATCTTATTAAATCTTATTTAACGGATAGATATCAGGCTGTATTATATAACAATGAGTTGTCATCATTTAGTCCAATTAGATCTGGAGTCCCTCAAGGGTCCGTTTTAGGACCTTTATTATTTTCCTTGTTTATCAACGATCTTCCAAATACCTTGCGTTTTTGTTCGATTGACTTATTCGCCGATGATGTCCAAATCTATTTTAGTATGACTGGGAATTTCAGTATGGCTGAGATAGCCGGGAAAATTTACCATGACTTGAATTGCATCCTCCAATGGTCGATAAATAATTTGTTGGCTGTAAATCCATCAAAAACAAAAGGTATGATTATATCAAAACTCAGAAACCCTCCCGTACAACCAGAGCTTTATTTTGATGGTCAAAGAATACAGTTTTACGACAAGATGGATAACCTTGGGGTTATCTTTACATCCAACTTGTCATGGGATGCTTTCATCAATTCCCAATGTGGAAAAATATACGGTTCACTGAAGAGGTTGAATACTGTGAGCAGGCCTTTTTAAATTTCAACAAAAATCAAACTTTTCAAGTCGTTGATACTTCCCCATTTTATGTACGGCGAATTCGTTTATAGCAATGCATCTGCTGCTTCACTCAATAAATTAAGAGTTACTTTAAATTCGTGTATTAGGTATGTGTATAATTTATCTAGATATTCCAGTGTTTCACAATTTCAAAGTACTTTAATCGGATGCAAATTTGCCAATTTTCACGCATATAGATCTTGTATACAAATTTATAGACTAATCAAGTCTAAGGAGCCGCCATATTTATTTGATAAGTTGCAATTCCTTAGGAATACCAGAACAAATAGCTTAATTATTCCTCAGTATTCAACATCATACTATGGTAATTCAATGTTGTTGAGAGGCATTTCACTTTGGAATAGATTGTCACCAAATCTTAAATTATCCAATAGTTTAAATAGCTTTAAAGAGGGTTTGCTTGAAGAACTTGAACGCATGCAATAGATGAATTAATCATATGATAAAAAAAATTCAGAAACTTTGACTTAGAGTAAATAAATTGCTCACATCCACCACAGTGTAACATTAAAAAAGGACTTATCATTACGTTACATAAATCCAAATAAATAAATAAATAAATAATGGAGGATCCCATTAAAAACCACAGATACCGCAACTATAGGAACACAAATTAAAAATATACCTCAACTAAAGGAACAGTGTACCAATAGTGGAGGTATTATTTTTCACTGACATGCCGTGGGTTACTACGATTAAATCATTTTTCACATTAAGTCAATGGTCGTTACTTCCACTTACAACATTAACATGTAAATTAATTACGCTTCTTGAATTAAGATGGTTTAATGAAGTTGTATAGTGCTTAGCACCTCCACTATTGGTACATCTACCCTACACTTGATTCCGTTTTTTTTTTCAACCAAATAAGATGAAACCAATTTTACTTAAAAGTCCTTCACTTACATCTATTCTAATCTTCTGGTTGGAAACTATTGTTTGTTTGTTTTTATTTAATAACTAGCACATGGCTTTGCTTTTTTGATCAACCTTTGTATGAAGGTGCGCCACTGTGTTCAGTTCATACGATATCGAAACAGGTATTGGAAAGATATGCACATTTTGATCTACCGCCTCCAATGCGTAGAGTCCGTGATCCTAATCCATTTATTGTAAATCTTATTTGTGATGTTTTTTGTTGAATTATTTTCCAGTATTTTTGATAAATCTCATGAATGGGTTATTATAAATTAGCTAAACCTGCTTATTACATTGGAATAGTTCTTGTGTGCAATCCTATATCCATTCCCCAAACGATGCCATACATATTAATGAACGCGATTCGGGGCATTTTCAGCGATCTTCTAATGGTAGCATAAACTAGCATTACAACTTACTTATATCCATACATTTCGAAACGTAAGACAAACGGCGTGGCGAAGGGGAAAAGAAGAAAGATTCTACTCATCCAACGCAAATAACCATCGCTATTTTGTTTTTCCCTCGCGCCACCATAAAAACAAACCAGTCGGCATATTTGAAAGGAAAAGTTGCTCTTCTACGCTGCCAACTAGCCAGACCAACCAACCCAAAAGACCGACCACCACCACCCACGTATGAATGGGAAAAAGAACCTTCCGCTTCGATGCCGAATAGTAGTTCCGCTGGGTTCAAAAAGTGTGTGAGGGAATGGACGTGGAACGCACAGCAAATCGTAAAAGTATGTTTCACTTTATTGTTATTCCTTCGCTTGATGTTTTGTTTTTATGATTTTTATGAAGTTTTTTTTATTATGAAATTTTAATTCATCAGCAGTTTTTCGGGTGGTTCTGTTGTTGCCGCAGCGAGCGGTTTTCTCTTTTTTTTGGGGAGTATGGAAGAAGACTTGTTTTGTGTGTTTTATATTGAGCAAATGAAATGTCTTAATCAGCAGATAATGCCGACTAACACGCGTTTGATGTGGTACAAGCATCGACCAAAGAAATCGAACCAATGAAATACAGTTACTCAAATTCATATTCGTACAGAAAACTATTTGCATATCAAGTTGGTAAAAAAATATTAAATGATATATCGATTATGGATAATAGACTCTATCAATAATTAAGATCAAAGATGTTAGAAAATCATGAACTGTTTCCAACTAAAAATGAAAAGATTTTTCACACTAAAAATGAAAGATTTTTGGAATAATGAAAAAGTAATGAATTTGTGTCCTATCTATATTTAATAATACAAACATAAATATTCTATAGGATTTATCAAGCTGTTCATAGCGATGTATTAGAAAGCACATGAACAATTTTAAACCATAAATGTTGGAAATTTTAATAAATTTATGAAAATTATCACTTTTCTTTGATTTTTATTTGTACTGTCGAACCGTATCCTTCAGTTTTCTAAGCAGTACATAATATCTTCGAATACTGAACGAGTTTCTAAAACATAATTATAATTATAACAACACGCTCAAAAAAGAGTTCGATAATATATGATGCTCATGATTTCCATTGTGAATAAAGTTTAAAATTCGATACATGATTTACTAACTTGACTTGAAAACAGTGCCCTGAACGAAAAAGAAATGAAGTCACTGTAACTGACTTAAATTCACAAAAGGGAATATTGCGACTCATTGTTTCTGTTTCGCATCGGCTTGTTTGCTAATTATTTTATCACTCGCAGTGAACCCGAACGCCCCCTTTCAGACCTGTGGCGTGGCCGTCGTTGTCTTTCCCTAAGCCCTCCAAGTGGAGAGCCCCACCGGAGAGACTGACTTTGATTGAATGGTTGGCAAAAACGATCGCAGCACGAAATTCTTGCACCAACAACCTGCCTCAAGCGCAAGCCCCGGTGGTGGACAAACCGTTGGTAATCATCTACCGACCATCCAAATAACGTTCACATTGCCCCGACTGCACCTACCCATCCCACCAATATCACATTCCTGGCTCAAACTTGACAAATGGACGTTATTCACGCTCATTTACACGTAATTATTCACAAACGGCTTTCGCGAGTATTGTTTTACACATTTATTTTGCGTCGCTCTTTTAACCTTTTTTTTCAGAAATTTTAAACGATTATGTGCCTTTGTTTTGTGTGCTATCGCCTCTCGGCCTCTCGGCTGGTTGATGATAATTGATTTGGTATTGTCTTGTACGAATCGATACCCAGCTGGTAGGTGGCTTCATTGATCAATGGTTAAGGGCAGAGTTAATGCAAGATGCTCAAAAGTGTGCGGCTAAGCCTCATATGGAAACTATAGCAATACTTAGAATTTTTTCCAAAATTTCGTCCAAAATTACTTTTCTTGGTAGGTTTATTGTGTAGCGTAGCGCCGAGCAACGTATGAGACGAGTCTCCTCGGGTCACATCTCAGAATTTTTGTGAAACTTCGTCTAGCGCAGCACACTAGGATTCCGATGAGCTGAGAGATGGTTTTCCTGATATATTCATGTAACTCTAGGGGAAGACAGGGTAAGACGGACCACCTTCAGTTTGGCATGAAAATGGCGGTTTTCTTATAAGTTCAGCAAACACTTTGCTTGAACATAAAATTCTTGCCGAAGCATTTAGGGTGATATTTATATCAATATTTTCATAAGAAATTTCAAAACCATAGAGTCTGTTCATCGATATCTAATTTGATCCAATTTTAACAGATGCTCACTTAAGGATTTCGTTAGAGATATTTTTGTTAAAACATAACAAATTCCTGTCCATGCATAACTAAAAAATTGAAATATGCTTCAGTGAAGTGAAATATTAATTGGAAATATTTTGCTTTGAAGATTCTCGTTGGGTTTGGCCCGTTTGCTTGGTCTTGCTATCTGGGCCCAGTTTTGATAATTAATTACTAAAATCCTCTTTTAAAAAACATCGGCACACATCCTTACTCACTAATCCATTTCTTCAATTTACAAAGTAGAGATTCTTAATATAGTAAAGTAGAAAAAATGTCTACTTTTGCACAACCCGGATACCTATTTAGCTAAGGGTAGCTGAAAGTTCTACCAATGGCATTTATTTGTATATTTCACTCTAGCTTTTAATGAACACACCTGTCTTTGCAGAGGCAAAGTACACGAAAAACGATGACCACAATCCGAACGGGTGCAAATTCTGGCTGTCATTAATTGAAAATTTTCGTGAGAAACCAACTGCGTGGCGCCCATTCCTCCACGCCGCCTAACAACCATTTGTTATTCACGTTAAACCCCAGAACGGTAGCCGAACCGTTAATTCCCGGAAAGCACCCATCAACGTTTTGGACGCGCTTAGCTAAAACAAACAACGACGTGATCAGATCGGAGCGATCTAGAAACGAACAAGCAAATACAATGTGAACCAAACCACTTCACCAAGGGTCCGAAAATGTTTGACTAATGACTATTTGTTTCACCAGCCCCCGTCTCAACCAAATCGGCATGCTGCTGAGAGGTGCCGGACCCTCCCAGGAAATCAGTGTGTGTCTCCCGAAAAATTCCAGAAGTGATCTGTTCTACCACCAACTTCACCACCCGTCCGAGTCCTCGCGCAAAGGCAGCATAACTTCTTTTGACGTAGATTAATAATCTAATCAGAGCCACGCAGATATGGGCTCGAACTATCGTGTGTCATTTTCTTCATTCGGAGGATTTCTTCCATCACCCGTCATCGTTTCACCCGAACAACAACAATCATCAACGACCACCAATGAATAAGCCATGTTGACGCACCGGGGGGCTTTCCTAGCTCTCTTAGAGTACTTCAAAAATATTTTGGATTCTGGTGTGCAAGGCGGTACGGGCGGTTAGCACAGTGACGTAGCTGGGGTTTTCGAGGCCAGATAAGAGAAAAGTTTAGGGCCCCCCAAAATAGGGGTCATGCACAAATTACGTCACGTGACAAGCCTTACAAAATTTTCAGAGGACTCATACAAAAAGTGTGACAAAGGGGGGGGAGGAGGTCGAAAAAGTTGAAATTTAGCGTGACATAATATGTGTACCATCCCACTGAAGTTATCTAAAGCATAATGGGGAGACGTAACCAATGCTAAAATACTATACACTTTTTCATGCAAATTTTAGAAGTTAATGGGCCTACAATTTTCACAAGTTTTGACTACAACATGCTTCGCATGTACCGTTTTGTCTCAAATTCCGAACAGACTCATATTCCGAACACTTGGTTTTTGTATGGCGATTAAGTTGAAATGTTTCGCTGAAATATGTCACCAAATAACAAGGAAATGGTAGTCAATTGCAATTTAATTTTAACGTCTCGAAAATAATTTATTCCACGGGAGTAGTGATGATTCTCTGGTTTGAGGCCAGTAGAACAAGCTCAGATAAATTGATATGTGAAATTATTCATTTGAATACGATTTATTCGTGCTGTTCGGAATTTGAATCAAGGTGTTCGGAATATGAGACAGAATGAACGCAGTGTTCGGCATTTCAATCAAAATGTTGTTCCATACTTTTACGTAAAAACAATACTAAAACTAACTAAGTCAGCATTATTATCGGTACACCCAATAGCAAACAGTTAGACTTTTCGAAGAAATTAAAATTTACACGAATATCAGCCAATTTATGCCCATCAGATGCATTTGAAGTCACTGTTGGCCTTAAGTGTTCGGAATATGAGTCAAAATGGTAGCTGCCATTCAGCAAAACCAAGATGAGGGCCGTGAGCAGTGCTGTAAACGTCGTTCGTTTCGTTGCAGTCATTTTATTTCTCTGCAATCATCTTCTACCGTCACCTCTCACACATAGCAAGAGCGGTAGAATGAACATCGAAAAACGAAACAAAAAAAGTCAATTTAATGTCGTCTGGCCTATCTGTCCTACCTACTTCCCGAGCCACTGTTACACACATACAGTGAAAGCAACGCCTATTACGAAAAATGACAGAAACAAACTAAACCATATCGTTTCCTAGCGAAGCTATCGTCGTCAGAGGCATTCAATTGACATTTTTCGTTCCGACATTCATTAGATCGCTCGTTTTGTGAATGTTAGGAGGAAGAGCTGTCGAATATCAGGGAAAACGTGTCGATTACCGTGATTGCTTACAGCATTGGTCGTGGATTCGAATCGAGGATCTTTTCGTAAAAGAAATTAAATTCCCAAGGGTTTGTGACGGGAAAAATTCACGGGTTGGGGATCCTAAGAAACGATTGTAGATATTTCCATATGTTTTGAATCGTTTTGATGTTTCTTGCGTGATTATTACTTGAAAAATCAAGAATAATCAAGCAGTAAACACCAACACGATATGAAGTAAGTTTTCATAAGTCGTCGTGTTGGGCATTTATTTTCGTGCTTGACACACGAAATACCAATGCAACAAAGGGTCAATTTATCAAAAGAGCTCTCAATTAATGCTTGTGGAAGAGTTTATAAGAATACTTAATGGAAAGCGTCGTATACAAAAGCTCCTAATAGTCGAATTTCATAGAATTATAAACACAAGGTCAATTTTTTTCCTTGTTTAGAACAACATTTTTTACCTTTTGTCTTTCGACCTCTTGTTCCTCCGAACTTTTGTCTTAGATTCCGACATTGTATCCCTAAACCAGGGATTGAGTTGTGATAAAATTGAGAAAATCTCTCACTTATCGCTCTCTGTAACAATAATGATTTACAACATATCATGAGAGCCTGTTAATCGTAGATACAGATAGAACTTCGCTTACTTTACTGCCCATAACTGCATATTTGTCACATTCGACATTTCTGACAATTTTGAGTTAATGCCGTGGAGAGGCATCAGATGATAAACACTTTCGATCAACTTACTGAAATCTGTGAGCTTGTTCTAGAAAATTCGAAAAAATAGTTTCTTCCCATACTGCCATAAAATGCACACTTGGTACTCCATTAACTTAATGTCTACTTTTGTCGAATGTTACAAATATGCAGCTATGGGCAGTTTATACGTGCTTCAAAATAAAAATAGAACGAATTCTTCAATGCCTGGCCTCAACCCTTCAATTTACCTTAGCCTACAGTCATGCCTATAATGAGGATTATATAGAAGGAACATGTGAGTATCACTTACCACAGTCAATGTATTATTGTTGTGCTGATTAATTTATCAAGAAACATATTCATCTGGCGTATTTGAGGAAAGCAGACACCTGACTAGCTTTCTTAAAGTGAGTTTTCCTCTTCCAAATTGTCTGAAATTGAATCTTTGACAGAAGCCCTGGTGATGAAAAGAAATACATTCGACTCTCCATAACTCGATATTCAAGGGACCATCGACTTATAGAATTATCGAGTTATAGAATATACCAACGCAAAAAATCCCAGAATCGAAGAAACAAATTTATGCATTTCCAATACATATATGGTTACTACTGTAAGAAAGCAATAATATTTTGTTGATATTATTCTACAATCAATTATTTGAAAACTTTTTTTCGAAATGTGCGAAAAATTTTTTTGCCTACAATATTTTATTTTATTTTAATGCTTTTAAACATTTATTACAACTTGCAAGTATTTATTCACTTCCAAACTAGAATTAGTCCAAGTTTTCTCGTATAAGAAGGATTTTAAATAGATATCGAGATATGGAGGGAAATTTTCCTCCCACCTGACATCGACTAATGGAGATATCGAGTTATAGAAATATCGACTTATGGAGAGCACGATGTATGGGAATTTGAAGGGACCGAAAAATCCATCGAGTTATAGAATATCGAGTTGTGGAGAGTCGACTGTATGTCAATTAGGACCAGTAGGCTAGCTGGATAACCAAATGACGCTCAATGGTTCGAATCGACATTTAAGCAGGAAAAAGTGTTTTCTCTGTTCTCGTCAATTTCAGACGAACGATGTGTTCAAAAAAGTTGTTCGTAATTGAGTTTAGTGTCTAAAAAGTGGAATAGGATGGCCCTTATTTAGGATTTAATTTTGACTCAAACTTTATTGTTTGAGGATATTTATGGTAAAGCTTTTCTGTGAACATTGAGAAAACGTTTATTCTTATGAAATTTTTTGTCGAAAATACTTTCCATCAAACACTTCATTCAAGCTAGGTAAATTGATTCTTAAAGTATTAATTGGTCTCAAAAAATCAATTTTTTGATCAAACCCTTTTTGTTTTAAGATTTAACAAAAAAGTTAGACTATAATAACTGATTTTTTGGGACCTTCTGCCCTTCTGACGTTTTGTCATAGATTCCGTCATTGAATCCCGAAACCTTTAAATTAACCTTAACCTGCCAACACGCTTTCTTTCGATTACAACAGTGCAATACTAAAGCTTATAAGAAGTTTTTCACTATAGATTGAGAGCAATGACCTTGGTTGTCTTTTTATAAAAACAACACAACAGAAGATGTAAATGTAGCTCTGTTATTGATTTTAAAGAAAGCAAACAAAGAGAGCCTCTCAACAACAGATAGGTCCTTTTGAATAGTTACGCGAGATCCAAAATGAACTGTTAGTTAGGGGCCGTCCACTTATTACGCAATATAATTTTCGAGATTTTTCATCATGGTAAGATTTTTTGTATGAAAATTAAAAATAAATTATACGGCACGTAAGAAATCACGACCCCCCCCCTTTAACCCTTACGTAATTGATGGATCACCCCTTACATGATTACAGTCAATGTAATTTTGTTTTGCTGGGTAATTTGTCAAGCAACATTGGTTCATTCAGCTGGCGTATTGAAGGAAAGCAGAACTCTTTGGTATCTGATTTACTCTGGCATAAGAAGTTTTCCGTGCTACTGAAAAGAAATATGTCAGTAAGGACCGATACGTCAATAAGATAACCAATGTTGCTTGGCAAATTAACAAGCACAACATCACATAATACACATATAATAATGATGTTCCCTATATATAATCCTAGTCGTAAAACATTGCAAATTGAAGGGTTTAAGGAAATAATGTTAGAAGACAAAATGTTGGATGATAAAATACGTTGAATGCCAAAATGCCAAATAGTTAAAGGGACAAAACGTCAAATTATTCATTCTTTCGAAGCAGAACCATTCTTCCAAACAAAAATCGTTCCCTTTTCTATTCTCTCCTTTCGACATTTTGTCCTTCCGTCATTTTGGCATAAGACGTTTTGTCACCCAAGCAAATGGTAGAACTTCTAGTAATATCCATAAAAAATGCAAAATTTGGTTATCAAATTGTGTTACTACTTTTGGTTTTATTTCTACAGGCGAATTTCATTAAATTTCTCAGCAAAACAAAAATTCTAAAACATATGTAAGCATAAAGTTCAGTCTTGCAAAGGATGATGAAAATTATAATTTAGGGGCTATTTTTCTTGGGTTTAGGGAGAAAACGTCAACACAAAACGACGAGTGCCAAAATTTTGAATTCCAAAACGTAGAATGGGACTTGTATAAAGGACAAAACGTCAAAAGCAGTAATATTCATGGAGTTTTTGTTTTGATGGTGGCGTCTTCGGCAAAGTTGTTCAGTATCACAAGTACTAACATTATTTGAGCCAAATGATTCGAAATTTTCCCACTAGGTGAGCATGGAATTTTTGTTTTGCGGATAGCTCAGTAGCCTGACCACATAAAAAGATGACGTCTTCGGCAAAGTTGTTCAGTAACACAAGGACTGGTGGCGTATCATAATGACCACCGCGTGTCAGCCCTTGAGTTACTAACTAACTCTTTCGAAGACACCAACTTTCCAAAACATCAGGATCTACAAATATCATATATTACACGATTTCGCCTTCCTATCCTAAAAGTGTATTTGAGTAGGGTAATGATGGGCAAGATGGGTCATCTATGAAAAGGATCTTCGTAACATTCCGCAAAGATAAATAATTAACCTGTTTTCTTATAAGACTATTTCATACACTAGGGGGTGACCCAGATAGCCGTAGCGGTAAACGCGCAGCTATTCAGCAAGACCAAGCTGAGGGTCGTGGGTTCGAATCCCACCGGTCGAGGATCTTTTCGGGTTGGAAATTTTCTCGACTTCCCAGGGCATAGAGTATCTTCGTACCTGCCACACGATATACGCATGCAAAAATGGTCATGGCATAGTAAGCTCTCAGTTAATAACTGTGGAATTGCTCATAAGAACACTAAGCTGAGAAGCAGGCTGTGTCCCAGTGGGGACGTAACACCAGAAAGAAGGGGTGACCCATTTCGCATAAAGACGTTTCGCATGAGGACGTTTCGCATACGGACGTTTGGCATAATGGACGTTTCGCATAAAGCAGTTTCATATAAGAACAGGTAGCATTTTAAAGAAGGCATATACATCTTTTTATGCCAAATGTTCATTATGCGTCCATCCATGAAATTATGCGAATCGTCCTTATGCGAAATGTCTTTATGCGAAACGTCCCTCCCCCATACACTAAAATGCTGTGATAGAAGGCAAATTTAAAGTCATTAAGTTGAATGTCCACTTTCCAGCAGTTTCCGGAACGTATGCTATATTAGTAAATTCCGGGGGCATAATGGATCAACCTTTCTTAAATTCAATTTATTTCTGAACAGATAGGGGGAGATCCCCCAGTACCGGACAGCACCCAATACCGGACAAAGTCAAAACATTGAGAAATCATCGTCCAATCAAGATGGTGTATTAGTAGTAAAGGAAGCTATTATGGAGACTAATGTTTGCGTAGAATAACACATCGTTGAAATATGCATGCCTTTTTAAAAAAGTACAAAAGATTGAAAATTTCAAAAAATTTGACGTATTGCCTTAATTTTGAGCCTATTTAGTAATTATTTTGAATATGAAAAAATACTTTGGATCACGCAAGCATATTCGAACATGATTCTAATATGATAGTATGAATGTATTTTGTACCATGATTGGACTAAATATGGACAAATTACAATTTTGTTTAAGCACCTCCTGTCCCCCAGTTTCGGACAGCCTTATTTGTTATATGATATCTTTGTAATTATTGCACGAGTGTCTCAAAATACATTCATTTTTCATGGATTCCGTCGACCATGGTATCAAACATGCAATAAAATTAGGAAAAATGAACATTCAGAACAACATCGTAAAATGTGCTATTTTTCATCATATAAGAAAGAGGTTTTTGATGGACATCTTGCAAACTACGATATACTCAAATTGTTTTTGTAAATGTTGCAAATGCATTGAATTGGTAATTATATACTATTTCTAAAGTAAACACATTCAATGATGTTCAAATTTACAGAATTCGAAGCATTTCCAGATTGTGTCCGGTATTGGGTGCCACCTTTCAAGATCGATCAATTTGGTTCTAAAATACATCATCAAAATGCAATGTCAAAATTCATACTTATATTTTCAAATTTATTTTTGTACACTATAAAAATGATAATATTTATCAGAAATGGGTAACACGAGCACATAAAACCAATATTTTTCGAATCATGAATTTAGTGGCTTAAGTGTCCGGTACTGGGGGATCTCCCCCTATGGAAAACTCATTTTGTTCAACCTAGTGATTAAATAAGAACAACAAATCAACACAAAGTTAATTTAGCCCTAGACCCGTAGACTGTTTACATCGTCTTGGAAAAAGCTATGCTATGTTAAAAAAAAAGAAAATTGAGACCTAACATAATAATTACAAAGCCATATGGTGCTTTATCAATGTATATTACAGAATAGTCTTCCAGCAAAAAAAATAAACACAAATGCCTTCAGAAAACAGAGCGACCTAACTTTCTCCTTTTTCAATTATACGCCGATTGTATGTATTGTATCGCTGAAGGAACATTTACATTAATGATTTTTACAAGTAAGAACTTTAAAAATAATTATTCTAATACGTAGCCCATACGTAGCTACATGTTTGCCATGAAATAATTAATGTATTAATGTCGAAAAACCAATATTGAATGCACGTAAAAATGACACTGACCCATCCTGCCCACTGACTAATCTTGTCCATTATTACCTTACATATCAAGCTTTAAAATATATGAAAGGTAACATACACCAGAATAACGAACAGGTAAGGTTAAACATGATACGACAACATATCTTTTATATAAATAAAAATGGAGTGGTGTTTGTACGTCACGAAATGGCTTGAGAACGGATGAACCGATTGACGTAAGTTTTTCACTATTGCACTTAACTAGAGATACGACGCGATCGTGTGAGGAAAAAGTTTAAGAAAGTCTCCGGAATAATCGGGAAAACGGGAGAAGACTCATGGGTCATTTTGTATAGGGGATTACATGACGTTTTACGTGTATGAGGTTTTGGAAAAAGCGAGACAGAGAGGGGAGGGGAGTCTAAAAATCTCGAAAAACGATGGACGTCATATTTGAATCTTCCCTAATATAGCATTGACCAAACAAGATACCCAACTGAAGCAATATTGATGGTAGAGTGGAATTGTAGACTTCTTGTCAGTAACATATTGTTGATGAAGAAATGGTCCTTCAACCCCATTCATTGAGACATCCTTTTATATGATGACATGAAAAACCGATCGGTGGCTAGAATCTGGATTGAAATTTTGGGATTGTTTTAAGTAAAACTTAGTTACATCATATAAAGAGGACAGTCTACTGTCTAATGGCTGTACCCCGCAACTATGACCATACCTACATGCAAATTTGATTCGGGATCTGTTCATTTTTGGCTCGCGTTCAATTCAAAATGCATCACTGATTGCAACTTTTCTCACCTCACGCGATACACAGGATAAAAAAATCTTTGGTTTAATTATTTTCGATTGATTTATTTATAAATTGATTATTGATTATTGACTTAGTCTTCAAAGCCACATACCGAAGGTATTTAATTTAGCTGGAAGTCACGATATACTGATACACCATTAGTAGGTAAATGAAAGTATCTCTACAGGGGAAACTTTTCATGCACTTCGTCAAAATAGTTTCCTAGAAGCCATGGCCATCAAAATTAGCATCTTTATTACAGTTAAACCTCCATGAGTCGATGTTCCATGACTCGATATCGTCTCATGGAATAATACTAGAAACCAAATTTCATGGTTACTATGATGGTCCCTTGAAACAGCTTTCCAAAGGACTCATGACACTCGATATTTCCATGAGTCGGTGATCCCTTCAATATCGACTCATGGAGGTTCCACTGTATATTATAAAAGTGCATTATATACAGGTGACCATGTTGTTAAATTCAAAACAAAACGAGTAATCTATCCAAACATCTATTTTCTGAATATCTATTCAAAATTGCTCCAACGCAACCGGGACCTGACGTTGTCTGCACCCATCGCACCCCCTAGCAACGCTAGTGGGTTGATAACTATGTATATTGATAGTAGCGCAGCAACGAGCAATGTTGACGATATTCAGAAGCTGGAAATAATCAATGATCGATGAAATTTCATGCTATGCCTGCTATCTCCGTTTGCTTAACTTGTCTTGCTGCGGATTCCAGCTGTGAGTTCCTGTGAAACTTGTTGCTGTGCTGACGATCACCTATGTTGCCAAGGGTGAATGTTTCAAGGTGGTCAACGGGAGAGGACTTATTTCAACACACTAATTGGAATATTGATGGAACATGTGGCATGAAGAGTAAATATTCGAACGTTAATGTATTAGATCAAATTAACTTTCTCTTACGATTTCAGGACCATAAGGTTGTTAGAGCTCGTGCACAGTCGTCCCATAGTTATGAATAGCTCAGATATGGTTCACAGTTGGATTGAATTGAGAATATCTCATCAAATAGATTTGAAATTACATTTTACCTACGTTAACCATAAAAATATACAACATCACAATCAATGATTATAAGCTTAGCCATATTTATTCCGTTCATTGGAAATATAATGCTGACTATATTCCTTAACCCTTTGGTGCTGGCGAAGTCATATATGACCGCAGTACAAAAAAGGCTGTAAAAAAAGAACCAATGAACAAATGTATATACTGTCTTCCGCAAAGTTGTCCCAAATATACTCTTTTATCAGAGAAAAATATGAAGTATATGCCTTTATGACCTAATTGACAACCTAGAACATCCTGAACATCCTGAAGTTTGGAAAATTGAACTATAAGTACATACGAAGCGTGAAATGCTGTTTGTGAACATAAATGATGTTCAGGCTAGATAATACAGAATTACTCTTTCAACAAAAACACTATTTCACTTGCTTTGCTATGTCCTGGGATGTTCTAGGACGTACAAACTGTCCTGAAGCACACTCTTTGAAATCTACAATCGTAACAGTAATTGTTTGGGTTAAAAACAATAACATTACAAATTCAAATAGAATCTACCAACCCTGAGAATCTCAAGAGCATTTTCATGGAACGTTTGGGATATTATAGGTGCTCCAAATTACCCTGGAGTTCAGAACTTCAAGTCTACACTTGTTCCAGTAGTTATTCTCGCTAAACTGAGTGAAGTTATATAATCTACAATGTTTACTGAACCTTGTCACGGATCAAAAGGCTACTTCAAGAAACGTTTGAGGTATTCCAGGCGCTCCAAATTACCCTGGAAATCTGAATTTCATGTCTACATTTATTGCAGTAGTATTTCTTGCTAAACTGGGTGAAGTTATATAACCTACCATGTTCACTGAACTTTCACACGTATCAATAGGATGTTTTAAAGAACGTTTGGAGTATTCCGGGCCCTCCAAGTTACCCTGGAGTTCAGAACTTCAGGGCTACACTTATTCCAGAAATTTATCTCGCTAATTTGAGTGAATTTATAAAATCTTTCCTGTTCACTAAACCTTCTCATGCATCAATAGGCTGTTTTAAGGAACGTTTGGGATATTATAGGTGCTCCAAATTACCCTGGAGTTCAGAACTTCAGGTCTACACTTATTCCAGTATTTTTTCTTGCTAAACTGAGTAAAGATATATAACTTACCAAGTTTACTGAACCTTGTCACGGATCAATAGGCTAATTCAAGGAACGTTTGGGGTATTCTAGGCCCTCCAAATTACCCTAGTGTTCGTAACTTCAGGTTTACATTTGTTTCAGTAATTTATCTCACTAAACTGAGTGAAGTTATATAATCCAACATGCTCACTAAACCATCTCATGGATCAATAAGCTCTATCAAGGAACGTTTGGGATATTCCAGGCCCTCCAAATTACCCTGGAGTTCAGAACTTCAGGTCTGCACTTGTTCAAGTAATTTATCTCGCTAAACTGAGTGAAGTTATAAAATCTAACATGTTCACTGAACCTTGTCACGGATCAATTAGCTGTTTCAAGGAACGTTTGGGGTATTTCGAGCCACCCATATTACCCCGGAGTTCAGAAATTCAGATCTACAATTGTTCTAGTAATTTTTCTTACTGAACGATGAAGTTATTTGATGTTCACTGAGCTTTCTCACGAATCAAAAAGATATTTCAAGGAACGTTTGGAGTATTTCAGGCCCTCCAAATTACCCTGGAGTTCAGAACTACAAGTCTTCCCTTGTTCCAGTAATTTTTCTTTCTAAACTGAGTGAAGTTATATAATGTACTATGTTGACTGAACCTTCTCATGGATCAATATGCTGTTTCAAGGAACGATTGAGGTATTGCAGATCCTTCGAAATTGCCCCAGGACCTCAGAACTTCAGGTCTACTATTTTTCCAGTAATATTTCCTTCTAAACTGAGTGAAGTCATATAATCTACCATGTTCACTGAACCTTCTCACACACTAATTGGCTATTTCAAGGAACGTTGGTGATATTCCAGGTCCTCCAATTTACCCTGGAGTTCAGAACTTCAGGTCTACCCTTGTTCCAGTAACTTTTCTCGCTAAAATGATCAAAGTTTTCCCTTTGGGGCCGGCACGGTTATTTATGACCGCAGTCGGAAAATGGCTGTATAAAAAGGAACCAATGAATAACCAGGGAATACTTCCCTGTCAGGGAAAAATTTTAGGTGTATGCCATAATGTCCTACTTGGCAACCTAGAACATCCTGAACATGCAGAAGTCTGACAAATAGAATAATTAGTATAAAAGTAGCTTAAAATGCCTTTTGTAAATACAATTGATGTTCGTACTTGGTAATACATACCTATTATTTCAAGAAAAACGCTGCATCACATACCTTTTCATGTCCTGGGATATTCTACGACGTTCAAACTATCCCGAAGCTCAATTCTCGAAATTTACAGCAGTAGTTGCTTGCGCTAGAAATAATCAGCGATGCCAGATTTCTTTGGAAATCATTCCGTAGACGAAAAGTGATAAGCGAGGGGAGAGATCCCCGGCATTGCAATTTCGTAGATTTCCGTTGGAAAAATCCGTAAATTACCGTAGAATAATGAGAATTTCCGTAGCTTTCTGTAGAAAATATACATTTTCCGTAGAATTATCTTACGGATCCGTAGAAAGTGCTCAATTCCGTAGATCTGGCAACGCTGCAAATAATAATATTTTCACTCAAACCGAATATATTGACCTCTGAGAATCTCAAAAGCTTTTCCAAACTATCCTGGAGCTCAGAACTTCAAATCTGCCCTTGAGGCAGTGTTTTTTTTTCGCTAAATAGAGTTCAGTAGCCGAAGCTGTAAAGACGCGGGTATTCATCATGACCATGCTGAGGGTTCCGGGTTCGATTCCCGGTCGGTCCAGGATCTTTTCGTAATGAAAATATTCTTGACTGCCTTGGGCATAGAGTAAAGGGTGTCCACGATGAAAATGCCACACACAAAATTGATTCGCAAAATTCGAGTTTTCATCCGATTGCCATCAAAACTTCAGGGATTGAGAAATAACTATAAAACTTCATTTTACCATTTTATTCGTATTTTATTTTTAGTCCATACGTAAATGCCCGCACCTTGGCCTCAACCCCGGCCATGAGATTCTGCACAACCTGTGAATCAACCGTTTTTTGCATGTGAACCCATAAGGTACCCCGGGGCAAGTGAGAATCAGGGGTAAGTGGGGCGTTTCGTCATAGCTCACTTAGGAAGAGTTTTTCATGGGGGTATTCTTCTAGAAAGTTGAAGATACAATGACAAGGAATGTATTTAGTACTAAACATATTGTTATTTTTATTACCATGTGGTTTATGTAACAGTTGTCAGTTCAGCGCCATTTTTAACTTGCATGATAAATTGTGACACGTTTCACGTCTTGCATTGACTCGCAAAAAATAAATGTGTTATAAATCGAATTTCCATCAGTAAGCTACAATTTTAAGTATTATTACAAGCTGCTAACGATAAACCAGTATTTTGTTTTCATTTCATATGAAATTTTTGATGATCTATCTTACCCCAAAATATCTTTGTACCCGGGGTAAGTGAGACCTATCAAAACAAAAACCAGAATCAAAACTTTTCGTATACGATTCATACATTTTCCTAGAGAACATCACTAAACATTTAAACAAATGATTTTTATCAAAAGAGATCAATCTCAAATTACGTAATTGTATAAGAGGTAGAAGAAAAGTGTAATTATTCTTTATGATTTTTTTTTATTTTTTTTTTTTATTTTTGAAATACGACTTCAAAATTGAACAAACACAAAGGTGAAATTTGAAATGCATTTCTCATAATGCATTCGATTACTTTTCTTTTTTATTTGAACTTTATTTGTTATTTCTACCAAAATAAGTAGTGATGGAAAACAATTCCACCCCATTAAGTGGTTTTCTGCCATGCACATAAATAATAACAAAACATATTTATAATTTCGTAAATTTTTGATTGTTTATGTGCTAATTTTTAATTAAGAACTTATAAATGATTTATTTTGAACATGTTTAATTCCTCTTTACTCTTTTACTGAGGAATTTTCAGTTAATATTAAAGGTGAGGTGACATACAATTAAATAAAGTTGTTCTTCCTAAAACGTTGCGTATTTTATGATTGATCCCTTATGTACATCAAATATGTACTTAAAATTAAAAATCTATGATTTATCAATCCTATTATTGTAATGGTTGACTTAATGATGTGGATTGACGCATGAAACTGGATGTGTCCCACTTGCCCCATTTAGCGAGGTAACTGCGTCCAATGGCTCATTCTAAAACTTTCTTCCAAGGTTTGTACAATTTCGAAATTTTTCGATCAATTTCATGCACACACCAGGAAATATATTGCCAAAATGTGATTGTGTTGTTGGATTTGAATAATATTGACATTTGAAAATTTTATTGAACAATTTGTTTGAACTATCGTTTTTTTCGTTCCCACTTGCCCCGCGGTACCTTACTTTCTTCAGTTCATCAGCACTGTCTGCCATGATGGATTTTTAGTTGACGTTTGCCTAACACGCACACTACTACACGAATTACCTGTAAGTTTTGTTCGCATCATTCAGCAATATGTACACCATCAAAAATCAAAGCGGTCGAACACTAGCGCCTCTGGTGGAACGATCGCGTCGGTCAAATGAAATTCAAATTCATCGTTAAACGCATGTACCATGAGCTTCTCAAGAGTGTTACGTCTGTTTGTCTGTGACAGTACAATAGTGACGCCTCTACACTGATAGTCGTGTTGCACGATTGCAAAAAAGAAGTAGAGCTCGAGATTTGTATGACGATTACCGGATCTTTTCGTAAAAGATAGAGTCTTGACTTCCTTGGGCACAGAGTATGGGCGCATGCCTGCCACACGATATATCCATGCAAAAAGGTCATTAGCTGAGAAAGATCTCAGGTAATAAATGTGGAAGTGCTAAACTAACACTAAGCTGAGAAGCCAGCTTCCTCCCAGTGGGAACGATATGCCAAGAAAAAAGAAGAAGATTCGTCGACAAACACATATATTCAAAACGTGTTTCTACTCGTTTACGCATTTAGACTCTACTGACGTTTTCACAAATTGTTCTCAAACAAAAGGTAAAAACCAGGGGGGTTGAAAATAGTATATTTTTACGTGACATAATTTATGGATGCTTCCCAATAGATGTCGCTAATTATGACTGGAAACTTTGTCGAATACACCATGTTTCGGAAGTGCTTCGTTTCGTGGTTATTAATTTATTACCACTAAATCCTGGCTCTCATCGCGTTGTAGATCTTATGTACTGAACATCCCGACAAGTTAGATAATCTAGAACATTCGAAATGATCTGATAATATTTGCTGAACACTCAGAAGGTTCAGAATATACGGTAGATTACAGTTCATCACCTTGTATGATGAACAAGGTTGTTATTATGAGCATAGACTTCAAGTTATGAACTCAAGAGCAGTTTGGAAGACCTAGCACCTCCCAAAAAATATTTGTCATCATTTCTTGTTATGTTTAGCATTTTGAGCACCAAAACTATTGAAAGGCGTTCAAAAAACTGTATAATAGTTTTTGGAAAAAATCAGGCCCCAAAGGGTTAAAGCGTTAATTCAAAACTTATTTTATGACTTCAATTTTAAGAAACAATTTTGTGGATGTTGAGATGCAGCATCTGTCCTAATTATATTCGCTCGAGGGTACCAAAATGTAAATTCGATGTCCGAAGTATTAAACATGCAGGAATCAAATTCGTGTATTGATGGAAAAATCCAAAAGGAAAAAAAAACGATATGAAACAAAATATTATACCATAATGAAATTGAAGCATTCCTCGCAAATTTCACAGCTGCAGGTTCAACAACTCAACGATGTGAAAATATCGATCAATTTTAGCACTTCCCACACTCCTTCCTCGGCAGCGACATTGTCAACTCGTCGCCACCCTGGAGAAAGATTCCTTAAACAGTCAACTTTACACTTCTGCACCGGTCCAGTGCTCTGAAGCGAAAAATCCTATCAAACACCCATTCCGGGATCGCTTCCAAAACCGTACCAGAACAGATTGCTATCTGAGACGATAATTTATTAACCGTAACATCTCATTTTCAACCCCTTTCACGCCGAGCCATCCGAATCCGTATCCGAATCGGAATCGGCTCGTGACTTAAACACCCCTTAAACGCGGCAACACGACGAACTGCACTGCGCTAGAGAGAGAGAGAGCAGGTCCAAAATGAACTCCCACGGGACTGCCACTACTGAGCAGATCATCGACCTATATTAGACAAATTGCCCCGGCGCACAGTGGTTACATTCGTTCTACGGAGGAGTCATAAATATTTTCATTTAAAATTAGATGGAACTGAAATTTGTTAGAAAATTCAATTGATATCGATTGACGAAAATCGGAGACAAACCAGCTACTGGCTGAAAGTCTCCTTAATAAAGTTAAAAAAAAGATTTACGAAAAAATTAACCAAATGTGAAAATTACTTCATTTTTTCATAAATTAAATAAAAAACAGGAAAATCTGCCTCATCATTAATTTATGACCTTACTATATATATAGATCGTGCACAAATTATGTCACGTTTCAAGAGATCAAAGATAGTGTAACAAACCTTGATTTTTTTTTGGATGGCCCATACAAAAAGCATGACAAGGGGGTCGAGAGCAGAAAATGCCCGAAGTCAGCGTGTCATCATCCTAAATATTCAATAGGAACGTTTTCGAAATTTATGTTTTTTCATTCTTGAGATTATAATTGATGCATGAAAGGATAAAGGCATCTTATTTTCCTATTTTTGACCCATGGCCATTGTCACTGTGCAACAAGCAGCCCTTCTGCTACGAGCAATAGTTGGCTCATCTCATCAGTGAGGCAATCGTCGCCCAAACGACCAAATGGCGATGTTTAAACAGTGTCTCATTTATTATCAGGCGGAAATCTGGTCGCGCGAATGTTTTCCCCTTTCCCCTGAGGAGAATCTCTTCGCGCCGTCGTCAGCACAAAAAAGCGGCAGTCAAGTCACGGAGATAACAATGTTTTGATTCCATTTGTTAGTTCCATTTAAAATTGGATTTTAAAATCAACTTTTCAGGCCACGGCCACGCGGGATTGGAACGGAAAAAGGGGTGAAAGCGTCAGCTAGGAACTGTTCCAAAAGGGATGATTTCGAACGAGTCAACTTTTCCTCGACGACGACGACTACTGGATTGAAGAGGGTCACACTAATGCCTTCAACGAGGACGTGTGCACAGAAGGGCTGTTTCCAGTTGTTGGAAGGTGCCTCGCCTGAATACACCGCTGCTGCAGTCCGAGAATAACAGTTGTAAGCAAGGTATCTAAAAGGGAGGTAATACGATATGACCAATTGCTGAATTCGCCATATTGGAAAAGCATACAACAGCTGGCCACTTTGTTTTCATGGAATAAACCAGCATGCCATGAAATCTAGTTTGCTTTTTGCTCTTCACAGTTTGTTTTGTTTGGTGCACGAACGGAAACGTCATGAATACTAGCCAATGGAAGTAAAATATCAGGAATCAGTTGGAAGCTTTTTAGGATAGTTCTTTTATAGGTAACAGAGTAACATCAAGAGTATACTGCACGATCCATTGGCAATAAGGTGAATGATAATTTGAAGTATTTCTGCAGATATTAATCATCCGTATTCGGAATCTTCCAGGGCATCCTCAATTGGTTGTGTTTAACTAATGCTTGAGATTACTTAAATCGTAGAAGTTGCGTCGGACAGAGATAATCAGATACATTAGAATGTTGGCAAGTTTTCCCGAGAAGCGTCCGAGCCTGTCCAGGCAAATTGAGAACAAATGAGGCAACAACGCTTTGAATGAATGAATTGAAATTATCCCTTATTCTACTCATAAATCTTCATTATAATAAAACTAAATTGTGACTCTTGCTGCTTTGCGGAATACGTTTTATATTTCCATATTGCTTGTTTGTTCTGTGAAGACCGACCATCGTATTGGTTACAGGACGATAACTACAATTGGTTTCGCTATCAACTACTTGGGAATCGAATAAAAAACGCATTAGGGCCCATTCACACATTTCATAACGCTGAAGAGGGTGGGTGGGTGTCCTTAAGATGTTACAGTTCATACAAAATCCGAAAAATATTCATACAAAAAGTGTTACGAAGGGGTGGGTGAGTGTCAAAAATGATCACTTATGGCGTTATGAAATTTGTGAATAAACCCTACCGGTTTTTGGTGTTGGCAACTGTATTCTCGCAATATCTATCTGATGGTGTTTAGAATAAAATAATGTGACTTCATCTTAGTGGCAATGAAACTTTATCCTACTTGCCTTCCCTACGGCACACACTGCAACGATCTTGAATATTATAAACATCGCTATGGATACGATTATACAAAAACATATCGGCCAGCTTGCCGACTCGCCAGCTGTCACATTCCCCCACTCTTGGTTTACCACTCCCCGCATCCAGTGACTGCTTAGATTGCTGTACCTGTACCTTTAAAATACCTTGGTTGTAAGGGTAATTCATTTTTAAATCACTAGCCAGCCTAGACCTGTGCGCCGTCTACGCCGATTCATTTTACATCATGCTGACTCCGGTCGAGGTGATAGTGGCGCGCCAAATGTCGATCAGAAGCACGATGCATATTCTGTATTATCATGCCAATAAAAAAAAACAGCTCAAATTTTTTTTAAAGTATTTAACATGCATTTACATTCGGCACACAGTTTCATTCGGTTGAAAGGCACGCTACGTCTGAACCAGACGATTATAAAAATCGAATGTACATCGGATTTTTTCTCGCTAGAGATCAGTATTTGGTCTAAATTTTCATAATCGGAAAGTTTTAAAATATTCTATCGGTGACTACAAAATTTCAGTTTTTTCTGAGTCCCTGCCGAAAAGTGAGACACTAGGTGAAATTTTTCGAAAAAAATAGCAGTTTTTCATTTTAAAGTTTTTCTTCTACAAATATTTTAAACATTTTCGGTTTAGGTGTAAGTTTGATAAGTAGGAGAATTCCAATGGTAAGTGATATACAATATAAAACTATAATGTCAAGCCGAAATTCAAATTTTTAAAACTGCTATTTTTTCGAACAATTTCACCTAGTATCTCACTTTCTGGCAGGGGCTTAGAAAATTTTGAAATTTTCTGTTTACAAAATTGGGCATATTTGTAGTTCTGTGGAGAAAATATCAACTCGATTGCTTGAAAGGGAACAAAACTACAGCATGTCAAAGTTGAGCATTTTGTATGAAAATCGACATGCGCTGCTATTATTCAGAACAGCACTGTACACCATGAATAAAAATAACAGAGTCCGTAACTTTGTTCCGCAAATCATTCGGTAAAGCCTGTGAAACTGACTATTCTAAGTAATCTGATAGTAAAGGGGAGTCATGGATCCATGATTTTTGTTCTGGTTCCTGAGAACACTGCTCATGAGGATGTTTCTGAAACCGTGGATTTTTTTATCACAAACGGTTACGGTCCGGTTTGATGGATGAATAATACTTATTTATTTTGTTCTCAAATCAAAAGGTCAAATTGCAGCGGGCGGATACAGTTGATTTCAGCCACTATGTCATGAATGTGCTAATGCGATGAAACAAGGCAAGTCAGCCACATAGTCCACCATGTAAAATGCTAATGATAGCACGTTTTTTATGGACGCTGTCTTCCTCCACTAAATTTGGGGCTGCTGGATCCATTGCCAATTTTAGAAATGCTCCAGCACGTCACAATTTTTTGTTACAGGTCGTCAAAATTAGCATAAGCATAATCATTGATTAGGGGCCCATATAGCCGTAGCGGTAAACGCGCAGCTATTCAGCAAGACCAAGCTGAGGGTCGTGGGTTCGAATCCCACCAGTCGAGGATCTTTTCGGGTTGGAAATTTTCTCGACTTCCCAGGGCATAGAGTATCTTCGTACCTGCCACACGATATACGCATGCAAAAATGGTCATTGGCATAGTAAGCTCTCAGTCAATAACTGTGGAAGTGCTCATAAGAACACTAAGCTGAGAAGCAGGCTTTGTCCCAGTGGGGACGTAACGCCAGAAAGAAGAAGAAGAACACTTAAGTCCTTAGTGAAGTATAACCCAGCTTGGACCATACAAAATAAATCATTCTGTATGATTTTTTAGCGTTATCGAGCGTCGTAAGCCCTTAACTTTCGGATGGTGGCTAAAGAATACGCGTTCACAACTTGAATAATTTTTAATAAATCAAAACGTGTGGCCTTTTCATGATTCTTATTCCAGACGCTCCCTCACTTTTGCCTCATATTCCGGACGCTTTGATTCGAATTACGGACAGCTCATGATAATCATTAATGGAACAGTTAAATCATATATTGAAATCGTCCAACCACTTAAGAGACGTCTAAGGTAGTTGGGCATTATAAATTTGCAATGATATTTATGAAAAAAAACCTAATAAAACGAGCCTCGAAAATGAGAACTTTTGGACGGAAATTGAAACATTTCGTGTGAAATGTTTCCCATACAAACGAGAGTGTCCGGAATTTGAAGCTGTCCGTAATATGAATCAAAACGGTACACATTTCACAAAATATCACTCCGGTGACGTAAAAATCTGAACAGAACGCGTGTGAACTGATACGAGAAAAAAAAACTTCGGCGACGATTTTTCTGGTGAAGAGCACAAATCTAGAGAACTATACAGCGGCTTGAACTGAAAACTTGATCGATTGGTCACCATCAGCGAGTGACCAATTGATCAAGCCCTCAGCCCGATCCGTAGCCCGGCTCTTCGGACCCGCGTTTCTGAAAATTTGAGGTCCGGCCTCGATGTATTTTACCTTCTGCTCGGGCTTTAACGAAACACTGCCCAGCAGAACGCGTACAAAATAAAGCGACTTATTTCGCCTATAGACTCTTTTTTCATAAAATGCACCAGCCAAATCTATTAATTTGCGGAGACGATAAAAACGTGACAGATCAGTTTTCAACGCATCCGTTTGCGCGCGATGCTTACTGCGATCTTTTTGTTACAGGTCGTCAAAATTGGGGCTCATTCATTTATTTCATAACGCTGAAATTGGCCATTTTAGACACCCACCCACCCCCTTGTAACGCTTTTCGTACGAATGTTATTCAATTTTTGTATTGACCGTAACATCGTTAGGACACCCACCCACCCCCTCTAGCGTTATGAAATTTGTGAATGAGCCCTTGTAAAAATACTGGTTTTATTGATGTTTGAAGGAAAATTAAACTCAATCCCCCAAGTAGGCAAAATTGGACATAAACTTTTGTATGAGACATATGAGTATCTAGATGCTGGTTCCGCAACATTTCCCCGAATGTCGGTTCCCCGAATGTCATTCCCCCGAACTCCAGCTCCCCGAATGCCGTTTCCCAGAAAAGCCCAGTTCCCCGAAAAGGTTTGAGTACTCATATTTGTCATATCTTTTCGCATTTCAATGTAACGAACAAACTGGTCATTGGATATGCACCCTTCTTTATTTGTTGGCGGTTCTTTTGAGTTTTACCATCCTCAGCATTTTTGGCAATATGTATTTTGTCGAGAATGATCAAATATGTCCTTCCTTTGATTGATGATCGTTCTTCATAGTTCAGCACCCTGTCACAAAACACTATTCTCGCATCCTTTTGAACTGCATTACTTTTCGGGGAAATGGGTCTTTCGGGGAAACGGGAAATTCTGGAAACTGGCATTTGGGGAGAAGTAGCTCAATTCCCAAGGCCATATCGATTAAATCAAATATTTTACATGCTTCCAGTCTCCATACAAAAATCAGAGCGAGTAATGGCGCTCAAACCAAAACTTCTTAGCTATGGCACATGGTGGAAATACCTGTGTCTCATCCCTGGAAGACGAACACGCTTGGAGTGACTTTAACTTTCTTAGCAACGTCACTCCCAACGATGATGAAAACATTACATTCACACCTACACTCAATTACAAAAAGTATACTAAACTACACATACACTAAATTTCAATCCGGTCGCATCACTTGCTTAGTGAATCCTAGACCATTACCTTTCCCATCATCCAACTCCTTGACGTCTATGAGGGCGTCGGTGAGTCGCTGGCCTCTCTTCAAGCAGGTGTCATATCATCATTTTCCTTTCCTCGTAACGGAGAAGATGGGCGTGGCCGGCAATGAAAATTATCATGTCTTTGCATCTCTGACTTCCGATTGGATAACTATTTGATCCAAAAAAAGTTTTCCATGAGCAATTGGAATAAGTGTTGTAATAGTAGTTTACGGAACGAGTTGCAGAATGATGATTTTTACAGCACGAGTTGTAAATTTATCCTACGAGGCTTGCCGAGTAGGATAATTACGACGAGTGCTGTAACAATCGAGTTCTGCAACGAGTTATGTACAACATTTTTTGCAATTTCGTAGAAGACCACTTGAGAGTATCAGAAATAATATCGGAATGCATTCACCATCTTTTCACAATTTCTGAAAATTTGTTCTGTAATGATTCATTACGCAACTCAAAACAGTTGCGTAATGAAAAGGCGTTGCGTAATGAATCATTACAGCACTGGTTTCAGTTGCGTAATGACTATTCCCGCACTGCATACTTCAGTGCAGGAATGTAGGCCGTTTCTTGTCAGATTGGCGTGATGAAATACAGCCTATTACGATGAGAAATTGCAAAAAGTTTCTAACATGACAGTTTTCAGAATGCAATCTACGAAATACTCCGTTACCACGCAACGCAACGCAACGCTTCAGTCTCCATATAAAAAGCTTCAAGCTTATTATAAAAATCGCCGTTCCTTCTATATTAATGGCCAAACAGAGATCGAACAATCGACAATTAAGAAGTCTGAAAATCAAAAAATCAACAATCATTATCTCAGAAACCACAACTGCTGTGAGATTTTTCACAGTTAAGTCACAAGTTAAGTAAATAGCGGTATTTTGGAGCTTAATACAAAAATTGGATCCACGGTGTTATCATTGAATGTTTTATAAATTTGGGAATATCATTTTTTTGGCAAACTCACTGTGACATATTTATTGCGTTTCTACGGTGTTTTCATCGACTTTCTGTAATTCTTAGTTGATTCTTAGCATCACGTAAATGACATTCTCGGCGGTTAACTGCCATAAATAAATTTAATGGTAATAGATAAAGACGGAATCAAGACCTTCATGACCTGCATGGTAATAGATCAAATAGATCAAAATCTAAAATGCTGTGAAAGGTGAACTGCTTGGGTACCCAAGCCCCCCAACTAGAGAGTGTTCGTATTCTGACTATTAAGTCTTTATTTTGTCTTTGTCTTTGTCTCCAATATGAATTCCCCTATGGATTCCTCCCTGAACTCATTCGTGTTTATTCCATAAATTTCTTCATCCAAGAACTTTCCAGAGATTTCCCAAAATTCAATTCAAGCAATCTATTAATATCTTCAGGAGATCGTACCGCTTTTATAAATTCCTCTAATGATAACTTCATCAGTTCTTTCGAGACTCCGCCGGGTATTTTTCCAACTTTTTGAATAAATCTCGAGGTATTCTCTAAATAATTTTTCAAAAGATTCCTCTATAAATTCCTTTTAGGATTCCACCTGATTCTACAAGGAACATCCTCCCTCTGAATTCTTACACTCAATTCGTCGGCGCGTTCTTCATGTGCACCTTCAAATTATTAGAAAATTTTTTGAAGGAACGCCTGGGAGAATTTCGGGCACAATACTTACAGCCTGGGGGCCCAGATAGCCGTAGCGGTAAACGTGCATCTATTCAGCAAGACCAAGCTGAGGGTCGTGTGTTCGAATCCCGCTGGTCTAGGATCTTTTCGTAAAGGAAATTTTCTCGATTCCCAGGGCATAGAGTATCTTCGTACCTGACACACTATAAACACATGCAAAAATGGTCAATTGGCATAGAAAGCTTTCAGTTTATAACTGTGGAAGTGCTAATAAGAACACTAAGCTGAGAAGCAGGCTTTGTCCCAGTTGGGACGTAACGCCAGAAAGAAGGAGAAGAAGACTTACAGCCTGCCCTAAAGAAATTTAGAAGGAAGCCCATAAATAATCTCTGGAAATATTATTGGAGAAATTTATTTAAATAAAACTATTGAGGAATTTTTGGAATTCCTGTAGAAATTTTTGAGGAACCCCAAAAGGAATTCATAGAAAAATCTGAGAAGTATTTTGCGATGAATGCGCACCACCCATTTAGGTGGATTCGGCCGACACATTTTGATTACCATGATGGCGCATCTTGGTAGGTATTGATTTGGTAAAACTGAGAATTGAACGGTAGTTTTCTGGAGCGATAGGTCTCTGATGTCACATTTGCCAGGACGACAGGTTTCTGATGATTATTTCCGTGCAATATGACTCTAACTGTTATTATTTTTCAGAGCGAGAGGTCTGATTTCGATTTTAACGGAGCGAAAGGACTCCAGTGATAGTTAACTTTTAGAGCGACAGGTCTCTGCTTGTGATTTTTATGGAGTGACAGACTCCAAAGGGATTTTATACAGAGCGATAGGTCTCTGATGATGAATGATGAACTTTTCGGAGCGACAGGTCTCTGATCATGACTTCCAGAGTGACAGGTCTCTGCTTGTGGTATTATTGGAGCAACAGGACTCCAATGGTATTCTTTTTTTAGAGCAAAAAGTTGTTAAAGTCATTTTGTTCAAAAAGTTATGTTATGAAATTCTAAACAATGAGTGATGGACATCGATAAACGGGATTTTACAGGTGATATTTTTTTTTCTTAGCGATAATTTCAGAAGAAACAAGTTAGTTTGAAAGGCTTATATTTGCTCCTATCCAATGTTGTGGATTGGATTTGAATTCTATTGTTTTGAATTTGGATTTTTGTTCTATTGGTTTGTATTAGGGTTGGATTCGAATTGGCTCTTGGATTCATATTAGAATTGGATGTAAACTGGATTTGGATTGAATTAAGATTGGATGTAAATTGAATTTGGATCGTGTTAGGATTGGATTTAGATCACATTTTGCATAACTAATCTATTGAATTCAGATTGAATTTGGATTAGATTTAGGATGGATTCGAATTTACACTAAAACCTCAATTTACGAAGTCTTTTTTTACGCTACCTCAGTTTAAATCACTTTTTTTACGAAGTGAACTCAATTTAAGTCACTTTTTTACGCAGTGCGTAAATTGAGTTTTGACAATTCTGTGGGAAATTATTGACCTCCGGTTGGGGAAAACCGTTGGAAACCCATACAATATGGATATTTTCGGAATGGGCACGATGAGGGGGTGACGAAAATCGATGTCCGACGCCATTTTGGAATCCAAGATGGCGACCACTGGTTTGGGAAAACCGTTGGAAACCCATACAATATGGGTATTTTCGGAATGGCCACGATGAGGGGATGACGAAAATCGATGTCCGACGCCATTTTGGAATCCAAGATGGCGACCTCTGGTTTGGGAAAATCTTTGGAAACCCATACAATATGGGTATTTTCGGAATGGCCACGATGAGGGGGTGACGAAAATCGATGTCCGACGCCATTTTGGAATCCAAGATGGCGACCCACGTTTGGAGAATATTGTTGACGAAAATCGATGTCTGACGCCATTTTTAAATTCAATTTACCAGAACCTCAATCAACGAAGTCTGTTTTTACGCAAATTCAATTGACGTCACTTGTTTAACGAAGTAAATTCATGAACATCAGTACATTGATCCATCTGTTTATATTAAGGGGAAGTAGGCCGTCATTGAAATTTGTACTGGGCTTGATTGTGGCCAATCCGTCTCACGATTGCGAATCCAAGAAAATCACTAGGTTTTGCACTGACATTGCTGAAAATGTATCAGCATACTTTCTATATGTAAGCGCAAGTTGTGATACTTTAATGAATCAATATTACTTAAGATGACTGAGTTTTATCACTTTGAAATTGCAATCTGCAAAATCAACAAGGCTACAAAAATGAATGACGGGCTACTTAGCCTTAAGAGGTTGGATTTTAGGTGGTAGGTCATTTGGCATAAAGTCGTTTGGCATAAACCCGTTTGGCATAAAGTCGTTTGGCATAATGGTCATTTGGCATAAAGTCGTTTGGCATAATGGTCGTTTGGCATAAAGGTCGTTTGGCATATTGAGTCTGAAACCAAGAATTTCTCAATTTTTCGTTTATACGTTTCTATTGAATCTTTCTGATGACATCAGGCTTGTTTTGGAGTCAAGTGATACAGAATGATACTTTATTCAACAATCATTCGCTCTTGAATAAATTTAAGCATATATGAAAGTTATTACGAACAATATTTTATTATTTATCCAGAAATTTACCTTCTTTCAGATATTAATTCTTATTTTGAGTTTCGCTAATGGAACAAATTTTTGCACTGAAGAATTTTATATATTTAGCACAAATTTACCCTAACTTTTTTTTTCTAATTATGATGTAACCATAATTATAGGTATGAAATCTATTGATTTAAAATTTCAATAAATTTCTCCTTCTTTTATGCATAGGCTGTTCTTCGGAGCTATATTTTTTAAGTATTTTTTGTTTCCAACTGACAAAAGGGCGGCATTCGATAACATTGATCTGCTTAAATTATCAGCGAAAAGGGAAATCGATTACTGCAGTTACTTCGATGGGTTGTGCTACTCTTCCCCGAATGTCGGTTCCCCGAATGTAGTGTCCCCGAACGCCAGTTCCCAGAATATCCCGTATCCCCGAATAGCCCACTTCCCCGGAAAGTGTTTGGCACTCATTATTGTCGTAACTTTATACATTTCAGGGTGGTGAACGAACTGACCATCTAATATGCACCCTTCTTTATTTAATTGGCGGTTCTTTCGAGTTTTACCGTCCTCAGCATTTTGCCAACATGTGTATGGCCGAGAATGACAGAATACTTCTTTCTTTTGACTGTTTATCGTTCTTTCTCGTCACCACTTTTCGGGTAAACCAGTCATTAGGGGAAAAGTAGCACAATCACTTCGATGATTCTGAACGCACTTTTTTATGTCTTCTCGTTCTATTATGCTGCAATAATTTTTGGCGTCCATTCTTCTATTGGTTTAATTATAAATTGTCCCTTCTTTTAAAAATAGGCTGTTCTTTATATTTATACTGTTGACAATTTTATTATTTAGTAGAGCTAAATGCTAACCATTTTTATATTTTGCTGTTTTATCAATTCTTGCCAGATGTGTTGTTAGAATGATAATTACTTTAATACCTGCCAATATTCAACATATAATTTTTTTGGGGCAAACGCGTGATGTCCTTCCGATATATGCTGGAAAAATATTATTTCAATCACAAATTTTCCCTTCTCTCGATAATAGACGGTGTTTTTGATGTTCACTTCCAAAATTAGAATTTATATTGAACCGTTGAAAAGTTTTTCCACAAATATTTTCTTTTAAAGATGTGTTGTTTATTTGCGCTATACTGTGAATGCTCTCGTATATAGGCTATTTTTGCATTAAGCCGCATTGATAGATCTTTGGATTAGATTAGATATTTTGCAAAAAAAAAACATTCTTTTATCAAGTAATTTTTATCGAGTATTACGTCCAAACTGGGACAGAGCTTGATCTGCAATGAAATATTCTATGAGCATTCCCTTGATGAATAGCTGCGAACTTTCTTTGCCAATTTACTGTTTTCAAATATGTATATCGCAAAAAGCTCAAAGAAACTCTATGTTCTAAGATGTAGAGACCCGTCAGGAGTTTTATTTAGTAATGCTCTCTAATGTCACAACAATTTTTGAAATTTTTAGCTTGGAAAATCTCTGAACAAACACCCCGCTTGTTTAGAACCTACCATATTTTTTTGCTATGGGCTCGGTGGTGTTGATCTCGGCAAAAGCTTCAAAAATGCCGATATTTATTTTAAGTTAATTATGCCAAACGGCCATTATGCTAAACGACTATTATGCCAAACGACTTTATGCCAAACGGCTTTATGCCAAACGACCTTATGCCAAACGGCTTTATGCCAAACGGGGTACAATCTGGATTTTATGCTATAAATAAGTATCATCAATGTACAACTACTTAAGTTTGTAGATACTCAGGCCAATATATCGTGGAGTTCTCGGAAGTACAAAAACATCGACATAACTCAATACAACACTTCGTTTGCTAATATGGACAGTAAGAGGCCTTTGCAACATTGAAGAACTATCTATTGATTGGTTACGCTTGTATATCCTAATGCCCATATTCGATAGAGATCTAAGAGGACCAAGGACATCCGCACACATTCATACAATACAGTCAGTACAATGTCCCGATTTAGTCAGCCCCATGCTGCATTTAGGGTTGACAAAATTGGGAAAGAGCTTAAATCGGGAAATTTTTTTTCGACAGGTTTCAAGTTTTATTTTAACTTTAGTACTTAGCTCTATGATTTCGTTAATATAAATATTGCTTATTACTCCCATTTTCTATGTACCGTAATCCAAGGTAACATTCATGAGTTTCTTGGATAATCATTCAACATTTCAAAATTTCTGTCTTCAGATGATTGTATAAACGTGGCCAAGGTCATAATTGACTTTATGCACCCAATATTGCCAGTATAGACGTGTTTGCTCTGATAAAATTAATATAAATTTGAGGCTAACAAAATCGGGCAAAAAAGGATGCTAAAATCGGGGGTAGACCGTTTACCCACAGGAATGGTAAGGGGCCTTTGGAGCATTTGAAAACTATCTTCTGATCACTTATTATGGCTGTAGATCCAAAGGCTGGTTTTCAATGGAGTCCTTGGAGCACCAAAAACATCCGTATAAATCAATAAAATATTTCGTTGTCTTAAATGAATGGTTAAGAGACTGTGCTATATTAAAAAAATACCCATAGACCATTTATTACGTTTGTAGATTCAATGGCTTATATTTAATGGAGTCCTTAGAGGACCTAGGATATCGGTACAAATTATAACAATACTCATTTTACTGCTTCATATAGATAAGGACCTTTGCCATATCAAAAAAGCATCTATTGATAATTGGTTACGCTTGTAGATCCTAAGACCTATATTCGATATAGATCTTGGAAGACCTAGGACATCCACACAAATTAATACAATACACTGTTTGCTCATATGAATGGTCAGGGGCCTGTGGAGTATTTGAAAACTAACCTCTAATCTCTTATTACGGTCGTAGATCCCAAGGCCTATATTCAATGGAGTCCTTGGAGGACCTAGGACATCGGCACAAATTATTACAATACACCGTTTACTCACATGAATGGTTAGGGTCCTGAGGAATATTTGAAAACTAACTTCTAATCTCCTATTACGGTCGTAGATCCCAAGGCCTATATTCAGTGGAGTCCTTGGAGGAACTAGGACATCCACACAAATTATTACAATACACCGTTTACTCACATGGATGCTTAGGGGCCTGTGGAGTATTTGAAAACTAACCTTTAATCTCCTATTACGGTCGTAGATC
This sequence comes from Aedes aegypti, assembly GCF_002204515.2. Lineage (NCBI taxonomy): Eukaryota > Metazoa > Arthropoda > Insecta > Diptera > Culicidae > Aedes > Aedes aegypti. The sequence goes on from NC_035108.1 coordinate 346,539,927, forward strand.
CCAAGGCCTATATTCAATGGAGTCCTTGGAGGACCTAGGACATCGGCACAAATTATTACAATACTCATTTTACTACTATGAATAGATAAGGACCTGTGCCATATAAAAAAAACATCAAAGGATCGCTAAATATGCTAGTACATTGCAGGTATATATTCCAGGAAGTTTTTGGATGAACTAGAACACCTGTTGTACTCACTTTATTACCAAAACTTGGATCTGACAATACAAATGCTTCTTAGAAATATAACAATCTTCTAGGGTCCAGTATTGTGAGATATTCTTCTACATAAAAATGATAATTTGATCTCCGTTAACTCATGTAGAGTCATATGCCCAAACTCCAAAGAGTTCTTGGAAGGCCTTAACTTGCACACATTTTGGCCTGATTTAGAACCCAATGTATTAATAATTTGTTAATGGTGCTGAAAGAGCATATTTTTTTCTAAATAATATAAATTAATTTCATACAAGTAGACTCTAAACGGCATAACCTCGTTTTACGAACTGAGCTCCCTCGTTTTACGCACTGATTCAATTTACGCACCAACTCAATTTACGCACCCCCGATCTAGTTCGTAAATTGAGGTTATAGTGTAACATGGATTGGATTCGGATTGGCTTTTTGAATTCTATTGTATTCAGATTGAGATGAGATTTTGATTGAATTTTAGATGAATTAGTATTGAATCTGGATTGGATTCGGAATTTATTTGGGTTTTGATTGAATTGGGATGAGATTAAGATTGGATTCATATAGGATTTGGATTATATGAGGATTAGATTTATTTTGAGATGGATCAAGGTTGTATTTGAAGTATTTGAATTGGACTCGGATTTAATTTAAATTAGATTTGGTTTGGTTTTGTACTGGATTTGGATAAGGCTTAGGATAGATTTGGAGTTAACTAAAATTTTATTTGGATTGGATTAAGATTATATTTCGATTGAATTTGAATTGGTTATGTATATTATTTGAAATTAGTTTGTATTAGAGTTGCATCGCATTTGAACTAGGCTAAGATTGGATAAGGATTGAATTCAGATAAGATTAAAATTGGTTTCGATTTAAATGGCATTTAGCATTACTATTGAATTCGGATTAGATTTTGATTGAATTTTGAAAAGATTTGTATTGAATGTGGATTGGATTAGGATTTTCTTTGGATTTGTATTGGATTCGGATTGGATTTGGATTCAACTTAATATGTATTCGGATTGGTTTTTGGATTTGTTTCTGGATTTTGAATGGATATAAATTGAATTTAAATTGAGTTAGGATTGGATTTGGATTCAATTTAGGATGGATTCGGATTTAATCTGGGTTGGATTCGGATTGGCTTTTAGATTTGTATTGGATGCAGATTGAATGTTCATTGGATTCAGATTGAATATAAATTGGATTCGGATTGAGTTTGGATTGAACTTGAATAAGATTCGGATCGGATTTGATTGGAATTCGGTTTGAATTTGTACTGAATTCGGATTATATTTGGATTCTGTTACGATTTGGAGCTTAGATTGGTTTTGTACTCGATTCGGATTGAATTTGGTTTTGGATAAGATTTACGATGGATTTGAAGCAGATTTGGAATGAATTCATATTCAATTAAGATTCAATTTGAATTAGTTTAAGATCGAATTAGGCTTGGATTTGATTTCTTGGGTCAGGCTTGGATTTGGGTTGAATTAGGATTGGATTTGGGTTGGAATTCATTCGGATTGGATTTGCAGTGGACTTGAGTAAGGATTGGATATTGATTATATTGGATTCGGATTGGATTTTGGATTGAATCAGTATTGGATTCGGGTTTTCTTTGGATTTGAATTGCATTCGGATTTAATTTTGATTGGATTGGATTGATATTGGCTTTGTTTTGGATTCGAATTGCATTTCGATTGAGTTTGGAATTGATTTGCATTGGATTTGAATTAGACTTTGATAAGGTTTTGATTGGATTAAGATTAAATTAGGATTGGATAAATTTTATATTGGATTTGGATCAGATTGAGATTGGATGTGAATTAGATGTTGATTAAATTTTAGATGGATTCGTATTGAATCTGAATTGGATTCGGATTTTGTTTGGATTAAGATTGGACTGAGTTGGATACATAATGGATTTGGATTTTATTCGGATTGTATGAGGATTATATTTATTTTGGATTTGTTTTGAATTAGGTTCAGATTGGATATAAATTGGATTTGATTTAGGTCGCATTTGGCTTAACCAATCCATTGAATTCAGATAGGATTTAAATTGAATTTGGATCAAATTTCAATTAAATTTGGTAGGAATTTGGTTTGGATTTGTGCTGGATTTCGATTGAATTCGGATTTGGATAAGATTTAGGGTGGATTCGAAGTAGATTTGGATTTTATTTGGATTGGATTCAGATTAAATTTGAATTGGATTTGGCTCGGATCTTAGTTGAATTTGTGTTGGATTGGAATATAATTTTGATTGGATTTAGAATTAATTAGGACTAAGGTTGGATTAAGCTTGGATTTGAATTAGATTGAAATTAGGTTAGGATTTGATTTAGATATCATTTATGACACTTTCAACTCTTTGGATGAACATGAACGAAAGGATCGAGTCTGTGATGCCTCAGATAAGGGAAAGTGTATTTCGAACGCACCCGAAAGGACGTCATATTACGAACCTTTTAGTGTACTGTCATGACTACCCTGTTACATTGTAAAACTTGTATGCTAGTCGTGCTGGCTTCGACCTAGAGAAGCGTTTGCAAGTTGTTTAATGCTCTTTTGCCTACGCTAAGGGAATACTTTTCAAATTAAATTTCATTCTTCAATTTAGTTCATGTTCTTAATATTCACATTATTTACACAAACTATTGCGGCGCTCATTTAAAATTCACACCCAGTGGCGGAAGTAACGCGCAGATAATATGCGCGCAATATAAACGCAAAGTCAAAATTCAAGTAAGCTTGGATTTTTTTTCGTTGTTTAAGGACGCGAATGTTCCAAATTAGCTAAATCAGAATCAGGTATATCGACATTTTTAAATAATCGCATTTTGTGGATTTTTCTTGCAAAGCACAATATATACAAAAATATTTACAATTTTTCTCCACAAAGATGTGCGTCGCCGCCGAAGCGAGTTCTGTTTGATCTTTCGACCTTGACACTTGCTTTTCCCGGGGCAAGCGACGAGGGCAGGATCAAACATGTCGCGCGTCGGTCTCGTAAGTGAAAAAGTGGCGTGATCGGTGAGTTCGGTTGAAGAAAGTGAAAAAGTGCCGCGATCGGTTAGTTCTGTTTGATCTTTCGACCTTGACACTTGCTTTTCCCGGGGCAAGCGACGAGGGCAGGATCAAACATGTCGCGCGTCGGTCTCGTAAGTGAAAAAGTGGCGTGATCGGTGAGTTCGGTTGAAGAAAGTGAAAAAGTGCCGCGATCGGTTAATTCTGTTTGATCTTTCGACCTTGACACTTGCTTTTGCCGGGGCGAGCGACGAGGGCAGGATCAAACATGTCGCGCGTTGGTCTAGTAAGTGAAAAAGTGGCGTGATCGGTGAGTTCGGTTGGAGTAACTGAAAAAGTGCCGCGATCGGTTAGTTCTGTTTGATCCTTCGACCTTGACGCTTGCTCCTGGGCAGTGCGTCAAGAACAGGGGGGTGGCATGAGCCAATATTCACCAACCCAACATTAATTCAACATGGCGTCCACAGTTCTTGTTTTGATTGTTTTGGGAGGGAAAAAAACATGTGTTTTCATGGGTAGGAGACATCAATAATACCTCGCTGATGCGTAAAACATTAACAAAATGATGAACAAATAAAAAGCGTCATCAAATACGACGATTCAATGCGATATATTTAATTGCCAGAATCAAGCACTAGCAGCGTATGAGCCGTATACTCGAAAATCAGGAGCAAGGTTAGGGCAAACCGACCAGAAAGTGGGTACCAAAACGCGAAGTACCAAAACGATGTGGGGAAGAGCCGAAATGTATGCAGGATGACAGCCGTGTCAGTCCCCTGGTCAAGAAAGCCCGAACAGTTTTTTTTTTTATTCTTTTTGGGTCGCGCGCTTATTTTTTTTCCTGAGTGCTTTTTTATAGTCGAGCAAACGAGTGAAGCCCAAAGTGGATTGTGGCTGCTCAGTCAAGGATAACGGATCAATTGGTGAGCTCGTTTCATGCTACTATTTCTAATCTATAAAATATGTATGACTGCATATTCAATCGTTACAATGGTGGGATGTAAATATGATTTTTCAACAAACTATGGATGGTTCGTCACTGTGAGTGTCGACACAAACTCTGATTCATGATTTATTTATGTTTAACATTTTTTTTTCAGAACACCTCTTATATACCTTTATTTTTGTAATTAAAAAAACTTTGAATGGTTCGACACTACAAGTGTAGACTTGCGAAAGGTTCACTTTATTCAACAAACTTTGGATGGTTCGCCACTGTAAGTGTCGGCATAATAATAAAAGTGTTCTATGATGTCCCAACCAATCGAGTTTTTTGTTTCTTTTCAAATAAGTAAAATATAATAACACATACTTTCGTCCTGACAGCTGTAGGAATGTTACATTTAGGTATTTGTTCAACAAACTTTGAATGGTTCGTCACCTCAAGTGTCGGCATAATTTTCCTCTACATAGAAATTGTTCATATCAAATGAAAATATTATATTTACGTATAAGCATGTATATATCTCACAAATCATTGTTTATCATGGTCTAATCGCTTATCAAAGTGAATCCTATGACCCAACGATCCTCCCCATTAACAAACATCCCTCCCAGTAACCTTTGTGGAGATGCAGAGGCAAACACGGTCTCCAAAAAGCAAAGGTTACACACTAACATTCCTTCCCCCAATCCCACCTGACTGCAAGGACGTGGCCGGCGCCGTTATTGACCCTGTATAAATAGAGGCACTGAATTATGCACACTGAAGAAGATTATGGCCAATCCCAGCCGAACTTCTAGTTGATTCTTTGTGCATTTTCACTGACTTCGGTCAATCACGGAATAGCAACCATTGATATGTGTAGTCAGTCTAAGCTAAGCTAAGCTAAGCTAACAAAGATGTGCGTCGCCGCCGAAGCTGGTTATTGACGCGACGCTAATGACCGCCGCAAATTAAAATTTTTCGGCGCTCAAGTCTATTCCTATCTCCCACCAAAGACTGCTCACACCCGGCCTTGGACAGGACCACGGTGAACGACAAACAGGTCCTCGCCTCGGTGGTCGACATCGCCCGAAGTCATCTGCTTTGTCATCGTTGTCGTCGTCGTAGTTGTCGTTCTCATCGAAGGCGGTGATGTCGAGGGAGTTGAGGGTCGAAGCAAAACTTCTGTGCGGCGAGACGAGTCGAACCGTTCAAATGAAGTGATCCATTTAAAATTATGTAATTTAAATGATAATTTCGATGTCAACATTGTACTTTTTATGGGTGTTTTCTCTCGGGGCCGGGTCGAGTCTCCGGGCGCTGGTTCAAACGATTGCCGGTTCGGTTCGAAAATGACTCTCTTTTTTTCTGATGTTTGATTTTTGCTGAAATGTGGTCGGGTGGCAATGGGCGAAAGTTTGAATGGGTTTTCGCGTGCAAGTTAGTTTTCATCAGTTACATCAATTCACTGCCAGATGAGAGTTTACACAGAGGGACGTGGTCAATTGTGAACAAAATGTGATTTAGCCATCTGGTTTATTTTCTGAAATATTAAGAATACTTTTCCTTAGAATGACGAATACTGGTACACGATCATTTCAGTATTCACGTGTGGCATTGAAGATCCTATCTGCAGCAGCACAAGGTATCAAACCACCCAACAATTTCCTCGTGAAGTATCACCTCCTGAACCGTGTAGGTCGATGAGGCGACAAAATTATAAATTGCATCAACTCGTGAACTTGTTTATTCTTCTCGATAGCGATTAGGCCGTCTGCAGGCCATTCAACACGCACTATGGCCTATGACCGGTTGCGCTGTGCTGCATTAGATACACGCTTCCGAATCCAAGTGCATCTAATTCAACTGAGTCGCTGCCGACCGGAAGATTAAACATCCGCCATCGACGGGAGTCAGCGGTCAGCATCAGCCAACGTTCGCGAAATAGGCCGCACCTCGCATATAGGGGCGAAATGTGTAATATGCTACCAGACAACCAGAAATCACATAACAGTTTACGAACAAAGTCGTTTATTTATACAAATGGCATTACAAACGTACTACATGGTGGACGAAATCGGTGACGCAAGAGGTGATTTCATTATACGTACATTCTGTTGTCTGGAGGCAGAGGGAACCTTGCCAATTGCGCTGGGATAAACTACTTCTGACTGAAAATACTACGTAGATTGATAGATGAGAATTATATACAGTTTGAATAACTTAACAGGGAGTTAAGTTCGAAAAGCACGGTTCTGGTATAACTTTGTTGATAATTTCGATTATCGTTTCAAAGTGATAAATGGAAATCTCCTACAACCTTTGATTTTTAGACAGATGTTAAGAAAACGGGGTAATGGTGGATAAGATTATTGGCGAACATAACGATAATTTTTGTTTCATAAGAAAAGAAAAAAAACATTTTACTTGAAAACAGTTTGATTTTCTAAAGAATCTTTATAATTAGGATAACAACTTGCTCAAAACCATGTAGAGTAGATACAAATCAACTTGTTTCGTGAATTAAAACACTTCAAATACATTTTTGGTCTTCATTTCAGAACATCTTTCTTAACTGGTGTATTTTATCGCAGCTTCCCCTAGTCGTCACAAGCCCCCGTTCGATCTTTGGTGTCGAATTGCGCTTGTTCTCGTCGCCATTCGAGGCTCTTGCTTCCGATTCAGGCCGGTTGGTGCTTTCTGGTGGACGATGAAGGTGTGTGTTGATGTCATCATCGCTACTTTATCGGCCTTATTCTAGCAAAGAGCCATAAGTCGTACCCGTTGACCAATGCAACGCGAAGAATTGCGGCTCTACGTGCTGTGTCCGCTAATGCAGTTGGCGTGGTGCACCTCGAGCTATATCTTTGTACACGGCGAAACCCTTCTCATATATTGGATTCGATTCAGATTGTTCAGCACCAAATTTCCACAATGAATTTGGTGGTTTTGCTTTCAAATTGGAAGTATGTGGAAACGTTCTCACAAAATATTCATGGAACATTTATAGTTCTGAAAACATCTTTCAATGACTTTGAGCTCTGGAACAAGACTTTGGAATAAAGAGGATTTTCTTAAGTGATTTTGTCTCTTTCGAAAGACAACGTATAAGTAGAATTATTTATTAATTTGTTAGGGACTTGTAGTTAAAAAAATACAGCTGCTTCAATGATGCTACAGTTATATATAAGACCTCTCCTTTTTGTTTTAGGGTAACTCGGCGTAGTACGCCCCAACGGAGCAATAGACCCCTCTTCATTTTCACGGGATTGAGGCTTCTTTTACACGAAAATATGATCACATATCTTAAATATCCGCGAAAAAATGATGTTGCGCATATATGTTCTTTGAAAAGTATAAACAAATCAATAGAACAATCAATCAATTCTAAAAATATCGAAAAACAGGGTTTTGGTTTAAAATTTTCTTCTGATAAACAAGCCTCAGGGTCGATGAAGCTCATTATTTACTATTGTACTTATTACAAAAACTTTTACCATAAGACGAATGCTAATGGACCCTTTTAAGCTTAGAATGTGGTGGAATTCTCCTTGGAAACATTTCTACAATGCTGTGGACCTTTTTTCTAAGGGAGGGGCATATTGCTCGGGTTGTTTTGAAACGTAAACATTGGGACCATTAACAAAAAAAAACATCTTGTACACTTTTTTGAAGTAATCTTAAAAGAGAAAGTTACGTGCAGAGCATGACCATCTAAATAAGCAACACATTGACATAAAAAACTTTAGAAGTGATGCTTTTGCTACTGCGATAGAGCAGTAGTTCCTTAACGGGGGGGCGTATTACACCTTTTTACGTTATATGTTAACGACATATCTTTTATTCTTAAAAAAAACTACGGATTCTTATGTATGCAGATGACATGAAATTGTTTTTAGAAATCAAGAAAGATGACGATTATGAAACATTTCATAATGAAATAATTATATTTAATACCTGGTGTTTTAAAAGTTTTTTGAAGTTGAATGTTGAAAAATCTAATCTAATGTGATAAAATAAGAGATCTAGAAGTAATTTTGGATTCCAAATCAACGTTCGTTGAACATTACAACACAATAGCTCATAAAGCGGGCAATATGCTTAATTTCATGAAACGTTTCGGATATCATTTTCAAGACCCTTATACGATCAAAACCCTTTACCTTGCTTACGTGAGATCTATATTAGAGTATTGTAGTGTTGTCTGGTCCCCATATTCGAAATCACATGAAGAACGAATAAAGTCGATTCAAAAGCAGTTTTTACTATACACACTCCGCAAATTAGGATGGACTGTATTTCCTCTTCTGTTATATAGTTTAATTTAGATCGTTATCGTACAAACTACGCTTAATTTAGTAGACTATGTGGTCGGCGTTAATTCAGAGGGGACCAAGTACAAAACTCGGGAAAATTGAATTATTCTTTCATTAGATGCGAAATTAGCTTACCTCCATTCCACTCTAATCAAATTTGATGAATGTTGTAAACTGCGAGAGATATGTAATAAAAATATAATATATCAATAAAAATCGCTAAAAGTATGCAGTCAGAGTGGATCAAGTGCTGATTACCATAACAGTGAAAATGATCAGCTCGCTGAGGAATGCGAGGAAATGAAAGACATTTCAAAAGATTTGTCAGATTTTTCGACATCGAATGACTCTTCTACTCATTCATCAACAGAAATTTATAAATATTACTTAATTCGATGCATTTGATATTGATTTTTTACCATTTACCATATTCGGATGGTTGGTCAGAAATTGCAACAATTTCTGTGCAGACAGAGTGGACCAAGTGTTGAAAAGCAATAAACTGATTGATTGCTGCATTTTTTTTAGTCAATTTCAGAGTCCGATAGAAGTTTATGGTAGTTCTCTGGTATATGTAGAGTAAGGTGGGGCAAAAGTTCGACCTTAGTGGTATAATCAAAGTTTCCAGGAAAACAATAGCAGTTAAAACAAAACAAATACCATACAGTGAACCTTCAACATATTGGCTATAATTTTGCCGAACAAATTTGTGTCAAAATATTTACCCATTTTTATTTATAACTGTTTCAAAATTGATTGTATTATTCGAACTTTTGCCCCACCAGTAGGGCAAGAGTTCGAATCTAGTGTGGGGCAAAAGTTCGCTGGCTAAAAAACAAAATATCGATCCTTTTATGACAGGCATACTTTACACCAGCCGTAAACTTAAGTTTGACGAAAAATACACACTAAATTTTCATCAAAAAATTGCCCAAAACCGGGTTAATTGTAATATAAGGTACCGTGGGGTAAGTGGATACACAAAAATCAATAGTTAACTTCACTGTTATGTACAGCTAACGTGAATAATGTAATTCAAACTTTATTCTGTGGATAACAAATGAGGGACTAATATACTTCAAATCATTGATTATTTCGATTTTTCTGATTGTTATGTATTGAGTATGAGAGACTTAAAAATTTGCGCCAAATGATCCACTTGCCCCACCATGGTGGGGTAAGTGGATCACCAAAAGAAAAAAATCTGTTCTCAAAACAAATGTAATGTAATTATGTATAGTAAGAATGATATTACTCTCGTTCTTATTATTAGTGCTAGTAATGATACACTTCAATACTTTAAAATTAAAAAGTATCTTTATTTGATCAAAATATATTAAAACATATGTATACATTAGTTAACACTAATTCGCACAACAAAAAAAACATTGTAACTAGAATAATTTGGAGAAAATTCATCCATTTATACACATAAGTTATACAGAAGCATTGTAGGATTATTCCTAACGATATTTTCGATGAACACTCGTAGTTTGAAAATATTAGTTGCATTTATTTTTGAATAACAAACTGAAATCTTTTTATTCTATTTCTGAATACGTTTGTATCATCTGTCTAGAATAATTTATATGGTCAGATAAAGTACGACAATATGTTTTCAATTGGAGTATTAGTATATTTAGCACTTTTGCAACTCAGTTTAGATAAACCACAAAAAGTTTTGTGTGAGTTTTGGAATTATTATTATTTTATTTATTTTTTTTTTACTCCAGAAAGGTTAAAAAAACTTTTAGGTGGATTAATTTAAATTCTCTATGGTCAATTTGACAAATTTAAGCTGGGAATGATAAAGATAAAGGAAAACAACATTTGCGAAAATTAAAACTTTTTAAAATTCTCGTAAGCAGTCTGCCAATGAATGATAATAGAGTAAGGTGGGGCAAAAGTTCGACCTTAGTGGTATAATCAAAGTTTCCAGGTAAACAATAGCAGTTAAAACAAAACAAATACCATACAGTGAACCGTCAACATATTGGCTATAATTATGCTGATCAAACTTGTGTCAAAATATTTACTCATTTTTAGTTATAACAGTTTCAAAATAAATTGTCTTATTCGAACTTTTGCCCCACCGGTGGGGCAAGAGTTCGAATTTAGTGTGGGGCAAAAGTTCGCTGGCTAAAACACAAAATATCGATCCTTTTATGATAGGCATATTTTACACCAGCCGTAAACTTAAGTTTGACGAAAAATACACACTAAATTTTCATCAAAAAAATGCCAAAAACCGGGTTAATTGTAATATATTCAAAAATAGCAGTTTTTCGCAAAACTATGTGGAAATGTAAAATTTTGGTGACAATTTTCACACGATCAGACAAATTTAACTGAATTTGAAGATAATATGTGGATTTTAGGCAACTTGCAAATTTTTCCGTGATTTTATACATGGGTCGAACTTTTGCCCCGCTGATTCGAACTTTTGCCCCACTATGAGCCAAAAATTGTTTTCAAGCAATTATGCAAAATCTAATACACTTCAAAGCAACCTTATGATAGGCCTAGAAACGCCCTTACATAAAATATTGAAAAAGATTTTATCTTCAATTGGTTCCATGCAACGAAAGTTTGACCAAAAATTACAATATTCACGTCGAAAATCAACAAATAGCCATAATTTTTCCAAATCTCAATCAATTTCTATGATATTTGGAGTGAAAGTCTCTTACTTGAATAGCATTCGAACCACAATGACATTTATAAGATTTATTTTGAATTGAGCTAGAAATCTTAAAAAGAAACTCTTACCCCACTCGAACTTTTGCCCCACTTTACTCTATATACCGTAATCCGGGGTATCATTGATCAGCGGGGTAACATTGATCGGAATGACTCATCCTGTAAAAAGTTCGTGTCATCATTTATTGATGAAATATTTCCAAAGCATGAATTCCGCTTCTCATTCTTATTTTTATGAGATAATTAAAATTAAGATGCTTTCGAAAACTGCATTTATTTCATGCGTAAATTTAACAACTTTTTGAAACAACGATTTCATTGGTTAAGGATGACACTACCGAAGATTCATGTCCTACATAAGTTCTGCAAACGATATGAGCAAATGAAATGTTATTCTTGCTAAAAATGGCATCGCCAAAAACGATTCCGTTGTCAAAACTTTCAAAAGAATGTTCAATTAGGCAACATTAACGAACTACTGTTAAGAATGTAAAATTTCCTTATGAAATTGCCTACCTTTAGGCGTATTCCGCGGTTCGAGGTGTTTTCAATTTTAAAATAACTCAAAAAGTAAATGACTTGCAAGAGTTTGACCATCATATTCGGCTTCAGAAGCCATGATTTAAGTAAGTAACGACATTTTCAATATTACCGAGCGTTGTTTACAATAGTGATCATTGTTACCCCATATCAGCTTAATAGAAAAATCGCCTAAAACATTTTTTTAAACATGTTTAAATCTTTCAAGAAACAAAATACAGTATATGGTAACGAGCAATTGGTGGCAGTACCTGTTTTAAAAATATAAAACTTGCAACATTTGCATTTTCAAATGAAATATTTAAGAAATATCATAAAAACTGATCAATGTTACCCCGGATTACGGTACTCATGATGGTTGTACAGTCATACTTCGATATAACGTAACCTCTTTATAACGTAACTCGATATAACGTAATTTTTATCTCGATATAAGGTTAATATTTTTGGCTCCCATTTATTATTCTAATTTTTATTGGAAACATGATTCATGAACTACAAAAAACATTCTTCAACATTCAAACACCAACTAATACTAAATCAAAGCAATGCAAGCGTTTACTATCACTGAATACAGTCATACATCGATATTGAGAGAGCCGTAAGCATAATGAGGCAAATATTTTGTTATTGCTGTACATTTTAATTCATCATTCTTCTTTATTTTTGTTTCATTTATGCTCCTACTGGAACCAATCCTGCTACTCACTACTCACGCAGACATGCTACTATTTCAACCATAACAGACTCATCTTACACTCTGCTGATATTGATGTATAAAACATAAATCATATTCTTAAAATAATTCCGACAGGCATCTCCCAGAAATTTCACTTGGTAACCCTCCTGATATTCATGTTTACAAGCTTCTTATATTTTCTTCAGAAATGATGCCAGGGATTTTTTTTTTCAAAGTTATTTAAAAGATTCATCTATAGATCTTATAAGAGTTTCTAGGGACATTTGATCAGTATTGTCCGATTCCCGTCCTAGGAATTCCTTGAGGAGTTTTATCAAAAACTTTCCATAAAATTCCACCAAGAAATGGTTCTGAATACAAATGGAACTCCTCCAGAATATGTCCAAGAACTGTATCCAAGGGAGTCCGGAGATTCTAGGAATTTTAAATTCAACAATTTAGAAAAAAAATTCCAATAGTTTTTTTTTAGTATATCTATGGATTCTATTGTACCTTTGATCAAAAATTTCACCAAGTAATTTTTCCAGGATATAAATAGTATCCAAATATGAATTCTTCGAACCATTCCGCCTACGATACCTTATGTTTTCGGGAGTCTAGAGATTCATAAATTATTCCAGAAATGATTAGTGAATTCTTCCAGCCTTTTAAAGAACAATCCAGTTATAATTCTTACAAATTATTCAAAAATATCGTACAGATATTCGTTCATAATCCTGAAAACAATTTTCTCGGATTCTCTCCAGCAATTTTATTATATTTTTTTGCAAAACTTTCTCGAAGTATTTATGCAAGAACCGTTCTATGTACTACAACAAAACATTTGCAACTTTTTCGATTTTCCATACAAAATGACCAACTTTGGTAAGCTATATCTCAGTTGTTTATGGACCGATTTGAATGAAATTTGGCAGAACATCAGACATAACTTGAATTTCAACATATATTTTTGAGTGATTTTTCCAATCACAAGTTGAAAAGCAGTAAAGGTTTGACTAAAGTAAATTTTTTGACGATTTTTAATAATGAACATAACTAAACATAATGAAGGAATAGCTTCATGGTATCTTCAGCAAAGTTGTAGATTTTGACAAGATGAATAAGTTTGCTGAAGACAGTTTTTGTGTAGGGCTATCAGATTTTGGGATAAAAAGTTTTGTATTTTTCGTCGAATATTACACTTTAGTCAAACCGTTATTACTTATAAACTCGTGATTGGAAACATTATTCAAAAATATATGTTTAAATTCAAGTTATTTATTTATTTATTTATTTATATCCACCGTTTTCGACAATGAGTCGTACAGACTGTAATACTTAAAACTAGAAATCTCGACATACATTTTACAATCTGAACATCAGAAGACGAATTCTCATACACAAAAGCTTTATACAAACAACAAATTAAAAACAAAAAAAAAACAATATACTACACAACACAAACAAGATTAAACATATTCAAAAACAATCATACAGATGAACCATTCATAATTTGCATCGTTAATCATTCAGTTCGTGTCGTTAAACAATTACGCAGGTTTCCAAGTGTCGTTAAATCGGCTCATGAACTCCCGGAACTTGATCCCTTTTGGCCATGTAGACGCGGTCAATGCTGCCGGTTTTAATCGCTTATCTAAGACTATCTTGAACGACACATAATCTAAATACATTGCATTTCGGCGTTTTGGAATTAGTTTCACAATATCGTAGCACGGCAACGAAGATCCCAGCTGCTCATACACCATCACGCTTATATCATTTTCGGTGGCACGTCTGTCGATGTTTGATAAATACAATGAGAATACATCACTCTCGTGTTCGGTTGTTTCGGAAGGCGAGTCTGTACAATCGTGCTGTTTCGTACTGCTAATATTTTCTCTGGAACCGTCGAATATCTTGGGCGATGAAATAGGCGTCGAACGATTTTTCGGAACAAACGAATTTTGGTTTTGAACGACGTTTGACAGCGTTTGGACGATTTCAGCAACAGTGTTCTTCAAAACGTTAACTTCATCCATTAGAGAACAGCGCAAGTCGGTATTGGTTGCTACATCGGTGAAGTTTCGTTCCCTCATTTTACAAAACATTTTCATGCAGGGGTCGCAAATCCAAATAATATTGGAAGACAGAGCACACAAGTCTGATTCTTGCACACCAACACATTCTGCGTGGAATGATTTCGCACAGATGCCTTCGCAAACAGTATACAAATCTGTATGCATATTGATTGCAAGTGAACATTTTTTGCAACAACGTTCCATTGTTCGATGACCAATGAGGTAGCTTCAGATGCAAAACTTCTTGGCTGGATTTCCAGTGATGACCACAATTATTCAATGGATGACGTTCGACATCAAGTTGTCCACAAGATCAGGTAACGGGATAACGACGTTTGATCAATTTAAAGAGTTCAAAATTTGCGAAATTCAATATTTAAATATACAACGGAATGAACTACGGAAGAATCAACACGCACACGCAATATATATGCCAATATATGGTTATATCTGATGTTCTGTGATAGTTTCATTCGAATCTGTCCATAAATAACTGAGATCTAGCTTACCAAAGTTGGTCATTTTGTATGGAAAATCGAAAGTGTTGCAAATATTTTGTCCAATACTGTTTATTTTTGAATGATTTTTCCAATCACAGGTTCAAAAGCAGTAACGGTTTGACTAAAGTAAATTTTTTGACGATTTTTTATAAATGACATAACTAAACATATTGAAGAAATAGCTCCATAGTATCTTTAGCAAAGTTGTAGAATTTAACGACTTAAATTCGGTGATAATCCCAACCCATATTCGTTCAGATTTTTTCTATGAAAAATCAGTCAATGTTAGTTCTAGTTTTTAATGGAGTTTTCTAGTGATTTCCTCATGAATAAAGAAAACGTTTTTTTGTTAAGAACTCTTGGGGCATTCATTCTTAAATTCTGTCAGAAAATTACAAAAGGATTTGTTTAAAGGGTTTTACCACGGGCTTCTGACGACCAATTTCTTGAAGTTCTATAATTGCATGCTAGAAATGTTCATACACTGCTCAAATTAATTTTTTTCTAAGATATCTGAAAGATCTCATTGAGGAATTTCTTTTAGAGTTTCTCTGAATGTTAGATGATTTCTCCAAAGATTTTTATTGAATACATTTTTTTAGAATTACCGAAACAGAGACGTTAAAATAAACAAAATAAAATAAAAGGAAAATATATAAAACGAAGCCCAGAAAAATATCGAAAACATATGTAGGAAAATATGAAAATGCCTGCTAGGTCAATAATATTAGTTTAAGACCAATTTTTTCACTAAACAATACATGTTGAACGAAATTGAGAAAAAAATAATGCTTCGATATAACGTAATGAAAATAAAAATCGAGTTACGTTATATCGAGGTATTACCAGCTAGTGACCAATCGATTAAGTTTTCAGCTTCAACGGATGTTTGGTTCTCCAGATTTGTGCTACTGAAAATTTGAGGTTTGACTTCGATTCATCTTCACCTCAACTGATTGACAGAAACTTCGTTATTTCGTTTAATATATTGTGGGTCTCGCTCTATCAAAATTACCCGCATTCTCAGAGTTACCCCGTTTCACGGTACTTATGATGGTCATAACTTTATTCATTTAAAGATGGTGAACTTATCAGTCATCTAATGCTTAACCGCGCGACGACCGGAACATTAAATTTTTTGGTGCAAAATAACTTTGGTCTTAAGCGTAAACTAATAATTCGGCACAAAAAAACAAAACAAAAATTGCATTTTGCAACAGAGCACTAAACAACAAATAACACAATGCAACAGTAACATCTCAAGTTACGCTTCGGTACCTAGGAACGCGTGCAACGAAAGAGTCATTTCCTCGAGTCGTTTTATCGTAATTAACAAATCAATCAAAGTGGGTACCGACCAACGAACTGTCCCATGGATACATTTAAAACAATTACAACAATGTGCGAGGTCACCGGCCAAACGTCTTCGTCACAATTAACGGTGATTTGTTTCGTAGCTGCATTCAAATGTCAACGACGACACTGATGCACAATGCCGCTCGCGTTAATTATTATCGATTCGGCTCGTGGGAAGACATCGCCTCGCAGTTGAAAAAGTCTAAGACGACGACCTCGGCATTAGTGCCGGGGTTCTTGCCAACACTTGCCAACGGAGCGTAAAGGTGTCACATGGTTGACGCGACTGCTCTGTCACTGAGCCTCTCGAGCGAACGTTCCATCCGGCCAACCCAAGCTCCTCGACGGAGATGTGTCCCCACCTAGAAGTCGAACGAATTGCATCGCGGAAAACGGCAAAAGGTTTCAACGACTATAAGGAAATATAAATGCTCCATGGAATATTAAGAATGCTCAATGATAAATGAAATGTTTTACCTTCACAATTGAAGGACTGTGACGAACTAAACTAGGACAATTAAAACGATGATTTAAATTTAAAAATTTTAACGATTTTTAAAACCAATGCATCAATAGAGTAAAGTGGGGTAAAAGTTCGAGTGGAGCATGAGTTTCTTTTTAAGAACTTACTTTCTAACTCAATTCAAAATATATGTTATAAATGTCATGATCGTTCGAATGCTATTCAAGTAAGGGACTATCGCTCTAAATCACCTAGAAATCTATTGAGATTTGGAAAAGTTATAGCTACCTATTTGATGTTTTTAGACGTGAAAATTGTATTTTTTTATCCAACTTTCATTACATGGAACAAGATGAAAATAATGCTTTTGATATGATTGCAGTGTGTGAATTGAAAGAAATCTAACTTAGTGGGAATCTCTAGTTGTTTATTGGGCAAACTGGACTATGTGGGTTTAAGGGTTATCTGATAGTGGTTTATTGCAAGCTACTTGTTTTATGGAGGTTTTTGTAGGCAATTAAAAGATTCTCACGTACCGGTACAACTGATTTTTCTTGCTGCTGCCGACGACCTCTTGATGCCAACAGGCTGATGATATTCTGCGACCGGACAGATGGTAACGACGACACCGTAGACGTAGTTTCATAGGGGTTTGGCTTTTGTTAGGCGTCCTCCGTCTTTGACAGCAATTAACACGGCCCAGGACGATACCTGAGTGATCGTGCCTGGAGGGGAAAGCTCCTTTACGTTCAGGGGTGACTACCCCGAGCTGAGGAGCTCCTTTACGTTCATGACCGAAATGGTCAGAGGTCAACGAAGATCCTTGACGGGTTAGGCGTAGCAGTCTTCCGTCTACTAGGCCGACATACCTGAAGAAATAAACTTTCTCTCTCAATTAGAGTAGTTACCACTCACATTTTCTCATAAATTTGAGGACATTTTGAACAATGCACTTGAGCACACGAACGCCTTTTACAGAGTGAAGCGCTGACGATTCTTAGATTTGGCTTGACCCTCTTTTCTGATTTTCCTCCTCTCCACAATTTCCTAAATAGTGGCTTGGCTTTTTTTTACCACCACAACTAGAAACGTGACAAATAAAGAAGCACGAATTAAAAGAGGAATAACAATTTGTAACAAACGGTTACAGATGTTCTTTATGAGTTATACCTACCTTATGTGTATATTTATTTTCAAGTAATTAAATGGTACAATTTCCACTTTCAATCGGAATTATTTATGAAGCGGTTCACAAACTGTCGTAGTGACTAACTGCTTTTATTATTGAGTAGTTTTTGATTAGCTATGTTGCAGATCCATAATTTTATTGTTGAATAAAATAGGCTACCAAGGAAAACCGCTTGCATGCAACGAAAGTTCGAATTTATTCTTCAATCAATCATCGCCTGGCTGACTGTTGCAGTGCAATGAGCGAGCAGTCGGTTCACTATAAGAGTAACGATGCAGATTTTTCTGACGCGCTCGAAGAAAATTACACACTGCAGTGCGAAAATTTTACGGCCAATTACCGACATCAAATTGTGCCGAAACAGGGCCACAACAGCTTCGGGAGATTAATGGATGCCCAAACGGGTGCGCCGCCTTTCTGATCCCATTGCATTTGGTTGGTCTCAGTGAGATCAGAATAGTGCTGATGCTGCTGAGCTCCGTGTGGTGCCAACTCGTGAAAACAGGTGAAAAGTGTGATGTGAAATGGTTGTTTTAATTGTCATTCATCAACTTAATGGTATGTGACGAAATAGTTGGTTACTATTTGGACGTGGAGATGAGTTAATTTCAGCTTAGGACGGGCAGACTGTTAGGTCATTAAGAGACTGCAGTGCGATCATGTTTGCCATCTGGCGTTTCCTTTCACTTCAATCGCTTGTCCATCAACGGAAAATGGAAATTGTGTTGGAGGGGTTCTGATAAATTGGTCAGATGACGCTAAACATTCTGGACTCATGTTAGAACAAGTATAAATATGCCTGTATCCACTTATTAATAGATAATCAAAACCTTGTTCTAAAAACAAGCTACTAACTTTCAACCAAATTGTCAGGCCTGCCATGTTGTATTTTGTACAATAGGGTGCCGGTGCCATTAGTGGACTACCTAAGCTATAAAAAATCATAACAAAATAATGAAAAGCCTTAACAGAGATCTTTTGGCGTCAACAAAAAGATTTCAACCTCTACTATATGGAAAAAATATAAAAAGAATGATAAAACTAATATTTTAACATAAAATCGCTTGAGCCACTATTGGTACACGTGTTCCAGTAGTTGCGCTAGTGCTCCAGTAGTAGACGTTCTGGAATAATAAATGGAATTTTAAACAAAACGGTAAATTTTTACATAGGTTTAACATTTTTCCCTCGGAACACCAATTAATATCTATCGAATGAAGCATAAAGATCATCTCTAGGGCTTTTCTTCATTTTTATACATCCATTTTAAAAACTGCTTCCATCCGTTGATCCACTACTTGAACACGACGTCTACTACTGGTGCAAGGGAGCAAATTTTTTGCATAAACTTAATTATTTATATGACTTTTTGATAAAATAAAAAGCTGAAATTTGGCAAATCGACTAAACTAGAGACGATCTATCCACCAAAAATAGCACATGTCGTTTTTATCGAAAAATGTTCGTTTTATTCCATAGTCCAATCTACTGGTACATTACAACCATTGGTACCGGCACCCTAGTCATTAATTTTTTGAAAAAAACGGTTCGATTTTCTATTAACATGAAAGTGCTTCATATATTTTATTTATGTTGTGCCAAGTTTATAAAAAAAACTTTTTTATTATCTTTAAATAGTCAAATGAAATTTAATGTAATACAGTAATCTCTCTCTTAATCGATAGTCCGTTTCTCGATATCGGGTTAGAGAAAAAAGTTTGTTTTACGGCTAACTCTATGGTTTCTTGGATCACAGTTGCACTGGTAATGTGTTCTGTAAGTTGATACCTCCCTAACTCGATGTTTTTTTTTTTTCAATATCGAGTTATAGAGAATTAAATGTATTGACAATATGTGTCACAAAATTTCAAAACATTCGATCTGTCACGTCAATATATGTTTCCTCGAATTATTATTATCTTCCGAACGCACATCCTCCAATGATCACCAAGAATTTATTATCAAACTCACCCACCTTCAAATTCCCCAAATAACTGAAACCAATCAATGATGAGCGCCTGTCTCTCTAATTCAATAAACTCGCCCACCGATTGTCTCGCAAAGCACCCGAAACAAATTAACTTCATATCCAATCGGTTGCACCAGTTGTCCAATCATTAATATAAATTATCTATCCACATCCCTCCGTGAGGCGAGGAGCAAATCGAAGGGAAGACCCCTGAACCCGAACCCTGGGCGGGGAATAGTTTGCGAAAAGGATCTCACCCACATCCCGTGGCACCGAAATGCCAAAAGTTGCGTACTCACTTTTTTTTTTGTTTCGGTTCGTTTTATGCCTTCTGCTGCCGAATGCTGTCGGAGAGGGAGGGAAATCAGGGTTGGTGTGGGAGTTTCGTCCATTTAGCAGCCCGAAAGCAAGTGGGAAAGTTTCAACAATAAAAACGGTAATTTTATAAACCGCATAAAATCGATAAAATCGAATTAGTCGGGGTTCTTATTTTTTCTATGGGTTAACGATTCTCGGCATATCGACTCGATTCGATTCGATATCTTATGCGTGCACTGTTGGCATCACACCCATAACAATAACGCAGAAGATGGCGAGTGCGATTTTGGCGGAACTATAAAGAAGTTCTGGCAAGTGGCTCCTAATGTGGGTGGATTGATGAAGGGGGAGTCAAAGAAGATGATCTGGCGATTTCCTTTCGTTGTTGGAGTTGAGTAACAGTCGCTGTTCAAATTAATCTTTTGAAGTGAGGAAAAATGAACTTTATGGTGCAATTATGAATTGGATCTTATTCTGAAAGGTTATTCTTAAGCTACGTTTTTTTTTTAATTTGTCACAAAAATCACTTTAGCAAACCAGTTTTGCTTTTGATCTGTGAACATTTAATTCAAATCGGCCCATGAATAACTTAAATGAAATCCTTACAGTCATCGATCGATAGAACCGTCAGTATAAGAGCACATTGTAGTCTCCTGTATTTTGCCTGTGTTGGTAGCAATGCTCAAATCCTTCTCCAGTAGAAAAGCTAGGTAGAATACATGACGCTTCGATGCTTACTGACTTTAAAATGGCTTGCTCAATTTACACCACCTAATATAATTTCAATCTTGTCGCTCCATTGCGACGCCTATATACCTATTCATTTCAATCATTTGTAAAAAAATCAATAGACTCCCTTTACCTTTGAGTCGCATGACCGCTATAGCCAAAACAAAAATAATTTAAAGCAATCACGGTCGATACATTCTCCTACGTTAATTTATGTTTAAAGAAAAATACACACTGAATTTCCATAAAAAAAAATGCCCAAAAAAGGATTAACTGTAATGTACCCAAAAATAGCAGTTTTGAATAACGCATATTTCGTAAAAATTAAAGGTTATATGTAGATTTCAGGCAATTTGCAATTGTTTCCTCAAGATACTATATTGAGCGAACTTTTGCCACACTATGAACCAAAACTGGTTTCCAAGCATTTATGTAATACTAATACGCCTCAATGCACGCTTATAATAGCAAAGCATAGCATAGCAGACTGACTGTACATGTTAATGGTTGCTACTCTGTGATTGATCGGAACTGGTCTGCATTGCACTACGATCCAAACAAATAAGAGACGGGAGTTTCCACTTATTCTCGAACTACAATTTTAGCAGATCTAATATTATTGATCAATAACGGCGCTGGCCAAGTCCTTATAGTCAGTTGGGATGGAGAATGAATGTTGGGGTTTGATGATTGTTGCTTCTAGAGACCGAGAATACATCTGCATCTCCACAATCACCTCGGTAAGGGTGTTTATTAGTGAGGGAGGAAGAGATCTGGGAGTCACCATTGGTCAGTGATGCGATCCATGGAAAACCGCTAAGAGAACCGCATTAAGACGCTACACCAAAAACCCTACTCCGCGGATGCGCGACCAATATGTTAGGTTAAATGCCGCCTATAAGAGAACAAGTCGGCATTGCTTCAATCGCTATCAGCAACAAGTTCAACGAGACCTTACAGCAAAACCGAAATCTTTTTGGAGGTACGTCAATGAGCAAAGAAAAGTGTCTGGTCTGCCTCCATCTTTGTTTTTAAATGGAGATGTCGCTTCAGAGCCTCAAAGCGTTTGCCAACTCTTCGCTCAAAAGTTTTCTAGCACCTTTTGTGATGATGTAATTCCTGAGGTACTCGTTACTCAAGCCGCCAGCGTTCCGTTGGTCAACGATTCGTGGGCTACCCTCACCGTCGACGATGACATGATTTCCCGAGCCGCCTCTCAATTGAAATCGACGATGAAACCTGGTCCGGATGGCATTCCTTCTGCTTTCCTGAAGAGGCATATTGATAGCTTGCTCGTTCCTATTCGACATGTGTTTAATTTATCCCTTATTAGCGGAGCCTTTCCGTCATTATGGAAAAATGCTTCCGTGTTTCCCGTGCATAAAAAGGGCGAACGCAAAGACGTCGATAAGATTAACCACGCTATCGCAACGGCTAAGTTGGAAAGGTTCGGCATTAGCGGCAACATGCTACGCTGGCTCCATTCATACCTCATTGGACGTAAACTGACGGTTACCATTGAAGGTTTTCAATCCAATGAATTTCTAGCTACATCCGGAATTCCTCAAGGCAGCCACTTGGGACCGTTAATATTCTTGATATACTTCAACGATGTTCACTACACTCTCAAGGGGCCTCGGTTATCCTTCGCAGATGATTTAAAGATCTATCGACGAATTCATTCGGACTACGACGCAATGTGCCTTCAGCAGGATCTTCATGCATTTGCCAGCTGGTGCACCCTGAATCGAATGACCGTTAATCCCGGAAAATGCTCTGTGATTTCTTTTGTCCGTATTCGTAGACCTGTAGTTTTCCGGTACGAACTCTACAACACTGTGATTCAGCGCGTTGATAGTGTGAAAGATCTTGGAGTGATTCTTGACCCACAACTCACTTTTAAGCATCATGTGGCGTACGTAGTTGCGAAGGCATCTGTGAATATCCAAATATCAGCCGGAAAGGAATCATCCAGCATAGCACCAAAGCGCAGCACGTCTTACCTGGATCAGTCAGCAGCAGAAAGTGAGCTTACGATATTTGCTGCATGCAAGGGCCTACTGTGATGGCTCTCATATTGAGTGCCATCCACTGGAAGTTAAGCTCAGAGCACACTTTGTGTAATGAACCCTTTCGCACCCACACATCCACCCCCTTCTCTAAAAAATAAGCAGACTTCTTTCCTCTGAGGATGCAGACATCTATTTTATTTATAATTTATTTGGTTTGATATATCTTGAAAGTAATCACCAAGTTAATGATAGAATTCTATAAATCATGTATGACATTTAACAAAATGAGAAAAAAAAAGGATTGACATATATCTCATTGATAATATAACGGTAATTACACAAATGAAAATAATTACTCATACAAACCACTCGAAAGGATTCGAGCAGAATAAGTGCGATTCACGTGGTCTTCACAAAGGCATTTCATTCTAAAGGCTGGTTTGCTACTGACAAGAAAAGGAATCGCCTATCTCGATGCGTGGAAAATTTCTTCCAAGAAATGGCCAAGAAAATCTAATTTTTCTGATCGCAGTACGCTGTTGAGAAGAAATGTCACTTCAAAGGGGGTTCTCTGTAGGAAATTTCTTGACCCATTCAGTCAAGGAATTTCTTTACTTTTCTTGAGCGAAACAGCATACTTAGCTTAAAGGACAATGATGTGTACTCTAAAACTCCTGTTTGAAAAAACAATTAAAATAAGTATATATATACCTAACGTTTGTCGTCAACAACATTTTATTCATTTTTACACTTCTTTAACCAGCTGCTAATAGAAACAGATGGCTCAATATCTCCATTCATGGTGAACTTGATTTGTCTGAAAATATGGCACAAACTACCCGTAACGCGGGTAGATCACCTTTACGAGGTGCGTTACGGGGTAAGATCTACCATATTGTAGTCTTGTTGTATCTGTTCTTGTGAATACTTATAAGTTACGGTCGGAAGAGTATAAGAGAGTAACAAGCCACTAAGACTCACCTATTTGTCCTAGATGATGAGGAGGTCGAAGTAGAAAAATGGCTCAATCAGCAACTGAGGTTGGTTTCAATTCATGAGACAATTTCTTTCCGAGTTCAAGAGTTTATCATTCGATATCTAGGAGGGAAACGATTCCGAATCGGTGGAGTAGCAGAACTCTTAAATTATAAAATAAGCTTTCTGTTTCAAGGAATCTAAATGTCTCATGCGATGAAACCTGTTCACAGTTTCAAAAAAAGACTTTGAATCTTATAAGTAGAAGCAATAATTTGATACGCTAGAGTACCGATGCATGGTCAAAATAAGTATCATTCAACCAGCTTTGTGGCCGAACCTGATTAAGGGGCGCGCTTTTGAGAGTTTAATGGTGACAAACTGTTTTCTCCAAAGGGTATAAATAGCGGTATCTTTCTAAAGAGGCTCTATGCAAAATGGTAAAGAATGATATTTGTATAAAAACCACTACTTCATTCTTTCTCAATAGTAATGGAGTAGAACGACATGCACTAAACAAAGGACACGGGTATACCACAAAAGATCAAAGAAAACTGGTCGCAGTGGCTCATCCCGAACAGAAACAGAGATGGCACAAACGCTAATTATTTTATGTTTGTCCGACAGCAATTTTAGTACAACCTAAGACGTTCCAATATTAGACTTCATATAACTTCTGAGTAGTATTACTTTGATTTTTTTTTTTCAATGCTCATTTATTAAGATGAGAGAAACTGAAATACTCTTATATTTTAATAAGGCACCTATTATTTTCCTAGCTTCCAAAATTGGTTGCTCCATGATAACATTTGAGAACCCGAGCTATTATTAAATAAGGTAAAGATTAAATAAGGTAAAGATAATATCATCCTCCTTCTGAGTAACAACGGATCTATGGCGATATATTTTGCATCAATATTTTCGCAATCCATTACATCTTTCTTTAATGAACAAGTTTTAACAAAGGTTGTGTTGGATTTAGTTGGATAAGCACCTATGTTATCATGTCTAAACAAAAAATTTTGCTAAACGATGTAGAGCACTGTTAACTTTTTCTTTCTCTCTAAACAAATAGACTTATACATTTTGGTTCACTGTTCAAACTATTCTCGACCTTGCAATGGTGTGCTCATTACTCGCGCTGGCTTGAGGGTCGCAGATTAAATCATCCTGGTGCTTCAATTTCAGACTATGTAGCATGTCGCTCATTTTGGCAGCCTTGTTGGCATTGCAGCTCAAAATTTAATAGTTATACAACTCATACACATAATCAATACTGATTCGGAAAAGTATTATTTTTTTTAAGCAATATCAACGCAAAAATGACTGATTTTTAATTATTTTAAACCGTAGTATGATTTAGCAAGAATTATCAACAACGCGTACAAAATTTAGTGACAGCTCACTTCACGGAGCTACAAATCAACCTTAATTTTACTTCTTTTCATTCCATTCGGCTCTTCGTTAGATTACCTAAATTTGGCATAACTGCTTCATAGCTCTTAGTAGGTAGTTTTCGTTTGACAACAGCGAAAAAAAAAACAATACGCAATGCAAAATTTTTTTTTCTCTCCCAATCATTCGTTTTCGAAGTCTTCCTTATCGACTTATTGAACAAACTCGATAAACCCCAAACTTAACTTATTCCAAGAACATGCATCGTTTGTTCACGATTGCTCTCCATCGAGCTGCATACCTAAATCATTCTCTTGCTTTCATTCCTCCATGAAATTAGTAAACAACAACGTCAAAATCCCATACAAAATTTAAACAGTACAGAGCTCCATATTGTTACGTTGGTTGCCTCTTAAGAAACCCAAAGTGCTACATAAGATGTTGTCTGTCTCATGTTATCTTATCCAATTATAGCGATTATCTGTCCATGTCTCCAAATATAAGCGCAGCGGTTACTGATCATACAGAACCTTCAACATCAAAGCCCAATCCAATTGCCTGCGTAGTAGTACAATGTTGACACAATTTTCTTTGTTTGCTGTGAGAACTGTCACAATATTGCTTTTGCTTGCTGTGAGGAAGTAAATCAAAAATAGAATAGGTGCTGAGTATTTAGTTCCTTGTCAACAACAAACATCGATACGTTTTCATTCTGAGGAAACAAAGTTGTGTAAGATTGATCGTGCGTTTGTGTTCGTGGCATCTTGATTGTAGACCTCTATGGACTAGACAGCAAGCACACTCATCGTGTTCAATTGCTCCTGATAATTATCACGAATACATAGACACACTTCTGTCATTCTGCGAAAACCACGTGCATTCAATAAAAGCGGGAAAGTTTTTCCATTACTTTCACACTGCGGGTGTCGGTTCTTTGTAACGGCTCTGGTGCCGGACTCTTCCCTGTAATTAGCTCATCAAAGTAACTGAATTCAATGGTTTTAAGTTGTATATCAGTTAAAAAATTTTTTTACATAAGTTGTCAAAGAGTTACACAGGTTCTCACCAAACATGAAAGTTTCTGCATCTTTGTGCAATCTTCATGTGACAGAATAGTAATTGCATTGCCGATAAAAGAACAAGTGCCTCGTGACTTTGGTGAGGTAAAATAGAAGATTAAGCGAATAAAATAGTGTTTTGTGTATAATAATATATAAATGAAGAGTGCTTAAGTGTAGTTAAGGTGTCTCCTGCTTAGTGCTGTGCTATATTGCTGCGTAAAATTGCTCTCTTAAAAGTTCAGCTGCTTAGGCTGCCGACAATACGTAAGTTCCCCTATGTTCAGATTGCGCATTCTGTCCGGGCGGGTGTTACGCAACTAACAATCGGTTGTGGATGCTTTTCAACCGTTCGATGACCCTGGAGGGATCGATTCTGCTTTTCGTATAATTTTGAGCAGAAAAACCGACTGTGTTATCCTAGGGTGTTTAGTTCGAACGCGCTTCCTTTCGTTTTTCGATTATCTAAAAATACAGTACCACCCAGTACAGTTTTTCAATGGGCACAGTACAGTTTTTCAATAGGCGTGATTTTTTTTACGCGTATCGTTATTTTATACAATCCGATGACCCTGGAGGGATCGGTTTTTGCTTTTTACTGGTTATTGAGCAAAAATATTACTGCACAATCCACAAGCATTTCGCGAAATACTATTTATACTATAAATAAGCTATTGTTTTCTCTTTTGATTGCCGGCATTCAAAAGATTAATTTGAAAACGCTTAAACAACAAATATTTATGGTCTTTCGCCAGCTTTCTAGGCGAATCCTGACAATATACCTTCCCCAACCTCCAACTCCGTAGCACTTATGAGGGTGTCGCTGAGTCGGTGGCCTCTCATTAAGTAAGTGCTACATCAACATTTCCTTCCCCTATCCCAAGTTTCGGTAAAGATGGGCGTGGCCGGGAATAGCGATATTCATGCTTTTAGTATTCTTGTTTATGATTTGAACAAGGTATACTCCCCTGCCTTGTTCTTGAAAGTAGTCAGGATGAGATAACTAAAAAGAAACATGAATGTTGCTAGTATCCAATCTACGAAGTATACCGTAACTACGCTAACGCTAACGCTAACGCTTTGTGCAATCTTCATGTGACATGAACAGTTTTTTTTGCGTGACAAATTTATCTCGGAATATTTCTTTACATGCATATTTTTGTAGGAAAACAAAATATCTACTGCAGCCATGGCATGGAAAAAATACATTTTAAACATACATTAATGTCAATTCTGTTCTCTACCATCACAATAAATACTAAAATAATATTTTTGTCAAATTTAAAATTAGCTTAATAATATAATGTACGTACAAAATTGCCCCTGTTAGAGCCCCTCCTGGCTACACCACTGATCCATCACCCGAAAGGCTTTGGGGTTTTTCATATTTCCTCATGTAGAATCTAACAAAAATAGTCCAGTTAAAAATCCTGTGTAACACCATCGTGACCTTCCCTTGTTAGTGATTTTTGTTTCGCAACTAATAGATTCATATTTGTTTATTGCGCCGATATTTTGACTACCTTGTATAACTTGCTGTCCATTGTGGTACGCAATTTAAGATAAGCGAGCCCTCTTGATCCGTTTTCATTATGTAGCTTTCACTTTTCCACTTTTTCGTTGCCATTCTCGATCCGCTTTTCTAATGCGCGATCTACCCGATGTGCGGTCGTTCCTGACCCGCAATTGCACTGCACGATCTTTGTGGATCTGCCTGACCCGCTTTTTCAATGCGCGGTCCGTTCCGTCTAGCTTTTTCAATGCACTTTTTCTCGACGGCGAGATCTGTTTCGACCCGCTCTTCAAATGCGCGAGCCTTTCGGATCCGCTTTTTTTTCCTGCGCGGTCGTTGTCAACCCGCTAGTTGCAATGCGCGGTCTTTACCGACCCGCTCTTTCAATGCGCGGTAAATTCGACCCGCCCCGTTTCCAGTCATGGTCCAATTTTCTCTTTTTGTTGCGCGGCCATTTTGACCCGCTGATTCTATGCGCGATTTTTTTCAATCCGCTCTTCACGTTTGCACGTTTCAAACAGCCATAAGATTGGTTTTACGCTGGATGATTCCTTGCCGAAACTGTTAAAAGTATCAAATGTAGGTTTTACAATTGCGTTGCTCAAATTAAGCAACACCTGGCAAAGGATCGCCATTGTGAATATCCAAATATCAGCCGGAAAGGAATCATCCAGCATAGCACCAAAGCGCAGCACGTCTTACCTGGATCAGTCAGCAGCAAAAAGTGAGCTTACGATATTTGCTGCATGCAAGGGCCTACTGTGATGGCTCTCATATTGAGTGCCATCCACTGGAAGTTAAGCTCAGAGCACACTTTGTGTAATGAACCCTTTCGCACCCACACAGCATCGAGGACATTGGGCTTCATATTTCGCGTTGCCAAAGATTTTACTAGCGTATATTGTCTGAAATCGCTGTTCTGCTCGCTGGTCCGATCAACACTTGAATACTGCAGTGTAGTTTGGAATCCCTACTACCAGAACGGCTCTGACAGAATTGAATCAATACAGCACCGCTTTATTCGCTTTGCTCTCCGTAAACTTCCATGGCGTGATCCACTTCGGTTGCCGAGTTACAGAAGTCGGTGCCAACTAATTGATCTTGAGACTCTTCAGCTACGTAGGGATATCGCACGAGCTATGGTTGTAGCAGACACATTGCAGGGGAGAATCGACTGTCCTGTACTTCTGCAGTCACTAGATTTGAATGTCCGCCGAAGAGTATTACGAAACAATACGATGCTTCGACTTCCTTTCCGGAGAACAAACTTTGGACAACAGAGCGCCTACATAGGCATCAAACGAGTGTTTAAGGCCCAAGTCAGTGGCGCGTCTGACATGCGCGCGGGCAACTTTGATCGCAATTGTAACAAATTTGATTACTTTTTTCAAAATTCTAATCTCACTTGTCTCTTCGAAATTGAAAGGAGATTATTTCTTGTGAAGAAACCATGTTCATAAAGTTATTGGATTTAGCTGGAATGCCTTTTGAATGGTAAATGAAATGCCGAAAATATAAGACATTGCTTGCTATTTCATGTGATAGAAGCTTTTTGGGGGCATATTTTGAAAATTGGAAAACATCCATCGATAGATATTTCCTCAAGGGTTATTCCTGTACAAAAATATTTCCATTAAAATTACGCAGAAATACGGGAATGTCTTTTGAACGCGAAATAAATATCATCATTTTGATCATAAAATTGGCCATCAATTCGCCAACGATAGCCATGCCAGCCTTAGTGGGCAAAATGAATTCTAGGAGTAATCCACATGGCAGCTAATGGGAAACTTTCTGGGGTGAAGTTTTATGATGAAGATATTTTGTGTTTTTTGGATATGTACAATTTCATGGTAAAATTACAGAAGGATAATTTGATTTTATATTACGGGAATATTTGAAAAATTCATAAGATGCCTACAATCGATATATGTTTACCTTGAAGTAGGATATATGAATAAGAATATATATATATATATATACATACATGAATAAGAAATATATACCTGCACCATAGATTCTGTACCTTTCTTTTGTCAACATTGATTAGTACATAGCGATATTGTACGTTGATTAAAAAACGATGAGTAAACTAACTAGCTAACTGAAACTTTTCCCAATTTCATTAGGCTCTTCTAGCAGCAACATTGAAAATGGCATAATTGCATGCACACCCTAGTCGTCGAAGGAATGAACTGTTTCTATATGATCACGGCAAAGGATGATATTAGCATAGAATGCGGGAGCGCCCGTAAGACATGCAGCAGTTCCACCTAAGATAATTCCGTTTTCTAATATGAAAACATACATTTTTTTATATACCAAAAGATTGCTGAGAAAATTTGAAATCTATTGGTGCTAATTATAATGCTGAAAAACAAAATTCGTAGCATACTTTTTTGATTTCCATTTCATGCGCAAACGATTCCCACTGCAACAGCACCGGGCCGTGTGAAGCAGGAATACGAAAAACCGATCAACAACCGCAAACGAAATGTGTTCATCTAACAGTGATTCATTTTGCTAGATGGAGCACGGGTGATCTGCTGATATTGATATTAGTACCACGTGTTGATTACTTCGCAGCTTGATAATCTTCGACCATTTTTAAATATTTCTGCTGGTGTAGTGATTTTCAAATTGTTTACGTTATTTCTTTACTGTATAGAACATTTTTATGCCTTCTTACACCAGCAGAAGAAATCAAAAATGGTTATCTAAAACTAGGCAGTACATTTTAACTCCAACGGCTCTGGCCACAGCAGTCGCGTCCTCAGCCACTGCCAAGACCACCATGCTAGATCTATGAGCAAAAAGTAACACAAATATAAATTGTAAGTAAAAGAATTGTATAAGCCAAAGATTCCTAAGTGAATTCTAGGAAATTTCTTCTAAATATCATAATTTTTCGAATGAGATGATTGGAATTTATTCAGTGTTTCCTTCGTGAGTCATGTTCATTAAAATTTACGTGATGTTACAGTTAACTTTTTTGCTGTCTCATTTTCTGAATATGTTTATACAAGGATTTTTAAAATACTAAGAGCAAAACACTAATTTTCGACTTACAAGAATTCTGTGCCAATTTTCGGATTTTCATACAAAGTAGGCCAAAATCGTACGGATGGGTCAAAAATTAGTACTTTTCTCCTACAGATATATTCGAGTGTTCTTATAAGTCCTTTGAATTCTTTCAAAACCTCTAGTATGTTAAAATATATATAAAATGTTGGAAAAATCAGAGGGGGTTGTGTACACGACACGACCGCATGACGTTAACTACGTTAAAACAGTTGATGTTTTATACGCCTATGAATGATGATTGCAACTCCCCCACATGCCCCATCAAGTCGATCGTTACGATAAACAAAAAAGTTAGGATCTCTTTTGAGTTTAGATCCAGGTTTTAAATACGTTTCGGTAATAACTGCTATATGCACGTTATTAACCGTAAGAAAATTAAACAGCTTGTCCTCTTTACCATTCAGAGAACGAGCATTCCAATTTAAAATATTTAAATTATTATTTGGATCCATTAGAAAAACGTAATCCAATAACAATTTGATTTGTAAATTTAACACCAACTTGGACTGCTTCAGCTTTGAACATTGCATCAATCATTAGATTCAATTGTTCAGTTAGAAAATTAAAATCAGAGGCAGACATATCACTTGAAGTGGGTACATTTGATGATTTCCCATTAGAATTTTCGGTAGACGAAGAAGCTGAGTAGGAGTTACTTGTAGCGGTAGGGTTTTTTCCATTTGATTCGAAACAAGTAGAATGGGTACTCATGGAACGAATAGGGGAGGAGTTCAAATTACTTGCTACGATATCGGCAAAGATTTACCGTGGGTAGATACATTCGAAATTGAAAGATTCGAACGGCTACCCGACGGATTAAAATTAGTTTGTGTATGCGCATGATTATGATCTTCCTGATGGGTATGATTCCTAATCAAGCGATCGTTAACTGAAAAATGAGCATTGTTCGATACTCTACCAAATTCCGGAAACGACCGTTATCGTAACGTATATTATCTTTCATTTGCCTGGTACGAGCCTCAATTACTCTTTTGCGTGAAGGGCAATTCCAAAAATTTGACTTATGATTAGCCCCACAATTAGAGCATATGAACTTGGTGGTATCTTCCTTCACTGGACAGATGTCCTTGGCGTGAGAAGAACCTCCACAAATCATGCATTTAGCATCCATGCGACAATTTTTCGTACCATGACCCCACTTTTGGCACCGACGGCACTGAGTGGGGTTCTGGTAATTTATTCCAGGTTTCTGGAAATGTTCCCATGTCACACGGACATCGAACAAAAGTTTTGGTTTTTTAGAGCTTTAATATTATTTAGTTCCTTTTTGTTAAAGTGAACTAAATAATATTCTTGAGAAAGCCCTCTCCGAACAATGCCAGATTGGGTTCTCTTTTTCATAATGATTACTTGGACTGGGGAAAATCCAAGTAAATCATTTATACCATCAAGATCTCCTGCCTAAATCCCCCAAATTCGGAACAACTGACCACGATAGGCGGCACTCTTTGCTTCCTCACTTGAATCAAAGAGCCTGGGCTAGAGGCTGCATCGATTTGGTGTTCGGAAAATTTGTCTAGATCATCGAACTGATTGCTCATTTTGATACAATTATTAATTTCACCCTTGGAAGAAAGTTCGCATTCCGGGGAAGCGTCCTTTCTTCCATTCTTGCCACGTGTAGTGATAGTTTTAAAACCCACTTTTTTGGAAGAAAGTAGTGAATTCAGAGATTCACCCTTCCTTTTGTTAGTTGTAGATACCATGTTTAGTCAATAAACAAAAAAAGACGTGACCTTCGAGAGGTTTTTTCCCAAGACGGTGTCCAAGAAGGATTACCACCGCTAGCTTTCGCCAACGGGTCCAACGAAAAATCGAAGGCACGGGTGCAAACAAGGATCGTAAAGGGATCAATAGTAGAAAAAATAGTACTGAAAAGTATCGTTTTGAATTTTAGCACTGAGAAGTACTGTTTTATTGCTTTAGGTAGTTTTTAAGAAAACTTCCAAGAGCAGATAGAATTCGTGTACGCACATTACGAAAGTACGATGCGCACTGAATATTCCAAGAAGTTTTTGGATGAACTAGACCACCTGTTGTACTCACTAGCACATATTCTAGCCTGAATATGAATTAAATATAGCAATTACAAGTTATTGATACTAAAAGAGCAATTCTTAATACTAAAAAATAATTCAATACAAGTAGACTCCCAAACCCTCCCCTCGTTTTACACACTGATTCTAATTACGCATCTCTCGATCTAGTTCGTAAATTTGAGGTTAGTGTATCACATTGTACATCTGGCCACGTCCCCACAATCGATAAGGAAGGGGATTGAATGTTATATAAACATCTACTTAAGATAATACAGGGAAAAACTATCGTAATAGGAGTAACGGAAAAGAATAATTTTGTTATTGGGGTAGGTTGATAATGAGGATGAACTTCATTCGATAATTTTGAGCATTATTGGTAAAAATTAATAATTCATGTATGGATATGGATTTCGAATCAACCTTGTATATCTAGATCGTATCTGAAATACAACTTACTATAAGCATTATAGAAATAGGGTCAAACACTATTGCATAGAAGATTGGCAATCGAGATCGTGCGGCCACCGCCTACAAATATTCAAATACTAGATGCGTTGCCTCTTATGCATTAACATTCATTTTACGTAGTATCATGTTAATGGAATTTATATGATATAACGGAAATGGAGTTTACGTAAATAAAGGTTTAAGTGTAGGCGTTCAACTAAGCCCATTTCATTCATTTATTGGTGAAAACCTTTCAATATGCTACCTAACCTAATTGTTGTAGGTTTGTTTTATACATAACTGTTGGAGCTTACGGCATCCTTTAAAACTAGCTAAAGCATGCGAGCTAATTTGGAAGTCTCTCACTATAGTTTTATTTTAACGATAGCTTTTCTCGACTTTCCCACCCGTCTCATCGCGCTTTCATCTATTTTTATGTCAGCCATCTCCAATCGCGAATCACTTCGCTTACCCCTGCAACCAATATCGAATTATTTTTACGATTTCGTCCCAATAAGATCCCACCATTCACAAGGGTTTTGTGCAGAAAAGAAAAAATACGCAGCGATTCCCTTTGCTCCGTGTCTCTATGTGGGAGTTTGTTGGTTTTTCACGGATTATTTGGTCTGATTTGGAAGAAATTCCGAGAACGAAACCGGGGGAAAATTCGCACAGCGAACGAATCGAAACGATAAATTATATCAATTTAGCTAATTTCCAGGGTGCACTTGTTCTGAGTCCGTCCGAAATTGCTAGACGGCTGCTCCGGAGGTATTCTCGGGGGCGGTCGGTTTCGGTAATTGAGTGCTTTCCGAACGGTTCTCTCGATTCCCATTTCCACTTGCTCTCCGGCGTGTTCCGTTTGCGGGCGATTGTTGTTTGATTGTTTCGAGCCCTCGGGGGAATTTGTTTATGGCACTTGTTTGCCATGAGGTGAACACATTTTTCTCTGACAATATAGATTCCATTTCACAGTTCGGTTCAGATGGGAAAATGATCAAATAGATTTCGTTTGCATTTAGGTTTTGCGAAACTGGGGGAAGGGCAGAGGGAGTTTCTCACGGGCAACTCTACTACTCGGAATGCTCGGTATCAATTGATTCAATATGTAACGTTAGATTGATTTATGGAGTATGCGAATGTGGGATATTGATGATGATCTCTTCCGCTGAGAGATGAGTGAGAAAATATTCGAAGTGATTTGTCGAATCTGTTGCTTTGATTAGTTGTTCATGACCACCTAGGCGTGAGAAAAGTGTTTGTTAGATATTCAAAGATGTTGCGTAATGGTGTAAACTACAAATTAAAAAATGATGCTCAAAGTGGGCCTCGTGAAAAAAAAGATGGCTTTAACAAAAGTGATTTAAGTAAAACTATAGCTTTAGAAAAAGTAAGACTTATGTTGGATGTTTATGTGACATGGGAACGTTTTCAGAAACCTGGGGAAACTTTCAATAACCCCACTCAGTGCCGTCGGTGCCAAAGTGGGGTCATGGTTAGTATTCGAAGGGAGGAACCGTCACACTCAAACCTAATCAGCCGAATTGCAACAGGAACAATTCCAACGCAACTTCATCGCTCGAAACACTTTAGCTACAAGACTGTCCTGTCATTCGTCTCTTCCCGTTTGCTTAGTGTTTCATTGTTACTGAAACCATATGCCCTTCTGCTTAGTTTATTTATTCTCCAGTACCCCTCTCAATCCCTACATTCTCCTATTGTTCTGCCCATAACTGCATATTTGTAACATTCGACAAAAGTAGGCATTGAGTAAATGGAGTACCAAGTGTGCATTTTATGGCAGTATGGGAAGAAACTAAAATTTCTAAAATTTACCAGGAACTTAAAAGTGCTTATTTGAGGCTGATATTTAGTACAACTCATATCTCATACTAGGTGAATAGTCAGAAAATAATTCTGATAGAAATTTCATTGCAATCATATAACGAGGTTCATTTATAATCTCAATGTGACTGTTATGCGATTATAATTACCAATGTGACAAAACAACTTGGTATTTTTTTTTCGAGTTTTCTAGAACAATCTCACACTGAAGTGTTGATCGAAAGTATTTATCATTTGATGACTCTCCTTGGTATTAACTCCAATTTGTCAAAAATGTCGAATGTGACTGTTATGCAGTTATGGGCAGTGTTCTACTCTTATAATAATAAGATCGTTTCTTCTATTATCTTTAAATGAAAATAAAAATCCATATATCTTTCATTTATCCCTCGTTGTCCTTCAGTGCTTTCATACTAAGAAAGCAAAGGCGCCGTCCACAATTTACGTAACGCTTTATTGAAAAGATGGGGTAGGCTCAAGCATAGCGGCTCTTACAAAAATTTTAAATTTTTTATACAAAAAGAGTAACGGGGAGGGGGATGGGGCATCAACTCAGACCCAGACAACCAAAATGTATGTATAACGAAATCACCTGTATGTGCAACATTTCACTTATAAGATGTCGTGAAAAGGCCTTCTACGTACAAAAGTAGAGGCGATATACGTGCATATATTGTGTGATCAATAATAGCATACAATGCGAGAATGTAAATTTTCTACCGAACTAACCTGTGATCTTATGCGACTTATCCTACAAAAATAACATCATGATAGATTGGAAAGCTTAGGGAGTCCACCAAAGAATCAGCCTTTGAAAAACATTTTGCCAGAAATTATTCGAAGGTTTCATTCATATTCCTCTAAATATTTCTGAGGCGTGTTTCTCCAATTATTCCTGACATTATTCTATAAATCGTTCCTGAGAGTACATCGAAGTTCACTAGAGATTCCTCAACAAAATTTGAAGGTGTTTTTGGAGATGCTTCTAAGAATTCTTCCATAAAAACTTAATATAGTATGTCGAATCTCGGCTCCTATTAAATGAGCGAATTTAATGAAATCTCGAGAATTTCGTTGCTAGGAAAATTGACAATTTGCTAGTTAAATAATGCTTAAAATTGAAAAAAACAAAACAACGAGATTCAAGCAGCAGAGTTTACGACAAAAAAAAACAGAGTCATTCATGAATTCATCCGATAATTTCACTTAATAATATTTCAAAAATAAATCTATGGAATCCTGCTGGCTGAATCTTCTTTTTAAAATATAATTTCAAAATTTGTCCCAGTTTAAAGTTTCTTCATGCATTCTCTCTTGAACTAGAAAACAAACTACACCCAAAATTCCTATAGAATTATTCTATTTTTTAAGGAATGACTTCAATAATTATCGTCTTTTACTCTTGTTAAATTCTTCCATTTTTTTTTATTTATTGTGTCTCGAGATAATTTTTTCAAAATTTGCTTCTCAAAGTTGAATAAAGTTTTATAAGCTCCCAACAATATCCTTTCAAATGTACGTTTTTTTAAGCTTTTTAAGGATATTCTTGATGAAGTTTGACCTTGTATTCATAAAAGTCTATGAAAAGGATATTCCTATGTTCCTTCTAAAGTTCATTCAATTTCCCTTCCAAGTTTTTTTTTATTTTAAAAAATTTCTATACTCTTTCGACGGATTTCTGCAGGAATCATCTTACGATATTTTCATGAATTTCACCAATAACATTTTGAAGCATTTAATCATCCAGTAGGTATAGGCATATTTTCTGAGATTCATTCACGACTTCATGTTATGTAATATATGAATATTTCTGCGCTAAGAACTCACAAAAAAAAATATCCATGGAGACTAAAGATAATTTCTTGGTTTTCGTACTGTTAAAAATATTTTTACAAACATTTCGGGTCAAATCCTTCAAAAATGTTCAAAACGCTTCTGGAAAATGGAAGTGTATAATAAAAGTTTTGGCGTGAAAATCGTGAATGAAGTTATAAGAATCGATATTGCCAATATAAGGGAGGAGAACCCCTGATAAAAAAACCTGGCTACGCCCATTTCCATCACACCCTCAAATGTCCATGTAACCAAGTAACACGTCGAAATTTGAAAAACAGGAACATCATAAAATGACCCGATTTAGTCAGTTTCCCCATTTTGTTAGCCTAAAATTCATCGAGGGGCTGACAAAATCATCATCATCATGAACTTCATCATTCATCATTCTGCATTCTTCATTCCAGAGTTTTCACTCACCTAACTCCTCATTCTTCATTTCTTATTCTTCTTTCCTCATTCCTCACAGCTCACTGCTCGTTTCTAATTCCCCACTACTCACTACTCACTCCTCACACACCTTTCTCCTCACTCGTCATTCATTATTCCTCATTCATCACTCCTCAATGCTCACTCCTCACTTCTCATTCCTCATTCCTCATTCCTCACTCTTCACACCTCACTCCTCATTCCTCATTCCCCATTCTCCACTCATCATTCCTCATTCCTCACCTTTCACCTAACTCCTAACTCTTTAAACATCACTCCTCAGTCCTCACTCCTCATTCCTCAGTTATCATTTATCTTTTCTCACTTCTCCCTTCTCATTTCTTATTCCTTACTTCTCATTTCATCATTTCTCACACATCATTCCTCTCGGGAAATTGATTTACCTTCTGGGGAATTACATTACCCTCTCAGAGGAATTGCTTTACCCTTTTAGGGAAGGTAATGCATTCGCTTGAAGTATTTGACCTTATAACAAAACATTAGGAATAATGCATAAAGTCGAGTTTATCAGAAGGATTCATACAATAATATGGGGGCCTTCCTTAGCCGAGGGATTAGAGTCCGCGGCTACAAAGCAAAGCCATGCTGAAGGCGTCTGGGTTTGAATCCCGGTCGGTCTAAGATCCTTTCGTAATGGAAATTTTCTGGACTTCCCTGGGCGTAGAGTATAACCGTACTTGTCACACGATAAACGAATGTGAAAATAACAACTCTGGCAAAGACAGCTCTCAGTTAATAACTTTGGAAGTGCTCATTGAACAATAAGCTGAGAAGCAGGCTCGGTCTCAGTGAGGACTCGGCAAGCCTCGTTGGATAAATGTACGACTAGTGTTGAAAAAATCATAATTTTGCAACAAGTTGCATAAATAACTATTAACACATCATGTAATTTGTCTAATATCAAAAATATAACGTCACTATTTCTGCTAACATACCAACACATATTATTCTAATATCAACCTCTACGAAGGAACTCATCGTCTTGGTTTACATAACACGGCAATGCCAAACAAAACCAAAAACATTTCAATTGGATTGTTTGACAATAAAAAGGTTACAGTTTTTCGCAGCTTGATTAAAAGAACACATTTTCTAAGTATAACGCAATTTTATTGATTTCAATATCTTAATTTTGACATCATAACAGATCGGTGAAAATTCTAATCTATAGAGTCAATGACATTTCAATTTACATAATGACAGCTCGTTTCTTAGTGAAACTTGTCGTTTAAAAGTGATTTCCATACTTACTTAAAAAAATGTTCCAAAAATAGTTTTAAGGCACGGAAAATTATGAAACTATGGGCTAAGGCTCAATTTTTAACGTAGAATTAGGATATTTATAAGAAGTTGATAAACAGGTAAAGTGTCACCAACTGTGCAATTGTAGTGTACGAAGGATCCAAATAATTGTTCAATATTTTGTACTGGAATGCTCGCTTTTTGAATGGAGGACGAGCTTTTCCATATTCTAAAACCTAATAACATACATATCGCAGTTATTACTGAAACTTATTTGAAACCTGGATCTTTTGTTTTTTGTTTTTTGTTTTTTGATGGAGCATGTAGTGAAGTTGAAATCATCATTCATAAGCATATAAAACATCATTTTTTTCGTTATTTGAAACCAAAGTTTTTGAAACCAAATTTATTGAAACATTGGGTGTTTCTGTTGAAACACAGCTTATTAGATATACATTCAATGCACTGGGCAGCAAGTAAATTCGCTTCAAACTGACTTACAAAAATTGACTCGCAATGAGTATTTTTTCTCATTTTGTGACTTAAATGCAATATATCGCTCATGGAATAATTCGCAAAGCAAATTCAACGGCAAAATTTATTTGATACATGTTCTTCGGGATTTTTCTCCATTTGATATCCTAATAACCTTTTTTGTTATATCTTTCAGCAATCCTACGATTGATTTGGTCTTAACCGACTCTAGTCACCTTTGTAGCACGGTTACTCACGCTGATTTTGATTCTGATCATGTCCCTGTTACATTTCAAATATCCCATAAAGGGATTCTCAATCCTATCAGCTCCACTTTCATATATTTACTAGCCGTCTAGAATACATACGAAAAATGCATCAATAGTAATCTTGATGGTAACATATCTTTGTCAAAAAAACTTGATATTGAAAATGCTCTCGCAAATTTAAATAATTCCATTGTTGAAACCATGCGCCAGGCAATTCCAAAATGTGAAGTAAAATTTGAATCCGTGATTATAGACGATGATCTTAAACTCTTGATCCATCTTAAAAACGTGAGGAGAAGGCCATTTCAACGCACTCACGATCCTGCTATGAAAATTATATGGCAGGATCTGCAGAAAGAAATTAAAAAAAGATTTTCACAATAAAGAAACAAAAATTTTGAAAATAAAATTTCTCAATTGGCTTAGAGCCAAGGCCCTTTTGGAAATTACCAAAAATTTAGAAAAACCTCAGAAGCCAATACCGGCATTGAAAGAGGAAAACAAATTATTACTAACTAATTGCGAAAACGCTCAAAAATGCTTTGCAGTTAGAAAGCGCGCACAATTTTAATATGAGACTTACTAGTCCAATAGAAAATCAAGTTACTCATGACTTCGAAAATATTCTCAATCAAGAGAACGTTTTCGAAAATTCCTTGGAGACTGATTTGGAAGAAGTTAGAACTATTATTAAAAAATTCAAAAATATGAAAGCTCCTGGCGATGATGGAATTTTCTACATCCTCATCAAGAAACTTCCAGAAAGTAGCTAATCATTCTTAGGTAATTTAATTAACAAATGTTTTCAGTTGGCAAATTTTGCTGACAAATTGAAAAATTCTAAGGTTATACCAATTTTAAAACCAGACAAAAATCCTGCAGAAGCTTCCAGCTATCGTCCAATCAGTTTGCTTTCCTCCATCAGTAAACTTAATGAAAAGGTCATTTTGAACAGAATGCTGGTCCACATCAACGATCGTTCATTTTTTCCCAATGAACAGTTCAGATTCCGACGTGGATATTCGACCACTCATCAACTTTTACGTGTAACAAATTTGATCCGTTCCAACGAATCTGAAGGCTATTCTACTGGTCTTGCTCTTCAAGACATAAAAAAGCATTCGACAGTCTTTTGCTTTTGGCTTGATCGTAAAATTATAAAACTTAAATTTTCCAACATAAATTGTTAGAATAATTCAAAATTATCTTTTAAATCATACACTTCAGGTTGATTTTCAGAGTTCAAAGTCTCAAAGACTTCCTGTAAGAGCTGGTGTTCCTCAAGGCAGCATTTTGGGACCAATATTATACAATATTTCCAAATCTGACCTACCTGAGTTACCTCAGGGATGTCAAAAATCTTTGTTTGCGGATGACACAGGCCTCTCCGCCAAAGGACGAAGCCTTCGTGTCAACTGTAGTCGATTCCAAAACATTTGGACATTTTTCTTCATACTTGCAAAATGAAAGATTTCTCCTATTGCTTCCAAAACTCAACTAATAAAATTCCCACATGAATCAAAAGCTCCTTACTTGAAACCTTCAAGTAGACATGTTGTCACGATGAGAGGGGTTCCAATAAATTGGTCTGATGATGTTAAGCATCTAGGGCTCATGCTAGATGAGAATTTAACTTTCAACAATCACATTGAAAGCATTCAAGTTAAATGCTACTATATAAGAAAATATACATAAAAATATAATAAATATATAAAAATCCGTTGTCTACTTAACAATAGAGTATTGAAACTTTGTCCAACGAACATAGGATTTGAGATTCAAGTTAGTTTTGAATTAGGTTTATGTTCGCTACGAAGGCATTTTTCGCTGCGTATCGAATGCACATATCATCTAGCTAATTCACCGCCAGCACATGTCACATCACCCGTCAGCACAGGCAAAAAGTCACGTGCCCGCTCATGTGTCAGCGCAATTGGCAAAATTTGGCGTTACATTTGGCGCCTTTTCGAAACCCACCAGCACCGAAACTCATCGCAGGACAAGTGCAATCCCAGGAACTAGAACACGCATTCCATTCATCGTCACCCTCCAATCGCAACTCTTCGTCGTCGTCGTCGTCGTCATCGTCATCGTGTGAAACAATTGAGCAATAAATTCGATTCGTTCCGATCGTCCTCGGGGAATTCGACACTTTAGCACCGTTCATTGCTATCTGATACTGGCGCACCGATTCCGTCGCCGGTGTGGTGTGCGTCAATAATTGCCATGGAAGGCGCGTTTCCGAAAGAAGGCACGCGGAGAGGTCGTCTCAATTTGTCCGGTCACGTGGCAGCAGCCTAACGTTTGCCGGGCTAATTTTTCGAATAGATACCTAGTTCTACGTTTGGACTCAGCGAACCTAGAACCTAGCGACAGACAGCAGTGCTGATACGAAAATAATTGTCGGGGCGGGTGTTCTTCCCACTCAGCCATTAATCCTCTCAACTCAGGATGTCGTAGTCAAAGTCGTCGATGTGGTGGTGGTGGCGTCATCGGAAGCAATTTTTGGCTTCCGGGAATGGCACATGAAGTGTTGGTACCTTTAGCTGACAAGCGGATGTTTGCTATAAGGACACAACGAGCATGGTATGGACTGTATTATTACAGAAGGTGGAGAGAAATAACCTTTGCGACAAAACGATAGTTTTTTTACCACCTATGGTCTACATTGTTTCATACGTACCGTAAAATGAGGTGAAGTTGATCACTTTCGAGCGATTCTGTTCTGTAACTCCTATTAGAATCCATGTATTATTATCCATATATTTTTTAAACATGTACTGGTTGGATATCTATCGCATTATATAAACAAAATTTTGACGAAATGGTAATTTAACAACAAAAATATATTTTAAAAATCAAAAAGTGGAGTTTTTGATTCCGGGGTGAAGTTGATCAATTATTGCGATAAGTTTCCTAAAAAAAAGGGATATGCTATTCACTAAATTTGGAGTCACTGAATCTTGATCAATCCTCAAAATTCTTACAACTTCATGATATATCGGTCAATTTTAAATTTGAATGTTGTAAATTACAGAACACACCACATTAAACGCCTAAAGGTATGCAATTTTCTTTGAAATTACAAACTCACGCACATAAAAACACATTTTTTACTCAGAAAATGATTGTTTATCCACAGTGCAAACTCAGAGTTGGATTCACAGAACATATCTGGAATGTATGAAACAGTTTATTTAAATGGTGTTTTTATATAGCCTTGTCAATAGTCAATTGTTTGGAGAAGAACCCTTCAACAGTTCATCAAACATTTTATAAAAAATCAGTTTTTCCATGGATAACTATCTTGAATGTCAAAATGAATTTTGGAACATCAAGAGCAGCCATCAGGTAATACGACGTCACAGAAATTGTGCTAATTGAAATCGAATCATGGCT
Organism: Aedes aegypti; assembly: GCF_002204515.2. Taxonomy (NCBI): domain Eukaryota; kingdom Metazoa; phylum Arthropoda; class Insecta; order Diptera; family Culicidae; genus Aedes; species Aedes aegypti. Next base: position 346,582,974 of record NC_035108.1, read on the forward strand.
CTCTTGACAGTTTATACATGAAGGTACGTGAATGATCATCTTCTCCCCACTGATCAACTACACCCCAAATTACGGTAATCAAGTTTAAACTTAATAAAAACCGAATTCAGAAACAAACCATTTATTTTCACTACATTTGGTAGATACGCAAATTTCGACCACAACTATAAGGCCATCTTCAGTGTTGTTTGCTAAACTCGACCTCAAGACATACAGAACACTGAAAACGGCCGCTTACACAGAAAGAAAAATCCATGTAAATTTCAGCGTAAAATCATGCACATAAAGGGAATGCCAGATATGTCGCAAATTTACACATCGTGTAAAATTACAATAACGTCATGTAAGTTTCCGCTATACATAGTGTAATCTGGCATGGACTCTAACCGATTACGCGACAATTCGCATAAATTAACATGATATTGATGTAATTCTACACGATGTGTCATGTAAATTTGCGATATATCTGGCATTCCCTTCATGTGCATGATTTTACGCTCAAAATTAAACGGAATTTTCTTTCTGTGTAGTTGAAGGAAAAGGGAAGAGTATCCCCCGAAAATATTCTTTCAAAATTATTTGCTCAATGGCACATGGATTTTCACATGAACTCATTATAAATTGCTGGAAGAAAACACTCATCAATATGAAATGAATCAATGGAAAATAAATGTGAAAGAAACCTGTAGATGCTGCAGTGCTTCTCTCCATTACTCTGCTTGTCACGCTCTACGGATGGACCGATTGGATGCCGAGGTCGGTCTTGCGATTCCGGTTGAGGGGTGACTTCCGGTTCGCAAGCGCCCCGACAGTGCCGGCGGTCCATCGAGATCGATATTACTCGGCGTAGTTCCCGACGGTGAAGCTAGCCTACTCCGCTAAAGAGTACCCCAACGGAGGAATATCCCCCAAAACCGGTAACGTTACGTGTTGTTAATACTCTGTTGTTGGCCAGTAGAGTCCCGAAGTCGGCCCAGCGATTCCGGATGGAGGGTGACTTCCAGCGCTCCGACGAATTAAGCTCGTACTACTCAGACTAGCCTCAAACGATGGATTTCCTCGTCGGCGGAAGGTCTTCCGAACCGATGCTATCCGGGCAGATGCCGGTCCTGCATTCCGGTGGAGGGAAACTTTCGGCTCACAGGCACCCCGACGACCATTTGCCGGTGCTGTTTTGCGATCTACTCAGCTAGTCCCCGATGGTGGACTTAGGATACTCCGACTCGATGGTGATTTGTATGGTGCCGAGGTCAGTCCTGTAATTCCAGTGGAGGAAGGCTTCCGGTGCGCAGGTGCCCCGACTACCCATCACCGATGCTACGCGACGCTCGAACTACTCGGCCTAGTCCCCGACGGAGGATCTAGCCTAATTCGATCGTGGCCCGACGCCCTCTGGTCTTATCTGGACCCGCGTTATCGCTCTGTTCACCGCGTACCACGTACTTACGTGTTGACTCATTTTCTACACGATGTTGTCTTGTTCACGATGTTGGTGCAAGTTTCCATCGCTCCTTCCGAGCATTTCGTTCTGCACTTCCGCGTATTTTGGGCAGTCAAAACCTATATGTTGTGGTGTCTCCTCGATGTGGCCAGGATGTTAGGTCGTGCTTCGGGAAGAGACCCTCCACGATCAATTTAAGCTTGTCTGGCCACATCTCAGCTGGTGTCGAAGGACCTTTGATCTTTGCCATAACGACTCGATACGCATTACCCCGCGGATTAGTGTATGTTTCTCGGCACAGCTCCTTGTAGCAATTAGATTTACTAAGCTCGATCTCCCGTTTGAGTGCAGTTTTAGCTCCTCTTGAAGCTGTCCTTTGCTCCCTTCTCTCTAATTTTGGTCCTGCTCTATGAGCCTTCTGGCTCTGAGACAAGCAGCTAGAAGCGTGCTGAGCGTGTCATTCAACCAGTAGGCTGGTTTTCATTTGTTCCTCGGCTCCAGTTTTTGCGTCACAAGCCGTTACGATCCTCGTTATCGCCGTCTTGACGAAGTGCCTCAACGCTCAGGGTATCGTTGGCCAATGCAATAGCGAATCGCTAGATGGTCGCTACTCTCCAGTTGATATTCGCCGAAAGTGCAGGACTGCAAAACGTAACGTCAGTGATGGATTCCCTTCCGTTTCTCTGAAATGTGCTAACGGAGCCTTCATTGTACAAAAGTACATCTAGCTTCGCTAAAGCTTCCTCTTGCGTGGGTTATTCTGCTGTCCCACACCATAACCCAGGCATTGAAGTCTCCTGCAATGAGTATCGGCTTCATTCCGATCAACTTGTCAGTTAGCTGATCCACTATCTGGCTGAACTGCTCCACTGTCCACTTCAGAGGTGCATAACAACTGTATCGTTTAATTTGGCAATAACGAAGCCTTCACCTGAATTGTCCACCACTTCCTAGATAGTGAATCTGCCCATAACGTATATCGCAGCCGTTACAATTCTATCCACCACCCAGTTGCCATTATCTGGTGGAACTTGATACAGCTCTGCAATAATCGCCTCGTCACACATATTTTCTGTAATAAGTTGCACACGTATATATGCAAAATGTCTTGACGCCAAAAGGATTACGCCCATTTTGAATAATCCAAGAACATTCAGGGTTATAAGCTTCAAGGTTTTTTAATTCTTCTGCAGCTTCTTATTGACCCCTGGATTACGTCCCAATAAGGACAAACCATGCATCTTAGCTTACTGTTCTTAGTACTCTTACTTGAGCTTGATTGGCCGTTCGTGGTTGCTACTCCAGTATCGTCAGGTCAGCTGCACTTACACAAGAAACCAATCAGATAACTGCTTGGGACCAACAGACACCCTAGTGTATAATTGCTGGTGATCTTCTATTTTTAAGCAACAATGGCGCCTGCTACGTCAGAATGCTGACTAATGAGGCATTAATGATACATTGAACTGGCACCCACAGTAGACCGTATATACCACTGCCTCTACGCTAGTTCAAGCGAGAAGGTGTAGGAGTAGTATAATTTTTATGGCAGAGAGGTTTGCTGTTTGATAATCAGACTGCCTATGTATCAGGCGTTAGTAGAGGCGTATTATAATGATATACGTATGAGCCTATGCATGCTATAAAACTTTTGACTTTTACTGTGCGCTCTGTTTTCAAGCTACCTGCTGAGAGAGCAAGACAGCACCAACATCCGGTGCACAGTAAAAGTCAAAAGAACAAAAGAGTTTATGGCACGTACAGAGGTTCATGGAAGCGAAGGGAAACGGATTTTTTTTTTGTCTCGGTTTCTAGCGAATGCTTTGAACTGTGATATATTAAGAGTGAAAGACAGAATCAAGTGAAATATTCAACTTTGCACAAGGAAAGGGACGAGCCTGGGATTAAACACATGACCTTCTACTTATAAATCAGAAGCGGTAGCCATTGGAGCACCAACCCCTTTCGTTAGTGTTGTTATGAGCTTTTCCATAGTTATGAACTGAGAGCTTTCTTTATCAATTGACCATTTTTGCATTTGTAAATCGTGTGGAAAGCACGAAGATACTTTAAGCGCAGAGAAGTTGTCCTCGACTGTTGGAATTTTTCAAGCGTAATCAGGAAATTATGAATTTATTTTCAAACGAAATATAACCGAGAAAAGTATAATATTATGATGGGTGAAAAATATATTTGTTGATCTTCTGAGGCCTCCAAGTACATTCAAGACTATGGAACTTAAACCTAGACGCAAAATTTGATATCTATTGCAGCACTTCCCAAACTCAAGCCTTCTGCTGATTTTTTTGTCTCTCTTCAAGCGATCCTGAGACAAACTGGTGTGCCATAAAATGCAAGTTTTGGAGTATTGCCATGCTCCAACAGATTTAAAGTTATTCATGCCCTGAAGGAAGATTTAACTATATGGTATTGACAATGGCTTGTATTGTGATAAAACTTAAATTGTTACTTGGGAAGCAGGTTATGACAGTACTGTTGAAGAAAGAAGAATTATTTTGCAAAAAAAAAAAAAAAAAAACAATCACGAAAGTTGTTTCTTCTGGCAGTTTGGTGTAGGCTGAGGAGTAGTAAACTTAAATTTTTACTTGTTTTTTCCTTCTATTAGCATCATTTGAAACAGTGATTCAAATATTCCGCGGCTGCTAGAAAATTTTTGAAGAAGAGTGTTCAAACTTCAATTGTTAATTAATCAAAATAAAGAATTTATGAATCAGGTCATAGTGGAACACATAAACTTTCATGCTCTAGCATTGATTTCTAGAGAAATTTTATTGTTTGTCCAATGAGTAGTGTTTGCAGCTTAAATCCAATATTGTAGAATATTTTAATATTGAGTATTGTTTTCAAAAGGATGTTTACGGTAAAGATCCTGAATACATTCAATTCAAATTCGCAACATTCGTAAAAGTTCCTTTGAAAGTTCATTTGAATATTTTTCAAAAATAGCATAAGCATAGCATAGATGATCGTACAATTCGTAGTTGCTACTCCGTGATTGACCATAACAATCGAAGTTGCACAGAGAATTAATGAATGAGGCTTGGGATTCGCTTACCATTCTCAATGTGCACAAATCGAAAGCTCAAATTCAAAAAGTCAATAACGGCATCGGCAACGTCCTTACGGTCATCGGGGAAGGGAAGGAATGTTAGTTCGACAACCGATGTTACTAGAGACCGAGATCACCTTTGCATCTCCACAGTTGTCATGGAAATGATATTGGGTTAATGCGATAAGGTAGAAATCTGGGAGTCACCAATGTTTGGTGATGCGATCTATGATATAATCACGCCTAACCCGTTTCGCGAAATAATTCGATAATCGCATTGTACACCGAACAAGTGTTCGTCACTCGCCCACGCAAGAGCAAGCGACGCGATCAGTAGATCAAACACTACTAACGATCCGAGGCGCTTTTTCATTTCACAGAGCGAACGACGCGCGACATGTTTGATCCTGCCCTCATCGCCTGCCTCCGCAGGAACAAGCGACAAGGTCAAAGGATCAAAACATAAAAGAACTATCTTAAATAATAATACAACGTGAAATTTAGAAGTCACCGTATAGTTTGGTTGTGCATCGAAGAAATATTTTGAGGAATAGGGACACAAAATCAGGATGTCACCAAGAATCTATCAAAGTTAGCGTAACAATTTGTTATAATTTTTTAAATCAGGCCATAGCCACATATGGCACCTAAACACATTCTGCCAAGAATTTCGAAAGATTCCATAAAAAATCTTAAATTTGACCAGTGTTCTGTATTGGGTTTTTTCTGATAGTTTTGAGATAAATTTGTCAAAGTATAGACAGTGCAAGAAGGAAAGTGCAAAGATTGTTATAATATGTAGGTCACTTGGTTGGTAAATGGCTGGGCATGGCGTACCATTGGTACCTCGCGTACCTGAAGGAATAAAATAGACCCCTTTGTGCGGTCCTTAGCCTCTTGCCCAGCAACTCTTATCCCTACCTCCTCGCGGTACTGGCCGGGGTACGAGTAACCTTAGGGAAGATCGGGTAACCAACCCCCGGTGGGAACTTTGGTCGTATGCTGACAGGGAAGGGGGGGTTTGCTCTTGCTTTTGCTTCTGCAAACCTTGAGCGTCTGTACTCCATGTTAGGAGCGGCTCACAACAGCGTCTGTTCCCCATGTCAGGGGCGGCTGATCATCGTCCGAGTGCCAGAGAAGCTAAACTGCGCACTATGGTCCTCCGAACATTTAGGGGGAATGGTCCTCCGGAAATCTAGGGGGTTGGTGTCAGGCCCTGCAAGCCAGCCGTAAAAAAATCAAGCAACGAATAATCAACGAGAGAATACGAACCGGGACAATCGGCGAAGACCACAGCGACGTAAAGGGACTAGCGATTGGAAGCTCGGTACGTGGAACTGTAAATCTCTCAACTTCATCGGGAGCACACGCATACTCGCCGACGTTCTGAAGGACCGTGGATACGGCATCGTAGCGTTGCAGGAAGTGTGTTGGAAGGGATCAATGGTGCGAACGTTTAGAGGTAACCATACCATCTACCAGAGCTGTGGCAATACACATGAGCTGGGAACAGCTTTTATAGTGATGGGTGATATGCAGAGGCGCGTGATCGGGTGGTGGCCGATCAATGAGAGAATGTGCAAGTTGAGGATCAAAGGCCGGTTCTTCAACTTCAGCATAATAAACGTGCACAGCCCTCACTCCGGAAGCACTGATGATGATAAAGACGCTTTTTACGCGCAGCTCGAACGCGAGTACGACAGCTGCCCAAGCCACGACGTCAAAATCATCATAGGAGATCTAAACGCTCAGGTTGGCCAGGAGGAGGAATTCAGACCGACGATTGGAAAGTTCAGCGCCCACCGGCTGACGAACGAAAACGGCCTACGACTAATTGATTTTGCCGCCTCCAAGAATATGGCCATTCGTAGCACCTACTTCCAGCACAGCCTCCCGTATCGGTACACCTGGAGATCACCTCAGCAGACAGAATCGCAAATCGACCACGTTTTGATTGATGGTCGGCACTTCTCCGACATTATCGACGTCAGGACCTATCGTGGCGCTAACATCGACTCTGACCACTATCTGGTGATGGTCAAACTGCGCCCAAAACTCTCCGTCGTTAACAACGTACCGTACCGACGGCCGCCCTGGTATGACCTAGAGCGGCTCAAGCAACCGGATGTCGCAGCGGCATACGCGCAGCAACTCGAGGCTGCATTACCGGAAGAGGGTGAGCTGGACGAAGCCCCTCTTGAGGACTGCTGGAGAACAGTAAAAGCAGCCATCAACGATGCAGCTGAGAGCAACGTCGGGTACGTGGGACGGAGTCGACGGAACGATTGGTTCGACGAGGAGTGCCAGGAGGTTTTGAAGGAGAAGAATGCAGCGCGGGCGGTCATGCTGCAGCAAGGGACCCGGCAGAACGTGGAACGCTATAAACGGAAACGGCAACAGCAGACCCGCCTCTTTCGGGAGAAAAAACGCCGCCTGGAGGAGACGGAGTGCGAGGAGATGGAACAGCTGTGCCGGTCTCAGGAAACGCGTAGGTTCTATCAGAAGCTCAACGCATCCCGCAACGGCTTCGTGCCGCGAGCCGAGATGTGCAGGGATAAGGATGGGAGCATTCTGACGGACGAGCGTGGGGTGATCGAAAGGTGGAAGCAGCACTTCGACGAGCACCTGAATGGTGCTGAGAGCACAGGCAATGAAGGACGGGACAACGGAGGAAATGCCTTCGTCAGTACTGCGGAAGATGGAAACCAACCAGCCCCTACTTTGAGGGAGGTTAAGGATGCCATTCATCAGCTCAAGAACAATAAAGCTGCTGGTAAGGATGGTATCGGAGCTGAACTCATAAAGATGGGTCCGGAAAGGCTGGCCATTTGTCTGCACTGGCTGATAGGCACAATCTGGGAAACAGAACAGCTACCGGAGGAGTGGAAGGAAGGGGTAATCTGCCCCATCTACAAGAAAGGCGACAAGTTAGACTGTGAGAACTTTCGAGCGATCATCATTCTAAATGCGGCCTACAAAGTATTATCTCAGATCATCTTCCGTCGTTTGTCACCCGTAGTAAACGAGTTCGTGGGAAGTTATCAAGCCGGCTTCGTTGACGGCCGATCGACAACGGACCAGATCTTTACTGTACGGCAAATCCTCCAAAAATGTCGTGAATACCAGGTCCCAACGCATCACCTTTTCATCGATTTCAAGGCGGCATACGATAGTATCGACCGCGTAGAGCTATGGAAAATCATGGACGAGAACAGCTTTCCCGGGAAGCTCACGAGACTGATAAGAGCGACGATGGAAGGTGTGCAAAATTGTGTGAAGGTTTCAGGCGAACACTCCAGTTCGTTTGGATCCCACCGGGAACTACGACAAGGTGATGGACTTTCGTGCCTGTTGTTCAATATTGTGCTAGAAGGTGTTATGCGGAGCGCCGGGCTCAACAACCGGGGTACGATTTTTACGAGATCCAGTCAATTTGTTTGCTTCGCGGATGATATGGACATCGTCGGCCGAACATTTGAAAAGGTGGCAGACCTGTACACCCGCCTGAAACGCGAGGCAGCAAAAGTTGGACTGGTGGTGAATGCGGCCAAGACAAAGTACATGCTAGCTGGTGGGGCCGAGCGCGACAGGGCTCGCCTAGGTAGCAGTGTTACGATAGACGGGGATACGTTCGAGGTGGTCGACGAGTTTGTCTACCTTGGATCCTTGCTGACGGCTGACTATAACGTTAGCCGTGAAATACGGAGGCGCATCATCAGCGGAAGTCGGGCCTAAAAAGATTCACGCCCGCACCAAATGTACCATGTACAAAACGCTCATATGGCCGGTAGTCCTCTACGGGCATGAAACGTGGACGATGCTCGAGGAGGACCTGCAAGCACTTGGAGTCTTCGAACGTCGGGTGCTTAGGACGATCTTCGGCGGTGTGCAGGAGAACGGTGTGTGGCGGCGAAGGATGAACCACGAGCTCGCCCAACTCTACGGCGAACCCAATATCCAGAAGGTGGCCAAAGCTGGAAGGATACGATGGGCAGGGCATGTTGCAAGAATGCCGGACAGCAACCCTGCAAAGATGGTGTTCGCTTCGGATCCGGTTGGTACAAGAAGGCGTGGAGCGCAGCGAGCTAGGTGGGCGGATCAAGTGCGTATCGATTTGGCGAGCGTGGGGCAGAACCGAGGATGGAGAGATGTGGCCACGAACCGAGTATTGTGGCGTGAAATTGTTGATTCAGTGTTATCTGTGTAGATGTTAACTAAATAAATGAATGATGTAGGTCACTGAACACTCAAATATGTTTCAAAGATTTAACGAACAACGAAGTTTTTGAATAAATTTGAATAAATAGCGCTACGCCGAGGTAGGAAATTTACCATTCTAAACTATATCAAATGCTTTTTCTATGTCTAGAGGAGCAAAATCAATTGATGAAGTATTTGTTGTATTCATTTATAATCAGTGAACGAGTGGCAACTAAATTGTAATTCATTGTAAATTAAGCTACCCAACCCATTCCTTATTCACTCATATGTCGTCGTCCAACGAAACGTCGTTCAAATCCCATCTTCGCCTTTCAAAACGGAAGGACCCATAATCCCTCTCTAATGAGATCTTCGCAGCTACTTTGCGCAAATCTCCATCGCACATCTTTCCCCCCTTCGAATCTTGTTGGATGCCCAAAGCCGTCACGGTGCAAAAGCGGCGCTTAGCAATTTCAATATCCCGCGACGACCCGGCCGAGACTGCTTTTTCGAACGGCTTACATTGCCACTTCTGAACGACTACCATAAAACCGTTTTTCTTCGCAGCATCCTCCCACCTCGATGAGGAACGAAAAAAAAATCCACCAAGCAGCATAAAACCTCGCGCCTCGCAATCATAAATCGATACGGTGGAGTGCGAAAAAAGGTCATAAATTATGGTCGCACCGCACAGCCTGCGTTGTCGTCTCATCCTGTAAACTCCCGTTCCTTGCCTTCTATACAGCATTTCCAGCTCGGAACGCGAATCAATCATAATGAAGCTTTGTGCATGTAGTAGCTACCATCCGATATGACATTTTACATCAAAATTCCTTAGATTACGTTTTAAAAATGGTTCAACAAATAAGAGGATTTTTATCATATGAAAATAAAACTATTATATAAAATGTTTTGTTCTTCTTCTTTTAGGTGTTACGTTGAAACAGAGCCTGCTTCTCAGTTTAGTGTTCTTATGAGCACTTCCACAGTTTTTAACTGAGAGCTTTCTTCGCCAAATGACCATTTTTGCATGTGCATATCGTGTGGCAGATACGAAGATACGCAATGCCTAGGGAATTCGAGAAAATTCCCAACCCGTAAGATCCTCGACCGGCGGGATTCGAACCTACGACCCTCAGTTTGCTAAATAGCTGCGTATTTTCCGCTATGGCGATCTGGGTCCTTTTTTTAATGTTAGCCTTGCTATTTTCTGAAACTTCTTGAAAGACACAATTATATTAAAATTCTAAGTTTTCGAGTAATAAAACTTCAAAGTGTAATTATTCTCTTATTTGATGAGTCCTTTTCAAAACCAATACATGTGAAAAGTTATTTTCGAGAATTCGAAAAAGGTAGTGTCCACGCGATTTTCGTTTCGAGCTGGAAATGCTCTATAGCATTATTTTCGCGAATCGTCGCCCAGCCCGAAATTGGGTAAAATGTGTCGAACCAAGAACCTTTCGCCTCGTTTAGGTTGGCTTCCTCCTCCCATGCGTGACACAGACCTACCACGAAGGAATCGCTTCGCATCGAGGGCAAAGATTAGGGGTGTTGTTGGCTTATGGGACAGGCATCGGATTACGGGAAAGAAGGCAAAGGCAAGTGTGCGAGCGTGCGTGTGATCGTACTTCAGCCTACTTAGCTGAAGGTAGAGGCTGGGTGCGGATTCTAGCGAGTGTGGCAGACAGGCTCACTGCCGGAGGTGTCATCCCGAAGGATCAGGGATTAAGGATAGGAAACGAAGCATTACTTCCTCTTACGATGGCGAGGAGATGAGAACCGGAGAAATTGTGGGTGTTGCTTTTTTAAGGAGACGAATGTTCGTTTGTTTGGAAGAGAAATTCAATTTCAGTTTTGCCTCCCGAATAAATTTTTCCTTCGAAAAAAAAAAAAAATACGGGTGAAATGAATGCGATTATCTCATGTAAAATCATATAAATTGCCTTCTATGCTAAAAATTGCTTAAAATAATACAGTGGTTGGGTTTAATGAACAATTTTTGGGGTAAAAATAAAAAAAATCTGTGTTTAATTAAAAAGTAGTCAATAATATAATGAGATATAAGCATATATGTAATATAATCACTTAATTCACATATATGGTCGGTGTTCAGACAGACCGGACTATATGATATTTTGGCCTTGCAAAGATTAGTCAAGAACTTAAATAATTCTGATCTTTCCAATGCAATTTTAATACAGATGTTTCATCGAATAATTATGTTTCAATATTACAGCACACAATGCAAATATATTGTTATTCCAAATGCTTGGGGTACGTTTGACTGAAATCATGAAAAAGCACTTGGTTCAGTCTGACTAAACACCGACCATATGTAATATAATCAATTTTAATTAAAAAAAATGGCTAATTTTTTGTAGCTTGATCGAAAGAGCACAGATTTCTCGTTGTAATACAATTTTATTATGCGTCAATATTGAAATTTTTATGTTGTAAATGATTGAAAACATATTCTAATGACATTTCCATTGACATAATTACAACTTGTCCCGTAGTAAAATTTACCAATAACTCAAAAGGGATCTTCATATTATTTTCATACGCGTTCAAAATATATTAAAAATAAACTGCAGGCAAATTTGTTCGGCAGCCCATCTCTGTGGAAATTGTTTGTTCAGTCTCGAAATTCTCGTCAGCGGGAAGCTGGTAGAATGAATCATCTGAGTGTTTCCATTGGTGTGTTCTGATAAAAAAATAGTACAATTCGAATGGTGCCGAAACCGTAAATTACCTTACAATAATTCTGAATTCCTGTGTGAAACGAACTATTATGACGGGCATCCACCCTCCTCTTTTATTTCCAATGGGAAAAATGGACTCAGTTGTATTTCCAGACTAGTTTCCTGAAAACAGCTTTTACTATTTTTATCAGAAAAGTCTGAAGATTATCATCAATCTGCGTGTTGAGAACACGGAAATAGTATGTGCTGTTCATTGCACATGACTGCTTAACGTGAAGATGAATCGAAGCCAAGCCTCAAATTTTCAAGAACACAAATCTGGAGAACTGAACATCTGTTTGAACTAAAAACTTGATCGATTGGTCACTAGCTGGTGATGACCAATCGACTAAGTTTTCAGCTCAAAAGGGTGTTCGGTTCTCCAGATTCGCGCACTTAAAAATTTATTGTTTGGCTTCGTTTCATCTTCACCTAAATGATATAAAAAATTCAATTCAGGATATAATGCCTCTAAGAATTCTTCGGCATAAATTCCTGCAACATTTCTTTCAGGAAATCCTGAATTTCTCCCATTAAGAGTTTTTCGATGTTTTTCACTCAGAAATTCAATAAATACATCTCCAGGAATTTCTCAAGTGACTTAAGTAAAAGCCCTGGTAGCAACACTTTCTGGTATTTGCATTTAGACATTTTTTAAGATAATGCTTCGAAATTACAAGATCAATTCATAAGCTTTACCAAGATTTTTCAAAGAGATCCCCCAATAAACTCCTTCAAATTATTGTTTTAAATTTGTCTAACCCTTCCTCTAGATCATTGTCGTTTCGATTCTTTTTTCTTTGATAAAAATAGTTAACCCTGGGCTTGTTCATTTCGGTACCTGGACTTGTTTCCCTGCAGATGGAAGTCGTCAACTATCTTGAGCCTAGCTAAAGAAGGCTTATGGGGGCCGGCGATATTGCGCGGCTGGTGGAAACATATACCGTGCTGCATCAATATCCGGACGCTTAAGAGGCACGAAATGTTCCAGCTCAATTTTCACTGCCTTATTTTCTCATATGATTAAAGAGTGGTTTTCTTACAATTAGTTTAGGCTCATATCTTCATGAAAACAAAGAATATTTTAGTAAAAAATAGCAAAATAGTATGTAAATCGTGAAAATAATGTAGCATGTCTTGTCCTTAAACCCGGACACATGAATCAATATGCCGGACACTAATGAATCAAAATCCGGACATGTCAATTTAAACGGACCATATCTATATAAAATGCATTGAATTCAACTAGAAAATGGTTATTCCGGTAATGTTATATATGCGTTTGCTTTGTAATATAATATAATGGATAACTTTATGTTTAATTAGAACATTTTTTACCTCCATTTCTTGTTTGTGGTTCGAAGCTAAGACTATGCTGCAGCGTCTCTAAAAGAGTCGTGAATTTAAGCAGTTTTTCTGCGCAAATTAATTACCTTATCTTCGGTTGTATTGATAGCCACCATAGCTTTCAGTTTTCCTCAAATATGCTTCACAAATAGTACTATATACAGCAAATATATTGCGATATCAATGTGTGTCCGGCTAGAGAACCACTGGCTCACAAACCCGGACAGCGTCTTTTTGCTTTTGAATTAGTGAATGATTACACCAAATCACTTTTTTCTCGCAATATAGTTCAAAATCTATCATCACATTCACTGTTTTGAACCACCCAAGCAGTAAAACTTATATTTATTCACACATTCGCGAATGAACAAATTTTGAAAAGTTTATCGGAAACTTCACAACAAGAACTTGAACAATGCAGGAAAAATGCAAAACTGAAGTTGCGAATTTGTTTTCATTTTCATTCTTTTCTTTTCAAAGCTTACTAGATGGCAAATTATTGTAAAATGATGAAATAAGTTTAAATGTAAAGATACAAGCAAATATAGCTAGATTTTTATTTAGTTTATTCGTTTAATCAATATGTACCGATTGGGTGTCTGGATATTGGTCCCGTCCGGATTTTGATTCACCACGGTATCACACTTAGAATAAAACACAGAATTCGGAAAATTTTTCCCTTTTCACAGAAGTTCTGTGAAATTACACAGATTCAATCGGTAAAATGCCAATAGAATAACAAAAAAATCACAGTAAATCTGTAAAAAAATCCTCAAACAAGTCAGTAAAAGCTTCAAAAACAATCAACAATTCCACAAAAAATCTGTAAAAAATCACCGAACTATTCGGTGCTTTTGACAGATGAAATTTTTCAAGATTTACAGATCGTTCGGTGAAGTAAAAAATCACCGAACGGATTACCGAAAAATCTGCTGTTGAGAATTCGGTGAAATTTCACAGATATCTGTAATTAATTCTAAGTGTGTAGCAATCAACTTTTTGGCTACGAAGGTATTGTAAGGCTAATATCTATATAAATAAAAATGGAATGTTGTTTGTATGTCACGAAATGGCTTACGAACGGGTCAATGGATTTAAATGATTATTTCTCTATTTAGTTTGTCAAGGGTTCCAACGTGTTTGTGCGTATAATAATCCCAGGATATTCTCCGGGAAAGTTGAAAAAACGAGCGCGAACGAAACTGTCATTTTGTATGGGACGATCAATAACGTTTTCAACAGCCTACTTGATGGCAAGACGAAGTTTGCCGGGACCACTAGTATTGTATAAATTCCTTAGATTGTTCAAATCATTAATTTTTTTAAATCGTGACTTTTTGAATAAATCTAAGAGAACTACTCCAAAAAAGACTGTCAATGATCTTCCCAGGAGGACATTCAAAGAATTTGGCATTGCCTGGCCCCTTCCTGGTCAATGGAAATTATTTGCGTCATGGATACTGCACTTGTGTTTGGATTTCTGGCTAAATTTCTTCTGCATTCATGTTGAAAAAATGCATACTTGTATACTTTTTGACGAATTCTTTGACTTCTCCAAACAGTTAGGCTTCTGCCCAAGATCTCACCAGAAATCATTCAACGATTTTATCAACAGTCTGCAATATGTTTTATGAGTTATATGTCAAAATTATTTTAAGAAAGTCAAAATAAGTTGCCAAGTTTCCCTAAATTAATTCATCAAAGTATACGTCAAAAAATGAAATGAATAACTGCTCATATTCTTCAGGAATTTATTCTGGGATACCTTTACATTGCTCAAGGGTTTCATCAACAATTACTCCAGGGTTTATTCCAGAAACCGTTCCTTGGAATATCTTTAATGTCATTGACGAATCGTCGGCAATACCTCAAGGCTTTGGCTTAGGAATGTTTTTTTTTTCATTAAAACACGAAAATTCATGAATTGGTTCTAACAAGACTCACAGAAATTTGTTACATGGATTCCTCCAATCGTTCACCTTAACAAATTCTCCAATATATCGCCTTATTAACCTTAACCAGAAATTGTTTTGCAGTTTTTTTAGGCATTTTTCATGCGTTTCCTATTGAACTTGGTCAGGAGATAAACTCGGAATTCCACTTTAAAAATTATTATTTTTTACAGTCTTTTTAGTATGTGTTCACACTTAGAATTAATCACAGATATCTGTGAAATTTCACCGAATTCTCAACAGCAGATTTTTTGGTAATCCGTTCGGTGATTTTTTACTTCACCGAACGATCTGTAAATCTTGAAAATTTCATCTGTCAAAAGCACCGAATAGTTTTTGTGGAATTGTTGATTGTTTTTGAAGGTTTTACTGACCTGTTTGAGGATTTTTTACAAATTTACTGTGATTTTTTTGTTATTCTATTGGCATTTTACCGATTGAATCTGTGTAATTTCACAGAACTTCTGTGAAAAGGGAAAAATTTTCCTTTCGGATTTTTGATGACATGCTATTATTGCATTAATTTCGAAGCGCTTGCTGCATTCTAAATATACCTACAAAATGAATGACGCGAACGGGTTAAACGAATTGATTGAAACAAAACACTTACGGGGATTGCGAAATAAAACATTGTTATTCCCTGTGCACCTTAATTTTATTGGGATTGTAAAACAGAGAATTCCTTACAATTATTATACAAATATCAATCAGCCCCACTTATTTTGGATTCCCATTTTCTTTTTCAAAATAGTCACTTGGTTCTTATTCTATTCAACTTTTTCACTTGAAACAGCACCAATTTTGGATCAAGCCGCGATTGGCAATTGACAATTGGTTTCACAGATTTTCGGTGCAAACAATGAAATATTTCATCTTCACCGAACAGCATGTGAAAATTACAATTTTACAGAATTTTGTACTTTTTCTGCCTTTACAGAATATTTTGTAAATATTGAGAGTTGTGTTTGATCCTTCGACCTTGACGCTTGCTCCTACGGGAGCCGGCGATGAGGGCAGGATCAAACATGTCGCGCGATCGGTCGGGTAAAGTGAAAAAGTGGCGCGTTCGATTAGTTCTTTTTGATCTTTCGAAGTTGACACTTGCTCCTGGGCAGTGCAGCAAGAAAGCCCGAGCAGTCGTCAGTTGTTTTCCCTCTCGGGTCGTGCGCCTATTTTCTCTGAGTGCTTTTATATAGCCGATCAAATGAGTGAAGCTGAAAGTGGATTGTTGCTGCTCAAGGATGACGGATCAATTGGTGAGCTCGTTTCATGCTACTTTTTCTAATCTATAAAATATGTATGACTGCACCTTTAATCGTTACAACGGTGAGACGTAAATATGATTTTTCAACAAACTATGAAAGGTTCGTCACTGTGAGTGTCGACATAAACTCTGATTCATAAATTATTAATGTCTATTTTTTTTTTTCAAAACACCTTTTTCCTTTTACCTTTATTTTTGTAATTAAAAAACAACTTTGAATGGTTCGACACTACGAGTGTAGACTTGCGAAAGGTTCACTTTATTCAACAAACTTTGAAAGGTTCGTCACGTCAAGTGTCGGCATAATTTTTCTCTACATAGATATTGTTCATATCAAATGAAAAAATAATATTTACATATAAGCATGTTTATATCTCACCAATAATTATTTATCATGGTCTAATCGCTTATCAAAGTGAATCCTGTGACCCAACGATCCTCCCCATTAACAAACATCCCTCCCAGTAGCCTTTGTGGAGATGCAGAGGCAAACACGGTCTCCAAATAGCAAAGGTTACACACTAACATTCCTTCCCCCAATCCCACCTGACTGCAAGGACGTGGCCGGCGCCGTTATTGACCATGTATAAATAGAGGCACTGAATTATGCACACTGAAGAAGATTATGGCCAATCCCAGCCGATCTTCTAGTTGATTCTTTGTGCATTTTCACTGACTCCGGTCAATCACGGAATAGCAACCATTGATATGTGTAGTCAGTCTAAGCTAAGCTAAGCTAAGCTAAGCTTTACAGAATATTTTGTAAATATTGAACAGTTCTGTTCAAAACATTAGTGGTTCACAGAAAAATCCGTAAAAGCGTATTTTACAGTTCAGACTCTGTGGACTATTTCTCCGAATTCTGTGTTTTATTCTAAGTGTGATTCTTTCACCCCCAAGTACATGCTTCCAGTTTATTTTTCTTTAGACATCTTTAGTGATTCCTTTATTATTAATAAATAACTCCATGGACTTCTTCAAGGACTCCTCAAAGTGTTTTTATTCTTAATTTTTGTCTTCGTATTCTTGATGCAATTTAGCCTTAGACTAATCAAAAAAATGTTCAGGAATTCCTTATTCGAACTTCTCCAAGAACTCTTTTGAAGATTCTTCCAGAAATTCAGCTTATTCTTCCACTGTTTTTTTTTTTTGCAAGATTCACATTATGCTTAATATTTCATGATTATTCTGAGAAATTTCTAAGCAATTATTCTTGGAATTTTTGTAAAGATTTTAATACGAATTTTACCTTTATCTTTATAAATTGCAATACTTTAGAAAGGAATTTCTCGTAAATCTGCCAAAGGGTTTCAACAAAGTGATTTGTTAAAAATAGTTTTCCGATGCAATGGTAGGAATTTCCCCAGAAATACCTTTTGAGTCCGAAGAGTCTTGCAGGTTACCTCCGATAAATGGAGTTTGCGTAGGAATTTCTGCTGTGATATTATAAGAATTCTGAGAGTTCCCCAAAAATTCAAATTGAGACATTGGAATTATTCAAGCGCCCTTTCGGAAAAAAACTTATTCAAGAATTTTACGAGAAGAAGCTCCAGTTATGAAACTTGATTTGCTACAGGAATTATATGTAAACCGTTTCGCTTTTTTTTTTGTCCAGCAGTTAATCCTGTAGATTTCATGAAAAAAAAAAACTGATGGCTATTCTCACGAATTCTTCGAATATACAAAGAGAAGTTATGCCTAAGATGCATTAGGAATTATTTGAGAGATTTTTTCAGAAATTGGAGGAATGAAAAAAATCAAACTATCCCTTAAGAAGTTTTATGAAGAGTTCCTGAGAAAATTTTACTTTTCATTTTAGAGAAGTTTCCCAAGACATTCATGAAGAAATTATGGTGGATAAATGTAGGAGTTTTGGTAATCTGAATTAAATTATTTGTTTTTTTTTTCTCAAAGCTATCTCTGAAAGTAATTTTAATGAATTCATTAAGAATCTCTAAGGAAATTTCTTAGAGAAAATTGATGGCATATTTCCAGAAAAATGACCAGAACCAATGCCTGAGGAAATATATTGAGTCTGAATCGATTCCTTGAATGATGATTCTTTTATGAATTCGAGTGAAATTATTTGAAGCTAGCTGATGAAAAATTGGGTGTATGATTGGTTCAACTCTTACAAAAATTTTAAGCTTAATTTAGAACAAATTTAAAGGATTCGTCTACGAAAGAATCACTGTATGTTGGAATACAAGTGATGAACTCATGCCTTCTGTTTTAAAGCTATCGATTCAAAATAATACCCAGAGAAGCCAAATGCCTGGGATTTATTTCTTATTCTTTGGAAGAATACTTGAGAGATGTTGGGAGAAATTTGGTTATTCTTTGCAGAAATTCATGTGAAATCTATTTTTGGAAATTCTTGGTTGAACTTTTTGGCGTTCTACACGGTTTTTGTAAACTTTATTTTGAAGATAATGGTGTGAAAAGTTTTAAAATTGCTTGAAAAATAACGAAGTTATAGTGACTTTACTGAGAGCCAATTTATAAAAATTGAAAAATTTACATTCAAGACGCTTGCGCCACTTCTAAATGCTAATAATTTTAGGTCAAACTTTGAGGTTTCTATTTTTATGTAATTTGGATTCATAAGAACACACGAGTTTTTGGTTTTGAGAACTTTTGAAAAATAAGCCGCACCCTAGTGAGGAGGTTTTGTATAATAATAATAATAATGCTAGGTTAAAAGGTGTAATACGCCCCCCTTAAGGAAAAACTGCTCTGTCGCAGTAGCAAATGCATCACTTCTAAAGTTTTCTATATCAATGTGTTGCTTACTTAGTGGGCCATGCTCTGCTTGCAACTTTCTCTTAACAGGTTACTTCAAAAGAGTGTACACGAACATCATTTTGTGAATGGTCCCAATGTTTACGTTTCAAAACAAACCGGGCAATATGCCCCTCCCATATAAAAAAGGTCCACAGCGTTTTCCACCACCTGCTAATCTTAAAAGGGTCCAATAGCAGTCGTCTTCCGGTAGAATTTTTTTTTGTGAAGTATAATAGTAAAGAATGGGCAAAAGCAAAATTTTAAACCAAAAACCTGATCTTCGATATTTTTAGAATTTCTATTGATTGTTTATACTTTTCAAAGAACATATATACGCAACATATTTTTTTCGTGAATATTGAGAATTGTAATCATATTTACGTGTTAAAGAAAACTCAATCCCGTGAAAATGCAGAAGGGCGTATTGTCCCGTTGGGGCGTATTACTCCGAGTTACCCTAAATGTTTCTGTGGGGATTTGGAATCTAAACTTGTAACGAACTGAGTTATTGGGTCACCAAGTGGCTCGGTAGCTTAGCTGCTAAAGCGCTCGAGACCATACATGAGTCCTAGGCTCGAATCCCATCTGAGCACGTGAATTTTTTTTTCATAGTTTCACCCATAATTTATCCATCTTTACCACGCGTAATGAGTTAATTAATTTAATTGTTTTGCGTGTAATTCGTAAATAATTTTTTAAAGTCGAGGAACTAGAAAGAATTAAATATCATGAACAAATTAATATATCTTTAAAAGAAATACGAGGAATGACATTTGATTGATTTATTTATAAAGTTAATTTCTAGTACTTTTTGAAAAAAAAATCGCGCAGGACTTTGTTACGAATGATTTTTTTTTCACTTTCTCATCGTAGTAGGTTGTTTTTCATAACGGAGTAGTGTTTGTTTGATACGTTGAATCTGTTGCATGATTCATTGTGGGCGAGTGATGGAGTTCAGATCGAATGTGTCCAGTTCGCGTTGAACGTGTGAAAAAGAAAAAAAAATCAGCAGTGTCCGGGTTGCTTAGTAACCGCACTATCGGTATCGCTCATCCGTGTTAAGAGGAAAACAACCATCATCGTTGCAAAACCAGTTTTTTTTTTGCTCAAAATTGAAGCAATAGCCATGAAAATCCATCATTGCATTACACTTGCTATCTGTAATATAATGATAGATTTTTATGAGAATTTCCCTTATTTTGTACGGAAAAACTGGTTTTCAATTTTTAATGATTGTTGATGGTTGGATGACGGATTCCTGAGCCTTAATACTCACGTATTCAACTCAAATTATAGCTTTATCATTCCCATATACAATCTCCCAGTGTTTTCTTGTGAAAGTGCAAAGGACTTCTCGTCTTCTATAAAGCAAATAACACGTAAACGTTTTACATAAACCTTTTTTTTATTGGACTCTGAGCATGTTTCAAGAATTTTATCACTACGGAATTTTATTAGGAATGTACATAATATTGACAAGGGGCCTTCCTTAGCCGAGTGGTTAGAGTCCTCGACTACAAAGCAAAGCCATGCTGAAGGTGTCTGGGTTCGATTCCCGGTCGGTCCAGGATCTTTTCGTAATGGAAATTAGCTTGACTTCCTTGAGCAAAGAGTATCATCGTACCTGCCACACCATATATGAATGGCAAAGAATGATATCAGTTTATAACTGCTGGAGTGCTCATAAGAACGCTAAGCTGAGAAGCAGGCTCTGTCTCAGTGAGGATGTAATGTCAAGAAGAAGAAGAAGAAATAGTGATAATGTAGCCAAACAGTTAAAAAACAAAAAAAAAATCTACTGATACATTGCTCCTCCGAAGAGTCCAAAGTAAGAACTTTCCAAGAGATAACTTCCCAGCGCAAAGTTAGAACTTCCATCATCCTTTCCCATCAAAAGGAATAGCTGTTGCGAGAAGCAGGAAGAACCCAACACCAAGACAACTGTTCCGAGTGGAACCACATAAATATTTTTATCCCGCTGGAGTGTGAAATTTTAATAAGACCGAGTTTTTCAACAGTTTTTTTTGTTTGTGCTGATGCTGCTGCTGCTGCCTTTTCCATGCGGTTCCATTCAAGGAGTGTTTGGTTCTGCGCATGCATCAGTAGCAAACAAAAGCATAAATTATGTTGGGTCGAGGAGTTGTTGGTGTTTTTTCGGTTGCGGGGTGTGATTTTTTTTTCGTCTTCGTCGTCTTTTGGATGTTCTAGTCTGGTGGCAGCAGCTTGTTATCTCTTGTTTGTTTCTGTTTCGCCTATATCTGTCAGAGCTAAGAAAAGCCAAATTTGTTTCGATTTTCCTCTGAGCTCTCTAGCATGGTGGCATTTCGGTTGGGTGCTATTTAGGTTTGTTTGGATTGCCGTTTTTTGCTTGGGAGGTATACGTACATACTTTCGTTTCGATTGTGGCTGAAGTGTGCATCACGAGGGGAAACGAGTGCTGAGTTATACATTTTTTTACGGGACACGGATGCTGGCAGCCGGTGTCGGAGTTGAAAGATATCGTTATGGCACTTTTGACAGTTATTTTCATGTAAATTAGGCAGCAAACTAAAAATATGTGCGCTGACGGTGGGTGGGTTGCGGAACTACGTGGGTTTTGTTCTTCGGGCGAGGAATGAGACCGAAAAGGGAAAACGAGGAAGTGATAAATGGGAGATTGATTCATTTATTTGGGATTTAATTAAGCTATAAACATGTGACTGCAGCCAACTTGAACGCTGGGTCATGGACCACCAAGTATGATTAGGCTTAGATCTGATAAGTGTTTTTTGTTCGAACTTATTTTTTTTTTCATATCATATTAAAATAACTTTGTTCGGAAACTCAATGAAAAGCAAGCCAAGTCAGTTTGTCCCATTGTTAAATTTCCACGCATAACTGCCCCACTACTGCATTTCTACGCGTAACTGTCACACTATACAATTCGCAGCGCTGACCTCGAACAAAATATTCAGTAGGCAGTTCTTAATTAGCTGGTGTTGGGGAAAATCGTTTTGAACATCTTCTTATGTTGGCTTTACATCCCATGCGGAACACAACCTATTTTATGTGTATTATCAGGATGCGAGCCTGGTGTCAAAATTGATTGAAATTTTCAATATCAAAATATTATTTCCCACCCGTGTTTCATTGAATTACAGTTGAATTTTCAGGGGCGATCACAAAATTCTTTTAGCTTTTGGAACCGTGGCCATCGATTAGAAATTTACCGTAATTTTGGATGCATCACGGGGAGTACTGAAGTAATTCCACTTGAAGAATTAGTAACCACTTTAATTTCGAGTCCACAGCTTGCGACAAATCAACTTCATGATTTAGCACACCCAGTCCAAATAAATATAGTTCGACCGTTTTTGGATGACTTGGCCACATGCTGGGTTGTTCCGAATACCGGTTCACTGCTAGAAGTGGCCATCATATTGGCGAATCTGAAACCTGGCTTGCGACATATCAATTTTCATGAATTTGCAAATCAAGTCTAAAGGTGGTTAAAATGTATTTGAATGACTTTACCACACGTTGGATTTTTCCGAATTCCCGATTCCCTGGATGAAATGGTCACTAAACTGTCAGTTCTGGAAGTAAGCTGGCAACATTAAACTTCATAAATTCCCAAATGAAGGCTAAACAATGGTCATTCAAACGTTCTTGGATGACTTGATTGGTTGGTTGGTTTGACCTTATTAACGAGATTTTTAGCCCTAGGCTAGTTCATCTCGGGACCAACGGCTTTACTTCCCTTCCGAAGGAAGTCGTCACTATAACTTTTTACATCATAAGTGACTATGTCGGGGATGGGATTCGATCCCAGGTCCTCGGCGTGAGAGACGAGTGTTCTAACCACTACACCAGGTCCGTCCCATGACTTGATAACATGCCAGGTTGTTTTGGATACCCTGTTCCCCAGAGAAAGAGGTCATCATATTGGCGGTTCGGAGACCTATCTTGCAACATATCAAACTTCATGAATTTGCAAATCAAGTCAAAAGAAGAATAGTTCAAGAGGTTTTGAATGATCTGGCCACATACTGAATTATTCCGGATAGCTGGTTCTTCGTTTTGTATTTCTTTACTTCCCCATATGTGGCATCGTTTGGCACATGTCACTTGAGCCTTCATTAGGTGCCTTAACATAGTCTTGAGGATGAAATTTCTCTTCATGCGGTACAAACTATACGTAAACGGTCATCTACAGCAGTATGCTTAGCACATAATTGGTCACTACTATCAATGGGACTGTTATGCGTAGAAATTCACCAAAAACCCCGTATTTCTAGGCATAACAGTCCCACTTTGAATTTCGTAGCTAAATTTACTTTATTCCCATAATACAAACTCTTGACTTTAATGAACACGCTATTCTTTATACTATTGTAAAGATTTTAATTTAAATAACTACACTTGTGGGCAATACGAGGCCTAAATGTATTAAAATCTTTGAACGCATTTTTCTCGATTGCATTTTTTGGAACATGGGACAATTATGCGTATAACGGCAGTGCTCATGTAATAAAAATCATGCATTGGAAATGTGTACGTTTAATCATCACTATCGGAAGAACGATCATCATCACTTCCTGTCTCATCTTCAGTTCCACACTCACTGCTATGGCTCTGAACAGCGGGTGGTAGCTGCAACACGTTTCTGGACATCTGAGAAGACTCGTCAAGATTTGAACAATTCTCTGTTTGCACAGAAACTTCAGCGATATCCTCAGTTTTCTGTCGTTTGTTCCTCTTCCTTGAGGATGATGCTTAACGCTCACCATTTCCGTTTTCATACCGTTTAATCTCCAACATCTTGTACCTGAGAAGGCTCTTAAACAAGTTTTCATTCTGCTCGCGAGTAGTAGAGCAATCTGCTGCGTGTAAAACTTGCATCGTTTTGAATGAAATTGGGAAAGGTTGCTTAAAAGTTGATTTTCAGGCCAGGGTCACCTGTTGATCCTTTCTTCGTCCTTTTTTTCCCATCCAAGAATAAGAAATCAGAACATTTGGAGCCAACAGTTTCCGCATGAGTGTTCGGAACAATGGTCCACTGTCTCGTTTTCCGTTCAAACAGTAAATCGAATGCAAATAACGGAAAAACTTTTCGGAAAATTTTGGATCAGCCGAACATTGTTCAAAACCCTTAAACGATTCGTCGGAATCGATTTTTGTCATTTAGTCGAACTCAGAAAAATCCTCTTCTTGGCGCGTTGCAATTGTTGGCACATCATTCTTATTTCTTAAAGCCATAAGTTTATTGAAGTTGGCCATGAAATCTGTCAGTTTCACTAACAGTCCTTCCTGGAGCGTCCAAGTCCGAATCTCAGTAGTGATGTCGAATAGTTTCCCCTCAAAAACATTTAGACGATCATTTATTTTCCGGAGCTCGATAGTTGTTGGCGAATAATCAGGTTCATCACAGGCTGGCGATGAGGCACCAACCATGTTACAATCGTCATCTCCCAGATCAACCTCGTCTTGCTTTATGGAAATGGACAATGGTTCCTCGGCGATTTCGTTGCTGTTATCATCGATCGCATAGTAATATCCATTAGCAAGTTGTGTATACTGCTTTCCATCGGTACCCGTGACAACTGGAAGACTTATCTGCTGAGACACCTAGAACAGGAAACATCAAATCTCTTAGTATTAACATCATGAAACCAATCTAGATCAATGTTTCACCATACTTGCCATGTAGCATAATCTACGTAAGCCTAATTGACAATTTCAGCATTTGAACTGTAGTTAAACCTCCATGTGTCGATGTTCCATTACTCGACATCGATTCATGGAACCATACTAAAAACAAAAAATCATGGTTACTGTTATGGTTCTTACAACTTTACAAAGAATATCTCTCATATCGACTCATGGAGGTTTGACTGTACATTATTAAACGTATGGATGCAAATATTATGTTTAAATATCAATAGCACATTCGTTCTATCGCTCATCTAGATTCCTGCGCAGAAAAAATCTGAGTATTCCTTATTTTCCGGTCATATAACGATAATGTACTAAAACTACAGTGGCTCTTACGTCGATTATGCGAACATATGCAGCATATCAGCATACCAGCAGCCACTCATTTTATTAGAAGTTTTGTTTCAAAAAATATCAAGACACCGTTGGAAGAGCACTTACCCCTTTTACAGCTGATACACAAATTTTAAATTTTTCCTGCGAAAAACGTTACTTAGGGGGCAAGGGGATTCAAATTTAAATTTCATTGTTACGTAGTAATTAGATGCTGCCTAATTGAACTTCAATATAATCATCCAAATTAGTGGTTGGAATTGTTTTTTGAGAAACACTGCTCTAGAAACTGGATCACAGTGGGACGAAACTGAAAATAAACGGTCAGAACTTTTGAGACGCCATATGTGTCTTCGGGACGTTGTTTTGAAATAGCAACCCGAGTAATAATAGAAAATAATTTGTTAATTAAACTGAACAAATCATGCGACCAAAAACACATTGTTAGAAATATATTTTTGAGCGATCGCTACCTAACAAAATTTTAGTTCTACTCCTCTAGAGGTTTTGCCCGTATAGTTGCAGACTCAGACATGTCCAAACACTGCACTGCACGGCGAGCCTCTCTGTAACACACCACCGGGCGTACAAAATACAGCACTCAGCTCTCGTGCATATAAACGAACACGACACGCAGCAATCGAGACACCAGTGTCGGTGCTCGTGCTCATTTTTGCCACCGTGCTTTATTATTCGGATAGCACCGTAGCCGAGTGTTACCGATTTTAGAAGACACTCGTGCAGTTTTTACGTTCGGTGTTGCGCATTTTTGGTCGATGCTGAGCGGTGCTGGTAGGTGACGAGTTATTAGAATGCAAAGGGATAACACAAAAACTACTGCTGGTAGGTACACTGTAAGATCAAAGTACTCTTTAAAGGGTAAAAAAGTACCCTCTTTGAGAGAAACTAGTTTAACTCATAAAAAGAGTAAAGGGCCTTTACTCTTTAAAGAGTAAACGGCTTGTACGTCAGATCAACGAGTAAATTTTACCCACTATGCGAAACATATTTTTTGAGAAACAGAGTAAAATTTACTCTTTTTGCAAATATGAAAATTGAATTTGATGGAAAAGTTTATTTTCGGTAAATTATCAATTATAACAACGCCTTAATAAGACCACAACATTTTATTAAATGAAGTATATACATTTTCAATAGTTCCTATGTGTTTAATTCGTTAATGCTGAATAGTTTTGCGGCTGGATGGCAAACGAGGATGCTGCTTCCTAATATGCGGGACATGCAACGGGATGGATTTGGTCGCAAAAGTATCCTGTAAAATATTTTTGTTTGCTTAATAAGCTCACGGCATGAATAAAAATTGTACCTACCTTGGAACTATTTGCATTTTGATTTGCTAGTTTCGTCATTAACGATATTAATCTTCAAAGTATTACAGTCACTGCTCCGATGAAGGACTAGTGTATTGCAAGTTGCAAGACATTTTTCACCCACTATGGAGTAAACTACCGGAATATATGAAAGTATACAAAATACCCTTTATTTGGGAAAAAAAAAATGTACCCACTATTTGACGTTTCCATATATCAGCAAATAATGGGTATTCTTCCCCCATTAAAGGGTAATGCCGAGTTTACAGTGTATCGAATCTTATGAATCGCGTTGTTCCATCTATGATTATGATACATTTTGTTATGCGTAGGTTTTATTTCGCATTGATGCGTTTGAACGCGTTCATTATAATTAAATTGAACTTATCATCAATTCAGGAAATATTTCTCAGGTATAATCCTAAATCCATGCTTCGGTTACTATGCACGAATGCACGATTTCACTAATTTGACGTTTAGGCGGTGCCGAACTCATTCGTTGCCATGGTCACGTAAATAACACGGCACCGCTCAAACGTCAGATAGTGAATTCGTGCATCGGTCCATTGTAATGCATTGCGATTTGAACGGGCCGTTCGAGAGCAGCGACAGGCTCTGGCTCGAGAGTTCAATGCCTACTGCGTTCTCGTGCAAAATTTGAACTCGCTCCTTTCATTTTTGGCTCGCGTTCAGTTAAAATTGCATCACTGGGCACACTGGGCATAGGTTTTTCATATGGTCTTACTTGTAGTGATCAATTTCTATAAGAATCTTATCCAATTTCGAAACATATTTTAGCATTTAACGATTGACGGTCACCAATTATAGTTTCGTTTGCAAGAAACATTGCGTAATTTTATTTTATTTTGACTTAATTATAATTAAAGAACATTGTCTAATTGATTGTCTGATTCGCTTCTATTCAAAGTAGATCAACAGGAGTAAAACAATTATTTTGTATTGAAACAGTTATTTCACATGAATACCAGATTTAGATTGACTGTTAAGTCAATCAACTAGGACAGATTATGCTGATTAGTTTAATTTATGAGCCGATTCTTGTCTATTGAAATACAGTCGACTCTCCACATCTCGATGTTCTACATCTCGATATCTTTCCCTATTGAACAATAAGGACTGTTCATTTTATAAAGTGGACACCTTGTGCATGCTGTATCTTTCTTATTAATCAATGAAATTTCAATCGGTTTTTTGCACATCGTTCGACTAGTATTGTACAATGTTGTGATAATAAAAATTCTCCAAAATAATTAAATTTCACACGAATATGGAACAACGATTAGATCGGTCGATTTTTTGAGGTTATCAAAATCAATGATTGTAAGAAATTGGCTGGAAAATTCGATTATTCATATTTTCTATTTTCAAAAAAGGCTTGTTCTTCGAAAGCATCATCAATCAGAAGCCTGATGGAAAAAATCAAGTTATTTTTGGAGCAACAATTTTACAGATATAATAAAATCAATTTTCCCGTATATTTTTAAAGAATTTTTTTTTAAATTCGATGGGAATTGATATGAGTAGAATTTTTTGTGTAAAAGTACGTCCTGACGGAAGTCCTAATATAGTATTAATATGAAAAATAACTTACGCCTTCATAGAGTTACTTAGTAAGTCCCCACGTCACATTCAAAGCACAACAGAAACACAATTGTTTTATTCTTAGAAGATCTATCAAAGTACATTGACAATCATCAAAATTGGCAACACTACTGTAATAAAATCGATTTTATTTTCCACATATTATTTTCATAATATGTTATTCTGAGATTACCAATTGAAAAATTCGGAGAAAACTGTTTACAATTTGCTGTAGATCGATAAATATGCGTACATGATTTTAAAAGTATGAGACTTTTTAGTAAAACGACCATAAACAGTAAAATTTATACTTAAGACTGTAGTTTAATCTCACGATTTAGCTTTCGTTTATACTAATATAGTTTCTTTAGTGATCCAAACTAGTTTTGAACACGCTTTTTACTTTTCTCTTTTGCTGGGAGTGAAAGGATGGTGTATCAGCAAATTTGGCCATAAATGGGTAAATCACTAAAGTTACCTAATGTCATAGAATGGTGGAATATAATTGATATTTTTAAAGCTTTACCTTTAGTAGAATAGTAAAGGATGCAAACATACAATTTGTTCATAAAAATAAGGATTTTTGTTTTGCGAAAAATAATGTTAAACTTTGACGGACAGCTTTTTTTAAGAGTTTTTGGAAAAACTATTTAGCTCTTCAACCAAAAGCATTTTCAAAGATTTTATATTTTCATACCATTTTAGAATAATAGGTCAACGATACACAGAAAACCGATTACGATTTTATCAATAAATAAAGAAGATATAGCATAAACAAAGTGTCCACTTTATAAAATAAACAGTCCTTATCAAAGCATACTATACCAGATTTAAATGATTCAGAACAATTTGGAAATTCGAAATGAAGTTTGTTTGTTTATTGTTTTTCTAGTAACGTATTGATTTTCAATCTAGTGTTCATTAAATTAATGTTCTTTGTCTCGATCTCTCCCTATCTCGATGGTCCCTTCGATATCGAGATGTGGAGAGGCGACTGTATATATTGTTTCTATGTTAAATTTAGCAATTACAAACATATTAATGAACTTCTAAAATTACTTTGTTGGTGAAGTTTAATCAACAGACACGGGAGGAAAACGACAGAAGTATTCAAAGGGGCAAAAATTACAAAAAAGATATCAAGAGTTGCTTGACCAAAATTGTAGTTTGACCACATTTAGTTTAAATATGGTACAAAATACATTCATACTTTCAAATAATGTTTGATCATGTTGGCGTGATCCATAGTATTTTGCCATATTAAAAAAAAATGATAATTAGGCTACTATTTAAGGCGATACGTCAACGTTTAACCAATTTTCAAACATCTCTACTTTTTTTAAAAAAAGGCATGCATATTTCAAGGATGTGTTATTCTACGCAAACATTATTCTATATAATAAGTTTCATTTCTTCTAACACACCATCTTGCTTGGAATATGATTTCTCTATTTGTCGATTTTATCCGTTATTGTGGATCTCCTCCTGCATGTGCTTATAGTAGCAATATTTCAAATTTCTATTCTTACAATGCACATTTCAATTATTTTACGGATTCCTGTGAAATCTCAACAGCTGAACAGTTCGGTAAAATAAATTAACGGAGTACGGTAAATTTTTGCTGTGTTAGGTAAATATTCACCGGAATCCGTAAAATTCCGACGAAATTACGGTGTTTTATTTCACCGAACTGTTCAGCTGTTGAGATTACGGTGAAATTCACCGATTTCCGGTAAAATGAGCTTAGTGTGTAGCTTCAGTTTCACTGAACAGAAGAAACTCAAATCAAAATCTTTTTTTACAAAGCTGTTATGTTTTTCCTATTACAAATAGAACAAAAGCTTTCGACTGATTTATAAAAAATCCAAATTTTTCTTTCATTTCGTTGACCAAAAAAATGGTTCGCTTAGTTGGTTAAATTAAATTAAAATGGTTAACTCTACACCCTCAAAGCAACAATATATTTCATAACGATTCATAGCGCAACAGCCCTGCAGTGCGACACTATAGGGGACCGTCTCCTAAAGATACATTTACCTTGAGTATAAATATAAATGAACATATGAACTAAAAAAATGAAATAAATATAAGTTACTCATTAGAATTGGTAAATCGATAGATCTTGTTACAAATAATCGATCTCAATTCATAACAAGAATTCAAAAAGGTCCTTCCTATTCGATTAATATTGTTCGGATAGCACAAACATTTTTTCGCGTTTATTGTATTGACGGCATTAAATTTCTGTCAAGCTTGAACAAAATTTGTTGAGAATAAATTATTTTCGTTTTTTTTTCATGAATTGTCAGGATTCTCACCGAATCTAGGACCCAACTTTTATAGAAAACATGGTCAGGATTCCGACAAAATGAAGGCAGTGTTCTCACTGAATCTTCTGCAGCATCATTTTCATAGAGCTCAAGAAAATAATTTGAAAATCTTGGGCTTGACTCTGGCGTAATCATGAAGCATATTTTCACAGAATTCTGGGCAAAATGATTCATTGCATTTTTTCTTAATTTCTCCAATAAAACATTCTTCACTAACTGACTTTTGTTTGTGAATGATTAAATTTTTGCGCATCGAAATAAACAAATTTAGACGCGGCGTTCACAATTATGTTTCTAAGATTTGGCCCGTGGATATAAAAAGGTCTGACTATTTTGATTTTAAATGTGCTTCAAGCATATATTTACACGGTGTCAAATATTTGGCAGGGTTTCAAGCATTTGTTTAAAGGTTGAAAAATTCTTATGGTTTCCAATATTTACATAAATGGTAGAACTGCTGTCAGAACCAAGCTCTATATACGACACCTTGTACTGTTCACTTTATAACTTTGAAGAAAAATGCAAGAAGTTAAATGACTTTTGAAAAAGTAATATATTTTCAAACGTTGCAAGTTGAACAAATTTGCAGTCAATCTCCTACTTTTATTTCCAATAATGATAATTTCCGAAATAAATCAAAACATTTAGATTTTTCTTTGTTAATGTTACATTATAAAATGTTTCAATAACTCTTTTAAGAAAAGAGATATTATTTCATCCCATTTAAAAGAAAACATGGTCTAGATCGGTCGCTTCGCGTACTGAATACACTTAGCACAAACAAATGACGCTTGTTGTACACAGCGTAAACGTGGTGCTACTAGGGGTAAATTCGAGCGCGACCGCTTTCTAGTAAATCCACGAATCCACCGCGCGTAAAAGTAATACACTCAAAAAACCTCGCTCGTCATACGCAGCACGAGCGAGATGGATCAAACCCACCCATGCGCCATCCAATGATTTCCTAAAACGGGAACCAACAACTGCACAGCAATCAACTGATTGGAGTGCTTTGCCGATTGAAGAAACGAACCAGCGTGCATTCGATATTCGTTAACACTCGGGTCCGGTGTTGGTGTCGAACGCAAGCACCGACACCCGTGTTTTGCTTGTTGCTTTGTGTGTTCATCCGCAGTACTACACCAGAGTGTTGAAATCGAAGTACGCGGAGCTGTGTTCATCGATATACTCGCCACCCGTGCAGAACGGCTCGGTGTTTTTGCCATGTCTGGTTGCAGATACGTCCCACTGTGTGGATGCATTTATATTAGATTTATGATTGAAAATGCTTACCGAATTTTCCTCAACATAAATTGACGAAAGGCTGTACACGCTCGCCACTGCTGGTGTATTTCCGTAAACGAGGTTTTCATTTCGACGAACATGAAGTTGGTGTACAGTCTGGACAGTGTGACACCTCGGATAGACAGAATGCGATTCGGAAACTGTTACGGAACTCGTATTTTCTGGAAGGGTGGTTGGTAGAGTTGCCCGCTCACCTGCTTCAGCTGAGCCGAATTCCGTTCCAGTCGATGATGCCTGGGTTTATAATGGATGTTATTAAAGACGAGGGTATTGCGATCGTAACTACTTACCAATTTATAGCTCTTTGATTCGAATTTAGGTTGTTTTTTTTTGCTGGTTTTGCTCTTGTACCGTGACCCATCTGAGCGGCGTCTTCGGAGTCAGTCACTTTTTCAAGTAAAGCCATCATTTCTTCTGCCAATTCGAAAGTTGCAGCTCGTCCTGCTAGCTTGCACTTTTGCTTTTTCTACATTTGTTTATCTGGGATAGAATTTTCGTTTTTGGTAAGACTGACCAGGCTGTTTGGTGGCCAAAAAACCCATTTATCCTCCACCCTACGGCTGGAACTACGGTCATTGACGGCAACGAGTTTTTGGTTTTACGCGTTTCGACGATACAGAAAGACATTCTGATTTATTTTAATATACGAGAGGCACGAATAAATAAAGCAAAACACGAAAAATGTTAAAAACTTCGAGCTCAAAGATTCGCGCACAAACTCTGTTCTACAATCAAAACAAACGCAAGAATTGGTGGCTGTCAAAACTGTAGCCACACTGCGGCAAAACGTTAAACGCAAATCAGTTATTTGGTAACATAATTTGTTTATTTGTGTCGATAATACAACATATAGCAATACAAAATATAGTGGTTGTATTATTTAATGTTTCAATGTTACCGCTGATGTATAAATACAAGTGACGTGTCAACTTATAGGAAGTAAATAATCCGTTTCAAATCAGTTACAGTGTGATCCATTGCGACTGTAATGTAATGTTTACATCATGTTGGAAATTTATAACACTGCCGATTAAATGTGTGCATTGCGCGATTATTTATCGCGACGGCGATCTTTAAAACTTCTTAAAATGCGTGTAGATCGCCGCAGGTACTTCAAATCGTTTTGTTGTCTTCTGCGCGATTATTCCTGATTGTCCAAGGCATGATCGCGCAGAAGACACCAAAACAATTTGAAGTACCTGCGGCGATCTACAAGCGTTTTTTTTAAGATAGTTGGCGCGAGAATTTTTCGCGCCACGCATAATAACATATTGCAAGATTATATTTTGAAAAGATATTGGCAGCTTTGCTAAGGTAAAAAATAACCATTATCGCTGTCACTAAGTCACAACAGGAATAAATAAATAATAACACTGCGGAACACGTTTTTGTCTCCAGCATCAAAATACCTCTATTTACTTAATAAAGGGTTGCTGAATCCATTGTCGTTTACAGAAATATCATAGCACGTCTAGTTTTTGAGATATTGGCTGTTGAAAATGCGAAAATTGACTATTTCAGCCAACTTGCATGCAAGTTTGCCACCTTGTAAGGCAATTTATTTACTTAATTTGCCACAGAATTCAAACTTCATGTGTATAACAATACTTATCATCAAAGTTTGTAATACTTTTGACCCGGAAAAGTTATTTTTTGATGGTTTAGAAAAGTATTGTATTTTGCCATATAAGATAAACGAAGAATTTAGTATGGAGACTACTATCATATTGAAAAAATCGGTTTAATCTAAATTTAATCGTGAATTTTCAACCAAAATACATCTAAAATGAAAGTTTAAGTCCTCTTTTGCATGCTAGATGGATAAGATGACAAAAAAGTTTGATAAAATATACTTCAAATTTTAGGTAAACATCGATAAAATCAATGTTTTATACAACTTTGGCGACCTGTAGCTAAAAATTGTGACGTGCTGGGAAATTTCTGAGAACGGTATCAAATTCAGCAACCCCAAATCTACTAGAGACACATAATTTGATCCTTGAGACACGCAAAAATGTCATTTTTGTTGCGCTGTGTAATTGGTCATTGTAATTTCTAAGTTGTTTAGTTGTGACCATTTTTTTTTTCTAACAAGGTGCCGTCCACGAATTGTGTAATGTATA
Organism: Aedes aegypti; assembly: GCF_002204515.2. Lineage (NCBI taxonomy): Eukaryota > Metazoa > Arthropoda > Insecta > Diptera > Culicidae > Aedes > Aedes aegypti. The sequence goes on from NC_035108.1 coordinate 346,616,491, forward strand.
TTTTTTGCAGACCAATGGAAGTTTTGAAAACGTCTACTGGTCCGGAGTGGGTCACTAGGTAAGATTGAGTAAAAATGATCGGAACTTCCTTTCCTCAACCAATTGGTATATTCAACTCAACTTACTTCATAATTTCAACTACGAATATTAGAAATGGATTAGACGATATTGGATAATTATAGGTGTACTATTGCGCCTCCATGGAATTGGTCCAAGATAGGTCTAATTTTGTTTTTCTTCTAAACTTGCAAACATGTTTGTTGAATTTCATCATTCACAAAAAACACTCAGACCTGAGGGAGAAAGAGTATTATTCAAGGTCAATTGAAAAATAATCGACAGTTTTTCCTGATTTCGAAGTCTCCCCATTTTGTGAAACATCTTGTTCACAACAAATTCACTGAACTTGTCATCTATGAGGCAACTATCTTTGTAATGAGTCCACTTGAACTTATCTGAAAATAATGAAGTTTTACACCAAAATGTGACAGTTTAAAAAAATAATAAAAAAACAAAATTGAACTATTTGGGATCAGTTAAAGGAGATCCGAGCATAAATCAAAAATTGCAAAATTGTCTAATTTAGTTCTCACACCACATTCGTAGCCAAAACTTTGAAAACAACTAGTGTTGGAGTCAGATTTATACTAAATAGTCGATCAAATACATATTGACAAAATTGCAATGGTCCTTAAATCTAGACATCAGCATGATTCCTGTAGAGCGTCGAAATGGTAGCGTTTGGAACTATTTTTTCCACTTGCTAGGCAGTTACGATTCATGAAAAAATAATCTTTTTGTTCAATATTATAACAAAGTGCTAGTTTTTATTTCCACATTGACACAAGTGATGTTGCTCAAATGTGTTTTAATTTACACTTGTATTCAATAATATTTATGTTGCTTTGAGTTGAACGATATTTTCGAGCATTCATCCGGCAGTGTAAAGCCAACGATATGGCGATAAATTCGAGGAAAAAAAAGGTTTTCAATGAATAATACAATTTAATTAACATATTTTAATGGAAAACTGGAGTAATCAATAGAATTATAAAAGTCTCAAGTTCGTTCGGTATAAACATAATACAAACATCACTTTACTTTCAAAAGCGATCGCATTCTTTTCATATTAATTCTATACATAAACTAATAATTTGTCGCTCAATCCGTAAATATAAGGAAGTTTCAGAGTGCGTGAATTCTTTAAAACTAGATGGCTCAACATTACCGTAAATTTTGATTCGCATGTTGTATTTTAAATCAGAATTACAAATTTATATCAATATATATATAGAGCGAGATAATTTATCTAAGATTCAAGAAAAACTCTGCCGTTCAGCGATAGTTAGCATCGTGAACTGAATCTGTAACACAGGAAAAAAAGGAAATTATTTCGAAATTTAGTTAAATTGAAACAACCATTCACTTGTTGAGCGTTTCTCAAAGATATGAAAGATTATTTTTTGTTCTACATCACTACATCACTAATGTGTGACAAAGGAGGTTATATATATATATATTTAATATATATATATATATACATATATATATATATATATATATATATATATATATATATATATATATATATTAATTACATAAAAACATCAATTGTAACAATCAAGAAGTTGCATTGAGGCTCCAAATCTCGCGCTTTTTAGGTTACACAGATGTGATGGTCAATGTTGCAAAAGCCCGCATTGATATTTAAGATTTGTTTCATAAAGTTTTTTGTCACTTAATTGTAACTTCGTGTGTTGCTTGGGTAATGACATTTTTCTTAGACTCAAACTTCTTTCAAATACTTAGAAAAGCATCATATCAAAAGTTAATAGATAGCTTATTTTTGTTATTAATAGACCAAATCACCAAGTAAGTAAAACATGTTTCAAAGTGTTTACTTGCAAAGGTTATTTATTGCTTTTCTCTTCAACATTAGCCTTTTGTATAAGCCTGAGAAAGTCAATCTGAATTTACACCTTAACTTCAGTCGATATAATACAGTCATTAACTATTAAGATATTTAACCAGTTATTCTGTTCTTTAAGGTTTTGGTGACTTTGTAAATGTCTGAAGCAGGTTTTCAATATTATGTTTGCCATACTTTTATTTATATTATATAGGATATAAATAAAATCCAAACCCGTATTTAGTCAATGTAAATTTTTATGTTTGTTTAGTAACTTCATCAGAATGAGAAAGTCATATATAAGATATAATATGTTACAACTAACATTTTATCTTGGAAAATTAAATTCTCCTAATATTTCATTGTAAAAATATTAAATTGTTGAATTCATACTTCTGTTCCAAAAAACACACTTATTCTTTTGAAAATCTAAAAAATCCCGGGATCCTGGGATAGGCTACGATTTTTGTGCCGAATCCCGGGACAAGCAAAATTGCCAGGAAATGGATACTCTAGACGGCAGGCACTGGCCACTCCAGTGTAACATTCGAGGAGATCAATGATTGAAAACAAGTCTACTGAAATTGCCACAATCAGTCCTAGCTGAGCGGTTTCATTTGAATTCGAATGTCGGTTTACTGTACTTTTGTATCATCGGTTCGCTATTTTTACCCTAGCATTACTTTTGAGAAGGGCCTAAGAAAAAAAAAAAGTAAGAGGTTGTTTCCGAGATACGACCGCCAAGTTGACGTTGGATAACGTTAGCTTCTTCTATTTGCTGGCTTGAGACAGTCACAAACTTATGAAACATTTCTTTTGCTAAAAATCCAATTAATTTTCACACTATTTGTTGCATGTCAATTCTGATTTATTGAAGACATTGTGTGTTATTATTTTGTGTTAATACAAAGTAATCACTTTACATGTATTCAGAAGCTTAGGCGATTATATTGAAGAATTGTTTTTCAAATGTATTAATTCAAAATAACTCTTTTTCATTGATTTTGTGGCCCTGAAAAGGGGAAATTAGGGAATATTACACAATCAACTCTTTAAAACACATTTGTTGGCTCTGAAAAGGGCCGATTGATGAATTGTTGAATTTGCGTAACACGGACACATTTTGACGGCGCACTGGTTTCAATCCTCCTCGCCCGATGAGATTTGCGGTGCGGATGACGATGTGCGCTTCAACAAGCGGCTTTGGTGGATTTTCTTCAGCCATCTCGAACAAATTAGGGAATATTACACAATCAACTCTTTAAAACAAATTTGTTGGCTCTGAAAAGGGCCGATTGAGTTGTTGAATTTGCGTAACACGGACACATTTTGACGACGCACTGGTTTCAATCCTCCTCGCCCGATGAGATTTGCGATGCGGATGACGATGTGCACTTCAACAAGCGGCTTTGGTGGATTTTCTTCAGCCATCTCGTACAACAGCTTGCCTCTGGTGGCGAGGAGCTGACCAGGTTTGGAGGAGCTCTTACCAGCTCGAAAGCGAAAACAGAATGAAACCAGATTCAGTACAAGTAGTAGTACAAGCTTTATTCATGTATGATTTTGTCACTTTCAAAGTTTACATTCTTATAGTTTAAGTGATATAGCATTTGCTTAACATCTTTAGTAATGTTTCATAAATTTTTAGTTTAAATCAAATTATGCCATATTTTGATGGCAAGTATAAGTGTTTTGGCAAAAAACCGTTTTTTTTTTTTTTTTTTTTTTTTTTTTTTTTTTTTTTTTTCATTAAATACTTAACCTACTAGTATCCATACTGGATGACGAAATTTCCGAGCACTTGAATTTGCTCAAATTTGGTTCTGCATCCTCGGAGAGAACTGGCCATTTCGTTGAAGATCTTGGTGAGCTCTGTTGGTGTGTACAACGAGGGAGATGCTTCCGAATGCCACGCAGATTTCGGTGGAGTTGGCTCGTTTGGATGTTGCTGAAATCCTGGAGGATGAGATTTCGGAGTTTGAGTCGAAAAGACTGGCTGATTTCCACGGATTGGGGGGAAGTTTGCTTCATAATTATCCATCGGATTGTTGAAACGCTTGCGTCCCGGCTGGTGACTTGTTGTAGCTTGCTGTCGGATCTTCAAAAACTCGGCTCGCTTCACGCACGATTTATCCGTTGCCGGATGCTTACCTGCGCAATTTGCGCACTGGGGCTCCGTTGTTTCCGCCGCTTTACAGGCTTTGGTTTCATGCTGCGCACCACATCGATTGCATCGGCTGATTCTATGGCAGTGCCGAGTGCCATGTCCAAAATGTAGGCAATTCATGCACATGGTGACAACTTGTTTGCTCCGATATGGGGCCCAGGAAACATGGATGTTGGAGATGAATCGGATCTGCTTCAACTGTCTCAGTGTGGTGGACCCACGGGGAAAGTGGACGAGGTACATCGTGTCCTTGTACTTGTCGTTTCGCTTGACTTCAATTACTTCGAGGGGATTCAGCTGGTGCTCCTCTTGTAGCTGCCGCTTGAGCGACTGCGTCGTGACACCGGGAAGGCCACGGATGATCGCTTTGAACGGTCGTTCTCCTGGTTTGTCATGAGTGAAAAACTCAACTTGCAGTTGCTTAAGCAGATTTTCCACCATTTGGAATTCACCCTCCGATTGGCACAAAATTTTTGTACCTATTCCAGTAATTTTATAGGCCGGTCTGACCCCCAATTTGTCCACAAGCGGTTGGAGCTTGTGATAGCTGACGTTTACTGCCACTAGCGGGGGCAGCTTCACCTTCCTCGGAACGTCCGTCGTGTCAGTCTGCAGCTGCTTTTGTTGTTTTTGGTTTTCCGGCGCGTTGCCGAAATCCTCCTGGAGATCAGAGAAAACATTCTCCGAATTTACGCTGGATGCGACGCTCGAAGTTTCAGTGTTTCTTCTTCTTATTTTCTTCGGCTTGACAAAGCCATCGGAATCACCGCTCATATAGACGAGCTTACTCATCGCGACGTGCACACCGTGCTGATTGGACGCAAACCATCGAAAAAGCGATGAATGAAACCAGATTCAACGAAGGAGGTATGCTTTATACCCTTAGAATAGCAGATGATGCTCTCCCTTTCATATTCTTCGTTTTCTTATCTGGGAAATAGGATATATGAAACTGATGTCTGGGTAAGGGATGTACAGATTAGCATTATGCTGTTATTGTAACCCGAATGCACTGCAGCAGCGTCCTCGGAAACAGCTTCAAATTGCCGTATTGTCAATTATTCGTAATAAATCAATTATTGTATGATGCTATGAGATGAATTAAGAGATTATAGCAAGTATGTGGTAAACACATTAGGGAATATTATACAAATAACTCTTTAAAACACATTTATTGGCTCTCAAAAGGGCCGATTGAGTTGTTGAATTTGCGTAACACGGACACATTTTGACGGCGCACTGGTTTCAATCCTCCTCGCCCGATGAGATTTGCGGTGCGGGTGACGATGTGCGCTTCAACAAGCGGCTTTGGTCGATTTTCTTCAGCCATCTCGTACAAATTAGGGAATATTACACGGACGGTGACGGCTGTGCCGCTCGATCTAATGAACCAGAATGACCGCGCTAGCCTCCCGCATGGCAATGACAGCGGAGCACTGGTTGGTAGCGACGATTTCTGGCCGAAACGATTATGCTGGCTGGTGCACTCAAATGAGCGGCTTCAGTTGCTGCGGCTCCGAAATGCGTGGTTCTTCCGTCCTATTGAAAACTGAACTGAGGACGCGAATGACTCTCGAAATTTGCTCGCCGACCGTGTTCACAGTCTGACGGCAAAAAGAAGAATGAGGGAAGAAGCAGGGTGCGGTGCGCTTTTATAGTGGGAAGCGGAACCGAAAAATGTGCTTGAACGTGATTGGTTAGATAAGAAAGGGGTCAACGTTTTACGATATTTCAATAGTTTGTTGCTAATAATCAATCGTGTCCTCCATTTGGATCGACGCGTAGATAAATTTCCAATCGATTCATGGATAAATATTGAAAATCTATCGATAAATGACTGAGTTATTAACGGTCAAAACCTGACCATTTTTCGTTACATGCTCAATTTTTCGTTTTTCTGAATTGTACCCCCATATGTTGCCGTAAGACGTTATCCAACGTCAAAAAGCCTTAACAATTTTCAAAAAATTAAAACTCAGAAACTATTTGTCTGATCGGTTTGGTGTCTTCGGCAAAGTTTTAGGTTTTTGTTGGAACTATCTGGAAAAAATATACACTGTAAAAAAGTTGTTTTATTTTTTTATATCAAAAATAAAGCTTAAAAATCTATTTTCTCAAAAATCGTTTTTATGATTTTTTTATTTTTTTATATTTTAAAGCAGACAAAAAATGGAGTCTTTTGCACAGTGGGTCAAGATGAAGAAATCATGGAAAAAAGCTATGATTTTTTAAAAAAGGTTGATTTTTCAATATGGTCCAAATAAACTTTTTGAATGCTTTTCGACCCGATTTTATGAAAATACGCAAAATTTGCAGCAAATAAGGTACATGAGAAAATTTTACTAATTGCTACCGTTTCCGAGATACAGCGATTTTAAAATTAAATTTACTGAAAATTCACAACTTTTGGTTGTTTTCGGATGTTTTTCGAGTTGATAAAGGAAAGAATATTTTTTTCCTGAAAGCATTTTATTTCATGTTCTTATTCAATTATGGAGCGTCCTATTTTGATACAGATTTCTTACTTTTTCATAATGTTCACAATTTTTTTACTATCATTACAGTTTGAAAATTGCCTAACTTCTATTTTATCTACGGAAACTGGAATAAATGAATGGTATTTTTGTGTTCCCTGAATTGTTATTGCTTTCGAATATTGTTCATTAAGCTGCTCCTTGATATGTTCATACTCTGTTGTAGTTGCATAAGAAAAGAAAATTTGTGTTAGTTGCTCCTCCTTTCGCTTTTGAGCCCAATCAAATAATTCCTTGGCATTTTTTCATCTGCAAATCCTAGTTCAACTAATTTGGCAATATGTATTACTTTCCGTGAAATTTCGGTAACTTTTTGATCACTTTTTTGAAACACATTTACACAACCTTTGTTGATGGTGCTCATTTTATACTTCATTGTTCTAAGCTATCTTTTACTTTTCACTTGATTATCACTTGCTTGTGTCGTTGCTTCATCAGCTCTTTTTTATACCAACATGGGTACTTGAATCAACTATTAGGTACGTTTCTTTCCGACCACAAAAATATACCAACGTGCTGTATTTAAGAAAACATCAGGTATATTTGTGTGAGACAACTGGGCATGTTACTCCTCTACTCATAAAGCTTTTGTTTTCGAATGGAAATATTACATTATCTTAAATCGATATAAATTCATTTCACGTATTGATTGCTTAATATTCGTTATTTTTTTATTTTTTTACTTGTAACATTTTGTTCCATATTTTCTTGAAAATTACATATCAAAATATCACAATGTTGAATGCTGAAGTTGTGTTTCGTTAAAAAAATAAATAAATCATTTTTACAGGGCACATTTTTATTTTTATTTTATTTCGCCTCATACCATGAAAAATTACCAAATCAATATTTTTTCAAACATTTTAGTCAAAAATTATCTGCTCTTTCAGACAATGAACAAATTTCCAGGCTATGTATTAAAATCGCTGTATCTTTAAAACGGAAAAAGTTAGCCTGATTTTCCCGTACACCTTTTTTGTTGTAAATTTTGCGTGCTTTCATAAAATCGAGTTGAAAAACTTTTAAAAACTTTATTATGACCATTTTTAAAAATTCACCTTATTTTAAAAATCATAACTTTTTTGTCCATGATTTCTCCATCTTGACCCACTGTGCAAAAGACTTAATTTGTTTGTCTGCTTTAACATTTAAAAAAAATGAAAAAAATCAGAAATACGATTATTGAGAAAATTGATTTTTAAGCATTATTTTCGAAATATAAAAAATTACAACATATTTTTTACGATGTATATTTTTTTTTCCAGATAGTTCCAACAATAACCTAAAACTTTGCCGAACACACCAAACTGATCGGACAAACCGTTTCTAAGTTTTAATGTTTTGAAAATTATTAAGGAATTTTTTCTTAGGCCCTTCTCAAAAGTAAGGCTAGATTCAAAATGGCGAACCGATTATGCAAAAAGGCATTTTTGGGCATAAAGAAAGCATGTGCAAAATTTCATCCAAATCAAAAAATATAAAAATGAAATTTGGGAATAAAGTCATCATTTTCTGTTGAACTAGGATTGGTGAAATGGTCCTAGTCTTAAAGAAGGACGCCAAGCAAAATAGTGCAGCCAATAAGCAACTGGCACAAGAAGTACTTGGCGACGAGGTTAATGTGAGAACCCTGACTGCAGTAGCGGCTCTCCAGTGTAAAAATCTAGATGAGGTCACTGATGCAACGATGGTTTTGGCTGCCCTCAAAGAGCAGTGTGACATCGACATAGCCAGTAAGGTTATCCACATTAGAAACGGCCCGCAGGGCACCCATGTGGCGGTGATCAGGCTGACGGTTGCAGAGGCCAACAAAGCGAAGAACTTTGACATATTTAAGGTAGACTGGTCGGTTTGCCGGTTGAGCATAAACAGCCTCCTGAAATGTGCTCCTGAAAGTATTTCGGTAAGGGCCATATGTCGTGGAATTGCAATGGTCCCGACATAAGTAAGATGTGCAGAAAATGCGGCACTGATGGCCATAGGGCAAGCGATTGTAAGCAAATCGCTAAGTGCATAATATGTGTCGACAGAGCAGACAATGGACACTTAACGGGTGGACCCAAATGTCCGGGAATAAGCGGAGTATCATAGCAGCCAAAAGGAAGTAACACAGTCGAATTTAAGTAAACTACTGTGATGCAGCGCAGCAGCTGCTTTGGCAGTCAGTCCCAGAAACGAAGACCGAAGTGGTGTTACTATCGGACCCATACCGCATACCACCAGCTAACAACGGGAACTGAGTTGCGGATAGGTCTAAACATCTAGCAGCTATAGGGACGACAGGACGATACCCAATCCAAGAAGTAGTTTCTATCTCAAATGACGGTTTTGCTATAGCCATAGCTCCCCAATGCTCAGTCTTTTCGTCAAGTTGCTTCAAAATTTTCAATCGTTGAACAAATTGGTCCAGCAATCCATGTATTTTTACCACTGATTCCGTGGATCCGTGGAAAGTCCATTAACGCCTGAAGATGCCGTTTCTTTAACAAGGCTTTCCGTTCAAATGACGGTTCGGAAGAAGTCTTCTTTCACGATCTGCGCATGCAAGTTGTCTAAAATAGTTAAATAATTATTTTCAACAGCCAATGTTTCAAAAACTAGGCGTTCTATGGTATTTTTAAAAACGGAAATGGATTCAGCATCTCTGAATTAGGTATATAATGGTATTTTGATGCTTGAAACAATAATGTGTTTCTTAGTGTAATTTGATATATATTTGAGATATCCTTATTCAATCATTGAAGACTACGGGTAATCAATACTAGTTTTCCAGCAGCAGTACAATTTTGCTAGTTTCGGTAATGATTTTTATCGAGATTGGATTGCTCAACTATGAAATTAATTGACTATGTAGCCCTTTGTTCATGTATTTTTATTTCAATAATTGAATCTGTGCGTTCAAAATATTCAGATGAACACTGAGAAGTAATCGCTTAAAGAAAAAAATAATCACCACACAAAAGTTAGATGCACTCTTTACCGATCAGAACGAAAACATCTCAATCCATTTTCGACCTGCAGTCGATTGCAACTCACTCGATGTCCTTTCGGCAAACCCCTGCAGTGCGAACGACACCCGACACAACAGGGGCAATAAAATTAGTTACACTTGTTCCTGGGCTTTATCAAAGCAAAATAATTGATAATAAATTTCGACATTCTATTATCCTTAAGCCGTATAAGATTCGGCACAATCCGGATCCGGGCTGCGCCCAAAACCGCTCGTCGCCGCTACCGTTCCGTCCCTCACCCTTGTAGGTTTATGCGAATACGAACGCAGTTGCTCCTAGGGAAAGGCCTAAAGGTCCTCGATTGAATGAAAGTGGAAATTGCAGTTTGCCTGCTACTGCTGCAGTAGGGTAGACGCACTGGTTTTGATCAGCCTAAGAGAATGCAAAATAAGATATCTGTGCAAACAAATATGGCACGTTAAAGTGTACTAGAAAATTTTGAACATTCTTATGAGGAGATAAACATTCAACTTTGAGCGCTATGTTCTCAATCCCACATTTTCTATATAGGACATTTATAAGGAATTCCATGGCCAGCTAAAGTTATTAGAAAAAAATACTTTTCTTTTATTTTCCGAATCGATTTGATCAAATTAATAAATGTAGCTCTAACTTGCTGTGTACTGCTTGCTAGCTAACTGCTTGCTGTGTACTAAAACAGGTTCTTCCACCCTAGTTGCTTTTATTCGTACTCGGTCCTAACGAGCATTTTATTTGTGTGTTTGCCTGTGGGTTTAACCGATGGCCGTTTCCGTCCAGGGACGAACAAGTGCCAAAGCACGCACACGCACTTGTTATCCTCGCTCGATTGAATCGTCCATTCCGGCCAAGGGGGTGGGTCCCGGGAAACCGATTTCAATTTATAACTTCGAAAGGTAATAAAATTAAACAAAATCACACTTATTTCGGTGCAGTGCAATTGCCGAGCTTTCGTTGGGATAGGATGCATGCAATTCCCAGAGCACACGTAGCTCGTAGTACCCGGTCTCAATCTTTTCTCGGTTTCTACTACTGCTAATGGGAAGTCCGATAGGGTTGCCAGGAACAGTTCCAAGGTTGGATGGAATAGCATGCACCAACACTTAGAGTTACCGTAATCCGGGGTAACATTGATCAGCGGGGCAACATTGATCGGTATGATCCTTCTCGCAAAAAATTCGAATCACCATTTATTGATGGAACATTTTCAAAGCATGAATGGTGCTGCTCTTTCTTACATTCATGAGCTAATAAAAATTGAGATTTTTGTGAAAATTGCAATTAGTTCAGGCCTAAATTTGTCAACTATTTGAATCAATGATTTTTTTCATTATGTATGGCACTACCGAAGATTTATGTCCAACATGAGTTCTGTAAATAGTATGAGCATGGAAATTTGATTGTTACTGAAAATGGAATCGCTGATAACGATTCCGTTGTCAAATCCTTCATAAGATTGTTCAATTTATCTACATTAAGGAATTACTATTAAGAATGCAGAATCTCCTTAGGATATTGCCTACCTTTAGGCGTATTCCGTAATTCAAAGAGTTTTTACTTTTGAAATAACTCAAAAAGTAAATTACGTGTAAGAGTTCGGTCTTCATGATTTAAGTATGTAACGACATTTCCATTATTACCGAACGTTGTTTACATGGTTGATCAATGTTACCCCATATCAGCTAAATCAAAAAATCACTTAAAACATTTATTTAAATACACTTAAATCTTTTGAAAACCAAAATACGGTATATAGCCACGAGCGCTGCACAATGGTCCGAGGGCGGCCAAAACCTCAAAAATAAAAGTTGTTTTATCCGAACAGTAATATTTTTCCCGACTTCCTCAACACTCCTGTTGTTCAAATCCAAAGTTTGAAGCAGATTCATTGAAATTTGAATTTTTTACAGCTCCTTGAGTGGACTGTGGACATGATTTTTCAAGAAAATTAATATTTACGATTCATTTTTCACAAGCTATTTATGAATTTAAAGAGAGCTTAAGCCGCAATGGTATCTTCAGAGAAGTTGTTTGTATATACATAAAGCACACCTGAGTCGAATGAAAATTTTCATTATATTCATACAAAGTGAATTTAAGTTAAATTTGTTCAAAATACATCATTTTTTATAAAAGTACCCTAAGACATTAGTAGCCCGGGAATGCCCGCGATGAGAATAAGTTCATTCGAAAGCTAAAAACAAGAGTTTTCAAGTAGGGTACAAATTAGTTTGCGAAAACTTGCGATAGACCACTTTCAACGCGTTTGAAGGTTTACGGAGTGCAATTCTAATTAAATAAAAATAATCCTGTAATACGCTAGTACTACGTGCATTGCAATCGCAGTAGCCATGAATTGCATCCCGTCCCGAGAAGAAACGAAAAACTCGCTCCAATCTTCTTCTTCTTCTTTTTATTTCTGGCGTTTCGTCCCAACTGGGACAAAGCCTGCTTCTAAGCAGGCAGGTGTTCTTATGACCACTTCCGCAGTTATTAACTAAGGACTTTTTTTTGCCGATTGACCATTTTTGCATGTGTATATTGTCTGGCAGGTACGATGATACTTCATGCTCTGGCAAGTCGAGAAAATTTACTTTACCAAAAGACCCTCGACTGGTGGGATTCGAACCCACGATTCACAGGTTAGTCTAGCTGAATAGCTGCGCGTTTACCGCTAGGACTCTCTGGGCCCCTTTGTATGCAATATGTTGGTGTTATACATTAATTAAATATTGTCTATACCTTTATTTGATATTATTAGGATATTGAACTTCCTTGAATTTAAATTTGAGCTGTCACCAAATAAAATAACACAAATTATCCCGGCTTATTAAGATGGTTAAGATTTTCTTCGAATGCAGCCCCCAGATAAAATGAAACAAATTGGAAAAATCATTCCCTACGTGGACTGGCTTTAGCTATTAAAACAAGTATGATAACAGACTGAAGCTAAAGACATGACATGCTGAAACTGATTAAATGGATGATACTTGCATAAAGGCAGGGTTAGATGTGAGATATTTATGGACATGCATGAAATTTTCACATTTTTTTGTCAGACGTAACATGAATTTCAACATTAATTTTTGAGTGGTTTTTCCAATCACGAGTTCATCGTAGTGTTTTTTTTTACAAATTTGAAAAATTGGCGCATTTAATAAATAAGGTGGTCATTAAGATGAGATGAACATATTTACTTATGATGGTTTTTGTGTAGAGCTTCCATATCTTTGGATGAATAGTTAATATTTTTGTCAAAAATTGCGCTTTAGTCTAGTTGTTTTCACTATTGCAGTTGTGCATGGAAAAATTACTCAAAAATATATGTTGAAAATTCAAGTAATGCCTGGCATGCTGTGAAAAATTCATTTCAATCTGTCAATAAATAACTGTTAATCAGCCTGCCTAATTTGACCATTTTGTATGGAAGATTGGAAAGTTGAAAATGTATTGTCTAAACCTGAATATTCTAATTATCAGTCCAAAACAAGAAAAAATCGAAAATTAAAGTCCATAATAGTTCAATATGGCATAAATATGTCAAATATATAATTTCAGCTAATTTGTAGAGAGTTTGAGGTTTTGTCAGACATTTGTTCTAGATTGAACCACTGTGCGCTGGGTCCCAGTACTTGTTTTAAAAATATAAAACTTACGAAATTTGCTTTTTCAAATGAAAAATTTAAAAATATAATTCAAAAACTGATCAATGTTATCCCGGATTACGGTACCGTGTTTTCTCTAAAAGAGTATATTTTAGGAATCCTAAAAAAGTGTTCTAACAGAATGGACCAATGCACGAGTTCACTAATTTGACGTTTGAGCGGTGCCGAATTCACCCGTTCCCATAGTTACGTAAATAACACAGCACCGCTCAAACGTCAAATTAGTGAACTCGTGCATCGGTACATACTGAACTTTTCAAAAAATGAACAGAAAAATAGTCGATTGTAGTATTTTGCATTGTCGCATGAGTTTTTTGATCTTTTGATTTGAAGCAGAGCGTTAATGATTAACGGGTCGAAATGATTGATTAAGTGATTAATGATTACATTCAATTTTATCATGATTAATGATTATGATTATTGATTAAAAATTTTGAAGTCATGATTAATTATTGTGATTGATTATTAAGCCAGAGTATGATTAATGATTATGATTAATGATTAAATTACAATTTTAGATGATGAATGATTATGATTAATGATTAATTATTATGATTAACCCTTACATGCCTAATGTCAAATTTGATCAAAATTTTCAATTTTAAAAGAAATGTTTTTTTTTTCAAACAGAAGTTTTTTTTTAAACAAAAGTTTTTTTTTGTAAACGTCGCGACCCATCGTGAGCTTGCACTATACAAATCTCGTCCATCAAGTCGTTGGCGAGTAGTGTTTGATTATTGAGTTGAAATTGAATTCAGCTTAACTTCTGCGTCCGTGAGTCCTCTCGTGGTGTAGGGATAATGCGCCATATCTAGTGAACAGGGTGTCGTGATTTCGATTCTCACTGAGAAGACGTATAATAATATAATAATATTATAATAATAATGTAATATAATTGCAAAATTCACATCATTTTTTTCCATTCAATCCATATGCGAAGTATATGTAATGCTAAGTTTTACGGTAGTTTTTCAAAATTATGTTTTTCAGTAGTCTTCTAACGAAATTCCGTAAATATCAGGATTGCTGTTTGTCTTTGAAACTGCGGGTATCGATTGAAAATCGGGATTAAATTACGGGGAGTACTAGAGTAGCCCCCCTAAGATTCAGAAGCCACTTTCATAACGTGTCCCAAAAGTTATTAACGATTAATCCAGCTTCATTGTTTTGCAGACCGAGTCCTAAGAAGGATGGTTCAAGAGCAGAGCGTTAAGTTAATCATGATTGAAAAATTGATGATTGAACGAAAAATCATGATGAGAGCTATTTGATTCAGATTTTTTTCAATCATAAGTGTACTGATCCATTTTCAAGAATGTGGTGCATTTGTTGCATACTTAAAGGTTTGGGGCATCTTATGTCATTGAATTATTGTTTTATGATTAATCTCCGATTACTTATTAATCTTCGGTTAATCATTAATCATTCAATAACTAATGATTAAATGCTCGAAGAAATGCACTAAACGACTTGAAGTATGCAACCAGTGGGTTTTATGATAACACTAGATAATGATGAATATTACTCATGATTAACAAACAATCCTATATAAAAATCTTTTGAACTTCGTTATGGCAAATTAATCTCAGTTTTCAATCACAAATCGTGATTAATTGCTCTGATTCAAGAGCCAGTATCCTGGAGGTAGTGGTCAATATATTGGCTTTGTGAAGCGTAGCTTGCGACACATCCAACTTCACAAATTATTAAGTTCTGAACAGAAGTTTCAAGCGTTATTGATAAACTTGAACATATGCCGGATTGTTAAAGATTGTCGATTTCCCGGGAAAAGTGTTCAAAATATTGGTGTTGAAAAAAATTATTAGTAAGACGAGCAAACCCCGGTAAACTCTAATATACTGCTCATCTTGTGATTATATTATTATTATACATATAAAAGTTAAATGGTATTTGCTTGCCTTTCTAGTGATTTTTAGTATTCTTTTTGTAAAGCGTAATGTTAATATTCAATAAGTTGTTTATTCATACTCCAAAAATTCCTCCAAAATGAAAGTGAAGCACAATATTTGTAGTTCTGAAACCTAGCTTTCCATATATTAAACTTCATGAATTTTGCAAACCAAGCCATTGAATTTATTCTCATGGGAATTATTGAAGTATTAGATATTAGATTTTTCGGAAGAATTGGCTTGTTTAGGAGTATCCAGTGTTTTGTATTTTCTGAATCTACATTAAAGTTTGAACCTGAACTATTGCCCTGAAAATATTTTAATAGCGCGTTCGATATTAGTATGGAAATCACTTTTGAATCACCCCCGGCAAATTTAGCTTCGAGCGAGCTGTCATTGTTTAAATTGAAATGTCTTTGAGTCTACGGTTTGAAATCTTTTTTGATATACTTAGAAAATGTGATCTTACGAACAAGCTACAAAACACTGCAAATATTGCATCACAAAAGAACCCAATTCTTGGAGATTGTTACTGCTTGTGAAAATTGTTGATCATAGACGGATACATAGGGGAATTCGGGGTAAAACCGACACCCTAAGCTTATTGATAAAATTTATGTACTTTAACTTGTTGAACGAACCCAAAATTATTGTAGAATCACATATTGGTTATAAATCTATCAATCCTTGCAATCGCTGGATGATATATTAAGGTTATATAGTGATTTAAATCAAATTGATATTGCATCATTTTTAGGTGAGACAATTGAGAGTGCGGGTAAGATCGACACTCTGTTGGGGTAAAACCGACACATGCACTTTGAGTAAAATTTATACGTTGTAAACATCACCATCACATTTCATATTCGAAAGAATGCTTTAAACATGACTTTCGACATTTATGACCCCTTCCTCTGAAGGATCATACACATATTACGTAAATTATTGAGGAGAGGCCAAAGATCCACTAAATAAATGTGAAAATTTCAAATGTTCCATGCTAAGATTATTAAGTTGGGGTGAATACTCATGGATATTATTAATTTTTGTTCATGTAATGTTTACGTAGATAAAGTTGTAGCGAATAATTGGTTGTGAAAATAAATACTGTTTTATTTTTACAAAACAGAAAAGTGTAATTATTTTTAGATAATAAAAGCTGTCGAACCTCATGGTTTGTAAATAAATAATAAGATTAATTTATGTGAAAATATTTCGAATTCTGGTAATTCTTCAATTTTAAATGAGAAATTTTTCTTCAAGCTTCATCAAATAAGTTGAAACGTGATAACATAAAAATATTTTTTTAATACTTACTGATAGCTTGTAACAAGTTACATAGTGTCATATTTTACATGTTAACATGTTCGCCGTCCATGAACTTCACTGGAATTCAAAAATAAAGACTCACATAAACTACAGAGATAGCCCTCCGATTAGAAAGATTCCCTGAAATTAGATTATGAATCAAAGAAAGGTGTCGATTTTACCCCAAATGAAAGTGTCGATCTTACCCCGAGTGGACATTTATTTTTCAATAGCGTTTTCAGCTGTCATAAAACCAAAAAATAGTTTCTCCTTCATGTTGTATCAACGTAATAATAGTAAATGATGATGTAGACGCAGAACAAATAATGACATTTAAAAAATTTCTCATTCGAAATAGTTAAAGAATAAAAGCCAAATATTGCAACTGCTGTTGCTTCTATGTTATCCAATATGATTTTGTTGTTTATTTTGGCAGTTTATTCGTAGCGTCAGTTGTAATGTCATTCGAAACACAACATTTCACAAGTTACGATAGAACGTGGTGGAAATTGTATGAAAATCTGCTCAAAACATGAAAAATCAAAGGGTGTCGATCTTACCCACAGTGTCGGTTTTACCCTGATTTCCCCTATGTGATATTTTTCTTCGCTTGCTTTGATGTTGCTTCCCCAGTGGTGCCAGCCATCAAATGTTTTAATAGCTTATCTGGAATGTTGGATTACACTGAAAATTTATTCCTTTCTTGTGAACATTCTATTTCACATCTTACTGTACGTGTATATATGGTAACCCTAGACTCGGTATCACTCTCCAGAGTGGCATCCGTTTGACTCTTCATGGATTTCCATTTACCGCTTTGGATAAAGCAACTGAACACACGCAACCACCACCATCCACCTCCCGGTCCAACTCTAATAAAAACAACATTATTAGCCGAATCCTTAGGGGATGAAGTGATATTGAACAATAAGAGTATCTCATCCCTCTCGCCGTTTCCCACCGCCCATAAGCGAAACTAGAAAATCTCCCGCTGCTGCTGCTTCACTTTAGTTCTCTATGCGATGATGTTATCACAGTTCCAGTGTCGGTTTCACAAATTGCAACACCAGTCGAGTCCTTAGTCTCATCATACCAGGCAGGGGGTTAAGGAATTAAACAGATTAGAGTAAATAATAAAATCACTTGACGGTTTCCGATCGTGTGTTCCTGATTTGCTCCTGCTCTGCTGCTTCTGGTACCGGAGGATGACGACAATCTGGCATTTGGTGACGTGACGCAAAAGGGAACAAGTTCAATTTGTGTAACTGTTGTAATTACAATTAACTTTTACCACCCTTTTTCCGACTGGCAAAGGGACGAGGGTGACGCACAAGGAGACATGTCGGTAGTTTTCGGCGAGGGACTCTCGATGATAGAGGGAATGATTTCGTTGAGTGTTTCAATAATGCAGCGGACTTTACGAGCCAAAGCGACTGATTGCTATCGCTGGGACTGGATTGATGGCAGTAGTTCCACGTTGCTGCTCAACAAGATTGTTGCGATACTATCAATGAGAGAGATAGAGGAGAGAAATTGATTTTAGGTTGGGCTGTGATGGGATCCTTCGATGATCATTGGCCTGTTTTTATTTTAAAAATAATTCAACGAAACACATTCCAAATTTTGAAAATTATGTTATATATTTAATTTATTTATATTTATTTTTTTAAAAGCAATCTCCATCTAACTTATGTCTTAATGAAGTACAAAGAAAATCTACATAAGAGTAAATATGAATGAACTAAAACAAAAAAAACTAAGGTAGAAGTACCAATTATGGCAATAGTGGGAACAAAAAGAGATTTTTCGTATTGTTTCACTAGAATATTACGGCCAATATTCACAGGAACGTTTGTTTTTAATAATAACTGAACCTTGATGAGAACATTCGTGCAATAAGCTTCGAAAAATGAACATTTGTAGATTTTGCCTCACACATTGTTACTCCCGATGACGCCCACGCAGGCACGGACGTCCTCACGTCTCAAGATAGCTCAACTGTAATTTTGTCTCTCAGGGTCGGCACACGTGCTTGAAGCTACTCACCGTGACAGACCTAAAGGTTCTTAACCTGAAATGTTTTCTTTCGGTGCATGCAAAGAACTGATAGCAAGACTCTAATTAACAAACCAATTTAATTGTATTCAATTGCTAAGCACACAAATCTAAAAGAGGGCTCTGAACTCACTCACACTGGGGCCTTCCTTAGCCGTGTGGTTAAAGTCCGCGGCTACAGAGCAAAAGCCATGCTGAAGGTGTCTGGCTTCGATTCCAGGATCTTTTCGTAATGGAAATTTCCTTGACTTTCCTGGGCATAGAGTATATCCATACCTGCCACATGATATACGAATGCGAAAATGGCAACTTTGGCAAAGAAAGCTCTCAGTTAATAACTGTGGAAGTGCTCATAAGAACACTAAGCTAAAAAGCAAGCTCTTTCCCAGTGAGGACGTAATGCCAAGAAGAAGAAGAAGAACTCACTCACAGCTTGGTGTTGGTGTCGTCTTCGTTGCTGGACCGACGCTCTCTGGTACTCGCTCGCTGATGCTTCACGCTGGATCACAGGATCACTTCGCCCTTATAGGGCCTGTCCAAATATGGAACGGTTCAACTCTTCAACACTAGTCACTTTTGTCTTCAGAGGAGGGATTTCCGTTTCCTCGCGAATTCACGATGCTCAACCGGCTAATTCAATTTCTACACTGGAGGGCGACCACTCACAATCTAACTGACCTCGCGTTAGCGATTAGGAGGTTCGGTTTGCCTGAATGTGGCTGTTGAGTACGCACCTCTCTATCCAGCATCTCTAATCTACACACATCAACAAACGTAGGTATTGCATGCAACCTTCTCCCCTGAGGCCCTTGGTCAAACGTCATGACCAATATGCTATTGTGGTGGACAGATAAGATACAATTGATACAGCGTATAATATCAACAGCGCTCATGTGCTCTTTTGAGTTTCTAAAACTACATCTAAAATAGTGTTACATGCAATAAGAATCTAGAAAATTGTGCAATAATAGTGTGAACTAAATGGGTAACATTCTATCAACTTGAATTATGTTGAAATTCATATAATTTAATAGTAAACTTATCTACAGTGTTCACTTAACATCTAGTGCATTTTTCTAACCTAAGATCTACATAAATCTAAAACCTACATGCAAAGGTAAATGAAATTAGCTAAATTATATTGAAATACTTAAACCTAGATTGTTTTAGTACGGTGAGGATCTAGTACGGTAAATTTGATATTGCTAAGGTGATTAGTAGGAAAAGGAGATCGCAACAATCGCAAGACCGGATTGATCATCCGCAAACACTGCACAACGGGACTAAACGTAAGTCAATACGGACATATTATACTAAAGTTCACAATCTATTATTTTAACTAAATCTAAATGTAAAATGGCACACAATATGTAAACTAACACATATGTACATGAAATAATTTCAGGAATTTAATAATAGCCACATTTAAACGTAAATCCTACGTCTCCGGTCGTTTATGCTATTATTAGTTTGGAAATAAACCCTGTGCGTTTCTTCGTTGGACACATTTCCAACATCTTATTAAATTCGTTTATATTAACGAATCGGTCAATTCGGTCATGTCGAGCCGCGGTCGGTCAAATAAAGGCAGTAATGCCGGTGGGGGTGATAGTGATGCGAATGGTGGTGCAACTAATGGTGCGATTGGTGGCATAACTGAAGGTGGTGCAACTGGTGGTTTAAGGGTGGTGGTCACCGACGAAACCGTGGAACCGGAAGCATCATTTCCCGGTCAGTCGTGTAGAGTTTGCCGTCGAGAGGACAACGAACAAATGGTGAGGTGTGATAAGTGTCTCAAGTGGTTTCACTTTATCTGCGTGGGAGTCACCCAAGCCATCGAAGACGTTCCGTGGAGCTGTGCTGGCTGCGAGAGCTCGACACAAAATGCCAATTTGCAGTTGAATCCAGCTGGCGTTGCTGCTTCTCACGGAGGTACCAAGAAGAAATCAATCGTTGCAGAGGACAATAACGCTTCAACGCATCTTCAGCCAAGCGTCCAGGTAACTCCAAAAACCTCAAACACGATCAAACCAAGCCAAATGAAGCCGAAGAAGACCACCAAGAAGCTCCCTAAGGATAAGTCTCCGATGTTGGAGTCGGTACCTCCGAAGGACGGGCATTACCAGATGGACAGCTACAAGTTCCCGTCAAAGAAGATTGAGCCAGCGCTGGAAGTCGGTGAGCAACAGTATTATAGCAGCAAGTATCCGTCGAAGATCGTTGAGCCACCGGTTCGAAAGGCTAATTCTGTGTCATCTCATACGTCAAGTCATGCGTCCATTAGATCTTCGCAATCTATCGCCAAGCTGAAGCTGCAGAAGTTGGAGGAAGAACGAATTCTTAATTCTAAGAAGTTGGAGCAAGAACGCCTCTACTTGGAGGAGAAATATAGACTTCTGGAACAGATGGCTAGTGATAGCGGATCAGATGTGCACAGCCAGTTAGACGTCGTAAGCAGATGGCTCCCTAGAGCAGAATCGAGTCAGCGGTCGTTTGTTCCTGAACCCGTCCACCTCGCTGCCAATTCCGTCGTCAACCTTCGACCCAGAGCAGGCGAAGAAGCGCTCCGTAGCGCGCAGCGTGAATTACCGCAGTATCAGCCTGCTGCCAATCAAGCCTTCGAAGACGAACACCGTAGTGGCGTCCGAGAAGTTCCGCAGCATGCTAGTCGCCTGCCGGAGTATGATGAAGATCGCTGTCAGTTAACCAAGAAGCAGCTAGCGGCGCGACAGGCCGTTTCCAAGGATCTGCCCCCGTTTTCCGGCAACCCCGAGGATTGGCCTCTATTCATAGCGACATTCAACAACACGACGGCCATGTGCGGCTTCACAAACGACGAGAACATCTTCCGATTGCAGAAAAGTCTGAAAGGACGTGCCTTCGAAGCAGTGAAGAGCCGATTAGTTCATCCTGCCAACGTTCCCGGCGTGTTGAAGACTTTGAAGATGATGTTCGGGCAGCCAGAAGCCATTGTTCATACGCTGATCGAAAAAATCCAAGCTTTGCCGGCCATTAGAGAAGACAGACTGGAAACTCTGGTGGATTTCGCCGTCAGTATCGAGAACTTCTGCGCGACTGTGGATGCCTGCGGCTTGGATGAATACCTGTACAACTCTACTCTCCTGCATCAGCTAGTTAGCAAGCTACCACCAACTATCAAGCTGAATTGGGCGCAGTACAGGATCGCACTTCCGGGAGTCAATTTAGCGTCGTTTAGCACTTGGATATACTCCCTCGCTGAAGCTGCTAGTGCAGTTACAATCCCAAACATAGTAAACTCCAGACCAATCCGGAGTGAGAGTCGCACAACAAAGAAGGGAAATGCCTTCGTGAATGCTCATTCCGAAAACGCCTCTTCAGAATCTCGTTCACCAAATCCCTCAAGTGGGAAGCGCTCGAACGCCAACGGAGAATGTCTCGTTTGCAAAGGAGCCTGCAAGGCGGTCGACAAGTGCAAGCGGTTTCTAGAGTTTTCCCGCGATTCGCGCTGGTCCACGGTACGAGAATTCGGACTCTGTCGTCGTTGTCTCAGCCGACATAACGGCGAGTGTCAAGCCAAACTTTGCGGAAAGGATGGTTGCCAGTTCAAGCACCACGCGCTGCTGCACAAAGACCAAAAGCAACAATCACCCGCTTCACCAACAACGCAGTCATCTCCTGCATCGATCCCAACGACGACGGACGGTACGGAGCCTTCTAAGACAGGAGCCGGTCCTTCGACGCATAGTTGCCACGCACATCAGACTAAATCGAGCGACATACTGTTTCGCTATCTTCCGGTTGTGCTACACGGTAAGTATAGATCGATCCGTACACACGCTTTCCTCGACGACGGTTCGGATCTCACGCTACTCGACGAAGAGTTAGCCGATGAACTAGAGCTAGATGGAGAAGTGCGATCGCTTTGTCTTCACTGGACCGGTGGCACGCAACGTCAAGAGAAAAAGTCTCGGATCGTCGAACTCGAGATAGCTGGTGTACACAAAGGAGCTAAGAGTTTCACAATCAACGGTGCACGTACTGTGAACGAACTTATGCTTCCGCACCAGACGATGGACACCGAAGAACTCACATCGCTTTACCCTCACCTAATGGGACTGCCGCTCGAATCATACCACAGCGTTCGGCCACGTATCCTCATTGGCCTTAAGAACCAGCATCTCAGCCTTGCGCTCAAGTGCCGCGAAGGTAAACCGAACGATCCCGTCGCTGTCAAGACCCGTCTAGGATGGACAGTTTGTGGAGGAAGATCCACAGATGTAACCAGCCCAGTGCACTCTGTTTATCACATCGGTTCTTGCGAGGATCAGTGCCAAGCGGACGAAGATCTACACCAAGTTATCAAAGACTACTTTGCGTTGGATAGCTTGGGGATCATGAAGCCTTCTGAAGCACCTCTCTCCGTCGAGGATCAACGAGCGCAGTTCCTTCTCCAGTCGCTAACTAAGTTCACAGGGGAACGCTATGAAACCGGTCTACTCTGGCGATACGACGCCGTTCGCCTGCCGGACAGTCGAGCGATGGCCCAGCGACGTTTCCAATGCCTTGAAAAGCGCATGATGAAGGAGGAAATATTGGCTAAAACGTTGAAGGAGAAAATGATGGACTACCTGAAGAAAGGCTACATACGAAGGTTATCCGACGAAGAATTGCGGCAACCATCACAGCGCGTTTGGTACCTCCCAGTGTTTCCAGTGACAAACCCAAATAAACCAGGGAAAGTAAGGATCGTATGGGACGCTGCGGCCAAAGCATTCGGAGTATCTTTGAATTCTGCCTTGCTGAAAGGTCCCGATCATCTTTCGTCGTTGTTCACTGTATTGATCCGTTTCCGCGAACGTCCCATAGCCCTGACTGGTGACATACGGGAAATGTTCCACCAGGTACGGATCCGGCCAGAAGACCAGCAGTGTCAACGTTTTTACTGGAGGGACGATGATGGAAACGTAGCGGTCTACGTGATGTGCGTCATGACATTCGGCGCCTGTTGTTCTCCCAGCAGTGCCCAATATGCGATGAACCTCAATGCTCAGCGCTTCGCCCAGAAATACCCTGCAGCGGTGGAGGTTATCGAGAAACGGCACTACGTCGACGATATGTTGGTAAGCGTCGACACAGAGGAGGAGGCGGTCGAACTTGCCAAAGAAGTGAGGTACGTCCACTCACAGGGCGGGTTCGAAATACGTAATTGGACCAGCAACTCTCATCGCGTCCTGGAAGCCCTACGTGGAAGCAACACGGAAGAGAAGAATCTTGACCTTTCGCCAGAATTGGGAACGGAAAAGGTGCTCGGGATGTGGTGGTGCACAGCTTCAGACGTGTTCACCTACAAAGTCGGCTGGAACCGTTATGATAGTGATCTGTGGAAAGGTCGCCGCCAGCCCACGAAAAGAGAAGTTCTACGGGTTCTGATGACGATCTTCGACCCCCTTGGACTCATCGCGCCATTCCTCATGTTCCTCAAGATCTTACTTCAAGAAATCTGGCGCAGTGGAATTCAATGGGACGACAAGATCGATGACAACGCCTTTGCCAAATGGTGCAGCTGGCTGCGAGTGCTGCCTCAAGTCGAACAGGTTCAGATACCTCGATGCTTCTGCTCCCAAACCTCTTCGGAGTACGACGACGTTCAGCTACACACATTCGTAGACGCGAGCGAAAACGTTATGGCTGCCGCATGCTACCTACGATTTGAGCGGAATAGCTTCGTTTGGTGCCGTTTAGTTGCCGCCAAAACAAGAGTAGCACCTTTGAGATACCACTCTATCCCGCGACTTGAGCTAATGGCAGCTGTCATCGGTACACGACTCTCCCAAACGGTCACCAAATCTCTGTCAATCACTCCAAGTAAGCAGTTCTTCCACTCGGACTCCAGGGATGTGATCTGCTGGATAAACTCGGACCATCGTCGTTACACACCTTTCGTTGCCAGCCGTGTTGGCGAGATTCTGGAAGCTACGGACCAGAAACAATGGCGGTGGGTCCCAACAAAGCTTAACGTAGCTGACGAAGGCACGAAATGGGAGAAATTTCCGGACATGACGACAGAGTCGAGGTGGTTCATCGGGCCAGGGTTTTTACAGCATTCGGAAGAATTATGGCCGTGTCAATCAACGAAAGGTAACAAGACATCAACAGAACTCCGTCCTTCGCTGCTAACTCACTTCTCCGCACCAGATCCACCAATCAACGTCTCCAGCTGGAAGCGGATGATCAAGGCTGCGGCACTCGTACACCGTTTCGTTACGAACTGTCGTCTGAAGGTCCAGAAGAAGTCCACTATTCATGGGCCTCCATCTACGGAGGAAAAGCAGATCGCCGAACGCTACGTGATTCGTCAAGCTCAACGAGAAGCCTACCCAGACGAAATAGCAATTCTGCAGAAGCCGTCGAAACCCATTCCCAAAACCAGTTCTTTGTTTAAACTATCTCCTTGGATGGACCACGACGGATTGATGCGGATGCGAGGAAGAATCGACGCCTGTTGTCAAGCCACCGAAGACGCTAAGAACCCAATTATCCTTCCACGAGACCACCATACCACCAAACTTATTATCGCACACTATCACTATAAGTATAACCACCTTAACCACCAAACCGCAATAAATGAACTCCGCCAAAGGTACTGCATACCACGACTACGAGCGGCCTACGCCAAGGTACGGTACAATTGCCAACACTGCAAAAACCACCGCGCCACACCGCAGCCACCTATAATGGCCGACCTTCCTTCAGAGCGACTCGACGCATTCGCCCGTCCCTTTACCCATATTGGCGTCGACTATTTCGGTCCCCTCGAAGTCGTCGTAGGGCGCCGCGTGGAGAAACGATGGGGCATGCTGGTAACGTGCCTGACTACGCGTGCAATCCACATCGAAGTGGTGCACACTTTGAGTACCGACTCGTGCATCATGGGTCTTCGCAACTTTGCAGCACGTCGAGGCACACCTAAAACGATCTACAGTGATCGCGGCACTTGCTTCATCGGCGCGAGCCGTGAATTAATGAACGTTGCAGTTGGGTTCAACCAGGACGATTTGATGAAGGAGTTTGGTGGGATCGAAACAACTTGGAAATTCAACCCCCCAGCCTCACCGCACATGGGCGGCAGCTGGGAACGCCTAATAGGCATCGTGAAGCGAAACCTGATGGCGATTCGGCCGTCTCACAAGCCTAACGATGAAGTGCTACGGAACCTTCTAGCCGAGATCGAGAACACCGTAAACTCTCGGCCACTAACGCACGTCCCAGTAGATGATGAGTCCGCATCCGCGCTCACCCCTAATCACTTCCTCTTGGGGTCATCGGATGGTACTAAGCCACTATGCACTTTGGACGACAGCGGAGCAACCCTACGACGGACCTGGCGAATGTCTCAACAGCTAGCGAACCAGTTCTGGAAACGTTGGCTGAGTGACTATCTGCCGGAGATCACTCGCCGAACGAAGTGGTACACCGATACGAAGCCTATTGCTATCGGCGACATAGTGGTCGTCGTCGATCCAAAGCTTCCCAGGAACTGCTGGCCCAAAGGTAAGGTCATCGGTACTAGCATCAGCCAGAAGGACAACAAGATCAGGGCGGCCACCGTGCAAACCACCACCGGAGTGTTCGAACGTCCGGTAGCCAAGCTGGCCGTGCTGGATGTACGGCGCGACGAAATGTAAGCCGACCAGATCATCGGCGTACCCGGGGGGAGTGTTGAGTACGCACCTCTCTATCCAGCATCTCTAATCTACACACATCAACAAACGTAGGTATTGCATGCAACCTTCTCCCCTGAGGCCCTTGGTCAAACGTCATGACCAATATGCTATTGTGGTGGACAGATAAGATACAATTGATACAGCGTATAATATCAACAGCGCTCATGTGCTCTTTTGAGTTTCTAAAACTACATCTAAAATAGTGTTACATGCAATAAGAATCTAGAAAATTGTGCAATAATAGTGTGAACTAAATGGGTAACATTCTATCAACTTGAATTATGTTGAAATTCATATAATTTAATAGTAAACTTATCTACAGTGTTCACTTAACATCTAGTGCATTTTTCTAACCTAAGATCTACATAAATCTAAAACCTACATGCAAAGGTAAATGAAATTAGCTAAATTATATTGAAATACTTAAACCTAGATTGTTTTAGTACGGTGAGGATCTAGTACGGTAAATTTGATATTGCTAAGGTGATTAGTAGGAAAAGGAGATCGCAACAATCGCAAGACCGGATTGATCATCCGCAAACACTGCACAACGGGACTAAACGTAAGTCAATACGGACATATTATACTAAAGTTCACAATCTATTATTTTAACTAAATCTAAATGTAAAATGGCACACAATATGTAAACTAACACATATGTACATGAAATAATTTCAGGAATTTAATAATAGCCACATTTAAACGTAAATCCTACGTCTCCGGTCGTTTATGCTATTATTAGTTTGGAAATAAACCCTGTGCGTTTCTTCGTTGGACACATTTCCAACAGTGGCCACTAAAAGCACTACACAACTTCTAAGGTTTTCGCGACAAGCTTTTCAGAACACTCTCACTACGTTCGAGGTGATACGTTCACTACACTTTAGATCACTTGCTCAAGTTTACAACTTTACCGAACACTTTGTTGAAGGACTACTGCTGATATTGGCTTCCCAGGATAAAAGCGACCAGTGGCTGTATGTCGGGCACTTTTATAGGCACCCAGGTAGATTTTTGAACAATTTGATTTTGGTGTTACACCAATACTTCCTCGAGTAAGGTGAAGGTCAGCTGGATTCTGTATTCTGACTCAAAATTTCTGAGCGGTGGAGCTCAATCTCTAAGTGGTTCTATTTCCGTAGGCCCTATCGGTAGTTAGTATTTTACTACTTCAATTTTATTTTTATTTAGGGTTTGTCGAATATTAGTCAAAGTTTAACTTCATATAAACCAAATAAGTTCTTGCATTTTATTTACATTTATTTTTATTTTGTATGGCAAAACTAACACTAAACTGAAGACATTTTGGTTGGAACATTTGTCAAATGTTACAACATATGTCACCTTCTCAGCAGTTTGTTACGAAATTTATGTTTTAATCCGGTAAAACTGCTTTTATATAAGACGCAAACACAGCGGAAGAAAGTTATCCTGTAATTTGGCTATTTCTTTTTCCAAGTAAAATTAAAGCCATTGCCGAAAAACTTTCTTGGAGAATTGCTTCAAGAAATTCCACCTAAATTTCTCAGAAATTCGTCCTGAAATTTTTGAACACATTTTTCCTGATATCCCTTCAATACTATCCATGAACTCTTCTTAGAATTCCCTTAGAAGCTCCTCATCTTCAGGATTCTCTAAAAATTTATAGAGAATTTCTTTCAGTCTGGAATTTCTCCAAGAATAGCATTTTAAGTTCATAGGATTATTTCAGGAATACTTCTTAATATATTTTTCAGAAATCACATAGATTTATTCCCAAACTTTTTCTTGGAATACTTTCAATAATCCTTCACGATGATTCGTCACCAGGGACGAAAAAAATCATGCTCACTATACTCAATTCACTGACATTTATGCCACCATCAAAGTAACCGCACCACCACCAGTATGATTAAACCAATGAAGATGGCATAAAAGTAGATGGGCAAAACAAACAACGATGCCCGTATGTCGTTGGTGTTTTTGATTATCAGAAGCAGAAGAGAATCAGTTTTAGAGAATTGATTATCAATGAGGTTCATATTAATTGAAAAATATGCTGCTATACGGGTGATGAACGAACCGATGCACGGAATCGATTATATTGACGCGTCTTTAGTGTGCCTCGTGCAAAAATTACAACTTCCCGAAGCGGAATGTAAAAAAAGTCAAACTAGGTAGAATGAATATCAATTTT
Source organism: Aedes aegypti (assembly GCF_002204515.2). Lineage (NCBI taxonomy): Eukaryota > Metazoa > Arthropoda > Insecta > Diptera > Culicidae > Aedes > Aedes aegypti. Next base: position 346,644,911 of record NC_035108.1, read on the forward strand.
TGTTTCCGATTATCACAAAGCGGTTGAGTAGCAGCAATAGACGTATAAAAATTAGACCGCTAATGTCGCTGCAAATGTTGTGACCAACATCTAGTTTGCATGTTTCAGAGGTGGTACTCAAAGTGTCAAATTTTTCTTCAATTCAATCATAGTAACGTGTTTTCGGAATCAAAACATAATCTCTGTCATAGTTCTTGCCATCGTACTTGAGTCGTGTTGACTTGAGAAAAAAAAGTTTTTCGTGTGCCTTGATGATTTGTAACTTTAAAGGCAAAGGAAAACATCTTCAATTGGTGTCGTTCCACAGGTAATTAATTATTATTATTGCAGAGAGCGCAATTTAAATACACAAACGAATATCTCTCTGTTACAGGATCGCATAGATGGAGGACGTCAATGAAAGACAATACGGATGGCGGATTAGCTTTTGCTCCTAGTTCTTTCAACCTGCTGCAGGAAAAAGTTTTTGTCTGCCACGGTTTGACCATATGTAAGGAAGTCTGAAAACCGTGAAGATCAAATGCTTCTATGTTTGCACATTCTTATTGATTTTTATTATTTATGGTTGGGCGAAGAGAAAAAGTTGTAGCAAATAAACGTTTTTTTTATTCAAATGTAAACCATTTTATTACGTGTATGTGTTCCGAACAGTTACCGACTAGGTATTATGAATCTTATTCGTTCTGTCTTCTTATACTCGATAAAACTATGTAGCAGTAAATTACATAAGACAGCCAGCAAGTGGAAGCGTTCAGTCGGTCACACGGAGGCTTCTTAATGTATAAAACTCTAGTCAATGGAACATTACGGAGATTGATTCAAAGTTTTTCACATTGTGTATTCCTCATTCCAGCGATTAGCTTTCTAAGTATTCCAGCGATTAGCTTCAGTTACACTTACATTCCGTATTTTTCTCGTACCACTTCTCTTTTCACATCGAGATATGATGCAAAACAAAACAAGTGTTTTGACACTTTGAGTACCGGTGGGTCGCGCCAAGAGAAAATCAAGGCTACTGTGGTTGATTCATTCCCATCACAACCATAGTATGGACGTAACAGCGCCTCTAGCGTTCTAAATCTAATATTTCTATTGTAGCAGCAGGTCAAAAGGAAACTGACAATCTTGCGCAAGCGCTTTGCCAATCTTTGTTGTGTTGTCAAGGTGAGGATAAAAACAAATAAAAATCAACGAAGATTGTACCCAGCAAGTATCAACGTAGGCGAGGGTAGATTGAGTATTTTCGTCCCTGTTCGTCACAGGTAGTTTATTTCAATTTATATTTAAGGATTGTTGAGGAAATGTCCGTTGCCGTCTTCGATATGATGGACTTGAGTACAGACCCCAACACGAAATTAGCCATTGGTTGCGAGATCAGTCGGAGGGGTTCCACGGCTTCGAAGTTAAAACTACATATATTTCCACAATAAAACGATATTTACATATATTTACACAAGTGATTTAACTTAACAAAATAAACATTTAACACATAATCGGGGCTGAAAAAACTGCTTTCAATAGTTTACAAGGGAAGGTCACGATGGTGTTACACGGGGTTTTCAATCGGACTATTTCTGCTAGATTCTACATGTCGAAATATGAAAAACCCCAAAGCCTTTCGGGTGATGGACCAGTGGTGTAGCCAGGGGGTCCTGAAAGGGTCGATTTTGTTCGAATATAATATTATTGAGTCAATTAAAAATTTACCAAAAAGATTTTCCCACTATTTATTGTGATAGTAATGAACAGAATTGACATTAATGTATGTTTATAATGTTTTTTTATACCATAGGCGTAACTAGCATGGGATATGGACATCCAAATAAATTGGGTTTTATTAGAATAGTATACCAAGAAACAAACCCATCCCGATTGCGCCTTTGGTATGGAAAAAATATTTCTTAAACATACATTAATGTCAATTCTGTTCTCTACCATCAAAATAAACAGTGAAAGAATATTTTTTGTCAAATTTCCAATAAGCTCAATAATATTATATACGTACAATATTGCCCTTTTTAGAGCTCCTCCTGGCTACACCACTGGCTCATCACCCGAAAGACTTTGGGGTTTTTCATATTTCGACATGTAGAATCTAACAACAATAGTCCGGTTGAAAACCCCGTGTAACACCATCGTGACCTTCCCTTGTTAGATCTACCAAAGAGATAGATGTGCATTCTCATGTCTGAATCACTGGCTATTCATATTCGAGAGGAAAGTTGTGATAGGCTTACTCTCAAACAAGGATTCTTATATGAATTACGTCTAGGTTTTCTATCGATGGAATTTATCTAAATATTCTTAATAAGGTGATTATAAAACGAAGACACATTTCAAATTTTTCAGTTCACAATTCTAGGGAATCTGACAACCATTCGCGTTGAAAATTTGATGGATAATTGCTTTCTGATGATGATCAAACGAACAAATTTTCAGCTCAGAGCGCTGTTTGTTTCTTTAAACTACACTCTTAAAAATAATGAAAATCACTCCGGACGTAATTCACATTATGACTGAATGACATATGATGTTAATGATGAAATTATGTAAAAATGGGTTCTGAAAGATGTATTGGAAGAAAAATGTAATTTTACATGATGAAAGACATGAAAACGATGCCGCTATGATTGACATTTCCCGAATCAGACATCATCGTATTAAATATGTGACTCAAATTCACGGCATTTGGCTCGCTTTTTTATGTGCTTCCAAAAGACGTAAAATCGCATGATTTTTTTCGGAGTTTGTAGTACCGTAAATTCGGGTGTAATTGATCAGTAGGGTGAAATTGATCACCGTGTCACGCGATTTTATTTCTTACTAATAGTGCACCAAGCTCATCGCAACCTATAGTAAATGAACGTTGTTTGTCTTAAATAATGTCTAATTGGGTATAGTGAAGTTTTTTGTGCCACAGAATGTTTATTTCTATGAAAATAATGTAAAATTCTAGAATCAAGTTTAGTGTGAAATTGATCATCATCTTTAAACTTCTAGTTCTAAACAAGGATTTGGATATGGTGTAAACCTGAAAGTTTGTGAGGATGCTAACAATATATCTCCAAAACAGATTTTACTATCAAAACTCTTACCAATTTGCTCGTTTTGTTCAAAAATTCAATTTTCTGCAACAAAGTAGGGAAATCCTTTGGAAATTGCCTACATTTGGGCGTTTTTCGCGGTATTCTTGAAATTTAATTATTGATTATTTCCATAAATATAGGTTCGTTAAAAATTTAGCAAGCATATTTGGATTCAGAAGGCCCAAATTAAGGATGTAAAGTTGATTTCGAAACTAACAATAATAACAATGATAAGTGATCAGTTTCACCCCGAAATGGGATTCCCCGATTTTTAATTTTAGACCAGATTTTTGGCACTAACATCACATATGTTAAAAAATTTCGGTACATGAGCCAATGAGGTTCACCGTCGTCCTTGTTTTCCTGAATTTAGTTGTATGATATTGATAACATTTTAGAAAGCATACCAAGAAAACAGTGAAAAATGATCAATTTCACCCGAAATTACGGTACTCTGTATAATAATCTTAACGAAATGCATTCGAGGTTTGGCTCGTTTAAAAGTTTATAATAGAAATATCATATAATAATCTTATTGTGTTATCATCTGAAACATGTTGGTAACAAGCTTTGTTATTCATTCAATTATCCCCATTTGTAACTCATGATGTTGTCGATACGTTATAAAGATCGAATTATAAAAACAAACATTTGACGTCATTCACTCGACGAAGGCATCCTCGATCTGACAGCTCAAAATTCGTTGATAACAAAAGTCTTTCTATTGAAAGTGTTCGACATGAAGCGAATCGGATCGTGATGTCCATAACGACTGTTGCGGCCTTCCAATCGGAGAAAACTGTGTCTTCAAAGGGAGCATTTAAATTTATTCTGGTCAGGAATTCCGACGAATATGTGTTTCCATTTAGAAGCTTCACTACACACATGGCCTGGTCAATTCGACGTCTGTTCTCTAACGTGTCAATTCCCTGACAGCAATCGTGGTAACAGGTAACCAATACCGATAAACCTGGAGATCGCCACTGCAGACAGAATAACAAATCGACCACGTTCTAATTAATGGACGACACTTCTCCGACATTATCGACATTAGGACCTATCGTGGCGCTCACATCGACTCTGGCCACTATCTGGTGATGGTTAAACTGCTCCCAAAACTCTCCGTCGTTAACTACGTACGGTGCCGACGGCCGCTCCGGTATGACTTAGAGCGGCTAAAGCAACCGGATGTTGCAACTGCGTACGCGCAGCACCTCGAGGCTGCATTACTGGAAGAGGGTGAGCTGGATGAATCCCCTCTTGGAGACTGCTGGAGAACAGTGAAGGCAGCCATCAACAATGCGGCTGAGAGCAACGTCGGGTACGTGGGACGAAGTCGTCGGAACTATTGGTTTGACGAGGAATGTTGGCAGATTCTGGAGGAGAAGAATGCGGGCGGGCGGTCATGCTGCAGCTAGGGACCTGACAGAACGTGGAACATTATAGTCGGAAACGGCATCAGCAGACCCGCCTCTTTCGGGAGAAAAAACGCCGCTGAAGGAAACGGACTGCGAGGAGATGAAACAGCTCTACCGGTCTCAAGAAACACGTAAGTTCTATCAAAAGCTCAACGCATCACGCAGCGGCTTCGTGCCGCAAGCCGTGATTTGCAGGGATAAGGATGGGAGCATTTCTTCGGACGAGCGTGAGGTGATCAAAAGGGAAGCAGTACTTCGACGAACAACTGAATGGCGCTGAGAGCACAAGCAATGAAGTACGGGACAACGAAGGAAATGTCTTCGTCAGTACTGCGGGCGATGGAAACCAACCAGCCCTCACTTTGAGGGAGGTTAAGGATGCCATTCACCAGCACAAATACAATAAAGCTGCTGGTAAGGATGGTATCAGAGCTGAACTCATAGAGATGGGCTCGGAGAGGCTGGTAATTTGTCTGCACCGGCTGATAGGCACAATTTGGGAAACAGAACAGCTAATGGAGGAGTGGATGGAAGGGATGATATGCCCCATATACAAGAAAGGCGACCAGTTAGATTGTGAGAACTTTCGAGCGATCACCATTCTAAATGCGGCCTACATAGTATTATCCCAGATCATCTTCCGTCGTCTGTCACCTATAGTAAGCGAGCTCGTGGGAAATTATCAAGCCGGATTCGTTGACGGCCGATCGACAACAAACCAGATCTTACTGCACAGCAAATCCTCAAAAAATGTCATGAATACCAGGTCTCAACGCATCACCTTTCCATCGATTTCAAGGCGGCATAAGATAGTATCTCCTACGTAGAGCTATGGAAAATCATGGACAACTTTCTAAGATAAGAGCAACGATGGACGGTGTGCAAAATTGTGTGAAGGTTTTAGGCGAATATTCCAGTTCGTTTGGATCCCGCTGGCGACTACGATAAGCTGATGGACTTTCGGGTCTGGTGTTCAATATTGCGCTAGAAGGTGTTATGCGGTTAGCTGGTGGGGCCGAGCGTAACAGGGCTCGCCTAGGTAGAAGTGTTACAATAGACGGGGATACCACAGAGATGTGGGGATACGTTCGAGGTTGTCGACGAGTTCGTCTAGTAGAAGCATTAACCTAAGAATGCTAATGTCGATGCTGTTCGTGTTACCAACATCTAGTTTGCCACGAACTAAAAGCCTGAGTATCGGGCATCAAAGTGTCAAATTAATTATAAAAACATAAACAACGACAAGGCATTGAACAAAAAATAAAAAACCATAATTAAAGGTAAGAATAATTAAATTTAGTTTGTGACAACAGCGCTAATAGCGTTCTTCTACTAATATTTCTATTGTTCGTCTACCTTAGATTTTTGCTGACAGTTGACAATAACATAGAAGAAGGTTTCGACCGTGATTGTTTTAAATTATTATTGTTTTATTGCTATATCGGTCATGCGACTCAAAGGTAAAGGGAGTCTATAGAAGCAAATGATGGAAACGAATAGGTGCATAGGCGTCGCAAGGGAGCGACAAGATTGAAATTTAATTAGGTGGTGAAAATTGATCAAGCCATTTTAAAGTCAGTAAGCATCGAAGCGTCCTGTATTTTGCCTAGCTTCTCTACTGGAAAAGGGTTGGCTCAAAGCTTCGAGCTTTGCTACAAACACAGGCCTGTGAAAGCAAAGACGTTGGTCCCGAGCTGAACTAGCCCAGGGCTAAAAATCTCATTAATAAAGAAAAAAAAACTTCAGCATCATAAACGTGCATAGCCCTCACTCCGGAAGCATTGATGATGACAAGGACGCATTTTACGCGCAGCTCGAACGCGAGTACGACCGCTGCCCAAGCCACGACGTTAAGATCATCATAGGAGATTTGAACGCTCAGGTTGGCCAGGAGGAGGAGTTCAGACCGACGATTGGAAAGTTCAGCGCCCACCGGCTGACGAACGAGAACGGCCTACGACTGATAGATTTTGCCGCCTCCAAGAACATGGCCATTCGCAGCACCTACTTCCATGGGGACGGACCTGGTGTAGTGGTTAGAACACTCGCCTCTCACGCCGAGGACCTGGGATCGAATCCCATCCCCGACATAGTCACTTATGACGTAAAAAGTTATAGTGACGACTTCCTTCGGAAGGGAAGTAAAGCCGTTGGTCCCGAGATGAACTAGCCCAGGGCTAAAAATCTCGTTAATAAAGTCAAATCAATCAATCAACCTACTTCCAGCACAGCCTCAATACATCTGGAGATCACCACTGCAGACGGAATCACAAATCGATCACGTTGACGGCACTTCTCCGATATTATCGACGTCAGAACCTATCGTGGCGCTAACATTGACTCTGACCACTACCTGGTGATGGTGAAACTGCGCCAAAAACTATCCGTCATTAACAGTGTACGGTATCGACGCCCGCCTCGGTATAACCACAGATAACAGACGTTGAAGTCCGATTGTAAAACTGTGTAAGACAATTAATGGTCACTTTGAATGGCAACACAAGTAGCAACATCGTGGTGGCGCTGTCATCGCTAAGTTCCCATGACGATGTCAGTGGTGAATATGAAATTTTTCAAGATACTGATATTCTCCACTCATTGACGCAATTCGCTATGTGCGGCACTAGTGATTGCAAGGAGTTTCAATTTTAATATTTACACAGGTTTTCAGATTTTTTTGTTCTAGCATAAACATCTGTTATCTGTGGTATAACCTAGCGCGACTGGCCCAACCGAACGTCGCTGCCGTATACGCGCAACATCTCGAGGTAGCGTTGCCGGAAGAGGGCGAGCTTGACGAAGCCTCTCTTGAGGACTGCTGGAGCAACATAAAAGCAGCCATCAACAACGCAGCCGAGAGCATCGTCGGGTACGTGGAAAGGAGGACATGTGACGATTGGTTCGACGAAGAATGCAGGCAGGTTTTGGAGGAAAAGGATGCAGCGCGGGCTACAATGTTGCAGCAAGGAACACGACAAAACGTGTAGCGATATAAAAGAAAACGAAAGCAGCAAACCCGCTTATTCCAGGACAAAAAGTGCCGCATGGAAGAAGCGGAATGTGAAGAAATGGAACAGTTGCATCGTTCACAAGAAACGCGAAAGTTCTACGAGAAGCTTGACGCATCCCGAAAAGGCTTCGTGCCGCGAGCCGAAATGTGTAGGGATAAGGACGGAAGCATCTTGACGGACGGACGTGAGGTGATTGAAAGGTGGAGGCAGCACTACGATGAACACCTGAAAGGCACGGAAAACACAGGCGCCGAGGTTCACGACAGCGGAGGAAGTGGCTACGTCAGTACGGCGGATGAAGGAAACCAACCTGCCCCCACATTGAGGGAAGTTAAGGATGCCATCAACCAGCTCAAGAATAACAAGGCCTCTGGTAAAGATGGTATTGGAGCTGAACTCATCAAAATAGGCCCGGAGAGGTTGGCAGCCTGTCTGCACCGACTGATTGTCAGAATCTGGGAAACGGAACAGCTGCCGGAGGAGTGTAAGCAAGGGGTCATACCGTTTTGGTTCATATTACGGACACTTAAGGCCTCAGTGAAGTATAACCCAGCATAGAGCATGCAAAATAAATCATTCTGTATGATTCTTTAGCGTTATCAAGCGTTGGAAGCCCTTAACTTTCGAATGGTGGGTAAAAAATTCGCTTCCGCAACTTGAATAATTTTTAATAAATCAAAATGTGTGGCCTTTTCATGATTCTTATTCCGGACACTTCCTCACTTTTGCCTCATATTCCGGACACTTTGATTCGAATTCCGGACAGCTCATGATAATCATTAATGGAGCAGTCAAATCATTAATTGAAATCGTCAAACCACTAAAGAGACATCTAAGGTAGTTGGGCATTATAAATTTTCAAAGATATTTATGGAAAATGCTTACTAAAACGAGCCTTGATATCGAGAACTTTTAAACGGCAAATATTGAAACATTTCGTGTGAAATGTTTCCCATACAAAGTAGAGTGTCCGGAATTTGAAGCTGTCCGTAATATGAATCAAAACGGTATGCCCCATCTACCGCGAAGAGCTATGGAAAATCATGGACGAGTACAGCTTTCCCGGGAAGCTCACAAGACTAATAAGAGCAACGATGGACGGTGTGCAGAATAGCGTGAAGATTTCGGGTGAACATTCCAGTTCGTTCGAATCCCGCCGGGGACTTCAACAGGGTGTTGGACTTTCGTGCCTGCTGTTCAACATCGCACTAGAAGGTATCATGCGGAGAGCCGGGTACAATAATCGAGGTACGATTTTCACAAGATCCAGCCAATTTGTTTGTTTCGCGGATGATATGGATATTGTCGGCAGCACATTTGGAACGGTGGCAGACCTGTACACCCGCCTGAAACGTGAAGCGACAAAAGTCGGCCTGGTTGTGAATGCGTCAAAAACAAAGTATATGCTGATAGGCGGAACCGAGCGCGACAGAGCCCGCCTGGGAAGCAGTGTTACGATAAACCGGGATACTTTTGAGGTGGTTGATGAGTTCGTCTACCTCCGATCCTTGTTAACGGCTGATAACAACGTTAGTCGTGAAATACGGAGACGCATCATCAGTGGAAGTCGTGCCTACTATGGGCTCCAGAAGAAGCTGCGGTCGAGAAAGACTCACCCTCGCACCAAATGTACCATGTACAAAACGCTTATAAGACCGGTGGTCTTCTATGGACATGAAGCATGGACTATGCTGGAAGAGGACCTGCAAGCACTTGGAGTGTTCGAACGAAGGGTGCTTAGGACGATCTTTGGCGGAGTACAGGAAAACGGTGTGTGGCGGCGGAGAATGAACCACGAGCTCGCTAGGCTCTACGGCGAACCCAGTATCCAGAAGGTTGCGAAAGCCGGAAGGGTACGCTGGGCAGGGCATGTTGCAAGACTACCGGACAACAATCCTGCAAAGATGGTGTTCGCGTCGAATCCAGTTGGTACAAGGAGGCGAGGAGCACAGCGAGCGAGGTGGCTTGATGAGGTGCAACAAGATCTGGAGAACGTGGGCCAAAATCGAAGTTGGAGAGGCACAGCCATGGACTGAGTAAATTGGCGTAACATCGTTAACGAGGTTTTATCAAATTAATTGATGTAGCACCAACTAAATAAATAAAATAATTGAAACAAATTATGATTTTAATGATAGTTAAATTAAATGCTGCATGCTTGGAGGATCAATAAAAATAGTTTGATAAATCATACCTTAAATTTCATGCAAACCTCAATGAAATCGGTATTTCATACAACTTTGACGATCATTAGCTCAAAAGTTTGACGTATTACTAGAGATACATAAGAAGATCCTTGAGACACGCAAAAATATAATTTTTGTTACGCTGTGAGCTGCCGGTAGGGGGGTTACAAAAGGTCGAAGTCATTCAAATAACCTTTTGTTTGAATTTACAGTTTACAAACACTAATAAGGAGTAATACATTTAATACAATCCTTAAAATTTTGACTACCTTTGACTGCCTTCTCACGGCGGCAAATTGCAAAAAAAAAACACACACACATTTTTCAATATGGCTGACATCTATTACGCACCCGTGCTAATCTTAATCACTCGTAGGTGGTATAAAATTAAAACGATGATCTGTAAATTCTACATTCACTGTACAGAGTTTGAACTATTCCGGAGCTAAATGGTTGTGCATAACATAACATGATTACGATAAACACATTTCAAGGATTTTCAAAACTCTCACTTGCTTTCACTAGGCAATATCAAGTTTTTTTTTTCTATGTATCAATCACACGTTATCGTACAATTTTTAAATCAGTAAAACTGAATAACAAAATCAGTCGTAAAACCTATTTTTACTGAAATCTCGTTTAATTTTGACAAATGAACGATATTGACAGATGCAAATTGACGGATATCGGTTGTCCAAATGAATTACTGAGTTTCGAAAATATATTTTGCCACAACCATCGGCAAACAAATATTTTCACTGAATTTCGGCGAAGCGTGTCAATCAATATCAAAAATAACTGCGGAACCCAACATGAGCTGAAACAAAATGCTTAAGACGTATAAAGTAGCATTTTAGAGCACGACCACATGTTAGTATTTAAGTCTAGTCAGCGATAGTTGAAGCTAATTTTATTATATTTTCAGGAAATGATTCATCTTGTCACGTACTTCTACGGCAAAAATTGCAGCGTGCAAATTCTGCTTTACACGGAAATATATTCTGGATTGAGGGAAAAGTAAGGTGTACACAATGGTACACTGGTACTTCAAACATTTGTATTGGATTTTTTTGTATTTATTTATGAGGCTTTAAACTTGATTAGCCAGTTCATTCGCCTTAAGTTGTATTAAATATATTTAATACCTTAAATATGAATAATAACAAATTTAATCTTGATCATAATTTATAATATGTATTTGTTATTCTTATTCTTCATCCCATAAAAAACAATAATCCTTCGTCGATATTCGAAAACGGTGTGCCGAGATTTTCGGCACTGGATTACCGATATGTTCGTCACATTTGGACAGCTGGGTTGGTTCTACATTTTACAGCATAATCGGAACTTTAAACTTTAACCGAGATTTTTACCGGAATTTCAGATGTTGGGTTCTCGTAAATTATTTTCGCCGGCCTCGGCAAAATAAATTAAGTGTGATACCCATAAATAACAAGTCTTTGGAAAGAGAGTAATCATCATCGTTTTACAAAATTTCAGGAGCAGTTTTTTTTCGCTCAAAATCGCAGCAATGCTCATGAGCATCTTTATTTGAATTGCACTTGTCATCTGTAACAGAGTGATAGATTTTTATGAGGGTTTCTTTAAACTTGAACGAAAAAACTGACTTATATTTTTTTATGATTTTTAATCATTGAATGATGGATTGTTGAGCCTAAAGAGTAGCATCACTGCAGCACTAGGGTGGTTCAGAATTAAAAAATGTTTGAGGATCAAATCTCCCATATTTTCCTTATCATCCTTACTATAAAATAGTGTTCTGTGAAATTTTCAGCTTTCTAGGTGATGATTTAAAGGTGGCCCAAAGACAATGTAGGTTTGTATGGAAATTAGCATGGAGAACTTTTGAGATCTGTTCCAAACACACTAGTACTGTAATGTAAATACAAAATTATTATCCCATTGCAAAAACTCATTCTTCAAACCATAATAAAGAAATTTTCTGAAGGGATAAATTCAATCCGAAGGATAGGATAACAGATATTCATGAGTTTGTTTGCTATTATTTAGCTCTATATGTTTTTAAAGCCCTGCAAACATATACAAATAAAATTAGCTCAAAAAGGATTTGTTTCTTCAGCAACATCCTTCATTAAGGTATGAAGAATTAGTTTTCAATTTGGGATGCTAAGTTTCTACTTACATTACAGTACTAGCGTATTTGGAACATTTCTCAAAATTTCTCCATAGTAATTTCTATATAAACCTGCATTGACCTTGGGCCACTTTTAAATGATCACCTGGAAAGCTAAAAGTTTCACAGAACACTATTTTTATGGTAAGGAGCATATGGGAGATTGGATTTCTAAACATTTTTAAAAATTGAATCGCCCTACTGCAGCACCCATGGCTATCATCCTCTCGAGGCAGGTGTGAAACATCCCCGAACCACACCAATCAACGAGCAGTCAGCTAATCCCTTGTTTGACCTAATGCCCTTCATCCTTCCATCTCGTATTTCAATCAAGGCGACGTCGCAACAAGTCACTTTCAAAATGTAAGATTGATCGGGAACCCTCTCCATTGAAGACCGAATCCGGCGGCAGAACAAAGACTTTGGAAAGTGCTGTAATCGGCCGAAATCCGCTCGCTCTGTCGATGCAGAGGAATTAAAGGCTAAAGTGACAGTTTTATCGGTGCGTCGATGATGGATTAGATCAAGGACATTGCTACAGAATCCCAACAACAAAAAAGGAGTCTCGCTATGGTGGAGTGTGAGAAAGTTTGGACCGTATCGACGGACTTTACCTTCGACCTGTCAGCGTTGTTGAACTTGAAAGGGTCGCTCGCACTTCAATGGCGTGGTGACAGGGTGCTGAGGGGGAGGTGGGGAAGCGATCATTCAAAAAGGGATTTTTATGACTATTCTGCCTGTGTTTTCGAGCTATAAAAGCATCATTATGCGCGAGTGTGCGGGACGTAGAAAGGAAAGGCCACGGAAAAGGAAGTGCGGCGCAAGTTTATGCGTACCATTCAGTCTTTAAGTCAGTCAAGTTGGATGATGTCTCTGCTGGCTGGTGCGCTTCGGTGTGTAGCTATGTATGTATTTGGAGTGCGGAGAGTTGAAGTACAAATTACCATAAAGTCGATTTTTATCTGTTCCTTTGAAGGGCATTAAAAATGTCGTAAATAATGAGGAAATGTGGCTTTTGGAGTAAGGCCATCGCCGTTTCATTGAAGCGCTCGAGGAATGGCGTAAGGCCAGCGAAGTCTCTTACTCCTCTGAATAGTTGCCGCAGCGTTGGATTGGTGGCGGAATGCGCAATGAAAGAACCCCAGATCTGGGAAACTACTTGCTAATTAAAACTTGTCGCTGCCTCTGGGCGTCCGCTCGGGGAGGAGAAAATATGATTTACGACCGGTGGTTCACGACAGTTGTGATATAGTTTCGTCATCGGATATACTGCGGAGGAGTCTTTTTTCTGGTTGCATTTCTTTTCTTTATTTTCTTACGGTCTGGCACTGACTGTTGTGAAGTGCAGATTCTTGAAAATGGTTTATGGCCTGCAAATTAGTGATACAAAGTAGTCGATATCGGGACCGGAAACGGATCAGAAAAACGCATTTGGTCAAAGAATCATATTATGAGTTGGAGTATAACATAAATTACCTACGTCAAAATTTGAACTCTCAAACGCCAGACAATTCAAAACAATATAATCATAAAGTACAAATTTGAAAAAAAAAAACAAGTGCCGTTATCCGGAGTAAAATTTATCAGGTATCGTCGGAAAATGCCTGGTTGATTTTCGTGAGAGCCGCTCATCAAGGGATTAGAGGTCTACCTATCAATCAAGATCAATTACACCTATGATTAAGATCAGTTGTCCGGGAGTATATCTTGCGGATTCATTACACAGGGCAACAAAAATGATATTTTTGCGTGTATCAAGGATCAAATTATGTGTCTCTGGTAGATTTGGAGTTGCTGAATCTGATTCCATTCCAGCACGTCACAATTTTTAGCTACAGGACGCCAAAGTTATACAAAACACTGGTTTTATTGATGTTTACATAAATTTTAAAATATAATTTATCAAACATTCTTGTGATCTGATCCAGCAAGCATGCACAATTGGGCCTAAGCTTTCATTTTACATATATTTGGTTGAAATTTCACGATTCACTTTAAACCAATTTTTTCATACAAAGTTCTTCATTTCTCGTATATGTAAAAAATACAATCCTTTTTTTTTTGAAATGTATTGTTATACACACAAAATTTGAGTTCTGTGGGAATTTAGGCAAATAAATTGCCTTACAAGCTGGAAAACTTGCATGTCAGTTGGGTAAAATAGTTATTTTTTGCATTTTCAACTGCCAGTATCTCTAGACGTGCTACCATGCCCACACAGTTACGGATCACCCACAGTGACGGATCACTTTGGCGTTCAACGTCGGGTAACTCGCTCAAAACATAAAAGTTGACGTAAAACATATTTTTCCCATGTTATACTACTTGTCTTCTACCATTTTTAGTGTTAAGCACAAAGTTCAACCGCTAAATAGCGGTGTATTTGACAAATGTTTAGTTGGTACCACACAGCTATCATTATATGTTCGTCGATAATAAATCTTCGAGCTGTTTAGTAGAATACCTATAAGTAGATGAAAAAACCGAATTTAGTACTATACCATTTAATTCCACTAGAGTTTGTATCCTTTGACAGATACGCGTATTTCGACCTCAACTGTAAGGCCGTCTTCAGTGTCGTGTACTAGACTCGACTTGAAGAAAACCATCGTATGCACACATTATATATTAACACTAGGTATAAACGTATTTCCCTACCCATTATTATTTTTTAACTTAAAATTTATGAGCTTTAGGTACATTCCATCCCTCTTTTGTTGAAACTTTAAATGCTGAAAGGTACATCACGGGAACGATTAGTAGGTACCAAGTTGAATAGCCATGTATTGCCGTTGCCGTTGTCTCTGTTGAGTAGCGTCGTAGGTACCTGTTTGCAAATTTCCAGACTCTCCGCCACATCCAGTTTCCAAGGAGAAGAAACATTTCTCAAAATTTTGATATCGGCCGTCGTAATTGTATGTCCTTCTGAAAAGATATGTTCTGCCACCTTAGATTTGAAATCGTATGTCATCCCCTTGTCTATCGTCTTCTGAGCTTTTCCTATTTCCGCTAAGTGTTCCTTGAATCTAACCTCGAGAGACCGCTTTGTTTGACCAACGTAGACCTTGCTGCAGTGGGAACAGCTGATTTTGTAAACACCAGCCTTGTTTAGTGTGTTTACCGGATCCTTGGTAGAGCCTAACGAAGTTCTAAGTTGGTTGTCTCTGCTGGAAAATACCAAATCGATTCCAAAATTCCTTAGCTTTGGGCGGAGCTGTTTGCTGATGTGTACGTCGTATGGGATGGAGACTCTCTTCATGGGTTCGGTGATAGGGGTTAGTGTCGTCAAAGCATTCCGAATTCGCTGTCTTTCCTTTTTGTCGATGATAGCTTTTATCGTCCTTTCCTTGTATCCGTTGATTCTTGCCGTCTCGTAGATATATTCCAGTTCCTTGGTCTTTCCGTGTTCGCTGAGAGGTAGAGTCTGCATCCTGTGGATCATGTGGTGAAACGCTGCCATCTTATGCTGGAACGAATGATTCGATGTGTAAGGGATAACTCGCTGGGTGTTTGTAGGCTTCCTGTAGATTTCGAAATTGTAAGTTGAACTTTCTTCCTTGGTGATCCAAGACGACGGAAGTTAACTGCGTTCCTGCTCCGATTATAGAACCCATTGAAGATTTCGTAGTTAACCGTTCGACGCAGCAGTTCACAGTAGAGCAATTGACACACCTCAACAAGGGGTTAGGATATGCGGTGACTACGAAGCCTGATGTGGAGAAAATAATCGTAGACATGGAAACAGCAATCATCCAAAACATACCAATAAAGGACCAGAACACAACGAGGAACATCGTAACAAAGGCCATTACAACAGGACAACGAAGCAAGGCAGACAAGGACGAGACGAGGATCGTGAAAGAACTCAAGGATAAACCAGTATTCTACATCAAGGCGGATAAAGGCAACGCAGTCGTCATCATGGACAAGACGGATTACGACGAACAAATGGCGAAAAAGATCAACGAAGGCCCCTACCGACATTTGAGAGTGGATCCACTACCCGGACTCATCAAGCTCACGGACAAAACCCTGAAGGACTGCAAGGCAATTATTGGCGAGGCTCGTTTGAAAGAGTCAAACCCCATTCTTCCACGGATTAAAGGACTACCGAAGATTCACAAACCAGGAAAGGAAATGCGAGAAATCATCTCGGCCGACGGATCCCCCACTCATAAACTGGCGAAATGGTTAGTCAAGGAATTCCAGAGTATGCCGAATCCATTCCCCACTAGGTCAGTTAAAAACACCCAGGAGTTCTCCCAGAAACTATTAGAGTCAGGACACATCGAGGATGACGAGATGATGGTTTCTTTCGACGTAGCGGCTCTTTTCCCCAGCGTTCCAGTAAAGGATTCCCTAAATCTTCTCGAGGACTGGTTATTACCCCAAAGGACGGATGCAGCATGGAAAGGAAAGGTCAGGACATACATGAGGTTGGCAAGATTGTGCATGGACGAAAACTACTTTCAATTTCGAGGAAATTTCTACAAACAGACGAAAGGAGCCCCCATGGGAAACCCTCTCTCCCCGTTTTTGTGCGAACTATTCATGGCGAATTTTGAGGAAAATTTAAAGAAACAAGGAGTATTACCGGATAAATGGTGGAGATATGTCGACGACATTTTCAGCGTTATCAAGCGGAACGATCTGGCTAAAATTTTGGATACAATCAACAGCGTACACAAGGATATCAAGTTCACCCACGAGGAGGAGAAGGATGGAAAACTATCATTTTTGGATCTACTTGTCACCAAGGAAGAAAGTTCAACTTACAATTTCGAAATCTACAGGAAGCCTACAAACACCCAGCGAGTTATCCCTTACACATCGAATCATTCGTTCCAGCATAAGATGGCAGCGTTTCACCACATGATCCACAGGATGCAGACTCTACCTCTCAGCGAACACGGAAAGATCAAGGAACTGGAATATATCTACGAGACGGCAAGAATCAACGGATACAAGGAAAGGACGATAAAAGCTATCATCGACAAAAAGGAAAGACAGCGAATTCGGAATGCTTTGACGACACTAACCCCTATCACCGAACCCATGAAGAGAGTCTCCATCCCATACGACGTACACATCAGCAAACAGCTCCGCCCAAAGCTAAGGAATTTTGGAATCGATTTGGTATTTTCCAGCAGAGACAACCAACTTAGAACTTCGTTAGGCTCTACCAAGGATCCGGTAAACACACTAAACAAGGCTGGTGTTTACAAAATCAGCTGTTCCCACTGCAGCAAGGTCTACGTTGGTCAAACAAAGCGGTCTCTCGAGGTTAGATTCAAGGAACACTTAGCGGAAATAGGAAAAGCTCAGAAGACGATAGACAAGGGGATGACATACGATTTCAAATCTAAGGTGGCAGAACATATCTTTTCAGAAGGACATACAATTACGACGGCCGATATCAAAATTTTGAGAAATGTTTCTTCTCCTTGGAAACTGGATGTGGCGGAGAGTCTGGAAATTTGCAAACAGGTACCTACGACGCTACTCAACAGAGACAACGGCAACGGCAATACATGGCTATTCAACTTGGTACCTACTAATCGTTCCCGTGATGTACCTTTCAGCATTTAAAGTTTCAACAAAAGAGGGATGGAATGTACCTAAAGCTCATAAATTTTAAGTTAAAAAATAATAATGGGTAGGGAAATACGTTTATACCTAGTGTTAATATATAATGTGTGCATACGATGGTTTTCTTCAAGTCGAGTCTAGTACACGACACTGAAGACGGCCTTACAGTTGAGGTCGAAATACGCGTATCTGTCAAAGGATACAAACTCTAGTGGAATTAAATGGTATAGTACTAAATTCGGTTTTTTCATCTACTTAATTATATGTTCGTTTTCTGTAAGAAGTGCCGTCAGCATTCATTAGGTCCCACAGCTGTGCACAGGTGGTAAAATTCAAATGTTATAGCATAAAACATACTCATTCGTTTCGATTGAGTATAAATTCATCTTTGGAAAACATTTTTCTCGATTGTTGATTCTAAATATCGAATATTAGCACTTCTAACTAGTGATCCATAATATGGATCAGGAAATGATTGTTTACCACGGTTATGGATCACTTCCAAAGAATCTAGATTTCTGCCATTTTAAGCATTGGATTCGACATTTTCAGACAATAGCACTAAGGATAAAACTAATAAAACATCAAGGTATGTAAATTTCATTTTTTAGCCGACAAAAATGGGTGAAAAACTTGGTGTGGAGCGAAAACAGTTCATGTCTCAGTTATTACAATGCAGCATCACAAACAAAAGGCATTTTACCCTTGTTCCCAGCTCGAACACTGTTATTTTTTGCAGTAATATATGACGCATTGTTAACTTTCGTCAAAACTTGCAATATATATGCATTGAGCTGAAACTCTTGATTTTGCGCACTGATCCGTAATATGTCACAATTTGATCCATAATATGAACGTTGATCCATAATATGGTTTTCAGAAACCGATACAATTTTTAATTTTTATGCAATCATATGTAAATATTATACTCAAAATAGTTTACTAACCGAAGTTCCAATTTGAAACGATTCGATTCGTGCTTTTAAATTACCATTTTACGTTTTCCATGTTGTTTTATTGAATTTTATAGGTTGGACTCCACACTATTTGATCCGTAACTGTGGGGTCATGGTATGATATTTATGAAAACGGCAATGGATTCAGCAACCCTTAATTGAGTGAATACCGGTATTTTGGTGCTTAAAACAAAAACGTGTTCCGCAGTGTTATTAGTTATCAGTTATCAGTCAAGGCAGCGTTCTATTCAATGGAAATCTATCTGAACATGCACGGTGCTCCCCTGACCGTTATTATCAGAAAAAAATCTCCATCAAATCTGTGCTCACCAGTCGTTTTCTATAGCCAAGCTGCATGTCTGGGCAAAATTTTAAAAAAAAAAAGGTAGGGCCCGTTCTGAAGCTACGCCCTTTTGATTGTTTAGGCTTACAAATTCAATGGAAATCTGAGATATTTAAACGGATTTTTATTGGTCGTGATTATCAGAAGAAATATACCATCAAAATTTGGTTTAAACCATGTATTTCAAGTTATTTGTAACTTATAGGTGGAGCTTCGAATTAAAAGATCAACAAAATATGGAGTTACGCCCTTTTGGAGGTGTAACCATTAAAGACACTAATTTACAATATTTAAATTAGGCATTACAGTATGGCCCATAAAAAAATGCGAAAATTGTTCGAACGTGAATATAGCATCCACGAGCGTTATTTTCATTGTTTTTGATAGTGAATGTAATTTCTGATTAATGTAGTATATTCTGACACAACTTCGCTATCCAGAACAATTTTTGTCATATTTTTCTTACTGTCCTAAATAATGTTACAAAGCAAATAAGTTCAAAGGTTTTGTCCGCCCAAGGCTAGAAACAGCGTCTGATTGTCGTATACTCTAGTGATAAACTTTTCACCATCAAAAATCACGCTTAATTGTTGAAAATTTTAGTTTGTTTGGTATCAGAGGATGGAGGAGTTCTTATAGAACGTGTTTTTCATGATCACAATAAAATATTTTGCCAGGGTCATAGTTTTGAGGGCATTTGCGTCTTATAGGTTTGATATGCCTTTATTTTTTGTTAAGGTTGAATAAAAAATAACTACGTAGGCCAACAACATATTTTTGAGGATGAAATTTGTTCCATCGGTTAGAGACAACTTATATCAATACTAGCTCATGGGTTTTGAGCAAAACGGAGCCGCTTATCACACTTATATGAAGGTTCAATCAAAGCTCTGCAAAATGAGTCGTTTTTTCGAAAAAAATGTTTAAGTCTCCAATTACCCAGGTATGAACCAATTCTGTCATTTGATATGGGCGTATGCTGGAGACAAGGCCTGTGAAGAATCCCACGCCATCGTTGATGTTTTAGAAGCTTTCATCATACAGATATTGAACTCGACGTCCGCATGATAATATTCGAAGGTATGCTTCCAATTCCTCTCTGGTAAGGTGAAAGTAACAGAAAATAAATATATTCAAAGCGAAAAACTGAGTCTAAATAGTTTAAACAATACAAGTTATGAATAATATTTATGTTTCATTCACATTTTCTATGTAAAAACTACCAAAAATCATGATATGACCATTTTCGCATTTTTTATGGGCCATACTGTATAACAACGTCAGGCACGTTCAAATGTTTTCAATAACACATTACAATTACATGCCGCAAAAGTCCCTCACAATTAACTGATTTTTCATAGGCTCAAGTGCTACATGGCATTACGGAACCAATTTCATCATGTAACTAAATTAGTTTTCATACAACAATATTCTGGATAGTTTGGTGAAGCAATAAACTCACGATTCAGATTATTAAACATGCAATTCATCATGTATATCGAAGCGTAAATTGACGTCAGAGAAGCGTAAATTGACGTCAATTTTAGATTGTGGGTAGCAGGGTATAGAATAAAATGAAATTAACAAAGTCGGAAGCAGCGATAACAAATGGAAAACAATAATGCAAAGTATAGAACATCCGTTATCATTTTGTCAAATATAATTTGAAATTGTAGCACTTACAGAGCCTAATTTTAAATATTTGTTTTTGTCACCTACCGTCGTTGGGGGTGAGAATGGGTCAATAAAGGATATGTACGAATTGTTTAACTCCAATAAACTTCAAATTTGGTGTGTAGGTTCTTTGATAATACATTATCAATTGTCCAAAAATTAAAGAAAAATATTTATCCACTACAGCATTACAAGCGAATGAAAAATTACCCAATCTCACTCCATAAACGGGGTGACACTGTCGTTCGTTCCTTTGTTGGTTTAAAGAGCCTTTAATCGCAAAAGCGGTCATTCGCCTCTCCAGTTGAAAAAACTTGTTTTTGAGGATAGATTTCGAAACCATTCACAGATGAAAAATATTTATGAAGTATGATGCAAACAAGACGAAATGGCATTTAAGATGTTTCACAAGCATGACAAACACGGAGAAATCAGGCTACCCAAAAAAATAAGTTCTTTTAACTCAAATTTGGGTAAACTGCATTTAGTTTTTACCCACGGTTGGGTTGTTTTGCCTCTCTCGCAACAGCAATGTTGTCAAAAACAGAGAGAGACGCACCGACCCAGCGTCTAAGTTCAATGGAATAAGCCAAATTTGGGTTCTTTCGAGTTAACCTAACGTTAAGTTGTTTTAATCCATCACGGAGACTTCGAAAGCTAACGCTGGGTAGATTTTTTTTGCACTGAGTTGTTTGTTTTGCCGCTGTCAAATGGAAACAACCTAATGATAGGTATATATCAGTTAACCCAAATTTGGGTTATCCCACGAAAGAGCCGAATTGCGTCAAAAGAAGTCAAAGTTGGATTGATTTGCGGCTCCGTGAACCCTTCTAAAAGTATGATTGAACAAAAAAAATAGAATAACTATGTAAATAGCATGTTAAACCAACATTTAACATCAATCTTACATAATTTCTCTTGTTGTTTTCAATCGAATTGTTTTTAAAACCTTATCTTCATTAAAATATAGTCTATTCAGTTTCCCCAAAAGTGCACTGAAAACGTGATTATTTTACACCTTCGGAAATAATTTATTTGCGGAGCGACATTCCGCTATTAATAGCTTTCAGGCGGTTTACCAAGTTGTTGAAGTCATAATCCCGGTAACTTCGAGATCCATCAACTCTCTTGTATTTCCGTGAGATGTTTCTATGGGATGGTGTACTAATAATAATTTGAATTTGAAAACTGTTTGATTATTGTACGATGTTGCTCCACACGAAACACTGTTGCTGGTTTGTGAAGCTGTCCGAATTCTTTGCATTGTTTTTCAATGCACGTAATCCACAAGTAGACATGTTTGATGTTTCAGCAGAATGGGTTTATTGATTCATACAGTTCTTTCACTATTGCATTTATGCAGGAATCTTACGTGTTTTCGTGATCGAAAAGACCGGCAACAGATAAAATTAAAGATTGTCTGAATGTTGTAATGTATGCCAGGCCCTTGCTAAAAATACTCCATTCGGCCAACCGCGAACTAGGTGGCGGTAGTGAGCAAGCGTCAAACTCGAACAAAAGCGATGCAAGCGCCAAGAGTAGCACGTCGGCCAGCTAACATATATTAAAATTGGGCACTATTCGACTGTACGATGAAAACAATAGAAGTGTTTCGTCTGTTTGTCTGTGACTGAAGTATTGACAATCGTCTTGAGTGCCATAGTTTGGCCAATACTGCATTACTCAGTAATTGAGGTTTAAGTTCTGGGGCAGTTCAAAGTTAGCCAGAATAGCCGGAGGCAGCTTATTGGGATATAACAATATATTATGACTATCGATAACAATACAAAATTGGCTCCGTAATGCCTTGATCGATTGAGCCTATGGAAAATCGATCAATTGTGAAAGACTTTGACGGCATGTAATTGCAATGTGCCATTGAAAACATTTGAAAATGCTTACTGGTAAAAGAATGGCTAATTATTATACTTAAAATTAGTGATTTTAATAGTTACACTTAAAAATGGGCGTATTTCAAAACTTCGACAAACTCCGCCCAGAGGTTACAAACAACTAAAACACCTACTTCGAACCAAATTTTGATGGTTTAGTACTTCGGATAATCACGACCAATAAAAATCCGTTCAAATATCTTAGATTTTCTTTGAATTTGTGGACTTGTACAATCAAAGCGGCATAACTTCAAAACGGGCTCTACGATTTTTTTTAAATTTTGCCCAGACATGCAGCTTGGCTATAGAAAACGACTGGTGAGCACAGATTTGATGGAGATTTTTTTCTGATAATAACGGTCAGGGGAGCACCGTGAACATGGTTTTCCGGCCAAACTAATTAGGCCAAGCTGGATGGTTCGAAATCATGTATGCATTTGGATTACAGGTGAGGTGTGTTACTGTTCGACATAGCACTAGAGGGTGCCATTAAGAGATCTGGCACTATCATCACACGATCGTACATGCTTCTTGACTTTGCGAACGATATCGACCTTATTGAAATCGATCGAAGGTCAGTAGCGGAGAGAGAAACAGACCATTAGGATAGGATAGGATAGGATAGGATAGGGATAGGACTGACCATTAATTCTACCAAAACGAAGTACATGGTTGCAGGTAGATATAGAGGTAGGCTCAGTTGTGTTGGTGTTTGAGGTAGTGTTGGATGAGGATGTGTTTGAATTTGTTGAAGAGTTTGTTTACCTTGGAACACTTGTGACATGTGACAATGACGTTTCGGGCAAAGTGATAAGACGTGCTGCGAAATAGCCTGGCACAAAGAATGCAACAAACACAAGAAGAGTTGAATCCACAATCACCGCACAGCAGGTAATCCGACTTGAGGATTACAACAGAGTTGTATCAGATATTGTAACTCAGATAGCACATTTTTTCTAGCAATATATGCTATAATTTTGGATGATTAGTAGAAATAACAAAAATTATAACACAATTTCTTCTACACTAACGGGTGTTCAATAAAAACATATTTTTTTAGGTCGTATAGTAAAAAACTTGTTTTCAACGAATACAGTATCCCCGACCACTGAATTACAACAAAATTAAATCAGGATTCGTTGAAAATAACAAATTTTGTTTCATTTTTGTTAGAAACACTAAGAGTTGATGGAGAAGTAACAACAATCTGAAAAAAAAGCTGTTATAATAACAAATGCGGTTTAAAATTTGTTCCAATTTAAACCTTAATTATAATTGTGTTATTAAAAAATCTGAGAGCGAAGAAAATAACAAATTTTGTTAAAATTCAGTTAAGGAAAATATTGCTGTGTGCGTTTGAAATGCAAATATCAAATGCAGGAACACCAAATGCGGTAAGATTTTCAACAAGGAAGGTGAAGTCAAAATTTGATTTTATATGCTAGGTTGGCGGTGATATGCATCATGGTTGCTAAGTATCCTTTGGTTACTTTGTGTTACCGCATTTGAAGCTCAGTTAGACTGGATTTGTACGTCAAACGCAAACAGCAATAACAAAATGAGTTATATTTTTGTTGGATTGGAAAAATTATTAGTTATACTTTTGTTTACATTATAACATATTGAGGTTTGTGATATTTTGACTACTAACCAGCCAAAGTTATAATATATTCGCTTGCTGAGTTACAAAACCTATTACAACTCTGTTGTTGGTCGAGTCTTTATCGGAAACATGTTTATTCTTCAAAAAAGAAACAACGTCAATGAAAATTGGTAAAGAGGCCCTGATTAGCCGCGAGACGCAACATAGTCGCTATGAGGAATGTAGAGAAAGAAATGAGAAGTGAAAAGTGAGGAATGTGAAATGGGAAGTAATAAATAAGGAATGAAGTTAACGAATGGGGAATAATAGATGAATAAGGAGTGTGTCGTGAGGAGTGAGTAATGAGAAGCAAAAACTGAAGAATGAGGAGTGATAAGTGAGGAATGAGGAATAAGGAGTGAGAAGTGAAGAACGAGGAATGAGAGATGAGGAGTGTGGAGTGAGGTATGAGGAGTGAGGAATGAGGAGTGAGGTTTAAGGAGTATGAAGAGAAAGGAAAAAGGAATGAGGAGTTTGAAATGAGGAATGAGAAGTGAGGAATGAGGAATAAGAAATTAAGAGTAAGGAGTGAGGGATGAGGAATGAGTAATGAGGAGTGAGGAGTTATAAGTTAGAAATCAGTAATCTTCTTCTTTCTGGCGTTACGTCCCAACTGGGACAAAGCCTGCTTCTCAGATTAGTGTTCTTATGAGCACTTCCACAGTTATTAACTGAGAGCTTTCTTTGCCGATTGACCATTTTTGCATGTGTATATCGTGTGGCAGGTACGAAGATACTCTATGCCCTGGGAATCGAGAAAACTTCCTTTACGAAAAGATCCTCGACCGGCGGGATTCGAACCCACGACCCTCAGCATGGCATGCTGAATAGCTGCGCGTTTACCGCTACGGCTATCTGGGCCCCTAATCAGAAATAAGGAATGTGAAATGAGAAGTGAGAAATGGGGTGTGAGAAGTAAGGAATGAAGAGTGAGCAGTAAGGAATTAGTAGTGAGGAGTTAAAGTACGGAGTGAGGCATGAGAATGAGGAATGAGGAACGACAAATTAGAAGTGAGGAGTGATAAGTGAAGAATGATATATGTTAAATGGAGAGTAAGGAAAGAGTAGTGATAAGTGAAGAGTGAGGAGTGAGGAATGCCAAGCAAGCAATAAGGAATGAGGAATGTGGAATGAGGAGTTAGAAGTGAGGAATGAGAAGTAAGTAATGAGGAGTGAGGAGTGAAGAGCGAGCAATGAGCAGTGAGGAATGAGGAATGATGATGATGAGGAGTGAGGAACGAGAAGTGAGGAGTGAGGAATAATATGAGGCGTGAGGAATAATATGAGGCGTGAGAAGAGAGGAGTGAGGAATGTGGAATGAGGAATGAATGGTGAGTAGTGATGAATGAGGAGTGAGGAATAAATGCAAGTTATCTGTAGTACAGTGAAACCTCCATGAGTCGATATTGAAGGGACCATCGACTCATGGAAATATCGAGTCATGGAACAGCAATCCTTTGGAAACCTGTTTCAAGGGACCATCATAGTAACCATAAAATTTTGTTTCTAGTATGGTTCCATGAGTCGATATCGAGTCATGGAACATCGACTCATGGAGGTATCACTGTATGAAAGAACTCAAGGAATACCAAAGGATGAATGAAGGATAATCTGAATTTATTTGTTTTATTTCGGAATGTTTGGGAAACACTGCAGAACCCTATGCAAACCCCTTGAGTACCTCTGTACAGGATTGGGAACCCTTGGGGATTTTATGAAATTGCTATTTTGCAATAGAGTTTTGCAAAACTAGGCCTCCTAGGCACTTAAGGTACTCCGGGGCAAGAGGGACATAAAAAAACGATAGTTCAAACAAATTGTACAATAAAATTTTCAATAAAATTTTAGTGCTACTCTCTAGGAAAATGTTTGAAATGAGCAGTATTCTGGTTTTTGTTTTGATAGGTCCCACTTGTCCCGGGTATAAAGATAACACAGAGCAACAAAAATGACATTTTTACGTGTCTCAAGGATCAAATTATGTGTCTCTAGTAGACTTGGGGTTGTAGAATCTGATGCCGTTCTCAGAAATTTTCAAGCACGTCATAATTTTCAGTCGCAGGTCGCCAAAGTTGTATAAAACACAAGTTTTATTGAAATTTTTATAAAATTTAAAGTATAATTTATCAAACTTTTTTGTGATCTTATCAACCGAACATGTAAAATAGGACTTTAACATTCATTTTAGATATCATTTGGTTGAAATTGCATGATAAAATATAGATTTAACCGATTTTTTCAACATGCTTGCAATCTTCGTACAAAATTCTTCGTTTCACTTATATGGTGTAAAACAATACCTTTCTGAATATGCATTTTCAACAGTCAATGTCTCAAAAACTAGACGTGATATGATATATTTGATAACGGCAAAGGATTAAGCAATCCTTAATTAAGTGAATAGCGGTATTTTGACGCTTGAGACAAAAACGTGTTCCGCAGTGTAATTTGGGGTAAGTTAGACCATCGAAAATTTCATATGAAATGAAAACATACTACCGGTTCATTGTTACCAACTTGTACTTGAAACTGTACCTTACTGATGGAAATTCGATTTATTACATATTTATTTTATGCGAGTCAATGCAAGACGTGAAACGTGTCACAATGTATCATGCAAGTTGAAATTGGCGCTGAACTGACGACTGTTACATGAACTACATGATAATAAAAATATCTATATTTTTTGTACTTAATACATTCCTTGTCATTGTATCTTCAACTTTTTAGAAGAATACCCCCATGTTGAACTTTTCCTAAGTGAGATATGATGAACGCCCCACTTACCCCGCATTCAAACTTGCCCCGGGGTACCTTATTCTTTTTCTTTCTGGATTTACGTCCCAACTGGGAAAGAGCCTGCTATTCAGCTTAGTGGTCTTATGAGCCCTTCCACAGTTATTACTGGGAGCTTTTCAACCGTCATTTTTGCATTTGTATATCGTGTGGCAAATTTCCGTTCCGCAAAGATCCTTGATCGACTGGATTCAAACTCCCCTTGTTCTCTCTGGATAGGTGCAGGTTAACCGCTACGGCCATTTGGTCCTCAAGTTCATGTGTCGATTATATTTTAACAAAAATCTTAGTAAAAGTGGGAGTTACACCGAAATTTATCATTAGCTACCTGGTACTTCTCTCCAAAGGTAACTCATCTCATTTAATCACCTTCACGCAATTTCTTGCTCTCGGTCGACCGAACCGAATGCATCATCCCAGATCAAAAGAAATTTAAACGTCTCATCAAACATCAAATTGCACTCTAATTAAGACCTCGACCAAATTCTTGCCATGTTTGCGTCTTTCCCCCCATCAAGCGTGTGACGCGCGTCAGTAGGCATCAAGAATCGGTAGAACCCCCTCATGTTGGCAACTCTTGACGAACGTAACTCTCCACCACCAAGGAGGTCGTAATGTCATTTTCACGTCTTCAACTGCGCGGTCTGGTCCCGGGCAGGCCAGCCACAGAAGATTCATTCGTCCCTGTCAGCGAAACAGGAAAATATTTCGCTAATTAAATTCCGCAAACGATTTTTCAAATTTTCACTCGTTCTATTTCGGGAATCACGGCTCGACTCTTAGACATTTAGCGAATCACAACAAACAGGAGTCGAGTCGAAGATGTCGACGTTCGGGAAAATGATGTTCCTTTTCGCGACATGGCCGTTGAGTAATTAATTAGCCTTTGTGACGATCTGCGATATGTTCGTTCGGGTGAGACGATTCTGATGGCGTAGCTTTCTTTCAGTGGAGGGATGATTTTCGGTGCGCGCTAACTAAGATATGTGGGACACTTCTTTCCGAGAAACGCTTGATTAATGCTGCCAACCGTCATTTCACAAGTCACCAAATGTCCTCTCGGTACTATATGGGCCAGGCTAGCTTCAGCTGCAATGAGTTCACGTACTGTGAAGGGAGAGTGACGTTTGACAAATGATCATGCCGGACGGTCTGGATGCTAATTGAGTGGATCTTTCAGTCAGCAAATCATCTGTTTTAACGATGTGCGTCGGTGACCACCGGTTCACTGGTCTGGTTGAGTAGTTTAGAGATGATATCCGAAATATCTCAAACAAACCATCAATGTTTTCATAGGCGAGATTGTTCCGAACGACGATAAACCAGCATCCAGATACGACAGGGTCATCCGTTCATCGCATAGCAAGAGGCCTCAGTAGAGGAACGATACAATCATGCCGATGTACTGTCTTCTGCTGGAGCTGTCATGCAAGAAGATTGTATTGAGCTTACGTAACTAAAGACACTCTTAAAATAGATTAAAATCAACTAAAACTAGGAAGTGAAGCATTGAATTAAAACCTTTTGCTTAAATTATCCGCTAATATTGTTGCTTATCATAGTTAAATTTCCTCTTTTTGATGTATTCGAATCCTCTGGACTGGAGTACCTTGTACCTTTTAATTCCGCCCTAAATACTTATCTTTGACAGATACGCGTATCTCGACTACCACTTGTAGTCTTCTTCAGTGTCAGTTACTCGTATCCACTCAGTGAAGAAGACTGCAAGTGGTAGTCGAAATACACGTATCTGTCAAAGATAAGCATTAAGGGCGGAATTAAAAAGTACAAGATACTCCAACCTACTTTTATAGTTTAAATTTTTGGACAGGTAAAAATGTATATTTAGGACTAGAAATGTGAGTAACACGATATATAACACAAACATGAATAGGAAACTATCTAAAATTAATAAAATTACAGCTATAAAGCTGACTCATGCACAATTCAAACACGAGTCGTGCTATAAGAGGTCCGAACACCTATCGTTGTTTTCTCAACAAACTTTATAGATTTCTATCGAGAAATCTAACGAAGATACCGGGTTCCCCGACCATTTCTGGCGGTGGGATATCAATGCACCAATAGCATCCAGAAGAAACTGATCATCAAAAGCTAGTTTTCGTGCATTGCGTACTTCCCTCGATCTGCAGCGGCTCGAAGAGGAAAAACTTCTCGAGAAGGAATTCATCATCCCGTTTAAAGATGAAGAGGGTAATGGCAGTAGTGACAGAACACGTCAATCCTCCCATGGCAGTTCACAGAGAACGCACGATTGGGTACAGAGTCATTTAGTCCAGATTACCAGTACCACCACCGGAAAAACAACGATTCCCGTGGTTACTCAATCCCGGACAGGCACTATTCCGTAGGATGTTTCCCCAGTAGTGGTTCCAGTGCCTAGCAGTGCCATCATCATGAACGAATCGAATGCCTTAGACATGCAATCATTGTCCATCAACACGAACCCAGCAGTTCCACAGATCCCTTGCAAAGCGAACTTCTGTGGAGAGAACGGTTGTGAGGATTCGCATTACAAGCTCCTCCATCCAGGAAATCCACAGCTACCCCGATCTAGTGAACCTTCAAGAACTACAAGCACGGTAAAAGTTCATAGTCAGTTCAAGGAGCCCGTTCTTTTCCGGATTCTTCCGGAATGGCAAGACCATCCGCACCTTTGCCTTCCTCGACGATGGTTCATCTCGAACATTTGCGGAATCGAAGCTAGCTGAAGAACTTCGAGTGACTGGCTACATATGCTCTGCCTACAGTGGACTAGTGGAATTGAACGAATGAAAGATGAATCGTAGCTGATACAGTTGCAGATTTCAGGAGCTACGAACACTAGGTTGTTAGATTTGAAGGAAGTGCATACCGTTAAGGGCCTCAACCTCCCAGTACAATAATTGGACTTTAGTGAGCTTGCCAGACTGTTCCCGCATCTGCAAAGCTTACCAGTTCAGAGCTACACCGACACTGTTCCAACGAATCTGATCGGCTTGGATAGCTCGTTCGTGATGGCTACACGGAAGAGTAGATAAGGAGTCAAAGGTAGCCCAATCACAGCCAAAACCAGGGCGGTCTATGGAAGCACGTCCTCCGATGCTGAACGGTTCGTGCATCCAGTATTTCACATTTCTGTTCGTTCACCCGATCAAGTACTCCATACCATTGTTAAGAAGATTTTCGTTATGGGGCTCTGCACTATTATGATTTTACATGGGATTTTGACGTTTGCTGGCCTTGCTGTTTACAAATTTTATGTAAGAGTAAAAGAGAAAGGAAGATTTTTGTGCAGTGACTCATGGAAAGTGTATGCACAATGGACCTATGCACGAGTTCACTAGTTGACGTTTAAGCGGTGCCGTGTTATCAATGTGACCATAGCAACGAGTGAATTCAGCACCGCTCAAACGTCAAATTAGTGAACTCGTGCATCGGTCCAAAGGGCTCTGCACAAAACGCAACCTCTCTCTTTCACTCTTCCATAAATTGTGTAAACAACAAGGCCAGTAAACGTCAAAACCCCATACAAAATCAAAACAATGCAGAAGCCTATATCATCTACGATGGAAAGCGACAAAGATCGTCGCGCAAAGGAAATTATCGAAACCATTCGTACGGAGTCAGGTAGGTTCCAAACAGGGTTGCTGTGGAAATTCGACGCGTTCTATCAGATTCTGGTTCGGCCGGAAGACCGGTCAGCTCAGCTGTTTCTGTGGTGGGACGAACCATCCAAACCATCCGAAGTGTTAGTCATGAAAATAGTGACGTTTGGTTCCTCCTGCTCACCGTCCGCTGCCCAAGTCGTAAAAACCGGAACGCCGGAGAGTATTCGAAACAGTTTCCGCTGGTGGCAGAGGCGATTATAAAATACCAATACGTGGACGATTTTTTGTGCAGCGTACACTCGGAACAGGAAGTGGTTATACTTCAGTTTGTTGTCGTTTGCTTCATTGTACGCTGTGATTAAGCTCTTGTTTCTGATTGATTTGGACGCAGTTTTTTAGCCGTTTTATTGTAAAAACTAGTGTATTCTGAAGAATTGTGTTGTGCTGAACGTATTTCTATGTGAAACTTATGCAACAAATTTAATATTTGGACTTAATTTGCCTAAAACTTAACCAATGGAAACTATCGAGGAACAAACGAAATGCAAAAACTGCGCGCGTCGAATTTTGGTCGAGGTTGGATTGTATGTTGTGTGTGCGGGCCCGTGTAACCAATCGTTTCACATTACCTGTATTGGTCTCAGTAGAGAACAAATGAACGCACTCGAGAGAGGAATCATATGGCTATGTGATAACTGCTTAACTTGTTTTCGTAAGTGGAAAAACAGTGTTTTGCAAAGCCCTCCACTGCCCGATGCGAGTATGATGTATCATGAGATAACCGAATTGAAAGGACAAGTATCTCGAATAATCAACGCACTTGAGGATATTGCGCCAAATGGATCATCATCTTCGATTTTGCGGCATTCTACGCCCGTGGCTTCATCTAGTCTGTTGAACGGATCAAACCAAAACGACACATCCACTGCTGCAAATTGTGCGCCGATAGATTCAAACGATTTGTCGACGAAGGAATCGTATACGAGTTCGGGCGATGAATGCCGGTTTCAATTATTGTTGACAAACATTGACTGCTCAGCGTCCGAGAACGATATCAAGGAGATGGTTTGTCGACGTTTAGGTGCCCCTTCGGACGACTGTGACGGAGTTGTTAAATTAGTGTCTAGAAGAACTGAACACAGCTTATTAGATTATGTATCGTTCAAGGTAGTTTTGAAAAGGAGATGGAAAGCTTTAGCAATGCAATCTTCTACATGGCCTACTGGAATAAAATTTCGTGAATTTATCAGCTGTCGAAATAATGTATGGAAACCTGAGAACCAAAATGTAAATGAATGAATAATCCTTAAAAAATCGTTATGTATTTGCTGTATTCCAACCTATGTGTAGTTTTCGAGTAATTCAGTATACTTTGATGTCTTTTGTTATGAAGTGAGTTTACGATTGTTGTAGTTTGTTTGTATTTAACTCTTATGATGTTTTTTTATGGATATAAGTAACTCGTAAGATGTGTTTTTTTTTTGTGAATCATGTTGATGAGTATTTGTTATATTTAAGCACAGAAGACAGAATAAGACATTCAATTAGACCTTGGAGGTTCGTTGAATTAGATACCAAATACTTGCAGAGCAGGTGAAGCTTGTGCACTCCAAAGCCGGATTCTTCATTAGAAATTGGCTGTCGAACTCCAAATCCGTTCTAAAACGGGGAGCAGCAAGCAGTGCCGGAGAAGAAAACGTGGACCAACAGATCTGTTGCGAACAAGCGGATCCTCGGTATGATCTGGAAGCCGGAACCGGGTGTTTTCCAAGGTGTGTTCAGGAAAGAAATTCAAGCACTTCTGTTGGACGACACTGTGCCGACCATGAAAGAAGTACTTCGAGTTGTCATGACTATCTTCGACCCCATTGGATTAGTTGCGGCTTACGTTGTCCATGGAAAGGTGCTCGTGCAGCACATCTGGCGTTCAGGGATTAGCTGGGACGAGCGCATTCCTGACGGACTATTGGAGCAATGGAAGCGATTGATAAAACTTTTGTAGCAGTTTGATCGCGTTGAAATTCCACGTTGCTACTTAGCTGGCTACTATCCTGAACACTACCGAGCCGTGGAGCTGCATATTTTTGTGGATGCATCTGAAGAAGCCTACGCTGCAGTAGCGTATTAATCTGTAATGGGATATCACACGATTCCCATCAGCCGCAAAGTGTTCAGAGAGTGATTCTTGCACCTTCCTCCCCTGGTTGCAAGCGGATCCAAGAAAATATCTTCAAATCGTGACATTCAGACTGGCAGAAATCCGAGAGCTAACACAATTCGACGAATAGCGCTTGAACGTTGCCGACGAGGCAACAAAGTGGGTCAAAGGTCCCGCAATCACATCAGATAGTCGTTGGTTACTAGCTCCAAAATTCCTCTATCAGCATCAGGATCTGTGGCCGCAGCAAACAATAAGAGCCCATGGAGGAACTTCGCCCGATTCATCTTACTGCGACGTCGGCAATGAGCAGTTGCTAGCTACCACTCAACAACACAGAGTTGCTGAGCAGAGATGAACAGCTCAGAGCGGAAACATTCGTTTGCAAGCAGATTCAGCAAGAAGCATTTGGTGATGAGTTTGTCATTCTACAAGGAAACAAAGATCGTCCTGCTTCTGAACAAATGAAGCTTGAGAAGACCAGCAAAATCATCAAATTATCTCCTTTCATGGACGAGCAAGGAGTTATCCGGATGAATGGAAGAATTGCAGGCACTCAGCAGGTGTCATTCGACTTTACGTTTCCCGTCATTCTTCCAAAAGGACACTGCGGAACAAAGTAAATCGTGGACTGGCACCATCGGCAGTACAAGCACTGCAACTCTGAGACGGTGGTCGGCAGTACAATCGGCTCCGCGGGAAATTTTTAGCGACCGAGGTACAAACTTCGTGGGTGCTAACCGCGACCTGAAGATGAAGCTAAGGAAAATCAACACTAATCATGCAAGAATTTTCACTAATACGAACACACAGTGGCGTTTCAACCCTTCTTCCACGCCTCATATGGGAGGGTCTTGGGAGCGCATGGTCTGGTCGGTCAAAACGCTGGCATCACTGTCAACTGGAGGTAAGCCGGAGGATGAAACACTTTGTACGCTCCTGGCTGAGGCAGAATCTATCGTCAATTCTGGGCCACTTACATACTTGCCAATCGATTCTGAGGAGCTAGAAGCACAGACGCGAATTGTTTCTTGATGTTGAGCACCAGCGGAGTCAATCAACCAGCTAGGGAGCCGACTGTAGAGAGGACGATGGCACGCTGCAACTGGGACCTCTGCAGCCAACTGTTGGATAAGTTCTGGACACGTTGGATCAAAGAGTATCTGCCTACGATCACTAATCGTACTAAGTGGTTCAAGGACTGCAAGCTTGTTCAAGATGGATATCTGGTGGTTGTTGTAGAGGACCGGCTCCGGAATGGCTGGCTGAGAGGTGTTTCCTAGAAGTGACGGCCGTGTGCGGAACGCGGAAGTCACGACAGCCGGTGCAAGAGTGCTGGTTCGGTCAGTGGCCAAGCTGACAGTTGGTGGTACTGTTGAAGTAAACTTCGATCAATACGGTTCGGGGGATGTTACGAACGACGTTAAACCAGCATCCAGATGCGACAGGGTCACCCGTTCATCGCATAGCAAGTGGCCACAATAGAGGAACGATACAATCATGCCGATATATTGCCTTCTGCTGGAGCTGTCATGCAAGAAGATTGTATTGAGCTTACGTAATTATAGTCACACTCAAAACAGATTAAAATCTACTAAAGCTTGGAAGTAAAACATTGAATTAAAATGTTTTGCTTAAATCATCCGCTAAAACTGTTGCTTATCATAGTTTAAATTGTTGGACAGTTGACAAACGTACATTTAGGACTAGAAATGCGAGTAGCACGATATATAACACAAACATGAATAGGAAACTAACTAAAATTAATAAAATTACAGTTATAAAGCTCATGCACAATGCAAACACGAGTCGTGCTATAAAAGGTCCGAACACCTATCGCTGCTGTCCCAACAGAGATGCTACCAGAAACCTTGAGCATTCCCTCTCCTTCAGTTTCTTTAAAGACACTACACGTTAATGCTTCCAGTGGGCTATTTGCCCTTTGAAGGAAGCCCCACACTAGACTGCAACGCCCAGTGGCACAGTCGGAAAACATTTCTTTCGAAAAGTTTTTCAAGCCTGAGGCGGGAATTGAACCCACACTCCGTAGCACGATGCGGCTAAATGCCTCGGTGACACTAACCGCACGGCTACGAAGCCCACCTTCTTCAGTTATTTTACTTCAATTAGTTGCAATTTTTTCAATGTTACATTGAAGGGTTGTGCTACTTTTCCCCGAATGTCGGTTCCCCGAAAGCCGTTTCCCCGAACGCCAGTTTCCCGAATGCCAGTTCCCCGAATATCCCGTTTCCCCGAATAACCCACTTTCCCGAAAAGATTTTGGTACTCATAATTGTCATATATTTATACATTTCAGGGTGGTGAACGTACTGGTCATCTGATATGCACCCTTCTTTATTTGATTGGAAATTCTTACAAATTTTACCGTACTCAACATTTTTGGCAAAATGTGTATACCCGAGGATTAACAAATACCTCCTTCTTTTGATTGCTTATTGCTCTTTCTATTCACCATCCTGCCACTGAAAAAAATTTTTGCCCCTATTTGAACAGCTCCACTTTTTGGGGAACCGGGTTATTTGGGGAACTGGCGTTCAGGGAACCAACATTCGGGGAAAAGTAGCACAATCACATTGAAGTCTTAAAAGTCAGTACCTGATATTGAAGTTTGTGCTTAAAAATTTAAATCTTTGAATTTAAATTGAAACGATTTTGCTGCTAGTCTGCAGCGACCCTTTTTTTTAGTTTGCATATCATGCATTTTCGGGTTGTAAAATGGTGAGTCGACAACCAGGAAGGAGCGTCCAACATAGCTCTGGTCCTCGCAAGTCCCTACCTCACGCTTCCTCGGGTCTAACGATGACAAAGACCGCCAGCTAAGGGTTGCGTACTTAGCTGGTAGTACAACCTGGGCACTGTTGTCCTTCTGACATCAGCTAGAGTGAGGGGGTGCGTCCCGAGCGTCTGTTCACCAGGAGGTGCGGCTCAAACAGCGTCTGTTCTGGTATCCAGCGGCTAAGTATGAAATGTTGTATCACGTCAACTAACCTAAGGTGGCAGCCCCATCAACGTGATGTAGGTTGCACAACCCCGGTAAGGTAGCATACCGAATTTCTCACCTACCACGAAAAAAGGAGAAAGAAGAAATAACGAACGATATTTTCGGCAACCGACCTGGCAAAGAAATAAGGACTATGAATGGAAACTTGGTACCTGGAATGTCAGGACGTTAAATGAACCCGGACGAGCGAGCCTTTTGGCTCGTGAACTGCAGAAGGTTGGAGTGGGCGTGGCCGCCATTCAAGAAGTGCGGTGGCCTAGATCTGGAGAACGTGAATTCCGGGCGGTTGATCCCATCGCCAACACTACGTTCAAATATAACATCTACCACAGCGGCGGCGATAAGGCAGAACATGGAGTCGGTTTCATAGTGATCGGGAAGCAGATGAAACGCGTTATGAAGTGGAAACCGATTAGCAAACGAATCTGTGTACTGAGGATACGGGGCAAATTTTTCAACTACAGCCTGATCAACATCTATGCACCGACGAACGACAAACCTGATGACGTGAAGGACGCGTTCTATGAAGGCCTTGATAAGGCCTATGGAGAGTGCCCAAAACACGACGTGAAAATCGTTATCGGAGATGCGAATGCGCAGGTCGGAAGAGAGGACTTTTTCCGTCCGATCATCGGTAAGGAGAGTCTTCACTCCGTTACCAATGACAACGGCCTACGACTAGTGACTTTCGCTGCTGCCAGGGGGATGGCCATCTGTAGCACCTACTTTGCACGCAAGGATATTCGGAAGCACACCTGGAGGCATCCAAATGGTGATATTTGCAACCAGATAGACCATATTTTGGTGGATGGCCGACATTTCTCAGATATCATCGATGTTAGGAGTTTCAGGGGTCCTAACATTGAGTAAAATTCGAGCGCGGTTATCAACTGTAGCGAATTCAAGACCACAGCGAACAATGCGATTCAATATCCAGCGCTTCTCAGCAGACGGTGCTACAGCTGAATACCACCAAAAGCTGGACGAGCGGATAAGTGAGGTCAATGTGAGCGAAAACCTCAACAATCTATGGGATGCAATCCATGGAGTGGTGAGTGAAACAGCGCGAGAAGTGATAGGTACTGCTCGAAGACGCCCCAGAAGCGGATGGTTCGACGAGGAGTGCCAGAGGGTGACGGATGAGAAGAACGTGGCCAGACGTCGGATGTTAGTGTCTGGTACCAGGCTGAACAGAGAGCGGTACAGGGAAGCAAGATCAGCCGAAAAGCGAATCCATCGCAGGAAGAAAAAAGAGTTTGATGAGAACGTGATAGCCGAGGCGCAAAACTGTATGGAACAGAACGATATGCGACGGTTCTATGAAACTGTCAATGGCGTGCGGAGAAAGTCAGCGCCGTCTCCCGTCATGTGCAACGACCGTGAAGGTAATTTGCTGACAGATAAAACGATGGTGGCTGCCAGGTGGAAAGAGCACTTCGAAACGTTACTGAATGGAGGGAACGATAGTGCATCGGAGAACAGAATGAACATCGACAACGACGGTCAAGCTGTGGAGCCTCCATCTCTAGATGAGGTTAAGAAGGCGATTAAAGAGCTGAAGAACAACAAGGCTGCTGGGAAGGATGAGCTCCCGGCCGAACTTCTCAAGCACGGTAGTGAGCAGCTGCTTAGAATAATTCACCATATTCTACTAAGGATATGGGAGGAAGAAGAACTGCCTGCTAGCTGGATGGATGGCCTCATTTGCCCTCTCTTCAAAAAAGAACATAGATTGGAGTGCGCCAATTACCGAGGAATAACACTCCTCAATTCGGCGTACAAAATAATGTCACGTATTCTGTTCAACAGATTGAGACCGCTTGAAGAGTCCTTCGTCGGCGAATACCAAGCTGGTTTTCGTGAGGGCCGATCGACGTCGGATCAAATGTTTACCCTGCGACAGATCCTCGATAAATTCCGGGAGTACAACTTGCAGACTCATCATCTGTTCATTGATTTCAAGGCGGCGTACGATTCAGTTAAAAGAAACGAGTTGTGGGAAATAATGATGGAACATGGCTTTCCCACGAAGCTGATTAGACTGATTCGTGCAACGTTGGAAGGATCGAAATCAAGTATACGTGTTGCGGATGAGATTTCCACATCATTCGTAACCTTAGACGGATTGAAGCAGGGCGATGCACTTTCAAACCTATTGTTCAACATAGCGTTAGAAGGAGCAATAAGGAGAGCCTGCGTGCATAGGAATGGCACTATTATCACACGTTCGTATATGCTCCTTGGTTTTGCGGACGATATCGACATAATCGGGATTGATCGCCGAGCCGTGGAAGAGGCATACGTGCCTTTTAAAAGGGAGACAACGCGAATTGGGCTCATTATCAATACCACGAAGACAAAGTACATGGTCGCTGGTAGACATCGTGGGCCCATAGGTGATGTTGGTAGTGAGGTGGTGATAGGTGGTGATATATTTGAAGTAGTTGAAGAATTTGTGTACCTTGGAACTCTAGTGACTTGCGATAATGATATTACCCGCGAGGTTAAAAGGCGTATTGCAGCTGCGAGTCGGGCTTTTTACGGACTTCGTAACCAGCTAAAGTCCCGCAGCTTACAGACGAAGACCAAACTCGCGTTGTTCAAGACTCTAATTCTTTCGGTAGCTCTGTACGGCCACGAATCTTGGACGTTGAAAGAGGTCGACCGGAGAGCTTTTGGGGTCTTTGAACGTAAAGTGCTGCGAACAATACTCGGCGGTAAATTGGACAATGACATCTGGCGGCGTCGCATGAATCACGAGTTATACCAAGTCTATAATGAAATGGATATTGTTAAGCGTATAAAACACGGTAGGCTGCGGTGGGCTGGGCATGTAGCTCGCATGTCGGAGGAACGTCAAGCTAAACAAATATTCAGCAGGGAACCAGGAAGAGGCCGTCGCCTCCGTGGAAGGCCGCGCACCAGATGGCTTTTTGCAGTTGAGGAGGATTTAAGGTCGCTTAACGTTCAGGGCGAGTGGAAGCGATTGGCCCAGGACCGGGTCCAATGGAGAAGGCTTCTTCATTCGGCGTAGATTCAACGCAATAGCAAGGAATTGTTGCCCATCAAGTATCAAGTAAGTAAGTATCATGCATTTGGTCGAAATATACTTCAATCTCTTGAAAATTGAACATACTCAATGATCTTAAAACAAGCTTACCTGAATAACAGTGATTGAAATTCAATTTGAATGGTTTATATGTTTTTGAATACAAGTCAAAGCCAAAGATTTTGGCGTTACGCAATGAATGGATGCTGTCTTTCAAAATTTCTACTACCAGAGGTATGTGCTTTTGGATTATTTGCCGTGAGCATTACTGAAAGTATCTCTTGACAAATTACTGGAATATCGATGGAGAACTATCAAGAAATTTCTAAAAATCGTACATATATTTCATGGATTAACCCAAGACCACCGTGTTCTGAGTTTACGCTTGTTTAACAAAGCTCGCTTTTTATGCACATCACGAGCGTAGTGCTGCTGGTGATGACCGCTGATGCTCTTGATTTCTCAAGAAATTCCTGAAAGAATCTGTTGACGATCTGTTGAGCAATTCCTACGGAGCTTCCAAAGCACACTCTAAAGACGTTCATGCCTGATAAAATGATTTCATCAAATTTCCCATGATTTATAAAAATAGAGTCTATTTTGGAGAATTGCCTTGTCAGATACACTGAAATTTATTGCAGAATTGGTGAAAAACCTCCAGCATTTATCAATATGAGATGAATCAGCCCAGGGATAAAAGAAACAAGAAATAACAACTCTAGCGAAATATTTATACCAGTTCCTACACGTTGAGCTTTTTACCAAAAATCTTATGCTTCTTAAGTAATTTTACAACTACCCCGAAAGTTTCTTGCTTTGGCAATAACAAATTTGCGCCACTGCTCTTAATTGCAAGTCAAATTGAGTTGATATAAGTTTACAACATATTTGTCAATGATCTTTCAGTTGCACTAATGATATAGCACGGTTTTTCACGTTAAAGTAGGAAAAAATGCACAAAAACATCTCAGCACAGTTACAGTTGACTCTCCCCAACTCGGTATTCTATAACTCGTAAGATTTATTGGTCCTTTAAAATTTGCATTTGAACATGGAAACTATAAAACTGTATCACGTGCTGTCGGTTTAGTTTCGCAGTTTGTTCTAGTTTTTGTCAAATCTGTCTAAATGAACTGGTCTTAAGAAGGATGTAAATTTTGATCAAATATCAAATCGCTAATGAAGTTGATCTAACCTATAATCATGAAGCTTTCTCAGTCTTGTGTTTACGACCGGTATGAAAAAAAAACTTTAAATTTGCTGTCTAGGATTCCATAAATTTGAACAAAAAATCTGAATTTCCTTGGATTTTGTCAACGTTTGTCCTACTCATGGCTTTGAATTTGGACGCGCCTCTGACAGTTTCTAATAGATCTTATAATTGCCCGACTAAAAGTGATCACTCAAGCGCACATCTTCCGACTGCGATTCCAGAAAAATCGTTCCAGCGTCAAACGCCATAAAACAACAAAATTGCAATGAAACAGCCGGGGACGGGAAGTCATTAAATTGAAACGCCACCGATGAGCGAACTGGATGGCGAAGGGAACAGTCACAGTCACAGATCATGACTCTCCGGCAATCGTTCCTTGGGCTTGGCAACAAACACTTGAACGCTGGAAAAAGGAATAATTTGTAGCAGACGATAATTGCACTGAAAATGTGCTAACAAACATGTGATTGCAATTTTTCATGCCCGAATCGGCCGAATCGCTGCTGTCGCAGTTGGTTGGCAACGGCATTTTGGCCCAGACGCGTAGGTCCGAAGGCAGATTCGATGGTAATTGCCTCAAGTGCTGAGAAGCGATAAATTTCTTGCCACGCGGAGGTCCCCGGATTTCTAGCAGGCCACCCTCGTTTGCTTCTAGACTACACTACTTATGGGCCCGGGAGTAAAACCAGAAGCTTAATTGCGCCCACCATCTCAAAAGAACCATCCGCTGGCCGCAGAAAGATCGGCCTATGGAGCTATGAGTAGCACGTGTGTCTATTTTTGGGGCCCCATCTAGCTCGTCTGGATTTCTTCTCTCCAGTTTCACCAAATTATCGCCATTCGAAAGTGAACCTCACACTTCTGCCATCCATCAAAGGCCATCCCGTTTGGAGCTGGCCGGGTATGAGGCAGATATCATAATGAGATTGAAGAACCAAATAAAGACAACGTTGCTCAAGTGTTTCGATTTCAATTAATGAACTCGACTATTTTCGTAAGCCGCTGGTCCATAGAAACATAGACCACAACTTTTTCAACCATTGTAAGTATTCACTATAAGCATTCCAATCATTGTGCATTAAAAGTGATTTGTAGTGAAATTTTTGTTGAATATTCGATAAATTAATTTCGAATGCATATCATACTAGAGTGCACTCGAGTGGTTCAAAAAATAGTTTTTGCTCCACACCGCTCATTCGGTTTTAGATGAAATTCTGAGTGTCCTCCCAAAATTTGAACTTATTCGGATGAAAATTGAGACTGCACAAGCCCTTCAAAGTTTATATGGGAATTACTATGGGAAAAGCTAGCAAATCATTCAATCGGACATAGAGTTTGATCATGTGCACTTGGGGATTAGAGCTACGTAGATAATGGAAGATACATTCATCAGCAACAACTTTGCCGAAGACCGTTTTCAAATCGAACACCTCAATAATTAGTAGAGTTTGCTCTCGCGAGACTACTAATCATGGGATCTTCAACCAATTTCTGCCTAGTGTCCACGAATCGAACAGAAAACTCAATCATTGAGTAATGATTGAGTTTTCTGTTCGATTCGTGGACACTAGGCAGAAATTGGTTGAAGATCCCATGATTGAATATTGTTATAAGTTCAAACAGATAAATAATCGGAGATTTTATAATGTTCGTGATCTTATACACAAAAAAATCAAATTATAAGTATAGGATGCCAACGATTATTGTACAGCAAAGTCAGTTTTCTTATTAATATTTGCAAAGGTACAACCAAAATAGCTTGAATGAGATTCCGTAGCCTAAACATGTATGCGGACGGCTCAATTCGCAACGGTTGTCATTCGCGCTTCATTAAGAACGAACTGCACAAACGCACTCCATCACGTATAGCTATATCCACCGTAATCAAGCGCGCAAAATCACCTCACCCAAAGGAACTCGCCATAACCACGGTAGAGCTAATCTCCGAATCACGTTCTCACACCACACACCGATCAACCAACCTTCGAAGCAAAAGCGCAGAAGCTCTGTCCAACTCGCACCGCATTTGCATTCAACCCGTCAACCTGATTGACACCCTCAAAGGAGCGGCTGAAAGAGGTAATTGAAAAATCCTTCACCAGAATACTCCGGGGCGCAATGCTCGACCAATTGAATCCGAATGGGAAAAGTATTATCATGCCCTAGGCAAAGGATACTCATCACTAGTCTCAACGAAAAAAAAAAACAATAAAATAATTAGAAATGAACAATAATTGGGTATAATTAGCATTTGGAAATTCCAACATAGCATTTGAGAATACATTCTTGGCGGAAAGATTGCAAGAAAAATTGATAAAGAAATCGAAAATAATTAGGGTTAATGTTCTAATAGTGGAGGCACTAAGCACGATTCAATTTCATTTAACCGCTAGAAATTACAAAAGTGCAATAAATGCACATATTATAATCGTAACGGGAAGTAAAGCCCATTTACTGAGAAAAATAATTGCATCGCAGTAACCAAAAGCATGTCAGTGAAAATAATACCTCCACTATTGGTACACTGTTATTTTAGTTGCGGTATATTTTTAATTTGTGTTTCTATAGTTGCGGAATCCGTTGTTTTCTTATGGGATCCTCCATTAAAGGAACACTTTACCGCATTTTAAGATACAATGGAGAGAAATTTAAGCAGTTTTGGAGGTATTCCATCAATTTATAAGCAATTTGAACGATGTTTTCAACTATTTCGTGTATCAATAAACCAAAACGTCGTTTGGTAGTATCGGTTCTGTGGCTAATTCATTGAAATCAGAATAAATGGCACTACTGCAACTATAGGAACACCCACAATTAATGGATCAAATAATGGATCACCCTAAACATTATCAAAAAAAAAACTGAAAATATGCACAACATTAAAAATATTCCAAACCAAAAATAGGATCTTAAATCTTATAAATAGCAATCAGTACATACGTACAATTTTTATTGGCACATTTTTTGTGTTTATTTTTATTTCTTCATTGACATATTTCGAATTTTAAGGTGCTCAGTTTTCTATTTTTTCTATTTGATTCTTGTAATATAACAAATTGTTCAGAATCAATAAAAATATATTAGTGCTATCTTTTTTTTACATTTTATAGGCATATTGAAGGATTTTTATTGCTAGTTTTTTTTTAACTTTTTCTTCTTTCTGATTACTGCTTTAAATGCTTGATAATGTTGCTGCCGAATCCAATGGCCGCTGACCACGCGAGATATAAAGACTCAACCGGAGCGCTGCGGTAGGTCTACACACGTTATGCGCGATACTGAGAACCACATTCGCGACCAACCAGACTGCTCGTGGAGTTGTGTCAAAACATATGCTTCGCGCTTTTCCGAGCTCATATTTTCTTCAATTGCCCCAGAGAGATTCGATTTGCTTATCCAACATTCCCACCTCACTGCAATCAACCCGTGAGGTTATCCTTATCACAATCATTTCAACCGAGCGTGTGGAGCTGCTGGAAGAACAATTATTTCGCGGATTTAATTTCTATTAGTTTCGGTCATGGGACTACCTCCAGTGCCACAGTGCACACTGATGCCAAGGCGGAGAAATGTCAAAAATTCAAATTTCGCTATTTATTTTTAAAGTATATTTGTATTTTTCTACGATATTGATTTTCCCCAGTTCTGAAGATTGGTAAACATTATATTTTTCACAACATTTCGAAGAATGTGACCAACATTCTTGTATTTCTTGCTTATTGCTGCTTCTTCGTAGGTAAATAATACACATCAAATGACAAGCCGTCGATTCATCCGCTGAAAATTCAATCATGAATAATGCACATGGAATGACAAGCCGTCGATCCATCTTTGTGCATTATTTTTGGTAGAATATTCTGCGTGGAATCATGTAAACTGAGCGATCTTGTTTGCAATTTCACTTTCAAGATGCAAGAAAACATACAATATTGGCGAATGTTGGATGAAAGGTCATGAAATGTTTCAGTTTCACTCAAGATTGCAAGCATTTTCGAATGCAATGAGACAGTTTACATTATTTATCGTTGAATGTTCACTTGCAATTCCTTTTACAT
Organism: Aedes aegypti; assembly: GCF_002204515.2. Lineage (NCBI taxonomy): Eukaryota > Metazoa > Arthropoda > Insecta > Diptera > Culicidae > Aedes > Aedes aegypti. The sequence goes on from NC_035108.1 coordinate 346,688,767, forward strand.
GATTATCATAAAAAGATACGTGCCATGTAAATTTTAGATATTTTTTTATATCAAGACTTAATTATAAATCAAATGTTACCCAATAATTTGAAGCCTTTTACACCTATGCACGGTAACAGCAACCATACATATTGAAAAGGATCCATTCACAGTGCATTTCCCAAGTAGCAAAGTTAATTTTATGCTATTCTTGAAGTATTCTTTTACACCAATTCTATAAAACTAGAAATAAAACCAGTAATTCTACAACCCAACACAGCAAAAAATTCTCAAATTTACGTGGCACGTATTTTTTTATGATAATCATGTAAAACGAGTTGCAACTGAACATTCAACGATAACTAATGTAAACTGTCTCATTGCATTCAATAATGCTTGCAAACTTGAGTGAAACAGAAATATTACATGATCTTCCATCCAACATTCGCCAATGTTGCATGATTTCTTGCATTTTGAAAGTGAAATTGCAACCAAGAATTCTCGGTTTACATAATTTTACGCTGAATATTCTGTCAAAAATAATGCACATGGATGGATCGACGGCTTGTCATTCCATGTGCATTATTTATGATTGAATTTTCAGTGGGAAAATCATGTAAACCGAGCCGTTTTGCATGCAACATTCTTCGAGAGAAGACGTTTCGCGTTCAGTATTAAGGATTTTGGTAACAATGTTGTATATAATAGATGTGTTTATAGGTTTTATCATTGAATAATACATGAGAAATGGCTTTGCATGATTGAGGCTAATATTACGTTACGTGTTAATCTAAGATTTTTTTGGTGTGAATGATAAACCTCCCATAATACTAAAGTGGCCCATGCTAGAGACGGTGTTGGAGAGCAACTGTCAAGTATCTCTTAAAACTTGTAATCATCGCTCATGACAATCCTCAACACTTTCATAAACCTTCCACAAGTAGTTCTCAAGACAAGTTAAACTCACAATATGTTTATCATGTTGGTTTCGCTAACGAATTTATAAACACTTCTTCATAAAATTATCAATCAATAATCAAACAAAATGCGAATTAAAACATCTGTGATGATAACTTTCTGTTTTTTTTTTATACCTACCTGTGTTTTCGGTTGTCACGCTTACATCGTGAATATCATGCATGAAACACCCGAAACGCACAATGCGCCTCTGCAATATTGCATTTTCAGAAAAACAATTTCATCAATTTGATGCCCGAAAATGTTGAACAATCCAGCTTACATGCATTCTCCCATCATGGCTCCCTTTCCAAAGCATCGATAATTACAATCATGGCGGTAGAACCACCGTCATAGAACCATGACAAACTTTGCTGAACTCGGGCAAGCGTAACAAATATCACTTGAGAGTTCTTAGGCTAAAGGCTAGAGTTTTCATTCCCGGGAACATTTCCCGGGAATTGAGATTTCCCGGGATTCCCGTATCCCGGGAAATGATTTTCTGTTTCCCGTATTTCCCGGGATTTTCTTATTTCCCGGGTAGCTTTATGAAAAAAAGGAATTACTATCTATTTTCAAACAAAAACCATCATACAATTCTAACAAAAGAACTCACTACATCACTAGTTATCTTTCGATGCTGATTTTTTGTTTATTGTAATGAAAAAGTTGTTCATAAAATAGATATCGTTTTTGACGAATTTTGCTATACAAAATAAAGGAATTTTCAAGGGATGTTTTCTATGAATTCAGTAGGCTTATAAAGTTTTCATGGATGTAACAGTCACAATTTTCAATGTAAAGACTCTAGTTGGAACAAGAATAAACTCCACGAGGACTTTTGCTTAATGCTATAAACTTTGTTGTTCTGAAGCCTTTGAAGCGTTTGAAATGAAGCTAACATTTCTTTAGAGAAACATGAATAAATTACTCACAAAGAAGAGAAGTAACCAACAAATTTACTGGTATAAAATACATATAGGGTCTATGAAGCTGCATGACTAAGAACAAATTTTCGAATAAAATCGGAAAATAAAGCCAGTGGCATTGTTTTTACGTCTGAAAGCTTTTTATCCTTTTTTCACGGTTTTGTTAAAAAAAAACACAAAAAATACGAAACCAATTTTTTGGATTTATCGTCGCTTGTGCTATTATAGCCTATAATACAAAGCAAAATACAAATCAAAACCGTGTTTTTACAAAACTTTTACATTTTTGCTTTAAAAAGTGGATCAAAAGCTTTTGATTGATGTAAAAAGTTCTAATTTAATTAATTATTTTGTTTTATGAAAAATAGTTTTTCTTAGTATTGCTACTATAGGAACAATAGGTTTGCTATAGATGCAAGGGAACTTAAATTATAAGCAAAACTATATTTCGATCATTTTTTTACAAAATCGAGTTGTGTATCAATGGTTCTTAGGTAAATGGTTCCCGAGCTTCATGTTAAAAATATTTTGCAAAGATTTGTAGCAAAACGGCCGTAAAAAGCTACTAATGCGACAATAGGGGACTGTCTACTAAGAAAACACCGACCCTACACGAAACACGAATAATTTGAAAAATAAAATTCCACCAAATTTGCTTTATTTTCACGTTTTTCAGAATTTCCCGGGATCCCGGGATTTCCCGGGAAATGGTAATTTTATTTCCCGTTTCCCGGGAAATCAAATCCCGGGAAATTTGAAAACTCTACTTAAGGCGATCTTGATGAAGACAAACTGATCTTCTTGAAGAACGTGATAAGATTCGTTCGTTAAAGAGAAGCACATTTTGACGTTTGTTTATTTACATTTTTCGTTTTAGGAGAAAAGCGTTCATGCTAGATTTTGTTACGGCATGAAATTTAAAGCTACAAAACGACTAAAGGTAAGTATTTCCAGCTGTGGATAACTTTTTAATAAGGCCCAGATGTTGAGCAGGAAAAGCAATCGAACATTTAACCACATCCAGAAGTCCACCTTGCAAGGAGGTGTCCAGTGGTCCAGTTCCGCTCCTATATCATGGCCAAGAGGAGGTAGACCACTGGAACTGGTTGTTTGCGTTATTAGTAAGTTGTGCGCCGTGAGTTCAACAACGACTTCCGTGAAGAACAGATCGAAAATTCACGCAAGGCGCTCCGTAAACGATGGGATTCATAATACTCTCAATACTATCAATAATGTACATATTAGTGCGTTGATTGATGGGGGAGAAATTTATGATGTTCTCGGCCAAGGGTTTTTACTTTCACTCGAGCGCGTTCTCACAGATAAGTACGAGAGTTTCATAAAACTGTTGCCAAGGTCACTTGTTCTTATTGAAAATGAAGTTTTATGTTATGCATCCGAAGTGCTCTTGAAGAAGTATTTTAAACCAAAAACGGTTCAAGATTATTTCTACTGGGTGAAAATCACTATAAAACCTAGAAGAATATGCAAATCTACGATAAAACTATCATAAAAATAAATAAAGCCAGTTAGAATCTAAATTGTTACTTGGGTTGTGTTTCGACTGAAACACAATAAAAAATCTAATTTGCCTGAAATCTGATGATTCATACGATGAAATACATTTCTAAAGAAATACCGTTCTAATTCAAATTCCGGACAGCTTCAAATTCCGGACACTCAACTTTGTATGGAAAAGAATTCAATTGACATGTTTAAAAATTTGCCATTCAGAAGCTAACAATTTGGAGATTCGTTTTATTGAGCTTTTTACATAGCAATCCATGAAAATTTACAATGCTCAACTAGTTTTGACGTTTTTCTAACGACTGGTAGTTTATATATAACGATTTAACTTTTCCAACTTTGATTTTCACGAGCTGTCCGGATATATAATCAAAGCGTCCGGAATAAGAAGCAAAAGTGAGGTGGTGTCCGGAATAAGAATCATGAAGAGGACACACATTTCTATTTATTTAAATTTATTGGAGTTGTGGAATTCAAATCTTCACCTACCATCCGAGAGGTAAGTGTCCTGAAAGCATAATTACGCAGAAACATCAAATAGATTGATTTAATTTACATGCTTTTAGATGGCTCACACTTCGAAGAGAGCTTAAGTGTCCGTTATATGAATCAAAACGGTATCAACTGCGAAAACGTATTATAATTTTGAAAAAATTGATACTCTAACGGTTAAATGAAAAATGTGAATTTTTGGCGCTTCTACTAGAGTGTTAAAAAATCTCTTTACTGAGCAGAGTTCACTTGATTTTGACTACATAAACTAGGTTTTGCAAAATGGTTTGTGACAAGAACTACTTCATTTCATCAGTTTTATCTTATTTTGCTGGCAAAAGACTGATTTGTGAAAGTTGTATGAATATTCGGTAGGAATTTGTATATGTGCACGGTGAATGGAGGCCGCACGGTGACTGGTGACTTAACGGTACAATGAATATTTCTAAAGGATGACAACATTATTTATATCTTATAAAATAGGATAATTAGGGTTAAATTGGCATCCCAAATAATGTTGCGCCTGTAAATAATAGCTCTCATGTATCACTGAACAATTTGAAAACTTTTCTAAACCATTATCACAAGAAGCCTACGCAAAATTTGTATATATCCCGAGAACAATACTGAAATATAAGGGAATTGGGGCTGAATGAGCCCTTACGTCAACGCAATCGTACGCAGTAGCTGAAACTAGACTAATTCGATCCCAAAGTTTTATTTTTCTTTCGGAAATCGCTTAGAATGAATATTTCTCCACGCGTTGAACAGTGACACGAGATGCAGAATTCTTTGCTGCTTTCGATCAGTTGTTGCCCACTGTGCAGTGTGGGGGCACTTTTCTGTGGCCACAGGGTCATAAACGCGCATTGAGCGCAAACCGATTTGATGATGACGCTCGAGTGATAATGACCGCACCACCGTCGTCACTACAAAACCTACTCCCGAGTTCCCGAACAACCGGAAGCCATAGTTTCACATAATAACAATTAACAATTATAATGTGGTGTCCGTGTGGCCATTTCGGGTGACATTGTTGTGGAGAGGACGACGGAGCAGAGCATTTGAGTGGTAAAACGCAGTGAGTTTTGCTGATTGTCATCGGTAGATATATAATGATACAGTCAGTCTCTCCGGACCACCTTTTCGGGCATCGAGAAATTGATATCCGGGCATATCATAATTATCTGATAACGATCTTCCGTGTGTGTGCGCTTTTGGAGGGTTTATTTTCTATTTTGTCGTTTTTTCTCGCTCTGTGAGGCCAATCAACGTGCGCCCGGCAGCTGAGAACGCTGCGTGTGCTTGTGTGTGGCGAGGTGAGGTTAATCGATAGGAAGAGCCTGGTAAAAGGTCCCGGTGGTGCTTCGAGGCGTGCGTATGTTTTGATGGGACACGAATGTATGTTTATGTCATTTGTTATGTGTCACTTGATCGTTATCAGTGGAGAAATTATTTTCCGTTCGCTGGCGTTGATATCTATATCGAGACAAACGGGCCTGACTTTGGGAATTATCAATGTAGAAATAGCACGTACGGTAGGAGTACATCATGTTAAAAACAAAGCCCGACGTATTTTTGTTGTTTGATAGTTGTAAAGGAGGTATCTTTTTAATGCCAATGGTCTAGTTTGCAAAGGCATGTTTTGATCAAAGCTCATAGTCAGTTATCCTATAAGATGCCGAAACATCGAACAACTGAAAATAGTTATCAGATAAAAACTGACTGAGAAAGCCAAGAAAATTCAATTCTTCATGAAATTTCTCTTGGAATTGTTCGAGGAATTTGAAAATATATACCTCTAGAAATGTCTTTATGGAAGGTGTTCCTTGAGCAGTTGTATCAGAAGTGTTTCCTGGAGTTATTCCATGATTTCCTTCAGCGGTTCCTCTGAAGAAATATTCGATTAGGAAAATATTCAATAATACCATGGAAATTCCAAAAAAATATATCAGGTTTATGTCCAGCATTTTTTTTCCAAAAGTTCTCATTTCATGGATTTCGTTACGCAGTTTCATTTAAATTTTTCATGAATTTGCTCCACATACCAAGAAATTGTACTGAGCGTTTCTTAAAGCACTTCTTATAATATTTCCAACATTCAAAATAGACCACATTCTTTGAAAAAAATCTCGTTGAATTCTTCAAAAACTTATGAAATTAATGCAGATTTTTTTTTCCACAGACCGCTTCATGAGATACCTAGTGAGATACTTCAGAGATTCTTCCATAAATTCATCGAGCCCTTACAAGCTTTAAACATTATGCAGTCAATCTTCCTTATCTACAAATCACTCAGATTTCTCCAAAAAAATTTCTATCAGTTTTATCAAGAACTTTTCAACGAAGAATTCCAAGAATTCCTCAGGAGATCCTTTAAGCATTTTCTTCTTCTTTCTGGCGTTTCGTCTCAACCCAGCAAGAGCCTTCTCCTCGGCTTCTCAGCAGACTAGTAGTGAGGACTTACTAACAGGATTCAAACTCACGATCTTCATCTTGGTCTTGCTGAACAGCTGAATGTTTACTGCTATATCTATCAGACCCCTCGCTCCAAATTTCTCTCTGAAATCCTTTTATTATTCATCCTGAGATTTTTTAGCAATTTCATATTAGATTCTGTTCATAGTTTTTCATGGATTTACATGTAAATTTCACAATTATTCCTTCAAAAACTTCTATGAAGATAGCTTTGGAAATTTATGCTAGATTTGTACAAATTTTTCTATAGGTTTCTTCTATCACTTAATGTGGAAGAAAATCTTCCAGATACTCCTCTAGGAATTGTTACAAGTATGTTGAACGTAAGTTCTACCGAATTAAGCTCCATAAAATTGTTCAAGTATTTACTCAAAGATGTTTTAAAGAATTTCATCAAGTATTCGACCAGAATGAACCCAACAAAAAAAAACTTAAAAGATTGTACCAAATGTTTTTAAGAATATCTCCAGTGATTTCTTCTTGACTTCCCAGACAGAAATTTTTTACCTAAATTTTCCAAGGATTTATTCAAGAATTTTGCTATATACCGTTTTGATTCATATTACGGACACTTAAGGCCTCGGTGAAGTATAACCCAGCTTGGACCATGCAAAATAAATCATTCTGTATGATTTTTTAGTGTTATCGAGCGTCGGAAGCCCTTAACTTTCGGATGGTGGGTAAAGAATTCGCGTCCGCAACTTGAATAATTTTAAATAAATCAAAACGTATGGCCTTTTCATGATTCTTATTCCGGACGCTCCCTCACTTTTGCCTCATATTCCGGACGCTTTGATTCGAATTACGGACAGCTCATGATAATCATTAATGGAACAGTCAAATCATCAATTGAAATCGTTCAACCACTTAAGAGACGTCTAAGGTAGTTGGGCATTATAAATTTACAATGATATTTATGGAAAAAACCTGATAAAACGAGCCTCGATAATGAGAGCTTTTGGACGGCGAAAATTGGAACATTTCGAGTGAAATGTTTCCCATACAAACGAGAGTGTCCGGAATTTGAAGCTGTCCGTAATATAAATCAAAACGGTACTGTTGTAGGTATTTTTAGAATTTCTTTAATATTTCAGCAATTCTATGAAAAACCGATCTAGTGGGTCACCAAAATCCGTAAAAATTTGCTATTTTGTTCCTTATCTAAAATAAGGATACACGTGATTTTGGATTTTTTTATTAGGGTGACCATTTCCAAAAAAAAAAAATGACCAGAAAAATCGCGATTTTGCATTTTTTTTTTTAATTATAACTTTTTAACCACTTTACTGATTTTGTATGTTCTTAGACAAAATGAAACCTAAGATTTTGACTTTTCAAGAAGAATATAAAAGTTCACAAAAAGTTTTTTTTTTCACATGAAAAAATCAAATAAAAAATTTGCGTTTTTTCGTATTTTGAAGGTTTTGGGACAAAAGAAGCTATGGCTGTTCTCATTTTTTCTTGAAAGTTCAGAAAATGTTACGTTAACTGTAAAATTTTCAGCGAAGTATGTTTCTAGTTTTTGAGATATATTTTTTTGAAAATAAAAAAAATCAGTCATTTCTTATCGGCACACACTGTAGGTCTCAGCGCATTAGATTTATTATTACAAAAAATCATAACTTTTGAACAGCTCAACCGAATTTCAGTCTTTTTTATGGATTGAAAGCTTAAGATTTCAACTTTTTAGAAAAAAATATAAAAATAAAAAAATATATGTATAATTTCCTAAAAAACTGGAATTTTTTTTTCTTCCAGAGTTTTATATTTTTTCTAAAAATTTGAAATCTTGAGCCTTCATTCCATAAAAAAAGATTGGAAATCGGTCGAGCTGTTCAAAAATTTTTTTTTTTTTAATATAAAAATGTAATGCGCTGAAACCTACAATGTGTGCCGATAAAAAATTATTTTTTTTATTTTCAAAAAAATATATCTTAAAAACTAAAAATATACATCGCTGAAAATTTTACAGTAAATTTAAAATTTTCTGAACTTTCAAGAAAAAATGAGAACAGCAATAGCTTCTTTTGTCCCAAGGCCTTCAAAACACGAGAAAACGGAAATTTTTGACTTTTTTTTTCATGTAAAAGAAACAATGTCTGTGAAATTTTATATTATTCTTTAAAAGTCAAAATTTTTAGCTTTCATTTCATCCAAGAAAATTGAAAATTGGTCAAGCGGTTCAAAAGTTATAATTAAAAAATTTGTTTGCTAAATCACGATTTTTTTTTGGTCACCTTATTTTGGAAACGATCACCCTAATAAAAAAATCCAAAAACACGTGTATCCTTATTTCGGAATTCGGTGACCCACTAGATCGCTTTTTCATGGAATGGCTGATTTTTTCTAGGATCCATGTAGCATTTTTTCGAAAATCCCCTCACCTACCAAATGTATCAGAATAACATCTCATACACTAGCAAATTTGATGAAAAATAAAAAAATGCACTAGAAAAAGTCATAATATATTTCACATCATATTAACATTCTAAAAATGCCCTAAAAACACTTCGTGATTATTCATTCAAGTATTGTTTCAAAGGTTCATTAGGGATTCATTTGCATTTCTTATTGGAATTGCTTCAAAGGTTCGTCGAAGAATCTCTTCATGAATTTCTCAAATAATTCCTTAAAGGATTTTTCCAGGCATATAATAATATATTTCTTGATCGGGTACTCCAGGAATTCTTACAGAGATTGCAATATGCTCTGTTCGAAGAATTGTTTCAAATGTTTCTCCTGCAACGTTGCTACAAGTGTCTCTAAGGTATGCTCATTGATATTTTTCAAATGTAATTCAAGTTATGTAAAACATAATCCAAAAATACTACCAAACATTTTGCAAAGCTTTCTGAAATGAGATGTGATGACATTTCTCCATATACTCCTACTAAAGTATTTTCAGATTCTTCTTGAATTTATCCGTGAATTCCATTGAAATTTTCTTTCAACAGATCCCTGGAATAATTCTTACACATATTTCTGCTAAGTTTTCTTCAGGCTGTTTCATGGTTATGAACTTCTACGTACGAATTTCTCCCAATGTATCCTGATTTTTTTTTTTAGTACAATCCCATAAGTTACTGCCATGAGAACTCATAAGAAAATTCCTATATCGACTTAACTAATTGTTATAGTGGCGAATTCGCCAAGGGCGAAAAGTCACAATACTATATAAATAAATAATAATGATTTATCACTTGTTTCTCCAAGAATACTTTCAGAGTTCACTGTCATTATTTAGTCCCTTGAAATATATCTCAATTTTACTTTAATCTTATCTTGGTATAGACTTTTCTGTAGTTATTACGGTGCTCACTAGCGATGTCGTTATGAGTGTACTGTACATCTACGATCGCTGATAATCTCTACTGTTCACTCATTTTATTATTAAGAATCAATTACCTTCTTAAAAATTTACTGATGTGTTTCGTGTGTCTATAATTTCTATAATTTGAAATCTCTACTTATTCTCTACTGGGAGACCTATTATTAGACTGCGATTCAAACAACGTTCATAATTCACCTACAATTGAGTTTTTTCAATAACGATGATAGCCAGCTTTATAATTGGCCAGAGAACCGGCAACGATTTCAGTTCCACTTACGGTAATTTTGTGCAAAAACAAACAAAACATTATCGTCTAATCGAGCCACTTTTCGTTCAATTGCGCCGTAATTTACCTTCGGCCGGTTGAATAAGCCCGAAGCTCAATTGAAGCAGCGGTTCGGAAAATGATTCTCATTTTGCGTGAGCTTATCAACAACAACAACCCGGCCAGGGAGGGCGTCGTCATTTTCCCATCCTCACTGAACCGTGCCGTCGTCGGCGAGTGGAGTAATTTTTTGAAGTAGCTTATCCAACGATTCAACGATGCCGACGATGGTGATGGGTGGCGGATAAACCCCGGTGAAACAGTCTCAAATTTACACATAAGTGAAGAAATTCCCATTGAATAAATTCACCATTCAACAGCTTCTTCGTGTCGCATCAAAAGCTTCTCGCCTCACTCATTCACTCACTCATTTGCTCGATTCGTCCGTCGACTCCAACCACCGTTTTCCATGCAGCACCCACACAGTACACTAATACCTCCATTTACCGATTGGGGTACTTAAATAGAATTTGACATAAATGGAATTAGTGTTGGGGCCTTCCTTGGCCAAGTGGTTAGAGTCCGCGGCTACAAAGTAAAGCCATGCTGAAGATATCTGGGTTCGATTCCCGGTCAGTCCAGGATCTTTTCGTAATGAAAATTTCTTTGACTTCCCTGGGCACAGTGTATAACGTACCTGCCACACAATATACGAATGTGAATATGGAAAATTTGGCAAAGTTAATAACTGTGGATGTGCTCAAGAGAACACTAAGCTGAGAAGCAGACTCTGTCCCAGTGAGGACGTTAATGCCAAGAAGAAGAAGAAGATGTTGCTATGGTTTAGTGCAAGCTTTAACGTTCCGAACTAAGCAAATTCTGTATAGTCTCGAATGTAAAAGAATTTACAACAGTAGAAATGACGTATATGGAGCTTTCAGTGTACTCGATTCCCTTCGAGTTGCCCTGTTTTAATCTGTGTGTTGGGCACACAACCCAGAAGGTCCCACAGCCGGGCGAATCATCCGACGGCAAACGCAAAACGCAACGCTACGGCGCGCCGGCGTGATGTGTAGAAGCGTGAAAAAGGTCCAATTTAGCAGAAGATAAAATTTACATTCTAATCACAGCAAGGAATCAAAACTTCACCGGAGCGTTTTTCGCAACCTTGCGCAAACCCGACGAAGAGGCTATGGAACCGTAGATGTAGCTTATCCACGGTAGTGCTACGCTTGATACTGGAAGGTAGGTCAGGTAGCAGCTCGTCAACTTTTTGCATATGCCCAGTGCGCCTCTTCTGCTTGCGTAATGTTTAAGTTGGATCTTGCCTATCGAGATGAAAAAGGAAAAGAAAATTAACGCCCCGAAATACGCTTCGCCCTCTATCTGCCTCGGAGTTTGTAATTGACACCGGATGGTTTTCACGACACCTGACGCATCGACCGGATTTGGAGCACGAGTCGGAAGGCACCGGGCGACAACGATGTGACACAGATTTCACAGAGGATTATCCCTCGTTCCAAGAGAGTTGAAGGTGGAGGCAATTTTGGAGTTTCTTTATTAAAAGTTTTGATCCAGTTGGTTGGAAGAATCGAGATGAAGTAATACTTACACAGGGTTGTTCACCAGTATTAGACATACTCATTTTGAATTTTTCGTCTAACAAAATGTACACAGCAAAAAATTCTAAAATTTACATGGCACGTAATTTTTTATGATAATCATGTAAAACGAGTGGCAACTGAACATTCAACGATAATCAATGTAAACTGTCTCATTGCATTTGAAAATGCTTGCAATCTTGAGCGAAACTGAAACATTTTATGATCTTACATCCAACATTCGCCAATATTGTATGTTTTCTTGCATCTTGAAAGTGAAATTGCAAACAAGATTGCTCAGTTTACATGATTCTATGCTGAATATTCTGTCAAAAATAATGCACATGGATGGATCGACGGCTTGTCATTCCATGTGCATTATTTATGATTGAATTTTTAGCGTGAAAATCATGTAAACCGAGCCGTTTTGTATGCAACATTCTTCGAGAGAAGACGTTTCGCGTTCAATATTAACGATTTTTAAAACAATGTTGTATATAATAGATGTGTTTATTGGTTTTATCATAGAATAATACATGAGAAACGGCTTTGCATAATTGAGGCTAAAATTATGTTACGTGTAAATCTAAGATTTTTTTTGGAGTGTATTGAAAGGCTAAACATTCACTCCAGAACGAATTTCTTGCAGGTGAAGATAAAATTATGCGGTTTAAGGACTAAAAGGATCAACTCAAATACACTTATCGTTACTCTGCGTACTTGATGCCGATTCGTTGCTTCCCGAACTCTACTGGCTGACCAGTTGAATGCCGAGGTTGATCCATCAATTCTGGTTGATGACTTCCAGTCAACTGCTCTGCCAAATAATCCTAAATTTGCATGGAACATAAATTTTCATGATTGTCATGTAACGAGTTTTAACTGAATATTGAACAATAAAAAATGTAAACTGCCTCAGTGCATTCAATCTTGAGTGAAACTGAAACAATTTATGATTTCGCATCCAACATACACCAATATTTATAGCACTTCTTCTTTCACAAAATGTTGCAAGCGAAACCACTCGGTTCACATGATTGTTGACTGAAAAATAAATCACAAATAATTGACATGAAGTGACCGAGCCGTTGATCCAGTCATATTAATAATTTTTGACAGAATAATGTACGTATACCTTATCATACGAGCCGAGCATTCTCGTTTGAAATTTCACTTTCAAGACGCAAGAAACCATGCAATATTGGAGAATTCTGGATGCAAAATCATGAAATGTTGCCGTTTCACTCAAGATTGCAAGCATTCCTGAATTCAATGAAGCAGTTTACAATATGTATCGTTGTATATTCAATTACAACGCGTATTACAGCAGGCCTTCCTTAGCCGACTGGTTAGACTTTGTGGCTACAAAGCAAAGCCATGCTGAAGGTGTCTGGGTACAATTCCCGGTCGATCCAGGATCTTTTCGTAATGGAAATTTCCTTGATTTCCCTGGGCATAGAGAGTATAATTGTACCTGCCACACGATGTACGAATGCGAAAATGGCAACTTTGGCAAAGAAAGCTCTCAGTTAATAACTGTGGAAGCGCTCATAGAACACTAAACTGAGAAACAGGCTCTGTCCCTGTGAGTACGTAATGTCAAGATGAAGAAGAAGAACAAGAAGAAGTGTAGTACATGACAATCATAGAAGTTTGCATGCAATGTCAATTTAATATTTTTTGCTGTGCTGATGGCAAGTTTTGGCAAAATTACGATTTAATTTGATGCTGTTCTAGATTAATATAGTATCTATCACTTTGTACAATTTAATGCGCTGCTACAATTCATGGCATGATTTTTGACAACAAAGATTACAGACAATGAATCGTAAAGTACATACAATTTGTGCAAAACCCATTCATTCATATTTGACACACTGTGGGATTTTGATTTGTAACGAAAAAATACGTTATTTTTAACGCACATGCTTAAACGATACCACGGCGTACAAAATTAAAAAGGCAAACTCTTTACTAGTATAAACATCAAATTTGATTGTTAACATGTTTCATCATTCCTATCGTAGCATATACCTTCCGGAGCACTAGATCATTTTTTCACAGATTTGTTCGAGGTGAATAGGAATGACGTCACCAAGTAGCAGTCAGATTTCACAATATATCACTTTCTTGATATTGTACACCGTGGTTCACTGGAGCACAGATAGAAAAAATATTCCTTCAGGTCGAAACATAAAGCCAGCATTATTTTATCGTTATTTTAAAGCATTAAATCTTCGTTTTGTTGAAATAAATATGAAAACTATGTAAACTCATACTTTAGTATATGATATCGCTTGAGTCATCATGGGAAGATATGACAAACACATATTGAAATCGCATTTTTGCAAAACTATTATATTTTTCGTTCAGAGAATGAATCGATAGCTTTCGCTTTATGTAAAAAAGTGCTTAATTCTTCCTTAAATTTGTTTTATTAAAAATAGTTTATCTTTATGCGTGTTGACGCTGAGATTGTGACTGTTCAATAGAGGATGGATTACCAAATGGTGAGCTCGTTTCATACTTGTAATAACACAATCGTATCATGACACTGTTACACTGTTTATCATGCATTTGTTGAACAAACTATACTGCGGATCACGGTTTTGTCTCAAGCACCAAAATACTGCTACTTACTTAATTAAGAAATGTCAGAAACACCGTAGCACGTCTAGGTTTCGAGATATTGGATGTTGAAAATACTAAATTTGGCTGATTCAGTCAACTTGCATGCAAGTTTGCCAGCTTGTATGGTTATTTATTTGCTTAATTCGCCTTAGAATTCATACTTCATGTGTATAACAATACTTATGAACAAAGTTCATATTACACTACAACCTCTTTTTACGACCGTTTTGTTTACCGACGGTTTTTTTTTCCGACCACTTTTTTACGACCGAAATTCAGATTAACGACCGTTTTTATAAATGATCATTATCTTAAAAAGTATTCAAAATAGAGGATCATGATGTTCAGCAAAATTGTTCAGTATCTCAAGGGCTAACATATGGTGGTCATTGAATTGCGGAATTCTGCCACTAGGTGGCATTAGTGAGAATAGATATTTTGTTTTGCGGATATCTCAGGATCCTGACCACTTAGAGAGATGGCTTCTTCGACAAAGTTGTTCAGTAGCTCAAGCGCTATCATTATAAACGCTATGAGGTTCAAAATTTTGCCACCAGGTGGCGCTAGTGAGCAAGTTGTTCAGTAGCTCAAGGACCATCATTATAAACGCTATGAGGTTCAAATTTTGACACCAGGCGGCGCTAGTGAGCATGAAACTTTTGTTTTGCGGTTATCTTAGAATCCTAACCACTTAGAAAGATGGCGCCTTCGGCAAAGTTGTTCAGTAGCTCAAGCGCTATCATTATAAAAGTTATGAGATTCAAAAATTTTCCACCAGGCGGCGCTAGTGAGCATAGAATTTTTATTTTCCGAATAGCTCAGGATCCTGGCCACTTAGAAAGATGGCCTCTTCGGCAAAGTTGTTCAGTAGCTCAAGGATAAGTAAAGATTTATCTAATCAATTCTGTATGAAATTCTGAGAATTTCTGTAGTTCTATCATATGTTTGAATTAGCCACATTTTCGGGAATTCCTGAACCTGTTATGTTAAGATATCTCTGATGAATTTTCGATGGAATTCTGTAATTTTTTATGTGCCACACGGTTCAGTTCTATTAAATTAATGAATTAGCTACTTATTCAGGAAACACCGATCCTGCTACGGAATCACTGGGTGGCCACGATTACCTGAAACTACTGAATACTCTGATGGGTTCTGAACGAATTTCTTAAAAGTTTGATTAGTCTAATGAAATGGTTCCTACTTATCCGGGAATCCCGGAACATGTTACGGCACCACTGCCTATACTCGCATAACTGTCCCATATTCTATGGGAATCCCTATATAAATAGGACTGTTATGCGAGTATAGGTGACCAATGTTGCTTTCGATATCTGTAGATATCTCAGATGTATTCTGTATGAAATTAAAAAAAAAATGATGTACCGCACAGCCAAATTTTAGAATTGGTCACTTATCCGGGAATCCCAGAACCTGTTACGCAACCACTAGGTCACCGATGTTGCGTTCGATACTTGAAGAGATCTCTGATGAATTCTGTATGGAATTCATCAAATTTGCTGAAAATATCTTTGATGAATTCTCTATGATATCCAAAAATTTTGATGTGTCACACGGCTCCGTTCTATCAAATGTGTGAATTGACCACTTCTCCGGAATCCAGGAATCTGTTACGGAACCACTGTGTCGACCAACAGTGACTTAGATAACTAAGTGAATATTTCATGAATTCTGTATGACATTCTGAACAGTTTGATGTGTCGCATGATATGACTGCATCAAATGCATGAATTGAACACACAGCTGAAAGTATGTTGTAAATTTAAGTTTATTTTCATACATATATTTGGAGCATCAAAATAAACCTAAATTTCAACGACCAATCCATTATTTTTCAATTTAATTCACTTTAAATTTACACGATCATGTAATATTCAACCATTTTTAGTTGATAATTGAATGTATCCTCATTTAAATTTACATGATGCTGTAACAACACACGAATTTGATTTATTTTTACAGTAGACTTCAGTTTACATCACATTGAAAATTAAATATTTTTTTCTGTGCACTTCTCCGGGAATCCCGGAACCTGTTACGGAACTAATAGGTGGCCAACGTTGCCTTAGATAACTGAAGGCATCTCCAATGAATTCTGAATGAAATTCTAAAAATTTTGATAGGTCGCATGATATGGTTCTATCAAATGAATGAATTGGCCACTTTCCCAGGACCCCCAGAGAACCCAAGAATCTGCCACGGGAATCCATATGGGCAATGCTGCCATACTCAGAAAGCAACGTCTTGGATCATTTTGTTGTAAAATTCTGCAAATTTTGATGTGCCGCACGGCTTTGTTCCACCGAAAACATAAATTGGCCACTACTCCGGATGCCCTGGGAACCATTTAATGGTCTCCGGGATTGGCCCCTTGGCCACTTGGTAACCAGTAGTGCCCTGAGCAACTAACCAGTTGATTAGATACCATTTTCAATGCATTTCAGGCAAACTACTATGTTTCACAATTCACAACATATGCATTTTGCTCTTACAAATGCTCTTGAAAAAATGGCCAAACCTTGGTCTCTTTGGCACTGGTTCTGAGCGGCCAAGTCCAACCAAATCAAGATTTTTAGCCATATTCACAAAATATAAGCCTTGACGATAATTTTGAGTACAAAAACATTTATATTTAGTGAAAAAACAGCTGCGAAATTCGTATGTCAAATCCGGGTCAATATGACCCGAACACCTTAAACGTAACTTTTTTTGATCACCTTAGGAAGGTTAAGTTTAACCAACAGTTTTATGTATTTCATATATACAGTATTGGACAGAATATAGTATGCATTGGTCGTTTTCCATACAAAATTTTCAAGTTTGGCTTACATCTCGGATACTAAATGTCCGGTTGATCTTAACTTTTCATCGCAACTTAGAAGTAACTTCACATTTGCTAAGCCAGAAATTCAGAGCTTTTCATTTATAAATTTTTGAGTTACCATTAATTCGGGTGAAATTGATCACCGTGTCACACGATTTTATTTCTTCCTAATGGAGTACAAATAACAATGTAACCCACAGTAAATTAACGTTGATTATACTATTGTCAAATTGTTTGTTGTGATGTTTTTTGCTTTATAAAATGTGTATTGCTAGGAAAATAATGTAGAATTTCAGAATCATGTACGGTGCAGTATTGACAAACATCTATTAACTTCTAGTCTTAAACAAGGACTTGAATATGGTACCAACCTGAATGTTTGTGAGGATACTTCAAATATATCCCCGAACCAGATTTCATCAACAAAACTCATTCAAATTTTTTCATTCAGTTGTAATAATTGAATTTTTGATAGATATCAAAAAAATACTTTGGAAATTGCCTGCATTTACGTGTTTTCCGCGTAGTTCTTGAAATTTAACTTTTCATTATTTCCATAAATATTGTAATGATAAGAATTTGGCAAGCATATTTGTATTCAGGGAGATCAAAGTATGTAGAGTTGTTTCAAAAACTAACATAAATTGCACAACAAGTGATCAATTTTTCCCTGAAATGAGATCCCCGATTTCTTATTTTAGAGATAAGAGATTTTAGAGAAAAATCCGGTACATGATCCAGTAAGGCTCACCATCGTACTTGTTTTCTAGCATTTAGTTTTTTGGCATTGTCAAAAAACAGGCAATAAAATCTGTAAAAAACTATCAATTTCACCCGAAATTACGGTACTTCTGATAAAATATATTGTAAAACCTTTATATTTACACAGATCTTTATACACTACTCGGCAGCTTATAAGAAAAGCTAGAAGAAAATTGTACTTTAATTTGAGTTAATTTCAGGACTACACTGGAAACAGTAAACTCGATTTTTTATCGAAACGCATCATTCATGTTGGTCCCAAGTTGTCCCAGGCTGAATTCTTTTCCAAGAGTACTATAAAATGTATCCTAAAGGATAGTTACCAATTTTGCTGCACATATTTGTAGTTTTTATTTTATTATTTGAGTATTTTAACAATTTTTCTCTAATAACAGCTGAAGATTGTTTCAAGGGAGAATTGCATATCGCAATATGATTTCTATCATCATAAATATGTGAGTTCTAATATTTATAAAAGATTTCGCAGCGTTAATCGCACATGTGACCAACCCAGATAACTAGAATGTTCTTCTTCTTTCTGTCGTTACTTCCCCACTGGGACAGAGCCTGCTTCTCAGCTTAGTGTTCTTATGAGCACTTCCACAGTTATTAACTGAGAGCTTACTATACCAATTGACCATTTTTGCATGTGTATATCGTGTGGCAGGTACGAAGGTATCTATGCCCTGGGAGTCGAGAAAATTTCCTACCCGAAAAGATCCTCGACCGGTGGGATTCGAACCCACGACCCTCAGCTTGGTCTTGCTGAATAGCTGCGCGTTTACCGCTACGGCTATCTGGGCCCCAACAAATTTATTTATTAATTAAGAAGGGGTAGTGCACCTATAGTCGACAGTTCCCTATTTTTGGTCTGGAGGCTTTTGATGGCAGTGTTACTATAAATCATTGCGAAATATTTTTTGACTTGAAGGCCTGAATAAATTTTTCTAAGTGCCATTAATTTACAACTTGATTTTGTTTAAAAATGATCGTATTAAATAGTTTCGATTAAAATGTAAGCTCCCTTGCAGCTGTTGTAAACGTTTTGGGTCTGAAGCTCTTTCTTATTTAACCAATTTAAGAGATGAATTGGGAACTTTCTAACTGCAATCGAAGCTTTTGATCCATTCTTTGAAGAAAACTATATTGGAGTTTTGATTTATGATTTTTGACAATAAACTCGCGAGCATCAGAGTGCTGATTGACTCCAATATGTCGTGCTCGTGAGTAAACGAAGCTAAAGTGATCCACGAATCTGTTTAGAGCTGTTTAGAGCCAATTGCGCTTCGAAAAAAAAAAGCTTTTTCCCTTCGATATTTCTGACTTTCAAGGGTTTTTACTACAAACTAGTAGTTTACTGTCGATTTGATGGATATACAATTGATTTGTCTGCCAAAACCATAATAAATCACACCTTGTTGGGTTACTCGCGAGTAAAGGTTCGCGATCTATTTTTCGGAGCAGGCGGGTGCGAACTTACTGACACCAAGCCTGCTTGCGAGTCTGTCATTTTTATTTTGCGTGAGTTTTCCCTTGTGAGGTGTTTCGTGATGCGAACATTTCCACCACTGCCTAAAATACTATTATGTGCCAAAACAACATATTCTTGAATTCGATAAAACTACGTGGTTGGACGTGCTAAGGCGACCCTCCTGATTTTGCTTTTTGTGGTCATGTTGCCACCTCCCTTCTTCTTCTCCCCCTCAATGACCACGTAGTTTATGGACGGTCCCGTATATTTTTTTTTCTTTCAATTTGTAAACTTACACCATATGAATGGCGTTACTTCAAAACAGGCTCTACAATGTTTATTTTTTTCTTTTTTGTTTTTCAAAACGGCTGGTGTACATAGATTTGATGATGATTATTCGTTTCAGATGGTTATATTCTAGGAAACACAATTGCTGAATTAATATTCCAACTATGATTTCATTAGTCACATTTTAAACATTTCAGTACCTAACGTTCTAAATCATAGTTTACTGTATCAGATCCTCAACTCTACCTATCCACGAAAAAAAAAATTAACAATAAGCTAATTTTATATAAAACACCCAACAAACGACCCCCTTCCATCATTCGGCACAGAGTTACACACCTCTCACCGTAGAAGATTGCCAGTCAGTGTCGTCAGTGTTAGTGACGCTTGCAAGGTGCTGAAAGATTTAACCGCCCCCACACCAAAATCTGTCGCTCAAACCCAAGCCCCGAAAACTAGGCACGTACTCATTTAGCAGCTGTTTCACTCTCCTGCCGACCGAAAACCCCCACCGCAATCACACATATTGTCGCCTAGCTACTCTCTTTCTCGCTTTGGCGGCGTTGTTCTCCATCAAACCAAACCATTCCAATCGCCGCCGCCAGATGGAACCAAGAAAATGGTTCGCTCGAGTTTTGAATTAGCTTGGTCCGTGCCTGACGACGACGGGTGTGAAATCCACTCGTTTGCTATCGTATCTTGTTAGCACACAACAACCACCCATTCACCATTGGCACCCCACCCCGACCCACTCAAGTGGAAATCGTCCGGGAAAACTTTCCAATAATGTGCTAATCTACCCCCTCTATCGGAGTGGGAGACGCAAGCCGAGATGTTGCGAGCTTGAGCTGAAAAGTGAGACTGACGGTCGCTTCTGTCGATGGGCTGCCATTTTCTGGGGGGCGTGGCCTAACCGGTCGGACAACCGACCGACTGCCGGTCATTGAATCCGCTCTGTGCTTCTGATGCGAACTGAGCACACAAAAGCGAATGGCGCGAGCGGGAGAAACCGCGGATTGAATTTGGTGACAGTTATTCAGTGGGTGACGAACGGGAGCGCGGAGCGAGTTGGAAGCGTTTGCGAGCGAATGGAAGAGCTGGTTGCATCGCGTTTGTGAACGCGTTCCATTCGTATGCTGAGTTGGGTGAAGATGGGTGGGATGATTGGTACCACAGATTCGTACAGATGAAATGATTTTGGAATTTTGTTTTTCAAACATAGTCAAACATATAGTACCTTTCATTAAATGCGCCAAATAATAAATCAGTGACTTTATTTTTTTTTTTTCAATTTCTTCCGCATTTGTAAATAAGAATCATTTCAAACATTACATTCTTGATAATAAATCTTCGTACAGTATCAAGTACACGACACTGAAGAAGGCCTTACAGTTGAGGTCGAATTACGCGTATCTTTCAAAAGATACAAATTCTACTGGAATTAAATGGTACAGTACTAAATTCGACTTCTCATTCATTTATTTATTATATTCTCTTTTAACGTCAGAGTGTTCTGTGATGGGCTGCACAAACATCCTAATTTGGTAAAACTAAATAAAGCTTTCATTAATATTTTGTTACAAACATATTATATTTCATATTCCTTTGAAGTAAAGAATTTTGACAGGTGTATTAAAGGTTATTCAAAGGAAAAAAGAACTTGCAAATAAATCAACTAGAATAGATAACGTGTTTATCGTGGCAATAAAAGATTGCAACGATTTTTGTCTAAAATCGTTAATGATTTTAATCGTCATTCGTTCCAATGTTTAAATATTGGATAGTCCATGTAACTCATTAGTTCAAAACCAGAGAAGGAGCTTCAGAATCATTTTCAAAATTTAATTTTGAATCCTCTGCAGAGTTTCCTTTCCGGTATTTACAACAGCTGGTCCGTAGTGGTACAGCATACAACATGGCCGGCCTTATTAATTTCTCAAGATCAAAAGCTTGTTCCTAAAACAAAGTTTCAATTTTCTGTTAATAAATGGATACAAACAAATTATGCATTTCTTACATTTGACTTGAATGCCATCAATGTGATTTTCGAAAGTTCATTTTTTATCTAGCATGAGCCCTAGATTCTTAACTTCATCTGACCAATTTATTCGCAGGTAGGATTTTTTTCTGGAGAGGGCCTAGGAGCAGCAAATTCTTATTTAACAGAAGTATTGTCGGTCGCAGAAGTAATCACGATTCTCAAAAATTTCGTACTTTGCATAGATTTAATTTTATTTGTTTGTGATTTGGCCTTATATCACTGCATACCAGTGATATTAATGAATACAAATTTTCACTGCGAAAAATATTCATTGTCTAATTCAGAAAAAAATACTTCAAGAATTCTTACAAAGAATTCAAGAGGAATATCCCTTGTGATTCTTCCACGAACTTTGAAGGTGATCAATCTTGTGCTTATGATAGATTGCCCTCAAATTTCCCTCGGGGTTTTCCTCATCAACTATTTCCGTACTTTTTCAATGCTTTGTCGAAGAACTTCTTTATCAGTTGTCACAGAGTTCCACCTGGGATTCCCAAGGAAAATCATTTCCGAGTGCAGTAATTATAAGGTACAGTGGGGGAAGTGTATCAATGGGGTCAGTTGATCATTCGTCAATATAAAGCATAAATACTTGAATATGTTGAATGTTTTTGCACCATTGCTTCGTTTTAGGTTATATTCTTACGCCCACACTGATACTATTGCAAAACTGGTACTACATGTACACTAACACAAGCAAACTTGTTAGCTGCAAAAAGTAATTAATTTGAAAATTGTTTTCCATCAATCAAAAATCCATTGTATCTCTGTTTAAAATCGAATTCTATTATTTTTTTCGACACATGGTGAGCATTTCAGTTCTAATTGAATGAATCACAATGAAAAACATGTCATTTTTATAAATAAATACAAATATATTGAGCATGGTACACTTACCCCTACTTTTAAATGGGGTGGGGTAAGTGGATCAAGAATAATTATCATTTATTGACAGACTGCTTGCGAGAATTTCAATAAGCTCCAATATCCGCAAATGATGTTTCCCTTTATTTTGTTCAATTCCCTGCTTGAATTTGTCAAATTGACCATAGAAAATTTGAATTAATCCACCTAAAAGTTTTTTTTAAATCTTTCTGGTATAAAAAATAGATAAAGAATAATAATTTCAAAATTCACACAAAACTTTTCGTGGTTTATCTAAGCTGAGTTGTAAAAGAGTAAAATATACTAATTTTGCAATTGAAAGCATAGTATCGTACATTATTTGACCATATATATTGTTCTAGACAGATGATACACATATATTCAAAAATTAAATAGAAGGATTTCAGTTTGTTATTCAAAAGTATATGTTACTAATATTTTTAAACCAAGAGTGTTTTTCGAAAATAATCCTACAATACTTCTGTATAACTTATGCGTATAAATGGATGCATTTTCTTCAAATTTTTCTAATAACAATGTTTTTTATTTGTTCAAATTAGTATGAACTAATATATACATACTTTTTATTATATTTTGATTAAATAAAGATACTTTTTAATTTTAAAGTATTAAAATGTAACATTACTAGCACTAATAACAAGAACGAGGGTAATATCATTCTTATTAGACATAATCACACTACATTCGTTTCGAGAACAGATTTTTTTAATGGTGATTCACTTACCCCACCATGGTAGGGCAAGTGGATCATTTGGCGCAAATTTTTAAGTCTCTCATACTCAATACATAACAATCAGAAAAATCGAAATAAATGACGATTTAAAGTATAATTGTCCCTTATTTGTTATCCATAGAAAAAAGTTTGAGTTACATTATTCACGTTAGCTGTACATAACAATGAAGTGAACTATTGATTTTTCTGTATCCACTTACCCCACGGTACCTTATTTAAACAGATATTTTCCTTAAGTTTTTTTCAGGCTCTCTGATCTTACCAGAAAAATTTTCGACGAATCTTCATCAAATTGCTTTAAACAATCTCTTGAATAAATCCGCCTGAAAATGCCTTAGGAATTGCCAGGAAATCCTGACCAGTGAATTACGACTAAATTGTAGCACAATTATATGGAGATTTGTTACAAATAACATATTTTGTTTCATTTTTGTTAGAAATACTTTGAGCTGATGGAGGAAATTGCAACATAATTAGAACACAATCAGTTACAATAACAAAAACTGTTCTAAATTTGTTTCAATTCAAAACATAAGGATAACACAATTTGTTAAAAAAAGAGAGCAATTACTAATAACAAATTTTGTTAAAATTTTGTTATGAAAACAAAATGAGATATATTTTTTTTGTTCAAAACATAATTAGTAACATTTTTGTTCAAATTATAACATATTTTGTTTTAAATTTGTTTAGTGTAGAGCAAATTGTGTTATAATTTTTGTTATTCTAACTACTAACCAGCAAAATAATAACATATTTTGTTAGAAATAACGCGCTAACTGAGTAACAAAGCCTGTTGCAACTCTGTTGTAATCCACTGGTAAAGATGCTCTAAGAAATAGTACAATAAAATTTGGGAGTCTCTTCAAAATTGTCTTCAAGATCACCAAGCAAGGCTTCTCTTATTAAAATCTTAAGAGAGTTCACCAAAAAAAATTCAGCTTTGCCTTTGAGGTTCTTCCTAATGTTTTTCTTCTGGTTCCTTCAAGATTTGTTTAGAAAATTTTGGAATTTTATCTGAGATTTTTCGTAGCGCTCACAGCAAAAATTATACAAGACTTCCTGCACAAAAACACTAAATTATTCTTCCAGGGATACCTCCTATTATTCCACAAGACATTCGTATCAATTAAATGGGATTATTTCAGAAAACTTTATAGAGTTTCATTCGATTTATTCTCAAAATCTGTTTGATGTTTCTCTCCGCATTCCTTCAAAACTATTACGAAAAATATTAAAAAAAATATATATACCGTAAAATGGGGTGTTAAGGGATGAAAAAAAATCAACTTGAATTCCAAGCAACTTCTAGTATGTCAATAATTGAACAAAGGACAGCCGTATTATTCTCTTGTCGTGTATATCAAAAGCCAAATACAATTATGAAGATCCTATGACAGATATCTGAGATAATGATGAAAATGTACGATTTTTGACGGAAATGCAAAATGTGGTGTTAAGGAATTTGAGTTTCGTAAATAAAATCATATTTTGCCAACAACAAATCATAATCTTTTTGGTCAATAACTTTGATGCTTTCATTCAATTGCATTTCGATTATTAATATGTTTTATGGGAAAAGTAACTTTATGAAAATACGTGGGGTGTTAAGGGATTATCTTTTCTACTTTTTCCAAGTTACTAAACTCATTCGATTTATGCTGTAATATTTTCCAATATACTTTTGGCTGGCTCCGTGAAGTAAAACTGCATTTTAAAAGTTAAGGAGTCTATTTTGCGTGTTACTGAAGATCAATAAAAATGTCTAATCTCTAAAATCTGTAAAACTGGTAGGAAAATCTTATTAACGACGTTTTAAAATAAATATGGGATTTTTCTTGATACTATTTCCAAAACTTGTTTTAACACTCGTAAAATGTTTCGAAAGTTTGAATGATTCTTTTATTTGGAAATACGAAATAGTTTTGAAGTCATTGATTCTTTTAGTGGTAATCCAATGAAGTGGCAAACAATAATAATATTTTGTCATTTCTCAGAGTCTATAAATAAAGTGTTGCGTGAAGAATGAAATAAAACCTATCGGACTCTCAAATCGTCTACCTATCG
This sequence comes from Aedes aegypti, assembly GCF_002204515.2. Taxonomy (NCBI): domain Eukaryota; kingdom Metazoa; phylum Arthropoda; class Insecta; order Diptera; family Culicidae; genus Aedes; species Aedes aegypti. The sequence goes on from NC_035108.1 coordinate 346,714,070, forward strand.
AGTAGACCAGCAAAACAAAGAGGGGCTATTCTCAAAGACGAACAATCATATAAAAAAGCCTCTTCACGCAACTCTCTGCACTGTGTCATTTCTGTGCTCTTTTTGAGAAACTTCGAGGCCTCGTCGGGCACAGAACGCATTGTGTTATAGAGTGAGCATTAGATTTCCACTTGATACTGGAACAATTTTCTTCAGTATTTTTTCGACTCCAGTGGTCACATCTGTTTATACCGGGGTTTTTCTTCCTTTATTGACATGTTCTCCCGAATTCATGAAGATTGAGACGTCGCACGGTATGTTTTGGACATGGAACGGAAATGGCCCCAAACTGGCCCTAACGGAACCGGCTATGATGTTCCGGAACGGTCCACTTATTCAAATTATGTTACATAAAAACTTTAGTGTTGAATCTGAAATAAATAAAAAAATAATCACATTTCCCGAGTTTGGCACCCTCGTGACCGCAGTACAACCCGAAATATCTCAGGCATGGTTCCGAATACAGATTTGTCCATTTATGACAAATAACTGAATCCTTTTTAAAGGAAGTTGAGGGTGCAACCGGATGCCGCCAATGCGTACGCGCAGCATCTTGAGGCAGCGTTGCCATCGAGCTCGAGATAGGATCCCTATTGAGGACTGCCGGAGGACAGTCAAAGCATCCATGACCGACGCTGCCGAAAGCATTGTCGGATGCGTGGAAAGTAGTTCAATAAACGAGTTGTTCGACGTGGAGTGCCAGGAGGTTTAACAGTGCAGGCTGTAATGCTGCAGCATGGTACGCGGCAGAACGTGGAACGATACAAACTGAAGCGGAAACAGCAAACTCGCCTATTCTGAGACAAAAAGCGTTGCCTGGAAGAGGTGGAATGCGAGTTGCTGTACCGTTCTCAAAAAAACGCGGAAGTTCTATGAAATGTGCCGGGATTAGTATGCAAGCATCTTGACGGACGGACGCGAGGTGATTAAAAGGTGGAGGCAGCACTACGATGGACACCTGAATGGGGCAGAGAACACAAGCACAGAAGGTCAGCACAACGGACAATGGAAACCAACCAGCTTCCACGATGGGGGAAGTAAAGAATGCCATTCAACAGCTCAAAAGCAACAAGGCCGCTGGCAAAGAAAGTTATCGGTGCCGAACTCGACAAGATGGGCCCTGACAGGTTGGTCGCTTGTCTGCATCGGCTGATAGTCAGAATCTGGGAAACAAAACAGAGGAGTGCAAGCAAGGCGTTATATGCCCTATCTACTAGAAGGGCGATAAACTGGAATGTGAAAATTATCATGCAATCTCAGATTCCTTTTGTCGTCTGCAAACGAGTTCGTGGGAAGTTATCAAGCAGATTTCATCGACGGAAGCTCGACAAAGGACCAGATCTTTTCCGTGCGGCAAATCCTCCAGAAATGCCGTGAGTACCTGGTCCCTACGCACCATTTGTTCGTCGATTTCAAGGCAGCATACGACAGTATTGACCGTGCAGAGCTATGAAACATCATGGACGAGAACAGCTTTCCCGGGAAGCTCACAAGACGAGTTCGTCCACCTCGGATCCTTGCTTACGGCTGACAACAAGGTTAGTCGGGAAACACGAAGGCGCATCATCAGCGGAAGTCGTGCCTACTATGGGCTCTATGGACGTGGACTATGCTCGAGAAGGACTTGCAAGCTCTTGGGGTTTTCGAACGCCGAGTGCTAAGGGCGATCTTTGGCGTCGTGCTGGAGAACGGCGTGTGGCGGCGAAGGATGAACCACGAGCTCGCTCAACTCTACGGCGAACCCAGTATCCTGAAGATAGCTAAAGCTGGAAGGATATGCTGGGCAGGGCATGTTGTAAGAATGCCGGTCAACAGCCCTGTAAAGATGGTGTTCGCTACGAATCCGGTCGGAACAAGAAGGCGTGGGGCGCAGCGAGCCTGGATTGACCAGGTGCACCAGGTCCTGGAGAGCGAGGGTCGCAGTCGAGGATGAGAGAAGCGGCCATGAACCGAGTGAATTGGCGAAATGTTGTTGGCGAGGTTTTATCATAAATGAATTAACTTATCCGAGCATTTCCAGTCATACTCACACTGTTCTATTTGGCCTAATTACTGTATTTCCAAATTGGCTACCAATATTTTTTATGGAAATGTTGAACATTTTCACCTCTTCACATTTCAGATTTTTTTTAGAATTTACTGGCAGTTTCGCGATGGTTTCAAATTTTTGATATTTTTTTGAACTCATAAGCTTCTACCAAAAAATCGGATATGATATAAGACTTTCATCCATATCGCAGACCCAAAAAATATTCTGCTAGAATTCGTAAATGATTTAAAAAGTATCTAGTATCAAAAGCTTCCTAATATTTCTTCCGGAAGTCCAAAGTGATGCTTTAACCACACAAGGAACCAATTGGTAAATCTTGAAGAGCAAAAAATCTCAAAATGCATTGGAAGAGTTTCTTGAGGTATTTTAGGATCAATTGAGGAAGAAAATATTCGAGGAACTCTTAGAAAATCTTCTAATAGTAAATAATTATTTAAAAGAAGGATATATTTGCCTAAACCACGCAGAGCCACGAAGAATGTTGTGACCTCTTAAAAGCCTAATGGACCAAGCTCAAAGATAACGATGAAGGAAAACTTATAAGTGAGCGTTCACATTGCCGATACTTTTATTGCAATTAGGCCAAAAATGCATTTTTCTGCGTTTTAAGATGCCTTTTCTGGAGCTGTTTCAAAACATCTTCGAAACTGAGATAAATTGACATGGTACTGCTTTAGGATTTGGTGTTTTTTAATCCTTTCGTCTCGGAATACGATAAATCCCAAAGGATGTCACGGGATGGACTCTCTACTACCCAGTCGACCTCTATATGGTCTTGCTTCATAGCATAACTTTAACTGAGTTAACCAACAAAGTTTCAACGTTGAGCTAGGAGTGTTTAGAGGAAAAAATTGAAGATAATGTGCAGAATCCAACAAAAGTTTAGTTGAAAACTAATCGGATCCAAATTGAAAGTTAGTTATATATAAATAAAAAGTACGTTGAGATTGAGTCGGGGGTGAAATAATTTTATATATGGAACAAAAATAAGCAAAAATTTGATCGAAATATTGTAAGAGTGACTAGTGAATTGCGTTGGAGGCGAGAGTAAATCCGACAATCAGTCGAACCGACAGTCAGTCGAAGAAAATATAGGGAGATTCGAGAATGAATCAGAAAGAGATAAATTCTAGATTTTATAAGAATAAGTAGAGAGTTAATGAAAACTAAATCGAAAATAGGTAAATGTGAGTAAATCTAGAGCTATAACATAAATAGGGGGAGTTTGAGTTAAAGGAACACTTGTTCGGCGTATAACTTCTTCTTCTTCTTCTTCTTCTTCTTCTTTCTGGCGTTACGTCCCAACTAGGACAAAGCCTGCTTCTCAGCTTAGTGTTCTTATGAGCACTTCCACAGTTATTAACTGAGAGCTTTCTATGCCAATTGACCATTTTTGCATGTGTATATCGTGTGGCAGGTACGAAGATACTCTATGCCCTGGGAAGTCAAGAAAATTTCCAACCCGAAAAGATCCTCGACCGGTGGGATTCGAACCCACGACCCTCAGCTTGGTTCTGCTGAATAGCTGCGCGTTTACCGCTACGGCTATCTGGGCCCCCAATAATCGGCATATAACGCGATTATCGAATTATATCGTGAATCCGATTAGGCGTGGTTATATCATGGATCGCATCACCAGCCACTGGTGACTCCCAGATCTTTACCTTATTCCACTAACCCAATATCCTTTCCATAAAAAATGTGGAGATGCAGAGGTGAACTCGGTCTCTAGTAACAACGGTTGTCCAACTAACATTCCTTCCTTTCCGCGATAACCGTAAAAGCGTGGCCGGTGCCGTTATTGACTTTTAAAATTTGAGCTCTCGATTTGTGCACATTAAAAAATGGTAAGCTAGTTCCAAGCCCCATTCATTAATTCCCTGTGCAACGTCGATTATTCTGGTCAATCATGGAGTAGCAACTACGAAATGTACGGTCATCTATGCTCATGCTCAGTATAATTGATGAGAAACTTATCAGAGACAAGGGTGTGCAGTGGGAGTCGATTGGGTCGAAAATGAGGCAAAAGTTAGTTGAAAGTACGCTGAAATTAATATCAAAGGTTCATGTTTTTATCCAGCTTTGTAAGTTTATTTATCAATTTTTGGCTCAACAGGAACATCCAAAATTTCAAAAACTTCACAATCCAGGTAATGAATACAATACACGAAAAATGTGAATCTCCACTTAGTTTTATCTAAGTTACAAATGCGTGTCAGTAATAACTGCAATATAGGGTGTCCCAGAAAGTATGGCCACGACATTGATAACGAGAATCGAAATGTTTTTTCAAATATGTATTTTTATATTTTAGATTTTTTTCTTGGGGCATTTATGCAGTCTAGGAAAATTTTGTTTGATAAAATAACCTTTTGCTTTGAAATTTACCATTTTCGAAAATCAATTCTTATCTAGCCAGCACAGACTCTACTTTTAGGTTTTGTTGGAACTTATTTAGAAATATATGTTTTATCCAAATCTTTCGATGTGGTGAGTTCAAGTACATTGCAATGTTATCTAAGATGTTACATAAGAAATTTTGTTTAACTTTTTATTTGGCTTTGTCAGAAAACATATGAAAAAATGCTAATATTCTCAAAAATCAGTAGTTTTTCTGACATATAAGATAATTTCCATAGCTTCTCATATATTTTCAATATAAATAAGAGTAATTCATTTCAGATAAACTTATAACAATTCACCATACTTTTGAATAGGCAACACATTTTTCAGATTTTTACATGTCTTAACTTAACTTGACTTTATGACTCTTCTTTAAATCAACCACAGCTGACATCCGATTTTTAATTACTATTCAATTTTCATAAACTTGAGTTTAAAATTTCCATTCCTCTGCTCTTGATAATATGTGTGAAAATCAGATTTTTATCTGAACTAGTCTTGAAATGACTATATGGTATAATCGTGCCCATACTTTCTGGGACACCCTATATGTACGTTATTTACTGTTTGAAAATTAAGCAGCTTGTCCTCTCGGGCATTCACAGGACGAGCATTTCCATTTAATATACTCATAAATTTATTGCGATCGATTGGCGAACCATCTTCCCAAGTAACCACTTGCTCGCTGATTCGCCTTCTTGGTCTTAAAGGGCTATTATAAGGCTAATATAGCGCATGTCAGTTGTATAATAGCATTATATTGGCATGCAGGGCGAGTTAAAGTGCTCTGTGGTTACTTGGTTTATACACAATCGGTCATCAATGGCTCGAAAGGCGAAATCATATGTTATGAGAGAATTGTTTAGTTAAGAAAAAATCAAAAGTAGAGGTAGACATGTTACCAGAAGTAAGTGTATTTCAGGAATACTTTTTTTTTTTGATTTGAAAGAGGATTATTTTTACTCAGCAGAAAAGGAACGACAAATAACCGCAGATTTGACAAAACAGAAACACTGCACCCCGATCCAACGAGCGCAGAGAATATCATTGCCATAATCAGTTGCGGTGGATTTGTTATCTATTAGATAGACGGTATTAAAAAAATGGAAAGCAGCTTATTTTCTTCCACGATGAACAACGATGCACGAAGAAAAGTTAAGTTTTGTTGATGACTGCCATACAATATGAAATTGTTTTAGTATCGCAGTAAACATTGCATTCGATTTGATTGACTTTGAATTAAAAAAGTCGAATAATAACTAAGAAAATTATTTCAGAGACTATAGATTGTCTTTTTTTGCTAAATTGCTTTAGAATGCGTCAGACCATGATAATTGTTTTTCTATTAAAGACGTTTTTCAATAAATCTTATCTTGTAAATTATAGTCGCTATTTCACTGTGTAGCTCTATTTATTATATGATATTTCCCTAAGTGCAAACGCCACCCCTATCGTACGCTCATTATTATCATTACTTAAAATTGCAAGACGAAGAAAATTAATTTCGTTTTTCACGCCGAGATGCACCTGATGCGAACCAATTTGTTTGTTTGCTTTTTTATTTTTATCCCTCCGACCGCCATTATTTCCGCACCCTGCTGAATGCAGTGCGGCGCAATAATGGTGCCCTTTTCCGAAGCATCCCATCGTGCTATTTTTTTTAATGCGGCCTTTATCTATATGGTCTGTCAATTCGGAATTGAATTAAAACTAATTGAATTAAAACAGCTCTTATCGCGCTACCGAATGGAGTCCACCGAATGGGGTTTCTGGCGCCACTTATAATTCCGGAAGCCAATTTTCTGCAAGCATAATTCAATTATTTTTGAAACTACTTAAATGTGGTTATTATAGGACGTATGATACGGAATGTGACATGCTTGGTGTTTCGATATAGCTTTTTCATTACTTGAAGAATTATTCTTTTTTATTGTTTTTGTCATTGCCACCCACTGATGAATAAGGCAGAAAAATTAAAAAATGCTTGCAATATATCTGAAATTCAATTAAATTCTTGATGCTGAAATCGACCCTGAAACAAAGATAGTGATTTGTATTCAATTCTCTGCCTATTGAACTATACCTGAAATACGCAAATGCATTGGCAGAACAGACGAAACCTGTTTCGTTACCCATACGGAACCAATTTCAGCAATTTTCCGATTTTATTCCCGAAACCAAGGCTTCCGGCTGAGCTTGCAGTTGAATTATCATTAACGTCATCTGATAAGAGCGTTGGTTCTGTTCATTGGACTTTGAAACTTGCACCGGACAAAGCATTTCACTGTAGTGCATTTCCAACTGCGTACGAAAAAATGACCCGGAAAATGATCATCGTCCACCAGTTTGGGGATGATGTAAAATAATTACAAAATAATCTTCATCGACGGAATGCGGCTTTGCGTTGCATCAGAGAACGAGGACATGAAAATTCATTTATGAGATTGCAATTCAATTGTTCCGTTGGACTGCCTGGAGCTACCTTTAATTAGGCACTAATTTGAGGGTGCGAAAAAAAATTTCTACTATCAGGAATAAACAAAATTTAATTTTAAGGTTTAGCAATAAGATCCTATAAAAAAAATCGCAAATCACCTCTATGTAGACGAATCAAAGACTATCTCATCATTACTCAACAAGTAAGGAGACTTTGTTAATAAAAACCTCAATTTATACACCTAGCGTGACTTTGAGGTTATCTTGTGAAGTGTCAATTTGATAGTACAGTCAAGTCTTCATAATTCTAAAGGGACCATCGAAATATCGAGTTATAGAAGACAAAACCAGTGCAAATGCGATCCAAGGAACTTTCGAGGTAGTCATGAAATCTAACTTTTACTATGGTGTCTAACTAAATATCGAGCAAGGAAGAGTTGAATGTATTTGCATTCAAAAATGCGTTATTCTTGCGTCAGATGTGACAGAAGTTTTTTTTTCGGGATCCGAGCAAGTTCAAATTACTTCAATGGTAGCTTAAATTCACGACGGCCGCCAGAAGACGCCTTGTACTACTTCTTGCTCCTCTAATGCTGAGCGAGCATGATCCGCAGTGTTTGCTGCTTTCACTGCCTTTTCGCAGGCAGGCTTCAGAGAGCGTTTTGATGAGATTGCGTGTTTTCCGACGTTGATCTCGAACTACTGAACCGCCTTGCAGTTGATGACCTCCATTTTATGAAGAGTCAACTGCAGCTTGATTCCACTAGTCCACAACTGAATGATATTTAGCGATTCCATCGTCAGCATCTCCACCTCTTCGGCAGTCTCGACAATTATCGCAAGAACGACAGCATCTGCGAATCCGACGATGTCGACTGCAGTATACATCATATTCCACAGTGTTGGACCAGGTATGGATCCCTGTGGAACTCCCACCCTTACTTTGCTTGACATCCGACCCTGGTTTACGTCGTAAACCTGTAGCCGGTTCTGACCCGAAATCTATGTAGGGCTGCGGCAATAGCCTCTCACTGGCACTGTTGAACGCGTTTTTCCTATCTAACGTAACCACTGCGCAGTTTCGATTTCTTCTCCTCTTCTGCTTTTTTCGCGCACGTGTTGACCGTCCGGATAGCATCCTTCTTCGAAGACTTTTTTCCGGAATCCGAGCAGCCTTTTCGACAATCCGTTCTCGCCTTCCGTATAAAACTGTCAGCCTGCTGGGGATGACCTTCTCCAGAAGTTTACCAAGAGTATTCAGGGCCCTTGGTCTTTGCCATCACTACTCGGTAGTGGTCTAAAATTGGCAAATTTTGCGTTACGTAATATATGAATGAACCCTTATTGCTCGGTGGCCAAAATCCATGCATCTCAAGCATCTCTGTACCTAATTTGTCTCCCGAAGGATTAGTATCAGCGGGCAGACATCCCATCTTGACCTTACCAGCCTCGACGAGTTTTTTGGTTGGTAATCGGATCGTCGCTTTTTTCATACCCCCGTGCGCTTTCCTCTGCCGGATGTACTGCGATGCTTCTTCCAGGTTGCATTGCGACAACAGTGCACACCTCACGTCGTCTTCTGTTCTCGTGCGATATCGTCCAGTTCTCTGCATTTGACCACTTCTTAAGGCTCTCACACTCGCCTAGTTGCCAAGCGATTTCGCAACGAGCTTCCAGCAGCTCTTGATCGACGGTTCTATTTTGAGTTCAAAGAGCATATCTCCTTTCTGGGTGCGCATGGTTCTGAACAAGTTTTCACCCAGCTACTTCAATCCTGGATCCTCCCTCACTTTCCTGAGAACCGCCGCGTAGGTTGCCTCAACGACAAGAGCATCGCCCTTTAACCTCTCATGAGGTGACCGCCGCTTTTCTTTCTTCTTCGGTTCCTATTTTCTCATTCTCTGCATTCTTCTTCTTCTTCTTCTGGCTTATAACAGTTTCACACTTCGGTTTCATTATCGTTACAATAAACTTGCATTTCACCCATTGTTTGACGTTTAACTTTATCGAAACAACGGGCTTTGCTGCAAATGTTCTCTGCAAACAGCAATGAAGTCAAGTTTATCAAGTTGTATCCAAAATGCTATTTTAATGTTATGTTTCAAAATACTTTCAATTAAAGCATCCGCAACTTGAGTTTATTGCATTCAAGTTCCGTTTCAATACCCACTTCTCAAGAAGATTCATCCCATTTGCGCGAAAGTTGCCCTTAACAACGTGTTTGACAGCCAGAAGTTTGTTGCAATCTAGTTGTAATATAGTTGAGTTTCACATTACGCACCATGTAACTACGAAAACATGTTCTAGCAATAGTTTGTCTATTTAAATCAGGCCTGCCCAACGTACGGCCCACGGGCCGCATCCGGCCCGCGACTCCATTTTGTGTGGCCCGCGGGGTTTTGTAGATTCTTCTCATATTCATGCTTAAAGTTAGAACATTATAAGGATAACTTTGTTAGTTTTCAATTTAGCTTGGAAAAAAATATTTTAGCTCGGTATTTTTTTTTTTTCAATTTTGTTCTATCATTTGAATCATTCAAAATTTTTGTTTTAAATGTTTTGCAGCCCAATTTTAATTTAATTGACAGTACCGATTGGAGCTCTATTCGATTATAATTGGGCATTAGAATGTTTGATGAATTATTGTTTCAATTCAACAACACGAAAGAGCACGGTCTTGCAATTACTTCAGTAATTATTCCAGTTCAAATAACGGCTATAACAAATTTACACTTTAAAAATGTTTTCAATTATGAACCTTGACACTTTTGATCATGTTTGATGTTCACTTTGTCGACAAGAATGCCGCAGGGCTTTTAGTTTAAACACTGGGGTTGTTCCTATCTGACATTTCGGAAGGAACACGGAAAACAAAATATACCCAAAATTCGGGTTTAAACCAAGAGGTGTGACAACACCTAAAAAAAACGTAAAAAAATGTTTTTGAACTTATATCAACGAAAATAATTTAAAAATTTAGTAAACATATGTTTCTGATCTAAACTTAAGCGTTTGGAGTTGTGATGTTATAGGCTTTAGCCAAAGGCGCGTCCACGTTCAAAACCATGGGTAGGACAAACGTTGGCAAATACCTGCTTTGTAAATTTTGATATTGAAGACATTTCTTGAAGAAAATCAAACAGAATCCGTTTATAAATATATCTAGGAATGATCGGAGCAATAATTGTAATAATTACCTGGTGTGGATTCATCTTCTTCTTCTTTCTGGCGTTACGCCACAACTGGGACAGAGCCTGCTTCTCAGATAAGTGTTCTTATGAGCACTTCCACAGTTATTAACTAAGAGCTTTCTTTGCCGATTGACCATTTTTGCATGTGTATATCGTGTGGCAGGTACGATGATACTCTATGCCCTAGGAATCGAGAAAATTTCCTTTACGAAAAGATCCTCGACCAGTGGGATTCGAGCCCACGACCCTCAGCATGGTCATACTGAATAGCTGCGCGTTTACCGCTACGGCTATCTGGGCTATCTGTGGGTTCATGAAAAGTTTGAAAAATCCGTGGAGATTTGGAAATTAAATTTGAATTATTCTCAAAGAAATGTTTGTACTACAGCAATAATATTTTAATGAAATGTTGGACAAAAGCCAAGAGAAACTTTTGGAAAAAAATAATTTCATATCCCAGTTGGAATTTATCGAAGAATACTTGAAAAAGTTTGTAATAGATTTCAGCGAATCATGAGCAGCAATTTTTGAGCATCTTCTGAGAGAACGTGGATGAATTTCTAAAAGGACCCTTATGAAAATACCTGGAATAAATGAAAAAATCAGCGTAGGAATTATTGTAGGTTTTTTTTTTTTTTGAAAAATGTCGATTTTTTTCAACTCTGGAATAAATATTCATCAACAACAGGAGAGAACCGTGAAAAAAAAACAACTGGAAGATTTTTTTTTCAGAGTAAGCTATGTGAAAGTACCGTTGGAGTGCCCTGGTTTGCCAGAAATACGTTGAGTGAAATTGGTGTTGAGTAGTCATGAGCTAACGAAAATTCAGACAAAGAACACCTAAAGTTAGACCAAGAACTAGACAAAAAACGATAAATAATTTCCCCTGAAAAAAACTCGATTGAATCATTCCAAGACTACGTAGCTGTGAATTCCACTATTAAATGATACAGTCAACTCCTTCACAAATTCTTCCAAAGATTCTTCAAAAGAATCATTTGATAATTCTCTTACAGAAGCTTCTCTAAAATTACTTGCTGGAATGCTCACAAAAATTTGTCCCAGGATATATACAGGGTCGTACATTTTTTAGTGTAGGTAACCATTTAGGGGCGCCAAAAAGCGTCACGCATTTGGTAAAACTTTGATAAAGATTAATCAAATAAGGACGTTTCTTAAGTCACAATTTCAAAAGAAAATGCCCAAAGTAATACATAATGTAAAACATTAACTCCTGCATTCATTTAAAAAATTGTTTGATATTTTGGATGTACCCCAAACATTAATTTTAAAATTCAACATTGGAGTTTGTATAGTTACTTGTGAATATCTATGTGATTTTGCTTTCTATTAGCCGGTAAAACTAGTTTAAGCATGAATTAAGTTTGTGGTGTTCAAATTGAAGGTTCATATTGAGGAGAAATTATGAAATATTAAAATAAACTTGATATGAATTATAAAGTCTTTTTGACAACACAATACAAATAAGAAATTGTATTGAACGTGAACAAAAGTTACTGCGTAACAGCTATTTTATTTTCAAAAACAATCCCACTGAATCACAAGTTGCATTCTCACAATAGGAAGGAAACTTACAGAAACTCTCACAGGGTACAGAACTACACACAAAAAATCTTGAGCATTCCTTTATGTAGAAATTGTGATTCTCTGAAAATGTTGTTCAAGATTCTGTGACAATTTTTTCCAGGTTAAGATTTTTTGAGTATTCTGCCCAGCTGTAGAGAAGTTTACAAAAGAAATCCGTCAGAAACTCACCTTGCATCACGTGAAAGGCCTGGTTAGGATTGTATGTGATAGTTATGTACCGTACTTTGAAAACCATGTGAATGATTCTATAAGTTTGTGAGTATTCAACCTGTGATTCAGTGAGTTTGTGACTAAAAACAATATTGCTGTTACGCAATAACTTTCGTATAAGTGAATATCGATGAAAAGCAAACATAAATTAAAAAGATTTTTTTGTGTGCATATTCTACACTGACTGATAATAGTATGTTCTTTTGAAATCGTTTGATATGGTGGAGATGATTTAGCACTAACCAATTTCAGATCACCTCTCAATATCATTTGGGAAATCAAACTCCAAGAAGGAGAAGTGTTGGGGGTTCTAGAAAAGTTGCAAGCTTCTTTTAGTAAATGACTCATACGAGTATCACTGAAAAAAGGCTATCGATACTTGTTTCAAAGTGCATTTAATTAATAAAAAAAAATTACCTATTTCCCCATTTTACTAGTTAGGGATTAAACTTCTACATGATATCTTGAGGAAGCACAAAATTTTCTAACAAATTTCCTTGATTATCCAAAGGATTTGACAAATTTGCTACCAAGAGAGTTCAACTCTTGGCAAAATAATTTAACAAATCTTTTCTGGAGCATTTGCCATGCAAAATAATTATGAATTTTTCAGAAACCTCTGCAACTTTTTTTAACATATAAAAAAATATTGTTGGAACATTGTATTCTGGAATGCACCAAAACTTTTAGGAATGAGAAAACAATGAAAAATTTTCTCGTGTCTTCCATACTTCATAAGAATAACTATGACCTTTATTGAGTTTGTTCAGTGTACAAACAGGTGATAAACAATTTCTGCTGATCTTTATTTTTTGTTGAATCATGGGTAGGACAATCTTTTGACTGTCCTACTCAGCTGTTTTTATGCGTAGTATATGTCCTACCTATCCTACCCACTTCCCGCGCCACTGGCTTTAGCAATCTAAGTAGCAGCAAAAACATTTTTTTTTCTTTGTATTTGTCGTTCAGGCAGGCTAAGACCAGGTTTGGTCCATCTCGCCAAAAAAAAAAAACAATTTCGCTGCTATATCCGAGCGTTTGGTACTAAAATTGGGACAGGGTTTTAGGACCTGTTTGATGAGACAGGGCTTGGGACCTGCATTGATCTGCAAATGAATCTAACTTGAGAAGTTTGATCTATGAAATAATCGAGTTTATTAGATGCACCTGGATAGGATTACAACAACTAATTTCAACCATGACTTTACTCAACATTCGATAAATTAAGTCAGAACAAAAGTTATTAACAAAAGTCTAAATTTCAAATTTAATTTTACTGAATCATTGAGTAGTTTCCTCCTAGAATCCTGGAAATGAGCTAAGCTAACTTCAGGCAGTGATAAGTACGGAATCCTTGGCAGGATTATAAGGAATAGACAAATAGGCTTTTCGCAAAATTTCAGACTGGATTCGCCATGAATTCTGCACACGATTTTCACAGATAATTAGGCAGGATTCCTACAGAATCTTAAACATGATTCCTTGCACTTCTAGCCAAGATTAGCGTCAAAATGAATACGTAATTTTCATAAATACTGGATAAGATTAGTATAAAATTCTCGAACCAGTACTCTCAAAGATTTCACAGTAGGATTTCGATATGAATATTATGCGAGATTCTGATGAAATCCTATGCACAGCTCTTGTGAAATCCCGAATGGAATCCTCGTTCTGACCAAGATTTTCGCAGAATTTCCTCATTTAGGGTCATGAGCCTCACAGAATCTTAAGCAGGATTTCGAATCATACTAGGTGGAATTCTGGCAATTATTACTAAGTATTATTCCTATAAAATCCTGGGCATTACTTTTCAAACGTTCAAAATTTCTTGAGTAGACTCTTCAAAATACCATGTGCAGGATTATTGCATGATTTCGAAAGGGACTCTCTCAATATCTATCAGGATGTTGAGCATCACTTATTTCATTTTGGGATTTCTCCTAAACAAATTTCCTTCAGAAATTTGGCAATTCTGACAAATTTTATGTGAATATTTGTGCATTTGAAACTGTGGCCCGCCACACAATATTGTTTCTGAGATTTGGCCCGCGCTTCAAAAAGGTTGGGCAGGCCTGGTTTAAATGATGTTTCTCATATTTTGCGCGAAAGTTTTTGCAATAACTTTATTTTATTTAAGGTGTGGCCTATTTTTTTTAAGGTACCCTGTGCTCGTGGCCACTATTGTGCCGGAATCAGTTGATCTGTAGCTTCTAAACAGATGCAGATCTATTTTCTACTTATCTATATTTATATCTACACTCTCTCCTACTCTTTTACTCTTACACCGAGCAGGTAGGAGAGAGCTCTGCTGTTAGTGAGGCTAGCTCGGAGCTAGCTGGAGGGGCTAGGAATCGAACCCATGACCTTCCGCTTATGAAGCGAAAGCGTAACCTCAAGGCTACAGACCCCCCTATGTGGCCGTGGATGGTGGATGGGCGAAGCAATTGTTCGAATATCTGGTGGAGTAGTGAGTAGAGGAGTAGATTTATGATCTTGAGGTCAAAAGCTCCGTTTATATTCTTGTTTTAATTTTTTTCTTAAGTATTTTGCAACAAATAAGCAATTTCACTATAATATAAATATGTTGAAAACATACTCCGGCTCTTGCGCTTTATGCGTTGCTATTCAGTGCTATTGTAAGTCATATTTTCTACAATTGACTCTAATTAGTTTCAAGAGATATAAGGTACCGTGGGGTAAGTGGATACAGAAAAATCAATAATTAACTTCATTGTTATGTACAACTAACGTGAATAATGTAATTAAAACTTTTTTCTGTGGATAACAAATGAGGGACTATTATACTTCCAATCGTCATTTATTTTTATTTTTCTCATTGTTATGTATTGAGTATGAGAGACTTAAAAATTTGCGCCAAATGATCCACTTGTCCCACCATGGTGGGGTAAGTGGATCACCAATTAAAAAAATCTGTTCTCGAAACAAATGTGGTTTGATTATGTTTAATACAAATGATATTACTCTCGTTCTTGTTATTAGTGCTAGTAATGTTACATTATAATACTTCAAAATTAAACATAGTTCCTTTATTTAATCAAAATATAATTAAAAGTATGTATATATTAGTTCATACTAAATCTAACAAAAAAAAAAAACATTGACTCTAGAAAAATTTGGAGAAAATTCATCCATTTATACGCATAAGTGATACAGAAGTATTGTTGGATTATTCCTAACGATATTTTCGAAAAACACTCTTAGTTTAAAAATATTAGTTACTTTTACTTTGGAATAACAAACCGATATACTTTTATTTTATTTATCAACATATGTGTATCATCTGTCTAAAACAATTTATATGGTCAAATAAGGTACGATACTAAGCGTTCAATTTACAACTCAACTTAGATAAAACCCGAAAAGTTTCGTGTACATTTTGAAATTATTATTCTATTAATTTTTTTTATGCCAGAAAGGGTTAAAAAACTTTTAGGTGGATTAATTCAAATTTTCTATGGTCAATTTGACAAATTCAAGCTGGGAATGGAAGAAAATAAAGGAAAACAACATTTACGGATATTAAAGTTTAATAAAATTCTCGTAAGCAGTCTGCCAATAAATGATAATAATTATTGATCCACTTACCCCACCCCATTAAAAAGTAGGGGTAAGTGTACCATGTCCAATATATTTGTATTTATTTATAAAAATCACATATTTTTCATTGTGATTCATTCAATTAGAACTGAAATGCTCACCATGTGTCGAAAAAAATAATATAATTTGATTTAAGACAGAGATACAATGGATTTTTGATTGATGGAAAACAATTTTGAAGTTAATAACTGTTAATTAGCTAACAAGTTTGCTTGTGTTAGTGTACGTGTAGTACCAGTTTTGCAATAGTATCAGTGTGGGCATAAGAATATAACCTAAAACGAAGCAATGGTGCGAAAACATTGAACATATCCAAGCATTTATGCTTTATATTGACAGATGATCCACTTACCCCACTGATACACTTCCCCCACTGTACCTTATATTTTTTTCTTGACTTGAAACAAACTGTGGTACTTGGGATGCCCGTTGTTCTGCACTGTGACCAATATACCATAATCAGGATTTCACTGGCATCCATTCTGGTGTGCCGGTTGGTATTCCAGGGGGCTAAGGCACTTTGAAAGCAAGTCACTTGTTCAGGGCTACTTGCAGATATATGTTTTTTTTTGTTGTAATTCAACAGAGCCCCCCCGCCACATCTTAGGTACACTCTGCTTGAACTCCAGACCAGAAGCTCAGTCATTTCCTGGAGGAAGTGCCATAAGTGGTATTCCATACGACTACATGGACGAGTTTCGCTATGGAAATGCAAGACTCCCAAGCTCCCACCTGGTGTGTAGCAGGTACGAAGATACTCTATGGCCTGGGAAGTCGATAAATGGAAATATCTATCTTGAACTTTTCAATACTAAATTTGTGACAATCCCATTTAGAAGCCAAATCTGTCCCATGAAATATTTTCCGAAGAAATGTTTTGCAGCCTCTCAATGACGGATTTTTGCTAAGGGCTGAAAATCTCCCTAATAAAGATATACAATAATAATAATAATAATGACGGATTTTTAGCATCAACTGTAAATGTTTTCGTGAAAAATATCTAAGGAATATGAATGTTCGATTTTAAGACAGTATGGATGATGTGAAATATGTATTCGTTTCCTAATAATTTAAGTATTAAGTTTTCCCCTTACATGCGATTTTTCAAATAATCTATGTGTTTCTATTTCTGTTAGGTACTATGAGTGCAGCAGTTTGGTGTCCACCGTGCTTTAGCAAAAATGGTAAATGAAATCATATTCAGAAACAAAACGAACTGACTCATTCCCGCTTGCAACCGATTCGTCCCGTGATATCCAATTGCATCGTTAAATCCACGACGTGTGTCAACAGGAGGGCACCTACCGGTAAGAACACAAAGCCTCCGGGTCGCTGGCCAGCGTCAAATCCGGACGGAAGGCATATATCATCCCTCCAAATGGACAGAAATTATGAAAATTGCTATAAAATATGACATTAGAATAAAATATCAATTCATAAGTGAAACGATGAAAAACGGCTTTACGAAGCCCCCCAAAAACAGTGATTGGACCATGGTTGGGAACAGGCAGCGGGAGGGCAGGGAATATGAAACAAGAACCAACTCGCGGTGAATGTTCGACCACCTTCGAAAAACATGAGCCTCGCTGTGTCCCATACTCGAGAGCGCGCCGCGGGTGGAAAAGGTGTGAATAACGACGACGTGACACAACTTCGCCCAAAGCACTGCTGCTGCTGCTTTTACCTATATTGCTGCTCCTACGAAGACGAAACCCAACACGGGGGAATTTATGAATTTTGATCACTCTCAAAAACTCGTTGAGATCGTTTTCTGTTTGGATATTTTAATCCAGCCGTAAATAATAACTGGATGGTCCTTCTTCGCGTTTTTTTCGGTCGTTCGGTCATTCAGCTCGCGGTCATCGAATGTCCCCATAGAAAGAGCCCCGTCCCGCCGACAACACAGTTCATTCATAAAGGAACTCTTCTGGGATGTGGCCACCTCCATGGACGTAGCCGTTGCCAACGTTGTTCTCCTTCAGGTCGATGGAAAATGGAATTAATCTTATGTTTGATTTGAAGATTATCTTCAATGCTCATACTTACAAAATTATTACGCCATGAAAGACTCCTTGAATATTTTTTGGAGTCTATAAAAACAGTAACGATTATGGAAGCTATCTTACAAATGGTTTTTGTGAAGTATCTGCAAAAATACGTTACGCAACTCAAAAGACTTGTGAATGTTGCCAACAAATTCACTAGTAATATTAAAATGAATCTATTCAAGAAAAAGAAAATACTATTTCAAATCTATTTTTTCAAAGAATCTCTTTGATAAAAATTTAAACATAGTTCTACGTGTGGTGGACTTATTTTTCGAATAATCTCAAAACCAAATTTCGTTGCTCTTCTGAATTCAAATCACATTAAAAGAGAAACTCAAAAGTTTGAGTCCTGGTTACGCTCATGCCCACCTCTCGCTCGAAATAACTATATTTCACGACCAGCAACCACTCCAGAGAGCACAAGTACCCTTGTGGGGACATTTATTCCTCTCGAAACGATTCCGAGAAGAAAATCGTAATCCCCAATAAATTGTGAAAGAGAAAATTTTTGTCACCTCTAGATTAGGCAAGCGTAACAATTTTGTTTATGAATGAAGTCACGGGCCTTATTTCGGGGCTGGCCATCGTCTTTGGACCGGTACCCCCCGTCGGTGGCCAAACTGAGGTCGTAAACACATCCACACCCTAAATTGGCTCGTTGCCGTGGTCATTGATGGTAATGACCGGACTCGCGCGCGTCTATGGGTTTGGTCCGTGTGGCGGGCCAAGGTGAATTCGGGACACAAGTCAGTGAGAATGGCGGCCATACTGGATGAGTAGATTTTGTGGTTTGTCACTAAGTCTTGTCTGCGTATGCTGGTTTGTTCCATCATTGGGGTCTAAATTTTCGAGTAGGTGGACTGTCGAGATGTTTATTTCACCGAACACAGACAAAGCGAGATATGAATGTGTTTTATGCCGCAAGAAATGACAAATTTAGGAGTACTAATATTTGTATTTCTTTTTGATTTTTTGAAATAGAAACAAACTACAAATCTGTAGTTTGGGTTTTTGGGTTCTTTATTGATTTTCACACACATCACACAATCCAAAGTTATCTGTCAAATCGTACACTTCAGGTTAAATATCAGAACTCCAAGTCTGAAAGAGCTGAGGGTTCCTCAAGGCAGCAATATTTTTTTTAAAGACGCGGACACCGTCTTCAGCCATTTAGCTGCACAGACTGTAGCTTAACACTAGACAACGGACAAGCATGCTCTAGTGGCACAGTCGAGAAACATTCCTGACGAAAATTTTCGACGGCTGAAGCGGGAATCTAACCCACATACATGCAAAAATGGAAGATTTCTCATAATACTTCCAAAACTCCACTCATAATATTCATGTTGTTACGGTTAGAGGGGTTCCAATATATTGGTCAGATATAGCATCTCATAAATTGAACTTCCAAAAATAACATTGAGGCAGTAGAGCCAAATGTATAAAAATCTATTTTAGGTGAGAAGCTCTTTTTCATTTCTCAGCCGTGCAAACTACACAATATCAAATTTCTAATTACTTAGTGAATATGATACACCAATATGCATTTCTATCTGTAACAGCTTGAAGTTGTAATATAGCATAAACCCACTTCCACGTGAGTCACACACTGACCCCCATCAAGATTCGCATGTTCCCATTTCGATCCATGCGTGGATGGTATCATTACAATCCCCACAATTAATTATAAACTAACAGGCTGAAATTGGTTTTATCGCACCCTGAATTACTGCAGCAGCAGCAGTGTAACCTCGACTGCAATTCAACGACAACCGCCGCGGTGAAGATCGAACTCTCTTCGCGTGAAAGGACATTGCGACAACCAGTGAATATAGAAGCAGGAGGATGCGCCATTACCAGCAATGCATTCAGCTAGTGATGTACTAAGGGGTAATTGAACAGTCAAGCTGGCCAAAAGTATTTAGAGAAGATTTCTGCATCCTCTACGTCTATATTGTGATGAAATACATTTTGAACGGTATTGTAGTGTATCCCCGATCAGAAAAGCAAAACAGAATTATAAAAACTGGTGTGTTTTGTAACAAGTGTTTGACTCTTTGTTTGGGCGAATGACCATAATGGTTGAAACCTAGTAAAAAACATAAAACATATGTTTCATAAAATAAGCTAAAAAGCAACTAAACAACAATAAGTATAACAATAGTTTGGGTTCAAACTGACTTGGGTATATTTTAACTCTATTTTTATGTATATTTTTTTAGGAACGATATTCCACCGCCGATCAGCGACGGATCAAATGTTTACCTTGTGACAAATCCTTGATAAGCTCCGGGAATAGAACTTGCAGACTCACCATCTGTTCATTGATTTCAAGGCGGCGTACGATTCAGTAAAGACAAATGAGTTATGGCAGATAATGGTAAACACGGTTTTCCGGCGAAACTGATTAGACTGATTCGTGCAACGTTGGATGGATCGAAATCAAGTGTACGGGTTGGGGATGAGACTTCAACCTCATTTGTAACCTTAGATGAATTGAACCAAGGAGATGCGCTTTCGAACCTTTTGTTCAACATTGCTCTCGAAGGAGCTATTAGGATAGCGGGCGTGCAAAGAAGCGGTACCATCGTCACCTGGTCGCATATGCTCCTGGGTTTTGCGGACGATATCGATATAATCGGAATTGATCGTCGAGTCGTAGAAGAGGCATTCGTGCCTTGGATTGGAATTACCGTCAACACCAGCAAAACAAAGTACTTGATCACTGGTAGACAGCGTGGTTCCAATCGTGACTTTGATAGTGAAGTGGTGCTGGGTGGTGAAATATTTGAAGTAGTGGAAGAGTTTGTGTATCTTGGTACTTTAGTGACGTGCGATAATGATGTTACCAGCGAGGTAAAAAGGCGTCTTGTAGCTGCGAATAAGGCTTTTTACGGGTTCCGTTACCAGCTTGAGTCTCGTATCCTGCAGAAGAAGACAAAATTCGTGCTATATAAGACACTAATCCTTCCGGTTGCTCTATATGGCTATGAATTCTGGTCGTTAAAAGAGGTGGATCGGAAAGCGTTTGGAGTTTTTTTTAACGTAAAGTGCTGCGAACAATACTCGGCGGTAAACAAGAAAATGGCATCTGGCGGCGTCGCATGAATCATGAGTTGTACCAAGTATATAAAGAAATAAATATATCTAGCTCATAAAACACGGCAGGCTACGCTGGGCTGGTCACGTGGTACGCATGTCAGAAGAACGATAAGCAAAAATAATATTCAATAGAGAACCCGGACAAGGCCGTCGGCTTAGTGGTAGGCCGCGCACACGTAGGCTTTTTGCAGTTGAAGAGGACTTAAGGACACTTAACGTTCAGGGCGACTGTAAGCGTTTGGCTCAGGACCGAGCCCAGTGGAGAAGAATTATCCATTCGGCGTAGATTCAACGTAGCGGATTGTAGCCCACCAAATATCAAGTAAGAGCTTCCCAGAAAAGCTGTTCTCATCCATGATTTTCCATAGCTCTACGCGGTCGATACTATCGTATGCCGCCTTGAAATCGATGAAAAGGTGATGCGTTGGGACCTGGTATTCACGACATTTTTGGAGGTTTTGCAGAGATCTGGTCTGTTGTCGATCGGCCGTCAACGAATCCGGCTTGATAACTTCCCACGAACTCTTTAACTACAGGTGACAGACGACGGAAGATGATCTGGGATAATACTTTGTAGGACGCATTTAGAATGGTGATCGCTCGAATGTTCTCACAATCTAACTGGTCGCCTTCTTGAGCCGGTGAATGGCATCCTTAATCTCCCTCAATGAGGGGCTGGTTGGTTTTCATCGCCCGGCATTTCCTTCGTTGTTCCGTTGAAGTCATTGCCTGTGCTCTCAGCGCCTTTCAAGTGCTCTCTCCATCTTTCGATCAATTCACGCTCGTCCGTAAAAATACTTCTATTTATATCCCTGTACATCTCGCGGCACGAGGCTGTTGCGTGATGTGTTGAGCTTCTGATAGAACTTGCGTTTTTTTTTAGACCGGCACAGCTGTTCCATCTCCTCGCACTTCGTCTTCTCTAGGCGGCGTTTTTTTTCCCGAAAGAGGTGGGTCTGCTGTTGCCGTTTCTGTCTATAACGCTCAACGTTCTGCCGGGTCCCTTGCTGCAGCATGATCGCCCGTGCTGCGTTTTTCTCCTCCAAAATCTGCCTACAGTCCTCGTCGAACCAATGGTTCCGTCGACTCCGGCCCACGTACCCGACGTTGCTCTCAGCTGCATTGTTGATGGCTGCTTTTACTGTTCTCCAGCAGTCCTCAAGATGGGCTTCATTCAGTAGTGCAGTCTCTAGGTGCTGCGCGTACGCAGTTGTGACATCCGGTTGCTTAATCCGCTCTAGGTCATACTGGGGCGGCCGTCGGTACCGTACGTTGTTAACGACGGAGAGTTTTGGTCGCAGTTCAACCATCACCAGAAAGTGGTCAGAGTCGATGTTAGCGCCACGATAGGTCCTGACGTCGATAATGTCGGAGAAGTGCCGTCCATCAATCAGAACATGGTCGATTTATGATTCTGTCTGCTTTGGTGATCTCCAGGTCTATCGGTGTGGAAGGCTGTGCTGGAAGTAGGTGCCACGAATGGCCATATTCTTGGAGGCGGTGAAATCAATCAGTCGTAGGCCGTTTTCGTTCGTTAGCCGGTAGGCGCTGAACTTTCGAATAGTCGGTCTTAACTCTTTCTCCTGACCAACCTGTTTAGATCTCCTATGATGATTTTGACGTCGTGCTTCCGGAATGAGGGCTGTGCACGTTTAATACGCTGAAATTAAAGAACCGGCCTTTGAGCCTCAACTTGCACATTAGTTCATTGATCGACCACCACCCGATCACGCGCCTCTGTATATATCCCATCCCTATAAATCCTCTTCCCAGCTCGTGCGTGTTGCCGCAGCTCTGGTAGATGGTATGGTTACCTCTATACGTTCGCACCATTAATCCCTTCCAACACACTTCCTGCAACGCTACGATGCCGAATCCACGGTCCTTCAGCACGTCGGCGAGTATACGTGTGCTCCCGATGAAGTTGAGAGATTTACAGTTCAACGTACCGAGCTTCCAATCGCTAGTCCCTTTACGTCACTGTAGCCTTCGCCGACGGATGACCATAGTGCGCAGTTTAGCTTAAAGTCCTTCTCTGGCACTTGGACGATGATCAGCCACCCCTGACATGGGGAACAGACGCTATTGTGAGCCGCTCCTAACATGGAGTACAGACACTCCAGGTTCGCAGAATCAAACGTTAAAGCAAACCCCCTCCCTTCCCCGTCAGCATACGACCAGAGTTCCCACTGGGGTTGATTACCCGATCTTCCCTAAGGTTACTCGTACCCCGGCCAGTACCGCGAGGAGGTAGAGATAGGAGTTGCTGGGCAAGAGGCTAAGGACCACACAAAGAGTTCTGTTTTATTCCTGCTGGTACGTGAGGTATCAATAGTACGCCATGCCCAGCCATTTACCGTGCCACTTGAGCTAGTTCTGACTTGAATTAAATTGATTTTTTTCACGCATTCAGTTTATTTTTTTTATGCTTGAGCTCACAGAAGAAATTCAATAAGCTTTGCTACCAAACAAATCGGACTTCTATTTATATCTATCATTACAAACACGATTGAACTTAAAGTGATCCGAATTAAAGCATGGGGGATGCGATTTGGAACAGGGTTGGTCCAATTCGGACCTTCTGAAGAATTTTGTTCAAACTTGTCCAGTTATGTCCTGGTAGGAGATATCACATATCACTGAGAGAAAATCATGCGTGCTGAATCAGGCTTTCACGCAAACATAAAACTTTGTATGTCGTTCATCATTCTGGAAAGATATAGCCAAAAAAACTGTTACTAGGTTAAAATTGGACCATTTTTTGTTTTTCATACAAAATGATCCTTAAAGTTATAGTCAAAATTTAAACCTATTCAACTTTTCTCTTAGAAGATGCAAAACTCAATTATTAATAACTTTTCTGAAGATCTCACATGAGTAAAATCGACAAGAGCCGAGACAAAAAAAAATTCCTGTTAAATTGTCGATTCGGACCATTGTGCAATTCTGGCGATTTTTGTAAAAGTAATTTTTCCTATAGTAAATCCCATATGCACTTTGAATGGCTGGCGCTTAAATATATTGTAACCTGAAATTTTGCACAGTGTATATGGGCTAGCGAAGGGCGATTTTGAATCGACGTTTCGAACATCGGTTTTTTCGTTTTGATTAATCGATTTTTTGAATCGATGTGGGTTCGATTCAAAAGGATGAATTGATTAGAATTTTCAATGAGCTGATGAACCATGAACCTTGTTTTGAACCGGCCTAGAAGCGTTCAATGTGTTATTTCTAATTTCAAACGTTATCATATTGATGAAAGTTTATAAATGAATTTCGTCTTATTTCGAGAGCTTTTTTATTAACATTTTCATATAAGCTTGCAAATCGAATCGATTGAAAAACATCGATTAAATCGGTGAATCGATTCGACATATCGAATTTGAATCGATTCAGTAACATCGATGTTCTGGTCAAATTTGCCCGACGCTAATATGGGCTCGAAATGGAATCCAAAAAGTGGACGAGAGCCAGAATCTGATTTTAGTGCCTTATTATGTCATACGCAGAATATTATTTCAAAATCCGAGTGAAATAACTTTTGGTCAGCCAGATTTGTCAAATACCCCTTAGTGGAATGGCACCGGTTCAATTGGATCCCACAGCGTTACAACAAGCGGCAGTCATTGCCTTCCAATAATGAATGAATACACGTGGAGATTTGTGGATGTGCGGAGGTATTCACAATCGCACCTGCTAACTTTATAATTAATGGTGTCAATTTGCCTCAACCGGGAAGCCAATCCAGCGCGCTGTAATTGCATCCAATATTCAAATTGTTTTTAATTTCCCATCATTGCTGATCGGCATGCTGGGAGCTGGATTGCCAGACCGACAGCTGCTGAAATTGGTTCGGTTAAATTAGATTGGTCTAAAAGCGTCCTTATTTTCCGAAAAATCTGCCCCGATGAATTAGAGAAAAGAGTGACAATCGGAGAGAAACCATTTAGTGATATGTTTAAAATGGTTTGACAGCCGAACAATAGATGACGTTAGAATCCCACATCACAGGAATGGAGCCGAGAGATAGGGATAGAGAGAGAGTAAAAAAAACCTATGATCGAAAGTCAAACAACGAGCCTACAATGAGAGTGACACATTTCTCCATTGTCACGCAGAAATGGTTTGCCACATCCATCAACGGAAATTGACGCTTGTTTTCGGTTTACCACACATTAGCTTTCAAAATATTTTCGTCTCATCCCGACCGATCGGTGAATCCATGCGTCCATCAAATGTCGATTTTCGGCACATTTTAGAACCTGGAAGTGGGGGTTCCTATAGAACCTATCCGCTAAGAGAGGGTTGGAAGAAAATTTGAAAACGTGTCAAACCGAAATCGCATTGTGTCAAGGTCCGATGAGGGACGAAATTGAAAATTTCAGTCTGTCACAGATGAACGATGCTTTGGATGGAGACCAGTAGATTTGGTATTCTAATCGTTTTTAATGTTAGGCGCCTTTCCATTGCAATGGAATGTCTTCCTAGATATGGCTTTGGTACTAATGTGCATTGCGTTAACCAAAGTTCTTCCTCCAGTAGATTGTACAGCGAGATGAGAAACGCCTCTAGTAATGCACGTACCAAAAAAAATTCAAGTAGAGCTGACAATAGGGTGGAAAATGGCCTGGAAATTAGAACCATTGCCTTAGGAGCCATTCTTTCTTAATTGGAAAAAGACGGAACAGTGCCAGTCGACCGCATATCAGATAATTAAAAGCAAACTTGAATATTTATACTTCCTTGTTGGCGTGCTAAACTAAACATGAAAAATTTAAAGTTCTGTATTTTATAATTAGCTTTATTTACACCCTTCTAGTGTTATTAAAGTTTAAGAATGCGCTGCAAACGAATTCCTTGTCAAATCGGTCAGTCACAAAACTAGACCATCTTCGATTTTTTGCATGCAACTTTTTTGAAAAATTCTATCTCCGAAAATGTTAATTTTAAGGAAAAAATGTTCAATGAAGAAGTTGTAGTGAACCGTTTGGACTATCAGAAAAAAATATACACTGAAAAAATATGTTATGTTTTTTCATGAAAAATTCAAAAAGAAAATTTAAATCTTAAATAACACTAAAATGCCATTTTTAATATTTTCTATATTTTCACCTTAGAATCTTGAAAGTAAACAGATGTTTCATGATGGGGAAATTTTCAATAAAATAGTTTTTTAAGAACAACTTTCAATAATTAGCTAAGGAGCACGCTCTGTCCCAAATGGGACATTATGCCGGAAAATGAAGAAGGAATTTCAATCAAAAATAAAACCACGTTGTCAAAAATTATGCTATAGTGGTGAAAACAGAAATGTTTATTTGAAAGCGCTTGGAGAAGTTGGGTCTTTAGGAAATACTCTGAAGCCCAGATAAAAATAAAAACAGTGTTTAATTTTGTAGAATATAAACTAACTTTCCATCAGGTGGGTGATTATCATGTTTTTTTCTCTATGAAAACCAAATGACAGCTATTAACTGAGAGCTTTCTTTGCCAGAGTTGCTACTTTTGTATTCATTTTTCTGTGTCCCGGGCCGAAAAATTCACGTGATTTAGGATTTTTATTTTCAGTTTCCCGAGATCCCGAAATATTTAAAAAAAAATAAAAACACTATTTTTTTTATTCAATTTATTTAATTAGAAATCAATTCAATCTGAATAATTCAATGCAATCTCTCAATCTGTGAGAGATGATCTTTTTTTCGTGCAAATGTTAGATGAGTCAGAGAAAACTCTTACGTTATCTGTTGATGTTGGTTTGATAGATCTGTACATGTTTTCCAATCCTGGTGTCAATTTTCCAGTGAGCTGCTCGAATAAAGCAAATTCTTTTGAATAACTTTATACAGGTTCGATAGATCTTTTTGCGACACAGTCCTTGTCTCAGCATGCTGTTGAATCATTGACTCCAACTCTTTCTCCAAAGACAGTTTCTTGTCTCCCTCACAGCAGATTGGTCATCCAGCGAAGAAATATTTGTTGCTATCTTGTAGAGGTGTTCACACTCTTCCTTCACGAATTTTAGCAACTGGTTACGTGGAATGATCGGTAAATATCAGTGGATGTGGATGGAGAATTACTGTTCTGACCACTTCATGAGAGAAACTAGCTTAGTGTTTCGTCGTTCATTCATTTTTTTTTTTTTTTTTTTTTTTTTTTTTTTTTTTTTTTTTTTTTTTTTTTTTTTTTTTTTTTTTTTTTTTTATTTCTTTATTAGTATCATTCCAAACATTACATTCATTTCTTATATCTAGGTGTTCTGTGTTATTTGACAACACTATCATCCTAATTTGGTAAAACAAATTTAAGATTTAATTAACATTTTGTTAACAACATATTACATTTCATTTGCCGTAGCAGTTCAGTTTTTTTACAGGTGAGTTGATTTCACCTGCTTATAAGAGAAAAAAAAAATGTTTTTAATATACTTAACCTAACTTAACCTAAACATATAACGCATTAATCGTGGCAATAGAAGATTGTAACGATTTTTGCCTGAAATTATTAATGATTGTATTTGACATTTGTTCCAATGTTTCAACATTGGATATTCTATGTAACTCATTGGTACTATACCAGGGAGGAAGCCTCAGAATCATTTTCAAAATTTTATTTTGAATTCTCTGCAGAGCTTTCTTCCTGGTATTACAACAGCTAGTCCATATTGGTACAGCATACAACATGGCTGGCCTGAAAATTTGTTTGAATAGCAACAGCTTGTTCTTAAGACAAAGTTTTGATTTTCTATTAATAAGGGGATAGAGACATTTTACATATTTGTTACATTTGGCTTGAATGCCCTCAATGTGATTTTTGAAAGTTAAATTCTTATCTAGCATGAGCCCTAGATACTTAACTTCATCTGACCAATTTATTGGAACTCCTCTCATCGTGACAACATGTCTACTTGAAGGTTTCAAATAAAGAGCTTTTGGTTTATGTGGGAATATTATTAGTTGAGTTTTGGAAGCATTAGGAGAAATCTTCCATTTTTGCAAGTATGAAGAAAAAATATCCAAACTTTTTTGCAATCGACTACAGATGACACGCAGGCTTCGTCCTTTGGCGGAGAGGCCTGTGTCATCCGCAAACAAAGATTTTTGACATCCCTGAGGTAGCTCAGGTAAGTCAGATGTGAAAATATTGTATAATATTGGTCCCAAAATGCTGCCTTGAGGAACACCAGCTCTTACAGGAAGTCTTTCAGATCTGGAGTTCTGATAATTAACCTGAAGTGTACGATTTGACAGATAACTTTGAATTATTCTAACAATGTATGTTGGAAAATTAAAGTTTTTTAATTTTACGATCAAACCTTCATGCCAAACACTGTCGAATGCTTTTTCTATGTCTAGAAGAGCAAGACCAGTAGAAGAGCCTTCAGATTTGTTGGAACGGATCAAATTTGTTACACGTAAAAGTTGATGAGTGGTCGAATGTCCATGGCGGAATCCGAACTGTTCATTGGCAAAAATTGAATTTTCGTTGATGTGGGCCATCATTCTGTTCAAAATAACCTTTTCAAAAAGTTTACTGATGGAGGAAAGCAAACTGATTGGACGATAGCTAGAAGCTTCTGCAGGATTTTTGTCTGGTTTTAAAATTGGAACAACCTTAGCATTTTTCCATTTGTCAGGAAAATATGCTAATTGAAAACATTTGTTGAATATATCAACTAAAAATGATAAGCTACTTTCTGGAAGTTTCTTGATGAGGATGTAGAAAATTCCATCATCGCCAGGAGCTTTCATGTTTTTGAATTTTTTAATAATAGTTCTCACTTCTTCCAAATCAGTCTCCCAGGCATTTTCGAAAACGTTCTCTTGATTGAGAATATTTTCGAACTCCTGAGTAACTTCATTTTCAATTGGACTAGTAAGTCCTAAATTAAAATTGTGCGCACTTTCAAACTGCATAGCAAGTTTTTGAGCTTTTTCGCAATTAGTTAGTAATAATTTGTTTTCCTCTTTCAATGCCGGTATTGGCTTCTGAGGTTTTTTCAAGATTTTCGATAATTTCCAAAAGGGCTTAGAGCCAGGGTCCAATTGAGACATTTTATTTTCAAAATTTTTGTTTCTTAATTGAGCAAAACGTTTCTTGATTTCTTTCTGCAAATCCTGCCATATAATTTTCATAGCAGGATCGCGAGTGCGTTGAAATTGCCTTCTCCTCACGTTTTTAAGACGGATCAAGAGTTTAAGATCATCGTCTATAATCACGGATTCAAATTTTACTTCACATTTTGGAATTGCAATGCTCCGGGCTTCAACAATGGAATTTGTTAAAGTTTCAAGAGCATTGTCAATATCAAGTTTAGTTTCTAAAGAAATGTTAACATCAAGATTGGAGTCAACATACGTTTTATATATATTCCAGTCGGCTCGTAAATAATTGAAAGTGGAGCTGATAGGATTGAGAATCGCTTCTTGGGATATTTGAAATGTAACAGGGACATGATCAGAATCAAAATCAGCATGAGTAATCAGTTGGCTACAAAGATGACTAGAGTCGGTTAAGACCAAGTCAATAGTAGATGGATTTCTAGAAGAGGAAAAACATGTAGGGCTATCAGGGTATTGAATTGAGAAATATCCTGAAGAGCACTCATCAAATAAAATTCTGCCGTTGGAATTACTTTGAGAATTATTCCATGACCGATGTTTGGCATTAAAGTCACCAATGACAAAAAATTTTGACTTATTGCGAGTCAATTTACGCAAGTCAGTTTGGAGCAAATTAACTTGCTGCCCAGAGCATTGAAAAGGCAAATAGGCAGCTATGAAAGTATATTTACCAAACTGTGTTTCAACAGAAACACCTAAAGTTTCAAAAACTTTAGTTTCAAATGATGAAAACAGTTGATGTTTTATACGTCTATGAATGATGATTGCAACTCCCCCACATGCCCCATCAAGTCGATCATTACGATAAACAAAAAAGTTAGGATCTCTTTTGAGTTTAGATCCAGGTTTTAAATACGTTTCGGTAATAACTGCTATATGCACGTTATTAACCGTAAGAAAATTAAACAGCTCGTCCTCTTTACCGTTCAGAGAACGAGCATTCCAATTTAAAATATTTAAATTATTATTTGGATCCATTAGAAAAACGTAATCCAATAACAATTTGATTTGTAAATTTTACACCTACTTGGACTGCTTCAGTCATAGTGGTGGCTTTGAACATTGCATCAATCATTAGATTCAATTGTTCAGTTAGAAAATTAAAATCAGAGGCAGACATGTCATGTGATTTCCCATTGGAATTTCCGGTAGACGAAGAAGCGGAGTTACCTGTGGCGGTAGGGTTTTTTCCATTTGATTTGAAACAAGTAGAATGGGTACCCATGGATCGAACAGGGGAGGAGTTCGAATTTCCTGCTACGATATCGGCAAAGGATTTACCGTGGGTAGATACATTCGAAATAGAAAGATTCGAACGGCTACCCGACGGATTAAAATTAGTTTGTGAATGAGCATGATTATGATCTTCCCGATGTGTATGATTCATGATCAAGCGATCGTTAACTGAAAAATGAGCATTGTTCGATACTCTACCAGGCAAATTCCGGAAACGACCGTTATCGTAACGGATATTATCTTTCATCTGCCTGGCACGAGCCTCAATGACCTTTTTGCGTGAAGGACAATTCCAAAAATTGGACTTATGGTTAGCCCCGCAATTACAACATATGAATTTGGTGGTATCTTCCTTCACTGGACAGACGTCTTTGGCGTGAGAAGAACCTCCGCAAATCATGCATTTAGCATCCATGCGACAATTTTTTGTACCATGACCCCACTTTTGGCACCGACGGCACTGAGTGGGGTTCTGGTAATTTCCTCCAGGTTTCTGGAAATGTTCCCATGTCACACGGACATCAAACAAAAGTTTTGCTTTTTCTAAAGCTTTAATATTATTTAGTTCTTTTTTGTTAAAGTGAACTAAATAAAATTCTTGAGAAAGCCCTTTCCGAACAATGCCAGATTGGGTTCTCTTTTTCATAATGATTACTTGGACTGGGGAAAATCCAAGTATATCATTTATTCCATTTTTGATCTCTTCAGGTGATTTATAGTCACTTGAGAGACCTTTCAAGACAACTTTGAACAAACGTTCAGTTTTGTCGTCATAAGTAAAAAAATTGTGCTTCTTCTCTTCAAGATGTTTGAGAAGAAGCTCACGATCTTTAAGAGTTTCCGGCAAAACGCGACAGTCTCCTTTCTTTGCGATTTGGAAGGAAACCTTGATTCCCCTAATGGAGTTCAAGATCTCCTGCCTAAATCCCCCAAATTCGGAACAACTGACCACGATAGGCGGCACTCTTTGCTTCCTCACTTGAATCAAAGAGCCTGGGCTAGAGGCTGCTTCGATTTGGTGTTCGGAAAATTTGTCTAGAGCATCGAACTGATTGCTCATTTCGATACAATTATTCATTTCACCCTTGGAAGAAAGTTCGCATTCCGGGGAAGCGTCCTTTCTTCCATTCTTGCCACGTGTAGTGACAGTTTTAAAACCCACTTTTTTGGAAGGAAGTAGTGAATTCAGAGATTCGCCCTTCCTTTTGTTTGTTGTTGATACCATGTTTAGTTAATAAACGAAAGAAGACGTGACCTTCGAGAGGTTTTTTCCCTAGACGGTGTCCAAGATGGATTGCCACCGCTAGCTTTCGCCAACGGGTCCAACGAAAAATCGAAGGCACGGGTCCAAACAAGGATCGTAAAGGGATCAATAGTAGAAAAAATAGTACTGAAAAGTACTGTTTAAGTAGCACTGAAAAGTACCGTTTTTAATTTTAGCACTGAAAGGTACTGTTTTTGTAGCACTGAAAAGTACTGTTTTATTGCTTTAGGTAGTTTTTAAGAAAACTTCCAAGAGCAGAGAGAATTCGTGTACGCACAGCACGAAGGTACGATGCGCACTGTCGTTCATTCATTCGTTTCAGAACAACAGTGTATAGTTTAGCTGAGAAAGGATTCTTCTGACTTTTCAGCTTATTAAGCAAAGAATTCAGACTTCCCTCAGCCGTCATCAAAGTGGCATCACGACGTTCCAAAGCTTCGGACACCAATCGAACGGGTTGTAAGGCGTCATAAAGCGATTTCACCAAATCCAGTTCATCAGCAGTTATAGACAATGATTGTTCCTCACCGATTTCTTTAAGCGCTTCTACAACACAATCATGGAGCTTGATGTAGCGCTCTAGCATTTTCTCAGTACTGTTCCAGTTTTGACATCAGGGGAAAGCTGGAGCGATTTCCCAAATTTTTCGTTTTTTTTTTTTGCACAACCGAATTTTTTACTGGCGATCGATGAAACATAGTAGGGCTGTGCAAATATCGATATTATCGATAATATCGATATTATCGGCTCGCTTTTATCGATATGATATCCGATATTTGCCGACCCGATATTTTCCGATATCGATAAAACTATTGTCCGTCCGATAATTCGGACAACACTCAATGATTTTGTTAAAACTAGTTTAACGGAATTTTAAGGGGTCTATTTTGTAATTCGAGCGAATTCACGTGACTCGTCTGAGGTCATTGTCGATCAAAGTAAGCATACATATTTCAGATGTCACCCGTCGACTCCCATAGTAATCCAGTCACATAGAGTGACAACTGTCGATAAACTCGAGTGACAGAGCCGAGTCGAGCGAAATTTTTGGTCGACAGTGACTCCAGTCGAGTTGTTTTTGATCGACTCGACTTATAAATTAGAGCCCTAAATATCCGTTAAATGTAACATACCATAATTACAAAATTCAATTGTTTGACTTCATAATACAACAGTTTGTGTCAAATAAAGCCAGAATAGTCGATATTGCTTGAAAATTCCTTTATTAAAAATTATCGGATATCGGTTCGATACCGATAATGTCAAATCCGATATATCGCCGATACCGATATTTAATCAATTGGATATCGCCGATACCGATAAATCGTCCTTGTGCACAGCCCTAAAACATAGTGCTTATTCTTCGGATACGTTTGAGGATATTCCCAAATTGTACCGTTTTGTATACGGCTAAAACCATAATATGATTTAACCTTCCAGTCGTCGCGCGGTTTGCCACCGTCAAAACCACCACGCTGCTGTTGTGAACGAAGAGCGAGGTTTTTCCACCATTGTTGTGCAAAATACAACAGCGCGACGACTGAAGTGTCAAGTGAAAGGAAATTAAAAACAAAATTGCTATGCGAATTACTTGATGAGTACTGGTTCTCGTCATCGTCTGCAACCTCTTCTTTTCCATCGGTGTCGTCATCACAAAATTCGTCATTTTCATCATCATCATCCTCGGAAAATTCTGACTCTGACATTGTACTGTCTTCCAGCGGAGATTTGGGTTCGTTTCGATAGAGCACGTCTTGAACAGCCAGGTGTAATCCGTGGTTATAGCATAGTTGATGGAAATATGGCACAATTTTTCCAAATTTGACCATGACCGATGTGCCGTCCGAGGTGACTGCAGCGATTGAGCTGTCTTCAACGTTGAAAATGTTGATTATTTGATCCACTGCTTGCTTTATTTTCTCTGCAGGGAATGACCCGTGAATTCGAGCCAACCCTAAGTTGTAAAATGCGCCATTTTCAAAATGCAAGTTAACATTCAAATAGCGTTTGTTAGCAACACTTGTCCACTCGTCTGTTGCTATGCTGACAAACTCCTTGTTGATGCGGATTCTCTGATAGTCTGATTTTTGGCAACGTCAAAGTAATCGTGGATAAGCTGCATCACTGCGGTTTTTGTTTTCGGTAGAGTGTATCCTCGATCTGAAACTGACTGCTGGATGAATTGAATCTTGGTAATGGCCGAGATCGAAATCCCACCAACTGCTGCCAGCCGAGCAACAATTTCGCTGAGGGATCTCCGTTTCAGAAACGGAAGTAGCTAGTAGATTGTTTTGCCGGAACTGTGTCGGATCCTTGCTGATTTTGTAGATTATGTTTGTTTCTCGAATGCCGCCACAATCCGCTAGTCGATCCGCCTTTGCATTAAATGATTTTTGGACATTTCAAACACTGAGCATGTTCTTCGGGAAGTTTTTTTTAACTCTTTCCAAACATCTGCCATTGCTGCCGGAATATGAAAAGTAAGTACGCTGTTCATAATTAAACTTCTGAGATTTGGCAAACCTTCTTCAAACGACTGATGAAAACACTCGATATAAGGACAATTTTATTCCGATTGAACACGAAAACAAATCGGGCACCGCCAAATTTGGGAACTAAAACGCTGACCAGAAGTAATTTACTGCATACGCAGAAGGTTGCAATGAAAAATAACAATTTACCACAGTTTGCGTGACAGGTCGATCAAACATGCGCGGGAAACAGCACGCTGTCAGCAAGGTTACTTTTGCGTAACTGTATGAGTTTGCTATGCTGGTGGAAAACAAACACACTATTACACTATTGTTGTGTTTTGCCATTTAATTTGAAACGGTTAAGTGGTAGGCAATAACAATGTATGCAACATTGATCTTAATTCCAAAAAATCTATTAGTCTCCAAACAAAGTAATATATTAGATATTAGGTTAAAATTTTCGAGATTTTTTACTTCCCAGGCAATGTTTTAATTATGCAAAGTTCCGACCGGGAATCGGTGATAACCCAGACACCTTCAGTATGGCTTTGCTTTGTAGCCGCGAACTCTGACCACTCGACTAAGAAAAGCCGCAAAAAAATCTCAAGTTACTCCCCCCATATTTGTTCATGTCAATTCACAGAAGCTACAGTGAATGTTTGAGCGGAATCCATGAGTTCTCAAAGAGCGCTCAACAAGTTTGAAGTTTATTAGCATTCGCATTAAGCATTTCACACAAACTCGTAGATGGTACAGTTCTAGACCATTGTATGAGGGTTGCCTCCTTCCCGTCAGTAACCAAAGTCAGAAATTTGGGACTAACCTCTAACTCTAAGACAAGATTGACGCATCCCCCAATAATCGAGAGCTGTCTTGGCCATGTCCTTACGAAAGCTGGGGAATGGGAAAGGATGATTGATTAAACACCTACTTAAGAAAGATGCAGAGAACTCTACGACCTCTCATAGGTGTTACGGGATGTTGCGGAATGTTGATAGAAAGTGTTGTTCCATAAGATACGTTCGGTAGACGTAAATATTTATGCATTGTGATCATGCGCTGCTGATCAGAACAAACTAACCAATTTTTTTTTTTTTTGAAGATCCTCTGCAATCCGTCGTTCCTCTTATAATGAACAAAAGCGTGAGTCGTAATGTAACACTGTCCATTAAAATGCACGCACCGCAGGAAAAGTCGACAAAAAACTGCAGTTCATAATCCATCCCGAAACACACACAGGAGATAAAAAAAAAAACAAAGGGTCGTGCGGAACGAATTCGATTGCTGAAACCGTCACAGAGCACTCTCGAGCAAAACGTAAGCAAGTCGAATAACACACAAATTATCTTCAGATATAATCTAAAAAAAAAACGCTTTTATGACTATGTTTCCACAGAACATTTGCATTTCGGCATCCGCCGAATCTAATTTTCACCAGTCAAATTCCGCTCAACAAGTTTGAAGTTTGTATGGAGGTAATCGATTAAATATGTGGAGAGTTGTGTTTGATCCTTCGACCTTGACGCAGTAACGTAGCTAGGGGGGTATGGTGGGTGCGGTCCGCATCGGGCCCCGAGCTCCTAGGGGCCCCGAAATCATAATAGAAATCCAGTTTTTGAAAACTTAAATGTGTATACGAAGGGAATATCAGGTTTGGAGGTAACTGAATTGGTAATGGGTAGGGCCCCTGTAACAAGTTATATTGAGAAATGTAACGTTCATTTATATCTAATGGAACAGTAATGTTTTACCAGAACATCGTGTTTTTAAATTCAAAAATACATTATGCTGTTAATCAAATATCTCGGGGCCCTCAATAACTTTAACCTGAGGCGTCCAGGAACTGCTTTCGATATATGTTTATTGTGACCCATATTCCAATCTAATCCTTTCAAAATGAATGTTTGTTCTCCAAAGATTACTACGCGAATGTTCCATAGGTTTACAGATTCATCACGGAAAAGCTCCAGGAGTTCTAGTGCTTTCTTCAGAAGTACATAGAAAGGCTCCTCCAGAGATCACTCCAAAAAATATTATTCAGATTCCTCTAGTGATTCTCTCAGGAATTTTGTTTGCAAATCTTTGAATGATTTTTCAAGCTTCAATTTTTATCAAATTACTTCAGCGTTATCTACAGGAAATCGTTCACCAGTTCAACAAACAAACTAATTCTTCTACCAATTTCTTCAGTAATTACCATCGCAGAGTAATAACTAGAGAAATATTCTTACAATAATATTTCCGAAATGCTCTTCTGTTGTTTTTTGTAATTTAAGAACAACTCCTTCAGGAATTATACCACAGATGTCCATAGGGATTATTTCATAAATTCTACCAGGGATTATTCCGCAAAACCTATTAGGAATTCTCCCATAAATTGTACAATGAATTCAACCGGGGATTCATCATACATTTCTTAGTTCTTTTAAACATTTCTCAATCAACTCTTGAATTATATGCGCAATGGATTCTCTAATTTAATTGTTCATCTAGGATTAAGAACTGTTCATTTTATAAAGTGTTGTGGTAATAAAAAAGTCATCAAAATAATTTCATTTCACACAAATGTGGCACAACGTTTAGATCGGTCGATTTTTGGAGGTTTTCAAAATCAAAGATTATTAAAAATTAGCTGAAAAATTCGACAATCTATATTTTTCATTTTTAAAAAAAAGCTTGTTCTTCGAAAGCAGGATCAATTAGAAGCTTAGTAAAAAATATCTAGTTCTTTTTAGAGAAACAATTTCCCAGATATCATAAAATCCATCCTTAGCCGAGTGATTAGAGTCCGCGGCTACAAAGTGAAGCCATGCTGAAGGTGTCTGGGTTCGATTCCCGGTCGGTCCAGGATCTTTTCGTAATAGGCAAAGAGTATCATCGTACCTACCATACGATATACGAATGCGAAAATGGCAACATAGGCAAAGAAAGCTCTCAGTTAATAACTGTGGAAGTGCTCATTAGAACACTACGCTGAGAAGCCGGCTCTGTCCCAGTGGGGACGTTAATGCCAAGAAGAAGATCATAAAAGCATTCTTATAGATTTTTTTACAGAAAAATATTTTAAATTTAAATAGTACTGACATGAATAGGTTAAGGTTACAAGTACGTCCTGACGGAAGCAATAATATAGTTTCAATATGAAAAACAACCTACGCCTTCATAGAGTTGCTTATTTAGTCCCCACGTCATATACTTATTAAGCACAATAGGAAAACAAATACTTTATTTTCAGAAGACCACTCAAAACACAATGACAATCAGCAAAATTCAAAACACTGCTGTAATGAAATCGATTTTTTTTAATTTGTATTTTCAGAATGTGTTATTCTATAGATAATCTCCTATCAAAATATTCGAAGAAAAACACTTACAATTTGCTGTAGATCGATAAATATGCGTATATGATTTTTAAAATACGGCATTTATTATTAAACGACCATAACACTGCGGAACACGTTTTTGTCTCCAGCACCAAAATACTGCTATTCACTTAATTAAGGGTTGCTGAATCCATTGCCGTTTTCAGAAATATCATAGCACGTCTAGTTTTTGAGATATTGGCTGTTGAAAATGCAAAAAATGTCTGTTTCAGCCAACTTGCATGCAAGTTTGCCAGCGTGTAAGGTAATATATTGGCTAAATTTGCCACAGAATTCAAACTTTATGTGTATAACAATACTTATCATCAAAGTTTGTAATACTTTCGATGCGGAAAAGTTATTTTTTGATGGTTTAGAGAATTGTTGTATTTTGCCATATAGAAGAAACGAAGAAATTTGTATGGATTACAGTCTCCATGTTAGAAAAATCGGTTAAATCGAAAATTAATCGCGCAATTTCAATCAAATTATGTCTGAAATGAAAGTTCAGGTTCTATTTTGCATGTTTGGTGGATAAGATTACAAAAAAATTTGATAAATTGTACTTTAAATTTCATGTAAACATCAATAAAACCAGTGTTTTATACAACTTTGGCGACCTGTAGCTAAAAATTGTGACGTGCTGGAACATTTCTGAGAATGGCACCAGATACAGCAACCCCAAATCTAGTAGAGACACATAATTTGATCCTTGAGACACGCAAAAATGTCATTTTTGTTGCGCTGTGTAATGGGTAAATATTGTACCTTAAAATGATCCGGGATCCCTGGATTTCGGGTAAAACTAAAAATGTTGCTCACTTTTTTACAAATATAGTTTCTTTAGCAATCTTAACCAATTTTTTTTTTGCTGAGAGTAAAAGGATGATGTATGAGCAAAGTTGACCATTAAGAATAAATTACCTAGTGTCAGAAAATGGTGGAATATTATTGATGTTTTTAAAACACTATCTTCAGTAGAATAGCAAAGGATACCAACATACAATTAGTTCATAAAAATTAGGATTTTTTTCATGCGAAGAATAATGCTTAACTTTGACGAATAATTTTTCTTTGGAGTTTTCGTAAACATTTTTTTAGTTCTCTAACCAAAAAGCATTTGGAAGTTTCTATATTTTCATAACATTGTTGAATAATAGTTGAACGATGCATAGAAAACCGGTTACGATTTTATCAATAAATAAAAAAAGATATAGTATAAACAAGGTGTCCACTTTATAAAATGAGCAGTCCTTAAAGATCACAAAATGCTACAGCAATTATTCATGTAGTTCCCTCAATTCAATTTTCCAATAATAACTTTATCAGTTTTTCGGGATATTTATCCGAGACTTTTTCAAGAGTCTGAAAGTAATCCAGAATTAATAATATATTTTACCAGAATCAGTGACATCATTAGAAGTTAGTTTAGATATATACACCGGATTTTTTTTCAGGAATTTCCGCCAATTATTTCTAGAAAGTTTACTAAGCATCCCCTTGAAGGCGTTCTCAGAGATATCCTGGATACATTATTTGAGAATTTCTTTGAAAAATTATTGAAAAAACCTGTTAAAAATTTCGAAAGGAAAGGCATCTTCAGATAAATTTCTAGTTGCTATTTTGAAAAGCTCTGAACGAAAATTGAAGGGAGTTCAAAAACATCCTCGGAGGAATCTCTACAGTTATTTCTGGATTCTATGGAAGAATCGCTGGATGTGTTCCGAGAAAGATAACTTCCTTGAGAAACGAATGTTTGAAGAAATCCCTGTAGTGATTTCGGAGAGTATCTTTGTAAAAATCAAAAATGAATTCCTCAAGGTATCCTGAACAAAAATCTGAAAGCAATTCTTTGTGCAATTTGTGAAGGAATCGCTCAATGTACTCCTGAGGAAATCTTTGAATGATAACTAAAGTAAACTTTAAGCAAATACCTGAATTTCATTTCCATCAAAACATTAAATACATTAAAGTCAAGATGACTGGTTGGATTTTTTTGAGGAATGTTTATTGAAACGTGGTTACTGATCAGTCTCTTTTTGATCACGTTTTTCAGTCATGAGGTCTCTATGTTCACATTTAAAGATAATTAGCCGCTAATAGCCCTGTTAACTAATAAAATTTTAAGGGCCCCCGAATTCGACTCCGCACCGGGCCCCGAAAACCCTAGCTACGCTACTGCCTTGACGCATTCTCCAGCGGGGGCGGGCGTTGAGGGCAAGATCAAACATGTCGCGCATCGGTCGAGTAAAGTGAAAAAGTGCCGCGTTCGATTAGTCCTTTTTGATCTTTCGACGTTGACGATTGCTCCTGGGCAGTGCGTCAAGAAAGCCCGAGCAGTCGTCAGTTGTTTTCCCTCTCGGATCGCGCGCCTAGTTTCTCTGAGTGCTTTTATATAACGGAGCAAACGAGTGAAGCTGAAAGTGGATTGTTGCTGCTCAAGGATGACGGATCAATTGGTGAGCTCGTTTCATGCTACTATTTCTAATCTATAAAATATGTATGACTGCACCTTTAATCGTTACAACGGTGAGACGTAAATATGATTTTTCAACGAACTATGAATGGTGACGTGAGTGTCGACATAAACTCTGGTTCATAAATTATTTATGTCTATTTTTTTTCCAAAACACCTTCTTCTTTTGACTTTTTTTATTGTAATTAAAAAAAAATTTGAATGGTTCGACACAACAAGTGTAGACTTTAGTTTCACTTTATTCAACAAACTTTGAAAGGTTCGTCACCTCAAGTGTCGGCATAATTTTACCTACATAGATATTAATCATATCAAATGAAAATATTATATTTACATATAAGCATGTTTATATCTCACAAATAATTATTTATCATGGTCTAATCACTTATCAAAGTGAATCCTGTGACCCAACGATCCTCCCCATTAACAAACATCCCTCCCAGTAACCTATGTTTCTCAAAGTAAATGAAAAACCGAATTTAGTACTCTACCATTTAGTCTGATTCTCTTGAAGTCGAGTCTAGTACACGACACTGAAAACGGCCTTACAGTTGAGGTTAAAATACGCGTATCTGTTAAAGGATACAAACTCTAGTGGGATTAAACGGTATAGTACTAAATTCGGATTTTCATTTACTTATAGGTATTCCACTAAACAGCTCGAAGATTCATTATTTTCCTCAAGTTTTTCAGACGCCGAAGAAAAAAAAGGGTCGCCATTTTTCATCGTCCAAACGCGCCGCAATGGCCGCCCTCATTTGCATGTCAAAGCTCCCCATGTCAATAATAACTGCCGTGGTCGTTTCCTCCATTGCAACGCTACGCGCCAACCGATCGACTGACTGACTGCCATAATTGCAGCCATAGGCAATTATCTCTCCATTTCCGGGCTTCATGTGTCACCCAGCTCAATCACCATCAACTGGCGTCAACACTCAGGAGTTCACCTGTAGGGGAACAAGGGTTAAAATGTGCAGTCGGGAATTTGAACAATAGCTGGATTTCGTTACAGAATCCGATTGTAACTTTGAGGGACCGTAATATCCCGCCGATTTGAAAATCCTGATAACCTCAATCCAACGGCTGTTTTAATAGTTGCACGTTTATTTAGGCGACTTTCCTGTAAAAACAATAACAATAATTTCGATGAAATTCACAGTTTACATTGAGAGGCGTATATAACCCCGTCTTCCCCTACTGATATTACAGCGATTTTTTTTCGCTCTCGCCCCACACCGCACACCCCATAATGGCTTCCCGAGCCCAATTAGGTAAGTTATAACGTGAAAATTTTAATGTCACCTGCTTTCATGATTTTCCCAACGGACGACAATCGGGCCGTGATACGAGAGAGCGTGACTTCGGAGCGCGATGAAGAACGGATTGGCTGGGTGATCCTTATCATCACACATTAGCTCGGTTTTGGCATCGGAATCGACGGGGGAGGAAGGAAAAAACAGCTGGGGTGGAAAATGTGGAGAGATAGTAATTTGTTTGTTCCTGTTGGGCGATTACACACACGACAATGGCGGCGTTATTTCGGGCCAAATCGCGTTCAGGCTTGAAATTGCTTGCTCAAATATTTGATGATTGCCGCCTGATAGGAAAGGTTACTGAAACTGAAACCTTGGAGAAATTCGGCCCTAATTGCTCACGGGTGTCGAGTTTGGGTTCAAGTTTTGTGAAATCAACAGCAGTCAGAGCTCTAATGGCTGGATGTTCATTGACACGCTATAGAGAGAGCGACTCATAGAAGCCATCACCTCTTCTTTCCAATTGAAACATTACCTGGTATCAGAAGCTGACCCCAAAGGCAGATTCCCCACCAATTCGAAAATGTGTGCCATCCCCAAATTTGATTCGCAATAAGTCAAAACATTTTGATATTGGTGACTTAAATGCAAAATATCGATCATTGAATAATTCACAAAGTTATTCCAATGGCAAAATTTTATTTGATGAGTGCTCTTCAGAATGTTTCTCAATTCAGTACCTTGATAGTCCTACTTGTTTTACGTCTTCTAGGAACCCTTCTATGATTGATTTGGTTTTAACCGACTCTAGTTGCCTTTGTAGTCAACTTGTACTCACACTGATTTTGATTCTGATCATGTCCCTGTTTCATTATGATTATAGACTTGAGGAGAAGGCACTCGCGATCCTGCTAGGAAAATTATTTGGCAGGATCTGCAAAAAAAAGGGATTTTTTAAATTAAGAGACAAACATTTTGAAACAAAATTTCTCAATTGGACCCTAGCTCTAAGCCCTATTGGAAACAATCAAGCCAACCCAACTAAGGGTACATAACAAAATTATATCAGCATATGTTATTATGTTATAAGTTTTTTTCGAACATAGGTTGTTACAAACTTGATGCAGGATGTTGTTAAAATAACTAAAATTATAACAAAAAGTGTATGAATAGTAACATAAACATAACAAAATGTATTTTAATTCTATTAAAAACATATCAAACCAAGTTATAATGTTTGATACAAAGTATAAAAAGTTTGATACAAAATTATAATACTGTTCGATAAACGATAATATTGTATATTATTGATATGCATAACTACCGTCAAACGGGGCTTCTTTTGACATTATTTCCACATTCTTTAACTTTGAGGATTTTTAACTCTTAGAATTATGGATAGATGTTGATGATTTTTGCCTATATTTAAGTTGTATATGTACGTAACAAATGTGCAAAATATGAGGCAAATCCATCAAGAAATAACAAAAATGCTTGAATAGCGAAAACAGCGTGTCCTTCAAGACAAAAAAGGGGCTACTTTGGACATTTTCACAATTTGCTTATGAAATGATTTTTTTTTTATAACTTTCAATAAATGATTCAATATTTCATAAATGATTCAATAAATTGTCGTCCAGTGTGATGTTATGGAACGTTTTTCATTGATAAACTTAATGTAGAAAATTGCAAAGCTAGGTTCAATTATACATATATAACAAATTTCAACGAAACATGCCATTCA
The DNA here is from genome assembly GCF_002204515.2 of Aedes aegypti. Lineage (NCBI taxonomy): Eukaryota > Metazoa > Arthropoda > Insecta > Diptera > Culicidae > Aedes > Aedes aegypti. The sequence continues at coordinate 346,756,704 of NC_035108.1, forward strand.
CTATTCTCAGTTTGCAGTATGAAATTTAAATTTTCAACTTCCTCTTAAATGGAACTATCAGTTACGAATGCTCGATTTTCAAGTTGACATAAACGAACGACGTAACTACTAGGTACTGCGATGATAAATGAGTTATGTACAAAAACTCTTTTTTTCTATTCTTACTGTTATATGAACGATATGTTGAAGAATCACATTAATACCGGTAACTAATTTAATACCCGTAGGTAATTTTCATTAAAAACGCAATCTATGAAATAAAGTTTAGCATGATCGTAAAGAAGTAAGTTTGCTTTTGTAATATGCTGTTAGCTTCTAAGCAGTTTAGAGCAGGCTTAAGAGTAGTTAAATTTAGGCATTTGAAGGATGCAACTGTTCTGTACTACAAATTCATGTAAATTATGACGAAAAATTGTTTTTTAGAGATTATGTTGTGAATTTGGCATAGGTACGTATTGAAATATATGCGTTTTATGTCTGTTCACTTTTACAAACATTTATTTTATTTTTTTTTAAGTTGTAAAATACACAAACCAAAACATTATAATAAAATTAAAGTCGCAAAAATAAGACCTTTGATCAATTATTTTAATAAAACAACAATTTTAAGCAAAACAAATCACAAGATTTTCATGAAACATGACGATTCGATAGTTTTGTGATGCTCCCAATAAGTTTCCAAGACATGGGTAAAATTCAAACAATGTTTGTATAGCCAATGTTTTATACCTTGTGAATATTTATTCGGACTTTTTTGAAATGTTTTCTTGTTTATCCTGTTATTGTTGATGTTGTTCCAAGAAAAAATCATGCCTAGTGGTAGAGCATATAATGGTTAATAAAAGTGCTGAAGACACAAAATAGCTCAGATTAATATTTACGCTGCTAATAAATACAAAAGGTGAGTGTCCAAAGTAGCCCCTGGAATCAAAAGTAGCCCCGTCCGACGGTATCTATTTATTTTGTTATAAAGTTGTTAAAAATGAACAAAAAAATATCTTAAAGGGAAATAAAACACATTATGTTATAATTCTGTTTTATTATGTTCTATGGATAACGGAGCCTAACAAAATTATATCATAACTTGATATGCATATCATATTCTGATAAAATTTTATTATATTATTGTTACAAGCCTCTAATCGGGAATACCGGCATTGAAAGAGAAAAATAAATAAATACCAACTAATAGTGAAAACGCTCAAAAACTTATCATGCAAAATTAAAAACTTGAAAGCCCCTGGCGATGATGGAATTTTATACATCCTCATCAAGAACCTTCCAGAGTGTAGTCTATCATTCTTGGTTGATATATTTTTCAAATGTTTTCGGTTGACATGTTATCCTGGCAAATCGGAAAATGCCAAGGTTGTACCAATTCTAAAACCGGATAAATATCTTACAGAAGCTTTCAGCTATCGACCAATCAGCTTGTAAACTTTTTGGAAAGGTCATTTGGCACAGAATGATTGTCCATATCAATAAAAATTCAATTTTTGCAATGAACAGTTTGGATTCCGCCATGAACATTCGACCACTCATCAACATTTACGTGTACCAAATTTGATTCGTTCCAACAAATCTGAAGGCTATTGTACCTGTCTTGCTCTTTGAGACATAGAGAAAACAATCGACAGTGTTTGACATAAAGGCTTGATTGTTTAATAAAAAAAAACTTAATTTTTTTCATCGTACATTGTTAGAATAATCCAAAGTTATCTGTCAAATCATACACTTCAGATTAATTATCAGAACCCCAGGTCTGAAAAACTTCATTCAAGAGCTGGTGTTCCTCAAAGCAGCTTTTTTAGATCAATATTATACAATATTTTCACATCTTACTGACCTGAGTTAAATCAGGAATGCCAAAAACCTTTGTTTTTAGATAAAAATCGTTGCTATCTTCTATTGCCATGATTAATGCACCATTGCGTTTGGACGATGAAAAATGGTGACCCAAAATTTTCTTCGTCGTATGCAAAACTTGAAGACAAGAATACCCTAAGAAGAAACCAACGCTACGAAGAAAACAAACGAACCAAAATCAATCCAAATCACGGCGAACAGATTGCAGCTTCACTCGAGGATAAAGACGGAAAGTGACACTTTGATTCGATTGCTTGTCGCTATGTAAAGCATCAGTGGCGGAAGGCAGCAAACAAAGCACACACAAGAAAAAAAGACATTCGAAACAATCTGTTACCCGTCGGAATCTGGCCGGCCGGCACTGAGATAGGAAAACTGCTGGCTGGGCTGTTTGTCCCGTATTGGCAAGGGGTTGATTCGATTCAGCATATTAGACAAATAAATAAAGTCAACAAAGTTGGCAGAATCCGAGTCCATCAATTGGAATTGAAGATGAAGATGAAACAGAGCAGTCAGTCAGAGCTGGGGTGTTCTATGGGTAGGGGAAAAGTGTCCCACGGGATTCCGAGGGAGTGAGGGCGTTGTTTGGCAAGTGACAGACACGGAGGAAGTTTGGTTGAAAGATATGAGAAGGTTAGGACATTTTTGCGCTTAATTGTCGATGTTTTGTCTCAGTATTGCAGTCATTTCGTCGCAAATGAATAAAACATCAATATTTTTTGACATTTGAATCAAAAGTTTTTGAAACTTTGGGTGCTTCTGTTGAAACAAAGCTTGGTAGATGTACTTTAGGGCTGCTTAGAATTCAATACCCTGGGGACGGACCTGGTGTAGTGGTTAGAACACACGCCTCTCACGCCGAGGACCTGGGATCGAATCCTATCCCCGAGATAGTCACTTATGACGTAAGAAGTTATAGTGACGACTTCCTTCGGAAGGGAAGTAAAGCTGTTGGTCCCGAGATAAACTAGCCCAGGGCTAAAAATCTCGTTAATAAAGATAGAAAAAAAAAAAAAAAATTCAATACCCTGGTTGCCCTATTAGTTTATTTTATAGAATTCCCTTAACACTAGGGTTCTGTGAATGATTTGTATTCGCTTCCTTAGTCAGCTTTTTAGTCAACTGATTACTTATTCTGACTTTTTTATTTATATATTTTTTTAATTTTTTTATTAGTATCATTCCAAACATAACATTAATTTCTTATATATAGGTGTTCTTTGTTAGACAAATCTATCATTCTTATTTGGTATAACAAAACTAAGCTTTTCTTAACATTTTGTTAACAACATATCACATATGATTTGCCGTAGTAATTACGATTTTTTACAGGTGAGTTGATTTCACCTGCTTGTAAGCTCACGCTGACTTTCATTCTGATCATGTTCCTGTTACATGTAATATTTCCTATGGAGTTATGCTCTGCTCATGTTATGCCTGTCGATTCTACTTTCAATTATTTGAGAGCTGATTCGAATATACATGTAACGTATATTGATATGTCTCTTTACGTTTACATTTCTTTGCAAACAAAAATTTATATTGACAATGTTCTCGAAATGTGAAGTAAAATTCGAATTGTTGTTATAGACGACGATCTTCAACTCTTGATCCGTCCTAAAAAAGAAAGTTATATGACAGACAAAAAGAAATTACAAATAGTTTACCGGGTTGAGAATTAAAAATATTGAAAGCAAAATCCATCAGTTGAACCATGGCTCTAAGATTTTTTTGGAAATTATCAAAAAATTGAAATGCGTTAAATTAAAGTTAAGAAATTTCTTGCACGAAGGGCTCAATTTGAAATTATTTTGAACTTCGATTGAAGAAAATTGATTTTCTTGAGCATTTCGGCAAGAAGTTTTCCACATATCGAAATAGACGATCACTTTAATTTTCAGACACATAAGTATGCTGTTTCGCTCAAGAAAAGTAAAGAAATTTCTTGACTGAATGGGTTAAGCAATTTCCTACAGAGAGTATTGCGGGGAAATTTAAAAATTTGGATTGCTTCGCGGAAATAACGCGCAGTGGGCAATCCTCGCACAACCACAGTAAGCATTGCAGTTTAAAGCATGATTCGACTTGTTGACAGTCTACAGTAAAACAGTTGGGGAAGTGTGACAAGTTGTTAGACTTTCATTTTTCAACAGCATTTTCTCCAAAATTGTGCAAAATTGAAACTCATGATGGAGATGAGCGGTTTGTAGATGCTTGAATCTCGTAAATTACGGTCCTTTTTGTATACGGATTAACCACGTTTAAGATCAACTTAGTTCGAAATCAGACTTCACATTAATGATTACTGAAGTTGCGGCATTTGCATGACTTAGTATTTTTCGAAAAGGTTCATATGAAAACTGATGAATTCTCGCGGAACATTACTAAAGGACCTATGTACAAATGAGAGATTCTCTCCTCTCTCGTTCTCTTTCGATTATAACAGTGTAATACTAAAGATTTTGGGAAGTTTTTCACTATAGTTCGAAAGCCAATTTCCTTGACTAGCGTTTCATACAAAAAACGCAACAGAAGAGGTTAATGTGACTCAGTTATTAATGAAAGAGAAAGTAAACAAAGAGAGCCTCTCAATGTTAGATAGGTCCTTTAGTAATGTTCCGCAAGAATTCAACTAGATCCGTCGAAATCATAGAATTCATGGTGACATTGACTACAAAATAAACAGCTTCAAAGTCATCGGTGACTATGATAATTTTGGTGGGAAATTTTAGAGATCGGTAGCTCTGGATTTTCCTGGTATCCAAATTTTTCTTGCAACGCGTAATATCCCTTTGAAATGATATTTCTTCTAAACTGTGTACTGCGACTAAAAAAATATGTGATTTTCTGGACCATTCTGGAAGGAATGTTTCCACGCATCGAGATAGGCGATTATTTTTCTTGTCAGTAGCAAACCAGCCTTAAGTCAGCACGCCACAGTTGCTAAGGTAAAATTCTAGGAATGTTTGACGTTTCACGGCCTTGTTTACAGTTCGGACTTGTTGCTAATTCATCTCACGATTTCGAATCAAAGAAAATCAGTTGGTTTTGCACTGACACAGCTGAAAAAGTATTAGCATACTTTAGGCTTGTTAGCGCGTACAGTGATACTTTTTCAAGTCACTATATACTATCAAGAATGAGTTTTATCACCTTGAAATCCAAGTTAGAAAGTCATCATTGTTGCCAAAACGAATGACGGGCTACTTAGCCTTAAAGCTTCAAACAAAGTTTGAAAAAGGATGATTCTGGAATTTTTGATAACTTCATTTGGAAAATTGAGATACAGAGTTGATACCCAATGCTGTAAATCACTGAGTTAGAGGTTGCAGAGAAACTTTTAGAGACTTTTAGGATTCTCAAGGAACTTCTTCTCAGAAGAAAAGGCATCAGGAATTTCGTGGATGATTTCTTTAGAGATTTCTTCTGACATACTTCTAGGGAATCACCATAAATCTCTCCGAAAGTTCTTCCATAAATTACTCAATCCATACCTCCAGACATTTTTCCATCGATGCTTCGAGAAATTTATTTAAAAATTACTTGAGCACATCAACGCCTCTCGATTTATTAATTTCACAGAGACTATTCCAGCTTTCTTCAGCTATTGTTGGCCTACTTTTTCCATTGATTTCCCCAGTTGTTATTATGAGAGATTTTCCAAGATTCTTACAGGAGTTCTTCAAAAAATATCCAGAATATTTTAATAATCTTGAGGGAATTCATTTAGAAATTTGCTAGGAAGATCTAGAAAAATTTATGCCCCTTTTTTTAGTAAGCATTCCAGGCTATTCCATATGAAATTCTCTAAGATTTAATCTACATTAACTCTCAGGAATTGTTTCACAAAATTCATTCAAGGAAATATGTCAAATATTCTTTCTGCAATCCCTCTGTTATTCCTTATAAGTTTCCTTTAGAAATATCATAACATTTTTTCAGCATTTCAATCAAGGAATACTCCTGCAGTTCTTCCAAACGTATTCTTGAGTAATTTTACTTTACAAATTACTTTAAATCTGCATGGAAGCTTCAAAGTGAATTTAAAGTTTCACACCAGCTAATACTATAAAAATTATTCCAGTAATATTGCTACACCAACTTCTTCAAGGATATTATTCCTGATTTTCAAGGAATTCCTGCAGTATATTGTTCCAACAACTTAGCATTTTTATTTTAAGAAAATCCTTCGAAGTGTCTCCAGGAGACCTGGATTTCTTTCAGATAATCTTGCGAGGGTTAATTAAGGATTACTTCTGAACGTTATTAAGTTTTATCGAATGTAAATTCTACTCGATTAAAAAAATGTCCATTTTAAAAAATACATATTTGTAGAACCAAACCTGAAAAAAAGTTATTGAATAGTTCCTAGTTTAAAAATAAATCGTGAAAGATTTTTGAGAGAAACTAATAAATAATCTCTCAGGTAATTCCAAAAGGTATTTTCAGAGAAATTTTTGATTGAAATTTCAAAGATGTCCAGAATGTAAATTCTGTAATAAAAACTAATAGTATTTATTTTTTCCTAGTAGTATTTACCTAATTTTCTTTGATCCTTCAATGTTTGCAATGATTACTTCAAGATAGATTCTTATTGAAATTGCTCAAAAAATACCTCTAGAAATTCGTCTAAGGATTCTTTCAGAAAATACTTCGGAGATCAATTCAAAATTTTCACTAGGGAGGTTTTTTTTAAGGCACTCTGTGCTTGTGGCCACTACTGTGCCGGAATCAGTTGATCTGTATCTTTTTTACCGATACAGATCTATTTTTAGCTTATCTATATTTACATCTTCTTTCACTCTCTCCTATTTTTTTACTCTCACACCGAGCAGGTAGGAGAGAGCTCTGCTGTTAGTGAGGCTAGCTGCCTGCGAAGAGGGTCAGTTTGTCTCAGTCACCATCTGATTCTGACGGAGGATGGATGTGCTCCCCAAAGCACAGTCCTCCGTGAAGCGTCTTCTGGTGGCTGGACGGGTTTTTTGTGGAGGGGCTGGGAATCAAATCCATGACCTTCCGCTTATGAAGCGAAAGCGTAACCTCAAGGCTACAGACCCCCCATCACTAGGGAGGTTATCACGTATTACTTTAGGGATTCTTTGAGGAATTTCACCTAAATATCTTCTAGGAGTTCCATCGCAGATTCATGTATAGATTTCTCCAGATATTTTTTTTTCAAGAATTCCTCTGTGAATTCCTTAAGGGATGCTCCTCCAGATATTTGACCAGGGATTCCTTCAGAAATGTCCCTAGGAGTACTTTAAGAAATTCCCCACAAAATTCCGTCAGAAATATTCCAAAGGCATTCATTTATTTATGAAACTCCACATTGATTACATCATGGTTTCCATCTTAGATACCATCAGGATTTCTCCCCAGTTTTTTAAGTAGTTTTCCTAAGCCCTTAAAAATCTTGCAAAAATTCTCCAGTGATTCCTTTAGGAATGCCCGATGTTTTTCTTCAGTAACTATCCCACTGATCTCTTCAGGAATTCTCCAAAGCATTTTTTTCCAGAAATTCCCCAAATATTACTTCGGAACTTCTACAGAGATACAGAAATATTTCCACAGATACCTTCAGAAATTCTAGTTGCTATTCACACAGAAAATTTTCCAAAAATACTTTTAGGAGTTCTTCTAACTATCTCTCAGAAGTTCTTCAAGCTAATCTCTCAGGAATTCCCGCAGAATTTGTTTCAGGAGCAGCTCCAGAATTTAGTAGACTCTAAGGCATAGTCACCCAAAATGTGTGCCAGTATCAGGGGGTCGCGAAAAACAGTCTATTTCATACTGTTGCCTATGCTATCGAATGCTTCTTGCTGAAAAAATGTTTTATAATAATTGCCTAGACAATAATTTCCAATTGCGCAAAAAGTTAGATAAGTTCAATGAAAGAAATGGCCGGACCTCAAGGCCATATTAAATTTTGAAGATTTTGCTCGAGTTTTTGTTTTAATTTTGAGGCTTTACAACGATTTCAGTTTTTGGGGCTCTCGTTTACTGATGCTATTTATCAAGCTTTTTACAACTTACGAAACATTGCCGATCATGGACTGATACAGATTGCTTTGGTCGTGCTTCGAAATCTATTGAAAACGAATTATGGAACGTATGACCTTCGCACCTGCTAGAGGGATAGCTATCAGCAGTACCTACTTTGCTTGCAAGAATATATGCAAACTCACAAGGCGATATCCGAGTGGCGATGCTTGCTCCCAAATAGACCACGTTCTGGTTTATGGGCGAAATTTCTCAGATGTCATGGATATCAGGACGCTTCGAATACCTAGTATCGACTCAGATCATTATCTCGTTGTAGCTTAAATTCTGACGCAGGTATCCAGCGTCACGCGTTCCAGATCTAACAAAAAATATTCATAGTAGGGAAGAACCAACGACGAAGACGAAACGACTGGTTTGATGAAGAGTGTCAGAGAGTGACAGACGTGAAGAATGTCGCTAGAAGCCGTATGCTTGTGGCCGGTATTCGACAGAACAGAGAGTGGTACAGAGCAATAAACGCCGAAGAAAAGCGACTCCACCGCAGAAAGAAAAGGCAGCACGAAGAAATTGTGGTAGCTGACGCTCAAGTTGGCATAAACGGAACGATGAATAGCCTCATTCGCACCATCTTCACGAAAGGGCACATACTGGAATGTGCCAATTACAGAACATTTAACTTGTTGAATTTGGTGTGCAAAATATCGTATCAGCTGGTTTTCGTGAGCGCCGCTAAATAACTGACGAGATGTTTATTTTGCGAACTATAACTATAAAATATAACTAGCATACCCACTTCCTGGTTCTTGATTTCAAGGTGGCTTACGATTCAGTGAAAAGAAATGAGCTGTGGATGATAATGTCTGAACATGGTTTTCGGCGAAACATATTAGGATGATACGTGCTACACTGGATGGTTCGAAATCAAGTGTTCGGATTGAAGACGAGGTGTCAACCTCGTTAGTGACGTTATACGGATTGAAGCAGGGAGACGCACTTTCGAATTTACTGTTCAACATTGCACTCGAAGGTGCTATTAGGAGATCAGGCATGCAAATAAACACATGCTTCTTGATGTTGCGTACGATATTGAACTTATTGAAATTGATCGCAGGCCAGTAGAGGAGGTCTTCTTGCCTCGGAAGAGGGAAACAGCGAGGATAAACCTGACCATTTAATCTACCGAAACGAATTACATGGTTGAAGATAGAGATAGATGTTGGCTTGGTGGTGTACGTGTTGAGGTAGTGTATAAAGTTGTTAAAGAAATTGTTTACCTTGCAACACTTGTGACATGTGCCAACGACGTTTCCTGCAAAGTGAAAAGACGTGTTGCGGCTGCGAATAGGGCCTTTTTCGGACTACGTAACCAGCTTAGGTCCCGCAACTTGCAAACGAAAAAAAAAAATCACCCTGTATAAAACATTGATTCTTGCGATGGTTTTCTACGGGCACGAAGTGTGGACGTTGAAAAGGGTAGACGGGAAAGCTTTCTGTGTTTTCGAGCGTGCAGTGTTGTAGACAATATTCGGTGAAAGACTAGGGACTGTTCATTACCCACGTGATCATTTTTTAAGGCTGGTATCCCCCCCTCCTCCCGTATTTATTTGTCCATACAAAAAATTAAAAAAAATTGTATGAATCGTGGTCATTGGTTAAACCCCTCCTCCCTCCATAAATGTCCACGTGGTTTATGGACGTCCCCCTAGGAAATATTTGAAATTCTAAGCTTCTGAAACAATTCCCTCGGTGTAATCCTTACAAGTTTGTACACTTCCCCGTAGGTAGAAGCTTCCTAATCCGCTAAGGGTTTGTTTTTCGGTTTGGATGTCATCCACTAGGGATCAGTTTCCACTGCTTTGGGCCACATATTCTTCGAGTCCTTCAACAGGAGCAGCACTAACAACAACAACAGCATCAGGCAGCAACTCGCCGTGGATAAAACGAATCTTCCGCAGATTTTCCCTCACCGGGGAAGAGTTTATTCGTTCCGGTTCGCTGGCAATCAAAACAAAGAACGAGAAAATGGGAAAAACACCCCTCTTCCCGCCTTTTCTCGCACCGATCTGACTTCTCAGTATGAAAAATGCTTTATTTAAAACACATGTGACATATGTCAGGTTGATCTAATGGTTGTCTAATACAGTGTGGGTCCTTCAGCATTCGCCGGGCTTGACTCTTGTGCTCGGGATGGGATTTAGCTGAGAAGACGAAAAACTCACCGATTGGTTCCTAACAAACGGAGTGCTCTTTTCAATGGAAAAGAGGGTTTCTGCAGAGTCAGGCGAAAAATGTGATTTGCCAAGGAAATGTCGACCCGGTCCTTTGCTTGTCTTTCTGGTAATTTGGTGAAGTCAGTTGATTTATGAACCCGTCAGCAAGTTGCTTTTGCCGGAGTTTATGACGGTTGGGAGAAGTTGTTCATGGTAATGAGCAGAGGGTTCAATAGTGAAAGCTTTACATGTCAAATAAGGGCTGTATATTACGTAAGAAAGTAGAAGTTTTCGCAAAGAATTGAACAGAATTTGTGTACGCACAGCACGACATTCTGATATCTTCTTTTTTTTTTACATGTTTTTCGCTCTACTCAAAAGTCTTACAATGGAAGACACATATTCTAACCTGACGTCCGTGGTAATGAGGACAACAAGATATCAAACCTTTATTCATTCAGAGAGTACGGATCATAAGTACTTCCTCATTTTATTCAGTTGAGATGAAACAATTTCATCACAAAAGAAAACTCCAATTTACCTCCAGAAATATTAAGACCCATTTAGCCACATAATAGGGGCCATCCTCGCTCGAACTAATTTCTTAATCGACAGCCGACAGTCCCAGCTCCTAAACGATCGCTCTACTTACGGATTATGAGAAAATCTCCGCGGAACAATCACATCAATCGCTAAACGGCTTTCTTCATCCAACTAACCTGCCTTGCTTGGGCTTTCAACGGTTTTGTTAATTTCCTGTATTCTTCGAGAGGGCTCACATCAATTGTTATAGGTTACGTGCTCTTCTCCCACTAACGATGCCAAGAGCGACGCGATTCCCATCATTCACTCGCAACCCATCCTAACTCGAAGTCTAATTAAATGCCCATGATGAAGAGTCCATCAGCCTCAAATCGGACGCACTCGAGAAAACAATTCCATCCCGGAAGAGCCCATCACAAAGCATCGTCTTCCACTCGCAGTCATCTCCGGCCAGAGTCCCCCCCGAAGGGCCCAATCATTAGTGCTTCCTAATGTGTGAAAAGTCATTACAGTCGTCAGAGCACACATTCATCAAAAAAGTCCCGTCAAACCCATCGGCTGCCGTTTTGATGATCCATAAAGTGAGACGCAGTGAAGGACCTTTTGCGGCGTTCGATTTCGCCTTGGAGAAAGCTCAAAGATTGATCATTAACAAAAGGAACAGTAAACGCAAAGCGCTTTGGGGCGAAAACGAGTCTCGCGAATTACGCAGACTAAGGGTGTGTGATATGGATTTTTTCAGCCGATGTCCTGAATTTTAAGCATTCTTCTTCTTTCTGGCGTTACGTACCAACCGGGACAAAGTCTGCTTCTCAGATTAGTGTTCTTATTTATTTTTATTGATTTCAAATAAACATTTACAAATATCAATTATCTAATACTGTGTACAAATCATTGGCATGTCTTGTCATAGGAGGAGTGCTTTCTATGTAATGAACATATTTACCTATTATTACTAACAGAACATCTCTATGTACTCTACCAAATCTATTCAAACTTGGAAATTTCAAATCATTAAACTGGATAGCATTCGTTAATTGTAATTTCAAACCTACTAATTGCAACATATACGCCCATAAAACTCTACTTTGCACCCAATTCATGTATTTATGCGGCAAGTCCTCAACTAACCCTGGACAAAATGTACAGAATGGGTGAAGAACTCGCCCATGCCTATGAAATTGTTCCATATTTGGAATCTTTTCATTTACGAAAAGGTACAAAGAGGAAACTTCATCAGAATTCAGTCCTCGATGATGAACATGTTTTCAAATCGTTTTCCAGTGCTGTTGGCGATACTTTTTTTCAATTTCTGGACATGAAAGTTTTGCTACGTAGTATGAATACAACGATTTTGAGCTCATCTGGTCAGACACTGACGATGACAAAATTGCAAGTTCAGTTGCTATGAGTTTTACATACCCGAATCCGGATGGGTATACTGTTCTTTGTGCTGCATCTGCTTGATCAGATCGAATGAAATTATCTCTAATATAACTATATTCATTATTTACTAGCTTGTAAAATCTATTAACAAGTAATGATTTGTATTTCCTTTCCGCATCATGAAGCCCTAATCCTCCTCTATTTTTAGGTAATATCAGTTGCATATACCCAACTTTTTGCTCATAATTCTTCTACAAGAAGCTTCCTACCAACGATACAATTTTAGCTCTGTATACTAGGTAGTTCTATTATTGAACCTACGTACCAAACTTTCAATAATGCGAAAGTGTTGAGAAATTTTAATTTTTGTATTTTGTTCAAGTTCCTCGATTTGTGCAGCCACAATAATTTTGATAGGCTGCTAGAAACATTTATCCAGTTCTTTTCGATCATTTCTTTGAATACATTGCAAAACAAAATTCCTAAAATTTTAATACTTTCTCTTATATTCAACCATTGTGGCTGATACAGCAAATCAGTGCCACCTCCTATTATTAAACCTTCTGTTTCAATATTCAACCTAGCTCCTGAAACTGCTCCAAAATCGTTGAAAGTATTCCTGATTTGCTCTACTTTTTCAATGGAATCTACCACAACACTTACATCGTTGGCAAAAGAACCTAGAAAGTCTATATCACCATTACAGATTTGCCTTAATTTCTGCATCAGTGGTTCCAAATAAATAACAAAAAGATGCATAGACAAAGGATCTCCTTGTCTAACAGATCTTTTAATATGTATTTCCCTACTTAATCTTCCGTTTATTAAAATTCTCAAAAATGACATCGATCTTATTTGTTTTATCAAGTCAATAAATCTACGATTGATTCCCATCCTCTCCATGGTTCCTAGCAAGAATGAATCTTCCACTCTATCAAATGCTTTGTCTAAGTCAAAGGAGATTAAATACGCTTTTTTCCGTTTCAGCTGCAATTCTGCAATCTTATCCCTTAGAAAACACGTTATTTCAAATATATTATGATCTTTATTCGCACATTTTTAATAAGGCGAAACTATATAATTCATAACTTTTTCTAATCTCATTTTAAGTATTCTGGAACAAAGTTTGAAATCAAAATTCAACAACGGTTTCGGCCTGAATTGATTTATTGTTTGACTTTCGCAGTTATTTTTCTTTTTCACCAGAATCACGACACCGTCACAAAAAGATTTGTGGACATGTCCATCAAGGAAATCATTGATCACTTCTGTAAAGTCTATTTTGATAATGTCCCAAGTATCTATGTAAAACTGTTTCGTCAATCCATCATTTCCCGGTGCTTTGTTTGAACAACTTTTCTGAATTAAATTAAACACACATAATTCATCGACAAATTCAGTTAGATTATCATTTTCAACCAAATCTTGTGGTAAACGTTTTTCCGGGTAAAAATCCGTGCTGTTATTTACGAGTTCAGAATTTAAAAGATTTTGAAAATGTTCAACAATGTGGTCTTCTATGACATTATAATTTGAACAATGATTTCCATTGACCTCCATGTCTTTTATTTGTGTTTGATTGAATCTGCGTACTTTTTCAGCCAAATGAAAAACTGAAATCGACTCACCAGCTATAAAATTCTCATTCTCATTCAATTGAAAAACTGAAAACTCTCGTTGCAATTTAAGCATGATTCCCTTAATACGATTAATCTCCACAATTTTGAGTGGATTAAGCAAGTATTCTTCATAAGCTCTCCTAAGAGCACAATACCAAATTTCCATTGTATCATTGAAAGCTCTATATATTTCCCTTGTCTTCCACTTAATGAATGATGCTATTTTTGGTTTAGCATATTCTGTCCACCAAATGAGTGGTGCACGATAATACCTTTTCTGTGAAGTCCAATAACGCCATTTTGATGTAAACTCTTCCCTATTCTGTTCATTCATTATCCTCGATTTATAACGCCACATGCCGCGACCAAAGATTCGACCTAGATTTGGTAGTTTTAGTTTAATGATTAGAGCTTTATGATCTGAAAAGGAATTTACATTCATCTTTCCGCTTACTATTGATTGCTTTTAATCTGACGAAACGTATAATCTGTCTATTCTTGAACCTACACCAGCGCGCACAAATGAATAGTCCACGCAACTCACATTAACTGAAGCTCACGCATCTTGCAAACGCAGCTCTCGAATTAATGCTCTCAAATTCGTGCTGTAGTTAGTGCAACGTTCGTTGGAACTGACGATCGAAGACTCAATACAGTTGAAGTCCCCTCCCACCACCAAACACTCTGATGAATTTCGCAAATAATATGGAACAACTTCAGTAAAAAATGCTTCCCTCAATGTACGATTGTGGGATCCGGATGGCGCATATATGTTGCAAATAATTATTCGATTTGCTATTTTGATTTTGATTAATCTTGAATCTAGACTTCTTTCAACTGAATTGTTATTTATATGAGATTTGATTGCAATGGCTGTTCCTCTTTTGTTCTGATCAATATTGTTAATTATGTCGAAACCGTACATTTCAAAATACTCTCCTTCAACTTCTTGCATCATGACATTATCTAGCACCATTAAACGCACAAAAGACTTGAACGATTCTATTTTAGTTAGATTCGATATGCCATTTAAATTAATAGTAGCAATGTTGTACGAAACAACCGAAACATCTGACACACTACTACTCATTTTCAAAGATCAACAAAACAAAAGAAACGCTCAAACTAAACTCCTACTTATCTTGTTTAGATCGCTGACGCCTAAGCCGCTTGCGGCTTGCATTACTAGTGATGGAGTTCATCGATGAATCCGAGATGTTGCCGTCGTTATCCGTTTGTTCCATGAGTAACTCGTTGAAAATGTTCTTAGACACCACGCTTGTTCCAGTGAGTACTGGAAGCGTAGTCACTCTCGTTGAACTATTTCCTTGCTTCGATGTATTGCTGAGTTCCCGCTTCGTAGTATCGGTTGAAGAGCTGCTTGAAGTATTGGTTCTTTTTTCTTTGTTCAACTCATTGAGATTGGTCATTGTTGGCGCATTGTTCGCTCCGCTGTCCTCTCGAACCGTGTGACGATTACCTGTAGGCCCTCGTAGCTGGTTGGCATAAGAAGAACCTCCTCGGTTCAAGCGGTCGTTAACGCTTGTACGATTCTGAAGAAGCTGTCCTACATCAGCACAACGCATGCCAATGTGTACTGCTCTACCACAGTGACGACAAGTAATGAGCTGGTTCTTGTGTGTAACGAGTGTGAAATGCCCGGCAATGTTGATGTACGATGGTATTTGTTCTTGTAGGCGAATCCGTATTGCTCGTACTCCATTTATGATGCCCTTCAATGGCGATGGCGACTCCCACGTTTCGTTTTTGATCGACAAAACTTCTCCAAACCTCGACATTTCTTGCTTGATCAAATCATTTCCCATTTATGGTGGCAAGTCATGCACCTTGACTAACGTCGTGCCATCTTCCATGTGCAACGGTACCGTGAATTTGTAATCTACATATCTCACCTCGTGTTTCCGATTATGTGTCTCGACAATTTGCATCGCATACTCCTCGTCATCAACTTCAACATACGTGATCCCTCGTGACAAATTGGCTTGCACTGATCTAATCGTGTCTGACGCAATAGCAATGATGTTGAATAAGTAATCCGTAATGGTCTCAATCTTTGGCTTTTTCAAAGCTTCGGAGAAGTTAATAACAAATGTTCGTTCTCGTAAATTGCCGCTGTTAGACGCCATGTTGTCCGTGTTTGCGTGTGGTCGTTGTGATAAAATTTGAAACACTACTGATAACTATTTTCACCAGCTTTCGAAGACACGTCTGCTCACACCGAAGTCTCGATATCAACTGTGACACAATTTTTGAAATAAGCATCGACTAAGATGCAAACGTCATACAAACAATTCAGTGTTTTTCTCTAAACTAAGGTCTTCTTCTTCTTTCTGGCGTTACGTCCCCACTGGGACAAAGCCTGCTTCTCAGATAAGTGTTCTTATGAGCACTTCCACAGTTATTAACTGAGAGCTTTCTTTGCCGATTGACCATTTTTGCATGTGTATATCGTGTGGCAGGTACGAAGATACTCTATGCCCTGTGAATCGAGATAATTTCCTATGCGAAAAGTCCCTCGACCAGCGGGATTCGAACCCACGACCCTCAGCATGGTCATGCTGAATAGCTGCGCGTTTATCGCTTCGGCTATCTGGGCCATTATTAAACCGTTTAGGCCTGAGTGAAAGCTCACTCACTCACTCACACCGCTCAGCAAATAGGGGCAGGGTGGTAAAATGAAAACATTAGCAATAAACGATGTAAACGTTCATTTTATCTACCTGGTAAAATGAACATCATGCAAAAAATGTGAGCAAAATCGTAATCTTCAAATTTATGTGAAAAATCTTTGTAGAAATTTCGAAGAGAATTGCTGTCTGACTTGATGCTTCAAGATGTTTTTAATTAAATTCGTGATCTAATTCTGGAATAATTCGGTTAACAAATAAACAGGACCTGGTGGAATAGCTCAGGATGATCATAAAGAATTACAGTCAGTGACATAAGTTAGTAACCAAATGCTGTTTTTCCATACAAAATGCCTAAGTTTGGGGTGCTGGATCTCAGCTTCTGGTGGTCCGAATTGGCTGAAATTTGGATGACGAACTACAAATAATTTGAAGTTTTGCCTGTAAGGGAATTTTTACATTGCAGTCATTTTACATAGAGTTTCAGAGGGTTGTTCAAAGACAAAAGTAAGTAACCGAGAGACTTTTCAATTTAATTCGAAAACGGTAAGTCGTGGAAAGTTGGTCTGTTCCACAAAGTTGTTCAATTTCAGAAGTCACACAAATTTGCAGAACACACCAACTTTCTACGACTTACCGTTTTCGAATTAAATTGAAAAGTCTCTCGGTTACTTACTTTTGTCTTTGAACAACCCTCTGAAACTCTATGTAAAATGACTGTAATGTAAAAATTCCCTTACAGGCAAAATTTCAAGTTATTTGTAGTTCGTCATCCAAATTTCAGCCAATTCGGACTACCAGAAGCTGAGATACAGCACCCCCCCAAACTTAGGCATTTTGTTGCGTTGCGTTGCGTTGCGTGGTAATGGAGTATTTCGTAGATTGCATACTGAAAACTTTCATGTTAGTTACTTTAACACTCTTATTCCAATTGCTCATGGAGAACTATTTTGGATGGAATAGCTATCCAATCGGAAGTCAGAAATGAAAAGACATGACAATGTCCATTGTCGGCCACGCCCATCTTCTCCGTTACGAGGAAAGGAAAGGAAAATGAAGATATGACACCTACTTGAAGAGCGGCCAGCGACTCACCGACGCCCTCATAGATGTCAAGGAGTTGGAAAGGTGATGGTCTAGGATTCACTATAAGCGAGTGATGCGACCGGATTGAAATTTAGTGTAGGTGTAGTTTAGTATATATTTTGTAATTGAGTGTAAGTGTGAATGAAATGGTTTCATCATCGTTGGGAGTGACGCAGCTAAGAAAGTTAATGTCACTCCATGCGCGTTCGTCTTCCAGGGATGGGACACAGGTATTTCCACCTAATTCCCTAGCTAAAAAGCTTTGGTTTGAGCACCACTAATTGCTCTCTGAAACGAGAAAATAAATTGGCCCGTCCCCATGATACAGAAAGAGCCCAGATTGCATTAATATATGTGGTCTAATCGGAACAAACTCACCAAATACATTCATATGTCTAAACGCCGAGTTTAAAACCGTTTCCTCAAAAAACTTGAATGATTCTATT
This sequence comes from Aedes aegypti, assembly GCF_002204515.2. NCBI lineage: Eukaryota > Metazoa > Arthropoda > Insecta > Diptera > Culicidae > Aedes > Aedes aegypti. Next base: position 346,774,511 of record NC_035108.1, read on the forward strand.
GGGAATTTGAATCGACATCCTCTGAATGGTTTCGTATATCAATAGAACTTAACGGCATGGCAATGTACCCATCATCTTTTCGTCCTTGTTAAAATCACACAATAAATGGAGAATGGTTTGAATATTTCTGCGTAGCACAATAATCATCATTGAATGCGGTTTTCATACTTAACACAGGTTTTTCAATATATATTCAATTTTTAAAAGTATTTAATTAAAAAAAAGCATTTAAAATTATGCAAATCTCACAACCGTATGATTTTTCTTCTCAATTTGTCAGAATCACTCTTATCCCAAACGAAACAAAACCAATCCGGGTGGAGTAGCACCGACGGGATCATGTCTACACGCCACAAGCCATCTTCAAAATCTTCGCTAAAAAAATACACTTCGATTACAGCACAATCAGCCAGTTCTATTGCAGCTATTTAGCGTTGCATAAAGCACTACAATCCAGATAACATTGCATCTGCTAATATCGGCATAATTGCGAACAACGAGAGCACGAAAAAATTTTCAGCTGGCATAGCACCATCAGCCGAATCTATTTTTCACTATCCGAAAACGCGAAACCGAGATAAACGTGACAGAAAATTCAAAACGCAGCCGCCCGCGTGCACTGCTTGCTGCGATAGCACCCCAATCTTAGGCATTTTGTATGGAAAACAGCATTTGGTTACTAACTTATGTCACTGACTGTAGGTATGGTATCGATTCCGTTGAAATTTCAGAAAGAAAATTATAGGAATTTCTGATAGAATCCCTCAGTGTTCTTGGAAGAGCTCTAAGGAATGTTTCCTTTAATTTTGTATGTCTAATTTTTCATTCTATCGATGATTTGTAGAGAGTTTTTTAGGAAACGAGACTTGTGGAGGAATCCTTGAAGAAGTTTTTGGAGTTACTCGTGGATTTCAATAGAGATATCAGGAATGATTTAACCCTCTAATACCCAACCCCGCCTTTAGACGGGGTACACTTTGGAATTTTGTGTATTTTTTCGTAGCTCGGAAATCAAAATTATTTTATATTTGGCTTAAACCTTGACTCATAACACGCATATAAGAAAAGTTTTTTATGGCTTTTGAAACTTTTTTGTATTTTTAAAAAATGTTTGAAAAATTGTATTCTTATATAACCTATAAATGCCCGGGGTTAATTTAACGTGTAATATAAAAAATCGTACCTTTTATATTTTTATACGATCGACCTATCACAAAAGAAGAGCTAGGTGGTATCAAAATAATTTCAAACCTGTTTTTCCGTTAGTTACACGGAAAATAAAATACGCTCCGAAAAAAAAAATAAAAATGTAATATTTTTAAACGTACCACAAAAATTTAAATTTTTATTATTGCCAAAAATCAACAACCAGAAAAGGCTTCAAGAAAAAAATGAAAAAAGTTAGGGATGTTCAAAAATAAAAATTATAAAAATCAAAAACCAAAATTCAAAAAGTTGCGAAAAAAAATAAATAATTGCCCAGAACGTGTTTAGAACGATTTTAGATAACGAAAAATAATATTTTAATCGAAAATAAAAATTTGGGTATTAGAGGGTTAAATGGCTGGGCATGGCGTACCATTGCAATTGTTGCTCCATCCCATTACCCCGAAGGCCATTACCCCGAACGCCACTACCCTGAATGGGTCACTACCCCAAAAGCCATTACCCCGAATGGGTCATTACCCCGAACGCCACTACCCCGAATGAGCCATTACCCCGAAAAGTATGAGATACAATGCCGTATCTTGTTTTGCGGGCAAAAATGTTGACCATACTTTTATAAAGGATTGACCATTCATGTATGCGTCTCTAATGTAAACTGGTAACAAATGGTGCATTCAATTCATCGTTAAAATGTTCATCATATATTTTCCCCTCTTTCATATGTCAGCTATTCTTTCGAAATATTTGGTTGCCAACTGCAAATATTTGGGTGAAAAGCTACTTGGGCACTTCCATGATTCAATTTAGAATTGGGGGTTTTCTTGTTACCGAATTGAAACTTTGCACAAAGAAGCACTTTAGTACGACGCACATTGTGGCCAAATATGAACTCTGTAGCTTTCAAAAAAACCCACTGCCGAAGTGAATCAAAAGTGCCAAGAATAGGATCCGGCTCCCTATCTTCTTCCTTTTCTTACTGTTTCTCAGCTCAGTGGGCACTTTCGTAGTTCAAAGGAATGATTCACAAATTTAATAACGCCAAAACTTGCCATTTTCGAAGCCTACCCAAACTCTCGTAACACTTTTTCTATGGTAATTCCACAAATTTTGCATGAGATGTAACATTTTGAGAACAACAACTCACAACATTTTTGCTCCCTCCAGCATTATGAAGTTGTGAATGGGCTTTCAATAAAACAAACCTTTTATTGACTGAGAGCTATCCTTGTCAATTAACCATTCTTGTACATATACCTCTATGCATAGGGATGTCAAGGAAATTTTCAATGCAGATTCATCACGGAAGGAATTCAAACCCAAATCCTCAATATGGTCTTGCTGAACAGCTGCGTACTCTCCGGTATTTGAACTTTTTGATGGCGTTCATATTTCAATTTTGATTCTAACAAAGATTTACCTTTCTTATGAATATAGATTGTTACAGTGATTATCCAGGTCATAGTCGCAAGCATTTCACCAGAAAGAAGATATCCTTAAGGCTTTCTTTGAAGTTAATCTTGCTTGCATTCTAATCAGAAATTTTCCCTTCTTTTATTTCATTGTACTAAAACAGTCAGGTCTCATAACCATAACATCTACCAAAACTGCGGCAATACACACGAGCTGGGAACAGCTTTTATAGTGACTTATAACTTCAACATAATATTCGGTTCTTCAACTTCAGTATAATAAACGTGCACAGCCCATACTCCGTAAGCACTGATGATGATAAGCCACGACGTTAAAATCATCATAGGAAATCTAAACGCTCAGGTTGGCCAGGAGGAGGAGTTTAGACCGACTATTGGAAATTTTAGCGCCCACCGGCTGACGAACGGGAACGACCTACCACTAATTAATTTCGCCACCTCCAAAAATATGGCCATTCGTAGCACCACCTTGAGATCTCCACGACAGACGGAATCGCAAATCGACCACGTTCTGATTGATGGACGGCACTCCTCCGACATTATCGACGTCAGGACCTATCGTGGCGCTAACATTGACTCTTACCACTATCTGGTGGTGGTTAAACCCTGCCCAAAACTCTCCGTCGTTAGCAACGGACCAACGGTACCAACGGCCGCCCCGGTATGACCTAGAGTGGCTTAAGCAACCGGATGTCGCAGCTGCGTACGCGCAGCACCTCGAGACTGCATTACGGGAAGAGTGTGAGCTGGATGAATCCCCTCTTGAGGACTGCTGGAGAACAGTGCACTGAAAGCAGCCATCAACAATGCAGCTGAGAGCAACGTCGGGTACGTGGGTCGACGGAACGATTGGCTCGACTAATGTGGGCAGGTTCTAGAGGAGAAGAACGCAGCGCGGGCGGTCATGCTGCAGCAAGGGACCCGACAGAACGTGGAACGTCATAGACGGAACATCAACAGCAGACCCGCCTCTTTCGGGAGAAAAAACGCCGCCTAGAGGAGACGGAGTGCGAGGAGATGGAACAGCTGTTCCGGTCTCAATAAATACGTAAGCTCTATCAGAAGCTCAACGCATCCCGCAACGGCTTCGTGCCGCGAGACGAGATATGCAGGGATAAGGATTGGAGCATTTTGACGGACGAGCGTGAGGTGATTGAAAGGTTGAAGCAGCACTCCGACGAACACCTGAATGGCGCTGAGAGCACAGGCAATAAAGAACGGGACAACGGAGGAAATGCTTTCGTCAGTACTGCAGGCGATGGAAACCAACCAGCTTCCACTTTGAGGGAGGTTTAGGATGCCATTTATCAGCTCAAGAACAATAAAGCTGCTGGTAAGGATGGTATCGGAGTTGAACTCATAAAAATGGGCACGGAGAGGCTGGCCATTTGTATGCACCGGCTGATAGGCACAATCTGGGAAACAGAACAGTTACCGAAGGAGTGGAAGCAAGGGGTAATATGCACCATCTACAACAAAGGCGACAAGTTACATTGTGAGAAATTTCGAGCGATCACCATTCTAAATGCGGCCTACAAAGTATTATACCAGATCATCTTCCGTCGTCTGTCACCTGTAGTAAACGAGTTCGTAGGAAGTTATCGAGCCGGCTTCGTTGACGGCCGATCAAAAACGGACCAGATCATTACTGTACGGCAAATCCTCCAAAAATGTCGTGAAAACCAGGTCCCAACGCATCACCTTTTCATCGATTTTAAGGCAGCATGGATGATGTCCAATAGCTCTGCGGTGTACGAACGTTGGGTGCTTAGGACAATCTTTGGCGGTGTGCAGGAAAACGGTGTGTGGCGGCGAAGGATGAACCACGAGCTCGCCCAACTCTACGGCGAACCCAGTATCCAGAAGGTGGTCAAAGCTGGAAGGATACGATGGCAAGGGCATGTTGTAAGAATGCCGGATAGCAATCCTGCAAAAATAGTGTTCGTGTCGGATCCGGTTGGTTCGTGTTGGATCCGGTGAAGGCGTGGAACGCAGCGAGCTAGGTGGGTGGATCAAGTGCGTATCGATTTGGCGAGCGTGGGGCAGAACCGAGTATTGTGGCGTCAAATTGTGTGTTTCAAAACGCGGATCATTTGGAATATTACATACCCTTAACACAGACCGCATGGAGAAATAAAACAGAGACTCTACATTCCCCGATTGCAGAAGGATGCGAGGTGCTAAATTTATGCGTCACCACAGCAGGAGTGTGACGTTACGAGCGGAGCTTGCAGCACTGTTTTAAGTGCGAGAAATGATATACTGACTCATAACGGGTGCTTATTTAATTGGTAATTCCACATCGGTTGTCCCGCGCGAAGAATGGATAGCTACTGCCAATTGTCCATTCGGTGTGGTCTCCATTGATTTATATGTACTTATTTGCAACATAACTGCCGCTCTGTAATGAAAAAATGACGAAATGATATATCTTTGCGATACGAGAACTGACGGTCATTCTTGCATAGGGTGTTCAATGACTATTCTTAATTACGCATGGTTTTAGTGTCACAGCGGTGGTATAAAATCGAAAATTGTTGGCATGTGACCTTTGCAGTGGAAAATATGATGAAAGGAAAATTTCGGCGACGCATGCATCAATCATACAATGCAAAGTTGTAGAAATCACAGATTAATAAACTAGTGTTGAATAATCATTCACGTAGAAAACTAAAATATATTTGGATGAGTACATGAAATCAGCACAAACAGTGTTGGCATGCCCTGGTTTTTAACTTCAATGCTTGAAATAGAACTAATACAATATGGCGACAAAACTATTGATAAAAGGTACACTCTTCAATTATAAGTGAAGAACAAGCCGGATGAGTCAAAATTCATACAAATAAAGTCTAAAAAAAAAATCGTCAATAGTATTATTATCCTAAGTTTTAAATCAAAGCAAAGCTATGTAAAAGATTGCTTTATTAAAAATGAAAATCAAATATTTTGTTTTGTATTTCTCGATCTATGTGAGAAACTTCATTTAATACATTAAAAAACTTATTTTAGTGTCAGATCAGCTCACACAACAAATTCGTGGCATCATCTAGAAGCAGACTATACTATGTTTCATGCTATAACTACTTATAGTATTTTATAATAAAAATATATAATGGCGAATTTCAAAAACTTCAGTCGCCTTAATTTAATATAAATGTTTAAATAAAAACTACGAAAACAGATTTTATTTTACCATCCAAGATGATTTCTTCATTCAAAACTTCTTTATATACAAAGTAGATCATAGAAGTATCGCTGCCTAACTTTGCTGTATGATGGCTGTTTAATAAGGCCAATTTTGTAATGGATCCCTCCTTTTGCGTCCCATATATTAATGCTCATCGTACAAAGACACTGGTGGTGTCGAGGTGACACTCATTTGTGTGTAGGACTAACCACCGAATAACCGTAATAATGTCGCTGGCTGACTATTTCCGTAGAAAAACGTACAATCAAACAAATAAAGATCAGCAATTTGGGAGGTTAATCATTTTTACACATACCACTGCTAAGTTGGGAACTTTTTCCCCTCCATCATTGTTGAGTTCGTTCTTTGTCAAGTTCGACAAGCTGGATGAGTGCGATCACGATTCAGCAGAATTCCTCTCGAGCTCGCACTTCCCGATGGACTAGGACTACCTACCAGCATGGCATGATGGCAGCCCAAAGCCTAAGCCAACAATCCAACTTAGCTCGCCGACGGGTCAAGATTAATTCGGACCACCACCCAAGAAATTTGATTGATTAGATGCTTATTGGTTGGGGCACCGAAGCTCTGACAACGACAACTGAAATCACTGAAATGACTTCGAGCTCCAAAACGCACGCGCAGCAAGTAGGGGAGAACGGGGTGAGACTATTGGCCAAAGAAATTCCACTTACATAACAAAATCAAGAATCAATCAATTCTTTTCGATGCAGCTTGTTGTTTTTGAAGCCTTAGGCATGAACAGAAGTTATCAGTGATTTTTTTTAACTTCTTTCGATATCAATAAGTGATAATAATTAGATATTTTCGTACCCTATTTTGCTAAAAAAATAATACAAAAAGAAATTACCATGATTCTTATGGTACCTAATGGTGTTTCGTTGTAAAAGCTAGATTTAGTAGCATTTTTTCGGTTAATCTGTTCTTAGGATTTGAAATACACGATCTTCTTAAGGCTTACAAGATGTCATACCAATAGATAGTAAAATACTCAATTAAATGACTTCTCAACAAGATATCTTCCTTTCTTCTCTTGGTATTTCAATCATCTTAGCATTCAATATATGAATCAAACTGTTTTTTTTGCAGATCTTCACAATCTTAAACAGACTAAGATGCTTTGATTTGGATAGATCAGAATGTAGGCACTCTCCAAAATACAGATTTGTTCAAAACTGTTATTTTTTCGGAATATTTTTTACGTGTTTCAGTGCTTTATAAAAAAACAAAATTGTTATTTAAAAGATCTGGAAAATTATTACCCAGTAAGAAATTATGTGAACTTCATTAATTATTAACAGAGATTTTAAAATTCTCATAGGAGCTTCCAGAAACATTATTATTTGAATGATTATTATAAGTTGAGGTTATGTTGACGCAAAACATTTTTATGGCTCTGTCTCATTACCTTGAATGCCATAACCCAAGTTAACGCAACATGTCTCATACAAATCACAATGACTGAAATATGACTAGTAAAAATGTTCTGTTTCGTGGCCAAAATACTGCTTATTATACTTTTATATATGACTGGAAAAGCGCAAAAGGGGGAGCTTGTGCAACATATTTTTGTTGTCATGATTATGTATTATATAAGTTTAGGTATGCATAAATATGTATTATATTTTGTTTAACAAAACACAAATGCAAAACAATTGCAGAGAATATTTCATTTTGCAGATGTCGCAATCAAAAATGTACAAGCGTAAACATGGATGAGCCTTCTTTTGAATTGCAGGATTACGACTGAAGTTAATTTTTATTTGACTGTAAAATCATGTGCGACTCAAACTTCATGGTGAAAAATGCAATTTTGCTTTGAAAAAAACAGTTCGCCTTCATAAATCGCTTAATCTAAGTTGTGTGACTTCAAACCAAGTAAATATATGAGAGTAAAAATCATTAGATTTATTTGTTAAAAATTTATAATTTGGAATTCTAATAGAACATTTTATTAAATTATTTTTACTGCTTTAATACTAGAGAACAAAGAATTTATCCAATATTTATTAAAATTAATTAATTAAAATAATTAATTCCAATATTTATTAAAATCAGAAAATTTATAAGAAGAAAGAAACACTGCTTGACGAATGTTCTGGGAGAGGACACTAATGAATTGTTATTGTTTCATTGAAAACAGCTCAAAGTTTTCCGGGACAGCTAGTTTATTTCATAAATATTTTCCACAGTATAACATAGGTTAGATGTACTGCTTGACTATGGCAGCATATTAAAAGGTATTGAAACCAATATTTATCAGTTTGCTCGTATGATATGCGCTCGAAGAAAGTAAAGAAGTAAACAGTGCAGTTGAAATTTTAAGTGAAATTTGCTTTCTTAGGTATAATTAAAGAAATGCTTGTATGACGACAAACATACAACTAGAGACATATTTTCAAATATACGTTCTGTTTTGACAATTCAATTGGATTTAATGCCTTTGTATGATTGCTAATTCAACAGATAACGTGAAATAAATTGATAGTCAATTCATCACTTCAGAAACCCCCATGGAACATTAATGCTACTAGGGGTAGATTTACCTCCTCACAAAAAAATATCTTTGTAATGTCCTGTAAGTATTGCAAAACGGGATACCATTGATCAGCGAGGAACAATGAGCGACATAACCCTCGTCGCGAAAATTGTTAATCTTCTGATCGTCATGTGATTTGTTAGGGAAGATTCAAATATGACGTCCACCGTTTTTCGTAATGTGTGTCACCCAGCAAAATCAAAGGGGGCAGCAGGGCACACTTTTGTTTGCTGTAAGCGCCCTATTGCATTCATACTGTTTCCACTTACTCGGTATCATTTAGAGTCCTACATGGGGAGACGACTGTAATATAACGAACACACCAAAGCGAACGGAGAAAGTACATATACAAACTCACTCTGCACCTCGGTGTGTTCAAGTCCAGAGGCGCGTTCGAAGGAAACTAGTTGTCTCGTTTATTTGCCTGCGTTCCAATGTAATCGACTTGACGTTGCATAAGAATGCCGAATCAATTAAAGAGACGACCAGCCTCCCTCAAGCGCACCTTCAGATTAGAACACTTTGTCTGCATCTACCTCTCGAGACATCTACAACATAAGCATGATCGTCGCGTTGTTATCCGAAAATGTTGTTACAACGCGATTGGGGGTTATACAATAATAAATATTTAGTACGTTCACGAAGCTCGGGGAGAATGTTGAGCCATCTAGCATAAATTTCATACTATCTACTAGCACTATAATATAGCTCACCATTGATAACACCACTACTACACATCGCTATCCCAAAAATCATTACTACCAGCATCGCTGGAATTCTTCACACACTATTACCCACTGTACATGAAAGGATCAGTGTGTCCAAGCTTGAGTTCAATTAGAACAAGTGAGAGGGATGAAAATAAAAATAAACTTCTTTACAGAATCCATTGGCAGCCATTTTAGATGGTGATCACTGCAACAATTGTTTAGCTTTTTTCCATTTGAAACCATAGCACTGTACAATCCTTCAATCCTTCAGAAGTTAACTCCTGATTAAGATTTACTAAAATTCACAATTTAAAATGCACAACTTCCTTTGAAAATTAAATGAATTGACGAGCACTAGAATTCACTTGTGCACTGAGCTGATGTTGCCAGTTTCCTTCTATTGTACCTAAACATCACCAAAAACGCGAACTACAAATATTCAATCTTTACAGTATTAAGGTAAAATAAAGATCTTTTTACCATAACTTTGTCAATTTTCAACCGATTTTGATGTTTTAGTCAGATCGAAAATCAAGCATTGTGTTCAGAAACGTATGACGAATTTAAAAACTTGTTTAGGGCGTAGCACAATGGTCGGGCTTCATATAAAGGGGCAGCCAAAACTACCAAACACATTTTTGAGTTATTTATGTTTTTTTTATCATTTTAAAATATACCTATTGTATTATATTATTAAGATCCTTAATTGAAATTGAACTAAAATTTCTTTGACTTTCATGACGTCAAATAGGATGAAATACAAAGATTGGAAAATGTACTAATAGCATGAAGTACAAAATTCATATTTAAGGAATGCAATTTATCTCCATCTCCAATCAAATGGCAACCTTAGATCGTACAAAACACGTTTAATTTTTTTTGCTGAAATTTGTCGATTTTCAAGTTAGAGCTATTCGAATATTTAAATATATTACATATATTTTGGCGATATTTCCCACATAAAGTTCGTTCAAAATATATTTAACTACTCTTCATACACATTTTGATCAAATTAGGTCAAAAACATATAAAATTTGTGCTTTTAGACTTATTTGACTGCATTCCTTATAAAAAAATATCTTTTGAAAAAAGCTACGTAATATGTGAATAACCCCTTTTGAAACAATAAAAACGCCAAATAACATATTCAGTTTACATATTTCATCGAATAATGCGATAAAACTAGTTTTGGCCAAACTAATTTTTTTTTTCGACCATTGTGCGTGGTTCAAAATATAGGTCAAATGTTCCGTGGGGTTCTAAAGGTAGCCAAAACAGGATACTCTACAGTCAATACGTTGAATCAGTCTTAACCATCGAGTAAATCATAACTAGATAGACATTTAGGTATAAATATACTGCTCTGAATAGTTTAGGAACATATGGGACTATTGTGGCCATATGGTCATCTGGTACAGGTTATAATAGAATCCGACGGCTCATGATTTTTTTATCTAAGAGTAAATAAACATGGTGTCATAGACCAAAAACTGGACATGACTAAATCCGGATGTTCCGATATCGGTTCTGATAGGCGTCAAATGGGACATTTATAGACCTTTTGGTACCAGAGTATTATGACGACTCGGATTTTTTTCATGTTATATTGAACAGGTAAGATGACATAAATTAAATGTAAGACTTAGCCCCATCCGGGTAATCTGAACTAATTCCGGTAAGGCTCAAATGGGACACTTTTTGAAATGGGTAGGCTGTGACAGCTTCAACTACACGGTTTTCATGAAAAAGTGATCGGAAATGATACCAGTGGTCGAATTTAGGCCGTTGCGATACCCGGATATTCCTGTCAAATATTCGGCACATTGGTCAACTACTTTGAGGCCTTCATACTGGCCTTTAAACATGCTTGATTGGCCAGCATTGTACTCAAACTGACTTAAAACATCCAAACAAGGTCATGTCCTTATGGCACCATATACCTATATTTACTTCTAGATAAAAAAAAAACATGGACTCCCATGTTTTTTTAAACTGCTCAGGATAGTATCCATCAAGTAATAATTTGCTCGAAGGTTTAGCGTAATTTAATGTTCTTATTCTTGAATATCCTGTTTTTCTATCTTAGATATTCCACGGGATTTTGGCACTTTTGAGAAACTACGTCAGTTTTCAAATTCATTCAAAACTTTCAGAAAACTGTCTTAGTTTTTCGATCTAACCATGGTGGAATCATCAAAAACGTTAGCAACATAATGATTTTAATAATGATCATTATATGAATGCTATATGGACATGTCGTCAGTCCTTCGTCTTTTCGTCTGTGGTAAAGGTTAAGTCGAAACTTTCTTGAAAACGACATTTTTATAGATAATTGAAGACAACATTTATTTCCACTAGAGTTTGTATCCTTTGACAGATACGCGTGTTTCAACCACAACTGTAAGTCCTAATTGTCGCGTACTATACTGGACTGAGACAGTTTTTGCAAAGCTGAAAATGGTCCGTCTTACCCCGTCTTCTCCTAGTTTTCTTTTCTCGAATCCTACCTGTCTTCGGCCGAACCTCGGCTGGTTCGTCGTGCCATTTGTCTGAACCCGAAAGAAGATGGATCCCCGGAATCGGATTCGAAATCCATTGTGGCGTGGCAGTCAATGTCGGAGGAGCTAATTGTTATCGGGAAGCTGTGATCACGAACGAATCGCTCACCAATGGGGGGTGCCACGAGATCAGCGCGACTTTGACGGTAGCTGACGGGACGGCGTTCCAATAGTGGGTTTAACTGGCAAAATAGTTTGATAGATTCTACAGCGTATTGGAAACACCTTCAAATCCCACCCACCGCCCGGTTGTTTGATACGCAAAAATGCCACTGCGTGTTCGTTCATTGGATGGATACGCCTCACGGTGTGTTCGCAGTCAACGTATGAAGGAATGTTGAGAGTTGAGGGCTACCAGCAACATGTCTCAGACGGCAGCAATTCAACTTGTTATCGCGATCACCTTCTTCGTTGGGCATGGCCTGAGTCATTCTTCTTGGCAATCGCTCTTTCGAACCAACAATCCATAATCTAATGACAGCCCATCAAAGGGGTGGCAAGCTTTGGGTTGGGCTGAATTCGTCGTAGGATTATCACTGACGGCAGATATTGGTGGTTTTGAACTCGTAAGATGAATGAATCGTGACTGTTTCTATACAATTCCAATTGGTTTCCGAATAACTTGAATGAACAAACGATCGATTGGTTGTTCGATATTGATTGAAAAAACTTTTTTTAGTATCGAAAGCGAGCACAATTATTCTACGAATTATGATTCGTTCCCAATTACCTCGGCCAGCTGCATTTTCACCTCATACTAATCAACGCTAATCAACCTGCAGTTGCTAATGCACTCCACCTTCTTTCGAAGAAAAGCAATCAATATAAACAAAAATTAGTTCTAATTCTAGAGATTAGCCACAACCGAACGAAACCCAATCTCAAACAGAAAAGCACCTACCTACGATCCTTTCCCCGTGATCAGGTGTCGAATAATTACAGCTCATGGCTCCGAGCAAGCCAACCGAAAAACTACAAACGATCGGAAAAGGATCCCTTCTGGAGATCCTTTTCCCTGGTCTCGCAGTGCTGATCTTATCGTCCACACCACTATGAAAACATACAAATCTACGAATCGGTTGCGGCTGCCGGTGTGGTGCTGCGATCACATGTTGAAGTCTTCAGCACCGATCAACGATCCCGTCGAAGCCATTCGGTGAAACGTAATTACAAGGCACGATGCTCGAAAAGGGCACTGAGTACTCATAATATTTATTGTCCCAAATCAATAATGGCACGACCAGGAAAGATAACTGCCCGGTGATAACAGGCAGAATGACACGAACATGGGCAAAAATGTTGATGGGATCGTTTCGGAAAACGTTCCATGCCTTTTGCGTCGGGTACGCTTGACAAATTGGTTCACACTTGGAGTTTGCAAAGGCGAGCCATTTTTGGGACGGGCCTTGAGGGATGATGATCACCTGCAAACAGAGCCGGGCACTCTGTGACAAATTGCTTTATCAGATGCAGTCAACCTGGAATTTTTCGGTCCACGATGTATCACTTGAGAGGTATGTGGCCAATTGGTCAGTCATTTTTTTAGAATCGATGTATTTACTCATCATCAATGATCTGAGTGTTGATAAGACCGTGTTGTTGTACTAGTTTTATTCAGTTGGTAATATCCTCAATGTCGTGGGTAAATTGCCGAGCAAGAGCCAATAACTCGCATACCATATTTTGGTATGCGAATTTACGAACTATATCGAGGGTTCGTGAATTGAATCAATTCATAAACCTGGGAGTTAGGTTCGTGAAACTCGGTTTTGTGTTTTGGAGTCTGCTTTTGAGTAATTCACTTTTAATTAAATACATTTAAGCATGTCATTGATACATATGGTTCCTAATCAGACTAACAGGTTATAATAAACACCTTCCGAAAAATTCTTGGAGCTTAGGTCTATGGTTCTATATGCGTATGTAGAGATATATTCATTATTTTGAAGTACAGTCACCCTACAGTTATGGATGGCACACAGATATGGATCAGAGTAGGATTGAAACGGGAATGTCTCGTCAAATAGAGTTGCAATTACGCAGAACACATTTTACCTACGTGAACCATTAATCTGTACAGCATCGTAATCAATTATAATATGCTTAAGTTTATTTTTCCGTCTGTAGGAAATAAAATGTCAATCGTATTCCCAGAAGCGTTGATTCATAACTGTGGGCATTGAAAACCATACCACAGTTATGAATCAAATATAAGACTATTCCGAAACAAACGCCAAAACGCATGCTTTCACTAACACACCATACGTTTACCTCGCAGATAAATTGCTGTTATAGTGTTTTGATCCATAATTTGGGTCGATTTGATCCATAATACGGATCCTCCTCTCCGTCTGATCCACATCTGTGGGGTGGACATCGTTTGAAATTTCTATCGAAATCGACACTTTTTCGTAAATAATCGCGAATTTTAAGGTGTATTCTTAAAAATAAGATATTCTGCAGTACTAGGGAGGTTATTGGGTTTTATGCAGCGTCACCATGTTTTTTAATCTTATATTGCTCTGAAAAATGACCCTTAGTTGATCCATAACTATGGGGTGACTGGAAATCATTTGTTTCGCCCAGAGGTGCGTCCACTTTCGAAACCATGGGTAGGACAAACGTTGGCAAATACTTAGTGCTTAACGAAGGTAATAAAAAAAATCCTATGGAATCCTAGACTTGAAATTAAAGTTACTGTATTTAAGGGACTCAAACGCAAAAGGGTATAAGTTACATTTTTATCGATTCGTTACCACTAGACTAAGAAAACTTTTCGTCTTTACAGGGCTGGTAGCGAACATAGGAAATTTAAAGCATCTTGTCAGAAAAAAGGAGACCTAAAAAAACCATAAAGACCACGAAAAGAGGAACCAAAAAAAAATAAATCGAAATGCAATAGGAGCCAGGAGATAAGCGTTTGATTCCTCATAATATCAAGCAGACATTTCTCTAAAATCTAGGCCTTTTTTGAGAATTGCTAGTGACATTACGACAAGTATTAATCTATGTGTTTTCCATGATTTTATCTAGGAATTTCATCAGAAATCTATTTAGGTATTTGCCCAAAGATTCAGATATTACTTTGAAAATTTCTGAAAAAGTTAATATAGTGATACCTCAAGAATTAAATTGTTTTTTTCACAAGGAGAACCACAGAAGTGCGATTCGTTCAAAGATTATTTCAGAAATCATCTAAATTCCTCCAAAAATTATCTGACAAATCTTTCAAGAATTTTTTCAACCATTTTTCCAACAAGATTTTATTCAGTAATTCATCTATCGATTTTCTGGGACATAATTCAAGATTCCTGGTCTAAACGTAATCTAAAATTCAATCAAATTATTGGGATTTGTATAAAATTTCAACAAGGAATATCTTTAAAGACATTCTGCAATTAAAGACATTCAGCAATTGCTTCAGAGATTCCTTCTAAAATTTCTACAGAAACTCCTCCAGTAACCCAGGTAAAATTGGTAGCTGAATAATAGTTTGTTCAGCTGAAAAGAGGTTGCATTAATCGATTTTTATCAAGTAAATCTTGGAAGTTTTTTATTCAGGAATTCTTCCGGGAATTTCTCCTGGGAAATGTCAAGGAAATTTTTCTTAAAAAAAAAATCCGTGAGGTGTGTCTAAAGAAAATCCTTAAGTAACCTCTAATAAAACTTGGGTAAGTCACCCTTAATGAACAAGGATGTCTGTAATAACTTCTGGACTTTAGAGAAAGTTTAAGAAGATTTCGTAGATAATTTGCTAATATAATCGAAAAAAATCAATCGAATCTCGGGATAGTATTCTACAGCATTTACTAAAAAAAATCTCGAGAAACATTGGACAGAAGGAATGTGTAGGATTTTTTTTCCTATCTTTATTAACGAGATTTTTAGCCCTGGGGTAGGTCATCTCGGGACCAACGGCTTTACTTCCCTTCCAAAGGAAGTCGTCACTGAAATTTTTAGTGCCAATCTCGGGGATGGTATTCGATTCCAGGTCCTCGGCGTGAGAGCTGTGTGTTTTAACCATTATACCAGGTCCGTCCCCTTAATGTGTAAGAACGATTGGAGAAATAATTGGAGAATTTGGTGTAGTATAAACTGGTGTGAAAATTTAAAAAAACATTTGAATTTTACATGGGAATTTTTGGAGAAACTCTTTAAAAAAATGTTTGGTAAAACTGCAGCAATAAGATGAAATGCAGGAGAAATTAAAAAAAAACAGATTTGTTTGAACAACCCCTCAAAAAATGTTTAATTCCTGGAAGGAAACGTGGATGAATTCTTGAAGGAATCTTCTTGAACAGGTGGAGTAATTCTAGCAGGGTTTCTTGTAAAACCCCTCAAGTTTTTTTTTTTCAAAAACTCTGGAATAAACCTTTGTATCAACTGGAGAATTCGGTTCAACGATTAGTGAAAAAATATTTGGAGGAAATACTTGGAATGTTTCGAATAAATTAAAGCAATACCTGAGGAAATTACTGGAAGTAATAGCTTTGGAGTTCTCAAGGGTTTTCTTGGGGTAAATTATAGGGAAGTTCTTCAGAGCATTCTTTGAAAAATCGCTGTAAACATTTATGGAAGATATTGTAGAGAAATCTTTAGATGAGTTTCTGGAGAGATGTAGGAGATCCTGAAAGTATGTATTCTGAAAAAAAAATCACTGAAGCTATTCCTCGGGGAATCTGAGACGAAATTCTCAAAGAGCCCGTTTAAACCCGTTATATTTCTAAAGGTTCCTGCAAGCAGAATAAGAAAAGAGAGACTTTAACCCCTCTACCCTCTGCAGCTTATTTTTACCGCAAAATAAATATTCAAATCGCGTTAACTTTTTTGTTTCTCAATATTTTTGCATCAATTTTTCATAAGTTCTCAAAAAAACTCTTCTAGTTTGCGGATCCGTGTAAATATTAATCATTGGTGATCTGGTATTGAAGATATTCTGATGTTCCTTGAGGGATCTACATTCTGCATATAATCCTGGTAATAGAGTGATTTTCAGTCTAGTATTCATTAAAAAATTGTTCTATGTCTCGATGGTCTCTTCGATATTGAGATGTGGAGAGTCGACTGTAAATGTCTTTGACGGCCGTATTGTTTTTGGTCAATTTATCAATAAAATAAAATATAGACTGTATAATGCCTGGTAGTAAGAAGCTACTCCGAAAAAATCATACAAATCGATTAGGTATTCTTGGAGATATCTGAAAATTACGATATGATGTTTGTGTAGCTTTAAAGTTCTTTATTTGGCCAGCGCGGTATTAGAAACCTAAATGTTCATTACTCAAATACGGCTGCACAAAATTGCTTCATCTTTTCACGAAATACTCTCATTAATGTATTGTACCGAAGAGTGAATGCTCGAATACGATAAAAACTCTATAGCGTTGGTCCCCCAAGGGATTTTAGAGTATCTCCGAATCCAGATGGCCAATGATCATTATCGATACAGATTTGAAAACTAGAAGAGTTTTTTGATAGCTTGTTAAAAATGGTGCAAAAATATCGAGAAACAAAAAAGGTGTCGCGAATTGAATATTTTTTTTTGCAGTAAAAAATGAAGTTGCTAGTAAAGGGGTTAAAAACCTATTTGGGTTAATATACATAGTTTAGAAACCTTCCTTTAAAATTAGATACTTTTTAGAGACTTTTATTAAACTAGAGACTACGTCTTGAAAAGAAAACCTACTACTTAATAATCCTGTCTTTGCACCAAAATAACCCGGCTAATCGAAAAAAAAATAAGAGAACTGAAGATGCTTTAAAATATTACATCGCACAAAAACTCCATCAAATATTTGGCTGGAACAACAGTTCTGCAGAAACATATTTTCAAAAAATCGACGTCATAATCTGCTTTCAATATCCTTAAAAATGATGCCACAAAATGTCAGTAGAAATTTGATCAATTTTTTTTGTCAGGAATAAACTAAGAACTACTTCCGGAAATTTCTACGGCAACTCTGAATCAGCCAAGAACTTCTAGAGAGTGTGCTGCAAAAGTTCTAAAGGCAATGCTCCGAAAATCAAATTCTTCATTAATCTTCTGATAATTGTCCAGGAGTTTTCCAAAGAATTGCTTCCGGGAATGCTCACGGAAATTTTTCCCAGAGCATATACAGAGTTGCCGTAGATATTTTATGAAACCATCCAATAATTTATTCAGAAATGCCATAGAGAATTGCTCCATTTATTTTTCTAACCGTTATGGAAGTTTTGTTCTTCTCACGATCCAATACTTTTGGGAGTCATGCACAAACAAAGCATGAGAAAACTAAGAAAAACTATATCGTGTCTTCCATCCTCCATAAGAATAAGTAAGATTGATCGAGTTTGTATGTATATTTTACAGATGATAAATAGTTCGAATCATTTTTACAGCTTTTTGCTGATCTTGATTTTTTTTTTCTGAATCGTAGGTAGGACAATGCCTTGATTGTCCTACCCAGGTTTTTTTGTGCGTAGTACATGTTCTACCTGTCCTACCCACTTCCCGCGCCACTGGTTTCGCCATGATCCTCGTTTCGGTTACTTTAGGTGAAAAATCTCGAGATCCAAAGATGGCCACCACAATGGCAGACTTGTACCCCTACTCACGTTTTCAATGGCACTGAAATGGAGAACTAGTTGACAAAAGTTTCTGATCTTCTTATTTTAAGCATAAAGCCAACATAAAAAGTGCGCTGTTGTTGGATGCTTTCTTAACGAAATTTGTGCCTTTGGAGCTTAGTGCAATCTGAGAAAATAATTCCAAACTTTTTCAGCTTAGTAAATATAATAGGTGTTCTCACTCATCCAACAATTTCCTGGAGAGGATACCTTCAATCTTCCGGTGTAATAAACAATCTTTTGATAGTTTATCAATATGGTTGAGACCATAACCATTCATATAAAAAAACGGAGTATTTTATGAATAAGTACCGATGTTCTAGTTCCTCCCTGGGCTTCATAGAAAAAGCATCCAGCATAGCTGGTAGTAAGCCTGGACTGGGCACTGTTGTCCTTCTGACATCAGTCAGAGTGAGGAGTCTGTCAACCAGGAGGTGCGGCTCAAACAGTGTATGTTCTGGCATCCAGCGACTAAGTATGAAATGCTATGTCACGTCAGCTACACTTAAGGTGACAGCTCTTAGTGTTGTGCTTTGCTTATCATCGCATCGATGAAAGATCATACGGGAACGTCATCGGAAGAGTCATCGGTGAGTTACTGGGGCTTTATCCGGGTTGTTCTTGGGGGTCGTCTAAATGACGACGGGTCTGGAGGGCCCTCCTAGGGGGCATTACCACTCTATATCACAAGACCAGGGTGATAGTAATCACGCTGGGCCAACTCTGCCTGGTTTAATGGATCGGGATGGATTCGTATTCAGGGTATCGACTGGAGACCTTTACCAGAACCCCCTTTTATGATGAGAAAAACTGTGCACTAATCAACTGGTGGAGAGATTGAAGGAGCTTCTCCTGAACCAGGAGGTAAAACATACGCCCTCAAGGTTCGGCAACTGACCTTCTACCAAAAGCTGTTCGACATGAAAAAAACTCCACGATGCAATAGCCAAAGAAATTCGGAAGATCCTCAGTAAGACCGGCGAAAAACAAATTAATACTCCTACTCTCATTGTCACAACCAGAGGAACAGTTTGACCTGAATTCTTGGACTTTATTCGGTTTTATTCGTTGTCGTACTCGCCCCTATTACCCATCATCCATGCAATGTTTTGCTTGCTGGACTTTCGGTCATACTCGATCTCGATTGAATTGCTCTCCCATCTGTGGAAGATGTGAGCAAAATCACGCCTTCGAGCTTGAACACCCGTGCATAGCTGCAAAATATTGTAAAAAGTGCGAATCTAGTGATCATGGTGTTGGTTATCGTTCATGTCCGGAGTACATATATCAAGGAATCCGTGTAGACTCCTACTTATCCTATGATGGTGCCCGTCGGAAGTATAAGAAGGCCTTGTCTTCACCGAAAAATCGACTCTCTTATAGCAACCATCGAAAAAAAGGATCAGCGTATAGAACAGCTTGAAGCTACCCCTGCGCAACGCTTGTCTACTGCTGCCACCACCACAGTTCCAAATGTTTCTTCCCAAACTGAACTACAATGATGAATATGAACTTTCTTCCGAAGATAAAATTTCTGTACCTGCCCCTCTCCAAGTAAACACTGCTTCCCTTTCAACACTACCATCTAAAATGATCGTTGGAACCAAATCCACACCTACTGCCTCCGCAGTTCTGCAAAAAAGCTCCTATTGCATGGAGTCCAGTAAGAAATCTTCCCCATCTCCAGCCAATATCAACGACAAGTCTAACACCGACCCTCTCGACAACGTAACCCCAAATCCATTAAGATCTGCCGCTAAAACCTTAGCAATCGATGTTTCTACTCTCAATATAAACTCTGATGTCTCGTCCGACTCAAGTAACAGCCCTAATCAAAACCTACTCAGCCATGACAGTACTCCCAGACCCTCCCCTAAATCCCGTGTTCAGAACGAAAAGATGCCCAAAACCGCATTGCGTGCGGTATCTCCTGGTTCTGCCAACAAGCGAACCTTAAGGGACGCCCGAACACAACAGCAATACCACAAACAATGACAAGCCTTTTTCAAACTTTGCACCGGACATTCGGAGCATCTTTGACCGGAAGTAAAACCTCTATCGGAACCTTAGGACCGACCTCGGCGTTCGAGCTGCGAGCCTAATGAAAATCTAATCAGAAACAGTGCCTCGGATAGCCGGAGCACCGGAAGACCGGAAGTTATGCCCCTACCGGAACGACTTTGGTGCCCGATGGACGAAGATGCAATTAATGCGAAGAAAAATCCAACGATACCCTCTGGTAGCTAGAGACCCGACATTGCGGACATCATTCCCACACCGGAACTGGCGAACCACCTTCAGCGCCGGAGGGAAGTTGAAGGAGGGACGGACAAAGGTCAACCAACTAATCCCCCTCACGACGAGGGAAGTGAAGCCTTAGTTATTGTCGAAACGCACAAGGGGAGTAATCCTCGTACTCCAAAGGACTCCGTGGGAGTTCACCGTAACCCTCGAAACAGCGTTAAGGACATTCCTGGGCACCCCAAGCACTTCAAATCGTGCAGTAAGTCCCATAATACTATTCCATATCCCATTGGATACACTGCTCTCCCAGTGTAAAGTTCGCTGTCATCTTCCATCGGTGGATCTCTTCATTCATTTACCTGTAAATTGGGCCACATCGTTCCAAAGGCAGTCCAGGCACCGTTATGGCAGCAGGCCCCACAGACAAACTTCGTATAATCGTAGTCGTGAATTAGCTATTTCCAAAACCTCTCATCCTTCGCCTGCACTCCCAAAGCCAGTCGACTTCTTACTTCAGTGGAATATGAATGGATTTTTTAACAACCTCGCAAGCAACAAGCTTCTAACAAGTTCAATTGCACCAAGGTGCCTAGCTCTGCAGGAAGTGAACAGGGACACAACCGAACAGCTCAGTCGATCTCTACGTGGCCTACCGTTGGGCCCTTTTTTGAGGTACCAACTTAAGACATTCCGTTGCAGTCGGAGTCTTGGCCTCAATTCCTTTTGAAGTCCTTAGGCACGAAACCGACCTTCCAGCCGTTGGAGTGCGTCTCCATGGACCCTTCAACATCAGCGTAGTAAATATTTATATTCCCTACCAAATCTTCAAGAACACTCCACAGACTCCTTAAAGTAATATCTGATCCAGTCCTGATCCTAGTACAATGCGAGTGTATTTGACAGCTGCTACGGATTGATTCGACTTAGCTTAAAGAGTGTACGGGACGAAAAATAAATGTACAAAAGAACTTAGAAAATAGCGTTTTATGCGAGGAAATTTAATGAGCTGACGATTTCATGCACCGTGTTTTGCGGGTTTATTGTAATTTGTATGAATAAACGAGTTAAAACTGTTATGCGACTTCTGGTTGTCAGGGTCTGACTTTCATGGCAATGATCTAGGACAGGACGTGACAGCTCAACTATGACTGCCCCGTTGTTGTTCAGTCGATAACCTTGACGATACAAGAGCCAGTGCTACCAGTATCCTTTTTAAATAAATCCTGTGAACATATTCAAATATCAAGGTTCATAATGTTGTTGTTTCTTGCACGCTTCATTCACACAGTGCAATAGAGGATGTTAGCTTATTTAAAAATCAGGTTTTTACTCAAAACCGGCGAGATTTTTAGAGAAAGTTGACACAATTTCCATTATTTTGCTTTCATTTATGCATGTTTTAATTATTTTTGCATTGTAAAAGCACATGCGGTAATCATAACATCGAATATAAATGGATATGAAACAAAAAGATTTCATGAAAAATTTCCAAACTTTTGATAAAAACTCTAATTTATGAACTAGCAACACGGCCAGACTAGCAACAAAGTGCCCTGTTGTAATCCAACTCAACGATGTGAAAGTAGGCCTTTGCCAAACCGACCAATGAGAATTGGTCTTTTTTGACAGGCAATTGGTTTCATTTTTGTACTTCGACCTGACACGTCTTGTCTTAGGTAATGATCATTACCCTATTCACATTTCCACCAACGTCGCTTCACCGGCAGCACTCAGTCTTCAAAAAATCCCACTCCAAGAGCTGCTAAGATCAAAAACCATCAGAGCAAGATTTATTCCGCGCGCACATTTTGTTCAAATCCAGGCATGCAATGAATCACGCCACGTGTATGAGAGGATTGAATCCCAGGATTCAATCATTGATCGACTGTTAGCTGGGTAAATGAATCAAGTAAGCATTGCATATCGGTTGACTTGTCTGACAGGACAATAGAAATATTAGTAGTAGAACGCTAATGGCGTTGTTGTCACAAAACTGATTTTAATTATTATTACCTTAAATTATGGATTTCCATTGTTTGTTCAATACCATGTCGCTGTTTTGGTTTCTAAAATTAATCTGACACTTTGAGGCCCGGTACTCAAGCTGTCAGTTCGTGGCAAACTAGATGTTGGTAACACGAACAGCAGCGACATTAGCATTCTTAGGTTAAGGTGAGGATGAATCGAAGCCAAACTTCAAATTTTCAAGAGCACGGATCTGGAGAACCAAACTTCCGTTTAAGCTGAAAACTTAATCGATTGGTCACTAGCTGGAGGTGACCAATCGATTAGGTTTTCAGCTCAAACGGATGTTTGGTTCTCCAGATCCGTGCTCTTGAAAATTTGAACTTTGGCTACGATTCATCTTCACCTTAATGCTTCTACTGACAGGACACACTTGGAATTTGGCTGAAAGATTCTATCATGCACAGCTGCTTCCAATCTCTTCAAATGAACGGTATCTGGAAACCAACGACAAATTTTGTTAACGTTCTGATCTAACGTAATGACTTCTCATATACACGGGGCTTCCAGCTCCTAAACAGAAAATATAAATCAGGTGTAATCAGGAGTTTAAGATTGAATTTCCACATGTCTGGATTCAAAGAAGTTCTGGCGTTCATATCTTTTTCTAAACTAGTTTTTCCTTGAGTGGAAATTAACGCAAGTAATGCAAATTTGCAGTGGTATGATACAATTTCTGCTCTATTTTACTTGTTGAATTTCATTGCCCTGCATACTATTTCGTCACCCGTTCGATGTGCAAGTTTTATTTGTCCCAATCCTCTATAAAATGTCAAATATTCCCGATGAACAACATTTTACCTTCACTCGATTGCCTATGAGCGTAATGAAAGAGATTCAGTCATGAGATTGAATCTTTGCATAAATCATGCACGCTAAGATTAGAAAATTCGGGATTCGAAATGATCCCGCGCATTGAGATGTTTTCAAAGCATGCTTGTTTAAATCTGGGAGCAGAAGGATGCTCTTAGAAGACTGGCAGCACTCGTAGTCCAAGATGGTTGTACGAAAAAATCGATTGGGACAGTAGCGCAACCAGAATTTGGCTCAAGGGGGGGTTTCGTAAAGTTAGGTACCATAATCCGGGGTATCATTGATCAGCGGGGTAACATTGATAGGAGTGACCCATCCCATAAAAAGTTCGCATTATCATTTATTGATGGAATATTTCCAAATCATGAATGGTGCTTCTCTTTCTTATATTCACCAGCTGATAAAAGTGAAGATTTTTGCGAAAATTGCGTTTACCTTATGCGTAAATTTGACAACTTTTCGAAACAATGATTAACATTACCAAACATTCATGTCTCACATAAGTTCTGTAAGTGATATGAGCAAGGAAAATGCGGTTCTTACTTAAAACGGCATCGTCTAAAACGATTCCGTTGTCAAAACTTTCACAAGTATGTTCAATTAGGCAACATTACCGAATTTCTGTTAAGAATGTAACTTTCCCTTAGGAAATTGCCTACCTTTAGGCGTATTCCGTGGTTCGAGATGTTTTAAATTTTAAAATAACTCAAAAAGTAAATGACTTGTAAGCATTTGGCCTTCATATTCGGCTTCAGGGGCTATGATTTTAGTAAGTAACGACATTTTCAATATTACCGAACGTTGTTTATATAGGTGATCAATGTTACCCCATATCAGCTAAATAAAAATATCACTCAAAACATTTTTTTTTTTGACATGCTTAAATCGTTCAAAAAACAAAATAAAGTATATAGTCACGAGCTATGGGTGGCAGTACTTGTTTTAAAAATATGAAATTTGCAATTATTGCATTTTCGAACCAAATATTTAAGAAATATTCAAAAAAATGATCAATGTTACCCCGGATTACGGTACCTACCTTGATACCTTGATGGCTAAAGCGTAGCGTCACGGCATTGCCGGGCGTATTGTAGAGCTCCATCTTCATCGGTCTTAGGCGAAAAATCTCCAGTTGCCCCGAACGTTTAGAATCGCTAGGTATTCTTCCAATGCGTACAGCCAGCGTTTTCGTGGTATTGTCCGCAGTACTTTACGCTCAAAAACACCGCGGCACCGGTCTGACTCTTTCAACGTCCACGCTTCGTGCCCGTAGATAGCCACCGGAAGAATCAATGTTTTATACAGGGCGAATTTTGTTTCCGTTTGCAAGCTGCGGGACCTAATCTGGTTACGTAGTCCATAAAAGGCCCTATTCGCAGCCGCAACACGTCTTTTCACTTCGCGGGAAACTTCGTTGTCGCATGTCACAAGTGTTCCAAGGTAAACAAATTCTTCAACAACTTCAAACACATCCCCCTCAAACACTACCTAAGCACCTACACCACCATGCCTGACTCTATCTCTACCTGCAACCATGTACTTCGTGTTGGTAGAATTAATGGTCAGGCCTATCCTCGCTGTCTCCCTCTTCAGAGGCACGAAGGCCTCTTCCACATACCGGTGATCGATTCCAAGCAAAGTTAGGTAAGGTAATGTTTTTTCGTAAAATTAATGAAAAAGACCCAACAGCTTCTCCTGATTATCAAAGGCATATATTTTTATATAAAATTACATAACTAGTTAAAGGAATTCACTTGAAGCTGGTGAAATTTTCCAAAATTTTTCGAAATATGCTTGTGGACGATAAACGAACATTTTAGTTCTGAAGAATGTTTCATTAATTATAAAAATTGTTCTTTTAATTGTACGAAAAATTTTATTTTCCAATATGAATGGTTAAACGCGATTACAATATTCTGAAATTGAGTTTATCTACATCCTTCGTAGTTTGTTGAAAAGTTTAGATGCATATACATTAGCATTCAATCACTCTTCGCCTGCGCTACTCTTTCAACATGTTTTCAAGTTTTTCAACGAACAGAACCTTTCAGCGCAAGAAGTTGCAGTACGAAGCATTGCAATTATAATAAGCAGTTGACCGAAGGCAAATTAGCATTGCAGATTTTAAAGCATTTCCAGTTTGTAGACGAATATTTGTGATTTTTAGCGGAACCTCTACCTTCCTAAATATTTCCCTGCATTTTCAATTGTAATAATTAAAAACTAATGATTTGCTTCTCCGGGAATTCACGTGCTTTCTGAGAATCGTAAAATATGGTTAAATACTGAGCCGAGTAAAAGATTTTTAAAGTAACAGAGGTTCCATCAATCAGCTGTTTCAACGGTCTTTATATGCAATCTCAATATAGTATATTTGGTCGGCGTTAAGTCAGAGTGGACCTAGTGACGTTTTTCATATCTTGAGAAAAATGGGTTCAAAGTCTAACACTCTGTAATTTTTGAACTCGTTTAAATTTTGGTTCAATATTTCTACACATATTTGTGTTACTTTCGAACAATATAATGTGAAGTGATAAACATGAAAAATCATAATCCAAACCTTATAGAACGATTTTCTGATGGACTATGTGTACATCGTCCACTCTGACTGAACTAAAGACCACAGTGGTCAAACTGGGTGCATATCTCTAAGATAAACAAATTATCAAGACCCTTCGACACCAGTATCGTAAATTCTTCAATAATCCATATCGTCAATACCGAAATCAGTGGCATTACGATAGCTTGAAAATTAAGGTTTTGCAGGGTCAGGGTATTGAAGACCACATATATTCAAATATGTGTTCAGTCAGAGTGTACCAAGTGAAAATCTTGAGTATCGACCAAAATATACTGGTATGATAAGCGGGTTCTAGCACATTCCATACATATACCATAGAACTTCTATCGGACTCTGAAATTGACTTAAAAAAATACAATAATCAATCAGTTTATTGCTTTTCAACACTTGGTCCACTCTATCTGCACAGAAACGCCACTGGATTGAGATAACTATGAACAAAACTTCCGGAAATCATCTAGGGGTCGCGAATCTGCTCATTTGCAAAAGCTCACTGACATAATTATCAAAGCTGCCAAGTCTTCCATACCTCGCGCACCCGGATAGCAATAAAGGCCAGGAGGCAAGCTTCGCGCGCCGTCAAACTCCCCAGACAACCAGAATGTACGCATAACAAAATCACCTTTTGTGTTATGCGATGCTTATATGTGCAAAGTTTCACGTATAAGATGTCGGAAAAAGGATTTATACGTACAAAAGCGGAGGCGATATACGTGCATATTTTATATGATGAAACATAACATGCAATGCGAGTGAGTAGATTTTCTTGCGAATTAGTCTGTACTCTTATGCGGCTTTATTTATGATAACAAAATTTATTTGACAGCTGCTACGGATTGATCCGACTTACTTTGTACAAGTATACGGGACGAAATGGGCTATATATGAACTCATAAAATAGCGTTTTATGCGAGGAAACTCATCGATCAAACGATTTAATCCACCATGTAGAGCGGGAGTGATGCAGTTTGTACAAATAAGCGAATTTGTTCGTATATTGCTATGCGACTTCTGGTTGTTTGGGTCATTCCCATAGGCGATCCTAGCAGAGAGAATGGTTTGAACTTATACCGAAGCCGGCAAAATGAATGCAAAAAGATCATTGCAGACGCCAAACGCAATAGGTAGCAATGTATAAGTAGGCACTTCAAGACGAAATTCTCTCTCTTTCGCTCTTCAACAAAACTTGAAAACAATGGTGCCAGTACCTGACAACTTTGACAGATATTGGCACCGTTGTTTTCAGATTCCTTGAAGGAGGGAAAGAGAGTGATTTTCTGATGACGTCACCGTGCAATGAGCAATAGTACCCAAATGGCGAGCTTTACAATCAAATAGATCACGTTTGGTGACCGGCCGGCATTTTTCGGATGTCATCGATGTGAGGACCTTCAGAGGTCCAAACATCGACTCTGATCGCCATCTCGTTGTCAGTTAAATTCGTACACGGTTTTCTACTGCGGCAAACACAAGAACACAGCGACCATTGCATTTCAATATCCAGCGCTTATTAACAGACGGTGTAGCAGTCGAATACCGCCGGAAGCTTGATGAGCGGATAAGAGGATCCAACGTAGGTGACAACCTCAACAATCTGTTGGAGTTTATCTACGGTGGTGCGATGAGCACAGCAACGCTAGAGGTGGTAGGCACTGCCAAGAGATGCCCAGAAAGGATTGGTTTGATGAGGAGTGCCAAAAAGTGACAGATGAGAAGAATGTTGCCAGAAGCCGGGTGTTAGTGTCTGGCACCCGGCAGAATAGAGAGTGGAGGCGAGATCAGTCCAAAAAAGATTCACCACAGAATGAAAAAGCAGTATAAGTCATTATGGAGGCGTAAAGCATGGAACAAAACGATATGCGGGGATTTTATGGGAATTTTATTTTTTGAAAGATGACCTCAATTTTTGTTTTTTTTTGTATTGAATTCAATTGAAATAAAATAACAAAATTAGAATAATAAATCTTCGAGCTGTTTAGTAGAATACCTATGAGTAGATGAAAATCCCCGAATTTAGTACTATACCATTTAATTCCACTAGCGTTTGTATCCTTTGACAGATACGCGTATTTCGACCTCTGATCTGAAAATTAGAATATCTAGCTTCTGATTTGATGGTGCCCAAATGCTTTGGCAAAAAAAGCAACGTGTTGAAATTCATCTAAAAAAGGTGAAAGACCGAACGTTGAAAGGATTCAAGTTTAAAGATAGAGATAGAGTGAACAAGAGGTTAAACCATTTCTAAAGGATGAATTTCTAACTTAGGAAATCATTTTCGACTTTTCGTCTTCTAAAATTTTGTATTTCGATTACTTGTCCCTAAACAAGTTGTTTGTAGCCAGTTTCATAGCCAGAGTACAAACGAGCAGAACCTTGTTATCATAGTAAGCCATGAATTTAAATTTGAATAAATCCTCATTCTGTCTGTAACGTTAATCATAATCAGACGTGTTTTATTTCGATCTAAGAACCTTTAGGTTGTTGGCCCAGACGATTGTTTACTTTAGTAACGGCCAAACAAGTGTGAAAATTTTTCACTGAAGGTTTCCGATCTCAAGATTTCTTCGCGTTCATGAATCAAGATGTCTCAAGCCAACGAAAACCAATCCGGTTCCGGAGATGGAATCCGAAGACCTGCCGGAGATGGGAACGGAGGACTTGCCGGAGTTGGAGGCGGAAGACTACTCGGATGCGGAGGTGTGACGCTGCCCGTTGTGGAACGGCTTCGTGGGCGAGAAAACTGCTCGTCATGGGCATTTGCGACCAAAATGCTACTGATCCGTGAGGGAACGTGGGATACCGTAAATGCACCGGAAGAAGGTGACCCGGAGAACGCGCTGTCTCTGAGGGCACTAGCTACCATTTGCCTCAGCATCGAGCCGATCAACTATAGCTTGGTGCAATCGACAAACACAGCGAAGCAAGCATGGGACAACCTCAAAAACGCTTTCCAGGATGACGGGATGACTCGGCGGATCGGATTGCTGCGTAAGTTGACCAGTATTCGGTTAGGAGATTATTCCACCGTCGAAGCGTACGTCAACGAAATGATGTGCACTAGTCATAAGCTGAGCGAAGCGGGATTCAAGGTCGACGACGAGTGGTTGGCCAGTCTGCTGCTGATGGGACTCCCCGAGGTGTACGAACCAATGATAATGATCCTCGAGGCGTCTGGAAGAAAAATTACGGCGGACGCTGTGAAGGCCAAGATACTGCAAGACGTCAAGGTTTCCGGCGGTTCAAGCTCGAGCGGACAAGATGGTGCGTTTTATTCCCAGCGAAAAGGATCGAAGTCTTCGTCCAACAAGGCCGGCGTGAAGCGCTATCGATGCAAGCGATTGGGGCACTACGCTGCGGAGTGTCCGGTGAAGGATGAGAAGAAGAAGCCCAAATTCGATACGCATGCTGCGTTTACAGTTAACGAGTCGTCCAGCAAGCGCGAGGTGAGTTGGATTTTCGATTCTGGGGCTACCTCGCACATGTGCAACGGTGGAGTCGCATTGGACGGTGCGAAAGATGTTCAGCAGCAAATTAGCGTGGCGAATAATGCGGTTTCGACGGTAGAAGCTGTTGGTAACGTGAAGCTCAAAGCGGATGTCGGGGATGGCACCTGCAATGTTTCTTTGTCCAACGTGCTGAGCATCCCTGATCTGGCGATCAATTTGATATCCGTGAGTAAAATTTGCAGCAACGATTACACGGTGATGTTCTCGAAGGATGCATGTGAGGTGCGATCGGCTTCCAACAAGGTGGTGGCCATTGGACGAGCAGTTGGCGGTCTCTACAAATCGTGTGTAGCCGACGAACAAGTTACGTGCACGGCCAAGGAAGAATTCGATATGGAATTGTGGCACCGTCGAATGGGGCATTTGAACATGCACGGACTGAAGACGCTTCGGTCCATAGCCACGGGAATCGATTTCGAGAATGCAGATGTGAAGCCCTGTGTTGCGTGTTTGAAGGGCAAGCACTTTCGTCACCCCTTCAAGAAAAGTGGCCATCGTGCAAGTGAGGTGTTGGAACTGATTCACAGTGACCTGTGCGGCCCAATGGAGAATGCGTCGATCGGTGGCAGTCGTTATTTTCTTACGTTCATCGACGATAACAGTCGTAAAATTTTCGTCTATTTTCTGAAGTCCAAGAAGCAAGTGCTGGAATGCTTTCAAGATTTCAAATCGCTGGTGGAAAACGGCGGTCCGATAATGGCTCAGAATACGTGAACGGCGAAATGGAGAAGTTTCTTCGCAAATCCGGGATTCATCACAAGGTAACGGTACCATACAATCCGGAGCAAAACGGTCTTGCTGAGAGAGCGAACCGTACGATAGTCGAGCGGGCACGATGCCTGCTGTTCGATGCCAATTTGGAGAAGCGTTTCTGGGCGGAAGCTGTTTCAACTGCTGTGTTCCTGATCAACCGATCACCGACAAAAGGTTTGCGAGTGACTCCGGAGGAATGATTCAGCGGTAAGCGGCCGGACTTATCGGAGCTACGTGTGTTTGGCGCAAAAGTGATGTGTCACGTGGCCAAAGCGAAGCGATTGAAGTGGGATCTGAAATCCGAACCTGGCATCTTTGTTGGGTATTCCGAACGTTCGAAGGGGCTTCGAGTGTTCAACCCAAGAACTGGCAAAGTGTTCGTGTCCCGGGACGTTGTTTTCCTGAGCGAAGCTAGCGGAAATGTTATGAAATTTGAGCCCGTACCTAAAACGAAAATGGAGTTAGTGAGTGACGAAATTGTTGAAGGTGATGAAGAAGCCGTATCGCGTACGATCTCGGCCGGGGCCGACAATTCAGAGCCGGAAGTCCCGCTGGTGGAGGACGATTTGGAGTACGAGACGGATTACGATAGTGCGAATGATACCATTGAGACGATTCGCACGATTTCGCCTGCGCTCCCCTCGCAACAAGAGGATCAGCAATATGCTGTAAGGCGCAGCGGGCGGGAGCGCTGTACCCCAGGCAAGTATCTTAATTTCGATATGACGTATAGTGTACTTCCTGAAACGTTTGTTGCATACCAGGTGATCGACGAGTATGAACGAGCAACCGAACCACAATCGGTCCGTGAGGCCATGGAAGCAGAAATGCAGGCGTTAAAAACGAATAAGACGTGGAAGTTGACCGAGCTACCACCGGGAAGAAAGTCTCTGAGGTGTAAATGGGTCTTCAAGCGGAAGCTCAACCCGGACGGATCTATCGAGAGATACAAGTCAAGACTAGTGATTAAAGGTTTCTCCCAAGTCAAGGGAGTTGATTTCAACGAAACCTACTCTCCGGTAATGAGGTATGCGAGCATCCGTTTCTTGTTAGCCTTGGCGGCACAGCAAGACATGCACATACACCAAATGGATGCGGTAACGGCGTTTCTTCAAGGAGATTTGTCCGGCGAAGAAATTTATATGGAGCAGCCGGAGAGATTCATCGACAAGAATGCTCCGAAGAAAGTGTGTCGATTGTTGAAGGCACTATACGGCCTGAAACAAGCGAGCCGTGTCAGGAACATGAAATTGGACGCGGAAGTGAAGCGTACCGCCGTTCGGGGTGACATTGGGCCTAGGGGGTAACTTTGACCGCCTCTTTCGATGCATCTCATGGCTAGTAGGAACGTCAAAAAACTACTCTATGACCATTTATTGGCTGTTTATAACGTATTCTTGAAGCTTGACTCATTGTTTTCATTATTCTGGCATTAGCTTGCTGTAAAAACCTTGGCCCAATGTCACCCCGCCTTACGGTATGGGATTCAAACGATCTAGTTTCGATCCGTGCGTTTATTTCAAGATTGATGGTGACACAATCCTTGTGATCGCCGTCTACGTGGATGATTTTTTGCTGTTTTCAACAGATGAGAAGCTGGTCGAAAATGTGAAAAAGCAACTGATGACGAAATTCCACATGAAGGACCTGGGAGAGGCCAAGCAGGTACTCGGTATGCGAATAATCAGAGATAACGACGCTGTTATGCTAGATCAAGAGCGCTACGTGGACGGACTACTGGAGCGAATCAACATGACTGAATGCAATACTGTGTTAACGCCCATGGACCAACATAACCGTTTGACGAAAACTGGATCAAGAACGGAAGAAGAACGGCAACGTATGGAAAAGGTTCCATTTCGTCAATTGGTGGGAGGGTTGCAGTTTATCGCGCACTGCACGCGTCCAGATATCGCTTACGCCGTGAATGCAGTGAGTAGCTTCACCCGAGCAGTAGAAAATAACTTCTGAATACCAAACTAAGGTATTCCATAGCAGATAATTTCCAATACTTACAACCTGAATGAGGTATGAATGAGCCCCGCATAAGAGGTAAAATACCTTAAATAATATCTCAAGCATATTTTACGAACTGATAACTAGATCAGGTATTGTAATACCTCAATAATACTTGATGGATTTTCATATAAAAGTGAAATTTTTCAATACCTCCAGCAGACCTCAATAGCTGTTTGATACCTCAATGAAGTATTTTTAATTGTTTTAAAGTTTTTTTCTATACCATTATAGGGTAACGGTCGTATGTTGGACCCCCTAAGGAAGTGATTTTTGTTTTGTGTCCCAATTAATTAATTGCACAGCGTAACCAAGTCAAAGAACATGTCAAAATATAGAGAAAAACTTCCTCTACGAGATAAAAATGCCCAAACGGTCATGTAGGATCCAAAAAACGTCGAAAATAATTGAATTGTGAAGCACTGTTTTTCATTATTTTGGACACACCAATACATTTTGGACCCTCAAAGTATATATTTTGGACCTCTGGCAGTTTTTTGTATCGTTTGGCGACAAAGTCCATGACACTGGATGTATAATATGCTTGCCCATAGTCTAATCAATCGATCGACAATGGAAAATCGAAGAAATTCTACGCTTTTTGTCCAGAAATTTGAAAAAAAGTTTATGTTTACATTTGAAAATTTTTGACGGCTTCAATTTCTGTGTGTAGCGTGTTGTAACGGTTGCATCGATGCACCGATTAAATTAAATTAATTTCAGATAAAATAAACACATTTTCTTTTTACAAACGGTTGATGCAAGTGCGGAATAGTCATATCTAAATGACATGCAAATTGAGTTGGTCTTTCGATTCAAACTGGGAAATTTGCAGGAAAATGGCCAAGGGGGTCCAAAATATATAGGGGTCCAAAATATATTGGTTACCCTAATACCAAATTTAGGTATTGACACCTGAACAATACCTAATTTTGGTATGATACCAAAATATAGTATGCATAAGTTATTGGGGAGTTATTTGTTCCTCCTCGGGCAGCAGTGACCCCAGCGAAGTGCATTGGATAGCGGCGAAGAGAATCCTCCGATATCTAAAGGGCACTAAGTCCATGAAGCTAGCATTCCGAAAGCACTCTTGTCCATCATTCGTAGGGTTCAGTGATGCAGATTGGGGTAATGACCTCGAGACCCGTCGTTCAATCACAGGATATGCGTTCCAATACGGTGGTGGATCGGTGGCATGGAGGCGTCAACCAACGGTGGCGTTATCTACTACAGAGGCGGAGTACATGGCTCTGTCGGGGGCAACGCAGGAAGCAGTTTGGTGGCGTGGATTCCTTGGCGAGATGTTCCAAATAGATCTCACGGTCTCTATCTTCTGTGACAACCAAAGCGCGATCTGTTTGGCACAAAAGGAGATAGGATATTCGCCTCGAAGCAAACACATCGACTTGAGGCACCACTTTATAAGAGAGCAATGCGATCTCGTTACATCACATCAAATCGGAGCTTCAGAAGGCGGACATTCTCACCAAACCCGTTCCTGGTGGTCGTTTTGCGGAAGCTGTAAATAGTTTAGGAGTTAATTAAATTCACGGTTTAGAAGGGGATGTTATCATAGTAAGCCATGAATTTCAATTTGAATAAATCCTCATTCTGTCTGTAACGTTAATCAAAATCAGACGTGTTTTATTTCGATCTAAGAACCTTTAAACCTTATCCATACAATACATTAAATTGCGTGGTTTTCAATAACTTGATGGATCCGCTTGAGTTTGATTGACCGCTTAACTAATAATTTTAGCACTGTAAGAGCTTCAGAAAATTGCTGCAGAATACCTTTTTTCCAAATTTCTCCATTGTAATTTCCATGTAAACCTACTTTGTCTTTGGGCCAAATTTAAATCACTACGTAGAAAGCTGAAAATTTCACAAAACATTTTTTTATGGTATGAATAGTAAGGAAGATATGGGAGATTGAATGTTCAAACTTTTTTAAATTTTGAACAGCCCTACTGATAGTGCGAGCGCTCTCGAATTGCGAGATTTTCTTGAAATAGATACCAACACTTTTTCTAGGCATTTCTTTAAGGATTTCACTATAAATTGTTCAAGAAGGTATTATCTTCCTCTTCCCATAAATGACGTGGTTTATGGACGGATCCTTAGCTAATTCTCAAAAGGATAATTGTGAGAATCAGTTCAACTACCTGATAATCTCTTGCAGTTTCTTAGCGGATTGCATCAAAAACCAGAGACATGTTTTCCTAGTCAGCATTTTGGCCGAGAATATTAACCGTTAAAAAAGCATGAATACTTACATAAAAATACGAATGCTGATTGATGTCATATTTTCGGCTAGGCTTGTAGTACAAATGAACAAAAATCATTACCTGTGGACCATAAAATATTGTTCCTAGTTGACTCTGCCGAGCGACAACCTGTGAAGTTGAAGAGCACCACAAAATG
This sequence comes from Aedes aegypti, assembly GCF_002204515.2. Taxonomy (NCBI): domain Eukaryota; kingdom Metazoa; phylum Arthropoda; class Insecta; order Diptera; family Culicidae; genus Aedes; species Aedes aegypti. The sequence continues at coordinate 346,809,097 of NC_035108.1, forward strand.
GCAAATGAATCTTCCGACGATATGCGTCGAAATTGATGTACCTTCTCTGGTGCAGAAAATGATGGAATATGCGTCAGATCCCTCATATTGCGAGCCCACTTTCCTCGGCAAACCTCTCCGGGCGGAAGCGGGTCGAAGGTGCCTGAATTTTAATCAAACCGAAACGACGCACATTAGAGCTGCTCCAGATGGCTTGGCTGCTGCTGCAACTGGGGAACTTTTTCCAGTCGGTGAAAGCAAAGGCCCGCTTCTGGAATCGAGCAAGAAATTATTCCTCATAAATCTGATGGGGGTGTTATGCTCGACTAAATGTGTCGCTTTGTGTGCCGTGGCTGCTGAATGATGGACTGAGGTGGGTCAGAGATGATGGGGTTATATGCATCACCTAGGAAAAAAAAACCTAGCTTTGATTTAAATTAAGCCAAAAACGATGTTTCGACTGGATTTACAGGGAAGTCACTAAGAATTAAAAAAAAAAGTCGGGACTGGTTTACCTCAGAGCCAACTTGAACACAAAAAAAAATACGTCAATAGTAATCGTGATGTTAACAATTATTTGCAAACAAAAATTGAAACATTAATGTTTTCAGACGGAATATATTACTGACAAATGAGAAATGCCAGGGTTGTTTAAATTATAAAATCGGACAAAAATCCTTCAGAAGCTTCTAGCTATTGTCCAATTAGCTTACTTTCCTCTATCAGTAAACTTTTAAAAACACATTTTGCACATAATGATGGTCTACATCAACGAAAACTCAATATTTGCCAATGAACCATTCGGAATCCGACATTAACATTCAACCATTAATCAACTTTTGCGTATAATGAATTTGAACCGTTCCAACAAATTTGAAGGCTATCCAACTGGTTTTGCTGTTCTAGACATAGAAAAATCATTTAACAGTGCTTGGCATGAAGGTTTGATTGTAAAATTAAAAACTTTAATTTCCTTGTTGGAATAATTCAACTCTGAATCTTCAAATTTTCTTTTATTCCTTGTATGAAAAAAAAGTTGACCAAAACACCTTTTATCTTGGATACATTGCTGTGACGCGTTTAACCCCAACGGTGCATTTTAGCCCAGTTCCCCCATACAGTACGGTTGATCATCATCGTCGAAGTCGTTGTCGTCGTCAGGGCACTAGTAGTCGTTGATGCCGCATGATGTATGATGAGATGCGCCTGGGCTCCGGGTGGTGATACCCATCAACTGCCACCTAAAGTCACCCAACGAACGCCCGGATGGAGAGTTTGCGCCCCGTGCCGTGGAATGAGTTCTTGTGTCAGGGGTCGTTAAATTTTGACGACTAATACTGTTGGGGTGCTGATCTTGCACTGCAACATTGTCGTCGACGCTGGTTGCTTTGTTCCCGAGCGGGATGAGATGGATGTGCCATGGGTGTCTTAATTAAAAGTACTGTACAGCTTGAAGGGTATGCGATATGCATTTTCTAAATGATAGATGGAAGGATTCATGAACCTCTTGGTCAGCGCAACTAGGGTTGTCATGTCTTTACGGCTTAAACCAGTCGACGGTGTTTAAAAAAAAGGCTGTAGTTCGTAGACACAAAAGTCAAATTGAACAAATTAAGATGTAAAATTGTTGAAAACAATGGTATCGTTCTGGTGGACTTCGATCCCATACGCTACCCTGGGCACGTTAACCAACCACGCCACAGAACAGGTAACGATTCTGCAGCGCAATCGGCCAACCTGAAACCAAAGTGCGTTACGACCTCACATTCTCTTGCACAACTCTACATCTCCTTTGGTTCTCATAAATGCTCAATTCGTCTCTCCTAAGCGTACCTACGAGCAACAGTGAGAAAGATTTTATTTCTAGCGTCACATTGTTGGCTTGTTTCCACCGGTTTTTTTTTCTGGGTCAAGATATGCAAAATTTCAAAATTAATATGCCCATTTGGTAGATATTACCCATAGTTTTTAAAAGGTTTCAGGGGGTTTTCATCGATTCCTGAAAATTCGTAGGAAAAACTGAGCGGTTTTCTAAGGTTCTCAAGAGCGTTTCCAGGACTTCAAAGGTTTCGCCATCGATTTTAAAAGGTTACCTATGACATTCGAGGGATTACCATGAGGCCTCTTTGTGTCTTTTCTCTTGGTGCAAATACATAAGGTTGGTGTAAAAATATGAACACACACACTTTTTGAGTGGCTAATTGAGCTCCTACTAGATGGGTGAGCTTCTACTAGAAAATTTGGTTAAATTTTTAAAACGTGATCGGCAAGTGAATGACGACAATCTATGTCCGACGCCATTTTCAAATTCAAGATGGTAACTTCCGGTTTGTGATAATTATTCAAACCCACGAAATATGGATATTTTAGAACGGGTCTGACAAATAGATGACAAAAATGGATGTCAGTCGCCCTTTGCAAACCCAATATGGCGAGTCCCACGAAATATGAGTATGATTGCGTGGGGTTCAAGTGATTTTCGCAATCCGGAAGTCGTCATATTGGATTCCAAATGGCGTCGGATATCGATTTCTGCTATACACTTCCCTACTGCGCGCCCTCTTTGAGTGGAAGTTTTTACACTTTACAGGTTTCTGTCTGCTCTTTGTGCTATGGTTAAAATCTGCTCTTTGCGCGTATTCTGTGAGTTGATGCCAGCCCTGGCCAGGAGTGATTAACATAATGTTTCGATATTTAACCCTTGAGTTGACAATAGTTCCCAGGGATTACCGAGTAATTTCCAAGATTCGGACCCATGGGATTTCAGAGAGGCTCCTGGAAACTTCAAAGGTTTCCAAACAGTGTTTTAAGTTTCCCAGAAGTCCTAAAAGCCAAAGTGATTCCAAAAGAGGATTTTGGTATTCTAGAGGTTTCCAGCGTTTGAAAGCAACTTTCAACAGTTTTTCTGTACATCGAACAGAGCCTGGCAAGCCCTCACGAACTTCTGAGAACATCTAAGAGTATCTTGAGTAACATTGCGGACCACTGTGACCTTTTTCAGAGTTCTTGGGAACATTCTCGATAACCTTAAAAAAAAACTTCTGAAAAGCTCGAGAATCTTTTTGGGTTCCTTATTGAACTATTTGAACTATTTGAAAACCTAACCATTGATATTATTTGTCATTTTTGGGCTTCTTCTGAGACTGATCAAACTTATATTTTGAATAATTGAAAGATATTTTCATAGGTAGGAAGTTTAATACCAGAATATAAAACAATTGATAGCATTTTCTGATTTGAGCTGAATTAACCCCTCTACCGGCAGCTTCATATTTTACCACAATAAAAATATTCAAACCTCGATAACTTTTTTGTTTCTCAATATTTTTGCATCATTTTTTCAAAAACTCTTCCAGTTTTAGAATCTGTGTGGATATTGATCATTGGTCAACTGGGTCCTGAGATATTCCAAACCGACGTGTAGCTATAGCCCACGTAAATATTTCAGGCAACAGAATTTTAATCGTATTCGGATATTCACTCTTCGGAACAATACATGAATGAGAGTATGTTGTGAAAAAATAAAGCGATTTGGTGCAGCCATCTTTGAGTAACGAGCATCCATGTGTCTGGTACCACGGAATCTATGACATTTGGTCGAAAGACATTTGGTCGAATGACATTTAGTCGAATGACGTTTGGTTGAAAGTACATTTGGTCGAATGGACATTTCGTCGAATGGACATTTGGTCGAAAAGGTTTAATTGCAACAGCATTTTATCGCGCATACGCAGAGTAATTGAATAATGAAAAACAAGTATCAACAATTCTACAAACAATTTATATGCGGTTGGCAAAATTTTGTTATTCAATTTTATGAATCCTACTCTCTTTCTTCATTCATGCCTGTTCTGAGAGTCGAGATTAGATGAAATGAAAGTGAGTCGACTTTTGTCACCACAGTCAACTCGTCTTCTGTTACATAATAAGCTCAGTTTTCTCGTTTAATTATTCAAAGCTTCTAACGCAAACCCTATTATTCACTTGAGGTCATCAACACCGTCAGCAAAGCCTATCTTTGCTTGACGAAGCTGGAAGTTGGAAGCCACAATAATCCAATTGCCTATAAGTAAAGTTAAAGATTGGTATGATTTTTTCAGAGTAGCTCAGAGAGCTGCGTGCTTAGCTGGCAGTGCTGCCTGGGCCCTGTTGCCCTTCTGACTTCAGCTAGATTGAGGACGTGCGTCCACCGAGCGTCTTTTCACCAAGAAGGTGCGGCTCAAACAAAGTCTGACTGGCATCCAGCGGCTGAATAAAAAATGATCTTCCCCGGAAGCTACAGCTAAGAAGGTAGCCCCATCACGGTGGTTAGGGAACCTTAGGATAACAACCTACTGTCTCTGAAACATCAAAAAATGTTCAAGAAACTGACAGAGAAAGATTACGAACTGACTTAACGACAACGACTTTTAATGCGAAACAACGGACACGAATTAGAACACGGAACGTACTAACCCTAGCCCAGCAGGGTAAAGGCACAACTCGTCAACGAGGCGTATAGCATGAAGCTCGAGATCCTAGGACTGAGCGAAATCCGTTGGCCAAACCTAGGAGAACACAGAATACTATCGAGACAGATTCTGCTATACTCTGGCCTGCGAGGGGAACACGCTCTTCGGCACCGTGGAGTTGGCTTTCTGCTCAGCGCCCAAGCTTACGCCGCGCTTATGAAGTGGGAGCCTATAAATGAGAGAATAATCGTGGCCCGATTTGGAACACGGGTTCGAAACTTTACCATAGTCCAAAGTTATGCGCCAACCGACGCTGCCGAATTGCAGAACAAAGAGAGCTTTTACAGTCAACTCAATGCTGTCGTGGATAAGATTCCGAATGCAGATATCATGATCTACATCTACAAATTGACCACATCTGTATCAGCCGAAAGTGGAAACGGAGCCTTCTTGATGTGTGGAATAAACATAGCGCTGACATCGTATCCAACCATCACCTTCTCATCGGCAAGGTGCGTCTGCACATTTCGGAAGGCGGCAGCGTAGAAGAACCAACAAGAATAAGCTGGGTGAGCTACGCACTCGGAGAAAACAAAGGATCACCGATGAAACCTGGAGGAAGATAGAGGAGCAGAGAGAAGCCAAAGCCGCGATAGAGCGAGCGAAAATCAGAGGAGCCTAGGCACTTTCCCGTCAACGATACTCAGCTCTAGAAAAGTAAGTAAAACGCTCAAGGCGGGACAAACGAGCGTCGGCGGACTCCCTTGTTGACGAAGGTGAGAAAGCCGCAGCAACCGGTGACATTTGTCTCCTCTATCTATCTCACGATGCCTTAGCGGGCCTTTGAATGACACGACTGGACAGCTATTAACCGACCCCATTGACCAGCTAAAACGCTAGTTTGAGCACTTCGAACAACTTTTGCAAGTACCAACCCAGCCACCAACACCTCAGCATGATCCACCTAGGGTTCGACGTATAATTCGCGTCAACACCGAAGCACTGCAGGAGATAGAAACAGCCTTTTAAAGTATGAAATCTAACAAAGCCCCTGTGGTCGATCGCATATCAGTGGAGATGCTCGAAGCAGACCCCGCAATATCTGCTCAACTGTTACAACTATTCTGCAATATCTGGGACACCGCGATTTTTCCGGCCGACTGAATACAAGACGTGTTAGTTAAAGTACCCAAAAAGGGTGACCTCACTGTATGCGATAATTGACAGGGCGTCATGTTGCTATGTATTGCTCTCAAAGTTCTTTGCATAGTGATCCTAAACCAGATCCAGGAGAAACTCGATGCGACTCTCCGTCGGCAGCAAGCGGGATTCCGTGCAGAACGATCCTGTGTGGACCATTTTGTAACACTCCATATCATCCTGGAGCAAGCCAATGAACTCCAAGAATCCCTGTATATGGTGTTCGCTGACTACGAAAAAGCTTTTGATCGAATCAATCACGAAAATGAGGGATGCCCTGAGCCGCAAGAGTGTTCCTGAGAAAATCATCGGCCTCATCGAAGCGCAGTACAAGGCCTTTACGTGCACAGTATTGCACAACAAAGTCTTGTCTGAATCCGGGTTGTAGCTGGAGTGAGGCAAGGATGTATACTATCACCGCAACTGCCCCTCATCGTAATTGACGAGATCCTGATAAGCGCCATTGACCGTGAACAAAACCATGGGCTGCTATGGCAACCTATTACTATATTACAACCTAGTTCAACGGCGCTCTGATATGCAGAGTAAGCTCGACGATCTTGCCGAACGCTGCTCAACGGGAGGTCTTAACATCAACGTCAACAAGATCAAATCGTGGGATATAAACACGATCAGCCTTACAGTAGCTGGGCAAATAGTGGAGGACGTCGATAACTTCGAAAACCTTAGTAGCCAATTGGCGTCTGGTGGTGGTAGATCAACATAGGTGCACGGATCAAGAAGGCGAGGGCTGTTTTAGCGAGTGTAACCCTCCAATACCTTACCCCCCTTAAGACGGGGTACACTTTTGAATTTTGTGTATTTTTTCGTAACTCGAAACTCGAAATGATTATATTTTTGGCTTAAACCTCAACTCATACCACGCATATTAGAAAAAAATTTTATAACTTCTGAAACTTTTCTGAATTTTTTAATTTTTTTTTTTTGAAAAATTGTATTCTTTTATAACCTACAAATGCCTCGGGTTCATTTAACGTGTAAAATAAAAAATCGTACCTTTTATATTTCTCTACGACAAACCAATCACAGAAGAAGAGCATGGTGGTATTAGAATAATTTCAAACCTGTTTTCCGTTAATTACATGGACAATAAAAAATAGCCAGAAAAAAAATTCCAAAAGTACTGTAAAAACATGAATTTTTATTATTGACTAAAATCAGTAATCAGAAGAGGTTTCAAGAAAAAAAGGAATAGGACATAGAAAATCACTCTTAACCTACTGTCCTTTTTCTCTTGTATTTTTCTTAATAAACGAGATATATAGCCGGAGGCTTGTTCTTCTAGGGGCCAACGGCTTTACTTTACTTCTTCGAATACGTCAAGTTTTGCGTCATAAGTGACTATCTCGGAAATTGGATCGATCCCAGGTCCTCGGCGTGAGAGGCGTGTGTTCTAACCACCATATCAGGTCCATCCCCACCAACTCAGAGGATTCAGGTACAAATATCGAAAGCCTAAACGTCAAATCCCAATCGTACCTGCCACACGATGTACGAATGCGAAAATGGCAGCTTTGGCAAAGAAAGCTCTTAGTTAATAACTGTGGAAATGCTCATTGAACACTAAGCTGAGAAGTAGTGAGGACGTTATGGCGATGACGATATCGATGACTGGAGCACTTCTCCGAACGGAGAGCTCCTCACTGTTCTTAAATTCACTAAACATTACATTCTAAATTATAACTAAAGGAAGGTTGCAAATTGACTTAAATTCAAATGGAGCAAATCACAATGGCGTAGTGAACGTCATGCGGTCGTGTCTTGTACACAACCCCCACTGATTTGTTCACGTTTATGGTATTATTGATCTTTTTTATTTTTGTTTAAACATGTATTCACTTTTGTTTTCACTGTTCAATGTTAAAGATGTCATCTTTATTTATATATATCTGCTGGTAATAAATCCAATGAAAACTTTCACTGTGTTTGCTTAATAAGTACCAAGTACCAGAACGGTTGAACGTAGAACAACTTAGTCACCTCGAATTGTCTGTTTATAATGCATTTTTATACGTAGAATAAATTTTGATGGCCATGGCTTTTATGAAATGGTCTAATAGGTTTCCTACTTATAGTGTTTATTGTTAGTTTATTGTGACTTCCAGCTATATAACATTCCGTGGGTTAACATGTGACTTTGATGACGAAGTTGAATACTTCGATTGGTGTATCGCGTGAGGTGAGACGAGTCAACTTATGTTAAGAACTGCCAACACTGTACATAGTGACGTAAATTACGGACGCCCCTTTTCACTATCCATCACCAAGATAGTGAAGGCGAACGGATGTCACTGAAGGAAAACAATACTTCAATATGAACGTGGTCGAAGTTACTTGCTGCATTACGACATTGAGTGTTGTTTTGTGCAAGCTAAATTAAGAGTATTTTGAAATCTTGATTGGTTCTCCAACTGAAGGAATTGCATTGGTACTTAGGTGGCATACTTCTTCTTTCTGACGTTACGTCCCTACTGGAACAAAGCTTGCTTCTCAGATAAGTGTTCTTATGGGCACTTCCACAGTTATTAACTGAGAGCTTTCTTTGTCAATTGACCATTTTGCATGTGTATATCGTGTGGCAGGTACGAAATCTTATGCCCTGGGAATCGAGAAAATTTCCTTTACGAAAAGACCAGCGGGATTCGAACCCACGAGCATGGTCATGCTGAATAGCTGCGCGTTTACCGCTACGGCTATCTGGGCCCCATGGTGGCATACATTTATTATGTAACGCAAAAATTGGAAATTTTTGGTCAACGCCCCCCTCTCCGTTACGCTTTTTGTATGGAATTTTAAAAAAATGTATGAGTTGTAACGCTCGAGCCTATCCGCTCCCCCTCTTCGAGCGTTACGTAATTTGTGGACGCCGCCTTACCCACGGTAAGCCGTCATGTAATTTCTGAAATTGAACAACATACCTACATCATCCATGGCATATACCACAAAGTGTGTACTCTCCAGGCGTTGCTCGGGTTACCAGCTAATAGCTAATACCTCCCTTCTGGCTGTCGACGTGGAGGTTCATAGCAAGATATCAAGTTCTGGACAAACATTTCAAAAGGGCACATCGACATTGGTAAACATTGGCTTTACAAGACGCTGTTGAGCCCAATGCAACTCGTTCACGTACCACTATCAGGAGGAGCTAACACCAATCTTTCTGATAGTTGTGTTGGCTTGCGTGGGCGGGCTAAAAAGAGCTCAACAGCAACATTTTGGAAAAAAAGGCTCAAGACCTCTTGGGCCCTTTTCAAATATAGGTCCAGTGTTGAGCTAGGAGTGATCTCTTGTGTACCAATGAGATTAATTGCAAACTAACGAATTCTTCAATAAAATTACAGCTTTTAAGCTGCTTCTGTAACGAACTGCTTCACATAATCTTCTGTAACAATGGTTCATTTCATTACAAACTTAGCTTCAACTACGGTTTATTCTGACTGTATTTCGATTGAACCACTGTTCTGTACTGTAAACTATTCACAATGTACTTACGACCTCAAGTCATTTGACTGAAGGACATTCGACCAAGTGTACTGCAGCCACTAATTAAACTCCATTTAATTTAGTTTTTAATCGAAAAGATATTTTTTATTCCTCCGCCTCGCTGCATTTCGTGGATCTCCGCGGTATGTAATTCCGAACGATACTTTTCGGAATCATTTGAAATATCGCATACCCTTGGTTTGTACAACTACTGGTCGGAATTTACGGTGCAGACTGCGTTCGGTACGTGAGTGGATTGGGTTATCAGTTTTAGCGAATGTACGATTATTAGAAACTTTGATTGGCATATTGTGCCGGTTTAGTGGTCATAAAACAAGAAGAGTATGGATTCATCAAGATTTCCCGTCAGGAGGAATAACAAGATGTTGCATGTACTTGAGAAAGCTTGTTAAAAATCAATCTATCCACTTCAAAGTGGTCCCAATTTTATGGACCATTTCTACAGAGGAAGATCAAAACATATTTTCCACTAATGTATCGTTTATCTGAAATTATGCCTTTAATAAAGTCGTAATCCCGAACCTCAAATGGCGAAACTACCCCTTGTGCCGAATCTCGCAAATGGACTGCTACCCTTTGATGTTTTTCGACGCAATTGGGATAGAAATTGGCAATGGTTTCCCATTTCCTAATGTTTTTTTTGCCTGCTCCAATCACCGAGGCCAGGGAAATTAAAGTGATTTCTCATCTTTATGAGCTTCCGTTGAGGAGAACACGGAGGTAACGGTTGGCATTTAGCATGTGGACTGCTTCAGCTGACTGCAGCAATATCGAAACCATTCCACAGTGAATTTCCGGAACAAGAACGGTCTCAACTATAAAGGCAATGGCCACAGCAAAAAGCAACATCTCGGCGCGAATGGTCTCTATGGTACTTTGAATCTTGAGCAAAAACGTAATCGAAAGCAGGTCGTTTGATGTGTGGGATCAGTGTTGGCACTGTGGGAGATATGGAGGTATTCAGTAGAAAATCTACTACTACTTACTCTTTTTTGGCATGACGCCTAAACTGGCACAGGCCCTGTTTCTGTTGTTCTAAGAGTACTTCCATACTTATTAAGGTGAAAATAAATTTAAGCCAAACCTCAAATTTACAAAAGCACAAATCTAAAGAACCAGACAACGAATCAAGCTGCAAACTTGATCGATTGATCACCTCAAGAGTGAACAATCGATCAAGTTTTCAGCTTGATTCGCTGTTCAGTTCTCTAAATTTGTACTCTTGAAAATTTGAGGTATGGCTTCGACTCATCTTCACCTTAACTATGCGCTTTTTACCCATTTTGCCATTTTCGCTACCACATACAAAAAAATAAGAGTGAAACTACTAAATGTAAATCAAACGTCTTCCTGTTTTGTAGAATAGTACAATGTAAAGGAAACGCCCAACTTTTATTTCCACAGTTTCCTCACATTGGCCATCATTTCGACTATTGCTCCCACCGTCCAACGCCAACGGAAACATTCCCGTCCGCTTCAAAGCAAACAATCGGAACTCGTTAAATCTTATGATCTTTTCCCATTTCCCTCCTTAATTTCCCTGATGCTTCTTGGCCGGGCCCATCTTTCGGTCTTAATGGAGTATGATATTTTATAAATATGTGATACAAAGCTCACTTTATTAGGATTTTCCTCTGGACTCTGCCTCCACCACCCCCACTCCAACGCACCAGACGCGCCCTCATTCGAGGGCCAAACGGCGCTGGAGTGAATTTCCCATCATTTTGAATATTTGCATGAAAAATGGAGAAAACCAAAATGAAATCGTTCGAATGATGTTTCTCGTCTTCCCTTCCGGATTCCTTTAGCTAGTTCGGTTGGGTCGGGATTGCTTTCCTCCCGAGGGAGGACAACCCGATCAGAGAGACTTAATAGAAAAATATCTCAGAATTTGTCATTTATCTACGTTTCTATACTCAAATATTTTATTATAATCGGACGCTGCAGAATTCGTTCTCAATTGATTTCGAAGCACGAAGTGCTGTTGCACTAGTTTTTAAGTAAGTTAAGTTTTACTAGTTGGGTTCATCACAGTACATGTATGTCTGAACCAGACGATTATAGAAATCAAATATACATCGGATTTTTCCTCACTAAAGATCAGGTTGGTCTATATTTTCATAATCGGAAGGTTTAAAAATATTCTATCGATTAATTTTTTTCCATACATTTTGCATGGGCTGAAATGCATCGAAAACGTGATTTTCGTGGTATTTAGTATGAAAAATGGCTTAAAAGTGGAAAAAATCGAAATTTCACCGATTTTCACTCTGGCGGGAAAAAAATCTGATGTACATTCGATTTTTATAATCGTCTGGTTCAGACATAGCGTGCTGTTCTTATTTTAAAGCCTAATCGCGTAAAATTTGTTAAACATGTTATATAAAAGCCCCGGTTGTTATAATTTTTATATTCCTTTCTGATCGGGCAAGTGCCCACCAACGACTATGATGACGACGCGTCGGAGTCCAAGGAGCTGCCGAGAAAATTGTTTGTGCAGTGCATGATCAAATGCGGAAATAAAACAAATAAATGAACCCTTGGGAGTGCTCTTGGTTGGGGCTGATGGGGAAATACCGACAGCCAATAGCGATTGAGAAATGGAAGCACGTTTTCGTTCATCGTCTTCAGTTTTGTGCAAGAGGAGAGAGATGTCACAATTTGCGATTGGGGACTGGGGGTCCTTCAAGGGAAGAAAGAGGGGGAGGGAGACTGCTGGTAACACATGTGTGCCATTGTGCAAATTTTCAATTTAGATGACGAGGAAAATTTTTTAATCAAAACATGAATAATGAATGAATAAGTCATATTCCAGTGGTGGATTAGGATCGGCGGTGGTATTGGATTGAATCAATCTCCATTTTGCAAGTTGATTGTGCTGGGGAAATTTTCTTTCAAATCCCATTAGATACGGGTCCTGAATGGAGAAGGTTCGAATAAGTGCAAGGATATTATAAGAGTTGTTTAAATGTCGCCGAAAAACATAATCGCAATAAAAGCCGTAAAAATAAATTTCGGATACGAGCCGCAGTTCTTTTCGTACGTTTATGGGAAAGCTTGCGATTCAAAGCTCATGGGCGTGTACGATGAAGTCATAGTGGAAACTTTTCCCTTTTTTGTCAATGATATTATATTTGAAATATTTGAATATTTCAATGCATGTATAATAAAGAGATTTTAAACCTTAGTCTACTTGTTCAACTTGGGACTAATGGCTTTACTTCCCTTTCGGTAACTATTTTTAAATTATTACTATAACCTTAACATTAGGGATCATTCATGTAAAAAATAACGACAAATTTGCTAATTTTAATCACCCTTCCTCTTCCAGTTTGTGTACGACAAATTATACATTTTTGTGTGGACTGGTACGTAACATTTGAACGATCCTTCATAAATTACTAACTTAGGAATCGAATTCGATACCTAGTTCTCGGGCTGAGAGACGTTTGCTCGAACCACTAGCAAGTCCGTCACCTAAAAAACGAAAATACAGTCAACTCTCTCTTACTCGATATTCCATATCTCGATACCGAGCTAGAGTAAAAGTTGGCTTTCATAGCTACCTCGATGGTCCCTTAGATAACAGTGTCACTGATTTTGTGTTCTATATGTCGATACCTTCCTAACTCGATGGTCTCTTCGGGTTAAAGAAGAGTTTACTGTATATCAAATTTTGAAGTCATTTTGATTTAGGAAAAACGTCACATCCTTAATCCTGAGAAAGATGGTTGCGTAGCTTCGGTTTTGACACTGGTTCAACAACGGACACGGAAATCAAAATCAACAGCTTAATGAATCCATTCTGAAATCAATCGTAATGACCATATCCGGATTTACCGATCAATATGAATAGCATTCTCGCTTTTCAAATAATTTATATGATGTGAAATCTTTGGATGCATTTTTAGAGAATAGATTTTAAATAAATGCTCAACAAAATTCTTGAAGCATTATGAGAAAAATCACTTGGAGTATTATTCGAGGAATTTCAGAACAAATAAAATAATTCTAGTTAAGTCAAATTACAACTAAACACAAAGGTATATATGAATTTTAGAAAAAGAAGGTTGTAGTTTTGATAAGAGACAAGCTCATCGATTTTTAACATAACATAGCTATCACACATATTAAAAAGTTAAACCACTGCTCTCCAGAATGAGCCATTTATTCTACAACATGTTTAAGTCTCCAGCACTGCAGGCATAAATTGATTCTATCATTTGACATATTCGAATGTTCAGGACAAGGCCTATGAAGAATCTCACACTACCTTTAATATTTCAAAAGCTTTCGTCAGAAAGATATTGAACTCGATGACTGCATGATAAAATTCAAAGGTATGCTTCAACAAGACTGAGTTTTATCACTTTGAAATTGCAAGCTGAAAAGTCATCATTGCTGCCAAAACGAATGACGGCTACTTAGCCTTAAACATCAATTTCAGATATAATTTGATTAAAATGGCACAAAAAAATTAGAATAAATCGATTATTTCAACATGCTTACAATCTTCATACAAAACTCTTCGTTTTACTTATATGACAAAATAGAATACTTTTCTAAATCGCCAAAAAATAACTTTTGAGCATTGAAAGTATTATGAACTTTGCTGATCAGTATTGTTATCTACATGAAGTTTGCCTTTATCTCAAATACTAGACGTGCTATGATATTTTAAAAAACGGCAATGGATTCATCCACCCAGAATTAAATTAAGCAATTAGCGGTATTTTTAAGCTTGAGTCAAATGTTTTCTAGCAGAGCCAAAGGGATGGTACACAAATTATGTCACGCTAAATTTAGACTTTTTCGACCCTTTGTCACGTTTTTTGTATGATACCTTCTAAAATTGTAAGGCTTGTCACGCTTGACTTGACACCTCCCCCCCCCTTGGAGCGTGACGTAATTTGTGCATGACCCCAAATAAAATTTCGAACAAAAAATCATATGGAACATCCAAGATACAATGAACATGAACTGATCACATCGAAGGAATCAGATAAAAACGTTAATAGCAATTTAATTAAAAAAAACGCGAAAGTAGGATCCATTCAATTTTTTTTAATTATAGAGATTTATTTGTTTGAAAAATATAATAATTCTCATATCTAAAGTCGTGCCCATTCTTCCTGGGATATCATGTATGGAGTTGAACATCATTGCAAATTCACTTGCAGGACTCAATTTGAAAAATTTGTCCTAAAAATAAGAGACGCATCGTAAGGTTTACAAACAACTCATACAAGACTTTCAACTTACAACACAGTAAGATGTGTGTTCAAGGTAATATAGCTTGAAACAAATGCTCAAAGAGTACGATTTTCTATTTTTAACTTTAGCGACTATAGCGGCTGGTGTTTCTTAACCTGACAGGCACAGCTTACATAAAATATTCAGGTATCAACAAAGGTGCAAAAAAAGTTTCCATACAAATTTTTCCGCCAAAACCTTATTTTTGCATGAAACGTCGAGAAATGGTGTTACCTTTTTTGCACGGTTTTTGAAATTTTGAACTGAAAACTATTTTTGCACGGTACGCATCCCCCGTGCAAAAACAGAATCGGTTGTACTTGGCTGGTAACGACTGAGTGTCTGAAAATTGAAGCCTTACAGATCAATAACGACAAAACAAGAGTTCAGAAAACAAAACGAGACCAAACAGGTACCAAGAGGTCGATGTTCGATTTTTATACAACCATTAACATTTATTCAAAAATATTTCGAAGACTTTTTTTCGTAGAATTTTAAGAAGTTAATTCAGGTTTTTTGTCAAATGGTTTGGATACAACTCCGAACATTTCTTCAGAAGTTAAATCAGTGATCATTTCCCATGAAATTCATCCATGAATTTTCCTAAGGATTTCGTGTACTATCCATTGAAGACGGCATTTAAGTTGGGGTCGAAATACACGTATCTGTCATAGGCTCCAAACGCAAGTGGAAGTAAATGGTATAGAGAGCTGGATCCTATTCTTGGCACTTTTGATTCACTTCGGCAGAAGGGTTTTACGAAAGAGTGCTTTGCGAAGACCCAAGCAGTCCGATTCATTTTCTCGCGCTCAGAGTGTATTTCGCTGGCTTCGTTCGTTTGCCCAGTGCTTTGCGAAGACCAGATCAGTCCGATTCATTTTCGCGGGCTCGGAGTGTATTTCGGTGGCTTCGTTCGTTTGCCCAGTGCTTTGTGAAGACCCAAGCTGTCCGATTCATTTTCGCGGGCTCGGAGCGTGTTTTCGGTGGTTTCGTTCATTTGCCCGGTGCTTTACAGAGGCCAGAGCAGAGTGCGTGGTCCTTTGATTTGGTTACGTGTTCCTATGGAACGTGCGACGGAATCAAAACAAAGCGTGTTCGGTTCGCGTCATTCGATTGCGGACAAAAAAACGACAATAGTGCGTGGTCTTTTGATTCGGTTGCATGTTCCGGTGGGACGCGCAACGGAGTCAAGACCAATCGTGTTCGGTTCGTGTTGATCAAGTGCGAAAAGCTTCGTGTTCAGCCGAGGACGAAGTACTGGTGAGATCGTTTCATGCTTATGATAATTCATTTTTATCGTTGCTATAAGTAGCTTATATTTTATTTTCAAACAAGCTATGAATGGTTCGTCACTACAAGTGTCGACTTCTTCGCGTTTCATTCAAACTTAATATACCATTATGTTTTCGTCATTGATCAAAATAACCTTTGAATAGTTCGACATTATGAATGTCGACGTAAGACATTTTTTTGTTGCAACGTAACTTTTTTTTAATTTTATTTTAATTTTCAAACATACTTTGAATGGTTCGTCATTACATGTGTCGACAATACCCTTATTTCTGTTACATACACTTTTAAAATACGCAATCCTTTTTGTCTTCGTCATTACTAAAAATAACCTCTGAATAGTTCGATATTATGAAAGTCGACTTTTTTTATAATTTCTCTCAATATATTTTTACTGCGATACAACAATGCAACACTAGTTTTAAGTTTCTTATTTTCCCTCCTAATCCATGGATCGCATCACCGACCAAAGGTGACTCCCAAATCTTTTTCCTTCCTCACTAATCAACCTGTCCCGTGATGATTGTGGAGATGCAGAGGTATTCTCGGTCTTTAGAAGCAACGATCATTACACAATAACGTTCCTTACCCTTCCCAACTGACTGTAAGGACTTGGCCGGCTCCGTTATTGATCAATAATATGAGAGCTGCTAAAATTGCACTTCGAGAATATGCGGAAAATCCCATCCCTTATTCATTTGGATCGAAGTGCAATTCTTACCGGTTCGGATCAATCACGGAGTAGCAACCATTGACATGTACAGTCAGTCTATGCTATGCTATGCTTCGGCAGAAGGGTTTTACGAAAGCTACTGAGCTCATATTTGGCCACAATGTGCGGCGTATTGAAGTGCTTCTGGTTGCAAAGTTTCAGACAATTTGGCCGATAAAAACCTCCTATGCCAAAGTGAATCATGGAAGTGCCCAAGTAGCTCTGCACCCTACTATTAAATTCGTGTTTTCTTCTATTTATTCACAAAAATTTCCTCAGATATTCCAACAAGAAGACTCAAGACTCAAGTTTAGAGCATCTTCAAAAAGTCAGTCCAAAGCTTCTCCATGGGTTGATTTTAGGATTTCTTACAAAATTGTCCTTCATGATTTCCTTGAGATGACCAAGAACTAGAAAGTTCTCTATAGCCCTTCGGGAAGAACTCCATAAATTCCTCCTTGTTTGTTTATAAAATACTTTAGCAGTTCATTGAGATATTTATCATAAAAGTCTCCAAATGTTTTTTCCAGACATTCTATCAGGAGATTTGTCCGGATAAATGTCGAGGAAAATTTTTAGGAGGAAAATCTTAAAAAACCGATAGGCATTCTTAATGGAAATCTTGAAGTAACCTCTGGTGATACTTGTATAAATACCTGATAAATATAGATTTCCAAAAAAACAACTAATTATTGAATCATTAGAATTTTTGGATAATATCTCTCAGGATTTCCTTCAAGAAATCCTTGAAAAATATTAGACGGAATCCCAAAAATTGAAAAAACAAAGCAAAAACAAAATTCTGTAGCATTAACAGATGTGGAACCTTCAATAAACTTTTGACGATTCTTAAATGGGGATTTTTAAAATAGTTGTTGGAGCCTTTTTTTGTAGGGTTTCTAGGGAAAAATCACTGAACGAATTTTCTTACAAAAACTCTGGAATAAACCTTCTAGAATTTTGTCAGAGGATACTATGTAGGAATCTTTGGAAGATCTCCTAGTAGCAGTATTATAAATTCTAGGATAGTATTTGCAAAAAACTTCAAAGTAATCCCTGAGGAAATTACTGGAGCCAATACGCGTTGGAGTGCTCAAGGATTTCTAGAGAAATTCTTCTATGGATCCTTTGAAAAATCCCTGGAAGAGTTTTTTGGAGAATTGTTACATATATCTTTAGATGAATTTCTGGAGAGATTCTCCAGTGGTAGTCCCTGGAAGTATCCATGATTAAATTTCTGGAGGAATCACAAGGATTATTCTAGGAGCTTTTCGCCAAAGAATATGAGAAGAAATTCTTAATGAATAAGTTTAAATTATGTGTATTGAACCGTTAAGGTGATTTTAGAACGAAGCCACACCTCAAATTTTCAAGAGCACAAGACTTGAGAACCAAACAGCGTTCCGCGTTGAAAATCTATCCCATTGGTCATCACCAGCAAGCAAGCAATTTGATTGGTTTTCAACGCGAACTGTTGTCAGATTCTCTCGTCTAGTGCACTTAAAAATTCAAAGTTTGGCTTCGTTTTATAATCACCTTAAGGAGCCTGAGAATAATTTCTTGAAGATTTACTAGAATAGTCGCGGCAGATTCTCTGATGGTAGAAATAGTTTTATAGTTTATAGAATTTTGAACCAAGAACGCATTGCAAGCAGAAGAAGGGGAAAAGAGACTTTAGAGAACATTTTGTTCAAATAGAGAATGTCGCTTAAAAGAGAACTGCTAGCAGTCCTGTCTGTACTACAAAAGTAACCACTAGCCCGCTAATTCGCCTTTTTGGCCTTACAGGGCTATTATACGGCTAATATAGGGCACACCAGCTGTGTAATAGCACTATATTGGCACGCAGGGCGAATTATAGTGCTGTTTGGTTACTTGGGTAGTTCGAGTATTCCAATCAATTACGAAGTAGCAACTACTAATTGAACGGTCTTCAATGCCCAAGCTCAAAAAGATTTCGTAAAAACAATATTTTATTTTATACAGTTTCTTTATTACCCTGAGTACGACACTGTTCATTTCCCCCATTCTCGCCCGCACACACCACATTACGAAAACCCCACTCCAAACAGAGTTGGGTTGCAAAACCACAAAAGCTGAGTCAACAAACACCAGATTGTTAACTACAGATTCCACTGCAGATTAGGACATCCTTTTGGGGGATTCCTGTAAAACGAATGATAGTGCTTCTCCTGCATACAAACACCCACACACACACAAAAGACCACCATCACCATAGTCGACCGTTGTCGTCCTTTGGCTACCATTCCATGAGCCGTAAGCACATTCGAAAATGCAGTCAAAATTTGCAGCCTCTGCTAACTCGGGGTTTCACTCGCCCCTCCGTTCGACCGGTCCTTCTCTCTCTCGCACTTCGGATTGGATCGGATGGTCATTGTAATATTTCAGTTTTAGTAGCATCATACGAAAACTATTTCCCCGGAAAGCAGCAGCCATTATTTTCGGGCTGGCCAACAGCAAGATCCCTTTCTCCTCTCAGGACCACCAGACCTTCCTTCAGGTTGCTGCTTGGCGTGTCCTGTTGAGTAGACCTGTTCACTTTTCGAAGCTGGCTCTTTGATTCAAGTGAGGAAACAAATAGTGACGCCAATTATGATCAGTTGTTCCGAATTTGGTGGATTTAGGCAGGAGATCTTGAACTTTATTAGGGGAATCAAGGTTTGCTTTCAAATCGCAAAGAAAGGACACTATCACGTTTTGCCACAAACTCTTAAAGATTGCAAACTTTTTCTCAGACATCTTGAAGAAAAGAAGCACTCTTTTTTTTACTTAAGACGACAAAACTGAACAATTAATCAAGGTCTTCTTGAAAGGTTTCTCAAGTGACTACAAGTCATCTGAAGAGATCAAAAATGGAATAAATGATTTACTTCGATTTCCCCAGTCCAAGTAATCATTATGAAAATGAGAACCCAATCTGGCATTATTTAAAAAGGGCTTTCTAAAGAAGAGTGTTTAGTTCACTTTGACAAAATTAATTCTAGAAACCTGGAGGAAATTTTCAGAACCCCACTCAGTGCCATTGGTGCTAAAATGGGGTCATGGTACCAAACATTGCCTCATGGATGCTAAATGCCAATTTGCGGAGGTTCTTCTCACGCTGAGGACGTCTGCCCCGTAAAGGAAGATACTAAAAAGCATACAGGATAAACGGCAAAGTATCTCGTAGCCGGAATTCCCCAGACAGGATCTCCAACAATTCTCATTTTTCGTTAGGTTTTAAGATCAAATAATGTGTATTCAACATATTTTAGCGTTAGTTTTTGGTAGCATACTTGTTTTGAAACACATGTTCAAAATTTGATGGGGCACGGAGGATTTGTGGAAAAAAAAAATGAACAAGTCTACTGTTGAGAAGCTTGATGGCAGAGCGGGGTGGGGGTGAACATCATTTTGAGCTTCTTTCGGCCCCCTTTATTTGACGATGTAACGGGAAGAGGCGGTGGGTTCAGGATTGCATGCACCCGTACACATTTCGAATCTAATCTCTTTGTAAATTGCACTTTCGGAGCTCCAGCGTCCATCCTGGTCCAGAAGCCGTTTGGTTGGTGTGGACGTTTTATGGTGGCGTAGATGGAAGCTTTCATTCAGTCAGTCAGTCATCTTACGCTTCATCCTGGATGCCCTCGGCTGGAGAATTTCGGGCAAGGGATTTCCGAAAGACTTCACCCAGAGTAATCGCATTTTATTGCACCAGGGTCTGAGTGGTGCAAGAAGTTGCTGAAATTGGTATTTACTGATGGCCGTCGGTCTGTTGGTCGTTTTGGGGAAAGTTACGTGAGCCCATTGGGGAGAACACGTGTGAGTGTGTGCTTGGGACCGACCGATGATAGAAGGTTTGGCTGGGATTTGGAATTTGCATGTTAAGTGCAGATTTGGGCTGCAGCACATGCCTTTTGGTGAACGATAGGCCTTGTGGGCTCGGTACCTGAAAATGGTTTCTTACGTGTCAGCAGTCAATAATGATCCGATGAGTGTGGATAATTACATTTATGAAACAGGAAGCTTTAGGGCACCAAACATCAATTAACGGCTTTCAGTCAAGTTGGATACGTCATAATACAACCAAAATGAAGCATTGTTATAAAATATGAGTTTTTAGGCAAATTTCGTTGCTGCTTCCCGCATTCCACCTAAGTGAGAGTTTTAGAAAGGATTGAATTACTTATTTAATGGAAATATATGTACAAAATTTCTTGGCAATTAACTTGATATATTAGTTAGCGCCATAAAAATTTCTCCCATTATCATTGAAAATGTTGGTGCACAATATCCGAAAGAAAACATTATGACTTGTTGAATGTTTTATAGTATCCCTTTTGATTTTGGGTGCTACTTTGGACACTCATGTTTTGCATTTATTTGAGGCTGCAAAAATAGCTGGCAAATTCTATGTCTTTAGCACGGTTGTATCCAAAAACGGACTTTCGCGCCTGCCTCAGTACCAGAATGATTTGGCGCAAATTGCACATAGTGCAATTTGGGTCTGTTAGCTGAGACAGACCAGCAGCATCGTCAAGAAACTGGAAGGTTCAGACACACGGACCGAATGCGGACAGGTGCTTCAGGCACTGTAAGTACAAAAAACTGATTCACTTAGGCTAGAAAAACTTTATTTTAAGCAACGAATGTAAACTATATTTATCAACTATTTGTATCGTCGATAAATAGCTACTCTACTACATACACTATCATGTTATCTGTGTGGCAGTTATATACCTATGATTGGGTTTGGACACAAATGCCATGTGCTCCATGTAAAAGTTGTCAATAGGGTCCTAAAGCCCTGTCCCAATTATAGTGCCAAACACTAAAGTTTTGGCCAAAAGCACATGTTTACTCAATTTTTTTATGTTTTTCGTTTGTTAAGTCCAAAAAACATTTTATTATACATTTTTTAGATTTTGTAACACCCCTTGGCTTAAACTCAAATTTTGGGTGTATTTTGTTTTCCGTGTCCCTTCCGAAATGTCAGATAGGAACAACCCCAGTGTTAAAACTAAAACCCCTGTGGTGTTTTTGTCGACTAAGCGAACGTCAAGCATGATCAAAAGTGTTAAGGTTTATTTATGGACCCAATTATTAAATATTAAAAATCTATGATTTATCAATCCTATTATTGCAATGGTTGACTTACTGATGTGGATTGACGCAAGTAAACTGGATGTGTCCCACTTTCTTCTAAGGTTTTCACAGTATCGATATTATTCAATCAATTTTATGTATACACCAGCAAATATGTTGCTTAAATGTGATCGTGTTGTTGAATTTACAAAATATTTACATTTGAAAATGATATTGAAAAATTTATTTGAACTATCGTTTTTATAGGTCCCACTTGCCCCGGGATACCTTATGTTTCAATTTCTCTTTAACAATGAAAAGTTGTTGAAAGCATCACAAAACTATTAAATTATAATGTTTCTTCAACAGTTGTAGTTTAGGGGAAAAGCACAAATTTTCGACTCACAAGAAATCTGTACCAATTTTCGGATTTTCATACAAAGTAGGCCCTAAACGTATGAAAGGGTCGTAAATTAATACTCTTCCCCTAATCATGTTAAGAATTTTAAATTATCGTTTGATAAAAACAATCAATAATGCAATTTTGACGCCTCTTATTCAACTACAAAAAGTGGATTAGTATATTATATAGCTTCGAAACAATTGAAATAGTAAAGGTTATAAATAAAAGAAATTGATCAACTTTTTGACTTACTCTACGAATTTGATAAAAATAATCAGAATTCTGCGGAAAATCATTTGAACATCATTTGAACGTTTTTTCAACAGTTCACAACGGGCCTTACGGGGGGCTCTTCCAAGCATTTATAAAACTAGCTTAAAATGAATTTATCTAGAAATTTTTCGAAGAATTTGCTAAGGAATTTGATAAGAGATAACTCCACATATTGATCAAAAGTTATGTCTGGGATTTCTTTTTGTTTTCCGCTATAAATTTTGCTTCAGCTTGTGCTAGGATCCTCTTCAATAACCATTGGAATGATTTTTCCAGAAATTGTTTATGGGAGTTCCTCGAATTTCAATATCACAAGATATTTTTCTGATTCTCATAATATTTCTAGTTTTTTTTTATTTCATCTCCTAAAAAGCTACAAATGTTTCGCTGCTATTAAATTTCTACAAATGTTTCGCGAACAATTTCTCTCGAGACACTTTCAAGAATTCTTCTTTGAAATTATGGCAAGTCTTTTTCTTCAAAAACAAGGAATTACACCATAAATCGCTTGATTAATTCTAGCAAAGAACATTATTTATTTATAATCCTACCACCGGGAGTTCTTCTCCATATTCTAATGAAATTTCTCCATGCATTTCCTCTCGGACCGGAAATCACACACATGATTACTTGTTAGGAACAATGATGTTTTAAGAACCACACTATTTGCTTTAAGGCAATATGTTCGGTCGTTTTCTTCAGATGTTTTCAGTCATCCCCCAAGATATTATTTTAGGAATTCATCATGATAATTCCTTAGGATTTTGTCTTGATTGACTCCGTAAAGTCTAAGAATTTCTTCCACAAATTCAGTTTTCTTTCTGGAGTTAATACAGTGTTTACACCTAAACGGGAATTCCGCTGAGACCGTCTCTAAACACTGTCACGTGCAGCGATTCTTCAAAAAACACTCCAAAGAATTTTCAGTGATAGTTATAAGTAGATGTAAAACAGATAAATAGCTATTTCTACAGGAATTGTTATTGGGTTTTTTGACAAAGCTTGTTAAAATCTTTAGATAATCGCAAATTGTTTATAATTTTTCCTTGTTTATTAATCAAAGCATTCCTTCTCGGATTATTCTGGAAATTACTCCAGTAACCCAATAAAAGATCTTATAACGATACTTGCAAGAATTTATCAGGAAATTTCTTTGAGCTTCCATCAGAAGACGGGGTTGGTGATCTAATGGCTACTGCTTCCGCTTCATAAGCGGAAGTTTTGATTCAATGCCAGACCCGTCCCTTTATACTCGTACTTGATAGTTGAATCTTTCACATGCTTCTATCTTCCACTCTATTCAGTTCAAAGCATTTGCTAGAACGGACAAAAAAGCCGTTTCTCTACGCTTCCATCCCTCCACCATTATAGTACGCCTTTCCTTACGCCTGATGGATAGGCAGTCTGCTAACCAAACAGCAAGCTTCTCTGCTATAAAATTACCACGCCTTCACCTTTCCGCATGAACTAGCGTAGATCCAGGGGTATATCCGGTCTACTGTAGGGTAAGTTTTAAATGCATCATCAATTCCACTCCCTTGGTCTATATTCTGACGTGGCAGGCGCCATTGTTGCCTTAAAATAGAAAATCACCAGCACTCATACAATGAGGGTGTCTGTTTGTCCCAAGAAGCCATCTGATTCATTCCTTGTGTAAGTGCAGCTAATCTGACGATACTGGATTATTATTTTGTTGTTTATTCTTATTAGAGAGATTTTCAGCCCGAGGCTGGTTCACTCTATTATTTTTATATAAAGCAACATTATTTTCATTTTGCTGAACCATTTTTCGATTTACTGTTTACAACTCCAGGAACTTTTATACCCTCTTTCTGGCAACCCACACATCTTCTCCGGGATGGTACACAAATTATGTCACGCTAAATTTCAACTTTTTCGACCCCCTCCCTCCCCCCCCCTTTGTCACACTTTTTGTATGAGTCCTCCAAAAATTTTGTAAGGCTCGTCACGCTTGGCTCGACCCCCTCCCCCCCCCTTGGAGCGTGACGTAATTTGTGCATGACCCCTTCGAGTCGTTTCTATGTCATCGAGTTGACAATCGCAGTTTGTCCGTTTCTGTTTCTTCCAGGCTATGGACATTAGCCTGGGACACGGTTATATGAAAAATTCTGATTCTCGCACCAGTCCACTTTTTGGATTGCATTTAGGTCCCATAACAACTGTGCAAAATTTCAGCTCGATCGGAGAAACTATATTTTAGCGCCAGCCGTTCAAAGTTTGTATGGGATTTACTATGGGAAAACTTACTTTTGCAAAGAAAAATCGCCAGAGGTCGGCCATTGACCTCTATAAAAATTCTGAACACAGACCTGGATAGGTATTTTTACGATGAACAATATTGCCGAAGACCGCAAAACAATCCGATACTTGTAATAAAAGTTATTCAATGAAAACCAATTAGCAAGGTGACTTTGATTAACACGTAAAGGAATAACAATAATAACAAAAACGGGCAAAATTTCCGAATGGTTTATGCTTAACATCTTTTTTCATAAGCACCGGATTGCTTTGCGGTCTTCGGCAATGTTGTTCATTGTAGAAATAGCTATCGATATCTGTGTTCAGAATTTTTATAGAGGTCAATGGACGACCTCTGGCGAAAATAAGGTTTGACTCCCAATAAATCCAAATCATATTGATTTTTCCGCATATTATTGATGGATTACAATTTGTTTAGTTGTGAAGAAGATTTTTTTGAAAAAGTTCTTTTCACATTGAGTTTTGCAAGTATTAAAACAGTATGTCTTATAGGGCAAGAGGGACACCGCAATTTTCTCATATAAAATTAAATGGATTTTTTTGTTTAATATTGCATTAAACTAATGTTATAATAAAATAAATCATCTTGAAAATTCAAAATGGTTTTAAAATAGATTCACTTTTATTCAGACAGTCAAATAAGATGAAAATTGAATTAATTTTGTAAAATTACTGTTTTACTTTACCATTAACTTTTATTCCTCAGTTATTATCTTTACTCACTCTAGAATGTAACGGAAATTTTAATATACAAGATTTGTTGCTTTTTCTCTGGTCGTCTTCTTGCCCCATACGAAAAGCACTCTTGCCCCGTGCCTCGTTGAAAATCCCCATAAGAAGAGACATTTTGAAAAATCTCTAATCAAAACGTATTTCTTATATTTTTGAAATCCACCAATAACATCATTTAAAACAAGAGGTGAGCTCTTTAAAACAAGAGGAATAATCTTCAAAAATTGTGCTAATTAGCCATGATTTGAACCGATATATCTTAAGGTGTCCTTCTTGCCCCCAGCCCCCCAAGTCGTTCAATAAAGACCACCATAATACGTTTTGAGCCAGAGATTGACGTTCGGTTCCTAAATTGGCCAATCACATTGATTTCTGATGAGAATGGCCAAATTAGGAGCATGGAAGTTAAAATTATAAGAAAAAATAATTATTTTCCTTATGTTTTGAATCGATTTGGACGAGGAAAAGAATGGAGGTCTATGCAAATGTGGTCTATTAACACAAAATGTTTCATGCTGATTGACTGTATAAAACGGTGTCTAATGTGCTATGTCTACGACTGGCTTATGGCCAAATCATGTGCTTGTACCCTACTGTCTAACTTATGCTGGTGACATTACCTTATGCGCATTATACATAATTTTAGAATTACACTGCGGAACACGTTTTTGTCTTAAGCATCAAAATACCAAATATCAAATATTTACTAAATAGAGGGCTGCTGAATCCATCGCCATTTTCGAAAATATCATAGCACGTCTAGATTTTGAGATATTGACTGTTGAAAATGCAAAATTTGATTATTTCAGACAACATACATGCAAGTTTCCGAACTTGTATAGCAATTTATTCGCCTAATTTGCCACATAATCCAAACTTCATGTGTATAAAAATTATTATCAATGAAGTTCATATTAATTCCGATGCTCAAAAGTTATTTTATGATAGTTTCAAAAAGTATTGTATTTTGCCATATAAGAGAAACGAAGAATTTTGTATGGAGACTGCAAGCATGTTAGAAACATCGATTTAATCTAAATTTAATCGTACAATTTCAACCAAATTATTACTGAACTGAAAGTTTATGTCCTATTTAGCATGCATGGTGGATTAAATCACAAAAAGGTTTGATAAATCATACTTAAAATTTCATGTAAACATCAATGAAAACAATTTTTCATACAACTTTGGCGACCTGTAACTGCCGTGAATCGCGAGTCAGTCCCATCTGCATTTTTGTCAGAATTGAGTAGAGTTCAGTTTTCAACATATCTCTCAATGCACTTTCAGCTGCACTAATTGGATAATAGGATTTGTTCGGAAAAATACGAAAAAACAGCAAGTCAAATTGTCCCATAATGAAAAGTAACCGAAAAGTAATCAGTCCCACTACAGATTTTCGCACCGTGTAACACAAAATTGAATCATATTTTGATTATATTTATATTTTTCTAGGAAATATCTCGTAGTGAAAAGCAAATTGCGAAAGTTTCATTAAGATTTGAACATGTTCCAATCCTCTGGATTTTTTTGAATATTCGTATGGAAAATTATTTTGAAAACTTCACAGCCCATTTTCTCAATGCCTACTTTTTACAGATGGGACTGACTTGCGATTCACGGCAGTGTAGGTGTTCTCAGAAATGTTCCAGCACGTCACAATCGGCATCAGATTCAACAATCCCAAATCTACTAGAGACACATAATTTGATCCTGAGAACACGCAAAAATGTCATTTTTGTTACTCTGTGTTATATTTCAAAAAGGTGATCGTTCAGTCTCGAAAAAAAACGAGCAGTGAAAAAAGTTGAAGTTTGTTAGTCTCACTTAGTTATCTCGACGCATAAGGAAATGAGAAACTATCCCAAAGTGCCTACCATAAGGCATTAAAATACACATTTTTAACAAACCAATTGATTCGTCACGCCGAGCCGGCCTCCCACCCAAAAACCAGCCGACGACAACGGATCCGAAAACGTCCAAATTCGTTTATCGCCTCTCTAAACCCCTAGAAACAACAAAGCGAACCAAATCAGTCGATGCCCTCCATTCCGGTATTTAAATTATTAACAAATTGCACCCGATAAATAAAGATTTTACAAGCCTTTCAAGTTCTGACTTTACGCGCTCCCAACGCAGAAATCCACCGAAACCACATCAAACCTCTCTGGCTGTTCGTTCGAAGCGGAATTCCGGACCAGCAGCAGAAGCAGTGGCCTCGACGACCCTGGTAGTCGAAATTTATGAGCTCAATAATCTACCGTGGAGATGTGAATCAGATCCGAAAAATGAAAACTCAGCCAAGCTCATTTAGTTTCTTCCCAAGTCAAAAGTCGAACGCATTTCTCCGGGCAAACAGAAGAAAGCATATTTCTAGGTGGGAAGAAGACATTCGGGATTTGTGTGTGATGCCCAAAGAGTGAGTAAAGAGGATTATAATCGTCGCGCAGTCATCTGTTGAATGTTTTCCCGTCGACAACGGGCGGCTTCTGGCACTTTCTTTCCGATTCTCCGTCGTCGTCTTGAGTTCGAAACAAGGAAGTACTACTTGAGCAGTCTGGAAGAGTGGGTCTCCTGTTCATATCTTGTCCGTAATCGACCGACTGGCTGGTTGTCATTAGTGGGCGATTAGATTGACTCGCCGTTCCAGACAACGGAAAATTGTTTTGAGATTTCTGCTAAGTTTGGAATTATGTTATTACCTTGAAGGGTAATGGAATCATTTCAAAGTACATCAGCCTTAAAGTTTTGCTCAAAAAATTCGTACATTTAGGCAATCGTTGTCTTCCCATAGATTTTTTTTTTATATTCACCCCAGACATTATCTTGGAATGGCTGTGGAACCGGTTTTAGGAAGTACTTTGAAAATTCTTATAGAAATTTCTTTATGGGATACTTAAATAATATTTTCAGCAACTGTTCGAAATTCATTTTGTTTAGGATTCAATTAATAATTTTTCTAAAGGTGACTTCAGGAATTTTTCAAAGTATTCCTAAGTGAATTCCTCAATGATTCTTTTTTAGAAAATTACCAAAGAACTTAGTCAAGGTTCAATAAGGTATTCTCTAGAAAATATACGAAACCTGTAATACGAAGAATGGAATATCCGGGTAGGATAAAGCTCCAAACTGTACAACTGGAACGATTTCTAAGTGACACCAAACCGAGATATAATGTTCCTGTTGGGTGATTCCATCTATAATTTCCCATTCAACACGAACAAAGGCGTCAGCTCATCAAACCAACCCAGTGAAGGCGCCATTCCTGGGATTGATATCTGGGGCTTCTGGTATTACTTCCTGATTCCGGACGCGCAGTCGTGTGTCTTCTTTCCCTAATCCCTTCAACGTAAGGTATAGTAAGCAGGAACTACCACTTGAACTTTCACTACACAATTGATCCAATCGGCTCAACGAACCTACGGCTGAATGGGACCTGTTGTTTGTTGTACTCATATCTCCTCTAGAAGTAATGCGAGCCGAGCATGTTTATGGGCGATATCGATAACCGCTCGTCAAACAAAGTGCTTCTGGTCCTAATTTGAAAAT
This sequence comes from Aedes aegypti, assembly GCF_002204515.2. Taxonomy (NCBI): domain Eukaryota; kingdom Metazoa; phylum Arthropoda; class Insecta; order Diptera; family Culicidae; genus Aedes; species Aedes aegypti. The sequence goes on from NC_035108.1 coordinate 346,837,829, forward strand.
TTCACCCACGTTTCGTCGAATCGTTTTTGGTTGGGGGTCTGCTTGTCAGAGAGCAATCAGAAGATTAGAACAAAGGTAATTGCTTTTTTTGTGTTTTTCGGTGGTTTTTCGTCAGCCGGGAACTTATCGAAAATGGATCCAGAGGTAGAGCTGTAGTCAAAGTCGATTAGGGGTTCCTAACCAATAGTCCGCGGACCCTTACGGGTCGTAACATCTTGTCAGGTGGACCACAATGCCTTAGTTGATGTCGTGTTTTAATTTATATAAAATCGAAGGTACAATTTATAAAACGTCATTATTGTGAGATTATAATTTTGATTGTATACCTATTTATTGTCTTTACTGCCCATAACTGCATATTTGTAACATTAGATAAGAGTAGGCATTGAGTAAATTGAATACCAAGTGTGCATTTCATGGCAGTATGGAAAGAAACTAAAATTTCAAAAAATTACCAGAAACTCAAAAGTGCTTATTTGAGGCTGATATTTTGTACTACTCATATCGCATACTAGGTGAATAGTCAGAAAATAATTCTGATAGATATTTCATTGCTATTACTTTACGAGGCTCATCTATAATCTCAATGTGACTGTTATGCGGTTATAATTATCAATGTGACAAAACAACTTGGTATTTTTTCGAACTTTCTAGAACAATCTCACAGATTTTAATAAGTTGATCGAAAGTTTTCATCATTTGATGACTCTCCATGGTATTAACTCCAATTTGTCAAAAATGTCGAATGTGACTTTTATGCAGTTATGGGCAGTTTAATTATGTTCAAAACCAGATATTTTGTAAAGATTTGTAAAAAAAATAAATTTGATGTTTTTTTTTTGTTCAAACTCTTGTAATGATGTAGACTTATTGCATTCCAGATGACCTTCTTCTTCTTGGCATAAAGGTCCTCACTGGGACAGAGCCTGCTTCTCAGCTTAGTGTTCTTATAAGCACTTCCACAGTTATTAACTGAGATCTTTCTTTGCCAATGTTGCCATTTCGGCCTTCGTATATCGTGTGGCAAGTACGATGATACTTTATTGTCCAGGGGAGTCTAGGAAATCTCTATTACGAAAAGATCCTGGACCGACCGGGAATCGAACCCAGACACCTTCAGCATGGCTTTGCAGCATGGCCGCGGACTCTAACCACTCGGTTAAGGAAGGTCCCTTCAGATGACCTAGTTTAATTAAATTTTAACGAGTTTGCGACTGATATTATGACAGAATCATATTTGACAGCATGCGTATGATTGATTTGATCTGATATGAGTTTGCTTTTATGCGAATTGACTAAGATTTGTATGATCTACCAACACTATTGCTAAAGATCTGTTGTTTATATGATTAGGGAACCACTGGAGTCGAGGCTGGCGGCTGGTGGTATATTAACTAGGGGATTGCGTGCCGGTGAAATATTACCGCGTCTCAAGTAGTAGGTACTCGGCTAATGTCGAGCAAAGTCAAAACAGGGCTTCCAGCAGGGCTCTGGCAAAGTTGTGGTGCGGTTTGGTAATTGCCGCTTTGTTTATGAGTGCTCATTTTTTATCCCGCTCCGAGCAACGGTAGTGAAATTAGATATGGGAAGTCAATTACCGGGATGGTTCCGTGGCGAGATGGAGTAACAATTAGAAAGGCAGTTAATCAAATCGATTCGTGTACTTTGGTCTAGGTATATGTTTCTGAAGTAATACCTTCTTAATTGTTCATAATAAAGGTTTCTTGAACTCATCAACTCACTTCTAGATAACAGACAAATTATTACAATTTGGATATGGGCCTCATTTATATCGAATAGTTATGATAAGAAAAATAAAACAGCAACAGTCAGTTGTGACCATATTTTTCAATTTAGGTGCAAAATTGGTCAATATCATTTAGACATATCCTGTCTTTGATAAGTGGGGAGCACAAAATCTGAAGAAAATTGATAAGTTCTTTTACGTTCTGAATAATTACTTAGGATTTATCCTCAGGCTATGTTCAAAATTATTTTATTAGTATAAGAAGTTAGAGCAACTGCATCTGTTGATACTGGACCAGGAGGATCTACTGATTTTTTATAGCGTTTATTGTACAGTAGTGATTCAATGCTGAAACACACAATTTTTGAAATAAGCATCGACTAAGATGCAAACGTCATACAAACAATTCAGTGTTTTTCTCTAAACTAAGGTCTTCTTCTGCTTTCTGGCGTTACGCCCCCACTGAGACAAAGCCTGCTTCTCAGATTAGTGTTCTTATGAGCACTTCCACAGTTATTAACTGAGAGCTTTCTTTGCCGATTGACTATTTTTGCATGTGTACATCGTGTGGCTCTATTAATAAGGTATATTAATAAGGTATATTTGATAGTAAAAACCCACACAAAGACGCTTATAGACAAAAGCTTTTATCAACTGCCAAAAGGGGAGATATGGTACTTTCATGATTTGTAGGAGTTGTCTGCGCCATTTTGCGCCGAAGCCAGTTATAGAGGCCTATAAATAATAATTCATGAATAACTTTGTCATTTCAAAAGATAGGGTGATGATATTTTCAGCAAAAACACGAGTTTTTTTATGACAAACAACTTTGTAGGAAACACAAAAAATGTTAAAAAACTTGGAAAAAAGTTATGATAAAAAACCTGATTTTTAGGGACCATTCACATACAACGGCATTTATCTTAAAAAGTATAAGAGATAGAAAAATCGTGTCTTCGACAAAGTTGTTTCAAATTGCCAATTCTACAATTTTGCCGAAGACACCATATGTCTATCTAAATGTTTTGAAAAAATAGTTTTTCTATCTCACTGCTAGGTGGATTGATCACAAAACTTTTTTCGTCAAAAGATGCGCTTTAATAAACCAAGAAACTTCTCCGAACAAACTATATCGCTAAAATCAATAGTTTGGGCGCTGTTTAAAAAGCACATGAAATCGAGAAAATAAAACGTGCGCCGGCTGCGTCCAAATGCAGGTCAATTTGGGGATGGGAGGGAAATGTTGACGTGTTACTTGCTTTATAGAATCCGAGGAGTCCTCTGCACTTCCACAAGTAGACACTCGGAGTTTGGATATGGGAAAGGGTTGGTGAAGGAATCGTTTTGGTAAACGATAAGTATATAATTTGAAATTAATGCGCCTAATCGGATTCGCGATATAACTCGATAAACGCATTGAACGCCAAACAAGTGTTCGTCGCCCGCCTCCACAGGAGCAAGCGACAAGATCAAAGTAACAAACACTACTAACGCGATCCGCGATACTATTCCACCGTGCTACGCGAACGACGCGCGACATGTTTGATCCTGCCCTCGTCACTTGCCCCCGCAGGAGCAAGCAACCAGGTCGAAGAATCAAACAACACTCCCTATAAATCAACTTATTAGATACATAAACTAAGGGGTCATTCATTAATTACGTAAGGTATTATGGGGGGATTGGGTTTGAGAGCTGGTATCCGGCATTCTATGTGTCCTGGCTATTCGAATCAACACGGTATATGGGGTCTGTTTGTCCGTAACACGTAGAACAAATTCCATTAAAATCCTACGCTAATTTCATCGTCATCTGATGACCATGTTGAACAAAATAGGATTCACAAAAGGCGTCGACGTCAAACACGAAGAAAAACGATGCTTATGCCTCTGGTTTTGAGGTTTGCATCATAGAAAGTTTGAGTAGATTGCTAAATGAGTTGTCAATGGAAATTTCATCTGTGTTAAGTCTGTTTGTCTGTTGTATACGACCAAGGTTGATTTTTTTTGCAAATATGGAAGTCGCGTATTAATGCTGTATCCTTAGTTTTGAGAGTTTAAATAAAAACAATTGAAGCCAAACTTTTAATTTTTAAGGCAACAAGTCAAGAATCAATAAATCGCTCAAGGTATTTGATCAGGTGATAAGCAATTGATCAAATTTTCAGCCTGGACGGCTTTGTTTTTTATATGTGTTTTTTTAAATTTCAGTTGTTGCTTCGATTTATCGTCATGATTTTTAAGTAAGACATATACAGGGTGTCTGCATATTATCCGTACAAACTTTGATGGCATGCCTCTATGCAAACATTATATTCTTAACCCTCTTTCTGTTTTTTTAGATCAAAATGACCCCAGAGACCTTGAAGGGCTGCAAGTTATCTGTTAGTGAATCGATTTGTGAGTTTTTTCACACATTGGTGCGTTATCCACGAGTTGCTTGTTTCGCACATAAATTTCTTTCAAATATATTGTAAAATAGTTTTCTAAAACAATAAAATTTAGAGGACAAGAAGATAATGTTTTCTGTGATAGCTCCATCATGCAGTGGAATTCTCAACTAACCAATGTGCAATACAGTAGTCCTATCCCTGTTGCAAATCCTAGCCGAAGAAAGTGCAGTTTTATATAAAACTGTTTCTAAGATCCAAAGAGGCGTCCAAAGTTTCCAAATTTCACGTTCCTTCTTCTCCTTTTTTCACTATAATCTCTCCCCGCCAAGACCCTCACCCTGAATTTTCTGATATTTTTAAGTCAACCTGAATTAAATGTTATTTTCAAAACACCAGAAAGATAAAAAAATCGATTGAAATTCCATGCAGTTATAACGATTTGAAATTTTGGGTCTATTTTAGACCCCGCAAAGACAAAGGTTTCAGCTCTTGCCCTATTATATTCTTAAACCAAGGCTTCCCAAACAGCGATCCGCGCCTAGGGAACGAGTTAATGTTGGTGATTGAGCAATCTGTACAACCTTTGTCATTTGGAGCTTTTGGACTTTGTAAATTGTCGTTTTTTAATATTGTTCTAAACTGTTAACTATTATCTTCCTTTCAACTGTTGAAATACTATAATTTTATTCTGTCAGTTGAAGTTGGAAGTTGGATATAAATATTTATAATACTACTTAACGCAGACCCGTTCTAATTCTATCCAGTTATCCTCACCAGTACAGGTCGAACTGATTATCCGGAGTATCGATTTTTTTTCATTCCGGATGTTTACGCAAGGTCAGTCAGAAACAAGGAATTCGGATTCAAAAAGTCAGACTGTAGTGCAACCGTAACTAAATCTCATGAAATTGTTATGCACTCAGTCACTCAGTACTGTCACCGCCAAAGCTTAGCAACAAACTTCCAGGAATAGGTCACTGAACTCACCAGAATTGCTTTTAGAAATAGTTTAGAACAATTAGTCTGTACAGTAAGATCATATAAAAGACCAAAGTTGAGTACATTACAGTCAATAACCGTTTAACAATTTACAACAGTGTTTAAAGCGAAATACAGTCAGAATACTAGTTGAAGCTAAGTTTGCAATCAATAGCCGTATTAATGCAGAAGACTTTGTGTGCCAGTTCTCCGTCAAATAAACGATATGTTGTAATTCAGCAATTTCATGTAGTTAATATTACCACAGTTCCCATTATCACCGCGACCATGAATGAAACACACTTAGATTAAATAACTGGGTCGGTAAAATTTTACTGGGTTTTGGAACTACCGAAAAAGTCAGTAAAATGAAAACTGTCGCCACGCGTAATTGAAAAGCAAATTTTACCATGTTTCATTTTTTATCGATATATGATATAAAAAGAAAGCTCTCTGCAAAATTTCAGTAAAAAATCTCTGTTTTTCGATTTCTGACATATTTTTTTAGTTTACTGACTTTTTCGGTAGTTCAAAAACCCAGTTATTTTTACCGAACAGATTGAGTGTGAAGGTTTTCGACAGATTCCGACTACCACACAGACGCTCTTATGTGCGCAAACTCCGGATAATCGAATCCTCCGGATAATAGAATCATTAAAGCTAAAAATCAAAATCTGCAATAAAATAACTTAAAAATTGTTTTCGTTGTTTTATTTATACGATGCAGTGGCGTAACCAAAAATTATTTCAAAGAACATATTGAGAAGAAAAAAGTTACCAGCATACACAAAAAAACCCCTTTTTCAAAACCCCCTTTTCTTAACAACGTCCAAAACTGCGAAATCATTCATACTGTATACTGCAATACTGAATTATCTCAAATTCATGCGTAAAAACTGAAAAACAAGAATATCAAAAAACATGCTCCAGATAATCGAGTCCGATCTGTACCTTCCAAATTGAAAAATATGATGATTTCTGGAGGTAGACCATAGAAATTTGCTGGAATATTTGCATTAATCCCCAGTTCGTTCTCGGAGTTCAAGAGAAGCAGACGTGTTTCCACTCGATACAGCGCTGATAGTGATCATTATAGTGAACTGCCTCCGGGCATCTATTATTCTTTTGAAACAATAGTGTAAGCAAAACGGAACAATGGCGGAAGCAGTTCTCCGAGCTAACTCGCTACGACTGCGTTTCGAGCGTGGCAAACCTGAGCCAACTGATACGGAAATATTCGCTTTCATGAATGGGGTTAAAGAGTGAAAATCTGCTTTCAATGTACAAAGATAAACCGGAGCAGTCGGTGATCATTAAGTTTCAAACTGAAGATGGCTTCAAAGAGGCGCTTTCGCGTCTACCTGGAACAATGGAATTTGCTTACAACAAATACCAAAGCACAACTGTTCAGGTATCAGCAGCAAATGCCGTGGTGCGTTATGTGCGCATCTTCAACCTCCCGCCGGAGGTGGATGACCGTGAAATTTGGACGGCATTTTCGAAATACGGGAAAGTCCAAAGGACGATTCGAGAGAAGTATGCGGAAAGTACAGGTTTTCCAATTTGGAATTCTGTACGTGGAGTTTTTATCGAGCTCAAGGAAGGATGTGAAATACCCGCGACAGTACTCGTACGCAATCTTCGCGCTCGAGTATACTACGAAGGCCTTGTGAATAAATGCTTCCAGTGCGGGAGCGCAATCCACTTGAAAGCGGAATGCCCCAACCGGGCATCAGTGAACGAGCGGCTGAAAAGAGACCAGGTTGATGTACGCAGCCATGCTCCCTCTTACAGCGGAGCGCTTACGGGCAATTGGTCAAGGTCGAAACCGACTGGAGATAGCTCGGAACAGGGAACAATGGTGAATTTAAACAAGCTATTCGCCAACAAAACGACACGTGGATCAATCACTACGGATGATGGAGAAGCTGCGGAAGATGAGCTAGGCGAGGAGGGGACATCGGTGATAGAATCGTCGATGGAAACAGAAGGTATTGTGAAAGTTAGAAGTAATGCTAATCAACCGCCGGAAGACAATGTAGTAGAGGACCAATCTACCGTCGAAGATGGACAAGAGTCGGTATCTACATCAGGAGAATGTGAATCTCGGGAGCCCAGCTGTAGCGCCGTGGGAGTAGTACCGTCAGTGGCCGATGGCAGAGAGAATACCGACTTTGTCAGGTGCACCGATCTGACGAACACAAGCAGGAACAATGCAGAAGATGGAGCGAAAGGTATGAAAAGGGGAAGAAAGATATCGAAGGGAAAGCGTGGGGAACAATCGAGTTCAAATACATCAGAAGAATCTAATGACCGGGGTGAGGGTAACAAGGGAATTTCAATCACGAATTCAATATCGGAACAGCAATTAGCAAAAACAAGAAGTCGATCGAAACAACCAAAGCTAAGCCAGAAAAATGAGAACAAATGAATTACGTAGTTTGATGTTTTTTTTTATTTTGAATTTGTTATAATTAGATGATGGATTATGTTTTTAAGATAGGTTCCATAAATTTTAACAGTTCTAATGCTACGGTCAACAAATATCTCTTGAGAGATTTCGTAACCAATCATGAAATTGATATTCTCTTTATACAAGAGCTCTGTTTTGAAAATTTTGCGTTTATTCCATCTCACAACGCGATTGTAAATGTTGCTGGAGGTAGTTCTGGAACTGCCATCTTGATACGAAGGACCTTTGAATATAGCCAGCCGCTTCTCGATTCAAATGGCAGAATATCTTCTATTATAGTTAACAACGTAAATTACGTAAATGTTTATGCACAGTCTGGTAGCAATAAGAAAAAAGAACGTGATTGTTTGTTCATGGATAACATCGCTATACATCTCAATAAGTCGGGTGCTCTTTATAGTGTGGTGGGGGGAGATTTCAACTGCATTTTGCAAGGATTTGATGCTGCAGGTTCTAATAAGAATTTCTCGACAGGCCTTAGTAAGCTTGTACAGTTATTTGGTTGGAAAGATATAGCTCTTGAACTTAAAAAGAACGTTTTCACTTTCATTAGAAATGAAAGCAAATCGAGAATTGACAGATTCTATGGTCCCCCAGATTTTGTTACAAAAGTGAAAAGCTTCGAAACTATTGCTGTGCCATTTTTGGATCATTGCGGCATAATAATGAAAGTAACCATGAACAAAAATGAGATTATTTGTCGTGGGCGAGGCTATTGGAAAGTGAATAATAGCGTAATGAGAGATGAGGAAACAATAGAAAAGTTTAGCTGCGGATATAGTTCTTGGAAGATTCGTCATTTGTATGCTACTAACAAGAGCAAGTGGTGGAATGATGTTTGCAAAACGAAGATTAAACAGTTCTTCAAGTCGGAGAGTTGGAACCTTAACTGTCAGATTTATAATGAGAAGAACTATTTTTACGGGAAGATGCAGGAATGGTATAGTAAAATATCAGCAGGATTAGAAACATATTTGGATATAGCAATGATCAAATCAAGACTAATTGAAATTGAATCGAACCGTCTTAAGCACTTCGGTTCTACAATGGATGAACAAAACTTATTGCAAGGCGAAATGATAAATATTTACCAGGTTTCTGCACAAATTAAACGTCTAACAAATAGTAGTAATTTTAAATTGAAAAATAATAACTGTATCGAAACGGACAACCAAACGTTGAAGAATCTCGTGCACGATTATTATGTAGAACTGTTCTCAACTGATAACTCTCGTAATGAAAATATCGAGGCTAGAGATGATCCCATTCGGCATATTTCCAAGGCGCTTTCTGAGGAAGATAGGGTTAGTTTGATGGAACCGATTACAGAAAACGAGTTGAAACATATTCTTGAAAGCTGTTCACGGAAGAAATCTCCGGGGCCAGATGGGCTGCCGTATGAGTTTTACATTTTAAACTTTGAAACTTTGAAAAACGACTTAGTAGATCTGTTTAACGGATATCTTGGGGGCACCTTCAGTCCTCCTAAGAGTTTTAGCGAAGGCATTATCACTCTTGTCCCAAAAAAAAGGAGGAAATAGTCTGTCTCTAAACGACTATCGCCCTATTAGTCTATTAAATTGCGACTACAAGCTGTTCACGAAAGTTATTGCTGAAAGAATCAAGCTTAAGTTGAACAAGTTGATTGAAGCAGGTCAAAAAGCTTGTCTGCCGAATCTGTCTTGTGTTGATAACCTGAAAGATGTTCGAAGAGTGTTAGCAAAATCATGTGAATCTAAGAAATTTAAAGCGTGCCTAGTAAGTATGGATTTGAATAAAGCTTTCGATCGCGTAAACCACGAATATCTTTGGAAGATTCTTGAAAAGTTCGGTTTCCCGTCCGGATTAATTGATTGTATCAAGATATTGTATCGGAACGCTACTTCGAGGGTCATGGTTAATGGCTTTCTCACGTCAGAAATCAACATTAACAGTTCGGTCCGACAAGGGTGTCCTTTGAGCATGATTCTTTTCGTGCTTTACATTGAACCTTTGCTTAGAAACATTGCAAATAGCATTCCTGGCATACTTGTTTATGACAAGTTTGTTAGTATTTTAGCTTTTGCAGATGACATTATTTTGTTGGTCATTAATGATATGGAATTTGATTTGTTATTTAGTATTTTTGAAAATTTTTCTTTTTTTGCAAAAATCAAAATTAATTACGATAAATCGTTTTTCCTACGATTAAATCAAGCTCGCGTGGGACCTCAAATGATTAAAGAAACTGATTCCTTCAGAGTCTTGGGAGTGGAATTCAAGAAAAGTTGGAGCAGCTCTGTTGATTCCAATTACAAAAGGCTTATTGCAAATCTCAAAGCATCCTTGCAGTTACACTATGTAAGAAAGCTGAATATAATTGAGAGATGTCAGGTATTAAATATTTTTATTCTTTCTAAGCTATGGTATGTAGCACAAATATTTCCACCTTCCAATGCTCATATTGCTCAAATTAGAGTAGCATGCGGAAAATTTATTTGGTCTGGGCAAGTCTTCAAAATCAACAGGAATCAATTATACTTGGATTATTTGAAAGGAGGTCTCAGGTTAGTCGATCCAGAGGCAAAATGCAAATCATTGTTCATTAGAAACATTTTGTACAATGTTGATGCTGATGGAAACATGACGGAAGAGAGTTATTTATTATCATTGAATCAAAGCCAGAAGTTGTCACGGAATGCCAGAGAATGGATCGAAATTAGCAAATATCTAAAGGATAATTTCAATCTGTTTACAACTAAACTACTGTATGATTATTTCATAGACGAGCTCTATCAGGTTCCTAAAGTAGAAGTTGATTTTGTTGCCGAATGGAGCATTATTTGGGAAAATCTTAGTAAAAACTTCCTACCATTTGCAGATAGATCCAATGTGTATTTGTTCTTGAACGATATCATTAGCAACCGAGAAAAACTGAAAGCGTACAATATAGGGAACCTCGCAACATCGGATTGTGGTAAATGTGGAGAAATAGATTCTAATTTACATCGCATAAAATCATGCAAAGAAGCCAAACAAGTATGGGACTGGTGTAGCAATGTTGTCCATAACAGGTTAAACTTAAATGTAAATGATTTAGAGGATATTCTGCAATTTAAAGTTCAAATTGCAAAGAAAGAACATAAAGCGGCATTATGGTTGACTATTCGAGCAATTTCATTCAATGTGGTAGGTCAAGGACAGTCTCTATTCGTTTTTAAGAAGGGAATACGGGATCTGAGATGGAACAACCGTCGTTTGTATGAAAAAGAATTCGGTAATTGTTTAAATATTTGTTGACCGTAAACGATAGAGTAGGACACTGATTTGAAGTAATTTGGTTGTTGTTCATATAGTTATTAAGGAAGAACGAACTATGTATCCTTTATTTAATTTTCAATAAAAAAAAAAAAAAAAAAAAATCCCTGACAGACTTTGCACATCCTCCAAAAACCATAATGTTTTCTTTGAAGGATTAAACTTAGCGAAGTTTTTCACTGCTTCCACCAAAATCATCCACGAAACTCTTTTGAATCTATTATCGATTCTTTTTAAGTTTTATAGCGATATCTTACTGTTTAGCTTTCTGTGTTCTTAATAACAAAAATTTTCATGCATTTTCTGGTGAAAAGTTTGGCTAATTCGTCTTTGGAAGATTGTTTGATGAAATCTCCAATTAACTCCTGGGAATAATTTTGACGAATAGTTAACTAGCGATATTTGAAATGTTCCAATGTAGGGAGATCCATCTTATTCTTGGTACTTTCGTTTCACTTCGTCAGGGTATTTTTAACGCTATTAAGCATTGACCACAACATGCACCGTTTTAAAGTGATTTTTATTGTTTCAAACAAATCATTGGGAAAAAAATCACTCATGCCAAAGTGAATCGGTTTAACTTGTAGTACGATTGCAATATCGTACATGAGTGTGGCATACTGCTGAGTTTTAGAATTTTGATGAAAAAAAAACACTCACATGTAAAAAAAGATGAATAATGGAAGTGATCAGGTGGGTTATCCTAAGGGGTCGATTGAAACATCCATCAAGACATCCATCATTTGGTGAAGGGCGGATCTTAAAAAGTGTGACAATGCATATTAAGTAATGGAAAAAAAATAGTAGAAAGGAGAGGGAGAGTCTAAAAATCCCATCCCAAAATAACGATGGACGTCTTATTTGAACCTTCCCCAAGAACTTGTCCAATATGATTGTTTGCTAGATTTTGTCAAAATCATTTATGAATGTTTCTTTCCGCACTCTTGGAAAGATACAAGGCAGATTCCTGGTTAAATTTAAAGAGAGTTCCTCCAAAGGATCATGTCTGAATTCTTGTATCGATGTGTTCGCTATTGAGATCTGTGGTGAATTACAGATGTTATTTGTAGCATGCCCATACAAAGAATGCCATATTTGTTGCAAATTTACACCACACGTCGTTGAAAGTTACATAAATATCATGAAAATTTCTGCTCTACATTAAATATACTAGCATGGAGTGAAACGAAAATTTGCATAAATTCACAAGATGTTGATGTATTTTTACACGATGTGTGATATAAATTTACGACAATTCTAGCATTTAAGGGAATCTGCATGATTTTACTTTGAATTTTACATGAATTATTTTCCCTGTGTTCCCAGTATTTTAGTTTGACCATTGGTGCGCTGCCATTGAAATTTTTTTCAAGAACTTCCACCGAGACGTTCAAGAGACGTTTGTTAAGCTTCAAAGGGGGTCGCGGTTCCAAAAAGGTAGGGAATCACTGGCATAAGCAATAAGTTTGACACATTTATAATATCGAATATCTGTAAAACCAAGCCAAATATTTTGAGAGGTCTTAGAAAATGCCGTATTCACGGTGCTCCCCTGACCATTTTTATTAGAAAAAAATCTCCATCAAATCTGTGCTCACCAGTCGTTTTCTATAGCTAAGATGCATGTCTGGGCAACATTTCAAAAAAATCGTAGGGCCCGTTTTGTAGTTACGCCCTTTTTATTGTATAAGTCTACTAATTCAAAGGAAATCTGAGATATTTGAATGGATTTTCATTGACCGTGATTATCAGAAGAAATATACCATCAACATTTGGTTAAAAGTTGGTTTGTTTAGTTATTCGTAACCTTTTGGTGGAGTTTTGAATGAGAAAAATGAGAAAATAGGCGAAATATGAAGTTACGCCCTTTTTGAGGTGTAACCATTGAAATCACTAATTTCAAATAGATTAATTAGGCATACTAATACCGATAAGCATGTTCAAATAATTTCAATAACATATTGCAACTACATGTCGCCAAAGTATTTCATAATTGATCAATTTTTCAAAGGCTCAAGCGCTGTAAGGCATTACGGAGCTATTTTTGTGATATTACTATTATTCAAAAAATATTGTACTGCGCTAGAACTTGAACTTCAATTGCTTAGTAATGAACTATTGACTAAACTATGGAACTTCCTTGTGTATCAAAACTCTCTTGAGAAGATTCTAAGCCTTAACCCCGAATTTCATTTCCCGGAATGTCTTTATTCCGAGTTTAATTACACTGAACGCACTGTAACGGTGAATGCAATTGTCCTGAATATATCATTACCTTGAACGATATCATCCCGCCCGTGATAATGTAATTTCGAAGTAATACCATTCTTGGAACTGGAACTCACGGTGATGGTCTTCAGGTATTCGAGCTAATGGATCTCAACGTTAAGGGGTAAATTTTTAAAAAGATATATTAAATATAATAAAAAGTTGTTCATGGATTCTACGTAAATTCCAGTTTTGGTTAATGGAAAATTGTAAATTTTTCTGTGACCCTGTTGATTACCTGCTGATCTACCTACCATAATATAGTTTGAATCCTACACAAACTGAAGATTTATATGTAAACTTAATTTTTTTGATCGCGAGCTGTGCTTGTGAAGTAAAATCACACCAGCTGCTATGACGCTTCAAAAACGAAAAATAAAATCAAACTTTGGAAGCTACACGAAGTTTTTCAAACTGACAAATACAAACATTTAATATTAAGCCCTGTAAATGCTACGATTTTGAATTCCATTTAACAAAATAATAACGGATGTTCTAAACTTTGCATTATATTCTTTCATTTGGAATCGCTGCTTTAAAGCACTTGAGCCTATGGAAAATCAGTTGATAGTGAAAGACTTTTGTGCCATGTTAGTGCAATATGTCATTGAAAATATTTGAACATGCTCAACAGTATTAGAATGCCTAATTATTATTTTTAAAATTAGTGTTTTCAATGGTTACACCTGAAAAAGGGTCTAATCAAGGTATTTAGAAGGGAGGTAGTGCAATGTGTCAAGTAGAGCATTCCGCCATGTTGGAAACTAGATGACAGCTGGTAGGTTTGTTATTCTCGATCGAGTTAGCAAGCCATGAAATACTAGGAAAGTTTTTCGCCTGAAATCATTTTGTTTCAGAATACGTCAGTTCTACATCCACAGTCTGTACAAATTCAGCGCATCATAATTATATTCCCAAATTACAACAAAACGGCGAAAAAAGTGGATTTTCAGATGTTGCATGATTTGCCATTATCAGAAACATCAGGCAGCTTCTGTGTAGGAAAAGCAATTTTTTTTTCATTAGTGTTGTGTACAATACAACAACGGGAGAATTTAATTGTGAACGAATAAATATATGGATTCAGCCAACCGGAATACATTCGAAAACACATGCATAATTCAATTGCATTTGATTGAGCAATATATGGCACAGGTCAGGATCATTTTAATGACTAGCATAGTACACTCTCGACATTCTCAACGATTAAGCAATGCTACATTGTGACCTGTATTCACAGAGTAGTGTTTTATCTTTCGACCTTGACGCTTGCTCCTGCGGGGGCGGGCAATGAGGGCAGGGTCAGCCGGTGGTACGTCATAGAATAAAGTTTCGGCGAGCTTTCTCTTTTCATCGTAGACCATCGCCGTGTACCTACGCTGTGGATAACATCCTCCCATTCAATGCTTTTACGATTCTTCTGGCCGATTCCCTGGATGAATACAACTTCACAGTATTTGGCATGACTTTTCATCAAATGGAGTTTACTGGTACTCGGAAAACAGCAAGATTACAATTATTTTTGAGATAAAACTAAAAAATAACTTACTTGCAACCTGAGAGAGACTCGCGAAGAGGAAAAATATCAACGTCATATGCAGCCCAGATTCCCCTCTCACGAAACGTCAAATGCAGCCCACCGTTTTTATGGCTGAAAAAGTGAAAAGTATTGTGTTCAAAGTAAATTGTTATTGAAAACCTCAGTCAGCGGAGCAGTTTTTTCCAAAGTTGCTGATAAATCTAAGCAGAAGATTAATTATTTCTAATGTCTGCTACGTTTGCTGGCATGAAATTTCACTCAAACGATATTTATGATTCGATGTGATGCAAACTCAATCATTTTTTGCTGAGAGGTTCATGTGAGGATTTGAACGGCTTGCGCATAATTGGCATAAACACAAAGTGGAATAAGAAAAAAACTCAGCAGTCACAGAAAAAGAAGACCGTCTTCGCGAGTCTCGTCTCAGCTTGCAACAGCTTGGACATTTTTTTCTTGTAACCAAAACACTACGTTCAATAATAAACAATCCAATGGAAACGATAGCAACCACAAGAGGGGAAAATTTCATCGACAGATACGCTAGCTCGCCGACTCACCAGCTGTCATTTTTCTCCCCCACTGTATCCACTGACTACTTAGATTGCTGAACCTTTCTTCAATATACCTTGGGTGTAACTTCAAATTTCGCCTATTTGCTCATTCAAAACTCCACCAAGAGGTTACAAATAACTAAACAAACCAACTTTGAACCAAATTTTGATGGTATATTTCTCCTGATAATCACGATCAATGAAAATCCGTTCAAATATCTCAGATTTTCTTTGAATTAGTAGATTTATACAATAAAAAGGGCCTAACTGCAAAACGGGCCCTACAATTTTTTTGAAATTTTGCCCAGACATGCAGCTTAGCTATAGAAAACGACTGGTGAGCACAGATTTTATGGAGATTTTTTTCTGATAATAATGGTCAGGGGAGCACCGTGGTATTTCTCCTCCTTGGGGTAATGCTCAGATTACCTAAAGCAAGAGAAATATCTTTTGAACTCGATGGCTTTGAACCGAATAGTTTTCAATTTCCAGCCTGTCCTGAAACTAAGAACCTGTAGATTAACCTAAATAATAATAGGACATTTGGTACATGCAAACTGAATTTTCATGTTTTCAATGAGAGATAACCTTTATATCAATATTTTTTGTTTACCTAATGCAAAACATTCTTCTCATCTCTATACAATTAGTTTTATAACACAAAGAAGCATTTTCCAAGTGCTAAGTCCTTCTTCCAGACTTGCTCACCCTCCCGCGCTTAAACCCGAACCATTTCTAATCGCTGTAAAAACAGTGTCAGTTTATTATCTCTTTAACAGCGAGGGTTGGGCTCATCGTTCCAAATTATGCCCATCCCTATCACGGCAAAAAAACGAACACAATTAGATAAGCAAATTACCTTCCTCGCTTTGCACCCCACTCGACAACAGTTTAAGGGACAGGGTGGGTGACACGAGCACACATATCGCACAAATCCGGCGTAGATAATGAAATTATGATTAGTCAGTAATGGGAACCCCCGTTTTTATTACCATAATCACTTTAACAGGATCATAACGAAACGAATTGAGATGCTGACCCGTTTCTCCGGCGGTTGGCTCAATTTGCCATTTGGGTATCAGGGCATCTATATCATACTGCTGATGAGGGTGGTGGCGATGGTGACTAACTAACTTTTGTCTCCGGACGTTTATGAAGCGTGAAATATGCTTTTGTTATGTTGTGGTTTCCTCCTAGTGGGAGACGCGTTAGTTTAATGATTCGACGAGAGCAAATCGGAAGGGTGGGATTTTTTGGATTATACGATCTTCGTTGGAACCGGTTGAGATGATTCACTTTTTCCTCTGAAAGATTTAAAGCAACTTTCCTTCGCACCGCACCGAGAAAGATCTCTCAAATATATTGCAGTGATTACGAAAGATTAACAACTGAGAAAATTTTTGGCAAATTTAACACCCATGGATTGGAGTGCCAAGCCCGGGAACCAGTCCGTAGCAAAGTGCCAAAGTCGAAAGCCAAGACAACAACTCGGGCAAAGCTCTAGGAAGGAATCCCAGCAGCAAGTGTAGTGAAGATTCTGATCTAAATGTTTTCGTTTTGGCAATTTTCTCCTCTTCTCAAGAAAGATTTCCTCATTCAACACATTCGACGCGTTGAGAAGATTAAGGGCCATCCAGTTTTCGGAACAACTGGTAGCATCCGACTGAAAAAAGCATTGCCTCTGCTTCCAGTGCCGGATGTTGATGCCTCAGGATATGAGTTATTTCCTTACGCTTAGCAGAAAAATGCTTCTTTCTAGGATGTCAACATCAGAAAAAAGAGGTTCAGGAGCAGCAGAAGAGAAGCTTTTCGTTTGAATGGGTTTTAGCTCAGGCGAAAAATTAGACATTCTTGGGAAGGATTTCTTTTGGAAAGCAGATGCAAGTCGGTTGGCTTTTGAAGCTGTAGATCTTACATGCATGACTATTAAAAACCCAACGATAGATGTGAATGTGTGCGTAAAGTTCTGCGAGCATGAATAATTGCAATACCATTTTTCAGAGCGATGCCACAAAAGATTAGGGCTCTTATATTTGAACCTAGATCATGTATAGATGCTACCTAGGTTTTTAATTCAACTAGGACTATGACTTTAAATATTGCACAATATGTTAAAGGCTTGAGCTGAAAAAAAAATCGCAAATTTATTCACAAACTACACGAAACTACCCAAGCAGCACACAATGTTACAAGTAAATCACAGCAACGACTGCTTAACATATTCAATAGATGCAAAGTATACACTGCAATTTGGAAAAATACTGGTGTGTAACCGAAAAAGCTCAAAAAGTCGTGCCTCATGTAACATGTTGGTCGTCACATAAGAAGTTTACTCGCGACTGATATGTAATTTGTTGGTTACGCATGGATATTTTTAAACAAAATAAGAGATACGGCGTTGACCTGATTCTACCATTCTGGAAGTTTTGAAACCAAACAATCATTTCAGAGTTAAGGCGAAAATGAATCGAAGCCAGACTTCAAACTTTCAAGAGCACGGATTTGAAGAACCAAACATCTGTTTAAGCTGAAAACCTAATCGATTGGTCACTAGCTGGTGGTGACCAATCGATTAGGTTTTCAGCTCCAACAGATGTTTGGTTCTCCAGATCCGTGCTTTTGAAAATTTGAATTTTGGCTTCGATTCATCTTCACCTTAAATATTAGGCTCTGTCCAGTGAGGACGTTAATGGCAAGATGAAGAAGATCAGCAAAAGATATACAGCCATGCCATGAAAAATCGATCTAGTGGGTCACCGAATTCCATGAAAATTTGCTATTTTGTTCCTTATCCGATATAAGAATAGACGTATTTTTGGAATTTTTGATTAGGGTAACCATTTCCGAAATAGGATTTTTTATTATTTTTTTTATTTATTTTTAAATCATAACTTTGGAACTGCTTGACCGATTTTCAATTTTTTTATGAAATAAAAGCTTGAGGTTTCAACTTTTCAGAAAAATAAAAAAAAACTCCTAAAAATTAAAAAAACGTGAAAAAATACAAAAAAAGGAAATCTTTATAAATTTTTTCATGCAAAAAAAATTGTGAGAGTTTCATATTTTTCTTTTTTTGAAAAGTAGCAATCTTTAGGTTTCATTCCATAAAAAAAGATTGGAAATTGGTGGAGCTGTTCTAAAGTTATGATTTTTTTTAATAAAGAACTCTAATCCGCTGAGACCTACAGACCTAAAACTAAAAAATATATTTCATTTTGTCCAAGAAAATTGAAAATTGGTCAAGCGGTTTAAAATTTATGATTTTTAAAAAATAACAATTTTGCTAACTCGTGATTTTTTAGATCACTTTGTTTCGGAAATTGTCACCCTAATAAAAAAATCCAAAAAAACACGTGTATCCTTATTTCGAATAAGGATAGGCTTACCAGAAGAATATTTCAGAAAGGAGGACATGTTACTTTAATGGTTTTAAAAAAAGGAGGACATTTCAAATTTTTGCCATACCATTTTACGAAAAAAAAAATAAAAAAAATAGGTAAGATAAAGAGAATGCTGGAGGCAATCGAATCATTTGTTCGAAAATCAGTTCATTGAAAAGAGCTTCGAAAAAGCATAAAAAGTATTTATGCACCGAAAAAATCATATTGGTTGACTCGTCTATGGCGAAAAATCACTGTAATTAAGACAACAATGGACATAACCAAACAAACCTCAATTTTCTACTTCCTTCGACACAAAACTTGAATTGAAAGCACCCTAAGAAAAATTATGTAGTACTATTCTTAGAGCCGAAACGATTATTGAGCTATTGATTGATTGCAAGTTGAGCAAGTTGAGGCTCAAAGGCCGGTTCTTCAACTTCTGCATAATAAACGTGCACAGCTCTCACTCCGGAAGCACTAATGATGATGATGAAGACACATTTTAGCTCGAGTGAGACAGCTGTCCAAGCCACGACGTCAAAATCATCATAGGAGATCTAAACGCTCAGGTTGGCCAGGAGGAGGAGTTTAGACCGACGATAGGAAAGTTCAGCGCCCACCGGCTGACGAACAAAAACGGTAATTCGAAAGTAAGATTTCCCTTACAAATTCATAAAATAACGTAAAATAATTTGATTAAGCTTAAACCTTGTCATTTCCAATTGATGATTTTTAACATGAAATAAAAATTTATAACATAAAAATTGCCGAAGTATGTAAAATTTATGCTTATCTCTTGCTTCAAAATCCGGACTCTGATTTAAGTTTGCTTCAAATTCCGGACACTTCTGCTTCGAACACTTCAGTTTTCTTAAATTTTACGTTATTCTCTTTGTAATGAAGTCTAGAACTAACTAAACCTTAAAACGCTTCAAATCCACGATCCTAAAGAAACTAACAAGCAAATCTTTACCCAACCGCATGCACTACGGCACATTCCAGTTGCCATTTATTTTTTTAAGTCAATACCCAGACACATCATTAGTTCTTATATTCAGATCAATAGGTATATTAGAAAACAGTCGATTGGACCTCTATAGCCATACGATTTGCTAAGAATTAACGCCAAAAGGATTGTTTTTTCTTCCGATTTGTGGGAGGTTTCTATTAGTAGTCGGACAAGTCCGTCACACAACAGCACAACACATCATTAAAACAATAAATTTACTCTCACATGTTCTAATCAACACTGGAAACGAATAAACAGTTCAGTCCAGAGGTTACAACACCGTGGAATATAAAATAAAAGAACTACCGGGAGAGGTTCACGTCGAATTAGCCTAACTTCCCCAAATGTCCGGCTTTTGAATCAACCATTTTGCATGCCTCAAAATCCGGACACAGAGATTTATGCAATTAAATAGTTAGTTCTGCACAAATTTCCATCACTACAAATGTTCTTAAGCACCAAACAACACAAAACTATATATTAGAAGCATCAAAAATAGCTCCGATACACTTCACCAATTTAAAACACAAATATTGCCTCAGCTGTTGTTCTTAGCATGGGTTCTTGTAGCAAAGAAAATTTGCACTGCAGGTGACAAGCAATTCAATTTTATTTATTAATGATCTTAATTTCCAGGCTACTTTGATGCAGTTAACTTCTAAATGAGCCTAACTATTGACCTACATAAATAAGTTTTAGTAAAGCACGCATTAAATCTACTAAAATCTAATAATTCCTCAAGAGTGTCCGGATTTCGAAGCGTCCGGCAATTCGAAGCAAAACGGTATTTGTATGACCCTAGTGCACAGTTTCGCTTAGAGGCAATCGGACGATGATTAGCCGCCCCTAACATAGTAAACAGACGTTTCCCGTTGTCAGCCGCTCCTAACATAGATTACAAACGCTCCAGGTTTGCAAAAGCAAAACCCACCGGTGCACACAATACTAATTTGGGTAATTCATGGCCAAAATTATGTTTTACCCTAAATGATCTGCACATAGTTTAATATTGACTGAAAAACTGTTATAACTCAATTAGAATTAATTTCGAACAGTTTCAGGACAATTATTCACATATCAGTGAGAATTCGTATCGAAAAAAATACCGTTGAAGACAAACAGTTTCTGAGTTCATTTTTGATGACCAATCGTTTGAATATTCTAGCAACAGATGGAACATAGATTTGTACGTCATAAGTTGATACGCACCTAGCTCGCCAAGAGGGTGAACAATCGATTAATAATTAGAATTTTAACAGTTACTGGATATTCCAGCTCAAACATTTTTTGTAAATATGCTTAGAAATTCATTTTCAGATAACCTTTTTCTTCAAAACAAAAAAAAATACAATGCAATATTGCATTTGGAATTCATGAGATTAAATTTCTTTTTAATGGAAGAATAAAATTGACTGGTATGTTTTATCTGAAACGCTTTCTCCATGCCTTTAGCAAAAAAATATGTATGCCTTATGTTTACGAAAAATCTGATCCAAAAATTTCAAGATATCATGAACGGATTATTTTTGCTCTCTATATTTTGTAAATATGAATTGCATCAACAAAACTAGGAGTCAGCCTAAGCCCATCAGTCAATTTTTTTATAAAAAAGTAGACAAATATTCATAAGAATTATTTTATAATTGGGTGAAAATAATTCAGTGAAAATTTTACATCATAATTAGATAAAAATTGTACAACTGGAACAACTTCTATTTCTATGAATATAAAATCATGACATTTATTGGCTAATTCATATAATTTCCACACACAACTTTCAAGTCCATTGAGAATCCTTTAGATACCCGTCATTTTTTCAAAGGACTTTTATGCGTATAATACTGTCGATTTTTTTTCTAACAATGGCGTGAATGGAAGTTGTTGACTATTGTTGGATTGAGTGTTGTGAGGATTTGTTTTGCGTTGAGAATGTTTATTTCTATGAAAATAATGTAAAATTCAAGAATCTTGTACGATACGATATTAACAAACATTTAAAAACAGCCTAAAAGTTTGTAAGGATGCCTAAAATACATCTCCAAACCAGATTTCATCAACAAAACTCGTACCAATGAGCTCATTTTGTTGAAATAATTCATTATCGGTTAGACATCAGGAAACTTTTTTCTAAATTGCCTACATTGAGGCGTTTTCCGCGAAATTCTTGATTTTTTTAAATTATTTCCAGAAATATAATTCAGGGAGCCGTATGTAGAGTAATTTCAAAAACTCACAATAATCGCATTGAAAAGTGATCAATTTCACCCCGAAATGGAATCCCCTCAGTTTTTATTTTAGAAGTTTTTTCCCAGACTAAAACCACATATGTTAGAAAATTTCTATACATGAGCCGGTGAGGTTTACCGTCGTTCTTGTTTTCCTGTTTTCAGTTGTTTGACATTGTCAACATTAAAGATAATAGATAAAACAAACCGGGAAAAATTGTCCCTTTCAACCGAAATTACGGTACCGTAATCCGGGGTAACATTGATCATTTTTCTGAATGTTTCTTTAATATTTCGTTTGAAAATGCAAATGTTGCAATTTTTTATTTTTAAAACAAGTACGGCCACCCATAGCTCGAGACTATATACTGTATTTTGTTTATTGAAAGATTTAAGCATGTTAAAAAAATGTTTAAGGCGATTTTTTGATGTAGCTGATATGGGGTAACATTGATCACCTATGTAAGCAACGTTCGGTTATACTTAAAATGTCGTAACTTACTTAAATCATGGCCCCTGAATTCGAATATGAAGGCCAAACGCTTACAAGTCATTTACTTTTGGAATTATTTTAAAATTAAAACACCTCTAATCACGGAATACGCCTAAAGGTAGGCAATTTCCTAGGGGTATTTTACATTCTTAACAGTAATTCGGTAATGTTGTCTAATTGAGCATACTTATAAAAATTTTGACAACGGAATCGTTTTCGGCGATGTCATTTTTAGTAAGAACCACATTTCCCTTGCTTATATCGTTTGCAGAACTTATGTGAGACATAAATCTTTGGTAGTGTCATCCTTAACAATCAAAATCATTATTTCGAAAAGTTGACAAAGTTACCCATAAGGTAAACGCAATTTTCGCAAAAATATTAACTTTCATTAGCTCATGAATACAAGAAAGAGAAGCATCATTCATGATTTGGAAATGTTTCATCAATAAATGATAATACGAATTTTTGATGAGATGAGTCATTCCGATCAATGCTACCCCGCTGATCAATGATACCCCGGATTACGGTATTCCTGAAAACCTATTAATGTGATGTTAATAACTGTGGAAGTGCTCATTGAACACTAAGCTGAGAAGCAGGCTCTGCCCCAGTGAGGACGTAATTCCAAGAAGAAGAAGAAGAAGAAGAAGAAGTTCAAAAGACATGGAGTTTTAAACCATGGCACCATTGCGTCTCTTAAAACGCATTTCTGTTTATTTTTCAAATTTTGCAAATTCTGATTTGGCGATGTCATATGTAAAAACTGTGATATACGTTATTTAAAAAAATTAACTGTTTTACTTAAGTCAGTTATGCAAATAAAATAAATATGTTTCTATAACAATTTTCTCAGACATCACATTGAACAAACGCATTGAGAACATGCACTTTAATTGATTAAAGATAGAAGGTTATTGAAAAGCGGACAAAAATATCCGAAAAAAAATGATAAAAATTGATGTTTTTAGAAGGCTTAAAATTTCAAGTGCGGAAGAGTTTTACGCTGTAACTGATAGATAACATAGGTAAGTTTCACAGTGTGACCTAAACTTTTCCGGATATTGCCGTAAAAGGTAACTTTTTCAATACTGAAGTTTACGAAAAATGACTAAAAGTTTGTTGTGCAAAATTGCCTTAAAAATTAAAAAAAAATATATTTTTTTTTTAAATTTTACGCAGAAGCTCTTTTTGTATTCATAAGCAAAAAGTTCAGTAAAAAATATATGTTTATTTTGGAAAAATTGTCACATGTAAACAATAATTCTGATTATATAATATGAAAAAATGAAAAAAAAAACATCGAAAAACCTGCTTTTTTGAAGTTTTTTAACATTTTTTCAATGTTATATGACGTCTTTTCAATGTGGCCACAACATGCGGCATACTATAAGCTATGTTAAAACAATTTAGGGGGGGGGGGGGTGGTAAAAATCTCCTTTTTTCAAATTCGAAATTATGTGTGGGGCTAAAGTTCGTTTAAAACAATCAATTTTGAGATTGTTCTTACTAAAAGTGGGTAAATATTTTGACACAAATTTGTTCAAATGCTATTGTTTTTCTGGAAATTTTTATCAAATCACTAAGGCCGAACATTTGCACCACCTTACTCTACCCCGTTTTACGGTGACCAAAAATAATGCTTACAGAAAAACTGATTGCTACAGCTGAATCAATTAATGGGAACATTTACAAACCTACCCCGAGTGCCCATTCGCCCAAAAACATTGTCCACATGTCTTTCAATTTAAAACTATTAGCAACAACCGACCGGGTCATAAATCTGGCCACGACCAGTTGTTTATTATTCTCGGCGGATTTCACGCCAAATCGGAACGGTCGAAATTGTTTGGAAAAACTCCCATCAATATCGGAGTGTCGGGGGCCAATTCGAGAAATAGAACGATTGCATCGAATAAAGTGTCTCCAATTTCCCGGCTGCCGGGAGGATTTCCGGGGATAAATTTTATCACCAGCTTCCACCAAATCTCGCTTCGACAATAGTCCCAAACTCACACACAGCTTTATTGCACAGGCAAGATAGTCCAACTCCAGAACCCAGGAACATTTATCAATCGATGGCTTCGTTCGTATTTCACTTCCCGGCCCCGGAAATCTATAGGTTCAAATTTGAAAATGCATTTGTTTATCTAGCTCTCCGGAAAATTCCATCGGAAAACCCATTCGCTCGATGGATCAGTTGCCGAAAACGTGTCGCAGGATCCCGTCCTCGACTCCACTCAATCCATCCATGGTTATGACGATGTTCTGATCTGACGATGACGATGTCGCATGCGATATACTCCACAGCTGATGATGGGGAGTTGCGTTGGAAAAAGTTGAGAAATAAATTTCGAACGGAATAAAACCAGAAACGAACTGGTTGTTAGTGGAAAATAATGGCGCTCATTTGTTCCCGTTCACCCATGGAACAGAATTGAACTCGTTGGAGAATTGATTGAATCAATGGTAACTCGACTACTAGTAAATGTGAAGTCCTACTCTGATTGTGGCAAAATTGATTCCACAAAAAAGCTGCACCATGAGTGGGTAGTTCATGGTCTGTTTGCAATAAAGCATTCGTTGTTTGCGCTCCCGGTTTCGATCACGAGATGCTGATTCGAGGGCAATTCTGGAGTTGTCAGTGCGGTACATTAGATGCGAATTCGCGATGGACGGATTCGAAGATTTATGCGTTTGAAGGCTCTGGTCTGGCGGCACATCATTGCGTTCATCGATTTGTGTTGCATTGTTAGTCAGTGTAGTGCCATTAAATCGAACTCGTTTATTCCCCGATTGAAGAGGATTCGAAATTGTCAAAAGTATCCAAAACCCTGGCATCCGAAAATTTGATTCTCATGCACCTTGATAACCATAAAATGTAAATGACGCCTAATTTATGAGCACCCACATGAGGAGCCTCGCTGTCATCCATCCTTCGCATCAATCGTAAAACTGTAACCCCGACTAGGCTACCAAATCATACGTGAGCATTAGCAGAAGCCTGTTTGCTTGCAGTAGAGGTAACTACCAACTCCCTTCGGCGCAGCTAATCTCCCGCTCCAGATCTACAGCAAAGATCTTCCACCGAATTATACGCCTGGAGAGCCACGGCACGGAGCATAAAAAAAAGACAGGGAGATGCCATAAAAACAAATGACCGCAGCAAATTGGACCGTTTCCTATCTATCTCCTGCCCAGCTGGATGGGTGGTTTTGCCTTGCGGTGGCGGTTGTGGTGACTGCTGTCGATCGCAAGAATTCGACTTTAGGTCCAAAATTAATTGGCTCGCATTAGGCGTTTGGTTGGATGGGTGAGTTACACAACGCCGACGACACGTTCAAAACACACTCTAATTCAATAAGTGGGAAGCTTTGAGTTCGGACCAGGAGAGATGGAGGCGGGGAGAACAGTTGAAACTAATGGTATCAATTTTTCCAAACGTCAAAATATGTTCCAACAAGCGGTTAATCCTCATGGGAAGGGAACCGCACAACGATCATGCACCACGTGAGCTATCTCGTTTGGGACGGAATCCAGGATCTCTAATGCGATGGTGATTAACCCTAATCAGGCCAACTGACGATCTTGCGTTAATTTGGATTCGTGTTGGATGCAAGATTTCACAAGCAGTTTATCAATAACAGCTTTAAACCTTTTTATTTTGACGCTTCAAACCATAGAGAATTTTACAAAAAGTGTATTCACCCTACTTTTTCACAGTACGCAAAGAAAGGTCCTGAACGCGTCTTTAGTAACATGCCCATTTAACGTCTTGAAGAATTACTTATTGGGAAAATTCTAAAAATTCGTTTTGCTCTGGTCAGTAAAACAACCGGAATCAATCTGAACTCTAGTTCGACATGACCGTTGAATTATCTTAGATTTGGTTTTTCTTTGGACACAGAAATTCCTGAAAAAAATTCCTTCAATTTTGTTTCTAGAAATTTCTTCAAAATTGCAGATCCAGACCATAATAACTCGCTAATTCATTCAAATTACATCAAACCTGCAAAACACTGTTTATAAAATTGTCAGACTGATGAGTTTCCTCGCATAAAATGCATTTTTTTTCTGAGTTCATTTTTACATTTTGTTTCGTCCCGTACACTCGTACAAAGTAAGTCAAATCAATCCGTGGCAGCTGTCAAATCAACATTTGTTATCATAAGTTAAGTCGCATTAGATCACAGGTTAGTTCGGTAGAAAATGTATATGCTCGCATTGCATGCAATTATTCACCACATATATGGACGTATATCGCCTCCACTTTTATACGTAGAAAGCCTTTTCGCGACATGTTGTAAGTAAAATTTTGCACATGCAAAGCCTCCAGGTGATTTCGTTATACGTACATTTTGGTTGTCTGGGTATTCAAGCGTTTTTGCCTAATTTCATAGAAAAAGTCGTGTTGTACCAAAGAGCAACTGAAAGATCATTGAAAGATATGTAGATAGAGATGGCGCAATCTGGATATCACCTAAGCTAGAAACTGAAACTGAAGCTGAAGATACTTTCATAAATGGATCAACGCACAGAAACTCCTTCAAATATTTTGCTGAAATTTCTTTAACAACTCTGCAAGCATTAGAATTTACGACAAGAATTCTATCAGAAATGCTCCACAATATGCTCTATTTATGGGAATATATATTTCCTAGAAATTAATAAAGGAATATTTTGCAAAAATGTTTACAACAGTTCAGCCAAGAACTTCTACAGAGTGTATTTCGAAAGTTCTGTGAGAATTGCTCAACAAATCGTAAACAGATTCTTCCAGGAATGCCTTTGGGAATCAAGAGCTTCATCAATCATCTCCAGTAGCACAACGCTCGTGCTGTTTGGTCTGTGTGGGATTCACTCAGTGAGGGAAACACTTATCCTCACTTTCGGCGGTAGCCTGGATCCCGCTCTGTGCTCTTGTACTCTGCGCAGTGGTTTGCTATTGCATGTTGTGCAGACTGTCTTTTCATCTTCTTGTTTCCTTCTCGCTTCCTTCTTCTCCTGACTTCCCACGGCGTCGGATGTCGTTATCAGTACCGGTTGGTGGCACGTCCGCACTGATGATGCCCCGACTACCGGCGGCTATTGCAGGGGAGATCTTCGTCAGACTCGAGTGCCGAGGTCGGTCAAATGATTCCGGATGGGGGTTGACTTCTGGTTAATTAGAGCCCCGACGACTTGATGCCATGCACTGCCTTCTGCTTCTCGGTTTGCTGCTCTTCCCACAAGTTCCTCTGCAAGATAGACATTATCTTCACCTCCATATTGTTCGCTAGATTCCAAAGGTTAGGATCGCTTACCATTTTTTTTACCATTCTGTCTGCATTGCTGTCCTGTCCAAAAGCAGCCGCTGCTACCGCGCTTCGTTCCATGTTGAACCTCGGGCAATCGAAGACAACATGTTCCGGCTTTTCCTCTTCCTTATTACACACGGGATAGAACGGTGACAGCGTGTGTCCGAACCGATGCAAATACTGTTTGAAGCAACCGTGATCAGACAGGAACTGTGTTAGGTAGAAGGTCACTTCAGGTGACGATCTTCGACGTATGCTTCTTCCTCGTCGACATACAGTGTGGTTGGCCACAGTGTCAGCTAATGCTTTGGGTAGGGACCCTCGACAATAACCCTCAGCTTTTCAGTACACGTTTCTACCGGCATTGATAGACCCTTGACTTTCGCCATGACCACTCGATAAACGTCCCTTGCAGGGGTTGGCGTCAGCTGCTCGGCACAGCTCTTTGTAGCACTCAGACTTGCTTAGATAGAGATAACGCGTGTTTGAAAGCAGCTCTGGCTGCTTGTAATACGACCTATTGCATCTCTTTGACTTCTAAGTTCCTTGATCTCTGGTAACGCCTTCTGACTTTAAGGCAAGTAGCGCGGAGGGCGTTGAGTGCCTCGTTGCACCAGTACGCAGGATGTCAATCGTTTTGGGCTCCCGTTTTCGTTGCCATCGCTGTTGTCAGCCCTACCGCATCCAAGTTCAGGGCATCGCAAGCCTTCGTCTTTCACTGCCGATCGCCAATTTTATTCCTCTGCACTGCGATCGCCTTTTAGTACGCACGGCAATTAAAGCTGCTCGTCGAATGGGCGTTGTTTCCTCCGGTGAGCAGAGCAAACATCTTGGTCGATTCCCAAAGTGACATCTTTATCCACGTTTCCTGCACAGCTTGGTTCTGTCCGGACCTTTACAGCTCACCGCCGGGTGTCCGAAGTCCATGCACTTGAAGCATCGCATCGGTGGCCTATCTACTCATGTGTCGAGCCTCAGTGGGCATAACGACCAGCTAATACTAGCCCTCTTTCTGGATGCGCCGCGTTCTAACCACGTTTTCTCCCAGGTCCTTGAGGTTCGTATCGTCCTTAACATTTCGAAGTAAATCTGCGTACGTTGTTTGATCGTTTGCCTTAACATGTATAGCATCCCCTATCGGCCACTCACGCAGCAGGCATTTCTTCGCTTTCTTCTTCCCGTCCTTTTTCTTCTCCAACTTCTCTTTCTGTTTCTTTGTTTATGTATGGCGTTGACGACGGTTTGACATCAATCATCGTTCCCGTCCTTTTCTGGCACCCATTTTCCATGCTCGTTGCGCTGCTTTTTTAGGTCTTTCTCTTCTCCTGATGATTCTCTGTCTCGCTTCTTCGTAGGTATGTCACCTCGTACCTTCGAGGTTCTAAGCTTGTCAGCCGCTGCTTGCTCCGTAACCTTTTTCTGTACCTTTTCCGCAAGCTCTGCTCTCATCCTCAGCGCTTTCTGCTCGTTCATTACAGCGTTGACATCGAGGTATGCACATTGTGCCGGTCCTTGATGAACTGGTTGAGTTCACAGACCTCATTCTTCACCTCCGTCAACCTAGAGTTTTCAGGTTGTTGCCCTCCTTGAGCAGCGTTGTTGGTCGATTTCGGTGTGTACACAGGATTCTGAATCCTTAATCCTCAGTCCTTGTGTCTCACATTGCTTCGAGCTACTGCTGTACGTCAGTTGATTCTCCGTGGTGTGCACCGGCATTCGTGACACCTTACCGCTTTTCTGGAACACGCCCGCGTCCTTGACTTCTGCTGTGTTAAACTCCGATATATCAGCATCGTTTTGGAAATTCTCCATTTTAGTTGGTCCTCCCTCTAAACCGCTATCTTCATCCGTCATTTGCAAGCAGTGCCAGGGTTGACCCGGCACCTTCTTCTTCCTGGCATTACGTCCTCACTAGGATAGAGCCTGCTTCACAGCTTAGTGTTCTTATGAGCACTTGCACAGTTATTAACTGAGAGCTTTATTTGCCAAAGTTGCCATTTTCGCATTCGTATATCGTGTGGCAGGTACGATGATTCTCAAGGAAATTTTTATTACAAAAAGATCCTGGACCGACCGGGAATCGAACCCAGACACCTTCAGCATGGCTTTGCTTTGTAGCCGCGGACTCTAACCATTCGACTAAGGAAGGCCAATGATATATAGGGGAAGTGTACCAGTTATGGCCATAGTGGTTCCCTATTTGGCCATACGTAAAATTTTGATAACTTTCACATTTTATTTTTTTCTTGAAAATTACTTTTTTATCAAACACATTCTACTCCTTCTTTTCCATTTGTACCAACATGTTTTTAATTTTGTAATAATATTTTCATTTTGTTATGTTTAAATATAGCTAAAATCTTAGAGCATATCATGAACTTGACTCAAATCTACATAATTTTATTAAAATTAAATTTTTCCTATATCACTAGCTCAAGTGAATTTATTATTAAGGTAATGTTGCGATGGTCTATGTAAGATTTCCGCTCGAGGATTGTTTACTGAGATTAAAGCATAATATTCTAGTTTTCTAAGCGTCCATAGTTCTTCCAAATTGGTCAATATCTGGAACATAAAAAATATAAAGCGAGGGATTACGACCTTACGGAAGGCACATATAGCTTATTCTGGAAGTTGTTAGTTGACCGAGAGTGATGTTTTTGTGTTATTCTGAAAGCAATTGCTTCTTGCCCGCAATGTTGAATATCTGATTGAAACAACGCTAGAAAATCGTTTGTTACTTTAACTTTACAAAAATAAAATTGAGCATTTAAAAGCATATTATTTAATCGAGTTGCGAGACGACTTTTTCTCTAACAATGAATACAGCAGAAAATGTCTACACAATAAAATAAAGTAGTTAATCGAATTACTTATTGCTCAAATAACGAGTATCGCTCAAGTCCATGTGAAAATATCTGCAGCAAAATAAAATAACAAAAAAATTTATGCTTAAGTTACTCAAAGCTCCGCGAATCATATGGCCTTGATTTCAACTGCAACATTTCTAATTTTGGACTTCATATTGTTCGCTCGAAATTCAATCTTAGCATCTATTCTATTCAGGAGCTTTTCTCAGCTTAGTGGTAGAGTCCGCGGCCACCAAGCAAAGCCATGCTGAGGGTGTCTGAGTTCGATTCCCGGTCGGTTCAGGATCTTTTCGTAATGGAAATTTCTTTGACTTCCCTGGGCATAGAGTATCATCGTACTTGCCACACGTTATACGAATGCGAAAATGGAAACTTTGGCAAATAAAGCTCTCAGTTAACAACTGTGGAAGTGCTCATAAGAACACTTGGCTGAGAAGCTGGCTTTGTCTCAGTGAGGACGTAATGCCAAGAACAAAAATACAACTGTATTTCATACCTTTCTTTTATATTACGTAATAGTCATGAATTTATGTAAGTATGGTTAAATAAAAAAATGGAAAAGTTCTAAGCCAAAATCTAGCACATGGTATCATTTTTAATAAGAAACTAATCTGCTCATAACCTTTCCATAAACCACCATGCACCATTGATTAATGCTTTTCTTTTCCATTCTTTTATGCGTTGCTGCTCAGTAAAACTAGCAATGCAACCTCTCTACTAAACATATCGATGCTACGTTAGAAACGTTTATGTTGCTCCAGCTTCCAAAACTCTCCCATCCCCACACAACATCGCTGATCCATTTCTATGCTCTGTTCTCACCTCTCAATTTCATAAGACAACATGTCTCCACAACG
Organism: Aedes aegypti; assembly: GCF_002204515.2. Classification (NCBI taxonomy): domain Eukaryota; kingdom Metazoa; phylum Arthropoda; class Insecta; order Diptera; family Culicidae; genus Aedes; species Aedes aegypti. The sequence goes on from NC_035108.1 coordinate 346,869,207, forward strand.
CATCAAATCTCCATTGTTTGCTCTTTCTCCCACCGTGTAAATCTCGTGGCACAAAATCGCGAGCGAACGCGAGCAAAGAACGCACTCTGTTCGTCTCCCGGGATACCAAACTCCATCACCTCACCGTCTCGCAGAATCCAATCTCGGTATGCTCTCTGTGCGTGTGGAAGGAAACCACGCCCCCGATGAAAATGGCAGGCGAGCGTTTTCCACCGTCAGTCGTGATTCTCTTTTTGCAGCGACAACATCTCGAACAACTTGCAATGTGGTCCCGAACCAACACCTCGATTAGATGCCCCCATTCATAGAGCAGAACCAGCAGCGGTTTGCCTCTTTCACCGTTCCGGATCTCGTGAAAATATATGTGCCCACATTAAATTTTCCACTCGATGAAAATTCACGCGCTGGAAAATTGATGGGATGAGTGGAATGCGAATGGCTGCTCTGTCTGTGTGCCAATGAAGACGCCTTAGATCGGCATGGAGCTGTTCCAGCTCATAAGGCAAATCGCGTAGGCGCCACGTTTTCCGAACTAAATTAAACTTTGCACGAACTAAATTAAACTTTCTCATCAAAATATTGCTTAGTTTTCTAGATAACGATTTGAAAAGGTTCTTTATAATTTAATAACCTATTCCAATTTCAGTGCAATTGCAATAGGTTATCCTTTTTTACTCTAAGTCAGTAACTTGTTTTGTGCCTTTTTGAGTAAGATTTCAGAGAGAAATAACTTAAAGCAATGTTTCCCTGTTTCATAATTCAAGTTGAAATAAAACTTAATAATCATAATAATTCAGTTACTTTTTGATGGGAAACGTGATACCTTCATGCGAAATTTTTTATTCAAATTAAAGCAAACGCCACTCTGAAAATGACAGTTTGTTTTGCAATTTAAGCTGGAAGTGCTCTATGGTGGGATGCGAGTGGGTTTGGAAGTAGATGACTGAGTACGAGCAAAACAGCTGCTAAATGAGTGTGTGCGGAGGAAAATCATTTCGCTCGTCGTGAATGGTGAAAATCTTTCGCCACCTTAGTTGGCGCTTGGCTGGTGCGGGACCCGGTTAGCAATATGACCGCCTCCTCTTGTGCCCCCACCCACAGGTCAGACGGCCAACACTAGCAGCAGTCATCGGTATGCAGTTCGGCGGATTGCTGGTTTCGGTCGAGTGGGGGCAATTGTGAATACGAACCACGTTTCGATGTTTCTGTTGGCACCGTGGAGCTGATGCTGATGGATGGATTTATGGGTGGGCGGTCAGCGTTATGGTGTTGGTGTGGTTTCTCGTTGGGTGGGTTGTGGATATGGAGGGGGAGTGAGACTGATCGATTTAGTTAGTTTGAGGAAGTTCCAAGTGCTTGGCGTATAAAATGGAAAAGTTGTCAAATCTAACTCGATGATGCTGCACGACCGACGGGCTTTGAAAAAAAATGTTCGGTGAATGCCCAAGAGATCAAGAGCAGCCACTTCCCCCGTTATTATACTTACTTAGTGCTTTCATTGCCAATTGGGGGAAATGACCCTCAACATGGTCTTGCTGAATACCTGCACGTTTGTTTTAAAGTTATGTTATGTTAAACAGTTTTTATAGTTTAGTCTAAGCAGCCTGTGATAAGAGTTTATTGATTCAAGTATCAAGAATTTTCACTTGTTTCAGAATAACCTCGTATTCTAATTTAAATCTATAATTTTACTATATTAAATTTAATTACGTTTCATTTATATGATGTCTGGTGCCCAATTAAAGGAATTCCTTGTCATCATTCACAGGACTTCTAACTTTTGACAAATTATTGTCGATGCGTTGATAATATTTGAAATATAGATACAGCCCTTTCCGTGGCCCTTGTAGTTTTTCGAAGACAGATACCTTTTCATGTTACAGTCCCCCAGTGCGTAATCATTGTAGACATCTTAACTTTAGAAAAGTCAAATTAAAGATTTTGGGAGGTTGAGCTCGTCGACACAAAAAAATAGTGGGCAAAGCAAAAATTAATGAAGAAATTATACAGTCAACTCTCCCTAACTCGATATTGAAGGGACCATCGCGTTAGGGAGGTATCGACTTACAGAACACAAAACCAGTGCAACTGCGATCCAAGGGACCATCGACCAACTCGATGTCGAGATACGGAATATAGGGGACTGCACGCCGCAATTGCTAAGGTAAAAATTTCTAAGTGTTTGACGTTTCGTGATCTTGTTGTTTACGGTTCGGACTTAGAAAATTTCTGTCCGCGTTGGTGAAGCAACTTAGCTATGCAACGCTTCCTGGGATGAGATTCAAGCGCGTGGGCACATCCACGTGTTCAATGATGTTGATCGGTCTGTATCAGGACAAATGAACATGACATCAATACGGGCAAAGTAGCGGAAAATCATTCGAACCACTGCTTGGAATCACCAAAATCTTGGAAGCATCCACGCATTGTGCGTGGAAGACCGATTGTAATTGTATGCAATCATGGCTGAGAACCGTCCACAAAATTTGCCCATCTCCCGCTAGTTCCGTGTAAGTTAGTTATTATGATTGGGGACGGATTCGACCATCAAGACGGGTAGTGTCTTCGGGAATGGGGGGTCCCGTAGCCTCGAGGTTACGCTTTCGCTTCGCCAAGCGGAAGGTCATGGGTTCGATTCCCAATCCCCCCACACAAAAACTCCGTCCAGCCACCAGAAGACGCCGCACGAAGGACCGTGTATTGGGGAACACAACCATCCTTCGTCAGTATCGGATGGTGACTGAGACACACTGACCCTCTTTGTAGGCTGTTGCCTCACACGACACAATGGACTTCGATATGGATATGGATTGGACGAACGACAGCACTCTCCTCTACCTGCTCGGTATGAGAGAAATAGCAATATGAACTATAAATAGATTGATACTCGGCATAGTAGTGGCCAAGAGCACGGAGTGCCTATCAAATAAAAGTAAGGAAAAAAAAATAGTGTCTTCGGGAGAGTTGTACAAGACAATGCTCGCTTCCTTTCAGAATATATCGTGGTAAAATAAATCCTTAACTCGTGCACTAGTTTACAATACAATTCCGGTGTGTTATCATTGAGGGATATTTCGTAATCTAAGCGAGATAGAAAATCTTTGACAAGTTGTGCAGAGTTAGCAATGCTTTCTCGAGGGGCCATGCAAAGTTTCAAATTCATCCACACCGTAACGTTAGTGAACAAAAACACTTCGAACAAATGTCGTTAATAAATATCTAGGATTCTAAACGAGATAGAAAATTTCTCACTTAGAGAAATTTGTTCAAAGAAAGAAAAGCTTAATCAAGGGAATATGCAAATTTCCAAATTCATGCAATACATGGCACTAGTGTATGCTGGTACTTCTGATATGAAGCAACTGAAAAATATCTCAGAATCTCATTTAAATAGAAAATTTATATCTTAGAGAAAGTTGTTCAAAGTAAAAAGAGCTTTATTGATTGTATTTGCAAAGTTTCAAATTTATCAAATCATTTTTTTCTCTGTAGATGAAATTCTAGATGAGTCCCAGGACAAAGTCGTAAAGGAATCCTTGGAAGTATTTGCAAAGAAATCCATAAAGAAATTCTCTAAGACTTCCAATTTCTAAAGATATTCCATAAACAAATTCCTGAAAGATTGCATTGAAGAATTGCTATGTATCGCTGGAAGAATTCCTGAAGGAGTTTCTTGTAAATTTTCTAAGTGAATACCTATGAGAAAATCTGTAAAAATCCTTGAAGAATCTCTGTAAAAAATATTGTGAAGAATTTCTGAAGGGATCAATTGAAAATTCCTTGAGGACAACTTGGGGCAATTCCTAAAGAAATCCCCGAAGGGGTTTTGCATAAAATGTTTTAGGGAATTCTGTATGAATCCTTCGGAGATGAAATCCTACTGGGAAATCTTGAAGGAGTTTTAGATGGAATTCGTCCAGAAAATCCTGGGGAGAATTCCTCAAGTAATACCTGCGTAAATTCTTGAATTAATCACTGGAGAAATTCGTAAATTATTCTCTTTGGGATATTCCTGACTGAATCCCTAAGGGAATCCGTGAAGGAATCCTTAAGACAATGGTGCTCATCTTGCGCCCCTGGAGCCAAATGTAGCCCTCGAAGCCCATCGATGCGGTCCGCGGAATAAATAAAACATCTAAAGCATAATATATTGAAAACGAACAGAAGTATTAAGAAAACATGTTACGAGTAAGGTTTTATAACAGCTACCTAAAAGCTAAACATTACATTAGTTCGATTCCCACTGAGAAGACGTGTAACTTTTTCGCAAAACTTCACATCAATTTGTCCATTTAATCCAATTGCAAACTATATTTAATGTTTAGCTTTTCGGTAGTTGTTAAACTTCCACTGGTTAGCCGTAAACCACAATTCATAATTAAAAACAAGTAAGGTTGTGTAAGTTGATCTCTTCTCACCACAATTTTCCGAGAAGTATTACAATTCCATTTGCATCTTGAAAAATTCATAATCAATCAAGAATTTTAAAATAGAATTTCCAAGAATGAAAATTGATTTTATATGTGTTATTTAACAATTATCGCCTTAGGCGGCGTCCATTTATTACGTAACGCAAAAATTGGAAATTTTTGAGTTTTTGAAGTTGAAGCTTGAAGTTGAGTTTTTCAGTAGAACAAGAAAAAGATGGTTTCTCTTTTAATGTGATTTTAATTCAGAAGAGCAAACAAATTTTTGGTTTTGAGAACCTTCGAAAAATAAGCCGCACCGTAACGTTTATGCATTTTGCCGAATAATTTAAATTTGTTATGCGAGCTTCGATGACGAATCGCAATTTGGCCCGCCATATGATGCAACATGATCGCCACTTTCTATAAAATCCCTAAATTTGAAGGCATCCATGAAGGGATCAGCAAAATCCATGAAGGGATCCACAGCAGTGTTCTTAAAAGAAACCCTGGAATTATTCTTGATATATATATAAAAAAAAAAAATAATCCCTGAAGTTATGCCAAAGACAAATTATACGTAAAAGCATCGCTATAAAACCCTGACATCCGATGGATCCTGAAATAATATCTAAACAAATTTATTGATGTATCCCTGGAGCAATAAAGGCAACTCTAGAGTAATTCCTAAAAAAATGAAGGTTAGGATTGCCTGGAAAAAAAATCCTTGAGCAATTCTGAAGAAGTCCCTGGAGCAACTCCCGAGGAATTTCCAGCAGGAATTCCTTGAAAAACCAATGGAGGTCCCAAGAGCAATCCTATTACTACAGGGATCCTCTTAAAAATCCTCAGAAAGAATTTCAGTAGGAGAAGTGGTGGTAAAATGAACACCGGCCACAAATACAAAGAAAGTTATAATCACGTATCGATTTGACATTGGGCGGTATGAATAAAATGTAGTTAAGTTGAGTTTACTACATTCTCAGTAGTAAACGCTACATGTGGAACACGAGTGGAACATGTTTGTGTCATTTTCCTTTCCGAACATCAATTTTAATAATTTTAGGGGAGACCCTCATTGAATTCTTACGACTACCATTGGAGTCACTGCAATTCCCAATATAAATCTCAATATTCTATATTCTATAAATTCCAAGGAAACTATCAGGAACCCCACCGAAATAACGAGAGTGTCACAGAAACACTTAGATTTTCCGGAATTCACATGCTGTAAGAAAACACGAGGAGCCTCAAAATTCTACCGCAATTTTACCAGAATCTCAGTACAGGTGCTAGGAAATATGTGGTTCCTAGTTTGATAACTGTAATCTCAAGATCTCTTCATAGATTTTAAGCTAACATTTAAAAATTCATTAAACTCTGGCGTTGGCGAATACCGAAAACCACCCAGAAACTTCATAAAATAATACATATAAAGAGAATACGAATACTAATCGCAAAATTACACTACAAATCTCGTCAAACTACAGCACCTTCATGAACTTGTGCAAATTGTCGCGTTATCGATTAGATTCCATGCATGAATATGAATGATTGTATTAATTTTCAGCGTCACTCTGAATGGATTTTTCTTTACATGCAGCATCAGTACTGCATGTTGCGATTTATTCACACCAAAAGTGTAGTAAACTTTGTGGATTTCGTTTTTGAGTAGACACTACACACTTAAATTATTTTACGGATTCCTGTAAAATCTCAACAGCTGAACAGTTCGGTGAAATAAATAATGGAGTACAGTAAATTTTTACAGTATTCGGTGAAAAATCACCGGAATCCGTGAAATTTCGACGGAATGACAGTGTTTTATTTCACCGAACTGTTCAGCTGTTGAGATTCCGGTGAAATTCACCGTAAGAGCTTAGTGTGTACATATAGTAAAGTTCAACGCTTTCTATTCATACCACCCATTGTCTCGTAGATGGGCTACATCTCGTCTGCATCAACATGATCCAGATAGATGTCCTGTACAACTCTCCCGAAGACAGTAGCCATCTAAATGGTCGAATCCGTCCCCAATAATAATAACTAACTTACACGGAACTAGCTAGAGATGGGAAAATCGGTCTTCTTAAAACAGTTATCAACTGTGATATCGTAGTGGATAGTTTACCGTTTACACCGTGTTTGACCCTGTCGATAGTGAACATGTAAATGGCACCTCACTTCACACCGCACAATGAGTGATTCGAATGATTTTCCGCTACTTTGCCCGTATTAATGTCATGTTCATTTGTCCTGATACAGACCGATCAACATCATTGAACACGTGGATGTGCCCACGCGCTTGAAAATCTCATCTCAGGAAGCGTTGCATAGCTAAGTTGCTTCACCAACGCGGACAGAAATTTTCTAAGTCCGAACCGTAAACAACAAGGCCACGAAACGTCAAACACATAGAAATTTTTACCTTAGCAACCGCGGCGTGCAGTCCCCTATAGAGTAAGGGAGAGTTAACTGTATATGTAATTCGATATTGACTCTTAGAATAAGTTATTTGCGCTATAGAACATACGGACCATCATGATTGATTTAAAGATTTATAACTTTGGGGTTTAAACATAGAGGCAAACCGAGGTAGAAGAATATAAGCAGCCTATGGTTGAGCGGTGTTCGATGTCCTTGTCCTGTTTAAAGTGATATGTTCTCAAGAGTTATACTATATTTCGCTTCAATATGTCGACTCAAAAGGCTAACATATTCGTTTTGTTTAAAATTATCAATTTTTGTTTTTGAACGTTATACTGGAATATGAGCGGATAACAATGCACTTGTTGAAATATTAACACAATCGGTATTGAGTCCGTCCATAGATTCTATTTGTCTCAATTTTCTATGTTGCATTGCTGGATTATCAACCTAATAATAAAGGAAAAAACGTTAAAGATTTGAAAAATACTTTTCTGATTGATTTAAGAAAATGAGAGTGATTTTTTTGACAAAAAATAAGATGTCAAATTAAAAGTTCACCACAAAGCTTGCTTTGATTGAACTGTAAAACTTATAGTTTAGGCAAGAAATGTCAGAAGGAGGTGATTTAAATTTGAGGGCGAACTTGAAATTATAGCGACACATTCAACAGGACTTAACTTTTCTACCAATGGGTAAAAATCAATCAAATTTTACAAACTTTCTCATTGATGTGTATTGTTTACATCAGTGATACCCAAAGTGGACAAATTTACCCCCCTGGGGGCGATTTTCAGGCTCAAGGGGGTGAAAATTTGTAAAACAGAATTTGGGGGGCGAAAAATACACAAAGGGGGCAAAAATCGAACACGGGAGCATTTGAAAATAATTTCTTATAGCCTTTGGAGGAGACACATCTAAAGGTTAATCAATTCCAAACTTAACTAATTCCAGGAATAATCTCTAATCATGGTCACTTGATGTTTGTCAAACACAAAATGTTTGTGTTATACACTCAGGTTTTTTAATATCATGTGAAGAAGAATGGTAGGTATTTGAAGTTTGCACAAAGTCGGAATGATAAGTCACAGATAATATTTAAAGCACACAACATATTTTGGATGTACAAAACATGTATCTGAAATTTTTTAGAAATTTAGCAAATGCCCAATGTTTTATATAAGGATTTTTTTTTTGTATAGAAACTTTGAGGTTAGGAAACTAATATTTATTTTATTGGCATCCAGCTTTGAACGAAAAAGAATCTACAGTACCCATTTTTAAAATTCGGTTGCACTCATTCTTATTATTTCTTATAAAACAAACCATTTAAAAACATATTAAAAAAAAACAGCAGTTAAAAATCGGGTTCAACGATAAAACCACTTGATGACAAAGACTAAAAAGATTTGTTTAAAAAAAGATTTGAAGAAATATGAAAGATGCGTCGGATTTAAACCTTCAGAACGTCCGAACAATTTTGAGTTTTTCTTGATCTTAAGGGGAAGTAGGCCGTCATTGAAATTTGTACTGGGCAACGATGATTGTGGCTAATGCGTCTCACGACTGCTAATTGAAGAAAATCATTTGATTTTGCTTTGACATCGCTGAAAAAGTAAAAGCATATTTTCTGCATGTAAGGGCAAGTAGTGATACTTTTCTGGATCAATATTACTTATATTGACTGAGTTTTATCACTTTGAAATTGCGAGCTGTAAAATCAACATGGCTGCCAAAACGAATGACGGGCTACCTAGTTTTAAATAAATATTCTTTAAATATATTACACGGAAAAATGAGTTGAAAAACAGTGCTGTAAATAATTCCTTATAATTGTGGAATATCGATATATAAAAAATATGTTTAAATGTACATACTAGTTACTGTATTATGATTCTATGATTATGCGAGTCGAAGAAAGCGTACAGAGCTTAATTAAAACATTTGAATCACATATCAGGGGGGCGATTCCAGATAAATATTTGCCTCAAGGGGGCGAAAGTTGAAAAAGTTTGGGAAGCAGTGGTTTACATGCTACCAAACTCGAAGTCGTGTTTTTCGATTCAACGAGAATGGAGGTGAACCAACGCGAGTCGAGAGAACAAATACTTTCCAAACACCTGGAATTTCCTGACCTGTCGCACCGGATGTTGGGAAAAATGTTGAACATTCATCATTCAACCGTCTCCAGAGTGTTGAAGCGGTTCCAGGAGCGGTTGACGTTGGACCACGGCAAAGGAGCTCGAAGAAAACCGGGACCGGAGAAAAGATTCCAGTTTTTAAGAGCCGTGACACTTTTTTTTTTGTTTTGAACGGTCATTGGATTGCTTTGGATTTTGATGGTCGTGTAGAAAAATGTGAATGTAGAGGTGGTAAATGTTTGCTACAGTACATTCCCCAGCCCTGCAGGTAGTTCCTTATCCGAATGTTCTGAAAAATGTAAAGTTGTCGTTGCTGGTGTAATGTAATGAGATACTTAATTGATTTTATCACTTATAGGCAATAACTTTGTAGAAGCTATTATCTATGAAACAGCATTTGATGCTGCTGCTTTTCTTAACGAGAGGTTTTATCTAGACCACGGTTCATACAATTTTCAAATTTTTTGTGTGGACAAATGACCACGATGGGGGAGGAAGGTGGTCTGGAATCCTAAAAAACTGCCCACGTGGTTTATGGACAACCCCTATTAAGATTTAAAACCCATACAGTGTTGCTAGGGTTCCTGATGCGTGAGTCGAAAAATCCTCATTGCGAAGTTCTGCCCTAATTACTTTATATTTTAAAAAATATCTCGATTTTTTTTTTCTACACAATATCGTACTGGCCAACGTTACAAAAAGAATTATTCTTCAGTCATACAGAATGTTGGCAATATAAGGCTGACAACGACAATTTGTTTAGCTTGATAATAAAGAACACAAACTCAAATAATACAATCTTCTCCTTCTTCTTTTTGGTATTACGTCCTCACTGGGACAGAACATGCTTCTCAGCTTAGTGTTCTTATGAGCACTTCCACAGTTATTAACTGAGAGCTTTCTTTGCTAAAGTTGCCATTTTCGCATTCGTATATCGTGTGGCAGGTACGATTATACTCTATGCCCAGAGAAGTCAAGGAAAGTTTCCTTACGAAAAGATCCTGGACCGACTGGGAATCGAACCCAAACACCTTCAGCATGGATTTGGTTTGTAGCCGTAAACTCTAACCACTCGGCTAAGGAAGGCCTACCCATAGTCCGTGCCTCAAATCTTCAAAAACATATGCCTAGCGTTTCAGACAGGGGTTCGAACTAAAATTTTGGACAACCAACGTTGGTCACCACCAACGAGTTACCAAACGATCAGGTTTTCGGCTCGAATGGCGGTCTGGTTCTCTAGTTTTGTGTTCTTTGAGATTTGAGGTATGGCTTCGATTCAACTTCACCTTAACTTGATCTTATAAACGAATATCCAGTTGCTTTTTTATGATTGCAATGATGGTATGGAATGGTTAGGAATGACCAAACACACTTGTAGAACCATTAAATTGTAAAACGATGATTCACAAATTTCTCAATTTTCTCTACACAATATCGTACTAGCTTACGCTATAAAAAGAGCCATTCTTTAGTAAAACAGAATGTTGGAAGAACAAGAATGACAACGATAATTCATTTAGTTTGATAATGAAAACCATGAACTCAAATAATGCAGTAATCTAAGTTTGTTTTTTTTTTCTACGAAACAACAAAACACCATTCCATTTTATCAACAAAAAACCAACACATTTGTTACCCACACGCGAGGCATGATTAATTGGAAGGATGGTATATGAAATATTAGCATAGTTTATCTCGCAACGATCCAACTTTCGGCAGTTTTTACGGTTTAATACCCCGAAAAAAGTTGGCGTAATTTCTAACCATACTGAACATGAGTAAAACACGCTGGGAATAGTTTTCAACGATCACTTACCGTTGTGTGGAAACTCCCATCAATCCTTCTGAAAATGGTTTATCATCTCCATTCTTTTTGCATGGGAAAAAACGAGACCCATGTTGCATAAACTATTTCCATGGGCTTCAGTGATGATGATTCATGGTTACAAAACACGTATCTACGACACAAAACAGTTAATTGCAGCTACATGCTCGAAAATGGTTAAATATTCAATAATGGCCCTGTTTTATCCGACCCCTTTAGTTGAACCAAGCCGAACCCTTGTCCACTTCTGAAGTGTGCCATTTTGCAGTTTTTTTTTGCGACTACATCCATAGCTCGACCATTACCCTCTTCTCCAGCGTAAAGTTAAAATCACTCTCGAAACCATCAAGTACATCATGGCCGGGATGGGTCACCGCTTTATTAATTCGTTTAATTTTTTATTACTATGTTAAAAAATGATTATTTATTATCATGTTGTTCCACATACCGGAAAATGGCTCCCGGAACCCCTCCAACAAAAAAAGGCGACCAACGACGATGATGACGTTCATCGCGCTTGACACATTTATGTGCATCAACAGTTCGACAGCTGTGGATTTTCTCTTAATTTGAGCAATTTTCACACATAAACATGTGCATCGGTTGCGCTCGATGTAATTTTCGCCACGGTTTCGGGGCTTCGGTCGGGAACATCGATGAAGACTGACGACAACAAAGCGACGGTGGCCGCCGAATGGTGGAGCCTATCAAAAATTATTAATATGTAGTTGACGACCCGACAGTGGCGCACAGAGTGGCCGAAGTTGGAACATGGGCGTAAGCAGGAAATGAAAAGGGTGGATGGTTGGGGAACAAATACATTTCGATGTGAGACATGACATCTTATATCGTAAAGCTTGTAAATTTAGTGCTTTTCAGTGCGCAATAATAGTTACGGACAACTCCAATTGAAAAATCCCTCCGTACGCTTCTGTTGCGAAACATCAAACGAAAAAAATAATGTGAGTATAAACAAATATTAATTCATATTTTTACGGCTGGCCTGACGTGCGCGCTTGGATGTGAACTGGAGGCGCAGAGCAATTCAGCAGCGTTCGACGACAACGAAGCACGTTTTGTGCCCCCAGCATATCCACCATGTAAAAGAAGGGTTATCCCAGCCCAACATGGCAAAACACAGGAACCGCAAAGCGTCACCGCCGACATTTTCCAGCTGATATTTCGATGAATAATGAATTGATAAATATCATGTCAGGGAATGATAATTACAGCGTGTTTCAATATTAAATAAGAGCTGGAGGAAGGAGTTCGGAACGAATCGCTACCGGCAGAATTGCTGAAAACTGCCACTACGTGTTATGGCGAGGTCTGTGATGATACGTCAATTTGAATTTCATAATAATTTTGGGGTAATAATTGAATATTTATATGAGCGTGTTCAACAATGTATAATATGCCATATCGGCCTATAAAGAGGAGAACAACTACAAAATTTCATAAATATTGAAACTTGCGTGAACTAGAACAAGATAGTTATTTTACTTGGATAATAATTTATTACTATTACTTTTATCGAAGCATCCTTAGTTGAAAATTAAACGTGATGCTGTAACAATAGATGAATTTGGTTTATTTTTACTATATTTCTCTGCATACACTACATTGAATTGTAAATATTTTTATCTGTGTATGTAACAGTTCTCCGAAATGTATCAATTCCTCGGAGAGCACAATGTTCCCAGGATCGATCAAACGCTGCCCAGACTTACAGTCGCCCAATGATGCTGTAGATCGGATGAAGCGATAAGATCGAATCAATTCGATGATCATCTCGAGGACTCACCAAAGAGCCCAGCCACCACAGAGCTGCCTAATGTCACGATCCAGTAACACGGGAATAGGTGTGAGAAACTGCCGAATTCAAGCTGGGAAACCATCTCGCCATCATCCACATTACACTTTTCTTTCACAGGCTTGTTGTCTTTTCTTTCCTTTTGCTTTGGGAAATTTTTGAAAGTCATCGTTTGAATAATAATTACCCTTCCTTTGGGACCACCTTTCGAAGCGAAGGCGATCGAAATCATTCGAGAAACTTATCGACCGACCATCGAGCATATCGGACTCTCGGTCATGGAGGCACTTAAGATTAGTGCCAAGCTCATGTCAGTCGGACATCAACCTGCTTTTGGACAGTGGGGTGGCTCCAGTGGGGTTTTTGTGAGATATTGTCCGGGTCAGGAGAGGACCACCCTCGCTGAGTCTTTTCTCACGATGAAACTGAACCTACACCCGGGTACAGGTACGAGGATGATGATTGATTCTTCTTGTTCCGAGTGGTTATGAATGAACCTAATAGTAGCCTTCATTGATTGATTCGTGGTTTCGAACAATGTAGCTATATATATTACGATGATCAACCTCTCTCGATGGCCAGGTGGGATCCAAATTACCACCGAGTGCGAAACGTTTAGCGGCTTATTTGGCTCACTGGAATCGAATGGCAAGTAGCTGCCTCTTTCAGCAACATGTTTCGAATCAATGCACAATGGTCCGAATCGATAATTTAACAGAAAACATTTATGTCTTCGCTCTTTTTAGATCTTTCGTGGATTTTAGACGTGTGATGTCTTCAGAGAAGTTTGTTCGTAATTGAGTTTTGCATCTTCATAGTAAAAATTCGGTTGTCTTTATTCAGAACTAAATTTAAACTTTTTTGTTTACGGACATTTGTTTTTACGATCTTCAACAAACTTCTCCATTACGAGGACCGACCGGGAATCAAACCCAGACACTTCAGCATCCCTTTGCTTTGCAACCGCGGACTCGAACCACTCGTCTAAGGAAGGCTGAAAAGTTATTTGCAGAATACACTTTTGATATAACTATTCAGTTCAGTTTATTACCCTTTACAGTGCTGAAGGCCAACATCTAAATTTCAAAACTCTCTAGCTTCGCGGATTTTGATGAGATTAACAGAAAAAAAACACAAATAAGTTATATTTTTGATTCATTCAGCAATAATTTTGATATCGATGATCTGAAGTAAGGTTCAAATTTATTCAGGTACCTAGGATATTTTGAAATGGAAATTATGGGAAAAATGCAAGAAACCTCATGCAAAACTATTGAAACTCTATGGAACATTGATTTATTTAATAGAATATATAACTTTTTTTCAGTTTGTACATTGTTGTGATCATTTCGGAAACATGGTCACCGATATATAAAAGTTCCGGTAGGGACTCTTAAAGGATACTTGCAGAATACCATGCACTGATAGTTTTTGAGGGCTCTAAATTCTTGATCTACTCAGAAATTATTAAATATCCTGTCATGAATTCTGGCATTTTTCGGATACTTGGTGATAGGTATCGATAGTACTCTTTTTGGCTGATTTTGGAACTTCTTCTGTCGTTGTTGTATGCAGGCTTGAATTTAATGACCCCCCTGGGACGACTTAGAAGCCCAGGGGGTAAAAATTTGCAAAACTGAATTTGGCAGTCGAAACCCTAGAGAAGGGCGAAAGTGCTAAGCAATGTGAAAAATAAAAATTTATCTTTTTTAGTGGCTTTTCGCCATTGGCGAGTTTGCCACTTAGTAATGTGGAAAATTGAAAACAAGAACTCGTAACATTTGTAGCTGGCTCAGTAGCTTTCAAAAAACCCAACTGCGGAAGTTAATCGAAAGTACCAAAAATATGATCCAGCTCCCTACCTATCTCCCGAGTTACTTTTTTAAGACAACGAACGCGTGCCAATGGCTTTGTTGGGTTTTCAGGCTTTTGAGCTTTGAGAATAAATATGTGATTTAACGATTACGTGATAATTATATTCAATTTGTTTACCGGCATATCGGCCTGTTTTTACTCTAAGTGATAGGGAGCAAGGAGTCGATACCCAGGTAACCAGTAAGCACTTAAAAAAGCATTTATTCAGCAGTATATGCGTCTTTACTGCAGGTCATTTAATGCTAGCAAACCGTATATGCGCCTTGAATGCTACCAAAATGCAGGTTTTGGCCCGATATTCGGCTGCTTAAATGCTAGCCACATCGTTACGATAGAGAGCAAAACAAAAATATATATCTCTCTCTCTCTCTCTTCTCGCACTCCTCACATCTTTCGTACTTCATCTATCTTCTTCTAATTCTATTTTTATCTTCGTCTCACATCGCTGCTGTTTTCTGTTCTAACACTTGTTTTTGATTTATGTTGATAATCGTTTTTTTTTGTCAATCCACTGGGATTCGAACCTATGCTTCCAATTGTTAAGCAATTGGTTGGTGGTGCACGTACAGGATGAGCTATAGATGAAGCAGCATTCTGCATAGATTTTTCGCAATACTTAAACTTTGTTGCTACAGGATTTCATTCCTGCATTGAAAACATTTGCAGTTTGGGCGATCGAATGAAATAGATGCTGACGCAAGAAGGATCTCTCTCCTGTTGGTTCAATATATCATAAGTGGATAGTAGAAAAAGAGAGAAGGAGTGGTGTTGGGTCGATCGATAGTGTTTGGCATTAACGCGACGCTCATGTACCCTCTCCTGTCATTCTAGACGATCGTCAAAAATAGGAGTGGAAAAAGTTACGTATTGTTTTCTTGTTTTTGTTTACAATTTTAATAAGCTACAGAAACAAGAACACCAATGTATCAATGTTAAAAGTAATTTGAATATAACACTGAACCTCGCATAAATCCATTGCATGTCGGATGTTGCCCTTTTATCATTTCAAAGTAATTTAAAAAGTTTTGAAGATTATCTCTATGCGATTTTGAGTTAACGCAAACACATGAATCATGTAATAATGTGATTCATTATTATAGTGTCCTCTCTTCTATTTTAATGTTGATTTATTATCTATAATGCGATATTTGCCAGAAAACCATTCGCCAGAAAACTATTCGCCAGAATGACATCCGCCAAAAAGTACCATATGCCAGAAAACCATTCGCCAGAATGTACCATTCCCCAGAATGGACCATCCACTAGATTTTTTTTTTCAGATAAATTAAGTCGTAGGAGAAATAATCGAGCCAGAGCGTTAAAAAATGTGTGAGATTGTTTTTGTTAGTTCCTTAAATGTACAGGGTATATATTTGAAGCTGGCTCACTAAGTCAATTTTAGATGGTGTTCATCTAAAATTAACTTAGTGAGCCAGCTTCAAATATCCGTTTTGGGTATTGTGGTTCTAGAATTCTAATTGTTGGACTAGGTACACATGACTTCCTTACGGTTAAAAAATTTATTTGAAGCTTTATAAATATAAATTGAAAATACAGCACTTAATCCTTTGAGACCGTGGAACTAGAAAAAAAAATTCAATAGAATCACAATTCCATTCAATAGACGCTGTTTCACTATGTATGAAAGATACTGCTTACTGATGTAAAGATTTGATATTCTGTAAAATGGTATTATGGTTTGGAAGACATTACAAGAGATTCGCCCTTCTTTTCATCCTGTTCTTCAAAGTTTTGTTGCTTCTTATGGACTAATTCATTGAATATTAACGAGATTTTAATATACGTTGCAACTTTGCAGATGTTGTAGCATGAGATTGTTATTTTATAATTAGTAAATTCCATACGATTTTCTTTCTAAATTTTTCAGTTTCAATTAAATATTTTTCTGTTTTAATATTATTAAGTTTTACAGGGGATTTTGGTTTGGAATATTTCACAAGTGGTTCTCCCTTCTTTTCATCATAAGCTGTTCTTTAAAGTTTTGTTTTTTCTTCAGGGCTAGTTCATTGGATATTTACAAGATTTAGATATTCGTTGCAACTAATTGTGCCATCTGTTCTGTGAAGTAATTAATGCCTCCACTCGCAAACCACAGTTACATTTACTATAACAACTTTAAGAAACTTTCTGACAAATAAGACAGTTGTAAAATTAACAAGAACATCCTATATATGAAGAATGGAGAATTCTTATTTGCCCCAAACCATATCAAGTAGCGATAGGCAATGAATCTTTTTTGAATACTTTTTCATGTACTGAAATTTAGGTGACCATTATCACTCAAAAAATTTTGGTCTATTTTTGCCCGAAAGTTGTACCCTCGAATATCATTTCCCCGAACGCCAGTTATCCGAATGACACTTTTCCCAGCAATCTATTTTCCCGGATGACCCAAAATTTGTATGGATCGTGGTATTAGGATAGAACCACCCCCTTCTACACCCCCTCCCCCTTGAACGACCACATGTTTTATGGCCGACACCAAAATAGATGCAGTTCAGAATGAATAAAAATCAATCTTCAGAGAAAGAGTGGTGAATTAGGAAAAACGATTAAGAAAACAAGAAAAAATGCTGAATTCGGAGAAACTTTGAAGAACCATCGATCAAAAAAGAAGGGTGCATATCATATGAACGGTTCATCAATCTGAAATATGCAGTAAGTTATGGTAATTATGAAAGCCAAAACATTTTCGAAGAAATAGGCCACTTGAGAAAATAGGGTATCAAGGAACTGGCATTTGCGGAACTAGTGTTCGGGGAAAGGACATTCGGAGTATCGATACTCGGGAGAAATTAGCACTGTCTCAATAAACTGCCCATTGAAAAGCAAAAAATATCTGGTAGTTGTACGATATATTCTGTAAAATACAATATTCTGATGAAAAATAGCTTGCGGTAAAAGTAAATACAATTTTATCGAAGTTAAAACTAGGTAAAACAGCTTAGAATATTGTATCAAAATCTCATAGGCAAAAATCGCGCAAGAGTCCACTCTGTGCACTAGCAGAAAGCTTAAAATGAGAAGAACGAGATTGTTACCGTACTATAAGTTCAATTTGGTGCTCTTGAAAATATGAAAAGTGTCACAGTCGAATATTGTGACGGCCTTCTTTGGATTCCGAGATATTTCACCATGCATTAGTTGATAAAAATCGAAAAGAAAAACAATTCTGGTGCATGGTACTTTTTGGCGAATGGTACATTCTGGCAGATGTCATTCTGGCGAACAGTTTTCTGGCAAATGGTTTTCCGGCAAATATCGCACAATCCATAACATGTTGTGCATTCGAAATGCTGATTAACAGTTGCAAAGTTTTAAATGGCAGTGTATTTGCTATTTTAAGGTAGCTAAGCAATCAGTCTGCTGTATTAAGGCAGTGAGCATATAGAATGCAATTAGAAGACTGATTTACGGCTTATTCAAGTGCTTATTGGTTACCTGGGTATCTTTGTATGTAAAATAACAAAACGGAATGATCATGTGTGTGGCTTACCGGGGAGAAATATGTCTGTCATAATACTTGTCCCATTGTTTTGTAAAATACACATACTTCTTGAACGCTTTATGAACTGTTTCATTACGGGACGGACCTGATGTAGTGGTTAGAACACACGCCTCTCACGCCGAGTACCTGGGATAGAATTCCACCCCCGAGATAGTCACTTATGACGTAAAAGTTATAGTGACGACTTACTACGGAAGGGAAGTAAGGACTGTTCGTTTTATAAAGTGGACACTTTGTTTATGCTATATTTTTTATTTATTGATAAAATCGTAATTAGTTTTCTGTGCTTCGTGGCACTATTGTTCTACCATGTTATAGAAATATAAGATAAAAAATGCTTTTGGTTGAAGAAACAAATAGTTTTAGTAAAGTAAATACTATAAAAAAAAGGTTAGTAAATAGTGAAGCTATTCACCAAAGTTACACATTATTTATGGCAAAACAAAAATCCTGTTTTTTTATAAACAAACTATATGTCCGTCTTTTTACTATACTTCTAAAGGTATAGCTTAAAAAAATGAATAATATTCCACCATTCTTTGACATTGGGTAACTTTAGAGATTTATCCATTAATGGTCAATTTTTCTGATACTTGATCCTTTCATTCCCAGCAAAAAATAAAAGTAAAAAGCGTGTTTGAACTTTACTAAATTGTACTCTTAATGTTCGTTTTACCAAAAAGTCTCATACTTTCAAAATCATGTACGCATATTTATAGATCTACAGAAAATTGTAAACGTTATCCTTTAAATATTTCAATCGGTAATCTCAGTATAACGTATTTTGAGAATGATGTGTGGAAAATAAAATCGATTTTTTTCAGCCAGTGGCCAACTTTGATGTTTGTCATTGTGCTTTAAAAGATCTTTCAAAAATAAATCATTGGCTTTTCTATTGTGCTTTAAATGAGACATGTGGAATTAATAAGCAACTCTATGAAGGCGTAAGCTATTTTTCATATTTAAAGAATATTAGCATTTCCGTCAGGACGTTCCTTAAACCAAAAAAAAAAGAAAATACTCATATCAGTTCCCTTTAAATTTAAAACATTTTTGTCTGAAAAAAGTAGACGAAAATAATTTTATGATATCTGTAAAATTGTTTCTCAAAAAATAACTTGATATTTTCCAGCAGGCTTCTGATTGATAATTCTTTGTTTAATAACAACCCATAAGATTTTCATCCCAAGTATCGCTTGTGAGGTTCAGCAGTTAAAAACTAATGACTGGTAATTAGAATCTTACAGTCAATTTAATTACCAACAAACAAAATAACTTACAACCAATTTTATAAAAAAAAATGTATGGGATCCTCACATATTTAAATCTGGCCCCTGTCTCCCCCATTTGTAAATCCGGTTCTGTTTGTACAAATTTGCATAAATGAGATCGGAATTGATGGATTCCTTGCCTTATTTTACAAGGTCAAAATATTCCCTATGAGTACGAAAACCGTGATTACATTACGCGCGATTGGAAATATAATATTATAATAATATATAATATTGGAAAACAAAGGTATAACACTCTGTCAATCTGAGTAGTAACTAAAAGACGTGAATTATGTTTAAGTTTATAGTTTCAGCTGATTAACGGAAGCAAAGTGAGTTATTTGTAGCGATGAATATGGCATGCAAAAAAGGTTGGTGTTCAGACAGTCCGGACTAGATGGTATTTTTGTGGTTTAAATAAACGTTAAAGACTTCAAAAATTCTGAATTTTCCGATGCTAGTTTCAAACAGATGTATCATCCATCAAATAGATAAGTTCCATTTCAACAGCAAACAATGCAAATATGGGATGCCTGGGATACATTTTCCTGAAACTATAAAATAAAAACTTAGTACAGTCAGCCCGAACACCGACCAAAAGTACCGTAAAATGGGGTGAAGTTGATCACTTTTGAGCGATTGTGTTCAACAAAATCTGGTGGGATGCAATTATCATTATCCAGATAATTTTTAAACCAGTACTGATTGGATATTTATCGAATTATTTGAAGAAAATTTTGATAAAATCCTATAAAAATAACATAAATAATTTTTAGGAGTCAAAAAGTGAAATTTTCGGTTCCGGGGTAAATTGATCAATTACTGTGATAGGTTTTCAAAACTTAAGAGCTCGTGGCCATATACTGTATTTTGTTATTTGAAAGATTTAAGCATGTTTACAAAAATGTTTTATAAGATTTTTTCATTTAGCTGATATGGGGTAACATTGATCATCCATGTAAACAACGTTCGGTAATATTGAAAATGTCGTTACTTACATAAATCATGGCCCCCGAAACCGAATATGATGTCCAAACGCTTACATCTCATTTACTTTTTGAGTTATTTTATAATTAAAAACACCTCGAACAGCGGAATACGCCTAAAGGTAGGCAATTTCCGAAGGGAATTTTAAATTCTTAACAGTAATTCGTTAATGTTGCCTAATTGAACATTAGAGTGATGCAAATTTCAAAATGTTTGCTCCCCTATGCTTAAACGATTTAAATTATGGTAAAAAGCGTCCTCCAAAAATTTGAAATGATTTGGAAGTAATTTGACTGTGCACACGCCATTTGAAGTTTATATGGAGATTACTATGGAAAACGCCAATCTTTTGTGTTCAGCCCTCTATCTCTTCGTCATAATATTTTATGGAAACGTGAACACACTCTTCTCATGTGAAACTCTTCCAGCTACAACTTTGCCGAAGACCACATTTTGATTGGACGTCAGGAAAAATTGTTATTCATCATCATAAAGTGGGTTTGCCTTCAGTGAGCTTCACCAACTGTTCGGCAGGCAACAGTGGTATTCCTGGCGGGAAGAATAGATCAAAGTAATCCAGGCTACTATGTTCTACAGCAAAAAAGCAGTGTTGCTCTGAAAGTAATTGAATGATCATTTCAGCATGGTTGAGACTTTGGAATCAAGAATAACAAATTATCCTTCCGTCCCATCAAAATGTGGTCTTCGGCAAAGTTGTAGCTGGGAAGATTGCACATGGAAAGAGTGTGTTCGCTTTTTCATATATTATTATGACGAGCAGATAGAGGACTGAACACAAAAGGTTTGGCTTTTCCATAGTAATTTCCATATAAACTTCAAATGGCGTGTGCACAGCCAAATTTCTTCCAAATCACTTCAAATTTTGGGAGAATGATTTCCATCATAATTGACACCGTTTAAGCATAGGGGAGCAAAAACTTCAAAATTTGCATCAGTCTATTGAACATACTTTTAAAGGTTTTGACAACGGAATCGTTTTTGGCGATACCATTTTTGATGAGAACCGCATTTTCCTTGCTCATATCGCTTGCAGAACTTATGTGAAACATGAATCTGCGGTAGTGTCATCCATAACTATTGAAATCATTGTTTCGCAAAATTGACAAATTTACGCATAAAGTTAACGCATTTTTGCAAAAATCTTAATTTTTAATAGCTTATAAATGTAAGAAAGAGAAGCAACATTCATGCTTTGGAAATGTTTCATCAACAAATGATGATACCAACTTATTACGAGATGAGTCATTCCGATCAATGTTACCCCGCTGATCAATGATACCCCGGATTACGGTATACCGCAATAATAGGATGAAATAACGCAATGATAGGACAGGGGAAGAGCTTCAGATTTATGTGAAAAAAAATGTTTGTTTGATTCCAAAATTTACTTTTTACTTCACTATACTCCAGTTAAAGGATAGTTTTGTCACTTCAATTTGCAAAATACTATAATATATAAGTTATCGATTCTGCAATACGATTTTAGTTTCAACACCGTGTTTAAGTCCTCCATAATAGGACGGATACCCTATTAGCTCAGTTGACACGATGGATAAAGACTCTTTCATTAAGAAGAGCTGAAACATCTAAATGACAACTTAAAAAAAAATACTGTGAAAAGTGGCTGATTCTGAGTAAACTCTTATATTCATACTCATCGTGAAAATATCGTAATTTTTTAAGTTTAACACTGCTGTTATACTCATGCGTGTCTTTACAAAAATTGAGGAATATTTGCCCAGTTTACACGGGATTGAAATATAGGAGATTCTATATAAATTTTGAAAAGATTTTTTTGGTTAGTTTGTTTCTTTGAGGCTCAATCGTATTGCAAAAAAAAAAAATGAAAGTCCTGTGGGTTTCTACTCATGTCAACGCTATATTTGTTGAAATGTTCAGCTCACAGAATTCAGCAAAAATTTGTTGTTTAATGGACTCAACTTTTTAAGAGTTGTGAAGTGGGATTAAGTATTGTTAATTTTCAGTAGAAAAAAGTGAAGAGCTACATATTTTATTTTTTCATTATCTTTAATTACGTGGTTAGCAATAATCATTCTCGGTATTTATCTATTTTATATTCCGAAAAACAGTCCACTGGTAAAGAATGATATCGATGAGCTCGAGTGCAGACATGTGGTTGAAGGAAACTAGTCATATCTCTGATTTGCTAGCGATCTAATGCAATGACAGACTTGACGTCACGTCTGCAATCGCATAAGATCTTCTTCCCGGGACGCCTCAAACTTACGATAAAGTGGCCAATTTTAATATGAACATCTGTGCCAAGCTTATCGGAACGCATTTTAGTGCATAATTATGTTTGATTTCTACTTTTCGAGAATTGGAACGGTTTAGTATACAACAAATATATAGCCGGTTTTTCAGGACATTACGTCCGAATGGCCACATCCGGTATAATTTAAACGGTGCAAACTCTTCATTTATAATGTTGAATATCAGATCCTAATGATTTATGCAAATTAAAATGATTGTCATTGCAAATAAATAAAGGTAACTTGGCATGTCCCAAAAAATAGCCCGTTTTTACTCGACTTGACCCAGTGACCCACCGGAATAACTCCGCCTACAGGAAGTTTTCCGAGTTTTTCTGGCCACTTCTAGTAACTAGATATGTGGGCCAGTAAACAGACAAAAAATCATTTGGATCCGCTAAGAATTCGCTGAGCGGTGAGGGTTTTAGTATTTTTGCTTTCACTTAGGCCTATACGGGTTATAATTTAGATATTTGGCTTGATGTTGTGATTTGGAAGTGATGCTAGAAAAAAATTAAAATCATTAGTAATTTGATGCATGACCTTCAAAGTTTCTGTGCCTTATTGGTTTTCCATCGATTTTTCGGTGGTGGGTCGCGAGGAATACGCCTTATGATTTGGTGGGTCGTGAAGTCGAAAAGTTTTGGAAAAAATTATCGATTCGGACCATTGTGCAACGAGAGCCCGATGAGAAACAGCAAAAATCCGTTTCCCATCGGGTCCAATTTTAGGGCACAATCGACGTTGTTGGTTTTTCGAATCGAACGGCGGCCTGGGGAATGACTCTGTGCTGCTTAAGACTTGACAAATTTTCGGTACAAGTAACTCATTTTCTCAATTTTCCACACGTCATTACTTCTCGTTAGTTAAATGTCAGTTTTGTGAAACCGTTCGCCGCTTGGTTCGTTCTCCTTTCGCCGGCTGCAGTCCGACTGTTTGCTTAATCCCATTTCAATTTTCTCGTAGGTCCGTCTGTTAGTCACACTCTTGCGGGCGGTCTTCCGTAGTCTCGGAGTCGACCTTTTGGACACGGATTGTTTCGGGGTTTGTGCGCTCTCCTACCATGTTACGCCATTTACGACCGTTCACCAGCTGGACGTGGATGCAGGGAAACCGTGTCACTCGGCTTGTCGACTCACTTCACGGAGGATAAAATACCATTAGGTGCAGCCATGAAATAGACTTGCACCCTATAATTACAGCAAATAGGACCTGATTTACTAGCGAGGTTGCCTTTTAACACTGATGAATAAATTCAAATCTGAACAGAGAAATACGGCGGTTTAGAATCTAGGTTTACAGTCTCCCCGATGTACTTTTCATCCACCACTTGATGGAAGCCTTCTGCAGGCGAGATGAAGCGGAAAAACTGTAATATACATTCATACATAAACAGCTTGGCACGGTCGCGGTAGCAATCAGCGCATTTGAAAAGCGTTGATAATTGACCGAGTGGATTTGAGGATTTCTGTACAAAGTGAATGACACTTTCGGGTGATAGTTTGGGCTTTTGCTTCGTTTTGACGTCATTCGTTTTCACAATGTAAATTCAGCGCTAAAAATCACTCCAACCAACAGTCGGTAGCCATCATAAACTCATCATAACCCCGCGACGGCACGATTCTGACATAGTGCAGAGATGGAAAAATTCCAATTAAAGATACCGCACACGCATCGCCCACATCTTCCTCGTAGGTGAATTCTGCACGGCTCAGTTGGATCAAGGATTCCACGAGCTTGGCTTGCGGTCACTCGCGGCCATCCTGATTCGTCACGTCTGTCATTTGCGCTTCATTAAAATCCGTATCGTCGACTGGTCCACCGTCGAAGCCGGGTGAGGGCCTGGCATTCATTCATGGCTGATACTAATCGTCGGGAAACACCTAAGGATGACGACCTCTTACGGGGGATTGTGTTCGCGGAGAGGGGGTGTTAATCTCCGCTTTGCTTCAAGCTGACTGACGCATTCTTACGGAATCAGCATGCGTGAAATCTGGTAGTCGAGTTGGACAGCGACGAGTATTATCACCAAGGAGTCATCGTCGCGGTAGGTCCGAGTGATGCACTTTCAGTTGGGTTAATTATGTCAAAACAGATGATCTCTGCAGTGGTTTTTCAATGAGCACATTTAACAACAATAAGACGTTCAACGTTCATGAGTAATGAACAAAGTACGTTTGGTTTTGAGAGATGAAACACCTTTTTCTAGTTTCTTTCTTTGTATCGTTCCAAACATTACATTTAATTCACATATCTAAGTGTTCAATTTGGGCAACATCGTTCAAAATAATAGTAGCTTTTCTTTTGCAAATTTTTGTTGGGCAATAATTTTGTAAAAAATGCCTTATTTATAGAATTTCAGCTTGAGTGGTTTACTTTCTATCCGTTAAAATGTTACAGCTCCGGAAGTTTCTTCTAAAATTTTCCACCTTCAGATGTTCATCGGAAAACTTCGAAGGAACTTCCGAAGGAACTTCCGAAGGAACTTCCGAAGGAACTTCCGAAGGAACTTCCGAAGGAACTTCCGAAGGAACTTCCGAAGGAACTTCCGAAGGAACTTCCGAAGGAACTTCCGAAGGAACTTCCGAAGGAACTTCCGAAGGAACTTCCGAAGGACTTCCGAAGGAACTTCCGAAGGAACTTCCGAAGGAACTTCCGAAGGAACTTCCGAAGGAACTTCCGAAGGAACTTCCGAAGGAACTTCCGAAGGAACTTCCGAAGGAACTTCCGAAGGAACTTCCGAAGGAACTTCCGAAGGAACTTCCGAAGGAACTTCCGAAGGAACTTCCGAAGGAACTTCCGAAGGAACTTCCGAAGGAACTTCCGAAGGAACTTCCGAAGGAACTTCCGAAGGAACTTCCGAAGGAACTTCCGAAGGAACTTCCGAAGGAACTTCCGAAGGAACTTCCGAAGGAACTTCCGAAGGAACTTCCGAAGGAACTTCCGAAGGAACTTCCGAAGGAACTTCCGAAGGAACTTCCGAAGGAACTTCCGAAGGAACTTCCGAAGGAACTTCCGAAGGAACTTCCGAAGGAACTTCCGAAGGAACTTCCGAAGGAACTTCCGAAGGAACTTCCGAAGGAACTTCCGAAGGAACTTCCGAAGGAACTTCCGAAGGAACTTCCGAAGGAACTTCCGAAGGAACTTCCGAAGGAACTTCCGAAGGAACTTCCGAAGGAACTTCCGAAGGAACTTCCGAAGGAACTTCCGAAGGAACTTCCGAAGGAACTTCCGAAGGAACTTCCGAAGGAACTTCCGAAGGAACTTCCGAAGGAACTTCCGAAGGAACTTCCGAAGGAACTTCCGAAGGAACTTCCGAAGGAACTTCCGAAGGAACTTCCGAAGGAACTTCCGAAGGAACTTCCGAAGGAACTTCCGAAGGAACTTCCGAAGGAACTTCCGAAGGAACTTCCGAAGGAACTTCCGAAGGAACTTCCGAAGGAACTTCCGAAGGAACTTCCGAAGGAACTTCCGAAGGAACTTCCGAAGGAACTTCCGAAGGAACTTCCGAAGGAACTTCCGAAGGAACTTCCGAAGGAACTTCCGAAGGAACTTCCGAAGGAACTTCCGAAGGAACTTCCGAAGGAACTTCCGAAGGAACTTCCGAAGGAACTTCCGAAGGAACTTCCGAAGGAACTTCCGAAGGAACTTCCGAAGGAACTTCCGAAGGAACTTCCGAAGGAACTTCCGAAGGAACTTCCGAAGGAACTTCCGAAGGAACTTCCGAAGGAACTTCCGAAGGAACTTCCGAAGGAACTTCCGAAGGAACTTCCGAAGGAACTTCCGAAGGAACTTCCGAAGGAACTTCCGAAGGAACTTCCGAAGGAACTTCCGAAGGAACTTCCGAAGGAACTTCCGAAGGAACTTCCGAAGGAACTTCCGAAGGAACTTCCGAAGGAACTTCCGAAGGAACTTCCGAAGGAACTTCCGAAGGAACTTCCGAAGGAACTTCCGAAGGAACTTCCGAAGGAACTTCCGAAGGAACTTCCGAAGGAACTTCCGAAGGAACTTCCGAAGGAACTTCCGAAGGAACTTCCGAAGGAACTTCCGAAGGAACTTCCGAAGGAACTTCCGAAGGAACTTCCGAAGGAACTTCCGAAGGAACTTCCGAAGGAACTTCCGAAGGAACTTCCGAAGGAACTTCCGAAGGAACTTCCGAAGGAACTTCCGAAGGAACTTCCGAAGGAACTTCCGAAGGAACTTCCGAAGGAACTTCCGAAGGAACTTCCGAAGGAACTTCCGAAGGAACTTCCGAAGGAACTTCCGAAGGAACTTCCGAAGGAACTTCCGAAGGAACTTCCGAAGGAACTTCCGAAGGAACTTCCGAAGGAACTTCCGAAGGAACTTCCGAAGGAACTTCCGAAGGAACTTCCGAAGGAACTTCCGAAGGAACTTCCGAAGGAACTTCCGAAGGAACTTCCGAAGGAACTTCCGAAGGAACTTCCGAAGGAACTTCCGAAGGAACTTCCGAAGGAACTTCCGAAGGAACTTCCGAAGGAACTTCCGAAGGAACTTCCGAAGGAACTTCCGAAGGAACTTCCGAAGGAACTTCCGAAGGAACTTCCGAAGGAACTTCCGAAGGAACTTCCGAAGAACTTCCGAAGGAACTTCCGAAGGAACTTCCGAAGGAACTTCCGAAGGAACTTCCGAAGGAACTTCCGAAGGAACTTCCGAAGGAACTTCCGAAGGAACTTCCGAAGGAACTTCCGAAGGAACTTCCGAAGGAACTTCCGAAGGAACTTCCGAAGGAACTTCCGAAGGAACTTCCGAAGGAACTTCCGAAGGAACTTCCGAAGGAACTTCCGAAGGAACTTCCGAAGGAACTTCCGAAGGAACTTCCGAAGGAACTTCCGAAGGAACTTCCGAAGGAACTTCCGAAGGAACTTCCGAAGGAACTTCCGAAGGAACTTCCGAAGGAACTTCCGAAGGAACTTCCGAAGGAACTTCCGAAGGAACTTCCGAAGGAACTTCCGAAGGAACTTCCGAAGGAACTTCCGAAGGAACTTCCGAAGGAACTTCCGAAGACTCGAAGGAACTTCCGAAGGAACTTCCGAAGGAACTTCCGAAGGAACTTCCGAAGGAACTTCCGAAGGAACTTCCGAAGGAACTTCCGAAGGAACTTCCGAAGGAACTTCCGAAGGAACTTCCGAAGGAACTTCCGAAGGAACTTCCGAAGGAACTTTCCGAAGGAACTTCCGAAGGAACTTCCGAAAGGAACTTCCGAAGGAACTTCCGAAGGAACTTCCGAAGGAACTTCCGAAGGAACTTCCGAAGGAACTTCCGAAGGAACTTCCGAAGGAACTTCCGAAGGAACTTCCGAAGGACTTCCGAAGGAACTTCCGAAGGAACTTCCGAAGGAACTTCCGAAGGAACTTCCGAAGGAACTTCCGAAGGAACTTCCGAAGGAACTTCCGAAGGAACTTCCGAAGGAACTTCCGAAGGAACTTCGAAGGAACTTCCGAAGGAACTTCCGAAGGAACTTCCGAAGGAACTTCGAAGGAACTTCCAGAAGAACTTCCGAAGGAACTTCCGAAGGAACTCCGAAGGAACTTCCGAAGGAACTTCCGAAGGAACTTCCGAAGGAACTTCCGAAGGAACTTCCGAAGGAACTTCCGAAGGAACTTCCGAAGGAACTTCCGAAGGAACTTCCGAAGGAACTTCCGAAGGAACTTCCGAAAGGAACTTCCGAAGGAACTTCCGAAGGAACTTCCGAGGAACTTTTCCGAAGGAACTTCCGAAGGAACTTCCAGAACAGGAAACTTCCGAAGGAACTTCCGAAACTTCCGAAGGAACTTCCGAAGGAACTTCCGAAGTAACTTCCGAAGGAACTTCCGAAGGATCTTCCGACGGAACTTTCAAAGGAACATCAGACAGAAGTTTGGAAAGAACTTCCGACGGAACTTCAAAAGAACTTTCGACGGAACTTCCAAAGGAACTTCCTAACGAGCTTAGACGGAAATTACGGTGGAACTTCAAACGGATCTTTCGAAGGGAACTTCCTCAAGGAGTATTTGGAGATAGAAAAATTACTTAAGAAACTTCCAAGAGAAAACTTCTGAAAGATTTCCATGGAGCAACTCCCGTGAGAATTTCTGGGAGAATTCAGGGAGTTTTCTTGGCCAAATTTCTAGCACGATTCCATGACATATTTTCCAAAGAACTTCCTGGGTAAATTCCCGAGGGAATTCTTAAGAAACTTCCTGGAGGAATTTCTGAACACATTTCCAAGAATTTTCTAGGGAAATTAGCGAGAAATTCCTAAAGAAACGCCCGATTTGATACCTGAAGAAAATCCCAAACGAAGTCCTGTGAAGATTATCAGAAGGGTTCCAGGAGGAATTCTCAGAAGAGTTCTGGATGAATTTCTAAAAGTCTTTGAGCAATCCTTGATATAATCAGTAGGAGAACTATAGAAATTCTTGGAGGAATCCCCCAAACAAAAAATCATGAACAATTTTTTGAGGATTTTTTTTGCAAATTTACTGAGGCACTTATGGAGATTTCTTGGCTAATCTTCAGAGAAATTTTTCATGGAAATCTAGGAGTAATTCCAAAGTACCTTATTACCTGAATATCTTTATATGCTGAAAGAATTTCCTGAGAAATTTTTGAACGAACTTTATGACATGTTTCTGTCCGATTTTCCAATGGAATTCCAGAATAGATGGGTGGGAAAATTTAGGAAAAGTTTAACAAAAAAAAACTTCCCGGTAGAAGTATTCCTCGATGATTTTCAGACATTCCAGCCGGAATGAAATTCCTCTGGAGGTTTCTCTAGGAGGTCCTCTAAAAGTTCTTCTATGAGGTCCTCTAAGAGATCCTTAGGACATTCCTCTAGGCGTTTTCTACTGAAATAAGCGTTTTCTATGAAGATTCCTCGTCGAACTAAATCCTCGAAAATTTACCTTGAAAATCCTTTGGGAATTCTTCGAGAAATTTCAATAGAAGTTTCGATGAAGATTGTCCCACGAATTCCACCGTAAATTCTTCCAGAAATCCCTCATGGAAATGTTTTAGAGATCATCTTCAGGAATTTTCAAGGGATTCTTAAAAAAAAATCTTGCAGGAACACCTCCAACTCATCTGAATAAAATCTCAGGTCAAAATCTCGAGAAATTCTGGAACGAATTCACAGTAAATTCCTGGTGAAATTAAAGTTTCTATTATAAAATTCTGTAGGGATTCCTTGAGGACTTCCTGGAGAAATTCCAGAAGGAGTCATGAAAAAAATTCTGGAACTTGCCCTTTAGCCATTCAAAAAAAAAACCCTTTAGATTTCTCACAGGAATTTAGGTAGTTATTACCTGAAGAACTTTTGCAACAATTCTCTTGAGTAATTCCTTAAAAAATCATTGAGGCATTTCTGCAGTAATTCTTTAAAGTCAGGGCTAGTAGCAGGTTTTTCTTTAACCTTGGTATCTATTTTAAAGCAAGTCTCTCAAAAGTCTATATTTTTAATTAAAGGTCTATAAAGTCCCTGTTTTAATCACAAAAGTTTCTTAAGTATCTTTTTTTATTATTCTGTTTGTTGTGAATTCTGCCATATCTACAAGTTTCAGAGAAATTTCCAGAGACTATTACGCGACTATTCAACTGATTCTTTAAGAATTTATTCTTAAATGCCTCGAGAAAAAGTTTAAGGAATTATCCTAGTGATTTCCACAGAGAAGTTCATCTGGAATATTTTCAGGTATTTTCTGCACAATTTCTTCTAAATATTTCTTTACCAAGTCTCCCAGAAATTCGTTGAGCGATTTTTCATAGGATGCTTACTGCAATTTCCACTAATCCTTTAAACGAATTAAACGAAGAGGTTAACACTTCAGTCGTCGCGCTGTTGTATTTTGTACAACACTGGTGAAAATCTCGCTTTTCGATCACAACAGCGACGACTAGAAGGTTAAAGAGATATTCCAGACTCGTACAAAATATATTCAATAAAAAATATGGGTATTTGAAGAAATTTGTTCTGATTATTCCTACGCCTTTCCATCCACGTCCAGTCCATGAATTCTTTCAAAAATCCTTATTCATCAAGGATGACATTAGAGCTTATATAAGTTTCAACGGAAGTTTCTTTAATATTTTCTACTTCATGATTTTTTTTAATTTCCCTGAATTCTGAAAAATTTTCTTGACTTTTCCTTGGAGATATGCCTGAAAAAAGTCTGAGACATAGCTTGAAAGAACACCTAGACAAATATTTGAAGACTTCGTTGAGAAATATCTCCAAGAATAACTGGAGAAATTCCTAAACAAATCTTAGTATGAACCAGGAGTAATTCCTAAAGGTATCCTGAGAGAAACCTTTAGTTGAAATCTCGTAGAAATCCTGAAGGCATTTTAGTAGGAAGTCCCAGAAGGCATCTCTGCAAAAGTTTTCAGTCGAATTTTGGAAGATGTTTTAAACAGGAGTCTTGGAGGATGTTCTAGAGAAACCGATGGAAGTATCACCTGAAAATCCTGGAGGACTTTTAATTTTCGTTAAAAAATATCAAAAATAATCTTGAGAGGAATTTCTGATGGAATATCTAAGGTAAAAATCTGTGGTTATCCTTGGAAGAAACTATATTGCAGGTATTGAAATTAGAATTCTTGGATGGATAAGTTAGGAATATTTGTAAAGGAATTCATGAGAAATAATCTCTAAATGAATTCTTGAAAAAATCAAATGGCTAATTTTTGATGAAATTCGTAGAGAAAATCATGCAAAATACATAAAGCATTTTCACTTGGCGTAAATTTACCGGAAAAAATCTCACTCAGTCGTTAGCAGCCCTGTGAAATGTTTCTGGAATTTACTTAGAAAATTGAAGATGAAGTCCTGGACAAATTCCCTGAAAAGTTTATCGAAAAATTTGCAGAAAAGATCGTAAATATCCTCAGAGGAATTACTGAAAAAGAAATCCGAAGCAGTTTTTAGTGGAATTGCCAAGGAATTTTTCTACAGAAATAATGAGGAGAATTATGAAATACAAGGTGGAAGTTTCGGAGGAATTCCTTAAATTATTCGTGAAAGAATTTCCTGAACAATACCGTTTTGATTCATATTACGGACAGCTTCAAATTCCGGACACTCTACTTTATATGGGAAACATTTCACGCGAAATGTTTCAATTTTTGCTGTTCAAAAGTTCTCAATTTCGAGGCTCGTTTTAGTAAACTTTTTCCATAAATACCTTTGAAAATTTATAATGCCCAACTACCTTACACGTCTCTTTGGTGGTTTAACGATTTCGATTGATGATTTGACTGTTCCATTAATGATTATCATGAGCTGTCCGGAATTCGATTCAAAGTGTCCGGAATATGAGGCAAAAGTGAGGAAGCGTCCGGAATAAGAATCATGAAAAGGCCACACATTTTGAATTATTTAAAATTATTGAAGTTGCGGAAGCGTATTCTTCACCCACCGTTCTAAAGTAAAGGGCTTCCGACGATCGATAGCGTTAAGGAATCATACAGAATGATTTATTTTGTATGCTCTATGCTGGGTTATATTTCCCTGAGTCCTTAAGTGTCCGTAATATGAATCAAAACGGTATATTGAAAAACATCTGGAGGAATTCCTGAACAAATTCCCAAAGAAACTCGTGAAGGCATTCCGGAATCATTCCTGCAGGTATTCGTTTAAGAATTTTCGGAGAATTTCCTAGAGTGTTTCCTAAAGAAATAATTTGAGCAAATTGTTGAACAATTTCCCGAAGAAAACTCTCAAAGGAAATCCTGGACGAATGCGCAAAGTAGTTCTTCGGCAAATTCCCGGAAGAGTTCCATAAATAATTTCCGGAAAATCAATAAACTCTTTTGACAAATTTCTGGAAGAATTTCCGGAGTAATTTATGGAGAAATTTCTTATAAATGTTTAAGAGCGCTTTGTGGAAGAAACCTCGGAGAAATTCGTTTCGATATTCCTTCTTCAACTAGTTAAACTGTTTCGGCGTTTTCAGCCATTCCGAGAAGAAAGCAAAATCAGAATCAAAATGAAAACAAACATTTAGAATGACATTTCTGTCAAATACCCGCAGGGTTGCTGCAAATTTGCGTTCGAGCAGCATATTCGAGCAGTTTGTATCATGATATTTGAAATATCACGCTCAAGAAGGTGATTCGCTCCCAAAACGTTAATTCGTCCGATGGGGTGTGCTGCTGTCGTCATGATTTTGGTTTTCGAAAGCAATGTCAAACCAATACATGGTTTCGAAACATTCGGAAGAATATATTAATTTTACTGCTTAAGTGAAGTAATGTATGAAATTGGATGAGATCCAATGGTAGAAAACTCATTTCTCTATCCAATGGTATTTTTAGACGCAGTGGATAATGTTCCGAAACGTATTTTATTCAAGCGCAAAAATCGCGCAGGTGAAAGTTCCAATGAAACTAACCTCAAATATCCTGGTTTTTCAACCTCATACCAGCCGGATCTCAATTTATAATAGTAGTGCAATAATACAAAAAAAAAAAAACAAACGTATGTAGAACAAAAAGAATATTCCTACCTTTTCCGCTTAACTGTTTTACTGCCAACCGTCTTATATCAGGAAAATAAACATTTTCCCCACAGCGGCATGTGATTAGAGTGTCCATCCCGGGACATCCCGGGACAAAAAATCCCGGGATTTGACGAAATTCGGGATTTCCCGTTTCCCGGGATTTTATTTCTGACATCCCGGGAATCTCGGGATTCCCGAAATGTACGTAGAATTTGATGAAAACCACTAAATTTCAATGAAAAACAATGACATTTTTCCTCTCTGCCAACCTTATTTTATAAAGTAGAAAAGCATAATGATTCAAACTAGTAATTATTGTCATGAGAAGATCAATTTACCAAGTAAGCAACACATATTTCCCTTTGTCTAGTTGCCAACTCTTAATGCTTTGTTTTTTAACATTAATTGTTTTTATAAGCCATGCTGAGATAACAAATTTGAAAATACACCTAAACTGCCGCAAACTGTAAGTCAGTACCATCTGTAAAAAGTAGGTTTTGAGCAAAATGGCTGAGAAGTTTTCAATCTCGTTTTCCATATAAATATTCGAAAAATTTCAGAAGTTTGGAACATGTTTTGATTTTAATGAAACTTTCATAATTTGCTTTTTACTCCGTTACTTTTCCAAGAAAAATATAAAGATGACCAAATGACGATCCATTTTTGTGCTTCACGATGCGAAAATCTGCAGTGGGATCCCACTCGGCTTTAGATTGGGTACTACTTCTAGTACTGCATTTGGTCCCTTGGTACTGCAAAAGGTACCGTTAAATCGGGTGTAATTGATCAGAAGGGTGAAATTGATCATCGTATCACACGATTTTATTTATGCACAAATATCAATGTAAGCTGCAGTAAATGAACGTTGCTTGTCGTAACTATTGTCGAATTGTGTGTTGTGAAGTTTTTTGCGTTGAAGAATGTTTATTACTTTGAAAATAATGTAAAATTTCAAAATCATGCACGGTACAGTATTGACAAACACCTATAAACTTCTATTTCTAAGCAAGGATTTAAACATAGTATAAACCAGAAAGTTTGTGAGGATGCTTGAGATATATCCGCAAACCAGATTTCATCACCAAATCTCGTACCAATTAGCTCAAATTTAATTTCTCTTAGATATCATTGATTTCCTTAGGAATATTTAGGCGTTTTCCGCGTGATTCTGAAATTTAACTATTCGTTATTTATATGAATATTGCATTGTTAAGATTTTTACAAGCATATTTGGATTCAGGGAGCTCAAATTTATCATGTAGAGTTGTTTTGAAAACTAACAATAATGGAATTGACAAGTGATCAATTTCACCCCGAAATGAGATCTCCTGATTTTTTATTTTAGAGATATTTCTTAACACTAAAATGACATTTGTTAGAAAATTTCGGTACATGGGTCAATGAGGCTCACTCTCGTACTTGTTTTCCTGCATTTAGTTGTTTGGCATTGTTAACATTATAGAAAACAGACTAGAAAAACCGTGAAAAATGATCAATTTCACCCGAAATTACGGTACCCAAGTTTGACAGATCGCAGTACAATTTTCACGGCATTCTAGATTTTGCTTTATTACCTTATGCGCCATAAAATTTTAGACAACTGCAAGGAACATGGAGGTCTTTATTTCGTCTTTGGTGGGACTGACATGGTTTACTTTTCATTATGGGACAATTTCTCCTAATTTTACTGAACAAAAAGTGATTTCTCGTTAGTGCAGCTAAAAGATCATTAGAAGATATAATGAAAACTGATAGCAACTCAATTTTTACCAAAATGCAGATGGGACTGACTTGCGATTCACGGCAGTAAAATTCAGTCAATAATTTTCAGTAATTAACTTTTAGCATGATCTACAATATCTTCAATGATCTTTAATCATTTCTTTTGTTTTTAACTATTGAAGCAAATTGCTTTGAAATTATGACTTAAGCTTTTATCATACTTCCATTCATAAGTGTTATATTGTATTGTTAAATTTGTACTTCCATTCCATTCCAACCGAAATACTAGTTTTATTGAAAATTTGATAAATCCCGGGATTTCCCGGGACAAGCATAGATTTTTGTCCCGAATCCCGGGACGAGCAAAATGGCCGGGAAATGGACACTCTACATGTGATGGATGTGTGAAAATTCAAATCTCTCATCCACTGACTAGTTGCACTATGTTGCACACAGTTGCTTACAGTATGTTGCGTTTCGCACTTGGAGACGTAAATATAGTGGAGCTGTCACAAATGTATGGAAATAGGGAAGGCCATGTACCAGTTATTCGCCACCCCGGATTATACACCGTTTTACGACATATATGGCTGCCAATTGTTTAGTGTTCACTAAATTGCTTTAAGATGATACGGAAACATTCTTGGAAAACGCAAAAAAATTCTCAGAAAATATTACAAAATATCATTATTTTCCTTCCTTCTCCCTAGCACCTATTTTTCGCCATGGTGTTCCTGATTCACGCCCCTCCATAAGAAATCAAGGCGAATTCAGGAATCTAAATTGAAATCGTGGCGAATACTGGTGCAAGTGGTCCAGTATTCGCCACCCCCATTTTTAGTACAAAAACAAAGTTTTTGATTAGTTTTATATTTTCTTTGCTAAGCATGGATTGAAAGCTTTTGTTTAATGTAATGACAGTAACCAAAGGTCGTTTGATTTACATATGTATAATCAATATTTTTCTTTAGGGTGGCCAAAACTGGTACACCTCTCGTACCACGTTCGTGAAACTTGATATTGACCCAATCTTACAAAAACCGCTTATATCATAATACAACTGCGTAGTCTGAACATAGCCTTACAGCATTGTGTAATTGGCTTTCACTACTATTATTCTGAACACAGCTGTACGATTGAACGCGAATACCAGCGCAAAACGACTGTGTTGCTCAATCGTTAATTTTAGCTACTGCATACCTATTGTGCTGAGGAATGGTGACAAATTTAAGGATGTCATCGACTTGATTTCACACTGACTATTTCAGAACAATGTCAAACGATTCGTCTGCCAATTTAAACGAAAGCGTTTGAGATACAAAAATAGTTTACTCTGAAAGCAATTTAAATTAATCGTACACTAGTGTATTATCATTGAGTATAGTGCTTGTTGAGTAATAGATCTTGCGATACGTCTACGTAACTTCGATTTCTAGCGAACGAGAAAATTTGGCAATCGTTGCCGTATCGGCTTGCTTCAGATTGCTTGAACAGTTGATCCTCCTTTGAAATGTATCTCCTCACGTCTCAAAAGATCAAAACATATCATCGAGCGTCACCTTTTCCCCCGACGCTCATTTGACTTACACGGCTAATTCCTCCGCAACATAACTCTTACCCGAAAAAAAAACCACCGCCGTCGTCGTTGTCGCCGTCATTCTCGCTGCCTTCGTTACCACGCCTTGTGCGGGCCCGACATAAATCATTCCGAACATAAGATCTCAAAATTGTTGGCGTGTAAATATGAGCTCCCACCAGAGCGTATAACACATCACTTTGTCGACTTGTCAAAATTCTCAACTGAAATCTCGGAATCCGAGAGCCGTCAACTCGGCAGCCAGCTGTGCGACAGACCAAAGTGTCACCCGAAAGACTCAAAAGACGACGACGCGACAAAGATTTTCCACCGCGACGGCAGAGTTCCCCATCCCAAACCCTCCGGATAACAGGAGCAAAAAAGAGAACGTGAATAATTAACTACAAAATTATGTGTCTTAATTACCCCGAAAATAATTTAAAACTGCCGCGATGCCACAAAAGTGGAAACTTTTCCCCTGCCCTGAAGCCGTGGAAATTCTTTGCACCTTGCCATACCGCACCGAGATCGCTTTCCTCTGCGCATTCAGTGCAGCTCGGATGACTTTTCCACTAACACCTCAACGCAACCTACAACTGTGCGAGAGATCGTCGCGTCGAATGCGGTGGTGTGCACAGAGGGAAGTGGCAAGAAGGGGTTCTGATAAGGATGGACTACATTGGTTGCACAAACTGCAATCTTATATCAAATCTTATTGAGTGTTAAAGCCAAAGCAAAAGGCAAATGTTGAGCTCGAAGCCCAAAGTAAAAGAAGAAGCTCAATGAAAAACCTCAAAACTTAAGTCCAAATCCAAATCCAAAACTCAAATCCAAGGCCCGAAGCCAGAAGCCCAAAACTCAAAGCCCAAAGCCAAAACACAATGCCAAAACTCAAAGCCAAAATTCTAAGCTAAAGTTCAATGCCAAAGCCAAAGCTTAAAGCCAGAACCAAAAGCCAACGCTTAAATCCCAAAACCCAAAGCTAATAGTCAAAAGCGCAAAGCCCAAAGCCCCAAACCCGAAGTAAACCCAAAGCCAAAAACTCTAAGCAAAAAGCCCAAAGTCAAAGTTCAATTCCAAAGCTCAAAGTCAAAACCCAAAGAAAAAGCACAAAGCCAAAGCCCAAAGCCAAAACTCTACGGGTTCATTCACATATTTTATAACGCTTAAAATGACCATTTATGATACCTACCCACCCCCTCGTAAAGTCGTCTCCAGAGTTATTTGAGAATGCTATCCAAGATTTTGTGAAAATCATGTCTCTATTATTACAATCCTTCCAAAAATTTTATGTATATTGCTACATTTCTAGAATTCTTAGAGAATGCTAACCGATTATTCAGTGAAATTATGTTTGAATTTTGCTTCTTGGCAATGACTTTCAGTTCAGGCTTCACTTATTGAATGTTGAAGGCAGTCAAGGTAGAAAATTTATGTTGTAATTCTAGCAAGAGTAATCTTATAAACTTGTTATATTATACTGGACCTCAAATCGATCATCTCAAGACAGATTTATGTGCAGAACATTAACAAACTACAATTGACAAAATTTCTAATTTATCTGTAAAAAAATAAAAAAGGAGAAAATCTGCAAACAGCCCTCCTGAGAAGGTAACTCAGGGAGTGTGGGGATGCCGCATCAACGACGACTCATCAAAACCAACCCACCATTCTCTCTGAATTGCTCAATTGATGTACAAAGTGCTCCGACCTTACCCTTGGTTGCAGACCCTCATTTACCCGGAACCACCTTACGGTATTTCTGGCTAAAGCCCAAAGCCTAAAGTCAAAAGTCAAAGCCCAAAGCCGAAAGCCCAAAGCCCAAAGCCAAAGCTCAAGTCTCAAAGCCAAAACTCAAAGCCAAAGTTTAAATCTAAAGCCCGAAGATAATGCCCAAAGATAAAGCCCAAAGCTAAAGCCGAAGCAAACGCTCAAAGCCATGGCTAAAGCACAAAGCCCAAATCTCAAGTAGATGAAAAAACCGAATTTAGTACTATACCATTTAATTCCACTAGAGTTTGTATCCTTTGACAGATACGCGTATTTTGACCTCAACTGTAAGGCCGTCTTCAGTGTCGTGTACTAGACTCGACTGTCAAAGGATACAAACTCTAGTGGAATTAAATGGTATAGTACTAAATTCGGTTTTTTCATCTACTTATAGGTATTCTACTAAACAGCTCGAAGATTTATTACCAAATCTCAAGGGTAAAAGTCCAATACTCGAAGCAAAAAGCACATAGCTCAAAGTCAAAGCTCAATGTCAAAACCCGAACACAAAAACTCAAAACGCGAATAAAAATGCATAAAGCCCAAATTGCAGAGCTTTGAGCCTGAAGCCCGAAGCCAAGGCTCAACGCCGTGGCCAAAGCCCATAGCCAAAAGCCCAAAGCCAAAACTGGAATCAAAAAGCACAAAGCCCAAAGTCAGAAGCCAAGGCTCAAAGCCAAGGCCAAAGCGCACTGCCAAAAGCCAAAGCCATGTCTAAGGCCCAAAGTCCAAAGTCAAAATCCCAAAGCCCAAAACCCGAAGTCAAAAGCCCAAAGTACAAAACCCGAAGCTAAAAGTCAAAAACCCAAAGCAAACCCAAAGCCCAAAGCCAAAAACTTGAAGCAAAAAGGCGCCGTCCACAAATTACGTAACGCTCTAGGGGGAGGGAGGGAGTAGGCTCAAGCGTTACGGCTCATACAAAAATTTAAAAGTTTTCATACAAAATGCGTTACGGACGGGGGGGAGGGGGTCAAAAATTTACAATTTTAGCGTTACGTAATAAATGGATGCCAACAAAGCGGAAAGCCCACAGCCAAAGCTCAAATCACAAAGCCAAAACTAAAAACCAAAACTCAAAGCCAAAACTGTTAGCCAAAGTTCAATGCTAAAGCCTGAAGACAATGCCCAAAGATAAAACCCAAAGTTAAAGCCGAAGCCAATGCTCAAATCCAAACCTCAAATCTAAATCCCAAAGAACAAAGCCCAAAGCGCAAAGCCCAAGGCCAAGGTTCAAAGCCATGGCCAGAGCCCATAGCTAAAAGCCAAAGCCCAAAGCCAAATCTCAAAGCCATGACTAAAGCCCAAAGCCCACAACCCGAAGCAAGAAGCACAAAGCCCAAAAGCCCAAAGTTCAAAACCATATGCAAAAAGTCCAAAACCCAAGCAAGCCCAAAACCCAAAGCCAAAAGCCAAAAACTCAAAGCAAAAAGCCCAAAGCTCAAATCCAAAGCTCAAAGCCGAGGGCTCAAAGCCAAGGCCCAAAGCTAACGCCGAGCCAAAGCTCAAATTCAAAGCCCAAAGCACAAACATAAATCTCAAAGCTAAAAGCCCAAAACTCGAAGCAAAAAGCACAAAGCCCAAGCTCAATGCCAAAGCCCAAAGCCAAGGCTCAAAGCCATGGCCAAAGCCCAAAGCTCAAAGCCCAAAACCAAAGAAAAAATATAGACTGAAAAAATATTTTATTTTTTATCACGGAAAATTCAAAAATAAAACATACATTTTAAATTTACAAAAAAAAAAACATTTTTATCATATTATCTTGATAGGAAACAGATGTTTGAAACAAATATTCATGATCGAGATGTTTTTAACAAAATTTTTTTCTAAGAAAAACTTTAGGTCAATTATCATAATATTGTTTTCTTGTCAAAATAAATACGTTTTGTTGATAAAATACGAATCTTGAAATGATTCACAATTATATCGATTAATATTATCACCTCTCTAGAAGTAGCCATTTTTGAGTTTTTCTAGGTTTAATGCAAAAATGTATTAATTAAGCAATAAAACAGGTAATTTTTATAAGTTATTCACGATTCTCCTATAAAAAAATAAAAGATTTTTCAGAGTATAGGCTATATTTCTCTGTACTGGCTTATTTTATTGATGGAAAACCGCGAATAACTAAGGAAAATTATTTTATGTTTATTTATTTTTTTGTTTGCCTTAAGCTTGAAATATTTCGATAATGGCTACTTCTAGAGAATTGTTCTTAATAATAATACAGTGATCCCTCCATGAGTCGATGTTCCATGACTCGATATCGACTCATGGAACCATACTGAAAACAAAATTTCATGGTTACTATGATGGTCCCTTCAAAGAGCTTTCCAAAGGATTGCTGTTCCATGACTCGATATTTCTATGAGTCGATGGTCCCTTCAATATCGACTCATGGAGGTTTCACTGT
This sequence comes from Aedes aegypti, assembly GCF_002204515.2. Taxonomy (NCBI): domain Eukaryota; kingdom Metazoa; phylum Arthropoda; class Insecta; order Diptera; family Culicidae; genus Aedes; species Aedes aegypti. The sequence continues at coordinate 346,909,749 of NC_035108.1, forward strand.
AATTTAGAATAATGTCAAGATTTTAACGTCAAAAAAGAATTTATTTTGTCAAAAACCAAAATTTTGATAATTCAAAAGATGATGCTAACTCAAATTATTATTCAAAAACAAATCTAGATCTAAATCCAGATTCAAATCTTTTCGGTTGATTTCCCGTTGATGCAAAGACGGAATTAAAATTACCTATGACGACATAGGCATGGATATTCCCTTTTGAATTGAAACAATTCGAAAGGTTACTCGTAGGAAAAAGATTTAAAGAGATTTGATTTGATTGAATTTACCTACGGCAACATTGGCATAGATATTTGTTCGGGTATTTCCGTTCAAATTGAAAAAATTCAAACGGTTATCCGTCGGTGCAAAAATATGTTTTGAATGAGCGTGATCAAAATTTACCTAATGCGTATGATTTAGAGTGTCCATTTCCCGGCCATTTTGCTCGTCCCGGGATTCGGGACAAAAATCTATGCTTGTCCCGGGAAATCCCGGGATTTATCAAATTTTCAATAAAACTAGTATTTCGGTTGGAATGGAATGGAAGTACAAATTTAACAATACAATATAACACTTATGAATGGAAGTATGATAAAAGCTTAAGTCATAATTTCAAAGCAATTTGCTTCAATAGTTAAAAACAAAAGAAATGATTAAAGATCATTGAAGATATTGTAGATCATGCTAAAAGTTAATTACTGAAAATTATTGACTGAATTTTACTGCCGTGAATCGCAAGTCAGTCCCATCTGCATTTTGGTAAAAATTGAGTTGCTATCAGTTTTCATTATATCTTCTAATGATCTTTTAGCTGCACTAACGAGAAATCACTTTTTGTTCAGTAAAATTAGGAGAAATTGTCCCATAATGAAAAGTAAACCATGTCAGTCCCACCAAAGACGAAATAAAGACCTCCATGTTCCTTGCAGTTGTCTAAAATTTTATGGCGCATAAGGTAATAAAGCAAAATCTAGAATGCCGTGAAAATTGTACTGCGATCTGTCAAACTTGGGTACCGTAATTTCGGGTGAAATTGATCATTTTTCACGGTTTTTCTAGTCTGTTTTCTATAATGTTAACAATGCCAAACAACTAAATGCAGGAAAACAAGTACGAGAGTGAGCCTCATTGACCCATGTACCGAAATTTTCTAACAAATGTCATTTTAGTGTTAAGAAATATCTCTAAAATAAAAAATCAGGAGATCTCATTTCGGGGTGAAATTGATCACTTGTCAATTCCATTATTGTTAGTTTTCAAAACAACTCTACATGATAAATTTGAGCTCCCTGAATCCAAATATGCTTGTAAAAATCTTAACAATGCAATATTCATATAAATAACGAATAGTTAAATTTCAGAATCACGCGGAAAACGCCTAAATATTCCTAAGGAAATCAATGATATCTAAGAGAAATTAAATTTGAGCTAATTGGTACGAGATTTGGTGATGAAATCTGGTTTGCGGATATATCTCAAGCATCCTCACAAACTTTCTGGTTTATACTATGTTTAAATCCTTGCTTAGAAATAGAAGTTTATAGGTGTTTGTCAATACTGTACCGTGCATGATTTTGAAATTTTACATTATTTTCAAAGTAATAAACATTCTTCAACGCAAAAAACTTCACAACACACAATTCGACAATAGTTACGACAAGCAACGTTCATTTACTGCAGCTTACATTGATATTTGTGCATAAATAAAATCGTGTGATACGATGATCAATTTCACCCTTCTGATCAATTACACCCGATTTAACGGTACCTTTTGCAGTACCAAGGGACCAAATGCAGTACTAGAAGTAGTACCCAATCTAAAGCCGAGTGGGATCCCACTGCAGATTTTCGCATCGTGAAGCACAAAAATGGATCGTCATTTGGTCATCTTTATATTTTTCTTGGAAAAGTAACGGAGTAAAAAGCAAATTATGAAAGTTTCATTAAAATCAAAACATGTTCCAAACTTCTGAAATTTTTCGAATATTTATATGGAAAACGAGATTGAAAACTTCTCAGCCATTTTGCTCAAAACCTACTTTTTACAGATGGTACTGACTTACAGTTTGCGGCAGTTTAGGTGTATTTTCAAATTTGTTATCTCAGCATGGCTTATAAAAACAATTAATGTTAAAAAACAAAGCATTAAGAGTTGGCAACTAGACAAAGGGAAATATGTGTTGCTTACTTGGTAAATTGATCTTCTCATGACAATAATTACTAGTTTGAATCATTATGCTTTTCTACTTTATAAAATAAGGTTGGCAGAGAGGAAAAATGTCATTGTTTTTCATTGAAATTTAGTGGTTTTCATCAAATTCTACGTACATTTCGGGAATCCCGAGATTCCCGGGATGTCAGAAATAAAATCCCGGGAAACGGGAAATCCCGAATTTCGTCAAATCCCGGGATTTTTTGTCCCGGGATGTCCCGGGATGGACACTCTAGTATGATTATCAAGCAAGCGTTCTTTAACTGAAAAATGAGAATTGTTTGGAGATTCTGCCTGGGGAATTCCAGGTACGATAAACATTTCCGTACAACTCCCTGGTGCTAGCTTTAAAGCAAATCTAGTTCTAAATGCAAATTCTAATCTTAATGCAGATCTAAATCTATAGCCAAATACTTCTCCATATCCAATTTGTAATACAACTATGAATATATATCAAAATTCAAATTCAGTCCCAAACGCAGAACACACACTGAGATTCAAATATAATTTCAGATTCCCATACAGATCCCAATCGTAATACAAATCAACATCAAGATTCATGTCCAAGATCTGATCAAAAGCTAAACAAAGATCCAAATTCAGATGCAAATTCCGATCTAAACCCAGATCTAAATCCAAATCCGAATCCAAATCCAAAGGCAAATCCCAATCTAAATCCAGATCCACTTGCAGAACCTTCAAATCCAGCTCAAATGCCAGCTGAAATACAAATTCAAAACCCAATCAAAATTCAGTTCCAAATGCAGATTCAAATCCAGATTTAAATCCAGATTCATATCTTGATGCAAATTCAATTCCAAATCCATTTCTTAATCTATATCTAAATCCAGAACGAAAACCACATTCAAATCCAGGCTCAGTCCCAGATCCAACTCTGAATCTAAAACCAAATCCAAATCCAGATATGAATCCAAATATATATCTTGATCCTAATCCAGATTCAAATTCATATGCAATTTTTTATTCAAATCCATATAAAACCAGATTCAACTACAGATCTAAATTCAGTTACGTATCAAGATATAAATCCAGTTTCAAATCTTAATGCAAACCTAGTTTTAAATTAGGACCCAAAACAAAATTCAGAAACAAATTAATGATCCAAATCGTATTGGAAATTTCAACACAGATTTACGTCAAGATCCAGATACCCAAATCTTAAATCAGATTCAAGCCCTAATGTAGATCAATATCGCGATCCAAATCCAAATCCTGTTACAAATTCAGATTTAAATGCAAACCTTAAACCTGATGCAAATCAAGATCAAAATCCATATGAAAATAAAGACGACATAAAAATCAGATTACGATTGTACCCCGTTTGGCATAAAGTCGTTTGGCATAATGGCCGTTTGGCATAATGGCCATTTGGCATAATGGCCGTTTGGCATAATGATTAGAAATAATATCGGAATTTTTGAAGCTTTTACCGAGATCAACACCATTGAGCCCATAGCAAAAATTTTTGGTGGGTTCTCAAGAAGCGTGGTGTTTGTTCAGAGATTTTCCAAAATTGTTGTGACATTTGAAAGCATTACTAAATTAAACTCGTGACGGATCTTTTCGGAATAATAATATTTTTTACATCCTAGAATATAGAGTATCTTTTCTAGCTTGTCGTGATATACATATTTGAAAATAGTAAATTGGCAAAGAAAGTTCGCAGTTATTAATAAATGGAACGCTCATAGAATATTTCGCTGCAGATCAAGCTCTGTCCCAGTTTGGACTTAACACTTGATGAACATTACTTGATAAAAGAAGGGAAAATTTATTTGCAAAATATTTAAAGATCCAATCCAAAGATCTATTACTGCAGAATCATCCAAAAATAGCCTATATGCGAGAACATATTATTTTTCGTTTTAAATATTTAAGGCTCTAACGCCAAAAGTATTTTCTCACAGCATAACTCAAATGAATAACACATTTTTAAAAGAAAATATTTTTGGCAAACTTTTAACAATTCAATATAATTTTTTTTTCGGAAGTGTACAACAAAAACACAGTTTATTATCGAAAAAAGGGAATATTTGTTATTGCGATAATATTTTTTCCAGCATATTTCGAAAGAAGATCATGCGTTTGCAAAAAAAAAAAAAAACAAAATATGTTGAATATTGGCAGGTTCTAAAGTAATTATCATTATAACAGCATGAATCGGTAAAACAGCAAAATATAAAAATGGTTAACATTTAGCTTTACATAATAATAATATTTAAAACAGTATAAATAAAAAGAACAGCATATTTTTAAAAGAAGGCAAAATTTATTATTAAAACAATAGAAGATTGGAGGCCAAAAATTATTGCAGCATAATAAAACGAAAAGACATCAACAATTGCGTTCAGAATCATCGAAGTGATTGTGCTACCTTTCTCCGAATGCCAGTTTCTCGAATGACCGTTTTCCCCGAATGCTAATTCCCCAAATGACCGGATTCCTCGAAAAGTGGTGCAGTTTAAATAGGTGCTATAATAGTCTTCAGTGGCTGTATAGTGAACGAGAAAGAACGATAAGCAATCAAAAGAAGGAGGAATTCTGTCATTCTCGGCTATACACATGTTGGCAAAAAGGCTGAGGATGGTAGAACTCGAAAGAACCGCCAATTACATAAAGAAGGGTGCATATTAGATGGCCAATTTGTTCACCACCCTGAAATGTAGAAAGTTACAACAATTATGAGTGCTAAAAACATTTCGGAGAAATGGGTTAATCGGGGAAACGGGATATTCGGGGAAGTGACATTCGAGGAATTGGCGCTCGGGGATACGACATTCGGGGAACCGACATTCAGGGAAAAGTAGCACAACCCATCGAAGCACTACAGTAATCGATTTCTGTTTTCGCTGATAACTTGAGCAGATCAATGTTATCGATTGCCACCATTTTGTCATTTAGAAACAAATAAATATTTAAAAAATATAGCTCCAAAGAACAGCCTATGTATAAAAGAAGGTATAATCTATTTTAATTTTAAATCAACAGTTTTTATACCTATAATTATGCTTACATCATATTTAGAAAGAAAACAGAACGTTTGAAAAAGGGTAAATTTGTGCTAAATATATTGAAATCTTCAGTGCAAACATTTATTCCAATAGCGAAACTCGAAAGAAAAATTAATATTTGAAAGGAGGGTAATTTCTGGATAAATAATAAAATACTATTGGCAATATCTTCCTTAATATGTTTAAGTTCATTCAAGAGCATATGATTGTTGAATAAAGTGTCACTTTGTGTCAATTGACTCCAAAACAAGCTTGATGTCATCAGAAAGATTCAATGGAAACGTAAAAACGAATACCATTTTAAGAAATTCTTGGTTTCAGACTCATTATGCCAAACGACCATTATGCCAAACGACCGTTATGCCAAACGACTTTATGCCAAATGACTATTATGCCAATCGACTTTATGCCAAACGGCTTTATGCCAAACGACTTTATGCCAAATGACCTACCACCTCAGATTACAGATTGAAATCCATATATTAATTCAGGTTCTAATGGAGATCAAAATTAATCCATAATCCATAATCCAATTCATTATCTTAATTCAAACCCAGATCGCAATCGAGTTTCAAATCGACATTCACAATCCATCCAAATCCAAACAGCCGAATGCCACGGATAAGAAATCATGTAAGCATCCCCCTAAGAAAAACCTGCTGCTGCTACCGTTCTGCACTTACTAAGCTAGGTGAATCTACTCCTTTTTTCGTGTCGTTTTCCACCTCCCCCTGAACATCATAAGATTCTCGCGCAACAACAACTGACAGACAGCATGCGACTTGACATCTTGTCCCGTTTCTGACCCCTCATCATCTGCACCCCCTCGCTTGTCACGGAACCCAGGTATGCCCATTGTGACTGCGTGAGTGAGTGAGTAAGTGGTATCGTATCGCTTGACTACGAGTCACTGCTGATTAAGACGCACGTCTCAACTTTCTTCCATTGGCGGTGTGCGCGCGGTGGTTTCGAGACAGACTTTCAAATTGGTCGTAGAGGTATAGTTGCAGAGGGAAGAAATGCTCGAGATGACATGGGAGGGCAAGACCACACGCAGAAACTGGGTGATCCGTCGTGTTTGACATCATTGTTACCGCACTGAACGGTCGTTGTTACTGTCGCTAATGATCGTTACTGCTCTGACTGTGGGATGGCGAAGGGATGGATAGGTTTCGATTTGATGAATTGGCGGAGGAGGGGCGTTATATTTGAAACTAGTTAAATGATGATAAATTATATTATGTTAGCTGTCTGTTAGTAAAATATGAAAATGTGAATACATACATTGTAGTACAACTTTGAAACTTTGTTTTTCTCTAACATCGAGCTTATCGTTTGTTGGCGCATATATGCCCGTAAGGCTGTATTTTGAAAAACTCTCCGTAAACTTCGTAAATCGTGTGGCAAATACGATGCTCAGGGAAGTCAAGGAGATTTCCACTACAAAAAGATCCAGAACCGACCGGGAATCAAACCCAGACACCTTCAGCATGACTCTGCTTTCCAGCAACGGACGTTACAACTAGCCTAAAGAAGACCCCTTGTTTCACTTGATCCCTCTAAATCCATTCAATAAATCCTTCGACTCATCCCGGCACGTGACCACCACTTTCGAGTCGAGGGATCCGCACTAGTTGGCTGTCAAATTAAATGAGGACAACACTACCGAGGAGGGAACGCCAGTCCATTATTGCTCGCTTTCCAACGCCGTCAATCCTTGCTGGTTAGTTCGCGCAGATCTTCCCGTAGGGATGCCGTCGAAATTCAATTTTCCTCCCAAAAGCCTCCATTGAAAATGGAAAAGCCCATCGAATCGAAATTTATGGCTCGTCTTCGGCCAAAGTGCGGCGCCTCGTCGCTAGATATCTCATTTTTCAACGGTGAAAATTGGCCACATGGACGGCCACGGGAGGATGCGAAGTTGGTCGCGTGGCAGAAATAATTTGCGTCATTTAACTTGGCCCTGGCCCTCCTCATCACCTCAGGAGAAGAGGAGAAGCAGCAGTTGTTGCGAAGGGCCAATCTGCGAATTTCATGTGTTATCATCATCGTGTGAAAGATAATCACATTTCAAGCACATTAGAATCATCCGCAGAATTAACTTTTGATCCCCGTTTGAAATGGCAATAGGGCAGGGATTGAGAACGGAAGCCAGTTCTAGTCATGTGCGTAGCCAGAGGAGGGTAGTATCTCTCTAGAAGCTAGAAGAGGGCAGTCTAGAAGCTAGAAGATAAAAGAAATAGTTTGGAGAGTAATGCCTTTGAAGTCGTTGCACCCCTTCTGAAACAATCCTGACTATGCCCATTGTTTTAGTCATAGTTTGATCAAATGAAATATGCATTGCAAGCAATAGACGAGCGAATAGGAGAGCGCGCACGTTGTCGCTGTTGAGAAGGCGCTGGCCAATTTGCAGATTGATTTCCACAAGGCTCGTCAAGGTTCGGGGTCAATAAATCACCAAGCCCAAGATGGGTGTGAGCAATAGGTGGAGGACGTCTGGTGGGAGCATCAGCGAGATATCCAACCGTCAGTCAGTCAACCGACCACTGATTTGTTTTCATTAGGTTGAGTGCATCTGCTAATCAGGATACACATGGGAAGGCCGGAAGGTGCTAGTCATCGCACTCGGGGCTTTCTGATTACACTTTCTGGCTGCGGTACAGACGCTACGGTATCATCTGCCAAGCGTCAACAAGGCGATTGCCGAATGAATCATGGCATGAGCTTAGAAGTGAATCTAGATTTTGGGTGATTTTTTCTTGCGTTATTTCTTTTTTAACTTTAGTAACTAAGAACATTGAAGCAATTCCATTAGTTAAAATACCAACTGAAACTTGTACAATATTTTCACTCTGACTTACCTGAGTTACCTCAGGGATGTCAAAAATCTTTGTTTGCGGATGACACAGGCCTCTCTGCCAAAGGACTAAGCCTGAGTGTCATCTTCAATCAACTCTTCATCCTCGGTTCTGCCGGACGCTCGCCAATTCGATGCGCATTTGATCCGACCACCTAGCTCGCTGTGCTCCACGCTTTCTCGAACCAAACGGATCAGGCGATCATTATCTTTGCAGGATTGCTGTTCAGCATTCTTGCAACAATCCTTGCTCATCGTATCCTTCCAGCTTTGGCCACCTTCTGGATACTTGGTTCACCGTAGAGTTGGGCGAGCTCGGGGTTATGGCACTACACACCTTTCTCCTACACATCGACAAGGATAGTCCTAAGCACCCGAAGTTCGAAGACTTCAAGTGCTTGCAAGTCCTCCTCGAGGAAAGTTGACAGAAATCCTTAGAGTAAAAAATGAAACAATTTACGGAAGAACCCATGAAGAAATATCTGGAAAAAATCCTTAGCTTTTTCCTGGAAATTACAGACAATTTTTTGAAGGAACTTCAACTTCAATGCACTGAGTGAATATCCCGAACAAATTCTAAAGGAATTCCTGTTAAAATCCTGAATTTGAAGGAACTTCTTTAATGAACTCTCTGGAGGAACTTGCGAAAGAAATTTCAAAGAAAATTCCGAAAAAAAATTCCAAACGATGTGCTGAAATAAATTCCAATAGAATTTCCAGAGGAAATTTTGAAAGTAAATTTAAAAGCATAGTTCAAAAGAAAACTGCGATGGAAATACAAAAAAAACAAAAGGATATTCGGAAGAAATTCCAAAAGAAATTCCAAAAGAATTTTGAAGGAAATTCCAAAGGAAAACAAGAAATTTTTGAAGGAATCCCAAGAAATTCCTTAGGGATTTTTAAAATAAAATAGCCAAAGGAAATTCCGAAGAAAAATCCAAGGAAATATCCGAAGAAAATTCCGAACGAAATTCTAAACGAATTTCTGAACGATATTTAAAAGTAAATACCTTTGTCAATTCCAATTAGAGGGAAATTTTAAAGGAAATTCCGAAAAAAATCACCAAAGGAAATTCCGAATGAAAAGTTAAAGGAAATCCCGAAGAAAATTCGTAGGAAAATTTCAAAGAAAATTCCTGTGTTAATTTCTAAGTAAATTTAATTCAAAGGGAATTTTCAAAGGAAATCCCGAAAAAAATCCCCAAATAAAATTTCAGAGGAAAAAATTAAAGGAAACTCCTAAACAAAACTTCGATTGAAATTGATATTCTAAAAAAAAATCCGAATAAAATATAAAAAAGAATTCCGAAGGAAATTCTGAATAGAATTACAAAGGAAATAAGTATCAAAGAGTATATCAAAGGAAACTCTAAAGGAAATTCCGAAGAAATTGCGAAGAAAATTCCTGATGAATTTCCAAAAGTAATTCCGAAGATAATATGAAATGAAATTCCGAAAGAATTTTTAAAGGTAATTCCAAGAAATTCCGAAAGAATTTTTAGAGGTAATTTCAAGAAATTCCGAAGGAAAATCCAAAAGAAATCCTCAGAAGAAATTCTGAAAAAAAAAATCCAAAGGAAATTTAAAGGAAATCTGGAAAATATAAAGGAATTCCGAAGAAAATTGCAAACAAAATTTCAATGGAAATTCCTTAGAAAATTTAAATGGAAATTCCGAAGAAATTCGAAAGGAAATCCGAGAAAATTATGAAAGTCGAAGAAAATTTCAAACGATATTTGGAAGGAATTCCAAAGGAAACTCTGGAAGGATGTTCTGAGGAAATTCTGAAAGGAATTTCGAAGGAAATTCCGAAGGGAATTTCAAAGGAAACCCCAAAGGGATTTTCAAAGATAGTTCTAAAAGAAATCCTTAAAAGAAATTCCGAAAAAAAAAACTCCGAAAGAAATTCCAAAGAGAATTCCAAACGATATCCCAAACGAATTTCAGTACGAAATTTCGAAGCAATTTAAAAGTAAATTTTGAAGAAAATTCTAGAGAAAATTCCGGATGAAATTCCAGAAGGAAATTTGAAGAGAAATTCTGAAAGGAATTCCAAAAAAAAAAATTCTGAAAAATATTTTAAGCAAATTTCTAAGGAAATTTCAATGGAAATTCTAAAACAATTTCTAAAGAAATACCGAAAGGAAATTCTGAAGGGAATTCCAAAGCAAATCTGAAGATAATTCCAAGAAATTCAGAAGGTAATTCCATGAAATTCTAAAGATAATTCCAAAGAAATTCTGAAGGAAATTCTAAGAGAAATCCTTAAATGAAATTGCAAAGAAAATTCCTGACGGAATTCCAAACGAAATTTTAAAGAATTTCCGATGTCGATTTCAAAGAAATTGGGGAATAAACGTAGAAAAGTCTTTCAGGTGCTACCAGCCCTGTGAAGTGTTTCTGGAAGGACTTACTGAGAAAATCCAAGATGTCTTAGAGGAATTCCTTGAGAATTTTATGGAAAAATTTAAACAGAAAATCGTTAAGATGTATTCTCAAGAATTGTTGAATAAAATTCAAAAATAGTTGTTGGGGGAATTCTTAGAAAAACACCCACGAAGTTTTCTCTGATATTACGAGGAAAATTATAAAATACATGGTGGATCTCTAGGGAAAAAGTCCTACTATTATTCAAAGAGCTTATATCTGAGAAAATTTAAAGAAATTCCTGATAAAAAATATCAAAGGAATTCTTGAAGGCATTCCCGGAATTCCTCCAGATATTTCCGGATATATTCCTGCAGGATTTTCCTTAGTAATTCCTGGGAATTTTCAGAACTTTCAGATAATTTCCAGGGAGAATACCCAGAGAAAACTCTGAATAAATATACTTATATCCGGAATTAAAAAAACATTCTCACCCCCACCGAACTGCCACGAAAGTCACCGTTTTATATTACTGGGGTAAACAGGCGATATTTTGCTACCACTCAGATGAAATGAATTGTCTTCCATCTGTGTGGCCATAGGGCGAGAGCGGCAAAGTTACAACCCTTTTACCGTTCACGCACTATGGCCACTTAGATAGCAGAAAATTTAACCACAGTGAAATTCACAGTGCCCGCTTCAAAATATTCCTCCTATGCCATCATTAACTCCAATAGATCCATGAAATTGCCAAACGGGTGGAGACGGTGTTTTCGTCAATCCACCTCCAGCTCACTCGGTCAAGGTAGTTCCAGCTCAACTTCCTGCAGTCCCAGATTTCTTGTTTAAGTGGTTCAAACGTTCCGGCCGTTTGAAAAAAAAATAGAACCATAATGAAAACAAACATTGAGAATGACCGTTCTGTCAAATTCCCACAGAGATGCTGCAAATTTACATTCGATCAGTTTGTATCATGATATTTGAAATATCACGTTCAAGAAGGTGATATTGGAGCTGTCGAAAATGTATGGAAATATCACGTTCCAGAAACATGATATTGGCCCAATATCTTGAAAACCGTTTGTATCTTTTTACAACTGCGTAGTATGAACATAGCATTAGTTACCAAAACTCGGATCTGACAATACAAACGATTCTTCAAAATATAACAATCTTCCAGGGTCAAGTATTGTGAGGTATTCTTCTACATATAAATTATATATTGATCTGTTCCCAGCTCGTGTGTGTTGCCACAGCTCTGGTAGATGGTATGGTTACCTCTAAACGTTCGCACCATTGATCCCTTCCAACACACTTCCTGCAACGCTACAATGCCGAATCCACGGTCCTTCAGCACGTCGGCGAGTATGCGTGTGCTCCCGATGAAGTTGAGAGATTTACAGTTCCACGTACCGAGCTTCCAATCGCTAGTCCCTTTGCATCGCTGTGGTCTTCGCCGATTGTCCCTGTTCGTATTCTCTCGTTGATTATTCGTTGCTTGTTTTTTTACGGCTGGCTTGTAGGGCCTGACATCAACCCCCTAGATTTCCGGAGGACCATTCCCCCTAAATGTTCGGAGGACCATAGTGCACAGTTTAGCTTAGAGTCCTTTTCTGGCACTCGGACGATGATCAGCCGCCCTTGACATGAGGAACAGACGCTTTTGTGAGCCGCTCTTAACATGGAGTACAGCCGCTCAAGGTTTGCAGAAGCAAAAGCAAACCCCCCCCTTCCCTGTCAGCATACGACCAAAGTTCCCACCGGGGGTTGGTTACCCGATCTTCCCCAAGGTTACTCGTACCACGGCCAGTATCGCTAGGAGATAGGGATAGGAGTTGCTGGGCAAGAGGCTAAGGACCACACAAAGGGGTCTATTTTATTCCTGCAGGTACGCGAGGTACCAATGATACGCCATGCCCAGCCATTTACCAACCCTTTTATCTGACATGCTCGCATTAAAAAAAGCTATCGAGTTAGATATTTCTTAGTCTTCTTCTGATTGTTTATTTTTTTTTATTTTAGTCATTTTTAACTTGAAGCTACCCAAGTAACAATGAAAGCTGAACAGTAAGAGTATTTGCTGAACAATGGCTGATCAATGGTGTACAAGGCTGAACACCGTGACAGCTGAACAATAATTTGAAGAAAGGCTTATTAAACACTCTTATTCAGTAGTATACACAAAGCTGAATATCAAGTTGAACAAGCTATTTTTCATCTACAATTTTAACTTTTGTTCTGCCATGCTGAATGATATTGATTAAAGGTTATTTAAAGCTTTAATCAAATCAACAGCCATTGTCGAAAAATTGTCCAGCTGTAGGTAGAAAAATATACACACCAACGTTTGGGTAAAACAGTAAATTAGATATTAAAAAACTGTTTCATCTAACTCACCGAAGAACAAATTTTCACATCCCGAAGCGGACATGCCCTATACACACACGGGCCTAGCGTTTGTCGAAAAACACCTGAATTCGGCATCCATGAGCTTCAGTAACAATAAGGTAGATCAATACACTCGTTCACAAAGTTCTCTTCGTCACATTTTCATTTAATTGTATGGAATCGTAATCATTACAAACTTTCCTTGACAATAATTAAACAACAGTAATTGAAAATTATCGAGAATTTAAATTTTAAAACAAAAATCACAACACACAAAACACTAACTTAAATATTTGTTTTTAATTTGAATCGTGGTTTACGGCTAACCAGCCGAGTGGAAGTTTAACAACTACCGAAAAGCTAAACATTACATATAATTTGCAATTGGATTAGATGGACAAATTGATGTGAAGATTTGCGAAAAAGTTACACGTCTTCTCAGTGAGAATCGAACTCACGACTCCCCGATCTCTAGTTGGGGCGCGTTAACCACTACGCCATGAGAGGACTCATGAACGCAGAAGTTAACCTGAATTCGATTTCAGCTCAATAATCACGTGGTTCTATTTCGCAGAATGCACCTCTTTCGGAAGAATTAGATGCCCATCCAAACACAACGCTTTCTATATATATCCAATGCTTAGCCCGAGAGCGCATTGTTTTTTTTTTAGGTATAGGAATAGCACACTACACTTTTTTCGCAAATCTTCACATCAATTTGTCCATCTAATCCAATTGCAAATTATATGTAATGTTTAGCTTTTCGGTAGTTGACTAACTTAAAGGTTTTTGCATAGCACTGATATCTCTTCTCCAGCCTCAATACAACCTTTAACATAGCCCTTATTCAGACAAGTCAGTAAGTTATTTCCTTGCTTTTGATAATACTCACACAGTCTCATGTGGAGCAGATGTCAAGGTAAGTGGTTATAAATCAGTGGATCTCAGTTCAATTATCTTTATCTTTAAATTCCAGCACACATCTCCCCTATGTGTTTGAATTTGTAAGTTGCTTTGATACAACCCAAAACTATGAATCTGTAAATTATTTAACATTTTTTGGTTTTCTGTTGAATAATGGATGAATAAGTGATTGTTAAGCTTTCGAAGGCTGCCATCTGTTCTAAAAATAGAATTATCGTTATTGAAAGGGGGTTGAATAAGCGCATGATAGACCTTTATTCAGCATTCCATAAAGCTTCAATTAAGCTTAAGACTGATTAAAATCGCCAGAATCAGATGTTTAACAGCTGAACAACAGTGTATGCAGGCTATGAGCAGCTTTTGTTCAAACAAAGGCTGAATAGTATTAGTTATAAAAGCGTTTAAACAGCTTCAAATTGTTACCTGGGTAGTTCAACACTCGTCAGGAGAGTTCACAAAAATGGTGCCTCAAAAAAGAAGAAGAGGACCCTTAAGGGGTTCCCCCTTTCGAGCCCAACCAAGGGGTCTCGCCATATGCAGAGTAGAGCTATTTTAGCTGACTCACTGGAAAGTCGTCCCGTTGTAGCACATGTAATACTCACAGACAGTCTTAATTTGAAATATCTTAATTGTAAATGCGCACTGCATAATTCGAAACTTCCTTATTTTGAAGAACGTAATAACCATGGTACCAAATTGCGTGTAGCCACCGAGATTGGCGGTGGACATCTACTTAGCCGGACTAAGATGTAGTTATTGGCTAGTAGTGTTGGGTCAAATTTGTCCGTACAGGAATCCCTTTTAGAAACCCTATTAATGTTGACGCGGTGGGCGCTGCGAATACTTCCCGAAATTACGAAGGATCTCTGTGTTGATTCGTATTACGGACATGTACATATAAAGTGCTCAACGGAGTACTGAACGCCACAAATAGAGCACATCCGTCTGAAAGGACCTCGCCCATCCATGTTATGAGAAATCCGCGTATGCCCGGTTCTCAAACGGGAGATGACTCGTTGATTGTAGAGAAGAAGACAATCGACCCACTTTTCGGTTGAGATTTTGATTTTCTGTAGGTGCGACTGAGCCCATTCAGTACCCCAAACGTTCTTGCAGTTTTTCAAAATCCATCTTTTGACGTCATCGAAAGAAACCGTTATCTCGAAACGAGGAGAAGAATGGCCAGTCCCGGCGAGGTTATCGGCAGCTACATTTCCGGGTATCCCACAATGTCCGGAAATCCATGCGTAGGTTGTGTTCGGCAGAGCATTCTCCAGCGTGCCCTGAATCCATGGATGCGTGGGCCTTTCAGATTGCAAGGCAGAAACCACGCTTGCTGAATCCGTAAGGATTAATACTGGTCGGTCCGATGGTATGGCGGCTTAGTGAAATGCCGGAGGCCGAAACTCCCAACCCGACGCCATGGTTCGAGAGTGACCCATCGGTGTAGCGTTTTTCGTGTCTGGGATACAAGCCTTAAGAAATGATGAATTGTTACCTGCACGAAACTGATTTGCAATCGCATTGTCTATGTTTGGTTTCGATGAATGCCAACAAATGTCTACGTACCACTGAACCTTGGCCACTCCCCCCAGTGGCCACGTTGGCGGCCGACCGGAGGATTCGGCACCTTTCAGATAGGATAAAAATCCTTTCGTCTCCGGATGTTTTTGTTTTGGTAATAGTGGCGTCTTTTCTGCAGACAGCCATTTTATTTATTTATTTATTTATCTATTCATTTATTTTAACAAAACTTTGGAAAAGGGAAAGCCCTTTTGAGTGATTTCTTTTTTTATGAAATGCTTCTCAAAAGGGCGAAAAACCTTTTCACCTTTTCGAAAAACTTTATAAAATAAGTAAAACTAATATTAAAGGCTCGACCGGAAACGATCCATAACAGAGCAAAAAACCTTGAAGGGAAAACATCAATGAACGAAAGCCAAGGGACAATATGTTTCTTGAACTCTGAAAAGAAAATTTGAAAGGCAATATCAGACAATACATCGAATTTCATTTAAAAATCCAAAAATAATTTTCATCATTAGAAGAGATTTACTACCAAGAATATCTTGAACCGATGTAGGTACAGAATGAATTAATTTTTGACAATTATCAATATATTTTTTCCTGGGCAAAACATAATTCTGACAATGAAAAACAATGTAATCAGTATCTTGGTAAGGCGCATTACATTCACATAAATTAGAATCTACAATATTAATACGATATAATTAACTGTTGCAAATATAATGGTTGGACATGAGTCTTGAAAAAAGACAAATAAAATATTGCAGACAACCATGTAAATGAAACAACGGAAGGGGAGAAGACTTGCTTCGACGCAGCTTGAGTCTGCCGGAGTTGATGGGACCAACCTTGATATTATGCGTATATACCCGTGGTATACGAGAGCGAGAGTGCTAACGAGTCGGTCTAACGCACTGCCGGATTGTTCGTTTGGTGAGGGAGTAAGATCGTCCGGATTATATAAAGGCGGGTTTGACAACTCTGCTTCACCGAGTCAAAGTAATGCCGGAAAGTGAGCCCATGGTCAACAGTGACTCCAAGCACCTTGACGGTTTTTTGTTGGGAATAACTGTCCCATTGACCATAATTGGGACGGGGCTACGATAATTAGATGGACACATCTATTGTCTTTCGATGCGGACAGCTTGAAGCCGACTGCAGAAGCCCACTTATATACCGCGTTGACAGCTGCTTGGGTTTTAATTCTGACACGAACTAGTGTTTTCTCGCTAACAACAATTAAGAACGATATCGTCAGCGTATACAAATACATATAAAGGGCGAACACGAAATTATTGCAACACATTCACCAGGGCATACCTTTTCTACCATTGGATAAAAATCAACCAAATTTTGCACACTTTCTCATTGCTGTGTATTGTTTACATGCTGTCAAACTCGAAGTCGTGTTTTTCGATTCAACGAAAATGGAGGTGAACCAACGTGAGTCGAGAGAACAAATTCTTTCCAAACACCTGAAATTTCCTGATCTCAAGCTCTTGATGTGAAGCTCGTATACATGATGTCTGGTTCCAGGAGCGATTGACGTTGGACCACGTCCTTTGCCGTGAAGAAAACCAGGACCGGAGAACAAAATGACGGAGGGAAAGGTGAAGCGGATGATTAAAGCAAATCGCAACGTCTCAAGCCGTGATTTGGCTAAAAAGATCGGCATGTCGCAGAGCTCCAGAATGCAAAGAAGAGAGCTGGACTACATACATACAAGGTACAGAACTTCCCAAACCGCGATGAGCGGCAACAATCGACGGCTTAAACTCGGGCACGGAAGCTCTACGAGAATATGCTGACAAAATATGGCTGCTGTGTGATGGACGACGAAACGTAAATAAAAGCCGATTTCAAGCAAACTCCGGGGTTGGAGTTTTTCAACGAAAAGAGTAAGTTCGATGTGGACAACAAATTTAAGAAGAAGAAAATGTCGAAGTTCGCCTTCAAATATCTCATTTGGCAGGCCATCTGCTCTTGCGGACTGAGGAGTGAGCCTTTCGTGACAAAGGGCATAGTAAATGGCGAGATCTACAAATATGAGTGCCTCGAGAAGCGCCTTTCACATGGATTTTTCTTTCTGTGCGCCCCAAATAGGGTGTTGAGCGTTCATGTCATCTACGAAAAGGGAAGGTCCCTGTATCACCTCGAGGATTCGATCAATCTGCTCACGGAGGTTGGGTAAAGTTCCACAAGGGAGATAGATGTTTAAAAACGGAAATTCTGATATGCCTTAACGGGCCATATTCCGACAACGGGTAGGTCTGAGCTGAGCCTGAGGACCTCAAAAGGGATCATTTGTTTATCAGCATTCGATTGTTTATCAGAAGAGATTACTTTTGCACTATTTTAAACTGCATCGCTAATCGGGATAGGTCATTCGGGGAGAAGGTCATTTGAGGAATTGGCGATCAGGAATATGGTATTCAGGAAAAAGTAGTACAATCACACAAGGTACTTATAAATTATTTATCGATCTCTATTTGAACATGATATACTTAAGTATTTCTTGTTTTGAAGCTTCATGGAGGTGAACACTACTGTCTAGTAATTCATCAATATACTTCTAATGTACAAATCAGAACAAGAGCTTCTAATAAAAACATGATTGAAGATTTTTTTTGAACCATCTTGGCCATCAACCCACGTAGCGAACTCTCAAAACAGATATCAACAATAAATTGCAAATTACCTTTCAAAAACGTCACGTCAACTCGACACGTTCTCGATGAAAACGTCGTTAATCAGGTAGCCTATCGAGTAACACGCTTTCCATGCTTTTGGTTTGCCCAAGCTGTCAGTAAGAAGGAAACGAATCTGTCAATGTTTGAGCTAAAACTCGGACCAGAACGTTGCCTAATTTACATGATTTGGCCAACCCAGCTGATTAATCCTCACCACTGACTGACTGACACTTCTGGCCATAGGAGGAGGTAGCTGCGACTTTTTCCACTCTTCGAATTAATTCACTCTTGATCAGAAATTTAAATTCTCGTCAGCAAGAGTTCCTCAGCTGTCAGGAGAATGTCTAAGACCCCCGGTTCTATTCGGGTCTGGTTATTGTCAGTGTTTTCGGAGCACATTATTAAATGCTTTTACCACTCTCTAGGAATGGTCCACCTAGAAAATCAAAAATCAACCGGCCGGATACATTGCACAAGGCACAAGGAAACACATTTCACGGTAGTCAAACCCGCATCAACGGGTTTCGTTTTGTTTGCCCGTTGATGATGATCTTTCCATCTATCTCGATCACTTCAGCACTGACAGGAGACGGGATTTGCTCGCTTCCTCCGTCGACGCGGTACGCATCTATTCCCCTGCCCGGGCAGCCATTCCAGTTGGGTTGCGGACACAGCCAATTCATTTTCGGTGGCGATCTATTCCGATCCACTCAGCGTTGATAGAGGAATTGGGCGTAATTTACCCATAGGGGGCATAATACGGCACCCTCGATTTGGACGAATGACGTTTTTCTGGAAACTTGCGCACTACCGTAGCTAGTTTCTACGCGAAAAGTGTTGATGTTTTCTCTCAAAAGTTTATTGAAGAGCTATTGGCAATATACCTAATGTCTTTCGCAGATACATGGACGTTATGCCCCCAGTTCCCCTACAGCACACCAGAAATGACTCCCGCGGGACGACGAATCGGTGGTTGAAACCACTCCGCGAGCACTTCAACTTTTCAAAAGTGATGTGTTGAAAATATTTCGAATTCCTGTTTTTCAATCGGTCACGGGTCGGTTAGTCTACGCTTAGTCTCGATCCATCTAGCCATTCCGAATCTACGATGGGAGGATGATCATGGAACCGTATGATCATGTCACTGGCAGTGGCGATCAACAACGCTCATCTCGTTGGAACTGGAGTGTCGAGTTGCCCTGGCTGTCAGTCATTTCGGACTTCCATCTAGAGTTATGCTTCGAAACCTCAGTGGTGCCATTTATGAATAGTTCAATATTGATAGCTCATTTGAGGTAAGTTTAGCATACCTGGCAACCCTTCCGCTTGATTAGACGAAACTAGTAGGAAAGGAGATTTCAACAGGATTTTGATGGACGGGAACTGGAATGTTTCCAAATAGGTTCTGGGAGGTCATTCGACGGGCGGTCTAGAAATCCCTCTATCATGTTCATCTCGAAGTTGGAATTACTGATTACGGTTGGTCAGCTGAATGTGCGTCGATGGATAGGAATTAACAAGAATTTCCTATCAACGACCTCAAAGATAAGCAACGACCACGGAAACAATGTAACACATTGAGGTGGTTGTGTTTGCATGGCTAATTATGTGATTAATTAGCCAACACTTCTCGCAAAGTACATGGCACATGTTGGACGGATTTACGTTAGACTAGTACGTGCTAAAAATATATGAATGATTTATGACTTCTTTTTCAGGTGGACTGTCTGGATTTCACACTTCGCTTGCAATAGTTTATGGCATGTTATGCTAGGATAAGCTTCGCTTAAGATCCCTGCTACTTTTATACGTCGCGTGCTAGAATACATGAAATAATATTCAAAAACAAATTACATTGATACTGGACTAACAAATTTCGGGATTTCCCGTTTTCCGGGATTTTATTTCTAACATCCCGGGTATCCCTGGATTCCCGAAATGTACGTAGAATTTGTTAAAACCACTAAATTTTGATGGAAAACAATTCCATTTTACCTTACTGTCAACCTTATTTGATAATGTAGAAAAGCATAATGAAAAAGAGAATAAACGAGTAATTATGTTCATGAAAAGATCAATTTACCAAGTAAGAAATACATTTTTTTTTATTTATCTAGTTGCAAAGTTTGATGGCTTTTCTTATCAACATTAGCCATTTTTATAAGCCTATGCTGAGATAGCAAATTTGAAAGTACACCTAAAATGCCGCGAATTAGTCCCATCTTTAAAAAGTAGGAATTGAGAAAATTGACTGAGTAGTTATCAATGTTGTTTTACATACAAATGTTCAAAAAAATTCAGGAGGTTGAAACATGTTTCGATCTCAAGGAAACTTTCATTTGACACTAAGCGTTAATGCTTCCAGTGGGCTGTTAGCCCTTTGAAGGAAGCACCACATTAGACAACGGACTAGCATGCAAAGCCCAGTGGCACAGTCGGAAAACGTTCCTCAAGAAAAGTTTTTTTCGGCCTGAGGCGAGAATCGAACCCACACTTCTGAGCACGATGCGGCTAAATGCCTTAGTGATACTAACCGCACGGCTACGAATCCCACTACTATTCACTCCGTTACCTTTCCGAGAAAAATATAAAGATGAAGAAATAACGATTCATTTTTGTGTTACACGATGCGCAAATCTGCAGTGGGACTTACATGCATTTACTTTTCACTATGAGACAATTCGACTAAGTGTTTTTTTTTTTCCTAATTTTACTGAACAAAAAGTGATTTCTCGTTAGCTGAAAGATCATTAGAAGATATAATGGAAACTGATATCAATTCAATTTGGTTTAAAATGCAGATGGGACTGATTTGCGATTCACGGCAGTAAACTTCAGTCAAAAATTTTCAGTTATTAACTTTTAGCAAGATCTACAATACCTTCAATGATCTTTAATCGTTTTTTTATGTTCTAAAGTTCTTATGACTTTTCAAATGTTTGAAGCAAATTGCTTTAAAATTATCACTTATGTTTTCATCATACTTCCATTCATAAGTGTTATAGAGAATTTGAAAAAAAAAATCCATAGCAAAGCCGTTATTAGTCAAGCTTAGTTTTGATTTTTGTTAGGTTACTTCATCAAAATAAGAAAGTCTTATCTGAAATGTGATTTGCTATGAATAACATATTATTTTGAAATTTTACATTATCTGTTTATTTAGTTTTTTTTTTTTGAGAACTTGTAATCAGAAGACACAGTGTATTTGTTTGACAAATTGAGACATGAATTTGCGAAAAAATACGCGTTCTAGTGAGACTCGAACTCACGACACGAATTGAACTAATAGTTAGTACTCGGGTTCAGTTTGGCTTTCTATTCCGCAGAATCATAAGGTGTTCTGTAGCTTAGTTGGTTAAAGCGCCGGTCTAGCGTACACGGAGTCGTGAGTTCGAGTCTCACTAGAACGCGTATTTTTTCGCAAATTCATGTCTCAATTTGTCAAACAAACACACTGTGTCTTCTGATTACAAGTTCTCAAAAAAAAAAAACTATGTTTCAGACATACCAGCAAATTCTGGTTTATGCCAGTAAAGGGCAAACATTCATTAATGTATCTGTTTATTTCATTGAAAAAAATGTATTGTTAAATTTGTACTTCCATTTCAACCGAAATGCCCGGGATGGATTACCCGGGAGAAGCTTAGATTTTTGTCCCGAATCTCGAGACGAGCAAAATGGCCGGGAAATGGACACTCTAGAGTCTAGAATGTTGTGATTTGTTTTGCTTCGCATTTTTTTTTTTCAATTAACTAACTTCTCTTGATTGGTCGCGATCTGGTATGGAATGGCCGAATGTCGTTTGGTCGAATTGAGAACAAAAAATTAATCAGATTGCTACATTGCTGATTAGTAGGATATGTAAATGTGGCCCATAGACTGATCAACTATCAACTATTATTTTACATTTTTGTGATGTAATCGGATGTCTCGTAATCAGTATAAAGAGCACCGAGAGAGATTAAACCGACTTTTTTTAACTAGTTCATTTATTTGAGGCTCAATCGCGATGAAACCGACTTGATAATTTAGGAGAAAACTGTGGATTCCACACATCGTGTCGAGACTCTTGGATGAAGGCTGGTATGTTTTTAGTTCTTCTTCTTCATCTTCTTTTTCTTCTACTACTTGGCATTAACGTCCCCACTTGGACCGAGCTGGCTAGTCAGCTTAGTGTTCTAATGAGCACTTCTACAGTTATTGAATGAGAGCCTTTTTGCCAAGGTTGCCATTTTTGCATTCGTGTATAGTGTGGCAGGTACGATGATACTCTATACCCAGGGAAGTCAAGGAAATTTCCATTACGAAAAGATGCTGGACTGACCGAAAATTGAACCCAGATACCTTCAGCATAGCTGTGCTTTGGCTCCGTTCTTTGGTCTAATTTTATTACTGTTCGTAAAAAATCGCTAAAATTCAATTGGTACAGTGCTGTTCTGAATAATAGCAGCGCATGTCGATTTTCATACAAAATGCTCAACTTTGACATGCTGTAGTTTTGTTCCCTTTCAAGCAATCGAGTTGAAATTTTCTCCACAGAACT
Source organism: Aedes aegypti (assembly GCF_002204515.2). NCBI lineage: Eukaryota > Metazoa > Arthropoda > Insecta > Diptera > Culicidae > Aedes > Aedes aegypti. Next base: position 346,932,286 of record NC_035108.1, read on the forward strand.
ACATATATGCCCAATTTTGTAAACACAAAATTTCAAAATTTTCTAAGCCCCTGCCGGAAAGTGAGATACTAGGTGAAATTGTTCGAAAAAATAGCAGTTTTAAATATTTGAATTTCGGCTTGACATTATAGTTTTAAATTGTATATCATTTACCATTGGAACAATCTCCTCCTACTTATCAAACCTACACCTAAACCGAAAATGTTTAAAATATTTGTAGAAGAAAAATTTTAAAATGAAATACTGCTATTTTTTCGAAAAATTTCACCTAGTGTCTCACTTTTCGGCAGGGACTCAGAAAAAACTGAAATTTTGTAGTTACAAAATTGATCATATTTGTAGTTCTGTGGAGAAAATTTCAGCTCGATTGCTTGAAAGGGAACAAAACTACAGCATGTCAAAGTTGAGCATTTTGTATGAAAATCGACATGCGCTGCTATTATTCAGAACAGCACTGTAATTCTACCTCCTTCAAGTCTAAGCAGTTATTTGTAGTTATATCTATAGAACAATTATTTGTAAAACACTTGCTTTCGTCTTTTGTCTTCAAAGTAAAACATTTTTGTCCGAGATTTTGCCTTGTTTCATAAACAAGTCTATTTTTAAATTTTTGAGCTTAACGCAATTGTTATTTTTAAACTTATATTCAGCTAAAAGTTATTTGTACATCATTGATTAATCGTCCTCTAAGGGTATGCGAAATACCGAATGATTCCGTCAAACACGCTTCAAAACGAATGCTTCAAACCTGGGGGACACTAATGCTATTTGAAGTTTGTGGATTGTTTATCGTGCCAGTAAAGAAAAACACCTACCCTCAACGGTAAACAAGCGAGAAAATGGGGCTTTCGTTCGCTGCTTCCATTTATCAGACTTGTTACAACTTGCGATACATTGACGATCGTGGACCGCAACAGATAGGATGTTTTTCTTTCCTTGCTTTGATCGTGCTTCATACTCAAATGAGAGCGAATTCTGCAATGCCTGGGAATATTGCTATTTTAGTGTTTAGGTTTTTAAACCATTTCGGCCAAAAAACCCAGAACTATGTTGAAGTTATACATAAGTGAGAACATGATTAATCGGCGCAACAGTTAACACATTATTAAATTTTGATTGGAAGTTTATCTGTAAACCGTTCACTTGAGTAAAGTTAGCGATCCCAAAAAGCGATCATTTGAAAGTGTGAGTATAACTTACTGTACACTCGATTGATTATATTTTGAACTTGTTTATCTTATTGCATTGAATAGTTAGAAGAGAAGTGTCTACGGCGATTAGTTCAGTTTAACACTTGTGTGCTGACACCAAATAAACACCGGTGACGTGCCATAAGTCAATCAGTATCACGCCACCGACTTTTTATTTTACTTGAAACAGTTCTCTTTTAATTTATTTTGAACTATTTCTCAGGAGAAATAAAACAATATAGGAAATACTAAGGCATTGCTTTAAAAATTCCTAAAGAAAGTGTTTCAAAGCATTTCTCCAAGAAGTTTTCCAGGATTTTTTTCTAGGGATCCTCCAGGATTTTTTCTATAAACTGCATCAAGAATCGATCGAAAGGTTTCCCAAGATTTTCTTAGGATTTTTATCCAGCAATATGTGCAAGTTTTCGTCCAGAAATGTCAATATGGTTCCTCCAAGAATTTCAGCAAATTCATATCCAGGGACGTTTGCCAATAAATTCTTTTCATAGACCTGTGCGCCGAAATAATTTCAATCGGCGGCAATGTTGGGGTGTTTGCGCACCGACGGTGGTGGCGTCACACCGTTGACAAATTTCGGCGGCGGCAGCGGCGACGATGAAACAGAAAAATGTTCAAAAATATAAGTAATGAAATTTTGTATGTACATATGGTTCAAATAACGGAACTATTGTTTAATCTAATTTCCCATATCTTTCTTACAATCTTCATGGTTGACCTACCGGAAGCATCTTTCTAAGATCACAATAAAAAATAAGCGATATTTTTTTTATTTTATTCGATAATTATTTCAGCATTTATGCTTCTGGTACAACTCAGACCGAATGAAGATTCTCATAAATCTATTATTATTATCTTTATTTTATTTTTCGATAAATTTACCAACAACAAACTGGCGACCAAAAAATGTTTATATGATCAATGACCAAAATGAACACAGATTCTAAAAATAGAAGAGTTCTTGAAATGAAATATGATGTAAGAATACCGAAAGCAAAAAAATAAATTGCGGTTAAAATAATGTTGTGGTATTGATTAAGCTGCTAATAGAGGAGTTTAAATAGACTTCTGTCGAATTTCAAGCCATTTGGTAATGATTCAATAATGGCTCAATGACGTTGAACACAAACACTAGTTAGTCTATCATATCCGCGTTTGTACTAAGAGATATTACCAAACCTTACTACTCAAGCTTTTATGAACGAAGTTTTGTACAATCACTATGTATTTTTAGTGAATTTTTTTAGCGTGTTCTTCAATTCCTACCTATAAAATTTTTCATAGTGCGCCACAAGTCCTAATCACAGCTTCGACTACAATCAACATTTTATATTCTTAAAACGGAAAATATATACAAACTCCTACTAAAATTGATTGCAAAGATGTATATGTCATGTGCTCAAGTGAATTAAAAATTTAAGCGTTATTTAAAAAAACATATAATGAGTAGTACTCATTGAGTATGTATTTATGTAGCTCAGATTTTTTTCATAGGATTCTTGGAAAAGTTTTGAAAGGAAATACTGAAACAAACCCTGAAAGAACACTTGAATAAGATGCTGGTAAAATACCAGTAAGGATTTCTAAAGAAGTTTTCATGGAAAAAACTGATGGAGATATTGTGAAAAATTCAACAAAGAACACTTGGAAATATCTGGTGGGATTCTTGGAGTTTGCTCTGGAAGAATATCTGACAAATTTGTTTGAGGGACCTTGCATGGACTTGGAGGAACTCTTGGAGATTTTTTTAGGTACAAACTTTTTCAATAATCTCTAAATAAAGTCTAGAAATAGTTCCTTAAAAACGACGGCAGAATCTGGTGTAATTCTTCTTAGGAACTCATGGATAATTTACTGAAGATTCCTTTAGAAATAGCTGGAAGAAATCTTTCAGGCATCTTTGGAAGAATCAATGTGTAGCAATTTAAGACTCTCCCAGAGACGAATCTCCATGACTCAATTGAAGGAATCATACATCAATACATAAAGATATCAAGTCATGGAAAAGATACCCTTTGGAATGTTGTTTCATATTAATTAATAAATTTCGTTCTGAGAATAAAGCCTGTCCACGTTAAATTTCGGACACCCAAATAATGGCAGCAAAAAAAGTTACTCATAATTCAACAAAAACAATTGTTTATTTCAGAATAAAAGAGTTATATCTACAAAATAAACAGTTGACAAGGATGTTAATCCTTCTTTCTGTAAAATTCTCGAACTTTCTGTGGTACACCCGCCATCCGTGTCCGAAATTTATCGTGGACAGGCTTTAGTTATATGATTCATGGAGGTTGAATTATAGTTCAAAATCCAAATGAAGAATTTCCGAAAAGAGAACATATTTTTGGGATTTTTTTTTCATATGATGACATAGGCGATTGGGTTTATTCTACGAGTGACGTGTGAGATGACAATTGTCGGTGTCGCATAGCGAGGTGACAATACTCGACTTGAGTGAAGTGATTCTCCATTTGATTTGCACGGCGAGTCACTTTACTCGAGTCGAGAGTTGTTACCTCGCTATATGTAGCATATACGACAACGACAATTATCACCTCACGTTACTCGAACCAAGAATTAACCCAAATGCATGAATTCTTCTGAGATCATCTGGTGTTCACTAAGAATATTTGCGTTACGTTACTTTACCATCAAGCAACTTCAAAATGCCCATAATGCGGGTAGATCACCTTTTCGTGTTGCGTTACGGGGTCAAGATCTACCAGTGAATTCTAGTCATGACTGCTTCAAACGTAGAGAACAGGATATTACAGTAATCAAAGGAACAATTTTTAGTCCTTGTTACATTTTTAAACCTTGTTGAAAGTTTCCCAGTTGCCGAGAATGATCTTGAGACAAGGAAAAAAAATGAGTCGAATCCAACAATTTGTTTTCTTATCTTTTATTTATTTAGTTCTCTAGTTTGAAGAAATAAGGACTAGGATTCTGATGCATGGACAATATCGGTGTAATTTCTTGGCATTACGGATCTGATTTTGACTGATAAAGGCTCCAAAGAACAGCCTATGTATAAAAGAAGGTAAAATTCATTTAAATTTCAAATCAACAGTTTTATACCTATTGTTGGATCCGGGCCCATCCTTCCAATCAGCGAATTTTATAGATCTATTTTAATTTCATTTAAGCTACAGTTCTGTACCCCTTAATTACCCCATTGCCACTCAGCAGTACTACGAGAGACTGTGAGAGGAGAGCGCAAGCTTGCGCACACTAACCATTGTCCACCGTCTGTGGACTCGTATGTGAACAATAGGTAGCTAGGCCATATATTGTGTGTATCTATTGTACAAAGTGACAGTTCGAAATAGAAAGTAAAACGAATCACACGTTCGGACGGTCTGCGTCGCCCGTTGTTCCCTTATATCTCGATCGAGTGAAAATATCACAAGTACCCCGTTACCAAGGGACTTGGACGTTTTTCTGTTGTGTGGTAGTGATTTCGGTCGATGCGAATTTTTCTAAGTGCCCAGTTACCAAGAGACTTAGTTGGTTTTCGTGTCGTGTGCCTCGGTCCGACCTTAGTGAAAAGGTGGACGAGCTTTAGTGAAGAAAGCGTGGTGGTGTTCCAGGACCCAAGAGGCTTGTGGCGTCCCAAGCTTAAGGTCAGATAATTCTCGCGTGTGTTTTGCCGGACTTCAACGCTTTCCGGTGGCTGCCAAAGCCCTTCGATACCGTGCATAGTTCGCGCTCGAACACCTATAATTCATTTACATCATGTATAGAAAAAAAATAGAATGTTTGAAAGAAGGATGCAAAATATATCAAAATCGCACTGGGGGATTTTTTCGGCAATGCAGTCTTAGGAGTAATCAAAACGACAAAATTTGTTCTATGCCCGAAGTTCCAATGGTCTATGCCATCTTTCTCAAGGGTTCTTTTAACGAATTGAAAACAAATTTATACATTAAAAAGGTCACAAAGATGTACAAACAAGAATTGAAAAATTTACTGTAAAAGGTCGTTTTTCGTCAGGTGGGACGTTATACACATTCAATATCGTCAAAGTTTTACAAAATGCCATCAATTTTCTACAATTTAACAATTATGTAAACAATCAAACGTACAAAAGACAATTTTAAAAAATTACTTACTATTAATTTAATTTAATTGTCGTTTTAATTGCTCCTAGTGCAAAACATACCAGTCGAAAGCATCAAAAGTATATCAAAATCTTCAGTGCAAAAATTTAGTGGAATTGAAAGAAGGGTAATTTCTGGATATGTAATAAAACACTATTGACAATAACTTTCCTAATTGGCTTAAGTTTATTGAAGAGGATATGATTATTGAATAAAGTGACATTTTGTACCAATTGACTCCACAACAAGCCTGTTATCATCCTAAAGATTCAATAGAAACGTAAAACGAATGTCATCTTAAGAAATTTTTGGTTTTAGACTCATTGTGCTAAACGATCATTATGCCAAACGGCTTTATGCCAAATGACCTACCACCGTTTTGAGCATCGATTACTTTAAACACATGCACTATGGCTTATCAGGTGGCCAATAATAAAAAAAGTGATGTGCCCCAACTTTCAATTCTTGTTCACCATTTCATTGTAAACATGTCTGCTAAGAAATCCCCAAAATATTAGGGCATTATTTGCATTGCACACTCAGATATGAGGTGCCAAAGTTGAGCCTATGGAGAAAAACTTGTTTTTATTAACAAAAACTATGGTTTACTCAAATGAATATAACTTTTTTTCTATAATACTTACGAAAAATGTTTTTACACCATTTGCAAGCATACGAAAAAGATTTCCTAGGAACTATAAAAAAAAATAAAAAAAAGCTTCAAAATAGAGGCTTTTACGACATTTTTTTAAAAGGCGGCTTTAAAAATCGAATAAGCTTATAGTTAACACATCGAGTACTTTTTTGTCCCAAGTTGTCCCAGGCTTAAATTCAGTTCCAAGGGTACTTTGAGATGTAAACTAAAGTATCGTGAAGAATTTAGCACAAATTTGCACTTTTTTAATTTAAGGCTTTTTGAATTTTTCCAATATTTTTAACCATTTTCTATTGAAAACAGCTAAAAACTAATTCAGAAAATAACTGAATTTCGTTAAACCATTCATATCAACATTCCTATGTAAGTTCTAATATTTATAATGGTTTACACAACTTTAATCGCATAAGTGGCTTATATAAATTATAAGTAACAAAGTTTTATATTTCACTATAGGCCCTATTCAAAAGTTAGTCTCGAAAACTTGTTTTTGAAAATTATACATAAAATTTGTATCATAAAACTCATAAATACGACATGAGATAGAAAAAATATTTTTGGCCGCCAGTCTGTATGGAAACCGCCCATAGTGACATGGATTGTATAACAAATCGATCAATTTTCATCTAATCTTACATCAGCTAGCACGTTCAATACTTATTGACAGCAGGATCATGAATAGCTTTCAGTATGACGATTTTTGTCGGAAACATGATACATTAGGTCATTCGAGGAAACTGCATTCGGGGAAATGGTTTTCTAGAAAATAGCGTTTTTAATTTTGACTAGCTGTATCTCAGGAATTTTAAAATGTGGAAGAGAGGTTCTTCGGAAAATTTGATTATGAGGTCAAAACTGTCTGGTAGGCACTCAATTGATTTTTAATTTTGCCACTAGGTGGTGGTTGTCAGCTTATATGATTTTGAATGTTTTGAAAGATTTAGAATAGAGAGATGAGAAATATTTTCCACAAGGTTTATCAGGGGATTTTGGGATGTATGGAAGATGCTCGATTGGTTCTGAATCTTCACGCTTGGTAGCACTAGTGAGCGATTGATCAGTAGTTGCCTGTTTTCCATTCTTTTAGTTCTGAATGCACCCGCTGGATTTTTTTTTGTGTTTTTGTACCAATAGAATTGAAAAAAAATGTATGATGTTAAGCTTGATTTCCGCAATTCAACTTTATAATTTCGCAGTAATCTTTGAACTGCTCAAACACTGTTTGTTCAAAATATTTAAATTTTATAGATGTTGGGATTTTTATTTGAGAATCCAGTCCCACAAAGACATTATAAGTTGCGAATGAAATATGAACATGAGAAGCTTCATTAATTAACCAGCGATAATATTTTTCACATTGGACAAAGCAAAACAGTGCTGAAGGTGTCTGGGTTCGATTCCCGTTGGTTAAGGATCTTTTCGTAATGGAAATTTCCTTGACATCTCTAGGCATAGAGTATCATCGTACCTGCCACACGATATACGAATGCAAAAAATTACACCTTTGACAAAGAAAGCTCACAGGTATTAACTGTGTAAGTACTCATAAGGATAATAAGCTTAAGTGAGGAGCAGACTCTGTCCCAGTGAGGACGTAATTCTAAGAAGTAGAAAAATAAGTACATTTTTTCGCATTACTACCGACAAGCCCGAAAAACTTGGAGTTGAGTTAAAAGTTTTCAAAATTTAGGAGTGAGTATTGAAAATGTGTGGAAATATTTCTTTCGAAAAATAAAATTTAATTCATAGTGGAAGATATGATGGAAACGCTTTGTTGTTTTACCATTAATAAAACATAGTAAAAAAGGTTTAGAATACAATTATTTCGCACGGCTTTGAGAACCAAACGATACTGAAGACTTTCAAACTTATCAATATTTCAACAACAAATAATGCTTGATCGCTAAGCTTTGTTGCACTTTGCGTTTAAAAATTGATGGATTCTATACCAGAATTTGAATACAAAAAAAAAGTTCACTAAGATTTTGAACTAAACGAATTGAAAAAGATTTAGCGTGGAAGTAGGTTGAGGACGACGACTTTCGTTAATACGGCTTAAATTCTAAAAGTTCAATTAAACGCTAGTACTTTCCGCACCCAAAATGGCAATCCATAACTGTTACTTACCTGTAAAAGTAGTCAATGAAGTTTCTTTCATTCAACAATAAAAATCCATCAAAATCTTACTGAACTCACAGTATATGATTTATTTCCCGTTCATCTATGTACAAGAAAATTCGATCAGTAGGGTGTTTTGCTTCACAACTTCTGTGAGATTTTCAATCACGTTTCGCTTAATTGCTATAGGTTAATAGTACCATCAATCAGTTGCCTAGGTGAAATGAACTAAAAAATAAATTACACTTCCAATAAATTGAATAACAACTTCGAAACACCAATTAGCACGGGTGGCAGAGATTTGGGTCAACACTGGATAAAAAATAATAGGACTAAATAAATAACAGCGATCGACAGCGGGCTTGATCTTATTTACATGTGGATGTGAACAGAAAAGAAGAATTCCATTGAAAATCGGTCAGTCACAGAACTCGATCATCTACGATTCATACTAAATTTTACACATGTTTTCGGTATGGTACCATCCCTAAAACATTTGCAAAATTTGATCTTTCATCAAAGATTATCGGACACGATTTCAAGAGATTTAGACTCATCCTGGGTGGAACTCGTCAAAAGTGAAATTTCATGAACAAATTTCTGTCGCTTTAATTCGGAGAAGTCCGCGGCGACGACGGTGGCGGATGCGATTGACCGGGTATATGCTGAGGCGGTATCTGGTAGGGACTGAACCTCTGGCCGAAATGTTTGGCCCGCATTTCCGACGGCGATGGAGATCCGGAGCTGGAGGATGGCGTCGATACCGTCGACTGGCCCATTGGGGGTGGCGTAGAGGCAGACGAAACGGATGCTGCTGCGGCCGCTGCAGCGCTCTGTAGGAATGCGGCTGGGGGAATCTGTTGGGGCCAGGGTTGACCCTGCCAGAATGTTCCTAGATTCATTTGCGGAGGTCGTTGGTACATCTGCGGCAGAAGGAGATCATTGTAAGGGGAGCGACCCCACATTTGGAGCTGTTGGCGAGCTTTTTCCAGGAGGGCGACGTGAGCGCCGTCCATTTCCTGACCAGGGCCGGCAGCGAACTGGGCCAGTAGTGGGTCGGGGAAAAGGCGAAGTGGGGCCCGCAGGTGTTGTTCGAGCAGGAGGGCCTCCATGGGGTCTCTGGAAAGAGGGAAGGGGTGAAAATACATTAAAGCAGGAAAATGAAATGCATAAGGTCGTGAATCAATGTTAGTTTGGAATATCTACACAGATAAAAATATGTTGTAAATTTCAGTTTATTTTCATGCACATATTTGGAGAATCATAAGGAACTGAAATGTCAACGACAAATCGATTATTTTTTAATCGAATGCACATTTAATTTACGCGATCATGTAGCATATAAGCATCTTTAGTTGAATATTAAACGTGATGCTGTTACAATAGATGAATTTGATTTACTTTAACTATACTCTTCTGTTTAAATATTTTTATAGGTGTAGTTATTATAAATTTATCTTAGTTTTCTTTTTCGTGGCATTACTTTCAACTAGGACAAACGTAGAAACAAAGTCATGCCGAATTAAACTTGCTCATAGCCATGCATATAGCCTATATTTCCATTTCGAATTTTCGGTTTTACGACGATTTCGATCCAGCAACTCTATCCGTGTTACTCACATCTTGATGAACCTTTTCGATCTAACGGCACTCGAAATCCATCCCAACAGCCTGCAGTCTGTAAAAATCTAGGTGCATTTTAAGTAGTTTTCAAAACTAAAGTTCAGTTATGAATTTTTCGAGTCCAGCAGAAATTTCACCAACAATTCTGCAATGCTCCACTCCACTGTTTCATTAACAATATATGTTTTTTTTTTGTTGAAGAAACGTTGAATGAATTGTTGAGTATTTTCGGAAACATCACAATAAGAGGAGATAAGAGCACGTGTAATGTATAGTCCATTAAGTGAATTAAGTATGTATTAATGGATTTGTTGGTGAAATATTTGGAATATCTGACATCTTTTTTTTTTGCCGGATTCAGTAAAACTCCTTGTTTGATTGGTATCATAATCTTTGGAGAAATCCTTATATGGTTGTCATCATAAATGCTTACTGCGTTAGAATCCACTAGCGAAATAATAAGTCAATTTTTAAAATTCAATGAAAATTCTGGAAGAAATTTGTCAGTATATTTGATTTTTTTTTTTTTGTTAAATCCTTTAAAATTTTTTGACATTCTAAAATAAGTAAAAGTTTAGTGATGCCAAAAACGACATAAAATTTTTAGTAATTATTTTGCAATTTCATAAGGTTTTCAGCACAAATCACAGTGTCTATGGCAGAAAACATTAATTAAAAAAATAAGTATCTTTGAGACATCCACCCAATAGAAGCTTGCTTCTTTATGACGTGGTTCTAAAAGGGAAAAGTTCTATAATGAGTCTTCAACAGTTTATTTTTTTTTTCGGAATTTTTCAACAAAATTTTAGGAAAATCATACTTTGAGGGTTTTCTAACTTGAAATTTATATGACAAAATAACCCCCGCTATATTATTTTCATTTTAGCACCAAATGAAAGAAGATTGGTGTTCCAAAGATTATTGAAGTCGGGGCAGTGTCGCCAATTGGTTGAAATGAGCACCCCTTGAAAATTAAATACAATTTTTTATCTAAAAATTACATACAACCTCAAAGCTGACAAGGAAATGAAACAATTAACATGTTATAAGTCAGTGATCTAAACACAAAGCAAAAGAAATAAATTATGTTTGAAGAAACTTCCCATGTTGGCTCGAACAGCTCTTTCCAATTTAATCATTTTAGAATGATGATGTTGTTAGAATTTACTGATTAGTGGAAGAGCTGCTGCTGTGGAAGAATTTATGGAAGAACTTCGGAGCAATTCCCAATTGAACTCCGGTGGAACCTTCGAGGAATTGCTGAATGAAATCCAGGAGAATTTCGGGAAGAAAAAAATTCCTGGAGCAACTCTGAAGGAATTCCAAAAAAAAAATCTAGGACACTTGAGAAATTCCCGGAGGAACTCTGGATGATCTCCCGCAGAATCTGGAAACTCTAGAGTATTTCTTGAGCTTTTTTTACTAAAGGAACTCTGAAGAAATCCAAAAGAAAATCCGATGAAACTCCTTAAGGAACAATGGCCGATATTTAAAGGAATTGCCGGTGGAGCTCCAACGGATTTCCTGGCGGAACTCCAAAGAAAATCCATGTGTATCTCTGAAGAAAATCTGAAGAACCTCCCAAAAATTCCTGGAGGAACTCCGTAGGGTTTGCTGGAAGAACAGCTGAATTTTTTTTAGGAATTCCGGAGAAATTCTAGAAGGTACTACGGAGGACATCCCGGAGGAACTCTGCAGAAATTTCTGGAGCACATTCAAAACAATTCCTGAAGAAACTCCGAAGAATTTCTAAAGGAACTCACAAGAATTCCTGCAGGATCTAAGGGGGAAATCCGAATGAATTACCGATGGGTCTTCAAAGGAATTCCCGGTGAGGAATACCCGAGGCAACTCTGAAGGAATCCCTAGAGGAACTCTTAATTCCTGGAAGAACTCCGGAAGAATTGCGGAGGAATTCATGGGGGAAATACGAAAAAAAATCTGGTGGAACTCTGGAGGAAATCCAGAAGAAACTACGGAAAATTCCAAAAGCAACTAAGAAGGAAATCCAAAAAGATTCCCGGTGGAGTTCTGGATGAACTCCGGAGGAAATGCTAGACAAAAACCAGAAGAATTGCGGAGGAACTCAGACGGAATTTTCTTGAGAAACTATGAAGAAATAACCGGAGGAACTCTGTAGAAATTTCCGGAGTAATTTTGAAGGAATTACAGGAGGAACTCTGATCATAGAAAAACTCCAAAGGAATTCCTGGAGGAACTCTGGAACAATTTTTGAAGAAACTCTGGAGAAACTCCGGATGCGTTGCTGAGAGAGCTCCGGAGGTGATCCTGGTAGAACTCGCGGGTTATTGCTGGAGGAACCTGGCAGTTAACCTGTTAGAAAAAATGGACCAAAAAACTGGTATAAAACAAAATTGGAACATCATGGCATGCTGTAATTTTGTTTCCCTATTCTGCCGTGAATCGCAAGTCCATCTTTTGAAAGTGGGCATTGAGAAAATGGACTGTGATGTTTATAAACTCGTTTTCCATACAAATATTTAAAAAAAACTAGAAAATTGGAACATGTTCAAATCTTAATGAAACTTTCACAATTTGCTTATCACCACAATATCTTTCCGAGAAAATCCAAAGATGTTCAAAAGACGGTTCGTTTTTGGGTTACACGGTGCGAAAATCTGTGGTCCCACCACATATGCGGTTACTTTTCATTATGGGATAATTTGACTTGCTGTTTTTTCGTAATTTTTCCGAACAAATCATATTATCTCATTAGTGCCGAGCATTGGAAGATATGTTGAAAACTGAACCCAGTTTAACGAAAATGCAGATGGGATTGCCTTGAGATTCACGGCAGTATGAGCAATCAACATAAAATTTTGTCAGAGAACTTTAAATATGCCCTATTTCATCATCACAAAATTTGACAAAAGTTTGGCACCAAATTATTCGCACGAAATAATAAAAGTTTTTATTTTGCAAGTTTTTATTTGGCAACTGGTATCTTTAAACATTTGTAGATTGGGTGAAAATTATCGGAGCGATGAGGAAAAAAATTTTTTTAATAAAAATACATATTAATAAAACCGTTATTATTTTGAGTGATTTCTCTTGGTGCTTAACGTTTCCACCTGTGCTTCTAAAAGTTTTATTTTTTATGATAATGAAGCTGATCGTATTTGTAGTTCACTGTCATAATTTCATACCGATTGGTAATTGAGAACCAAAGTTACAGCACAACAAAGTTGAGTCTTACACAGAATGACAGAATTTGAACTTTAAACAACAAAAACACAGATTTTTCTGTGAATTAAACTATTTTATCGACCAAATCGGTAAAAACAAATAATACTGAAGAACAGCTGGTGACAGCACTGGCACTAGCTCCTTTTGTTTCAGTTATTGCATACCACTAGTAAGCAACGAGAGCTGTATTGATGCTATACAAGCCTGATTCCTGATCGCTAGGTCGTGAGTTCAATTCCTAGACAGAGCGTTTTCAAATTGTTTCGTTAAATTATTTCACAGATTATTCCGCGTTTTTTCACCGTAGTCCAACTGTTAAGATCAAGCTTGAAAAGAACTCGTCTAAGTTGCAAAAAAAAGAGGTGATTGCAATATTTTTCTGAGGAACAAAACATGAACTCAAAACTCACAACACAATCCAATGATTCGAGCGAGAGTGCAACGGGATGAGAAGCTTATTTCTGGTACTCTTTCTCTCTTGCTGTTATGTTTACCTTTATTACACTTAAAAAGGAGTCTGAAGTGACCCGCCCGAACAAAACAGGCCTCGCAGATTTATGATAGCACTCATTTTTGATGGAGTTTACATCTATTGTGTTTTGTGATCTTCTCTGCTCATTTTTAGAAGCCTCTCTGCTTAGGATTTATTAGTTCCCTCGCAAAGAGGCAAAGACAGCACGCTTCTTTAGAGCATGTCACTGAACTCTGGTGATTTTCAGGAGTATGATCAAGCCTGGTTAAAATTATGGTGAACACAGCCCTGTCGTTGTAAAATTTAAGCTTCTTAGTCATCCCCTTTTGAGGAGGGCGTTGCTATAGCCCAGAGGGCGGTTGTACTCCCAGGCGTTAATGAGGGAGTCTCACAAGAAAATTATATCAAATTAATATATATTCCAAACATATGAGAACTAATATGCATTTGTACGTGTTTAGTTTGTGTTCAATGCTCATTCAACTTAAAATGTGAAACGGAGAAACAACTATATTTTTTTTTTAAATATATGGATAATGTCGAGCCCTCTAGATATATCGGAATATCTTTAAAACCAGGGACGAATGATCAAAGTTCACACAGATTCTCAAAATGGAGAGTATTTGCTTCAAGTCAATTTTTATTTCATTTCAACATGATAAGCATCGTCATACTAAATAACTCATACTTTTGCTTAAAGTCAAGATGGCGTCATAATACAATATAACCACCAGACCCAAAATTTAATCCCATTTTACAGTTAACTCGAGAAAAGTACTAACGATTGATTAAGATTACTTATTACTTTGTTGTACGAAATATGTTGTTTTCATAAATTTAGAAAATTGTTCATTTCCAACGGCTAATACCATTACTCGCCTAGTTTTTGCAGCTGTTCTAAATCAGTTTTTTCTTAGGAAAGTTTCAAATATGACGTCCATCATTTTTCAGGATTTCTAGACCCCCACACCCTCTGTCACGTAAGGGTATGCGATAATGAGAATTTTCCATGGCGATACGAAACGAAACGATATGCGGAATATTCAATACTGTTCGATGCGAAACGAAACGAATAATTGAAATATTCCGTAAAACCGATACGAAATTCAAACCCGCACGAAATTTTTCCAAACAAATCGAAATTTTTCTAAATATTCCGCGATTTTTTTTTTGTGTGGTGATAATTTTGATAAACATATACATAAGGCGGTTTCTAATATTTTTGACAGGTTCATTCAATTGGTCAGGAGAGGGTGGTCTTTTTATGACCCATCGTGCTCAAAATATTTTTATAATGTTACGTGCATCTCACTGCTAAAATTTAGTCGAATTGAGTGCAAATATGTCCGATGCCGAAAATTCACAAGGTCTATTATCTGCAATAAACATCCTACTTTTCCCTCAATCACAGTATACGCATCATACATTGCACCCCTAGGGCCTAACTTTGAACATTTTTTTTAAATCTTGTAAGAATGTTTAATTTCACAGCAGAACTTAAAAAGTCGTAAGTAACTATGAAAAATTCAAACTAAGATAATATTGCAAACCATGCTGAGGGTGACAGGTTTGTATCCCAATCCGGTTTGGGATTTTTTCGTTTTGGAAACCTTTCTGACTTTCAAGGACAAGCCTACATGTCGTATGTCTTGTTAGATAAAAGCCCATTCACAAATTCAATATCGCTCAAGGTGATGTGTGCAACTAAGGTGTGGATCGAATTCAAAATATTCAATTAATCATAATATAACTTTTTTGTGATTTTTTCTAAGAAAAAAGGTTATCAAAATCGATCGAATTAATCAATTAAAATTTTGAAACTTTGATATCGGATTTGTGGCATTGATTCACTTTCAACTTAACCTCGATACCACCATGAGAAAATCAACCTTCATCTTTTCCGTTTCGTCCATTAGTTGGCTGCAAACTAACGGCTCCATCATATCATCGTCAGTTGATCGCGATCATCGCACGGGATTTTGAATAACTTTATTTCAATAAATAAATGAAAACCGAATTTAATACTATCTCATTTCATTTTGTTTTTCTTGATAAAAACAGCGGGAGAGTAGGAGGATGAACTATCGAAGGTGACTCTCAGATCCTTACATTATCCCACTAACCCAATATCCTTTCCATGACATCTGTGGAAATGCAGACGATTCTTTGGTCTTTAGTAACAATGGTTGTATAATTAACATTCCTTTCCTTTCCCGATGACCGTAAGGACGTGGCCGTTATTGACTTTAAAATGTTGTGCTCTCAATTTGTGCGACATTGAGAATGGTAAGCTGATCCCAACCCCCGCTCAGTGTTCTTGTGAGCACTTCCACAGTTATTAGCTGAGAGCTTTATTTTCCAAAGTTGCTATTTTGAATTTCGCGAAATTTGGCGAAACGAAACGAAATCGTAAAATAAAAATTCCGCTAGTATGAGTTCCGTGGGATTTTGCGGAATTTCGGTTTTGAAGCGTGTTTGTTTCCAATACCTAATACATGCACTGTCACACTTTCGTAGACCACCCCTTTCCCTCAAATGATGGACTTCATTTTTAGGTGACACCTTAGTAAGCTGATGGTGACCACAAAATTAACAACGAATGGTGCATGAATGGTGATTTTTTTTCTGATGAAACACAAGATGACCAAATTTAAAATTACTAAAATTATTGCATATGAAATTCTAGCTAGCGTAAGAGAGATCCACTAATATGCCTGCTTCCCCCTGACGAGATTTCCGAACAAACAATTTCACCAGAGATGTCATTGGTTGAAATAAATACGTCTCAAAATGCGGCTTATGTGGAGTTGCCGAAAAGATTTGCCTGCAGTTCTTATGGGAAAGGCTGGCAAAGAAAATGTGGATGCAGGCAATTGTCACAATTACATGAGATATTTGAAATATTGTAAAAACGTTTCTCAAAAGTACTCAACAAGCCTGCCGGTGTGATATTAGACAGGATTGAGCAGCGCATAAATGTAACAAACATTTAGTTTGTCTGCGTATGTCAAAAAATTGCAAAAAAAAATAAAAATTAAAAATTACAAAAAATTAAAAAAATTAAAAATTAAAAATTACAAATGGAGTTCTGTTTGATCTTTCGACCTTGACACTTGCTTTTCCCGGGGCGAGCGACGAGGGCAGGATCAAACATGTCGCGCGTCGGTCTCGTAAGTGAAAAAGTGGCGTGATCGGTGAGTTCGGTTGAAGAAAGTGAAAAAGTGCCGCGATCGGTTAGTTCTGTTTGATCCTTCGACCTTGACGCTTGCTCCTGGGCAGTGCGTCAAGAATGCCCGAACAGTTTTTTTTTATTCTTTTTGGGTCGCGCGCTTATTTTTTTTCCTGAGTGCTTTTTTATAGCCGAGCAAACGAGTGAAGCCGAAAGTGGATTGTGGCTGCTCAGTCAAGGATAACGGATCAGTTGGTGAGCTCGTTTCATGCTACTATTTCTAATCTATAAAATATGTATGACTGCACATTCAATCGTTACAATGGTGGGATGTAAATATGATTTTTCAACAAACTATGGATGGTTCGTCACTGTGAGTGTCGACACAAACTCTGATTCATGATTTATTTATGTTTAACATTTTTTTTCAGAACACCTCTTATATACCTTTATTTTTGTAATTAAAAAAGCTTTGAATGGTTCGACACTACAAGTGTAGACTTGCGAAAGGTTCACTTTATTCAACAAACTTTGGATGGTTCGCCACTGTAAGTGTCGGCATAAGAATAAGAGTGTTCTATGATGTCCCAACCAATCGAGTTTTTTGTTTCTTTTCAAATGAGTAAAATATAATAACACATGCTTTCGTCCTGACAGCTGTAGGAATGTTACATTTAGGTATTTGTTCAACAAACTTTGAATGGTTCGTCACCTCAAGTGTCGGCATAATTTTCCTCTACATAGAAATTGTTCATATCAAATGAAAATATTATATTTACGTATAAGCATGTATATATCTCACAAATCATTGTTTATCATGGTCTAATCGCTTATCAAAGTGAATCCTATGACCCAACGATCCTCCCCATTAACAAACATCCCTCCCAGTAACCTTTGTGGAGATGCAGAGGCAAACACGGTCTCCAAATAGCAAAGATTACACACTAGCATTCCTTCCCTCAATCCCACCTGACTGCAAGGACGTGGCCGGCGCCATTATTGACCTTGTATAAATAGAGGCACTGAATTATGCACACTGAAGAAGATTATGGCCAATCCCAGCCGAACTTCTAGTTGATTCTTTGTGCATTTTCACTGACTTCGGTCAATCACGGAATAGCAACCATTGATATGTGTAGTCAGTCTAAGCTAAGCTAAGCTAAGTATGTCAAAAAATTACAAATGAATCGCGACATCGGCTTAGACTGCTGAACACGTAAATTCCCTTATATGTATTACTTTATATAAAAACTAGAACCGAAAAATTAGGTTCACGAACAAATGCTCAAGGTGTCTTAAAGCAGTACAACTAGGAAGTTTGAACCTTAATTTTGGATCAAACAAGAGGTTCGAACTTCAGCCAAATATATCGCTCTCAAAGTGATACCAAAGTGCAAAAAATTTAACAATTGCCTTGGATCTCAAAATATTACGCTATTGTTTATTATAATAGTCTGGCGTTGGATCTATTAGTGGATTTTAGAATTATTTATTATTCATTACAGCAGGTTTTCAAACTCATTTCAGCAAATACCGTTTTTGATGAGTACTTTATAATGAATTTTCGTCACTATCGCATGAAAACTATTGTCCCAAAATGAACAAGAATACGAAATGATGATTTTTTGTCTGCTTCAAACTCCATGTATCTCATCAAACTTTAAGAGTTACTAGAGATCATTCGATCGATATTGTTTCATGCTGTCGTATTAATAATTTCAGCATAATTTTTCTTTTCACACGAAAAACATTTTAGTTTTCACACCAAACGAATATAAGAATTTCAAATTCAGTGGTCCTTGTCGGTGTGGTGTCGGTCGTACAGCTCGGAAATTTCAATTGATTGTCTACAGGGCGTTAATTTGCTCCTGATTACTTCAGAGTGTTTATACAGCTTGACAATATCGATTGGTGTCCTACAGTGCGTAAAGTTGTGCCTGATCTATGTGGATTAAGGTCAAATTTCTGCAGGGCGTTGATGAAGCTTTGAATTTTAAATTATTGTTCTACAGGGAATTAAGATGAGCTATCTGAGACAATATCAAATTACTCCAGTGCCTTAATACAGCTCGGGTTAATTTCGATTGATGTCATAGAGGGCGTTAAGATGCAGCTGAACTAAAATTTACTTCAAGGCATTTATACAGCTTGGCAATTTTGATTAATACCATACAGAGCGTTGATATGCATATGATCTTTGTGAATTAGGTCAATATACTTCGAAGTATTGATGCCCTAAATGACGAAGAGATGCAGCCGATCTACGTAAAATAAAGTTAAATTACTCCAGAACGTTGATACTGCTTGGAATTTTCAGCTTATGTCCTACAAGTATGACCTAAATGAGACATGGTCAAACTCCATGACGTTAATGAAGCTTAATAATTTTGATTGAAACCATAAAGGGCAATAATATGCAGTTGATCTATGTAGGATAAGGTCACATTACGGCAGACAATTAATCGTTCCATAAAAAAATATAAAATTTCCAAGGGTTAAATCAACAGAAAAGTTAAAAATTTACATAAAAATATAAATAAATGCATAGAAAAACCAAAATTTTCCATCAATAAAAAAAATTTGAGCAATAAATAGATTCAAAAGTGCAGTAGAATCGACAATAATCTCACTAAAAAATATCGAATTTTACATTTAAAAACCTCAAAATGTCCCTATTTTCTTCACAAAAAGCAATAAATAATTATAAATTTTCCACAAAAAAAGCCAAAATTTGCAATAAATAAATAATAATTCGCCCACAATAAATCAGAAAATTTCCATTCAAAAAATCAAAGATAGCAATAGCAGTAAATGCAAAGTTCCAATAAACAAACCTAACTGAGCAATTCAAAATGACAATCAATACATGAAAATGTTGTAGAGAATTCCAATATTTAAGTAAAACTTTCCATAAAAATAACGTTATTTTCCAATAATGAGTAATAATGTGTGTAATGGATTTCATAAATGTTCAGTCAAACTGAAGCATTGTTTTCACAATTGAAGCTAATTAGTCGTCGTATGTAGATGTAGTAATTGCATTTTAGAGTTCGATAATTAATTACGTAAGAATTTAGGGGAGGGGAGAGTGGGGATGTTGGCCGGGTTTGAAAAAAAAATTTCTTGCCATATAGAAAAAATTAATGTTTCATACAAAACATCATACATGGAGGGGAGGCGAGGTTTCGAAAAATCACAAAAAAAATGTTTTTAAATACTCCCCATCGTTAGGCGCTATAATTTTAATTATTTCGGCAAAGTTGAAATGAAACATGGAACATGGGATATCTGCTCTCCCCTCCCCTAAATTCTTACGTAATTAATTATCGAACTCTAAAATGCAATTTCTACATCTACATACAGTATTGGACAAAACATTTGCAACTTTATCTATTTTCCATACAAAATGACCAATTTCGGTAAGTTAGATCTCAGTTATTTATGGACCGATTCTAATTAAACTTTTACAGAACTTTATCTACATAGGATAAGGTCAAATTTGTCGTAGGTACCACTTAGAGTTTGAAATTGATCTTAATCAGGGCGTTAAGATGCAGCTGATCCACATAACACAATATCAAATAATTTCACTGTGTTGAAGCAACATGAAAATTTCGATTGATTTTCCAAAGCGGTTTTTAGATCCTTCAGATCTCGCAAAGATATAGGTGAAATAAAGTCAAATAACTCCAGGGCGTTGATATAGCTTACCAATTTTAATTTGATACAGGACGTTCAAATACACCTGATCTATTTGGAATACTGTCAAATTTTTCCTGGGTTAATTGACGTTATACAGGGCGTTAAGATGCACCTAATCGACATAGAATAAGGACAAATTACTCAAGGGCGTTGATACAGCAATGAATTCATTAAATGATGTCCTAAAGGGCGTTAAGATACAGCTCATCTATTTGATGCAAAATCTAATTACTCCAGAGCGTTGAATATCTCGATTGATGTTATACAGGGCTATGAGGTGCGCATGATCTACATAGAATAAAGTCAAATAACCGTAGGGGTTTGATACAAGCAAAACTTGCTATAGGGCGTAAAGATCCTACAGATCTCGCCAAAATCTTTGTGGACTCTTACTCCAGGGCGTTAATACAGCTGGGAATTATCAAATTACGTCCTAAAGGGCGGTCACATGTACCTGATCTACATGGAAAAAGGTGAAATTAATCCAGGGCGTTGATCCAGCTTAGAGTATACAATTAATGTCCTACAGGATGTTAAGTCGTATCTGATATACATGGAATAAGCTAAAATTACTCTAAGGTGTATCAACGCCGTGGAGCACGTAGGTTTCGATTGGCTCTAGACCTCGCAAAAATCTGTGTGGAATAAAGCCAAATTTTTCCAGGGCGTTAATAAAGCTAGGAATTTCCAATTGATGTCCTACAGAGCGCCAAGATGCACCTGAACATGGAATAAGATCAAATTACTCCAGGACGTTAATACAGCATGAAAATTTCGATTGATTTTCCAGAGAGCTACTCCAGAGCGTCGACACGGATGGATCGATTTATGTCATACAGGGCGTTGAGTTGTACCTGATCTATATAGAGCATAGTCAAAATACTCCAGGGCGTTGATACAACTAAGAATTGATAACTTCAGACCGTTAATATGCACCTGATCTACATAGAATAAAGTGAAACTACTCCAGGGCGTTAATATAGCTTGTAATAATTAAATGATATCCTACAGGGCGTTAAATGCAACTGATCTTATTGAGACAAGGTCATTTTACTCCAGGGCGTTGATACAGCTTGACAATTTCGGTTGATATTAAACAGGGCGTTTAGTTGCACCTGATCCAAATGCAACAAAGTTAAATTAATTCAAGTCGACGATACAGCTTGAATTTTCAACTGATGTCCCAAAGGGCGTTAAGAAAAAAATCTGAGAAAAGCTTCTTAGTCGTCGACTATGCGCGACTAAGCAGGACGACAGGGCTGGGTGAACATTCAATTTAATCCGTATTATTTTAACGTGTTGACACCGTGTTTTGTATTGTTTTTCTCAGAGGATTTTTTTGACAATATTCAAAAGATACCAATGGCAGGATTATGGTAGGAAAAACTGACAAAGATGGATGGAAGATAAATGATATCATATGTTAAACAATGATTCAATTTTAGAAAATTTTATCAAATATGAAAACAAAATCAGGTATGATTTTTTCACAGAATGGTGTTTAATGACAGACATTTTTCACTTAGTAAACTTTGACTACGAATCATTTTACAAAATAGGCCCAACTTATTCTCAAGTCTCAACTGAGCATGTTAGCAAAAGATGTTTAAGGTGTAAAAAATTAGGCTTGTTTTAAAATCGATAACCGACGAAATATGAAGTTGCTATCTGTTTTGTTTTGAAAATACCCAAATTATACAGTTGAAGTTCTTTAAAGTTCACTCCAACCTCTTTTACGAACGAAATTCAGATCACGACCGTTTTTGTAAAAGATCAATATCTTAAAAAGTATTCAAAGTGAGGGGTCATGATGTTCAGCAAAATTGTTCAGTAGATTAGGGGCTAAATTGCGGTGGTCCTTGAAATGTGGAATTCCGCTACCAGGCGGCGCAAGTGAGCATGGAATTTCGTTTCTCTTTTCGTTTTTCTGATATCTCAGGACCACTTAGAGAGATGGCGTCTTCGGCAAAGTTGCTCAGTAGCTCATGGGCATCATTATTTGAGCCACGAAATTCGAGATTTTGCCGCCAGGCGACGCTAGTGAGCATACAACTTTTGAAACTAGATGGCGCTAGTGAGCATTCAACTTTTGTTTTGTTTCTCTGGATCCTGACCACTTAGAAAGATGGCGTCTTCGGCAAAGTGGACAAGCTCGAGGACTATTATTATTCTAGTCAAGAGATTCGAAATTTTTCCACCAGTGAGCATGAAACTTTTGTTTTGTGGTTATCTCATGATCCTGGCCACTTAGAAAGATGACGTTTTTGGCAAAATTTTTCAGTAGCTTAAGATCTATACTTATTCTACTAGAGAGATTTGAGGTTTTGCCACTAAGTGATACTGGTGAGCATGAAAGTTTTATTTTGAAGATATCTCATGATCCTGACTATTTAAAAAGCTGGCGTCTTCGTAAAAAATGTATGGTCCAGCCAAAAGGTTCGAGATTGTTGGCAAAAGAAATATACTCACTAGTGCCGTCTGGGGGCAAACTATTGAATTGCATGGCAGGAACAATGATAACCCTTGACTTTCTGGACAAGTTTGCCAAAGGCGTATTTTTTCTAAGTAGTCAAAAACCTAAGATATTTTCAAAATAAAAGTTTTATGCTAACTTGCGCCACCTG
Source organism: Aedes aegypti (assembly GCF_002204515.2). Classification (NCBI taxonomy): domain Eukaryota; kingdom Metazoa; phylum Arthropoda; class Insecta; order Diptera; family Culicidae; genus Aedes; species Aedes aegypti. Next base: position 346,955,167 of record NC_035108.1, read on the forward strand.
GCGGCAAAATGTCGAACCTCTTGGCTAGAATAAACATTTTTTGAAGACGCCATCTTTCTGAGTGGTCAGTATCTTACTTACTTGAGCAGTGTTGCCAGCTACGACAAAATGTTGAACCCTTCATGAAAAAACTGGATTACAATTGAGGAGTATTGCTATGTTGCTAAGCATTCTTTTTTCTCAAGTTTTATGGTTTTGATGTTTTCTTTATTCTTCTTAAACAGTGTTGCCAGCCACATGAACATTTCGGCCGACTATATGGTACGCAACAACTTTGGTGAACATTCGGTTTTGTTATCTTTAAAAGTTATGGGTATCTGCATATCACTCCTGATAACACTCCAGCACCTATTGCCAAAATCATCCCATCAATTACCAACATATGAAAACTTGAATGGCCGTTTTGGAAAGTTCTCAACCCATGCTTCAACTTTGCCGAATATCTCGTAACTGTATTTCCACATCTAGACGTTACATTTCTCAAAAACATAATAATAACCCTGATTTTTTTTTGCGACCGTTTCTTTTTACGACCCCCCGTTAACGGTCGTAAAAAAATGAATGAAAAGTGATCATCAAAACACAAAGCAAACATTTTTTTCGTTGAAAATGATTAACCGCAAAAGCAAATACAGTAAAACTTAAGTACATTTTGCATTGAGATGAAGCTCCAAGTTTCTTTACAAGGATCTCTAACAGGAATGTTTTGCTCTTGCGGTTTCTCTTCAGATAGCATTTTTTTTGTAAACAGGTGTGATTAATAAGCATTTGAAAAACTAGATTTTTAACTGACGATTGATATGATAATATGAACTTCAATACACTTCCATTTAATATTCTGTCTAAACTAGAGAGGCTGAAGGGCTATTTTGAGCCCCATTGGAACCTGTGTTTATACATCTGTGTAAAATATCATGAATATTGTGCACTCAAAAGGTATCGACACGTGTCACTTCATTATATTATGGAGGTGTAGCTTTAGGGATCGTACCGTAACCGATATCTGGTGACCATGTTCCAGAAATTACCACAATGGTATCCAAACTGAAACAGGTGATATATTCTATCAAGTAGATCTGTGTTACATTGAATTTTGACCTCCAATATGAGCCAGCCTCGGGCTGCAAATCTCGTTAATAAAGAAAATAATAATAAGAACAATAATAATAATTGGCTTTTGAATTATTTTGATGCGGTATCTTGATTTTTTCTAATAATTTTCTACCTATTTATATTTATCCTAATCAGTCTGCAAAATGATCCTCACATTGGTCTCCACTGGGATAGATGTAAATCAAAAGGTTTTCACATATTTCTACTAAAAGACACATATTTCCAAAACAAGGTATGGGCCTCGTGGCCGTGCGGTTAATGTTATCAAGCATTTAGCCACATCGAGTCAATGAGTGTGGGTTCGATTCCCACTTCAGCCCGGAAAACTCTGGAAATGTATTTCGACTGTGCCACTAGGCGTTGCATGCTAGTCCATTGTCTAGTGTGGTGGTTCCTTCAAATCGTCCACTTGATGCAATAACGTGTCGGTAAAAAAGGTCTCAACATGTTTTCACACGGATTTCTCGTAGAACTGTCCACACAAGTGCTGAATAGCTCTACGTTTAGCGCTACGGCTATTGGAGCTCGAAAAGGTTACAAATTAAATAAGGTTAAAATTTTCGTATACTTACATGCTGGGAAAACTGTAAAGATAAAAATAAAACATTTCATTAGTATCACTTCGTAATCATAATGCCAATAAACGAACTGCAACCGAATCGCTTTATCAGGCACAATCCCACAGAAAGACACAAAACGATGACGATCGAAAATCGATCGAGAACATGAAGAACCCGCCAAAGGAATCCGGCCCAAATCAAAGGGGGCAAACCATTAATCACCGAGTCAACACCCGTTAATTAGAAGCCGGCACAATCCGCCGAACTGCGGTCCATTGGTTTGGGGCGTGAATCCTGCGAGACGCCTTTCGGCATCATCATCATCGTCATCGTCATCAGCATTGGGGTATTTCATTGAGACCCGCCGTCCCGAACGCGAACCAAATTAACTCTTCGATGAAAGGCGCAGCAAAATGGTCAGTGAGCAAACACAGTGGGATGGATGCTTAAAATTGTGAACTTTTTTCAGTAGTGTGTTAAAACTTTGTTTGAGCGATATGATGATAATTCAAGAAAAAACATATTCAGGATCCCGCCTAATAGCACAGTTTTAAATTTTTGAAATTTGACAAATTTCAAATGTGCAAATTTAGAAAAGGTACGTGTAAAATATATAAACAAGTTTGTTGAATACGTTAACACTGTATCAGCATTGATTCCCTCAATGTGATTTTTGAATGTCATTTTTTTATCTAGACTGCATTTGATCAATTTATTGGAACCCCTCTCATCGTGACAACATGTTTATTTGAAAGTTTCAAATAAAGAGCTTTTGGATTATGTAGGAATATTATAAGTTGAGTTTTGGGAGCATTAGGAGAAATCTTTTTTTCGCAAGTATAAAGAAAAAATATCTAAACTCTTTTGAAATCCACTACAGATGACTTGCAGGCTTCGTCATATGGCGGAGAAACTTTTGTCTTCTGCAAACAAAGATTTTCGAGATCCCTGAGGTTATCCAGGTAAGTATGATGTAAAAATATTTATAAATCTTGGTCCCAAAATACTGCCTTCAGGAACACCGGTTCTGACGAGAAGTCTTTCGGACTTGGAGTTCTGATAATTAATCTGAAGTCTGCAATTTGATAGAAATTTTAATTCATATACACAATACTAACACGTTTCAACATGCTACTGAAAAAATCTCACAATTTTCAGTTGTCGTCCCACTGTGCCGCGCGATTAATACAATCGTCGTGTCGGCACTTTTGGCTTTGTTCTTCGAAAATCCGAGAAAACACATTATAAATTGCTAGTTTAATGTAATTAAGTTAACATCTCAACATATCATAAATCATGTTTTTGTTTCTCTGAGGGATCGGACGATTCAGCGGTTGTGGGCAGGTGCATGCATACATGCGAGAGATCTTACCTGTCGAAATCCGTCAGCCGAGAAGAGTCCCGGAATCCTTTGGCGAACGGATTGGAATCGATCTTGAGCTTGGTGATGAGCTGATTCTGGTAGGCAGTGACGGCCGTGAAAACCGTCTCCGGGAAGACGTACGACTTGTGGTCGACATCCTGCAGGTCTTTCGGGCTCGAGGGCATCTGCTGCCCGGGTCCCAAGCGGACCAGGTGAATTCGCGGCTGGTATCGGTGCATCGAGTTCAGGACGATCTGTTTGGGGTGAGATTAAGAGAAATGGGAGAAAAGGTTAGGATCATTAAAATTTTCGGGATCAATATTCTATGGCGAGGGCAATCAATTTCCCCGAATCACGCGCCGCCTGTCACCACGTCATCGAAAGCCCGCTCATCGCGGAAGAGTTACGACCTCGATAGACAAACCAACTCATAATAAACTCAAAGGCGCCGAAGGCCGTCTTCTTCTCTTGGGAGAGAGCGCGGCGCCTCTTGATAAAGACGCCACAAACAACAAATAATGGCATCAAGTAGAAGAGCCGCTCGATGGCTGATGATGTCCGCGACAAGATTAATTACCCTCCCCTCGGACGCTTGGCACTTGAGATGCGTCTCTAATTGCACAAACCTGAAATTGTTGCGCCACTTAGGACCCGACCGATTAACTTTGCACTTCATTATCGAGAGGATTGATTGGGTTTCTTCGGTTGCGGTTGGACTCGTTCCAACGTCGTTCAGTTAAATGATATTCTAGAATCTGTTTTCAACGATTTAAATTTTAAGTTTAGGGTGACATCTGATATTTAGGTACCAGAAAGAGTAACAATCATCACCGTTTTGTTCGATGAATGAATGAAAATGAGCTTTTCGTTAACATATGTGACTCAAAGCATGGCAATGGGTCATCCTTTGTTCAAGCAGAAAACGTTAAAGTGACAGCTGGAAAAGATTGTGACATAGCCACTTGATTATGGATTTCTTGCAACGTTATGATATACGCAATTATGGCCAAAACTAGACATGTCTCCGACAATCATCAACCATCACAACCATTTCATCAAGCTGGAAATCAACAGCTTTGCCGCCCTCCAACAGCGCCCCACTTTCCGCCCAAGATAGTGGTAGTGCTTGTGCATAAGTTGATGTTTCGTACCTAATTTATCAACCTAACACCTCACCTAGTGCTGCGCTGTGAACCATTTGTATGCTAAAAATCGACGCTTCACACCCACACAGACACGTGAACTGGAAAACTTTGTCGTCGCCACTCGACTCGAATACGGCTACAGTAAAATGTCACCCGCCACTGTGGAGAGAACCGAGCCATTGCCAAACCACCCACTCCCAATTAAAAGACACAACAACCGTCAGTACATCGTTCCAGATGGAAGTGTAGGTAGGTATGCTGATTAGGGTGTTCTAGAAAAAAAGTTAATGTTAGAGAATTCCTGGTGATCAACCCTAGAATAAAAGCTATGCTTGTCTTAATATTTTTCGTACCTTGTAGTTGTATCTTACATTTGCTTCTAAATTCCACTCTCAATCTATCACAGCTGATCTATTCGTTCACAGCATTTTTAAGAACCATAGAGGGACAAAAAAAAAATTTACCAACGCTTCCATTTCTCCATCATAGCACACCTTCCCGCAGGAGATGGCGTAGATGCAGGGGTTAATGCGGTCTACTGTGGGGCCAGTTTCAAATGCAACATCATTTACTCCCTCTTATCAAATATTATTTGTTCTACAAAAATGCTATGCATAGGCATATTTTCCATTATAGGGTTTCTGAGCATTGATTTTATTTCTGGGACACCCTAATACTGATACAAAACTACAGTAAAGGACAAGAAGGGGGTTGCTAGTCAGCTCAGCAGCTAACTCGGTGAAGACATGCGCTTCACCGCTGCTCGCTGGCGCCGTCCATCCAAAGCGTAAAGGATGTCTGTCTCGCAAAAACCGGGACGAGGTGGAAGATTTGCACCAATACATTCCTATGGCCAACACGATGACAGTCTCTCCCTGTGTGGAAAACATGCGAACTTGCGGGAACTTTGTGTGCTATGCTTTTCTAACTCTGCCTGCCTGTGATGGAGGCTGGGGTGGTTGTCATGGTAGCGCTTTCGATTTAGCTTTAGCTTCACACTCCATTCTCGATATGGTCGTCCTTGCTGAGTTGCGGGGGATTTTGACTTTTTTTTTCGTTTGAAGTCTTCAACATGAATGCCTATCTACTGCTTATAATATTGGAGAAAAGGATTTAAAATGCAAACTACGTATTTTACAGCAAAATTGCAAATATTTACAAGAAACTTGTATTGTACTACAGTAGTTCAAAACTAGGGGGTTCGAACTCGAACATTTAGATAGTTCAAATTGAACATAATCTTATCTTTTCCACGAGTGCTAACCGTTGTTTGTTTACTTGTCTCGCAGGAAACTACATTAATAGCGTACACCTAACATATTTCACACAAAGCTTCATTAGTTCAATGTAGACAATAAAACAAATAAAAAAACTTAATCTGAAAGTTTCTGGATGTTTGTAACTTAGAAATATATTTTAGAACAGTTGTAAAAGACTTATGCTTAATTTGGACAAATCTCAACTTTTCTTTAACAGTCGGCGGTTTCTGTGTAACATAAATTGTACAACAATTTTAAGCGTGATGAAATCATAACCAGGCATACTCCGATCGTTTTTACGAAAACTTGCGTTTGACAGCAGCCTGGCTGCTTGTTGATATTCAATTCGCATCCCCCAGGTTCAAAATATTTCCTTTAGTTCATTTAAATATTATTCCAAAAATAGTTAGTTCAACATAAATTCTCGAAGACTTATTCAAACAGACTCAAGTCAGAAAAGTAAACAAACTTACTTTATCAATCCTACGTGTTTCGAAGACGAAATTCTACACGTTCCGCTCTAAACCAACTCAATTTTTCACTTTTAGAACGTTTAATTTCCAGATTTACAAAACGACGAAAGTAAGATTCTTCGCAACCTAATCGTTACTTTCGCGGCACCGTTGGGACAAAGTGACTTAATCACGTATCGAAACAAAACACTACTTGAGTCGATTTTACACTGGTACAAAAACGTCGTAAGTAACTGATTGAAACGGCTTATCATTTTGTCATACATTTTTTGTGGGAACTGATAGGAACTACCTAGTGTTTTAACGCGAGTTGATTGCATGCAAAATTTGAAAGGTTGGGATTCTTCTTAATTAACTTTATTAAAACCGTATGAAAGTTACTTCGGTCGTTTTGTAAAAGTAATCGAGAAATATTGATTTTAAGTTCAAATACCAAATGAAAGGGGACAAAACGCATCTAAACTTTGCAGAAAGAAGTATGAAAATATTAAGGTGGAATGCACTGTTAGATAGACATCATGTTGCAGGGGTACTCTGAATATTTAAAATGATTTTTATCTGAGTTGACACTGGAATCCGTTGTTTCCTCTACTGGAAAATACCTCACACGTCACTGAGAATCAACCATTGTTCCTTAAGATGAACGCTCCTACACCTAAGAGATCTTAAAGCTCCTTAGAGATTATGGGAGGGAGTCGAAATAGGAGAGGGTGGGATGATAGATTTTAAGGAATTCTCAAATTATACAATCAGCCCAGTCCCCATTTTCACCCCTAATGCTATGCCCATCCAGAACTAGTCAATTGTTATCCTCCAAGAACCTCCTTGGACATTTAAAACTTTTAACATCATTAGGGGTCATGATAAGAAGAGCGAGGTCATAATGGAGTTTAAGGGGATTCGAAATTATTTGAGAACCCCTCAATCCCCACTTGCGCCCCTAGTGGAATCGGGTATGTTCCAATTGGAAAACCTATCAAACGGCCCTGAAACCATCAATTCTGTTCTACTTAAACCCTCTCGGACGCCAATAAGTTTCCCCTGAACCTCAATAGTCAATGTAAAAAAACGGCATAAAACGGCTTAGAATGGCTCAAAATTCTAAAAACTATATATGGCCATCGCGGTAAACGCGAGCAAAGCCAAGTGAGGATCGTAGGTTCGAATCCCACCAAGCGAGGAACTTTTCAGGTTGGAAATTTTCTCGACTTTACATAAAATAGAGCATATTCGTACATGCCAAAAGAAATAAACATGCAAAAATGGTTAATTAGTTAAGAAAGCTCTCAGTAAATAATTGGAAATGCTGATAAGAACACTAAGCTATGAAGCAGGCTTTACCTCAGTTTGGACGTAACGCCAGGAAGTAGAAGAAGAAAATTCCAAATACTAAATTCCAAATTCCAAAATCCAAAATCCAAAATCCAAAATCCAAAATCCAAAATCCAAAATCCAAAATCCAAAATCCAAAATCCAAAATCCAAAATCCAAAATCCAAAATCCAAAATCCAAAATCCAAAATCCAAAATCCAAAATCCAAAATCCAAAATCCAAAATCCAAAATCCAAAATCCAAAATCCAAAATCCAAAATCCAAAATCCAAAATCCAAAATCCAAAATCCAAAATTCAAAATCCAAAATCAAAGATTGAAAATCGAGAATTGACTAAACACGGCTTGAAACAGCCTAAAATGGCTTAAAACGGCTTAAAATAGCTTTAAACGGATTGAAACAGCTCGAAATGGCCAAACACGGCTTAAAACGGCCTAAAGAGGCTTAGAACTGCTTAAAACGGTTACAACAGCTTACGACGGTTGGTAATGGCTGAAAATAGCTTGAAACAGCTTAAAACGGCTGAAAACGGCTTGAAACGGATTGAAAATACTTGAAACGGCTTACAACGGTTTGAAACAGCTAAAAACGGATTACAACAGCTTTTAACGATTTAAAACGTCTTAAAACGGCTTGAAATGGCTTTAAACGGCTTGAAACGGATTAATTGCCGTGAATCGCAAGTCAGTCTCATCTGCAATTTCGTCAAAACTGAGTTGAGATTAGTTTTCAACATATCTTCCAATGCTCTTTCAGCTGCACTAATAAAATAATATGATTTGTTCGGAAAAATTAGGGAAAAAAGAGCAATTCAAATTGTCCGATAATAAAAAGTAACCGCAGTTCCACTACAGTTTTCCGCACCGTGTAACAAAAAAACGAATAATGTTTTAATCATCTTAATATATTTCTCGTGAAGATATCGTAGTGAACAATGGTTTAAATCAGCCTAAAATAGCTTATAATGGCTTGAAAAGGCTCAAAACGACTTAAAACGGCTTGAAATTGCTCAAAACGGCTTACAACTGCCTAAAATTACCCAAAACGGCTTTGAATGGCCCAAAATAGCTTTGTCAAAACGACATTAAACGACTTGAAATAGATTAAAACGGCTTAAAACAGTTCGAAACAGCTTTAAACGGTTTTAAACGGCTTAAACAGCTTAAAACGGCTTACAACAGTTTACAACGGTATGAAACGGCTTGATACGGCTTAAAACGGCTTAAAATGTCCTAAACGACTTCAAACGGCTTTAAACGGCTCAAAACGGCTTGAAATGACTAAAAGTTTCAAACCGTTTTTAGCCAGTTTAAGCAGTTTTAGGCCGTATCAAACCGTTTTAGGCCGTTTTAAGCCATTTCAAGCCGTTTTAAGCAGTTTCAAGCCATTTTAAGCAAATTCAGGCAATTCTAAGCAGTTTTAAGCTCTAAATCCGTTAAAGTCGTTTTAAATCGTTTGAAGCTGTTTGAAGCGTCTTGAACTAGTTTTTAGCACTTTTAAGCCGGTTTAAGCCGTTTAAAGTCGTTTCAAGCTGTTTATAGTTGTTTCAAGCAGTTTGAAGCCGTTTGAAGCCATTTTAAGCCGTATTAGGGTTGGAACGGCCTAAAATTGCCCAAAATGGCTTGATTGGCATAAAACTGCTTAAAACTACTTCAAGAAGCTTCAAACGGCATAAAACGACCTAAACGGTTTTACGGCTTAAAACTACTTGAAACTGTCTGAATTTGTTTAAATTGGCTTATCACAGCTTCAACGGCTTAAAATGTCTAAAAGCGGCTGAAAACGGTTTGTAATGGCTTAAAACGGCTTTCAACAGCCTTAAACGGTGTAATGCAGCATAAATGGACAATATGTAAAATTTACGAATCTTTCAATAAAATGGTTACTGAAACATGGCTAGGCAGCATCCATTTATTACGTAACGCTAACATTGAATTTCATTTTGAGGTTTCTCCAATTTAAAATTTGAACTCACATCAAGAAAAAATGTTCGTCTCGGTTTTTTTTCGGCCAAATAAGTGATGAAAAGTGAATAAGTTTCAGACCTTTCACCTAAATTTTATTAATTTTTTTCAAAGTTTATAAGATTGCGATTCTAACGTCGCACCGATTTAAAAAATTTGTCAATCGAATGACAAAAAAAATAGCCATATTTTCTTCCGCGTATTTTATGAAATGAAAATATTTAATGCTAAAAATTAGTTATCTATAATCATTTTTTTATCTTTTTTCGCATTGCAACGAACCCTGATGAAAATTCTTGAGGCTCCAGATATTACTAGTACTTTTCCACAGGTTTACATATCCTTATAAGAAAAGCTTCAGCCTTTTCTTTTTGACAGCGGTTTTCAGATCGTGCTCCCAGGAGCACTTGGTGCTCTGTGAAGTCTTGACAGGTGCTTCGCGAAACTTCTAAAATTTTCTTCAGGTGCTCCCTAATATCACAGCTTTTTGGGCTAAAAATCCACTATAATTTACGTTAAACATAAATATTTAACAAAGCCAAACATGCTGGTTGTGGTCACTTTACCAAATTTTAAGCTAAAATACTGTCTCTAGATTTGTGTTCTTGAAGATTTGAGTGCTAGCTTCGATTGATTTGGTAATGGCTATTTTGCTTGAAACTTGAATGCTGCTTTCGAATGGCTTTCTTATTCTAGTAGTCGAAGTACACTTACTAGATTCCCTAGATAGTATTACTAGATTCCCGACGTTTCGGCCGTTGCGTTTTGGCCATTTTTAAGGGTCGTAAGGTCTGTCGTCTCCCGTTAAAAAAAGGTTGTTGTCTGATTGGCGATGAAGAGCGCCTGATCATACCTGCGTTTTGGTTTCTAGGTTCAACAACGGATTTTGTATATGCCACACAACACTACAACGACTTCTATGGGCAAACATTTAAGGAATACAAAATAAGAAATTTGTCGCTAAAAGTACGTGATCAGATTTCCGAATTTAAAACCGAGGCTTGAAAAATTCTGAGCGGTATCAGTTCTGCGGTTTTGATCATCTAATTTGGAAGCTTTTGAAGGAAAACCTAATATAATTCCATCTGTGTACTGAATTGTCTCAGTTTTAGTTTGAAATGGAGCAGCTTGCTACCTCACAGAGAGCATATCTTCTCATATTAGAATCAACTGCTTTAAAAAAATATCACAATTTTAAAGATGTAACTAACACAATTTATTAAGTTGGAATAATAGGATTGATTTATGCGCGTCGAAAACTCCGAATTTCAAATCAAGTCGCAACTGTTCAATGATAAATACTGCTCCGCAAGCCGAAAAGTCTGAAAACCCCCTGCTTTATGGTTTATCAAACTTTTTTCAGGAATAAGTACAAACACTGCTCCAAAGATCCCTCCAGAAATTAAAATATTTGAATTATTTTCAAAATATACTAGAGAAATTCCTTCAAAATTCTAAAAATCATTGAAGAAAAGTTGTTATGTCAATTGTTTTCAGTAATAATTTCAACCAATTTAAGAACCACTTCTTCAGATATTACAACACAGGTTATCCTAGGAATTGCTGTATTAATTATTTCAGGGATTGTTCCTCGAAGTCAAATAGAATTTTTTCAGGGAGTTTCACAATAAAATTATTTTAACTTACTGCAGAAACTTTGAATCTTTTAAAATTTTTGATTATTTTTTTTAAGTAAATTTTCCATAATTTCTTTAATTTGATAGTCCATCAATGGTATAAGATCACAAATTGCTGCAGAAATTATACCTGTAACTCCTCCAACAGTTCCACTCGAGATTTCCAAGGATTTTCTCTAAAAAATCTAGCAGGGTTTCGTTTAGTAAATTTTCAATTAATTGTTTCAACAGTTTTTCTGTCGACTTATTTAAGAGTCCAGAGAAATCCTTAAAATAAGGAATCTTTAAAAGACTCCTTTTTCGTTGTAATTTATAATGGTTTTCACCAGTATCAGTTATATCTCTGGAACTTATTTCAGGAATAGCTCCAGTTTCAAGATTGAAGAGGAATCAATTAACGATATATAGAAAAAAATAATCCATTGCTGAAGGAAACTTTGATCATGTAGATAAATTAACGATTAAATAAACATTAAATACACATACCTAATAATAATTGGAGTTTTGTCACGACCCAAGCAGCACAGCTTGTTCAACTCAAGAATAATTTTTTTTTTTTTTTGAAACTAATGAGAGTTGTCAATTGTTGAAAATATGACTTACAATTCACTGAATAGCAACGCAAAAAGCGCAAGAGGCGTAGTCTGTTTGCAACATATTTAAGTAATATCGAATTTGCTTATTTATGGCAAAATACTTAAAAGAAAAAAATGAAAACAAAAATATGAACGAGAATCGAACTTCCGACCTCAATATCACCATTCTTCTCCTCTACTCACTACTCCACCAGCTTTTCGAACAATTGCTTCGCCAATGCACTATTAAAGCGACCACATAGCCCATTAATCAATATTTGTTGCTTATAACTTGACTGCACCATTTGGAATTCAAGTTCATTACCGGCGAAATTACGCCACGCCTAAAATAGTCTAAAATGTTCGCAAAAACTTCCGCGCAACACATGAGAAACACCTTTTAACAAAACAAGCTGTTGCTAGATCATGCTTAGGTGCCACTCAACCCTATTGCAACTGGATTGAAACGAACAGCTAGCTGTCAAACACGTAGTTTAGTGCAACTTTCTCGCAACTGGGATGAATCTTCTTGAGTTGTGGGTATGGGAACGAAAGTTGAATACAAGTTTCAGATGCTTTTAATGAAAGTAATTTGGAACATAACAGCAAAACCGTCAATTTGGGCAAAATTTCAAGAGTTTGTTTCAAAAGTTTCTGAAAACATCTTGATAAATTTGACTTCATTGATATTTGCAAGAGACATTTGCAGCAAATCTTGTCGTTTCAACAATGTTGAACGTCAAACAAGGAGTGAAATGTATGTCCGTTGAAAAAACAATGAAACTTCATGAGCCTTAATATTGATATGCAACCGCACTTGAACCAGGTAAGTTCCAGATGTTTTTATTGATACGCGATTGAAACCATTTTTGAAAAGTATCTCTTTGGAAGATGTTTCGCGTGCTACTTGGGGAGGAATTCCCACACAAAAAGACCCTTTGAGATAGATTTGGTTGGATTCTCTGCTCAGTCTGTTTTTACTCATGTTTCTCAGGCATTAGGTCCTCCAAGTTCATATGTTCATATTTAATTCCTAAATAAAGGGTTAAAAACGACTTGAATAATAAATTAACTCAAGTCCCATTATTTTCCATCGCGAATCTTAATGTTAATTGAAAGGATATTATGATTTCGCTTAATCGTATGTTAGCTTAGCGGCAGACTTCTATTTTGAAGGGCCACCGATTATGACTCCGCACCGGGCCCCGAAAACCCTAGCTACGCCACTGTTTTTAAGAGGGTTTACCCAAAACTACTTTTGCACACGAGTGTAGAAGAGATAGTGCTGTGTACGAAATTATTTGAACATTATTGTGATTCTCGATAGTGTAAAAATCTTATTTTGAGATTTGTGATTCATAAGAATTCATCAAAAGCTACCTGTTTTCATAAAAAAATAAATGCTGGTCAAGTTAAATAGAAAAACATTTTAGTTTTTTGGCTGTTCTCATACTATTAATATGAGTAATTTAAAGTTTATTTGACACGGTAAGTACTGTAAATATTCTATATTTCATAAAGATATGCACTGAGCTGTTGTACCCTACATCATGCAAGAAACATCCATATTTCTGGATGCTCTTCACGCGATTGTTCCACCACCCCATCAAACGTAATAGCAAAACCATCTCCACATATCCTAGGATTATCCCTCCATCAGCATTAGAGGCGTATCAGTCGACGTGTTAAGGTGTCAAATTGGTGTACCTGACACAACACAAAATGCCCTGCCATGCCATGCTGAGTGCGTGGGGCGGCCCCGTCTTAATCCTTTAATGGAAACCCAATCACCCGTCAGGGCCATTTTCTCAGTATACCGTCTTCCTCGAGTTGAGATGCTCACCCGGCCGTACCATAAATATTAATACACATTTAGGGGCGAATGGGCGCTTCCACTTCGTGTCAGAGCTAGAATTTGCTTCAAGATCCCGTCCGGCAGTTCCTTTTTTTCACCATCTAGAGAGCCAAACCAAAAGGTGCGAATGTGTTAGGTTGGTGAAATAAACATAAAGTTAGGATTACACATCGGCGGCTGAGTATTGCGATGAGAGGAAGGCATTTGTGGGTCATGCAAATATTTGTCCACTCAGAGGGCCCATAAGTTCCTTTTCGCTGTGGATGGCGGAGTAGGTGTCAAACGGAAAAGGCTCCCATAAAGCGTCAATATTATGGCGTGGCTACCACCATCAAGAAAGCAGACCCGATCTACGGCTGGGCTCTGCATGCGATGATTTAATTAAGCTGTAGGCGTTGGTTGCACCGGTTCGACTAGCGGCGAAGGATATCATCGATTGTTTGTGTGGCCGTTTTGAGCGTTTGTTTGGTCTCCCGCGGAGCTGCCCCGGCTTATGATTGATGGAATGAAGTTCGGTTTGAGGCCGGTTTGTGAACCGTTGAAGTTACGATTATTGGGAAAATATGGAAATTCGGACCGCGGACAGTTGAAAGTGACTGAATGTTTATTTATACAGCGTATTGTTTGTCTTGATTGATATCGTTATATGAGTTGGGGTAATTGACTTGGAGAATAAAATAAACGGGTCGGCTGGTTTGTGGTCATAAGAAAGCCCATTTAGATGAATTATTTTTTCTTCTGTTGCTAGAAAATTTCCTGTTGAGACTATTCAATTTCATATCGTGTCAATCACTCAGAAAAAAATACCGTCATATGAAGGGCCGAAAAGGGGGTGGCGGACCCGTAAGCAGAGACACTAACGCGAATAATAAGGATCACGGAGCTTGTTCAGCTTTTTTTTTATAAAAAAGGCGCATCAAACCCATTGCAAGTTTTGGAGATATGCACTTATCTACAATTTGTTCGATGACAATACTGCAAAAAATGCCAAGGTATCTTTTACTCTTCACTTCATCCGTGACATTCCTTCCTATTCAGAATAATTCAACAAATACCCCGAGAGCCCCAGAAAGCTGACGACAAATCGATTCAGCTCTCGTCTCTCAATGACAAAACTTTTTCGCAGCCCATATTGCGAAGCCGTTTGGCGGACGCGGTCCCGACATCATCCAGAATACGTACTTATGGAAAACGACCGAGCTAAGTGCCATTTGACAGAACGTTAGAACGGTTCATTTTCAGCATCTCTTTAATTACTCTGCTCCGTTCTTGTTTTGGGCGCGACGCGAAGGGGTGGAGTGTCGTGGGTTGACGGGGGCATCACGAAGAAAAAGCCATTTTGAGAAGTCTTTTAGCGTAATTGAGTTTTCCAACAACTTCCAGTTCACTCCCATCCTCTTAGTCCTAGACAGTCGATGTCGGTTCGCTCCGAATAACGATGACACCTCGAATGGCCACACGTCGCGTATCGATTTTTCTGCCGTGATATTTATATCTTTATTATTGGTATTTGTTATAACGTTACACCTCTTCGATTTCCATTCCGCCCTCCCTTTTTGCTCCTGGGGCTCTTTCAGAGAGTTCAACTTCGTCCTTTCCTTCGGTTTTGTCGTCGTCTTCTCCAACGACGATTGTGGCGATGGTATCAATTTCATCAAATCATAATTTATAGATTACCATCGTAGACGTCTTCGTCTTGGTCTTCGTTTTCTTGTCGTTTGACTCAATCGACCGCTGCAAATGGGTGGGAGGTAGACGACATTACGCTGAATCTGGTGGGTGGTAGAAGCGCAAGTCAACACGAACCAGGAATGGGACTTTATTTATTGTCCCGTCTGTACACTTGCCAAGGATTTCGAGTACTTCTTACATTGTAAGTTTACAGGGGAAAACAAACATGGAGGGGAGATGCTTTGGCTGCTTCTGTGTGATGGCTACCATTGCTCATGTGCTGTTGAGTTGTTTACTGCAATGGGCACATATTTTGACAGGGTCGTGAAATAAAAGCTGGATGGTATTTTCACAGTGGATAAAAACATATGAGTACACGACTATGGTGTCTTACAAATTATCGTCAGTATTCAATGCGATTCCAAGGAAATCCTACTAGCAATTTTACCCAAAGATTCCTACAGGAATTTCATTAGAAACTTCTTCACGGATTTCTAATCCAGATATTCGAGCATAATTTCCTCCAGGGGTTCATCACAAAGATTTTCTACAAGGGTTCCTCTAGAAATTCCTTCAGAGATTTCTTTCGAAATACCACCAAGAAATAATCCAGGAATTCTTCCAATCCGAATGATTCTTCGAAGAGTTTCTCCAAAGATTCCTCAAGGGATTCCACCAGCGATTCTATCAGGGGTGTTCTTCAAAAAAATATATCCTCAGCCCCTCTCTCAAGAATCACGCCAGCAATTTCTCCAGGGATCAAAGAATCCTTTCATGGATTTCTCCAGAAATTTTACCAGAATTTTCTCCAAAAAAATCCATCAGGTGTTCCTTTTAGGATTCCACCCAGGTTTCTTTCTCTCTAATCTAAGCAATTCCTCTTGAGATTCCTCCAGGGTTCCTCTAGGAATTCCACCATGATTTTTTTCAGGGATTCTTCCTGGTTAAGTGTAAAAGCTTTCTCATACTTTGAATCAAGTATTTCACCATAAACTTCTACAGGGATCCCTTCATCGACTGGTGGAAAGGATTCTTCCACGGATTCCACAAATAACTCTGCGGAACACGTTTTTGTGTCAAGCACTATAATACCACCATTTACTTAATTAAGGTTGCTGCGTTCATTGTCGTTTTCAATAATATTGTAGCACGTCTAATTTTTGAGATATTGCCTGCCGAAAATGCAAAATTTGACTAAGTTTTCCAGCTTTTATTTATATGCTTAATTTGCCTCAGAACTAAAATTTCATTTGTATATCAATTCTTATCAACAAAGTTTATAATTCTTTCGATGATCAATAGTTATTTTTTAATAATTTAGAAACATAGTACGAACGAAACCTGTAAAATTATAGCGAGTCGAATGTAACAAAATGACTCCATCATATATGATAGATATTTATGTGCGATCTTAAAATTACATTGCTGCTGGTTCGAAAATGAGCTTTAATTGGTTACCAATCTAAATTGAATACATAAAAAAAAGTTCGTAACGGGATTTGAACTCGCGACATCTGGAGTAATAGCTACACGCCCGAGCTTTCTCGGCTATTGTATTGTATGTAAATCATTTTATTGGATCATATTTATAAATATAATGAAAATTGAAACTTTAATTCGTTGATTTCTCCGGTATATCCACATTCTTGGAAATTCTCCATCCTTGGCTTTGTTCTGTATCTTCCTGCTCCGGATTGCTCTTAAATTGCCCCTTTTCGTTGATTTTTGAAGGCATTGCTTTTGTGAAAAGTCGAATTAGTCTTTGTTATACAAATTTTGTGCACAAAATAACTACTTACACTGATTCTTTAAAGTAATTGATGGAATATAATCCGCGACAAAAATCTTCCACAGTTTTTGCTTTAAATAACGACAAGTGGTTTCTTTACCCATTATTATGAACGGAACTCTTTCCTTCAGAAGATTCAAATGTACCCTTTTTAATGTCAGAAAATAATACCCTTTTTCTGACAGCTCAGTACTAACAATGAAAATGGGTACAAGAAACCCATTTAAGGGGTACTTCAAAGTTAGCGTGTGGAGCGTTTTCTCAGTCGCGTGATTGTTGAGCGTGGTTGGTTGGGTTTGTTTTGTGGCAGATTCATGTAAATTTGTAGCGGATTTAACTGAAATATAGTTGGAAGGGCCCTGATTGGTTGACAGATGGTCATACAGTCAACCCTCCATGAGTCGATGTTGAAGGGACCATCGATTCATGGAAATATCGAGTCATGGAACAGCAATGCTATGGAGAGCCGTTTGAGGGGACCATCATAGTAACCATGAAATTTGATTTTTAATATGATTCCATGAGTCGATATCGAGTAATGGAACATCGACTCATGGAGGTTTAACTGTATTTACTTGAGCTGTTGGCTAACGCTTGTAATTTTCAAATGCCTGCCACAATTTTCCGTCGATGTCCAAATTGCGTGCTGCTTAATATTCACAAATTTTTGCTGTGAAAGTATTATATTTTGCATTACACAGCGGCCGTAAAGAAAAGGGTATTTTACTGTTTTCCATTAAAAAAATGACCAAGTTTGATGACTTGGATCTTGGCTCATAGAGCTCCGATTGGGCTTAAATTTCTACCGCAACTATAAAATAATTTGAATTTGTGCAGCAAAAAATTCACAACTTTTCGATCACCCAGTTAAAAGTTATCGCAAATGCCCCATCTCGTAAAGACGGGGTTGGTGGTCTGATGGCTGCCGTTTCTACTTCATATGCAGAAGGTCATGGGTTCAATCCCAGGCCCGTCCCTTTCCTCGTACTTTGTAGTTGTATATCTCTCACTTGCTTCTATCTTCCATTCTAAATATATCACACTCAAACTATTCGTTCATAGCAAACGCTAGAACCAGAGACGGACAAGAAACCGTTTCCCTAACGCTTCCTACTTCCACGCGCACGCCTTTCTTACGCCTGATACATAGGCAGTCTGCTAACCACAAAAGCAAACCTCCTGCCATGCCTTTCTACCAATCCATACACTCCCGCATGAACTGGCGTAGATGCAGTGGAATATACGGTCTACGTGGGAGCCCGTTCAATGCATCATCAATTCCTCCCCCTTCCCCCTCATTGGTCTGCATTCTGACGTGGCAGGTGCCATTGTTGCCTAAACATAGAAGATCACCAGCACTTATACACTGAGGATGCCTGTTAGTCCCAAACAGTCATTCGGTTGGTTCCATGTGTAAGTGCAGCTGATCTGGCGATTCTGGAGTAGCATCCACGGGCGGCCAATCAAGCTCAAGCTCAAGCTCAAGCTAATGCCCCATCTCGTAAAAAAATATTACATTTTTCATTTTGAACTATTTTTGAAACGAAAGGATTAAGATATACTCTTCGACAAAAATGTATGTTTAACCCTCTAATACCCAACCCCGCCTTTAGACGGGGTACACTTTGGAATTTTGAGTATATTTTCGTAGCTCGGAAAACAAAACGATTTTATTTTTGGCTTAAACCTTGTCTCATAACACGCATATAAGAAAAGTTTTTTATGACTCTTGAAACTTTTTTGTATTTTTTAAAATTGTTTGAAAAATTGTATTCTTATATAACCTTAATATATATAATATATAACATTTAACGTGTAATATAAAAAATCGTACATTTTACGTTTTTCTACGATAAACCTACCACAGAAGGAAAGCTTGGTGGTATTAAAATACTTTCAAACCTGTTTTTCCGTTAATTACACGGAAAATTTAAAAAAATACTAGAAAAAATTAAAAATTTAATATTTTTAATAGCACTGCAAAAACTTGAATTTTTATTTTTGTCAAAAATCAGTAACTAGAAGAGGCTTCAGGAAACAATGAAAAATGATAGGGATGTTCAAAAATGAAAATTATAAAAATCAAAAACCAAAATTCATAGATTTGCGAATTGAAATAAATTATTGTCCAAAACGTGTTTAGAACGATTTTAGATAACTAAAAAAATATATTTAGAACGAAAATAAAAACTTGGGTATTAGAGGGTTAAATATCCCAAGTAACCATAAGCACTAATAATAAGCCCTTGATCAGCATCATAGATGCGTTCATGCATTATAATAGAACCACAAATGCTTACACACCTTATAACTTCCGCTGCATAGAAACCCTATTACAGCATCATTAATGCTTCTAAGCCTGATGCATACAGGCATTAAATAAGCACTATATTGGCTTTATATTCGAATACAGGGCATGTTTAAATGCCATCCAGTGTTTTGACAGATAAACCACGTGCTTTGTGTTTGCATATAGTGGTAAGAGGGAGTCAAACATAAATCTTCTCACTACTACAATTGCAGGTTTTATGACGGGGAAAAGTGATGGTTTAAATTGGTCACTTTTCTTTCCAATACTATTCAGCTTATGTGGCCGTAGGAGCAAAGAAGCAGGACAACAACTCAACAATACGGGTGTCGCAGGTTCGAGACGCAAAATGAGGAAATTCATCATCATAAAACGAGGATCAAAATGTGGCAATTGCAAATCCTCAAAAAAATGAAAACTAACAAAACGAATATGTCTGATACGGAGAAGTACTATTTGTATCATTTTATTACATTTTTTGCATACTATTAGAGGTTTCCGTTTTCATTCATTCATTTATTTATCTCGTGTACCAGTTGCTTGGCCGCATACGCGAAAGCACAAAATATTCGCCCTTAAAACCTGGCGAAAACAACTGACGTTTCTCACGTGGTCTTATATCAGCATTAGTGGTGCAGAGAAGCACGGTTATATCTTGGCACTATAATGGCACGCTATTTCGCCTTTTCTGGCATTATAATAGCATTATACTGCCCATAACTGCAAAACAGTCACATTCGACATTTTTGACAAAATGGAGTTAATACCATGGAGAGTCATCAAATGATAAATACTTTCGATCAACTTACTGAAATCTGTGAGATTGTTCTAGAAAATTCGAAAAAAATACCAAGTTGTTTTGTCACATTGGTAATTATAACCGCATAACAGTCACATTGAGATTATAAATGAGACTCGTTTTGTGATATCTATGAAATTTCTATCAGAATTATTTTCTGACAATTCATCTAGTATGCGATATGAATTGTACAAAATATCAGCCTCAAATAAGCATTTTTGAGTTCCTGGTAATTTTTAGAAATTTAAGTTTCCTCTCATACTGCCATAAAATGCACACTTATTATTTCATTTACTCAATGCCTACTTTTGTCGAATGTTACAAATATGCAGTTATGGGCAGTATATGCGTATATAAAACTGACATGCATCAAATGATTACCCTATATGCGCATATAATGCTATTACCGTGCCGCATTATCGTGCTTACTGGTTACTTGGGTAAGAAAAACAAGTATGTTTTTTCTGTAAAATTCATATTTTTGAAAATATATCAAAACCAAATTTGTGATATTTCATTCAATTGGGACATTTGCGATAACTTCAAGTGTGATCAAAATGAAGTGATTTTATTACTGCACAAATTTCAAGTTATTTCTTAGTGGCAGTAGAAATTTCAAATCTATCGGATCTCTAGGATTTAAGATCCAAGTTTTCAAACTTAGCCATTTTGTATGAAGAACGGCTAAATGATCTTTTTTTCGCCGGTCACTGTAAGAGAAACGCAGAAATTTATGTGGAGACTGCAAACATGTCGAAGATATCGATTAAATCTAAACTTTATCATGCTATTTAAACCGAATTATACCGGAAATGAAGGTTTAGGTCCTATTTCGCATGTTTGGTGGATTAGATATGAAACTTTAGCAAACTGTAGTTAAAAATTTTAAAGTGCTGAAGCATTTCTGCTAACTGCATCAGTTTAGCAACCTCAAATCTATTATAGACACGTTATTTGGTCCTTGAGACACGTAAAACGATCATTTTTGATTTTATCTAAAAAAATTTCAGGGGTCCTGCCAAAGATCCCTCCAGGATTTTCATTAGGAATTCTACCAAGGTTTTTTCCAGGATTCCCGCTTGTATTTTTTTTAAATGTTTCTTTCATGAATTCAACCAGGAATTTCTTCAGAGATTCCTCAAGGCATTTCTCCAGGGAGTCATCGAGTATGTTTTTTTTTTCAGAAAACTACCCAGGAATTCTTCCAAACAATTTTACAGAGATTTCACACAAGCATTTCCTCATATTTTTTCTTTAAAAAATCGTTCAGAAAATTCCCAGCGATTTCTCCAGAACTTTCTCTAATAATTCCTCAAGGGATTCTACCAGAGATGATCTATGGATCCTGGTCTTGCGAATACGATCCGGTAGGGAATAATAACACGAAAGGAGATACGTTCTTGTTCACAATTTATTTCAGACTGATTTGTACATGATAACGATATCATACAAATACTTCGTTTTCCCTATAGAACTTGTCTAGAATGTTCAAGTGGTGCATTGTTGTTGTAAGGATGGTTTGCAGGCAACAGTTAGCCTATTAATTGCAATATAAATAAACAATTGGTCTTGTCGATCTGGAAAGATCGAAAGGTAAGTTGATTTCATGGTAATTTAACACTGAATTTATTTGTTTTACGCTTCTAGGTATGGCACACGAATATATGTATGAGGAATGAGTGTTGCCAGTATGGCTGATTTGTCGTGTGTTCGTAGACCAAATATGAGGCATGCTCGTCCACCGGTGTGGTGCGGCATGATCCACCCCGGGGGCTTGTTGTAGGTCCTTTTATCGTGTTCTCTAGTGATTTCTCCAGGGATGCTTTCAGGGGTTCTTCCAGACCTATGTCGCGAAATTTCTTCAGGGACTCCTTCAAGCATTCCTTCAGTGATTCTTTCAGATTTTCCAGGATTTCTCCAGAGATAATTTCTCCACAGATTTCTCCAGGAATTCCTCCAGGGATCCTCCATCGATCTCTAAGGGATTCCTTCACTGAATTCTTCAAGGGTTCCTCCAGGGATTCCTCCAGAGTTTCATCTAGAGATGCCTCCAGGGATTCTTTCAAGAATTTCTTCAGGGATTTGAAGATTTCCTCAAGGTTTTTTTTTTTTGTTTTGAGATTATGACGGTAAATTTTACACCGATTTTTCCTAAAGCTACTCCGGAAATTGTTTTGAAAGATCATCCAGAGATTTCTAGACATGGAGGTTTCTTTCGAGGTATTTAAAGAAATTTGTACAATACCCTGGATGATATCTCTAGAATATTCTTTGGAAGTGTTACTGGAGGAAACACTGAACAATATTCTTGACATTTCACTATGGGCGGTTTCAAAACAGACTGGCGGCCAAAAATATTTTCTCAATCTCATGTTGTATTTATGAGATTTGTGATACAAATTTGATGTTTTATTTTCAAAAACAAGTTTTCGAGACTATCTTTTGAATAGGGCCTAATGCGAAGTAATAAGTTTTGTTACTATTGATGCATATAAACCATTTATGCGATTAACGTTGTAAACATTAGAACTTACATAGAAATTATTATATGAATGATTTACCGATATTCAATTACACTATGGATTATTTTTTAGCTATTTTTAATAGAAATGCTTTGTTGTTGTTAGAAATATTGGAAAAATTCAAAAAGTCCTAAATTAAAAAAGTGAAAATTTGTGCAGCTGAATCCTTCACGAGCCTTTAGTTTACATCTTAAAGTATCCTTGGAAACAAATTTTAGCCTGGGACAACTTGGGACAAAAAAGTATGGGATGTGTAAAGTTTCGATAAAAA
Organism: Aedes aegypti; assembly: GCF_002204515.2. Classification (NCBI taxonomy): domain Eukaryota; kingdom Metazoa; phylum Arthropoda; class Insecta; order Diptera; family Culicidae; genus Aedes; species Aedes aegypti. The sequence goes on from NC_035108.1 coordinate 346,977,803, forward strand.
ATCAAATATATTTTTTCAGTGCACTCCCCGCATTTTTTCCGGTCTAAAGTACGAATTTTTATTTCATTTTATTTTTCTAAGATAGCTTTTTGAATAAGCTTTCGGACAGTGTATGAAGATCTGTATAAAATATTACGATTATGCGGTATATTGTATTCAATATGTACCTTGTGTTTGTACTAAATTTATTATTTTTCTCAAAAACTCCTACTTTGACTTACGGTATCAATTAAACTATAAAAGATCTTACCTTGATATTCCAGGAATATCTTAATAGAAGTGTTTACTATGGAATGATGTACAAGAAAAATCTATCGAAACAAGTCATTTTTTCGATTATTGACCACCTGATCGCCCATAGTGCATTTATAGTATTCTGGTTAGTAGTGATTAGAGTCCGCGGCTACAAAGCAAAGCGTATAAGTGAACATCGGTTTGAAAACCGGTCCATTTGGACCTCGATTACAACTGCGGTTCAAATTCGGGTGTAAATATTCGGTCGCATCAGAACGATGACACAAAACGTACAAACTGAAAACAGTTGAAATCCACGCTTATCTATTTCTACTTATCGTGTCTTGTTGTATGGTATAGTAAAATCCTTGGTTGTTTCATAAAGTTACCGCTAAATGTAACCCAAAATACTGATCTTAGTTGATTTGCTTAAATAAAATATTTATTCAAGCCTCAAGGGTCTTGCGATTTGTACCAAGAAGTTCCATATATGATCGTAGAAATTTATCTGCGTGGATTTCAACCGTTCTATATCTATTTGCTTTGTGCTTTGCTATTTGAACCTAAGTTTGAACCGAAGTTGTAAGGTTCAAACCAAAGTTGAACATCGGCTATAACCATGGGAAGACAGTGTAAAACTACATCATCATCATATAAGTTTATGCGAAATGTCACGTTTTCAGTTAGATTCCATGTTGGTTTACGCGATGAGTAGCGGAAGTTTACTACACATCCCGGTCAACCAGTTAGTGATTTTCGATAGCGATCGATATAGATTCGTATTGAACCGTTAGCGATCGCCATCGTTGGTCAAAGATCTATAAAGAATTATAAAGACTGGTTGGTCGGGATAGATGTAGTTTTTCAAGATGTTTAGTATAAATTTACTACGGATCTGGCATTCGATTTATGTGTATGATTTCATGCTAAAAATTAAATGGATTTTTCTATCTGTACAGAAACAGATCCCTTCAGGAATTGCTCCTAAAATTCCTTCAAGGATTTTTAACTTTTAATTTAATTGTTTAAATACTTATTAAAGGACTTCAAGGGACATTCTTCGGGGAATACAAAAGGAATTCTTACAGGCTTTCCAGTGATTTCATTTCAGAGAATATAGCGATTTCTGCAACAGGATCTGTTGAACGTGGACCAAAATCGAAGTTGGATGGACATAGCCATGGATCGAGTAAATTAACGTAACATCGTTAGCAGTGTTTTATTGATGTAACACAAAGAAAATAAAATGAAACCAGGTTTTCTACAAGGATTCCAAGATGTATTTACTCAGGGGTTCGTATAGAAATTCCTTCAGAAATTTCTACAAGGACTCAAATAGGCATTGATGATTCCTACAAAGATTTTCAAGAGATGGATTCCCACAGATATTCCTAGAAGGATATTTTCATGCAATGCGAGCTATTCCAGAAATTAATAAAAAATGACCTTCAAGGATACCGTAAAAATTTTCTTCACGAACTCCAACAATCATTTCTCTCTTCCTTCTCTTGTTGTCAAAACCTTAAGAGATTCCTCCATTTATCATTCATTGATTTTTCCTTCAGAGATTTGTACATTGGTACCTACAGGGAGATTATCTCAAGGATTTCATCAAGGAATGCAAAGAACAATCTTTCAGGCTTTCGTCCAAAGATTTCTAAGATTTTAATTATACATAATTCTACAAGAAGTATTTCTCCAGAGATTCGTATAGAATTTTTACAAAGACTCCAAAAGCATTGGTGATTCCTACAAGAATTTCCAAGAGAGGGATTCCTACAGAGAATCCTATAGGGAATCCAAGAAGGATTTTTTCATGCAATATGAGCTACCCCAGAAGTTAATAAGAAATGACCTTCAAGTATTACATGAGCGTTCCCTTCAACGATTATTTTTGGAATTCCTCCAAAGTTTGTTCACGAACTCATCAAACAAATCCTCTATTGCTTCCTTAATACATCATTCATTGATTTTTCAAGTGATCACTTTGGAATTCGTTCAGGGTTTCCTCCATGTACAGATTTCTCCAGGAATTGCTCATTTATTTCCACCAACATTTTTATTTACTTTTAAATTTATGTTTCAAACTATGTTGGTTACATGTGAAAGGTGTTGAATTAAGGAATCAGTAGAGATCATGGATCATGGATGCCTTCAGACATTTCGACATGTATTGCTACAGGAATTCCGAAGCAGATTCTTTCAGGGAACCTGATAGAGATTTACACAGAGATTCCACTAGGGAATCCCAAAGATAATCTTACAGCTTTTCCTCTAGTGATTTTTCAAAGACGAAGACTTATATGTAAATTTCAAGAGGTACATATTTCTCTTCAGAAATTCGTAAAGAAATTCCTTCAGGAATTTCTATAGAGATTTCAAGAGGCAACAGATTTCATCAAAGAATTCATGACTTCAATCATAAGTTTGTCCAGGAACTTCTCCAGTGATTTTTGCAAAGAGTCCAAGAGATATTCATTATTGGATTGCTACAGAATTCCATCCGGATTTTCCTATAAGATTTCTACAGAAATTCAAAGACAGATTGCTCCACATATTCCTACAGGGATTTCAACAGGGAACTCAAAAAGGATTTTTCCATGCGTTTCTCCGGTGATTTTTCTAGAGATTCTTTCAGAGATTTTCCAGGAATTTCTACAGGTATCATTTCAAGAACTCTATCAAAGATTTCTCCAGATATTTCTCCTGGGAGGCTTCAGGGAGTATTGCAAAAAACATCCAGGGATTTTACCAGCGACTACTGAAAAGATTATTTCATAGACCCCTACGTGGACTCAAGAAGGGTTAAATCAAGGATTCCTCCATGGATTCATTCATTTCATTCCTATCCAATATCTGGAGTAAGGTTTTCATAAAAAATTAAAGAAAAAATCTAAGTAAAATCCGTAAGGAAGTCAATGGAGATCATTCGATACTTCTGCGGAAACGAAACTTCCATTGAGTCTATGGTTGAGACTATTGTGCAGATTTTTTGGGAAAATGATATCAAGATTGTTGTGGAGATTCCTGCGGATGTGTTTGCGAAACTATCTACTGAGACTGTGTAGAATGAAGTTGCTTGTTGATGACACAACATTTATTTGTGGCTTATTAAACTGCACAGCGTAACAAAAATGACATGTTTGTGTGTCTCAAGGATCAAATTAAATATGTGTAGATTTTGGGTAGCTGAATCTGAAGCCGTTCTCGGAAATGTTCCAACACGTCACAATTTTTAGCTACAGGTCGCCAAAGTTGTATAAAACATTGGTTTAATTGATGTTCGCATGAAAATTAAAGTGTGATTTATCAAACTTTTTTGTGATCTAATCCACCAAGCATGCCTAATGTTCATACAATTGGACAAACTTGCATGCAATTTGGCTGAAATAGTAAAATTTTGAATTTTCAACGGTCAATATTTCAAAATCTAGACGTGCTATGATATTTTTGAAAACGACGACAATGGATTCAGCAACCCTTAACCCCTCTACCGGCAGCTTCATAATGTACCGCAAAATTCAAATTCCAAACGTTATAACTTTTTTGTTTTTCAATATTTTTGCACCATTTTTTTCACAATTTCTCAAAAAACTCTTCTAGTTTAAGGATCTGTGTCTCTATTGATCATTTGTTATCTGGTTTTGAAGATATTCCAAAATTCCTTGGGGGACCGACCCATAACTAGAACCCCCCGTTAATTTCTCAGGCTACAGAATTTTAATCGTATTCGGATATTCACTCTTCGGAAAAATACATTAATGAGAGTATGTTGTGAAAAAATGAAGCAATTTGGTGCAGCCGTCTTTAAGTAATGACCATTTAGGTTCCTGGAACCACGCTGGCCAAATAAAGATCTTAAAAACTTCAAAAAACATCATATCGTAATTTTCAGATATCTCCAAGAATACTGAACCGATTTGAATGATTTTTTCAGAGAAGCTTCTTATTACTTGGCATTATATAGCCCACATTTTATTTTTTTGATAAAATGATCAAAAACAAAATGGCCGCCAAAGGAATTTTATATGGAAAATGTCGGTCCCCCAAGAAACATCGGAATATCTTTAAAACCAGATCACCAATAATTAATATCGACACAGATCCTAAAACTAGAAGAGTTGTTTGAGAACTTGTGAAAAAATGGTGCAAAAATATTGAAAAACAATAAAGTTATAACGATTTGAATATTTATTTTGCGGTAAAAAATGAAGCTGCCGGTAGAGGGGTTAATTAAGTAAATAGCGGTATTTTGGTGCTGGAGACAAATGCGTGTTCCGCAGTGCTGTTTTATGCTTCCTGTGATCCGTTTTTTTTTTGTGTTCGAAATTTTTATTTACGCTCGTCCACTAAGGAACGAAGAAAAGATATTGCTGTTCATTCCAGTACAGCTATCTATTTCAATCCACCATGCAGAAGACAAACTCATACAAAAACTTACGATTACGTACACTTACTTGTCCGTTCTTGTCCATTTCGTTGTTGGTCAGTTTGACCTTCTCGAACGAGATGACCTGCTTCCGCAGAGCTTCTGCCCCCAGGGGCGTATCCGGGTGGGCGTATAACCGGGGCGGTGGAGGAGGATCCGCTTTTCCCGCCACCAGCCAGGACGACCGGTGGTACGCATACCGGTAGCGGCGGTTGTCCAGCGGGACAATGTCCATCAGCACCACGTACCGATCAGCCGGAGTGACCTGCCGAAGAGGACCGGAAAACGACACGCGAACCGTTGGGAACATTCGTCTGAAAAAAGGAGAAAAGAAGGAAAGGGTCAAGTCAAAAAATGTTGTCAAATATTAAAGCCTAACTCTGTAAAAAGCATGTTGGTTTCGGTAAAAGCATCGATGATAACGATCTACAACATTTCCTAAAAAAAAACATGACTATCGGAAGCAAACGGTGTTTTACAATTATGAATTTTCAATAACCGAAAGGCATGATGATGAATCGAAGAAACCGCCGAAGCACACCTTGCCATCCGATCATCATCATCGCAACCCGAGCAGGAGAAAATTGCTACAGAATACCCATTAATGGTATTCAGAACAATTTCCAAATTATATTCGACCTTTTGTCCTTTCGACCATTTGTCTTTCGATCTATTGTCCTTTTGACGCTGTCTTACAGCCTTTCGTCCTTTTGTCCAGTCGAATTATGGATTTATTAACTATTACAAAGAATGCTAATTTTTAATTCGGTTTGTATTAGTAGCAATATAACAATAAGCGAAAGGTTTTTGATATTTATAATAAATAAATTAAATAACTTATCAAGTAAGTTAGTTAACAAGAGTAAGTTCAAACAAAAACTACCATTTTGTTTTCATACGCAATGTTGGTCTCTGTTATGATGATTGTTAACTTGATCAAAATATTATTATCTTGATTATCAATATTAGTTTTCAATCAGTTCTCACTTCCTGCACGGGAAGCCCTTTCGCACCGAGCGAATCAAACACCTCAAAACGTTAAACCTTCCGGAGGCAGCCGTGTTTTACCCGTGTAAGTTTGAGCGATTTAGTTAGAAGGACGCGGCGAGATAAGCAATGGATAGGTTTTTCATTTCGCTTTTGGGTTGTTCCTTCCAATCCGGGGCACGAAGGTACAGCCATAGCATAAAAGCAGTTGAATAAGGTGCTGAAAATGTGAATTTCACCTCCTTACTGCTGCTGACCCGGGGTATTACTACGGCGCGAAGGTAAAACCTATTCAGCACATAGTTAGCGGTAGTAATTTGCATGAAAATTGATTGGAAGGTTCAAGCGGCGAGCCTTGGTTTTTGATATGCTAATCGAGCTGGAAAGGTATGGTTTTAAAATTTTGTGTGGGTGGTCACGGTTATGTTGGTTGATCACGACTTGGAGAAGATCCAAATGTAGTAGTTGAAAATAGTTATGATAAAGAAGATGCCAATTAAGACTGTAATGAATTCTTCATTGGCAATATACGAGAACTTTTAAATGAAGCCAAACCGTTCACCGTTAATTTCTATTTCTTAGTTTACTTTTCCTGTTAGAAACTATTAATTCATATTTCCCAAATAAAAAAGTGCCTGCCTTAGCCGAGCGGTTAGAGTCCGCGGCTCTAAAGCAAAATCATGCTGAAGGTGTCTGGGTTCAATTCCCGGTCGGTCCAGGATCTTTTCGTAATGGCAATTTGCTTGACTTCCCTGGGTATAACGTATCATCGAACCTCACACTCGATATACGAATGCGAAAATGGCAACTTTGGCAAAAAACGCTCTCAGCTAATAACTGTGGAAGTGCTCATTGAACACTAAGCTGAGAAGCAGGCTCTGTCCCAGTGAGGACGTATTGGCAAGAAGAAGTAGAACACGCAGCGAACTGGACTATCGAAATTCATACATGATTATGAAAATTCATACATCATTATGAAAGATGGAACGATTATCGAAACACGAACGCTTTATGTATCGTTTTAGCATCACTCCACACCAAAGCGTCGATAGGTGCGGGGTGTACGCACGAGCATATCGATCGCAAGGTCCTTGGTTCGATTCCAGGTTGCCGCGAAACCAATTTTTGTTTTTAAATTTAGGTTTCATAAGGCAAATTTATGAATTTCAATCCGATTCCTTGTGGCGAATTTTCATAAGGGGTTCCTATGTTTATCGATAGTCCATTTTCCCGAGTGAAGAAGCTGGGGATAAAACAGAAACCTTATTGCAGGAAAAAGAAGAAGATCGTATACATTATGTCCCCAACAACGGGAAGCAACTGTTTCGTATTCAATCAAAAGAAATAAATTGCACCCAATTATATCCTCGATTGAAATGTTCCACAATATGCCAACTGCTGCCTCAACACAATTTCATCCCGCATACACAAGTGAACCGTTTAGTGTGACCAGCAGTAGTCAGTCATGCAATGCCTGTGCAATGGTATTACGGCAAGTTCATTCATAAAATTGTACGGCAATCACTTTATAAAAGTAGCAAAACGATGTAGACATATGCAGACAAAAAACGAATTCTCTCACACTCGACGGTATGCAATGAGGCAAAACAAATCATTGCTACCAACGACGCGTTTGAAGAAGGAAGGTGCTGCTATTGCCGCTGCAACATCGACAAAAAAACGAGATCAATAATTTATTGTAATAACCATCATTAAACTATCCGTTTAAGTAGACGACTGTTTGCACAAAGATGATGATGCTTGAGCTGGGTCTGCTGCTATTTTTTGTCGTTCTGTTGGCCGATCAAGTGCCATTTGATGGGAGTAGGAATGTGTGTGAGGTAATTACCAACCGTCAGTCAACCAGTCAGGGTGATGCAAAACGATGAGAACAAGACATTAGGACTCATCGTCGTCGTGAGGGAACCATCTGGTTACAAACGAAGTGGGAAGGGTAAGATGATTCAAAACGTCAACTTAAGTTCAAATGTATTTTACTGAAAAATAGCAACGCTGAACAAGAAAGCGTCCTCTCATGGCGTAGGGGTAACGCACCCTAACTAGAGATCAGGGAGTCGTGAGTTCGATTCTCACTGAGAAGACGTGTAACTTTTTCGCAAAACTTCTGTGTGCCCAACTTTCTCTCCATATGCTGATATGACCATTATAAAAGATGACTAGACCAGATTTAAGTTATTCAGAACAATTTGGAAACTCGAAATGAAGTTTGTTTGTTTATTATTTGTCTAGTAACGGTGTGATTTTCAATCTAGTGTTCGTTGAATTAATGTTCATTGTCTAAATCTCTCCCTATCTCGATGGTCTCTTCGATATCGAGATGTGAAGAAGCGACTGTGAAACAGATGAACCAAACAGTTTTACAGTATGGTAGAGAAAAAAAGTGAAAATCATCATATCATGTTCTTTCCAAGTATGAATATCAAGAATGAAATCAAAATAATTTTGTTTTTCAGTTGATTTATTTAATCCGATTTTAAAGATAGTATTATTTTGTCACTTTATTCTTAGAAGAGGGGACTTTGGAACATACCTTGTGATTGTATCATACCTTGTGATTATATCATGCAATCATCGAGTACAATATCTGTGTGTGTCAGTAGTGTATGGTCTTTTGATTATGCTACTATGCTTCTGTGGGGCGGGCGATAGAAATCAGATCAATGGTGTTCGGTTCACATTGGGCGAGCGTAAAACCAAGTATTCGTGATCAAACGAAGATGGATAACCAACTGGTGAGCTCGTTTCATGCTTATGATAACACATTTGTATCGTGACAACGTCAAGTTTATGTAATTTTCAAACAAACTATGGATAGTTCGTCACTAGAAGTGTTGGCATAAACGCTTTTTCATGTTATATAAAACTTTAATGTTCATATACATTTCTTATGTCGTCATAACCAAAAATAACCTATGAATAGTTTGACATAATGTATGAGAGACAAAAATGCAAAGCCAATTTTAAGTAAGAGTATTTTTTTCTGCTTACGCATAGATCGCCGACCAAAGGACTCGAATATCTGTTTCCGCCCTCGACTGTGTTGCCCTGACCGTTGTTATTAAAGTTAAAATCTCCATCAAATTTGTGCTCACCAGTCGTTTTCTATAGCTTAGCTGCATGTCAGGGCAAAATATAAAAAAAATGGACTCGTTTTGAAGTTACGCCCTTTTGAATGTATAAGTCCACTGGTTTAAAGGAAATCTGAAATATTTTAACAGGTTTGGCTTTGCCCCGATTATCGAAATTAATAAAATATTAAAATTTGACTCAAAGTTAGTTCATACAGTTATTTGTAACTTTTTGGGAGGAGTTTTGAATGAGAAGACCAACAAATTTGGGATTATGCCCTTTTGGAAGTGTATCCATTAAAAACACTAATATAAAATAGAATTATTAGGCATTTTAAGGCGAAGTAGGCCGTCATTGAAATTTGTACGCGTCGTTGATGATTGTTGCTAATTCATCTCACGATTTCGAATCAAAGAAAATCAGTTGGTTTTGAACTGGCACAGCTGAAAAAGTATCAGCATACTTTATGCATGTTAGCGCGTACAGTGATACTTTTTCAAGTCAATATAAACTATCAAGAGAGCGGTTCCATTTGAATTCGAATGTCGGTTGGTTTACTTTAGTATTTTTTGATTTGGCTGAAACTTGGCATATGCTTTCTTTATACCCAAAAATGCCTATTTGCATCATCGGTTCGCCATTTTTACCCTAGCGTTACTTTTGAAAAGGGCCTAAGAAAAAAAAGCCTTAACAATTTTCAAAAAATTAAAACTCAGAAACTATTTGTCTGATCGGTTTGGTGTCTTCCGCAAAGTTTTAGGTTATTGTTTGAACTATCTGGAAAAAATATACACAGTAAAAAAAATTTGTATTTTTTTTTTATTTCGAAAATAAAGCTTAAAAATCCATTTTCACAAAAATCGTTTTCTTGATTTTTTTATTTTTTTATATTTTAAAGTAGACAAAAAATGGAGCCTTTTGCACAGTGGGTCAAGATGGAGAAATCATGGACAAAAAAGTTATGATTTTTTGAAAAAAGGTGATTTTTTGAAAATGGTCATAATAAACTTTTTAAATATTTTTCAACTCGATTGTATGAAAGTACGCAAAATTTACAACAAAAAAGGTATACGGAAAAATCAGGCTAACTTTTACCGTTTTAAAGATACAGCGATTTTAATACAAAATTATGATATAATTTTCAATGTTCGGTCATTATAATATAACTTAGAAACGGTTTGTCCGATCAGTTTGGTGTCTTCCGCAAAGTTTTAGGTTATTGTTGGGACCATCTGGAAAAAAATATACACTGAAAAAAAAATGTTGTAATTTTTTATATATCGAAAATAAAGCTTAAAAATCAATTTTCTCAAAAGTCGTATATTTGATTTTTTTTTATATGTTGAAGTAAACAAATAATGAAGTCTTTTGCACAGTGGGTCAAGATGGAGAAATCATGGACAAAAAAGTTACCTTTCTTTTTAAAAATCATAACTTTTTTGTCCATGATTTCTCCATCTTGACCCACTGTGCAAAAGACTTCATTTTTTGTCTACTTTAACATATATAAAAAAAAAATCAGAAATACGATTTTTGAGAAAATTGATTTTTAAGCTTTATTTTCGATGTATAAAAAATTACAAAAAAATTTTTTACAGTGTTTTTTTTTCAGGTAGTCCCAACAATAACCTAAAACTTTGCGGAAGACACCAAACTGATCGGACAAACCGTTTCTAAGTTATATTATAATGACCGAACATTGAAAATTACATCATAATGTTGTATTAAAATCGCTGTATCTTTAAAACGGTAAAAGTTAGCCTGATTTATCAGTATACCTTTTTTGTTGTAAATTTTGCGTACTTTCATAAAATCAAGTTGAAAAATATTTAAAAAGTTTATTATGACCATTTTCAAAAATTCATCTTTTTTCAAAAAATCATAAAATTTTTGTCCATGATTTCTCCATCTTGACCCACTGTGCAAAAGACTTCATTTTTTGTCTACTTTAGCACATAAAAAAATAAAAAAAAATCAAAATACGATTTTTGAGAAAATGGATTTTTAAGCTTTATTTTCGATATATAAAAAATTACAACATTTATTTTACAGTGTATATTTTTTCCAGATAGTCCCAACAATAACCTAAAACTTTGCGGAAGGCACCAAACTGATCGGACAAACCGTTTCTAAGTTGTAATTTTTTGAAAATTATCAAGGATTTTTTTTCTTAGGCCCTTCTCAAAAGTAAGGCTAGAGTCAAAATGGCGAGCCGATGATGCAAAAAGGCATTTTTGGGCATAAAGAAAGCATGTGCAAAATTTCATCCAAATCAAAAAATATAAAAATGAAATTTGGGAAGAAAGTCATTTTCTGTGGAACCGCTCACTTTTCATCAAACTTCAGCGAATAATGAAGCCTCACTTAACTCAAAAGACGCAAATGCCACAAAGTCATGGTCCTGGCAAAATATTTTATTGTGAGCATGAATAATACGTTTATCAGTTGGACAGTTTATTAGCAGAGTATGCAACGATCAAATGCTTATCCGAATCTAAGAGAATCTCAGAATTTGTTACGAACAGTAATTGGAAATTACATTCATCAAGGAAAACAATCATAATAACACTTCTGTGTGCTAAATTCAATCACCTTTTTTTGAGCCAAACTGTAGTATCAAATTGACTTAAAGCTTCTAGAAATTGGTTTTAAAAATCGTTGATTTTTACCAAATTTTGTCAAAAGTGTTTCCGGCAATACTCGAATTTTTGAGGGAATGTCTGAGGAAATCCCAAAAAAAAACAGGTAGTTTCAGGAGGAATAATTGGATGAATCTTTGGAGGATTATCTTGAACAGTTTCTGGACGAAATTATTAAGGAATCCTTTATGAAATTAATGGAGGAATTTTTAAGGAATTCTTTTCATTATTCTTGAAGTAATCCTTGAAGGAATTCCTGAAAAAAATTCCAGAAAAAATCTTTGGAGAAACTTCTGTAGAACTGTTTTAAGCATTACTGAAGGAATTCTGAAGAAATCCCTACTAGTATTGCTGAAAAAATTCCCTGGAAAAAATCACGAATAAATTTCAATCGATATCCTTACACCAATTCCTGGTGTAAATTTTTTAAAGAACTTCTGGAATAATGCTCACAGACGTCACATGAAAAATCCTACAGGTATTACTGATGTATTTCTGAAGACATCACTGGAGCAAAAGTTGGGGCAATTCTAGCGGAAACTACTAGAGAAACACTGTGAGAAATTCCTATGGGATTTTTTGTAGTAGATTTCCGGAGGAATTTTTGAAGTAATGTTTTCAGAAATTCCTGAAGAAACTCTGCAGAAACTGATACAAACATTGCTTCAAATTTCCATAAAATACTGGCACTCATTTATTACGTATGCTTTTAAGGAATTTCTGAATGAATTTTCTGCGAGAATCACTGAGAGAATTTATAAAGGAATCCCAGAAACAAAGGTTGAAAGAATCCCAAGTAACCACTAGCCCGCTAATTCGCCTTTTTCGGCTTATAGGTCTGTTATACGGCTAATATAGGGCATGTCAACTCTATCAAAGCCCTATATTGGCACGGAGGGCGAATCAAAGTGCTATTGGGTTACTTGGGATCCTATGAATAACGATTGCAGGAATTCCTAATGTAATGTTTGGAGGAATAACCTGGGGAATCGCCTAAATGTTTTAATAGTCCCAAGAGTAATAACGGAATAAATCCCTGGAGGAATTCCTTGAGAAATCGATTTAGGAATATTTGAAGCAACTTCTGGATCATAACTGGAGAAACCCCCAAAGGAATTACTGGAGGAATCCCTGGATAAAGTTATAACAGAATTCCGTGAGGAATTCTGAAGAAATATTCTGCGGAATGCTTGCACCAACTCTGGAGATCACAAGGAGAAATTTCTGTTTGACTTACAAGAAAAATCTCTGGAGCAATTTGTAGAACAATTTTCGAAGCCATTTCTGGTTGAATTCCTTGAGAAATCACTATATGGAATCTTTTATGTAAATGTAAATTTCAGCGTAAAATGATGCACATAAAGAGAATGTCAGATGTGTCGCAAATTTACATGACATATCGTGTAAAATTACATTAACATCATGTAAATATATGCGATTTGTCGCGTAATCGGTTAGAGCCCATGTCGGATTATGCGTTGCATAGCGGAAATTTACAAGATGTTGATGTAATTTTACACGATGTGTAATTTAGATTCACGACAAATCTGGCATTCCTTTTGTGTGCATTATTTTACGCTGAAATTTACATGGATTTTTCTTTCTGTGTAGTCCCAGGAGCCCCTTACGTTTCTAATGGAACCTGACGTACCCCGTCCCCTTCGAAACCCTTAAAAATATCTCTGAAATCCAATATGTCCATCCCCTCAACCCCGTAAGGCGGCATCCACAAATTTAGGTAATTTATAAACGCTCTATGGAGAGGGGGAGTGGGCTCAAGCGTTACGGCTCAATCAAAAATTTGAAATTTTGCATACAAAATGCGTTACGTAAGGGGGTCAAAAATTTCCAATTTTAGCGTTGCGTAATAAAAAATAAAATGCTGCCTAAGCGAATGTAAAGAAGGAACTTTAATGGATAGTGAGGCCATAATTGATGTAACTAAATACCCGTTAGAGATTTGAAAATAATATGTATTGTTGAAAATGATATTTCTCAATTCTCAAGGAAGTATATAATAGTAGTTTATGGAACAATTTGTAGAATGATGATTTTTACAGCACGAGCCGTAAATTTATCCTACGAGACTTGGCGAGTAGGATAATTACGACGAGTGCTGTAAAAATCGAGTTCTGCAACGAGTTACGTACAATTTTTTTTGCAATTCCATAGAAGACCACTTGAGGGTATCAGAAACTATATCGAAATGCATTCACCATTATATTACAATTTCTGAAAAAAACACATTGTGTAATGATTCATGACGCAACTCAAAACAGTTGCGTAATGAGAAAACGTTGGATAAATAATCATTAGAGCTCTGGTTTCAGTTGCGTAATGACTATTTCCGCACTGCATACTTCAGTGCAGGAAAGTAGGCCGTTTCATGACAGATTGGCGTGATAAAAAACAGCCTATTACGATGAGAATTTGTAAATGTAAAAATGTATATTTTGAGCCACAAATGAATCTAAATTTGATTTCTTCTCACTCAAATCGGTGCTTTAGTGTGATAACCCTTATTTGGCTTAACTGGCATACAGTCCTCAGGAAGTAGTTTTTGTTTGACAGATATGTGCTTGATACAAATGTACTATACGTCCAAAGAATCATTTTGAAGGTTTTCTTGCCCAATAAGTACTGTAAATACTGTCAATTTGATTAACATGCAAACTAGATAATTTTCCCATGAGTGTTTTTTATTCCACTTTACCCTACTGTCGAAGCAATTCTTTCTATTTGCGCCGTTGATGAAACGATGATTGGAACTAGCCTTCCAGCCTAAACTCACACCCCGCGGGAAGTGCTTCAGGAAGCGATACAGAGATGGATGCACTCCGATACCGATCTGATGATGGAAATTTAATTTCCGAACAGTGCCTAATGGGGACCGTGATCGTGCAGCTTTCGCGTTGATGGAAACTCTATAATTTTCGAATTTAAATGAACAAAACGGTCAAAATGTTGTTGACTCACTTTGGGCCCCCAGATGATCATCACCACCAGTGCCGCAACAGTCCACAGTGAGGGAATGTCGAAATTTATGTGCATAAACGAGCCTGGCAGCGCAGCTTTTAGCAGCCAATTTCCCACCCTCATTTGATTACGTCACCTTAGGAGCTGAGCTCGCAGTCGGTTTGTCGATTTCGTCAAAAATAAAAAGAGTAATAACCATTTTCCCGGCTTAATGATGCTTGAAAGCGAGCTGACGCAAAGTGGCCGCATGTTTTACAAAAGTTGACCAAAAATACCAAACATGCAAAATCGTTCAGAATCCATAAATCTATATGGAGTGAATTTTAGCTGATATCTCATCAATGCAAAAACCGAAATTTATATAAATTAATATTCCATACTATAGAAATCAAGGAGAAGTATCGACAAAAGATTTGATTTTTTTTTACTTTTCACCAGCTTTGGACCACTGTGCGACTGTGGCGGCGCTGGCGACAAGGCCTTGCCTTCGTTGAATGTAAAACATATTACGCGACTCGAATCGCTCTCCGGTCGGTGATCAATTTCAGCACGGGTCATTATTGGGAGAGTTGAACGATTTTCAGCTTGCCTGGTGGTGTGGCTGGTGGAGTGTGGAAAATCGAACCTCAATGAGGCTGCTCACTGTGTAACAACTGTGGCACTATTGACGAGTATTCACAATTGCTACGACTCTTTGGGTGCTTTTATGTGGTGCCTTTTCGGGACAAGCTGATTGAAACAAAGTACATCCGCTTTTTTCGGGTAATCAATTTCCTGACCGGGAAAAGTAGGGCACTTACAGTGTTCGGATGTAACTGAGTGTTGATGGGAATGAGTTTTACCAGTATGATTTCTGGAAGTGTATGTTCTGAGGTAACAGTTTCTTCGTTGAACTTACTTTTCCATAAGTCTTCTTCTTTCAGGCATTACGTATCAACTAGGAGTTAGTCTGCCTCTTGCCTCTGCCTCTTAAGTATTCTCATGAGCACTTCTACAGTTACAGCTAACCTGAGAACTTTCTTTGCCAATTGATCGTTGTGATTCGGTGAGCGATTAACAAGATCTCGGTAAAAGGTGATGCTTCAATTTCCGCTCGGTTCAAGATTTTTTCGTATTAGAAATTTTCTTGACTTCCCTGGGCATAGAGTATCACCGTACGATAGACAAATACGAGAATGCAAAACTGAGCTGAGAAGCAAGCTCTGTCCCAGTGAGGACGTAATGCCAAAAAGAAGAAAAAGAAGCTTTCTTTGAAAGGTCGAGAGAATCTCCAACCCGATATGATCTTGGACCGGCGGGATTCGAATCCAGAACCTTCAGTTTAGTCGTGCTGAATAGCTTTGCCGAAGTTTTCTTCAGCTCGAATGTATTAGATTTCGTTTCCACCATGACAAACACTGCTGCATCGTATTCTCTGACAGTTCCATTTCCGGATGGTGGTACCATCGCCGGTGGCACCTGTCGTCCACCCGCCAACAACGGGTGTCACTTCCCGTTTCGGTTAATTAGCAAATTAGCTCTAACGCTAACACACTCATCCACGAAAGCAGCCCTCCTCCGGTCAGGCATTGAGTGGGAGTGAACTCCCGAGAATGAGATGAGCTACGTCAGTCAGTTGTCTGATTATGTCTGACGGAGCCACTCTCTGGATTTCATTCAAGTCGCACAAGTGCCACTTGGAAGCAGTTGTGGGCGGCTGGTGGGAGAATGCTAATTGCTGTCCACTGGTGCTGAATTAGTGCTAGATGGGAGGGGTAGGGAAGTTTGACTGTTTTCATAGAAATTGAGTTTGGTTAATTCGTGTTCGGAGTGGTAGTCAGCCGAGTTAATTGAAAGTGAAGTTCAATACTTGGAAGGGTAACCATGGGACAAAGTTGACAAAAATCAATTTTGCTTGTCAGTTATTTGTAGTTTGCAATTGAATTATCGGGCACATTTCTTACCACTAAAAGCAAGAATATCAAAGATTTCAAATAGGTAGAGTTTTTTAGTTACACAGTCTTTAATGTTATGGCCCCCAAATCAAATAAAATCTTAAGCTTACACGTCTCGTGTTTTCAGCTTCAATCATGCAGAGCCATTTGTAATGCATTATTCAATTGCTGACAAAATCCTGAACATTGAACGCAAAGCGTCTTCTCTCAAAGAATGTTGGTAGTTAAACCGCTCGATTAACATGATTTTACGTTTTTTTTTCATATATAATGTACCGTAAAACGGGGTATCTTTGATAATGCGGGTAGCTTTGACAGTGCGGACCCGAGCAAAGGCGGATAACTGGATGATATCGAATTGATAACAAATTTTACTACCGCTGTTATTATATTTATATTGTTTCATCAATAATAATAAAAAACTCAGTGATAACAGAATTTACTGTTACTTTGTTTTTCGACGAACAAGATTGAGTCTGTGCAGCCTTTGGCTGAAGACGGTGTAAATTGTCTTTTCAAAAAAATATAAATTATAATTCTTTGAAAGAGGTTGCATAAATATTCAATTTTTTTTTTAAACCTATCAAAGTTCGTTTTACGGTACATGAAATGACCGAGCCGTCAGTTCATCCAAGTGCATTATTTTTAACGAAAAATTCAGCCTTTAATCGTGTATACTGAGCATCCTCGTTTGCAGTTTTACTTACAAAATGCAAGAAAGCATGCAATTATGGCGAATGTGGGATGCAAGATCATGAAATGTTTCAGTTGCACTCAAGATTGCAAGCATTCCTGAATGCAATGAGGCAGTTTACATTATTTATCGTTTAATATGCAGTTGTGTGCCATGGACATTTTAGAGTTTTCTGCGCTGCAGAACATTTTAAAGAGTTGTAACTTTTTTACAGAGGCGCGTCCACGTTCAAAACCATGGGTAGGACAAACGTTGGCAAACATTTTGTGCACAGTGAAGCTAAGAAATATGTTGACTCTATGGAAACCTAAGCTGGAAATTGGTAATTACTATTTTTAAGGGGTACAAACGCAGAGAGTGTCAGTCATTACTAGTAGACTAGGAAAGTTTTTCGTCTTCATATGACTGGTAACGACTGAGTACCTTAACAATAGGACAGAAGACTCTATCGCCTGAAAAAAACAGACTAAAAAGAAACACAAATGAAACAGAAACGAGGCCGAAAAGATACCAAACAAGAATAAAGAAAACAATACAAAACCTAATAGAAGCTTATAGATAAGATTTTGATTCTTCATACCATCAGAGCAGATATATTTCTTAGAGCTAACACATTTTTCGAGAATTCCTCGTGACAATCCGACAAGTATTACTGTGCGTTTTCTCATGACCTTCTTTAGAAATTTTATCAGAAACGATTTCAGGTGTGTTAAGATAATACTCTGGAAATTTCTAAAGTAGCATATATAGTGATATTTTCCAAGGATTTTTTTCACGAATTGTATTTAAGATACCTCAAGAATTTAACTTGGATTTTTCAAGGATAACCACAGAAATGGAATTCCTCGAAAGATTTTTTTCAGAAATCATCGGAATTCTTCCAAAAAATCTTTGAGATTTTTCTTTAGAAGGTCCTAATCCAAGATTTTATCCAGTGATTCATCCATCGATTTCTCTGGGAAATTGTCCAAGATTCTTGGTCAAAATATCTCCTAAAATTCAATCCATAACTTCTCCAAAAATGCTTCCAGTAGTTTCTAGGGAATTCACATGAAACTGTTTTTCAGGATTTATATAAGATTTTAAACAAGAGATTTCTCTGAAGCAATTACCTTCAGCAATTGCTCCAGACATTTTTTTAATATTTCTACAGAATTTTCTCCACTAATTCTGAGATTTTCTCAAGTAAATCTTTTTTCTTGATTTTTTCAGAATTTCTTCTTGTTTCAGAGAAATGTGGAGATTATTTTTTCTGAAAAATAGATCCATACTTAATGGAGAAGAAAATTTTAAAGTAGCCTCTAATGAATGCTATGTAAACTTTGAAGTCATCCTTAATAAACATGGATCTCTGAAAGAACTCCTGGACTTTCGAGGAAGTTTTAGAAGATTTCATAAATAATTTGCTGAAATAATAGAAAAAAACGAATCTCGGTATAGGATCCGCAGGATTTTCTAAAGGAATTTCTCGAAAAAGAGTGGAAAGAACCTCTGATGAAATTTGTGCAGGAATGATCAGAGGAATTAGTGGAAAAATTGCTGTAGTATTAACTGGTATATTAAAAATAGACCTTTCATTTGGGAATTATTTGAGAAACGTTTAAGGAAATGCTAGAATTTGGTATATCTAGGAGGAAACGTGAATGATGAACTGCCGGTGGAATTCTTGGAAAAAAACCCCTGAGCTGTTTAAAAAAAAACCCTGGGATAAACCTTTACGGATTTCCTCGAGGGAAAATCTTCTAAGCATTCTATTCTATTCTGGCGCTTGCACAGCCAATAATAAAAAGCATTCTGGAAATATCAACGTTTCTACTGCTATTTTCTTGTCAGTATCAATATTTGCAACGTATCATCAGTAATATGACACAAATATTAAAACGGCCAGGTCAACTGTGCAGACTAATTTAGTTGAAGATAATTCTGAAATCAATGGCAATCAGATTATTCACTCGTGAATAACATGATTGGCGAGATTTTTTAAATTTGTTGGCAGAAGAAACGGGGACAACCACACTTACCGTTTAATTTTTGAGAAATGGGAGAATATTTTGAATAAAATCATTCTAATAATTCATGAAAATAGAGACCAAGTGTCTAAAAAGAAACCTGTAATTACTTTAGCAACACTCAAAAAAAAAATGTTCAGATCGTACAGGATTGATCGTAAATATATTTTAGAAACCGTCCATTTATTCATTCAGAAATGCCATAGAGGATTGCTCCATTTATTTTCTAACGGTTGAAGAAATTTCTTGTAACAATTCTTACAGTAAGCTTATTAAGATTTTCACTATAAATATCCTCAATCATTCTTCACACAAGTCAGAACTTGTTGGGGGTCATACACAAACCATGCCACGCTTCACTAGGCATAAGTAAACCATGGAAACCGTTATAGTGTCTTCCATTCACCATAAGAATAAGTACGATGTTGATCGAGTTTTATATGTATATTGAGCAGATGATAAATAATTTAATAAATTTTGCAAGCTTTCTGCTGATCCTATTTTTGTTGAATCGTGGATAGGGCAAGCCTTTGACTGTCCTACCCAGGTGTTTTTATGCGTAGTACATGTCCTACCTGTCCTACCCACTTCCCGCGCCACTGCTTTTTTGTTATTCAACCCAATTTATAAGCTTTGTTCACACTTTAGTGCATTTTATTTTGATCTGTGCATTAAATTGTTCAACTATCTTGTTAAAAAAGTTCTAGGGTACGTTTTAGAATATATTACGTTGTCAGGATGTCAATTGAATAGCAGGCTGATATTTTACGAAAATTTGAATTCTAGGCTAAGAGCAACGCCCAGCCTAGACTTAAAATTTTGATAAATTATACGAAATAATTCGAAATAGTTTTAAATTGATGAAGCTTAGATAATGCTTGCTGGTTCCGGCGAGTGAAGAAGCATAAGCACGTATGAAGTGGCTTTCAACGTGAGTCGACACGTTCCAATGTTGTATTATTCACCATTTACATGCTATTCCTGTTTGTTCTAATGATGCAATTCATCCAACGCGGGCCAATGCTCAACGCGTGATACTGCTTCGTTGAACGTAGAGACAGACAAGCAGTATTTTAACTGTATTGGCACCAGTGTCGTAAAAATTCAGCCGACTCATTCCCGAACAAAAACAAACTCCACTAGCACGAAGACAACCTGACTCTGAGAGCGAATGCGAAGAAAAGAAAGAGAAAGAGAGTGAGTGCAACACACGCACCATTCACTGTTACCCGCTGTTGAAGTGTATTCAATATTAAATTTCACCTAGAGACACTGACATTAATAATTGAATATAAGTATTAATAAATTTTATGTTATTGGTGTAAGAAAACGGCAATGTGATGCTTCCAGTTTGTGAATTATGGTTTTCTTTTTAGGAAAAAGTGCAGTTTTTTTTTCATATTGCGGATAAAATCGACCATGCTGTCGAAAGTGTCAGTAGGTGGATGAGAATCGGTGTAGAAAGGGAAATTGAGAACTGAATGCACGGCCTATGAGATTCGTGTAGGGTGATGTGCTAGTAGCCATCGTTTTAAGCATTGATCAGTGAGAACTGCAATTTCCCCAGTATTGCAGTGAATGATGCTGATACAAACCGATGCCAAAAAATTCTTTCTCAAAACGGCTTTAGCATTGTACAATAACATTTTGATAAATCTTGATATCTTTTTGGAAATAATGCAAAGAAAATGCATCTTACCGTATTCTCAACCCGTCGTATCGTTTTCAACTCCGTCGCAATCAGTTTCCAGATTCGTCTCACAACTTACGGCTCACTGTGTGTATTGAGTGGTTAAAACACAACATATCAACGCTATAATAAAATGTTTTACTAGAATACACACTTAGAACTAAATGCTGAATCTCGGCTTTCTAAAACCGAGATTCGCACAGCCGATCGCTCAGCATTGATCTCGGTTTACTAGATGAAACTGATAAACTCGGTTTGCGTTTCAATATGCAACTACTGATATAAACTGACAATCTCGGTATTTTCAGAACTGAAATATCAGCAAAAAATCAAAACAATCATTTTTGAGGTACTGATTTAACATCTTTTATTTTTTGTAGCAATGTCTTCTAAGTATCATAGTTAATTATTTGTCTTCGGGTATTCAGAAGAAAGTAGTCAATGCAGTTTGAAATGATGCATCTGCACTTTCCAATTGAATTGCCTGTTCCGGATGCGACAGAAGAACACATTTTTGCCGACTTTGAGTACTAAAATAAAAGCTAAAAAAGTACTTACGGATAATTTTGTGCATGCCACTGTAATCCCGTATTAGAATTTTTCATGTTTTCGCAATTAAATCACAGTATTTTCACACTTTTGAATGGTACACATGAGACCGGCGAATGTTTTCGTTTACAAGCAAAGCAATATGGCGGTAGAACAACATACTGAGAATCTCAGTAATCTTATTGATTAACCGATATGTCGGCATTTTCGACAACTGAATTCGGGGAAAAGGTAATAAACGTTGGTGCTCGGCACGCGGAGATGCCGAGTTACGGGTTAAAAATCATGTTAGCTGAGATATCAGTTTTATGGATCCCCGAAACTCGGTTATAATTAATTTTTAGCTGATTTATCAGCAAAGAGCTTAGATGCCGAGAAAGTTCAGCAATTTGAAATGCCGAGCTCGCGAATATTATTTAAGTGTGTATATAGATCTACTAATTTCCTTTAAAATTAATTGTTCGTCATCAAAATTCAGTCCAAACATATGAACACAATTCCTTTTGACCGTACAATTATGGCATTTGCTCACAGTAAAACGAAAACAACACAATCAAAAGAACCGTATTTTTACGTCGAGCGTCGCGCACACATTGATGCGCACAAGCTTTTTTTCTTAGTACGAAGGATTGAACTTTGTTTACATTCTCAATTATACGCGGCGGTTGAGGAAATTTCGTAAAATTTTGTGATATATTGAAGTTTTACGGCGTGTGATTGGAATGAAATCCTTCAGTGAAGGAGTACGAAGGTTTTCCATAGTGAAAATAAGTGCCCGGCGAAGTAAGTCACCCAGTAGCGCTTAAGACGAAGTAGAACAAAACCCTATGTATCGTCAAAGTCACATTCACACCAAGAAGAAATCAACGATGACGGATCCTACTAAGTTTCAGTGTTTTTGACTGTATATTGAAATATGCAGACACTGATGGGCACTTCCGATTCTTGCGTATTCTGCGTAATCCGAGTTGTTTAGATCGTAAAATTCTCCAGATACCCTGAAAAACTAAATCAGCGACGCTTGTAATAATATGCGAGTTTAACATTGTTATATATACTAACACAAGATTGCAAGTTCACATTTTCTATCATTCGCAAATCATGAGAATTGGCATCGAGTGAGTGTTTCGTAAAGATTTTAAGGTAGACAAAGGGCGTTGCGATACATGTCTAATAAGTTGAAAATTTTGCCACTGGTAGGCGCTAGTGAGCATCAAACATATCAAACCCATTCAAGTTGATCTACGTCTTGATATAAACCACTTCAAATATTTAACGTTTTCCTAAAGTGGCTGAATGTATACCAATTCAAACCGGATATCCTTGAACCTTACTTAATTACTTAATTACACATGTACTGAATAGCTCTTGGTCTGTCAAAAGAATTCACCTAAAACACTAACTTTTACATTGATCTGCATCGACGGATTTACTGCCGTCCTATCTGTTAGGATTTGAAGTTTCCAAACTAGTTTTCTTTACGAATATTCAATAAATTCCAGAGGATTTTTCTTAACAGATCTTATTATATTATGAGTGTTGCTGAAAGAGCATTGAGAGATATATTGAAAACTGAATACAACTCAAATTTGAGGAAAATGCAGATGAGACTGACTTGCGAATCACAGCAGTATAAAAGTTAAAAGTTTTCAGTAACCACTAGCGTTCCCTAGAGGCAGCTTATCGAGCTAATTGAGTATGCAACACGTAATCTGAAGCCTAACGAATATCTTTGTTGAAGATATTGGCTTTTTAGCTGTCCAGTGCCGTGAGATATGATTTGATACTCGCTAGCACCCAATAGCGGCATACTGTTGATCAAATTGGGCGTGCAGTGTATTACGTATAGTGTATAAATATTCGAAAGCATCAGCCTTCTTTCTGATATTCATCAGCCAAAATATGAGTTCGATTTTTCTGTGCTCACTAACGCCTTCATGTGGTACAATATCGAACTAACTAAGCATACATCACATATACAGAAAAAAATCCGTTCTCGTATCCGTGAACAGCAGACGTGAACTCGTCAACAAGCAAAAATACACCGTGAACTAGATCATGTTTATGTGACCCTTGCACAATGGTCGGAAAAAAGTAAAGTTTGGCCAAAACTAGGTTTATTGCCTTAATCGATGAAATATGTAAACCTAATATGCTATTTGGCGTTTTCATTGTTTCAGAAGGGGTTATTCACATATTACGTAACTTCTTCGAAAAAAAATTTTTTTCATTAAAAATGTTATCGAACTGGGCTGAAAGCACATTTTTTGTTTGTATTTGACCTATTTTGATCAAAATGTGTATGAACAGTGGTTAAATATATTTTAAATAAACTTTCTATGAAAAATATATGAAATATTGAATTATTCAAATATTGCAAATCAACAAATTTCTGCAAAAAATTTAAACGTTTTTTGTAAGATCTAAGGATGCATTTTGTTGTGCAATATTCGAAATGGCGGCGACATGACGCGACAAGAGTTGTTTTTCATGTTAAAAATCATCAAAATTAGTAAAATGTAATATTGAATAGTATTAAAACTTCAACCAAATATTTTTTTCCATCCTCATGCACGATAAAAGTGTTGAACCATTAGCTTTCAGATAGTGCGTAACTTTGGGGAAATATTGCATACCTAAATTATAAACTTTGTACTTTATTTTATAGCAACATTTATATATTTTTTTACTTCAGCCAGTTGGCCGTCATAAAAGTCATAGAAATTTAAATTTTAGGTCAATTTCAATTAAGGATCATAATAATATAATACATCTTCTTCTTCTTCTTCTTTCTGGCGTTACGTCCCAACTGGGACAAAGCCTGCTTCTCAGATTAGTGTTCTCATGAGCACTTCCACAGTTATTAACTGAGAGCTTTCTTTGCCGATTGACCATTTTTGCATGTGTATATCGTGTGGCAGGTACGATGATACTCTATGCCCTGGGAATCGAGAAAATTTCCTTTACGAAAAGATCCTCGACCAGTGGGATTCGAACCCACGACCCTCAGCATGGTCATGCTGAATAGCTGCGCGTTTACCGCTACGGCTATCTGGGCCCCTAAATATAATACATGAGGTATATTTTAAAATGATAAAAAACATAAAAATCTCAAAAAAAAGTTTTTGGTAGTGTTGGCCGCCCCTTTATATGGAGCCCGACCATTGTGCCTTGGTGGTATTTCATGGTGTATTTTTGACAGTTCACGTTTTCCAGAATTCTTTTTTGAGCGTGTAGTTTTTAGCCCAACGAACAACTTTGCCGAAAAGAATGGATCTCCAGCTGTTATGCATCTAAGAATATATGAGCTTACTCCTAGTTGTGGAATGTTGAGCTAAGCAAACTTACAGTGTATAGCGCTGGAACCAATGAGCTAATTGATGAAGACATCATTTCTCCAAATCATCAAGATAGGAAACCATCCAAAGGTCTCCTTAGTACGCCATAGTCGTTTTAGAGAATCAAACAAAATGATTACTAAGCTAGCGCCACCATGTAATGAAATTCCCAACTATCTGATTTGTAATACAGCAGCACTTATCCGAAAAAGGATCACGAGATTATTGAGCTGAAATCGAATTCAGGTTAACTTCTGCCTTCATGAGTCCTCTCATGGCGTAGTGGTAACGCGCCCCAACTAGAGATCGGGGAGTCGTGAGTTCGATTCTCACTTAGAAGACGTGTAACTTTTTCGCAAATCTTCACATCAATTTGTCCATCTAATCCAATTACAAATTATATGTAATGTTTAGCTTTTCAGTAGTTGTTAAACTTCCACTCGGCTGGTTGGCCGTAAACCACGATTCATAATTAAAAACAAGCACTTATCCTGTTGCAAGTGTTCCAGAGTATAAATTTATATAAAACTGTTCCTGCGATATAAGCGTCCAAATCTCCATATTATCGTTATTTTTGGACCCTTTTCTACAATTATCCTTTCCCGCGAATTTTCAAATTTATTGTAGTTCAACGGGATTTATTTATCTTTCCCGAACAGCAGAAAGATTGAAAATGGCATCAATATGATATCCATGGGGCCTTCCTTAACCGAGTGGTCAGAGTCCTCTGGGTCGATTCGATTCCAGGTCGGTCCAGGTTCTTTTCGTAATGGAAATTTCCTTGACTTCCCTAGGCATAGAGTATAATCGTACCTGCCACACGATATACGAATGCGAAAAATTACAAGTTTAGCTAAGAAAGCTCTCAATTAATAACTGTGGAAGTGCGCATAAGAACACTCAGCTGAGAAGCAGGCTCTGTCCCAGTGAGGACGTAATGCCAAGAAGAAGTAGAAGAAGAAGAAGAAGAAGAATATCGTGTGGCAAGAACGATAATACTCTATGCCCAGGGAAGTTAAGGAAATTGGCTTTCACGAAAAGATTCTAGACCGACCATGGCTCTGCTTTGCCGCTTTGCCGCGGGCTCTAACCACTCGAGTAAGGAAGGCTCCAATATGCACTTGCAAAAATGGTCAATTGGAAAAGAAAATTCTCAGATAAGGTGATTATAGAACGAAGCCACCCCTAAAACTTTCAAGAGCACAAGACTTGAGAACCAAACAGCGCTCTGCGTAGAAAATGTATCACCAGCAAGCAAACAATTTGATTGATTTTCAACGCGAACTGTTGTCAGATTCTCCAATCTTGAACACTTGAAACTTGACCAAACGTCTGAAAGAAGAAGAAAAAAAACTACCCGAAGGCACACACTACTAAACTTTTTTTGTCACAGACAGAAAGTTAACAGTTCATCAAATTAGCGTCTTTCAAAATGACACCACTTCAGGTCATGTAAAACTAAGAAAAAAATTTCCACTTACTATTCATGAATTTACCGTACCATGTTTGAACAATTTATGACCTGCAAATGAGAAGATGAATGAACGATCCTCCTGGGGCCATACGCAATCCCAATCACCGGTTACAACAGCCGTGTGCATGAAAAACAATGATCAACCTAGTTTCCACGATCGCCCATAATTTGCACCCCAACTGCCCATTATTTCAGAGTGCAATTTCCTAGAAAAATTTCAATTTTCCACCTCATTTCTTAGTTGCATCACCGGCGACGGCCCACGACATCAAGACTCCGCCGGTGTTCATTACCTTGATGGAGACTCATTTCTTTGAAGTGCCTCTCTCCCGCTTTTGAACCAAGTCGTTTATTTGAAACAAGAACTTGGTTTGCCCCGTGGGTTGTGAGTGATCTTCACCCGTAGCTGTCAAACAATGAATGAAACCCAAACGGGGCAGTATCTCACTTTGCCTCCAGAAGTCAAACGAAGTCAATTGTTGTTCAATACCACCAACAACTAGCTACTAGGTCTTATTCAACATCGAGTAAACGCTTCCGCCCTTTCAAGAAAGCACCCAAGAACCGTTTCCCATTACAATGTAGTGACAGATGTTAATAATTTCTGTTCCCACCTTTTTGCTTCGGTTGGTCCGACCAATTCATTCATCCTTCGTCATCGTCCGTCGAGATCCAACAAACGGCTCGGAGACTTCTTCGCTTTCAATCATTTTTCCATATGGAAGAGATCCATTGCACTACTGGCTTATTATGAGGTGGCAGCGTGTAATGTGCAACTTCATGATATTCATATGCCGTGGAGCTTGTAGTGGAAAAGGAGGGCACTTAAATTTTATGATATAGCTCAATTTCCTTTCGCTTTCGGTTTTGATGTCCGGGTGTGATGGTGACGGGGAAGGTAGCTAGTTCCCATCTGACCGATCGTCGTTGTGAATTGGTGACTGAATGGAAGTGATTGTTTCAATAAGAAAAGCTACTCCCAACAGAAGCACTATTAATTATCCCTAAATAAGCATGAGAGATGCTTATGTGCAACGTAATAGCTATACACAGGCTTGATTATACTCCCCAACATCATCAGAGTTCGGTGACGTACTCTAGAGCAGCCTTTGTCTCTTTGCAAGGGAGTGAAAAAATGCTAAGCAGAGAGGCAAATGAGCGAGGAAGATGCAGTACAAAACCCACCAGTGTAAAAATCTATCAAAAAAGAGTGCCATCATAACTCCCCGAGGACTGTCTTGTTCGGGCGGGACACCCAAAAGTTTTTTTGAAGCGTGAGTAAAAGTGAGCATCGCAACAAAAGAGAGACAGAGTACCAGAACAAAACCTCGCAGTTTTTTGCACTCTCACTCAAATCGCTAAAAGATCTGTGTTGAAAATTTTTAGTTCTTTTTTTTTCTCCTCAGAAAAACGGCAAAATCGCCTCCTCTTTGCATCGCAGAGGAGTTTCAATCAAGCCTGGCTCTACATGACAACCTTTTATATCTTTCCATCACATAGGAACTTTCTAACTAGGTTAAGTGTACCAGTTATGGTCATAGCGGTTCTCTATTTCGCCATATGTGATATATCGTAAACTATCATATTTTAAACCACTCTACACGTTTCAACATCAAGATGTATTTGTAATCTTACTTGTACACGCCAAACAATAAAAATTTGAGAACAATCAAATTATCAAGGGTGGCGAATAAGAGAACCACTACGGCCCTAACTGGTGTATTTGATTTACATCACTAATGCTTCTAAGCTTGTTCTCAATCATCCACTAAGCGCTTGAAAAGAATTTAACCTTATGAGAAATTATGATCGGAGATTGGTAAAATAGTATGTTTAGGAATGGGTTTTGTTAAAAAAATACAGTTCATGTTATCGTTATTATTGATTTGTTTTAAATATGAGGTCTAACCACGGTGATAACCCTCTCCAATCAGGTTCTGCATTCGACACCTGCACAGATAAGATAAGAGTTGTTTCTCACATTCATCCTATCTGCCAACTCAGTGGCGCACGGTAGAGGTGTTCTACAATTTGTCCCAAACACTGATCACATTAGTCTGATAAAATAACACACTCGAAACACAGTGATCTTCTTCACCATCCTCCTCTCTCTGGATCTCTCAAATCAGGCACCTGAGCCCGGAGAAAAATTAAACCCATCGTAAAATTAACAAGAAACAACGACTAAAGCTGTCATCGCACTGATTACCACCGACGACGGACGATCAGACCCAATACCAACCCAACGAGAAGTAGAAGAGGGACCCACTTGGACCCGAGAACCCGAAGAAGCTCAGTTTTTATTATCTTGTTTTGTCACATTTAAGAGCGCACCTCTTCGTTAAGAGCTGGGCACCCAAAAGCCCTCCTCGGCCGTGCCGGAGATAATCTCCCGTGTTTTATAGTAATTTGATACATAAATTTAATTTTAATTGCATTTGAACGTTTTCTGCGCTGAGATCTCTGGTTCCAGATCGAACCAATTGGTTTCTCGTTTTTGGGGCGATTCACAGAGGTCCAGATTTGAAGAATGATGGCAAAAACTACACATTTTCGATTTGGTCATTACAAGAGGTATGGCGCATGTTTAAGGGTTCCCGATTCGCTTCTTAACAACACTATTGGTATCGCTCATCCGTCTATAAGCTCACATATTTTTTCATGTTATATATGTGTCGTTTGCCAAAACGAATCCTTTCCCATATCCAAACTCCCAGTGTTATCTTGTGGAAGTGCAGAGGACTCCTCGGCTTCCGTAAAGCAAGTAACACGTCAACATTTCCCTCCCATTCCCAAATTGACCTGCATTAGAACGCAGCCGGCGCCGTTATTGTTTGTCATAATATTGAGAGCACCAGTACTAACACATTGAAGATACTACTGATACTGAGTAGCGTCTGCAGTTTTTCCAGCTTTTTAGCAAACTGAACCTCTGTGCGACCGTTTGTCATGATTAGTTTAAGCAGGGCTCGAGTTTGGAATGTTTCGACGCCGAAGACGACACACGATCACAGCTCGAAAATGGCGTTGGAATTGGAGCCGTTTTTTTCTGGATCGAATCTGAATACGATCACGATCGTTTTGGAGAGGCTTTGAAGAAATGCTCTTCTAAACATTTTATTGGATCCAACTTGGGTGAAGAAATCTCGTTTCTTATCACAAAAGCCCAAGTTATGCGCGTTGTTTATCGGTTCGAGTCCAGTGAAACTTCCGAATACTCGCTCGCTCGGGAGGAGATTTATCACTTTCATCGATTTTGGGTGACCGTAAAAGTTTATCGCTTTATTGGACGAGAACCCGGCGGGGTGCAACTCGTCAGAGGCGTTGATTTTTAACACATTTTCAGGCAAATAAAAGGATGGTTGCGAGTCTCGGTTTGCTGCCTGTATAGGATTTTATGCCCGTCGATGGTGAAATTCAAAGTTGGTGGCTTGTGTAAACATCGAGTTCGATCGGGATGCCGTTGATGGTTGAAGGGCAATAAAATTGTAAAATTTGAGAAAACCGTGTCGAAGTCGTTTCTTGTGGTTTGAGTAGACCACCAGCTAGGTCTTTGCCCTGTAAAATGCATGAGCGTAAAAAGAGACTATAGTTCGTTACCACAGCGGGTTAAGAATAACCAAATGTCCTGAAGATTCAGGCTTCTGAAATCACTTTCACTTAAGAAGTTGTTTAATTGGAATAATA
Source organism: Aedes aegypti (assembly GCF_002204515.2). Taxonomy (NCBI): domain Eukaryota; kingdom Metazoa; phylum Arthropoda; class Insecta; order Diptera; family Culicidae; genus Aedes; species Aedes aegypti. The sequence continues at coordinate 347,007,533 of NC_035108.1, forward strand.
ATAGCTGTAGCAGATAATATCTGATCATGGTTTTCCGACGAAACAAATTAGGCTGATACGTGCTACGCTGGATGGTTCGAAATCAAGTGTTCGGATTGCAGACGAGGTGTCAATCTCATTTGTGACGTTAGGCGGGTTGAAGCAGAGAGATGCACTCGCGAGTTTACTGTACAACATTGCACCCCGAGGAGGAACAAATAACTCGCACTAAACTATGCATAATTTATATATTGGTATCATATCATAATTAGGTATTCTTCAGTAGTCAATACCTCAAATAGGTATTATAATGGTATTGGAAAATATATTAAAAACAAATCAAAATACTTCGTTGATGTATTCGACAGCTATTGAGGACTGCCGGAAGTATTGAACTACTTACTTTTGTTATATTTCATTTTATATGAAAATCCATCATGTTTCATTTAAGTATTATAATACCTAATCTAATTATCAGTTTGATTTTTTTTTCTAGAATATGCGTGAGATATTATTTGAGGTATTTTACCTCTTATTAAAGGCTTACTCATACCTCAATTAGGTTGTTGGAGAGAGTTGGAAATTATCTTGTATGGAACATCTGGCATCTCTATCCCAGTCACCTTTGAAATTACGAATACCTAAAATAACTATTCGAAATAAATATTCAACTGAATTTCTGTTACCTGTGGTTTACAAAAAACAAACTTAAAAAAGATATCCAAACGAAACTCGGTACTAAAGGTAAGGTATGTTTTGGAATTATATAAAATAACATTGCATCAAGAGTACACTTAGATCAAACAGCCAAATGCCGTGAACAAGGACAATTTCCATTGAAAAGCTAATTAAGCAAAGTTGTTGCAAGATCGCCTCATCAAGTGCAAATTGCAAAATGTTAATCGCTATCATCGAGCAAACCAAGGTTGGCACATTAAATTGTAAAGACCAACCAATTTCCGTCTAATTGTGCATTCAACGCTTGGCTCGGCAAATGCTCCGAGAACATGATAAGCGATTTCATCAGCGCAAAACTGCATTCGTTTCAATCGAGAAGCAATTATCGACGACTGGTTTCTCGGTGATAATTTGTGACAAAATGATTCTCTAAGTTATTCAGCGCTAAAACTGATCTCTCAACAGCTCCAACGTCAGAAGCCGCCATTTTCCTGCTCCCCAGATGGAAACAAGTCACTTACATGACCCAAGTACTATGTAGAAATCTAGGCATTATTATCCGCACACAAACACCATAGTTTAATAGTTGCGTGACTGACTGGTTCTGATTGAAACCAGTTACTGCTCGGCAACGCACCAGAACGAAAGAGATGAATTCGTTTCGTGATTTGAAAAGCAGTTAACAATCAAATGAACACGTTTGCGAGTTGTTTATATTGTAGCAGCAGTAGCAATTGAATTCATGATGACGAGCTGATCCCATTCTGATAAGTAACGGAAAAGACACGCCCTTCTCTTTTCTAGTCGTCAAATGGCGCGGGATTTGACAAGAGCGTGCAGTCAGCGACGCCGGTTAGGTTAACTGGCAAATGGAATTCCAATGGCTACAAGCGGGCGAAGCTTGATGGGTGTGAGTGCGGATCAGTATCGGCTCTCGAATATCACCCATATCACCCATTCATCAAGATTCAGGTGTAAATAAGGGTGCCGTTTATTTTCTCGAAAGTTGTCAAAACCAAAAACTCGTGTGCTCTTCAAATCAAACATAAACTAAAAGTTTGAGTCCACCATATTAAGATTTAGGGTCCTAAAATGTTAAATGAAATCTTATTTTTCTTTAATAACGCGAAAGAGCATGTAACTGCAACAACTTTAGCATTTTTTCCCACTCAAATAACGGCTATATCATACTTAAATTTAAAAATTGGGTCGATAAATGGACTTTGACACTTTTGATCATGTTTGACGTTCGCTTAGTCGACAAAACACCACAAAGTTTTAGTTTTAACACTGGGGTTGTTCCTATCTGACATTTTGGAAGGAACACGGGAAACGAAATACACGCAAAATTTGAGTTTAAGCCAAGGGGTGAGACAAAATCTAAGAAAAAGTATTTTGGGCTTTGGACAAACGGAAAACATTGAAATATTGAGTGAACATGTGTTTTTGGCCTAAAATTAAGCGTTTGGCGTTAAAATTGGGACAGGGCTTTAGGACCCTATTTAAAAGTTATAAAATAGGGAGCCTTTGTTGGTGTTTGACCAATTGAACTTTTGGCATTATTTTCCTTAAAACTAAATTTATGAAAAGTTTGTGCAACATCAAATTTGTGTAAAATTCAAACTAGTCTTATAAGCGGTTTCTTCACCACCATTTAGCAGAGCATAGCATAGCATAGCATAGACTGACTGCACATGTCAATGGTTGCTACTCCGTGATTGATCGGAACTGGTAAGAATTGCACTACGATCCAAATGAATAAGGGATGGGAGTGTCCGATTACTCTCGAAGTAAAATTTTAGCAGCTCTAATATTATTGATCAATAACGGCGCCAGCCAAGTCCTTACAGTCAGTTGGGATGGAGAAGGAATATGATGGTGTAATGATTGTTGCTTCTTGAGACCGAGAATACCTCTGCATCTCCACAATCACCACGGGAAGGGTATTTATTAGTGAGGGAGGAAAAGATCTGGGAGTCACCAATGGTCAGTGATGCGATCCATGGATAAGGAGGAAAAATACAACTTAAAGCTAGTTTTGCATTTTGTCTCGAGAAGTTTTTGGTAGAAGATTTAAAAAAAAATACGTCAACATCCATAATGCCGAACCATTCAAAAGATGTTTTTATTAAAAGCGAACAGAGAAAAGTATATGTATATATTTTAAATAATATGAAACAGGAATGATGCCGACACTTGTAATGACGAACCATGTATAGTTTGTTTGAAAATTACAGATGAATAACTCTGTACATTTTTATCTCAAGATGAAAAGTTTTTGATAGGAGTTTTAAAATATACGTCAAAATCCATAATGTCGAACCATTCAAAAGATGTTTTTAGTAGTGTTAAAGAGAGAAAATATATGTCAATTGAAATTATATAAAACAGGCATAATGCCGACACTTGCAGTGACAAACCATACAAAGTTTGTTTGAATATTACATAAAATTAACGCTGTCATGAGAAAATGTGTCATTATAAGCATGAAACGAGCTCACCAGTTGGTAATCCATCCTCGACTTAACACGGATATCTTTTCGCACTCACACAACGCAAACCGTAGAACTCCTCAGCGTCCCGAAAACGAACCGTCTCGCTTGGGATTTTCGAAGCACTGCCCAGCAGACAAGCGAAACGAAACACAAGCCCGGCGTCCCGAAAACGTACCGTCTTGTTTGGGCTTTTCGAAGCACTGCCTATAAGCGGTTTCTTCACCACCGCTTAGGCCCTAAACCTGGTTAAATCGTATGGATAAACGTGGTTTACGGCTTAAGCGAAGGTGAAGAAATCGGCCCTTAGTCATTAGATCATTTGGCATAAAGTCATTCGCCATGAAGCCGTTTGGTATAATGAGGCTGAAACTAAGAATTTCTCAAGGTGACATTCGTTTTAACGTTTCTTTTGAATCCCACTGACGACATCAGGCTTATTGTGGAATGGATTGGTACAAAACAAAATGATATTTCATTCAAAAAATCATGCTCCTCACTAAACTAAGGGGTGGAACAACTCATTGATTACCATCAGTGGAGAAAATATTGCAAATAGAATATTATTATTTACTCATAGATTGTCCGTTTTTCAAATATTGATTATTCTTTTGAAATTCGCTATCGGAAAAATGGTCCTGAAGCCTTTGGTATACTAATCACAAATTAACCCTTCTTTCGAAGATTGGTTGTTATGGGGGCCTTTCTTAGCCGAATGGCTTTAAAGCAAAGCCATGCTGAAGATGTCTGGGTTCGATTCCCGGTCGGTTTTTTCGTAATGGAAATTTTTTTGACTTCCCTGGGCAAAGAGTATCATTGAGCTTGCCACACGATATACGAATGCGAAAATGGCAAATTTTACAAAGAAAGTAACCAGGGAAAAAATCATGCTGACTATACTCAATTCACTGTCATTCATGCCACAACAATTATTTTAGTTATTTTAACTGATTATTTTAATTTGAATAAATTCGTCCCTCTTTTAAAAAAATCCTGATCTTTGAAGCTATACTGTTCCATTATTTATTAGTTTTGAAGCTGGTATTGAACTTCCTACTGAAATAAGAACGACAATCGAAAACAATAATCGGCCCAAGCTATCAGCAAAAAGAAAAATCAATATATTCGAATAAATTCCTGCAGTTACGCCGATGATACTAAATGAAATTTTTACTGTTCTTTATGTTGCAATTGTCTTTGATGTCTAATCTTCTACTGCTTTATTCATAAATTTTACCTTTTTTTCATCATAGACTGTTCTTTAGAGTTATATTGCAGTGGTATTCCGTTTTTGGCAACAAATTCGAAATGTTCAGTTGCCAAAATCGGAACCTTCTTTTTTAATTTTAAAAATATCATTTGAACGTTGTTACGTCATCATTATGAAACCAAATGATGGCCAGACTTCCGATCAGTCCACTTCGAATCAGATTTCCATAAGGATAGGACTATGTTACAAATCTGAAGACCATATTATCATATGTCATTCTTTTTGTGACAGATGTTCTACACACTTTTTATTGCTGAAATACATTCAATGATGCTTTATAAGCTTTATGTATACTATTTGTATGCATAGGCCATGTGAAAACAATAATAAACACAACCCCTTAATAAACACATGGTTTATGGACGACCCCTCAGAAGTCTTGGGATCTTTCATAAGAGTCAGATAGGAATTGACATCAACCCAAGAGCTAGCCAGGAATATCGAACAAATCTTTTAGAATTTTAAGATTCCGCTGTAATATCCGCTGTAATGATATGAAAATTCTCAATCCTCCTATGGAAATTCTCAAAAGTTCATAGAGATTTCCCACATTACCACTAGCAATCTCCAATTTCCTCTGCAAACGTGTTCAGAACCCTCTAGATTTTTTCATTATATTCAAAATGCAAAATTCATCGGATGCCTTTTAAATCGCCAGATTTTTTGCTGCATCCCCAACAATGAATTATACATTTTTAGAATCCTGCAAGGAACCCCTAATACCCGATAGCAATACCCATATTTCGCTTATTAGCTTTAAGAATCCGCTCAAAATTCTACGTCAAACAGAGTCTCTATCGTATTTATCGCACGCATTTATGGCCTTATCCAGAATAAAGTGAAGTGTAGACTGTATTCGTATTTATCATGGGTGCGCTATTAACGGCGTATAGAAGAAATTGGTGGGTCATTTATTTCCTTAGCTACTGTCAAAATTATGGATCATAGGTTGACACTTATGAAACTTACATTAAAACGAACTTACTATGAATATGCAATGAATTTTATGAAGTGCGATAAAAAGTAAATATTCACAACTTTTTGTTTGGGTTACTTTTATTGTTATGGTATGCTTTTACAAACGCAATGCATGTTATTTCACAATAAAAAGAAAAGAACAGCGAGACGAAATTTATGATAAAAACTCTGTGTAACTCATAGACTATTTGTTGCTCTTGCGTCAATGCTTGTGCTTGGTTCAAACGAGCTGTTCCAAATCTGGAGAAAAATGATATTTCTTAAGTATATCTCCTACCAACATACTCAATTGAGCTGGGTATATAGTGTGATTGCCAAAGAAGAGATGTTGGAATTCTATTGAAATACTCATCGAGATCAATGACACCATGAAACGTTGTGAACACACGACCACCTAGAATTAAATAAACGTGCACAGGATCCCTAGCAGCTGGTACGATGAAAATTCAGCTCTGGAATGCGGTAAGCGTGATAGCTGGCTTGCTTTTCAAATGTCTAAATCAAAAGAAACAATGATATTGACAATTGCTTAGAACCCTGCTAATATTTCAACAAAGTGTATAACTTTACAATCACTTTTTTCCGAGATTTGCTCAAAAACTGATTATTTAAATTTGAAATTTTTGCTTTCTTAAAAAATAGATGGTTCTCTTGATTTACACTTCTAAAATGACAATAAACATTGTAAATATTATTTTTCAAAAATCAAAGTTACAGTGCGTGAAGATTTCTTGCGATTTGAAGCTGGTTTCATGTGAAGTCTATTTTTGGATAATGCTCTAATAATAAATCCCTATTTGCAAATCAAAGCTTTCAATATTTTGCATATAAGGCCTGTACTCGAAAAAAATTTACCATTTTTGTCCGTGGGTAAAAATTTATGAAAATCTGTGTATAACTAGATTATAGTGTATTGTTTACATGTGCAAAATTTCATAACAATCGGTTCGGTGTCATGGAAAATCCGACTGCGAACATAAAATGGATCGAAAGACAACTGAAAATCACTCCTACAATCCTTTCTGCAATTTCTCATCGTAATAGGCTGTTTTTCATCACGCCAATCTGTCATGAAACGGTCCACTTTCCTGCACTTAAGTATGCAGTGCGGGAATAGTCATTACGCAACTGAAACCTGTGCTGTAATGATTCATAACGCAAAGCTTGGCATTCCGATATAATTGTTGATACCCTCAAGTGGTCTTCTACGAAACTGCAAAAAATGTTGTACGTAACTCGTTGCAGAACTCGGCAACCCTCGTAAGATAAATTTACGACTCGTGCAGTAAAAATCATCATGCTGCAACTTGTTCCGTAAACCACTATTAAAGAATCCCAGATGACCGAGCGACGAGCTGGAAGTGAAAGAAAATCGTAGATAGCTGACCCTGTGAAGGCCCGGAAAGTGTTGGATTATTTCAAGCGTAATCTGAACCTTTCGGTTCGCGACGTGGTTCTGAAGGCCAAGTGTACCGCCTGGTTCATTCAGCAAACCATGAAACGAGCTGGGCTTCGTGTATTCAAGGTCTGGAAGGCACCGAACCGGCGTGATCATCAAAACACAGCGGCCAAATCCCGCGCAAGGAAGCTGTATCAAGAGTGGTTAACGAAACCGAAATGTGTGGTTATGGATGACGAAATCTACATCAAGGCAGATACAAAGCAGATACCTGGGCTGGAGTTCTACGTTGCCAAATCATGGTTTGATGTTCCGGAAGACATAAGGAAGAAAAAATCCCCAAAATGGCCAAATTTGCCGAAGAATACTTGCTCTGGCAGGCCATATGCTGGTATCATGCCATTACGCGCGATCGACTTTGGATTGATATAGAGACAATAACGTTGTTTTTGCACCAATAACCTCTTCTTCTTTCTAGCGTTACGTCCCCACTGGGACAAAGCCTGCTTCTCAGCTTAGTGTTCTTATGAGCACTTCCACAGTTATTCACTGAGAGCTTACTATGCCAATGACCATTTTTGCATGTGTATATCGTGTGGCAGGTACGAAGATACTCTATGCCCTGGGAAGTCGAGAAAATTTCCAACCCGAAAAGATCCTCAACCGGTGGGATTCGAACCCACGACCTTCAGCTTGGTCATGCTGAATAGCTGCGCGTTTATCACTACGGCTATCTGGGCCCCCAAAAACGTCCTACCTCCCAAATTTGCCCGGTGGAAAGATTTTGGGCTATAATGAAGACCCAAGTTCGAACATCGTCCCAGGTGTTTAAAAATGAGCTGGAATTGATTGATTGACAATGAATGAAAATGACCAAGAAGGTTGGCTCCATCATTGCACAAAATGTAATGAGGGGTCTTAAGGGAAAGGCCTTAACATTCCCTTCTTTTACCAAGTTCTTCCTTATCAATTTTTAAAAAACTTCGTTGTTAATTTAATCAAAAACTCTAAACTATAGTCACTGCCTAGAGCTCCGAACGAATATTCTGTTAGCTGAGGACTAGTCAGAGGTTTTTGCTATGAACTCGATGGCGTCAATCTTGGTAAAAAGCTTCGAAAAATGCCCATATTCAAGAAAACTAAATCAGTTTGCCAATTTTCAAAAATTCAGAAGAAATCGCTCATCCTATATGAAGTATATTATGTTTGAATCTGCTCAATTAAATCATCATTTATGCCAAACGACTTTATGCCAAATAACCTTATGCCAAATGGCCTTATGTAATAGTGTTTGTATCTGTGATCGCGCCCCTTGCTACTGCGGGGGCGGTTAGGGTCAATCGTGTTGCGCGTCGGTCGCGTAGCACGTATAATAGTGTCGCGAATCGCGAATCGCGTTAGAAATGTTTGATCTTTTGATCGTATCGCTTGCTCTTGTGAGGGCGAGCGATGAACACTTATTCGGCATGCAATACTATCGCGAATCCGGTTAGGCTTGAATATATCTTGGATCGCATCACCAACTAAAGGTGACTTCTAGATATGTACCTTATCCCACTAATCCAATATTATTTTCATTACAACTGTGGAGATGCAGAAGATTCTTCGGTCTCTAGTAACAATGGTAGTCTAACTAACATTCCTTTCTGTGGTAACTGACGCTTGCCTTCCGCGAAATAACTTTTCACGACCGAAAACGATATGAGTTCGCCGCAAAATCTGTTAACGAACTGCAGCCAGCCAACAGATCAAATTTTCCGCAATGCCTTTCCGAAATCCGCCACTCATACGCATGCATCAATTATCAATCACCGATCGTTCTGTTTCTTGCATACCTATACATTGTATCATCCTCTTTCATTTTTCTTTCTCGCATAGTCATAGTTTATTGAACACGCATTTCATTCATGTTTTCACAAATACAACCGAAGGCTATGCGTGTTCGCATCATATTCGAACCAATTCGAACAAAACCGAACATGAGCTTTCGCTAGCTCACACGTCGCAATGAAAGCTCGTTGTGATCAGAACAAGTTAAGAAAACACTGAGACAAACAGACCATTTTTTTTCATTGACACATGTACGGAACGAATCACTTTAATATTATTTGAATAACGTAGACTCTGTAGACCACACTTCCCTTCCCTGATGAGCGAAAGGACGTGGCCAACGCCGTTATTGACTTTTAAAGTGTGAGCTCTCGATGTGTGCACATTGAAAATGCCCCATTGATTAAATCTCTGTGCAACTTCGATTGCTCTGGTCAATCACTGAGTAGCAACTACGAATTGTACGATCATCTATGCTCATGCTCGTGCTGAATGACCTTATTTCAAACGACCTTCTTCTGGGTACAATCGGTGATACATTGATTCTAAGCTTGATATTATGCGTTGCGAAAAAAAAATTGATTCCTGGAAAATTCAGGGTAGTCTATCGAAAAATTTCTCACCATTTTAATCGCAGCCACCCGTGACTACAAATATAGAAATGTTGCTTCTGTCAGCTGTACCAAATTTATTTTGTTGTATTTCTATATTATACCTTATTCTAAGCATTGTAAGGGGGAAGTGGTGATCCAAAAGCATCATCTACAGTTAACAGAAAATGCGGAAAACTAGTAATTGATTCCTCTATCAGCCAAAGAGAGAATGCTGGATGAGTATGCCTTAAAAGATCTCGATTCGCTTGTTCACTTCAATGATCCGTATTTGAAAGATTCCGGATCAGATTTCCAATTCGCTAGTACCCCCTTTCAGTTAGAGGGTTTATCATGTCATGTTTAGGTGAATCTGCTGATCATTGATTTCGATCTCCTTTTGGAAACGGCGACCTAAACTTAAGGAAAACATTCCAATTTTCAAGTATGTGAGCTACTACGTTGCTAGAAAACGTTGCTGTAATTTTACTATCGCCATTCTGCTTGTTCACTGTCAATGAGTATGATCTGTTTCTCCTGAAGAGTTGCAGTGCTTGCTATGGTTAATTTCCTCTATGCGGAGATTGCTCGTTGCGCGTTTTTTCCGCGAAGCACTCCAAATTTTTAAATTTCCCCGCAATACTTGATAGACTTTTCAAACATTTTATATCATTTCCTGTCAAGTATACTGCTAGAATTCCATAAGAATTCACAACTTTATCCAAAAAATAGCAAATCCGATAGCATTCTGCTAGAATTGATCTCCACCCTCCAATACGAACAAAATCGAATCCTTAACCTACCGTCAGTCCCTCAAAAAAAAGTTACACCAGCGGTTGCATCGTGTACTGAGTACACGCGGAGCAATTTTGATTGTACATCCAAAGCTAGGCGAGATAGAATATGGATGTCTTCGACAAATTTCTTCAGTCCAACGATACCAATTGGTCAGTGGACAGAAAACACTTTGGAAACATCCTCATCTTCCTGTGGCCATCGGATTGTACCCCGGGGGAAGTAGGTCAAGGGCTGATTACCTAGAAAGATGATGTCTTCGACAAAGTTGTTTAGTAGGTCAAGGACTAACATAAGCTGATAAGCTACCTAACAAGAAAAACTGCCACAAGATGGCGCTAGTGAGCATGCAATATTTCAATCACGAATATCTCAGGATCCCGATTTTTTAGAAAGATGGTGTTTTCAGCAAAGTTGTTCAGTAGTTCAAGGGCTACCATGTGATGATCTTCTTGATTCAGAATTCTTTCAATAGATGGCGCTAGTGAGCATGATATTTTGCGAATACAGATATCTCAGGATCCTGGTTACCTATAAAGTTGACGTCTTCGACAAAAGTGTTGAATACGTCAAGGTCTAGCATGTAATAAGCCACCCAACTTGAAATTCTACCAACAGATGGCGTATTTTGATCGCGAATATCTCAGGATAACGATATTTTAGCAAGATGGTGTTTTCGGTAAAGATGTTTAGTAGATTAAGGACTAAACATGTGATGTGCCGTTTGATTCAGAATTCTTCCACAAAACGACGCTGAAGATGCAATTTTTCGAACGCAGATAAATTTGGATCCTGATCGCTTAGAAAAATGATCCTGAGACATTTTCATTACTAAGAAATATTACCCCTTCGGCAAGGTTGTTCTAAGATGAAGGCCTAAATGCAAGGAACCTCAAGTTTTAAAATTCTTTCTACTGGTGGCGCTATTCAGCATGCATATTTTGATTGCTAATATCTGAGGATCCCGATTACATCCAAATATAACTTCTGAGCTCAAAAGTTCAGTAAGTCAAGTACAAACTTGTGGTGGGCCACACTTGTCTGGGAATTCTTCCACTAGATGGTGCCACTGAGTATGCTAAATTTTCAACCCAAATATCTAGGATCGTGATTGCTTAATCATGAAAATGGCGTCTTCAACTAAGTTGTTTATTCTGTCCAAGACTGAAGCATGTTTACCATGTAATAAACCGTGTGATTCGAAAACGGTGCTCTTCAGCATGAAAATCCCATCAGAATATACTTCAGAATTTCAAGGCCGCCTAATGAGCCTATGCATGCAACAAAACGTTTGACTTTTTCTGTGCGCGCTGTTTTCGAGTTGCCCGTGAGAGAGAGCGAGACAGCTCCAACACACGGTGCACAGTAAAAGTTAAAAGAACAAAAGAATTTATGGCACGTACAGAGGCTCATGGGCGGCAGAAAGCTGTTACACAAAAACAAAGATGGATGTGTGTTAGTGCAAAGTGATATGAGAAACTCGGTCTCTCATGGCGACTCACGGGATGGCACGCACACTACAACATTGTTAGAATCACCTCGAATGTGATAGTCATTGCCTATGTTGTTTACAAATCAATTCAAAGTGCTCTTTGTGCTAGTATAACCATATTATGATTATACTAGCACAAAGAGCACTTTGAATTTATTTGTAAACAACCAGTAAGTGAAATTATCGGTCACGGCGATAATCATACGGCTATCTCTCAAGCTGATTTTCCGGAGGAAAAAGACGTGTCATAATATCAAACCCGACCAGTACTGCGAGAGTGTGCTCTCACGAGATGTGCAGCAACGAATTTAGATTATCACCAGCAACGAGAAGTTTGCGTCCTACTTTTCTACTAAATATAAAAATAAAAATAATATTGTTTAATTTGAATTCAGAATTTGAAGTATAATGAATCCTATATGTTTAATTTTATTTTGTGCTTATCTATTAATTTACTGGTAGCGAAATGTTTTAACATTTGACAAAACGTGTATTGATGAGCCCAAATGATCAGTATCATTAGATGTTCAGAAAATTAAAAGCTCACTGGCGCATGGTTACGTAATCTATATAAATAAAAATGGAAAGGTGTTTGTATGTCACGAAATGGCTTGAGAACGGGCTAACGGATTTTGAAAATTCATCCATAGTTATGTTCCTGAAGTATTCCGACGTGTTTGTGTGCATAAAAAGCAAAGGATATTTAACGGGAAAGTTGAAAAAAAACAGAAGTGAACGGAACTTCCATTTTGCACGGGGCGTTCCATGGCGTTTTTCAACAGCCTACTTGATGGCAAGACGAAGTTTGCCGGGACCACTAGTTCAAAATATAATTGCCAATAACATGTGAGCACTTTCCTTACCTAATAAATTTGATGAAGACGTCAAGTTTTAAAATAATCGAGAATTTGAGATTCTGTATTTGAAAAATTTAAACCAGGAGCTCTTTCTCTAGCCTGATGGAATTATTTGAAATGTAGCAGCCCATTGCACTTTGAATTGAATGTGGAAGAATTTTGAAAAGGTATATTTTACACTTAACACGTTGGTCCATGATATACAGAACAACTTCATTAGAGACACCATCTTTGTAATCTAATTTTATTCTCCTAACCAGGATCCTGAAATAATTCAATTCGAAAATTTCGTTTTGTGGAAGAATTCTGAATCAAACTGCATATCACATGTTTAGTCCTTGACCTACTAAACATCTTTGCTGAAAACACCATCTTGCTAAAATATCATTATCTTAAGATATTCACGATCAAAATACAGCATGATCACACTAGTACCATACACGCAAAAAAATTGTGCGGTAAAAACTACCATTTTAGAGGGTTAACTTAAGCGCTCGCATCGGCAATTTTCAACAGATCAGAAATGCGCTTGATTTTACCATGTCTGTTGTCGAAATCAGATTGTTGTAAATTATTTCTGTCAAATGTACCAGTAATGTGGTGGGATGTACCGTAAACATAGTAAATTGGTCTGAAATTCCATGGTAGTTTCAAGAATGGGCGTAGTCAGCTAAAATAGTAATTTTTACCACAGATTTTTTCCCGTGTATGGTCGGGGTCCTGCTAAACCGCACCAAGTGCCATTTTTTCGAAATTGAGTTTTTTACTCCAGAGCACTCAAATAATCATAACCATTCTACCATGAAAATATCGAGTAATTTGAAAAGTCCCTTGTAATCCTAGATCACAAATTTTCTTTGGAAGGGCATGTAGAACTATAATTTTGTTCAGCCAGAGTGAACCATAAACCAACGCACGTCATCAGAGGGAATTCATTTCTCTGATATAAAGCAAGATTTTCTCAATGTCCTTCTATATTCTTACAAATTATCCATTCCAAGCAACTCATAGAAACAGAGGCCAGTGAAATTAGACAGCAATTGACTAATTAAAATGAAAAATTGTTTCACTGGCGTTGATCTATTTTCTTTGAAATTTCACCCAGCCACACCGCACTAAGTACTGTTTATCAGAAAATCACATTTTGACATGAAGTTAAGACATTAACATGCAGTAAATACTTACATTAGCTTGTTACATAATATGTTAATTAATCCACACAGGAGCCGTAATGAAATGACGAATCAATTTAATCAGAAACTGTGTAAACAACTGAGGTGGACTTGGTGTGCTTTAGTTGTTCAGAAAATAGCGATAAATCAAACCCCCGATAGACAGGGTGCACATGATTTGTTCCAAGTTTATCACTCTTCAATCAAGAAGTGAAGATGACGTAGCGTTAATATACTAGGTTACCACTCAGAAGGCACGAGTTTGAATCCCGATGAAACTTTTTTTGTTGTTGTTCTATCCAATCTTAATGGAAATTTTTATATTGCAGTAAAACATCAGCAGGTTAATGTACAGCTGAAATGATGGTTATTCGTGTAGTACACGCATTGAACTCTGAGCTTGTTCACCAAATGGGACCAACTTGGTGCGCTTTTTTTATCACTGTTGTCTCATTAGAATCTTTGTATGAACGCGTGAGGATCTTGATTCAATACATATTTATAAGTTCTGTGAAATGGATGACTTGTTTAATCAAAGGTATGGATGGACGCGTATGAGACCGTTGCATTAATTGTCCACATATTATATCCATAACACAAAAGCATGTTCAGACTTTTGAATAACAATGAATCCTTCCCAATCATAGTACGTACACATTTGTGACATGGATTCCAACTTGCATGGTGATGATTAACATCATTTGTCTCCAATTGTACTTGTGTTGTTGAAAACTACGAAACACATCCAACCAAACCGAACCAAGAACCAGATTTTTCGTTTTTTGTTCAGCCAGAGTGAACTGAGTGCTTCATAATATTAAATAAAATCCACTGACATCGATAATTTATGATGATTTACTTGTATATTTAATCACGGGTTGCTTATTGAACACTGTTAATCGCATGTGAGCGATAAAAATTTAAAATTAATTGTCCGCGATCAAGACACGATAAGACTTCAAAGTCAAATATCTCGGAATAAAGTTTTTGGCACTTGGTGCGGTTTAGCAGACCCCGACCATATGGTGGTAGAATTTCAAGTTGGGTGGCATATTACATACTAGACCTTGACCTATTCAACACTTTTGTCGAAGACGTCAACTATATAGGTAACCAGGATCCTGAGATATCTGTGTTCGCAAAATATCATGCTCACTAGCGCCATCTATTGAAAGAATTCCGAATCAAGAAAATCATCACATGGTAGCCCTTGAACTACTGAACAACTTTGCTGAAAACACCATCTTGCTAAAAAATCGGGATCTTGAGATTCTTCTTCTTCTTTGTGGCGTTACGTCCCCACTGGGACAGAGCCTGCTTCTCAGCTTAGTGTTCTTATGAGCACTTCCACAGTTATTAACTGAGAGCTTACTATGCCAATGACCATTTTTGCATGTGTATATCGTGTGGCAAGTACGAAGATACTCTATGCCCTGGGAAGTCGAGAAAATTTCCAATCCGAAAAGATCCTCGACCGGTGGGATTCGAACCCACGACCCTCAGCTTGGTCGTGCTGAATAGCTGCGCGTTTACCGCTACGGCTATCTGGGCCCCGGGATCTTGAGATATTCGTGATTAAAATATTGCATGCTCACTATCGCCATCTTGTGGCAGTTTTTCTTGTTAGGTAGCTTATCATATGTTAGTCCTTGACCTACTGAACAACTTTGCCGAAGACACCATCTTGCTAAAAATCTAGATCCTGAGATATTTGTGTACGAGATGTTGCATTGCGAAATGTCCACTACATCGGTTCCCCCGGGGCACAATCCGATGGCCACAGGAAGATGAGGATGTTTCCAAAGTGTTTTCTGTCCACTGACCAATTGGTACCGTTGGACTGAAGAAATTTGTCGAAGACATCCATATTCTATCTTGCCTAGCTTTGGATGTACAATCAAAATTGCTCCGCGTGTACTCAGTACACGATGCGACCGCTCGTGTGACGGGCCCGGTAAAAAAAAAGTTACACGAGCGGTCGCACTGGTGTACTGAGTACACGCCTAAAAACTTAGGTTAAAAACACGATGTTTTCGAATACTTTTCGTTCATTTTTTCTAAAAATGTCTTCTATACAAGCAAAAAGAAGAGTAGATCTTGGAATAGGACCAACACCCGGATCAATTTGAAGGGATTTTCAACGTGTTTTTCGACTTTTCGCAAAGTGCGTGTACTCAGTACACTAGGGCGACCGACGGTGGGTTAAGAAACTTTTCTTCTGCATATACTGTATACTGTATCATGATACTTTGTAAAAAAAACTTGAACAAACATTTGCACATTTAAGCATAACTGATGATTGAATTGCATGTCTCTTCCGTTCAGAGACAACTCATGCGTTTCAGCTTCAGGGCTATCTGCAAAGCGATTATCCAAAACGATAACAATTGTAATTTAAAAGCAGTTGGACGCTCAAATCGATCCGTAACGCGTGTCAACATTAAATTCAGCTTTTTTTCGCAATAAACGTCAAGGCCCTCACAAAGTCGTGCGCCGAGGGACCCCCTAATGCTAAACACATTCCCTATATCGACCCTTCTCATCGTTAAACGGGGCTCTAATTTTCCCAAAACATCCTTGACTCTCCATCGAAGACCTCTCTACCCAACGACAAACAACTCATAACTTTTGTGACAATTAGCTCATCGAATATTCCGAAAAAAAAAACCGGCAACCTTCTTCATTCCTTTCAGCAGGTGATCGGGCAAATCCTTCGAGCTCCAGCACCAAAAAGCACAAAACGGAAATAGCAAAGAGCCATAAATTCCCGAAACGCACATGCCATCACTCTCAGCAAGTGGTAGAAAAAGTGCTTAATTAGCAGCAGCAGCAGCACACCTTCGAATTTCTGCTCGACTCCGAAACCGTGTGCCCGTGTGCCGACCGGTTGGTTGAGGAATTTGCAGGTCCCCTTCACAGCGGGCGCCACATTCGACCGGGAGGAATGGATTGAATTTCGCGCGCGCGTTGCCAGCCGATCACGTCATATTTTTTGGGGGGCCACTAGGCTAAGCTTGCATTGGTGCTTAGGGGTATGCGTAATTTTGTATTAAAATAACGCTCGAAACGAAATACCATGGAATTCCACAGAATCCGATCAGGTGAAATTTTTGTTTTTCGATTTCATTTTCTTTAAATTGATAAAAAATCGTCATAAAAAATAAGACGTAATTTCCCGAATATCAAGTTGGATTTCTCACCAAATTAAATTCAAAAAATCCTCAAATTTTTGGGAGAACATGGTCGGATCTAGTAACTTTTGTTGGGCCATTTCTTTTAAGAAAGATTTCCGACATGAAAAGTTTTATGTTTTAGTGAAACCTTAAATCAGTACGCAGTTATCGTTTTACAGTAATAATAACACATAACTTCAATAATATTAAACCTTCGAGCTGTTTAGTCGAATGTCTAAAAGTAAATTTAAACCGAATTTATTTCTTTACTATTTAATTCCACTTGAATTCGAATCCTTTGACAAATACATAAAAAAAATCATATCGCATACCCATAGTGCTGCTGCTGCTGAGTCAAGTTTATGCGGGCCAACAACTGCGGCAGCACCACTCATAATCACGTTATTTATGACCGATCACAACATAAATCGCTTTCCTCGCTCGCATCGCGTCGCTCTCGATCGCCGAGGATTCTCGGCTCGGGTGCGGGATGATCGTGTGGACCGAACTAACATCCTCGATCGCAGGGTGACCGCACGGCACATGGGGAAACAAAAGATCTCGTCTTTCGCTGTTTCTGTTTGGGCTGTGCGTGCTTTCACACATGCGCTTCTGATCGCGTCACGCTTCACCCATTGGCATTGCCTTCGGGTCGAACAGCGAAGAGAATGGAACCGTAACGAAGGAGCGTCAATCGAAATGGAAATGGGATGATTCGCATAATGGGACGGTTGGACATAAATAGTGACACTTTAAAGTGGTGTAAAACATGATTTAGATTAAGAATCTCGTCTTAAGAATGTCTTACATGGATTTGTTGACGTAAGAATGTGGATAAGTAGGCTTTTGTTTGAGTGCATAGTGAAATCCTAAGACAAGACGTGTCAGGTAAAAGTGCAAAAACGAAACCAATTGCTGTCAAAAAAGACCACTTCTCATTCACGCTCGTTCAAATCTACTCAAAAGAGAGTAAGTTTGACTCACTTTTGAAGTTTCAAGTAAGCTGTCAAAAGTGAGTAACTTTATTTTATCAAAGTGAGTAACTTTTTACTCAATCATGAAAGAAAACGACCTTACTCACTTTTGAGTAAACACAAACATATTTGACTCACTTTGTAAACGTCAAAGACTTGTGAAAATTTCGGCTTCTAAGTTTAGGAGTAAACATCGCTGTTAAACAAGTGCCTCAAAACGAATCATGCAAGTTGTGAATATAATGGGCAATTGTTACTGGTATCATTTATCCTGTGGATGAATTCCTTCGCGTATTTTCTTCGAAGAAAAGACAATTTTCTTGCTAGTCAGTAATGGAAGAGAATTTCTTCCCTTCGAAGAAAATACGCGCCGGAATTCGCCTACTGTAGGCGGCGTGTGTAATGGAAGAAAATTTATTCTCTTCGAAGAAATTGTTCGCCGGAATATCAAGTGAAGCGAGGTCGGAGTGAAAATGGCCAAGTCCTGTAGGCGAATTCCAGCGCATATTTTCTTTGAAGAATAGAAATTTTTCTTGGAAGAAAATGTCTTCTCTTCGGAGAAATTGTTCGCCGGAATTCACCTACTGGTTTTGATCGAACAACCGCAAGAAAAAAAATATAAACGGTAAGTTTTACCGTCGTACTTTTTATTGGACTAATTATCAATTCTTTACAGTCTAACCGGGAAGGCTACTCGTACCGTCAAACTACATCCTCCATTGCTTTCATCAATCCCCCAGAGATTTACAACATCCGGGGATACATTCCAGAGCAGCGAAAATTTCGACACAAACACCGCAATATTTACTTGCAATATCATGTACTATCCATATATTTATGTTTGAGATAATAAAATAAATGTTATCCTTTTGTATATTTTTCTCTTGATTTTATAAATATAATAATAAATTAATTTCCAAAAAGATTATTTCTGAAGTGAGTGACATCTACTCACTTTCGCAAATCCCAGATTAAACGAAGTGAGTAAGTGTTACTCCAATATTGACATTTGACAACGTTACTCTAAAGTGAGTAACGATGGTGTTACTCACTTGTGAGCAGTTCCACTTTGTTCCGAAGTGAGTCGAATTCTACTCACTTTTGAGTAGATCTGAACGAGCGTGTTGGTCATTTTGGCAAAGGCCTACTTTCACATCGTTGAGTTAAATTGCAACAGGACACTTTATTGCTTGCCAGGCCATGTTGCTAGTTCTTAAATTAGAGTTTTCACCAAAAGTTCGAACATTTTGCATGAGATCTTTTTGTTTCAAATCTTTATAAAATTCGATGTCAAGTTAGCGCATTTGTTTCTACAATGCTAAACTAACTACAAAAAACTTAATTGAGAGCAAAATAATGGTATATTTTCAATTTCTTCTAAAAGTATCCCCGGTTTTGGAAGTAAACCAGATTTTTTTAAACAGGAAACATCCTCTATTGCATTGAATGAATGAAGCGTGCAAAAACTACCCAATTATGAGCTTTGATATTTGAATTTGTTCAGAAGGTTTGATTTAAAAGAATACTGGTAGCACTGGCTTTTGCATCGTCAAGGTTATTGACTGAAAAACAACGGGGCAGTCTTAGTTGAGCTGTCACGTCCTGTTCTAGGTGAAATCGAGAGAGTGGATAGAGCATGCAAAACAAATGCTTGGGAAAACTAAGTAAATATGGGACTCTGCACTGTTTTTATTTTGCATGGGATTTTGACGTTTACTGGCCTTGTTGTTTACTAAATTCATGGAGAAGTGAAAGAGATGGCATGATTTTTGTGCAGAGGCCCATTGCAGCAATCAAGCATGCTTCGCTTATTTGCCAGCTGTCACTTCCATCCATATTTGCTCTCACATAAAAGAGTACATTTTTTTAACTCTGAAAAAAGTACACTTAGCCTGTTCTGCAAATTTTATCCCGATTTTCCCACGGTATCTCCAGCAGAGTTCCATTGATTTTCTAAGAACTTTTGACAAACCGAATCAGAAAAATACAATCAAATAGATATTGGAATACTCATAAGATTAATCCAAAGTCAGCTAATTGTTTCAATAGTGAAACTTATAATAAACAATAATTTTACTTTTGAGAAACACCAGTTTTTTGTCAAACTGATTTCGAAAAGTTTAGCCCATTTACATAATTTTTTGTTTAGGCATTTATAGTGTAAATGCTTTTTTGTGCTTGTGCTTGATCTGGTTTCTTAAACAGATTATTTGATTTGTTCGAATATCAATAGTAATATCTGAAAAAGAGTACACTTGAGCCCGTTTAGCAAAAAAGAATAGTACGCAAATTTTTAAGGCAAAAAAGAGTACATGTACTCTAACAAGAGTACGTCTGGTAACCCTATGCTTACTGACTTTAAAATGGCTTGCTCAACTTTCACCACCTAATTAAATTTCAATCTTATCGCTCCCTTGCGACGCCTATCCACCTATTCATTTCCATCATTTGCTTCTATTGACTCCCTTTAACTTTGAGTCGCATGACCGCTAAAGCCATAAAACAATTAAAATAAAAACAATCACGGTCGATACCTTCTCCTAAGAAGTCAATATATATAGAAACAATCGCCTATCAAATAAAATAAGGTGCATTCGAGTAAATGGAACATCTCAGCATTTAAAATTGTTTGAAGTTAGGATGGTTTTCTTATTTCCGTAAATTAAGGCTATGTAGCTCGTCATTTGTTTTGGCAGCCATGTTCACATTGCAGCTTGCAATTTCAAAATAATACAACACGGTTCTCATAGTTCATATTGATCCAAAAAACCATCACTATATGCTCTGACATGCCAAAACATGCTAATACTTTTTTATGTGAGTCAGAGCAATATCAACTGATTTTCATTGATTTGAAATTGATTTAGCAACAATCATCAACGATCGTACATATTTCCATGACAGCCTACTTCGCCTTAAATTAGTTTGGATTCCAATTTTGAAATTTCATTAAAAACTAATCATGCGAGGGAAGCGACCTATAACAGTGCGATTCTCATTTTAGCTTTATGATCTGAGGATAGCCAAAAATATCAAGTATTAATTTAGTGCCTTGGTGATCGAAAGTAGGGACACAATTCGCCATTGTGATGTCCATAAACTTGAAAGTACAATAAGCAATCGAGATATTTGGTCATTTTCGACTAAATTAATATTGCCAAAAATGCCGAAATCGATGTAACTCTAAAGAACCTCCAACCAAATAAAGAAGGCTGAATATCAGATGACCCGAAATGAGTCATTCTAGGAAAAGGGATATTTATTTATTGTCGTCAATCATGTTTGTAGACCGTTACAGAGATTTTCTTATGCGCTAGTTTCACTAATACATTCAATTACCTATTTTTTCTTCTTAAGATAATGTGCGGAAGTATTGTTTTAGCTTCGGCTTTAGCTTTATTCGAGTGATATGAATTCGGGTGATTAAAGTTGCGAAAACGATTGTCCGACATTTCCCCGAAAACCATTTCCCCGAATGCAATTTCCTCGAATGACGTTTTCCCGAATGAACCATTTCTCCGAAATAATTGACATATTGAAAGCTATTCATGATCCTGCTGCCAAAAAGTATTTAACGTACTAGCTGATGAAAGATGAGATGAAAATTGATTAATTTGTTATAAAATCCATGTGCTTAAGGTAACAGATGTTCAAATAATGTGCCACGTGCATTTGACTCAACACAACTTAGATTTTTTTTTTTTGTGATAGCCTTATGAAGAAAAGCGAGCACATGATAGTCAGTTTCATTGGAAGCGGTATCTTTGGAGTATAGATATTTCGCATATGGACGATTGGCCGAATGAACATTCGGCTTAGTTTAGCCTTCTTAGAATAATAGGCTGTTCATTATATTAATTCTGTTCCAATATTTGAAGGCACTTAGCTGATAATATTTCAATTTGAATTTCCCTTCTTTTAATAATAGGCTGTTCTTTCACATCGTTTCGCATTATTACGCAAAGATGCCTTATTTGGCCAAACCTTCTCATGCCATATGTCATTATACTTAGTGCCAGTAGCTACAGTGAGTCCATTGATCCTTGTAATTATTTATTTGAAAATTAACCTTGAGTCTTCCTTCTAGATATTTTAAAATACAACATGCTTCTTTATTGATTTACTGACAATCGATATCAGTTTTTCATATAAAAATCTTATTAAAATATTTTAATGTCTTGTATCGTATTTTTTCCGAAACCTTTCAAGTCAAAAACGTCAAATACAGAGAACATGTATTGAAAACTAAAAATGCTAATAATCACCAATAGGAAAAAATCTATTTGAAACAAAAAAAATCTCAATTGAGAGTAGATCGAAACCATGACAAAGGTTGGATCAAAATATTAAAATCTGCAGTATTTGTTCTAACTATGTCATTTGAAGCATATGATAACCAGAAAAAATCTGATTGAAGTTTCAGTAGTTCTGTTAATTTTACTGATATATTTATCTATGAAGAACAGCCTTCTAATAAAAAAGGGCGAATTTCTGATGAAATACAGCAAAACCTCAAAGAACTGCCTACGATGATGAGAAGGCGAGAAGCTTTGAATTTATCAACTATTTTGATGCCAACGATTATTAGATGTAAGGAAGAACAACTAATATAATAATATAAGGAAGAACGACTTATGTACTAAAGAAGGGATGTTTATAAAATTGAAAACAGCCTTTTTACGTTATTAATTGTAGCTCAAAAAAAACATCTGCTTATGTTAAAAAAAAATACTAACGCGGAAGTAATTACCCAGGTATGCTGAACTTTCAGATACGTCCCAAACCAACTAAGTGACTCATTTATTATTTCATGCAGTCTTCAATGCGTCTTTAAATCCTGTCAACTGTTTTCAACCAATCAAACTTTATTTCTTATTTCTGCCGTTGCCAGTTCATCTAGATGTCATTCAGATGAATTATTTTCGTACAAACGGCATTAAGCGTCATATTTGTTCATCTCTTAAATATTCTTTCAAACCCTACCTTCTACAATTATCAGCATAATAGGAATACCGAACTTCATTTTTTAACATATATTTGAAAGCAGACATGCCAGTAAAAAGTGTCATCAATTTACAATCCATGTATCACATCTTTCGTTTTTCGTTTCAAATTATTCATAAGAGAATCATTTGTTTGAAACGATTATCAAACTTGCTGGATATAGTCTATTACACTGATTAGTGAAAAAAGAATGAAAAATGTATTTGAAAAAAGCTTTCGGGGAAATGGTACATTCGGGGAAACAGTTCATTCGGGGAAATGGTTTTCGGGAGAAAATCCTTCGGGAAAAATTCATTCGGGGAAATGGTTTTCGGGGAAATGTCGGACAATCGCGAAAACTACATTCGGTGAATTGATACATACTTGCCGAAAAGAAGCACAATCAATCGTATTGAAAATTCTAATCATTGCTTATTTATTAATATTTGGACACTTGGAGAACTGACGGTCGAATGTTACAAGTAAAGTTACACAGTAGGAGCCTTATTTAGCCAGTTCAGCGAAACAAGCTCCAGAGATAAGTTTGAAGAACAGCTTATTTTTAAAAGAAGGGAATCATCTATGAAATGCAAATATTTGAAAATGATGCATATTGACATGATGATATCTTAGACTATTCTTCGATGCTTATATATTTTAAAGGAAGAACCTCCCCTGTTCATTATCTTTGGTAGTCATTTCAAATATTTTAAGTCAACATACTGACCTGAATTACCGTAAAACTTTTAAAAGGTCTTTTTTGAAAAAAGTCTACAATTTAGAGAAATAATTTTCCGGTAAATGGTCTTTCAGAGTAATGGTTTTCCGGTGAATGGTTCATTCTGATGAATGGTTTTCTGGTAAATGGTCTTCCGGGTAATTGCATTCCAGGTAATGGTTTTCCGGGTAATGTCGGAGAACCCAAACTTACTTTATCAATCCTACGTGTTTCGCAGACGAAATTCTACACGTTCCGCTCCAAACCAACTCGATTTTCCACTTTAAAACGATCTAGTTCTAATTTAAGGATTTACAAAACGGCGAATGTAAGATTTTCAACTTTCGCAACCTAACCATTACTTTCGCCGCTCCGTTGTATGGAGAGTAAGGTTCCTAATTCTCACTCACTCTCACGATAATGGATTTCTCCCTCACTACAATTTTCAGCGAAAACCTGCCTTGCGAAATTATCCGACAGTAAAACGAAGTGAGAATAGATAATCGCACACTTCTGAGAAGTTTTTTTCTCTTTCTTTTATCCATGGATATCCTGTGCCCATTGTCACGAGTAGCAGTTGGTTGTATGCACCAAATTAACCCCTGATTTCGTCAAGTGGATGTGGTAGCGTGGGTAGCGTGTACGCATTGTGCTTGTTTTTAGCAATGTGTTGGGTTCGAGTCCCGTCGCCGGCACCAGTTGTTTTGTTGTTTATCCATTCAGTGATAATTCTCAGAAGAGTTGGTGAGTGAAAATATGATGAGGTGAAACAGAAATCATCCCCAGTGTGGAATGACTTTCGGTTATCCTCCATCGTAACTCTAGGGAAAATAAGCGTGAGCGAAAAAAGATGTTCCCTTGAAGAAGTTAAAAAGCAGTCTCTCTTTGTGCGAAAAATCATAGATTTCGAAATTCCAAACCCTGATGGAGAGACAAAATGACATAGCCACGAATCAAAACAAAACACTACTTGAGTTGATTTTACACTGGTACAAAAACTTGTAAGTAACTGAATAAAACGGCTTAACATTTAGTTAAACATTTTTTGTGGGAACCGTTGAACTATCTAGTACAGGGTTTCTCAACCGGTGGTCCGCGGACCCCTAGGAGGCCATGACGACTTCTCCAGGGGTCCGCGAAGCCATTGTAAATGTGTCATTTTTCATGATTGATAAACGAGTGCAAGAAAAAAAAAATTGAAATGTTTTTCTGCCATTAAGAGATTACAACAACAAGTTTACCTCATGTCATTCCAAGATACATTGAAAATTCGGTACATAATTTTGGCTTTATTATTGGCAGTTTTTCAGCAAGCTATTGAGGGAATTGAAGAAATTTCATTTTTTACTCTGTTTCTAAGTAATCTTCTCGAATTTATTAGCATTTAATAGCAGAATTTTGACTTATTTCTGCTGTGATGATCTTTTTAAAATTTCTCCAGCAATGGATTCTTAAAAGCTTATTGAATGATCATTTAATTATTCGAAGCAGCTTGCATGGAGAACACCTATTCTTTCTTTGGAAATTTTTTTCGACGGAAATGTCAAAATAATGATAAAAAGATTGATTTTAAAAAATCTAGTGAAAATCTTTTCGATTTCAAACAGAACTTGTGAATATGGTTGTGGATTGCTGGTCTGTTCCACAAAGTTGTTCAATTTCAGAAGTCATACAAATTTGCAGAACACACCATTTTTCCACGACTTACTGTTTTTGAATTAAATTAAAAAGCCTCTCGATTACTTACTTTTGTCTTTGAACAATACTCTGAAACTCTGTGTAAAATGATTGCACTGTAATGATTCCCTTACAGGCAAAATTTCAAGTTATTTGTAGTTCGTCATCCAAATTTCAGCCAACTCGGACTACCAGAAGCTGAGATACAGCACCCCAAACTTGGGCATTTTGTATGGAAAACAGCGTTTGGTTACTAACTTTTTTTCGGGTCACTTTTTCTCTGATCCGTGCCGATAGAATGAATCGACTCTCGCCAAAAAACGAACTACGGATCACTCGTTCTTTTGACTGATCTGGATCTTTTAAACGGTTTTGATTCCTTTTGCACATCTCTACAACAGTAGGGTAGTATAACGGTCGTATTTTGGACCCCCTAGGGAAGCAATTTTAATTTTTTATCCCAATTAATTAATTGCACAGTGTAACCAAGTCAAAGTGTAGAGAAAAACTTCATTCACGAAATAAAAATACCCATACGGTCATGTAGGACCCGGAAAACATCGAAAATAATTGAATTGTGAAGCACCGTTATTTTGGACACACCAATACATTTTGGACCCTCAAGGTATATATTTTGGCCCCGGCATTTTTTATCGTTTGGCGACAAAGTCCGCGACACTAGTTGTATAATATGCTTGCCCATAGTCTTATCAATAGATTGACAATGGAAAACCGAATAAATTCTACGCTTTTTGTTCAGAAATTTGAAAAAAGTTTTTGTTTACATTTGAAAAAAATCTGACGGCTTCAATTTCTGTGTGTAACGTTTTATAATTGTTGCATGGATAAACCAATTAAATTAAATTAATTTCTGATAAAATAAACACATTTTCTTTGTACAAACGGTTGATGCAAGTGCAATAAAGTCCTATCTTTCCAAATGGCATGCAAATTGAGTTGGCTTTTCGATTCAAACAGGGAATTTTACAGGAAAGTGGCTCAGGGAATCCAAAATATATTGGTCCCTCTACTTGTTGGTTTTGGTTTCAAAACTATGTTCAGTAGAACAAAATGTTTCATATAAGGCTGATAAAAATGCAGCTCAGAAACATGATAAACACACAAAAAATTATATGAGTTGGAGTTCCATTGAAGATAATGCCAAAAAAGTGAAGTTGCACTTAAGTTTCTTAAAATATTTGAAGCTGCTCGCTACGTTAAAGCTTATTGTATTACCTATCTGAGAGAAATTTCTTGGCGAAAACTTCGCATATTCCAGTGGAACTTTTAGGTACACCCAAAGATTTCTGAAAGTCTTTTGGGATGTTTCTCGTAGAAATCACCATCGTACTTCTAAGTATATTTAAAAAATTTTTTGGCGATTGTTTTTGTTGAAAAATTGTCTCTACTACCTGATTTTAAATTGGCACGACCATTTGAAGTTTCTCTACGATAAAATAACGTAACGAAAAGATTGTAAGTAAAGTTAGTGCACACCGGGTGGTCTCAAAAAACTTCTTGCATTATTTGTGATGAATTACAGACGAAATATGTGTTGGATATCTGTAAACTAAGGGACATCATAATTAAATATTTTGATAGTTTTAATTTTTTTCCAGTACGATATCATCCACTTTCAGAGGTACGTGAAAAGTTCGTTAAATTTATAAGGGGATCACAGTTTCAAAAAGGTTGGGAACCACTGCTCTAAAATGCGCATGAATAGTACCGCCACAATGAACTATTGTTAAACCTATATTACTCGTTAGCGACTCATAAAACCGTACTCAAACCGACATTCACTACTTACTTCATGGTCTGTAGGAACAGCATTCCAAAGAATATCTGTAACGGAGTAATTGAGCCTGAGGGAAAGTTCTTAAATTGCTGCCCATTCATTCTTCCAAAGTTGTCAGAATGATTACTTCCAGCTATTTCTGAAGGATTTTTTCTATGAATTCCTCCATAAACGTTTCTCAGTAGTATTCGTTTGTGGATTTTTCCATAAACATTACTAGGAGTGTCTAAAGGATTGCGACCAGTTTTCTTCCAGAATACTTATTAGGAATCATCCAGGGATTTTATTTTATCCAGGGATGTAGGAACGTTTGCAAAAATAATACGTTGGGTGCCATTTATTAAAAAATTGCTTTGAGGCTCAGGCAATATCTCAACCGTCAACCGTCTAATTCGTATATAATCAAAATGTACTGTTTGCTTAACCAACATTGAACAGTACAATCAATGTTCAGTTTATATTCGCCAAACAACATTATTACTCAAATCATGATTCCCCTCAGTCGATTCAGAGTCGCACTCACCCTCATTTACCCGCCTGGTTGACAGATCGGAGAAACATTAGAGGTGGGAAAATTCGCACCCCTCGAAGCTAATTTCGCATGTCAGTTTCGTTGCTGCGAACTCCTCTGAACAACAAATGCCATTAAAACTGTGTAATTTCTACCCGGCAGGTTGGTGGAAAACCATCCCAAAACGAAAAGGCAAGAAAAAAAAACTGAGCAGATTCATAGCACCCAAAATGACATGACAGCATCCCAAACAATCACTTCAACGATCGCTGCTCTGCTGTACGCAACGTGTCACCGACCGGTAGGAAACCCAACTTCAACCGCTAATCTGTCAATCAAAATCTACTCACTCTCGAGGGACATCAGCAGCGTAACGGAAAGCGACGAGGAATGAATATCTGCTCTCATCTGCGTCAATTAAATTCCAATCAAAAACCATGAAATTTGTCTCTATTTTTCCCCGGGAAAACAGGTTCCCTTTGTCCAATCAGACGTGCTGTGATAAACTCCGCTGTGGTTCGTCTCAAGTTCGTCCATAAATTAGGCCTCTATTCAGCGTTGAATGCGGAGAACAGAAAAAAAAGCAGCATCCTCCTCCGGTATTCGAGGTGACCTGATGATGGTCTACACGTAATCTCCAGAGGGTTGAAAGATCCCTATCGGACTGTTTAACTACCCGAAACGACACGCTAAAAATACACCCAAACTATCGACACCATCGTCGTCGTCATCATCATCTGCAACGCGTCGTCGTCGAAACTCCACACCAAACCAACCGTCCCTTCGTCGGAGAGGAAGGGCACAGTTGGACAATCCATAAAACATTAGCTGCCTAACATTTGTGCGACACTCAACGATGCCAGATCTACGGAAAATTTACGAAGATTCACGGAATTAGGATTCAAACCCACGTCCCTCAGCTACGGCTATATGGAATCCGTATATTCATAAGTCGAATCTACAAAATCAATGATCTGAAAATTCAGCATCGCTGGCGACACTGTTAAACCAACTCGACCAGCGAACCAGCGTCGTCGTCGTCATCGATGGCCATTCGAACCGAATCGAATCGAATCGGATCGTATCACACGACGGGCGCTGCTCGGTGGTGATTTATCGACCCCATTTGGGCAGTTTTATCTTGTTTTAATTAATTGAGATTATTTCCCTCGTCACCACACCGAGAGAGAACACCGCGGACTCCAATCAGATCGTTTTGGTTTTGGCCCCTCAGGCAGCAGCTTGGTCGCCGGCCGCTCACACAAACGCATATGTAGCTGCGTTGCGTTGCTTCGGTTCGGTTGGCGAGTTCAACGGAATTTGTCGCGTTGCAGATGGATGCAGGGAACAAAGGCCAATAGTAGTAGTGGTAGTTCAACCGGTCACTAGCACACATTTGCCGAGTCGTCGCGTAGACCAAATCTTTCCGTTTCGATGGGTGGTGATGGATTTGATAAATTCGCTGAGTTTCGGAAGGCTGCTGGATGTGTTTTGGGCCCGAGGGGTTGAAAAAGGGGTCCTAAGGGTACATGGGGAAAGGCGGTATTGGTTTTCAATTTCATCGGGATATAAAAATTATGTTAATTGAATTGTTTTCGGAGAGATTTATGATCGACGCCGAAGAGTCATCGCGATGTGAGGGATTTGATTTCGTTGTAGAGCTTTCGAGACGTTTTGACTAAGAGATATTTCAGGGAATAATATAATTTAATAGAGGAAACGTGCAATTTATAAATCATCTATTTAGATTTTTCTTTTTCTGGGTACCTCAACATTCGAAAATCATTTGTCAGCAATCGTAGACTAGAAAAGAAATGATGAGTGATAGCCTAGTTTGACGAACTTTGAATTAATTCAAGATCAGTTTGAAGAACTTAAATAAACAATTTCTACCATAGATATCGAATAAATTGACAAAAAAAGATGTCTGTATCAAAGATGTTAGGGTGAGTAATCCGTTACAAAGAGAAACGCAAATGAGAATTAATCCAACCAGATCAATGTTTTTTGTATCCATAGGGGGCTCCAAACAACTATACAAAATTTAGGTGCTGTCGGTTCTGTCTACAATGTGCATATCGTGATTGAAATTTGGAAGGGATTTCGTATTGAAAAGCCTACCTTTTTGTACTGTTGTTTTAAGCACCTAAACTCTCTTAACCAGGCCTGCCCAACCTTTTTGAATCGCCGGCCAAATCTTAGACACGTGGGACAAATTTTTTAGTGAAAGAATTTCAAATGTTTTGGTGCAATCAAATTTAAATGAAAAACATTAGGTTTAAAGAGATCTTAAGTGCACATTTGCAATTTTAATAATATTCGTAACATTTTTCAGTGCACCGGTCTTTTTAGTAAAATCAAATTAAAGTGATAAAAATTTCTTATGAAGGCATGAAAAATGGATACCTTATTATCTTATACTAGCTGACTTTGTAATTTGTAAACTGTGTTGAAAAGATTTCGTCAGAATTCAGTCTAGAATCCATTCAAAAGTCTCCCATAAAACGTATTAGTATCTTAATTTTATGAAAATTAATCCTCATAATTCTGACATATTTTTATTTGATTTTATGTGTTATATCCTCCAAAGTGTTTTCTAAGTATGATATCCTGGATTTTGCGAGAATCCTGCGCAGAATTCTGTAAAAATTGCACTGCAAGATCCCGTTATAACCCTCATTTTAAAAGCGTGTTCTACAATCTAAAGAAATCTGGCCAGCTCAGAATTTTATAAGAAATTCTTCTGAAGTTGTGTGAGAATCTTCAACAGAATAATGTCCTGGATTCAGTGATGACTAGGATTTCATGAAACCCTATTATCGCCCAAAATCAGAAAGTCTGAATCCTGCTAACGCTTTCCCTGTAATTCATGAGAGAATTCTCTCCAAAACTGAACAAGCTAATAACCTGTCCGCAGATCAGCCTAATACAATCTGTTACAATCTTTTTCAGGTAAAAAATTCATGCTCAGGAGTCAGTGAGTATTCACCTTATATTTGTGTATGGCCTTCAACTGTTTGTTGAAAACATATGTTTGAACTTTTAATGCACTTAATACTAAGAAAAGCTACTGGGGAGATTTCTTGCTTTTAATCCTCATAAAACTATATAAACTAATGGTTGGTTTGGTTTGACTTTATTAACGAGATTTTTAGCCCTGGGCTAGTTCATCTCGGGACCAACGGCTTTACTTCCCTTCCGAAGGAAGTCGTCACTATAACTTTTTACGTCATAAGTGACTATGTCGGGGATGGGATTCGATCCCAGGTCCTCGGCGTGAGAGGCGAGTGTTCTAACCACTACACCAGGTCCGTCCCCCATATAAACTAATGTTTGAAAAATAAATCAATCAAATGTAGGAAGATCTAATCATAATGTAGATAATCTTTAAAATTAGAAAGCCTCAAATTGAAGAATTTTAAGCTGTCATAATTAGCATTGAAATATTCAACATGAGAAGGGTCTTCAAGCTCCTCGCGGGCTGTATGTTAGACAGGTCTGCTCTAAGCCCTGAGCACAAAGCACAATATAGCACACTTAAATATTAACAGACTCATTAAAAATTGTTAAAAAGTTACACAATTTCTCGCTGATACTCGAACAAACGAATCCCAATTTACAAGACCGAAGAACGAAAAGGCCTGAGAGCGCTAACGCTTACCTGTTTTCTACCTTATAAACATTAATAAATTCGAAATAAAGTTTAGTTTTTTTCAGTTTTAAAGCTTTATCTCGGTTGGTTAAGTCGAATATGGTATGAGCTATGATTGAAAATTAGCTTACTCAATATAAAATACTTGTAATAACATTCCACGGTGCCCCAACAGACTGTTATAATGCAAAAAAATGTCCATCAAATCTGAGGGCTCGATTTCTGAGGTCATTCTGCATCTCTGGACCAAGTTTTGAAAAAATTCCTAGGTGAAATCTCAAGAAATGTTGATTTAAATTTTTTGACCAAAAATTTCTAAATAATCCTTATTAAAATTTTGCCATAGCACTAAAAAAAACATACAAAAACGCCCAAAAAGTTGGCCAAACTGTTCTCAACTAGTATATAATTGTTAAGATTGTTATAATTAAAATTATTTACAACTGACTAAACATACCAAAGTGGCTTAAGTATGTTCTTACATGGCTTAAACCATTGAGCTTAGTTCAATAGAATGAAATCTAAGAAATAGATTCTAATATACAATTGATGTTTCGTTCGATAAACGAACATGCAATGCTGAATATTATTAATTTACAGCTTACTTTTCGATTTTCTCACTATGTGACCAACCCACCAAAGTCTGCCGTATTTATTTTGCATAATAAAATTTGTTTGTTTGTACATCTGGTACTACTCTTGATGTTTACGTCTAGTTTTCCGCCGAGTATTGCCCTCACCATTTTGCGTAAATATTCTATTCAACATTCCAGCCACAACAGGATTATAACTACACGGGAACGATTTTTAACGATTTTTTTTTTGCTAGATAGGCTTAATTGCGAAATAATATCCAAAAACGACGACGTTGTATAAAAAGTAAAGTAATATACAATTTTTGTAAAGAAATACAGGTAGAAGCCGGGCTTCGTGGCCGTGCGGCTACTGGCATCAGCGGTTTAGGCATATTGTGCCACGAAGAGTGTGTTCGATTCCCGCTCCAGTCGGTGGAAATTTTTCGTCAAACGGAAAATTCATCAATGGGCTACTGGGTGTTCCGCGTTGTGCGTTGTCTAATGTAAGAGATCGTTCAGTCTGTGCAGCCTTTAAGTGAAGACGGTGTAAATTGTCTTTTAAAAAAGAAGAAGAAAAATTTTTCCTCTTATAGGCAGAAGACCTCAAATAACCTGCATAAGTTTTGAACTGCTACGGCAAATGAAATATAATATGTTGTTGGTTTTCACTACATACAATTCAAAGGCTTTTAGTTGCATATGCTGTTTAAACACCTCAAATTTAACAGAAAACGGAAATTATGAATCCCCGGGTAGTATTGTTTAATCGTGGGCAACCGATTGCGGTCAAGGCCTCTTTATAGTCCTCCGGAAGATCCGGAAAATCCGCAAAACTGAAGATACTCTGAAAATTTTCTTAGAGAGCTGAGATTTTCAAAACGACGTGCAGTGATTAGCTTGAAATTAATTTACCATCGTGGCCTCGGTATGATTTCGAATGGTCATTTCTTGGGCCTCCGGAAGATCCGGAACATCCGGAAAAGTGAACATTTCCTGGAAGTTGACCTAGAGAGCTGCAATTTATTCCAAAAATTCACGAATGCAATTTTCTACAAATAACTAGCAGTGATGAGCTACCAATTACTATCGTTGCCTTTGTAAGATTTTGAATAGTCATGAACGGCAACTTTATGTTACTCCGGAAAGTCCGAAACATTCGTAAAAATGAACATATCCTGACAATTGACCTAGAGAGCTTCAGTTTCTTCCAAATAATTTGGATACGTGGCTTGAGAATCGTATTGCTATCCTCAATAGACACTGAATGGTCTTGAGAAAAACTCTCGAACCGTGGTTAACCGCAATTTGTTACCTCACGATATTACTATATTACCCGAAGATACACAATTTCCGTTTTCTAATAAATATGAAGATTTTAACCCCTCTACTAGCAGCTTCAATTTTTTACCATAAAAAAATATTCAAATCCATTCTCCAGAATAGGACATTCCCCAGAATCAGTTTTATGCATTTTTTATTGGCGGAAAAAAATAAATTTGGTTTTATTTAGTTTTTTTTGGTCGTTAAAAAATGCACCTACCGAATTGATTCAAATGCCCAATGCTTCGAATCCCTGGATCTCAAGTGAATGAAATCGGACTTAGGATCAAAAAAAAAAACTTTTCAAAGGCGTGTGTTTGCTTTTCTTGCCTCAGGCAAACCATCTAAGTGGGCATCCATATACCACCTGGTGATATATCCATACCAATTTCAAAACGTTTGTATGGACAAAAGAACACGAAGGGGGAAGGAAGTGGTCTTGAAAATCCAAAATAAACAACTACGTGGGTCATAGCCAGACCCGACCAAAATCTTAAGTGGAAAAAACTGTTTAACAAGATTGTGCTACTTTTCATCGAAAGCCATTTCCCCGAATGGCCCGTTTCTTCGAAAAGCGATGCAGTTAGGCAATAAAAAAAAATGAGATATTATAGATTATAAGGTCATTAGGATTAGACACATATTGCCACAAATGCCGAGGACGGTTAAACCTGACAGAATCGTCAATTGAGTAAAGACGCAAAAAGTTATGACAATTATGAGAGCTAAAAACTTTTCGGGGAACTAGGATATTCGGGGAAACGGGTTATTCAGGGCGTTGGTATTCGGGGAACTGACGTTCGGGGAATTGAAATTTGGGGAAAAGTAACAAAACCGTTTAAGATAAGCTGCTCTTACAAATATACTATGTTTTATGATCAAATTTGACTCAATTTATCGATTTTTTTTTTGTTTCCATAGTTGTTCTGCCTTCTTTTAAAATTGGATGTTGTTTCTAATTGTATTTTTGAAGTGTGATTGGTATTAATTTAATATTCCTTATATTCACAAAATATTTTGGTTGCTTTCATAGTATATTCTCTCTTCTTTTGAAAATTGTCTGTACTTCCTAAGTTAATTGTCTTCGTTATTATGTATAATAATTGTAACGTTGGGACGTTTTTTTTCTTTTTAAGCAAAATAATTTTGCTTTGAATTCGTTGATTTCAAGATAATATTTGAATTTTAGATTAAATTGAAGTAACATAAAAACGGTTTGACGTTTTTCTCTTTTTAAGTAAATTTATAGTTTGAAATTGTTAAATAAAATTTGTAAACATCGACGAAAAGTATCTTGGATTGAGTTTTGAATTCTCATTTTGACTTTGCCTCATGGGAACGTGAAATAGAAACTGTATGTAATTGGTTTGTGTCTAGGCTAAATGTATGCCATAAAAAGACGTAGTGAGTGCAGTAATGGCTCCTGAATATATGTAACTCATATACACCATCTTGACGAACCTACAGAAGCGCTAAGATCGCCATTCGAAAGATTCGTTGGCGCGATTCTGTAGACAAAAAGGGGATTGTTTAATGTAGGTTTCTTTAAGGAAAAATGACTTAAGCTCGTGCATTTCGTTCTATACAAGGCTGGAGATTAGAAGTTATCGCGGTTTTCTAGTTCGTTTGTGAATTTTCTATTCTGTGCCCTTCGATAACGTACCGAAGTAAATTGTACGTGTTTCCGGTCGTTTTGACCGTGGTCCCGCGAATCTTCTATTCGTGCTTGAGATTATTCGTACAAAAAGCGCTTAGGCGCTTTTTTGTATTACGGGCTGGTTGAGAGTTTCGACAAGTGGAGTCAATTTGGGGTTTACCCGTGGCGTTTCCGACGCCATCATCGTCAAACATTTGAGCTCGGGATCCACTAAGGCCCGCCTATAAGGTAGTCAAACGGAGGGAGGTGAAGTTCGTCAACCCTTCGAACGAAGTTCTCCGACGGTCGCCAAAAACCGTCGTTAGTTCACCTTACGCTACAACCCCGGTGAACGGAGTCCGAGAGCGCGATCCCCGTACGTCGCCAATTATCGTACGCCGGATCGGACCAAATCTGAAGGTGACGGGTTCATTTCATCGCGTGCGGTCAGAGCCCCCAAGGCAAAGCCGTGCGAAGGTACGTTGGTCTCGACCCTGAAAAGGCGGTCAAACCCCGGGAAGCACGACAATCCGTCGTTGCGGCTCTCGAAGAAGACCAAATCGGAAGCCTTCCCTCCAGCCTCCACCTCCTCCGCAACGTTAATTCGGCCATACTCCCCGAGCTCAGACCCTTCGTCGCTGCCGCCATTACAGCAGCGTCAGCGGACAAGCAACGTTCCCGCCATTGCTCCGAGGAGCGATCTAACGACGGCCGTCCTTCTCCGACAACCGCCGGATACGTCAGACGTCATCGAGTCACCGAAAATCCTGCGCAGGTACGTGGAAACCTTTTTCATGGCCATGATAGTTTCCCTTAATACCCGTTAGTAAATAGGTCCAACCCGAATGTGTTTTAGTTAATAAAGAGTAATAGAAGTTCTGAAAGACAATTGATCTGCCCGCGTGTGTAGTAAAATGAGATGGATGGATATGGGTTATGAAAGGGGTCCCAAGCAGAAGGAAATAACTACTGAATACCAAATTGAGGTATTCCATACCAGATAATATCCAATACTTACAACCTGAATGAGGTATGAATGAGCCCTGCATACACTCTTAAAAATAATGGAAATTACTGTGGACGTAATTCATAGTATGACTGAATGACACATGATGTAAATGATAAAACAACACAAAAATGTGTCCTTGAAGATGTATTTAACAAAAAATGTAATATTACACGTTAAAGGACGCAAAAACGATATCACTATGATCGGCATTTCCCGAATCAGACGCTATGGTATTTGAAATGTGACATAAATTCATGTCATTTGGCTCGCTTCTTTTATGTGCATCCAAAAGACGTAAAATCACATGATTTTTTCGAAGTGTGTAGGAGTTAAAATACCTCAAATAATACCTCCTGCATATTCTACAAATACCAAGCTGATGATAAGATCAGGTATTGTAATACCTAAATAATACGTGATGGGTTTTCATATATAAGTATTTCAATACCTCCAGCTGTCCTCATCTTCTTCTTTTTGGCATTACGTCACCACTGGAACAGAGCCTGCTTCTCAGCTTAGTGTTGTTATGAGCACTTCCACAGTTATTAACTGAGAGCTTACTGTACCAATGACCATTTTTGCATGCGTATATCGTGTGGCAGGTACGAAGATACTCTATGCCCTGGGAAGTCGAGAAAATTTCCAACCCGAAAAGATCCTCGACCGGTGGGATTCGAACCCACGACCCTCAGCTTGGTCTTGATGAATAGCTGCGCGTTTACCGCTTCGACTATCTGGGCCCCAATTGCTATCGAATACCAATATGAAGTATTTTTAAACGTTTTACACATTTTTTTCAAATACCATTTTAATACCAAAATGAGGTATTGACAACTGAACAATACCTAATTATGGTATGATACCAAAATAAGGTACCGTAAAACGGGGTAACTTTGATAGTTTTTTCGAAGAAAACTTGAATATTTTTGCATGCTGTTTCAAAGAATTATGATTTATATTTTTAAAACAAGTACTGGCATCCTACCTATCGATTGCTGTTGATAGATTGCCAAAAGATTTAATTTGAATGGATGTATAATTTTTCATATAATCGAAAGTCGGTTTTCTGTTTTGGGGTAACTTTGATAATGGAGTATGCATCGAACAAAATTGAATGAATAACGAACATTCGTAGGGCATTGCATACCTATAGGCGTTTAACGTTATATGGAAATTTCTGACTTAGATTACAAAAATGGTCCCAGTTTGTGAAAATGCTTTTCGCTAAGAGATTTGAGACCGTATTCAAGTTCTATGATAACTAGGATGCCAAATTTAAGTGGCCAACTATTCAAAAGTACATCAAATAGTGATCGTACAACAGATTGTTTGTAAGCGTTTCAAAAATGCTAAAATTGTGTCAATTTTTAATATTCGTGTAAAAAGCCTTAAATGGTCTCGATTCAAATGAAAACAGCTCTTATATGGAGTGTCATACTAATATTCTTCAGTTTTGCATTCGTTTTGCTTAACCGATTTACAGAAATTATGATATTTCGTTTAGTATGTGGTGGGTTACGCACTATCAAAGTTACCCGCATTATCAAAGATACCCCGTTTTACGGTATGCATAAGTTATTGCGAGTTATTCTTTCCTCCTCGGGGTCTGCGTGGTCTGTGGGGATTTGAATTCTGAACTTGTAACCAACTCAGTTATTGGATCACCAAGTGACTTGGTAGCTTAGTTGGTGAAGCGCTCGTCTAGCATACAAGTGTCCAGGGTTCAAATCCCAGTCGAGCACGTGGATTTTTTTTTCCATAATTTCACCCATAATTTGTTCATCTTTACCACGCGTAACGAGTTAATTTAATTAGAATGACAGTGTTTACGAACACGGAACACCTAGATAAAATGAATGTATTGTTTGAGATGATACAAAGAAAGAGAAATATCACACCAAAAATAATGAAACTGAATTTGCGATTAGGCTCAACTGGCTTGACAAGTATGTGTATATGAAAATGCGTGACAGTGTTCCACAATTTTCATTACTGTTTTAATTTCGCATGACATCTGAC
This sequence comes from Aedes aegypti, assembly GCF_002204515.2. Taxonomy (NCBI): domain Eukaryota; kingdom Metazoa; phylum Arthropoda; class Insecta; order Diptera; family Culicidae; genus Aedes; species Aedes aegypti. The sequence continues at coordinate 347,045,110 of NC_035108.1, forward strand.
TAGTTGAATTTTATATCAAACCACATACGCGATTCTCATTTTTCACCTACTTTTCAGTACGTAATTGTAAGCGTTATTGTTCCTACTATTACCGGCATTTCGGGCTTTCCAAGATTCCTAATGGCATCTTAGAGTTTAGCTCCAAGGGGAGAGGGGGTAAGGCACAGCGTGACAAAATTTTTGGAGGACTCATACAAAAAGCATTACCGGTAGGGGGTCGAAAAAGTCAAAATTTGGTGTGACATAATTTGTGTACCATCCCCTTACGTGTTACAGATGCAGAGTGGGAGATACAAGCATGTATTAGATAGATAAAATTACAGGATAAAGGGAAATGGACAGACCTAGGATTAAACTCATCATCTTCTGCTTATAAAGTGGTTACCATTTTAAAACCGACCTCGTTTAATTTAGAATAACTAGATAAGAAGAACTTGAAAATGACTTTAAAGTCAAACACCTGGAAAGCATTTAAAAGGAAAGCTATGATATAGAAGGCGGGGTTGGCGGTCTAAAGCCTACCGCTTCTGCTTCCTGAGCAGAAAATCATGGGTTCAATCCCAGGCCCGTTCCTTTCCTTGTATTTTGTAGTTGTATCTGTCACTTGCTTCTTTAATCTACTCATAATCTATCACACTTAAAAACTATTCGTTCATAGCAAACGCTAGAACCAGAGATGGACAAGAAACCGTCTCCCTACGGTTCTCTTCAATCATTATAGCACGCCTTTCCTTACGCCTGAAACATAGGCAATCTGCTTATCAATAGATTGCCTCTCTGTCATAAAAAAACCTCAGAGCCTGTTTACAAATTTCATAACGCTTAAGGAGGTGGATGAGTGTCCTCAAAATGTTACAGCTCATACATTTTTAGCGTTATAGAATTTATGAATGAACCCTTACACCCATATCTTCCCGCATGATGCAAGCGTAGATGCAAGCGTATATCCGGTCTACTGTGGGATAGTTTCTAAATGCTACGTCTATGCCTCCCCCTAGCCCAAGCTCAAGCTCAAGCCTGAAGCTCAAAATGAAAGCTATGATATAAGATAGATAAGTAAGAAAAATCCAACTACAATCTTCAAGAGCTGATACAAAAAAAAAAACAACAAGAAATACTCAAAAACACTTATCTTCAAAGAAAACTCTTAGAAATCTTTTTGGTTGTTTTTCTTGAGCATACGATTCACACGATTTGCAAATAATACAAGGAAACATTAGTATAAAACTTCAGGAGTTTATGGATGAATCTCTAGAAGGTAGTAAAGAGCTATTCCTGATATAACTCTAGAAAAAGTTTAACCAACTGATTCCAAAAGCCATCATACGGTGAATTTTCAACGTATATGTATATAAAAATTATAAAAAAAACCGTTTCAAAATTTTGGAAGAAGAAATAAAAGAATTCGTTAAAATACACATTTGTTTTTGATAAAACTCTGAATTGTTGGAATACCACTCTATGTTACAAAACATGGCTACTCTCTTAACGACATTAACATTCTTATTTTCCTATATACCGTTTTGATTCATATTGCGGACACTTAAGGCCTTAGTGAAGTATAACCAGGCTTGATAATGCTCCTCAACATCATTCGAGTTCAGTGAAATACTCTAGAGCAGCGTGCTGTCTTTGCTTCTTTGCGAGGGAGCGAAAAAATGCTAAGCAGAGAGGCAACGAAAAATAAGCCTAGGAAGATGCAGCACAAAACATAACAGAGTAAAATTCCATAAAAAACGGTGTTCTCACAACTCCCCGAGGACTGTTTGTTCGGGTGGCAGACTCAAGAGTTTTTTTGAAGCGTGAGTAAAGGTGAGCATCGCAACAAGAGACAGAGAGTTTCTGAAAAAATCCTCGCAATTTTTTGCACTTTTACTCGAACCGCTTGAGAATCTGTGTTGAAAATTTTGAGTTCAGTTTTTTCTCCTCGGGAAAACGGCAAAATCGCCTCCTCTTTGCCACGCAGAGGAGTTTCTATCAAGCCTGAGTATAACTGAGCATTAGGGCTGTTCAAAATATAGAATGTTTGAAAATCTAAACTCCCATATCTTCCTTACCATCCTTACCATAAAAATAGTGTCCTGTGAAATTTTCCGCTTTCTAGGTGGTGATTTAAAGGTGGCCCAAAGACAATGTAGGTTTATATGGAAATTACTATGAAGAAATTTTGAGAAATGTTTCAAACACGCTAGTAGTAGAAACTTTTCCTCCCATATTAAAAACTCATACTTTAAACCTTAAAGAAGGATGTTGCTGAAGAAACAAATTCCTTTTGAGCAAATTTTGTTTGGGATTTTTGTACATGTTTGCAGGGCTATAATTCCATATTAACCTTAATAATAGCAAACAAACTCATGAATATCTCTTCTGCTATCCGTCGGATTGAATTTCTCTCTTCTGCAAATTCCTTTATTATGGTTTGAAGAATTAGTTTTTACTAGTGGATAATAAGTTTGTACTTACATTACAGTACTAGCGTGTTTGGAACATTTCTCAAAATTTCTCCATAGTAATTTCCATATAAACCTACTTTGTCTCTGGGCCACCTTTAAATCACCACCTAGAATGCTGAAAATTTCACAGAACACTATTTTTATGCTAAGGATGGTAAGAAAGATATGGGAAGTTGTTTTTTCAAACATTTTTAAATCTTGAACCGCCCTACTGAGCATAGAGCATACTAAATAAATCATTCTGTATTATTTCTCAGCGTTAGCGAGCGTCGGAAACCCTTAACTTTCGAACGGTGAATACAGAACACGCTTCCGCAACTTGAATAATTTTAAAATAAATCGAAATGTTTGGCCTTTTCATGATTCTTATTCCGGACGCTTCCTTACTTTTCTCTCAAATGCTGGACACTTTGATGCAAATTCCGGATAGCTCTTGGAAATCATTGATAGAAAAGTCAAACCATCAGATGAAGTTGTGAAGCCACTAAAGAGACGTCTAAGGCATTTGAACATTATAAGTTTGCATAGATTTTTATGGAAAAAGCTTATTAAAAGGATCCTTGTGAAAAGTGTGAAATCCTTGTGAAATGTGGATTTCGTGTGAAATGTTTACCAAAGTAGAGTGCCCGGAATTTGAAGCTATCCGTAATATGAATCAGTTACGTTTTGTAGTTTTGAACTTATTTAAGAAAAGGGGGGTTTGAAAAAGTGGTTTTATGTGTATGCTGATCAAAAATTTTATTTTCTTGTAAAGACCCCTACTGTTCCTAGAAATAATTTCTGGCTACGCCACCGCATCATATAAATAAAACAACGAAAAAAGATAGTATTTAAGTTTTTTTATAGAAGAATTATATTTTTTTCTTAGTGATTCGATTATCCGGAGTGAAAAAAAAAATCGATACTCCGGATAACCGAGTCCGACCTGTATTTGAAACAAATATCCCATTCAGACTTCGAATTGAATGCGCCAGCTGGTGGCACAACCAATTGAGTTGAAATTTTGCGAGACCTTTTGTCTTACCCTAAGGCACATATCTATATTTTACAACTTTTTTGTTTAAGGGCCAGTCTAATCATGCATAGCTAAAAAACTCACATAATTAAGGTAACAACACTTACCGTCCCGTTTTGGTGATGATCATCTCCGTTCCCAGATCGTGGAACTTATCCCAAAGTTCTTTCGTTTCCAGATGGCACTGCACCGGACGTAGATCATCCGAATTGCAGGTGCCCACGATATTGTGTTTGGTCTGCAGAGTAAAGCAAAGCACCAATGGTCAATATATTGTTGAACTCCTTGGATCAACTCTCCCCCAAAATCTTACCGTGGCAGGTTCCGGCGTCAGTCGTTCCTCGTCCGAAGGCGTCCCCGTTGCCCGAGACTGTGAAGCCCTGTGGGAGGCACGGGAAGGTGTTTCCGAATCACTACACTGTTCCACGTCAACATCTACGTCATCGTCTCCTTCCGGGAATCGATCGACCGAGATCGGACCTGCAATAAAGGGAACAACATCGGCAGCAATTAGCCTCATGTTTTAATATCAGATGCATTGAAAAACGATTCCGTTTATCGCGTGGAATTATGAGGACTAATGTGTGCAATTCTCCACTGCCGAAGCCGAAGCGCAAAACGCAATCTGCCGCCAATCGATTCGTGGAGGCTTGTTCGGACCAAATCCGTGTCTAACCGGCGACGAATGGACGGGAGCAAAAATAACAAGTCTCGTTACGCGCCTAAATTACGGGTAATCTCCGCAGCAATCCGGCAACAGCAACTTCGTCGACGAAGCAAAACAAAAAAAATCAAACAAGCAAGAACTTTTGCTTATAAATATGAACTAATTAAATTAGCATGTAAATTAGCCGTGAAACAATTAAAAGTGTAAGCAAGTGCGGAAAAGAAACGAGCGAATGGTTGGCGATAAGGCCGACAGAGGAGTGACGAAGTGAGGACGTGGAGGCGGTCCAACACCTTTCGACGCAACAACTCTCGGAGAGAGAGAATCCGTCCGTGTGCACGTGAGCCACTTTGGCGGTTCTCAATTCAAATCAGAAACGTAATCACACAAATCAGATGCGTGCGGTAACGAGTGTGGTGAAAAATTATTCAAATTTCTTAATTTATTCTAATTAGGGGGAGGCTTTGTTTGGGATTCCGATGCGTGCGTTCTGTTTGTGTATTTTTTCATGAATCCGAGTTGGAAGGCGAGGAATGGTTACATGGACGTAGCAAAGAATTTTATCAGGGGAAGGATGAACGACCTCAAAGACATTCACAAATTCACCAAAGTATGTAGCAAAACTATCCAAATTTTTGTGCAATCTACAACAGATGATACGCAGGCTTCGTGCTTTGGCTGAGAGGCCTGTGTTATCCACAATCAAAAATTTTTGAGATCCTTGAAGAAACTCAGGTAGGTCAGATGCGAAAATATTGTATAATATTGGTCCCAAAATGCTGCCTTGAAAAACACTAACTCTCACAGGAGAAATGACTGAATAAATTTCCTGAAGAATATGCAAAGAATCGCCTAGTGATACCATTAGTGTAATTTTAAGACGACTGCTTGGACGAAAGCAATTTTATGATCATTAAAAAAAAATCTTACCCCTGCTCCCTCTAACTACGCCCATAGATGGTTAGAAATCCAACTCGTAAATCATCGTAAAGTTTAGCGGATCGGTTTCTCTGCGAAGAAACGTTAGAGTGGAGATGACTCAACGTGGTTCATCTGAGGTCAGTCACCTACTTAACAAAAACTTCAACCCTTTCCCCGAATCCGCCGGAACAGCACGGAAGCCTCCTTAAACGATCTTTCAACCGGCAGTTAACCATTGCACAGTGGGACGGATAGGGGTTTTAGGAGGAAAGATGGAACTCACGCCTTCAATTGCGATTTTACGTAAAAATGATGTTCTACAAAGTTGTTTCTAAAATAAAAACAATTTTTTTGGTCGGAACGAAAATTAGGGTGGCCCTATGTAAAAAAAGATATCCATTAAAACTTTTTTATTTTAAGGAATATTGACATAGCTTATTCTACAAAGTTGAAGATCGGAGAATTTTAAGCTGATTTGATAAAAAAAATTTTTTCTAAGCTCAAAAATTGACCGTTTTAGAGCATTTTTCGCTATTCATGTAGGGTGGCCCTTCAAAAATAGGTTTTTGTGTTATATTATTTTTTATATTTAGATATCTTATCAAAGGGGCGATCCATTAATTACGTAAGGGTTTATGGGGGGAGGGGGGGGTCTGAGATTTCTTACGCGCCATACAATTTATTTTTAATTTTCATACAAAAAATCTTACTATGGGGAGAGGGGGGGTTGAAAAACCCCGAAAAATGTCTTACGTAATAAATGGACAGCCCCAAAGTTGTCATTCCTTCATCTTTAGACGATTGAGACGCATATTTCAAGGCCTATACAATTTTGTCGGTGAATTGTTATAAACATTTTTCATGAAAAACAAACGTTTTTTTACATGTAAATGTAGTTGGGGCAAAAAGAGATTTTTTTTTGCATGACAATTATTATTTTTCGGCATTAAATCGGAATAAAAAACTAACTTATTTCATATTCTTATATACGTACTTCCGAAAAGAGTCAAAGGAGCTCAGCAATACAAATAAGGAGAAAAGTTTTTTTGAAAATATCTTCTAAATTTACTTCACGGTTGAATTTCCTGACATGGCTCATCCCAAACTTCCGAATACTTCTGTTCTGGGAATTGAACTTCTGTTCTGGGAATTGAAACATTCTGATTGGAAGTAACGAATGCTCATTTACTAATAATTCGTCCACCGACAAATTACTAGTAATTTCTCCACCGTAGGAGATATATCGTATCTGGAACGGTATATTACGAGAGTACGATTTCTGATTATGACACTGACTTTCAAGGCTAGATTAAGAAGAATAACTATATGCATTATTTGATCATGTGTAGATGTTTTGATTAATTAAGGCTATAATTTAGAGATAGCCATGCCTGAAAATTGAACATTATGGTAAATTTGGGAGTTCCTTCAAAAATCTGTTAGTAACGGTTATTAATATATGAACCAGTCATATCATTAGCAAACAGATCCGCCGAAGTATAATACGATTATTCACATTTTTAAGCTGACAAACACTATCGTCACGTCAACACAATTCATTTTGTTTTCCCAACTATACAAACATATGAACATGTTTTTTTTGGTTATCAAAAAGTCTTTAACTATTCATCAGAAAAAAATTGTATCAATATTCTTTTTTTTTTGGCATCGCGTCCCTACTGGAACAGATCATACTTCTCAGGTTATTGTTGTTAGGAGCACTTCCACAGTTATAAACTGAGAGCTTTCTTTGCCATATTTTTCATTTTGCATTCGTATATCGTATGTATAAGTATCGATGATACTTTATGGCCAAGTAACTAAATTAAATAGGGTCCTAAAGGCCTGTCCCAATTTTAGTGCCAAACGCTTAAGTTTAGGTCAAAAACACATGTTTACTCAATTTTTTAATGTCTTTCTTTTGTTTAAGCCCAAAAAATATTTTTTTAGATTTTGTCACACTCCTTGGCTTAAACTCAAATTTTGGGTGTATTTTGCTTTCCGTGTCCGTGTTTGGGTGTATTTTGCTTTCCGAAATGTCAGATAGGAACAACCCCAGTGTTAAAACTAAAAGCCGTGTGGTGTTTTTGTCGATTAAGCAAACTTCAAACATGATCAAAAGTGTCAAGGTTCATTTATGGACCCAATTTTTAAATTAAAGTTTAAATATAATATAGCCGTTATTTGAGCGGAAAAAATTGCTAAAATAGTTGCAGTAACATGCTCTTTCGTGTCATTAAATAAAAACAAGATTTCATTAAACATTTTAGGACCCAATTTTCATTACGAAAATACTCTTGTATCTATTTGTTTCCATTAGCTATATCTTTTATGTTTGCGTTTCAATTAGTCTTGAAAGTAATGGGAAGACAATTTTACTAAGAAACTTGAAATAATAAAAATTAAACACAAAAAAAAAAACATTTTTTTAATGGGCCACCCTACATCAATAGCGAAAAATACTCTAAAACGGTCAATTTTCGAGCTAGGAAAAAACTTTTTGTATCAAATCAGCTTGAAATTTTCCGATCTTCAACTTTGTAGAACAAACTATATCAATATTCCGTAAAATAAAAAAGTTTTAATGGTTATCTTTTTTAACATAGGGCCACCCTAATTTTCGTTCCGACCAAAAAAATTGTTTTTATATTAGAAACAACTTTGTAGAACATTATTTTTACGTAAAATCACAATTGAAGGCGTGAGTTCCATCTTTCCTCCTAAAACCTCAATCCGTCCCACTGTGCATTGTCCTTTCCGAGAGCCCCTAAATGGTTGTGGAACCCTTCATCATCAATTTTATTTCTTCTTTTCAATTTCCGATAAATTGTATAATTATTCCAAGGACCAGACTCTTTCACGCACGGTTCTGCCAAGTAATTACAGGGAACCAATTTCCCATCGTCTATTAAAATCATACCGAGTCAGGTTATAATATCGGTTTTGATTGTGATGGAGGATACGAAGTGGATGTGGCAGCAGTTAGTGGTTTCGTATACCGGAGCCTCTCTACCACCCAGCGAGAGAGAGAGAGAGACTGATGGAAAGGGGTTAACCGACATATGGTGTGATAAACGGTCATCCCACCATCATCAGTTTAAATTCCGGTAATATGGCGATGAGGCTTTTGAGGTCACCTTCGTCGCTGGTAGAAGGTAACAATCAGCTTTGGTTAAGAAATGTCAAAAGTGAAGAGCGAATGGTATTAGTACAAAGCATAATCACAGGGTTTTGGTGTAACTGCGAGGATGGAAGATTCTAATGACATTTGAGTTCATCGCTATACACCAGATATTCTTAATCTGGTATATAGGCTTCATCTTCTTCTTGACGTTACGTCCTCACTGGGATAGAGTCTGCTTCTCAGATTAGTGTTCAATGATCAGAGTAACATGTTCAATAACGTCATTCAATAACGGATTGGAATATCTTAATATTGGAAAATTTCCTAGCATCTACCAAAACATATTCAGAAATTTGGGATTCCTTCATTCATTTATTTAGTGGACATCTAAAAAGATAACACTGAATCAACAATTTCACGCCACAATACTCGGTTCGTGGCCGCATCTCTCCATCCTCGGTTCTGCTCCACGCTCGCCAAATCGATACGCACTTGATCCGCCCACCTAGCTCGCTGCGCTCTACGCCTTCTTGTACCAACTGGATCTGACGCGAACACCATTTTTCCGGGTTGCTGTCCGGCATTCTTGCAACATGCCCAGCCCATAGTATCCTTGCAGCTTTGGCCACCTTCTGGATACTGGGTTCGCCGTAGAGTTGGGCAAGCTCATGGTTCATCCTTCGCCGCCACACACCGTTTTCCTGCACACCGCCAAAAATCGTCCTAAGTCGTTCGAAAACTTCAAGTGCTTGCAAGTTTTCCTCGAGCATCGTCCACATTTCATGCCCGTAGAGAACTACCGGCCTTATGAGCGTTTTGTACATGATACATTTGGTGCGGGTGGGAATCTTTTTTGACCGCAGCTTCTTGTGGAGGCCATGGTAGGCCCGACTTCCACTGATGATGCGCCTCCGTATTTCACGGCTAACGTTGTGGTCAGCCGTCAGCAAGGATCCAAGGTAGACAAACTCGTCGACCACCTCGAATGTATCCCCGTCTATCGTAACACTGCTACCTAGGCGAGACCTGTCGCGCTCGACCCCACCAGCTAACATCTAGCGCAATATTGAACAACAGGCACGAAAGTCCATAACCTTGTCGTAGTCCCCAGCATGATCCAAACGAACTGGAACCTTCACACAATTTTGCACACCCTCCATCGTCGCTCTTGTCAGTCTCGTGAGCTTCCCGGGAAAGCTGTTCTCGTCCATGATTTTTCATAGCTCTACGAGATCGATACTATCGTATGCCGCCTTGAAATCGATGAAAAGGTGATGCGTTGGGACCTGGTATTCACGACAGTTTTGGAGGATTTGTCGTACAGTAAAGATCTGGTCCGTTGTCGATCGGCCATCAACGAAGCCGGCTTGATAACTTCCCACGAACTCGTTTACTACAGGTGACAAACGACGGAAGATGATCTGGGATACTACTTTGTAGGCCGCATTTAGAATGGTGATCGCTCGAAAGTTCTCACAATCTAACTGGTCGCCTTTCTTGTAGATGGGGCATATAACCCCTTCCTTTCACTCCTCCGGTAGCTGTTCCGTTTTCCAGATTGTGCCTATCAGCCAGTGCAGACAAATGGCCAGTCTCTCCGGGCCCATCTTTATGAGTTCAGATCCGATACCATCCTTACTAGCAGCATTATTGTTCTTGAGCTGTAGAATGGCATCCTTAACCTCCCTCAAAGTGGGGGATGGTTGGTTTCCATCCTCCGCAGTACCGACGAAGGCATTTCCTCCGTTGTCCCGGCCTGCATTGTCTGTGCTCTCAGCGCCATTCAGATGTTCGTCAAAGTGTTGCTTCCACCTTTCGATCACCTCACACTCGTCCGTCAAAATGCTCCCATCCTTATCCCTGCACATCTCGCTTCGCGGCATGAAGCCGTTCCGGGATGCGTTGAGCTTCTGATAGAACTTACGTGTTTTTTGAGACCGGCACAGCTGTTCCATCTCCTCGCACTCCGTCTCCTCCAGGCGGCATTTTTTCTCCCGAAAGAGGCGGGTCTGCTGTTGCCGTTTCCGTCTATAAAGCTCCACGTTCTGTCCGGTCCAGTGGCGCGGGAAGTGGGTAGGACAGGTAGGACATGTCCTACGCACGATAACACCTGGGTAGGACAGTCAAAGAATTGTCCTACCCACGATAAAATAAACAAGTTCAGCAGAAAGATTGAAAATTAACTTAACACTTCAGTCGTCGCGCTGTTGTATTTTGTACAACACTGGTGAAAAAAGCTCACTTTTCGCTCACAACAGGATCGTTGTGGTTCTGACGGTGGCGAACCGCGCCAATATACATAAAACTCAACCAACGTCGTAAGATACGATAAGGTATTTGATGGAGTTTCTGCAAGATGAAACATTTTTCAAACATGTTTAGTTTCTCCTGAAAACTTTTGCGATTAGCCAGCTTTGCACTTTCGATGTAAACAAAAAAAAACTACACAAATTCACAGAATTTTCGCTGTTCATCCATTTATTATCTAGAAATAGATGAGGAAATTAGTAACCTCACAGGTTGCAAAGGCAAGCAATTTGGACTATTTTTTGTTATATTATTTTATTAAATAAAGTTTTTAAAAAGGATATATATAAAAAGGATATTCATATTTTTTAATGGACGATAACAAAAGTTGATCTAATGAGTAATGCCAAAGGCAGCACTGGAATGAGGTTTCTTTTTAGAGACTCGGTCTCTGTTTTATTGCAAATCACTAAAAAGTCTGTGTGTGTTTTAAAGGAAGATCTCTAAAGTATCTATTTAATCGAAAATAGTCTCTAAAGAATCTTTTTCCTTACTCTGCATGTATTGAATCCTGATGAAAAAATGTACAGGCACCAAGAAACCTTCGGAGACTATAACAGGTTTAACAGACTCTTCAAGAATTGCGTCTTAGATTCCCCGAAGAAAAGCTGTAGGATTTATCATAGTGATTTTTTTAGTATACTTTCAGGATTTCCTACAGGGATCTCTTGAGAAATACTTCTAGAAATTTTTCCATCGAATCTCCCAGAAATTCTTCATGCGATTTTTCAAAGGATGCTTAAAAGAATTTCTCTAGAATTTGATCCAGGAAATCCATAAGAACTCCAAAGCTACTATCTCCAGTAATTTCCTCGATCGAAAATTCCTTGACGGGTCCTTAAAACAACCAATTTTACCAAGCATTTATAAAAAAGTTTCTCATCAAATGTCAATGCATTCTTCAAAAATTTGTTCAAATATTCCCACCAGTTAATACTACAGAAAATTTCCCAATATTTCTTTCGATTATTCCTACATACATTTCTTTAGAGATTCTGTCTGTTTTTCGAAAAATTTCTTTTCAAAATACTGAGGAATACTATCCCGATATTCAATTTTTTTCGATTATCTTGGCAAATTATTTAGGAAATCTTTCTGATCTTCCCCAGAAGTTATTTCGGAGAACCTTGTTCATGAAAGGTGACTTTAAAACTCATCCCAGTTTTAACAGAAGTTATTCCAGGACTTACTTTAAAAAATAACACACGGGTTTATTTTCCAGAAAAAATCCTAGGCATTTCCCTAGAAACTATCCTGGAAAAATTTCTGAAAAAAAAACTTTCAAGAAGTAGCTAAGTATGCTGTTTCGCTCAAGAATAGTAAAGAAATCCTTTGACTGAATGGGTCAAGAAATTTCCTACAGAGAGGCCCATTTGAAATGACATTTCTTCAAAACTGCATATAGCGATCAAAAAAATGTCCTTTTCTTAAGCATATTTGGAAGTAAATTTTCCACGCATTGAGATAAACGATTACTTTTCTTGTCATCAGCAAACCAGCCTTTACTTAAGAAAATCTCAACGAATTACTGGATAAATTTCCTTACAAATTTTAGATGGAACCTCTGAAGCAAATGCTGAAGATATCTTTAGAGAAATCTTATGTAAATCCTGAAAAACAATTTTAAAAGGAATTTCTTGAAATTTCTGGTAACGCTATTGATTGAAATTTAGAAGATGTTTGACCGGGAATATTGGAAGATGTCCCAGGGAAATCTATGAATAAAATCTTGGAGGAGTTAGGACTTTCTTTAAAAATATAGCAAATAAATTTTAGAGAAATTCAGATGATTTTTGAAATAATCTTCGAAGAATGTCCATTTCTGTAGTTTCTCTTGGAAAATCCATGTTGAATTTTTAAAGTATCTTTCATATAATTCTTGGAGAAATTCCATAGGAAAATTCGTGGAAATAATCACTAAATATATACTTTTTTAAATTTCCGGAGTAATATCTGAATGTTTGGGCAAATACATGAATAAATTTCTGATGAAATTGCTAGAATTAATCATGAGAAAATACATACTTGCTATGAATAATCAAATTCATATTTTCTTATTCTCTCAAGAGATTTTGTTAAAAAAAAACTAGGCAGTCTTCTAAGGTTTATGTGTTTTTTTTTCTGTTGAGCGAAAAAATTGCATTATAATATCGTTAGAACGCTGGAAAACAGTACAATTTCCTCAACTCAACTCAAAGCCGACCAAAATGTAACTTTCAATTTCCAGTTCAGGGTTAACATTTTTCTTTGCTTCACTATGCAAAAATATTTGCCAACGTTTGTCCTACCCATGGTTGCGAACGTGGACGCGCCTCTGGTCCGGTCCCTTGCTGCAGCATGACCGCCCGCGCTGCGTTCTTCTCCTCCAGAATCTGCCTACATTCCTCGTCGAACCAATCGTTCCGTCGACTCCATCCCACGTACCCAACGATGGTCTCAGTTGCATTGTTGATGGCTGCCTGCACTGTTCTCCAGCAGTCCTCAAGAGGAGCTTCATCCAGCTCACCCTCTTCCGGTAATGCAGCCTCGAGTTGCTGCGCGTATGCCACTGCGACATCCGGTTGTTTGAGCCGTTCTAGGTCGTACCAGGGCGGCCGTCGGATCCGTACGTTGTTGCCGACGGAGAGTTTTGGGCGCAGGTTAACCATCACCAGATAGTGGTCAGAGTCGATGTTAGCGCCACGATAGGTCCTGACGTCGATAATGTCGGAGAAGTGCCGTCCATCAATCAGAACGTGGTCGATTTGTGATTCTGTCTGCTGAGGTTATCTCCAGGTGTATCGGTATGGAAGGCTGTGCTGAAAGTAGGTGCTATTTTTGGACGCGGCGAAACCAATTAGTCGTAGGCCGTTTTCGTTTGTCAGTCAGTGGGCACTGGACTTTCCAATCGTCGGTTTGAACTCCTCCTTCTGGCCAACCTGAGCGTTTAGATCTCCTAGGATGATTTTGACGTCGTGACTTGGGCAGCTGAGCTGTCGTACTCGCGTTCAAGCTGTGCGTAAAAAGCGTCTTTATCATCATCAGTGCTTCCGGAGTGAGGGCTGTGCACGTTTATTATGCTGAAGTTAAAGAACCGGCCTTCGAGCCTCAACTCGCACATTCTCTACATATCACCCATCACTATAAAAGCTGTTCCCAGCTCGTGTGTGTTGCCGCAGCTCTGGTAGATGGTATGGTCACTCTAAACGTTCGCACCATTGATCCCTTCCAACACACTTTCTGCAGCGCTACGATGCCGAATCCGCGGCAGAGAATGGCAGAAAACTCGGAGCGGTGCAAAATATGCATGTGCTGCACCCGACTTTTGCGTGCGTCTCCTGTTTTTGTTGAGTGACACAAAAGAAGGTGCGAGTATTGCCGCAACTGTGTGAGAGACAAAAGATAGCTCCAGCTCTACTCTTTAAAACTCTTGGAGTAAAGCACAATGTGCTTCGTTTGGTGCGTTTCCTTGGAAACGTAATCGAGAACGAATGTGACTGACGGCGGTGTTGAATTATTTGTTGCTTGCTCTACACTTCAAAATCATTTTAGGGTTTATTCACAAATTTCATATCACCGGAAATGGCCATTTTTGACACTCACCCATTTGTATGAATATTTTTAAAATTTTGTATGAGCTGTAACATCTTAAGGACACCCTCCCTCCCTTCAGCGTTATGAAATGTGTGAATGGGCCCTTACGTAGAAAGCACGTGAATTTAAAACTAGGACGTAGGACATTTTTTACAATGTTCGGAAATTATTTTGTAATAAGAGGCCGTTCACTACAGTGGGGATTCGCTCGTTGGGGGTCCGCTACATGGAATGATTCGATGGTTGGATGTTCGCTGGTTGGAAAATATTCCAACTAAAAAGCACTCAAATGTCAACAGAAAATTTCAAACTGACTTTGACGTCTGAGTACCGTCGCGTTGCAGTCTCCGTATATAGAACAAATGCGTATGTATATGTGCGTTTCGTGACGATTTCCTCTCCAGATGCGTTAGTGTGGAGCATTTTCACCAGCTGTCAGTTTTTCCAACTAACGGATCGGATTCGCTAGATGGAAGGCAGTCGTGTTCCAACCAGCGAATCCCCGCTGTAATTAAGTAAGAAGTTATGTGTAGGGTGAGTCATGTGGAGGGGGCAGGAAGATATTTGTTACGTGCAAGACAAATTATTTTTAATTTCATACAACAAATCTTCCCTCGGAAGAGGGGGAGTCAAAAAAACCGACAAAACTCTTGACACTTCCGTGGAATTGCACACAGCAATAACATATGTCGAATTCGTTTTTGAATCTGGGTTGAAACTGACGCAATCCGTTCTGAATCACAGTTTCAACCCCAACCCGATTAAGGTTCGACCAAACTACAACTATGCTATGCGAACAATGCTTGAAGTTGGTTTGTTTATGTATTGATCACCGATCCAGTTCCTAAAAACAAAAACGACAATGGGGCTCTGCACAGTTTTGATTTTGTTTGGTATTTTGACGTTTTCTGTCCTTGTTGTTTACAAATTTTATGTAAGAGTAAAAGAGAGCTCAAACGTCAAATTAGTGGACTCGTGCATCGGTCCATAGTGGAGGATCCCATAAGAAAACAACGGATACCGCAACTATAGGAACGCAAATTAAAAATATACCACTACTAAGGGAACAGTGTAGGTACTATTTTTTACTGACATGCCGTTAACTACTGCGATGAAATCATTTTTCTCATTCAGTCAATAGTCGTTTCTTCCCGTTACAACATTAATATGTTCATTAATTGCGCATCTTGAATTTAAGCGATTAAATGAAGATTAATCGTTCTTAGTACCTCCACTATTGGTGCATCTACCCTGTGTGTGAGGCGAAATCATGTATGATTTATGAAGTAAACAAACGTTTGTGTGGTTCGTTTGAGAGTGGCGTCCATCCGTACTCCGTCATCAAAGCAAAGTGATGTTACTTGAGAGAGCCTTGCCTAATGCTCAGAGCGATTATCAGCAACGGCACATGGGAGTTTAAGCACACAAAAAAGAATGGGTGCAACACAATTCATATTGCACTAGCACGTCTCTTTCAAATTGAACGTGCTTGTCTCCCGGCAGCGCGTGCTGCACTGAAAGAGTTTTAAGTCGCACCCTATCCCTGATCCGCGGTCCTTCACCACGTCGGCGAGAATGCGTGTGCTCCCGATGAATCATAATCACCCTATCCATTTGAAGAAGCAAATCCCATATATCGACGTGAAAAATGTATCACTATGATTCTATATGTGAAGTGCACAACCCAATAAATTTTCAGCTCCATCGGTTCACTAAAACTCGAGATTTGCTTCCACAAAGTTTCGATGATAATTGTTAGAGTGAGACAAAAGATAGAGAAAATAACACGGTCTCCCGTGTCACCTTAATTCAGTAGCACTCTTAAACGTGATTTTTCTAGAATGGTGACTTCAGACAAAAAATTTCTAAAGATATGGCGCATATATTGACGGTAAATATTAGTTCGCAACTTTGCCGTAGGCGGCGCTGTAAAATTAAAATTTCTGAAATAACGATATTTAAATATGGTGTCTTCGGGAAAGTTGTAGATAACTTAATTACTAACAACTTTGCCGAAGAAACCTTGTCTATATCTAGTCACATTTCCAAAATGTGGAGGTATTTTATGGACGACCCCCAAAAACAGTTTTTCTTGAATATTTTGAAAATGTGTGGTTTTCGGTAGCAACATTGTTCTACAAAATTGTGTAAACGGTCAAAATGAAGCATTTTCTCGAAGACACTAAGGTTCTGAAATGTAAGGGAAAGGAATCATAGTAATTTAAGTGCAAATATCAGTCACTTTTGGGGGTCGTATATTTTTTCGGGTGGCAAGTGGTGGCAGATGAAACCCCTTTCTGTTAACGGTATTTTCATCAGTGAAATGTGACTAGATACAGACTAGGTTTCTTTGGCAAAGTTGATTGTATTTAAATTATCTACAACTTTGTCGAAGAAATCATATTTAAAGATCGTCATTTCAAAAATTTTAACTTTACAGCGCCGCCTGCGGCAAAGTTGCGAAATAACATTTACCACCAATATATGCGCCATATTAAAAAAAAACTTCGTTCGAAGACACCATTCCAGAAAAAATCACGTTTAAGTGTGCTACTGAATTAAGTTCACGATTTTGACCTATCGAAATACTGTGAGACGCTGTTGTGAGCCGCTCCTAACATGGAGTATATACGCTCCAGGTTTGCAGCGGCAAAAGCTAAAGCAAACTCCCCCCCTTTCCCTGTCAACATACGACCAAAGTTACCACCGATGTTGGTTACCAGATCTTCCCTAAGGTTAATGGCCGGGGCCAGTACCACGAAGAGGTAGGGATAGGAGTTGCTGGGCAAGAGGCTAAGGACCGCATACCGTAAAATCGGGTGTTATTGATCAGAAGGGTGAAATTGATCATCGTATAACACGATTTTATTTACTCGTAATGGAGCACATATATTGATGTAAGCTGCCGTAAATGAACGTTGCTTGTCGTAACTATTGTTGAATTGTGTGTTGTGAAGTTTTTTGCGTTAAAGAATGTTTATTACTATGAAAATAACGTAAAATTTCAAAATCATGCACGGTGCAGTATTGACAAACACCTATCAACTTCTATTTATAAACAAGGATTTGAACATGGTATAAACCTGAAAGTTTGTGAGGATGCTTGAGATATATCCCCAAACCAGATTTCATCACCAAAACTAGTACCAATTGGCTCATATGGTTGAAATAATTGAATTTCTGTTAGATATCATTGAATTCCTTAGGAAATTGCATACATTTAGGCGTTTTCAGCGTAATTCTTGAATTTTAACTATTCGTTATTTATACAAATATTACATTGTTAAGAATTTGACAAGCATATTCGTATTCAGGATGCTCATATTTATCATGTAGAGTTGTTTTGGAAACTAACAATAATGGCATTGACAAGTGATCAATTTCACCCCGAAATGAGATACTCTGATTTTTTATTTTAGAGGTATTTGTTAATACTAAAATGACTTTTGTTAGAAAATTTCGGTACATAAGTCGATGAGGCTCACCTTCGTACTTGTTTTCGTGCATTTAGTTGTTTGGGATTGTTAACATTATAGCAAACAGACTAGAAAAACCGTGAAAAATGATCAATTTCACCCGAAATTACGGTACGTTACTTTAGGGATCAAAATCCAAATTGCACCAAAGAGATTGAATTTGATGGAGTCCTCACAATTCCAAAATATCAACTAGTCCAGTCTGTCTGAACACCGACCAATAGCTCTAGAAACATATGCGAATATAGTCCATAAATAAAAAAAGGTGTCTTGAGTATATTCATTAATTTTTCACTTCAAGAATCAAGATTTATACAATTTTTCCAGAATTTTCTGCCTGATTTGCAAAACTTGATGAAACCATAAAATAGGTTTTAATTATTTAGAGAACAATGATGGTTGCCTCCTGGAGAGATTTATGAAGACATTTTAGTGGAATTCCCTGAAAGAAATTCTGAATGAATTCCTAAATAATTCATGAAGAAATTGTTCGAGTAATTCTTGAAAGAATTCTATCTCAAGTCCTTTGATAAATCCTTGGAAGTATTTCCAGATGAATTTTTGAAGAATTTATTAGAGTAATCCCTAAAAAATACTCTTAAACGAATCTTATAGAAATTGCTATGGAAATTGATAAAGAAATATTCGAAAAAACTTAGGATATTCCTTGAACGAATTTGTGCAGAAAATCTTAAATAATTAAGGTATCCTTCGGTACGAAAATCGTGGAGCAATTTCTTGGAAGAGCATATAAAGTTTTCTTCTATGATTTGTAGTTAGTGACATAATTATTTAAAGCTGTGAAAATAAATGAGTCACTACAATATGTTTTATTTCGCAAGAATGCGGTGACCAAGGCATTTAAACATGAGAAAACACAAATAGAAATAGGAACCAGGGAATATTCTAAGATCCTTTAAAATAATTTTTATTATGACTCGTCAGTGAATTCAGCAAAACATCTGTCAGACAGATTTTTTATAACTTCTGGAATTCTTCGTGAAATAAGTACACTAAGGTTTTTTTTTACACGGTCCCCCGTGCCGTGCAAAAAAATTCCGTGCAAAAAAAAAACCGTGCTAATTCTGGAACTTGTGTTAAAATAAACCGTGGTAATTCTAGAAACCGTGGAAAAAGTACCGTGTTAATTCTGAAATCCGTGTGAATAGGAAAAAAAGCCGTGTTAATTCCGAAATCCGTGTAAATAAGTAAAAAAACCGTGTTATTTCCGAATTTTGTGCAAAAAAAGTACCGTGTTAATTCCGAAAGGCGTGTAAAAAAAGCCGTGTAAAAATAAAGCGTGCAAAAAAAAAACGTGTAAAAAAAGACTTTAGTGTATATCTCTTGGCACTGTTTCGTGATTCAATCAGAGACTTACTCAATATTTGAATGAAACTATTATTAACCACTCTACCGTCAGCTTCATTTTTTACCATAAAAATCAAATTCAAATCGTTATAACTTTTTTGTTTTTCAATATTTTTGCACCATTTTTCACAAGTTCTCAAAAAACTCTTCTAGTTTTAGGATCTGTGTCGATATTGATCATTGGTCATCTGGTTTTGAAGATATTCCAAAATTCCTTGTGGGACCGACCCATAACCAGATCCCCCCATTAATTTCACAGGCTACAGAATTTTAATCGTATTCAGATATTCACTTCTCGGAACAACAAAATTAATGAGAGTATGTTTTGAAAAAATGAAGCAATTTGGTGCAGCCGTCTTTAAGTAATGACTTTTTAGGTTTCTGAAATCACGCTAGCCAAATAAAGATCTTAAAAACTTCAAAAAACATCCTATCGTAATTTTCAGATATCTCCAACAATTCTTAATTGATTTGTATGATTTTTTCAGAGAAGCTCCTTATTACCTGGCATTAAATAGCCCACATTTAATTTTTTTGATAAATTGACCAAAAACAAAATGGCCGCCAAAGACATTTTATATGGAAAATGTCGGTCCCCCGAGGAACATCGGAATATCATTGAAACCCGATCTCCAATGATCAATATCGACACGGATTCTTAAACAAGAAGAGTTTTTTGAGAGCTTATGAAAAAATGGTGCAAAAATATTGAAAAATAAAAAAGTTATAACCATTTGAATATTTATATTGCGGTAAAAAAATTAGGCTGCCGGTAGAGGGGTTAATTCAAAAATTAGTCCATTGATTTCATCACGGATTTCCCTTTGATTATTCTATAAATTCATCTATGGAAACTTTCAGTATTTATAACAGGTTCTTCTAGGAATTTCTTTATAGTATTTATCAGAAAATTATTTGATGAATTTGCAATAAAAGCATTTAATCAATTATAGTAACACATATATTGAGCGTTTTCTGTAATCCAATCTGCATGGTTATCCAATTAATTAACTCATAAGGGCTTGGTAAAGATGGATAAATTGTGGGTGAACTTATGAAAAAGTCCACGTGCTCGGCTGGGATTTGAACCCAGGACTCTTGTATGCTAGACGAGCGCTTTACCAACTAATCTACTAAGTGGTTCGTTAGCTTAGTTGGTAAAGCGCTCGTCTAGCCAACAAGAGTCCTGGCTTCAGATCCCAGCCGAGCATGTGGAATTTTTTCATTATTTCACCCACAATTTATCCATCTTTACCACGCGTAATGAGTTAATTAAAGTTAATCAATTGTTTTTTCAATAATATATCAAGTAGTTACCGTGTGAGATCGAAATCCGTACACCTATGAAATGTATCTAAATCCATCTACTTCATTCAAAACGCCTACTATTTGTATGAATTGTACGGATTTCGGTCTCCCACTTAATAGAGTACTAATTCCTTTAAGAATTTCTCCAGATTCTTTTCCACAAATTTCCAAAAAACATTCCTGGTAGATTCATAAGCATTTTTTGGTTTATTAATTGACGGAGTGACTGATTAAGAAATCTTAGCAAACCTTCTTCGCTTGCTAAAGTTGCAGGACAAGTTCTTGTTTGATATGTCATGATTTTGTTTCCGAAAAACAGTGCTAAAACCCCAAACATTTTCAACAATCCACTCTCAATGGGGAGAACTTTACTCGCAAACTGCATGGATAAACAGGAGCAAAATATCGATTTTTCACCACCCACTGCAAAGTCCTTCACATCATGGCCCGAACCGTGCTTCACTTTGCAAGTCGTTTTTCTTTGTCTTTATCGTCTTGAAGACAGGGCACTCCAACGACGACGCTCGAAACAGTTTTCTTCCCGGGTCCACTCGTCGAGCTAGAAAAACCGTTCCTTCGTTCTTTCTTTCTAGAACGGATGTGGTTGGCGCTGGGGTGTCGTATGTGGTTTGTCCTTTTTTCCAGTATGTGTTCGGGGGAACAAGATTTTCTCTCGATTTTCCCCAAAGGGGATGCTTCTCTATTTTTGACTTTGTCCTTGTTTGCTTCAATCGAATCGGTCTCAAAAGGTATCAGCGTAAAATCGATTCCAAACCAAGGTTTACCTCCACCATCTAACTCTAATTGAATCATAAATTGAGCACTCGAACACTTGTTGATTTAATATCTAATTGAATGGCTAACAATCGACAAGCGAACGATTTATTTTTTTGCGCAGTACATGATCTAATCTCGGCATCTTACAACCATTGTAGGCTCATTATCAAATGGATAGGCATCACCGGCAGTGTTGATGTACCATCAGCAAATCTAGAGAAACATGTTCGCAGCTCATGAATGTTAGCAAGCCGATGAATCTGCGGGAAAGTTTCTCAGCTCCACTTTCGAACACAACAAACCGTTGCACGATGCCACAATGGTCCGAATCGACGATTTAGCAGGAAAAAAGGTTTTTCTCTGTTCTGATTTAAGATGAGTGTCTTCAAAGAATTTCATAATTGAGTTTTTTGTCTTTCTGGAAAAAAGTTGGAAAAGGAAATGTTGGAAATTTTGAGAGTAGGGAAGAAGCACCGGTTTTGGCCATACGCCAGTTGTAGCCATAGAAGATTATACACCGTTCTATATAGCCAATCAGCATGAAACCTATTGTGTTCAGTAGATCACATTCGCATGATAGAGTTACACTCATTTACTCGTTCAAATTGATTCAAAACATAAAAAAACATTTAATTTTCCTTATAATTTTAACTCCCATACACCTAATTTGGCCAGGGCACTCCTAATTTGGCCACTCCCATGAGAAATCAATGCGATTGGCCAATTTAGGAACCGAAGATAAATCTCTGGCCGAAACTGGTTTCGTTGGCCTATATTGACCAACGGGATTTTCAAAGCGAAAAAATGGTTATAGCTCAGTTTTGATATTTTACACACATAATTTGGATTGAAAGCTTGCATTTGACATATTTGTAGTATAAATACGGCTATCCATTTAATTTTTTTATTGACTTTTTCTCTTAGGCTGGCCAAAACCGGTGCTTTTACCCTATGAGAAATTCTCGCTGAAACCAGGCCGCCATCGGCACTCATCGTTAGAATTGTTGGACCCCTCGTACGCCAGCTAAACAGTTTGCGATAAAGCGTATTTATTATTCTTGGAACACATAGCAAACTTAGTGGCTTCGTATAGAAGAAGAATGTTGCTCTCATTTGAAGCTAAAAAAAATTTGTGGCCATTTTGGATTTGGCCGCCATTTTAAATTTCGTCAGAAAAACTGTTTTTTCACCATTAGCACTGCTCGTTTTGAATTCTGAGATCACCATCAGAAAGCTGAGAAAAAACTGAATAAGATGGTAGCAATGGTATTTACTCTATGAAATGAACGATTTATTGATTCGTGTTTTACGATTATGACGTATATGGCGAGTGCAATTAATGCAAACGTCATTTTTGTACAGCAAAGAAACAAGTTTTCAATCGTTGGTGTTTTCTTCGAGTCGGGTGAAGCATAAGAGTACTAATTTAAGAGAAAAAATGTGGCGGCCATCTTGAATTTTGACACCATCTTGATTTCAAGTAGTAGAATGAATTTTTCACCGTGTTAGCACTCAACATGTTGAATTTCGGAGGTAACACTAGAGTAGATTATGTATATTCTTCTACTTATTCGTCAAAAAAGTTAAATAATTTTCAATAAATTTCTTTTTCCTTCCATAAATACCACCCTATCCAACTTTTTCTAAAAATTTTGAAGATTAAAATGGAATTCTCATACTATTAAATTCAACGAGAACAAAGGAGCAACTTTTTTCCTACAAAATTGTCAATTTGGACCATTGTGCAGGAAAATGCATCCGAATCTTTGTTTCGCATCGGATGGAGGGCCCATGGCGGAATTTTTCTTTAATTGTGCGCACTCGTCATGAGATTGCAAACTACTAATTAGCAAAGTCTGCGGTTTTTTTCTCTCTTCCGAAACTGTCTGTCGGCGAACGATTCGTTCGCGGATCGATATCTATCCATATTTTAGCACCTCTTTTCGAAACTACAAATCAGCAAATCATCACGCACAACTTGGCACCCGAAGTGTTCGCGAGCAAAAGGCGGTATTGTTTTATGATTCTTTTTTTTTTGCGTCTGTTTGTAAATTGTGATACATGCGCCTTCCGCCCGCCAACGCGTCTTGAATTGGGTTTGCTGTGCATCTAATTTTTTTTATGCGAACATCGTTCGGTATAGACGAGCGTCAATAAAGGGGCTTTTATTGGTTGTAAAACAACTTTTCGGCTGTGGGATTATGCTTTTGTTGATTCTGAGTTACAATGTGAACCGAGCGGCATGGCACTAATAAGCTGAACAGTTGTTTTTGTAAATGAAAGCGATGTTAGAGCAATTTGGACAAAATAGTAGCCGTTTATGCGGCAAAGTTGTGGTTGCTAGGTAAATATTTGCGAAGATTTCTAGTTTCTTGAAAGTTGCAAGCAAATGAAAACTATGGTTGTCGTACACACAAAGACAACATTTGCCTAACAACTATTAGGTTGACGTTCAAATCCAAATCCCTCCATGTTTCTTACTGCTTGTCATGAAGAACACATGGATATTAGCGTGGGATACGACTATATGGAAATCATAAATTCTCGCTCCATTCCACTTTTTGCATGCCATTTGGGTTCCAAATTTCATATAGTATCACCCCAGTTAACATAAACTCGTATACGATAGCGCATAAAAGTACAACTGTGGAGGCGATATACGTACATGTGCCATAAGGCTGCATGCAAAATGTACGTATATTGCCTCCACATTTGTACTCTTATATCCCATCATATACGATGGTGTGTTTACTGGGACATATATTGAGCTTTTTCGGTAATCCAATCCGCATGGTTATTAAATTAATTAACTCATCACGCGTGGTGAAGAAGGATAAAATCCACGTGCTCGGCTGGGATTTGAACTCAAGACTCTTGAATGATAGACGAGCGCTTTACCAACTAAGCTACCGAGCTCAACTCAATGGTTAAAACTATAATTAGGCGTCAGCCGTTAGAACTTTAAATGGGATTTACAATGGTAAAAGAAAAATTGTTGGCTGTCACCCATTAACGTCCTTAAAAAATCTGTCGCAGTCCTCCAATTTTACAATGAAAAATATTGTCGAATTATTATTAGGATTTTTTTTTTCGGATTTTATTCGGTATTTCTACCCATTTTATTAATCAACGTTACCTTGCCAATCCATTTACAATGAATAATTTTCTCGCAAGTGGTTTGCATTTTTTTTTTGTAAATAATGTGTTTAATATGATGATTGCCTGACCATTCGACTAATAATTTTGATGATATATCTTCGAGTTGTTTAGAGCTGAATACTCGAAGAGAGTACTATACTATTCAACCTTCCTAATGCATCAAGAAAAAGTGACACATTATGCAATAAACGCTCTCAAAAATCCATTTTTGGATAGATTTTCGTTCGCTTCGCTATATATGAAAGAAATGGAACTCTAGATTGGAACCCTGGCTTTTTTTGTGAGTCTGGCCATTCTGAGTACACGGCCATAAGGGAACCTGAAACCTGTTTCAGAAGGAACTGGCGCATATCATATTCAGCAGTTCATACACATGTATACACACTCAATCTGTTCGGTAAAAATAACTGGGTTTTGGAACTACCGAAAAAGTCAGTAAACTAAAAAAAATGTCAAAAATCGAAAAACAGAGATTTTTCACTGAAATTTTGCAGAGAGCTTTCTTTTTACAAACAAACAAATAAAACATGGTGAAATTTGCTTTTCAATTACGTGTGGCGACAGTTTGAATTATACTGACTTTTTCGCTAGCTCCAAAACCCAGTAAAATTTTACCGACCTCAGTAATTTAATCTAAGTGTGTATAACGACGGTTCAAATTTCATGGGTTTTCATCCAGATTTGCGAGAGCACCATGAGGACCAACATTGAGATTTGGCCGGATTTGGTCGAAGTATCCCGGAACCGGGTGTGATGTGGACATTTTCAAACCATCATAAAGTTTCATCATGCGACGGCTCAAAATACATATTCATTCAGATGTAGATAGACACCATGCCAAATACCTGGCGTTACGTCCTTACTGGAAAGATCCTGCTTCTGAGTTTTGTGCTATTATGAGCCCTTTCACAGTTATTAATCCTCTACCGGTGAAATTCGACCCCATACTCCTCAGTAGGGTGCTACTTACAGTGTTGTGAAAAACTCAATTTCTCATAACATAAGTTGTCAATTACGCAACTCAGCAGTCAAAAAATCATGGATGAGTTGGCTCACCTGTTTGACTCATTGTCTCGTATTTCCACTCACACATGGCAATAATTTCTGGTAAAATTATGGTAATCCTTTTTAACGTAAACAACAACAATCGGGTTTCGCGAGTGTTTGGCGGCTTTTGCGAATGAATCATTTTTTTACGGTTTGAGTCGATTGAATGATTTTGCCTCAAAATCTCAAGCGTGACTATAACTTTGTTATTTTCCAACCGATTTTAAAACATTTAGTATCGATACCTCCAAAATTAAATATATGAAAACTTTGTAGAACACCAAATTTGTCTAGAATCGAAACAAGTTATAGTTAAAAGTAATTTAATCCAAATTTTTCATTATTTTACTAAAAATTTCAACTTTGTTTGACCATAACTTCATGATTTCTTAACTGATTCCAAATCATTTTACATGCTTTTGAAGCTTATTCAATTTTTTCAAACCTTCCATACATCACATTTCAATAAAAATAATGTCTTGACCAAATTATTCGCAAAAACTGTAGAAAAACATGATTATTTAACGACAAATTCCAGTTTTTCCTTTAATTTTTGCCAGTAAAATATTATCTCTAAAGCTGAAAATGGCTTTTCTCATTTGTTAAATCATTGAGAACGACTTTGCAACAAATTAAAAAAAAAAAAAAATTGAAACAAAAATATGTTTGCATGTGTTAAAAAATATATGCACTATTCAACTCGTAATTAAGGCAAGATGCTTTATAATCCTAAGTTTGTTGTTGTTTTTTTTTTCATTAAAAAATAATGTTTTTGGATAGTTCTTGTTAAATAACTAAATCAAATCCATTTTTTAAGAAAAATGTGTTTTATGAACAGTTGAGGAACAAATTTGCTTCAAAAACATGTAAAAAGATTCGGAAACGATTGAGTTTTTATGAAGCTATGGTCAAACCAAAATGGTTTCTTTTAGTAAAATGAGGAAACATATGGGTAAAAGTATTTTTAACTAAAACTACTTTTGATTTTGGATAAATTTGATGTTCTACAAAGTTTTTATAAATTTAATTCTGAAGAAAATGGTGCTCAAAATTTCAAAATTGGTTGAAAAATTACAAAACTGTGTTTACAACACTGAAGGTCATTTTTTATAACTTGAAAATTCACTTTCATATCGCTTGCGTCACTTCTAAATGTTAATATTTTTGGCTCAGATTTTGAGGTTTCTTTTTTAATGTGATATGAATGCATTCCCAAGTAACCAGCCAGCATTTAAAACTGCACTCGTTCAGCATTATATGCGCCTGCAAGGCAAATCAATTAATACTCATAAAAATCGTATAGCTGCTGGTAGTGCTGTTTCAGAGCAAGTTTTGGCGAAATAACGTGCTTCTCCAATGCTGCACCTTCAGAAATGTTGATTGTCGCTGTCATAATATGTAACGCCTCCAGGAGGAGCAAAACATAACAAAAATATATATCATCTCCTCTCGTCTTTCGTCTGTTGTGGTCCGTGAATCATTTTTGCCTTCTGCTCGGTTTTTGCGATTCGAACTGATGATCCGTTGATTTCCGATGGTGAAGCTCCACGCTGCAAGCTCGGCTACAGCTGATTTTATATCCTACTTATGGTACGTTCTGCTCAAACGTTCACCCAATTAGCTACCAACTAGCAGATACGTTGCGGAAATTTTCGATGCAAAAAAATCAAACCAATGCCCAATAAATCTGAAATCTATATAGGTAAATTAGATTCCTACCCAAATCATTTGCTTCATTCATGTCATTAAAATTAGCTAATGACAGTGTGGAACTATCGCGCTTTTTTCAATGAAGCTTAACAGTATTGCTTCGCTCAACCTGATTTTCTTCGCGGCAATCATGTTTGCTATGTTTGCACGGGAGTATGAGAGAGACAACAAGTGAAGTCAAATGAGTAACACATAATCTGCACTACTCTTTCATTGCATGCAAACAGCAAGGAAACAGCATTTGGATTGCTAGGAAATAAAAGTTGCCCACGCAGTTGAAATGCTTATTAACAACAGGGAGATTTTAATAAGCAATGCTCCTGCTCATTTTTGGCAGCTATGCAATCAAACTGCTTCCTTAAGGCAGTAAGCAGGTCAAATGCTGTAAACAGTCTTTCGCGCGGCTTATTTTAGTGCTTGGTGGTTACCTGTGTTAGAGCACACGAATTTTTGGTTTTGAGAACTTTTAATAAATAAGCCGCACCCTACCCCTCAGTTTGATTTTGCTGAAAAGCTGCGCGTTTACCGCTAAGGCTTCACAGGCCTCTCAAATATTAAGTTGTCTCGAATTCCATTTCCGTTACTACCAAACCTTCAGAGATTCCTTCGAGAATTCCTCTCTCAATATCTGCAGAGTCTCTTCCAGAGATTTCTTTAGGAATCATTTCGAAGATTCCTTCAGGAATTTTACCAGAAAATTCTCCAAAATAATCTCTACCATCAGGTATCAGAAGGCCGGCTCCAAAGGCACGTTCCCCACCAGTTGGGAGATTTGTGCCATTGCCATATTTGAGCCTATTTCATCATCTACCCGATGGGAGAGGAAAGGGAAGGGAAAGATGGGAGGAAATAGGAGTGGGGTCCCTTGAAGAGGGAAGATCGCATAAGCGAAATGAGAGCATGTAGCTCCATACCACAATGGGTTCGAACAGCGCCCTAAAAAGGGCACTGCAAAACGCATGAGCGTAAAGAGAGCCTATAGCTCATTACCACAGCGGGTTAAGAATAACAGGATATCCTGAAGATTCAGGCTTCTGTATTCAGTTTCACTTAATAAGTGTTTACCAAGTAATTGGAATCGCATTTGCGCAAAAACTGGACAGTTACATATCAGGTGATACGAAGTTCCATAATCGGAGTCACAACTATCACACACAAATGAGTCAGCACGCTGAATATTTGCCATGTGATAGTTGAGTCGGCAGTGGCCTGTCAACGCTCTGACCAAGAGACTGCAATTCTGCTTTGACAGATTTGTTAAATACTTCGCCACCTTTGGAGATGGCTCAGTAATATACAATTTTGTTTGACGACACGACTCCAAACTATTCCAATATTGCTTGTGCTGAGTTGCCGCCCAAGAGTTTATCTGAAGCTTCACCCAGCACTTCGAAATTGGAATAGCCGGCTCAGGGCCAATGAAGTCATGCGATGCTCCATCGCGAGCTAGCTCATCAGCCAATTCATTTCCAGCGATGGAAGAATGGCCAGGTACCCATACAAGGTTTACAGAGTTGACTGAATTCAGTTCCTCAATTTGAGTTCGACATGCGATAACAAGCTTCGACCTTGAGTTGGCCGAAGCGAGAGCTTTTATAGCAGCCTGACTATCTGAACAGAAGTATATGATTTTACCCATTACGCACTGTTGAAGTGCTGATTGCACTCCACACATAAGAGCAAATATTTCCGCCTGAAAAACGGTGCAGTTTCTACCAAGTGAGTAAAACTGATGCAGCCTTAGCTCACGAGAATATACTCCTGAACCAGCTCTACCTTCAAGAAGGGAGCCATCAGTGTAACATACTACATTGTTTGATATACTTCTTTCCAAATAGCCAGACGTCCACTCTTCCCGTGAAGGGAATTGTGTGGTAAATGTCCTGTAAGGAAAGTGACAAGCAATTGTGAGATCACTTGGAGCAAGGACGATTTTGTCCCAATTCACCAAAAGTGGAAACAACGAAGTGTGTGTAGATCTACGATTCACTGGATTTTTCTCCAGTAGATCCAGTACCCATAAACGGTAAGAGCAAGAAAGTGCTTCTTGTTTAAGATGTATGTGTAGTGGCGCAACGTCGAAAAGGGCCTCGAGCGCTGCTGTGGGAGTTGTAGAGAACGCACCAGACATCGCCATCAAGCACATCCTTTGGAGATGGCCCAATTTTGATTGGATTGTTCTCACTTCGCCCTTTTGCCACCACACAAGACATCCATATGCCAATATTGGTCGAACAACTGTTGTGTAAATCCATTTGATATATTTGGGTTTGAGGCCCCAAGTTTTACCAAAGGTTCGCCGGCATTGACCGAAGGCCATACAAGCTTTTTTGACTCTGAAATCAATGTGAGCTGTCCATAAAAGTTTGGAATCTAGAATGACTCCGACATACTTTACTTGATCAGTCACATTAATCTCAGTGCCAAAAAGACGTAAAGGTCGAATTCCATCGCGGTTTCGTCTTTCCGTAAAAAGAACAATAGATGTTTTATTCGGGTTAACCGAAAGGCCATATTGGCGACACCAACTCTCGACTACCTGAAGAGCACTTTGCATCAGGTCGAATAGGGTGCTTATGCACATACCAACTATCAGAGCTAGATAGTCGTCGGCAAATCCATAAGTTGGAAAACCGCAATTATTGAGTTGCCTCAAAAGCGTATCTGCTACGAGATTCCACAAAAGTGGTGACAAGACTCCCCCTTGGGGGCATCCGCAAACACTCAATTTTCGAATCGCTGCTTGACGCAATGTCGAGAAGAGATGTCGGTTTTTGAGCATTTGATGAATCCAATTGGTAATCATTGTAGGTAGCCCATGGTTTCGTGCTGCTTCCAATATGGCATCGAAAGACACGTTATCAAAGGCACCCTCAATATCCAAGAAAACACCCAAGCAGGATTGCTTCTGAGCGAATGCTTTTTCGATATCGTATACAACTTTGTGTAAAAGAGTCACAGTGGACTTTCCAGATTGGTAAGCATGTTGATTCACATGAAGAGGCATGTTTGCCAAATAAACATCACGGATGTGATGATCGATAATGCGTTCCAGACATTTCAGAAGAAAAGAGGTCAGACTGATTGGTCTAAAACTCTTCGCTTCTTCATACGACGCACGTCCTCCTTTCGGGATAAACTTTACAGTAATATCACGCCAGGATTTGGGAATATACCCGGTAGCAAAACTGCTTACAAGTAGCTTTTTCAAAACATGTTTGATAAACTCAAACCCCTTTTGGAGCAGAACAGGATAAATCCCATCCGCTCCTGGAGATTTGAAAGGAGCAAAACTATTAAGTGCCCATTGAATCGATTCAGTAGTTACGATACTGCGAGCCGAGGCCAGAGACTCGTAACTACATGAAAAGACATTTGGTTCATCCGTAGATGCTATGTCCACACATCCGGGGAAGTGTGTATTGAATAAACATTCTAAAACTTCTTCATCGGAAGAAGTAAAGTCACCATTAGGTAAGCGAATTTCGTTCACTTGGAAATCCTTAGATTTAGCAAGAATTTTGTTCAACCGACTGACTTCACTCAAACTGGAAACATTTGTACAAAGGTTTTTCCAGCCGGATCGTTCAGCAGAACGAAGAGCCTTCTTGTAAGCCTTGCGAGCTGACTTGAACGACTCTGATCCAGCTGAACGGCGTCTGTTCCAACTCCTTCTACATTGTTTCCTGAGTCTAGTCAGATCGGAATTCCACCATGGGGTCCCTCTTGTAGTCTTTACAGACCGCAGAGGACATGCTTCTTCAAAAGCTTCCATAATGTAGGATGTTGTAGTATCAACGGCATCATCCAGATCACTTGGATTTTCAATGGACGGAGAATATCCATGAAATTTGGTCGCAACCAATTCAATGTAGAGTTCCCAGTTTGTTGACCGGGGATTCCTAAAACGCAAAGTCTGCGCAGTTACATTTGAATGTTCAAAGAAGATGTAGCGATGATCAGATAATGATTCCTCATCTGATACATGCCAATTCGTCAACTCGTGACTGATTCTATTCGAGCAGAGCGTTATGTCTAACACTTCTTCTCTATTAGAAACCATGAAGGTTGGGCGATTGCCTATGTTAAGTAATCCAAGGTCTGTACTACTTAAGTATTCCATCAGACTGGAGCCTCTCAAATTGATATCCGAGCTGCCCCAGATGATGTGATGAGCATTGGCATCACTGCCCACAATCAGCGGAAGGCCTTTTGTTACGCAGTGTACGACAACTCGTTTGAAGTCATCCGTTGGGGATGGTTCATCATGTGGTAAATATACCGAACAATAGACGTATTTCCTGTTGAGGTCACCAACAGAAACATCGATTGTGACAGCACATACATCTCTGGTAGTTAACTCAGAAATGAGTGTAGCAACGATTGCTTTATTAACGAGCACGCATGCGCGGGGCATGGAGCGCGAGTTTGACATTTCAAGCTTGCTAAAAGTAGCAAAAACTGGGTCCACAAGGTTACCTAGATAGAAGTTCCCTCTACGAAAGTAGGGTTCTTGAACTAGCGCCACTTGGGCTGCACCATTTTGCATGAGTCTGCAAAGATTGATCGTTGCTGTTCTTTTATGCTGAAGATTGATCTGAGCTAACCTAACCGTAGCCACTACCCAAACTAGGCAGGATTAAGCTTTTTGCAATCTCAGCACGAAAAAGACCAGCAACGAAAAAACCAGATCGGTATCTATTTAAAGTCGCCAAAGGCGAAAGAGCACAGAATACACTGTGTAAAACGCATAATGCGAATCCATATAGGTGATAATTTAAATTAGATGTCAACATATTCATAATCCCACCCTTATTAAGCCTCAAGATAGAGACTGAAGAAGGGCAGCCGATTATCTCGGAGAAACACAAGGTCACCTGCACCATTGCTCCGGGTAGCACAGGAAGGACTCAATACTGTGGAGGGCGCCCTGGTACCCCACAGGCTCCGTTTGCGGTTAGGTTTTATTTAGACCCCCCTAACCATTCATTCTTAGGCACGGTACGCATCACACCATAAATTAGGGGTCACCTGTGAGGTGGACTTTTACCACCGGAACAGGCAATCCGTAGTGTTAATTCTTAGCCAGTTGAAATTACCGCTACCGACACTACGCGGCTATCTAGGCTGCTCGGGAAAAGGAGGTTAATATTGATGATTAACTCCTGACGTGCCCAAGCAGCCACGTCTCTTCCAGAGATTTCTTTAGGAATCATTTCGAAGATTCCTTCAGGAATTTTACCAGAAAATTCTCCAAAATAATCTCTACCATAATCCTTACAAAAAAAAAATCACTAGGGCTTTTGCCAGATACTCCTCCCGAAAGAACTTTTGTTCGCATGAAACATTTTAGACCGGTTCCAATAGGGCTTTAGGAATATCATTTAAATTCCTCCAGGGATTCGTCCAAGGATTTCTGCAAAAAAAATATTGACAGGGTTTCCTTCAGAGGTTTAAAACTAATTCCTGCAATAATGTTTCTCGTGATTCCTTCATAGATTCTTCCAGCAATTTTTTAGTGGGGTTCTTCCAGGAATTTCTCCAGAATTCTTCCAAGCTATGTTTCAGGATTTCTTTCAGGAAAGCTCAGGAATTTCTCAAGAGATTTTTCCAGCGATTTTTCCTGGTATTCTGTTGGAGATTACTCTAGAAAATCATCCATGGATTCTGGCAGAGACATCTTCAAGGTTTTTTCCAGGAATTTCTTCAGGAGTTACACTAGGACAATATCTTCAAGAATGTTTCTCTAGAGATTTCTTCAGAATTTCCTCCGAGGATTTCTCCACGAAAACAGACAAAGATATCCCCGAGTAGCCCTCCCAGAATTCTCTCAGGAATTATTCCAGAGATTTTTTCCGGGATACCTTCCCGGATCGCTCCAGGGATTCTACAAAGGTATTCCTGCAGGTTCCACAACTCACAATTTCCTCAAGAATTTCTTGCAGGAATATTCTCCCAGATGATCCTCCAGGAATTACCCAAGAATTTCTCCAGGGACTCCTCTTAGAGTTCTTCCTGAAATTCCTTCAGAGATGCTAATATGAGATTAGTAGTATTTGATCCCTCGACCTAGTCGCTTGCTCCTGCAGAGGCGTGTAGTGAAATGGAAAAGCGCCATTGATCGTTAGTAGTGTTTGATCTATTAATCGAGACGCTTGCTTTTGCGTGGGCGAATGATGAACACTTGTTACAATGCGATTATTGAATTGTATAGCGAATCCGGTTAGGCGTGATTAAATCATGGATCGCATCACCAAACATTGGTGACTCCCAGATTTCTACCTTATCCCTCTAACCCAATATCCTTTCCATGACAACTGTGGAGATGCAGAGGTATACAAGGTATCTAGTAACTAACTAACATTCCTGCCCTTCCCCGATGACCGGAATGACTTGGCCAGTGCCGTTATTGACTTTTAAAATTTGAGCTCTCGATTTGTGCACATCGAGGAATTGTTAGCCAATCCCAAGCCCCATTCATTAAATCTCTGTGCAACTTTGATTTCTCACGCAGTAGCAACTAAGAATTGTACGGTCATCTATGCTCATGTTGCTAATGCTCAAATTCCTTCAGAAATTCTCCTTTGAATTCCTGCAGGAATTTCATCAGAAATTATCCCTAGAATTACTGCAGGGATTATTTAAAGCAAATATTTACAAAAAATCCTCCATCAAATGCTCAACATCAATTCCTTTCGGAAAATCTCTTTGTGGATTCCAGGGTTTTCTCCAAGAATTATTCCAGGGATTTCTCTACAAATTCCACCAGCAACATCTTTACAGTGATTCTTCGTGGGATACCTCCAAGGATTCTCCAGAAATTCTTCCAGAGGCCCTTCAGAGACTCCAACATAAGTTTCTCCACATCTAAGGATTTCTGTAGTAAAATCTCAACAGCGATTTTTGCAGAGATTTCTTCGAGTATTTTTCAAAAGATTGCTTCAAAAAAATCTCTAAATGATTTCCTCGAGAAAATGTTCCAGGGATGAGCTGGTAGACAATCAACTGCATATTTTAATGAAATATTATTTTCGTCTACGTAGCCAACGTATCAGTTGAAAATAAATTAAGACTGCGTAGCAAAAAGCAAATTTGTTGTTCCATGGATTTTTTTCTGGAATTCCTCCAGAGATTTCCTAGGGATTCCCTCGATAGGCTCGTGCAAAAATTTACCCAGGAATTTAACCGGGGATTCCTCAAGGGTCACTTTAGATTTTATTTTCTAGAGTTAAAAAAACATTTAGCTGCATCGACCAAAGAGTGTGGGTTCGATTCCCGTTTCAGTCCGGAGGACTTTTCATCGGGAACGCGTTTCGACTGTGAAATTGGGCGTTGCATGCTATTCTGTTGCCTGGTGTAATGCTTCCTTCTAAGGACAAATCGTCCACTGGGAGCATTAACGTGTAGGTGTCTTTTATTAAAAAAAGGTTTCTGCAGGGATTGCTCCAGAAATTCCTTCAGGAACTTATCTAGGGTTTTTTTTTTTTTCAAAAAACTTCTTTAAGAAAGAAGTTCCAAAAGAATCTCAATCTCTAAAAAAAAAAAACGCAGAAGAAAGTCTGGATGAATTCTTATTCATTTTGATGAAATTCCTGGATAAGTTCATGGGCTAATGTAGGAATTTCAAGAGGAATTCTCGAACGATCCCCCGGGAGGATGTTTTGGAGGCCCAAAACGAATCAAATAAGTCAGAAAGCGATGCGTCCCTGAGAAAATGCCTAAAAGAAACTCTTGAGAAGTTCCTATATGAATTCATTAAGTTATTTCTTCTAGAAGCCCTAGATAAATTTCTCCAGGAGAATTTCTGGAACGATCCCGATGGGAAACCTAGGAACAATTCCTAGAAGAATCTCGAGAAGACTACCAGAGAAAATTCTGGAGAAATATTTGGTGTAATCCTCGAAAAAATCGTCAAACTGTAGCTTGGAGAAAGCCTTGCAGACATCTCTGCATAAATATTTGAAAAGATTTTCCTGGAGGATTCCTTAGAGTAGTCCCCAACCGGAACGAATCACTGAAAGTTCTTTTCCAGTAGGGACGTAACGCCAGGTATATGACATGGTGTCCATCTACATCTGGATTTACATCGTGTATTTTAAGCCGTCGCATGATTGAACTGTGTGATGATCTGAAAATGTCCACATCACACCCTACCGGAACCGGTTCCGGAATATTCCGAAAAACCGGCCAAATCTAAATGTTGATCCTCTTGGTGTTCTTGTAAATCTGAATGAAAAACCTTGAAATTTGAACCGTCGTTACATACATATGTGTGAACTGCTAAATATTATATACGCCAGTTCCTTCTGAAACAGGTTCCGAATGGCCACAAACAATTTCCAGGGTTCCATTCTAGAGTTCCATATCTTTCATAAAAAGCTACAGTCTGGCCCATGAAAAAATACAAAAATAGTTTGAACGGAATTCAGCATCCTAGAGCGTTGTGGGTGAATGTAACTTCTGAATACTGTTGTATATTCTGACATATCTTCGCTATCTAGGACATTTTTTGTCATATTTTTCTAACTATCCCAAATAACGTAATAAACCAAAGAAGTTCAAAGGTTTTGTCCACTCAAAGTTAGAAACAGCGTCTGATTGTCGTATACTCTGGTGATACACTTTCCACCTTCAAAAATCACACTTTATCGTTGAAAATATTAGTTTGTTTGGTATCAGAGGGTGGAAGTTCTTAGAGTTCTTAGAGAACGTGTTTTTCAT
The DNA here is from genome assembly GCF_002204515.2 of Aedes aegypti. Lineage (NCBI taxonomy): Eukaryota > Metazoa > Arthropoda > Insecta > Diptera > Culicidae > Aedes > Aedes aegypti. Next base: position 347,080,736 of record NC_035108.1, read on the forward strand.
GGTCACAATAAAATATTTTGCCAGAGTACTAGATTAGAGGGCAATTCCTCTCTAGTAATGTGAAAAAAACATAAAAATCATGTCCGACGCAAAAAACTTAGTCTAAACGAATTAAACAACACAAATAATGAATAACGTTTATGTTTCGTTCACATTTTCTTTATAGGAACTACTCTAAAACATGATATGACGATTTTCGTTTTTTTTTTTGAGGGCAATATCATGTTTGGTTTTTTTTATAGAAAAATCGAATAATTACCTTGTAAAAACGAGTTCACAAGAAAGTGCACTTAGTTTTAAATGTACGCAAAAACATTTAAAAAACGTTTTGAAAAAGGGTCCCATAAAATCGGGTCATCTATGTATTTTACGATAAAAAATCAATTTTTAAGCAGTTTTCGTAAAATAACTTTGTCAAAACATTTTTTTTATTAAAATGGTTTGCATACAAAGTTTGAAAACAACTGAAGAATGCTTGAAAATTTGATTTTGGTTGAGTATTGAGTAAAGTTATGATAAAAGAAAAATGATTTTTTTAGTGAAATGAGGATAAGTTTAGAGAAAACTGCTTTTACCTTTGACTTGTTTGGATTTTACACAATTTGATGATCTTTATACTTTAAATAAATTTATTTTTGAAGATAAGGATGCTTAAAGCTTCAAAATAGGTTAGAAAATAACAATATTACGAAGACTTCACTGGCGGTCTATTTTAAAACATCAACATTCGTCTTCAAATCACTTGTGTCACCTCTGAATCTCAATATATAGTCTCAAACTTTGAAGTGTCCCATTTTATGTGTTTTGAGTTCAGAAAAGCACACGCATTTTTGGTTACAAGATCTTTTGAAAAATAAGCTGCACCCTAGTGAGCGAGCATCATAGCAAGCATGATAACACATATTTCTATCAAAAGTATTATAAAGATATTTCATTGTGTTATAATTGGAATCAAATTATTCACAAGTTCTGCTATGTCTTTCATTGCTCACATTTATTATGTTATTATTATTAAACTTTGCTCGGGCACCGAGTAATAGATTTTTTTTAAAGTGAACTGCATTCAATGTTTTTTTTTTTCAAAAAAATACTCGAGGATTTTGAACAAGTTTTTAAGACACCATTAAAACAGGCAACGTTTCACCTAAACTAGTTTGTTCGGTGATTTGATTTGGAATACGTCACTAGAAATGAGAAACTATTTCAGAACAATGGTTAATGCTAGTATGATTTCTAATAGTTCGATTTTTGCACGAGTCTTGAAAGTATTTTTCAAAAAACATTTCAATTTAATTGAGACATTTGAAATAGGAACGTTTTGATATTTCAGATATATCGGCAGTGCCGGATTTGGGCTTCGGGGGCCCGGCTCCGATCTCTTGATGGGGGCCCTTGGTACAAAATTAGCGTAAAACGCTAAACATAGGAAATAAAATATCCAGAAAACTGCAAACAAATGCAATATCATTCAAATGTGATTATACCTACATCACTTTGTGAAAATTACGTTAAATAAATTATCAGTAAAAATACTTGAAAACCCGTACATACAAAGTAGTTTGATTGAATTTTGAATGAATCGTTCTTAATTGATTATATCATTAAAAATATTCCAGTGGAAGTCCAGACTATTTGATTCTTCGAAACTTGTATAAGAGTAGCAAAGATTTTTTTTCATTTTTGCTGCCGATATTTCCAATTAATGAACTTGATCGACAATCTTTATTGAAGCAATAAGCAAATCGATTAACTATTTTGTTTTGGGTTAATTTTTAATTCCACTAGAGTTTGTATCCTTTGACAGATACGCGTATTTCGACCTTAACTATAAGGCTGTCTTCAGTGTCGTGTATTAGGCTCGACATTATTTTATTTTGTTGTTGTATGATTTCCTTAAAATGATTCAATCGCGACTGGATTGAACAATATGCTTTTCAATATTAAATTTGATTTCCAAAATGGTGAAAAAACAAACGTTTGTCAAACGTTGCCTTAATCAGATATTAAATTGCACGTGAGCTTCAATCTCGGTAAACTAACAACTTCTAGAATTAGCTTCCTCAAGGTTCATTTCTTAGCTATATACTCTCAATGTTCCAGATATTGACAACAGGGGATTTTTTTTATTATCGTACAAATTGGGCCGAAGGGTCTCAGATTTTCATGAAACTTTTTCCACAGGCAGGGCTCATGGATATATGAATAAAAAAAATGAGAAAAATTCAGGGTCGCCTATTTTTCCGGAAAACTCAGGTGGAAATTTTTTGTTTTCTCTTGACACTACTTACTTTGAAAAATCGTAACTCAAGAACGAAGCATCGTAGAAACAAAGTTTTTGTATGAAAATTTATGCAAATTTTCTCAAAAATCTAAACTAGGAACTGGAAAAAGTTTCCCACAGAATTTTCCACCGTTGGGAAAATTCGTAAAGAAAAGCCGGAAAAACTATGCCCGAACTCGTGGAAAATTTTCAAAAAAATATTTTCGAGAAGGTAATTTTATAAGCTTTAATCACTGAAATTTTTGGAATGTACTTTTTTTTTCGTTTTTGAGTTATGGCCAATTTTGTGAAAAATGTCCAGATGTGTCATATAAGACTTTTCTTTGAAAAATCATAACTCAAGAACGAAGCATTGTAGAAACAAAGTTTTTATATGAAAATTTAAGCAAATTTTCTCAGAAATCCAAAAAAAATATGAACTGGAAAAAGTTTTTCACAAAATTTTCCACCGTTGGAGAAATTTATATAGAAAAGCTGGAAAATCTATGCCCGAACTCGCAGAAATTTTTTAATAAAATATTTTTAAGAAAGAAACTTTATAAACTTCAATTCTGGTAACTTTTAGGATGTACTTTTCTTTAGTTCCTGATCTATGGTCAATTTTGTAAAACATGCAAAGATTTACCATACATGCCTTTTCGTTTAAAAATCATGACTCAAGACTCATCATGACTTGTCGAACCGGATTCAAATTATCTCAAAAATATGAAATTTTTGAAATGGAATCAGTTTCCTAGGACATTTTTCACTGTTTATGAAAACAAATAATGAAAACCCGATTAGCTATTCCAGCTTTCAAACAAAGTATATTTGAAAAGAGCGATCCAATCCTACAATATTTTTCAATACGCTCATTTTTTGTTCCTAAAACATGATCAAATATTGCTAGGATGAGCTGTTTGAACCATATATTTACAAATTTATAAGTTCATAAACAAAATTTCTTAAGAACGAAACTACATAGAAACAAAGTTTTCTTCAATCAGAATGTAGGCATTTTTTTCCTGTTAGGTAACTACAAAATTGACAGTTAAATAAATGGGTAGACAATATGACAAATAGGTACAGTATCGGACATATAAAATGCACCAAAGCCGTTTTCCATACAAAATGGTCAACTTCAGAGAGCTATATCTCCGCCGTTTCTCAACCGATTATTTTCATTTTTTCTGTGACGAACTACAAATTTTCTCAATTTTCGAAAACTATTGTAAAAGTAGTGTGAAAACTATCCATTAAAAAGTTACAGATAGGTTGAATTTTGACATAAAAATGCACCAAGACACAAAGTGTTGTAACAGAAAAACTACGCGTCGTAGCATCTTGATGTCTTCAGCGCTTTTGTTCATTGCAAGATTAGGACCAAATGCGCTGAAGACATTGAAAAGGTAGGATGCATAGTTTGCCTGATACATCACTTTTCGTCTTGGTGCATTTTTTATGTCAAAATTCAACCTATCTGTAACTTTTATACCAATAGTTTTCACACAACGTATTCAATAGTTATCAAAAATTGAGGTAATTTGTAGTTCGTCACAGAAAAAATGAGAAAAATCGATTGAGAAAAGGCGGAGATATAGCTCTCTGAAGTTGACCATTTTGTATGGGAAAACGGCTTTGGTGCATTTTATATGTCCGATACTGTATATACCAATTCAAGTTTAAAGCGTTAAAATGGCTTGAGAATCATAAGTTTACCAAAAACTAACAAAGAGCAGTGAGAAAGTGCAAGTGTTGTCTATCAGCTGTATATTCCTCGTTATTAATTTTTGGAAAGTGAAAATTTTTTTTGAGAAAATTTGCTTAAATTTTCATATAAAAACATTGTTTCTACGATGCTTCGTTCTTGAGTTATTATTTTTCAAAGCAAATAGTGTCAAGGGAAAACAAAAAATTTCCACCTGAGTTTTCCGGAAAAATAGGCGACCCTGATTTTTTCTCAATTTTTTTTATTCATATATCCATGAGCCCTGCCTGTGGGAAAAGGTTCATGAAAATCTGAGACCCTTCGGCCCAACCCCGTACGGTAATAAAAAAAATCCCCAACAGTTTGGAAGAACTATGCACGTTTAGACAACTTACAGAACAGATGATGCTAATGTCTCTGTAAACAGCCCTCGAGTGAAAATCTTGCAAGGATCGTAGCAAAATTTGCCTGATAATCTATTAATTTGTGCAAGTAAATTAGGGATAACCTGATAAGAAAATAAAAAAAAATGTTTATCGAGTATCTTCGTCTATTCAAGATCATTCCAGAATACACAGCGCTGTATTTTTGACAGTATCTTTCCAGAAAGCTGTGATAGCTTGCTTTATATTAAAGTTTTTGATATAACCATCATGGTTTAATTGAATCAAAGAATTTGCATTGAAATTGAAAAAATCCGATTGATTTTTGTGTTTTAAATTTAAAATCAATAATGTAAAACCAACTCATTGATTTGTGTTTAATTTCTTTCCACTTTTTGATGGGCCCCTTGATCAGAAAAGCGCATTTGCCTCCTTCGTACACCCCAAATCCAGGCCTGAGTAACGGAATATCGATATTTTGCTTTCGATATTCTATATTTTGATATCGATATTTTCTACTAAATATATCGATATTTCTTTCCAATATAAATTACACTAATATACGGAAAAACATTTTGGATTTTCTCCACATATAATTTTTGGTTGTATTTCAAAACTCAGTTTCCGTTCAAATTGTACTAGAATGTATCTTAGCAGAAAATATTAACGTCCATATCAGTTAAAACAACAAAAAATATTGAGTATTCAATGTTTTTTTTTTTTAAATCTTTACTAAATGCCAGGTCACTTAGCGATATAAGGATTTGGCTCCATTCAAATATATCATAAATTATTCCGATGCTTTTTGAGGTACATTACTAGATCACATTATAACATAACTGGATGTAGAAGAATCTACTAATTTCTAATACGCATCCATCTTATCATTCTTTTATCATTTTGCTTCTACTGAATCAAAAGTCCCAATGACTTCAGTAAATGGTTCATGATAGAGCGTTCTACTTAAGAAATGGCTACCACTTATTATGAAGGATTGGATGACAAAACACGCAAACATGATTGATATTCATAAAGAAACATATTAACTCCTTTTAATTTATCAATTCTCTACCATTTGCTTAAAATTTATCCCAGCTTAGATTCGCTTTTCCGTTACCATCACTTACTTATACTCCTCTCCGATGGCTCCCGACTGGAGCTTCCACCGCCGGCACTTCCCCCATTGGCTCTGGCATTGACAGACACTGCTGCTGCCGCCGCGGCAGCTGCTCCACGTGCCATGATGGCTGCTATCGAAAAATCCGTCGCACCACCGGAACCGGTGCCGGTACCCGTATTTCCACCCGCCTTCGAAGCAGCTATGGCAGCAGCAGCCGCTGCCGCCGCAGCCATTGCCGCCGGATTTTGCGTTCCGAGCAGCATTGCGGCCGTTGCCAGCCGGTTCCGAAAATCACCTATCTGTTCACCGAGTATTCTTCCGAGATTGGCACTAGCACCACTTGTTTCTTCTTGTCTGGATATTGCTGCTGTTGCTCGAAAGCCACCACTCAGCCGAAGAGGATTTGAGGTATCAATTTTGAGACCGTTCTGAGAATCTTCTTCTCACTAATGGGTTGTTCTGGGGAGAATGGTCTTTCTTCTTTGAATCTTCCAAAATCGTCACACTCACTATGTCATGACAGCATGTCTTCACCACTCTGCAACAAACGTGTTGGGAAAACAATCAACGGATTCTTCACGCGACACAGCAGACCCGAGAAGATATTTCAGTTTAACGAAAAAATCAATTTTCTCACGATTTCCACACTCGACTCACACGTCAGGACTTGATTCGGGACGATAAAAAACAACTAACATCAACGAAAACATCGACTATACGAACGGAACGACGACTCCGCTAAGCGATCAACGTGCACCAGTAGCACCGGGATCGAACTGCTGCACCGGAATGCATATGGCCGCGGCGTGCGATTGATACAAAAAACAACACGCCGAGAATCTCGCTGGAACCCATTTCACGACGCGCGCGGAGAAAAGAGAACAAGAAAACGGCACCAGGCAGGGCTGCGACAAGTCGATCAGCGGCAGCGCGAAATCGACGACGAAAACGAAGACAAAAGAGAAGAGGCAGCCATCCGAGAAGACTGGGCGCAAAACGGACTCGCGAAATGTTGACTGCTCACGATTCCACGCGGCGAAGCCCTTTGTTAGCTATCAGCTCAAACAACTACACACCCGCGTGTCTCGTCAATAGCCGCGTGTGTGCAGGCCTTAAGGCGTACTTGTGCAAACTAAAGTCCAGTCCAGTACGGCCGATACGAGACTTTCCTACCACTCGAGGAAGCATTCACAGGCATAGGCGCATGAAACCATCGCAAGCGGAGAGACTCTCTTCTACTGTGGAAAACACTGTTTCCGAGACGCACCGTGGAAACTCGGGCTATCGCCTTAAATTTTTGCTGAATGAAAGCCAAACACGCGTGCTGCACACCGAGAGAGGGTGGTTTGTCTTAAGCTCCGCCCCTTAGTGATACGATGCATTCAAAAGAGAATATGGTGTACCGTCCGTAGCCTGCTGTGATGGTGCGAATCGAGTGTGAAGCAATCGGACGAACATCGGAGCTCACTGAGTGCGAGGGGCGTTCTCCTCCAAAAGTCCACTCACTTCCAGTGAACTCACTTCATACGCGAGTGCCCAAAGAAACTCACCACCACCAATATAAAAATTAAAACCCACAAAAAATATACAACTCACTAATTCTTCGTCGGTTTTGCTCCTCATTTGAACCTTTCATCGAGCGCTAAACACATACGAAGTCGCACTCACTCACCCTCTTCATCATCGCTCAATCGCTATTCTTCGTTGCTGCCGATGATGACCGATGACGGCGACCGGGAGATGACGATGATGATGAAGGGGTCTGGCTCTTCTTCGGTCGTGTGATATTACCCGGCAAAAATATCATTCAATATCTTTTTTCCCTCTTGCTCATTTACACACCGACCGGTGGTGGTCCGAGGGAAAACAACGAGCTTGTTGAGTACCTATTCAGTTAGTGCCGTCTTGCTTTGGCGTGAGGCTTTCCTTGAAACAAGGGGATTAGCAGCGTGAGGGTTATTGCCGTTTCGTTAAGCGACCGACCGAAACAATCAATATGTGGGCATGAAGTGAGAAGACGGTAAGTGGGATTCTAATGTGATCATAATTTGAGGGGAATGGTAATTGAAATTTTGGTTGCAGATAAATCGAGTAGTTTTTGTGACAATTTCATTGATTCAAATATCTGTCTCAAAAACAATTACACCAGTATTTGGCTGAGAAAATTATTAGTACTTTGGCCTGGAAGAATTGTTTATAAAGTAGTAAAAATTACACATTTGCAAAAGTTATCGAAATGCGAAATACGTGAGAGAATTCTGCCCAATTATTTTGAAAACTCAACAAATTTAGGACAAATGATCGTGAAATTTCATTAATTTTCAAATTTCATGTAAATAGTTGGTTGGGACTTTTTCTAGAAAAAAAAAAGACACAGATAAGTTTTTTTCTATAGGACATTTTAACCAGCATCTGTGATGAATTTGTTTGATTTAATAATCGTTTATATTGGAAATTTTGATTTAAGAAAATCAATTCTTATCTAGTCAGCACAGACCCTACATTCTGATTTTGTTGAAAAATAACTAGTAAAATATGTTGTTATCAAAGTCTTTCGCCGTGGTGAGTTTAAGAACATTGTATCAAGGATGTTTTATATAAATATTTGTTTGAAATTTTATTTGGCTTTGCTAGATTCAGATTCAGATTCACGAAAGGTTAATCCCTATTCCCTTGGATAGGCAACTTTATTTTTTGATATATTCATGTTTTTACGTAAATATAAGGATTTGTTTTTTGACCATTTCAAAATCGACCACGGCTGGCATCGATTTTTTAGTTTCAATAGAAATTTTAAATGGTTAAGTTTAAAATTTCAATTTGAATAACTGATAGTCCGATCAGTTATCATATCGTCGCTGATAAATATATTTGTTAAGATTTTTACTATACGCACTTTCTGACATAGAACCACTTTTGTTTAACAAAGTCGCTCAAAAATAATGCGATTTGTGCATAACAATTTCGTTATAGATAATGAAACAAAATTAACTATAAATTTAATTGTTTCATCAGAAAATTTCTTCATTATAGCTTTTAACATAGATGGAATTTTTAAATATTTTCTCGTAATTTGAGCCGTCTAAGTGAAAATGATTCGAGGCCACACCTCAAATTTATTGGTATGATCAAAAAATAATCCCCTACCTTTTAGACATAGAAATATTAGCCAATCGCGATAACTTTTTCGCTCCATTTTCCACAAATTTTAGAAAAAATCTTCTGTTTTTTCGATCAGTGTAGATTTTAAACAATGGTCATTTTGGTGTGGAAATATTCCGAAATTTCTTAGGGGATACATAAGTAGTCATAATCTGCAGATAAAATATTTCATATTACAGGAATTGCATTTCCCATGTTCGGCTAATCGTTTTTGAATAACCAAATAGAATCCATTCCAAAATCCAAACTCCCAGTGTTTTCTTGTGGAAGTGCAGAGGACTTATCGGCTTCCATAATGCAAGTACCGTAATATGGGGTGAAGTTGATCGCACATCATCCACATATTTTTAAACCCAGTACTGATTGGATGTATCCACTAAATATATGCAAAAAATTCAAATGTTCCATGCTAAGTTTATAAGCTGGGGTAAATACACATTAGGGCGGTTCAAAATTAAAAAAAAAATGAAATCCCATCTTTTATGTCTTTCTTACTATCCTCACTACAAAAATAGAGTTCTGTGTAATTTTCAGCTTTCCTGGTGGCGATTTAAAAGTGGCCCAAAATTATCAACCCATTGTGAAAACTAATTCTTCAAACTATTATAAAGAAATTTGTTGATGAAAGCAATTCAATTGGACGGATAGGAGACGAAATACGCATGGGTTTGTTTGCCATTAACTAACTTCATATGGGATTATAGCTGTGCAAATATTTACAAAAATCCAAAACACAATAAGCTGAAATGGGATTTGTTTCTTCAAAAACATCCTTCATTGAGGTTTGAAAAATGAGTGTTTACTTTGTGATGCTAGTTTTGTACTTTAAAACCAAAGTAAATTGTCGGACAAATAATTATTTAGTTTTCTTTGATTACGAATAGAATTCTAGAAAAGCTCAAATGAGATGATGGTTCCGTTCCTAATTAAAAAATATACAAACATTTGTGTACAAGCTGAGAATGTTTCAAAATCTGCAATGCCGATTTCTTTTCGAGCAACTGCTTACAATAATCGCAACGTTTCGTACTGTTAAAAAACGTTAAAAGCTTGAAATAATATTTAGATACAAAATAGATAAAAAGTAATTGTACGCTATCAAGCTAATGTGTGTGCATTAGACTGATGCAAATTTTGAAATTTTTGCTGATTGTGCGATATTTGCCAGAAAACCATTCGCCAGAAAACTATTCGCCAGAATGACATCTGCCAGAAAACCATTCGCCAGAATGTACCATTTACCAGAAAACCATTTGCCAGAATGTACCATTCGCCAGAAAATACCATTCCCCAGAATTATTTTTATTGTCGATTTTGATCAATTAATGCATGGTGAAATATCTCGGAATCCAAAGATGGCCGTCACAATATTCGAATTGTGCCTTTTTCACATCTTCAAGAGCACTAAATTGAACTAATAGTATTGTAATAATCTCGTTCTTCTCATTTTAAGCTTTCTACTAGTGCACAGAGCAGATACAATATAACAATGTTATTCTACAACTCTTGCGAGATTTTTGCCTATAAGGTTTTAATACAATATTCTAAGCTGTTTTACCTAGTTTTAACTTCGAGAAAATGCATTTCCTTTCACCGCGATCTGTTCTTCATCAGAATATTGTATTGTACATAATTTCTCGATAAATTTTTGCTTTTCAATTGACAGTTTATTGGGATTGTGCTACTTTCTACCAAATATCGATATTCCGAATGTCGTTTCGCCAAACACCAGTTCCGCAAATGCCCTGAATATCCCGTTTGCTTAAGTGGCCTATTTTCTCGAAAATGTTCTGGCACTCATAATTATCATAACTTATTGTATATTTCAGGGTGCTAAACGGTTCATATGATATGCATCCTTCTTTTTTGATCAGCGGTTCTTTAAAGTTTCTCCAAACTCAGCATTCTTTCTAGTTCACCACTCTGTCTCTGAAGATTGTTTCTTCATATTGAACTGGATCTATTTTGGGGCCGCCCATAAACCACGTGGTCGTTCAAGGGGGTAGAAGGGGGTGGTTCTATCCTAATACCACGTTCCATACAAATTTCGGGCCATTCGGGAGAATGGATTGCGGGGAAAAGTGTCATTCGTGTAACTGGCGTTCGAGGAAATGATATTCGAGGGAACAACATTCGGGTAATAATAGACCAAAAGGTTTTTAGTGATAATGGTCACCTAAATTTCGGTACACGAAAAAGTATTCACAAAAGAATCATTGCCTATCGCTACTTGGTATGGTTTGGTGAAAATAAGAATTTTTCATTCTTCATATATAGGATGTTCTTATTAATTTTAAAATTGTTTTCAATTGTCTGAAAGCTCCTGAAAATTGTTATAGGAAATGTAACTTTGGTTTGCGAGTGGAGGCATTATTTACTTCATCGAACAGACGGCACAAGTAGTTTCAACGTATATCGAAATCTTTTAAATTTCCAATGAACTAGTCCTTAAGAGGCAACACAACTTTGAAGAACAGCTTATGATGAAAAGAAGAGAAAACTACTTGTCAAATATTCCAAACCATAATTTCCTATAAAACTTAATAGTATAAAGAAAACATTTAATTGAAACTGAAAAATTCAGAAAGAAAATCGTATGGAATTTACTAATTATAAAATAACATTATTTCATGCTATAAAATTTGTATAACAAAAGTTGCAGCGTATATTGAAATCTCGTAATTATTCAATGAATTAGTCGATAAAAAGAATCAAAACTTTTAAGAACAGCCTATGCTGAAAAGAAGGGCGAATCTCTTGTGAAGTCTTCCAAACCATAATCTGATTTTACAGGGACAATATATTAAAAAAAAAACTTAGGGGAAGGGGTGGTAAAATGAACACGGTGCCTTTTATCGAGAAAAAAAAAAACAAATGTATATGAATTTTCATCACGCACGGATGATTTGAAGCATAAATCGGAGTGTTCGGGTTGATACGGAGGTCAATTGAAGTGAAAATATCAACGCAAGCTAAGATTTTAGTAAACCACGTTTGAAAATTAGGACCGACGTAACTTTTAGCTTGGGTGTCTTGAGGTTTTTCAGTGAGGTGAATATCGTTGTGATATGATGTCAAATCTGATACCTTTAGAATTCTTTTTGAATAGGTTACAATCATTAATGGATATATTTTCGGTAACGAGATGAAAATTTTCAGAAATATATGTTTTGCTCACGTTTTTTGCACGATGTTCATTTTACCACCAACAGCTGTTCATTTTACCCACATAGTGCAGGTAAAATGAACATTTGCACCGTTTTTTGCTAGCGATAAAAATATGTGAAAATTTTGCTATTTTATTCTGAATTCATGTTGCTGCTATAGATGACATCCCTAATTTTAATGATGTTCGATAGAATTTCACAAATTCCACGTTTTTCTATCAGAAACAAGATGATATCCTTAATGTGTTCATTTTACCGCCCCTTCCCCTACTTTATTATCCGTTATGCTGAATATAAAATCGTTACACAGTAAGCATACTTTGTGGAGCAGCTTTTAATGAATGCAACTGTTATTCTATTATATGTTTTCTGCTTTCTGTTTCATGGTCCCTCAGGATTAAGTGCAGTCTTTTCAATTCATATATATAAAGCTTCAAATGATGATGTTGATCATTGAATGCTCGAAAAATCGATATTTTTTAACCATGAGGAAGCCATGTGTACCTAGTCCAACAATTAGAATACTAGAACCACAATCCCCAAAACGTATATTCGAAACTGGCTCACTAAGTCAACTAGTGTCCAAGAGACCCTTTTTTTTTTTTTTTGAGTATACTAACAAAAATAATCCCACAAAACGTTTTAACGCTCTGGCTCGATTATTTCTCCTAAAATTGCAAACTTGATCCATCTGAAGAAAAAAAAAAAAAATCTTGGGGTTGGTCCATTCTGGGGAATGGTACATTCTGGCGAACGGTTTTCTGGCGAATGGTACTTTCTGGCAAATGGTTTTCTGGCATATGGTACTTTCTGGCGGATGTCATTCTGGCGAATAGTTTTCTGGCGAATGGTTTTCTGGCAAATATCGCACAATCATTTTTGCTTCCCTATGCTTAAACGATGTTAATTATGATGAAAATGAGCCTCCCAAAATTTGAAGTGATTCGGAAGAAATTTGGATGTGCACACTCTATTTGAAGTTTGTATGGAAATTACTATGGAAAAGGCAAACCATTTGTGTTCGGTCCTCTAACTGCTCGTCATAATAATCTATGGAAAAGTGCACACACTCATCTTATGTTAAATATTACCAGCTACAACTTTGCCGAAGACTACATTTTGATGGGATGTAAGGATAATTTGTTATCATTGATAACAAAGTCTTAATCATGCTGATATGATCGTTCAATTACTTTCAGAGCAACACTGCTTTTTTGCTGTAGAACATAGTAGCCTGGATTACTTCGATCTATTCTACCCGCCAGGAGCATCACTGTTGCCAGCCGAGCAGTTGGTTAAGCATGCAAAATGCAAACCCACTTTATAATTATGAATAGCAATTTATCCTGACGTCCAATCGAAATGTGGTCTCCGGCAAAGTTGTAGCTGAAACGATTTCATATGAGTAGAGTTTGTTCACTTTTCCATAAAATTTTATGTCGACGAGATAGGGGGCTGAACACAAAAGGTTGGCGTTTTCCATAGTAATCTCCATATAAACTTCAAATGGCGTGTGCACAGTCAAATTTCTTCCGAATCACTTCAAACTTTGGGAGGATGCTATTTACCATAATAAAAATCGTTTAAGCGTAGGGGAACTAGAATTTCAAAATTTGCATCACTCTAGTGTGCATCCAAATATAACTATTATTAAAAAAATGACGAATCGTATGGTGTAACCATTTATATTTGAAAAGTGAAAACTTTTCTCGAAAACATATTCAGGCAGTCTCAAGTCAGAAAAATAAACTTATTTTATCGATCCTACACGTTTCGCAGACGAAATTTTACACGTTCTGCTCTTAGCCAACTCGATTTTTCACTTTTGGAACGTTCAATTTCCGGATTTACAAAACGAAAGTAAGATTTTAAACTCCGTTGTTGTATGGAGAGACAAAGTGACTGAACCACGAATCAAAACAAAACACTACTTGAGTAAAATCGACTGGTACAAAAACGTCGCAAGTAACTGAATAAAGCGGCTTATGTCATACAATTTTGTAGGAGAAAATTTAAACCATCTAGTTTTTGAACGCGAGTTATTTGTATGCAAAATGTTAAAAGGTGATACAATTCAAAACTGTTTTAGAAGACAGGTTGTGTTTCTCCGTAATTTATTTTATCAAATCCGTATGACAGTTACTTGCGTCGATTTGAAAAAGTCATCAAGTATTTTTATGTTTGATCCATCCACACTAGGCATATTTCGGAAAATTTCAAACAGGCTCCCTTCAACTAGTGGTGTAAGCTTATATAAAAAGGTATATGTGGAGTGGCCGAAAGAAGCAAATGTTGTTTCACCCTCTTTGAATGTTAGTCTAGAAATATGTTTTGATTGTTCCACTTTCACCACCGTTTTACCTTCCATAACCCCCCCTAGAGCCAAATCCTGGTTGCGCTACTGAGTTGAATGATTACAGCAAAATACTGCAACTGACGTTTCTTCTATGTTATCCAATATGATTTTGTTGTTTTTTTTGCGGTTTATCGGTAGCGTCAGTTGTAATACTTTTCGAAACACAACATTTCACAAGTGGTGGAGACTACCCCTACTCAATTCAAATTCTAAACTGGGTTCAGAAAACAAATCTGAAATGTATGAGACAGGTTATTTGAACAGTGTATTTATATGGGCTTGGTAAAAGTTGATTGTTTGGAGAAAACTCCCTCAACAGTTCATCAAATATTTCTCAATAATCCTGTGTTTCCGAGGTATAATTATCTCCAATATCAATCCAATTTTAGGGAAATCAAGAGCACCTTGCAGACAATGCAACATCACAGGAATTTTGATAATTGAGATCTGATTATGAATCTATTGTCTTTTAAAGTGATGGGTGATATGCAGAGACGCGTGATCGGATAGTGACCGATCAATGAGAGAATGTGCAAGCTGAGGAGCAATGGCAGGCTCTGCAACTTCAGCATAATAAACGTGCACAGCCCTCACTTCGGAAGCACTGATGATGATAAAGACGCGCAGCTCGAACGCGAGTACGACAGCTGCCCAAGCCACGACGTCAAAATCATCATAGGAGATCTAAACGCTCAGGTTGGCCAGAAGGAGGAGTTCAGACCGACGATTGGAAAGTTCAGCGCCCACCGGCTGACGAACGAGAACGGCCTACGACTGATAGATTTTGCCGCCTTCAAGAATATGGCCATTCGTAGCACCTATTTCCAGCACAGCCTCCCGTATACCCCACGTACACCTGGAGATCACCACAGCAGACAGAATCGCAAATCGACCACGTTTTGATCGATGGACGGCACTTCTCCGACATAACCGACGTCAGAACCTATCGTGGCGCTAACATTGACTCTGACCACTACCTGGTCATGGTGAAACTGCGCCCAAAACTATGTGTCATCAATGATGTACGGTACTGACGCCCGCTCCGGTACAATCTCGAGCGGCTGAAACAACCGGATGTCGCCAATGCGTACACGCAGCATCTTGAGGCAGCGTTGAGGGCGAGCTCGATAGGGCCCCTCTTGAGGACTGCTGGAGGACAGTCAAAGCAGTCATTAACAACGCTGCCGAAAGCATTGTCGGATATGTGGAACGGAACTCAAGAAACGATTGGTTCGACGAGGAGTGCAAGGAGGTTTTAGAGGAGAAGAATGCAGCGTGGGCTGCAATGCTGCAGCATGGTACGCGGCAAAACGTGGAAGGATACAGACTGAAGCGGAAACAGCAAACCCGCCTATTCCGGGACAAAAAGCGCCGCCTGGAAGAGGTGGAATGCCAAGAGATGGAGTTGCTGTACCGTTCTCAAGAAACGCGGAAGTTCTATCAGAAGCTCAACACATCCCGCAAAGGCTTCGTGCCGCGAGCTGAAATGTGCCGGGATAAGGATGGGAGTATCTTGACGCACGGACGCGAGGTGATCGAAAGGTGGAAGCAGCACTACGATGTACACCTGAATGGCGCAGAGAACACAGGCACAGAAGGTCAGGACAGCGAAAGCGATGGCTACGTTAGCACAGCGGACAGTGGAAACCAACCAGCTCCCACGATGGGAGAAGTTAAGGATGCCATTCAACAGCTCAAGAACAACATGGCCGCTGGAAAGGATGGTATCGGAGCCGTACTCATCAAGATGGGCCCGGACAGGTTGGCCGCTTGTCTGCATCGGCTGATAGTCAGAATCTGGGAAACGGAACAGCTACCGGAGGAGTGGAAGCAAGGCGTTATATGCCCAATCTACAAAATGGGCGACAAACTGGAGTGTGAAAATTATCGTGCAATCACCATCCTAAACGCCGCCTACAAAGTGCTATCCCAGATTCTCTTCCGTCGACTATCACCTATAGCAAACGATTTCGTGGGAAGTTAGCAGGTTTCATCGACGGCCGCTCGACAATGGACCAGATCTTTTCCGTGCGGCAAATCCTCCAGAAATGCCGTGAGTACCAGGGCCCTACGCACCATTTATTCATCGATTTCAAGGCGGCATACGATAGTATCGACCGCGTAGAGCTATGGAAAATTATGGACGAGAACAGCTTTCCCGGGAAGCTCACAAGATTGATCAGAGCAACGATGGACGGTGTGCAAAACTGCGTGAAGATCTCGGGCGAACACTCCAGTTCGTTCGAGTCTCGGCGGGGACTACGACAGGGCGATGGACTTTCGTGCCTGTTGTTCAATATTGCGCTTGAAGGTGTTATGCGGAGAGCCGGATTTAACAGTCGAGGCACGATTTTCACGTGATCCAGACAATTTGTTTGCTTCGCAGATAACATGGATATTATTGGGAGAAAATTTGAAACGGTGGAAGATTTGTTCACCCGCCTAAAACGCGAAGCAACAAGAGTCGGGCTAATGGTGAATGCATCGAAAACAAAGTACATGCTGGTAGGCGGAAATGAGCGCGACAGGACCCGCCTAGGAAGCAGTGTTACGATAGACGGAGATACCTTCGAGGTGGTGGACGAGTTCGTCTACCTCGGATCCTTGTTGACGGCTGACAACAATGATAGTCGGGAAATACGAAAGCGCATCATCAGCGGAAGTCGTGCCTACTATGGGCTCTAGAAGAAACTGCGGTCAAGAAAGATTCACCCCCGCACCAAATGCACGATGTACAAAACGCTCATAAGACCGGTAGTCCTCTATGGGCATGAGGCGTGGACTATGCTCGAGGAGGACTTGCAAGCTCTTGGGGTTTTCGAACGCCGAGTGCTAAGCTAAAGCTGGAAGGATACGCTGGGGAGGGCATGTTGCAAGAATGCCTCACAACAACCCTGTAAAGATGGTGTTCGCTACGAATCCTGTCGGAACAAGAAGGCGTGGGGCGCAGCGAGCTAGGTGGATTGACCAGGTGCACCAGGACCTGGAGAGCGTGGGTCACAGTCGAGGATGGAGAGAAGCGGCCATGAACTGAGTGAATTGGCGAATTATTGTTGGCGAGGCTTTATCAAGATAATTGATGTAAAGCCAAATAAGTAAGTAAGTAACATGGAGCCATCACATAAATTCGGAGAGAAACCATTGGGGATTAGAGAGATTGGAGACTAGTCACCAACTGATCGTTGACCTGGACGGTCGTGAAGCCAATAAGTGCCAATTATACTTTAAGACAAATTGTTCCTAGTTTTTTAAGAACAATATTTGTCTTGTGTAACAAATAAAGACGATGTTGTGTGGTGATCAAGTATATAAGGAAGTGGACTATTGTGGATAAATTACCTTAACCCAGAAAGGAATTGGCACCTCTTTTGGAACCCAAGGATACAAGACTACCGTCACAAGGGTTTCAGTTTCAACCTACATAAACGGTAACTGGAGTTTGTTCACTCCACATCAACGCCAGCCAGGAGGTAAGCCCCTAACATATAGTCCTTTTCTCTCCGATGAGTGTACTGTATTTTAGTGATTTGGAGTAACGATTTATTTGACGGTTGAGGTGGCCATTCGGGGTTTGAATCAGGCCGTCAACAGACCTTCCAGGGCACTTGGGTGGCTTTCCCTCATCCACAAACTCAGTACATTATTTCACAATTAGGCAATTTATTTTGGTCCATTACACATTATATCACTTTATTTCTAACATAAACTATATTTATTACTACACCAATAATCAAACATATTTTGTGATTTCGGATTGCTAATTCCAGGCTCCATCAAAGCCATTTGCTGATCCTTTTCACACTTTATCTATGGGTTGAATGAGCGAATCACTCGATGTTCTCGTTCTCGGGTGTAAAATCGGTCTCTTGATAACCGATGAAGCATGAATCGTTCACCGAGGGATTCTTCAATGCGGTTAGGGTTCGAAAAACCTTACCCCAGCCCATTACCAGTGAACCATGTCCATTAATTGTGGATGTATTAAACATTCAAGAATTTATACTTATTATGGACAAATGATCGACTTATCCTGCTGGTACACTTCTCTTACTATACTTTACATAAAACTCGGTTTTTGAATTACAGTTTAAAATTAAAAGTTAAGTTATTTTATATGTAAATGAAAGTAGAGATCATTAGAACAGTGATAAAAACAGTACCCAGGTAACCAATGAGTATTTGAATAAGCAGTCCAGCAGACTGCTTACAGCTTTTAAGCTGCTTTATGTCCTATCAAAGCAGTTTGTTTGCTTAGCCGTCTCAAATCAGCAGAAGCACTCCTATTTAAAAGCACTCTGTTCTTAAAAAGCATTTTCACTGCAAGCGCTGGTTTATTTCCTGAGCAACCTAGATGCCTGTTTGTTGCTATACAACTTCCAAAATGAAAGTGTAAAGGATATACGTTATGATTTGACAGAGCGTTACCTCTCTCTTTCATACCAATCGCTCGTTTGTGTATGCTGTTTCGATCATCTGACGCCATTATTCGTGACTACGAAGTAGGGTGATGTGCTAGTATCCATCGTATTAAGCATTGATCAGTGAGAACTGCAATTTTCCCAGTATTGCAGTGAATGATGCTGACACAAACCAATGCCAAACAATTCTTTCTCAAAACGGCTTTAGCATTGTACAATAACATTTTGATAAATCTCGATCTCTTTTTCGAAATAATGCAAAGAAAATGCATCTTACCGTATTCTCAGTCCGTCGTATCGTTTTCAACTCCGTCGCAATCAGTTTCCAGATTCGTCTCACAACTTACGGCTCACTGTGTGTATTGAATGGTTAAAACACAACATATCAACGCTACAATAAAATGTTTTACTAGAATATATTGATCTACTGGCATCTCCCTCCATTCCTTCAGCATGATGGAATATATTAATTTCCTTGAAAATTCATTGTTCGTTATCAAAATTCAGCCCAAACATATGAACACAATTCCTTTTGACCGTACAATTATGGCAGTTGCTCACAGTACAGCGCAAACAACACAATCAAAGAAACCGTATTTTTACATCGAACGTCGCGCACACATTGATGCGCACAAGTTTTTTTTTTCTCAGTACGACGGATTAAACTTTGTTTACATTCTCAATTATATGCGGCGGTTGAGGAAATTTCGTAAAATTTGGGGATTTTTTGAAGTTTTACGGCGTGTGATTGGAATGAAATCCTTCAGTGAAGAAGTACGAAGGTTTTCCATAGTGAAAATAAGTGCCCGGCGAAGTAAGTCACCCACGGGGACGGGAAGAAACTTGTGTTGAAAAATGGTGTGGCTCAGTCGAACGCTAAGCATTTCTCTCAAATTGTGTTCGTCCATGCGATTTCGGTGAAAAAGTGCAAAGTGGATAATTGAACTGAAGTTATTTACCGAAATACAATAGTTTTATTGCCTTTTTGGTGTACAAATGTACAAACCATAACTGCTTTCACAAAATTACACTTGGATAGTGAATCTATGTTGCAGGTAAGTTTGAATATCCGCCGTAGTGGAACATTTAAAGTTTGATACGATGAATAGTAGCGCTTACGACGAAGAAGAACAAAACCCTAATAAAAAAATTCAATTATAAAAAACCTCACAGAAAAACGAAAGAACATCGACAGCTTCATAGTCACGAATAGTTCTCGAGATTTTGACGAGTTCTGCTCATGTATGGCATACTTTCCAGACTCCCATTTTGCCAGAAGGTGCAAGCTGGGAACATATATGGATAAACACAAAGTCCGCTCTCTTTCCTCTGTTAAATTAAATTTTCTTAACGAATACTGGATCATATTCTGGTTTATTTGGCTATGATGTATTGGTCATGCAGGCGTATTTTTTTACGAACCTGAATAGTCTAGCTTAACTAAGGCACAATTTAATTGCTCGACATCCAACATTCTGTAGCAGTTCCTGCTGCGTGGAGCATCAAATATCTTCCAATCGTCAGGTCTTTGTTTCGAATCGTAACCCGGGATGTGTAAGCAATTAAACTTCACAACAACAACAAAATGCTTCAATGACAGAGACGACGACAAGAGAGAAAGAGAACAGAACAGAACAGCAGGTCAACTTTTTGTTTTTGCTTTGCTCTCCACCAAGGCGTTACACTTTTTGACAGTTAAATACAACCTTTCTGAAGGTGTAGTATTGAAGCAGCCCGTTATTTCGCCAAAACCTGCCTTGGAAAAGCATTAATGGCAGCTATACGCTCGATAAGCATTTAAAGCTTTGCTGTACCAACGCATATAATGCTGGATGTATGCTATTTCAAGTGCTTAATGGTTACTTGGGTAATAAATATACCGTTTCAATTATAGCACGGTTTGATTTTGTCAACATGAAATTTTTGGGCATGTTACCAAAGTTGAACAAGCTCTGTACTTTAATTTATCGAACTATTCAACTGTTGAGACTTCGATAAAATGCATCTTGATCGGAAACATCGAATTAGTCTCTTCTGCCAAGGAGACATTACGTCCTCATGTAAGTATATTGCTGTATTTGGCACAGGCATTGCAGAATTCGCTCTCTTTTGATTTTGAAACACGATCAAAGCAAGCCAAGAAAAATATCCCATCTGTTGCGGTCTATGATCGACAATGTATCGCAAGTTGTAACAAGTCTGATAAATAGGAGCAGTGAGCAAGAGGCCTAAAGAGAGAGCGATGATAAAATTCATTTTCCTCGCTTGTTTTCCGTTGTGGGTAGGTGTTTTACTTTACTGGCACGATGAACAATCTCCGAACTCCCGGTAGCAATAGTGCCCCCAGGTTTGGAGCTTGTTAAGAGGGGTTTATCATGCACCACTATCCCCCCAATTTGATCAAAGTTGTAGCAGTATACGATAAACAGTCTCTCAAAAAGTGCTGCATAGTTACAGAGAGCGATACTTGAGAGATTCTCTCAATTTTCTCTGGATTCAATCCCTGATTTGGCAATTGCCTATAGAGGTTACTAGAAGATCTTTGAACAACAAATGTTAAAAAAGTTTAGGTAAAACATTAATGTAATTTGAATGTAGTATGAACCACGTATGTAGTATGAACCACGAGTTCGTCCAACACTACGATGAACTCATTGTTCAAAAGGTGGCGAAGGCTGGAAGGATATACTGGGCAGGTCATTCTGCATGAAATCCGAACAGCAACCCTGCATTTTTTCGGATCCGGATGATACAAGAAGAAGTGGAACTTAGCGAGTCAGGTTGCAAGACAAAATGCACTGTAGCGTCCGTAACATGCAACGGATAATGGAGAGATACAACCATGTAAATAGTCAGTTTTTGGTGAAATGGTTGAATCAGTGTTATCTGTTTAGATGTTAACTAAATAAGCGAATGATAATTACGTTGAATTTCCAATAAATCTCTAATCTTCTGGTTTGATCTATATAAACTCAATTCTAGTAAAAATGGAAGCCTGCATGTTGCCCATGTAACCCACCATCAAACGAAAGCCATTCTACGCTTTTCCCATTTCCCAGAACTGCACCCAACCGAACCATTCGTCGAACTCATCACTCGGAGTCTTGTCTTCGGGCTATGAAGTCCGCCAACCGTGTAATTTTCCAATTTGGATCAACCGACTCCGTCTATTTGTTTAAAACAATTAAACGGCCATCCGTCGGATCAAAAGCAGAACTGTATAGTGTATCAAAACCGGTGCCAGAAAGTATTGCGCGTTTGCCTTCGATGGGAAATTATCGCCCCTGTATGGAACGTGATGCGGCGCTTCGACAATTTGCAGATCACTCGACGCTTCAGCTAGCGAGAAGTTGGATCCGATTGCCGGCGTAACTTAAGTCATAAATTCAATTAACTCTCTCGAACGGACTCGTTCATTAATTGAGCTGAGTGTACAAAACTTATTTTTATTGAAAATATTATTTATCTGGTCATTAAACAAATTTAATTGAGTTGCTTCGTTATTTGGAACGAGAGCTCTGCGCACTTTTTAGTCTAGTCTCCAGGGTACCTTTGGTTGTGCATCCCTTCAGGTCCCATCATTAGTCAGCTGGTTCTCGTGGCAGTTCACCAAAACTAACAGCAAAGTTAGCGCCAAGCGGAATATGGCTCGTTGTGAGGTCTGTTCGATTCGACGAAGAGCTGCAGTTTTTAGTTTAATGGGAGACCACATTATTTCACAATTCGAGCTCGCCGGGAATCGACCGTCATCATGAGTGCCTGTTTGTAGGTAAACTTAATTGTGTACAAATAGAGTTAAAACAAGCAAACGACTCCTCGACTCCAGAATCGTGTGTTTGTGTGAATGAATATGCGCCCTCCGCCTGTAGTTGAAGTATCAATAATTTATTCGTTGCGCTGTTTGCTGTCATTTCATAATTTATTGGTTCGTTAAGCACCCAGAGCTACTCAGTTAGGATCACCGTCGTCGTAGTTGGGCCGAGTGGATATCGGACCAGTTGGAGGTGGGTTGGTAAAATGTTCGTCCACTTTGTTTGGCGAGAGTTGAAGTTGTGCGTGATTTCGGTGCATCATTGCCTCGTGGCAGCGAACTGACTTAAGTCGGAAATCTTCCTGGCAAGGTGAAGCAAGCATTTCTCGAAAAGTGTCAACCCATTTCGATTTGTGGGTTTTCCAAAACGTGGATCGTTGGTCGTGTGTTTGCTGGACATTTCGTGTTTGCTTTGCGGTGGTCAAATGCAAAAACTTGCAATTTCTCCTGAAAATTGTATCATGTTTCTTGTGAGAAATTCACTTATTGATTGATGTTTATGTACTGCCGTGAATCGCAAGTCAGTCCCATCTGCATTTTCGTAAAAATTGAGTTGAGTTCAGTTTTCAACATATCTTGCAATGCTCTTTCAGCTGCACTAATGATATGATTTGTTCGGAAAAATTGCAAAAAAAAAACACCAAGTTAAATTGTCACATCATGAAAAGTAACCGCATATCAGTCCCACCACAGATTTTTGCACCGTGTAACCCAAAAATGAACCATCTTTTGGCCATCTTTTTATTTTTCTCGGAAAGATATCGTAGTGATCAGCAAATTGTGAAAGTTTCATTTAGATTTGAACATGTTTCAATTTTCTAGAAACTTTCGAATATTCGTATGGAAAACGAGTTCAAAAACTTCGCAGCCCATTTTCTCAATGCCTTTTTTTTACAGATGGGACTGACTTGCGATTCACGGCAGTGTATGGAAAGTAACAATTCCTGTTTTGAGATATCAGATAGATAGATACACTTCGCATCATAAGTATGGAATCGAGTATTGCAAGACTCATTCTGAATATTGCAGCACCTTTAAAAGTTTAGCATCACCTAAAATGAATATTATTTTGAGATTGCGTATAGAAATTTCAATTTGCTTTTCGGGAATGTGTCGTAATATACGGCCATTAATCACTATTATTTTAAATTTAAGTTGAGAAATTTTTTTCACTAAATTTTGGGTGACGCAAGTCTTTGATGTGCTACAATACTCAGTATTGCATTGATGATTGATCACTTGTTTGAGTTGTGATTAAGGTTATGATTACTAAATAAAACTAGCGATCTTAAGGATTATACAGTGCCGGTTTACAAATGTGGGGGCCCTTTCTCCCAAAAAAAAAAAACATTTTGGTGCTTTAGCATAGACTAGAAATTTGTAATGTTTTTATAAGGTTTGACTCTGGTCAAACTATAACTTATAACGTTGAAAATACTGCAGATCCCCTATGAACGTAAGCCAACTTGAAATTTACATTAATGTAGGTAATGTTTTTTATATTTAATACATCTTAGTAGATTTTTTATGTTTGCAGGTTATATCAAACTGGTTTTCGTGAGGGCCGATCAACGACGGATCAAATGTTTAACTTGCGACAAATCCTTCATAAGTTCCGGAAATACAACTTGCAAATTCACCATCATTTCAAGGCGGCGTACGATTCAGTAAAGAGACATGAGTTATGGCAAATAATGGTAGAACACGGTTTTCCGGCGAAACTGATTAGACTGATTCGTGCATCGTTGGATGGATCGAAATCAAGTGTGCGGGTTGCGGATGAGACTTCAACCTCTTTCGTAACCTTAGATGGATTGAAGCAAGGAGATGCGCTTCCGAACCTTTTGTTCAACATTGCCCACGAAGGAGCTATTAGGAGAGCGGGTGTGCAAAGAAGCGGTACCATCGTCAACCGGTCGCATATGCTCCTGGGTTTGGCGGACGATATCGATATGGTCGGAATTGATCGTCGAGCCGTAGAAGAGGCATTCGTGCCTTTTAAAAGAGAGACAGCGAGGATTGGACTTACCGTCAGCACCAGCAAAACAAAGTACAAGCAAAACAAGATCGCTGGTACACAGCGTGATTCCAATCGTGGTTAAAAAATATGTCTACTCTGATATTTTGTTATTTCTCTTAAAATGATATTTTACAACACCGTGTAGTGCTTACAGGCCAGGATCATGAGCTAGAGTTTTCAAGAACATGACACTAGCGCCACGTAGGGGCAAAATTGCTAACTAAACAAGGCTGCCTCAAATTGATTTTAGGCTTCTGAACAACCTGAAGACATGAACTTCCTAAGTTGTAGGGATCATGATTTCAACTTTTTTGAAACCCTCCCCCTCCCACACTATGTCACGTGTTTTTCATATGAGTCCTCCGAAAATTTTGTAAGGCTTGTCACGCTTGGCTTTATCTCCCTCCCCTTTCAGAGCGTGACGTTATTTGTGCATTACCCCTGAGCTAGAACTTGCTATAATATGACCAAATTACATTTACACTGCCGCCAAGATATCCGGCCATTTGGCCAACTGCCGTTTGAGTGAACGCTATTTGGCCGAACGAGTTGTTTGGCCGAATTCCGTTTGGTTCGTGGTTCGTATTGAAAAATCAAATTATTTCAAGAGAAGTCGTAAACCGTTTTTGTTACTGTCAAAGGCATACTACAAACACAATGCGAAAACCTTTGCTGGCAGCTATTACCACTAGCAGAGAAGTGAATAACTGCTTACATTTAGGATGTTTTTCTTTCAGCACTGACTGTATCTTGAACTAACACTTAGAAGCTAATTGTTTGTATATCAATCATGATTTTTCCTTTTTTCAGAATAAGCTGAATAAATTCTTCGAAATTCTGCTTGGAAATTCATTACAAATACATGCTACCTGTATTTTATAATTGATTTTCAATTTCGACCAAATGGCATTCGGCTAAATGACCTGGATCCACTGCCACGTATCGGCAAAATTGTAAACTAAACAGTGCTTGCTTACAATCTTCTGAGCAACTTTGCCGATGACATGAACTTTCCAGGTAGTCGTGATCATGAGCTTCAGCCATCTAGAACATGACCAAATTTACATGCTCACTAGCTCCACAACAAAATTGCTAACTAAACAGGGCTGCCTCAAATTGCTTTCAAACCTCTTAACACCTTTGCTGAAGACACGAACATTCTAGGTGTTCGGGAGCATGAGCTAGAGTATAATGAATTTGACCAAGTTACATGCACACTAGCGCCACGTAGCGGCAAAATTATACATTAAAAATTGGGCTGGTCACGTGGCATGAATGCCGGAAGAACGACAAGCAAAAATAGTATTCAGTAGAGAACCCGGACGAGGCTGTCGGCTTCGTGGTAAGCCGCGCACACGTTGGCTTTTTGCAGTTGAAGAGGACTTAAGGGCACTTAACGTTCAGGGCGACTGGAAGCGATTGGCTCAGGACCGAGCCCATTGGAGAAGAATTATCCATTCGGCGTAGATTCAACGTAGCGGATTGTAGCTCATCAAGTATCAAGTAAGTAAACTGTTATTCAGCTACTAATGTTCGTTGGCTAGGTCTCTATTCTTATGATAGTCTCTGAATTGTCTCTATTTTTAATGGAGGATCTCTAAGGTGTCTATTTTAATCAAAATGCACTCTTCAGTTTCTTTTTCCCTCATTAGGATTGCAGTGAATCCTGATGCAAAATTATAGGGCTTTAATGCAATTTTTCAGCAGGTCCTTTATGAATTTCCTCTCACAAATCTCATGGAAAAACTTCAAGAAATCTTTTAGTGATTTTTTCAGAGATTTCATCTGAAATGCTTTCAAGGACTCATACTGGGATCGATCCCTTTAGATTTTATCTAGAAATTCCTCTACCAATACTCCCAGAAATGCTTCCAACGATTTTTCAGGAATGCTTAGATGACTTTCTCCAAGAAAACCTTGAGCACTCCAACGTTTCACCTCCAGTTATTTACTCTGGGATTACCAGAAGTGTTTTCCAAAGACATACTAGGAGTTCCTCCAGATATATATATTTTTTAAAACTTATCCATCAACCGAGTTCTACAGTTGTTACTAAGGAAAACCGAGCCACTTGGTGACCCAATAACTCTTCCACAATACAGTTGTTGTGGTAGCGATGAAGGTACGATAGGCAAACAGTTTCAACACTTAATAAATCGCACTCGCTCTTTCCGCGTGTGTAGGAACATGAGATGGATGGATATGGGCTATGAAAGGGGTCCGCGTGGTCTGTAGGGATTTGAATTCTAAACTTGTAACCAACTCAGTCATTGGGTCACCAAGTGGCTCGGTAGCTTAGTTGGTAAAGCGCTCGTCTAGCTTACAAGAGTCTTGGGTTCAAATCTCAGCCGAGCACGTGGATTCTTTTCATAATTTCACCCATAATTTGTCCATCTTTACCACGAGTAATGAGTTAATTAATGGATTATTATTTTATTAGATGCGAAATTACCTTACCTCCGCTTCACTTTGATCAGATTTGATGAATTTAACCCGTATAGGCCGGAGTGAAAGCAAAAATACTGAAAACCTCACCGCTCAGCGAATTCTTAACGGATTCAAATGATTTTTTGTCAGTTCACTGGCCCACATATCTAGTTTCTAGAAGTGGAACTCAGAAATATTCCTGTGGCCGGAGTTATTCCGGTGGGTCACTGGGTCAAGTCGGGTAAAAAAAGGCTATTTTTTGGGACATGACAAGTTATCTTTATTTATTTGCAATGACAATCATTTTAATTTGCACAAATCATTAAGATCTGATATTCAACATTATAAATTAAGAGTTTTGCACAGTTTAAAATATACCTGATGTGGCCATTCGGACGTAATGCCCGGCAGAACCAGCTGTAGATTCGTTGGATACTAAACCGTTTCAACTCTCGAAAAGTAGAAATCAAACATAACTGTGCACTAAAATGCGTTCCCATAAGCTTGGCACAGATGTTCAGATACAAATTGACCACTTTATCATAAGTTTGAGGCGTTCCGGGACCCGAAAATGGTCATTTGTATGACTAATCTAATGTAAAACTCATAGTTTTCCAATTCAATCGTTTCTCAAAAGGTTTACACTGATGCAATTTTCTTAAAATTCCGTCATGTAGTGGCCACATTATAGCCGATTCCGGAAAAAATCTGTGACTTGAAATTTTCCTACCTTCAGGGGCACAAACGCACAGTACCCTTCTTACCCGACCTGACCCAGTGATCCACCGGAATAACTCAGGCCACAAGAATATTTCCGAGTTCCTCTGTCCACTTCTAGAAACAAGATATGTGTGCCAGTATACTGACAAAAAATCATTTGAATCCATTAAGAATTCACTGAGCGGTGAGGGTTTTAGAATTTTTGCCTTCACTCAGGCCTATACGGGTTAACAACATTCGAGAGATATGTAATATTTTTTTTTGCTATTTCTCATCGTAATAGGCTGTTTTTCATCACACTACGGCCTACGTTTCTTCACTGAAATATGTAGTGCGGTAGTAGTCATTACGCAACTGGAACCAGTGCTGCAATGATTCATTACGCAACGCTTTCTCATTACGCAACTGTTTTGAGTTTCAACCAGAAACATGCTGTTAGATCTCATATTTTCTTAACATCGTTGTATATTAGCTAAACGATGCAAAGAAAACCGATAACGATTTCATTAATAAATAAAACAGATATAGCGAAAACAAGGTGTCCACTTTATAATATGAACTGCCGTTATATCACATTCCTCAAATTGTTCGGGTACTCCAAGGTTCCTTCGGAAATACAGCAGTGCTTTTGGTAGCAATACCTTCGGGAATCATCTGGAATCCCTGTACTTATTGTAAGTTTGTTCTTACCAATGACCACAGTTGGGTGGTTAAAATGAATCCAAACAATAATCATCCATAGTGGAAACAAATCTCTCACGATTAATCAGCAATTTTGAAACCTCCACGATTATCATCATGAATCTAAGAAAAGAGCTTATCCAAAGAAAACCCATCAGATACAATACCGTTCCAGCCACAACTGACCGGCCGACCGATGGGAATCGGGGACCTCCGATAATTGGCTTCAATTAATCAACTTGTCGCTGCCACCGTGGAAACTAAACACATTCTGCTGCTCAGAAGAAAAGGTATCCTTCTCCCACGAGGGCCTCCGTCATCCGATAAGAATCTGTCGGCTAAGCTCTCCTACAAGGTGCAGATGAGATGGGACGGGTTTAACAGTGTTTCTTTTTTCTTGGTGTTCATCTTCGACTAGACACAATGGAAGCCCACTTTTGGTCGGTGCGTAAGAATGAAGTGCGTGGGTGGGTTTACAGGTCAAAAGATAGGAATTGTCCAGGGAATGAGCTGATAGGGTGCCCCAGAAAATTAATCAATGTTCAAACAGCCATGGTTCTCAAACCTAATATCACAGACAGCTGTCATGACTTTCCGATTTTTTTTGCACACCCTATGTGGAAGTTTAACAAAGAAAAACTTTTGTATCACCACGTGTGTAGGCAAATTGACAAAAATCGGCACATTCATAGGAACTGTAACTCTCAACGGACGCCATGTGGTGAGTAATTTTCGGTTTGCCTCGACGCTAATGGACTTTCGGTTTGTTCGAGTCCATCGTCCTTAGCCAGAATGGCACTGGTTTCCAAAACCTAATCCTGTCTAAAGAATGTAAATAGATGTAAATATTTTCCCATTTGTCCCTTGTCCACATCCAAATGCACACGCCCGACAAGGAAGAATGACTTTGCCGTTGTTTCCTCAAATGCAACGCAGAGACCACATACAGGTGTGAAATCGGTGTCCTAGAAAACGAAGTGCACCCCTCACGCAGCGATATCTTTGGATCGGGTTTTTTCTTTCTTGTTATCCTGATTTTCGTCCGCTTTGCTCTAACACACTTGGGATTAGATTTATGAGGTTGACAAGCGAGCTGCGATAATCCAAAGGTGTGACGAATCTCCGAGGCCGGACTGTCTACAGGGGGAAGCTGGAAATGGGTGACTTTGCTTCAGGACAGACCCAGGACAATGTTTGTTTTGATTTGAGTATTTCGAATGGTGCTTTTGTCCTTTGTTGGTGTGCCACCAGAGAAAGCGAAACGATTGACACTGGGATAAGCCGCAGGATGTTGTCTGGGGAATGTGTTTGGCCCATAGGATCTGGTAATGGGATTTTAAGATGTGGAAAAAGCTATTCATTTAAGGTAAATGGATTTGCCTTCATGGTTCATTTTGGAAAACCTTGCTTGTTGCTACAAAATGCATGTTATTTCAAATGGTATATTTTATATTCATTGGTAATGCACAAGTATCATTAAATATGTACATTGAACTAATCAATCGCATAGCTAAGTACAGAGAGCCGTAATTAATATTATCAAAATTAGCATCAATACTTTTTTAATATAAGCGCATCTTACTGACAAATTTCACAAGATGTAGCCGACAAAACTTCCGGACGGAGAGAACAGAACGGCCTAAAATACGGCTCATGCTGCCGCAGGTAACATCTATTCCGCTCCTTCATCAGTGGAAAATCGCAACAGAAAATCATCAGAAACTGCACCCATTTCTAGTAACATGTCTCTCTATGATTTTGATTTTTTTTGACTGAAAAATTTAATCAAATGATTGATGCAATCAGAGATGCCAGGTTGGAAGAAATGATTTCCATTGGAAGACATTTGAGATGTGTGGAAGACTTTTGGAAGACGGAAGATATTTGGAAGACAATTCAGAATTTGTGAATTCCTAGTTAAAAAAAATAGTTGTAAATTGCAGGAACCCTTTCAGAAGATTCCTGGTAATCCCTCACATTATGCCATAAAAAAAACTAAGTTGTTTCCTGTCGGATATTCAGTGAAATTTCTTACAAGGATTTCTTCAAAGTTCATCTAATGAATTCTCACATGGATTTAAGAATAAGTTCTTCTAGCACTTTGTGGGATTCATTTAAGGATTGATTCTTTGGGGAATGTCTTAAACAACTTTTTTGACATTTCTTTGAATATTTTTTTTCATTGATTCCTCCGGGAACTCCTTTAACTCAAAGAATACCTGCTGGAAGGAATGAATTCAATGGCAGAGTTGCTTAATATCAATCATATCAGCTGATGGCTGATGGTCTAAAACTATCACTATCACTTGCGAGCTATAAATATCACTTTGATTTGACCACCAACAGCAGTGATGCGACATCGCACTCTAGATCATAATCACTGCGGAATAAGTGATCACGTGGCAATTATCCATGCTATAACTGTTTTTCAGTGACCAACAAATAGTTTCAACCTATCTGCAAGACTGTCAAAAATATCGTACTGATAAATTGCCATTTTAACTGATTAATTTAAGGCTAAACTTAACCCATCAGTGATATCCATAGTCTATCGCCATCAATGCACTTGTGATGGAGTTGACAGCATGATATTGATATGATGTAAATTGATCCGAATTGTATCGCAGTCGGCCTGTACAAATAAGCAAATTTTAAGCGTTGAAAGTGACAGCGAGCAACTCTGTTCAATGGAATTCTTTAAAATTCATTCAACCTCAAAAGGGTGTCCGGCCATTTGGCCGAATTCCGTTTGGCAAAATTACGAACAAAAAAATAATTATTGTTTTCAACGCTGATGATCCTACACCGTTAGTGTGGCCCAATAACTGATCTGCTAGTTAGTTTCTTGATCTTTATAATGTAGTGAAAAGCTATGTTTGTCGCTGTGTTAGTATTCCAAGATAATAATTAAAACTATCGGCTCATTCAGGACGAAGATGTGAACTCGCGTCAAGACTCTGAGCTCATGGTTGGTTCAACTCTGGACTACCAACGATGTGCTAGGGTTTGAATTGTTTTTGAAAATTTCATAAAAACCATTTCCTTCTTTAAGGCTATTTTTCTACTGGTACTGTACTGGTTTCATTACTATTGACCATTTTTTTGCTCATATTTGAATTGGGAATTTTACCTTCTTTAACTCATCGGCAATGGATTTAGCAACCCTAAATTGAGTTAATAGAGGTATCTTGATGCTTGAAACAAAAACGTGTTCCGCAGTGTTTTTATAAGACTTTTTTCCTTCTTTTGATCATTGGCTGTTCTTTCATATTTGAATATTTTTCATAGTTATTAGAATTCAGGCTTATAATACGTTCATAGAGAGTATTATTAAAAATTAAACCAAACGACTCGCTGAACACTTAGGTTTATGAAGCTTACTGTTTTTCTGTTGTGGAAAGATGAAGCCAAACTTGTGGTTGCTTGTGGTAATTTATTTACCAAGTACTATCAGAACGAATGAAGCAACTCGTTGATACAGAAAGACGAATAAGTTGTAAACCGTAGTCAAAAACTGACTACAAACGCAATGCGAAATTTATGCCTGCAGCTATTACCGCTAGCAGAGAAGTAGATAATTGCTTACATTTTAGATGTTCTTCTTTCACCATTGACTGTCCCTTGAACTGACACTAAAGAGCTGTATGTCAATGATGGTTTATCCTTCTTTAGGAATAAACAGATCTTTGAAATTCAGCTTTAAAATTCAACACAAATGCATGCTAACTGTAGTTCAATATTTTGCATTTTCGGCCAAATGACATTCGGCCAAATGGCACGGAACCCTCAGAAAAATGAAGTTGTATGATTTCACGGGACACCCCCC
This sequence comes from Aedes aegypti, assembly GCF_002204515.2. NCBI lineage: Eukaryota > Metazoa > Arthropoda > Insecta > Diptera > Culicidae > Aedes > Aedes aegypti. The sequence goes on from NC_035108.1 coordinate 347,112,795, forward strand.
AGGATTATTGCATAGGGTAAAAGGAAGACTTCCAGAAAAATTCAGCTCATTTGGTCGTTCCATGAGCTGGCGCATTTGAATTGAAGTTTATATGGGATTTTCAGCTCAAACATATGGAAATCAGCACATCATCTACTGTTTGGTTCAGGAAAATTGTTGATCGCGTTCAACTGAACCCAGAATGTCAAAAACACTACTAGATATCATTGCGAACAATTAATTAATTAATCAATTGTTTTAACTACCTGAAGTGGATTTGTTAAGCTCATGCAATACTACTTTGTATTTCGTCAACATAGCCACTAAGCGCATCATAGCCACCTATGACGCTGGGCGAGCAGCTGACAAGGAGTCAGTCTAATGCGCAACTATCTCAAAAATTCTACTGCAAATTCTTAAAATAATCGCTGGAGAGATGCTGAAAAAAGATTTTAGAAGAATTTGTGAATTAATCCTTATAAAAATGCTTAAAAATTTTTTTTTACAAAAGCCCATAAGTATTCTTGAAAAATCTACCAGAAAAATGTTAAAGGGAATCTCTAGATAGTCTTGTGGGAAATTCATGCGGAGAACACTAGAGTAAATATTGGTATCACTAAAACAATGTCATTACATGAACTCTTTGACTTCAAATTTATTTCCATTAAACTTTATTGCTGATTTAGACACATATCGAATCATAAACCAATGAAAAAACGACACAGAGCAATTCTCGCTGAAACCAGGCCGCCATCGGCACCCATCGTTAGAATTCCAATTTTATGTCACTGATCGCTAGTTTTCGATAAAACTTAAGGGTGGTCCTTTCGGTTTTCTCAAATTGGTGGACCCCTCGTACGCCAGCTAACTAAACAGTTTGCGAAAAAGCCAATTTTTGGATAAATCTTGGGTATTTTTTCACGGGATATGTCTCATATTTCGCTTGGAACACATGGCAAACTTAGTGGCATCGTATAGAGAAAGGATATAGCTTTCATTTAAACTTGAAAATTGAATTTTGAATTTGGCCGCCATCTTGAATTTTGTTAGAAATATAGTTTTTTCACCATTAGCGCACCGCTAGTTTTAAATTCTGAGATCACCATCAGAAAGCTGAGGAAAAATTGCGTAAGATAGGCTACAGAAACTAGGTGAGCAATGGTATTTACTCTATGATATGAACGATTTTCTAAATCATGTTCTACTATTTTGACGTACATGGCGAGTGCAATCAATGCAAATATCATTTTTTGTACAACAAAGAAACAAGTTTTCAATCGTTGGTGTATTATTTGAGATAGATGAAAAATAGGAGTATTATTTTGAGTGAAAAAATCTGGCGGCCATCTTGGATTTTGACGCCATCTTGGTTTCAAGTAGAGAATGAGCGGTGCGCTAATGGTGAAAAAACGATATTTCTAACAAAATTCAAGATGGCGGCCAAATTCAAAATGGCCGCCAAAATATTTTCGAGTATAAATGAAAGCTATATCCTTTCTCTATACGATGCCACTAAGTTTGCTATGTGTTCCAAGCGAAATATGAGACATATCCCGTGAAAAAATACCCAAGATTTATCCAAAAATTGGCTTTTTCGCAAACTGTTTAGTTAGCTGGCGTACGAGGGGTCCACCAATTTGAGAAAACCGAAAGGACCACCCTTAAGTTTTATCGAAAACTAGCGATCAGTGACATAAAATTGGAATTCTAACGATGGGTGCCGATGGCGGCCTGGTTTCAGCGAGAATTGCTCACAATGATACACAAAACCAAGGATTTTCCATGAAATTCTCTAATAGATCATTGAAAAGTAAATTACAAAATTCACCTGAATTTTTCTTTTGCATGGTATCAGTGATTTCTCAAGATGTTTTTCTTTAAATTACTCTTATCAAAACTACTGCGAATTTGTCAGTTTTTTTACACTGAGAATATGACCATAAATTTTAATAGGAATTTCTACAGACATCTTTTAAAAATTTTTATTTACTCATTCAAGATTTTTATAGATCTATACTTTTTGAAAATTATACGCTATTTTAATTGATATATAGAGAAATCTTCCTAGGATTTTGAAAAATTTTCTCCAGTACTTTTTTTAACAATCTCTAAAGAATTTAGATTTACCTAAAATGTCACTATAAAAAGGCTAAACATAATTTTCACGGTGCTCATTTGGGAACAAATCGCGAATTTTTCAATCATTACCAAGATTTTTTTGATTCCACCAGGAATTGAAAAAAAAATTCTCCTAGATCCATTTTCAGAAATGTTCCTATGATTTGTCAAGAAAAATCTTTAGCAACGCCATCATATATTTATTTAAGAATTTGGTTTAAAATAACTCTAGACATTCAGCCATTCCATGAAAAACCGATCTAGTGGGTCTCCGAACTCCGTGAAAATTTGCTATTTTGTTCCTTATCCGAAATAAGGATACACGTATTTTTGGATTTTTTTATTAGGGTGACCATTTCCGAAATAGGGTGACCAGAAAAATCGCGATTTTGAAAATTTTTTATTTTTAAAAAAATTATAACTTTGGAACCGTTCGACCGATTTTCAATCTTTTTGGACGAAATGAAGGCTAAAGATTTTGACTTTTCAGAAAAATATAAAATTTCACAAAAATTGTGTTTTTAACATGAAAAAACTCAATAGTTTCCGTTTTTTCGTGTTTTGAAGGCCTCGGGACCAAAGGGTTTTCATTTTATCTTGAAAGTTCAGAAAATTTTACGTATACTGTCAAATTTTCAGCGATGTATGCTTTTTAGTTTTTGAGATATATTTTTTTGAAAATAAAAAATCAGTCATTTTTTATCGGCACACACTGTGAATCTCAGTGCATTAGATTTGTAATGTTTAAAAAAAATCATAACTTTTGAACAGCTCAACCGATTTCCAATCTTTTTTTATGGAATGAAAGCTTAAGGTCTCAACTTTTCATAAGGACTTTCATTCAACTTTCAGATAAGGAACAAAATAGCAAATTTTCACGGAATTCGGAGACCCACTAGATCGGTTTTTCATGGAATGGCTGCATTACTCTGAATATTTCTCAAAATATTCTTCCAATAGTTCGCGTAAAGTTTCTTTATGTACCGTAGAATGGGATGTTAAGGTATTGAACTTCTATATCAAGTTTACAGATAAGCCGGAACTCGATTTATCAGTCACCTGAAATACTTGATTTGTTCGGAGGATTGTGAGCTGCATTGCGTGATAGTTGCTATCTATCAATATAAAGTATTGTGGTTTCTATATATTGAATACATTTCCAAAGATTTTTGGTTGAGTCTCATGGGCTCAGAACATTTATTTACAAAACAAAAAAACAATATTGAGAAAAATATATGAATCAAGTAACAGATGAGTAAATTTGATTGAGATCATAATGCAAACAAAACCTTTTGAAAATACCATCTAGTCTCTTATTAATGTGGATACGAGTAACTGACACCAAAGAAGACTGCAAGTTGTAGTCAAATACTCGTATCTGTCAAAGCATTTAGGGTCGGAATTAAAAGGTACAAAGTACTCCATCTACTTTTAATATTCCCCAATACGACCTTGGTTTAGATTTCTGATAATTTTTATGGAAAAAGTCTGTTTTTGAAAATAAGTGGGGTGGTAAGGGATCACCCTTCTACTTTTATTTAGTTATCAAACTCACCCGGTCTATGCCGTTGTATATTTCAATTTAATTTTGGCTTGTTCCGTAAAGTGGAATTGCAATATAGAAGTAAAGGGGTCTATTTTGTATGTCCCTGAGTATGAATAAAAATTATTAATCTCGAAATACGAAAAAACTTGTAGAAAAATCCAGATAAAATCGTATTGATGTTAATGTGGGGATTGCTATGATAATATTTTCAAAATGCGTTCGATCACCAGTTTGTTCAGATATTGAGTGCACTGTGCTATGGGGTGTTTACCCTTTCCACTATTCAAGCTAAAATCTCGTCGAAATTTCCCTAACACATGATAGCTAGGTAGTTCACACGGTTGCACTGCATAGCTTCTAGAATTCGAAAACTGCAGGTTATTATCCTATTCTATATCAGTACAAACATCATTTCAATATAATTGAAATAAAACGGTTTACTTTTGAAGCAACTTCAATAAAAATGTTGTTATGCAATTGAACCAACCTATTTTAAGAAAAACATATAACTTATTGGCCAAAACCATAATTCATTGCTGTTGGCAAAATATAACTTAATTTACATAACTAAAATACCTTAACACCCCATTTTGCATTTTCACCTAAATTAACACACCTTCATGGTTATTTCAAAAAACTGTCATGGGATCGCTATCATTGTATTCGGCTTTTGATATATGCAGCGGGAGAATGGATTCTTTTCTTCAATTATAGACAAACCAGAAGATGCTCAAAATTTGAGTTGAACTTTTTTTCATCCCTTAACACACAATTTTACGGTATTACTTTAAATGATTTTGGAAAGTTCCTAGAAAGTTTGGGAGGATTCTTTAAATATAAGTAAACTTTTCGGATACGTCTTCATTATTTTTCAGATGTCCCTTTTTGGATTATCTAGGAGTTACTCAAGGATTTCTTCTGTTAAGGATTACTCGAGGATAATTCTTGAGAAATATTCTAAAGATCGTTAAATGTGTTGACCATTAAGCGAAGAATCCTTAGAGAAAAAAACAACGATATATCTTCGTAACAAATTCTTTAAGAAATTCGTTAAAAAAAATCATATAAAAAAGAAGTAGCTACTAGACATTCCCTCAAATAAAAACAAGGCCGGTAGAAAAGATTGTAATCTTAAAAATGAGTCCACAAAATGGACGAATATTAAGGATCCACGCTCACGAACCAACAGCGACAGATTTGCTCACAGATTCTTGCATAGGAGAACCAGAACAATACAAATGAGTGATTCCAAGCAACAGCACCAAAATTTGGTAAATTTTTTAATTCATTTTTTTCTATTGAGCTGAAACTTTGCACAGTTTTCCAGTTCCATCTAAATCGTCATTTTCCGATATCAAATCTTCAAGTTGAGTCACGACTAACTTTTCAAAAGGGTGTATGTGAAAATGGTTCAAAAATATTCAAAAAGCTGCACAGCAAAAACGTTTCGTTCGATTGTTAGACAACTAAAGAAACAAAGTTAGACAACTAAATAAAGATTCAAAAAAAAATACACACAGTAAAAAAAAATTTTTTTTGCATTAAAAAACATAATTTTTGACACAAAAACTCAAATATCTCAAAACCCTATCGGAATACCAACGTAATTTTTTGAGGGAAAACGGTCCATTATATTAGCTATCTACCATAAAAATTTGGTGATGGTAAACCAATAAACAAAAAAGTTATGACATTTCAAACATGTCACAATTTTCACATTTAGTAGAAAAAAAATTTTTTTTTCGGTGTAAATTATTACGGGAACCGCAGTTTGTTGCTGATTTTATTGTTAAGGGCCTTGCGTGAATTAAACAAGTCGTTTTCATGTATTCATTAGTATTATGTATATTATATGTATAAATATTATGTATATGTATAAATATTATATGTATATGTATATATGTATAAATTAGAATGAATTAACAGATTACACGAAAATATTTTTTTTTACCAGGATATTTTTTTTTAGAGTATGATCGATGAGTTTCTAAATGTTATATATAAACTTTAAAAGTTTTGGATTTGGGTATGCGTTATGAGATCATGAAAACATTTTATTAATACTTATTTATTTATTTATTGTTATTCAATTTTTTTACAATATCGAACACTTTTGCATCATTATCAGTACAGTTCGAGTATAGTTTTGCTTTAATTTTATTTTCTGACAATGGAATGAAACAGTGACATTTTTGGGTTCCTTGGATCGTTTTCGCATTATTATATTGCTCGCTGAGCTCTGATGTCGTTAATTCGTACTCTTCAGTAGTAGTAAAACAAAATGATAATTTTGTTAAATCTTCTTCTTTTCTGCGATTCGCCCAATCAAATAGTTCTTTTGCAGTTTTAATTGGATGCTCACGTTCTTTGGCTAAACTTGCTCTTGTGGCCATGCGCTTTATGGTTCCTCCAATAGCATCACAAGGACCTTTGCCATGTGACGTAGCAAAGAAATGCCATTCTGCATCAATTCCGTACTTTGATTTAAATTGACATAGGCTCGAAAAATTCTTACGGTTTTTGTACTGCGATGCTGCTCTATCAGACATGAAATATATCTTTCTGATTTCTTTATCCTTATCAACGCGTAAAAAGTTAATCATTTTGGCAATGGACAAATTTACAGATACTGAGTCGTGTCTTAAATCTTCGGAAATTACAATAAAACTCAAATGATCAATTTGCGTACTTCCATTGAAATAAATAACGAATGGATGAATTGTAGCTTGTTGTACGTTCCAGTGATGGGACTGCACTTCATCTTGCAATACAAAGCTATAGTTTTCAGAAAAATCACAAATGACTAAAAATTCATCATCTTGTAATGTATTTTTCGTATTTTTTTAAAAGCGGGATTGCTCTGTTTTAATAAAGTCGTGAGGAATTAAACTTTCTAATTTCAAGCAAAAAAATGACACAAACTCATCTACAGGTTTTACAATAGTTTCTAGGTCACACCTATCCGTGGTCACCCATTGCTCAAATGATAACTGATCAATATAATTTTCTTCAAACTCAGCGAATAAAGTATTTTCCAATGATGAAGAATCTGGACAATCCGAACAAGATCGTAGATAGCAATTTGATGTTGTATTTTCACACAAAAGACTACCAGTTAACATTTTAATATCCTTTGATAAATTGATTCTTTTCAAACTATGTAAGATTAGGTTAATATTTTCGTGTGTTGTGCACACACAAACATTATGTGTTCCTGAATTGGATAGAAGCTTGCATTTCCTTGGACGAAGGCTTGCAAATGAGGAAAAACCTACCTTAATATTTTCGTTAATTTCCTTGAAGCGTGTATACGCTTCTTTCAAAGTAGTCATCATTAATCGTTTTTGGATTGCTTGACGCTTTCCATCTTTTTTTACAGATACATAATCTTTTTGGCCAGGCATAGCTCTACTTACTTCATCGTCTTCAAAATATTGAATTATTTTTTCTTTTGTCTCATCTGTTAATGAAGTACTCGACCTAGCATTTTTGGTTGCAAGACAGTTATTTTTGAATTGTTTTGCCTCTTTTGCTGTATTTCTATTGGTTTTGAACTTATCAATGGCGTCTTGAATAGACCACGAGCTTGGCAGCATCGACAAAATCAATAATTTTTCTTTCCTTGTCGTGGCTAGATTCGAGAACCTTTCCTTCATATTCATAATTACCTCATCGTAGTCTGTATTTTCCACATCCTCACATGATTTCACGGTATTTTTTCTCGGGATAATTGACGTAACCCATCTTCGTCCATTTAATCGGAGTCACTTTTATTCCAGCTATCCCTTCGTTGAAGCGTTCGATGTTGACCTTCTGGATGCACTCATCTTCTGATTGATTTGTTGAAACAGATGTCGCTGATGGTACCGTGGCAAGACTATCTGCACTTGGTACTTCTGGTAACTCCTCAGTTGTTGTCGGTGCATCTAGTAATTCCTCAGTTGTTGTTGTTTTCGAACTTCCTGCAACCTGATCCACCGATGATGTACAGATTGCCCGTTTGTCAACGTTTAAACGGCAGGACGTACAAATGCGTAAATTTGTATTCAATGTAGACATTGGAGCATAACCAGCCGCTTTAAGTTTATCTATGGTGCTTTCGGTGAGATTTCGTAGCTCTTTCGAACACTTTTTTTTTTGCAAACGGCCTGCAACAGTTGAGAAAGCGACTACTCATGTTGCTCGTTAGATTTTAATAAACAAAATCACTTTTAAGTTTTTACTGACTAGTTTGGTGTCGTTTGTTTGACTGAAGAAAAATTTTACAATTAAATCTTTTATAACCATAGTGGTAGTATATTTTTAGCTTTTTCGTGAGTATGTTCATGGTATGTACCTATCATGTTTTTGATGTTGTTGAAGTTACTCGCTTTCTCCCAAATATGATTAACAAAGTCTATTCTCTACCAAGGCGGGTCTATACCCAGGTGTAATCAGATTTTAACTTTGTGGAGAAAACCAGCGCCGAGAAAACCGACCTGCTTTACGTATACTAGATCACCTGGGTATAGACCCGCCTTGTTCTCTACGAGGTAAACTTTTTGCAGGTAAACTAGTCGTATACCTGTATAGAAAACTTTTTGTGTGGCTTTTGTCTTCAATATTAGATTTCTTATAGGTTTCTTTTATCAAAAGGTTTCAACACTATTGAGAGAATTTTTCTTCAGTTACGTACAATAAAAAATATGACACTATCAAGACTTTAGATCACAACACTGGATCGCGTCTAACTTTCTAATAGATGCTATAATAGTTATGAATAATTAAATAAAATATCATGAAAACAACTTGTTAACCTCATGTGGTACCCTTAACAAAAAATTCAGCAACAAACTGCGGTCCTAAAAAAAATTAACAATGAAAAAAAAAATTTTCACTAAGTGTCAAATTTGTGAAATATTTGAAATGTCATAACTTTTTTGTTTATTGGCTTTTTACCAAATTTTTATGGTAGATAGCTAATATAATGGACCGTTTTCCCTCAAAAAATTACGTTGGTATTCCGATAGGGTTTTGAGATATTTGTTTTTGTGACAAAAATGATGTTTTTTAATGCAAAAAAAAAAATTTTTTTACTATGTGTATTTTTTTTGGAATCTTTATTTAGTTGTCTAACTTCGTTTCTTTAGTTGTCTAACAATCGAACGAACCGTTTTTGCTGTGCAGCTTTTTGAATATTTTTGAACCATTTTCACATACACCCTTTTGAAAAGTTAGTCGTGACTCAACTTGAAGATTTGATATCGGAAAATGACGATTTAGATGGAACTGAAAAACTGTGCAAAGTTTCAGATATTTTTGAAATGGTCGATCAGAATCGACTTGCATGCCTCCGTGGAATCCCTCAAATACAAATATAAAAAGCACTGGATGAGCAAAGTCTGCTCAAAGCCGTTTTTTCCCGTTCATCGCTTTTTTTTTGTAAATTAGTGAGAGGGTTATGATTCTAATAGATATATCACAAACCAATGTACGACAGTATCAAAAAAATTTACCGATGTATGGTGTTATTGTAGAAATATCACGGGGAATCGAATGCGTGAGTGCATGCCAAAATAAAATGATGCGATGCCGACTACTGTATTTGTGTTCGGGCAATCATGGGCAAAGAAAGCAAGAACACAATCGCGGTAGCATTTTTTTTGTAGTGCTTGAACATATTCTGTTCACCGTATTCCACTACTGTTCACTGCAGGTCAAATTGTTTTTTTTTTTTTGCCCCATTAGGAAGAAATAAAATTGTTTGTCGCGATGATCAATTTCACCCGAATTTACGGTACTTTTATGGAGAAATGTATATTACTTTAATTTAAAAAACATTTTTAAAGTTTTTTGGGGCATTTTATATCAATACTTGAAGAATTACCTGGAGTAGTTTTTTAGGATATGTGAAAAATTATCACAGGGGTTTTTCTTAATGCAGAAAGCTTGCTGGATTTTTTTTAAATATTAGTCGGAAAGTTATACTAATTTCCTTTAGAAATAATTAGAACACTCCTAGAGCACTTCATGAACAACTTTTCCTGGAGATTTTTTTGGGTCAAACCGTCCAGAATATAATTAAAATTAAAAAAAAAAACTGAGGAAACATTGTATAATAAATCTTTGCTACAATTTTCGAAAATTTTGGTCTTGGAATTCTTGAAGGAATTTGAAAAATGTTTATAGGAAATTCTAGAAAATCTTATGGAGTTGATCCGGTTGTAATTCTTGTAAAAATCTCTTAAGAAGTTTGTAAAGGAATTATTGGAGGAATAACACCTAGATTTGTTTTCTATGAATTGCCTGGAGTAATCCCTAATCATTATCTGTTAAATCATCTGTAGGATTTGAAAATAAAATCCTGAAATAATTCTTAAAGGGTTTCGTGACGAATTTCTGTAAATTCTTTGATACATTCCTTAAACAATCTTGGAGGAATACTTGTGATATTTTTTTACGAATCCAGGGAGAAACTTTCGTTAAACTGTTTGAATAATTTTGAAGTAATTTTGAAAAAAAAACATTAACAATGTACGGTTTTTTTTCAGCATGTTTATCCTTTTCTAGAATCATATTTCCTCAAATTTAACTTTCCAAAAAATCATAATTCTTGTTGAAAACATTCTTAATAAACCCAAATTGAAGTTTTCATAGGATTTCCCTTTTTTCCTGCCTTTTTTCTGAGATCACCAGCTTCATACTGGAATTTTTAGCTCAACAATAATGTCAAATTGATGCAAACTCAAGCATGTAATTAAAATTGGATCCTATTTGGAAGACTGAGAGAAGTTGTCTTAATGCAGTAAACACTCCCTTACACGATATTTCGTATCTCGATTTCGAGTTAGAGAATCATAGTAAAAGATGGTTTTCATGGCTAAGGTACCCCGGGGCAAGTGAGAATCCGGGGTAAGTGGGGCGTTTCGTCATAGCTCAACTAGGAAAAGTTTTTCATGGGGGTATTCTTCTAGAAAGTTGAAGATACAATGACAAGGAATATATTTAGTACTAACCATATTGTTATTTTTATTACCATGTGGTTCATGTAACAGTTTTCAGTTCAGCGCCATTTTCAACTTGCATGACAAATTGTGACACGTTTCACGTCTTGCGTTGACTCGCAAAAAATAAATGTGTTTTAAATCGAATTTCCATCTGTAAGCTATAATTTTTAGTATTATTACAAGCTGCTAACGATAAACCAGTATTTTGTTTTCATTTCATATGAAATTTTTGATGGTCTATCTTACCCCAAAATATATTTGTACCTGGGGTAAGTGGGACCTATCAAAACAAATACCAGAATCAAAACTTTTCCTACACGTTTCATACATTTTGCTAGAGAGTAGCACTAAAACATTCAAACAAATGATTTTTATCAAAAAAAAGATCAACCTCAAATTACGTAATTGCATAAAAGGGGGAGAAAAGTGATATTATTCTTTATTATTTAATTATTTTTTTATTTTTGAAATACGACTTCAAAATTAAACAAACACACAGCTGAAATTTGAAATGCATCATGAGAACGATTACTTTTCTATATTATTTGAACTGTATTTGTTATTTCCACCAAATTATGTAGTGATGGAAAACAATTCCATCCCATAAGGTGGTTTTCTGCCATGCATATAAATAATAACAAAACATGTTTATAATTTCGTCAATTATTGATTGTTTATGTGCTACATTTTAATTAACTACTTGTAAATGATATATTTTGAACATGTTGAATTCCTCTTTACGCTTTTATTGAGGAATTTTCAGTTAATATTAAATGTGAAGTGACATACTATTAAATAAAGGGTTTCTTCCTAGAACGTAACGTATTTTATGGTTGATCCCTTATGTACATCAAATATGTACTTAAAATTAAAAATCTATGACTTATCAATCCTATTATTGTAATGGTTGACTTACTGATGTGGATTGGCGCATGAAACTGGATGTGTCCCACTTGCCCCGCTTAGCGAGGTAACTGCGTCCATTGGCTCATTCTAAAACTTTCTTCCAAGGTTTTCACAATTTCGAAATTATTCGATTAGTTGAGCACACACCAGCAAATATGTTGCCAAAACGTGATTGTGTTGTTGGATTTGAAAAATATTGACATTTGAAAATTTTATTGAACAATTTGTTTGAACTATCGTTTTTTTCGTTCCCACTTGCCCCGCGGTACTTTATATAGATGGTTCCTTGAAAAGAAATTGTACTGATTTTGTGCTCTGTAACTCGATACCTCTCAATTCGATGATCTCTTCAATATCGAGTTATGGATAGTTGACCGTAATTGAAAATTTTCAAAAGGAAGACATTGGAAGATATTATTCCGTGATATTGGAAGATATAGAAAAATCACTTGGCAATGGCAATGGCTAAAGCAGTCCAAGTTGGTATGAATTTGTTAATAAAACTGCTATTGAATTACGTTCCTCTAAGGAATCCAAATAATGTTTGAATATTTTGAATTGTAATGCTCGTTCTTTGAATGGTAAAGAGGACGAGCTGTTTAATTTTCTAACACAAAAATAACATACCTACCGCAGTTTTGCTAAAACTTATTCGAAATCTGGTTCCAAACTCAAAAGAGAACCAAACTTTCTTGTTTGTCATATTGATCGACGGGATGGAGCATATGGGGGAGTTGATATCATCATTCATAGGCGTATAAAACTTCAACCTTTTTCGTCATCTGAAACAAGAGTTTTTTTTAACTCTTTGTGTTTCAATTAAAACACAATTTGGTAAACATATTTTCATAGCTGCATATTTGCCTTTAGAATGTACTGGGCAGTAAGTTAATTTGCTTCAAACTGGCTCGTGAAAATTAACTAGCAAAAAGTTCAAATTTTTTGTCAGTTTTGACTTTATTTCAAAACTCTGAAATAAAGTATTTATTTCAAAACTTTGAAATGAAATTATCTGCAAATCAATTCCAACGGCAGAGTTTTAGTTCAGGATATTTCTCAATTCAATATCCTGATAGCCTTACTTGTTTATCCTCTTCTAGAAATCCTTATACGATTGATTTGGTTTTAACCGCCACGAGTCAGCTTTGTTGCCAACTGGTCACTCATGCTGATTTTGATTCTGATCATGTCCCTGTTATATTTCAAATACCCCATGAAGCGATTCCCAATCCTATCAGCTCCACACAGCCGACTGGAATATTGGAATCGATAGTAATCTTGATGTTACCATTTTTTGCTAACAAGCTTGATATTTACAAAGCTCTCGAAACTTCATTAAATTCCATTGTTGAAGAAAAAGACATTGCAATACCAAAATGTGAAGTAAAATTCGATTCTGTGATTAAAGACGATGATCTTAAGATTGATCCGTCTTAAAAACGTGAAGAGAAGGCAATTTCAACGCACTCGCGATCCTGCTATGAACATTATATGTCGGGATCTACAAAAAGAAATCAAAACGATTTTCTCAATCAAAAAAACAAAAATTTTGAAAATAAAATTTTTCAATAGGACCCTGGCTTTAAGCTTTTCTAAAAATGGTTGGACCATACTGTATTTCTAAACAAATATTGTATAAAATGATTTATGACCGCTTTGTAGAACATATGTAACCACTGTACATAGTAGCATCGGTCCAAATTTATGACAAGCCAATTTTTTTGGGTCTTCAAACCATTTTAAAGTATATAAAGTACATAATGAGTTGCTCGGTAGTTCAATCTGAATGGTTATCAAATTAAATAAAAAAAAACTCATTTCGTTTGGTAAAGAAGAATAAATTATGTAAAAAAATCCCATGACTTTTGTATGCTAGACGGGCGTTTTTACTGGACGGGCAATCTGATGACTCAATAACTCAGAATGTTTCGAATGCAAATCCCAACAGCTAACGCAGACCGTCTTTATAATCTTTTTGTTCGAGTCAAATCTGAGCACGTCGATTTTTTTCATAATTTCACTAAAATTTTGTCTTTTTCTGTCACGCGCAATGAGTTAGCTGTTGAGCTTTATTCAATACTCCTTTGAATGTGTGATGACTAAAAAAAACTCATTAAACTATAACTAAGCCCAGAAAACATCTAACTTGTCCTTGGGTAGAAAAAACTGTCAGGCAACTATGTGTTTACCTCCACATATTGCCCTATTACTTTCTTTTTTTATCAAAGGCACTCTTCTTACATATAAATAAATTTCACGATGCTTTCGCAAACCATTTGGCGCACAAATAAAGTCATTTCCCCGTTGGAGGAGACACGCAACCTCTCTGTCATCTCATCTCGTGTGACGACTCAGAAACGTGACAAGAAAATGCTTTCAATGATTTCAGATGGAAGGTTTCTACCTACTTAGAGTGTTGTGCGAGCAGCTCAGCGCCGCTGCAAAGAGCCTTTCCGTGTGCCCGAGCAATGCCCAAAGTGAGCGATTCCGGTAATGGCGATAACGTTTTGGCGAAACTGCGCACACGGCAACCACTTCAATTAGCGCACGGATGCATGACCCACGTGAAAAGCTTCCACTCGGGCTCAAAATGGAGGACCATATCCGATGGTGATGGTTCTCTCTGGACAAACGAGCGAATCGCATGGAGTGGAAATAAAAATGAAAAAAAAAAAACCTTAGACCTTCGTACAAACAAGCGCAAATATGCACCCCGACTTCATCGACCCCCCTTGCAATTAATGGTATGCGATATTTCAAATGGTTCCGTTAATTACAGCAGTAACGAAATTCCGCGAAATACCTCAGCATCCATTGTGGTGAATTTTATTTACCTTCAAGTCACCAGTAGCCGTGCGGTTTCCGTTCACCGTGCACATTTACAGATTCCTTCAGAATATTCTTACAATTTTCATACAAATTCTTGTCACAATGCATCTTGAGAAACTTTGTCAAATCATGTAAATACTGATTGATAAAGAGATTATTATTATTATTTTTTTTAAAAGGCACTCCGTGCTTGTGGCCACTACTGTGCCGGAATCAGTTGATCTGCAGCTTCTTCTTTACCGATACAGATCTATTTTCAACTTATCTATATTTACATCTTATTTTCACTCTCTCCTACTCTTTTACTCTCACACCGAGCAGGTAGGAGAGAGCTCTGTTGTTAGTGAGGCTAGCTGCCTGCGAAGAGGGTCAGTTTATCTCAGTCACCATCTGATACTGGCGGAGGATGGATGTGCTCCGGTCCTCCGTGAGGCGTCTTCTGGTGGCTGGACGGGTTTTTTTTTGAGGAGGGGCTGGGAATCGAACCCATGACCTTCCGCTTATGAAGCGAAAGCGTAACCTCAAGGCTACAGACCCCCCTAAAAAGAGATTATTTATTATTTATTATTTATTGGAAACACTCTTAGTAAGAAAAAAAACTACAAAAAATACACTTAAGTTTTATTTAAGCGTCCGGGTTTTGATGCAACACGGTACATTCACGTCAACGAAACGTGTTTTTTACTTTTCGCGAAAAGTCGCTTATCAATACGAATAATAGAAAAAAATATATTCTGCAAAAAAATAATCCAAATTTTCTTTTGAATCGCCAAATCCCGTACAGTACTGATTATTGTATCTAGTTACACGATTTTTTTCTGTATTAAATACCTATTATGAATTCCGTGTATCGTTTCGTTCCGTATCACCATAAAAAATGCATATCGCATACCTTTACTTGCGATGGGCTGCATTGCGACGGCTATGTCCAGACCAGAAATGGACGAACTGCAGAAAGAGATGGGGTTAATTTCATGTAATTATTCGTAATTAATAGCTTAGCGCGCATTATTTATACTTTTTTCGTGCTGGCACTTGGGCACTTTGATGGCGAGCACTTGGGCCATCGAGGCGACCGTCATCATCGTCATCATGGATGGGGACAGAAAAATAAAAGTTCCTTGAATTTCGCCCAGGTAGCTCCAGCAGGAAGATTACTTACCACGTGGAAATCTCACACATCCACACATACCAAGTGAAATGACGTTCCTTTGGTTGCACTTCTATAATTACGAGCGTTTTTTCTCCAAGGTTTACAGGATTTGAAAGGGGGCTAAAAACAGTGACAGACAGTGCTGCCGATTTCCATAAGACCGACGACCGTTCAAGGGTTCGTGACTGGAAAGCACCAAACTGCTGATTGGTCGACAATGAAGAGCTCGTTAGTTGTGGGGATTCGCACCAGAAACTTCCATCAACGAGAATTGACGTCCAGTTGTTCATTGTTCTCTGTCTGCCGTGATGCTCCGAAGCTATGAAATATGGTTTTTAATAAATGATGTTACATCACTCTACAGCATAGTGGAAGCAAAAAGTAAGACGTCATGTGTTTTCAACCCTTTTGTTGATTTGAAAAAAGAAGGCATCAAATAAATCGTTTTGTCAGTTGATTGACTGACTGACAACAGAAGAGTTGGCTGCCGATGATTTAACTGGCAGTTGTATTTTTGTGAATAGACAATAATGGTTGACAAGTTTTCCAAGTGAAGCTAAACATCATTTCACTATCCAAATGGAATTATATCCAAATAATGAATGTGAGCGAACAAGAATCAAGTTATCAATTGTGAAGCAGATCAATATTAATTTGATAAATCATTACTCTTTGTTAAGAAAAAAAAAAAAACTTTTAAGGTGGCCCACCATAGGCTGTATGTCTGTTCTATTACTATAGAAATAATTCTAACACCATAACATATCTATACATTGTGTTGAGAAGTCTAAATCAGTAGGATGCAAATGCCTTATTGGTAGCATGTACCCAGATTAGTTTTCAAGTAGTTCTCATTCGATACTTGAAAACTAATTTTGAAGTATCGCCAGCAGCTAGACGAGCAGTCGATAAAAATCCACATTTCTGGAGATTTCAATAGCCTGTGTGACCCGATCCACCGAAGCTGTGACAACAGCAGTTGGGAAGTGATTGGCACTAGTAAACGACGAAGACGAAACGACTGTTTCACTAAAGAGCGCCAAAGAGTGACAGACATGACGAATATCGCCAGAAGCCGTATGCTTGTGGTCGGTACACGACAGAACAGAAAATAAAAAAGCGAATTCACCAAATGAAAGACAGAACGAAGAAAGTGCGGTAGCTGAAGCTCAAGATAGCATGAACCGAAACGATATGCGGAGATTTTATGCAACGATCAGTGGCGCGCGGCACAATACCGTACCCGCCATGTTCAATGTTCAATGATCGAGAAGGAAATTTGCTGACCGATAAAACAGTGGCGGTTGACAGGTGGAAGGAGCAATTTCAACAGTTGTTGCACGTTGAAAATGTAAATGTAGCAAGAAACAGGATGAACATTGATGGTGACGATCAAGCTGTGGATCCACCGACGACCATATAAGAGGTTAAGATGGCTATCAGCGAGCTGAAGAATTGCTACTGGGAAGGACGAGATCCCGGTCGAGCTTCTCCAGCACGGAAGTGAGCATTTTTTCAGTCGATCCACCGAGTACTTCTGAAGGTATGACAGGACGAAGAAATGAATGGCCTAATACGCCTAATCTATAGAGGAATTACCCTGCTTAGCCTTCCTTAGCCGAGTAGTTAGAGTCCGCGGCTATTAAGCAAAGCCATGCTGAAGGTGTTTGGGGTCGATTCCCGGTCGGTCCAGGATCTTTTCGTAATGGGAATTTCCTTGACTTCCCTGGGCATCGAGTATCACCGAGTACTTGCAACACGATATAAGAATGCGAAACTTTGGCAAAGAAAGCTCTCAGTTAATAACTGTGGAAGTGCTCATAAGAACACAAAGCTGATGAGCAGGCTCTGTCCTAGTGAGGACGTTAATATCAAGAAGAATAAGAAGAACCCTGCTGAGCTAGACGTACAAAATACTGTCGCGCATCCTGAGACCACTCGAGGAGTCCTTCTTCGGCAAATACCAGACTGGTTTTCGTGAGGGCCGCTTGACAACGGACCTGATGTTTACCTTGTGAATGATCTTAGATAAATTCTGGGAGTATAACTTGCAGACGAATCATTTCTCGCGGAACATTACTAAAGGACCTATGTACAAATGAGAGGCTCTCTTTGTTTACTTTCTCTTTCATTAATAACTGAGTCACATTAACCTCTTCTGTTGCGTTTTATGCATGAAACGCTAGTCAAGGAAATTGACTTTCGATCTATAGTGGAAAACTTCCCAAAATCTTTAGTATTCCACTGTTATAATCTAAAGAGAACGAGAGATGAGATAATCTCTCATTTGTACATAGGTCCTTTAGTAATGTTCCGCGAGATTTATTTATTTATTAATTTCAAGGCAGCGTACGATTCAGTGAAACGAAATACACTACCCGTCATAAATACGGACTCACTCAAATAAGTATAAGCTGAATAATGAATCACCCTGAAAAGTTTAGCATCACCTCAAAACAGGTTAATTCACATTGCTATATCTCGAGATCCTTACGACTTACAAAGAAGCGATCTTCAGCAAAGTTGTTCAGGGGATCAAGGACATCCGGAAAGCGAACAGTTTAGTTCGCGATTTTGCCGCTAGGTGGCGCTAGTGAGCATGTAAAACTGAGCATTTTGAACTAGTTCTAGCTTGTGATCCGTAAGAGATAGAAAGTTCGGGTCTTCGGCAAAGTTGCTCAGGGGTTCAATGACATACGGAAAGGGAACCGTTTAGTTCGCGATTTTGCCGCTAGGTGGCGCTAGTGAGCATGCAAAATTGAGTATTTCAAACTAGTTCTAGCTTGTGATCCGTAAGAGATAGAAAGTTCGGGTCTTCGGCAAAGTTGCTCAGGGGTTCAAGGACATCCGGAAAGCGAACAGTTTACTTCGCGATTTTGCCGCTATGTGGCGCTAGTGAGCATTTCAAACTAGTTCTAGCTTGTGATCCATAAGAGATAGAAAGTTCGGGTCTTCGGCAAGAGGAAGTGGTCATTATATTGGCGGTTCTGAGATCTATCGTGCGATATATCAAACATTATGAATTTGCACATCAAGTCAAAAGAAGAATAGTTCAAGAGATTTTGGATGACCTCGCCACAAACTGGCTTATTCCGGATAACTGGTTCTTTGGTGCAAGTGGCAAATATGATGGCGGTTCTAAAACTTAATTTGCGATGAATATCATGATTTTACAAACCATGTCCAAAGAAATGTCAAATCAAATCGTGTGAAGATTTGTGTCGTGAATTTTGAGTTAAATATTTACTCCGCAGAATAACCTTGAATTCGCAGATGAGTTCCTCTCAAGCCTGCAGCTGGAAGAGTCGATATAGGATATTTTTACTTCTTAAAAACTCACTAACTTACTCATCCACTCTTTCTTTCACTAACTCATACATTTTCTCATTATCACACATACAGAAAACTTTGCTTTCCATCGCAAACTATACAATCGTTTTTTTTTTACTTCCCCACACGTGGCTCCGTTTGGCACATGTCACTTGAGCCTTCATTCGGTGCCTTAACATAGTCTTGAGAATATACGTCCTCTACATTCGGTACAATCTATACGTAAGAACAAGAGTTTTCAATTTTCCCGGGATTTGATTTCCCGGGACACGGGAAATAAAATTACCATTTCCCGGGAAATCCCGAGTTCCCGGGAAATTTTGAAAAACGTGAAAATAAAACAAATTTGGTGGAATATTATTTTTCAAATTATTCGTATTTCGTTCAAATTATTCGTGTTCCTTTAGTGAACAGTCCCCTATTGTCACACTAGTAGCATTTTATGGCCGTTTTGCTACAAACCGTTGCAAAATATTTTTAACATAAAGCTCAGGAACTATTTACTTAAATACCATTGATACACAACTCGATTTTGTTTAAAAAATGATCGAAATTTAGTTTTGCTTATAATTTAAGCTCCCTTGCATCTATAGGAAACCTATTGTTCTTATAGTAGCACTACTAAGAAAAACTATTTCCATAACACAAAATAATTAATTAAATAAGACCTTTTTTATATCAATCAAAAGCTTTTGATCCACTTTTTAAAGCAAATATGTAAGAGTTATGTGAAAACACGGTTTTGATTTGTATTTTGCTCCGTATTATAGGCTATAGTACCACAAGCGACAATAAATGCAATAAAAATTGTTTTCGTATTGTTTGTGTTTTTTTTTTTACAAAACCGTGGTAAAAAGTTTTCAGACGTAAAAACAATGCCACTGGCTTTATTATTCAATTTTATTCGAATATTTGTTCTTAGTCATGCGGCTTCATCGACTCTATATGTTTTTCAATCCAGTAAACTTGTTGGTTATTTCTCTTTTTTGTGAGTAATTTATTCATGTTTCTCTAAAGAAATGTTAGCTTCATTTCAAACACTAGGCTTCAGAACAACAAAGTTTATAGCATTAAGCAAAAGTCCTCTTGGAGTTTATTCTTGATCCAACTAGAGGCTTTATATTAAAAATGTATAGCATATCTATTTTATGAACAACTTTTTCATTACAAAAACAAAAAATCAGCATCGAAATATAACTAGTGATGTAGTGAGTTCATTAGTAAGAATTAGGTATATTATCAGTAAAGGGTGCGATGGTTTTTGTTTGAAAATAGATAGAAATTTCTTTTTTCATATAGCTTTTTTCATAATATATGAAAATCCCGGGAAATACGGGAATCCCGGGAAACAGAAAATCATTTCCCGGGAAACGGGAATCCCGGGAAATCTCGATTCCCGGGAATTGTTCCTGGGAATGAAACTCTAGTAAGAACGGTCATCTACAGCAGTATACTTAGCACATAATTTGTCACTATAATCAGTGGGACTGTTATGCGTAGAAATTCACCAAAAACCCCGTATTTCTAGGCATAACAGTCCCACTTCGAATTTCGTAGCTAAATTTACTTTTTTCCCGTAATACAAACTCTTGACTCTAATGAACACATTATTCTTTATACTATTGTAAACATTTTAATTTAATTTACCACACACCAGGTAAATACGAGGCCTAAATGTGTTATAATCTTTAAATGCGTTTTTTTCGATTGCATTTTTTGGAACATGGGACAATAATGCATATAACGGCAGTATAGTGAAGGCAAGAAATGTCAGAAGGGGGTATTCAAATTTTATGGCGAGTCAGCGTAATTAGCTGGATGGAGAGCACGATGTATGGAAGTTATAAAGTATATCGAGTTACAAAATATCGAGTTGTGGAGAGTCGATTGTACTGGTTTTCTGTTGTGATTTTTTGAAACACCGTATCCAACACTTAGTATGCGAGGCTCCAGACATTCAAGAAAATTTATCGGATGAAGACTTCAAGAAATTCAACTTGTTTCCGAAAAAGTTTACTTAGGCAACAAGCAGCATATAAAGTAACACAATATTGCAGGTTGTAGTAGATAAGAAGAGCACATAAGAATAAAAACAAACAATGTTAATTAAACTTAACAGATCTACTTAATTAATGACTGAAACCCAATTCGATGAAGAACTGTTTTGATTGATGCATAAAGAAAACTGAATCAAAACAAAACCAACGAAAACTGACATTTCCCGTACAGCACGAATAGTTCAGAAATAGCATTGAACGATTCGATTTAAAAAGCATAGCATAGACTGACTGTACATGTCAATGGTTGCTACTCCGTGATTGATCGGAACTAGTAAGAATTATACTACGATCCAAATGAATAAGGGATGGGAGTTTCCGCTTACTCTCGAAGTTCGATTTTAGCAGATCTTATATTATTGATCAATAATGGCGCTGGCCAAATCCTTACAGTCAGTTGGGATGGGGAAGGAATGTTAGAGTGCAATGATTGTTGCTTCTAGAGACCGAAAATACCTCTGCATCTCCACAATCACTACGGGAAGGGTTTTTAATAATGTGGGAGGAAAATATCTGGGAGTCACCATTAGTCAGTGATGCGATCCATGGATAAGGAGGAAAAATTCGGCTTATACTTCAAGCTAGTCATGCATTTTTGTCTCGAGAAGCTTTCGGTAGAAGATTAAAAAAATACGTCAACATCCATTATGTCGAACCATTCAAAAGATTTTTTTAGTCATGTCAAAAAGAGAAAAAAATATATGTATACTGAAATTGTGTAAAACAGGCAGAATGCCGACACTTGTATTGACGAACCATACAAAGTCTGTTTGAATATTACATAAAAGCTACGCTGGCATGAAAAAATGTGTTATTATAAGCATGAAATAATCTCATCAGTTGCTAATCCGTCCTCGAAAACTAAGTTTCGAGCGATCGATATTATAGGAACACTTTATCGCAATTATTGGTACAAGTGAGGAAAGTTTAAGCTGTTTTGGTGGTATTCCATCAATTTTAAAGCAATTTGAAGCTATTTCGTGTATCAACAAGCCAATACGTCGATGGGTAATGTCGGTTATGTGGATAATTCAATTAAATCAGTGTAATGGCCCTACCCGTACTATAGGAACACCCACAGCTAATGGATCACTTACCCTATTCTGCCGAACAATATCGAAATTTCGTTTCATTTCAAAAAATCAGAACCGTGCCATATTCGATTTCGTCATTATAAGTACAAGGATTGCCGTGTATCGTTTCGTTTATTACCGAAATGATGAATGAAGATAAGTCCGTGAGCAACTTATAATCCTCCAAGTATAATAATTTAACCTAAAATTTGATTTTGTTAATTGAAACTCAAGTTAACTGTTTCAGACACAATGAAAAAAGTTCAATGTAAGTATGCATTTCATCGGAATAAAGGTAGATCAATAACCCAGAAGAGTACAAACATCCACCAAAAAAGACTCATTCACTGCTGATCCCTTGATGATCGATGATTCCAACCATAACGAAGTGTGTTCGATTCAATTTTCTAGCAATAAAATCCCAACATATCCGAATCTATTCCCTCAGGACCACGGTCGATCCCGACTTTTTTTGGCATCCGCTTTTCTGTTGAGTTTCTCCGAAGTAAGATTGAAGACCTACCCGTCCCGTACGTTTCCTAGGTTTTTTTTGTACCGCGTTAAGCCAATCGATGGGACAGTGTTTATCGATTGATACTTCATGGATCAACAGACGTAACACTGACGAAGTTTTCATCGACCCTGCTAACGATCATTCAAAATTTGCCATTTTTTTCAGATCTCGCGAATCATTTTTAATACTTAGGCTGATAAAAATATTAAATTTCTTTTGTGTCCGAGACCACTTGGAAGGTACGAGGGGGGGATAAAAATAAATAAGAAATAGAAAAATAAAAATGAAAAATAGTTATTTTTTCGAAATTATTTTTTTTAATGATATTTGTTAAACTTTTTTTAATCGTCCTCTCGGTCATTATTTTACTTGTTTTTTACTTTAAAAAATAAAAAAAACCTAAATGATGTCAAAAAATGATGAATCTTTTTTTTTCTACCCTTCAAAATTTTCGGATTTTCGAAGTGGGAGTGACATAAAAGAAAATTAATATTTGTATCAGCCTTATCTGCCGTTTCACATAAGGGTTTTTTAGATTCTACCCCATCAAATTCTATCACCCCGAATGCGATTTCCCCGAATTTACAATTAGCTTGACATGTTGATATTGACAACATTTCCCCATGATATTGGAATTCGGGGTAATGTCAGTCGGGGTGATGGGTCTTTCGGGGCTTTGGGATTCGGGGTAATGGCGTTCGGGTTAATGGTATTCGGAGTAATGGAGTAGAATTGTTTTTTGCATGCTTTGAGGCACATTATGGCGCTTCGTGTAACATGGCCACCAAGGGTTAATAGTGTGTTGTGAGCGATGGAAAATTGATCTTAGGGTTACGTCTGTTTGTCTGTGGGTACTCATTCGAGGTGTGGCACGGTGGTGTGTGCAAAGTGAGTCTGTGGTGCGCTTTATTGTTTAATAAATTTGTCTATTTTCTCGGTAACGAGAAACGATCTCGCGCATTCGGTTCGAATTGGACTCACGCAGACTGCCGATCTGATGCGAACGAGGGAAATCAATCGTAAGATTAATGTCTTAATGGGTGGGCGCCTTGGAAATGCCACCAGATTGTTGAGGCTACTTTTTGAACAAAGAAAAGTTGTTTTGCTTTATGCCCAAGACAGTGGCGTACCCAGAAAATTGTCCTGAGGGTTTTGCCATATTTTTTCGGGGTACATTAGCCAGTCAATATAACTTTGATCGGTATGACCCTTCTGATGAAAATTTCGAGTTAACCTGTTTTCGTTAAAAACATAGGACTATATGAATAGTACTTCTCAATCTTCTATTGATAAGCTTACAGAATTGGGATATTACAAAGACAAATAAAATCCATTATTTAAATAATATTTTATTCATACAGATTCACCATACTTCTATACCATTCTTGATATTTTTTCTACAAAATAGACATACGTCATTTCTTTTTATGCATCGATTATTTTGCTCAATATGAAATTCACGTCTGTTCACATAGTGCTGTGAATAATAGCAAATTGTTTTCTGATTGGTACTCAACAAAATATCTAAACATAATAATATTATCGGGCATCTGGAAGACTGAAAAAGCATAATAGGTTGGGTCTGGAGGGTGTTGGCTTTAACCCCCTTGGAACGCCACTGACCCAGGATGATGGTCGCTGGGGCTTCGGCGATGGATTTCTGTGGTGGTAGTGATAGCTGCTGTGGCTTCTGCTGTCGCGGTGGGGACCCGCTTTTGCCATATTTGGACGATGACGGACAGTCGCCACTGAGGGCTGGCAGCAAATGATGGAGTCGCGCGTTCTACCGCGTTCAGGGAGGCCAATCAACAGTCAGGCCGAAGTCTCGAACGTGTGAGGTATAGGTGAGCCAACTGTTGATTAATGAACCTCATTTACATATTCAAGCTGCGGATTTTTTTTTTTTGTTGTGGTGGTGGTCGGTCACACCAATTGACTGGCAGTGGGATTTTGTTGATTGTTTGCTGTGCATCAGCCCATCAGCAACAAGGCAGCAAATAAAAGGAAAAAAATGAACGGGGTCCCGTCTAATTTCGTTAGTCTCCGACCAGATATCTCTCGGCGGGGATCAGGAATTCATCGGTGACGGGGTTAATCGCATCCTGCATCTGCAGAAGTGCATCCATATCGCATTGCCGCCCTCTTCCTTTTAACCCGTGTGGTGAATATTTCATATCTGTGCCTCCGAGGGCGACTGAATTTATTCAAATTTAATGCAAATTAGTCAATCGTTTGCAAATACTCGCCTGACTAGAATGTGTGGAGAAATGCGCGAGGAAGATCACAACTCGACACCCAGTTAGCAGCACTGGCAATGGGGCAGAGGCATTGTGGAAGCTCAACTGCGCGGTTCGTTATTTACTGTTTATAAATTTATAAATCAAAAACACCAAACCATTAGCGAGGAGCGAATATTTGCATAATTTACGCATAAGTTTTATGAAATATTTACAATGCAAGCACGCGGTAAAAACCCCATGGATGCGCGCGCCCGTCGATACGAGTTTGCGAATTATTGACATTATTTGCAAATGCGTCCCAAGCTGATTCATACCATCGCTATCTAGATTCATCTGCACTAGGTAAAATGATATCAACCGAGCTGTTTTACTTTTTCTGTGTAGTTAATACTTCAGCTATCTACAGTTTAATTATTGATTATAAAATTCCGTGTTACAGATTCTAAAATTTATCGTTAAATTTAATTTAATAATTTAATTAATGATGAACGATGATGAATTATGGTAAGATTTTTTTCGTTTTACTAAATGTAGAATTATTTGTTCAAGTTTCAATCAAGTTTGATTTAATCTAACTCAATAGTTCATCCATTACCACAATCTACAACAAATGTTTCAGTTCATTTGTCATCGTACACTATCATCACCCGGGCACAATTTTCCACCGTATACTAATCGCTTCCAGATGTTCGCATTCGCAAACCCACCTGTCCACCTACTTATCTAGACTTCCACTATCTAGGATTGTTTGTTTTATCCAACTTGGCGCTAATTATCCAGTTCTGTCCGCCTCGGTTCACTTTTCCTCAAGTTAGAGCTACTAAATTATAGTATTATTCATTCCAATTGTACTGTGTCATTGCGCTGTTGGACTTACCATGGTGGCACACTGCTCGTTTGTCAGTCAAGAAATCCCCACTCGCTGCCGCACAGTGCTTCGAACGTATGGCACTTGGGGACAAAAGTCATAACGGGATGTTTTATGCGGTTTTGCCCTACGATGTTAAGGAGGATCTCGTTATGCACTAAAAAACTCATTATTGGCATAAATGACACATATTATATCAGTAATTGCATGAGTGGCTTATACGTCAAATTTTACATTTGGCACCATAGAACAGTGCTCGCTTGGAAGAAATGTTCAAAATAAAAATGCATGAAAAAGTACTTGAGTCGTTTGCATGAACGATGTATGTGACATGCGTAACCATAAAAGTGTCTCAATAACCAACTTTTTATAAAAATATTGAAGTACGGATTATTCCAAAGAATGAAATGAAATCCAATAAAAAAGGATGAATAAAGTTTCTTTTTATTATCAACACAATTCATTTACGAGCTATTAATCATCCGAGAACTGAATTATTGCTACAAAAGAAAATTGAAATGTCGTTTGACCAGAGGGTTTTATTTTATTTTATTTCTATCATTTTCAACGGAACGTCGCAATGGTTCCGGTCAGCAAACTTTGTTTGTACATGCTGTGTCCTAAACATCCATCGAAGCCCCACTTGCAAACCAGTTTTACAGCAGTAGAAGCTTCCAACGAGATATCCTTCATGAAACTGGATGCAGTACAATTCATGAGCTGTTGTAGATCGACTGTAGCAGCTGTTTCTGATGCAGAAATCGGTTTCGGAATTATTTATTGTTTCTCTTGCTTTAGCACATAAAGGCTAGGAAGCAAGTTCGGATGTAATTCGTTCAAAGTGTTTCGTAGCAAATTGTACTTTCGTTCCGATAGATCTAAATCAAAGCTAATGCCTGTGCAGCTGTCATGACCTGTACTCAGTCCCCACTCGAAGAATTTGAGAATTGTCAGCGAATGTGAGCTCATCGTTGATAAGATCCGCAACACGTCCCTTTTTAGTTTTTCTTGAACATTCATTGAACTTTTTGTGAGGCCCCATGCCAGCCTTTGCAGCCGAGCTGGAAATATCTGCATCGTCAGTTTCCTGATTGCGCGGGAGCTGAACTGGTTTTGCTTACCAGTCGGAGTTTTGCTTCACGAAAATTTTGTATGATCTTCCACATTTAGCCCACATGTGTTTTTTTTTTGTAATAATAAAATTTGCAAAACGTCTTTAGCTCGTTTTCAAATATCTTGGAGAAAGAATCAGTGCCATAACAACTGTACATGAAATTCAGAACATTATTTTTCCGATTGGGTGGAGCAGCAGAAAACTAATGCTCGAAATAATCTTTTTTGATGGTTGTGGCAGCATATCCTAAAAATCATAAGATGACATACAATTGGCAAACATATGCAGCTAGAATGACTTCCAGAATTTAAAAAATACTTCAAATTTTATTTTTAAGTGGATTTCAGAAAGGTACTTTGAGGTACTTTTTTGTATGAGCAAAAAGAGGATAAGTGTTTTAATTTTCTTCTGTATTAAAAAGCATGTAGCTCAGAAGCACCTTTTTCAACAATTATAACAAAAATATATCGCAGAAAATTAAATGGAATGACTCCTACTTACTTGTTTCAATACGGTCCATAACGATTTTCATTTTGAAAATATAATAAGGATGGGAATGAAGCGAATTGTAGAGGGACTGGATTGACACGAAAACAATGAATAATATAGAACGATGAAACAACTTGTCAACACGTGGTGTTTTGGTTTGTTTTGAAAACTGCACGAACTTTCTAATATCTGTACTACACGCTCAAAACATATGTTAACATCATGGCCTACTTGACTCGGTCGAATATGAAAGTTGATTTTTTGACTTTTGTCCAAGGGACGAAGCACTGTGTGCCGTCGCCTTCGTTGAGTGGGCGGAACCCATCTGTCGGAAAATCGTTCGAGCGGCCATTATCGAGTTCTATTGTTTTCCCCCGGTTGGCTCTCAACCTTCCACCTCTTTGACCCACTCGAATGCGATTCCATCGAACTAAGGTAGTAGGTAGTTGGCACGTAATCGCATTCGCGTACATACTCTTATTAGCGAAGTCGTCTTCATCGTCGTCTCGTCCGGTTGGATGGAAAGCAATTAGCAGTGAAATTCGAATGCACACGTACACGCAGCAAACTGGACTATCGAATTTCATACATTTTGCCTTATGAAAAGTGGAACGATTATTGCAATACGAACGCTTTATGTATTGTTTCAGCATCACCCCACAACAAGGTGACGATAGGCGCGGGGTGTACGCATGAGTCTATCGATCGCAAGATTCTTGGTTCGATTCCAGGTTGCCGCGAAAACTATTTTTGTTCTCAAATTTCGGTTTCATAAGGCAAATATATGAATTTCAATCCGATTTCTTGTGGCGAATTTTCATAAGGGGTTCCTATGTTTATCGATAGTCCATTTGCCTGAGTGTAGTGCTGAGCTGAACCTACCAGGTGCCTTCTCTCGCGGATTAGACGAGTGTACACTAGGGTTTCCCAGAAAATGACAATGTTCGAAAAGTCATGGTGCTCAACTTCGGAATGAAGGATATGCTTTTAAAAAACAGCTTACGTAAAGGAAAACGAACAAACTTTTGTCTAATATTTATTTCATCAGAATATTCCACTAGGCTTTGCGGACAAAGTTTTTTTTAGATTTAAAGAGCACTTTTAATTCCTGGGGCTACCTGGAATATTGAATATTTTTTGTACACTTTATTGTCAGAAAAGCACATGAACTTCACTCTTGGTCAATTAACAAGCTTCCGGTATTACCGACCGTGCTCCAACAACTATGGGTCACAAAAGGTTTTGGATCATTCCGGCGTTTGGAATCAAATATCTCGCTCAAAATATATACCTTGACACAAGACTTATGTTTGCCTAATCGTACTAATTGTTTACTATTCAAAATTCAACCGAAACGAAAATAATTAAAAATTTATACCGCACAAGTGGTCATGTCTCAATGTCAACTCATCAAAAATAAGAGAAACAGTAGGCTTTTAAAACTTCCACATAAAATGTCAAATAATGACAATTTTCATTGAAAATGGATGTTTTTCATAAACCGATGTGGCGAAACCTCTTAAAGATTTTTTAGAAAGTTGATATGTTCCACAAAGATTGCTATGATTTAGCACGTCTTTCATTCCATGTTGAGCACCATGATTTTTCAAACATTGATTTCAGTCTGGGACACCCTGGTGTACGCCGAAAGCTGCCAGTAATGTCGTCATCGTCGTCGTCGTAAGCCGGGTCGATTATTTGCTGTGTCACACTGTTGATTTGCTGCAGGAGAAAATTGCTGAGCATGGGAGCTAGGAAGCCTATGACAAGACGATTTCCGGAGACTGTTTGTTTTAGCTTTTCTTCGCCGAGATTCAAGATGTTCAAGTGGAGCGACGGAACGGTGTAATTTTCGGTTAAATACAGTTGTGTATGGCTGCGGTATAATTAGCTGCGCAGACATGATGAATCGTTAACTTGCTAGTAGCTTGTGATTATAGTGTTTAGTAATCAGTCTTACGAAAGGGTTTGAGATATTGCACTGCTTTAGGTTACCTAGTTTCCCAAATGGAATATAACTAAGAAATTTAAAGAATTAGTTTCAAAGATCTGAAATTCTAACACACATACCAATGAAGGATTGCTAAGAAGTTGTTATGATACTTACGCGTTTCTTTACAAGCAACTATATTCATTGCTGTTGATTTGAATCGACACCGAATAAAGAAGCCTTTGGATCTGGATTCAAAATTCCACAAATATACAATTTGTATGTACCTAATTTGAATACTACAATTATCAAATTAATTACCTCATTACGCGTGGTAAAGATGGATTTATTATGAGTGAAATTATGAAAAAAATACACGAGCTCGGCTGGGGTTCGAACCCAGGACTCTTGTGTGCTACTTGAGTCCTGGGTTAAAATCCTATCCGAGCACGTGATTTTTTTTTCATAATTTCACCCTCAATTTATCCATCTTAACCACGCGTAACGGCCTCACAGTTGAGGTCGAAATATGCGTATCTGTCAAAGGATACGAACTCTAGTGGAATTAAATGGTATAGTACTACATTCGGTTTTTTCATCTACGAATAAAATATTATTAAGTTAAATGAAAATTTGTCAAAAAGATTTTTATCTGTATTTATTATGCTAGTAGCAAACAAAATTAACATTAACGTATATTTATAACGTTAATGTTAATTCTGTTTGCTTCTTCTTCTTTCTGGCGATACGTCCCAACTGGGACAAAGCCTGCTTCTCAGATTAGTGTTCTTATGAGCACTTCCACAGTTATTAACTGAGAGCTTTCTTTGCCGATTGACCATTTTTGCATGTGTATATCGTGTGGCAGGTACGAAGATACTCTATGCCCTGGGAATCGAGAAAATTTCCTTTACGAAAAGATCCTCGACCAGCGGGATTCGAACCCACGATCCTCAGCATGGTCATGCTGAATAGCTGCGCGTTTACGGCTACGGCTATCTGGGCCCCGCAATTCTGTTTGCTACTAGCATAATAAATACTGATAAAAATCTTATCTTATCGTATGTTTATAACGTTAATGTTAATTCTGTTTGCTACTAGATACTGATAAAAATTTGTTTGACAAATTTTCATTTAACTTAATAATTCGAAGATGAAAAAACCGAATTTGGTACTATACCATTTAATTCCACTAGAGTTTATATCCTTTGACAGATACGCATATTTTTGTGCTATAAGCGTAACTAGGATGGGTTCTTCTTGTCATACTTTTCCAATAAAACCAAGTTGATTTTGGTGTCAATATTCCTCTCTCTTCATAGTTTTCTAATATCTATCATAGAACCCGAGATAAGCTTAATGTTTTTTTTCAGTAGTGTAGTAAGAAGAGCTTGGAAAGAGGCCAGTTGAATGATGAAGAAGGTATGGAGATACAAATAGTACTGACAAGATATACTGTCAAGAAAATCCTCCAATGTCGTAAATGGGACTGTTTTACAGATTGAAAATATGTGTAAAATTGCAAAGTTTGTTGGGATACGAACCAGTATTGTAGCCAGTAAAGGCATAAATGTAAGCAAATTTAGATATATATATATATATATATATATATATATATATATATATATATATATATATATATATATATATATATATATATATATATATATATATATATATATATATATATATATATATATATATATATATATATATATATATATATATATATACATATATATATATATATATATATATATATATATATATATATATATATATATATATATATATATATATATATATATATATATATATATATATATATATATATATATAAATATATATATATATATTTTTTTTTTCTGAATATTTTCCGATTTTCCAAATATATCAATGATTATAGTTTGCTTGACTTATTAATAATTGTAACAAAATTAGAGACAGCTTTATAATAATTGATGCATATTATTATTAACATAACTCTAAAACTAGTATTTCACTTATTTGTTATTAATTCACTCACTTCCATTCATCGTTTCACTGGTTTATATCTCTCTATTCAGTGTCCTTAACATTTTTCGAAGTAGAATAAAATAGCCTCAGAATTCCAGGGATTACTTTCGTTTTCTTCCCTTGTCTACCTATCCCCTATATCGCCTTTAATATATTCTTTCTCTTGATACGTTTTTTTTTTCTGAATAGAGAAGGTCACTATGGTGTTACATATGGTGTAACTTGACTATTTTTCAGAATCGTAAAATCAGAAACGGCTTGTTTTCAGTCACTGGTCAGAATAAAAAAAAAAACCTCGGAATATATGGAAGGAGCTTAATTAATAATGTAAACATAGCATAGCATAGCGTAGACTGACTGTACATGTCAATGGTTGCTACTCCGTGATTGATCGGAACTGGTAAGAATTGCACTACGATCCAAATGAATAAGGGATGGGAGTTTCCGCTTACTCTCGAAGTGCAATTTTATCAGATCTAATATTATTGATCAATAACGGCGCCGGTCAAGTCCTTACAATCAGTTGGGTTGGGGAAGGAATGTTAGGGTGTAATGATTGTTGCTTCTAGAGACCGAGAATACCTTCACAATCACCACGGGAAGGGTGTTTATTAGTGAGGGAGGAAAAGATCTGGGAGTCACCTCTGGTCGATGAAGCGATCCATGGACAAGGGGGGAATATACGACTTATATTTAAAGCTAGTTTTGTATTTTTTTCTCGAGAAGTTTTTGGTAGAAGCTTTAAAAAATACGTCAACATCTATAATGTCGAACAATTCAAAAGATGTTTTTATTAATGACGAAAACTGAAAATTACATGTATATATTTTAGATTATATGAAACAGGAATAATGCCGACACTTGTAGTGATGAGCTATACATAGTTTGTTTGAAAATTACATATGAGTATTACTGTGCATTTTGTCTTGATATGGTAGAAGTTTTAAAAAATACGTCAACATTCACAATGTCGAACAATTCAAAAGATAATTTTTAATAATGTCAAAGAGAGAAAAATATATGTATATTGAAATTGTATAAGAGAAAAGCATAATGTCGACACTTATAGTGACGAACCATACAAAGTTTGTTTCATTATTACTTAAAAGTTACGCTTTCAAGAAAATATGTGTTATCACAAGCATGAAACGAACTCACCAGTTGGTAATCCATCCTCGACTGAACACAAAACTGACACTGACAGCTAAACTTCTTGGCGTTCCGAAAACAAACCGTCTTGCTTGTGCCTTTCTAAATACCTACCCAGCAAGACGCTCCAAAACAGAAAAAAAACATCTTCTGAGACGAAAACACGCGCGAAACCGTGAGCAAAATCTATCGGACGACGCAAAACCGAACTGTCCTGCTTGGGCTTCACGAAGCACTCTTAATTAAGCAAGCTTAATTAATAATGTAAACAGGGGAAAAATAAGGGTAAGCTCCGAAATTTTGACGAGCCTAGTTTGTCCAATAATTCACTTGGGAAAATGCAAAGTATTCTGGAGAGAGATAATGACAAGTGTTGAACAATCAGTTATACTCTACTTAAACATTGTTGCGAAAAAGTAAGAATTTGTAATATTTTGTTTGTTTGCACTATTAGTATTTTTTAACACCATTATATACTTTTACCGACCTTAACACCTGAACATATCATCAGTTTCTTCCAAAAGCGTTACGTAATTTAAAGATAGAGTAGAACCATTTTACGTTTGTTTGGCACTGTGAGTGACGCATGTTTTTTGGCAATACAACTGTCTCTTATATTGTGTTATTTTTTATTTAATTATTTGTTGTAACTAAAATTAACAAGCATACAAACAGTATATATCAGTTCCATGACAGGTTCGAAAAAAAAATAAAAAATTAATGAAAAACGGTAAAGTGGCAAAATATTTTTAAATTGGACCCTTACTGGCTATACTATTGCTTCATTCATGGCAATCTATTGAAAAAAAAAATGCATGTCTTCAATGCCACAATGGTCGGAAAAAACGAAGTTTGGCCAAAACTAGTTTTATCGCCTAAATCGATAAAATATGTAATCTGAATATATTATTTGGCATTTTTATTGTTTCAGAAGGGGTTACTCACATATAACGTAACTTATTTTTTTAAAGTTTTTTTTTTATTATAATGCAATCAAATTTGGCTGAAAGCACAAAATTTGTTTTCATTTTAACGAGTTTGATCAAAATATGTATGAAGAGTGGTTAAATATATTTTATATCAACTTTGTATGAAAAATATCGTCAAAATGTATGAAAATACTGAATTATTCAAATAGCTCTAACTTGCAAATCAGCAAATTTCTGCAAAAAATTTAAACCTTTTTTGTAAGTTCTAAGGGTGTATTTTAAAGTGCAATATTCGAAATAGCGGCGACATGACGCGACAAGAGTTGTTTTTCATGTTCAAAATCACCAAAATTACTAAAGTGTAATATTGAACAGTATTAAAGCTTCAACCAAATATTTTTTTCCATCTTCATGCTCGATAAAAGTGTTGAACCATAAGCTTTCAGATAGTGCGTAACTTTGGGAAAATATTGCATTCCTTAAATATGAATTTTGTATTTTATTTTATTGTTACATTTTTCAATTTTTTGACTTCAGTCAGTTTGACGTCATAAAAGTCAAAGAAATTTAAATTTTAGTACAATTTCAATTAAGAATCATAATAATATAATACATGAGGTATATTTTAAAATGATAAAAACCATAAAAATTTCCAAAAATATTTTTTTGGTAGTTTTGGCCGCTCCTTTATATGGAGCCCGACCATTGTGCAATGTAAGAAATAAGAAAACCAGTCGGAGCAGATTTATTCCACTAAACGAATAAACTAGTTTTTTCTCTCTCCTGTTGAAATAAACGACTACCAAACAAGGCTATTCGCTTCACACCGCAGGCTACTGACTGATATTGCTACCACGTCAGCACCTCTCTTTTATTCAATACCTGGGTATCAACATATTCATATTTACAATCTATTTCGGCTACCTCTACAATTCTTACCCAAGACATCTCCACTGTAGGGTGTATGATGTACCTGCTCTCCAAAACTCCTCCTCATCACACAACCTTCAAACCGCCATCTGCCACGCGAGCTCTTTTGTCCACTAAGCTCCTCCTGGCACCGAGCTTCAGCTACCGAAATCCTCCTAGTCGAGCTTTTCCTGGCCAGCTGCACCATCGTCCTCTTGGTCAACCGCGCCGTCCTACGAGCTCCTCCTGACTCTCAGGTTCCTCCAGCTCTTCTGAGCTTGTCGTCCGATCAGCCAGCATCCGCAGCTTGGCCTCCAACTCTTGGGCACCTCGTCCAAGCCACCTCCCGTCCAGGCTCTACCTCCTCACCAAGATTCTGCCTCCTTGTCTAGGCTATGTCTTCTCGTCCAGGTGCTTCCTCGTGGTCCCTTATTAAAGCCGCCTCAGCTTCCTCTTGGCGTTCCTGCATACATCAATCAGCAGCTGCAACACTCTTTACTCAAGCGATAGGTATACATTTACAATTTAACATCCTACACAAGTATCAAGTGTGGAAAAATCTTCCACACTTTTACCTATGACGACAAAACCGAAGATTCTTCTACCTGAGGTGCGACACTACCTCGATTCCAACACTCCTCCTTAGAGTCGCAACCTCAACTCCCGATCGTCTCCTCCTGTCTCGAAACTCCTCCTCGTTCCGAACCTCGTACATGCTTCGTCCTCCATCCGTCCTCCGTTGCGGCCAATCCGTCCAGCCTGAGGTTATCGTGCTGTGCCACGCGGCTTATGCGGCCAATTCTCCTCCAGAACGATACATGTTGTAAGAACACGTTCCTGATAGATTCCGACATCTCGGTCCGAATTATAACCATTAGCGTAACTAGAACTCAATTTCAGAGGGGGCTTGACACATTCGACAAAAAAATCTTCTAAGCAAGGTGCATACTTGGCATAACCTTATTCTTTTTTTAGCCCTGATGAAGGTCCCAAATATGGACCATAACGTTAGCTAGAGACAAATTTGATTGGTTCGATTAGGGGGATAAGACTACCTAACCAATATCATCGCTTTTTTCAATGAAATTTATAAAGTATATATCAGAGTTTGAATTTTGATACAAATAAGCCAATCGAACCATAGTCAGAGAATGTAATAGTTCTTGTATCATAATAGTTCGTGGCCAGGCATGCGAACTGTTAACACTTTCTACCGCCGTTCATCGATTCAGCGAGTCAACCACAACACAAAGCAACAGCAGCACAACAGCTGCCAACGGTTCATACACTGCTTGAATGTTTTTTTTCCTCCTCGATGATCGTTTTCAGACAGCTATCCCGAAGTGAATGATGGGAAAAAATGTTAAATAATTCAACCGCTAATATTACACTTGTGTTATCAATCAACTGAAATCTATTAGCCTAAAAGCAAGAATGACTGTGTCCATTGCGATACATATAAACAAGTTCAATTCTATGCTAGTCGGGCAAAAATGCAAAACCCCGAAAACCGGAACAATTGTGTCACCACTATGCACGAGATTTTTCACATTTGGGTTTGAATAGCAGTTAGGAAGAAGAAGATTACAGTTTTGAAGAGCCGTTACATTTTTTTTTATTTCGAACGGTCATGGCTTGGTTTGGATTTTTTTATGGTCGTGTAAAAAATGTGAATGTAGAGGTGGTAAATGTTTACTTCAGTACTTTTCACATCCCTGTTCGTGGCACATCGCATTTAGAGAGCCCTATAAATGTTGATATTCACTCCCTCGCATGGTATGTGACGAGAAAGCGTTCAAGAGCAACACAGAAGACAATGCACATTGGTCCCAAAGCCATATCTAGGAAGACAAAAATGATTGCGCCTAAACCGTCAATTTTAAATATATGGTGTCTTCGGCAAAGTTTCTCCATATTATTCAGACATTTTTTTCAGAGATGTGAAATTAGGGTGGCTTACATGGTTTACGAGATCAGCACATAAACTTTTTTGCTGACGCATTGCAGGACTACACAATGTTCTATAATGTTTTAGAACAACCGATTTGGAGCAACTTTGCCCAAGAACCCAAATTTCTTTCTCTTATGGTTCGCGAGTTATGATTTTTTTAACAAAAAAGTTAGGGTGGTACTGAAAAATCAGTTTTTTCTTGATAACTTTTCATACGATAATTTCTCGCAAAAACTTTGTTCCGAGCACTTTTAGAACTTTTGATTTCGTAACTTTTTGCCAAAGAAATTACTGTTCTATCTCTTATGGTTACAGAGTTATAAGAAATTTTCTTCGAAAAATGGTTGTTTTCAAAAGCCGATATCTCCGAAAGGCGAAAACGGATTTTCAATCTTTTGTCGGCATTAGAAAGATTATCTTTTTTCATGGTCTTTTCATTCATCTTCTGTTTATGGTGATAAAACTGTGAGGACGTTTTTTGTTTGAAAAGATTGACAAAATTTTGAAAATAATATGTTTTTAACCGAAAATTGTCCATAACTTGAAAAATATTCGAGATAGTTCTTTGACGCCTTCAGCAAAAATGTGCAAAATTGAAAGTTCTGAAAGTGCTTTATACAAAGTGTTCATAAAAAATCAACGCTTTGAGATATATTCACCATAAACCGACTTTTATATGGTAAAGAAAGCGAAAAAAGAGATATTTGCTGGAACAATCGAAATAACTGTATGTAAAGTCATTTAAAATTGAATACACATGTATTGATATCTATGATAGTAAGCGGAATCTAAGGAGTTGAAAAAAGGAAAATTATTTGCTGAAGCAGTTTTCAAGTGATCAAGGCCCACCTTCTGGTTCGTTACCTTAGACAGATATTTGGGATTTATATCTAGCTCTTGTTCAAGATTCATGCACTCTTCAACAGGCGAATGCTGCCCTGACTTATTCGTTGTGGCAGATTTATTGGATTTGATTGAATTGAATGGGATAAGTTGGATGCCCAGATAGAATAATTGCAGATACGTCTATATTTCTATGGGAGGATATCACGGGAAGTAAGGTTGAAGGAATTCTTCAAAGTATACGTTTTGTAATCGTTTAGGGATGATAATATAATAAACGGGACCGGTATTGAACGCATGACCTTCTGCTTAGTAAGCCGAAGCGGTAGCAATTTATAACCAACCACGACATAGATAAGCTGGACAAACATTATGTCGCGTGAAATAACAAGACTTCGTTTATGGATTAATGTTCCATGGATCACTATTAAAACTGCTTCAGCAAATAATTTCCCTAACTCCTTAGATTTCGCTTATTGTGATCGATCTTATTTCATTACATATATATTCAATTTTAAATGACTTTACCTACAGTTATACCGGTTGTTCCAGCAAATATCTCTTTTTTCGCTTTCTTTATCATATAAAATTCGGTATATGGTGAATATATCTTAAAGCGATGATTTTTAATGAATACTTTGTATAAAGCGCTTTCAGAACTTTCAATTTTGCACATTTTTGCTGAAGGCACCAAAGAGCTATCTCGAATATTTTTCAAGTTATGGACAATTTTCGGTTAAGAAACATATTATTTTTTCAAAATTTTGTCAATCTTTTCAAACTAAAAACGTCCTCACAGTTTTTTCACCATAAACAGAGAAAAAGATAATCTTTCTAATGCCGACAAAAGATTGAAAATCCGTTTGCGCCTTTCGGAGATATTGGCATTTGAAAACAACCATTTTTTCGAAGAAAATTTTTGATAACTCTGTTACCATGAGAGATAGAACAGTAATTTCTTTGGCAAAAAGTTGCGCAATCAAAAGTTCTAAAAGTGCTCGGAACAAAGTTTTTGCGAGAAATTATCGTATGAAAAGTTATCAAGAAAAAACTGATTTTTCAGTACCACCCTATTTTTTTTGTTAAAAAAACGGTCGATACCTTTGTAAAATAATAACAACCGGTTAAAAAATAAAAAACGCAGTTCATAAATAAATGATCATGTGTGGCTTATCGGGGAGAAATACACATGATATGGACAAACCATCCATGATTGTGTAATGATTCCCCAATAATATAAGCCATCGATCGATAGAACCTGCTTGATCGCCAAACAGTATTAGGGCGCTTGAAACCTCCTTCCTTTTGGCTGTCTTGGTAGTGTCATTCTCAAAACACACCCAAGCCGTTCCCATAGGGGACGTTAGCCACAAGAAAGTGACGTTTCAAGTAATACTGTTTCATATGGTATGCCCTCTTCAACATCTAATCCAATTTCTCTCGCCGTTCCCTTACGGTATCTATCCATCTAGTATTCATTGCTTTCTTCTCCATGCTCCCTCTTACTTCGAGCAAAATAGACCGATATGCCGATAAATAAATTCAAAATAAAAATCATAACTCGCGAACCATAAGAGATAGAAATTTGGGTTTTTTGGCAAAGTTGCTCCAAATCGGTTGTTCTAAAACATTGTAGAACATTGTGTAGTTCTAAATGCGTCAGCAAAAAAGTTTATGTGCTGATCTCGTAAACCATATGGGCCATAATTTCACATATCTGAAAAAAAAAGTCTGAAAAATATGGAGAAACTTTGCCGAAGACACCATATATTTAAAATTGACGGTTTAGGCGCAATCGTTTTTGTCTTCCTAGATATGGCTTTGGGACCAATGTGCAACGGTATCGAGTCATTCGGATGATTAATGCTTCACTTAAAATTGGTAATAATTGTTATATTTTCTAGTAAAACAACCTTAAGCAACCTAATTATAATTTTCTTGCGGAATAATTGAACGGCACATTTTTCCGAACGGAAAAGTGACAGCTAAATTTGATTTGTACGGCAGGCGTTACCGACGTTATGAAATCAGCTCTACTTATCAGCAGCGTAGTCAGGCTACTGAGCTATCCGCAAAGCAAAAATTCCATGCTCACTAGCGCCGTCTGGTGGCGTAATTCCATATCAGAATGACCACCGCATGTCAGCTCTTGAGCTACTGAACTGAAGAAAGCTACTAAACTGAAGACACCAACCTTCCAAAACATCAGGATCTAGAGATGTCATATGATACAATATTTTGCATTCTTATCTCTCATGTATCGTATAGTGCAAGTCAGAAAAAGCACCCCTACCGGCCAAGTTCTCAACTAAAAGGATGATCCTCTACTCCTAAAGGTAGATCGTACTTTGCACTGAAACTTCGCCGAAGACAGTACTTTGCTTTTTCTTTGGCATATGCGAAAGGCAAAGTGATGAAATCCCAAACACTGAATATATCTTTTCGTATTTTTTCCATAATTCATTTCGTTAACCTTCCGCGGATGTTAAGAAAAACAACTTAATAAGATACTGGGGTCATTATGACCCAGAAATGTATACCCCTATAAGTCAGCGAAATATCAACCGAATAATGAAATTTATGCCGCATTCGAAAGATATACTCCTCAAGATTCTGTACACTACCTGGAATACCGGTTCCGGATCCAGTGGCCACTGGGAATCGGCTACGAAGGGGTCCATGTTGGCCAAGTGGAATTCCAGTACACTCAGTCCAGAAATCTGCAGTCATCACCAAATTGTATAAGATGCAGGCCATATAGGAATATACTGTCTTCAGCAAACTTGCTTCGGGGACCAAGAACTTCCACATGGGATACAATTTAGTTCAGAACTTGACCACTGCGTGGCGCTAGCGTCGATATGAACTTCCGGTAGGGGCTAATTATGCGATAACACGAGATTGCGAACACATAGAAGGATGCTGTCTTCGGCAAAGTTGCTCAGAAGGATAAGCACTTCCACATAAGATACAATTTAGTTCAGAACTTGACCACTGCGTGGCGCTAGCGTCGATATGAACTTCCGGTAGGGGCTAATTATGCGATAACACGAGATTGCGAACACATAGAAGGATGCTGTCTTCGGCAAAGTTGCTCAGAAGGATAAGCACTTCCACATGGGATACAATTTAGTTCAGAACTCGACCACCGCGTGGCGCTAGTGTCGATATGAACTTCCGGTAGGTGCTAATTATGCGATAACTCGAGATTGCGAGCACATAGAAAGATGCAGTCTTCGGCAAAGTTGCTCAGGAGGATAAAGACTTCCACATAAGATACAACTTAGTTTAAAACTCGACCACCGCGTGGCGCTAGCGTCGATATGAACTTCCGGTAAGGGCTAATTATGCGATAACACGAGATTGCGAACACATAGAAGGATGCTGTCTTCGGCAAAGTTGCTCAGAAGGATAAGCACTTCCACATAAGATACAATTTAGTTCAGAACTTGACCACTGCGTGGCGCTAGCGTCGATATGAACTTCCGGTAGGGGCTAATTATGCGATAACACGAGATTGCGAACACATAGAAGGATGCTGTCTTCGGCAAAGTTGCTCAGAAGGATAAGCACTTCCACATAAGATACAATTTAGTTCAGAACTCGACCACTGCATGGCGCTAGCGTCGATATGAACTTCCGGTAAGGGCTAATTATGCGATAACTCGAGATTGCGAGCACATAGAAAGATGCAGTCTTCGGCAAAGTTGTTCAGGAGGATAAGGACTTCCACATAAGATACAACTTAGTTTAAAACTCGACCACCGCGTGGCGCTAGCGTCGATATGAACTTCCGGTAAGGGCCAATAATGCGATAACACGAGATTGCGAACACATAGAAGGATGCTGTCTTCGGCAAAGTTGCTCAGAAGGATAAGCACTTCCACATAAGATACAATTTAGTTCAGAACTTGACCACTGCGTGGCGCTAGCGTCGTTATAAACTTCCGGTAAGGGCTAATTATGCGATAACACGAGATTGCGAACACATAGAAGGATGCTGTCTTCGGCAAAGTTGCTCAGAAGGATAAGCACTTCCACATAATATACAATTTAGTTCAGAACTTGACCACTGCGTGGCGCTAGCGTCGATATGAACTTCCGGTAAGGGCTAATTATGCGATAACTCGAGATTGCGAGCACATAGAAAGATGCAGTCTTCGGCAAAGTTGTTCAGGTGGATAAGGACTTCCATATAAGATACAACTTAGTTTAGAACTCGACCACCGCGTGGCGCTAGTGTCGATATGAACTTCCGGTAAGGGCCAATAATGCGATAACACGAGATTGCGAACACATAGAAGGATGCTGTCTTCGGCAAAGTTGCTCAGAAGGATAAGCACTTCCACATAAGATACAATTTAGTTCAGAACTTGACCACTGCGTGGCGCTAGCGTCGTTATAAACTTCCGGTAAGGGCTAATTATGCGATAACACGAGATTGCGAACACATAGAAGGATGCTGTCTTCGGCAAAGTTGCTCAGAAGGATAAGCACTTCCACATAATATACAATTTAGTTCAGAACTTGACCACTGCGTGGCGCTAGCGTCGATATGAACTTCCGGTAAGGGCTAATTATGCGATAACTCGAGATTGCGAGCACATAGAAAGATGCAGTCTTCGGCAAAGTTGTTCAGGTGGATAAGGACTTCCATATAAGATACAACTTAGTTTAGAACTCGACCACCGCGTGGCGCTAGTGTCGATATGAACTTCCGGTAGGGGCTGTTCGAGAGAATAAGGAATTAGTCAAGAACATACGTTCAAAATTTACCCAGCATGTGGTGCTAGCGTCTATATATATTTCCAGAAGGAACTCTTTCTTGAAGATTTTATCTTCGGCAAAGTTGTTCAGTTTTTTTTTTAATTCTGCGTTTTTAATTCCGCGTGACGCTCGTCATTATATTGCTCTTATATGATACGAACTACACGATCCGACATGAAATATATGTTACGATATAAACTACAGTCGACTCTCCATAACACAATATTCAAGGGACCATCGACTTCAAGAATTATCGAATAATAGAATATACCGACACAAAATCAAAGGAACAAATTTCTGTATTTCCAATATTTTTTTTTATCATTTTTGTAAGAAAACAATATTATTTTATTGATAGTATTTTACAAACTATTATTTGAAAACTTTTTTTGAAGTGCTCGAAAAATCACGTTATTTTTACTGACAATAGTTTTTATCATTTTCATGTCATTACAACTTGTAAGTATTTATTCACCTTCAAACAATAATTAGATCACGTATCCCCAAAAAAGAAAAAAAAATAAATATATATCGAGTTATGGAGAGAAATTCACATCTCACGTAACATCAACTTGTGGAGGTATCGAGTTACAGAAATATCGACTTATGGAGAGCACAATGTATGGAAATTCGAAGGAACCGGAAAATCCATCTTGCTATAGAGTAAATCGGGTTATAGAATATCGAGTTGTAGAGAGTCGATTGTATATAATATAAAATGAGCTCTATGATATGATATGAACTATATTGTAGTCACTTCTAAAATTCCAACAAGAGTTCAGATACAGATAACGTCATGAAGTTGCAAAAAAAAAATTACTTCTAGTTTTCTTTAGAAGCTGTAGCAGTAACTGTGCACTTTTGTTTTTAATTGGATTCGGAGGAATCTTATGACTTTATACCAGTATTTCCTTCCGAATTTCCTCCAAAAAGTTATCTGGATCTCAAGACGTAGTTCACTTCGGAGTTATTCAAAGGATATAGTCCAGTAACCTTAAATGATTTGTATGATGGATTCTACAGTTATTTACCGAGAGCTCATCCGATGGAATACAAACTCATGCCCTTCTGTCCTCATCCTCTAAAATATCTCCAGAGACTCCCCCAGAGATTTCTCCAGGAAATCTTTCGAAGATTCCTCCGAGAATTTTACCAGAAAATAATCCAAACTATTCTTTACCTTAATCTCTACATTGATTTCTTCATGGGTTCCCTAGATCTTTTGCCAGAGATTCTTTCAGGAAGAACTTTTGTTCGCCATGCATGGAATAGCTTCCTCCAGGGAGTTGACACGGAATTTTTACAAGGGTTCCTACACGAAAAAATATGTATAAGGATTTCTTTAGAGATTTCGCAAAGGTTTCCAGCAGAAATGACTTTAGTGATTCCTTCATACATTCCTCCAGAAAAATCTTTATTGGGATTCTTTCAGGAATTTTCCCAAAGAATTCCTCCAGGATTCGTTTCAGGATACTTCGAAATCTCTCCGGAGATTTCTCCAGGGATTTTTTAAGTTATTTCTTCTGGTATTCCTCTATAGAATTTTCCACAGACTTTTGCAAGGATTCCTCCAGGAAAGTGTCTACAAGGATTCTTGCTCAGATATCTTCAAGGCTTTCTCCAGGAATTTCTCCAGGAGTAACACCTAAAACAATTTCTTCAAGGATTACTAAAGATGTTTCTCTAGTGATATCTTCAGAATTTCTTCCGAGGATTCCTCGACGGATACATACAAAGATATCCCCAAGCAGTTCTCTTGAGGTTCGTTCAGAAATTATTCCGGGATTCCTCCAGGGATGATTCTATGAGGAAATTGTACAAGGATTCCACAAGGAATTTCTGCAGGTCTTCTAAAACTCACGAATTCCTCAAGGAAATTACATGAAACGCCTTAAGAATTTCTCAAGATAATCTTCCAGGGATTCCCCAAGAATTCCTCAAGGGATTCGTACTGGGTCTCCAATAATATTCCATGGATTCCCCCAAGAATTCTTCTTGAAATTTGTCTAGAGATTCTCCCATTAATTATTAGAATATTATCAGAACTTATGCTAAAAACTTCTCCATGGATTTCATTAAAAAATCTCTACATATCCTCCAGTAAAATCTCTATATAATTTTTTTTTTGAAAATCTATTCATGGATATCTTTAGATATTTCTCCTTAGATATTTCTCCTTAGATTTTTCGAGAAATTTTTCCATTTAAATATTCCTATAAGGATTCTTCCAGGGATTTATCCAGCAAAAAATCTACAGGGGTTTTTCCAGGGATTTCTCTAGCG
This sequence comes from Aedes aegypti, assembly GCF_002204515.2. Taxonomy (NCBI): domain Eukaryota; kingdom Metazoa; phylum Arthropoda; class Insecta; order Diptera; family Culicidae; genus Aedes; species Aedes aegypti. The sequence continues at coordinate 347,156,774 of NC_035108.1, forward strand.
ATTCCACTAGCAAAATTTCTATACGATTCTTCCTAGGATACCTCCAAGGATTCATCAGTGATTCCTCCAAAGATGTCTCCAAGTGTCATTCATGGATGCCTACACTGCCCATAACTGCATAACAGTTACATTCGACATTTTTGACAAATTGGAGTTAATACCATGGAGAGTCATCAAATGATAAATACCTTCGATCAACTAACTGAAATCTGTGAGATTGTTCTAGAAAATTCGAAAAAAATACCAAGTTTTTTTTGTCACATTGGTAATTATAACCGCATAACAGTAACATTGAGATTATACATGAGCCTCGTAATGTAACAGCAATGAAGTTTCTACCAGAATTATTTTCTGACTATTCACCTAGTATGCGATATGAGTTGTACAAAATATCAGCCACAAATAAGCACTCTTGAGTTCCTGGTAATTTTTAGAAATTTCAGTTTCCTCCCATACTGCCATGAAATGTACACTTGGTATTCCATTTACTCAATGCCTACTATTGTCGAATGTTACAAATATCATAACTGCAGTACAGGAGTCTATCCAAAGACTACTACAGAGATTTCTCTATGCAAATCTTTCCAGGAATTCCTGCAGAGATTTCTCCAGCTTTTTCTTCAGGAATTTCTCCAAGGATCGCTTCAGAAAAATCTCTACATGGTTTCCTGTAGATATCGTTTCAGGAATGAACTGGTAGAGATTTGACTGTACATATAAATGAAATATGAGTTTCGTCTACGCAGTTGAAAAAAAATAAAGACTGCGTAACTGAAAAGCATATATGATGTTCCGGGGATTTTTGTAAGGAATTCCTCCAGAGCTTTCCTCGAGAATCCCTTCTTGGGCTCTTGCAAGAATTTCTCCAGCGATCCCTATAAGAACTCATAAAATAATTTCTTGTAAAATTCTCAATTGAATGGTAGAATCTCTGGAATTCCTGGAGCGATCCCTGCAGGAAATCTTAGGAATAAATCCTAGAGGAATCTTGAGAGGACTACCAGTGGAATGTCTGAAGAATTCACTGTGGAAAAATTTTAAGTAATCCTTGAAGAAATGTTACTTAGAGAAACCTCTGACATTCTGCAGAAATCTCTGTAGAGATCTTCTTGGAGGAATCCTTAGGGGAATCTCTTATTTTTTATTAGAGGAATGTCAGGAGAAATCGCTTGAAGAATCTTAGGAAGAATCGCTGGAGAAGTGCTTGAAGTAATCTATGCAATAATTCCTGGAAAAGTTCCCTGAAGATGGATTAATTCCCGGAGAAATCTATCTGGAGTGAGTTCTTCAGAGTTGCTACAAATCCCTCACAGGTGTTTTTTTTTATTGAATTTTTCTACGATCTGTTTTAAAAATTGTTTTCGGTATTTCTCAAGTTATTATTTTTGGTGTCTGTTTTTTTTTCTAAAGGATAATTTTGAATTTTCTCAAAAGGATTTTTTTAAAACACTTCAGAGTACTTTTTAATAATGCGCCCCAATGAAGCTATTTCTGGAATTCCTCCAGCTGTTCTTTCTAGTATTAGTCCATAAGATATTTCCAACATTCGTTCGAGTTTATGTATGAATTCCTCCACGGTCATTTAATCAATTGTTCCAGAAATCTACTGAAGGTCTCCTCGAAGCTCTACATGAGTCTAATTTTATTCTTCTAATACTTTATTATGGAATTCTACGAAAAATTTGGATTATTGGGATTTTTTCATTGGTGTTTGCGAAATTGCTTATTTTTTTTACAAATCTTCTTTCAAGATAATCTGACGAAGTTTTTCTGAGTTCTTCCTGGCAATATTGTTATAATACAAAACCTTTATGCAAATTCTTGTACGCAAGATTTGTTGAAATTTCTGCAGAAGCTGATTCTAAAGAAATGTCCAGAAGTTAACGAAGAGCCGGACCGGAGGAGTGGAAGGAAGGGGTAATCTGCCCCATCTACAAGAAAGGCGACAATTTAGATTGTGAGAACTTTCGAGCGATCACCATTCTAAATGCGGCCTACAAAGTATTATCCCAGATCATCTTCCGTCGTCTGTCACCCGTAGTAAACGAGTTCGTGGGAAGTTATCAAGTCGGCTTCGTTGACGGCCGATCGACAACGGACCAGATCTTTACTGTACGGCAAATCCTCCAAAAATGTCGTGAATACCAGGTCCCAACGCATCACCTTTTCATCGATTTCAAGGCGGCATACGACAGTATCGACCGCGTAGAGCTATGGAAAATCATGGACGAGAACAGCTTTCCCGGGAAGCTCACGAGACTGATAAGAGCGACAATGGAAGGTGTGTAAAATTGTGTGAAGGTTTCAGGCGAACACTCCAGTTCGTTTGGATCCCACCGGGGACTACGACAAGGTGATGGACTTTCGTGCCTGTTGTTCAATATTGCGCTAGAAGGTGTTATGCGGAGAGCCGGGCTTAACAGCCGGGGTACGGTTTTTACGAGATCCAGTCAATTTGTTAGCTTCGCGGATGATATGGACATCGTCGGCCGAACATTTGAAAAGGTGGCAGACCTGTACACCCGCCTGAAATGCGAGGCAGCAAAAGTTGGACTGGTGGTGAATGCGGCCAAGACAAAGTACATGCTAGCTGGTGGGGCCGAGCGCGACAGGGCTCGCCTAGGTAGCAGTGTTACGATAGACGGGGATACGTTCGAGGTGGTCGACGAGTTCGTCTACCTTGGATCCTTGCTGACGGCTGACAATAACGTTAGCCGTGAAATACGGAGGCGCATCATCAGTGGAAGTCGGGCCTACTATGGCCTCCAGAAGAAGCTGCGGTCAAAAAAGATTCACGCCCGCACCAAATGTACCATGTACAAAACGCTCATAAGGCCAGTAGTCCTCTACGGGCATGAAACGTGGACGATGCTCGAGGAGGACCTGCAAGCACTTGGAGTCTTCGAACGTCGGATGCTTAGGACGATCTTCGGCGGTGGGCAGGAGAACGGTGTGTGGCGGCGAAGGATGAACCACGAGCTCGCCCAACTTTACGGCGAACCCAGTATCCAGAAGGTGGCCAAAGCTGGAAGGATACGATGGGCAGGGCATGTTGCAAGAATGCCGGACAGCAACCCTGCAAAGATGGTATTGGCTTCGGATCCGGTTGGTACAAGAAGGCGTGGAGCGCAGCGAGCTAGGTGGGCGGATCAAGTGCGTATCGATTTGGCAAGCGTGGGGCAGAAGCGAGGATGGAGAGATGCGGCCACGAACCGAGTATTGTGGCGTGAAATTGATGATTCAGTGTTATCTGTGTAGATGTTAACTAAATAAATGAATGAAGTTAACGAAGAAGAATGTTTTATGTTGACGTTACTATCCTGTTAATTATTTTTACTTACGCAAAAATAATTGATTCTGAATCAAATCAACTACTTCAGCACTAAATTTTACGTTAAATCAAATTCACACACTCTATTGATTTTACAGTGATACCTCCATGACTCGATATCGACTCATGGAACCATAGTAAAAACAAACTGTCATGGTTACTATGATGGTCCCTAGAAGCAGCTATCCAAAGGAATGCTGTTCCATGAACCGATATTTCCATGAGTCGATGGTCCCTTCAATATCAACAGGTTTTTACTGTACTATAAACTTTTATTTATCTCAATAATTATATTGATAATTATCACTATCAGAACACATTCACATCTTGATACTTCAAGTCATGCTCGCAAATCTACTTACTCTAACTTGCGAAGAATAGTGTAGGTGATAAGATAATCACAAGATAATCAAGCAGAGGATTACGTTCAAATTAAAGTTTATGACGTGCATTTTTTTAAGTAGGGGTAAGAAAATGTAGGAAGTTTCTTATGAAATGTGCTCAAGAGTTTCTTTCGAAATTCTATCTCTTATTTCTTCTAGGGTTACGCCCCAGAATTTTTTTCGGGGACATCCTTATAAATTATCTCCTAGGAGAGACACCCATAGTACTCCTCAAGGCGTAAGTTTATCAATTTATTTATTTATCCAATAATTTTAAAAATTACTCCTTAAATTACTGTTTGGGTCTTTTTGGAGTTTCTCACGAATTTCTTTCAGCAATTTGTTTCTTTGTTTTCATTAAAAATTAGCCACGCGGTGGTCAAGTTCTGAACTTAATTGTGTCTTATGTGGAAGTCCTCATCCTCCTAAGCAACTTTGCCGAAGACCGCATCCTTCTATGTGCTCGCAATCTCAAGTTATCGCATAATCAGCCCTTATGTGGAAGTGCTTATCCTTCTGAGCAACTTTGCCGAAGACAGCATCCTTCTATGTGTTCGCAATCTCGAGTTATCGCATAATTAGCCCCTACCGGAAGTTCATATCGACGCTAACGCCACGCGGTGGTCGAGTTCTGAACTAAATTGAATCCCATGTGGAAGTGCTTATTCTACTGAGCAACTTTGCCAAAGACAGCATCCTTCTATGTGCTCGCAATCTCGAGTTATCGCATAATTAGCCTCTACCGGAAGTTCATATCGACGCTAGCACTACGCAGCGTTCGAGTTCTGAACTAAATTGTATCTTATGAGGAAGTGCTTATTCTCCTGAGCAACTCTGCCAAAGACAGCATCCTTCTATGTGCTCGCAATCTCGAGTTATCGCATAATTAGCTCCTACCGGAAGTTCATATCAACGCTAGCACCACGCAGCGGTCGAGTTCTGAACTAAATTGTATCTCATGTGTAAGTGCTTATCCTCCTGAGCAACTTTGTCGAAGACAGCATCCTTCTATGTGCTCGCAATCTCAAGTTATCGCATAATCAGCCCTTATGTGGAAGTGCTTATCCTTCTGAGCAACTTTGCCGAAGACAGCATCCTTCTATGTGTTCGCAATCTCGAGTTATCGCATAATTAGCCTCTACCGGAAGTTCATATCGACGCTAACGCCACGCAGTGGTCGAGTTCTGAACTAAATTGTATCTTATGAGGAAGTGCTTATTCTCTTGAGCAACTCTGCCAAAGACAGCATCCTTCTATGTGCTCGCAATCTCGAGTTATCGCATAATTAGCCTCTACCGGAAGTTCGTATCGACGCTAGCGCCACGCGGTGGTCGAGTTCTGAACTAAATTGTATCTCATGAGGAAGTGCTTATCCTCCTGAGCAACTTTGCCGAAGACAGCATCTTTCTATGTGTTCGCAATCTCGAGTTATCGCATAATTAGCCTCTACCGGAAGTTCATATCGACGCTAGCACCACGCAGCGGTCGAGTTCTGAACTAAATTGTATCTCATGTGCTTATCCTCCTGAGCAACTCTGTTGAAGACAGCATCCTTCTATGTGTTCGCAATCTCGAGTTATCGCATAATCAGCCCTTACCGGAAGTATATATCGACGCTAGCGCCACGCAGTGGTCGAGTTCTGAACTAAATTGTATCTTATGAGGAAGTGCTTATCCTCCTGAGCAACTTTGCCAAAGACAGCATCCTTCTATGTGCTCGCAATCTCGAGTTATCGCATAATTAGCTCCTACCGGAAGTTCATATCAACGCTAGCACCACGCAGCGGTCGAGTTCTGAACTAAATTGTATCTCATGTGTAAGTGCTTATCCTCCTGAGCAACTTTGCCGAAGACAGCATCTTTCTATGTGTTCGCAATCTCGAGTTATCGCATAATTAGCCTCTACCGGAAGTTCATATCGACGCTAGCACCACGCAGCGGTCGAGTTCTGAACTAAATTGTATCTCATGTGCTTATCCTCCTGAGCAACTCTGTTGAAGACAGCATCCTTCTATGTGCTCGCAATCTCGAGTTATCGCATAATCAGCCCTTACCGGAAGTATATATCGACGCTAGCGCCACGCAGTGGTCGAGTTCTGAACTAAATTGTATCTTATGTGGAAGTGATTATCCTTCTGAGCAACTTTGCCGAAGACAGCATCCTTCTATGTGTTCGCAATCTCGAGTTATCGCATAATTAGCCTCTACCGGAAGTTCATATCGACGCTAACGCCATGCAGTGGTCGAGTTCTGAACTAAATTGTATCTTATGAGGAAGTGCTTATTCTCCTGAGCAACTCTGCCAAAGACAGCATCCTTCTATGTGTTCGCAATCTCGAGTTATCGCATAATTAGCCTCTACCGGAAGTTCATATCGACGCTAACGCCATGCAGTGGTCGAGTTCTGAACTAAATTGTATCTTATGAGGAAGTGCTTATTCTCCTGAGCAACTCTGCCAAAGACAGCATCCTTCTATGTGTTCGCAATCTCGAGTTATCGCATAATTAGCCTCTACCGGAAGTTCATATCGACGCTAACGCCATGCAGTGGTCGAGTTCTGAACTAAATTGTATCTTATGAGGAAGTGCTTATCCTCCTGAGCAACTTTGCCAAAGACAGCATCCTTCTATGTGCTCGCAATCTCGAGTTATCGCATAATTAGCCTCTACCGGAAGTTCGTATCGACGCTAGCGCCACGCGGTGGTCGTGTTCTGAACTAAATTGTATCTCATGAGGAAGTGCTTATCCTCCTGAGCAACTTTGCCGAAGACAGCATCTTTCTATGTGTTCGCAATCTCGAGTTATCGCATAATTAGCCTCTACCGGAAGTTCATATCGACGCTAGCACCACGCAGCGGTCGAGTTCTGAACTAAATTGTATCTCATGTGTAAGTGCTTATCCTCCTGAGCAACTCTGTCGAAGACAGCATCCTTATATGTGCTCGCAATCTCGAGTTATCGCATAATCAGCCCTTACCGGAAGTATATATCGACGCTAGCGCCACGCAGTGGTCGAGTTCTGAACTAAATTGTATCTTATGTGGAAGTGATTATCCTTCTGAGCAACTTTGCCGAAGACAGCATCCTTCTATGTGTTCGCAATCTCGAGTTATCGCATAATTAGCCTTTACCGGAAGTCCATATCGACGCTAGCGCCACGCGGTGGTCGAGTTTTAAACTAAGTTGTATCTTATGTGGAAGTGCTTATCCTCCTGAACAACTTTGCCGAAGACTGCATCTTTCTATGTGCTCGCAATCTCGAGTTATCGCATAATTAGCACCTACCGGAAGTTCATATCGACACTAGCGCCACGCAGTGGTCAAGTTCTGAACTAAATTGTTTCCCATGTGGAAGTTCTTGGTCCCCGAAGCAAGTTTGCTGAAGACAGTATATTCCTATATGGCCTGCATCTTATACAATTTGGTGATGACTGCAAATTTCTGGACTGAGTGTACTGGAATTCCACGTGGCCAACATGGTCCCCTTCGTAGCCGATTCCCAGTGGCCACTGGATCCGGAACCGGTATTCCAGGTAGTGATCAGAATCTCGAGGAGTATATCTTTCGAATGCGGCATAAATTTCATTATTCGGTTGATATTTCGCTGATTTATAGGGGTATACATTTCTGGGTCATAATGACCCCAGTATCTTATTAAGTTGTTTTTTTGTGGCGCCATCTTAGAATCACCTTAAGAAAAAAATTTTTTGGTCTTGCGCTTCGTTTCCACAAAATATTAAAAGTCAGGGAATTTCAGAAAGATCCGTTTGATAACAACAGAGATATTGCAGGTTGAAATTCGATTTTGGGTCATTATGACCCCAGTATCTAACTAAGGTTAAACAGTATTCCGTACATATTACACTATTTTCATTCAACGTACGAATTATTTGTACTTGACAGAATTTCGCGATTCAGCTACTTTATGAAATATTCGTAAGATGCACGATTCACAGATTCGTTTTCGATATTTTTGCTTTTGTCTTTCATTCACGCTACTCGCACTGGATGGAGATTCTCGAATTATGGTATACAACATGCTTCAGCAAATTTATCAACCATTCAATTTCAAGAAAATTTACATAAAAAGTTATTTTGCAGCTCTTAAATTTGCCGATTTATAGCTTTTTCCTATGTTCACATACGGTGGTCCATAGATATCTGATATTTTGGCTCCAATGTTTTTAATTCTAATATTTCATCAAAGTAGTATATGAACTACTATTAGAAATTTTAAAAAATACGTACATTTGGTGAGTGAAGGAACTCGGTATCTCGTTTCGTAGTTGTATTCCTCGCAAAAATACGTCTACTCTGATTGGGGCAAATAAATAAAATATAATTTGACGGCATTCAACCGACAAAATGATTTGCTTTATTTTATCAAAAAATAAGATGGGTTACTTCTCTATCTTCAATAAAATGCCTTGAGAAACAAAAACTTTTATCATACGAACATCTATGATTTTTAAACTAAAATAGTTATTAACAATTGTTAGCATGTGATAAAAACGATATGAAAAAAAAAATATTTAAAAACCAAAACAGTTTTTGTCATTTTTTTTTCTAAAAATATAGCATTTTATTATTGAACAAGGATGGACCATAATATAACATAAACAATTTAATCAACTTTCTTATTTGTTAAAATACTGATATATACCCTTTGGCAAAGTTTTGTTTCCCTAAATAGTTTCCATGAAGCTTACAATTCGACCGATTTGGAGCATTTTTCCCCAGTCAACGTAGGGTGCTCTAAGAAACTACGCTATTTAATTTATGGTTTTCTAATGTTAACTTTTTTCAAAATAGTCTATAAAGTACTTCTAGAACTTGAAAGTACGCAAATTTTCATACAAAAAATTATTGATATATTTGATATTTTGATATTTGATAGATTTTCTGAAAAAAAGTTTTTCAAGGCAGTTTACTAGAACACATTTTTTACATTTAAAATAATACATCTGTATTTTTTGATACAATATAGAAAATCATTTTATCTTTCAAATGTCATCCAAAATATTTTATTTGATTGCCCCAATCAGATATATTGACAATCAAAGTAGGCGTGTTTTTGTGCGAAAAACTACGATAATTCCTAAACGGAAAAATAGGAGTTCCTTCACTCACCAAAACACGATTTTTTTTTTTAATTTTTAAAATTAGTTCATAGACTGCTTTGGTGGTATATCAGAAATAAAAACTCTGGAGCCAAAAAAACAGTTTTCTATGGACCACCTTATGTTAACATAGGAAAAAAATAAAATCGATAAAATATAGAGCTGAACAAAATCTTTTTTGGCATAGTTTTTCGTGAAATTGTATGGTCTACAACTTTTCTGAAGCATGTATACCATAATTACAAATAAGAACGTTGGCTATTTCAATTCTATGAAAATGCGGATCACCCTTTTTTGAATAACATAAAAAAATGTTGTGAAAAATATTTTTTTAAACAACTTTGAGGAAAATAGTTTTTATTTAATGTTTCTTTCTAAAGCTCTAAATGCCTCTTCCGTGTTTGTCTTCTTCCTGAACCATAGTGCACTGGTACAATAACATCGTCAGTAATATAACAAAACTATGTATCATTTTGCCAATGTTTTTTTTTTTTCGTTGGGAAAATAATAGAAAATCCGTATTGAATGCGTGCTGCTTACACGTAAAAATAAGGCTAAAATGTAGATTTATTTCAAAATAAATTGAAAAAAAAAAACCAAAGCTTGAATATCTCTCAATAATTGTTTTTCTCCAAACCTTGGGAAAATAACTACGTCGATTTGGAAAAGAAAACGAGAATTGTTGAGTATTACGAAACTGATCGTTTGCTCTACGAAATCATTCGTTTTTTTCTGCAACGAAATATTTTCGTAGAATAAAGCACCAAAATACCGGCTGAACAAAAAGAACGATGCCGCATGTGAATGTGTGCGTGTACGAGGACCAATCCACCGGTGTATTAAATTTATTCGGACGCTTCTGAATGACAGCTAGATTTTCTTCGAGCTCAGTTTACTGCTCCCGAGTATAGTTCCCGGTTTCGTAGTTGTGTAGTGCTTCCAGGTTCCAGGTTCCGGATTCATTTATCAGATCTGTGGCAACCGATCGTGGTATCGGTGGATTCCTATCCAGGTCATCGTCCTCTGATCCAGTACCGTGGTAAGTTCCGGCAGGATCAAAATCTTTTCAATTCTTACCATCAAACTCATTTTTTTTACCAGCTCTATTTCGGTTCCTTCGGATTGCGTCTGCGGTTGCCGACCTGATTGCAGATTTCCCTCAGCAAAAAGCGATCACTTTTCCGGGAAGTAGCAGAGAGATCTTAGATCCAGCCACATATCTTCGTCGCCAGTCCAGAGTTCACCAACAGTCAACTTTGCTTCCGTGCCATCAACCTCATCACCACCCACTGTCGCCGGTTACCGCGTAGGAACTGGTCCAGATTTCCTTCACCACAGGCAGGTCAGCGTTTACCGTGTCGGAAAAATCTAGAAGTCTTCTGCTATAAATAAGTTTTTTTCTCTATTATTGAATGTTTGTTTTAAGTATATATATTCTAAGAAGTCGTGTTGTTTGGCACATTTTATTAAAGAGCGTGGGTTCGATTCACGCCTCAGAAATCTCTTCCTGAGGTATGTTTTCCAACTGTGCCACTACCAGCCCGTTGATCTCTAGCATGGTGTTTCGAAGTATTAGCATGTGGTATCTATTTTCTTAATAGTTTTTTATGGTTATATTCAGCTGTGATAAAATGAAGTGTGATTTCATAATTTCATTTGCAATCAAAACGATTTGCATTCCATAACTGTCCCATTCAAGATTTTATACTAATAAATCGTGAGTCGAGACGAATTGCTCTCACCGTGAGTGACATGAGACGACTAATGTTAATCAAATGGGAGCGAGTCGACAATTGTCACCTCATTCGACTCGTCTCACCTCACGCGCCGCGCAGAATAAGCACGAATATGCTTCACTGTTATAGCATCAGTTTTTTTGTTTTCGATTATATGCTTGAAACGGAAGAGCAGATCGGTCAGGAGCTCGACATCCTGCTTCGTAAGGTTTTTCGCTTGTTTCCTTTCTGCGTTGGCCATATTGTGATGTGCAGTATACTGAAGTCTGAAAACAAATAGAATCGTAACTACTAACATTTTATTGACGATTTGCCTTCTTTTGAACACAGGCTTTTCCTACGAGTTGTTAATTGTTGGCGTATCATCAATGATCACTGTGGAACATTGTTTCAAGCACCAAGCTATTTACATTTTTATGTTATGAAAAAATGTTGTATGTCGCCATATACCAAAAATACGATTTTCCATGGAAACTGCAAGAAAAACTAAGAAAGAACCCACGCTCTTTAACATGCCTAAATGCCTAACGACACTAGCCACACGACTTCTTAGAATATACTTAAAACAAACATTCAATAGAAAAAAAACTTACTTATAGCAGAAGACTTCGACAGTGGTTCTAGATTTTTTTCCGACACGTTTACTGACCTACCGGTAGTGAAGGAAATCTGGACCAGTTCCTACGCGGTAACCAGTGACAGTGGGTGGTGATGAGATTGATGGCACGGAAGCAAAGTTGGCTGACGGTAAACTCTGGACTGGCGACGGAGATATGTGGCTGGATCTAGGATCTCTGTTACTTCCCGGAGAAGTAATCGCTTTTTGCTGAGGGGAATCTGCAATCGGGTCGGCAACCGCAGACGCAATCCGAAGGAACCGAAATGGAGCTGATAAAAATAAACAAATGAGTTTGATGATAAGAAATGAAAGGATTTTGATCCTGCCGGAACTTATCACGGTACTGGATCAGAGGACGATGGCCTGGATAGGAATCTGGGGCACAATTTGCTTTTCTATGAGCGGATCGGTTGCCACAGATCCAAATGAATCCGGAACCAGCACTAAAAAACTACAAAACCGGGAACTAAAATACTCGGGAGCAGTAAGATGAATCAAACTTGTTAATTTGTTTTGTTTCCTTTTCAGATGTTTCTGACGTTTCTCCCAGCGTCTAATAAGTGTGCGTGCGATATGATTAAGTACGCAGCCATTTTTCGCAAATCTCAGATTTTCCTTAGTACTCCAAAATTCGCGTGCTAAAGTTAATAATCCGATTAAAATCTAAGATAATACGGCTTGACGCTTATGAAAATCAAGGATAATACGAGATTGACGGATAATATCTCGTGGAGTTTATCATCATAAGAGTTTAAAATCAAGCCGGGAATGATCGACCACTGCCCGAAAGAGTTCTCGCAAGGCCCAGGCAAGCTCGGAAGGCCCGGTATCGGTGGCACCCAAACTCCACAGCTCCATTTTCATTCCTCTTAAGTAGAGTGGGCTGGTGTTTGAGATTATTCTAAAGTTTCAGGTATCGAAGTGCAAGTGAAAAAAGCAAAACAAAAAGCATTGTACAGTGCCTCAAGCTCATATTCGTACAAGCAACTGTTTTCACGTCTAGTTTAATGAAAGCTAAAAAAAAATGTATCGACTTCGAAATACTTCATCAATAATAAACCTCCATTATTAAAAAAAATAAATTTGATATACCAATCGATCAATATTCATCAACTTGATGTAAAAATACTGTTATGTACGCATACTAATTTGAATCACTGTATTTATCCCAGCAAATCGTATGTTTCGTGAGATGTACGAAACCATTTCGTCAAATGCACTAAAGCTCCGAAAGTACTTTTACGAATGATTCAAACATTGTGTATTAATGTTCGTTCTCAATACGAAATTCATGAATTTCGATTACGAGATGTTTGATACATTATAACAATAACTGTTTGTTTCGATTTGGAGATTGAATTTTATTATGAAATTGGTTTCGTACTTGCTACGAAACTGTTTTGTTGCAGAAAACAACGAATAATTTCATAGTTAAAACGAACGATTTCGTTATATAAAACAATATATATTTTCAGTGTAAGCCCTGGGTAACGCGGATTTCTATAACGCCCCCCATGTGTCTAATAAGAGACCTGACTGTAATTCACAATGAATAACTTTCGAGAAAAAAGTTTATAGCGAAAAATTACGTAATTTACTTTAACAAGATCTGGAAGTACTGGATCAGTACTGCAAATGTTTTTTTCATAAAATGAACATATTCAGAACCTTTGTCATTGAAAAAAGTTTAGAAAAACGATGGCAATCAAGCTATTTGGCCAGTCGATGTTTTAGACTGGCAAAATAGCTTTATTTTTTAAATTTCTATTAAAGACTTGAAATTACATGGTGCATATACACGATAAGATCCTGCAAAAAATTGTGATTGCAAAAATGAATAAGCACCATCACGAGAACCAAAAACAACTCGTAATTCATCGAAAGAAAGATTTTTGATTCCCTTGACAGAAGAGTACTTGTTATAGATTTTAGGCAAAATTAGTAACATATTTATCGATATTTGTTTTTTTCCGAAAAAATACCACAAATGGACCAGCAAAAGAAATTGAAAATAGATTTACACAAAATGATTTGGTAGAAGTAGGTAATGGTCCCGGTGGAGGTTCACCATCTTTCAAAACAGAATTATCAAAATAAACATCAATGATTGGGGTGCAAATATATAAAATTTAAAATAAAATCAAAACTAAAAACGAAACAATATTTGAAAATTATTATTAAAAGATACTTAGAAACGCGCAGATGAGACTGAAGTGTAACGCCCTCTTGATAAGTTTCTACTCTCGCAGCACACAGGCAAAATATTCTCTAACTTTCAAGGAGATTTAAAGCTTAAAATCACGACGAATAACGCCCGCTTGAAAATCTCACAAACACCGCACCACACAGGAAAGATCCACATAGGAAAAATGGGAATCAGCCACACTTCAAATCGAATCCAAAACAGTTTGAATACAATCTCCAATGGATTGAAAATATTATCTCCTAAGGTAGAGAGAAAAAGACAAGGCGCTTGAAAAAACAACGTCCTGCCAGATCAAGGCCTACTGAATGAATAAAGTTATTTGCAAAATGGTAATAAAATCTTTATGTATTTTTACTTAATTAAGGTAACATTGAACATCTAGATATAAGAAATGAATGTAATATGTAAAGTTACACTAGTAAAGGCATTAAAAAATCTTGTGAAACTTGACTATATTGCTATTTGTAAAAGACTCGCCTCTACAAGGTAAATATTCCCCATAGTAGAGATTCGCCAGATATAGGCGCTAGGAAAGTTTTGGGTATCTTCTCTGGTAAACCTTATAGAACCATATTTGGAAAACAGCATTACTTAGAACAAAGTTAGAGCTCCGAGAAGCGGCGAACGATGAGACGGACTACGAGATGGTGAGGCTACGAGAGAAAACAGAGCTACTGGATCATTGCATCACAAACAATTACCAATTTCTGTTAGACGGTGATTGTTGTCTGTAAGATTGTATCTATGTTAAAGTTTTATGTTTTGCGCAATAAATGTGACCGAAATATTAGGTGTAGAACGGAAATCAGTTTTGATCCATATAGACTGAAAGCCGAAAACCCATAGAAATATAACCTCCATCACAGTCGACTCCTTCTTCTTCTTTCTGGCGTTACGTCCCAACTGGGACAAAGCCTGCTTCTCAGATTAGTGTTCTTATGAGCACTTCCACAGTTATTAACTGAGAGCTTTCTTTGCCGATTGATAATTTTTGCATGTGTACATCGTGTGACAGGTACGAAGATACTCTATGCCCTGGGAATCGAGAAAATTTCCTTTACGAAAAGATCCTCGACCAGCAGGATTCGATCCCACGACCCTCAGCATGGTCATGCTGAATAGCTGCGCGTTTACCGTTACGGCTATCTGGGCCCCTATACATAAGAATATATGTCAAAAATACCTCTGCCGATCTTCATTTCGAACCAAGATTAAACCACAAAGCCGGTGGCAAGATGACGTCTCTATCAATTTTGGTTTTCGCAGGATCCAAAACACGAAACAAAACCGCACTATCTTCCGACTTCATCGGTAATCAAAAGTTTTATGCTATTGGCTGCCACATGGCCCAAGATAAGCGCACGAGTCTGCAAGAAAAGAATATTTTTTGTGGTTGACATTTAATCAAAACGTTCCTCATGGCTTGAGCCGACAGAAGCACTTCCCACTGTCACGTCATGCCACTCGTCCCAGCTAATGGAATCCCCATTGCTCGGTGGTAATGACGAATAAACTCGTAAACATGATGAATTACAATTAAGTTACGCACTGAATCGAACCATCGTGCAAACCCAACCGCAAGCTGAGGGCTGAACGTTGAACTCAAAATTTGAATCGACTTCCCTTCTGGCTTTTCTCTCGCGTAGGGTAAGGTGGGGCAAAAGTTCGACAATAGTGAAATGATTAATATCTCTAGGAAAACTGTAACACTTGAAAATAAAATAATACTGCACAAGAACCTACACTGGCTAAAATTTGTCTGAACAAACTTGTTTCAAAAAATTTACCCATTCTTAATTATAACAGTTCCAAAATTGATTGTCCTTAACCAACTTTTGCCCCACCAGTAAGGCAAGAGTTCAGAACTAATGTGGGGCAAAAGTCCACTGACAATATCGATATTTGTGTGACAAGAATACCTTTCACTAGCCGAAAAGTGATTTTCGCATATAAATACACACCAATTCTCAATCAATTTCTGTGTTATTTGTAGAGGAAGTTTCTTACTTGAACAGAACTCGAACCTCCATGACAGTTTAATTTTTTTTTTAAATTCGCCTTAATATCTTTGTATACCCCACGCTATGTGCAAACCAGCAGATTATGAAAATTGAATGTGTCTCGGATTTTTTTTTTCTCTAGAGTTTAGTATTTGGGTTATATTTTCATAATTGGAAGGTTTTAAAATATTCCATCGGTGAAATTTGGATTTTTTCCACTTTATAGCTATTTTTTCATATAGAGTCCATGAAAATCACGTTTTCCTACGCATTCCAGCCCATACAAAATGTATGTAAAAAATTACACCGGTAGAATATTTTAAAACTTTTCGATTATGAATTCATCAAATACTGATCTCTAGCGGTAAAAACTTCGAGGTACATTCGATCTTCATTATCTGCTGGTTAAGAAACTGCGTGAGCCCCTCTTGATCATTTGCCCCACCTTACCTTATAGGTGTGCATTTTCACTTGATGTGGCAATTCTTTCCGCTGCTCTCGGCACTGCCATCATCTTAATCATCATCTGCCATCGTTATTATCGTCGTCGTCATCATCAGCATCTTCCCGATGGTGTTGCTTTTCCTTTCCCGCCAGGATCCGATATAATTAGCACTGCCTGTTCTTGACCTCGAAACCCAAAGGAAAATCAACAGGCACGCTGCGCAATCGATGTTCGCTCTCATTAATCGATTTCAGCTGATTCCGAGTACCCGGGACTCCAATTTCAATCTTTTAATGAACTGTCGACTGCTTTCCGCGTGCGCATCTCTTAGCGCAAAGGCTCATCGATGGTATAATGAACACCCGATTACCGTTTACCCGAATGACGAATATCCGAACATTTGCCTGAATATACAAATCCGAATGCAATATTTACCGGAATGGGAAAAACAGAGTCTCCACTTATTTTAAGTCCAATAATTAAGGATCCGATATGATCAGGTAGTCATAGGTCGTGGGTTCGAATCCCACCGATCGTGGATCTTTCCATTGAAAAAAAAAACTAACTTTCTAGGCATAGAGAATTTGTGTGATTGTCACACGTTAGCGAAAGTTAGCGGTAATAATCCTTCTTCGACACCGTCCAGAGAAAAACACCTTTTAGAAGGTCACTTCTTTTTTTCTTTTATTTGCTGAACAGGGTTGCAACCACGAACAAAACTTGGCAGTAATGGAAGAAAGGCCGTTTCTTCGGAATGCGAGCTTTCGTTCAAAGGTGAAATGATTAATGTTGAAAACTGCATTGACATGAGTAATCAGTTCGATGCTTTAGACAAATTTTCCAAACATCAAATCGAAGCAGCCTCTAGCCCAGGATTTTTGATTCAAGTGAAAAATTAAGAGTATCGCCAATCGTAATCAGTTGTTTCGAATTTGTAGGATTTAGGCACGGGATTTTAAACTCCATTAGGGACAACAAAGTTTCCTAAAAAATCGCAAGGAAAGGAGACTGCCGCATTCTGACGAAAACTCTTAATGATCGCGAACTTCTTCTCAAACATATTGAAGAAAAGTAGCATAATAATTCTACTATTGACGACAAAACTGAACGTTTGTTCAAGGTCACCTTAAAATCAACTCACATGAAAAGGTAAAAATGGAATAAATGATTTACTTGCATTTTGTCCAGTCCAGGTGATTATTATGAAAAAGAGAACTCAATCTGGCATTCTTCGGAAAAAGCTTTCTTAAGAATGTTATTTAGTTCACTTTAACAAAAGTGATCTTAATATTACTAAAGCTTTAGAAAAAGCAAGACTAATGTTCATTGTCCGTGTGACATGGGAACATTTCCAGAAATCTGGAGGAAATTTCCAGAACCCCACTCAGTGCCGTAGGTGCCAAAAGTGAGGCCATGGTCCCAAAAATTGCCGCATGGATGCTTAATGCATGATTTACGGAGGTTCTTCTCACGCTATGAACGTCTGTCCTGTGAAGGAAGATGCTCAAATGTTTGTACGCGTAAATTGCAAGGACAACCATAAGTAAATGCCTTTCGGGTAAATTGTCTTCGGGTATTTGATACAGAATCAGGCTCATTCCCAGTCAGAGGGACTACACTTTTCAGTTTTTCACAGTCCATCATCCGCTTGCCCCTCACACTGAAGCCCTGCAATCCGAGGCAACCAAAGACCGCAACGATGACGCCCTTATCAACGCCTTTCATCTACCGTTCAGCGATTGATCAGTTTTCGATGATCGCGCGGCGGCGGCCAAGTTCAAAGGGATCTCGAACGGTGCCGCCATTCGCCGTGCGTGTTTTGCTCCAAAGGATTGCCCCGCAGGATGTTGGGGCTTGGGTTTGCCTTATCGACTTGTGGTGGTAACACGAAACGCTATGGGGGGAAAGTAAGCCCTTTCGGTGATGTTTAAGGTACCGCTTTTGTACTCTCACTGACAAGCCAATTTACGCCATTCGAGATGTAGGGGATAATTGCAGGAATGAGCGTGCGCAAAGGTTGATTCATAAAACAGAAAAACCTATTTCTCGTTATCACTAAAACTGGTAGAAAATATTCTTTAAAAGATTTAAGAACTCTTTTATTTGCTCCTCTAGACAGTAAAATTTTCAAAAACTCCCTGGATTAAAATGTAGCGTTTTTTTATACAATGATTGATTTTAAAATATACTCTTCTATCAATCATTTCAATTTAGCATTTTTCTCTTAAAAACTGTTTCAAGCTCAATAGGGGCAGCCAATTAATTACGTGAGGGATTATGGGGGGAGGGGAAGGGTTTGAGATTTCTTACGCGTCATACAATTTATTTTTAATTTTCATACAAAAAATCTTACTACGGAGGAAGGAGGGTCGGAAAATTTCAAAAATTGTTTTTCGTAATTAATTGACAGCCCCTTACTCATATTTCAACTTGATAGAAACATTGCCAACTCCTGGATCCAATTCATTTCAGTGCAAACCAAGGCCTAACTAGAAATGAATGAATTTAAAATCACCTAACACTTTTCGTATCAGAAGACCGATTCCAGAGGCACATTCCTCGTCAAAAGAAGATTTGCTCCATCGTCATGTATGAGCCTATTTACTCATCTAATCGATGGGAAAGAGTAATATGGAAGGCCAATTGAGGTGGGATCTCTAGAAGAGAGAAAATGACAAAAGCGTAACTAGGCGCCATCCACAAATTACGTAACGCTTAAGAGGGAGGGGAGAGAAGGCTCAAGCGTTAGGGCTCATACAAAAATTTGCAAATTTTTCTACAAAAAGTGTTATGGACGGAGGAAGGGGGTCAAAATTGTAAAGTTTAGCGTTACGTAACGCGATGCCACATAGGCTCATCTTGTTCATCGGGCTGATAATATGTTCCAGTAATTCTAAAATTCTATCTAGTTTACCTGAAAGATTGTTAAAGACTCGGAGTTTGTCTGTGCTGAGAATAAACTTGAACCCAGGACAAAAATCATGAGTACTAACTAAACAAGGGTTTTTAAATAATCGTAGTTCAAGGACTTCAAGGATTACTGAACAAGTTTTGCTGCTAGTACAAAGCCCTTTTTATCTTGTATTTTTCTGGGACTACTCTCAAAGCACAACAAGGATGTGACTAGAGTTCTGCGGCATGGGAATCTATGACAAAAAGTCAGTGCTACAGATTTAGTTCCTCTGAAATCGAATTGATTATGTTTGATAAGGGGTGTGGACGAGCGACAGAATCCGGAACAATTGTGTCCGGTTCGCGTTGTGCGGGTGAAAAATAAAGTCAAAATGCGTTATTCAGAGTGAACAACGAAACCGCACTATCGGTATCAATCATACATGTATATACTCACGTATTCATTACAAATGATATCTTTATCGTTTGCCAAAACGAATTCTTTCCCATATCCAAGCTTCCTGTGTTTTCACGTTGAAGTGCAGAGGACTCCTCGGCTTCCACAGTGCAAGTAACACGTCACCATTTCCCTTCTATCCCCAAATTAACCTTCATTCGGACGCAGTCGGCGCCGTTATTGTTTGTTATAATAATGAGAGCGCCAGTACTTGCACATTGAAGATGCTACTGATCCGTCTGATGGTTCCCTGTGTAAGTGCAGCTTTTCTTAAACTCTGAGGTATCAAAACAAAAACTGTATACAAATCGATACTTCATTGCCTATCAATGGAAGTTGAGTAATGCCACAATAGATCAAAACTGCAGTGGCTCATCCGAACTGAAAAAAGAAGATGCCACCCAATAATTGATAAAAAGTTAAATAGTTAACTCAGAGCATGTGATGCATCACTGCGAGTTAACTCATCAGCCAATTCATTTCTAGCGATCGAAGAATGACCAGGTACCCATACAAGTTTTACAGAGTTGACTGAATTCAGTTCCTCAATTTGAGTTCGAGATGCTATAACCAGCTTCGTTCTTGAGTTGGCCCAAGCAAGAGTTTTTATAGCAGCCTGATTATCTGAACAGAAGTATATCACCCTACCCATTACGCGTTGTTGAAGTTCTGATTACACTCTACACATATGAGCGAATATTTTCGCCCGAAAAACGGAGCAGTTTCTACCAAGTGAGTAAAATTGGTTCATTCTTAGTTCATACACCAGCACCGGCTCCCCTATCAAGAATGGAGCCATAGGTGTAACACAAAAAACAAATTTATTTACTTTTTTTTCAAATAGCAAGGCTTTCACTATTTCCGTAAAGAGAATTGCGTGGAAAATATCCAGTGAGGCAAATTACCAGCAATTGTTAGATCACTTCGAGCAAGGATAATTTTGTCGAAAGCGGAACAACGCAGCATGTGTAAATCTATGATTTACGGAATATTTGCAAGAGCAAGAACATTTTTCTAGATTGATAAGTATGTGTACTGGTGCACCTTCGAAAATAGTCCAAAGCGATTAATTCCGGATCCAAAATCGAATTGGGCGATATTCATAACTAAAAAGACAATAAATAGCTCTTTTTCAGTGGTAGTGAGATCGAAATCCTGAAGCAAAGAAAGCACAGCGGAAAATAAACTAAACACAAAAAGTTATGTATCCACACTATGCTTGATTTCTAATCTCAACTTTTTCGATCCAGTTCCCTTATTGCAAGTATTTTACGTTTTTCATTATTTTCCATACCTTTTGACAGTTCTCAACTACCATTCTTACATGCGCTTGTGATGGAAGTTTGAGAAAATTGTTAATCCTGCTGAACGCGATCAGTGAGTGGCTGGCTTTGGAAAATATAGCGATCATTGACACACGAGCCATAATTCCATCCCATTTATTCGCCTGCATTCATACAACACGCATGACATTTAGTTCGTGGAAGATGACAAGCCATGAATGAAACAAGACAGACACACACCACCCACTGTTTGGCGCCGATCACTGTGTGTCAAAACTTGTAACATTCGCTGCCACATTCTCATTCTGATCAAGAAACAGAGGCGAATACGTCCAATTTTCTGTGCTTCGTTTACTTCCAAAGGGGTGTTCGATGATCCAATAGATTAATCTGTTGTTAGGTTGTTAAAGGCTGCGTTACCAGAAAATATCAAAGTTATTACCAATTTTATGCAAAATATATAACACCCGAATGGCTCGACACTGTTGTAGTCTGTGAGAGTTTCTGCTCTTGAACGCTCTCCGAATATGATTCGATCGGCTTATTCGGATTGAAATCTTAACACTGGAACAGTGTTTAGGGCGTCTGTACCAGTGCACAGTGAGAAAATCGGGCTCCGAAACGCGACTAAATGCAATATCTCAGCTGGGTAACGGTTCCAGGAAATGATTTTGGCCATTCTAGATCGGAAAAAGGCTGCTGAATCGATTGGTGGTGGTCCCATTGACCGGAGACTTCACCCTGGCCACCTAGAGCCCTGGAATCATCCTGAGTTCCTTACAGCAAGTAGAATTAATGGAACTGAAATAAACTGTCATGATTACGTTTTGCTGCGAAGCCGCACACGAAAATATTCTTACATGGGGGATTTAGTGAAATGAATGATTGACCGTTATGGCCATTTTATAGTTCCGGAGCGAACCCGGAACATCCGTAAAATTAGAAATATTAAAAAAATATATATATTCTGATAGTTCCTTTGTCTCTTGATTGTTAGAAAAAAGTACTCTTACAATTCGTATTTAGCAATCTGAATGTTTGATCATTACGGCCATTTTATGGTTCTGGAACTAACCCGGAACATCTGTAAAATTTTCCATATTGAAAAAAAAAAGATTATTCATATTTTCCTTGTTGATTAAAATTAAGAATTCTAACATATTGGATTTAGTGATATAAATGTTTGATCACTTTGGCCATCTTATGGTTCCGTAATTAACCCGGAACATCCGTAAAATTGAAAAAAATGTTCTGATAGTTTCTATGTTCCATGTTAGTTTTCTTAAATGTCGAAATAAGTTATATGAATGTTTGATAATTATGCTCATTTTATGATTCCTAAACTAACCCGGAACAACCGTAAATACTCCATATTGGAAAAAAAATTTGATAGTTCAGGAAGAATGCTAAAAGAAATCTTTGAAAGAACTCCTGGAAGTATTCCTGGAATAATTCCTGAAGAAACTTCAGGAGAATCCCTGAAGGAACTCCTAGAAAAACTCTCCATGAAGTAAAATCTCTGGAGGAACTTGAAGAAATCCTTTAAGGGATTCAAGGAAGAATTCCTGGAAGAACTCCTATGGGATTTCTAGCGGAACTCCTTAAGGAATCTCTTGTGAAACGCTTGGAGGAATCGCTGGAGAAGCTCCTGGAGGAATTTCTTAAGGGACTCCTGGAGTAATTCTCGAAGTAAATCCTAAAGGAAAATAACTCTGAAGGAATTCCCGAAGCAACCCCTGGAATACTTGGAGGAACTCCTGGAGGAATTTCCGAAGAACCTCCTGGAGGAATTCCTGAGCGAACTCCAGGAGGAATTCCTGAAGGAACTCCTAGAGAAATTCCTGAAAGAATTTCTGGAGATATTACTGAAGGAATTCCTAGACAAAATCATGGAGATACTCCTGGAGGAAACTCCAGAAGAAACTCTAGAAAAAAAAACCTGAAGGAACTTCTGAGGGAATTTCTTGAGGAACTGGATGAATTCCTGAAAGAACTCTTGGAATAATTCCTGGAGGAGTTCCTTAAAGAACTCTTGGACGTATTACCGGAGGAACACCTGGAGGAATTCCTTAAAGAATTCTTGGTAAAATTCCTGAAGGAACTCCTGAAACCCTGTAGAAATCTCGTGGAGGAATTTCTGAATGCACTCTTAAAGAAATTCCTGAAGGATTATCCTGAAGGAGCTCCTGAAGTAATTCCTGAATAAACTCCTGGAGGAATCCCATAAGGGTTTCCTAGTGGAACTCTTCTAGGAATTCCTGAAGGAACTTCTAGAACAATTCATAAAAGAACTCCTGGAAAAATTCCTGAAAGAACCTCTGCAGAAATTCCTGAGAAATACCTGAAGAAACTCCAGTAGAAATTCCTGAAGCTACTACGGGAGGAATTCCTGAAAATAACCCTGAAAGAATTCCCGAAGGAACTCCTGCAGGAATATTTGGAGTAAAATTTGAAGGAATATCTGGAGGAATATTCCTGAAAGAACTCCTGGAAAAAATCCTGAAGAATTCCTGGAGGAATCCCTGGGAAACTTCCGGAGGAAATCCCGAAGGGTTTCCTACAGGAAGTCTTGGAGGAATTCTTGAAGGAACTCCCTGATGGAATGCGTGTAGGATGTCCTGAAGTAAATCATCGAATATTTCCTGAAAGATTTCCTGGAGTAAATCCTGAAGGAACTCCTGGAAAAATTCTTGAAGGAAATCATGGATGAATTCCTGGAGGAATTGTTGAAGGAAACCCTGGATGATTTCCTAAAAGATCTTCTGGAGGAATTCCTGAAGAAACTTCTGGAAGTATATTTGGAGGAATGCCTGGATAAATACCTGGAGGAACTCCTGGACTAATCTCAGAAGAAACTCTTTCAGGAATTCTTGGAGGAACTACTGAAGGTATAACTGAAGGAACTCCGTGATGAATTCCTGGAGATACTCCTGGAAAGGCTCCTGAAGGTACTCTTGGAGAAATGCCTGAAGGAACTCCTGAAAGAATTTCTGGGGGAATTCCGGAAGAAAATCCTGGAGTAACTCCTGAAGGAATGCCTGAAGTAAATCCTTGAAGATTTTCTGAAAGATTTCCTGGAGTAATTCCTGAAGGAACTCCTGGAAGAATTATCGAAGGAATTCATGGCGGAATTCCTGAAGGAGTTTTTGAAGGAAACTCTGGAGGATTTCCTGAAAGATCTGCTAGAGGATTTTCTGAAAACGCTCATGGAGGAATTCTTGAAGATACTCCTGGAAGATTTTCTTGAAGGAACTCTTGGAGGAATCCTAAAAAAAACTTCTGTCAGAATTCCTGATTTATATGAATTATCAGTTTTTTTTTTCAATGTGGAAAATTTTACAGATGAGGGAGAGATGATTGTATATGAAATAGTACTTCTCTAATCCTGAAGAGATAATTTTAATCGGAAGCACGCTGCATATATTATTTTTCTCATCTACTGTGATCATGTATGTCAATTGGAGTATGATAAATCCGTAACTGATAAACAACATATGAACGATCAGGTTTTTTTTTCAATATGGAAAATTTTACGGATGTTCTGGGTTAGTTCAGGAACCATAAACATTCAGATTACTAAATCCGACTTGTAAGAATAATTCTTTCTTATCAACAAGACACAAAGGAACTATCAGAACATTTGTTTTTTCTTCAATATTTCGAATTTTACGGATGTTCCGGGTTAGTTCCGGAACCATAAAATGGCCATAATGGTCAAACATTCAGATTACTAAATACGAATTGTAAGAGTACTTCCTTCTAACAAACAAGAGACAAAATATTTTGGATCATTTTTAGGAATCAAGTTCCTTGCGGTATAAGATCACCGTATCATATTAGGATGTTATACATTACTCCAATATTTCCGTAGTGGAATGTCTCAATTATTATTTAAAAAAGGGCCAAAGATTCTCCCGGTGATTCCAGAGGGGGTTTCCGAAAGATTTACTCAAGAAAATCTTCGGTATTCCACTAGCAAACTCACATGGGATCTCTGTATTAATATTAATTTATGAATTATTAATTATGAATTATTCTTCTATTTGTTCTTGTGGAATCTTCCATCAAAATCCTCCAAGAGTAACTAAGGAATTCCTTCAGGAATTCATCAAGAAGTTCGTTCATGAATTCCTCCAAAAGTTTTTTTTAGGAATTTCACAAAGAGCTCTTACAGGAATTCTGACAGAAGTTTTTTTTTTTAAGAATTTCTCCAGGAGTTCCTTCAAGAAAATCTTCAAGGAGTATCTTCAAGAATTCCTCCATGAGCGTTTTCAGAAAATCCTCTAGCAGATCTTTCAGGAAATTCTCCAGAATTTCCTTCAAAACCTCCTTCAGGAATTCCTCCATGAATTCCTTCGATAATTCTTCATGAATTACTCCAGGAAATCTTTCAGTAAATCTTCAAGGATTTACTTCAGGAATTCTTTCAGGAGTTACTCCAGGATTTTCTTCCGAAATTCCCCCAGAAATTCTTTCAGGAGTTCCTTCAGGAATTACTCCAAGAGTTTCTCTAGGAAACCCCTTAAGAATTGCTCCAGGAGTATCTTAGGGATATCTCCAGGAATTCTTCAGGGATTTCTCCAGGAATTCTACAGGAAGTGCTTTCAGGAATTCCTCCAGGAAATTCTACAGCCATTCCTCCAGGAGTCTTTTGAGGATTTCTTTCGGGAAACTATTCCAGGTATATCTTCAGGAATTCCTCTAACAATTTCTTCATAAATTACTATTGAAAAGATTTTCTCCAGGGTTCGCTTCAAAAATTGCCCCAGGAGTTCTTTCAGGAATTTTACCAAGAGTTCGTTCAAGAATTACTCCAAAAGAATCTTCAGGAATTTCTCCAGGTGTTCCTTTTGTAATACCTCAAGAGTTCCTTCAGAAGTTTCTACAGGAATTACTCCGATAGTACCTTCAGGAACCTTTCCAGGAGTATCTCCAGGAATTCATCACGGAGTTCCTTCAGTTATACATTCAGGAGTTCATCCGAGAATTCTTAAAAGAGTTTCTTCTGAGATTAGTCCAGGAGTTTCTTCAGTTTCTCTAGGAGTTCCTTCAGGAATTCCTCCTGAAGTTCGTTTAGGAATTCCTACAGGAGGTTCTTCGGAAATTCCTCCAGGAGTTCCTCCAAGTATTCTTTTGAATATTACTCCAAATATTCCTCCAGGAGTTCCTTCGGGAATTCCTTCAGGATTTACTTCGGGAATTACTCCAGGAGTCCCTTAAGAAATTCCTCCGCGATTCCTCCAAGCGTTTCACGAGAGATTCTTAAAGGAGTTCCGCTAGAGATCCCTTAGGAGTTCTTCCAGGAATTCTCCCTTGAATCCCATAAAGGATTTCTTCAAGTTCCTCCAGAGATTTTACTTTATGGATTTTTCCAGTTGTTTTTCTAGGAGTTCCTTCAGGTATTCTCCTGAAGTTTCTTCAGGAATTATTCCAGGAATACTTCCAGGAGTTCTTTCAAAGATTTCTCTTAGCATTCTTCCTGAACTATCAGATTTTTTTTCAATATGGAATATTTACGGTTGTTCCGGGTTAGTTTAGGAATCATAAAATGACCATAATGGTCAAACATTCATATAACTTATTTCGACATTTAAGAATACCTAATTAAAACTAACATGGAACATAGAAACTATCAGAACATTTTTTTCAATTTTACGGATGTTCCGGGTTAATTACGGAACTATAAGATGGTCAAAGTGATCAAACATTCATATCACTAAATCTAATATGTTAGAATACTTAATTTTAATCAACAAGGAACATATGAATAATCTTTTTTTTTCAATATGGAAAATTTTACAGATGTTCCGGGTTAGTTCCGGAACCATAAAATGGCCGTAATGATCAAACATTCAGATTACTAAATACGAATTGTAAGAGTACTTCTTTCTAACAAACAAGAGACAAAGGAACTATCACAAAATATTTTTTTTTTTTTCAGTATTTCCATTTTTTCGGATGTTCCGGGTTAGTTCCGGAACCATAAAATGGCTGTAATGGTCAAACATTCAGATTACTAAATACGAATTGTAAGAGTACTTTTTTCTAACAAACAAGAGACAAAAGAACTATCAGAATTTTTTTTTTTTTTCGGTATTTCCATTTTTTCGGATGTTCCGGGTTAGTTCCGGAACCATAAAATGGCCGTAATGGTCAAACATTCAGATTACTAAATACGAATTGTAAGAGTACTTCTTTCTAACAAACAAGAGACAAAGGAACTATCAGAAAATATTTTTTTTTTCAGTATTTCCATTTTTTCGGATGTTCCGGGTTAGTTCTGGAACCATAAAATGGCCGTAATGGGCAAACAATCAGATTTTTAAATACGAATTGTAAGAGTACTTCTTTCTAACAAACAAGAGACAAAGGAACTATCAGAATATATTTTTTTTAATATTTCCAATTTTACGGATGTTCCGGGTTCGCTCCGGAACCATAAAATGGCCATAACGGTCAATCATTCATTTCACTAAATCCCCCATGTAAGAATATTTTCGTGTGTGGCTTCGCAGCAAAACGTAATCATGACAGTTTATTTTCAGTTCCATTAATTCTACTTGCTGTAAGGAACTCAGAATGATTCCAGGGCTCTAGGTGGCCAGGGTGAAGTCTCCGGTCAATGGGACCGCCACCAATCGATTTAGCAGTCTTTTTCCGATCTAGAATGGCCAAAATCATTTCCTGGAACCGTTACCCAGCTGAGATATTGCATTTAGTCGCGTTTTGGAGCCCGATTTTCTCACTGTGCAGTGGTATTTGGGAAAATAATTCTGAACTGCAGTGATAGTGGCAATAGTAACGGGTTGAGGAATAAAAAATCGCCAGAAAATAACGGAAGCTCGTTTTTTATATCTGAATATGTCAAACGAAAGCTTTTTTATTCTATTTTACGTAAAAAATAATCTTAGAAGGATAAAATCATTGAATCTTTCAAAAAAGCATTTCCTCCATTACTGGAACATGTTCCAGTAATAGTGGTATTTGCTAACGTCTGTTCCTATAATAGTGGTTTACATTGATTTCCCATTGAAACCCACTATTATAGGAACGTCCCACTATTACTGGTGCAAAGGAGCAAAAAAGTTAAGGTTTTTAATTGTTTTCTACTATTTCCTTACTAATTTCCAAACAAATTTTATACACATTCATATCAATTTTACAAGGGCCATGTTAGAAAAATACACATTAAAATAAAAATTGACTATAACACGCTTGAAGCCGCACTACCACTATTATTGGTACACACACTACCACTGGATCAGCCACCCTAGATGATTGGAAATGCTCAGTTTTTTTTTTCGACGGTCGACTCTCCACATCTCGATGTTCTACATCTCGATATCTCTCCCTATGTCGATGATTTTTTCGGTCCCTCCATTCTGCATATATTTTCACTCTCCATATCTCGATATCCTCCTTATCTCGATATCTCCGTATCTCGATGTGATTTTCGTTCCTAATTTTCTCTCCGTATGTCGATATGCCCATTATCAAAGGTTACTAGACTAGATTTTGGAGATTCAAAACAATTTGCGAAGACGAAATGACAACAGTTTGTTTTTTTTTGTGTTCCTGGCAACGGAGTAATTTTCAATCTAGTATTCGTTAAAAATTTGTTCTATGTCTCGATCTCTTCCTATCTCGGTCCCTTTAATATCGAGATGTGGAGAGGCGACTGTATTTTTGTGAATGAGCTTGAGCTTGAGCTTGATTGGCGGCCCGTGATTGCTACTCCAGTATCGCCAGATTAGCTGCATTTACACGAGGAACCAACCAGATGACTGCTTGGGATTAACAGACATCCTCAGTGTATGAGTGCTGGTGATCTTCTATTTTTAGGCAACAATGGTTCCTGCCACGTCAGAATGCAGACCAATGAGGGGAAGGGGAAGGAGTTGATGATGCATTTAACTGGCTCCCACGGTAGACCGTATATACCACTGCGTCTATGCCAGTTCATACGGGAAGGGGTAAGGGGTGGAGTAATTTTTATGGCAGAGAGGCTTGCTGGTTTGGTTAGCAGAATGCCTATGTATCAGGCGCAAGGAAAGGCTTGATATAATGATGAAAGAATGGAAGCGTATGGAAACGGTTTATTCTGTCTGTCTCGGGTTCTATCAAATCCTATGAACTGTGATAGATTAAGAGTGGTAGATAGAAGTAAGTCAAAGATACAACTACAAAGTACGAGGAAAGGGACGGGTCTGGGATTGAACCCATGACGTTCTGCTTATGAAGCAGAAGCAGTAGCCATCAGACCACCAACCCCGTCTTTTTTTTCTATGTTTGTAAATGTAGAACAAATTATTTTAGAATATATTTATGAATCTCTGCCTGATACGAAAAATCTATGAATAATTTTTTGATAGCAGTTTTGAGATTATTTCTGAACAAACGATGAATGATGGATTCTCGCAAAGGATTTTTTCAGAAATTCATCAGATTGAGTTGTTCTCTTCTACAACTACAAGGTTTGAAGAATGAGTTTTCACTATCAGATGATAACTTTGTGCATACATTACAGTGTAAACGTGTTTGAAACATATTTCTAAATTTCTCCAAAGTAATTTCCATATGAACCTACGCTTTTGGGCCAGCTTTAAATCACCACCGAAAATGCTGAGAATTTCACAGAAGACTATTCTTATCGTAAGAATAGTGAGGCAGATTTGGGAGATTGTATTTTAAATTTTAAAGGGCCCTAATATACCAAGAAGTTTGGTTACCTATACCAGATATTCCAAGACCTATACTACTTAAGTATTCTACTCATTATCGAACTGGAAAATCTCAAATTTATATCTGGGCTTAGAAGATTCCCTTTACAAAGAAGAGTCCCTTACCACGGCGCCTCTTGGACCGTACCAAACAGCAAAGATTGATAGTTCTTATTCTTTTTCTCATTATTATTGTTCTTATTCTTCTTTGTCTGC
Organism: Aedes aegypti; assembly: GCF_002204515.2. NCBI lineage: Eukaryota > Metazoa > Arthropoda > Insecta > Diptera > Culicidae > Aedes > Aedes aegypti. Next base: position 347,186,183 of record NC_035108.1, read on the forward strand.
TATCACCATCACTATCGTTGTTGATGTTTTTGCTCGATTTCGCGTCATTTTCATGTGTTTTTTTTCTAATAATGAATGCTTTAGTAAAGTGCTTTCCGGAACAATACTGTGTTGGATTTTTGGCCGTAATACAATTCCACCCAGACAACCAGAAGTCGCATAAAAGTACACGTAATAACTCGTTAATTCATACAAATTACATCAAACCCGCAAAACACGGCGGATAAATTCGTCAGATTGATGAGATTCCTCGCAGAAAAAGCTTTTTTTTTGTGTTCATTAATACATTTTTTTTTCGTCCCGTACACTCGTACGAAATAAGTCGAATCAATCCGTAGCAGCTGTCAAATTAACATTTGTTATCATAAGTTAAGTTGCATAAGATCACAGGTTAGTTCGGTAGAAAATTGATGCACTCGCATTGTATGTTATTATACATCACATAATAACAGCACGTATATCGCCTCCACTTTTGTACGTAGAAGGCCTTTTCGCGACATTTTATAAGTGAAATTTTGCACATACAAAGCCTCCAGGTGATTTCGTTATACGTACATTTTGGTTGTCTGGGCAGGAGGCAGGCATCTGGTGAGTTTATTCCTTTTTAATAGTATTTAGCCTTGGCCTTGTTTTGTCGGCTGGTATGATAGTTTGGAGTAAAATGTTTCTGAGTCCTGTTGTCTGCTCTCTAAAATTTCCATCCCTTTCTCAATGTCTGCAGAGTCATGAACGAGGACTTCACCTTCTGCGAGGAGCTTTCGAAGATTGTAACGAATGAAGTGGGAAACATATAGTGGAACGTTCAGCATATTTTTGCATGCTCATTAGACTGATGCAAATTTTGAAGTTTTTGCTCCCCTATGCTTAAACGGTGTCAATTATAATGAAAATCATTCTCCCAAAATTTGAAGTGATTTGGAAGAAATTTGGTTGTGCACACGCCATTTGAAGTTTATATGGAAATTACTATGGAAAACGCAAACCTTTTGAGTTCAGTCCTCTAACAGCTCGACATAATAATCTATGGAAAAGTGAACAAATCCATCCGATGTGAAATTTTCCCGGCTACAACTTTGCCGAAGACCATATTTTGATGGGACGTAAGGATAATTTGTTATTATTGATACCAAAGTTTAAATCATGCTGAGATGATCATTCAACTACTTTCAGAGCAACACTGCCTTTTTGCTGTAGAACATAGTAGCCTGGATTATTTTGATCTATTCTTCCCACCAGGAGCACCACTGTTGCCTGCTGAACAGCTGGTGAAGCATGCTACATGCAAACCCACTTTATGAATATGAATAGCAATTTATCCTGACGTCCAATCCAAATACGGTCTTCGGCAAAGTTGTAGCTTGAAGAATTACACATGAGAAGAGTGTGTTCACTTTTCCATAAAAAATTATGACGAAGAGATAAAAGGCTAAACACAAAAGGAAGGCGTTTTCCATAGTAATCTCCATATAAACTTCAAATAGCGTGTGCACAGTCAAATTTCTTCCGAATCATTTCAAACTTTGGGAGGGTGCTTTTTATCATAATTTAAATCGTTTAAGCATAGGGGAGCAAAAGTTTCAAAATTTGCATCACTCTAATGCTCATCCTTTTGAACCTTTTTTGAATTTATCCAAAAGCTGTGAACAGTTCGTCACTACAAATGACGGCGTTGCACTATTGCTTTTATAATAAGTTTATACTTACTTAATCCACTTAAAGTTCACCAAATGTGACGGCATGTTTTTGATTCAAATAATTTTACAGCACGCAGATGCAGAGGTGGTCTCGGTCTTTAGTAACAATGGCTGTCACACCAACATTCCTTCCCCTCCTCGATGACCGTAAGGACGTGGCCGGCGCCGTTATTGACTTTTTGAAAATCGAACTCTGGAATTGTGCACATTGAGAATTGTTCGCTAGTCCCAAGCCCCATTCATTGGTTCTCTGTGCAATTTCGATTGGTCTAGTACATCGTTTCCCAAATTTGGGTTTCGCGACCCCCATCGTCTCTCAGTTTTCTTTTCATAGTACAGATGAATCGAGGCGCTGACATGTTGGGGGTCACGAAACCCAAGTTTGGGAAACGACGGTCTAGTAGCCTGGGACACGGTTATATGAAAAATTTTGATTCTCGTTCCAGTCCACTTTTTGGATTGCATTTAGGTCCCATAACAACTTTGCAAAATTTCAGCTCGATCGGAGAAACTATATTTTAGCGCCAACCGTTCAAAGTTTGTATGGGATTTACTATGGGAAAACTTACTGTTGCAAAGGAAAATCGCCAGAGATCCCCCATTGAGCTCTATAAAAATTTTGATAGGTATTTCTACGATGAACAACACTGCCGAAGGCCGCAAAACAATCGGATGCTTGTGAAAAAAGTTATTAAGCATAGACTATTCGGAAATTTTGCCCGATTTTGTTATTATTGTTACCGTGGTGAATCAAAATCCAGACGGTATCAATATCCGGACACTCTGATAATTATCATTGATTGAATGTAGAAATTATATAATAATATACACAATTTTATACATAATTTCATCCTTTAACGCTACTGATCGTTTTAGCTTCACTCGTAATCTAGTAATCATTGCCTGATAAATCATAAAAATAAAAACAAAATTGATGCTCCAGTTTGACGTGATTTATTGGTGATGTGGATCAGTTTTGATAGAGTCTCGACGAACGCACCACAATATCAAATTAACAGTTCTATGCTTAAATTGCATTATTTCGGAAGTGCTTTAGTAAGAAAAGTGTACGAAACATACGTTTAAATATTTTGAAGCACTACACTTGTGGTAGAACGTGAAAATAATCTATAAATTGTGAAGAAGGGACTGTCCGGGATAAAAAACCAGTGGCTTCAAATCCGGACATCATTTGAAAGTGTTGTGTTTTACTTTCGTTATTATAAAAGCAGCAAATACTATAATTCAAATGTAACAAGAGATTACAAGTGCTTAGAAAATCAGTGTGACTTATTTTTTGTACTGAATAAACACCAAGTACCTAATTGAATGAGTCCTGAGCCAGTAGAGGTAATTAAAGCACATATTACCTAAAACTTTACGTTTATAAGCTTATAAAACCAAACGCATGCATCAAATCTTAGGTCAAATGATCACAAATTTGCGTAATAGTGAATTTTAATACACTTCTATGCCAATTTTTCATGTAACGATACAGGTGTCCGGATTTTGATTCATATTTGCCCGGATTTAAAACCAAGGTATGCGACAGCTATCCGGATTTAAGGACAAGACATGCTTGGATGTTTCTATGTTTTTCTTGACATTTTCATAACTTGTAACATACATTTCATCGTTTATAGCAAAATCTAACATATAACTAGTTGTGGCAATACCACACTTCAATTTTATTTGAAAAATACTTGTTAAAATAGTGTTCGAACATATGCCTCTACCTAAGCGTCCGGGTATTGATTCATCACGGTATTCCTTTACGTCTTAATCAAAGTGGCCTTGCCAATAGGTTTTCATTGAATAGCTTTTCTCACAAGTGTCGGATTGTTTCGCGGTCTTCGGCAATATTTTTCATAGTAAAAATACCTATGGAGGTCTGTTTTCAGAATTTTTATAGAGGTCAATGGGCGACCTCTGACGATTTTCCTTTGCAAAAGTTAGTTTTCCTATAGTTAATCCCATACAAACTTTGAACGGCTGGCGCGTAAATATAGTTTCACCGATCGAGCGGAAATTTTGCACAGTTGTTATGGGACCTAAATGCAATCCAAAAAGTGTACTGGAGCGAGAATCTGAATTTTGTCCCACACTATTGGTCTAGTCAATCACGGACTAGCAACTACGAATGGTACGGTAATCCATGCCTAGGCTTATGCTTATCCCCATTACGTTCGTTATTTTTTTTTATGCTGAAGAATGATCTGAGCTATTCTAATAGTAGCCTTTACCAAAGCTAGGAAGGATAAAAAAACAGATAGGAATCTTTTAAAAATCGTCAGAGGCGAAAAAACACAGAATACAGTATGTAAAACGTATAATTCGAACCATATATGTAATTATCGAAGTTTGCAAACTACATACCCTTAGACTAAAGAAGGACAGCCGAAGAAAAACAATGTTGCTTGCACTATTGCTCCAGAGCTAAATAACATCCTCAGACTTCTTCAGTGTCAATGCACCGCTCGCAATGGAAGATCCTCTGAATTTCTATATTACGGACGCTATGTATGTTGGTTAATAAATCGATTTTAATTCCAATTATGCTTCGCGTATCGCCACTAAATCTACTTCCGGAGCAATACCACTACCGCCTACGCTTTTTGGTTTTCGTAACATGCTTTTTCTTGTATCCTGACCAAAATAAGATTCATGGATGGCTCAATCCTAGAAACGGATCCTTTTCGGTAATTTGACTCGCCAGTTTCGACTCGTCTTGTTGTGGTGAGTAATTTATGTCCTTGGCGCAGGATGACAGCACAGCAGCGGTTTCAGTAATTTGAGCCAAAGTGGGCGCGAAACAACATGCGTAAACACAACACACGTACTTCATTTGGAAGTGGCAGCTGCACCATCGGTGGTCCTCCTGAGAACTTTTTGGACCACACAGATTCAGCTTCATATTTGAATCAAATAATTCAGAGATCCTTGAAGAATGTGTTATTCAAACGAGGAGATTAAAATGGTCTAAGTAACGAGCTCATTCGCAAAAGATATGTCTAACTAAATAAGCCCTTAATTGCACGGATCATAAAACTTCAACAATGGAAACAAACCGTCATCCGTCATCTGGACCCGTCAAAACACACTTCGGAGGGTTTCCTTCAATTGCTGCTGAAAGAATGTAGGTCACACTTGGTCCTAGTGAATCGACTTCTTTATGTAGGAAGCGAAGCAAACAAGAGGGGAAACGATTTCATGCCAATTCCCTCTAGAAAGGACTTGTGTGGAAGGACCAAATGTCCTGACGATTGTCTTCTCGTCTCTTTTCTTTTCTCAAATCAACATTTCCACAACTGGTTCTGCTTGATGTCCAATTATAATCAGATTGTTCTGCAGAAAATTTACTTTCTTTCAATTTTCCTAACTGATTCGGAGCATGTAACGGCCGCCGTATCGATCATGACTCTCTGTCCATAGTCTATATACGTCTTGATCAAACGCCGCCAGCAACAGAACTCCCTTTTCCGTGCCAATTTTCAATTTAGCGTGCGCTATCACGGTTGCTAATTTTTCCACTCAAAAGGAAAGGATGCCTCCGAGGGTCTGCAAAGCACCGCCTTGTGATCCAATAAAAATATCCACATCGATCGAATGGGTTAGATAAGACACCGCACCACTTCGGTTATAGAGTGGTTGGAGTGAGTGGCTGCAACATCAAAGACGGAATAGCTAAGGAAGCGTACTTACTCGTTCGCCATGTTTACCCATGATGGATTCCCAACATGGGCTTTCCGATGCGAGAGGAGGTGTTGTTTTAGCGATTTCCCTGTGGGACCAAACTATATCGATGGTTGCACTTATTTTACGTTATCGTCGATACACATAAATACATCTATTAATAATGCCGCTTTAATTTGATTGGCTGAAAAATTGCGCACACCTTCCGCTGACTTGCGGCTTGGGTGCAAAGTGGTTTGGGGGTGGTAGCTTTTGAGAATTCTTTGAGGTTTAGTGAAACGTAAGAGTGTTGAATGGACCTTGCAATTTGAGTACGAAGATCGTTTTCGAATTATGGTACAGACTACAATGCCCCATTTTTGACAGTTTGTTCTTCAAGTCATGGTGATTTTTGTCGGGCAAATCGTTCGAAATTCAGCAGCAAGATGCGGTTTATTTCAAGAATAACGATGCAATTTTTGTGATTAATATGTTTCAGAACATTTTACAAGGCGAAAGCAAAAAGCTGCAAAACAGGAGCTGACAACAAAAGCTGAAACTGGAGCAAAGAAACCCTAGGATATAGAAAAAAATGTGTTATAGCTGTAATTCACTTGAATTTGAATTACCCACAAGCACAAGTCAAACCGCGAGTAGAAGTAGAAGTAGATATTTTGACCAGCAACTTTTACACAAGGAAGTTGTGGGTATAACAAGTTTCATACAAAGATTCCATTTATTTAGTTAACATCTAAACAAATAACACTGAATCAACAATTTTACGCCATTAATACTCGGTTCGTGGCCGTATCTCTCCATCCTCGGTTCTGCCCCACGCTCGCCAAATCAACGCGCACTTGATCCTAGCTCGACCTAGCTCGCTGCGCTCCACGCCTTCTTGTACCAACCGGATTCGGAGCAAACACCATTTTTGCAGGGTTGATGTCCGGCATTATTGTAACATGACCAATCCATCTTATCCTGGATACTGGGTTCGCCGTAGAGTTGGGCGAGCTCGTGATTCATCCTTTGTCGCCACAAACCGTTTTCCTGCACACCGACAAAGATCGTCCTAAGCACCCGACGTTCGAAGACTCCAAGTAATTGCAAGTCCTCCTCGAACAACGTCCACGTTTCGTACCCGTAGAGGACTACTGGCCACATGAGTATTCACGATATTCTTTATGAGTTTAGCTCCGATACCATCCTTGCCAGCAGCTTTATTATCCTTCAGCTGGTGAATGGCATCCTTAACCTCCCTCAAAATGGGGGCTGGTTCGTTTCGATCGCCTGTACTGTACTGGCGAAGACATTTCCTCCGTTGCTCCGTTCTTCGTTGCCTGTGCTCTCTGCGCTATTCAAGTGTTCGTCGAAGTGTTGCTTCCACCTTTCGATCACCTCATGCTCGTCCATCAAGATGATCCCATCCTTATATCCTGCACATCGCGGCTCGCAGCATGAAGCCGTTGCGGGATGTGTTGAGCTTCTGATAGGATTCTACACCAATACCCGGAATACCATTACCCGGAATGCAATTTACCGGAAGACCACTTACCGGAATGTACTATTACCCGGAAAAACCATTTACCGGAATGCACCATTACCCGGAAAACCAAATCTTCCATTTTCGACGACCTTCATCAGTACATTTGTATGCAATTTTTATTATCTTTCATTGGTGCACAAATTATTTTAGGGTGGCTGATTTAGTGGTAGTGTGTCCCAATAATAGTGCTAGTGCGGTTTTAAGCGTGTTATTGGAAATTTATATTTCTATGTGTATTTTTCCAACATGGCCCTTGTTAATATAACATGAATGTGTATACAAAATCTTGGATATCAGTAAGGAAATAGTAGAAAACAATTAAAAACCTTAATGTTTATGCTTTTTTGCACCAGTAATAGTAGGGCGTTCCCAAACTGCTATGGACCAAATATGTTATTTTTCTTACCGGCGTCACGACTCAACTGGGACGAAGCCTGCTTCTAAGCTATTCTAGAAGCATTTCTACAGTTATTAGCTGAGAGTCTATATCAACTGACCATTCTTGCATTCGTTTATAGTTTGAAGAGTATATAAGTACTCTGAAGAGTCGTCAAATTTGCAAACCAGAAATAATTTTGAACCAGCGGTATTCAATTCTACCAACTTCAGCTGAATCTTTTTGCATTGCTTCACTTTTCCGCAACGTAGGCCATAGGCTATGAACGAATATTACGAATTTGATTGAACGTGTAATTGATTTCTGATTAAATTAGAAAAGAATCGCCTGATGTGGATCGGAAAACTATGTCTTCAAATTCAGGCTATAAAATGAAACATTACAGGCAAGGATAGAGAGTATAAGAAGAATTATTTTTATTTTGCATATTTGATTCCAAATAACACCGAAGTCATTTTAGAAAATATCGCCTATCAAATAAGGTATGGTGCATTTGAGTAAATAGAACATCTCTGTAATTAAAAATCTTCTTAAAATAAAACAGTTTAGAATACATTGTATCAAAACATTAAGAAAAGACAAATTTTGCGAAGGAAGCGACATACAACAGTGCAATTCTCATTTAAGATTTGTTCTTCAAAGAAAGTTAAAAAAATCCTTTTTTTGTTTTAGGGACACAATTCGCCATTATGACGTCCATCTTTGGATTCCGAGATGTTGCACCTCAATAGACCTACTTTTGCCTTGAGTTTTCTTGATTTTGCTATTTTTCTCCGAATTTTATACCTCTGAATGTCTGTACTCTAGGGTGATAAACTAGAAAGAACAATAAGCAATCATAAAAGGAAGATATTTGGTCATTCTCGACTAAACACATATTGCCAAAAATGCCGAGATCGATGGAACTCGAAAGAACCGCCAACTAATAAAGAAGGGTTAATATCAGATAACCCGAAATGGGTCATTCTTGGAAAAGGTATATTTGCAAAAACGACATTCGGTGAATTAATGAGATAATATAAGTTGAAAGAACAGCTTATTTTTAAAAGAAGGGTGAATCATATATGAAATGCAAATATTTGAAGATAGTACATATTGACAAGTATGAAGATATCTTTTATTCTTCTTCGATGCTTATGTATTTTGAAGGAAGAATCTCCCCTGTCCATTATTTTTAGGTCAACATACTGACCTAAATGACCGTAAATCGGTTAAAAGAACGTTAATAAGGAAAGTAAACATTGTAGAGAAATAATTTTCCGGTAAATGATCTTTCCGGGTAATGGTCTTCCGGTAAATGGTTCATTCCGGTAAATGGTTTTCCGGGTACTGGTCTTCCGGTAAATTGCATTCCGGGTAATGGTTTTCCGGGTAATGTCGGAGAACCTCTGATAGAACTTACGTGTCTCTTGAGACCGGCACAGCTGCTCTATCTCCTCGCACTCCGCCTCTTCCAGGCGGCGTTTTTTTTTCTATACCGAATGAGGTGGGTCTGTTGTTGCCAGGGGGGGTATACGCAAAGAAGTGTGCCTACCGTTCATGTTTTGTGGGTGTGTTCGTGTGGCTCACAACGCTGCTAGACATCCCGCTGTTTGAGTATTGAAAAGCATCAGCATTTGCTGCCTGGCGTGGATCGCGTTTTCGACCTGTGCTGTTTGGGTCGGCCCGCGTGAGAGATGATTGTTAGGCGAGCTTTGTTTGTAGTTGACAGCCGTATACCCACCCTGGTTGTAACCGTTCTCGTCTATAACGTTCTGCCGGATCCCTTGCTGCAGCAAGACCGCCCACGCTGCATTCTTCTTCTCCAGAATCTGCCTACATTCCTCGTCGAAATGCTTCCATTCCGCTTATCAACTATGATCCTCCACACTAAAGTAGACTATTTTATTCCTCCTTGCACGTTGTATGCTTTTCTATAGCTATAGCTGGGCAAAATAAGTTTTTAGGGATGTTCATTAAGTGTTTTGAAATTTAAAGTACGCTATTTTGCGTAACACCAACTATATTTCAGTTAAATCCGCTAGAAATTTAGGGATTAAGATATGTTAGATTAGCACAATTTTTGAAGATTATTCCAGTGTAGGGGCAAGCTCACCTCTTGTTCTAAATTATGTTATCGATAGAATTCAAAAATATGAGAAACACATGGCGATTTTAGATTTTTGAAAATGTCCCTTCTTATGAGGTTTTTCGACGAGGCACGGGGGAAGAGTGCCACTCGTATGCGGCAAGAAGACCACCAGAGCAAAATGCCACAAATTTTGTATACTATTAATTCCCCTCCTAAACGATCCATTCTAGAGTTAGTAAAGATAAAAACTGAGGGATAGAAGTTGACTTATAGTTAAACAGTAATTTTACGAAATTGATACTGTTCTCATCTTATTTGACTGTAACAGTAATAGTAAAAATTTTCAGAAACTATTTTTAATATCCAAGATGGTTTGATTTGATTTTATTTAGTAGGAAACATTGATTCAATGCAATATTAAAAAGAAACATAAAAGTTCATTCAATTTTATATGAGAAAATTGCGGTGCCCCACTTGCCCCATAAGACATACTTTTTTTAAAATATATATATGTAAAACTTAATTTGAAAAGAACTTTTTCGAAAAAATTACCTCACAGCTATATTAAACAATTGTAAATCGTCCATACTGTGCGGAAAAATAAATATGTTTTGTATTTATTGGGAGTCAAACCTTGTTTTCCAGTCTTGCATTCTTATAATATTTCGCATTTTTCGCGTTGGTGAGTTAAAGACATTTTTCTAATTTTTTGTACCAAACATTTTCAACTGTAATATTTACATAATCCTCAATTAGTACTTAATGTATTCTTATCCTGCGTTAAACATCAAAAAATTGATTTGAACTACGTGAAATTAGAGGTGGCACTTTTGCCCCGGGTGTCACTCTTGCCTCATGTCCCCCTACATGAATCTGCCACAAAATAAACCCAGCTCCGCTCAAAAATCACGGGACCAAGAGAAGCTCGGCATTGTTGACTGCTTTTTCAATCACTTCTCGATGAAACTTCCAACCGTCGAAGCGAACTTTCGTCAACAACTTGCTAAGATGGTGAGACAGCTAGGTGAGTTCGGGCGTGGAGCTTTCGCTCCAAAAGTCGCAAGTTCATATCTCGTTTAGAACTTCTTTTTTAATTTTCTTCTAGTTTGGTAGCTATAATTGCCCATTTTAAATACAACAGCAATGTAATTTTAAAATCTCACATAAATATCTATGATATATGATGGAGTTTTTTTTGTTACATTCAACTAGCTATAATTACAGTCGACTCTCCACATCTCGATGTTCTACATCTCGATAACTCTCCATATGTCAATGATTGCCTCGGTCTCTTCGTTCTGCATACGATTTCTCTCTCCATATCTCGATATCCTCCTTATCTCGATATCTCCATATCTCGATGTGTTCCTGTTGATTGTTTGTTCCTAATTTTCTCTCCATATGTCAATATGAATATTATCAAAGGTTACTAGTCCAGATTTAAACTACTCAGAACAAATTGGAAACTTGAAATGAAGTTTGTTTGTTTATTATTTTCCTAGTAACAAAGTGATTTTCAATCTAGTGTTCATTAAATTAATGTTCTTTGTCTCGATCTCTCTCTATCTCGATGGTCCCTTCGATATCGAGATGCGGAGAGGCGACTGTCATCATATGTTCACTTTGAAACAAACAACCCAATATTCATGGTTACTATGATCACATGACGACGACCGAGTTGAGTTACTCAGAGTTGCTCAAAAACAACTCCTGATCTAACCCAAGATCAGTAGGTTGTCCCACCCCTTAGTCAAAAGTTCGATTCTCGTTTAATTTTTTGTTTTTTTTTTTCTCTAAAACATTTTGTAACAAACAAGCAATTTCATATAACATTCATATTTTGCAAACAGAAGAATCCCATCCACGCATTCTATTTCAAAAATTTTAACACCTAAATCTTTTGTTTTAGAGAAAAATATTCTATGAAAATTTGAAGCGAACCATTTGGACTACAAGAAAAAAATATACACTGAAAACATATATTTTTTTTCATAAAACATTCAGATGTAAAACTTAAATTCTAAATTAAACTAAGACCCAACTTTTATACTATTTTTAATTTTTACTTTAGATTTTTAATAGGAAACAGATATTAAGGACAAAATTTCATGATGGAGAAATTTTAAATATTTTTTTTTTCGAACGGTTCTTGGCCGATTTTCAATTAGTTATTCGCGATTCTCCATCAAGAAAAATAAGTAAGTAGAGATATATATGGCCTATACTGTCGAAAACGTAGATGGAGAATCGCGAATAACTAATGAAAATTGATTATTTTATTATTCAATTAATTATATTTTTCATTCAATTTGATATAATTCGATTATTAATACTTTTGGAGATTGATCATGTTCTTATTGTATCATCAGAACTCATGACAAAAAATCAGCTATAAAGCAAAGCCATGTTGAAGGTGGCTGTGTTTGATTCTCGGTTGGTACGGGATCTTTTCGTGATGGAAATTTACCTGACTTTCCTGGGTATAAAGTATCATCATGCCTGCCACACGTTGTAATAATGCAAAAAAAAAAAGCAAACTCTCAACTAACAACTTTGCAAGTGCATATTGAACACTTTTTGATTTTGAACATTTTGATGAAAATTGGCTCAAAAATATATTTTTATGAGCGTTGTATAATAATTTGTTTCAACGAACCGAAATTGTTTCTCCATTCTTCCGCAAAATATGAAATAATTACGATCAGTAACCGCAATTGAGATGCTCCTAATAACCCCAAATAGTCCAAATTATAGACCAAATCCGCCACACACCGGTAAGCTCTATCATCATCCCAAAACCCGTGAAAGTGTGAGCCCTTAAAAAACCACCTCCGCTACTTCCACATGCGGTCACCATCAATCGAACCGCTTGCCACAGCAGTGCCTAGCAAAGATCTATGGGTGCGTGGAAGTCATTATGCGACCGTCATCCCACATTGTGCGTCCAGCAGCAGCAGCAGTCGAAAATAATGTTATTATCCCAAAGACAACGCCCCTTTGATGAGTCGGTCGGAAGTGTCCTCAAAACACACATTTTTCTCGGCTGCCGGAGAACGGAAATCGAACACAATGCGGAGGCCATCTGGGTGGTCCGACTGTTTCTGTTGTTCGGGGTGATACTTCCGACCGACCGAGTGAAAGTGCGAACTCGAGATGACAATCAGCCGACAACCGAACGACATACACGACACGCCGAAATAATTGCGCACTCGGATGAAGGAGAGGAAGTAATTTGATAGGTTTTCCTTCGGGGTTTTTTCCTTTCTCGGGTTCGACTCATTTCCATCGGACCGTTATTTCGTTTGGATCTTTTGGATTTGGCGCGAAGCTCCTAATTGAAGGGTGCGAAATTGCAGCCAGGACGCTTGGTACTTTGACAGCTTGGCTCGGCGCAACTGACGAATGTCACGAAGTCAACGGAAAATGTCAAGGTTGTCAAGGTTCATTCCCGGGAATAATGCGAACAATGGCCTTGTTGTTCTTGCGGTAATTGGCCGTTTGAATGATGCTCTGCTTTGATTGACTCTGTTGATATTTCGCGACAATAGAAACAACGTTGAAAGGTGACTTTTCTAGGTGGTGGGCAATATGATATATATGGGAAAATGATTGTGGGAAAACGATGATATAAATTAGCTTACATCTTTTATTTTTTGTTATACCAGGCTCATTCTCATCTAACACAAAAAAAGAAATCAAAGTGTGTGTGCCCTAATCTGTAGAAAAATCTTATTTTTGAGCACAGTAACTAATCAATAGATTTTTTTAATAATGTATTTAGGAGGGAGAGCCCTTTTACATATCAGAACGATTGATACTTATTTGTGAAACTGTATTTACTAAATTCCACGTAAGTGTTCATTTTGCCTCGATATCTTTTTTCCCAGCTTTGTTTTTTACCCAATTGATCTCGTTTTTATGACATTTGGTATAACTATTGTTACCATGAATGCAGTGTTTGGATTTTGATCCTAAAAAGCCGATCAAAACATATTCAGAGGGTGTAACAGTTCGCGAATCATAACGGTTCGTGGCACATCGCATTTGGAGAGCCCTATGAATGTAAACATTCACGTCACGTGGCGCGAGAGCAGCAACTCTCATAGACTGCAACAGTATCGAGCCATTATTAACTTTCATGTTTTCTGGTAATGCAGCTTTTAACAACCTAATTATTATCTATTTAATCATTGAACACCCCTTTTATTGCCAACATAGCATAGAAAATGGAAAATATTCGCCTCTGTTTCTTGCTCAGAAGAGAGTGGGTCAGCGAATGTTACAAGTGTTGACACACAGTGATCGGCGCCAAACAGTGGCTGGTGTGTGTCTGTCTTGTTTTCGATCATGGCTCGTTATTTTCCACGAACGATAAATGTCATGCGTGTTGTATGAATGCAGGAAAAGAGAACTAGCCATTTTGGCTTATTTGGCGTTACAACAATTATTTTGCAAGTCCTCCTCGAGCATAATCCAGGCCTCATACCCATAGAGGACTACCGGTCTTATGAACGTTTTGTACATCGTGCATTTGGTGCGGGGGTGAATCATTTTTGACCGCAGTTTCTTGTGGAGCCCATAGATTTCCGATTTCCGCTGATGATGCGCCTTCGTATTTCCCGACTAACAATGTTGTCAGCCATCAACAAGGATCCGAGGTAGACGAACTCGTCCACCACCTCGAAAGTATGCCCGTCTATCGTAACACTGCTTCCTAGGCGGGCCCTGTCGCGCTCAGTTCCGCCAACCAGCATGTACTTTGTTTTCGACGCATTCACCATTAGCCCGACTCTTGTTGCTTCGCGTTTTAGGCGGGTGAACAAATCTGCCACCGTTTCAAATTTTCTCCCAACAATATCCATGTCGTCCGCGAAGCAAACAAATTGTCCGAATCTCGTGAAAATCGTGCCTCGACTGTTAAGTCCGGCTCTCCGCATGACACCTTCAAGCGCAATATTGAACAACAGGCACGAAAGTCCATCGCCCTGTCGTAGTCCCCGCCGAGACTCGAGCGAACTGGAGTGTTCGCCCGAGATCTTCACGCAATTTTGCACACCGTCCATCGTTGCTCTGATCAATCTTGTGAGCTTCCCGGGAAAGCTGTTCTCGTCCATGATTTTCCATAGCTCTACGCGGTCGATACTATACTAAGGCGGCATACGGCCTTGAAATCGATGAATAAATGGTGCGTAGGGACCTGGTACTCACGGCATTTCTGGAGGATTTGTCGCACGGAAAAGATCTGGTTCGTTGTCGAGCGGCCGTCGACGAAACCTGCTCGATAACTTCCCACGAACTCGTTTGCTATAGGTGATAGATGACGGAAGAGAATCTGGGATAGACTTTGTAAGCGGCGTGTAGGATAATTTTCACACTCCAGTTTGTCGCCCTTTTTGTAGATAGGGCATATAACCCCTTGCTTCCACTCAGAGCCGTAGCGTGGCCTCGCAGCGCCCTTGGCAAACCTCCCTTTGGGCGCCCCTGCGACAATTTTTTTTCCATGATGCAAATTTGTAAGCTATAAAATTTTTCGTGAAACATCCCAAGTAACCATGCTGCTCAAGCTGTAATTCATGCATGTAAGTGGTGTACATAAAACTAGCATTACTGTAACTTCAGTTAGAGTGGATTAAGAATGAGAAAGAGCTCCACAAATGTAATGTTAGTATTATAAATTATAACATCAACATGGCTCCAGAAGGACCATTTCCCACTTTAAATCAATTTTAATTAAAGTTATACATCAATGTATACCACTCATATGCATGGATTGCTGCTTCAGCAGCATTGTTACTTGTGATATTAGTCAATTGACATTAAAGATTTTTTTAAATGCTAGCACGAGTACTAAAATTATCATCGAAAAAAGTTATGTTGAGATGGAAGTGTTCAGTGAACACTGTTCACTGTTAAAATATTAGGTAAATATAAATAGAAAGTGTACAAGATAGCTCTGCTAAAGAACTATTGAATATTTTCCTGAAGCTGTTTTGAAGAAATTCATTCAAATTATTGTTCATGCGACGCATTGGCAGGAACACCTGAGCATAGCATTAAAAACCGCTGGACCATTCAAAAAAAATTTAAATCTTTTGAATACAATGTGTTATGTATATTTTCATTTGTTTAAAAAAGGTGAGGCTTTTTTAAGTTTTTTTTCCTTCGTTTATAACTAAAAAAATGTTTTCAGTTTGTTTAGTGGAATCAGAGAAAATTGTTGGACAATTTGTACTTCGTCAAGATAATGTTTAGAAGTTTGATTCCTTGATAGTAACATGTTTTATTAATCAATTAAAAGCTTTAGGAAACAAACGCCAAATTCGTTACTAGTTTTTAAGCAAAGTGCTTACTCAATAGCCTGTTTTCAGGGATACTAGTAATTATTCAAA
Organism: Aedes aegypti; assembly: GCF_002204515.2. NCBI lineage: Eukaryota > Metazoa > Arthropoda > Insecta > Diptera > Culicidae > Aedes > Aedes aegypti. Next base: position 347,201,952 of record NC_035108.1, read on the forward strand.
CAATTTACTAGAAGATTGCAACTTATACTGTAAGGCGATCTACAATTTGTTAGTGCTATATCAAACATTTTCAAAAAAAAAACTTATGTCTTAGGGTAAAATATGTTTATATTAGGAAAAAAAATCTTTCTTTTTACCTCATGTTTTTCTTCACTGACATGGAATTCTTTGAATTTTTTTTTTCAGATTTCTATGATAAATTTTCGCAGGTTTAGATTTTTTGGATATTCTACCCCGATGTAAGAAAGTTTACAAAAAAAATCTACACAAAATTCACCTTGTATTGTGAGACCTTTCAGGATTTTCTGCCATAACTTTATACCGTACTCTGAGAACCCTGTGAAAGATTCTGTGAGTTTATTTCAGTATTTTGTGAGAATTCAAACTAATATTCAGTGAGATTGTGTTTGAAAGAAAAAAAAAATAGCCAAAACTAAATTTGTAAACTAACTTTTGTTCACGACCATTAAATTTTTTCTATGTGTCATATTTTCAAAAAGTATTTTCAATCCTTTTTTTCTCAATATGAACCTCGAATTGAACATCAGAAACTTAATTTATGCTTAAACCTGTTTTAACTGCTTTTAAAAATACAAGGAAGATCACTTAGAGATTTAGCAAAGTGCTATACAAACACCAATGTTGAATTTTAAAAATTTAAAAACAATAAATCATCTATGAAAGTGATCTAGGAAATATTTAAATACAGGTCGGACTCGATTATCCGGGGTATCGATTTTTTTCATTCCGGATAATCGAATCCTCCGGATAATCGAATCACTAAGAAAAAAATTGAAATCTTCGATAAAAAAAAAACCTAAAAAATTTTCTTTTTTCGTTGTTTTATTTATATGATGCAGTAGCGTAGCCAGAAATTATTTCTAGAAACAGTAGGGGTCTTTACAAGAAAAAAATGTTTTTGACCAGCATACACAAAAAAACACTTTCTTAAGCCCCCTTTGCTTAAATACGTTCAAAACTGCAAAACCATTCATATTGTATACTGCAATATCAAATTATCTCAGATTTATGCATAAAAATTAAAAAACAAGAACATCAAAAAACAAATTCCGGATAATCGAGTCTAAAATTCCGGATAATCGAATCCCGGATAATCAAGTCCCCGGATAATCGAGTCTCCGGATAATCGAGTCCGACCTGTATTCCGTTTTTAAGTTCAGGAGTTGTTTTTTTTTCGAAATTGTGACTCAAAAAGCACCCTTATTTGATCAATCTCTTTTAAATTTTATCAAATGCGTGACGCATTTTGGCGCCCCCCAAAGGCTGGCGCCCTTGGCGGGTGCCAACCTGGCCAACCGCACGCTACGGCACTGCTTCCACTCCTCCGGTAGCTGTTCCGTTTCCCAGATTCTGACTATCAGCCGATGCAGACAAGCGGCCAACCTGTCCGGGCCCATCTTGATGAGTTCAGCTCTGATACCATCCTTGCCAGCGGCCTTGTTGTTCTTGAGCTGTTGAATGGCATCCTTAACTTCTCCCATCGTGAGAGCTGGTTGGTTTCCACTGTCCGATGTGCTGACGTAGCCATCGCTTTCGCTGTCCTGACCTTCTGTGTCTGTGTTCTTTGCGCCATCCAGGTGTTCATCGTAGTGTTGCTTCCACCTTTCGATCACCTCGCGTCCGTCCGTCAAGATACTCCCATCCTTATCCCGGCACATTTCAGCTCGCGGCACGAGGTCTTTGCAGGATGTGTTGAGCTTCTGATAGAACTTCCGCGTTTCTTGAGAACGGTACTGCAACTCCATCTCTTGGCATTCCACCTCTTCAGGCGGCGCTTTTTGTCCCGGAATAGGTGGGTTTGCTGTTTCCGCTTCAGTCTGTAACGTTCCACGTTTTGTCGCATACCATGCTGCAGCATTGCAGCCCGCGCTGCATTCTTCTCCTCTTAAACCTCCTGACACTCCTCGTCGAACCAATCGTTTCTTGAGTTCCGTTCCACATATCCGACAATGCTTTCGGCAGCGACGTTAATGGCTACTTTGACTGTCCTCCAGCAGGGTCCCTTATCAAGCTCGCCCTCATCCGGCAACGCTGCCTCACGATGCTGCATGTACGCATTGGCGACATCCGGTTGTTTCAGCCGCTCTAGATTGTACCGAGGCGGGCGTCGGTACCGTACATTATTGATGACGGATAGTTTTGGGCGCAGTTTCACCATCACCAGGTAGTGGTCGGAGTCAATGCACTATGGGCCAGGGACGCAATCTGGCGGGACAAAATTAATAACTCGGTAACGAAGCGTTTCCGGTATTTGGTGTCTTCGGCAAAGTTTTTTGTAACAACGAGGATGATCTACTGACATAAACGGATAGTTCGTAAATCGTCCGCATAGGTGGCGCCACAATCTAACTTTTTACTTTGACGATCTAGAGACTTGGCATGTTCTGCAAAGTTGTTCATTTTGATAAAATAAACAACTTTCTCGAAGACGTCAAAATTCCACAGCCTACTGTTTTCGAGTTATTGGCGAAATAAGAGAAAATTAGTGAAAAAACGATTTTTTTCACCGAATTTGACATTTTTCCTAAGAACCATGTCATATGATATTTTTTGCTGATAAATATACAACGAACGCAAGCTCTGGTGGAAAAAAAATATAATAATACGACACATAAAACCTAAGAAATTATGAAAAAACTTGAAAAAATAGAGCAATTTTTAAACCTTAATATCTCCAAAAGCGCAAAAAATCGCAAGCTCAAATTTTCAGGCAACATAGAGCAATACTTGATGAAACGGATGTCAAATTTTCAGAGAGGTATATTTTGATGTTTTTGAGATTTTTTTTTTAATTTTTTTACAGTTTCCTTTCCATTACGCGATTAATATTGTCATGGCAAATATTTAAGTGTATGTTTAAATTATCGAAAAAATATATTTTATTGTTTCATGATATTATTATACCTGCTCACAGTACAAGCTGGCTTTGGATTTCATTCGTTGTCACAGTTTTCCGGAAGCTCAAAATTTAAGCAAATCCGGTGATTAAACACATATTTAAGGTTAAACAACCTAACAGTTCTCAAAATCGAAGGAATCTCCAAATTGATACCTTTGATCTGTATCCTCTGTTTCGAAACATCCAAGAATCAACGCTCTTTTCGCTTTAAAACAAATCTACTAGCTCCGAACAAGAGATCGTGCGCTCTGAAATTTTAGTATTTAGAGATATCGACATGAATATGCTTTAAGAGCCAGTTCGCGAGAACCGCAACCCCCTTTCCAAGGGAAGTTGTATTGATGTTCTCCGATCAGGCTGAAATTTTCAGGGATTGTTCTTCTATATAAAAGAACTCGCGGAACATTACTAAAGGACCTATGTACAAATGAGAGATTCTCTCCTCTCTCGTTCTCTTTCGATTATAACAGTGGAATACTAATGATTTTGGGAAGTTTTTCACTATAGATCGAAAGTCAATTCCCTTGACTAGCGTTTCATACAAAAAAACGCAACAGAAGAGGTTAATGTGACTCAGTTATTAATGAAAGAGAAAGTAAACAAAGAGAGCCTCTCAAGTAATGTTCCGCGAGAGAAGATGTTTTGCAAAATATAAGATTTTTGTTGAAACATTTTTTCAAATCCAAATACCATGTTCATTTTGAAGTTCATATAACGTTAAGTAAACATGCCAAATTTCATACAAATCCATGCATTTTTACTATAGGTATAGCAGTTTAATTAAGTGTGTATATTTTTCTTTTTATATTAAATCATTAGTGGTTATTTTGTTCCAGTTTCCCCTAATATAAAAATCTGAAATTTTGCGATATATCTTCTTTTATATAAGAAATTAACTCGTGTAAATTTCAGCTCGATCGGAGAACATCAATACAACCTCTCTATGCAATGGGGTTGCGGTACTCGCAAAATGGCTTGAGTTCAAACACTACCACGAAAAAAAATTTTTTTCGAAAATTTTTGAAACGGCATATCTGGATCATTCCTCAAATGAAAGCCCATGAGTTGCCCTACAAAATGTTATATTTAGTTTTTTGACCTAGTTCGGTTGGCAAGAAAAAAATCGATTTGAAAATCACTACTATTTTTATGAAAAACTCGTTTTTCTCGATTTGAAGTACTTTCAAAATCCAAATACCATTCCAACCTTAAAGTTTATTTAACGTAGAGTAATAGTGCCAAATTTCAATATAATGCGTGCACTTTTACAATAGTTATAACAATTTTTGTGTTTTAGCATGTTTAGTGACATGAAATCATTGGGGGTCATTTTGTCCCACTTCCCCCTAATATAAAAATCTTAAATTTTGCAAAACATCTTCTTTTATATAGAAGAACAATCCCTGAAAATTTCAGCCTGATCGAAGAACATCGATACAAGAAGGGGTTGCGGCTCTCGCGAACTGGCTCTTAAAATTTGATTTTCCGTGTTAAAAGTAACACATTCACAAAATAAATTGCTCATCTCGAAGCATGATGACAACAATTAACTGACACATGATCAAGTCTTTCATGGCATACTATATCATTTGAATTATTGAAGAAAAACAATTATGTACCCAGTTTTAATCTACACTTTCATCTACATTACTCGATATCAACTCAAGGAACTGCTCTTAAACTGAATTTCATGGATACTATGACGGCTTTTTTAAACAGTTTTCTGAAAGTTTTTCTTCCACGACTCGTTATTTCTTGAAGTCGATCGTCCCTTCAGATTCCTCATAGAAATTAACTGTATTGGAGAAATATAATCATTAAAAAAAAATGATAGATCTCAAAAACACCAAAATATACCTCTCTGGAATTTTGACATCCGTTTCATCAAGTATTGCTTTATGTAGCCTAAAAATTTGAGCTTGCGATTTTTTGCGCTTTCGGAGATATTAAGGTTCAAAAAATGCTCTATTTTTCAGGTTTTTTCATAATTTGTTAATTTTTATGCGTCGTATTATTAAAATTTCTCCACCAGAGCTTACGTTTGTTATATGTTTATCAGCAAAAAATATTATATGACATGGTTCTTAGGAAAAATGTCAAATTCGGTGAAAAAAATCGTTTTTTCACTAATTTTCTCTAATTTCGCCAATAACTCGAAAACAGTAGGCTGTGGAATTTTGACGTCTTCGAGAAAGTTGTTTATTTTATCAAAATGAACAACTTTGCAGAACATGCCAAGTCTCTAGAACGTCAAAGTAAAAAGTTAGATTGTGGCGCCACCTATGCGGACGATTTACGAACTATCCGTTTATGTCAGTAGATGGTCCTCGTTGTAACAAAAAACTTTGCCGAAGACATCAAATACCGGAAACGCTTCGTTACCGAGTTGTTAATTTTGTCCCGCCAGATTGCGTCCCTGTCCCATAGTGCAATGTTAGCGCCACGATAGGTTTTGACGTCGGTTATGTCGGAGAAGTGCCATCCATCGATCAAAACGTGGTTGATTTGCGATTTTGTCTACTTCAGGTGTACCGATACGGGAGGCTGTGCTGGAAATAGGTGCTACGAATGGCCATATTCTTGGAGACGGCAAAATCTATCAGTCGTAGGCCGTTCTCGTTCGTCAGCCGGTGGGCGCTGAACTTTCCAATCGTCGGTCTGAACTCCTCCTCCTGGCCAACCTGAGCGTTCAAATCTCCTATGATGATCTTGACGTCGTGGCTTGGGCAGCAGTCGTACTCGCGTTCGAGTTGCGCGTAAAATGCGTCTTTGTCATCATCAGTGCTTCGGGAGTGTGGGCTATGCATGTTGATTATGCTGAAGTTGAAGAATCGGTCTTTGATTCTTAACTTGCACATTCGTTCATTGATCGGCCACCACCCGATCACGCGCCTTTGCAAATCACCCATCACTATGAAAGCTGTTCCCAGCTCGCTTGTGTTGCCGCAGCTCTGGTGATGGTATGATTACCTCTAAACGTTCACACCAATGCTCCTGTCCAGCACACCTTCTGCAGCACTACGATGTCGAAACCGCGGCCCCAGCAACACACATTTTATAATTGTGTATTATCAACTGATATATGACCAAAACTAGTCATATATAAGTTGATGTTACACAATTATAACATGTGTGTTACTCGGGGGGTCTTTAGTACATCGGAGAGTATGCGAGTACTTCCAATGAAGTTGAGAGATTTGCAGTTCCACGTACCGAGTTTGCAATCGCTAGTCCAGTCCAACTCGTCTTACCTTGCTCTCATCGTAGCCTGTTATTCACAAGAAGTCATCAACACCGTCAGCAAATTTTAAGAAATTTTATTTACCTTTGTTCGGACTTCGGGAACTGATCTTGAAGCAGATTCCAATTTATCGGTCAGTTCCCGAAGTCCGAACAACCTCAAAAAAGTAGTTTCCTTTCTAATCCTCGTGCTCTGCGTTCCCTCTACTTTTCGACTGATTTCTTCACGATTTCAGATACTAATCTACTTCAAATCCATTAATTGTCCGCTTGATTTTAGTTTGTTTTTCCGATTCTACTTCCTCAGTAACAATCGTAGGTTATTCCCACTTCAAATTTGATTTTTTAACTGTTAGAAAATAGATTAACTTTAGAAAATAAATTCACGATCCTTTAAACTCGACTGGTTTATTGTTGTTTTTTCTTATTTTTGTATGATTCCTCTTCTTGTACTTTGCCCTGACGTTTTGCGTTCATCACTTTCCGGCTCCCCGTTATTATTGCCCAGCGGTGTTGACAACCTTCCTTAGGGTCATTTTTGGCCAATCGGCACAGGCAAATGAGATGTAACTTTATGAAGAGAAGAGATAGAAATCTGAAATTTTCTGGTTTTTCCTAACTTCTGAAAACCAACGTTTTTGTGCAAAAATAGCTCTCAGTGACCTCTAGGAGCAGTGCGACAAAAAAAAGTTACACATTATGGATCAAGTCATGCGTCATTCATAATTTTGAAACGCTCTCATAAATCCATTTGTGTACCGATTTCGTTATTTCAGTTTTATATGAAAAATATGGAACCAATAGGTTTTAGTTTAATTTTAATTTTAATTAAAATTAAAGAGTTTAGTTTAATTTTGTCGGAGTATTCCGGTTCCGGTAGGGTGTGATGTGGACATTTTCAGACCATCATATAGTTCCATCATGTGACAGCTCGATTACTGCATGATTTTTCATTCAGAAATAGAGTATTATGCAAAAAAAAAAAACAAACATGAGGAATCTTTGGAGAAAATCCTGGAAGAGTCCCGGTGAAAGATTTTACTGGACAAATCTATAAAGGAATTACTGGAGATATTTCTACAGGAACACCTTGTGAAATCTCTAACTAAAGGAATCTCTGTAGAAATATCGCCGTTAAAATACATGGAATAATCTTGGAGGAATCTCATTTAGTCGTAGCGGTACGCGCAGCTTTTCAGCAAGGTCAAGCTGTGCGGCATGGGTCCGGATCCCATCGGTCGAGGATCTTTTTGGATTGGAAATATTCTCGAGTGAACAGAGCATCTTCGTACCTGCCACATTTGGGGTCAAACCATGCGAGGTTATGGAAATCGAGATGATGGTACGTTCGGAGTACTGACATTAGGGGTTATGGCATGCGGGATTATAAGACTGCGAGCTAAAAGGGTAGAATCATTCCAAGCAGTCGGAACTAGGGTTCAGTGAAAGATCCTAACCCTGTAATTGACCGTAAAAAGGTAATCTACCAGCATTACGAATAAGAGGATTAAAGGCAAAGCGGTATAAGTGACAATGGACTTCGAAGTTGTTCAGCAATTTTTCATTCCTTACAAATTATTTGGGAGCCAAAAAACAAGACAATCTTCAACGAATTATGCTTTTTCTTCTGTTCAGTTGTTCGCTTAAAAAACCGTTGGAAATAGTACAATTTTCATTAAACTTAACTTTAAACCGACTAAAATATCACTTACACCCCTTTGCGTTTGGGCTTCTCAAACTATTAAGCAGTGTGTTAAATGTCGATATTTTGGAAACATGCAAATGCATATATCTCACCTTCCCGTGCGAAATATTGCATCAACTTCATCCGGTGCACATTAAGTAAATAATAAATCGAATTCAGTATTTAAAATTTAATACCAAAAGGAATTTATATTCTTCGATTTATACGTCGGGAATGCTTTGAAAGTTGAGTCTAGTACACGACACTTAAGAAGGCTTTACAGTGAAGGTAGACATTCACGTATCTGTCAATACAATATTCTAGTTAAAACTAAATGGTGTAACATTAAATTATATTTTTTGTTAACTTACTTTCCACATGCCAATTAATTTTCAAGTTTTATTTTATTTACCAATTAATTGCTCAAGGTCTTCAATTGTCCTGAAAAACGAGTAATAAACATGAATTGTTTGGGAACTGAGCTACAAATCCGCAAAAGAGATGCAATTGATTTTGCCAAAGAGCAAACCAGGAATCAATCAATAACTTGACAAACAAATTTATCATGAACCTATATTTGAGTTCATTGAGATCTTATCTAGAAAACGTTGAATATATCGCTTGGAAATAGTGAATACGGAACTCAACCATATTTTCAATCTACTCGGACTAAGTATTACCGATTAGACATTGGCATCCGAAGCGATTTTTGTGTCAGTTTAAAATTCAAGTCGGCGGCACACACTTTAAACATATTTTTGTATTTTAGTTTCCCTAACAAGTAAATGACCCCCGGCCCTGCGCTGCAGCCAATCAAGCTGTCCAATTTGCCACTGGCGGCTCTCGGGCCCAATTTGTCTGCCCAATAAAAACCGACGGCTTAATCAGAGCTCTAGGTCTAATTCCTTCCAAACTTTCGGTGTCCAATCGACGTCAGAAGCCAAATTAGTGAATCGGAAAAGTGCTAACTTAATCCAATTGCGGACTTTTTCGGATGATCGGAATGCCTCGTTTTCACAGCGCCGAGCAACTGGTGTCCGCTTATTCCATTGCCCTGGACGATACGCTGCTGTTCAAACAGACCTCGAGCTGTCTGTGGCCCAGTCAATCGTGCACATGTTCTCCGGGCATTTTTCAAAAGAAACTGGTAAGTATCTCTCGTTAGTGCGAGCCTTAAATACGTCCCATTAGGGAAGCCCTCTGCGGCCTTTTTTTACAATTTGCGTACAAAGTCTTGTCATTGTTTCCGAAGCAGGGAGCCGCTCGGGTATTTCACCCAAGTGACCCTGCTGTGTATTGCAGTGCACAGTGTTTGATTTTATCGATTTCATACGATTCTTTTACAAGTAGCGCCTCAAACGTTGATTTTAGCGATATAGTTTGATAGTTAGATTGAGTTCAGTTAAGTCATTTTCGTTGGAATTGAGAATATTTGAAGTTTTATCTTCAAATATTGAAAATTGAGATTGTAGTATTGTTGAAACGCTTACTAACAATACGTTCTACGATAACTATTTAATGAAGTTTTAAATAGTTTGTCACTTTCCTTTGTCAGCCTAGATATAGTAGAACTTGGAATTGGTCTCAAATCTCTTAATATCCACAGTATATTCACAAAATGTGGCCATTTTTGTAATCAAAGTGGGAAATCTCCATATAACGCCTAGAGGTAAGCAACGTCCTATAAAAATGGGTGACAAAACGTCGGAAAACAAAATGCCGAATGCCAAAACATCGAATGCCAAAACGTCGAAAGAACACCTTACCTCTAGGCGTTATATGGAGATTTCTCACTTTGCTTACAAAAATGGTCCCATTTTGTGAATATGCGGTGGATACTAAGAGATTTGAGACCAAATTCAAGTTCTACTATATCTAGGCAGACAAGGGTAAATGTAACGTTATTTATTCGATTTTGTTCAAAATATATTTATTTATATTTCAAAAATAATTGATTTGTGTTGAGTTTAGTGTTAAAACGAAAGAATCAATTAGTGTCTGTTCAAAATTATAATTCATTCAATTTCTCATAGACTTGTAATTGTGTTTGTCATGTTTGTTTCAACTTGAAACACTTTTGAATGTGATTTGATATACAAATTGTTATATAAATTTCTACGTGTTCACATTAGCGATGGGCGATTTTGAATCGATGTTACGAACATCGATTTTTTCGTTCCGATTAATCGATTTTTTGAATCGATGTTGGGATGACTCAAAATGGAGTGAATCGATTTTCTTCATTCGATTTTTCGTTTCGATTCAAAAAGACGAAGTTAATCAGAATTTTTTAATGAGTTGAAGAACCATAAACGTTATTTTGAATCAGCCTTGAGGTGTTTATTTAATTTTGTTTAATTTCAAACGTTTTTTAATTCAAGGAATTTAATTACCAAATGCAATTACGTTTGGTCTTATTTTGAGACCTTGTTTTTGTAAATTTTCATGTGAATTTTTAAATCGAATCGATTCAAAAACATCGATTCAAATGATTCAATTAAATCGGCGAATCGATTCGATATATCGAATTTGAATCGATTCAGTAACATCGATGTTCTGATCAAATTCGCCCAACGCTAGTTCACATACCCATTATCAAAGATACCCCAAAACCAAAAATATAATTACCAATGTATTGACTTTGATTATATGATAAGCTACAGATGCATTCAAAATGAATCGTTGAGCAATCTTTCAACTGAAATCGATAGCTTTGATTCCTGAAACAAAAAAAAATAATTATATGAAATTGCAGAAATATTTAGATTTTCTTCCAAACAACTATCAAAGTAACCACGTTTTACTGTACATAAAAACGAATATTTTTAAGCAGAATACACACTAATCTCTTATGGTGAATTTCACCGTAATCTCAACAGCTGAACAGTTTGGTGAAATAAAACACCGTAATTCTGTCGAAATTTTACAGATTACGGTGATTCGAATACTGTAACAATTTACCGTACTCCGTTAATTTATTTCACCGAACTGTTCAGCTGTTGAGATTTTACAGGAATCCGTAAAATAATTTAAGTGTTTAATTTGTGAGTAATCCACTGTAATCTGATTCCTCACTCCTCATTCTTCACTGATTATTCCTCATTCTTCATTCTTTATTCCTTACTCTTCATTCCTCACTCCTAATTCTGCATTCTTCATTATTTAACTCAATCTTTCCTCAATCCTTATTCCTAGCCTCCTCACTCTTCATTTATCATGTCTCACTCTTCACTCCTCACTCCAGATTACCCACTCTTCACTCCTCATTCCGCATTCCTCACTCACCACTCCTAATTCCTAACTTCTTGACTCCTCATTCCTCGCCCATTACGCATCTCTCATCATTCCTCATTGCTCACTTCTCATTCTTCACTCCTCATTCCTTACTCTTCGCTTCTCAATCCCTATTTTTTCTTTCCTCACTCATAATTCTTCATTCCTCATTGTTTCACTCATCACTCTTTATCCCTTACTCCTCATTCCTGTTTCTTTACTCATCATTCCTATTCCTCACCTCTTATTCTCCACTCCTCACTCCAGATTCTTCATTCCTCGCTTCACATTTCTCTATTCTCATTCTACACTCCTCATTCCCTCTCGGGGGCTGGATTAGTCAAATTGTTCCAGACGAATTCCATGTCAAGTCGGTCAGTCATAAAACTCGACCATCTTCTATTTGCAGTAAATTTTACACATGTCTTTGGTATGATACAATAAGTGTTTTCCATATAAAAATCGACCATTTTGACTCGAGAGTAAGTTTTGAAAATGGCCTATAAATTTTTACATGCAACTTATTTGATAAATTCTATCTTCGAAATGGTTGATTTTAGAGAAAAATGTTCTATGAAAAAGTTGTAGTGAACAGTTTGGCATACAAGAAAGAATACAGACTGAAAAAATATTTTTTTCATGGAAAATTTGAAAATAAAATTTTAAATTACACAAAAACTTCATTTCTAATGTTTTTTTAAATTTTCACAATAGAATCTTGAAAGCAAACATGTTTGGACAGAGTTTCATAATGGAGGAATTTTTAATAAATTTCGATTTTTTGTTAAAATAAATAGGGTAGGTGTACCACAGTTCGATTGTATGTGCGGTGGGGTGTAGACGTGTGTCGGTAGTGCTCCGTGTTTTTTTTTTCAGTTTGGTGCCTCAAATAGTGCTGATTTGATACTTGAAATACTTGAAATACTTTCAGCATTCACTTAATTAGAATTATATATTGGAATAGCCCTGTTTTTGAATCTTAATTTTACTGTCCGGTCCTGAATTTTTTATTCTAGTTTAAGTTAGATTCGGTTCATACTGCATAGTTTCGTCTCAGTCCAATGCGTCGCAAGTGTATGTGTGCTCATCTTCCCCAAAACGGATGATAATTTCGTGCTTTCTTATCATCGTAAGAAGAGAAATAGCAGAAGAAGGAAATTATATACTACGAGGTGAAAGTTTTGTTTGCTATGAGTGATGGCTGGAGTGCCGAAGATGCGTGGCCGGAAAGCGGCGAACGAGAAAAATATGTGTCATGATGGTGTGCGTGCGTATGAGATGTTGATCAGATCGGTTATATACAGAAACCGAATCGCGAAGAATTTGAATGCAGTGCTTGTGGGGGTGTTCAGGACAACAAGAAAAGGTATGAGTGTGCAACGGTTTATGCCTACAGCTTCTACCAGTGATTAATGTATAGGTAGCTTGTTACGTAGCATGGCAGCCACGCTAAGCGATTGAAAATACCGTAGGTGGTATACGACGTCTATTGCATCACTCGACATACACACAACACAGCTAAACAAAAATGAAGTTGGTGGGTGCTGGTAGATAGGGTAACATGGCTTCTTAGTGCCGAATTATCTTTCTGCTAGTTGTGTCGGATACAGGTAACAATCTTGGTGCATGTCTTAATACTAAAGAAATTACTACGTGATACAGTGATTATTAATGGATCATTGCCAGAAAAAAACATTTGAATATTGAATCCATTTCATGTGCTAGGAAAACATCATCGGTAACCATGCCCTATTTGCCTATTTATGTATTAGTGAACTTCTTTTACTCATATGATGGTGGTATGTGTGAAATTTCCTGGCCAACGCAAGATGTGATTGAAAAGTGTTAGGGATTGAGAGCTTGGATTTAGCAGTGAGCGTAAGTGATTCATCTATTACATTGAAAGAAAACAATAATAATACAAGCAGTGAATGAGAAGAGTGAGATATAGACTGGATGTGAGAAGTGAATGAAAGTAACATTTCATTTCAGTTTCTGATTAGAATATAGAAATAACTGGGGATGTCTCAGAACAATTTATATATGTGCCATATATTAATATTGAGCTTAATAGTTACTCCCCATATTTTAATAATCTATATCACGTTTGGTTCCCATAGCTCTTACGATGATTCTTTACACTGTAACCACAATGATCATGATAGGTTTTTTTCTATCATTCCAAAATTGTATGTTTCATATCGTAATCTTTTTTAAGATATTCTTTGTTTTGCTAATTACGTTTATAACATTCATTTAAATTTCAGGAAATATTAGTAACACTAATTTCTTCAATTATATATTTATAAACTATATAATTGTCTTAACTTCCAGGAGCATCATGTAGTCTGCATATCGAAGTTTCTAACAACATTATTGATTTTCATATTTCAGCTTACCATTCTTTTTACATAACATATTTCGTATTTTTTTTTTTGCAGTGCATCGAATCGTTTAAATTGAATATTATAAAATTGCATCGGTTTGGGTAAATATTTGCCTATCATTATAAGTGTTCTTTAAAATAACACCAATCATTTATTCGTCTTTAATCTTCCTTTGCAAATTTAGATTTACGGTCATGGGATTGTTATTCTTAATATTTTACAGCGATCTATCAAAGAAAGTAAAATAAAGCATCAGTGCTTATTTCTTGCTCATAATTTAATAAACCTAAAACCATAATCCAATAATATAATTTTGTTTTGCAGTTCACTATATTACTAAATATCATTACAGCATTTCTATAATCCCTGGCAAACATACGTTACTCTCACTTTATTTTATGATCATTCAGTTTTAGTATCATTAAAGCCATCTACCAGCCATCTAACTTGATATTGAAGAGATCATCGAGCTAGGGAGATATCGAGCTACAGAACACAAAACCATTGCAACTGCGCCAATTTCAAGGCCTTTCAAAAGTTTTTGAATATCTAGAATTACATAAAATAATTTCTTTTTGGCAGTACCAGTACCAGTATATTGTATATTAATTTCATTCTTTCGACATAATACTATATTTTTATTTTGATATATAATTTTTCACATACATTGACATAACTTTCCTATTTTTATACATATCATCGTATTTATTTTGTATATAATAGGTTGGGAATTTGGAGGGTGCAACAGGGCATCATTGAAGTTGCAGCTAGCACTTCATCTAACCGGAGTTTAGGAGAATGCAATGTAACATCTTTGTAGATGGTTTATCTCCAACAATTTATCCATAGCACGCGCCATTCTCATAACAAACCAACCCGTGGAAAACTGGACAAGTATCGCAATTCTCATTATTCTATTTGTTTTCTCCCCCGTCGAGGGAGAGTTGGCTGTATTGTGTTATACTACATTACATTGTACTGTTATACATTATATTATATAATATCATATGTTTTTAAATTATACTGTATTATATTATACCACCTTGTTTTATATTATACTATATTATATTCTGTTAAAATGTAATATATTATATTAAATTACATAATGAAATATAACATTAATTGAACCATGTATTGACAAACGAAAAAGCACCAGGGCCTCATTGAAATTACAAACGGACAATGAAGTGGTGGCAATTCGGGAGTGGAAATGTATATCATTCGCAACTTTTTTGAATGATATATTTATAATGAATTATCACTTATAATATATCTTTCTCCAGGATAGGTGGAACATGGACGAATAGGTTACCGAACTAAAACCATAATTTCTATTTTAAAAGTATGCAAAATGCACCATGTTAAAATTGAGAATTATTTATGATAAACATTCTACCGCAGGACGCTGGCCAGATAGACACCCATGATACTGGATTTTCTACAATGTAATGCATTGGCAGATGTTACATTTATTGTGATTATACCATATTATATTGTGTTATATTATATTGTACTGTGTTATATCATATTGTTGTACAATCAACTCTCCTTTAGTCGATATCCTCTAAACTTAATGTAATTGGCGAATCAATCAAGCATGCCTTCAACTCATAACAAGTCGATACGTTCCTATTTTCAGTATTTATTGATTAAGGGAGAGCTGGCTGTATTGTATCACATTTTATTATATTATTTTAAATCATACTATATTATATTGTATTATGATATATTCTTTATTATATTATATCATGTTGTATCATATTACATAATATTGCTTTATATGAAACATATAGTGGGAAGGGAGGGAGCATCAGGGCATCATTGAAGTTACAACTGGACAATGAAGTGGAGTGCCAATCGGAGTCAGGAGGAAAAGTGTTAGTCGTTCGCGTCTAGTACTTTTCTCTCCAAGAGTTGTAAAAGATTTGACGCGCCCTTCTTCTAACAAACCTTTCCGTGGAAAGCTCGACAAGTATTGCAAATTCTAATACTCAATCTGTTGGATCATATGGCTGTAAGGAGATTCTCTATTTCCCGCGGGTTTCGCGTAAGTGTTTTTGCTTACGGGTCCGCCACCCCCCTTTTGGCCCTTCATACAGCGGTATGTTGAATGCAGATTGGTAATAGAATTTGACCTTACTGTTGAGTGGAGCCGCATGCAGAGCAAGACTCAAGCAAGGATTGGTGGCTACCTACATACATACAAATAAATAGGGTAGGTGTACCAGTTATGGACATAGTGGTTCCCTATTTCGCCATACGTGATTACTTTAATGTCTTCAAATTTTGAAAACTTTTGTGTGTTGTAGTAGTTAGATTTATGATATATCTTGATGTTATAACATTCAAACAGATTTAAAATTTAAAAGTTATCAAAATTTCACATATGGTCAAATAGGGAACCACTATGGCCATAACTGGTACACTTTCCCTACGCTCTGATGATACAATAAGGATCATAAAAATGATTTGAAACCATAATGATTCTATGAATAATTTCTCTAGAAGTAGCCATTTTCAAATAATATCGAGTTTAATGCAAAAAAAATAATTTAAATGTTAATATAGGCCATTTGCATTAGTGTTTGTTTGTATAGTCCATTTTTATGTTTGTTTGTCTTACGTTTTTGAGAGTAAAGACAGTAAGTTATTCCACTTACTTATTTTCTTATTCTACCATACCAAAAACATGTGCAAAATTTAATTCAAATCGAAGACTATCGAGCACGAATTTTATTTTTTTCGACTGATTCTGGATGTAATTCTTCACCAGGAGCAATTCCAGCACAACTTCATCGCTCGAAACACTTTACAAGACATCCGTATCACTCGTCTCTTCTCGCTTGCTTAGTTTGTCGTTGTTAGTGGAACTATATGTCCTTCTACTTATTTGATTTCTTCTATAGTACTCCTGTCCACCCCTAGACTACCAATAACTTCTTTACTTAATCGCTTCTAGTAGCAGCCAGTGTTGCTCAGACTCATTTCCCCGACAATAATATTTTCCGAACTACGAAGCCACGAACTACTACAAACATGCTCTATCCTCCTAAGGTAGAAAAGCAGATGGTTAAGCTTGAGTACTGCACACAAAATCGATCAATTTTGATCCCAGATAGCCACAATTCAAGTTTCGGTGAAATGAAATGAGTGAGTGAGTGAGTGCGAATCATTTCACCGAAACTTGAATTGCGGCCCACCGAGATCGAAACTGTCGGATCCCATGTGCAACACTCAACCCCAACCACCTCCCCCTCCATCTCAGGCATACAACAAACAGTTATAAGAGTTCATAGCTTCACAATTCGAATTTCGAGGAAATGAGTCTGGTCAACACTGGTAGCAGCATAATTTATTCGCTACAGAAAATATTCAAATTTGTTTGTTCTTGTTTTCCTGATATTTTTGCTCCATTTTTTTAGAGTTCTCTAAGAACTCTTCGTATTTAACAATCTGTTCCGATTTGGTCATTGGTCATATGGATCCGGAGATATTCCGAAATTCCTTTGGGACTGAAGCGTAGCCATAACTCACGTTAAGGCTAAGTAGCCCGTCATTCATTTTGGCAACAATGATGACTTTTCAGCTTGCCTTTCAAGTGATGAAACTCAGTCTTGATAGTTTATATCGACTTGAAAAAGTATCACTGTACGCGCTAACATGTATAAAGTATGCTGATAGATTTTCATATGGAGATGAACCAGCCCTGGGCTGAAAATCTCCCTAATAAAGATAAAAATAATAAGTATGCTGATACTTTTTCAGCGGTGTCAGTGCAAAACCAACTGGTTTTCTTTGATTCGAAATCGTGAGATGAATTAGCAACAATCATCAACGACGCGTACAAATGTCAATGACGGCCTACTTTGCCTTAACATCTCAGACTACAGAATTTTCCCAAGTTCGGTTATTTCTTTTTTGAATCAATACTTTGATGGGAGTCTGTTGTGGGAAAATGAAACATATTGGTGAAACTATTTTTGAGTAATGACCATTTATGTTGCTGGTACCACTCCGGCTGAAAAAAGACCTTAAACACTTTAAAAACCATCGTAAATGGACAATTTTATGCAACGAATTCATGGTCCGTAACCGGTCGTTTGAGAAGGTTGCGACCCATTGGAATCCCACACAATAAAAATCTCAGCCAGCACGTCGGTTGCGAGTGTGGTGTGGTATTTCAATACCTTAAAAATAATGCGCCTTTTGGCTAGGCATTGGATATAAATAGAAAGCGTTGTGTTTGGATAGGCATCTAATTCTTCCAAAAGAGATGCACTTTGCGCGAAATAGGACCACGTGATTATTGAGCTGAAAACGAATTCAGGTTAACTTCTGCGTCCATGAGTCCTCTCGTGGCGTAGGGGTAACGCGCCCTAACTAGAGATCAGGAAGTCGTGGGTTCGATTCTCACCGAGAAGACGTGTAACTTTTTCGCAAAACTTCACATCAATTCGTCCATTTAATTCAACTGCAAAGTAAGGTACCGCGGGGCAAGTGGGAACGAAAAAAACGATAGTTCAAACAAATTGTTCAATAAAATTTTCAAATGTCAATATTTTTCAAATCCAACAACACAATCACGTTTTGGCAACATATTTGCTGGTGTGTGCATGAAACTAATAGAATAATTTCGAAATTGTGAAAACCTTGGAAGAAAGTTTTAGGATGAGCCAATGGACGCAGTTACCTTGCTAAGCGGGGCAAGTGGGACAAATCCAGTTTCATGCGTCAATCCACATCAGTAAGTCAACCATTACAGTAATAGGATTGAAAAGTCATAGATTTTTAATTTTAAGTACATATTTGATATACTTACATAAGGGATCAACCATAAAATACGTTACGTTTTAGGAAAAAAACCCTTTATTTAATAGTATGTCACCTCACATTTAATATTAACTGAAAATTCCTCAATAAAAGCGTAAAGAGGAATTAAACATGTTCAAAATATATCATTTATAAGTTGTTAATTAAAATGTAGCACATAAACAGTCAATATTTGACGATGGGATGGAATTGTTTTCCAACACTACTTAATTTGGTAGAAATAACAAATAAAATTCAAATAACATAGAAAAGAAATCGTTCTCATGATGCATTTCAAAGTTCAGCTGTGTGTTTGTTCAATTTTGAAGTCGTATTTCAAAAATAGAAAAATAATTAAAAAATAAAGAATAATAACACTTTTTTTCTCCCTCTTACGCAATTACGTAATTTGAGGTTGATCTTTTTTGATAAAAATAATTTGTTTGAATGTTTTAGTGCAACTCTCTAGCAAAATGTATGAAACGTGTACGAAAAGTTTTGATTCTGGTTTTTGTTTTGATAGGTCCCACTTACCCCAGGTACAAATATATTTTGGGGTAAGATAGACCATCGAAAATTTCATATGAAATAAAAACAAAATACTGGTTTATCGTTAGCAGCTTGTAATAATACTAAAAATTAAAGCTTACTGATGGAAATTCGATTTAAAACACATTTATGTTTTGCGAGTCAATGCAAGACGTGAAACGTGTCACAATTTGTCATGCAAGTTGAAAATGGCGCTGAACTGACAACTGTAACACGAACCACATGGTTATAAAAATAACAATATGTTTAGTACTAAATACATTCCTTGTCATTGTATCTTCAACTTTCTAGAAGAATACCTCAATGAAAAACTTTTCCTAGTTGAGCTATGACGAAACGCCCCACTTACCCCGGATTCTCACTTGTCCCGGGGTACCTTATATGCAATGTTTAGTTTTTCGGTAGTTATCATAATGTAGTACTTAGATTTCTTGCAGACAATTCAACTGATTTGTACGGTTTTTTTTCAGAGTAGCTCCTTGTTACCTGGCATTGTATAGTCAACAATATTTTTTTTTTTCGATAAATTGACTAAACACAAAATGACAATCAAATTTTATATGGGAATAGTGGATCCCCCTAGGAGTATCGTTATATCTTTGCAACCAGGTTATCAATGTTCAATATCGACACAGAGTCCAAAAAACAAAAGAGTGTTTTTAAAAACTTGTCAAAAAATGGTGTAAAAGTATTTATAAACAAAAAAAAAAAGTTATCGCGACTCGAACATTTTTTGTGAAGAGAAATGAAGCTTTCGCCAGAGGGGTAAAGAGATAGAGAGTTGAAATGTTCAGCAAAAACATATGTTTTGATACAGGGAGAGATCTCCCAGTACCGACCAGCGCCCAAGAACATCGATAGAAAAAATAGAAATGATGGTTCAATAGAGATGGTTTATTAAAAGAAAGGAAAGATTTAGAGAGCATTGTTTGTGCAGCATGACACATTCTTGAAGTAAGTATTTTCAAATTATTACGAATATTTTAAAGCTTGAGCTTTATTGGCCGCCCGTGGTAGCTACTCCAGTATTGCCAGATCAGCTGTACTTACACAAAGAACCAATCAGATGACTGCTTGAGACTAACAGACACCATGCATTAACTGGCTCAAACAGTAGACCGGATCTACGCCAGTTCATGCAGGAAGGGGTAGGGCTGGTATATTTTTATGGCAGAGAGGCTTGGTTAGCAGACTGCCTATGTATCAGACGTAATGAAAGGCGTGCTATAATTATGGAAGAATGGAAGCGAAACAGTGGTTTCGTCCGTCTCTGGTTCTAGCAAATGATATGAACTATATTATTTGTTATGGCTATATCGGTCATGCGACTCAAAGGAAAAGGGAGTCTATCTGGCCTGTGTTGGTAGCAAAGCTCAAAGCTTTGAGCCAACCCTTTTCCAGTAGAGAAGCTAGGCAAAATACAGGACGCTTCGATGCTTTACTGGTTCCCCTATGGCTTGCTCAATTTTCACCACCTAATTAATTTCAATCTTGTCGCTCCCTTGCGACGCCTATCCACCTATGCATTTCATCATTTGTATAAAAAAAACCCACCCCAACCCCTCCGTAACGCTTTTTGCATGAAAAATTTAAATTTTCTGAATGAGCCGTTACGCTTGAGCCTATTCCCTCCCTCCCACTAGAGCGTTACGTAATTTGTGAATGCCGCCCTAATAGGCGATACGAAAACAATTTTGGATAAGAGTTATGGAACAATGTGGCCATAATGTGCACAATTTGCACATTTTTTTTAATGAAAAAAATCAAAATTGAAGTATGTTTGTTTGTAATTTGCCACTAAGCTTTCTGACGTTTACCAACTTTGAAGGAGGTTTGAATTCTACAAAGTTGGTAAATATATTGAAACGATCAAAATAAAATAAAACACTGTGTAATACATCCTTTTTGTTCGGAACGGGGGGCAGTTGGCAAATTGCTCCACCAGAGAAATAAAAGGGAGATTTGTTCTTCGGATGGCCAGTCTCGAAGATGCATCTGTTCTTTTGCGAGAGAGGAACGCTTCCTACGGAACCGAAATCGTGCGAAAAATAAAGGCCGCGGCAGCCAAAGGAACAACAGAACTCCAAGCTTTGGAAGAGCAGAAGCGAATGCGGCGGCCGCGGCTAATAAAAGCGAAATTCATCTTGATAATGAGGGTAATCAGCGGCCAAAAACCTGTTATTAGGATGGACCGGCTTTGAAGATTGCCGATTGGGTGAAGTTTCGTGCGAAAAACTTTAGAATGAGGATGGATACACGCCTGGGAGAGGAGGCGTTTTTCCGTGGAAGAGCACCGAGAAGGCGTTCATTGATTTACGTGTTTTGTGATCCGAAATGGATAAGGGAAAGGGTTAGACTTTTTGGAAGCAAGCTTTTTCGGTATTGATGGATGTAAGTGTTTGGAATTGGAATATTGAGCATTAAATGTAAATTCTAAATGTTCAAAAGATTTTTCATTGATTTGTTTTGGATTTACAATTCTGGTGTCGTTCAACCAGAAATACTTCATACTCAGTAAGTTGGCTATACTTTTTGTGTCTCTGCTTGTCATTTTTATGAGGATGGGATATTTCGCATAGAGACGTTTTGCATAAGTACATTTGGCATAACAGACATTTGACTTAATTATACGTCTGATTAAGTCAAATGTCTATTATGCCAAACGTACTTATGCAAAACGTCTTTATGCGAAATATCCCATCTTCATAAAAATGGCAAGCAGATACACAAAAAGTAAAGCCAACTTACTGAGTATGAAGTATTTCTGGTTGAAATAGATTGTACGTTATCTTGTAATCAGGTTATCATCATTTGGTAACTAATTTACCTTACAAGCTTGTCTGATCTTACAGCCAAAATTACAAAAATGAGAACTAAAATTTATTCGTCGAAATTCAATAAAATCATGAATGCAAATAGTTAAGAACATATCATGGCTATTTAGGTCAATTGTCAAAGTGTGTCCATTTTACGGATGTGTCGGTTCTTCCGAAGATCTACAAAATCATCTTTAGGGATGGTACACAAATAATGTCACGCTAAATTTCAACTTTTTCGACCCCCTCCCCCCCTTAGTCACACTTTTTGTATGAGTCCTCCGAAAATTTTGAAAGGCTTGTCGAAAACCGCCCCCCCCTTGGAGCGTGACGTAATTTGTGCATGACCCCTTACCAGGATACTAAATTATCACCTTAGGATATATAATAGCCGTTTTCTGTTGATTCTATAGTGTTCAAACAACATTTACTATGAATAAACTGTTCGGGACAACTACCTTTCGATTACATGTGGCGGAAACCGGATGTAAATTAGTTGAATGCAACGTTCACAATCACAATAAAAAAAACTAAAATCCTAACCTGGTCTAACAGCATCATAAATATTCTTGTAGTTCAGCACTGGCTTTCTCATGAATTAACTAAGCAAATAATCAATGCAAATGAGAGAATTAAACAACATCAGTTAAACGAAGAGAAAATAGGGAGCAGAAAAACTAAAGATCGTCCGCCGAAATTTTATGGTAGAGCTTGACGGGGAAGTTGCTAACTTAAAACAGATTAGTTAATTGCGTTTCTACTGACAAAACGCACCATCAAGCTACCAACAGTCAGGAAGTGGATATAATTTACTGCTCTTTATATATTGGTGCTCTAAACAGAACCATTTAAAGAAAAGACTAGACTTTTCGTAATGAATTTCACAGAGTCTTGCAATGCAAATCTGTTACTTCCCGCCAACAAATAAATATAACCTCTTGTCTAGGTGACAGACCGCCGGCAAACTCCGAGCATGATCATTTTGTGTGGCGTAACAGGAAATCGATAGTTTTCACACTGGAAATGATTTATTGTTCCGTGAGAAGTGCTAATTAAATTATAAAACTTAAAACCTCGTTCGACGAGACGACTGAGCTACGACTGAGAGACTGCCTGGTCTGATAGGGATGCTCAATAAATGATTTCTTTTGCGATGGTACCTAGAGATTATTGTACAACCAAGGCATCCCAAGCCATCATTGACGAATCATGGAACTCGCAAACTGGTTCCATCTTCCAGGGGGCGCGATCGACCACACCGCGAAGAGGTTGTTTTCTTCAACTTACTTATGGACACATGTCTAAATTGATGCTACATGGTAGTGTTAAAAAATGATTCCAGATCTGCTCAAACACTGACACGGTGATATTCACCCACCTCCAGAATACACCACACTTTAATCAGGACATTGCCAGGTTGGTAAGGGTGAACAGTGAGGATAAGCGTGCAAGTAAAATGTGATTTATGCCTTAACTTTCTTGTCCAGTCTGGTGGTCTTCGCGGTTATGGGGTACTGCATTCAATGTGTACAAGTCTTTCTCCCTGGCGGATATGAGTTATGACGCGCAAAATGTAACGAAAAGTGTTCCTGGTTGAACAACATAATAATTTGTACATCCTAAATTAAGAAGGGTTGGATTTGTTGAATATTTCTCCAAATATATGTCAATTGCAATCAGTGCCAGAACATTGCACACTTTGTTACGTGAATTGGCGAAAACGGAAAATCAAATCGATTGAATGTTTCATTTTTTCAGTTTATATGATCTTTTTTTTGGACACAATTTGGATTTTTACAAATTAAAAATGCATTATAAAAGAAAATTCCTTTTTAAAAGCCTATAATACCTGTATAACTAATTAAACTGAGCAGCTGGCGCTATCCGAGTAAGAACGTAACACTTAAAAAAAGAATAGTAAGCGTAACCTGTTTTCCGCGGTAGCCTGGAAATTCAAGATGTTGAATGCTAAAAGGTGAAAAACGAAAAACTTGAAATCAAGATGGCGTCAAAATTCAAGATGGGCGCCAAATTTTTTTCACTCAAAATCAAACTTATATTCTTGATTCCTACTCTTGATTCGAAGAGAAAAACAGCGAACTTGTTTATTGTTGTACGAAAAATTATGTTTACATTGACTGCACTTGCCATATAGGGATGGTACACAAATTAAGTCACGCTAAATTTCAACTTTCTTGATCACTTAAAATATTTTTAAACATGCTTTAAACTTTCAGAAAACAAAATACAGTATATAGACACGAGCAATGGATGTCAGTCCTTATTTTAAAAATATAAAACTTGGAACATATGCATTTTCAAATGATATTTTGATGAAATATCCAAAAAAATGATCAATGTTACCCCTGATTACGGTACGTCGAATTCATAGAACAAGATTTACAAAATCGCTTATTTTATAGGGTTAATAACATTGCTCGCCAAGTTTTTATAGCCTTCATTTCAATTATTAATTTAACACCTAAACAGAAAACATTGAATCAACATGGCCGCCCCTCTCCATCCTTGGTTCTGCCCCACGCTCGCCAAATCGATACGCACTTGATCCGCCCACCTAGCTCGCTGCGCTCCACGCCTGTATCAACTGGATCCGAAGTGAACACTATCTTTGCAGGGTTGCTGTCCGGCATTATTGCAACAGGCCCTGCCCACCGAATCCTGCCAGCTTTGGCCATCTTCTGGATACGCCGTAGAGTTGAGCGAGCAATTGGTTCATCCTTCGCCGCTACACACCCTTTTTCCTGCACACCGCTAAAGATCGTCCTAAGCACCGGACGTTCAAAGACTCCAAGTGCTTGCAAGTTCTCCTCGAGCATCGTCCACGTTTCATGCCCGTAGAGGACTACCGGCCTTATGAGCGTTTTGTACATGGTAGGGGGATTAGGGGCATAATGAACATACGGGGCGAAATGGACACCCTCTCAATATCTGATAATACACATATTTCATCAAAATTTCATTCACTGCATGAAATCTGTAATGCATTTGAAATGCTTGACGGTAAAAAAAAATATTTTTTGCTTCAATTGTTCTTTAAAATTTGACTTAAAATTTTTCTCAGTTTCAAATTGGCATATAAGCAAGACCGTGGAAGAATCTAATTTTTGAGCAAAGTAACGAACCCAGAAAGGTTCTTTAAGGCTATTATGATTGAGGGAGAGCCCTTTTCCATATCGGAACGATTGACAGTCATTGAATATATTGGAATAACTAAATTTCATGCAGGTGTTCATTTCGCCCCGATATCTTTTTACCAGCCTTGTTTTCGACCCAATTTTCTATCTCGCTTTTCTGACATATGATATGATTTTTATCACTATGAATGAATGTGACACGTCGTACTAACATCAAACTTGAAAACTAGCCGGGGGTAAATTAAAAACATTGCCATTTAAGGGTCTAAAAACAAACATTTGCTAAACGTGTCCATTATGCCCCTAATTCCCCTACATTTGGTGCGGGTGTGAATCTTATTTGACCGCAGCTTCTTGTGGAGGCCATAGAAGGCACGATTTCCACTGATGATGCGCCTCCGTACTTCACAGACGTCAGCAAGGATCCAAGGTAGACAAACTCATCGACCACCTCGAACGTATAGCCGTCGATCGTAACACAGCTACCTAGGCGAGCCCTGTCCTGCCCGTAACTGCATATCTGTAACATTCGGCAAAAGTAGGCATTGAGTAAATGGAATACCAAGTGTGCATTTTATGGCAGTATGGGAGTAAAGTAAAGTTTCTTAAAACTACCAAGAACTCAAAAGTGCTTATTTTAGGCTGAAACTTGGAACAACTCATATCACATACTGGGTAAATAGTCAGAAAATAATTCTGGTAGAAATTTCATTGCTACAACATTTCGGGGCCCATGTATAATCTCAATGTGACTGTTATGCGGTTACAATTACCAATGTGACAAAATAACTTGGTATTTATTTTTCGAATTTTCTAGAACAATCTGGCAGATTTCAGTAAATTGATCTAAAGTATTTGTTATTTGATTACTCTTCCCGGTATTAACTCGGAATTGTCAAAAATGTCGAATGTGACAATTATGCAGTTATGGGCAGTGTCGCTCTCAGCCCCAGCAGCTAGTATGTACTTTGTCTTGGTCGCATTCACCACCAGTTCAACTTTTGCTGCCTCGCGTTTCAAGCGGGTGTTCAAATGTTCGACCGACAATGTTCATATCATCCGTGAGGCAAACAAATTGACTGGATCTCGTAAAAATCGTACCCCGGCTGTTAAGCCCGGTTCTCCGCATAACACCTTTAAGCGCAATATTGTACAACAGACACGAACGTCCATTCACTTGTCGTAGCCCCCTGCGGGATTCAAACGAACTGGAATGTTCGTCATCGTTGCTCTTATTAGTCTCGTGAGCTTCCCGTGAAAGCTGTTCTCGTCTACGATCCTCCATAGCACTACGCGGTCGCCTTTTGGAAAATTTGGCATACATTAAAGATCTGGTCCGTTGTCAATCACGGAGCCGGCTTGATAACTTCCCACGAACATGATCACTACAGGTTACAGACGACGCAAAATGATCCGGGATAATACTTTGTAAGCAACATTTTGAATGGTGATCGCTCGAAAGTGTCTATCAGCCGGTACAAACAAATGACCTGCCTCTCCTGGCCCATCTTTATGAGTTCAGCTCCGATAGCATCCTTTCCAGCAGCTTTATTGTTATTGAGGTAATGCATAGTATCCTTAACCTTCCTCGAAGTGGAGGCTGGTTGGTTTCCCTCGCCCGCTATACTGACGAAGGCATTTCCTCCTTTGTCCCGTCCTTCATTGCCTGTGCTCTCAGCGCCATTCAGATGTTCGTCGAAATGCTGCTTGCACCTTTCGATCACCTCACGCTCATCCGTCAAAATGATCCCATCCTTATCCCAGCACATCTCGGCTCGCGGCACGAAGCCGTTGCGGGATGCGTTGAGCCTTTGATAGAACTTGAGTGTTTCTTGAGACCGGCACAGCTGTCGCATCTCATCCCTCGTATCCGACGTTGCTCTCAGTTGGGCCTTCAGGTAATGCAGCCTCGAGGTGCTGCGCGTATGCAATTGTGACTAGACCTGTGCGCCGAAATAATTTTGATTTTTGTACAAAATTTAGATTTCTGTACAAAATTTAGTTCGTGTTTCTGTAGAAGCTATTAGAGCTTTTTGTTACTGAAAGCATATTATTTGGCGTTCTTTTTTTAATTACCTTTTTTCCAAGCCATATGTGTAGAATCGTTCATAGTGCCCTATAAATAATAATCACAGCTTCGGAATTTGTTCATATTTTATTTTCTCGGAACAGAAAAAAAATGTTCAAATTTGTATCATAATTGCTTTCACTGTATATCGAACAACAACATCATGAAGATAGCATGTCAAAAACAAATCTTGATTTTAGCAGCAAGTTGATATCGATACATGATATCATTTTTATGTTATCTTATTCGATGTCATAATTTGTTTACGTTCTTCTATCATTTTACTTTTTGCTAAAGTAAAATTTGTTATAATTACATCATATTTTTATATTCCTATGTATAAATACTACGGTAATATAAAAATAATGTTTTTATTTTGATGCAGGATCATTTCAATGTTAATCGTACATGGGTCCACGATTTGCCCATAATGAAAGCTGAGAAACTTGCAATTTGCTTACACTGATTTCTGTCTAATGTCAAAATTTTGGAAAAATTGTAATGCTTTTAGCACTTTTCGATGCGCATATATGGCCAACTGATAGTCATTATGAAATGATCACCAGGAAAAATCATTTTTCAATTACTTTTTTTCACAGGAATGGTATAGATATTCACCATATTCAATGGGAGTGACCCATTTCGCATGAGGACGTTTGGCATAAAGCAGTTTCATATAAGAAAAGGTAAAATTTCAAAGAAAGTATTCATTATGCCAATCGTCCTTATGCGAAACGTCCTTATATGAAATTTGGCATAATGAGAAATAGGTACCTTCTATTCTTGAAATTCTATCTGTTCTGCTTTATGCGAAACGTCGATTATGCCAAACGTCCTTATGCGAAACATCCTCATGCAAAAAACCCCACCCCCGTATTCAATAGGCCTTATCACATGGCGTTTCAAATCAGCTGATCCGGAAGCTCTTTGACAGTCCTTCTATAAAAATGACAGGCCCGTGTTAGCACCGGTCCTCCACCGATCTAAAGGTTTGCTCGGGTTTCACGTAGCTAAAGTTGGGTTTACATTATTCCAAAACTATATGTTGAATTATTCAAGCGTGTGCTAGAATAAGGGTGGCAGTAACATGATCGATTTCTCTTCAACGATCCTCTCTTCAGTGAATAGGGGCGATTCGATTCAAGTTAATTAGCAGTTTTTCTCTTCAGAACGCTTGATAGCGATGCAATCTTGCGTCCTGAGGTGAAAATGTTTCATCTTGCCACTTTAATTCACTGAAGAGAGGATCTATGAAAAGAAATCGATCATTTTACTTACGCCCATATTCTAGCACACGCTTGAATTCTGTGTTTCAAAAACACTGATACATGGCGGCAAGACAACTGTACTTAAGCGATTGTTGCCCTGTATTTGTTCCTATTACAATAAAGGAAGATCCAAGGAAAATATCAGAAGGAATACTGCAGCGAACCCTGAAAAAATATTTGGATAGTTGCTGAATAAAAAATAGTTTTTATGAATAAAGTTGTTATGACACATTTTTAGAGAAAAGACAGCAACTCAATGACTCCAGGTAATATTTATGACAATAATTAAATGAACACTCACTATTTTAGGAGATTTTTGAAGGTCGCCCTGATGGAATATCTGCAAAATTTGTTTGTGGATTGCTTGCAGAAATTATTGGAGAAATTTGATAACTCAAGAAATAGTACCATGAAAAATACTATAAAAGTCATTGAAGCACCTGGAGAAATCCTCCAAGGAAGTTTTGGAAAAATCTACTCAGAGAAAATGCATTGGGAATTACTAAAGGATATCTTGGAGCGACTATGGAACGATTTTTTGTTAAACTCCAATAAAAATCTGTCGCAAGATTTGTTAATGAATAACTTGGAGGAATACTAGAAGAAGTAGGTGTTTCTAAGATTTTTTCTTTCAAAAAATCAGCAGAGAAATCCATTTAGAAATTGTAGAACAATCCATGAACGATTTCACAGCGTAACAAAAATGACATTTTTCCGTTTCTCAAGGATTAAATTAGGAGCCTCTAGTAGATTTGGGGTCACTGAATCTGATGCCGTCCTCAGAAATGTCCCTGTACGTCACAATTTTTCACTATAAGTCGCCAAAGCTGTATAAAACACTGGTTTAAATGATGTTTACTTTAAATTTAAAGTATGATTTATCAAACTGCTTTGTGATCTAATCCAGCAAGCATGCAAAATGGGACTTAAATTGTAATTTCAGATATAATTTGGTTGAAATTACATGATAAAATTTAGATTAAATCGATTTTCTTAATATGCTTGCTTGCACTTTTTGTTTCTCTTATATGGCAAAATACAATTCTTTTCAAAATCACCAAAAAATAACTTTTGAGCATCGAATGTATTATGAACTTTGCTGATAAGTATTGTCATACACATTAAGTTTGAATTACGTGGCAAATAAGCAAATGAATAGCCATACAAGCTGGAAAACTTGTATGCAAGTTGGCTGATATAGCCAAATTTAGAACATTTCAACAGTCAATATCTCAAAAACTATACGTGTTATGATATTTTTGAAAACGGTAATGGATTCAGCAATCGTTGATTAAGTAAATAGTGGTATTCTGATGCTTGAGACAAAAACGTGTTCCGTAGTGTATCCGTTTGCAATTCAAAAAGGAATATTTTTTTTACTTTCAAATGAAACTAATAACTTTTGGCTTACAATTTAACATGGATGATGGTGAATTCATGATACGAATCGTGAAGGAACTCTAGGTAGAATCCCTGAAGAAATCCATGGATTTATACCATAACTAATTCTTTAGAATATCGCTGAATATAGTTGTGAGGATCCACGAAAAAAAAACACTGGAAGATTCCTTGAGGTTTCTCTGGAGAATTTCCTCCCACATATCTGAAATCCTCCAAGAGTTTTAAGTATTCTCAACATAATCCTTGGAAAATTATCTTAATCATTCAATAAAATAATCTTGACAGAATCACTGGAGAGGTCTCTGAAGGAATCATATGATGATCAATAAAGATTATTTTACGCAAACCCAGGATGCAAATTTATGCAGTAATTGATGTAGGAGTTCTAGGATAATAACATTCAAAAAAGTTTAGGGGAATTCTAATAAAAATCCATTGAATTTTTTTTTGCCGTTCTAAGAGGATTCCTGAAAATTTGCATTTAGAAATGCATGGATAAATTCCAGCAACAAAAACCTTCAACTCCTCACATCGATGAATACCTTAAAGAATTTATTGTGGAATCCTTCGAAATCCTGAATAAACTCCATGGATTCTTGGAAAAACAATCTCTAAGGAATTGTTGAAAATGAATACATTTATGAAGACATCCAAGGAAAAATTCTTAACAAAAAACATATCAAAGAAACCCTTGAAAAGATTTTCATGGAAAAAAATATCCTGAAAATAAACTCTGAAGAATTCCAAGAAAAACCATTTTTTGAAGGAATCGCCGAAGGAAATCTTGGTAGAATCATCAGAATAACTTTAATTAAATTCCACGAGAAATGTTCGAAGCACTAAATCTTAGCAAATACAATCCTGGAGAGATCCCAAAAAATATTTTACAATGAAATAACCTTCCAAAAAAATAATTTCGGAAATGGTTGTGGATGGGATCCGTTAGAGATTTTCTAGAGAATCTAGTGGATAATTTCCGGGACAACTTCTTGAAGAATTTTTTTTTCCACATTGCAATGCATTGATGTACGATTTTATATAGGAATTTCTAAAACAATACCTAAATATTCCCAGGGGTACCGTTTTGTCTCAAATTCCGAACACTCGGTTTTTGTATGGCAATGAGGTTGAAATGTTTCGCTGAAATATATCATCAAATTACCAGGAGATGGCAGTCAATTACAATTCAATTTAGTCATCTTCCAATTTATTTTATACCTCGGGAGTAATAATGATTCTCTACTTCGAGACTAGTATAAGTAGCTCAGATAAATTTATTTGCGAAATTATTCATTTGAATACGTTTTATTCGTGCTGTTCGGAATTTGAATCAAGGTGTTCGGAATATGAGACAGAATGAACGCAGTGTTCGGCATTTGAATCAAAAGGTTGTTCCATACTTTTTCGTGAAAACAATAATAAACAAATTTAAATAAATATTTTTATCAGTACACTCAACACCTAACAGTAAGGCATTGCAAAGAAACTAAAATTTTCATAAATATCAGCTAATTTGTGTACACCAGGTGCATTTGAAATCACTGTTGGCCTTAAGTGTTCGGAATATGAGTCAAAACGGTATTTATTTCAATATTATTATATGTTGTGAACTGAAATTTTTATCGACGTGAAATTGAAAAATCGTCGGCGTGACGTTGATCGGCGTATGGCACGCCGCCGCTGTATCCATCGGCGTCGGCATGACATGAAATGGATCGGCGGCGGCGCACAGGTCTAGTAGCGACATCCGGTTGCTTAAGCCGCTCTAGGTCATACCGGGGCAGTTGTTGGTACCGTACACTCAAGATAAAGTTTTCATTTGATTCATGTGCCAACCTACATGGATTTTTGCAATGGGGGTTTGCACATGGAGAGTATGTGCGAAATCAATACACTATCGCCAAAGTTTCTTTTCATTGAAAGCATGATTAATTCAAATGCAATCAATGGACCTCACACATACATTTCATGTTTCACTTTGATCGAATACATTTAAGATACACATTACTTGAAGGGGTGATTTTCTCCATGGATCAGAGTTATTCTGAATAAAATCACAACTAACTTTCAAACTTTTAAAAAGTTGGAAGTTGTTAGTGATTCCGATGAAATAATATATTAAATATTGTGGTCTCGGGAAAGAAAGCTGTACAACCGATACAATCAGGTAGACAATCGTCATCAGGTGATGATTGTCTACCCGGTTGTATCGTTTCATGTAGCATTGTTGCTGGCTGCATTTTCTGGTACCATAACACTTTCTTCGATTCTGATCTTCTAAGTTCTCCATTTTTACCTCATATACATTCTATTGCAGCTAAAGACCCTCCAGGTAATCACAACTCCAGAGCGAAACTGCGAAAAAACTTTCCTCAGCTGCCATTTTTGTTTGCACAATGTGCTTTGGAACGGTATAAAGCTTGCACATACGTTAAATGTGACTCAAATGATATATAAGAGCCACACTAATGTAAGGTATTCGCCAATGATATATTGCTTATATGATTCAAATGGAAATAATGAAATAGCTAAATCGAACCAGGTATGTGCAACTGCACCTGTATTCCAGGGAGCTGTTTTCTTGAGTGTACGTTGCAGGGTTGCAAATATTTGAAGAAACAAATTGAATGTGAAAACAAAATAATATCAGTGTGGGCTTTCAAAGTTGCAATGATTCCCTCTCTCCATCTTCGTTCTCACGACGACGAGATACCAAGTTCATCTTCTCGCTTGCTTTGTTTTGGCTATCAGGGTTGTCATTTTCGATGATGATGAATGGACTGAGTTCATTCATCATTTTCATTTGGATGTTCCTTTTTGTTACATTCATCCGCAAACGTCTCAGTTCATGCGCGATGTCATTGAGTGCATCGAGCCGCTAAAGTCATAATTCGTTTTAATCTAGTGAAATTTTCACGCGGAACGCCGGTCTTGTTTTGTGGAATTTTTAAAGTGTTGTGCGTAAAATGGCTTCTACTTCGAGCAGTTCGAAAAGAAAACGGTCCATGATGGAGATTGCCGCGTCCTTCATTATACGAGACGACGATAAAGCCCGCTGCAACATAGAACCGAACGGAGGATGCAATTATGTGCAGTCGAAGTATGACCCGGGAAACTTCATACGACATTTCCGCTTAAAGCACAGCGAACTCGCGAACGCCAATGGGTTGCTGAAGGATTATGTACCACCTCCTAAGAAACCTCGGGTTGTTGCAAAACGCCCCATCGCTATTGATTTGCAGCTACTGATCGAAGCGGTTGTCAGGTTGGTCACCGATCATGGATTGCCGTTGTCGTGTTTCGAGTGGGACGGCTTCCGCTTGCTGCTGGAACCTATTTGCCAAGCTGTTGGGTGCACGTTGAACAGGGAAACCGTCAAAGAACATCTGCGGATTATGTCCCAGCGAGTGAAAGAGATTTTGAAGGATGAGATGAAGGAAAAACTTATTTGCCTGAAGGTGGACTCTGCATCCTGTCACAATCGGCACATTCTTGGCGTGAATGTACAGTACGCCCATGGGGAAAAAGTAGTAATACGTACTCTCGGTAAGTGTAATATTATTAGGAAAAAAAACGCAAATATTGCATCACAGATAAACAGATGTCACACATTCGTCACTGTACTGTGTCTGTGGTAGGTGATCAATCTACCAACCGCAGCGCTCTCATCGCTTTTGTTCGTGTTTGAAATTTACACACTACCGCAACCTGTTTGCCCATTGCCCAAGTACAGTAATTTTAGCATTGGGCGTACATGTTCTCCCGACTATGATTTTGATCGTGATTTATTCTAAGTGTTACGTCTTTTAGTCTGTGATTGGACATTTTATCGCAGCAGTTTTTCCAAGTGCGAAACGGGAATAAAAGTGCGCTATTGAACTGTACCGGTGTCTTCAGCGGAGTTGACATTCTTTGTAAATCAATTATGCATTGCAATTATGCAATAATGATTCAATGCAATTATGCACTTCATGACTATCTGCACAGACTATTATGTAGTGGAAAAAATGCATAATAAAAACACATACCACAATACCACATACAGCGCACAAACTTTGCATTGAATTAGGACAAGGCAGGGCAAGATGAGCACTTTAATAACAAGGAACTGTTTAAAGAACATATTTTTTATCATCCATAAAAATAAAGGGTTCAAAAAATAAATAATTTATTGAATAAAATGATTAAACGAAAAATATGTTTTCCTGCTGGCTTGAGTATGCTGCGGGCAAGAAAGGCAATACCTTAAATTTGTTAGCTAT
Organism: Aedes aegypti; assembly: GCF_002204515.2. Lineage (NCBI taxonomy): Eukaryota > Metazoa > Arthropoda > Insecta > Diptera > Culicidae > Aedes > Aedes aegypti. The sequence continues at coordinate 347,235,784 of NC_035108.1, forward strand.
CAATGTTTGCTCCACAGACAAACAGAAGTAACACTCTAATAATTTTCATCACACAGCAGAATAGCGCCAAATTCTAATATTACCGCCACCACCGCGGTTGGCCAAATGAAGTATTTTTAGCATTGGGCATAAATGTTCACGTGACTATGTTTTGAATTGATAATTGTCTACAGTCAAACCTCCATGAGTCGATATCTCAAGGGACCACCGACTCATGGAAATGTTGAGTCGTGGAAACAAACTCCTTGTAAATCTGTTCGAGGGGACCATCATAGTAACCATGAAATTTTGTTTTTCGTATGGTTCCATGAGTCGATATCGAGTCATGGAACATCGACTCATGGAGGTTTCACTGTAGCTGTTATGCCTGTTTGTCTGTGGTTGCTCATTACTACGCGTTGCTAAAACACCATCCTTTCACTCCCAGCAAAAGAGAAAAATAAAAAGCGTATTCAAAACTAGTATAGATTACTAAAGAAACTATATTGGTATAAACGAGCGCTAAATCGTGAGTTTAAACCACAGTCTTCAGTATAAATTTTACTTTTTATGATAGTTTTACTAAAAAGTCTCATACTTTTAAAATCATGTACGCATATTTAGCGATCTACAGCAAATTGTAAACGGTTTTCTCCGAATATTTCCATTGGTAATCTCAGAATAACATATTATGGAAATAATATGTGGGAAATAAAATCGATTTTATAACAGCAGTGTTGCCAATTTTGTTGATTGTCAATGTACTTTGAAAGGTCTGCCAAGAATAAAGCAATTGTGTGTCTATTGTGCTTTAAATCTGACGTAGGGGCTAAATAAGTAACTATATGAAGGCGTAAGTCATTTTTCATAATAATACTATATTAGCACTTCCGTCAGAACGTACTTTAAACCAAAAAATTCTACTCATATCAGTTCCCTTCAAATTTAAAATATTTTTCTCTAAAAAATATAGGGGAAAAATGATTTTATTATACCTGTAAAATTGTTGCTCCAATAATAACTTGATTTTTTTCATCAGGCTCCTGATTGATAATGCTTTCGAAGAACAAGATTTTTTTTCAAAATAAAAGACATGAATTGTCGAATTTTCCAGCCAATTTCTAACAATCATTGATTTGGATACCCTCCAAAAATCGACCGTTCTAATCGTTGTTCCATATTCGTGTGAAATTTAATTATTTTGGAGAATTTTTATTATCACAACATTGTACAATACTAGTCGAACTATGTACAGAAAACCGATTGAAATTTCAATGATAATTTAAAAAAATACAGCATGCACAAGGTGTCCACTTTATAAAATGAACAGTCCTTATTTTGCTGAATATTTTCAGTAAAAAAAAAACTTGAATCCATTCTTAACTTGGAGATATGCACATTTTTATTTTATTAGGAATGCAAGTAAAAGATAAGACACTATTATTCAACGGCTCAATTTTATGAATATAACCTGAACAGATGTAATCAAGCTAGAGCAATTGCTAAGGTTTGCTAAGCATATTTGAATTATTTCGAAAAAAAAAAAATCATATTTACATGACGGGTGCTCATCTTGCCCCGACTTGTTAAAACAAGTTAAATCATGTGAAATACCGTAAAAAATTTTGATTATATTTTTCTTTACATACCGTCGATGGGGGCGAAAAATATTTATAATATATTCCAGCCAATAACGCTGATATTACTAAAGCAATAAATCATATACAAGGGAACATATGATTACGCATCATTAATCGAAATATAGACTTTTAGAAATAGCAGTTTAGAAATAGTTGTTAAGGAACTTAAATCTTATATGTCTTTCCGTCTTGTTCGCATTGTATTCCATAAATATTTTTCAGCTGTGAATGGTTTTGCAATCATATTTTCAAAATCAAGTTATTTTAATTACAATGACTCAATGTTACCCCATCTATGGGGTGATCTATTCACTTGTAGTGCCGTGGTGGATAAATATTTGTTATTAACTTTGATGCACAATTGTTAATGTACCATCAAAGAACATACACCCCAAATTTAAAGTTTATTGGAATAAAATTGCGATAATTATTCAATAAATACATAATTCGTACATATCCTTTTTTGACCCATTCTCGCCCCCAACGACGGTACTAAAAAACTCTCAAAAAGACTTGTAATGTCGGCTGATAAATTTGGTCAAAATACTGTTAGACAATCAAAGCCTTATTTTGTTCTGTCATTTGTTATGAGAATTTTTAATTTTTACACAAGTTGTGATAATTTACTAATATTTTCAAATTCTTATTATTTATATTAACTTTCACCAAGGATGGTCCTCTTTTCAACAGTGTATGGCGTTATCTATCCAAAGTTATTTAGCAATAGACATTTTCTATAGAATGCCATAGCATTTTGGACAATAATTCAATAATAAAATTAAATTCAAAACAGTATTCTCGACATAAAATTCATTATAGAAGTGCAGTGAAAAGATTTCAGCAGAAATATATTTTTTGGTTACGTTTAAAATGTATTTTACTATAAAAAAAAATAAACACACTTTATTTTAAATTGCTTGTTTATAAAACAATATTCAAAGCAGCGACATGTATTTTCATAAATTTGATTGCAGCAGTCCAGTGAACATTTTTGAGTAGAATTATGAATAGGATTGTTTACAGTGATGCAAAATTCACAGTTTTCTGTAGCTTGATCGACAGAGCAGATTTGCTTAATTGCGCTTTAACATCTTAATTTTGATATAGTAAATTATTGAAAAAGATTTCATTCCGTATACTCAGTGATATTTCAATTTACATAATAATAGCTCATCCTGAAGCAAAATTTGCCGAGGGGTGAAATAAACGCGATTTCCATACTAAATTCAAACGTGGTTTAAAAATAGTTCCAGGGCACGGAAAATTATGGAACTTTGGATTCTGGCTCAGTTTTTAACGTAGAACCAAAATATGTAAAAAAAAGAATACCCCTAAACAAGCCAAACATTGAATCCACTCAATGTTTGTTTTACTCAAAAATACTTCTCAACCTGTTTGCATGTGAATCAAATTCATAGCGATGATATCTAGCTTTTTCAGTATAAATTTACTTATACAAATCCAGTGAACATATTTGAGCAAAAATAGAAAATTTAGATTGCACTCAATATTGTTTTACTAAAACCTAGATTTTCAACCTTGCTGCCTGTAAATCAATGGAGAAGTGGATGAACTTATCATTAAATTTTCCTTCAAAACCTACCTTTGCTCTGCTATTATTTCATACAAGGTGAACCACTTCCCCTGGGCTATGTAATATCATTCGTTTGGCATGAACTTATAGAAATTCAGTGAGCATATACGGTGAGTAATAGTTATTTTTGAAAACGTTAAAAAAATATTTTACTAAAAAAAAACGAGAAAACTTATACATATTCATACTTGTTTGCACATAAATTGAATTCCAAAGCGATAACATGTACTAAATCTGGTTGTACAAGGACCGTAATTATATTTCTTTGATTATACTTAAAATTTCATTTAGCTACAAGAAAAATAAAATTTTAATACCACTCAAAATTTATTTGCTTAAATTATAAAAAACTCATTGTTTTAAACTATTCGCTAGGTAAATTCACACTTGAAGCAATGATATTATTATTTTTTTTTCGACATGAATATCATTATAGAAGTCTAGTCAATATGTTTGAGTAGAAATAGAAAATTTGGGAAACACTCAACATACCTTTTACCTTAAAAACTACTAAAAATCTTGTTATGTTAAACTGTTAATAATTCATAAATATAGTGTAGTTAGCCGTCAGAGAAACACAAGGTTTTAGTTTGTTGGCCCATAAACAAAATGCAAAGCTATATTTTTTGACAATAATTTGCTTTTAGATTTCCAGTGAACATGTTTGAAGAAAAATAAAAATTTTAGATAGAACTCAAAATTGATTTTACCAAAAAAAAAGAGCTAGAAAATATCCTATTATTTCACCATTTTTTTATTGTAAATCAAAGCTCAAAGTGATGATATGTTGTATTTGGACCTGAGTTTGATTGCATAAGACATGTATGTTTTAATTTATGATTTGCTGGCAAATAGTGCTGGCAAAAAGCCCTTTTATGTAGTTATTCAATAAAAATAAATTTTGAATGCAATCAAAAATTTCTACTCCTACCCAAACATGTTTAGTTCACTGCTATAATAAAAACTTATGGCGAAAAAACTAGATGCCATCGCTTCAAATTTTGATTTATTGATATTTAGTTTAAAAATAGGGTTTTGTAGTTTTGAAATTGAAATAAATTTGAAGAGTAAACAAAAAATATATTTCTGCCAAAACATATTCAATACACTTACTTCAGAAATTATGATTCGGTCGAAAAAATCACCAGTTATCACTTTGAATTATGCTTTATTAACAGTTTAAAAAAATGAAGTTTTCCGTAGTTTTCTAATTGAAAGATATTTTCAGCGTAAACTATTTTTGCTTAAGCATGTTCGCTGAGCTTCTACAATCAAATTCATGTACAAAGAACTACATACCACAGGGTCAAGTTTTACCACTTTCAATTTTTTGTTGTTTCTTAAGTAAAACAAATTTGAAAATTATAATTTATCACCTTAAAAATAATAAATTGTTTAATTTATGCCATAAATCCTAAACAAGTAAAACGAGGAGGTACATTTTGTTAAATAACTTTGGGTATACTATGTATATAAATAACTTTTCAAAGGATAACGATCATGAATAATATCTGATTCCAATGCTGGAAAATAAATTGAAAATCGCTTGAAAAACGACGGAGCCATGCATAGTCAAAGTTTAGTTTATTATGGACACTTTGTAGTAAGCGTAAATTTTCTCCCCTTGGTAGTTGAACTTTTCCAACCGATATTATTTTTTACAATACTTACTGCTTCTAAAGGTCTGAACAAAATGCAAAATTTACCCCTTGTGGAAATGTCAGATAGCGACGACATACTTTCAACTTTTTTTTTTGGAGCTTCACCATAGATCCATTTTTTTTTTGCTGAAACTGTGTTTATTTTATGGGAACATAACTATTGATAACAACTTCGGGACTTAAGTACAATTGTGAGATACCTTAGGCGTTGAGGGGTGCTCATCTTGATCCGTCTTACCCTTTATTTTAAAATCAATGAAGATCCCCCCCACCCTCTGTTACACATTATGTAACTTTATGTAACATAAAAATTTACGTATGAGTCATCAGCTGGCAAACTTCTGAAAAATCCCCCAGTCCTCCCCTCTGAAAGATTAACGTAAACTATTGACGCATTCCAAATAGATCACATATGCACTACTAACAAAATACATACATTTTTTAGGGATGGTCGAAGTCAAACAGAGTCAGACCGCGGCATTTCTTAAAACTAAAATATTGGACACATTAGCTGAATACAACGTGCCAATTGAAAATATTTTCTCGGTAACAGTAGACAACGGGGCCAACATGGTGGCAGCTGTTAAAAAGTTACGCCAAGAATTGGAGCAAGCGTTGTTGGAGAAACTAGATGATGGAAATGAGGATTTTGAGAAGACAACAGATGAGCATGAACCGGAACGCGATATTTCCGCTGAACTGTGCGTTGAATTCCAGGAGCGCATCAATCTCGTGAGATGTGCGGTGCACACTCTGCAACTGTCGATACTGGATGTTGTGAACAAGTCCCACGAAAGCGTAAAAGGTCTAACTGAACTGGCGAGAAAATCAAAAAACATGAAGTACCAGACAAATTTTGACCACCACAATGCCACACATCCTCAAATTTGGTGCCAAACCAGATGGGGTGGAATCTTTGAAATGGTGGAGGCATTTAAAACTCAGAGGACTTTCTTCGAACAACTGGCTGCTCAGTTTCCAGAGCTTGGTACGTATCTCTTAATCTTTTCAGAAAAGCACACCATGAAAAACACATGAAAGTCTCAAATAACCATACTTGCATGACACTCTAAACGTGAAACATTTTCACTATTCACAGATCTTACCAACCATTGGAAATTCATAGACGACTACTATGAAGCATTCAAGCCTTTGTACATCTGTACCAAGAGGATGCAAGCGGAGCATGTTTCTTTGCCTGACTTTTACATGCTTTGGCTAAGGGCCATAAGCGAAGTGCGAAAGGTCACCGGTAATCAATTCGTTCCTGGCTTGCTTACTTCGCTCAATACAAGGCTAACAACCCTTCGAGGATCAAGGGCCTTCAAAATGGCTCTTTTCCTTGATCCACGATTCAACTATCGTGGATCAAAGTTTTTCTCACCTGAGGAGAAAATGGAAATTATGGTAATCTATTGTTCAAACAATCTTACTTTTCATGTTTGTTAACATACTGTTCCTATTGACTCACCATTGATTGACTAACTCAAATAAAAATGGAGCAAACTTTCAAAAGTGAAATAGTAGTCTCCGCCCTTAAAATCAACAAATTGAAAAGAAAATGAAAACAGCAGTTTTATTTGCAAAAATAAGGCTGTGCGTTTTGTTTTTTCGATTTGTTGATTTCAAGGTCAAAATGCTTTTTCATTTCATTTGCCATTTGCTCCTTTTCTACTTGGGCCTTAACGATAAGTCATTGAATTAATTCATTTTTGAATCCAATCTCCAGGGGTACATCAACGAAACATGGCAGCGGATTCGCCAACTACAATCGCCAGCATCCACTTCAAGCACAAGGAACGAATCTCTGTCAGAGTCCGAACGAAATGATGATTTTGATGAGTATCTCACTGAGATGTACGGTGGCTCTGTCAATACTGATGGAGAACCCAGCGAGACGAAGTTTCTACAACAACTACAGTCACTGGACTTGGAACCACGCCAGAATTCTAACTACAACGTTTGGGACCACTGGTTGCGACGTAAGACAACACATCCCGAGTTGTATGCTGTGGCCATGGTTGTGTTGTCCACACCATCAAATCAGGTCTCAGTAGAAAGGGCCTTTAGTGTTCTTGGTCTAGTGTTGAGCAACCTTCGCACCAAACTCGCGGAGGATACATTAACCAACATACTATTAGTAAAGTTGAACAAAGCTCTATTCCCGCAGGCTATTGCGACGGCCTACAACTGGAAAGAAGTCGAAAGAAATTAGATCACTGTTTGGTGATTGAATGTTTTTTTCATAAACCCTTCATAAACCCTCGAACATATATAAAATATATTCAAACACACCCCAGCATACAACATTATTCCTCGATTATTTTTTCAAACCTTTTTCTTTCGTCGTGTACATCGCCTAAAACTTGCATGCAATCAAGTCGCATTCATACATTAAAATAGTGTTTAGGTTTCGAATATTGAAAATTTTTCTTACGTAGTTTTGTGAATCCGAAAATAAAACGTTTTAAAAGCGAAAACCGAGTAGGTTCAAAATGAAATGCGTCAAATTTTGTTTGCGAAATACGATAAATCGATAATTAAATTTTGCTTTTCAGAAAGCCCTAAGTATATTCTAACTCATTTTCGAGATTTCTCTTTCATAAACGCAATATGCACATTCAGGTCCCTTAAAACACGGTATCACCCACCTTTTACTACATACTATTAGTAACGATTATGCTTCGTATTTGAATCTGATGGTCAGTGGTATGATGAGGACTGGTAAATTTTGATAGATGGCATCGTGTTGTAAGAGACATGTCTGTATTGTATGTTGAAAAGTACAGTATTGGACAATAGATTTGCAAATTTTTTGATTTTCGACTTTGGTGAGCTGGAACTCAGAAACTTTAATTTTAACATATATTACAAGTTTTCTTCAATTACGAGTTTAAAAAAAATAACAATTTGACTAAATTGAAATTTTTGACACAATAATCAAAACAGTATACAGTGAAACCTCCATGAGTCGATGTTCCATGACTCGATATCGAGTCATGGAACCATACTAAAAACAAAATTTCATGGTTACTATGATGGTCTCCTCAAACAGTTTTCCAAGGCATTCGTTTCCATGACTCGAAATTTCCATGAGTCGAAGATCCCTTCAGATATCGACTCATGGAGGTTTGACTGTATTTGAAAGTCTAAAAACCCTTAACAAAAACTGTTTCTAGCAAGCTCGTTAAAATCTAAAACTTTGCTTAAAAAATATCATAAAGTTATTTTAGGTTAAGTTAATTAAAGAAATTTGTAAAAAAAAAAACATTTTAAGCAAACCGCTATTGCCTTTGAACCAGAAAAATCATGGAAAAATCACTTAAAAATGTATGTTGATATTCAAGTTACACCTGAAGAACTGTGAAACTATCATTCATAGTAGGTCCTAAACAACTCAGATCTAACCCTCTAAAGTTCATCATTTTGCATGAGAAAACGAAAAAGTTACAAATATTCTGTCCAATACTGTATATTCCTGTAACATCACCATTATTTATTACACAAAAAAAAATAATAAGTTTGTCAATACAATAAAAGTCGTATTTCTGCTCGCAGGAAATCTCGAATAACTCCAAAACGCATAAAATTAGGGGTATGATGTGTTCGGCAAAAATTTGCCTTACAAAATTTTCCATCTTTCTAGAAAATGATTCTAGCAACAAGTTTGATACCAACTTTTGATGATATCAAAAAATGTGCTGGAAAAATCATTGTTTGCGATCATTCATAAAACAGTGTGCAAAAATTTCGTGCAATATATATGGTAAATGATTTTACCCAGATAGACCTCAAGGGAGCTGGAAAAATAACAAAAAACCGTGGGTTTTACGAAATTTTGCTGAACTGGAAATATTTCACTGACATATCTTACAAAAATCGAACTTTTTATAAAAATCTCAACATGGCAACCTCTAAAAGTCATTTCTTAGAGTTCCTCCCTCGTACAAAAGTTTGATTGTAATATTCTAAACTGTCATTGCACCCTCAAATTATCTGACAAATTGTAATTATGAGACACCCTAATGGTTATGTTTTTTGGTTAAGTCAATTATATGGTAATAAGATAAAACAAGACGAATAATGCACAAACATTGAACATTTTTATGAAATTCAAATTTTGGAAAATACTGTTTGAGCAATTCCATGATTTCCATTAGCTTGGGTTTTGACAGTAGACTTTTCTGAAACTAATCAAAAAGAAAACCCTGTGTCCAAGTGGGTCAAGTGGGTCATTTGTCGCAAATTTTCAAATCCCTTATACTCAATATATAAAAAGCAGAAAAATCGAAACAAATACCGATCAGAAATGTATTAGTCCCTCATTTTTTATCCACAGAATAAAGTAACAATTACATTATTTATGTTATCTGAACATAAATATGAAGTTCACTGTTGATTTCACTGTATCCACTTACCCCACTGTACCTTAAATTCATCATGTTTGAAAATACGGGACAACTAAAAATTTATGTTAAAACGGGGAATAGTCCGCCGGGATCTGAAAAACGGTACCGTTAAATACGAGACGTATAGTCAGCCAGGAACACTATCCACTCTGAGTGCCTGATAATCCCCACAATCACCTAGATAGAAACACTGATCTCAGATTACTACTCTGTTTGTCACTAACAGTAACAGTAAACCATGCTAATGGTGCGGTAGATGGGTTGGTAAAGTATTTCGAATAATATACATGATATAAATGGATGACTACATGTATTTATTTGTATATTCACATCACAGTTTATAAAAATGTTATAAGTACAGTAAACTTGCTTTGTGCAGACTACAAATCCCAGGCTTTTAAATATATTTTAACGTTGCAGGTGAAGATTGAATTTCTGAACTAGCGTTAAGTGATGGCAGATGACACTTTTCAAATGCTAATATGCAGTGTATGCTGACCATCTGATCCGTTCATTAGTCGTTTCATGACGAACACTCTCACCTACCGAACTTTTCCCCAATCTTTGGCACATACCAACGCCACTCGTCGTGGTGGCCACATTGATAAATCCACTGGAACCGTTACTACACACTTTCATGCTACCTTCACTTCACTTTCGTCGCCAGTGGCACCGAAGCTAACGAAGACACTTGATTCTGATGGAAGATTCGTTTGGTCCGGCCGGGATACGACCATCAGATGCCGTGTGCGACCAGTGCGTAACGATTTAAGTTTGACGGTCACTTTGGGTGCTTTCTCCGGCCGGAGTAGGTAGAAAATTGACTGCAGGTGTCGCTGGATGTCACTCCCGGGGGACGAAGCAAAAGATTCGGTGCTACACGTCGAGGTGAAAAATTCCTGTTCGTCTCCACTGTCGGAACGGGACTGCGGCGGCTGACGATGTGGGCTAGAGCTAGTTAGAGCTGTTGGTGCAGTTGGTTGGCCATAGTTGGGACTCCGTTTAGAAAGCCGTGGGATGGGTACCCGTCTTGGTACTGATCATAAGGAGTTTGCTGAAGCTGATCACTGGCTGAGGAGTCCTCTTTGCATCCGAGCAACGTCGTTTCGAGCAGGGAAGCACTGGAATATAATCACATTCATCAGAATAATAGCAAATCCACCAAGTAACAAACTATTACCTACCTTTAATATTGTAACTGCTTCGAAAACGATGGCGGAGCCGATAAGTACAAATTTTTAATTGAATCAATTCGAGGAAGCCAAAATAAAATATCAAACAACCGAACCGAATCAAAACACTGTTGTTGTTGTCATTTGAATGAAATTCATTGGACTGAACTTTTGTTTTTGTTACCTGTGCTTGCAACTGAATGAATATGATAAATTGCTGGTTCATTTTCAGTGAGGCCGATTACGAATGAGTGTGGGCAAGAAATAGAAATGAAAAATATGAAAATGAAGCAGTGCTGAAATCATGAAGATGAAATTAGTTCATTTGCAATGTGTTGTAAAGCATGGGTGAATGAAATTGATGTTGTCTCAATTCCGTAGATTGTCAGTAGAATGAGGATGACTTTTTCAACCCTGGTACGTTGTCATCGACGGAGAGTTTTGGGCGATAGGTCCTGACGTCGAATGTCGTAGAAGTACCGTCCATGCATCAGGTCGATTTGCGATTCTGTCTGCTGTGGTGATCTCCAGGTGTATCGGTATGGAAGGCTGTGCTTCCAAGTGCTAAGAATGGCCATATTCTTGGAGGCGGCGATATCAATAAGCCGTGGGCCATTTTCGTTCGTCAACCGGTGGGCGCTGAACTTTCCAATAGTCGGTCTGTACTCTTCCTCTGGCCAACCTGAGCGTTTAGATTTCCTATGACGATTTTGACGTTTTAAGTTTTTTTCACCAATTTTTCCTTCCATTGAATGGGAGCCAAAAAAACAAGCCAAACTTCTACGAATTATAGTATTTTTCCTATTGGACGGAAAATCAACTAAAAATAACGTTGACTGCTTGAAGTAGATGTTTTTAATATATTAAATTAAAATAACCGACTAAAGAATCACCCTTTTGCGTTTGTGTCCCTCAATTGAAAATCGGGAATATTTCGAAAATCATACCGGGAAAAAAGCGGGAATTTCAAAATGATTATTTGGTGGCCACCCTGGTACAAAAATTCATTACAATAAATGTTTAAATACAAAAATAGATTATATTTTGTCAATACCTTTTAATTGTTCTCCATACGATAGTGCACAATATATCGATAGGAAATATTGATATCACAGATGTATTGAATAGAAAACATCTATACCAAAATATCGAATTTCAAAAACAAAATATCGATATTCCGAAATATCAGAAATATTGGAACGTCCCAATCACAAAGCAATTGCTGGCACACGCTCCATAGTTAATAATTCGGATAACTAGGCGATGTCCTAAGCAATCAAGGTTGAATAGTACACTAAGAAATCGTTGGAATTTCAATACAAATACATACTCTATAAAATAACTGAATAGTTAGTGTATGTGGTTAGAGTTAGAGGGTTAGATAGGGACGGATCCGGTTTTGCCTAATGATCGAAAATCGCACTTGGACTCTATAGTACCGATTATTTGAAACATCATTTCACTCCCCCTTTTATTTACTTATGCTAATTTTCCGGACGCGCATCATATTGTGGCTCAATTTTCCAGCTGTTACTCCAACCAAGTTACTCTCTGATCATCCGGTTCAAGCTGCATCCCCCTGGCTCGTTTGTTTGCTGTCGTTGTTTTATCAGCATAATGAGGATTTGCACAAAGTGGAAGACAACGACAGCCGCCTCACAGCTTTCGATTGCTAAAACCACCAACCAACGAACCAACCATCCTTCGGGCCGATGTCCTCCCAGAGGATGTGCGGCTGCAATTACGACACCCGGATAAAGGGCTTAAAATTAACGCCCAAAGGTGTTTGGCTTAGGGTATCAAGCTAATTGAAAGACCGTCGCTTCTTATTTTAGTGCTGCTGTTTTGCGTTAGCTTCTGGTCTTTGCGTTGTAGTTTTTTTGTGGGTGAACCAAGAAGATTCCACATGGTCGCCTCATAAGTTGTCGTACGACAGAGGAAGTCCCACGACGACAGAAGAACTGCTTCCAGATTACGAAACCCGCAAGAGAAAACCGCACACTCTTCGCACGCACGCAATTCCCGAATCAACCTGGAGGATGATGACTCCGTTCGCACGCCATCTATTGGCCGCATTGCGTTGTTCTGCGCATACATATGTTCCTCCGACGAGGACTGACGGGAAGGTGGACCCACTTATTTCGGAATGCGCTTACGGAGAACAATTTCATTAAATTAATTTGATAATTCTTTGTTTCATCCGTGGCACGGTGGACTTCTTGGTTTCGAAATGCGGTCAAAATGATTATAGCTCGCAGTGAAAAGTTCAGGATTCAGATTCACTTCATTAGGGATTCGGATGGTATTCTTCTTAATATTAAGGTAGAATTCTTCTCAGCATTCAGATTTAATTTCTCAAAATGACAACATTTCAATTCTTAAACGGATTCCCAGACGAGAAGTTCATTTTTTCGGATTGAAATTTGATCGTCTTCAAAACTTATAATGCCTTTTTCAAATTGATTTTTCTAAGGATTTAAATTGATTCCTTTTCTTAGTTTCGAAATGAATCATTTCTAGGATTCGTAAAACAAACTTTCCTCGAATATATTTTTTTTAGCGATTTATCTCGACATCTCCATTTCTCGATATGCTTCTGTTGATTTTTCGTTCTCAAGTTTCTCTCCGTATGTCGATATTACCAATATCTTAGGTTACCAAAGTTTTGGGTGTATTACTTTCTTGGCAACAGAGTGTTTTTCAATCTAATATTCATCAAAAAATTGTCCTTTGTCTCGATCTCTCCCTATCTCGATGGTCCCTTCGATATCGAGATGTGGAGAAACGACTGTATATCGTAATTCAAAATGAATGCTTCTCAGAATTTAGATTGAATCATTCACATGATTCAAATTATATTTATTTCAACATTCGAAATGAATCCTTTTCAAGTTTTGAATTTAATTCTTCTCAGGTTTCGGATAATGTTCTATTGGAATTTAGAATTCAATCCTTCTCCGGATTAGAATTGGATACAATACTTTTTAGGATTCAAATGAGGTCCTTCTCAGTTTTTGATTTGGATACTTTTTTACGTATTCGAGGCAGTGCTTCGAAAGGGCCCGACCAAACGAGTCGGTTGGGTGTTTCCCCTCAATTTGCGCGTGATTTGCTAGGAGTGTGGTACGTAGGACCAAGCGCTCCAGTTTGCTTTGGAGCGTCCGGTGTGATCTTGTTTTTATTTTTCTTGGTTTGCGCTTTGTTTGCTGGAGTCTGTATGCTGTGAGTGACGCTGAAAGTGGATTGTGGCTGCTCAGTCGAGGATGAAGGATTAATTGTTGAGCTCGTTTCATGCTTTTATTTCAAATCTGTAAATATATATATGACTGCACTTTTAATCTTTACAATGGTGAAATGAACATATGATTTTTCAACAATCTATGAACGGTTCGTCACTGTGAGTGTCGGCATACTCATATTCATAAATTATTCATGCTTCACACACATTTTTTTCCAAAACAACCCTTTCTTTTTACCTTTATTATTGTAAATAAAAAAAACTTTGAATGGTTCGACACTATTAGTGTAGACTTGCAGAAGGTTCCCTTTATTCAACCTTGAATGGTTCGTCACTACAAGTATCGAAATTATTTTCTTCTACTCGGAAATTAGAAAATATTATATTCACAAATATGTTTATATCACACGAATAATTGGTTTGGTCTAATCACTTATCAAAGTGAATCCTGTGACCTGACGATCCTCCCCATTAACAAATTCCTCCCAGTAACCTTTGTGGAGATGCAGAGGATAACACCGTCTCAAAATAGCACTAACATTCCTTCCCTCATTCCCACCTGACTGCAAGGATGTGGCCGGAGCCGTTATTGACCCTGTATAAATAAAGGCACACTGAAGAAGATTATGGCCAATCCCAGCCGAACTTCTAGTTGATTCTTTGTGCATTCTCACTGACTTTGGTCAATCACGGAATAGCAACCATTGATATATGTAGTCAGTCTAAGCTAAGCTGGATACTCTTTTATGTATTCGAATCCTATGAACAGAAACTTAATAAGGATAATATCATTGTACCTATCAATTCCACGCCAATTTCTAATATGTTGATAGCTACACGTATTCCAACTACCACTCGCAGTCTTCTTCAGTGTCATTTCTCTGAGTTTCATCCCTCTTTGGCTATGATCTTAATCTATCCTTGGATTTGAATTAAATACTTCTCAGGATTCGTAATCAAACCTTTTCAAAAATTTGAGTTAAATCCTTTTATGTACAAATTGAAACCCAGAAGAATTTAATTTAAATTCGTATTTGAATTTCGGAAGAATTTATTTCGATTCATGAGAATGGTTGATTTTGAATCCAAAAAACTCGATTCGAAACATTAGAAGAATTTGATTAGATACCTGGAAAAAGAACGTGAGGAATCAATTTAAATCCTTAGAAAAAGGTTGTCCACAAATAATTTCACGCTCTAAAGAGGGGAGGGGGTCAGGCATAGCGTGACAAGCCTTACAAAATTTACAGAAGACTCACACAAAAAGCGTAAAAAGAGGTTTAAATCGAATACCGTAAAATCGGGTGTAATTGATCAGAAGGGTGAAATTGATCATCGTATATCATGATTTTATTTATCCGTAATGGAGCACAAATATCAATGTAAGCTGCAGTAAATGAACGTTGTTTGTCGTAACTATTGTCGAATTGTGTGTTGTGAAGTTTTTTGCGTTAAAGAATGTTTATTACTATAAAAATAATGTAAAATTTCTAAATCATGTACGGTGCAGTATTGACAAACACCTATGAACTTCTATTTCTAAACAAGGATTTGAACATGGTATAAACCTGAAAGTTTTTGAGGATGCTTGAGATATATCCCCAAACCAGATTTCATCACTAAAACCCGTTCCAATTAGCTCATATGGTTGAAATAATAGAACTTCTGTTAGATAATATTGAATTCCTTAGGAAATTGCATACATTTAGGCGTTCTCCGCGTAATTCTTGAAATTTAATTATTCGTTATTTATATAAATATTGCATTGTTAAGAATTTGACAAGCATTTTCGGATTCAGGGAGCTCAAATTTATCATGTAGAGTTGTTTTAAAAACTAACTATAATGGCATTGACAAGTGATCAATTTCACCCCGAAATGAGATCCCCTGATTTTTTATTTTAGAGATATTTGTTAACACTATAATGACATTTGTTAGAAAATTTCTGTACATGAGTCGATGAGGCTCACCTTTGTACTTGTTTTCCTGCATTTAGTTGTTTGGCTTTGTTTACATTGTAGAAAACAGACTAGAAAAAACGTGAAAAATGATCAATTTCACCCGAAATTACGGTACTTCTCAGGATATGAATAAAGTCTTTCTTAGGATTTAAATTGAATCCTCTCATTCTGTTCCCAGGGATCTCATCAAATTCTACTAATGTTTCGAATAGAGTTCCTTGGATTCAATATCAACCTTTCTCACGAATCGAAATAAATCCTTCCAAAATTCGAATAGGGATTTGAATTAAATTCTGCTGGGATTCAAATTGAATCCTTCTCAAGATTCGATTTTTTTTCTCGTTATCGTAATTGCATCCTTCTCCAGTTTGGTATTGAAGATTTTTCGTGTTTCAATTTGGAATTGAATACTTTTCTGTTGATTTATTCTTGAGATTCAGGACGAATTCTTCCCATGATTCAAATTCTAGCGGTCGTGGAATTCAAACTCCTCCATGGATTAGAAATCAATTCAAATTGAACCAAGCTCTTTAGATTCCAATAAAATTGTTTCAGTATTTGAACTTAATCCTACTCAGGATTCAGTTTGAACGCTTCTGAAAATTCGTATTGAATTCTAATTGATCCCTCTTCTTTTTTAAGATTCGAATGGAATCCTGCTGAGGATTCGTATTAAGTCTTTTTCAGGATTCAAGCTGACTTTTTTCTCTGGTTTTGGAATTAATCCTTTTCAGGATTCGAATTGAATAATTTTAAAGATTCCAATAGAATCCTTTTTAGGATTCGAAATGAATCTTTTTCATGATTCAAATTGAATCCTTCTCAGGACTGAATCTTTTTCAGGTTTCGAAACGAACCCTTATCAGGATTCCTGTTTAATTCTTCTCAGGATTCGAGTTCAACCATTTTCGGGATCAGAATTGAATCCTTTTCATGATTCGTATTGAAACCCTTCGATATTTGAATTGAATCCATTTGGAACTTGAATTAAATGATTCTCGGGAAACGTAGTAAATCCTTTTCAGAATATAAATTCAATCCTTTTTCGTATTCGAATTATATTCTTTTCTGGATTTAAATTGGATTCTTCTGAAGATTTTAAATGAATCTTTCTCATGATTCAAGTTCATTCCTTCTCGGATGTGAGACATATCGCGTGAAGAAATACCTAACATTTACCATAAAATGGGCTTTTTCGCAACGGTTTGCTAGCTGGCGTACGAGGGTTCCTCCAATTTGATAAAACCGAAAGGACCACCCTCTACTGGAATTGGAATGCTAACGATGGATGCCGATGCCGGCCTGGTTTCAGCGAGCTCAGGTACAGTTACCCCACAGTTATGGATAGCACACAGATATGGATCAGAGTTGGATGAAAACGGGAATATCTTATCAAATAGAGATGCAATTACGCAGAACACATTTTATCTACGTAAACCATACATCTGTACAGCATCGCAATCAACTATAATATGCTTTAGCATATTTTTTCCGTCCGTAGGTAATAAAATGTTAAACGTATTCCCAGAAGCGTTGATTCATAATTGTGGGGCATTGAAAACCATACCACAGTTATGAATCAAAGATAAGAAGATTCCGAAACAAACGCCTCAACGTATGCTAGCACACCATTCGTTTGCCTCGAAGATAAATTGCTGTTATAGAGTTTTAATGTGGGGTGGATATCGTTTGAAGTTTCTATCGAAATCGACACTTTTTCGTAAATAACCGGGAATTTTCAGGAGTATTCTCAAAAACAACTATATTCTGCAGTGACAGGGAGGTAATTTTGTTTTGTACAGCGTCACCATGTTATTTAATCATATTTTGATCTGAAAAACCACCTTTAGTTGATCCATAATTGTGGGGTGACTGTACAATATTTGAGAGGAATGCTTTTCTGGGTTCGAATTGAATTCTTCTCAGGTTTTCCACAGGATCTTGCTAGATTTTTTCATAGGATTTTGTATTTTAGTATGCGAATCCTTCTCATATTAATAAATAAATATTCGGATCAAAGCTGTTAAATACAAAACTAGTCCTTTCACTATCACTAGTCGAAGCTATATTTTTGTGCTCACTTCATCACGTCACAATGACGGAGCTCTCACGAGAGAAATTTTAGTGTGGCTTTGCTATTAAAATTTTGGAGAATTTCGGGAAGTAAATGCGTTTGATATGTTGAATGGATATCCTTCCATTAACAACAATCATACCGTAATTTCGGGTGAAATTGATCATTTTTCACGGCTTTTCTAGTCTATTTTCTATAATGTTAACAATCCCAAACAACTAAATGCAGGAAAACATGTACGAAGGTGAGCCTCATCGACTTATGTACCGAAATTTTCTAAGAATGTCATTTTAGTATTAACAAATACCTCTAAAATAAAAGATCAGAGGATCTCATTTCGGGGTGAAATTGATCACTTGTCAATGCCATTATTGTTAGTTTCCGAAACAACTCTATATGATAAATTTGAGCACCCTGAATCCGAATATGCTTGTAAAATTCTTAACAATGCAATATTAATATAAATAACGAATAGTTAAATTTCAAGAATTACGCTGAAAACGCCTAAATGTATGCAATTTCCTAAGGTATTCAATGATATCTAACAGAAATTCAATTATTTCAACCATATGAACCAATTGGTACGAGTTTTGGTGATGAAATCTGGTTTGGGGATATATCTCAAGCATCCTCACAAACTTTCAGGTTTCTACCATGTTCAAATCCTTGCTTATAAATAGAAGTTCATAGACGTTTGTCAATACTGAACCGTGCATGATTTTGAAAATTTACGTTATTTTCATAGTAATAAACATTTTTTAACGCAAAAAACTTCACAACACACAATTCGACAATAGTTACGACAAGCAACGTTCATTTACTGCAGCTCACATCAATATTTGTGCTCCATTACGAGTAAATAAAATCGTGTGATAAGATGATCAATTTCACCCTTCTGATCAATTTCACCCTTCTGATCAATTACACCCGATTTTACGGTACCAGATAATGAACTAAAAATTATCAAGTTTAAGATTCTGTCAGAAGCCATAGCGACGGAAAAATGAAAGAGAATTTAAATCTCCGTCATTATCTCGCCATCCGATGACAGTGAGGGAAACATCTATGTAAAAGTCGGATGATGCTCTCTATTTACATTGACGCTTTTTCATGCGGATCCCAACTGTCTGGGAGTTCTATTCGATGTTCAAAATTAATCCTAATTGCGCTGCGCTAAAAATATGTTGTAAATTTCAGCATCAAAATAAATTGAAATGTCAACGACAATTAGCTTATTTTTCAAAATGCACTTTGAGTTTACACTATCATGTAACATTCAAGCATCTTAAGTTGAAAATTAAACGTGATGCTGTAACAATAGATGAATTTGGTTTACTTTTACTATACTCTTCTGTTTACGCTACATTAAAATTTAAATTTGTTTATCTGTGTGGGTATTAAGTAACAAGTATTCCGAATAAGTTCCGTTCCAAATAGCTGATTTGTTCTTGTAATTCAGATTTAATCCTGAAATCCAAAATTGGACTACATATGTAAATGTTTCAAATCACTTTTTTTATTTTGTAATATTTAAACATTTTGTGCTTAAACTCCATTATTGGTGTTAGATCGGTATTTAAACCAACAGCGAATATTTCATGAATTTTTCTAAAGTTACAGTAATATCAATAAGGGACTGTTCATTATATACCGAAAAATGGGGTATTGAGGGATGAAAAAAAAATCAACTCGTATTTCAAACAACTTCTAGTATGTCAATAATTGAACAAAGGAACCTACCATTTCTCGTCGTGTATATCAAAAGCCAAATACATATATGAGGATACTATGATAGATTTCTGAGATAATAATGAAAATGTGTGATTTTTGACGGAAATACAAAATGGGGTGTTAAAGAATTTGAATTGCGTAAATATTCCATAATATTTTAAGTCAATTACTTTGATGCTTTCATTCAATTTCATAAGTTATATTCAACCCTAATCAGATAATACATCATTTTTTTAAATTGGAACTCCTGCAAACGCAAACCGTTTTGTTCCAACTGCGTAATCATTTATTGATAGTTCATAGTTATTAATCCTATTTGGAAAATATCAATACATCGTAAAATTTTCTTGAAATGATTTTCATACTTATGATATGCAATAGGATAGTAACCTCTATATTTGCAGTTTACTAATCCAATAAGCTATGCAGAGCAACTTTTTTTTAGTTCTAATAGGGGAAATAGCCAATTTTCCCTGCAAATAAAACACTACACTAAACTAAGTATTTGCATGCAACACCCAGTGGCATGGTCGAAAAAATACTGAAGAAAAGTGTTCCAGTATGGAGCGGAAATCTTACGCTCACTCTATAACCTAATGCGATCAGTGCCCCACGAGGCCGCGAAGTTTCTCAATAAGAGCTCAAAAATGACAGAAACTTTTTACAGAGTCTTCAAAAATAGCCTCTATTTATTTTGCTGGTCTGTTCGATAGGTAGACGGTTTGACAGTTCGATAGATTTGATTTAACTCATCGCGCAAATCTTCATTAAGGCCGCACGGGACGGTGTTTTAATCACCCTCTTCATTTGAAGAAGCAAATCTCTAGTACAATTCAATATATCGATGTAAAAATGCATCACTATAATTAAATATATGTAGTGCACAACTCATTCAATTTTCAGTTTAATCGGTTCACTAAAGCAAGAGATGTGCTTCTGCCAAGTTTTGATGATAATTGTTAGAGTGAGACAAAAGATAGGAAAAATAACACTGTCTCCCGTGTCATCTTAATAAACTCTGAGAAATGACAAAATATTATTATTGTTTACCACTTCATAGGATTACCACTAAAAGAATCAATGGCTTCAAAACTATTTCGCATTGTTAAATAAAAGAATCACTCAAACTTTCCATACATTTTACCAGTGTATTCAAACAAGTTTTGGAAACAGTATCAAGAAAAATCCCATATTTAATTTATTACGCTGTTAACAATAATTTCCTACCAGTTTCATCGATTTTCGAGAACCCTTAAATTTTACAACACAGTTTTATTTCGCGAAGCTTGCCAAAAATATATTGGAATATATTAGGGGAACCTGGTCCAATTCGGACCCTGTTCTAATTCGGACCATCAAGCATTTCTCAATACTGGCGTAACTGTAGAGATCGTGAGTACCGTTGTTCTAGCCACCGTCTGGCTTGGATCTAACACAATAAATTTGACGCCTTACAGTTAATTCGTTTGACTTTTATAATAGTTTGTTGTTTTGAAGTGCTCTGGTGTGCTGTTGGTTAGCATTTTTTCCAAACTTCTGTTAGTGACAATAAATCTCCAATGTTTCTGTGTTATTTTATAATCGAATCCTCCAAGCCTAAACTTTCATCCGATCATATGGTTTTGATATATCTATGCACTGTTTGTGCTCAACTAGTTTGAAAATCACAAAATATGTGTTGGTCCAATCCGGACCTTTGGATATGGTCCAAAAGGGACCTCTTGATTTTCAACGAGCACTCAGTCTATTCCAAGAGCTCCACCCCGTGAAAGTCATCTCGGCTTGGTAGAAAATCACAAAAGTTGTATTATTGATCGATGATGTCTTTGTTTCTGGTGCGGCCAAGAAAAAGTCTTCGAAAAAATCGAACAAATACGGTAGACTACCAAAAAATAAAGGAATCAATAATCCAGCTACTTGAAAAGCATCTCCAGCCTAGTTTGGATACGGCTTCCCAAAACAGTTTGACAATACGATACAAAAAGACGTATACGATTGCTGAGAACCTTTTTAGTTCACCTTTTTAACCCGATATTTTCATGCAAAGTTTAAATGTGTTGAAATTTTAGTATATTCAAGATGTATTTTGTCAAAATAACAAAAGCTCCAAAATAAAAAAATATATGTGTTCTTTATTTTTATCTTATGATATCTCCCATATATGATGGTCCGTTCAAAATCGAGTTAGGGAGAGTAAACTGATCTTAGATTTGAACCAGTTTTGAAATTCACCCTCGTTTTTTTTAAAGAAATTCACCTTTTCTTGAGCTAAATCTGACTCGAATTAAATTAAAATATTTCACAAATTGGGTTTATTTTTTATGCTTGAGCTTACAGAAGAAGTTCAATAAGCTTTGAAACCAAACAAATCGGAGTTATATTTTATAACTACCATAGCCAAAACGATAAGACTTAGGGTGGTCCGAATTAGAACATGGCGGGTCCGAATTGGAACAGGGTTGATCCAATTCGGACCTTCTGGAGCGTTTTGTTCAAACATGTCTAGTCATGTTCCGGTAGGAGATATTCCAAAACTCGCTGAGAGAAAAGTGTGCGCGCTGAATTAGACGTTTACGTAAACATAAAATGTTTCATGTCGTTCATCATACTGAAAAGATATGGCCAAAAAACTGTTACTAGGTCCGAATTGGACCATGTTCCCCTATATATATAAATCGAATGAGTTTAGTAACTTGGAAAAAGTAGAAAAGATAGTTTCTTAACACCCAACGTATTTTCAAAAAGAGACTTTTTCCATAACAATATTAAAAGTCGAAATCTAGATAACATTTTCAAAAATTCCTGTCTGTGTTGTGATCTCAATAAACACTTTAGTCGTCGAGCTATTGTATTTTGTACAACACTGGTGACAAAACCTCGCATTTCGTTCACAAGAGCAACGTGGTGGCTCTGACGGTGGCTAACCACGCGACTACTGGAAGGTTAAATAAACTTATCTTCTAAGTTACTCACACATTTTGTTGTTAAATGTATTTAGTCTCTAAAATTCGAACACAAATATTTTGAATTGTTTTCATCATCTAGACACCACAATTCTTTATTTTAATATCCTTTCCCTCTCACATAATACAATTCACAATCCTCCGAACAAATCAAGCATTTCAGATGACTGTCAAACTTGATGGAGAAGTTCAATCCTCTAAAACCCCACGAGTCCTAAACACCCCATTTTACGGTACGTAAAATTACATTTTTTTCCGGAAGTTTTAACTCCCTCCTCCCCTCATAGTAGGATTTTTTGTATGGCAATCAAAAATAAGAAGATCAAGAATGTATGACGAGTAAGAAACTTCAAACCCCCCCTTTATTAATTATTGGACGATCCCTAATTTAAAGTAGTGTTTGGTTCATCAATTGTGTTGCTTGCTCTTGTGGGGGAGAACGATGCAATCTGGATCAGTTGTGTTTGGTTCACGCATCGTGGAGAAAAAGTGGCGTGGTTGTATCAGCAGTGTTTGGTACATCAGTTGTGGGAACGAGCGATTGGACCGGAAGTACACTCGTTTGACATGCAAAGCGTAATCGAGGAATATCGCAAATCCGGTAAGGCATGATTTTATCCCACATGCCATCCCACTAACCCAATATCCTTTCTTTGGCAACTGTGGATATGAATATATTCGGTCTCTAGTAACAAACATACTGTAATAATCTCATCCATGAATTTAATAAAAATAAAAAAACAATGGTTGTCTAACATTTCTTCCCTTCCCCGATGACCGCATTGGGCGAGGCCGGCGCCGTTATTGACTATAAAATAAAACTTTGAATTCTTGATTTGTGCACATTGAGAAAGGTTAGCTAATCCCTAGCCCTATTCCTTAAAACTCTGTGCAACTTCGATTGTTCTGGTCAATCACGAAGTGCAACTACGGAGCGGTCATCCATGCTCATGCTCAGTTACAGTGATATCAGTAATATTTTATGTATTGTGTCATTCGCTTTAAATAAGAAGAGTTTTCCGATACTAATATTGTTATAGTGAGCCAGCAGAAATCATCAGATTATTCAAGATTAATGAAATCACTCATTAAATATAAGATTTTGAACCAATTTTTCATCGCTCAACCCACTGTGGATTGTTTTCGAGAGCTGTTTCCATGCCGTGTCTTTATGTGGTTTCGCCAGCTCCACTTTTGTTGTGCGTGGGGCAGCGCATTTGAGGTTTTCTTTCTGTCGCACTGGGACACTTAAGAGAATTGACAACTCCCTCGAGAAAATATAAAAGGTCTTTTTGGAAAATTAGTTTTTTGCATATTAATCGTAATAGCGCGTTGCTCTGGTCATTTGGATAGCTTGATAATGTCCAATGCCTGCACAAAATAACGACATGTGACGCATGGGCGAGCTAGTGGCTCACTAAGTGGCTTTCCTCGTTGCCCAGTGACAATCAGTGGTCAGCATGCGAGAGATTGTAAATTACCTCGACGAACTGTAATGGTAAATTTTGCGGTTTCTTCGCAACAAAGAGCACCAACCACATCACATCACGCCATTTTCCTTCGAAAGAAACATTATTTGTCCCGCTCCGGATCAAAGTTTTACGACGAATCCCACTTACCATTTGCCCGTTCCGTAAATTAGCATAAAAACTCGCAAACCTAATCATATTTTTCATCGTCCCACATTTTTATTTCAACCGACAATTTCCAATTCAGCAAATTGACCCACCGGGAAAATGCCACAATCCCTAGATTTCCCATCTTGTCGTTAAATCGAATTAGAAACTTCGTCTCCATGCTCTTTGTGACTGAGCCGCAATCCGATTCCATCCGTCCGGTTCAATTGTGAGGCCGTCCAAACTCCAAATGCCAACCATAGTCATACTCATATGTGACCCTTATCCCCTCCCCTTTCACATATGCTAATCGGTGCACTGGACGATTGTCCATCGAGAAAATCTGCTCAGGATACCGATATCTTCTTTATCATCTTTTGGTAGCCGGGTTTCATCCTCCCCCAAAATCCATGGGATAAATCCCGAACTGATTGTTGAGTCCGAGAATCTACGATAGTAGCAGAAAAAAGAGATCAAACATTTATGAAATAATGTATTCAGTCCTTCCGAAAAACAATAGGCCATTTGAAAAATGAATTCCGAATAATGGAAATGGGTTGGGGGAGGGGGAGAGAAGCCACATTGGGATAAGTTTGTAATGGTCAACGGTATAGCTGATCTGGGGATGGACTTTACGATGATGAGGTTGTTTTTTTGCGGTTTCAATGGCATGGGTGGTTATAATTTAATTCGGTCGTTACTATGCAGAACATGTTCATTTGAAAATGCGCTGAAGAAGTTGAAAATTAAGTACAAAAGCAAAGCTGCGTGGAAAAGAAAATCTTTTCTTAACAAATGTTTTTAAACAGAATAATTAAAAAAAGTAAGAGGTTGTTTCCGAGATACAACCGCCAAGTTGACGTTGGATAACGTTAGCTTCTTCTATTTCCTGGCTTGAGACCGTCACGAACTTATGAAAGATTTCTAGTGATAAAAATCCAATAAATTTTCATACTATTTGCTGCAAGTTAATTCTGATTTATTATGGATATTGTGTGTTACTATTTGGTTGGTTCGGTTAACACTTCAACACCGATAGAATCGATCGATGGAAGAAGAAGCATGAGTGGTAACTCTTGTTCTCTAGACAAATATTCCGAGTGAAAGTTAGGTCCACGCCTGATCCACTAAGATTGGTTTCTTTAGTGGCTTCCGAAGCCAGTTTGAGGTTGAGGTACTTCTAAATTACTTTAGGACATTTCGTCGAAAGACATTTGGCCGAATGACGTTTGGTCGAAAGTTCATTTGGTCGAAAGGACATTTAGTCGAATGGACATTTGGTCAAATGTCTTTAGAAAACTTATTTTCGTCGAATGATGTTTAGTTGAACGAAAGTTTGGATGAAAGCTTATTTTGAAATGGTTTATTGGAAGATCATTTGGTAAAATTGATATTTGTTTTGCAAAGTTGATAAGATAACGTATTTTTTTTTTTTTGAATAATCTGAATCATTAACTTTTGTTGAATAAGAAATGGGACATTTGATGTAGTCTTATTTTCAAATTTGATACACCTTTTTATTTGTAAAATTTCAATGATTATCAATGAACTATTTAACAGTTTTTTGTCATTAACTGAAATACTGAGCTCTAGTGAATTTATTATTCTTCTAAAATATCATCATTCTTTTAAAAACTGGTCAACAAGTTATTTTATTACTCAATGATGTGAACATAATATTTTCTTCATTTATTATTCTTTTGAAATATCATCGTTCTTCGTAATGAAGATCAGCTCATCTGATGGAAGCATTCGGAGAGAGAGAGCTCGGGATCTTTATTTGCATTCCGGGTCTTGCAGCTCAATGGACGTGGGTAAGATTTTTGAATGCGGAAATCAGAATTAGAACGGCAGGAAACACTTGCTTAGAAGAAAACCTTTATAGCGAAGTGAATGTTAGGTGTCGGTAACTCTACCTATGGTCAATTAGCTTATTGTGACTTCCAGCTTAATAACATTCCTCAAGCAAATATATGGTTTAGCTGACAAAGTTGATGACCTCGAGTGAATAACAGAGTTTGCAGTAGCAGATTTGGGTTATTGAAAATGAAAAAAAGTGCTGAATCTTTGTACCGGGTAAGGAAAGATCAGTTGACTGAGGTGACAAAAGTTGGCTTGTTTCCATTTAAGATCAGCTTATCTTGAATCTCAGAACATACCTGGACAAGAAAGCAGCATGAAACATCAAACACGCAAGAGGTAGATTAATACGTTGGAAGAGCGTCCATCAAACTGCATATCAAAATTTTGCTAATCGCATATAGATCGTTGGTAAAATGGCTGATACTTTTTCAATTTCTTGTTTAAGCGAAAAAATGCTACTCTCGACGGTAGTCAGACTGAACGTAAAATTGTGTTTCCATAGTACCGTAATTTCGGGTGAAATTGATCATTTTTCACGATTTTTCAGTAGTGGTTTCTAAAATTTTGTCAATGCCATACAACTGAATGCATGAAAAGAAGTACGATGGTGAATTTCATTGGCTCATGTGCCAAAGTTTTCTAATTGATGTGATTTTAGTGTTAAAAAACATGTTTCAAATAAAAAATCAAGAGATCCTGTTTCGGGGTGAAATTGATCACTTATCAATGCCACTAATGTTAGTTTTGAAAACAACTTTACATAATTAATTTGCGGTCCCTGAATCCGATTATACTTGCCAAATTCTTAACAATACCATATTTACTGAAATAATCAATGATTAAATTTGACGAATACCTCGGAAAACGCCTAAATGTAGGCAATTTCCAAAGAAATTACCTAACATTTAACAACATATCAATTATTTCTACAAAATGAGCAAATTGGTACGAATTTGGATGATGCAATCTGTATTGGGGATTTATTTTAAGCATTATCAATTTCAGGCTGACACCATGTTCAAATCCTTGTTCAGGATCAAAAGTTTATGGATGTCTGCCAATACCACAACGAACATAGTTCTAGAGTTTTATATTATTTTCATAGAAATGATCATTCTGTAACACGGAAAACTTCACAACAAACAATTTGACAATAGTTGAGACAAACAACGTTCATTAACCACAGGTTGCATTGATATTGGTGTTCTATGAGTCAGAAAGAAATCGTGTCAATCTTGTCGAGTCTAGTACACGACACTGAAGACGACCTTACAGTTGAGGTCGAAATACGCGTATCTGTCCAAGGATACAAACTCTAGTGGAATTAAATGGTATAGAACTAAATTCGGTTTTTCATCTAATTAAGATTTTAGCATTTTTCAACGCTTACAAACAATCTGTTCTACGATCACTATTTGATAAAGTCATAATGAGTTCGGCACTTATCCACGACAGCCTAGTTATAGTAGAACATGAATTCGGTCTCAAATCTTTTAGCAAAACCCGTTTTTACAAACTAGGACCATTTTTGTAATCTAACTCAGAAGATTGTAATCTAAGTCAGAAATTTCCATATAGTGTTAAACGCCTCGAGGTATGCAACGCCATATAAATGTTCCGTAATGCATTCAATTTTGTTCGATTTAAACTCCATTATCAAAGTTACCCCAAAACAGAAAACCGACTTTCGATTATATGAAAAATAATACATCCATTCAGAATAAATCTTTTGGCAATATATCAAGTGAAATCGATAGCTTGGATGTGAGTACTTGTTTTAAAAATATAAATTGTAATTATTTGAAACAGCATGCATAAATATTGAAGTTTTCCTCGGAAAAACTATCAAAGTTACCCCGTTTTACGGTAACATTTAAAGGGCATTGCATACCTCTAGGCGTTTAACGTTATATTGTAATTTTTGACTTAGATAACAAAAAAGGTCCCAGTTTGTGAAAATGATTTTCGCTAAGAGATTTGATACCATATTCAAGTTCTATGATAACTAGGCTGACAAATATAAGCGACAAACTATTTGAAATTATATAAAATAGTGATTGTGGAATAGTTTGTTTGTAAACGTTTCTAAATTTGCATCAATTTTTAATATTCGTATATTAAGTCTCAAATGTTTTCGATTTAAATGAAAAAAGCTCTGACATGAAGTGTCATACTAATATCCTTTATTTTTGCATTCGTTTTGCTTAACTGATTAACAGATATTATCGTATTTCGTTTAGTATGTGGTGGGCCCCCACTATCAAAGTTACCCGCATAATCAAAAATACCCCGTACTACGGTACTAGCTAATTGCGAAAAAGTTCGAAAACTTGCTATCCCGACCAGACGGAAGAAACAAGATTATAACAGAATGTGTTCTCTTGATATGATTATTTTATATCACCAGTTGTTATAAAACATGTACCGTTAGTAGTTAAAATAACAAAAATTCTAACAAAATTTTCACCAATTTGAACTAAAATATAACAAACCCTGTTACAAATATAACAAAATTATTACAGAATGTGTTGCACGGATGTTACAAAATAACAAAATTATTGCAAACTATGTTACTGTTTATGACATCGGATGTTATTTGCACCAAACTTACAAATGCGATGTCAAAAATATAACAAATGTTGTTACAAACGTGTTAATAAAAATATAACAAGTTGAGAACAAAGCCATTTTGAAAACAAAATTATATCAAATTCTGTTATTTTTAACTGCTGCTGATAGGAATGTGTTATAATCTTGTTAGGTGGTTCTGGTCGGGATGCCACGCCCACAATTTTAATTTAGGCTCACTAGTCCAATTGAAAATGAAGTTACTCAGGATTTGGAAAGCGTTTTCAACCAAGAGAACGTTTTCGAAATGCCTGGTGGATTAATTTGGAAAAAGTGAGAACGTCTATAAAAAACAAATTTACAGTCACCTCTCCACATCTCGATATCGAAGGGATTGTCGAGATAGGGAGAGATCGAGACATAGAACAAACTTTTAATGAATACTAGATTCAAAACACTCCGTTACTAGGAAAATTGAAAACAAATAGACGCTATTTCGCCTTTGCAAATTGTTTTAAATACCTTGAATTGAGTCTAGTATCCTTTGATAATGTGCATATCGACATACGGAGAGGAAATCGGGAATGAAAATCACATAGAGATAAGGAGATATCTAGATAAGGAGGATATCGAGATATGTAGAGTGAAAATGTATGCAGAATGACGGGACTGGACAAGTAGAGTCGATTGTATCTTAAAAGCAGGTGAAATCAACTCACCTGTACAAATTCTGAACCGAAATGGCTAATCAAATAAAATATGTTGTTACCAAAATGTTAATAAAAGCTTTATTAAGTTTTATCAAATTAGGGTGATAGTATGCCTACAGCAGAATATCTAGATATAATAAATGAATGTAATGTTTAAAATGATACAAATTAAAAAAAAATGAATTCTGCAGTCATAATTATCATAATTATCATCATCCAATAGAAAAAAAATACTATCTTGAATACCGTACCACAGTTGATCGTATAACCATCTTACAAATAAACATACTATTTACCATCGAAGTACATCGCACAATGATCCTGATTTTTCCATCAGAGTCCAAATCTCCAGACAGCAAAATCTGACATCGAGAGTCCCTTCGAAGAAAAATGGCATCCATAAATCATGTCCCCGTTGTGGTTGTTGGTCGGTTGCAAAGCGTTTTATAGTTCAAGTGCAAATAAACCTCAAAAGATGCCACACAATATACATATATCACACCTTTACGGTTCGTTTTCGGGTTGCCAATGTGTTTACAACCGAAGACCGATCTTTTGTTATCGTGTATATCCGTTGAAAGTCACTTCCCCCTGCGAGAGACACTCCTCATTCATTAGCACGATTCGAATGTGCCTTTTTTTCTTGTGGTGACTGCGCGACTTCTTTTATTTTCTTCCTTTTCTCAGGAAGGAGGCTGGATACTGTTAATTTGACGAAAATAAAGCAGACTTCTGGAAGTGATCAGCTGCCTTTTGTCCATTGTTGTGGAAAGAGTGCAGTGATTTCGTCAACTGGCGTTATAAATTGCCTCAGAGACAAAAAAAATCGATGGAGAGGTAGACTCGTATTGATCATATATGAAGAGAAACTATCACATTAAAGTCACGCAATAATCCCTAAATATCTGAATACGCGTAAAATGTGATAGTAGAGCAACACAATTAATTAGGGACTGTTAAGGAGATAACCATAAATGCCATGTTATTTAAAAACAGTAGAAAATCATAATTTAAAAATTGTGCAATATGCCAACATTTCCAGGAAGAAAAAACGGAAGATGGAGAGAACACACTTTTCACAACCCCTGCCACACAAATAACAATAAATCACTCTATGATAAATGGAAGATAAAACACCAGAAAACAAGAAACAAATAAATCATCGCTACTTTGGTTGATCTGTGTGTGGTAACTTATCAAATTCAATTTTCAAAAAATTGATTCCATTTTTCCACTTAACTCGGTCGCACTTACGAAAGCCACAAAAAACCAGCTCGCTCTCCTAGTTAATCGAAGATCCGTGCAAGATCCTCTTAGCAGCCCATAAGATTTATGGTCATTGTTAACATCGAAAATTAGAGTTTGATTTTCACGTCCCCTTTGCAGATCGATTTTATTACTGTTATTTTTTCCACCTACCCCGCCGCCATTCACACACTCACTTCTAATTTGAGCATGATGTAATCCCATTTCGATTACCAACCAAGCGTATAATTATAATCCAAGCTCGGCTGTTGGTTCGATTTTGATTCATGAGAAAATATTGTGTGGCCTCGACTCCGTGGCCAAATCCGGGCCAACTACTTTCCCATCCTCCACCGACCAAGATGAGAAGCAGCCACAGGTAAGAGTGCCTATTGGTTGGTCGGTAGCTAGGCTATATAGACCGCGCCACAAAAGATCCGTTCACGTGGTTCAAATTCGGCTGGGACCGTTTGGTAGCCAAGCGTCGTAAACGGCTCTTGAGCTATAATTTACGATATCAGCAGAAGTGTTTCAATAAACAGCTAATTAATTAACTACACTTCGGTGCTCTTATTTTTGCGAGGTTTGATGCCTTGGCCACACGAATCACGAAACGTTGAACAAATAGAAGAGGTTGGATTCCGTTCGGTAGGAGAAAAGTTTCAATATCGAAGGTTGATCTGAGGTAGCGTGAGAAAAGTCAAATTGATGTTGTTAAGATCAGCAGTAAATCTTAAGATGAAGCAAGGTTATTCAGCGTACATTTTGCTTCTTCTATTTTTTTACATGTCAATCTGTATGGATAAGTTGATGCACATGTACAATGTGTTTGAATAGATGCTCAGGTTCAATATATACAGTTTGAAATCCAATACAAAAGATAGGCGCACGTTTTGTTGGACAATATTGTATCTACAGTTGTTATTAATGCAGCAAACATATTAACAAAAAAGTTGTACTTTGAGTAATTCTCGCTGAAACCAGAACATCATCAGCACATTTTATGGCTTTCCTAGTAATTGCTAGTGTATAAAAGAGGATCGATTTTGTTAACTTAAATTGGTGGTTTTTCTTGTAAGCCAGGCTGCTAAACAATTGGAACATGCTCTTATTTGAAGTTAAATATGGCGGTCATTTTGAATTTCGTCGCAAAAAAATCATGTTTTTTTTTTCATTCGTTTTCCGCTCTTTTTGAAAGCTGAGAAAAGTTGAGTAAGAGGGACTACAAAAACTACACAGGTTGGCAATAGTATTTACTATAAAAAAAATATTTTTATAACTTGTTGTACGATTCTGTTATATATGGCGAGGGCAATCTATGAAAACTTTTTTTTGTGAAGAGTGCACATCGTACCCTCGAGCTGTGGGCATACTAATTCTCTTTGCTCTTAGAAGTTTTTTTTAAAAACTACCTAAAGCAATAAAACAGTACTTCTCAGTGCTACATTTTTCTACCTATTGATCCCTTTTCGATCCTTGTTGGGACCCGTACCTTCGATTTTTCGCTGGACCCGTTAGCAAAAGCTAGCGGTGGTAATCCTTTTTGGATACCGTCTTAGGAAAAAATCTCTCGAAGGTCACGTCTTCTTCCGTTTATTCACTAAACATGGTTGCAACTTCAAACAAAAGGAAGGGTGAATCTCTGAATTCACAACTTCCTTCCAAAAAAGTGGGATTTAAAACTGTCACTAAACGTGGCATTATAGACGATGATCTTAAACTCTTGATCCGTCTTAAAAATGTGAGGAGAAGGCAATTTCAACGCACTCGCGATCCTGCTATGAAAATTATATAGCAGGATTTGCAAAAAGGAATCAAAAACGATTTTCACAATTAAGAAAGATAAATTCTGAAAATCAAATTTCACCATTGGCTCTAAGCCCTTTTGGAAATAATTTAAACTTTTGAAAAAAACCTCAGAAGCCAATACCGGCATTACAATAGGAAAACAAATTATTACTAACTAATTGCGAAAAAGCTCAAAAACTTACTATATAGTTTGAATGCGCGCACAATTTTAATTTAGGACTTCTTCTTCTTCTTCTTCTTCTTCTTCTTCTTCTTCTTCTTCTTCTTGGCATTACGTCCTCACTGGGACAGAGCCTGCTACTCAGATTACTGTTCTTATGAGCACTTCCACAGTTATTAACTGAGAGCTTTCTTTGCCAAAGTTGCCATTTTCGCATTCGTATATCGTGTGGCAGGTATGATGATACTTTATGCCCAGGGAAGTCAAGGAAATTTCCATAACGAAAAGATCCTGGACCGACCGGGAATCGAACTCAGACACCTTCAGCATGGCTTTGCTTTGTAGCCGCGGACTCAAACCACTCGGCTAAAGAAGGCCCCACATTTAGGACTTACTAGTCCAATTGAAAATCAAGTTACTCAAGAGTACGTTTTCGAAAATTCATGGGAGACTGATTCGGAAGAAGTGAGAACTACTGTTAAAAAAATAAAAAGAATATGAAAGCTCCTGGCGATGATGGAATTTTCTAAATTCTCATCAAGAAGTTGATATATTTAACAAATTTTTTCGATTAGCATATTTTCTGGACAAATGGAAAAATGCTAGGGTTGTTCCGGTTTTAAAACCGGGCAAAAATCCTGCATAAGCTTCTGGCTATCGTTCAACCAGCTTGCTTTTCTCTATCAGTAAATTTTTCTGAAAAATCATTTTGAACAGAATGATGGCCCACATCAACGAAAATTCAATTTTTGACAATGAACAGTTCGGATTCCACCATGGACATTCGACCACTCATCAACTTTTACGTGTAACAAATTTGATCCGTTCCAACAAATCTGAAAGCCAGTAGAATAGGTCTTGCTCTTCTAGACATAGAAAAAGCATTCGATCGTGTTTGGCATGAAGGCTTGATTGATTAAAAAAATAACTTTAATGTTCCAACATACATTGTTAGAATAATCCAAAATTAGCTGTCAAATCGTACACTTCAGGTTAATTATCAGAACTCCAGATCCAAAGACTTCCTGTAAGAGCTGGTGTTCCTCAAGGCAGCATTTTGGGACCAATATTTACGCAATATTTTCATATCTGACTTACCTGAGTTACCTCAGGGATGTCAAAAATCCATGTTTGCGGATGACACAGGACGCTCCGCCAAAGGACGAAGCCTGCGTGTTATCTGTAGCAGGTTACAGAAAAGTTTGGATATTGCAAATATGGAATATTTCTTCTAATGCTTCCAAAACTTAACTAATAATATTCACACATAAACCAAAAGCTCTTTATTTGAAACCTTCAAGTAGACATGTTGTCACGAGGGGTTCCAATAAATTTGTCAAATGAAGTTGAGTATAAAGGGTTTTAAATTCAACATTCAATTTACCAAATTAGGATGATAGTGTTTTTTTAAAGACACGCACACCGTCTTCAGCCATTTAGCTGCACAGAATGTAACTTAAAACTAGACAACGAACAAGCATGCTCCAGTGGCACAGCTGAGAAACATTCCTGACGAAAAGTTTCAGTGGCTGAAGCGGGAATTTAACCCACACCCCATGACACGATGCGCCTAAATATCTGCTGACACTTACTGCACGGCCACGAGGCCCACCATACATTTAAAACTCGTTAATACTTGAGCTTGAACGGGAGAAAATTGAGATTTTGCACATAAAAAGCAAATATTAATTGAGAGGTTAACCCCTCTACCGGCAGCTTCATTTTTTACCCCAAAAAAAATATTCAAATCGTGATTACTTTTTTGTTTCTTGGTATTTTTGCACCAACTTTTCACAAGCTCTCAAAAAACTCTTCTAGTTTTAGAATATGTGTCGATGTTGATTATAGGTCATCTGGAATCGGAAATATTACAAAATTCCTTGGGAGACCGACGCGTCCCCATAACCCACGTGAATACCTAAGGCTACAGAATTTTTATCGCATTCACTCCTTGGAACAATACATTAATGAGAATATGTTATAAAAAAATGAAGCAATTAGGTGGAACCGTCTTTGAGAAATGAGCATTTATTTTTTCTGGTACCACGCTCCTTGAAAAGATCTTGAAAACTTCACAAAAACCTCGTATCGTAATTTTCAGATTTCTCCAAGAATACCGAACCGATTTGCATGTTTTTTCAGAGTAGCTCCTTATTGCATGGCAATAAATAGCCCACATTTTATTGTTTTAGTAAATTTACCAAAAACAAAATGGCCACCAAAGACATTTTGTATGGAGAATGTCGGTCCCCCAAGGAACATTGGAATATCTTCAAAACCAGATCCCCAATGATTAATATCGACATGGATTCTCAAACTAGAAGAGTTTTTTTGAGAACTTGTGAAAAAATGGTGCAAAAATACCAACAATCAAGAAAGTTATCGCGATTTGAATATTTTTTATGCGGTAAAAAATGAAGCTGCCGGCACAGAGGTTAAGTTACATTTTTAATTAAACGAGTGTGTTCCTATTTCGGCGGTAAACTTTACTTATTTTTTTGGGTAGACAGATCTTAGCGTGTATAACAGCATGTTCGCAAAAAGTGCTGAATAATAATTTCCAATTGGAATGTTAGCACTCAAATATTGCACGCTAGTAAACTTTTATGCAATGTTGAATGAGAATCCCTGAAAGATGCTGCACCTTGCACAATTTCTAGTCAGAGCAAAAACTAGCCTCACCCAGACAATAAATATCCAAAACCAGTCTTCCCATGAACCGAACCGATGTGCAACTTTGGTTTGAACATTGCAACTTGTGTTGAACCACAAACGCGCTTTGTCTCTGTACCAGTGTATCAAACCGAACCCAGTACATGTGTACTTCGGTTCAAACTTTGGTTCAAACTTGGGTTCAAATAATGGCACAAAGCAGGCAGACAGAGAACGGTTGAAATCCACGAGGATAAATTTCTACGATCATATATGGAACTTCTTGGTTCAAATCGCAAGACCCTTGAGGCTTGAATAAATGTTTCATTTAAGCAAATCAATTGAGATCAATACTTTGAGTAACATTCAGTGGTAACTTAATGGAAAAAACCAAGGATTTTACTATATCAAACAACAAGACACGATAAGTAGAAATTGATAAGCGTGGATATCAACAATTTTTTGTCTCTCTGTTTGTGTCATCGTTCTGAAGCCGAATGCAACCGAAGATTTGCACCAAAATTTGAACCACGGTTGCAATCGAGGTACAAATGGACCGGTTTTCGAACCGGCGTTTGCACCGATGTTCACTTTACACATGTTTGAGTTTAGGTTCAGTTTCGAGCGTTTCGGTTTGCACACGAAAACAGAGTACAATGAGAGTACCGAAACCGCCTGAACCAACGTGTTCGGTGTTCGTTTGGGAAGACTGTCCAAAACTGTTTCAGTCACTTAACAAAGTTAAGGCGAAGTAGGCCGTCATTGAAATTTGTACGCGTTGTTGATGATTGTTGCTTATTCAACTCACGATTTCGAATAAAAAAAAAATAACTCGGTGTTGCACTGACACAGCTGAAAGAGTATCAGCATACTTTATGCATGTTTTCACGTACAGTGATATTTTTTAAAGTCAATATAAACTATCAAGACTGAGTTTTATCACTTTGAAATGCAAGCTGAAAAGGCAACATTGTTGCCAAAACGAATGAAGGGCTACTTAGCCTTAAAGAGGATTTTTAAATCGTTAAACAAAACTGACTCTTGGCACCCCATTTATGAAGAAATATAGGTATTCATATTTGAGAGTGAACGGTTGCGTCTTATGGTGTCTTATTTATTGCACGCAACATCTGGAACAACATATTAGGTCGTATGAATAAACTGACAAGGGAGGGTCACGATAGCGTACCCCGGGGTTTTCATCCGGACTATTTTTGTTGGATTCTACATGTCAAAATATGGAAAAATCCTAAGCCTTTCGGGTGATGGACCAAAGGTGTAGCCAGGAGGGGCTCTCAAAGGGGCAATTTTTTGCATATCGAATATTAATGTAAAATTTTCTTATTCAACAAAATAAATAATTTTGATGCTGATTGTAGTAGGAACAAGGAGAAGGCATATTAATCTATATGAATAATGCATATTTACTACACAAAAGGCGTAGTCAGGGTGAAAACTCTGGAGTACAATTTTATAATAACATAACATTATTTAGTATCAATTGCTGACCAGTTCTCGCTATCCCTTTACTAAGAAAAAAGAAAAGAGCCAAATATTTCCTCCAGTGGTGTAGACAGAAAGGGCAATGTTAACTAGTATTTTTCAAAATTACACTTTTCAGCACATAGAACAGTCAAAGTATGTCTGTTAATAAAACGATTCTGCTATTAGCAAGGGCATTAGCATGGTTATATTTTCTTATATTAAAATATTATAAAGGAAATTCTCCATTGCTCGAGTTTAAAATCACTATAATAAAGGAGAAAAAAATCCCGATTTCTCATTGTTATATGAATAATGTACCTCTTACATATGTGCACCAGTCGGTGTTGCATAAATGAATATGGCCAAAAATCTTCTATGACTCTTCCAAGCAAATGATTTTGATTTTTTTTTGATTGATTTTGTATTTATACAATACGATTTACAATCGTTAATTTGCAAATAATACAATATAATCAAATTAACATTTCTGAAATATCAACTCAACATATATTATAAAATAAATCCAATATAATAAAGAAAGTACGTAAATCAACGGGTACAGCAAAATCAAATAAATTGTAATAAAAAAATATACGTATACAATGATATCATGCGCATAGTTTTGCACAGGTTTATCTGTGTCTTTCTTTTTGCAACTTGTAAACTATGACTTAAATTCTTCTTATGCATTATAATTACATATAAATACATATAACACAGGTGATACTCCATGTAAAATTGGCCGAAATGACCGCAATGCAAGAGGGTTACATATCGTCCCCTTAATGCTACAACTAGATAACTCGAAAATCAAAAT
This sequence comes from Aedes aegypti, assembly GCF_002204515.2. Lineage (NCBI taxonomy): Eukaryota > Metazoa > Arthropoda > Insecta > Diptera > Culicidae > Aedes > Aedes aegypti. Next base: position 347,273,131 of record NC_035108.1, read on the forward strand.
TTTGAGATGTGCAAATTTGTAACTATGACCGTTTTACAAGATGATGGTTATTTGCAGAGAATATGATTGGAAAATAAACTTCAAGTTATGTGTATTGAATCACACGCTTATTAGCTGCAAATATTTTTCAGATCTAATTAAGAATAATATTTTGACACATTGAAGTCAAAAATTTCAAATTTCGAGTTATCTAGTTGTACCATCAAGGGGACGATATGTCCGAACATTTATTCACTAGAACTTAAGGACTCCGTAACCTAAAGGTTTGAACAAGGAGCCATTAGAATTTTGCACTGGCCATGAACCACTAATTTAATTTTAGATTATGTCAGGATGTATCCCCAATTGTTTGTTCTTGCTGGAACTATCGAAAACGATCTTGAAAATGAAAATGAAAACGATTTATGATCTCATCACTTTCCACTATGAACCACAAGTATTTTATGAATGGTCCTTCGCTTTCATTGATAAATACACAAAAAATATGCCGTATGAATGAATGTAGCACGTTTGAATGATTGTACTCGTGACGATCACAGTGTTCATTCATGGTATTGGTAAAAAGTTGACACGCTCTTGAATTTGCTTGACGTATACTTTACAGTTACATAGGCATGCCGTATTTCGTACAAAAAAGCGTCCTGATTCAGTTCGTTGAATTACAATTCTTTTATATTTGCGCTTGTGTAAAGAGTTAAAAGGATTAAAATATTACCGTTTTCAGTGTGAATCCCTACATTCAGGTAATGAATTTTGCTAGATTTATATCGGGATATTTTGTTCAATTCAATTTCGCTTAAACTGTTGCAGTTTGAACGGTTTCATAATGAGACCTGGAGTTATAATCAAGCTGCTGGCCAATTTTTTTGGTACATCGGAAGAAGCTCCGACGAAAGACGAATTTATCGTTTTTCATCAAATCAAGTCAAATTTGCAGGAAAAATATATTACAGTGGATGAATACACTACGTTGATTTTCGATGATGCTGCGTCGGAAGCATCAATGGATGATGATTTCGGTGACGATACGTTAGTGGCTGACGATCCATCAGAGGCCATTTCCGGAATAGCTAGCAGCAGCAGTTGCTCAACGTACGTTCCCTCACCACCCCAGATATCAACATTTCCCGAGGGGTATCTCGCTGATGCGTACCGGATGTGGACCAAACAACCACGAAAAGGATTCAAAAGCGATGAATTACCCCAACTGTGTTTACCAGGTAAATCAATCGAATCAAGCCCGCGTGTACCGTTCAGCACAGTAATGTCGAGGAAAAAACGTATTAAGAATAAGAGCGTGATGAAAAGATTTGAGAAATCGCTTAAATCAGCAGGATCATCGAAACGATATCTACAAAAAGCAATCAATCTTGAAGTATTGAAATGCTTTTTGGAAGCCAGGAATAGCAGTACGATTATTCACGATCGTACCTTACGTATATGGGCAATGGATGTTAAAAAGAAACTGGATCCCGAAAATGTATTGTCATTTTGCGCTCCCAAATCGTGGATTAAAAAGTTCAAGTTGAAAAATAAGATAGTATCGAGGAAAATTACTCATAAAGTAAGCAAAAAGTGGACAGACATTAACGATACCGTACAAAATCAGTCTAACGAGTTTGCAAACAGTATAATTTCATTAATTTCGGAAGAACATCTTTGCGATTATGAGGTTTTCAACGCAGATCAATCCAGGTTTGAGAAAGAGCTTCATTCTGACAGAACATTAGCCATTAAGGGTAGTAAGCAAGTTTTTGGAAGAGTAGGTTCAGTAGCAGCTACGACTCATTCTTACATGATAATGCCTGTACTCGTCATGAACGGGACGCTGCTTCCCCATATGTATGTTCTAGTTTCAGAGCCCTCCGGTCGGTTTCCAGTCCATTCAGCAATCGACTATCCAAATAACAAAGCATTTGCAGGGAAAACAGCAAACATGTCGAAGCAAGATTTGAAGGTTTTTTTTGGATGAGGTTCTGTGGCCGGATTTGGTTGGAAAAGAAAATGTCCTTCTGTTGGTCGATTCCTGGACCTCCAATAAAGATGATGACCTTTATAAACTGCAGTCCCCAAAAACGTAAAATTCATCAAACGATTTATTCCAGCTAAATGTACTGGTATCGTGCAACCGTCCGATGTGTACTTCTTCCGTCCATATAAAAACTTCGTCCGGTTTTTGACAGACACACTACTGATAGCTAAGGACAACGTCAATATTTGGCACAGGGACTATTTTCTGCGAATTCAATCTTTTGCACACTATCAGTTTAGTGCCAAACGGTTTGAAAATCTCATACGTTTTGCTTTTTTTAAATGCGGTTATATTGTAAATCATCATCGATACTCCTATTGATTATTGCTGCGAAAAAATTCAAAGTGATGAATATACAGAAACAGACTGCAAACAAACTGCGATTATCAGATGTGCACATTGTGAAAAAGTATTCTGCATTGATCATACACTGGTAAAACGACTACACACGTTCTGTAAATGAATACAGAGTCTGAAACATTGGTTTGATTTTAAATAAATGTGGCACCCAGAATTCTCTTGTTTTATTTAATAAAAGTATTTCATAATTGTTGTTCTTTGTTATTATTTTATTGTTGGGATGTTAGACAATTTATGGTGAACGTTTAAACATTGACAGAAAGAGATCTGTAAGATATATAGTGTTAAACCTCGATCGAGTCGAACTCCTTATAATTACCCTTAATTTTATATAACTAGACATAATCCATACATTCATACTGAAGCATCCATAAGTCATTTGAAACCGACTTCAATAAATTTTAATTATCACTTAATGTTTCGATTTTAACTTTTGAATGTAACAAGTTGAATGTAAATAAATCGTAGCTCATAATTAGAACCCGTATCTTCATATTTGCTCCATGCTAAATATAGCCCTTAAAAAGCCCTTTCTGTCTACACCACTGGAGAAAATATCTGGCTCTCCTTCTTTTTTTGGTATAGGTGGAATAGCGTGAACTGGTCAGAAATTGATATTAACTAATATAATGTTATTATGAAATTGTACTCCCGAGTTTTCACCCTGACTACGCCCTTGGTGTAGTAAATATGCATTATTCATAAAGATTAATATGCCTTCTCCTTGTTTCTACTACAATCAGCATCAAAATTATTTATTTTGTTGAATAAGAAAATTTTACATTAATATTCGATATGCAAAAAATTGCCCCTTTGAGAGCCCCTCCTGGCTACACCACTGACCCATCACCCGAAAGGCTTTGGATTTTTCCACACTGAGCTGAATCTCCTACTAGATTATATGTGCAGCGCACATATATTTTTGCAATCAAGCTTCGCATTTGGACTGTATTAATTCTGCACATAAAATTAAATGCTCCGTAACCCTTAGATTTTAAATGGAGCGCCTTTATAAGTTATATGCACTTGCATGTAATTTCTATAAATCTCGCCAATACATTTAATTTGCGATCAAATGTTTATTTCCCTCTATTATTTTTTTAAATAAAACAATAATCTAAAAGCTAATAAAACATTTCATACGGTTAACGGAACTCAATCTCATGTTTATTTGCACTTCAATGAAATTATTTTGGTGGACTTAGTGGATTTTCGGCAGCCTTGGTTATGGTGAAGTGAGCAGCGGTAGGGTTGATGAGAATGTCTTCATATATGCCGTAGTACGGGTAGAGCTAGATCATGTGGGAGTTTGTGCTGGTATCTGGTCGGAATAGGTGAATCCTTGAACGTCCTAGGAGCGTAGCACTGTTTTTACTGCAGTCTATGTCGTCCGCCGTCACAGAATTTGAATCCGGTACAGTCAGATTCTCGGTCAGATTCAGAATCTCTGGAAAGAAATTAATGTCTGATTCGTCAATATATTGTTTTCAAACATTTTCACTTAAAGGAACATACCTTCTAGTCAAACAAAACTCCATAATCCGTCGAGTCAGTCGTTGCAATAGAACTTGAAATCATAGTTTTAAACAAAAGAACAATTAATTTCAAAAACGCAAATCGCAGGATGATGCAAAAGGCGACATCTTTACTTCCCGTTACTCTACGAGTGTTCTAGAATTTAATAAGAAACATAAACAGGATGTAACAACCTGACCTTTATAATACATTAGAACGCAAGTAAAGATTATGTGCATTGACATTGTAATTTATTGTTATCAACTAGAATTTACATGCGGGCACATAAAATCAAATTTGAGGCAAAAATCAACATCTATCTGTTTTCTGCACATAAAATATAATGGAGATTTGATTTCAGTGCATATTTTGACATGTAGAATCCAACAAAAATAGTCCGGATGAAAACCCCGGGGTACGCTATCGTGACCCTCCCTTGTGAGCAAAAGCTTTTACTTTACTCAAATCCATCTGTCAAAACATTTTCCTGAGCATTTACTCAAGTTGGTATGATAAAACTGAGCATTTGAGCATTTACTTTTCGAACATTCATATTCGTATGAATAAAGTTGTAAAACCTGAGTAGATGCTCAGAAAATCCTGAGTCACCTACTGACCATGCTCAGTTGAGAAAATCAAGCTTACAAAGTATATTTAAATTGTAAAAATAAGTATGTACTCGACGTCTTCATCGATTTAACGTTCCCGATCGTTGCGGGAGTGGATAAAATCCTGCCAAGGGTCCATTCACAATTTCATTACGCAGAAGAGGATGGGTAGGTAAGGTAAAGATGTTACAGCTCATACAAAATTGAAAAAATCTCATACAAAATGTGTTACGAGGGGGTGGTTGGATGCCAGAAATGGCCACTTTGAGCGTTATGAAATTTGTGAATGAACCCTAATCTGATTATTTTAGGCCAGGTACTATGTCAGACAAATATGTACCTACATACATGTGAATCACGCGATTTTAAGTGTTGACTTCTTGGCAGATTGCTATTTTGTGTAAACCCTTTGGCTCCGGTGCTAATTATCGTCAGCCCGGCATTTAACTGTTTACCAATATTCGTACTGACTAGTATGGTCTGCCGTAGAACGCTTAGTAAATTGCATTGTTGTTGCCAACAGAACTTATGATCTGCTTGAGATTTTGGCATGATTGGTATAGTACGAAGTTCTTCATCAGATCGTGGAGATTAAATTCCTAATACTTCAGGCCGAGAATATACGAAAGAACCCGAAAAATCATCAGGTTTTCGTTTATATGATTCGAAATACTTATATTTGTTTTTTGACAAACTCGGCATTCACAATCGATGCAAGACTTGGAATCTAATTAGCAAAAACAACACTGGCCAGGAAACGTTTGTTTCCTGGAATCTTTGAAATGTTTGCATTTAAAAATATTTTCAAGAATGAAAACAGGTGCTCCCAAAACAATTTCTGCGGCTATTTTTCCTCAATTATCAGTCTTATCTTTATTTTTATTCCATAATTTTCGTAGTAGTAATTCTTGAGGATCATTTAAATATTACGTAGCGCATCAGGGTGAGAGTGAGGGTCTTCTGTAATGTTGCGATCCATACAAAAAAATCAAAATAAAAGCTGTTACGTTGGAGGGAGGAGTTCTTTAAATGACAAATTTTGCGTTACGTAATATTTGAATAATCGCTTAGGACATCTCCAAAAGTTTCAATTTTAATTTCATAGATATTACTTCAGATAATTGTTTTTGCAAAAAGGCATAAGTTCTTATACGAATAATACAAAAAAACCATAGAGATTCTTTCAAATGTTTCTCAAGTAAGTCCAACAAAAACTTAATCCATTTCAAGAAATTATTTTCTTAATTTACCAGTTAAAAATTAATCCACAGTTTTTATATGTTTTACTTAACATTCCTGGACTTTCATATAAAGTCAACTCTCTCTTACTCGCTATCGAATTAGAGAAACATAGTTCATTTCACAGGAGCCCAGATATCCGTAGCGGTAAACGCGCAGTTATTCAGCAACACCAAGCTGAGGGTCGTGGGTTTGAATCCCACCGGTCGAGGATCTTTTCGGGTTGGAAATTTTCTCGACTTCCCTGGGCATAGAGTATCATTGTACCTGCCACACGATATACGCATGCAAAAATGGTCATTGGCATAGTAAGCTCTCAGTTAATAACTGTGGAAGTGCTCATAAGAACACTAAGCTGAGAAGCAGGCTCTGTCCCAGTGGGGACGTAATTCCAGAAAGAAGAAGAAGAAGAAGTTGGATTTCATGGCTACCTCGATGGTCCGTTGGATCGCATTTCCACTGATTTTGTGTTCTATTGAATCAATACCTACTTAACTCGATGGTCTCGTCAACATAGAGTTATGGGGAGTTGACTGTATTTCTCCCAGATGTTCCATTAGAAGTTTTCATTTTAGACATCTATCTAGAATTACTCCAGCAAACTTCCAAGAGTTCTACTATATGTAATAGTTAGAAAAATTTAATGAAGCATCTCTAGAAGGGTCCACAAAACTTCTAAAACAGTCCCTGAGGATATTCATAGAAAAACTGGACGAATCTATATGACAGCTCTTGGAAAAACAAAAATCAAAATTCTTAAATGAATATTATAAGAAATTATTGATCATTTTTAGAAATGTTTAAAGTAGAAATCCTTGAAAAAAAAATTATAATAATATTTGAAGTAGTATTCAAGAATTTCTTTTCCAAGGACTCCTCGATGTACCTGTTAACTTTTCTGCAAACTCTAGAAGCATTACATGAATGAATCTTTAGTTAAATTTGTGTAGAGAAAATTCTTGGAAATATGTTGGAAATCTTTAGAGGGATCTTTCAAAGGTTCCGGGACTATTTCTTACTTGGCATTTTTGGTAGTCAAGATTTCTCGAGATTCTTCGAGATTTTTTCTTTACCATCCACTTGGCTTTTTGAGAAAGTATTGAAAAAAAAAAGCATTCGAACTAGTACTATAGTTTATTCATTTTTACAACAGATTCAGGAGGGGGAATCCGTGATTTTTTTTTTCACCGTGGTTTCGCCCGTCTCCCCGAGGGTGGCTGTGGCATTTTACTCCGACAGCATCTCCGTTTGAACAATACCAGTGCCTTGTCCTATGGATTCACCTCTACTGGTTGCCAAAAGTCACTCATGGTAGCCGAATTGTCCGCGAAACTTTTCATCAGTTTATTCTGTTTTCCTTGAATGAACGGTTGGTCCATTTTGCTGAACGGGATGTAAATTCCATGTATTGTTGATGCTGGTTGTAGCTGATGAAGTTGCTACCGGGTCGGATTTTGATACTGTTTCTGATCAACCGTGTATGGACTCCGATCGATTTTGTCTTTGGTGGGCACAGGTTCGTACTTGGACATCGCTGAAAGGCACCTGCTCTGTCGTAGCTGTCGATGAGGGCTGAGGGACAGAAATAATAAAAATATTAATCTTGCAGACGGCACAGGATGATTTCAGATTTTTGCACTTACCGACGCACGTGATGCTGATAATTGAGTGTTGAGTTTTACCGGTGTTACCGGGGTGAGTGGGTGGCAGCGAACGAAAAAAAACTTCCGCAAAGGCACTTCTTTCTGTAGGTTTGCATTGCTGGACGCTGGAACACTTATTGCACCCTACAAAAATCGGATGGCCAAAACAAAAACAACATTTTGACAGAGTAAAAGCTATGTTCGAATTTCGAACTTACTCTGAGTAAAGTATCGTTTTATTCATACGGATTTGAGTAAATGCTCAGACAGTTAACTTTGCTCAAATCGGGTTGAGCATGAGCAAGTACTTGGTTTTATTCATATGACCTATTGAACGTGATAAAAAAATTGGACGTCCAACTGCTAGGTGGCTTCAGTGAAGCAAAGATTTCAAGACCATGACCTGAAAAGATTTCTATTCAGAGCCTGAGTTTGATCAAATCAAAAATTCTTTGTTAACAAAACTTTATATTTTTTCAACTACAATCCTTCTCAAGCATTTTAATTATAATTACACAAATAATAAATTGGACTATGTTATTTCTATGTGGATATGTCAAATTAAAAAAAAGCTAAACGAAGGGCCTAACTCGAACCAACAAACAACTTTGTAAAAGCCAGGTTTTGTTCAAAATTGTATCTGCTGCTAGAAGATCATGAATTCTCTAAGACACTTATTCAAAGATTACTCAAGGAATACACCACCAGAAATTCTCCCAGGGATTTTATCAGGCCTTTTTCTAGGGCTTCCCCCATAAATTCTAACATAAATTTCACCAAAAATTCATTTCAGTATTTCATGATGGAATTTCTTCAAGGAATCCACCGTTAGAGAATCCACAAGGAATTCCATCAAGAATTGCTTTGAAAGTTCTTCCATGGAAATATTTAGGGATTTCTCCAGGCGTTCCAAGGTTCCAAGGATGTCTAAGGAATCTTCTCCATGGATTTTTCCAGAAATTATCTCACATTTTTTTTTTTTTGTAATTCTGAGGTTAACCTGAAGTAATCTAGAGAAATGCTTCGTCAAATCTTCTTAGGAAATACCAGTGGAATCCTTGGAGGAACATTTTTCTAGAATTCTTGAAGAACATTTTGGTGGATTACTTGGAGAAATTTTTCAAGATTTTTTTGGAAGAACCTCTGGAGGAATTTTCGAATCCTTGGTGAAAATATTGCAAAAATATGCAAAAGATGAAATCCCTGGATGTTTTATGTAGATGATTTTTCGTTGAAATCCTAAAAGAATCCTTGCGGAGTTATTGAAGGGATTCTTGGCGGAATCCCTGAAGAATATCCTTTTTTAAATCCCAGGAGGAAATATTAATGGATTCCCTAATTGCTTGTGAATTCCTTATCAGAAATTTTTGGTAAAATCTCTGGAGGAATTCGTGATAACCCCCAGGAATCCCTGAAGTTATTCCGGGAGGAATCCCTTGAGGTATTCCGGGTTAATTTTCTTATTATTGTTATTATTATTTATTTTCTTAATTCATCTGACATAAGTCTCAATGAATGTTACTGTACTAATTTAAACAAATCTAGGTCTCATCGAATCTAAAATTTTTCGTCTGAACACTGTTGACGACATTCCAAAATCAAATAGGTACGCTACATCGTTGAATGCTCTCATTACGGAAGACAATGGTTCGTTGTACCTGAAAAGCGAAAAGCGAATTGAATTTAGAAAAGAAAAAAACCCTTGATGAATTCTGTGAGGAATTTCTTGAGCAATTCCAGGAGAAATTTCTTGACCATTTCTGGGAGGAAGAACTTCTGAAATCCATGCAAAAACTCCTAATGAAACCTGTAGAAGAACTCCTGATTAAACTCTTTGAGGAACTTCTGATGGGGTCTCTGGAAGAACTTCTGATGTAATCCTAATGCTTTTGATAGAATTCCTGCTTGAATTCTTACAAGAATCACTAACGGAGTTCTCCTGGTAGAATCCCAGGAAGAACTTTTAAAGGTATTTTACGATAATCTTTTTGAAAGAATCCTGCTGGAATCCCTGAGGGAACTCTTGATAGAGGAGGAATTTTAGAAAGAATCTTTGAAGGAACTCCAAAAGGAATCAGGTGGAATTTCTGAAGAAACTAATGATGGAATCACTGGAAGAACTACGGGTGAAACCTACAGAAGAACTTCTGGTGGAATCTCTAAAACTACTCTTGATATAATCCCGATGGGAACTGCTGATATTTGGAGGAATTTCTAAATATATTTCAGAAGGAACTCCTGATGGAATGTCTAGAGGAACTCCTGATAGAATATCCAGGAGGAGTTCCAGGTAGAACCTCTGAAGAAACTCCTGATGGAATCCCAAGAAGAACTTCAGATGAAATTCTCAAAAAAACCCTTGATAAAATCCCTAGTGAAACTTCCGATGTAATCCTTAGAGGGACTCCTAATGGAATCCTTCGTGGAATTCTTGAGTCAAATCTCTAGAATCACTTATGATCCCTAGAGGAACTACTAATGAAGTCCCTGTAGGAACTCTTGATGGAATCCATGGAGCAGCTGGAATCCTTACAAGAATCTCTAACGGAGTTCTCCTGATGGTATCCCAGGAAGAACTTTCAAAGGAAACCCTTAAGAATCTCCTGATGGAATCCCATGAGGAATTCCAGGTGAAATAGTGGAAGAAATTTCTAAAGGAATCCTTACAGGAATTTTTATCTAAATTACTAGAAGAAAACTTGATTAAATTTCTGGAGGAACACCTGGTGGAATCGAAGTAGAAATTATGGGTTTCATCGTTAAAATTCCTAAATAAATTCCAGAAGCATTACTTGGAGGAATTCGTGGTAAAATTTCTAATGGAATCCCTGTAGAAATTAATGGTACAATCTCAGAAGAAATTCCTTGTTGAACTTTTGATGGAATCACAAGCAGTTCTACCATGTTCTGGTGGATTCTCTGAAGATAATTTTGGAAGAATTCTTAAAACTCACGAGCGCACATTTGCTACTTCACCGTCATTTGCGTCGACGATGCGTAAGTTCAGTAGTTCACGTTTTTTGACTTGCCACCCATCTGCGTCGGCAATTCATGGGACGCCGAATCTCCAATTCGACATGCTGACGTCGATGTTCGTGCAACATCCCTACCGACAGTACGATCAGATCGTCAAATATTTAGCTCCGCCCACCGGTGGTTTGAGCTCAATCAAACTCGTTTGTTTTTTTCCTACCGATTAGTCAACCGTCAAATCGGTTTCACAAACAGTAAAATTGGTTCGTCAAGCAGAAGCAGCATCAAACAAATACGGGCAAATATAGCACCAACATAGTGCTCACCTGGAGCGGAGTCAATGTTGGTCAAACAGAATATCGCGTAGCACACTATCTCATTTAGGTATACATGAGAAATACGACACTCTGACTCTGAGTCGTCTATGGGCTGCATAAAACTTGTTTTGCGTGATTACAACTCTATTTGGTGAAATATTGAGGTCTCCAAGCAAATTGCCACGAATACTAACGCACGATCATGATCATTCATACACAAGTCGATTTCCTCAGAATGAAATCGTATCGATGTTTGTTTGACGTTATTTGAGCTTTCGGTCAACGTTAGTCCGACAAGGAAGTGAATGCTTGGCAGCAGTTCTGTTTATGTTTGCTTTCTCGCAGCAAACAAAAGCAATGTTCTGACAGTTCTCACAGCAAACAAAGAAAAATTTGTTAACATTGCACTACTACGAAAGCAATGGATTATTGGCTTCGGCAAAAAATGCAACAGATGGCGTTAGTGAGCAGAAGTTTTGAGCATTTTAAATGTATGAAGATTTTTATTAAAATTAGATTTTAAACTCAACAAACGAATTATCATGAAAAATATTTGGTACAGGTTGTAGGTAATAATGTTGCCGATCTCCAAGACCAAATATTTTTCGCAAAAACTACGAAATTTTTAAAATATTTGGAAATATATTGAAATCGCCATACATTTTCAATGACCGAAAACTCCTGCTTTGACATTTCATGCTCTTGCATTTTTATATACATGGGAGCCATTTCCTGATGAATATACATGGATTGTTGTTAGCCCAAGTGTCAGAACACGCGATTGTTTGTTTTTTTTTTTCGGCTGGCTCAAGAATGTTTGTTGTTTCATTCTGAACACTAAGTTCCTCCGAAGTAGTTTTTTCCTCAACGTGCCTGGAAATGCAACCAACCGGATTGACCGGCAGTAAAGACCCGCAGGGCGTGCGATTGCGAAAGGTTCGTAAATATATTATTTATTCAGGGAGTGCGTTTTGTTTACAAAAATTGTGTTACAGATGCCTTCCGGAAGCCTCTTCGCCGCTGCAAATAGGGACGGTGTACCTGTCGGAACCAGATTGGTACCTGTCTGACCCGCTGGAACTAGCGAAAAAAAAAACAAAACTCCCATGGTTCAGAGGCTTTGTAGTCCGGAGGTACATTAATGAGGAGGAATATGTACCAGAAAAGAAAAAAATTGCCAACCACCCTGTCCTTTGGTTCAAAAAGGGATACGGGCGCGTTCTGCCAACTCGGTCGAGGCAGATTTCTAGTATGAACAAGTTACAACATGGACGTTCTAAAGTGCCAGAATGAAGTGTTGTGCTTGTGGGGAGCACTTGAAGATGGGATGGAAGGTCATTACTTCGCGTTGGTGCTATACTTCTGCTTATCTATAAAATTATATACAATAACCGACCCTTAGCTTAACTATTTAAATTAAAAGTTGCAACCTAAGATGTTGCAACTACAATAATCGTTTTGAGCTTACTAACATGTCGTCGCGTAAATTTAATCATAATGATATTTTATCTACATCCGTCGAACCATTCTGAATGGCCGTTGTGAGAATATCACTAAAAACTTCTCACATGCAATAAAGCTGGATTGTCCTACATTGAAAAATTAAGGTTTTTGCTCTTTTGGATTCATTTTTTGTTGTTCGTCATCAGTAGTGTTGAGATGTCCTGAATGCCGCACATGGCGTACAGTGATCATTGCCATGGAGTTTCTCGGAAGCTGCATGGGGATTGTTATCATGGGTATCCAAAGAGCAAATTTTGTATAATTTCATTGTAGGTCAATACAGCAATAAAGCATGTAACAATCACTAACATTTATTTTCTTTTATCCTTGTTTTCATATCTAACCCGCCATTACCACGAGGAAAAAATCATCCGAGAGGAAAGACATGGCAGCGTATTGGCCTAGAAAAGATAAGTATTATGTTTCTGTAAATATTCTTGTTTCTGATTGCAAGGTGAATAAGATGAACTAAATTTTTAACTAATAACAAACTTGTTACACAGAGCTATTTACAAAAAACCACTGATGACTATGACAGTCGTATATTGAATCTCTTCGAAGCATTTGATAAGAAATACCTATATGTTCTAGGTTTTTCAACGTGTCTGTTTTCTACCTACTAGCTTAGTCGCTAAGATTAAGGTGAAGATGAATCGAAGCCAAACCTCAAATTTTCAAGATCACAAATCTGGAGAACCAAACGTCCGTTTGTGCTGAAAACTTAATCGATTGATCACTAGCTGGTGGTCATCAATCGATTAAGCTTTCAGCTCAAACGGATGTTCGGTTCTCCAGATTTGTACTCTAGAAAACTTGAAGTTTGGCTTCGATTCATCTTCACCTTAAAGATACACTCAAAACAATCCACACGTCAAGGCTACGTGGAAACATACGTAATTTTTTTCCATCGCACTTTTCACGTAGCTGCTACGTGAATCGAAGGTGAAGATGAATGAACGCATGAATCGATAAACCTTTTTCATTCCACCGGTGACCGGTAGTTGCTACGTGTTTTTTGGTGTGTTTCATAGAGTGCATTCGTTGAACGTAAATGGAAAACCTGTGCATTGTATCAGGTATAAAGATGTACATCAAGTTGTTTTGAGTTGATTTTCATCAAATGTGCCTATATTGAAAAATGTTGAAATATTTTCAAATCAATCAGTATTTAATCGTTCTTTATTCAATAGATTGCCGAATCTTGAATTTTTTGTTCCTTGGTTAACCGTAAACGTTTTGGTAGCCCAGTTGTAGCTTCACCATTATATCATTCATGATTAAAGATTCCTGTAAAAACACGCCGGAGACGAATTTGCTATAGTTGAATTATTAGAGTTTAAATATTTACTTACTTTTGGTATCCGAGGAAATTAATTCGAATAGTCAGCCTCCGATTGCTTAGGTTCTGTTGGCTCCGATGATATGCGAATTAGATACGTTTCGTGGTCACATAATCCTCTACTTTTCAATTCAACAGATAATATTTATTGATACTGTACTTCGGTCTATTTTCCATCATTTTTATTTCAATTTTTTTTCCAATAATGCGTCAATCAAATAGATCAGCAGTTGTTTGGTCTATTTTCAATAGGCGCCATCTTTACGCACATCTATGATTCAGAATGAACACAACATTCAGCTGTCAAAAAATGAATATGCCGTGTTACATTAATTTCACGTAATGTTGATAGGGCATCACAGTACATATGACAGGCAGTTCATATCATTATTGTCGATGTTTCGGTGGTTGTTACGTATGTCAGGTAAATTCTAGAAAAAGTTCATTTCCGAGGTTCTATGTGATTTTTCACGTAGCCTTGACGTTTGGATTATTTTGAGTGTATACGTTTTTGAATATTTTTTTCTGGATTTTAACCCTCTAGTACTCACCTTTGGCTTTAGACAGGTACCCTTTGGAATGTTGTTATTTTTTCTTAGCTCGGAAATCAAACATTTTTGGCTTAAAGTGAATTAATGAGGATAAATCTAAGCCATACCTCGAACATTGTGCTTCGACGTGTGGTTTCGATTTACCTTTACCCTAAAGCCTTGAGTCATAACACGCACATTAGGAAATTTTTTAATCACTTTTGGGACACTTTGTATTTTTGAAAAAAAAAAATTTAAAAAATTGTATAAGTTTATAAATTACAAACGTGTCTGATTTACCGAATAATATAAAAATGTGTACCGTAAGATAGGGTGTTAAGGACACGTGGGTTTTGGAGGGATTGAACTTATCTATCAAGTTCGACAAGTCACAGAAACGTCGAAAGCTTAATCATCTGAAATGCTTGATTTGTTCGGAGGATTGTGAGCTGTATTATGTGAAGGGGCTGTAGAAATTGAAATCGTTTCAACAATTTAGTTTGAATTTTAAAGGCTCAGTACATTCATCTACAAACTATGAATCCAGAAAAAATATGTGAATAACTTAGAAGATAAGTATAATAAATTAAGGTCTAAGCACAGACCAAAACTGATTTAAAGTCCGACTCATTCGATTTATGGCCTAGTAAAATTCTTAAAAACATAAATTTAGGGGACCATACATCCGTTTTGGAAAACACTCACAATTTCTTTTAACTGTTCGCTTGTCAATTCAAATTAATGGTAATAACAGGTTTTTTTTTCGACAAATAGCCTGTAAATAAAAATGGAAAGCATTGACATGGTGTTTTTTTTTTGTTGATAATAATTTGCTTTTTGATGCCCAGTGAATATATTTGAGCAGAAATAGAAATTTTAGTAAACACTCAAAAATTGTTTTACTTCAGAACTAGGAAACTATTATTTAACCATTTTTTACCTTAAATTAAAATATAAAGTTATTTTTATACCTAAATTTATTTGCATTAGATGTTTGGACAAAAATAAACGAATTCACTAGTCATCTCATTGAATTCTTACAGTTATAAAAAAAAACTGCTTTTGTAAAATCTATATGAGTATAATGAAAACTTTTTATTCTAGACCCGGCCGAAATGAGGACAAACATTATTTTTTCTCAATCTCCAAGCGTCGCGACTAATATTTGAATAGTGTGCTGTGTTAATAAACATTGTAAGAATGCAGCGCCACACTTAAAAACTGCTTTCAAAAAGCAGCGAGTTGAGGTGCGTCGCGAGTGACACTGGCGCGATCCGGTTTGGTGGCGGTTTGACAAAATTTCTACCCAGATATCTTCACTGGACTTCTATAAACTGATTAATGTTAAAAAGTTACATGTCCTTGTATTATTCAATTAATTGGATGACATCAACAGACCAAATGTATAACTTATTCTTAACAATTATTACCAGTTACAAACAAAACACAATCCACTATGAAAATACAAACACAACATCATTACTCGTCAAGAAATAAAAGAAAAACAGCTTTAAACTTTCTCCGGATTGTTTGTAGGAAAATGTGAAAGTCGAAATCATTACTTTTAATTTTTTATTTGCAGGGGCTTGGCGCCGTCCACAAATTTCGTAACGCTCAAGGGGGAGAGGGGAATAGGCTGAAGTGTAACGGCTCATACCAACATTTAAAAATTATCATGCAAAAAGCGTAATAAAGGGGGTAGGGGGTCATTTTTTTTCAATTTTAGCGTTACGCTAATAGACGCTGCCTTTTCGTAGTTTTAAAGAGAAATCAATTTTGAGCTTACTTAAAAATAAAAAATAAACTCAGGATATACTATCTATTTTAATAACTTTTAAGTGTATATTGATCTTGAAGAGTGTCTGATTCCATTGCTGCAAAAGTTTTGGAAATTGCTTAGAAAACGACGGAGATATGCTTTGTCAAAGTTGGACTATGATCTTTTTCTGGACCCTGTTTTAGTGAGCGTAAGTAAGAGAGCTGAACTTTTCCAGCCGAAAATATTTGATTAATATAATAAAATGCAAAATTAATTCCATCGAGCTATCAGATTCATTTTTTTTGTATTCTCACCATAGACTTTAATTGTTTTCCAAGCTGTGTTTACTTTATGAGAATGTAACTATTGATAACCATTTCAGGACTCAAGCGCAATTCTGGGCCACCTTGGGAGTTGACGGGTTAATAAAAGCATATGCGTGTGAATATGGGGTTTTTAATGACACTATTAAAAAAATCGATCACATTGGTAAAATGTGTGGAAATAGGAATTTTCAGACAAAAATGAAAAAGGATAGGGATAAAAATGAAAAAGATCAAAATTCATAAATTCGAGATTTAAACTAGATCATTGCCGAAAACATGCGCAGACCGATTTTAAATAGCAAAAACTGATATTTAGAGCGAAAATAAAAAATTAAATATTAGAGATAAAATAGAAATTTTTAAAATTTCAATGAATTCCTTTTTTTTCTATCTTGTTTTAGCATTTACAGCTTTTGGTTCAGCCCCTACGTCATATGATGAACAAACGATGCAACCAGCAAACGGAAAGAAAACGCGACACAGCTGAAGTTACCTACAAAAGGAACGAAGGCCCAACTAGAAAACAAAACAGACCAATGTTTGAAAACAAAATGACCAATGTATAAACACTCGTTCTTTTCTGTTGTAGTTTAAAAATAGACAGTTTAAATGATCTGAACCGAAGCTTTGTCGAAATTGCTGTGACTGTCTTGCCTCTGGATGCTACAGAGTTTCGCGATGTGTCACCTTAATGGGCCTTGCGTGATGTTTCGGTTGCTAATATCACCTGGCTCTCTGCAGTTGCCGTTTTCACCTATACTTTCAAAACAGAAATGCAAAGAATAGTTACAAAAAAGGAAGAACGCTATTAAAGGATTGTTTCCTCAAACAAGTATCGTATGGACGGGTAATGATTTTAATGAAGCTCTGCTAAGGTTATTTGTAATTAGCTGAATTGATATTTACATTAAATGTTATTTAATAGTAATAATCTATGATTTTGGTGTTGTTAAGTTAGTAAATTGGTCGACAGACACACTCTCGTCTTTGTATATAGACCACTATTTTAATGATTAATTCGAACATGTGATAGGTAGCCAATCGATCACACAGAGCGCTCACTTTTTTGTCCGGGTTTGATAACTACAAACTACTGCCACTTGGATATTAGCATTGGACGTACATGCTCTCGCAGATTCTACCCCATTACCCCGAATCCCATTTCCCTGAATGCCATCTCCCCGAATTCCACTACCCCGAATTCCATCACCCCGAATGCTGTTTCCCCGAATTTAAAATTATGTTGACATGATGACTTTGATGACATTTCCTAATGATATTGGAATTCGGGGTAATGTCATTCGGGGTTATGGGTCATTCGGGGTTTTGGATTTCGGGGTAATGGCATTCGGGTTAGTGGTATTCGGGGTAATGGCATTCGGGGTTATGGGGTAGAATCGCTCTCGCAACGTTGATTTTTATTGCGATTTGTTCTTAGTGTTATTTCTGGTTGTCTGTGCAGTTTCAGCGAATCGTGTGACGTACGAGAAATCGAATAGAGTAACAACGAGATACACATGGATCGAGCTGGAAGATTTTATTTCCCAGAAATGGGCGAAAAATCTTAGTTTTGCTATCAATTTAATCATAATATTCAAATTCATTAAATGTATTAACATTTGGAGAACATTTGAAACTTTTCGTGCAAATATCGAATTAGAGAGGTAAACTCACAGATAGCATCGAGTTAGGAGGTATCGACTTTCATAGGTATCAAAGCATGTTAGATTGAAGGGATCGCGCATTCCATCGAGTTAGGGGAAATATCGAGATAAATAATATCGAGTAAGGGAGAGTTGACTGTAGTATATTTTGTTATTGATTAGTTATTAGATGACGTACATGAATAACAGACCAATGACAAATTTTGCTATAATTGTATGTTTTGCTATTGATAAGATATTCAATGCAATATATTAATAACATAAAAATGATTAAACTAGATATGATTGCAACATTTGTGCTTCATTAATTCATTCAATGGTATTAAATTGTTATTACAATAAAACCACGTCAACAATTCCACGCCATAAAACTCGGTTCGCAGCTGCCTTCCTCCATTATCGGCTGCGGCCCACACTCGCCAGATCTTGCAGAACCTGGTCAGCCCACCGTGCCCGCTGCACTCCTCGCCTTCTTGGACCTGCCGGAACGGAAGCGAACACCATTTTTCAGGGTTTTCCAGCATTCTCACAACATGCCCCGCCTAACGCATTGATCCAGCTTTTGCTACCTTCAGGTGGCGCGTGGCTCGTGGATCATCCTTCGCCGCCACACACCGTTCTCCAACAGACTGCCATAGATTGTCCTAAGCACCCGACGTTCGAAGACTTCGAGAAACATCGGAATATCTTCAAAACCAGATGACCAATGATCAATATCGAAGCATATTCTGAAAATAGAAGAGTTTCCGGAAACTTGTTAAAAAATCATGCTAAAACAACAAAAAAGTTAAAGCGATTTGGTATTTTTATGGTAAAAATTTGAAGCTGCTGATAGAGAGACTAAAACCGTTTTAGTCATGTTTTTTTTTGTTCTTTATTAAGGTGATTTTTAGCGCATACGGCTAGTTCATCGCCATAACTTTAGTCATAAGTAGTGCTTTCAATCTATTTTTTTAAGTCCTTAAATTTGATTATTTCATATTATAGAAGAAGTTGCAAATGTTTTGATTGATTCTGTATTACAGTCGATTCTCCACATCTTGATGTTCTACATCTCGATATTTCTCCCTATGTCGATGATTGCATAAGTCCCTTCAGTCTGCATACATTTTCACTCTCCATATCTCGATATCCTCCTTATCTCGATATCTCCATATATTTATGTTCTCAATTTTCTCTCCGTATGTCTATATGACCAATATCGAAGGTTACTAGACCAAAGTTTTGGGATTCAAAACAAATTAGGAGCGCAAAATGACGTCTGTTTGTGTATTACTTTCTTGGCAACGGAGTGTTTTTCGATCTAGTATTCATCAAAAATTTGTTCTTTGTCTTGATCTCTCCATATCTCGATTGTCCCTTCGATATCGAGATGTGGAGAGGCGACTGTACTTAATATTTGACATCCAAGAGCAGGCAGGGTGTCTACTCATTTACTGAAATGAAATTCCCTGATATTTCCAGGTTTTTCCAAGTTCTCAAACATAATTCCAGGTTCGAGAAACTTTTAAAAATACATAAATGATTAACGAATAGTTGATTTTAGGTAACTAAAAATTTGTTCTCAAAGATACTCATTTCAAAAGTTCAAGAAAGGCAACGAAAAACTTAAACAAAATAAGTAATTTTCACTTCAACAAAAAAATGTCTTCTTAAAAAACATAAATTTGATGATTTTTATTCAATTTCCTCAAAAAACAATTATGCTTTTGGAATGAGGGCTCATTCACAAATTTCATAACGCTATAGGGGGTGGGTGGGTGTCCTCATGATGTTACGGCTCATACAAAATTTGTAGAGTGTTCATACAAAAAGAGTTACGAGGGGGTGGGTGGGTGTCGAAAATGGTCATATTCGGTGTTATGAAATAAATGAATGAACCCTGATATGAAAGTTCCTTCAATCATCAAATTCAGATATGGAGAAAATAGTGTATTCGAACCTAAGAGGAAAATAACCATCACTGTTCTACAAATTTTCAAAACCGGTTTTTTCTCAAAAACGATGCAATGCTCTAGAACAGTGCTTCCCAAACTTTTTCAACTTTCGCCCCTTGAGACCAATAGTTATCTGAAATCGCCCCCCTTATATGTGAATTCAATATTTTAATTTAATTTAATTGAATTAAATATGTACATTTAAAATATGTTATTAAATATCGATAAACCCCAATTATTAGGAATAATGCAATTATGATTTCATACTGATTTATCCGCTATTTCGCTTTTTTATGTAATCAAAAATAACTGGAAAGGTGTATGGAAATCCAGAATGTTTTTCAACTCATTTTTCAATTATGAAATGATGGTATTTTTTGTAACACCAAGAAAAACTCTGATTTTTTTGGACATATTGAAGGTTTAAATCCAACGCATCTGTGATATTTCTTCGAATTTATTTTTAAATAGAGTGTTATTCGTCTTCGGCATCAAACGGTTTTATCTTTGGAACCCGATTTTCGTCTGCTAAATTTTTCAAAATTTGTCGCTAATATGATTTGTACCATTAGAAATGATAAGAATTAGTGCAACCGTAACTTCAAAATGAGTACTGTAGGTTTTTTTTTTCGTGAAAAGCTGGATGCCTATAAAATAAATATTAGCTTCCGAACCTCAAAATTCTTACACAAGAAAATCCCTTGTATAAAATATTGGGCATTTGCAAAAAGTTCTAAAAATTCTCAGATAGATGTTTTGTACATCTAAAATTTGCTGTGTTTAAGAAGTTATGTGGCTTACCTTGTAAACCTTGTAAAAATCTCAAATACCGACCATTCTGAAAATTCACATGATATTAAAGAACATGGATGCATAAAACAAACATTTTGTGTATGACAATTATCAAGTGCTGCCTATCATAATTTTAAAAAGATCATTATTAGAGGTATATCGATCTAAGGTAAAATATTCTTAGAATTAGTTAAGTTTGGAATTTATTAACCTTCAGATGTGTGTCCTCCAAAGGTTATGTGTAATTATTTTCAAATGATCCAGTGTTAGCCTTTTCGCCCCCTTCTTCTTCTTCCTGGCGTTACGTCCTCACTGGGACAGAGCCTGCTTCTCAGCTTAGAGTTCTAATGAGCACTTCCACAGTTATTAACTGAGAGCTTACTATGCCAATGACCATTTTTGCATGTGTATATCGTGTGGCAGGTACGATTATACTCTATGCCCTGGGAAGTCGAGAAAATTTCCAACCCGAAAAGATCCTCGACCGGTGGGATTCGAACCCACGACCCTCAGCTTGGTCTTGCTGAATAGCTGCGCGTTTACCGCTACGGCTATCTGGGCCCCTTTTCGCCCCCCCCCCCCCCAAATTCTGTTTACAAATTTTCGCCCCCGTCAGCTTGAAAATCGCCCACTTCGGGAATCACTGCTCTAGAATATATATCATCATTTTCATAGGGATTGATTGAAATTTGAACGAAAAAACTAATTTTCAATTTTTGATTATTGCTGATGATTGAATGATGGACGACGTACCCAGAATGTTTCTCTGGAGGGCGTTTCAAATTTTTTCCTAGATAATGTCTTAAGAACATCAGAGCTGGTAGCGTCTGATCGTCTTGGAAATTATAACTTTAGATACCATTTGCCTGAAACAAACATAAAGCTAAAAAAAAACCATTCATGAGTTATGAATACTATGGACTCCGTGCCCGTGTGGTTTGCGGCGTTGGTCATTAATGCGTAGTGTACCACGACTTGTGGGTTCGATTCCCGCGCTTGTCGGTAGAATCTTTTCGTCAAACAAAAAAATCATGACTGGGCTATTGGGTGTTTCGTGTTGTCCGTTGCCTAATGTTAGTGATCATTCAATATGTCAATATAAAAAGAAATCTAACAGGAATTACGACATGAGAGTTTGGTTTCTCATTTGAACAGACATTTCTCTAAAAATATTTGTAAAACTTTTTTTTAATTCCTTGTAACATTACGACAAGTATTACTGTTCATTTTACTGTGGATTTCTTTCACATATTACTCCGAAGATCTCTTCAGGACTTTGTGCTGTGATTTTTCAGAGTATAACCACATCAAACCAGGGCAGACAATCGTCACCGTCAAATGGAAAAAGTCGGCGGCGAAACTAAAAGAAATATCGTTATCGTCACTCAACCAGCGTCGGATGACAATTTGCCGCATAGATCCGATACATAGGCTCGGCGTCATGACGAACAAATACGATTCCTTCGTTACGGGTGAATCTTCGTTCGGGAGCATTGAGCCGACTAAAAATATGCATCGTCTTCGACTGAATAAGAGCATTTTTTTTGTTGAAAAAATAAAATAGAAACAAAACAACAAAAACCCGTCTGGAATTGATCAAACAATCTCTGCATCGTGAACTCCATGCGCTTACCAACAGAGCTATTGTGGAATCATGGGGGGAGCGAGTTCATTTGCCAATACAAGCAATTATGTGATGGCATTCGTTGGTTGGTGCGAAGCAAGCGAATATACAGTAAACGCCTTCTTCTTGTGAGCGGAATGAAGAAAAATTTGCTGGTTGACGATTTTGAATCGAAGTTAGTCGTGCATTCTTTCGTCGACGACGAGACGACGACCTGCTAGAGTTATTATACAGACGATGACTTTTTTTATTTCGTCACCAAAGGTCGTTTTCGTTCCATTTTTTAAGGAAGTCCTAAGTTCTAAAGAAATTTATCCATTTTTTTTTCAAATCAATAGAACTAGAACTTTCTGTAACATTCTCGATTAGGACATCTTCAAGAATTCAAAATTCCTTAGGGAATTTTCCTTTTTTTGTTTCTCAAAGAAGTTCTCAAAAAAATTTCAGTCATTCATCCATGCAGTGTTGTGAAAAACTCAATTTCTCACAACTCACGCTTGAGATTTTTCATGCGTGAGTTGTAAATCATGCAACTCAGCAGTCAAAAAATCATGGTTGAGTTGGCTCACCTTTTTACCTCATTGTCTCGTATTTCCACAGTTTACTCCCACATGGCAATAATTTCTTGTTAGTCTGGTAAAATTATGTTAATCCTTTTTAATGTAAACAACAACATTCGAGTTTCATGAGTTTTTGTCGGGTTTTGCGACTGAATCATTTTCTACGGTTTGAGTTGATTGAGTTGATTTTGCATCAAAATGTCAAGCGTGAGATTTGCAAAGCAGATCTCTAATGAGTTTGCTCTCACGGGAGAGCGTATTGATTGAGATTTTGAGTGTGAGTCTATCAACACTGCATCCATGGATGTCTCCAAGGAAATGTCATGGAAATTTTCCAGATATATTTGTAGAGAATTAGTAAGAAAATAAAACCTGCGAGGAATTTCCGAAGAAAATCCTTGTGTGAGTTCTAAGTAGGTATGCCTTGACGAATTTCTACGAGGATCTCCGATAGAATTCCTGAATTCTCTATGAAATTCTTCTTTGGTGATTCTTCTGTGATTCGAATCTAAAACATTTGAATATGTGAATAATGTCCTACAAAACTTGTTGAAGAAATTCCTTGAAGAAATTCGGACAGAATCCCTCAAGAAATGTATGTATGAATGATCGAAGCAATAATAATTGCTGTAGTATTGACAGGGGTAGAATTTTGAATAAAGTTTTGAAGAACCCATGGAGATTAGTGAATTTTATTTGAAAAATTATTAGATAAATTTTCGAACCACATAATATTATTATTTTGATGAAATACCGTAATCTGGGGGCAAATTAATCACTGGAGCGAATTTGATCAGGTCGGTAACAAGAAACATTTCCTCCCGTGGATTTCGTTGACACCATAGACATTCTTTGTTTTCAAGTTTATAGATGCCTAATGATGATTTTGATCTATTTCATTTTTATTAAAGTCAGTTTTGCATAGAAATATTCACACTTTTTGAAGGTGTAAACAATACAGTTAGAAATGTCGGTGCTAAACATGTGCCTACATGTCAACTTTGAGTGTTTAAAATGTTGTGTAAGGTTAAGTATGAACCACTGAACTCATTTTTAATATCATACAGCATAGCAAGTATAGTGTTTTGCTCATAAAACCATTTATTCTTAAATAATGTGCTTATTTCAAGGGAAATTGCCTACATTTAGGCGTATCATTTTATTGCAAAACTAAACTTTGATAATCTGCCTATTATCAAAGTATAGTTTCTCAATAAATTGATCAAATTCTCGAGTTGTAAGAATTTTGGTATCATATTCAGATTCAGGAGACCTAAATTAAGTAGATAGGGTTTTTTTTTCTTAAACCTGCTTTGTTATATGGCGATCAATTTCGCTCCAATGTGTCCATTCTAATTTTTTGATATTAGAACTATTTTTAAGACATGTTTAATATTGTTTCATAAAAAGTAGATTACATAAACTGATAAAGATCAATGGGTTTGTCGAAATTTATTTGACAATATTTGAATTAAGAAGGACAACACAGCAAAAAAGGAATCCCAGGTCGAATTATTGAGCTTTTTTTTTAGTATATGTAAGTAGATTTCATAGAATAATGCCTGGAGGAATTTTTGGAGCAATTCTTGAGAGTAATCGCGCTAATGAACGACATCCAACTGGAACTATGAACTGTACTGTACAAACGTGAAAATCTTAAGTTTTGTTGCCTTACCTAAGCATGTTTTCAACTGAATAAGCATCACAACAAATAAAGTACTGAACATTTTAAAAAGCCGAAATTTATTTTTATTGAAGATATTCAGTACCACAAAAAGGACATATTCTACTATGTATTATTAAATAAAATTCTCTGAGAATTCCAGGTTTTTCCAGGTAGTAGACACCCTGAGGAGTATTTACAAAACCCTTTCAAGAGTTAACCCCTCTACCGGCAGCCAAAAATATTCAAATCGTGATAACTTTTTTGTTTCCCGATATTTTTGCACCATTTTTTCACAAGATCTCAAAAAACTTCTTGTTCTTCTAGTTTAAGAAGCCGTGTCAATATTAATCATTGGTTATCTTATTCTGAAGATATTCCGATGTTCCTTGGGGGACCGACATTTTCCATATAAAATGTCTTTGGCGGCCATTTTGTTTATGGTAAATTTATCAAAAAAAAAAAATGTACCAGACAATATCAGGTAATAAGGAGATCCTCTGAAAAAAATATACAAATCGGTTCAGTATTCTTGGAGAAATCTGAAATATTACTCCAGAAGGATTCCTAGTGGAACTCTGGAGGATCTCCGAGGAATTTATCTGGGGATTTCGTCCAGAAATTTATTAAAAAATTCCTCTGAGGAATATCTTCAGAAATTCTTCCGAGGATTTTTTCAGAGAGTTTTTCCGAAGATTTACTACAGGAATTTCTCTTGGGATTTAAACCAGGAATTTCTCCGTGGATTTTCTCTTCGAATTCTTTTTTGGGATTTCGTTAGGAATTTCTCCTATGATTTCCTCCAGAAACTCCTCTGGTGATTTTCTCCAGAAATTTCTTCAGAGAATTTTAAACAGGAATTTCTCCGAGAAGCTCTTTGGAGATTGCACCAGGAATTTCACTGGAGATTTTCTCCAGGAATTTCTTTCAGGCGTTCATCCGGGGATTTACTGCAGGAATACCTCCGGGGATTTGCTCCAGGAATTCCTCCGGGTATTTCCTTTAGAAAATTCATTAAGAAATTCCTCGGCGGATTTTCTCTAGAAATTCTTTCGGGATTTTTTTCAGATAATTTTTCTATCCTTCAGGAATTTATCTTGGGATATAAATCAGAAATTTCTCCTAGGATTTTTTGCAGGAATTTCTGCAGGAATTCTTCCGGAGATTTCAAAGATTCCTCCGGCGATATTCCCAGACACTTCTCCAGAAATTTCTCAGGGAATTGACAAAAGCTATTACTCCGGAGATTTCGTCCAAAAATTCATCGGGAATTTTGTTCAAAAATTCTTCCGGGGATTTCCTTAAGAAGCACTTCCGAAGATTTTCTCCCGCAACTCCTCCTGGGATTTCCTCCAGGAATTCTTGTGGGGGTTTCGTCCAGAAATTTCACCAGGGATTTCGTCCAGAAACTCCTCTGGAGATCTGCTCCAGGTATTCCTCCGAAGATTTTCTCCACAAATTTTTTTCAAGTATTCTTACGGTGATTTCCCCCAAGAACTCCTCCGGGGTGTTCTCCATGAATTTTCAAGGGGATTTCCAACAGCAATTCCTCCGAGGATTTCCTTCAGAAATATTTCTGGGGATTTCTTCCAGAAATTTCTCCAGGGATATAGAGACGAACCAGCCAAGGGCTGAAAGTCTCTCAAATAAAGAAAATCATCATCATCATCCAGGGATATCATCCAGGAATTCCTCCGAGTATATCCTCTAACTCCTGTGGCGATTTGCTCCAAAAAATCTTCCGGATTTTTTTTTTCAAAGAATTCCTCCGGGGATTTTTTCCAAGAACTCTTCCGGGGAATTTCTTCAGATTTCGTCCAGGATTTTCTCTGGGGATTTCGTCTAGAAACTCATTAATAAATTCCTCTGAGGATTTTCACCAGAAGTTCTTTCGGGGATTTATTCCAGAGAATTTTTCCGGAGACCTCCAGCAAGCTCTCTGGAGATTTGCAAAAGTAATTTCTCAGAAAATTTCTTTCAGGAATTTCTCTGGGGATTTCATCCATAAATTTCTGGAATTAATCCGGGAACTTCTCCCAAGGTTTTCCTCAGGGGCCGAGGATTTTCCTCAACGATTTCCTCCAGAAAATTCTCCGGAGATATTCTCCAAGAATTTCTCCTGGAATTCTCTTGGAGCTCAACCAGGAATACCTTTTCCAAATTTCCTCCTTAATTTCTCCAGAAATTTCCTCAGATTTCGTCAAGCAATTACCCCGGAGTTCCTCTAGAAACAGCTCCGTAGTTCCTCCAGGATTTCCTTGTGGAGATTAACTAGGATTATATCCAGAATTCCTCTGTAGGTCCTCCGGAGTTCTGGAAAACGTTGTAGTTATATGTTATAATGTTATCTAAGAATTTGAACTAACATAACTGAACTGAAGAAAATTAAAGTGACAAAAAATTTTCTTTGTTTTCATGTTACTTATGTTATTGTTCATTGGAACTCCTTAACAAATGTTAAAGTCAATATAAATCGTAAATATAACTGAAAGTTTTCCAGTTAATTATTCAAAACGACAAAATTTTCACATGCTCCACTTGTTGGGAAAGTATAAAAGTAGGTATACATTATTCAAAAACTTTTTCTGTATTTGTTTTTCTTCAATTTTACATAAAAATCAATTTCAGCATACCGCTTATGTTTGGAGGGTGTCAAGCTAAAAAATATACACGACCACATTTATTTCAATTTAAATTCTTTAGAGTTTGAAGAATCTCAACTATACGATTTTCATTAACCACTTGTCCCACGGTACCTTACTTAACGCGTTAAAACCTATCAGATATCATGGAACATCTCTTAAAGATGTTGCCTAACATTACGATATTAATGTGTCTTCGTCGGACAGCCCATTGAAAATAAGACGTTGGCCCATTCACAAATTTCATAACGCTAGAGGAGGTGGGTAGGTGTCGTAAGGCGAAAAATTTTGACTTCTAAAGAAAAATATAGAATTTCACAAAAAAATGTTTTTTTACATTAAAAAAATAAATAATTTCCGTTTTTTCGTGTTTTGAAGGCCTCGGGATCAAAGGGGTTATTGCTGTTATCATTTTTTCTTGAAAGTTCAGTAAATTTTACGTTTACTGTTAAATTTTCAGTGATGTTTATCCGGAGATTTCCTCCAGAAATTTCTTGAGGGATTTGCACCAGATTTCCCAGAAGGAATTCCTCCGGGGATTTCAATGATTCATCCGAGATATCCGGCAAGTACTCCTGGTATTTTCTCCAGGAATTTCTCAGCGGATTTCCAAAAATAAATCCTGTGTGAAATTCGTCTAGAAATTCTTCCGGGGATTTTTTCAGAGAATTCATTTGGAGATTTCCTCCAGACATTTCATCCAGATTTGCACAAGAAGTTTCTCCGGAGACTTCCCCCGAAAATTTTAAAGATTTTCTCCGGGGATTTTCTCCAGAAATATATCAAAGGATTTTCAAAAGCAATTCCTGTAGGAATTTCGTCCAGGAATCCTCCAGGAATTTCTCTGGATATTGCACCTGGAAGTTCTCTGGGAATTTCCTCCAGGAATTCCTCAGGAGATTTCCTCAAAAAATTGGTCCGATAATTTTCTCCATCAACTCCTCCGTGAGCTTCAAGGATTTCCCCGGGGATATCAAGAACTAGTTTTTCCAAGAATTCCTTCGAGGATTTAAATTATTCTTCCGGAGATATCTCCCAACAACTTACCCAGGGATTTTCTCCAGAAATTATCCCGGGGCTTTCCTCCACAAATCTCCAAAGATTTCTCCTACGGGTATTTTTTCCGAGATTTTATCCGGAGATTTCCTCTAGGAATTTCTTTGGAGATTTGCACCAGGAGTTTCTCGGGAGATTTCCTCCAGGATTTCCTCTGGATGTTTCGTCCAGAAATTCATTAAAAAAATTCCTCTGGGGATTTTCACTAGAAATTGTTTCGGGGATTTTTTCAGAGATTTTTTTCCGGAGTTCTTTTGGGGATTTCACCAGATTTGTTCTAGGAATTCCTCCGGGGATTTCAAAGATTTCTCCGTGGGCATTCCCCTACATTTAGTCCGCGGATTTTCTCCAGGAATTCCTCAGGGGATCCCCAATAGCAATACCTCCGGGGATTTCTTTCAGGAATTCCTTCAGAATTTTTTTCCAGAGATTTCCTTGAGAAATTTATTTGGGGATTTGTTACAGGAATTCATCCGGGAATTTTCTCTAGAAATTTGTCCATAGATTTTTACAAAGACTCCTCTTAATGTATTCCATAATTTTTCGAAATATCACCAGGAATTCTCCAGAGTTCCTCAAGTACAGTCAAACCTCCATGAGTCGATATCTGAAGGGACCATCGATTCATTTTAAAATAACTCAAAAAGTAAATGGCTTGTAAGCGTTTGGTTTTCATATTCGGTTACAGGGGCCATGATTTAAGTAAGTAACGACATTTTGAATATTACCGAATGTTGTTTATATAGGTGATCAATGTTACCCCATATCAGCTTAATCAAAAAATCGCTTAAAACATTTTTTTAAACATGCTAAAATCTTTCTAAAAACAAAATACAGTACATAGCCACGAGCTATGGGTGGCAGTACTTGTTTTAAAAATATAAAAATTTGCAACATTTGCATTTTCAAACTAAATATTTGAGAAATATTTAAAAAAATGATAAATGTTACCCCGGATTACGGTACTAATTTAGATCACATTTGAGGGAGTTGGAAGCAAAGGAGTGTAAGTGACAAAAACCTAGTTTTGAGAAAATCGTCATTGATTTTTATCAGCGTTTTTTTTTAACTTGGACGGAAAAATCACCTCAAAATACCATGGGAAAGTTTGGAAACAGAAACATTGTTTTTTTTACATAACCAAAACCGAACAAAATGTCACTTACACCTTTGCGTTTACGCCGCTCATTTGTAAATCTTGAAAGAAACTCTTTTCGAATTCTGTATGAAATATAGGGGCCCAGATAGCCGTAGCGGTAAACGCGCAGCTATTCAGCATGACCATGCTGAGGGTCGTGGGTTCGAATCCCGCTGGCCGAGGATCTTTTCGTAGAGGAAATTTTCTCGATTCCCAGGGCATAGAGTATCTTCGTACCTGCCACACGTTATACACATGCTAAAATGGTCAATCGGCAAAGAAAGCTCTCAGTTAATAACTGTGGAAGTGCTCATAAGAACACTAATCTGAGAAGCAGGCTTTGTCCCAGTTGGGACGTAACGCCAGAAAGAAGAAGATGCCAGGTTTAATTGAGCTCAAATTTAGCGAAATTTTGGGATAAAACATGGATGAATTCATGAAGGAATCCATATGAAAATGACTGGAAGAATAACGGAAAAAATCGGTGAGAAATTCCTTGAGGAATTGTTATAATTTCCTGAAAAAAATGCTAATCTCATCAAAAATCTGGAATAAGCCTTTGTGGATTATCTTGGTAGAACTTTTGTAGAAATCTTTGGAAAATATTCTAGAGTGTCAACTGGAAAAATCTGTCAAAAAATATATAACTGATCCCTGGAATTTTTGAAAGAAATCACTGTAGAGATTACTGAAAGTAGTATCGTTGGGTGCTGAAGTGTTTCCTGGAGTAGACCCTTGAAAAAAATCTCTTAACACTCCTGAAGGAATTGCTGGCAAAATAAATCACTAACCTAAAGCTTTTGCTTTAGGAAACTGAGAAGAAATTTCTGAACAAAACTGTGTAATAATCTCTGGAGCGTCTAGATTTTTTTTACCAGGATTCATGCACAAGGTGAAAAAAATACTTTACCTTTAATCAAATTTAAAAATTTGCAATAAAATACCTAGTTACCATGTCTCAAAGGAGAGACTTGCTACTGCTTTGATTGTTAATCTGATTCCACTTCATATTCATATTGTTTCGGGGTAGAATTAGAGTTCAACAATATTTCAATTTAAGAAGCAAACCAGCTGCCTAAACAGGATACGTTTCGTTTACTTTGTCAGATTTTCATTTTTTTCTTCAAAGACAAAAATGAGAATGAGAGGTTTAATATTCTTGTGGGCCTTCCTTAGCCGAGGGTTAGTGTCCGCGGCTACAAAGCAAAGCCATGCTGGAGGTGTCTGGGTTCGATTCCTGGTCGATCCAGGATCTTTTCGTAATTGTAAACTACCTTGACTTCTCTGGGCATAGAGTATCACCGTACCTGTCACACGATATACGAAGGCAAAAAGATCAACTTTGGCAAACAAAGGTCTCAGTTTATAACTGGGGAATTGCTCATAAAAACACTTAGCAGCAGGCTCTGTCCCTGTGAGGACGTCATGCCAAGCAGAAAAAAAAGAAGGTTTAAGATTTTTTAAGCCGTGGGTTATTAGGGTTATGGTTAAACTATGGTGAAGAAATCGCTTACTAATCTTTCTAATCAAAACAACACTTACCTTGCGCAGAAATCAAGCCGCTCCTCTATATGTAATTCGGACTGCCGCAGTAGGTCCGTTTTTCCTCGTCCTGGACGCTCTCGAGCAGCCGCTTGTACACGTTCAGTAGAAAGTCCATTACCCGCGGGCCGCGGACCCGTAGAAACATCGATGAAAATCGTCCAGCAACTTCGCGAAAAGAATAGCGCCCCCACTCAGTTTCTGGAATTCCACCTATCGCCTTCAAATGTTTGCACACCAGCCACTCTCCATCGAGGAAAGAACCGCTTGCCACCGTCCTCCAATAACCAGAATCAGCTCTACCTGCAGGTCAGACAGATTCACGAAATTTTCGAAGTCTCCGGCGCACTGGTGGAAAGCTACGTCACGCAAATCCAAACGGCTCTGGATGATCACCGTCACCGATTCTGATGCCGTTAGGGACGTAGTACAAGTACCTTCCGTGGATGGCCTCCTCCAGGGGGTACGGCGTAAAGGATGTCCTGATGCACATAATTACCAACAGGTAATTTACACTCCGAATAAATATTTATAAATATAACTTTTATGATATTTTCGCGACGGACTTCGAAAACGCGGACTGACTCATGTCGCACTCTGTCGCACTGTTGTCATTTTGCGATATTACCGTCCTGTTCCATTCTCCGGAACAAACATATTTTTTTATCGTTTTAACATAAGATTTTCACGCTATTAACTGAAACCGAGGGTCAAGCTGATATATTTCTTGGATGGTCCATGTGAAATAATCCAACCCTTTTTGAACTGTACGCTGAAAACTTTATTTTAATATAATAATTCTAAATATATAATTGGCCCTCATTTGGTACATCCACTGTAGGATTGTTTACTCTACAGAGTCACCATCTATCGGAGTTTAATGGAACGTTCAGTACTTTCCACCAGTTTCCGCTAGAGGTGAGAAAAATCAAAAGCGCCTCTCTCGGTGAAACGTGTCAAATGCCGATGTATTTAATCCATTGGATTGGTTTATTCTTTGCTTAATCCAACTCTGATTTGTATCGGTGTGTTATTAATAAATGTGGGGCGACTGTAGCTAGATTTTTATTTACTTGCTATTGATATAAGCCATTTTACGAGACGTTCGAATGACGTTTTCTAGCGGGCCGCTCATTGTTATTGCTCAAAAACTAGCATGACATGAGAAAAGCGCTGGTCACATTTTTGTTGGTGATGACTTTCTCGTTTCTTTTCAAGCATTTTTCTACCCGATTTCCATGTTTCGTGTTACCAGTAGATGAAATAAATTACTTCCTTCCTGCAGAATTGATTTAACATGGGAAGATAGAAAAGTTTGTTAAAGCGCCATTGTTGAATGAGCTCCTTCCAAATGTGACGCTAGAAGAAACGTACACTGAAAACATTCTACAAGCTTGATAAATCGGTTTCACACGTGAATTTTCACTAATTGTTTACACAATGGTGTAAAACCAGTCGCTATCGGCAATCCAAATTTAAATGTAAAACACGTTAATTCACAAATTATCTAAAACTTCACTGTACAGTTACCCCACAGATATGGATAGCACACAGATATGAATCAGAGTTGGATTAAAATGGGAATATCTCATCAAATAGAGTTGCAATTACGCAGAACACATTTTCTATATGTGAACCATAAATCTGTACAGCATCGCAATCAATTATAATATGCTTAAGCTTATTTTTGCCGTTCGTAGGAAATAAAATGTCAACTGTATTCCCAAAAGCGTTGATTCATAACTGTGGGGCATTGAAAACCATACCACAGTTATGAATCAAAGATATGACGATTTCGAAACAAACGCCAAAACGCATGCTTTCACTAGCACACCATTCGTTTACCTCGCAGATAAATTGCTGTTATAGTGTTTTGATCCATAATATGAGTCGATTTGATCCATGATAGGGACCCTCCTCTTCCACTGATCCACATCTGTGGGGTGGACATCGTTTGAAATTTCTATCGAAATCGACACTTTTTCGTAAATTATCGGGTATTTTGAGTTGTATTCTAAAAAACAACTATATTCTTCAGTGCCAGGGAGGTAATTTTGTTTTGTACTGCGTCACCATGTTTTTTAATCACATTTTGTTCTGAAAAATGACCCTTAGTTGATCCATAACTGTGGGGTGACTGTAGGATATATTAGCGATTGCGTGATTTTCTGATTCCAGGCACCTATAACGGACGCCCGGGTCTCCCAAAAATAACATGTGATTTAACATATCACGCGTGGATTGCAAATGAGAGTCCTTATCATGATTGGCAAACAAGTTGATGGATATCGCCATTGTAAAACACGTTCAAATCATGTGAAACAGTCTTTGCTATCGAACCAAAGTCAATCCTTAACAGAATCACAAGTTAAACATGTCATTTCACCTTGCAATTTGACACGACAGATCCACATTAAAAAGAATTAGGATCGAACGTGTGGATTATTTTAAGTGTAAATAACTGGGCCCGTCAGCTAGTTTCGAAACTTGTAAACAAACGGAAAACATATGATTCGAAACGTCTCATAAAATGACTTATAAGATAGAGATTAATCAAAGCCAAACTCCAAATCATCAATAGCACATATCCAGAGAACCAGATAGTGGTTCAAACTGAAAACCACCATCGAATAATTCTTAAGGTATGTGCTGTTGATGACCAGAGGCCTGATTTCGATACACCTTCATCATTAGAACCGTGGAAAATTTAAGAAATGCACATTTACAAGATCCTTGAATACACGAAATGTGAATTTGTGATATATTGGAAGAGAAAGATGTTTCATATCATATTCGAATTAATTACAAAATATATTATAACCATCTCGTTTTGAAAAATGTACATTTTTACAGCAACTTTACAAATTTCCCTATCGAGTTTCCTTCGCGTAACGGACCCTATGTACATGGAACTTCCTATTATATCCTAAGCGATTTCGTATTAACTTGTTGATGATGTTAGCTACTAAAACTATGAAAGTCAAAATTTAGAAACACTTCCAAAAGTACGATCTTGAAGCTATAGCTCAATCTAAGCAAATCTATTCCTATATTTACAAGCAAATGTGACAAATGTATGTACAAAATGGTTGCATCTATTTCCCTTCTCGAATGAATCTGATCCATCAATGATTGAATACAAAAAACTATCATTTTGTTGCTGCGTCTATATCTCTCTCTCTCTCTGCCTGATCCGTATTGCACAGTCCACCGGCCTTGCAAACAACTCCGCTTAGACCTGATTGGCGTTCACGTTGTTGCCCATCTGCTGCTGGTTCTGCTCGTTGTTGCCCTCGTTGGCCGTCGAGCGGTTGTCACCCTCCGAGTCCTTCATAGAGCTGCTGCCGTCCTCGGAATCGATTCCCACCAGTTCCCGGTACTTTTTGGAAATCTCCGCCCAATCGGCAACGTTCTCGATTCGGGTCGTATTGACAGTGGTGAAACTGACTTGCGACCCAAGGGGAGACAGGTGCATAACGGACAGAGCGGTGGAATCTACGGAACGCGTCGCAGGACAATGTAGAACACGACGGAAGACACACCCGGACGGGAATATGGGAAAAGAAAAATTCGGTCAGTTTGAGGGTCGTTTCAGGGCTACCAAGCGGTCCACGAATGACGTAACCGAAGTTCAAGTTCTGAAAAGCCAACAGCAATATCTTCGAGCGCTGTAAGCTTTCCACGTTTTGAAAGTGATCCAATGGCGATCGGTGAGGTCATTCGAGGAAAGATCGACACACAAAATTAAAAGTGGCTTTCTACAGCCTCGTTCGGTGGAAGCTGGCTTTCAAAGTAGAGTAAAAGGCACATCTCAATTTTGTGTGCAACGAAAGAAAACTTAAAAATCAACGTCAATCCTAGCTACTGGCTATATAGCTAACAGTTAGACTCATTCATCGGGTCCCTAGATGAATAAGGAAGATACGAAATGAAAACACTGAAAATAGAAGAAATCAAATGTACGTTCCAAATCTACCAAGACCTACTACTCCGAGCAAGATACTTAAACTAGTTACACAGTGGTTGACATTTGTATGGTCAAGTTTTTTTTCTTAAAATTAGTCAGAAAATTCCTAGAAAATAGTTTTAATGGATTATTTTTGGCCGTGGTTATACTATATAATACTGCTTCATGGGTTGGTGATATATCGCACTTACAAACACTGAAAGAAAAACACGGAACAACATATGTCATTTTTGACCTAGACTTTTGTTTAGCAGCTCTCGTTTAAGTGATTTTTTTCTTAAATTGCTGAAATTTTTCCCCTTTATTTTTTTTTTGGGTAAAAGAAATTAAAAAGGCTTTGATATCTGCATATTTCTCTTCCTTTAAGATATTTAGAATAATATATGGGTACTTCTTTAGCCGAGTTAGAGTCCTCGGCTACAAAGCAAAGCCATGCGGTTAGAACGTTAAGCTGAGAAGAAGGCTCTGTCCCAGTGAGGAAGTAATGTTAAAAAGAATGCATAGGAGAAGGTATCGACCGTGATTGTTTTTATTTTAATTGTTTTATGGCTTTAGCGGTCATGTGACTCAATGCTAAAGGGAGTCAATAGAAGCAAATGATGGAAAATGAATAGGTGGATAGGCGTCGCAAGGGAGCGACAAGATTGAAATTTAATTAGGTGGTGAAAGTTGAGCAAGCCATTTTAAAGTCAGTAAGCATCGAAGCGTCCTGTATTTTGCCTAGCTTCTCTACTGGAAAAGGGTTGGCTTAAAGGTTGACCGCTAAAGCCATAAAACAATTAAAATAAAAAGTTAAAAAGAATAAAAAGAAGAACAATTTAAAGAAAGTATTAACGGCTCTGGAATTAAGATCAAAATGAATTAATTCCATGAAAATTTGTTACCGCGGTGACTCAACTGGGGTTAACCCGTTGACGCCCAAGGTATCCCTCAATTGTACTTAAGTCCCGAAAAATAAACACATTTTCAGCTAAACAATTAGAGGTGAGAAATAGAAAAATTGGAAGTTTGTCGTCGATATATGGCAGCTTCATAGAATTAATATTGCATGTAATTAAGACCAAATTTATGCTAGTTCATACTTTACAAACAGTCAGTGCTGTTAAAAATAATTTCGGTTTGAAAAGTTCAACTCTTTTATCACCAAGGACAAGAAAACTTATGTTTGCTTGGGTTGGGATTTTGAAATTTGTGCAGCAATCAGACACTTTTCCAAATCAAGAAGTTTTTAAGGTATATTCCAGTATGCCTAAAGTTATTTAGCAAAAAGTACTTCCTAGTTTTATCCGGTATGCATTTGTGCACAAATTAAGCAATGTACCGTTTTGTCTCAATTTCCTAACAGACTTATATTTCAAACAATTGTATTTTGTATCCAGATGCCGCTGAAACATTTTATTGAAAACTGTTAATGAATTTCTAGATAACGTCGATCATTTGCATTTCATTTACAATGCCTACAATGCTAACTTAGACCTTCTGTAGTTCCATGTTGCACATAGGTCCAGTTTTTCAAATAGCTGGCAAAAACCGAATTTCCAAATTTAGTTTAAAGTTGAAAAATAAAGCTAAACATTCATCTACAATATCAGATAGTTAAGAAATCGTACAGGAATCAAAAAAAAAAAAATATTTTTCAACATTTTCGGATGCAAACTAGCACATGTCCAAAACCTTAATTTATGCTTCAAAACCCGTGCAAGGTTTTAGAATGACTCTCTTTAGATTTTAGGTCAATAACTCTCTTTAACCTAGATTCGGCATCTCTGGATGCATATTGATTTTCATATGTCGTTTACCTTATTAAATGAACGCGAAGATAATTTGCTCAAATCGATTTGCTTGAATCGATTGAAGAAGATTCATCTTGCTTAGTTTTCCTAAACGTTAGTTTTTTGAAAAAGGTGAGAGCCTCAAAATATATATTAAAAACAGCAATTTTGTTATAATTCCAATCTATGACAAACAAAATATTGTGACATTGCACAAAATAGGAAAATGTGAGGAATGCGGAATTTTGCCATGATTTTTAAAATATGGAACACTGTGTGTCGAAACCATTTACTCAGATGCATTTAATTGCGATATTTTTTTAAGTAAAAATCACAACAGAACATCTTTAACATTGTTTTTATCAGCACAGTCAATAGTTTACAGTTTAACTTTTCAAAGGGATAAAAAGTTTCAAAAATTTCAGCTGACTCATGCCCATTATATGCATTTTAACTTAATGCATCAGCCTTATTTCTAAACCTTTTATTCTATGTATTAAAATTAGACCAACTGACATGTAGTTTTTTTCATTATGACTATGATTGTAGAAGCCCAACGAACATACTTGAGCAGAAATATAAATATTTTTATAACAGTTTGCATATAAAGCAAAATTCAATGCGCTTACTAATTGTTTTCTCAACTGAAACATGACTGCAAAAGTCTAGTGAATATGTTTATGCAAAAATACAAACATTTTTGATAACATCTCAAATTTATTTCAATTTCAAAACTATAAAAACCCCATATTTTTTAAACTGTTTGCCAATAAATCAAAATTTCAAACGATACATTTAGTGTTTTCACTTAAAATATAATTATACAGCCATTCCATGAAAAACCGATCTAGTGGGTGACCGAATTCCATGAAAATTTGCTATTTTGTTACTTATCCGAAATAAAGATACACGTTTTCTTGGATTTTTTTTTATGAGGGTGACCTTTCCAAAATAGGGTGTCCTTAAAAATCGCGACCTTGCAATTTTTTTTTTAAATTAGCTTTTAAACCGCTTGACCGATTTTCAATTTTCTTGAACGAAATAAAAGCTAAACATTTTGACTACTCAAAAAATGTATGAAATTCCATAAAAATTGTTTTTCTACCTGAAAAATAAATCAAAGATTTCGTTTTTTATGTGTTTTGAAGGCCTCAGGACCAAAAGGGTTATCGTTGTTCTCATTTTTTCTTGAAAGTTCAGAAAATTTTACGTTTACTGTCAAATTTTCAGCAATGTATGTTTCTTAATTTTGTATGGTAGATTTTTTTTGAAAATAAAAATCATTCATTTTTTATCGACACACACTGCAAGTCTCAGCGTTTCAACAACTTTTCAGAAAAAAAAACCCTATTTCGGAAATGGTCACCCTAATCAAAAAAAAAATAATCTAAAAACACGTGTATCCTTATTTCGGATAAGGAATAAAATAGAAAATTTTCACGCTTTTTTATGGAATGGCTGTATAAAGGTCTAGTTAACATTTTTGGGTAGAGATCGAAGTTTTAAATGCACTCAATATTGATTGTACTGGAAAATCTACGAATTTTTTTTTTCAAAATTTTTGCCTGCAAATCAAAAATTTAAACAAAGATATATAACGTATTTTTAAAAAAAGACACCGACACGTTAATGCTTCCAGTGTACGATTTGCCCTTTGAAGGAAGACCACACTAGACAACGGACTAACACGCAACGCCCAGTGGCATCGTCAAAATACATTTCTGGGTCAAAGGGTGTTGACTTGATGCGGCAAAATGTTAGGTAACACTAACCTCACGGCCACGAGACCTACAAATATTATTAAATTAAATTTGAAAAGTATAATTAGGTAAATATAGGAGAAGAGATCTGGGTTTTTAGGTAAAAGAAACTTTAAGTGTTTTCAAATTATATATTATTCTCTAGAGATTATATCTAGGATTCCTCAAGGAATTCCATGAGGATTTCTTCGTGAGATTTTATAAGGAGTTTTGTCATGCCATTCTGATATTTCATCATCCTCCAAGGATTACAGCAGAAGTTCTTCTAGAGATTACTGTAGGAGTTCCTCTAGGGATTCCATCAGGAGTCCTTCTGGGAATTTTATCAGGAGTTCCTCCAAAAGTTACATCAGGATTTCCTTCAAGAATATTAAAATTTTCTGTAAGAGTTTCTTCAAAAGTACTACTTCGAATTCAGAGTTTCTCTAGGGATTCCACCAGAAATTCCACCAGAGATTACTTCAGAAGTTCTTCCAAGTATTCCATCTGAAGTTTTTCTAGGGATTTCATCAGGAGTCTTTCAATAGATTTCATTAGGAGTTTTGCAGGGATTCCATCAGGATTCTATTACCAGAATCATTCAAGATATATCTTCCGGAATATCTCAAGGAATTTCTCGTGGAATATTTCCTGGGATTCTTGGGGGTTTTCAAGAACTCCACCAGCAGTTTTAACAAATTCTTATAAAGATTTCATAAGTAATTTTGGAATCCACGAGAATGAGTATCCTTCAGTGACTCTATGAGGAATCTTTTCTTCTAGGATTCACTGATAATTCCTTCAGTAATTTCACCAGGAATTCCTCCGAAAATTTCGTAACGATTTCCTCTAAGGATTCCAACTGAAAACCCCCTAAAATTTCTCCAACGATTTCAACTAAAAATCCTCCAATGATTCCTCTAAGGATTCTACCAGAGGTTCCTCCATGGATTGCATCTAAAAGTCACCCAGGGAATTCTCCATGCTTTTATTGGGAAAACCTTCAAGGATTTTAGTTAAAACACTCATATGGATTCCACCAAAAAATATTTCAGAAATTCCACCAATATTTTTCCGGTGATTTTACAGGGAATTCACAAAATCCTCTAGAGATCCTTTTGAAACATTCTGGAAAAAAATCCTTCAAAGGTTCCGCCAAGATGATCTCTAAGGATCCCATAACAAATTTCTTATGGGAATTGATCACAATTTCTGAAAAATATGCCTCTAGTAATTCCTTTAGAGACATCACCAGTATTTTTCTAGTTAATCCACAAGTAATTTTTCGAGAGAGGATTTTTCTTATGAATTCTGCCAGGAGTCCTTCCAGGGTTAACACTGGGAATATCACCAGAGTTTTACAACAATTCACATCAGAATAATCATTCAGAGCTTCGCCAGAAGTTCTACCAGAATATACTTCAATGGTTTTAGTAGGATTTTCCTTCTCAGAATTTTAGGATTTATCAGAAATTCCTCCAGGGAATTAACGAAAACATTCAAAAAGTTCACAAGACCTTTTTTTTTGGAAACCACCAATAATTTCACGAGAGAATCGACCAGGAATTCCGCGAAGCATTAAACTAGAAGTTCTTCCTTTATCTACACTAGGTATTCCATTAGGAAGGCATCTACAACATTCCAAAAGATAATTCCTCCAGGGATTCCACTGATATTTGCTAAGAGGATTGAAAAATTTGAAAAAAATAGAAACAATCTATTGTGAAATCACCAAAGAAATCACCGGGATAATTCCCAGAGAGTTCGTTGACAAAATTCCTTATATATCTCTCTGGCAGAACTTTTAAAGCAATCCCTGAAAGAGTTCCTATAGGATTACCCATGGTAATTCCTGGTGGACTTTACTTGAAAAAATAAATCCTTCAAGAAATACTGGAAGAAATTGATGGATGAGTTCTTTTCTAAGTCATCGGAGAAATTTCTGGTAGATTCTAGAAGTAATTCTTCCAAAAACCAAAGGTCAAATTCCTCGTAGGTTTACTTCAGTGATACAAGGAAAAAATTTGAAGGAAACACTGGAAGAATTTATAAAATAATTTATCGAAGATTCCCTAGAAGAATCTCCTGAGAATAACCTGAGGAAACCTCTCTAAAAATTGCAAACAGAATCTCTTAAGGAATGCCTGTTGGAATCCCTGGAGGAATCCCTTGATAAATCCTTAGAGAAATTCTGGGTAGAATCACTGTAAGAGTTCCTGGCGTAAATCTCTGTATGTATTTCTGTCAGTGGCGCGGGAAGTGAGTTGGGCAGGTAGGACATGCACTACGCACACAAACAATTGGGTAGGACAGTCAAAGGATAGTCCTACCCATGATTCAACAAAATAAAACAACAAGATCAGCAGATAGAATGGAGTTAAGTGTGATATGGTTTGTGCATGACCCCATACGTTCTGGCTCTCGAGAAGAACGATTGAGAATATTCATATTAAAAATCCTGGGAAACTCACTGTAATATTTACTACAAGCAAGTTCTTTTACCGCTTAGAAAAATAATGGAACAAACCTCTAAGTCATTTCTGAATGAATCAACTGCCTTTTTTTATTTTGAAAAACATTTACGGTCAACCATGTATATGATCTGGCCGTGAACTTTTCTGCAAGTAATTATTCAGAATTTGCTGGAACATCCATAGATTTTTTTTTTATCTTTATTAAGGAGACTTTCAGCCAGTGGCTGGTTCGTCTCCGTACATCCATAGATACTTTTCGGGAGATTATCGAAGAATCTCACAGAACATGCGATCACTTTTGATATAATCTATCAAAATATTGCTGAATCTCTTGACGATTTTCAGAGGAACCCCTACAAAGCTCCTACAGCTCAGATGATAATTACATTTTTTGCGATTCCGTTGCAAATCAATCAACTTTTCATTGATAAGATGCACTATATAATGGCCTACTTTTCCTACCAAAATAACAATGCTGAAAAGTGCTACTTTTCAGCACTGTTTTCGGTGCTGAAAAGTAGCACTTTTCGGTACTGTTTTGGAGGTGTCAGTCAAATATCCCAGTCTATTCTGCCAGAGCATCTGATTTTATATGTGATGTGCGATCCAGATGCAAGACTGTTAGAATTGTTGGCGCAAAAAAAAAAAAAATAGAAAAAGTTTCTCGCCGAAGTTAGATTTTTCTCAGAATCTATGCGAGATACCTAACTTTAGAAGTTGTGCATTCGGTTCGCATCCGGATGTGCTCTAATACGCCCTATTTCCGAAGCAGGATATCTTTCATGGATACCGAGAAATATCCATTTTAGGCGCACTGCATTTTCAGACCGATCTGACAATACTTGTTTGGATACGGATCGTCCAGCATTCGTAGTGGTGGCAGCAGAACCCGCTACTGTACGCACCTGTTCTGTCCTCCTATAGGGAATATGGGTCTGTGTGATGTGACGAGAAAATTTGTGACATTTGTAGATAGTACTATGTCGCAGCCTACGCGATTGAAAAATACTGAAATGATACTACACATGGATGTACACCTACGTGGTTTCTGTCGAAATGTTTGTTCGTGCTTTTGGAAATGATCCAACTTAAACGGAATTTTTCGTAATAGCAAAAAATGTTGTATGCAACACGTTGCAAAACTCAATTTTTTCAGCACTCGTTGTAATTATCCAACTCGGCGAGCCTCGTTGGATAAATGTACAACTCGTGCTGAAAAAATCATCATTTTGCAACTTGTTGCATAAATAACTATTTTGATATGACTGATAAAAAAAGTTGATACAATGGATGTTCTTAAGTATTTGTTTTAACCAAAATGGGATTTTTAAGTTTTTTATTTCATTATTTTACTCACATTGAATCCTGATGCAAAATTGTACAGGCTTCAAAGAAACCTTTTAAGGATTATGACAGTTTCAGCTAGCTTTTCAAGAATTTTTTCTCAGATTCTCTAAAAAAAAGCTTCTGGAATTATCATAGTGTTTTTATTTAGAATACTTTCAGGGTCTCCTTCAGGGATCGCTCCAGAAATGTTTCTAGGGCTCCATCCCATTACCCCGAACGCCATTACCCCGAACGCCACTACCCCGAACGCCACTACCCCGAATGGGTCACTACCCCGAAAGCCATTACCCCGAATGGGTCATTACCCCGAACGCCACTACCCCGAATGAGCCATTACCCCGAATAGTATGAGAAACAGTACAGTATCTTG
This sequence comes from Aedes aegypti, assembly GCF_002204515.2. Classification (NCBI taxonomy): domain Eukaryota; kingdom Metazoa; phylum Arthropoda; class Insecta; order Diptera; family Culicidae; genus Aedes; species Aedes aegypti. The sequence continues at coordinate 347,315,562 of NC_035108.1, forward strand.
TTTTGCGAGCAAAAATGCGTCTCTAATGAAGGCTGGTAATTAATGGCACGTAAAATTCGTCGGTAAAATGTTCATCATATATTTATTCTTTCGAAATATCTTGATGGCAACTATATTCTTCTCATTCTTTCTGAGACAGTGCCTGTTCATCAGCTCAGTGGGCACCTTCGCAATTCAAGGGTTCATTCACAAATTTCATTTCGCCAACAATTGCCATTTGTAACACCTACCCACCCCTCGTACTTTTTTTTTGTATGGAAATCCTACATATTGTGAATGGGCTGTAACATTTTGAGGAAAACCACCCACAAACTTTTATGCTCCCTTCAGCGTTACGAAATTTGTGAATGGGCTTTAATAAAATAAACCTTTTATTGACTGAAAGGAATTCGAATTCATAACCCTCAATATGGTGTTGCTAAACATATGCCTAATCACCGGTAGTTGGACTTGTTAGTGGTGTTGATATTTCAATCTTGTTTTGAACAAATATTTTTCTTTCTTATGAATATAGGCTGTGTCATAGCATCACGTTGTTACAGTGATCATTCACGTCATAGCTGCAAACATTTCACCAGAAATTTGCCCTTCTTTTTTAAATAGGCTGTTCTTTCACGTTTTTGTTGGATAAGCTAGTCACTAATATTTCTATATAGAAAAGCTTTTTATAAAGGAATATATCTTGAAGGCATTCACTAAAGTGATTCCTGCTATAATTCTAATCGAAAATTTTTCCTATCTTTTATCTTCTTGTGTTGAAACAGACAGGTCTCTTATGGATTTACTCACCACTTTTCTGCCATCATCATTTCTTCATTGTCTCGAATCAAAAAAATATTTTTATCTTGAATCAAAAAAAATAATGATCCCACAAATCAACAAAAGTTCTAACTGTAGCGTCAATCATAGGCCGCCGATTTTTCTAACATGTACATGTGTACAAGTGCGATAGCGGAACGGTCGTCTATTAGGTTGGTTTTTAGGCGGGTTCCATACAACAACTTTTGCAGCGACTACTCAGGGTGAACTTTCATTACCATCGTTTACGAAACAAAATCTTTAAGAAGATCTTAATCTTAATGCCCGACACCTATAAAATGAGTAAAGGAAGTGGCTACCGACGTCCAATAAGAGACTTTACTACATCCTAATTTTGTACATATTATAGCTATCCTTCTCATAATAAATTCACCCTTCTTTTCGAAATAGGCTGTTCTTCAGAGCATTGCAATGTGGCTGTGTGAATCTTCCCAAAATTAGAGGACAAAACTTAGTGTGTAAAAATTATTTGCTGAACAATCAGCTGCTTTTTTATCTTTTAGTATTTGAAAAATACATTTTTGAGCCAAACTCGTAAAATACTCAAAAGGAAGCGTACAATTATCTCCCCACTCTCTAACTAGAATATGTCTCAAAATGTTATCCATTCGGGGTAATGGCGTTCGGGGTAGTGTCCTATTCGGGGTAGTGGCGTTCGGGGTAATGACCCATTCGGGGTAATGGCTTTCGGGGTAGTGGCGTTCGGGGTAGTGGCATTCGGGGTAGTGGCGTTCGGGGTAGTGTCATAGAATCGTTTCTAGAGATTTCTACACCAACTTTTCCATCGATTTTTCAAAGGATGCTTAGAAGAGTTTCTACAGAATTTGCTCCACGAATCCTTGAGAACTCCGAAGCTACTACCCCCAGTAATTTCCTCAGGTATTACTTTGATTTTTTTCCAACAAATCCTAGAATTTCCTCCAGATATTTTTTCACAAATCCTTCAGCCGAATTCTCCAGTTTTTACTTTAGGAGATCTTCCGAAGATTTCTGCAGAATTTCTTCCGAGGAAATCCACAAAGTTGCTTAAGGTTTTTTTTTCAAAAAACTCTGCAAGAATTCTTCTGACTATTCATGTGGATTCCTTCAAGAATCCATCAAAGTTTCATCCAAGAAATCCAAAATTCCTCAAAGTTTTTTTTTCGAACAAATCAACTTTTTTCTAGGATTTTCTGCAGTATTTCATCTAAATGTTACTCCTGCAGTTTTCTTTTCTTTTAAAATTTCTCAAAAAATTTCAAGCAGCCATCGAATGTTTTATTTATGTTGTCACTCCAGTTAATACGACAGCTATTTTTTGAACCACTCTAATACGCAGTTAAGCAAGCAGTTTTTAAGTAGTAATTTACGGAACAAGTTGCAGAATGATTTTTACAGCACGAGTCGTACATTTATCCTACGAGGCTTGCCGAGTAATGATTCCTTACGCAACGCTTTTCCATTACGCAACTGTTTTGGGTTGCGTAATGAATCATAGCACAACAATTTTTCAGATATTGTGAAATAATGGTGAGTGCATTCCGGGGGGTATCTCGCATAGCTTCCGAGGAAAATCCAACTTCGGCAAATTGCATTTTCTAATCATTGACCGAATTTCCATGAGGATCGCTGAATATTATGATACGCAAAGCTTAACGTATCTACTAAAATTGAACAATCCGTTTTTCTGGGTAAAACCACTGGTGTTTTTTGTACAAGATTCTTTGGATTTTAAATTAAAGCCATGGTGTTGTTGTGACGGTGTTCACACTCATGCTGTTGAAAAATATGGTTTTCACAACATGCTCCCCATCTTCTCCCTTACAAAATTTAACATTGCTGCCCGAAACATGTTCAAACTGGATGTATATGGTACTTTTCCATGACCATGTAAACCAAACAGATTGATTTTGAAACTTCTCAGATCATCCCTCACACTTTTTCATAACTTTAGACATACATGTTAGCCATATTTTTCATGGACTTGTGAAAATTTTTGGCTTTCAAATTATAATTCAATCAGCCCTGTCCAACGTTCGTCCCGTTTGGCACCCTTTGGCCGAGAATAAGCGAATCAGCGGCGTAGAGTATAAATAAGCCTACAAGCGCAAATAGTTTCGCGTACCCTAAATAAAATGAAATCAATTAATTTAACTGAGAATAAACGATAAATAATCAACAATTGAGCTCCCGAATGAAAAATTGTTAAATGCAGAACAAGTGGTGAAAAATTTTGACAGATCAAACAACAATTTTAGATTAGCGCTTACTTAGATCATACTATAAAATCAGTTCGCAAGAAACGTCAAATTGAATCACCCCCTTCAGTTTTATGCTAGCGTTAAAAGCTGGATAAATGTAAAATCAACATATTAAACCGTTTAAGCAGGTTCCTTTTGAAGCCTAAGCCAGCATGATATTTCGTGAAATCCGTTTCTGACACATAGCAAACAACTCGGAAAACTCAATGATTGCTGAGATGAAAATTTCAGTTCACTGTGATTTTTCTAGCAACCCACTATAAAAAAAATGTGCCAGTCAGTGCGCCGAAATGTGCCATAGCTGCGCAAGGCACACTGCGTAAAGTGACCACCTCCTTGCCTTCTGCTTAGTTTATATCTTCTCTTCTCTAGGCCTCATCCAAGCATATTGACAGGGCTTCGATACTTTGCTCAAGGGATGATGTTGATGAGGTTTTAGGTTTCTATCTGCTCACGGGGGGCTTCCAAAATTTTGTCCGCTACTTTTGCTTGACCGTCCAGCGAAGCAGTTGGCATAGCAGCGATAATAAAACGAGTGGTGTTTGAAAGGGCTCGCTGCCAGAGGTTAGATAGCACATTGTCGGTGCAACCTACTCCACCCAAGCGTCGCATCTCGGACAGGAGGACACTTGGTTTTTGATCTCCTAAGGATATACCAGAGAGCAGGCTGGTCTATCGCTGTGTTTCTGATGGTTGGAAATGCGCCAGTACCGCTGCTTTGAGGCGGTCGTACTTGACGTTCGACGTTTGAAACTACATGTTACCGCCTTGAATCTAGATGTATTGTTGAATGTATTTTCCAGGGGCCCAGATAGCCGTTGCGGTAAACGCGCAGCTATTCAGCAAGACCAAGCTGAGGGTCGTGGGTGGTAAATGACTGGACAATGCGTATCATTGGTACTTCGCGTACCTGCAGGTATAAAATTGACCCCATTTGTGGTCCCTAGCCTCTAGTCCAGTAAAACCTATCTCTACCTCCCCGTGGTGCCGCCTGGGGTACGAGTAACCGTAGGGGTGGTTATACCATTCATCTACCAGAGCTGCGGCAACAGACATGAGCTGGGCACAGCTTTTATCGTGATGGGCGAAATGCAGAGGCGCGTAATTGGGTGGTGGCCAATCGACAACAGAAAGTTGAGGATCAAAGGCCGTTTCTTCAATATCAGCATAATCAACGTGCATAGCCCTCACCTGGCAAGTGACAATAACGATAAGGACGCTTTCTACGCGCAGCTGGAACGTGAATTCGACGGCTGCCCAAGCCATGATGTCAAAATCGTTATCGGATCTCAACGCTCAGGTTGGCCAGGAGGAGGAATTTAGACCGATTATAGGGAAGTTCAGCGCTCACCAGCTTACGAACGAAAACGGCCTTAGACTGATTGATTTCGCCGCCTCCAAAAACATGGCCATACGTAGTACCTATTTCCAGCACAGCCTTCCGTATCGGTACACCTGGAGATCACCCCAAAAGACTGAATCGCAAATCGACCACGTTTTGATTGATGGAAGGCACTTCTCGGACATTATCGACGTCAGAACTTATCGCAGCGCAAACATCGATTCGGACCACTACCTTGTGACGGTTAAAGTGTGCCAATGACTCTCCGTTGTGAACAACATTCGGTACCGACGCCCGCCTCGGTACAATCTGGAGCGACTCAAGCAACCCGAGGTCGCAACTGAATACGCGCAAAGCCTTGAGGCAGCGATAACGTCGGATAACAACTGCATCAGAGAAATTCGAAGACGTATCATCGCCGGAAGTCGTGCTTACTATGGACTCCACAAGACCTTGCGGTCTGGTAAACTTCACTTCCGTACTAAGTGTACCATGTACAAGACGCTAATAAGACCAGTAGTCCTCTACGGGCATGAGACGTGGACAATGCTCGAAGAAGACCTGCAAGCGCTACGAGTTTTTGAACGACGTGTGCTTAGGACAATCTTCGGCGGAGTATGTGAGAACGGCGTATGGAGGAGAAGAATGAACCACGAGCTTGCGCAACTCTTCGGTGAACCCAGTATCCAGAAAGTCGCCAAAGCTGGATGGGTACGATGGGCGGGACAATCCCGCAAAAATGATGTTCACCTCAAATCCGGCCGGTACAAGACGAAGGGGAGCGCAACGAGCCAGGTGGTTTGACCAAGTGGATCTTGGAAGTGTGGGGCGATAGAGAAATTGAAGGATAGCAGCCATGAAGCGAGTTAGTTGGCGTAACATTGTGGCGCAGGTCATGTCTTGAAGGACGTAGAGCCAGCAAAAGTAAAGTAAGTAAGCAGAGCATAGGAGACGTAACGCCAGAAAGAAGAAGAATTTTCCAAAATGATAGGAGTCGTTTATTGCTAAATAATTTTGGGTAAACGCATTTGTTTCGAGACAATTAAAATGGACGTTGATATTGAATGATGCTCGTATTCATTGCTGATTTTTTTTTCAAAAGCGCTTCGAAAACAAAAGAGATATGCATTCTAAAAGTTGGAATTCCATTTTTTTCAGGGATGTGCAGGTGTTAAAGTACACTTAATCATAATGTGACGCCACCTGTTGATGAAATCCGAAATAAAGTGTTCACTGAGTGGAAGATATCAGATCTAGGAACAAGTTTTCCAAACACTATACTATGTGACTATACCATTATATTTTATGTCGTTTTCAAGTTATTTGCGTAAAGCACTTTCCTCAATTTAGCACGCTGAGTGTTAAAGGGTTAAACAACTTCGGTTTATAAAAATAAAATAATTAAAAAACAAATGAACAGGGATTGAAAACCCAGCCTGCAATATTTTACTTTTATTTTCTTTATAAAATTTCTGTCACATTTAATTTTGTTTAATTCCATAAACATTTGTATCTGCATCAGTTTCAAATGCTGCAAATGAAAGGAGATATACCATCACATTTGCGACGCAGATGATGTGCAACTGAAATTACATGATATTACACAACATATTTTGCTATGGATAACTTTTATTAATTACGCTAAATGTCTTAAAAAGAACAAACACAATCTACAACTCAAACGACAATCTATTTTAAACACCTGTGAATCTAATAACAATAAAAATAACAATGCAGCAATGGCATAACCACGAAAAAAAAATTTTCAGTGGAACTAATATCTGATACATTTTAAAAGTAAAACTAACAAAGCTACACGAATGTCAACCACTATTCAAAATACTTATTCAGACTAGCTAAACGTTACACCCTTTCAAGCAATACTGCATTCATTAACATACTGCGTTCGATTCGGCATATCCTCTCATCGAAACTCAGGAGAGAAAGTTCAAAACATTGATTAAATGACCAAAAAAATCAAGCTGACTCGTAACGAAACCAAAAACCAAAAAAACTAATTTCTCCAAAAAAGTTCAAAACCAAACCAAAAAAAAAACTACAACACTCCGGTTAGCCGAAGGTAGAAAGGCCAGAGGTAGCGACTACGTCCGGGTTGATGCAATATTACTAGCAAGCACACGTGCACACCTTTTGGAGCCACCTGACCTTTCTTCACTTTCGACAACCATTTGGCACCGGCTTTGGAGCGGGGACTCTGCTGGCCCCGGTGGAGGTTCATCATCTGCACCAGCGACGGCCGTTTCTTCTTGACCAGTTTGGCCTGAGGGTTTTTTTTTTGGCGGTTCCGGAAGTGGGTTTTGCATTTGGCGGAAGTGTGTTGGGTGGTGGGAGTGGCGATGAACCGGGACGTGAACAGTTGTTGAAAAAGGGATAAATTTGATTAGTTGATGTAAGATTGTTAAATGTGTTCAGGTTGAGGAAGTAAAGCAGAGATGTTGCGATGTCGATTTCCAAAATCGTGACATTTCGTTGGATACGATATTAAAATCTTGTGATGATGGAAAAGCCATCTTCACTACATACTATCGCGGTCGAAATTATCAATTGATATGGAAATCGACAAGATAAACGCTAGATAAACAGACGTAACACTTAGCACAAATTTCTTTAAAATTCATCCCTCAGCTCACACCATCATCATCTGCCGAGTATATTGCACGAAATACTGTTTTGCGCAACAAAACCTGCAGATTGCTGTAATGTGAAACGTCAAACGCGAATCATTGCGCACGCCTCTAGCTGTGAGGTTTGGACCAGAACAGATTTCAAATTATCGTTAAATGAATGGTAGACGGAAATTTCGTCAGGATTACGTCTGTTTGTCTGTGATTAAGGTTTGTAACAGATGCTGCAGTCACTGCACCGGGGAACTCAAAAAGATAGATAGTGTTTTCAAAAATGTGAGATTCAAGTTTGTAAAAAATGCTTCTTCTTTAGAGACCTACGCGATGACATCTGAAACTTTTTTTACATACTCTTAACTTAGGCTTAATCGAAGAATTAATCGTGGTTAAGTAAATTGTGAATGGATTTGGACTGTGGAGTGATTTGGAGATTGAATGGACTTGGAACAGTCCGAGGACCAAACAATGGAGAACATAAACTGCCGTCGGGACAGCTGTTGAAGTTAACATGAACTTCAGTTTGAGTGTTGGTGAAAATTTAGACTCTGGAATGTCCAAAACAATATTAGTAATGATAATGTTGTAAGGTGAAGATGGGATGAAGCCACACCTCAAATTATAAATAGAAAACCAGACAATAATACAAGCTAAAAATTTGGTTATGACAAATTGATCTTGTTTTCAGCTTGTACGGGATTATGATTCTCTAGTTAGGCGATCTTGAAGATTTGTGGTATGGCTTCGGTTCATTTTCACCCTGAAAGACAATATCGAACGGTACATTGAACATGGAGATCGGCCCATGATTGTTCTGGAGATTTCAGAAGGTAAAATCTATTTTTCCATCAACACGTTATCAATTTATACACGGTGTCTTTGGATGAAGAAAATCGTTTCAAAACAATTCCTTCAAATTACCCATCAAACAAATGCATAAATCTTTTCGATTTAATTTGCACTCAGACAGAAATCAACCATCAATTTTACTAGATAAAAATAAAACCCTTGGTATTTTTTGATTCTTCTAGAATCTTCACTTTTGAATAAAAGTTATTCTTTCAACAGTGTAAGTGTAAAGTTTCATTGTTTTCAAAAAATATCTATTACCTTGTGTTCCATTCGTATTTTTTAATCTAATCTGTCTTCATTACGATAAATTTTGTATCATAAACTTAGGCTAGAAATAAATTCTACATATGTTAATCTCGACAAATAAAATTAATCAGGGCTTTGTGGAGTTATATATAAAATGGCCTGAAAGCCACGTCTAGGAAGATCATCAAATCTTCAGCTTGACATGTAAAATTCATTCCAATCCAAATTCAAAAATTTGAAATTTAAGTAGTCCTTTTTAATTTCTTAGAAAGCGAACAATGTCAAATATTTGTGTTTGAATATAAGCCCAAAAAAATCCTGTATGGTATATACATGCTAAAAAGTCGTTAGCTTCTTGAAGTTGAATATGGGTAATCATGTTATTAGTATGGACAAATTTTCTTTCAAATTTAGATAAAATAAGTAAAACATCTAAGTCGTAAAATCAAAAAATGTCTAAATTTACAATTTAACTTCCACAAATCTAATATAATTGGGTCAAAAATTATCAATAAAAAAGCGAAGAAGGAGCAGCAATTTGATGAAGAAATTGGGGTGCTCTTTTAATGTGAATTCCGTTTTTCCATTTATGTATTTGAGGCTACGTAGCTTCAGTTTGGTACATTCTTATTAATGTTAAGTACACTTAGAACATTGAATCTTGAACTAAGCCAAGGTTTTTATGGCCATATTCTCCAAGATGATCTTTATGAACTCTTGAACTCCTTGGAGTACAGGTGCTTAAATTTATAGAGCTGTTCTTCAAGAGCTTTATCATTGCAATTCATGCTCACGTAAAAACAACTAAAATCTATTGTGTTTTCAGTTCAACGCTTATCTAAGGTGATTCAAGTACTTATTTGAATTTAGGACTTCAAACCTACACGCATAACCAGTGACCTTTCTGATGTTAATGCATAAGGTTTACTCCCGAACATGCTCAATCAAATATTTGGTATCGAGATTCTATGTATATCTAGATTCTATGTAAATTCTCCTTATCACCACCCGCTGAGCAATTGAAATTGATCTCCGATCATCAGTCTGCGATTCAGTAGCTAGTTGATTGTCAAGTAGGCAGTGGATTAGAGTATTTGTAGCCTGACTTCTCTATCTTGCCGTTTTCGACTAGACGACCACAGCTTTAATTGTCTTCGAATGTGGAAACGTAGGAAAGTAGTCGAGTCGTATTAGGAAACCGGACTTCCTATCGCGATAGTTGCCAGCCCAATCGGCATCTGCATACATCTCGAGTCCGTCAGCTGTGAATCCTAGAAGTGTGGTTGCTGGTCAAATTTAAGTTTCCGAGCACCCTCTTGGCCTCGTGTCAATTTAGTTGTGTCGGACCGCTTGATTTTTGAGCCAAAATAGTAACTGCTACATACAGCAGACCGCCGATAAGACTCAGATATTGAGTATTGTTCAGCAAACGTAGTTCCTGCTCCTCCTCCTTCTACTTAAGGTAGCCAGGATCCAATGGTATTTTTGAAGGCTTGACGTTTTTCAGACCGAACCGTTCCACGAGCTTCAGGATATACCGTTCTTGATTAAGCTGGAATCCGTTACCATCCCTCTCGATTTTGATTCCTAGGAAATGTTTAAACATCTTCTAGTACTGTCACGTGAGTAGCGTCCTGAGGGTCACCTGCTTACCAATGGGTGCGAAGACCCCGTCGAAGCCTACGCCGTATTTCTGGTTTAACCCTCGTGCAACCAGCCTTATTTGTGCCGCCCGAAGTTTCCTCTTTCGTCCTCCTTCGCTTTTAAGGCTCCCCCAAATCAAGGCGATTTTTTAGGGCGACAGTAACAAACAATCTCCGCGATTTCGCTGGTGTTTTGCTGCATGCACAGTTCAATGAGCGTGTCTAAACCACAGCGACGCGATTTCGCAGCGATTTTCGTCACGTTGGTCTAGATAGTATCATATAAGAGTGCTTGCAACGACTCAACGACGGAATCGCGTCGATTTTTCGTCGCAGTCGCTGACAAAAAATCACATTGATTTGGGGGAGCCTTAAAGATCCACCTGCAGCCGATAGCTTTTCGTCCGGAGGTAGCTCCACTAGCTCCCACGTGTTGTTCTCGATCTGAGCTCGATATTCGTCGTCCATTGCTTGCTTCCACGGTCTCGCTTCAGGTCCCCTCAATGCTTCCACGCACTCCGATCACCACCGGTTGATGGTTGACGCCTGGCTGCTAGTCCTTGTTGCCGGTCACTAGCTGCGGGTCCAGGAAGGTAGATGGTGCTTCCTGCGTCCACGTAGATATCAGACTTGAGTTGGTTGTCTGAAAATCGATCGGAAGAGAGTCCTCTACTCGGAGAGTAAAAATCGTTTAACTTGCCTGGTAGGTAGCGCTCCCGTCCGCTGCGCCTCAACGCATGTGACTCGGGCGGATTTGAAGATAATCGCGGAGGGAACTCAGAGTTTGTCACGTCACAAATGGAATCAAGGAATTCTTCATCTTCAGAGTATGATTGATGTTCTTCCACAGGCACTATTTCATCTTCGACGTCAGCTGCTTCAGTTCGAACCGGTTCGGGATCCTCATGTACTGGAAAGGGATCACACAAGTCTAATCGTACGACTTTTTCTTCGATTTTGGATCCCACAGACGATATGCTTCTGTATCCTTGTCATATCCAATGAGTATACATTCGAATGCTTTCGCATCTCACTTTTTGCGCTTCGGCTTCGGAACGTGTGCCATTACCTTCGAAACGAAAACAGGAACGTGCGCCAGATTTGGTTTCCTACCGCTCCAAACTTCCTGTGGGGTCGCCGAGTTTCCTTTGATAGGAGACCTATTGAAAGACTGCTGTCGCTGTAGCTTCTGTCCAAAACGCTTTCGGGAGATTCGCTTCGAAAAGTATACATCGCGCTCGTTCGACGATGGTTCTGTTGACTCGCTCCGCCAGACCCTTCTGCTTGGGAGTGTAGTCCGCCGTTGTTTGAGAACGGATTGCCAAACTCTTCAAATGGTCTTTCAGTTTCCGATTTGTGCATTTAGGAATAATCTTCATCGTACCGCGGTTTGCGGCAATTAATGTGCCATCGCACTTACGAAGCTCCACCTGATACTGCGCTGTCTTCGTAAAATGATTAGATGCTCCCGAGTCGAATCGTTATCGTCCTCTTCAACCGCTGACATCACCGTGCACCAGGCATTTCAGTCGCTTTTCTTCGGCTCTCTGATCGAACACTCTTTTGAAATGTGGCCGAGATTGTGAAAGCTTCTGCACTTCGGACCTTTGCTTGATATTAGATACGGGTTTATGCTTTGCTGGCACGACATAAAAATTAACAAGGCAGGCTCTTCACTGATGTAAATATCAAGTTTGATTGTAAACATCTGACGTCACTCCTATCGTACCATATACCTTCCGGACCACTAGATCATTTTTTTCGCAAATTTGTTCGAGGTAGATAGGAATGACGTCGTCAATTAGCTGTCAGTTTTCGGAATATATCACCTTCTTAAATATAGTACACCGTGCTTTGCTGGATTGGTTTTCGGCCATGCTTGTTGCTAGCGAATGTGCCCCCCCACGATGGCACTCTGATCACCTGCAGCAATTTTGTCTAGATTACGTAATCGGTAATCGCTGCTCCGCAGCTTTCAAGAGCCTTGGGCAAAGGTCGATATTTTTCAGGTAAACCGGCCAGCAAAAGTGTTCCTATCCACTCGTCGGTAATCTCGAAGCCAATCCCACGCAGTTGATATGCGGTTGCTATGATGTCGTTAACAAACGTCTCCAGTTGGTGGTTGCCAAGCAGGTTGTGATTAGTTTTCTCAACAGGCCGACTTTCCGGGTCAATCCAGAGTCCTCGAACGCTGCACACTGGGGCAGAATCGAAAAAAACGCTGAAACAACCTGTAGTTCTTCGGAATGAAGAGATAGACGTTTGATGTCTTCTGCAAAAATGATCCTTTCAATGCACATTGGTCCCAAAGCAATATCTAGGAAGACAAAAATGATTGCGCCTAAATCGTCAATTTTAGATATATGGTGTCTTCGGCAAAGTTTCTCCATATTATTCAGACATTTTTTTCAGAGATGAGGCCGATGTTTTGAGATGAAGTCTTATTTTTTAGTGTTATTCGCATAAATGACTCATATGCCATTTCGGTCAAATGGCAGTTTAGGTGTATGGTTTCTTCGGCAAAGTTGATCGTTATTTTATGCTGAAAATAATTGCTGAAGACGTCAAATTTCCAAGGCCTACTACTTTTGAAATATTGGCATTTTTCATAAAAATGTGCTTAAAAATGAAATTTTTGAGTTTTGCTTATATTTTCAATTTAAATACCATATATCACCTACGATTATCTCAATTATTAACATAAAGCAGGTCTGGTGAAACTTCGATGGTAAAAATAATATTTTATTCGATACTAGTGGTCCCGGCAAACTTCGTCTTGCCATCAAGTAGGCTGTTGAAAAACGCTTTTGATCGTCCCATATAAAATGACAGTTTCGTTCGCGCTCGTTTTTTCAATTTTCCCGGTGAATATACTGGGATTTTTATACACACAAACACGTCGGAACCCTTGACGAACAAAATGGAGAAAGAATCATCCAAATCCGCTGACCCGTTCGTAAGCCATTTCGTGACATACAAACACCATTCCATTTTTATTTAAATAGATTTTTAGTAAAATTTTCAAAAAACAGGGATATTGCGTATAGGCCATTCTTGCAATCGGGCAAGTTCGGGCAGGTGTTTTCATCGCCATCCACTTACGAAAGGTCAGAGCATTCATGCCTTATTTTTTCAAGGATATGATATTTAATATATTTTTTCTATGCGGTCTGGAAGTATGCTAAGTTTATTAAAAGGTTCAAAATTATTTTATATGACAATGTAAAAGTTTTCCAATGAAAACACAAGTTTAGCATAATCATGAGCATTCTTGCAGTTTACTGGTAGCTAAATGTACTTAGCTATTTGCTTTTTACATTGCTTGTATCATGGGATAAGACACTCATTAATATTGGTATTAATATCCGTTAATACGGATTAATATATATTATTTTTATGATATCATCGAGATAGCCACGATTTTCCTAAAGACATCTGACAGAAGTATCTTGAATTTAAGTCAATGGCTTATGTACAAGCGGCTAGGGATCGTGGATTGTATGTCTTGCGGATCTGACATACCGCAGGAAACAAATTGTATCGGAATCGAGTTCGGAATGGCCCGGAAATCTTAGAAAGATGTGGGGCATTGATGACAATGAAGCTTCACCGAATGTGATGCATCGTACAAGGTGCCAGTCTCTTTCTAGCCAGACAAACAGTCTGTCTTGTATTTCTCATATATTTTGCTCAATATAGAGAATGGAGGTGAGGATGTTCTAATCACTGAATTTATTAATGGTATAATGGGGAATATCCTGGTCTGCAGAGACCTGTCAAGTATAGATTCTGATATTACTCCAACACATATTATGCTTCAGGAATATGTTTTCTTTCTTTTATTTTGGCTAAAAGGCAATTCTGATCCATTCACTCATCATAATATCACGACCAAATGGATCTGAGACGAAATGACAATAAACACAACTTGTTTTTTCATATAAATAACCAATTTGCCTTGGCAACTCTGGCAACAGGCAAACAGCAAAACTCCATGCATACTTGATAATATTCTCAATATCAATATTAATATCATTAATAAATATTAATATTTTAATACTGGATCTAGTGTCCTGCCCCATGGCTTGTATATTTGCTATTCGCAAAAAAGGTCCTAAGTGCCAGACTAATTATATCACACCATTTCGGTCGAATTGAAATTTAGATATATCATTTCTTCGGCAAAGTCAATCGTTATTTTAAGCTGAAGATGTCAAATTGCCATCTTTGAAAATGTGACATCTACAGCAATTGTATGCAGCTTAAAATAACGATCGACTTTTCCGAAGAAATCATAAGGACTGTTCATTTTATAAAGTGGACACCTTGTGCATACTGTATCTTTTTAATTTATCAATGAAATTTCAATCTGTTGTCTGCACATCGTTCGACTAGTATTGTACAATGTTGTGATAATAAAAATTCTCCAAAATAATTAATTTTCACGCGAATACGGAAAAACGATTAGAACGGTCGACTTTTTGGGGGTTATCAAAATCAATGATTGTTAGAAATTGGCTGGAAAATTCAACAACTTATATATTTTATTTTCAAAAAAGGCTTGTTTTTCGCAAGCATCATCAATCAGAAGCCTTATGGAAAAAATTAAGTTATTTTCGGAACAACAATTTTACGGATATAATAAAATCATTTTTACCCCATATTTTCTAGAGAAACTATTTTAAATTTGAAGGGAACTGATATGAGTAGAATCTTTTGATTAAAAGTACGTCCTGACGGAAGTCCTAATATAGTTTTAATATGAAAAATAACTTACGCCTTCAAAGAGTTACTTATTTAGTCCCCACGTCACATTTAAAGCACAATAGAAACACAATTGCTTTACTCTTAGAAGACCTTTCAAAGTACATTGACAATCATCAAAATTGGCAACACTGCTGTAATAAAATATATTTTATTTTCCACATATTATTTTCATAAAATGTAATTCTAAGATTACCAATTGAAATATTCGGAAAAAAACATTTACAATTTGCTGTAGATCGATGAATATGAGTACACGATTTTAAAAGTATGAGACTTTCTAGTAAAACTACCATAAACAGTAAAATTTGTACTTAAGACTGTGGTTTAAACGCACGATTTAGCTTTCGTTTGTACAAATATAGTTTCTTTAGTGAAACAAACAAGTTTTGAACACACTTTTTGCTTTTTTTTTTACTGGGAGTGATAGGATGGAATATCAACAAATTTGACCATAAATGAGTAAATCACTAAAGTTACCTAATGTCAGAGAATGGTGGAATATAGTGATTTTTTTTTAAAGCTATACCTTTAGTAGAATGGTAAAGGATACAAACATACAATTTGTTCATAAAAAATGAAAGTTTTGTTTTACGAAAAATAATGTTGAACTTTGACGAACAGCTTTTATTAGGAGTTTTTGGAAAAACTATTTAGCTCTTCAACCAAAAGCATTTTCTAAGATCTTATATTTTCATAGCATTGTAGAATAATAGTTAAACAATGCACAGAAAACCGATTATGATTTTATCAATAAATTAAAAAAATATAGCATAATCAAAGTGTCCACTTTATAAAATGAACAATCATTATACCTAAATTTCCATTTGACCGAAATGGTTTTGAAATAATGAGTCTGGCGCTTAAGGCGTTTTTGCGAATAGCAAATATACAAGCAAATAGATAAGTACATTTAGCTATCAGTACACTGCAAGAATGCCCATAATTATGTTGAACTTTTGTTTTTATTGGAAAACTATTACATTGTCAAGTAAAATAATTTTTAACCTTTATAATCTTTATAAACTTAGCATACTTCCAGATCACATAGAAAAAATATATTAAATATCATATCCTTGAAAAAATAAGTCACGAATATTCTGACCTTTCTTTAGTTGATGGAGATGAAAACCCCTGCCCGAACTTGCCCGATCACAAGAATGGCCTATACGCAATATCCCTGTTTTTTGAAAGTTTTACTAAAAATATCAAACAAAATATTATTTTTACCATCAAATTTTCACCAGACTTGCTATATGTTGATTAATGAGATAATCATAGGTGATATATGGTATTTTAATTTAAAAAAATACAAGCAAAATTAAAAAAAACGGTTTTTAGCACATTTTTATGAAAAATGCCAATATTTCAAAAATAGTAGGTCTTGGAAATTTGACGTCTTCAGCAATTATTTTCAGCATAAAATAACGATCAACTTTGCCGAAGAAACCATACACCTAAACTGCCATTTGACCGAAATGGTATAGGAGTCATTTATGCGAATAACACCAAAAAATAAGACTTCATCTCAAAACATCGGCCTCATTGAAAGGATCATTTTCGCAGAAGACATCAAATGTCTATCTCTTCATTCCGCATCTAACTGGAAAATTCGAGGAAAACCATAATTTTTATAGGTAAACATTTTCGTATTGTTTTTTTTTTTTATTTTTAACGGTAGGACTTTCGGTTTGTTGCAGTCTTTCATTTTTTGAATGGAGAATCTTTAAATCAAAAATTCTTTAAAATAGGTGGGGTCGGAAATGTAATTCGAACCATTTGGACGATTTTTATATTTTTTGACGATTTTCTCGTCGAAAAAGTTAAAATTTAGCGTGACATAATATGTGTACCATCCCTAATTATTTAGACAATAAACCTAGGAAGAACAGTATATGTTCAAAAGAAGGGAGAATATGCCATGAAAGCCAAAAATCAAATTCCATTAATTTACTTTGTGACATCAATCTACATCAATCTCCCTTTGAAAGTACAATTAGAAAGAACAGCCAATTTAAAAAGAAGGAAGAATAACTATGAAAACAAAAAAAACAATAGCTTGGATCAAGTTTGATCATAAAACACAGTATGGCATATGTAGAAACAGCTTATGTTAAACGATTGAGCTACTTTTCCTCGAACGTCGGTTTCCCAAATGTCGTTTCTCCGAACGCCAGTTCCCAGAATGCCAGTGCCCTGAACAACCCGTTTCCCCGAATAGCCTAGTTTCCGAAAAGTTTTTAGCTCTTATTATTATCATAACTTTTGTGTTTCGAGGTGGTAACGAATTGGTCATCTAATATGTACCCTTCTTTACTTGATTGGCGGTTCTTTCGAGTTTCACTATCATTGGCATTTTTCGCAAGATATATTTAGTCGAGGATGACTTTCAAATCTATATTATCTTCTTCTTCTTCTAATTTCTTCTAATTGCTAATCATTCATGCTAGTTCAGCACCCAGACCTTAAAGACTATTCTTGCACCTGTTTGAACTGCATCACTATTCGGGGATTCAGGGAAACGACAGTAGCACAATTATGAAATTAATTAAGACACAATTAAGAAAATTGTTTGACAGCATTTTCCTCCTAAGATTATGGTTGGGTCTGCCGATGAACTACTTAGCCACAAAACCACCTCTTTCCCCCTTAGTGATTTTTTGACCGTAAAAACTTTTTGAAATTTGTATGCCACCAAACCTCCCCCCCCCCCTCCATAGAAGATCAAGTGATTTATGGACGGCAGCTTAGATGGTTTGCCTGAGAAAGAGGAAGCAAACACTCGCCGTTCAAAAGATTTTTTAACTCAATTCCGATTTTATTCGCTTGAGATCCATAATAATGAATTTGACAAAATAATATTTTGGGTGAATTGACGTCTGTGTCCGGAATTCGAAGCTTCTGGGAATTCGAATCAATTCAGTAGGTACATTTCTTAACGACAAAAAAACTAAACTAGCAATTTTTTCCACTCTTTACAAACGTATAAAACCCATTCTGAGGAATGGTTTTCTGGGGAATGTCCCATTCTGGGGAATGGGTTTCTGGGGAACGTCATTCTGGGGAATGTCGTTCTGGGGTTTGACTTTCTGGGAAATGTCCTACAACCTCATATCTTATGCCTTCATTGCTCTTGTGACAGGACCATGAAACATCTTTTATTCCCGATGTAACGCCGATTCGAATCACCCTAACGAAAACGAATTCTCTAAGCAGTGCTAGTTTTTTTTATGTAACAGCTTGAAACTATACTTATTTATCCTAGTGAAGACAGGCCGAAACCAAACGTAAATAAGTTATTTCTTTTTTCGTTGATTTCTTATCTATCACTCACATTCTATAGTTTTCTGATTATTTTCCCCCTTCAACTAGTCAAATTCTGGTAGCGTGCAATTAAAAAAGCCCGTAGAGGAATCAATCTAGCTCCTAATCAACTGGAAGATTTCTGATTACGTTTGTTGAACTGAAGGCCTGTACTCAAAGAAGTTCTTGTATAACCTTGAACGGTCGTTGAAATAAAAAAAATGGTGGAATATATTCTCATGAGCCTATGTGAGCATAAATGTTGTTTTATAAGCCTATGAGAGTTCACTAGTTCACTTCTAGATCTGATGACATGTACTCAAAGGAGGATTTGATTACCTTGAATAATCGATGAACTTGAAACATGGTACAGCCTAACTGTATGGGTCTCTATAGATATTATCCTAGTTTGCAAGATTCTGAAAGGCCACTCGTTAGGATTGTAGATCTGATGACCTATATTCAAAGTAGTTCTTGGATAACCTTAAATACCCAAGTAACACCGAAAACATTTTTCCAGATAGCAGATAGCAGATAGTGTCATATAAGAGTTATAATGGTGAATACCATAACATCTTGTGTTATATAAATGTTATAAAATAGCTATCGGAAAACAAGTCATCCCAAAACATTAAATGCAAAAACGACAACCTGACTTGGTTGATTGGATGCTCTACAAACGTACATAATAAAATGTATGTTGTAATTATGCATTTTAAACGAATTTTTTACAAGATTCAAACATCAATATACCCATCATCGTCGATACATGTTGTGTGTCATTCTAACATCGACCATTGAAGTTGGGACAAAAATGCCATAATCAAACCTTGTGGAGAAAAATTGAACGTAATGAAATCGTTAGCGGGTGGTTTTCTAAGTTCGGTTGCTTTTCATTATCACAAAAAAAAAACAATCGGTTTGATACTATAAACTTCTGAAAGGGTGGTTTCAGTGGTTTCAGAGTGTACTGCGAATTGCCAAAATAAATATTTTTTTAGGTGAACAAAACTTCTGCCAACTGCGTTTGCTTCTTCAACTAGAATTCGGTGTTTTACACATGCACATAACGAATTTTGATATATTCAGATTGGAAAATAAACGCACGGTTTTAACACCGTGGTTGTCCAGAGTGTTTTATGTATATCGGCACCATAATTTCAAATTTGTTCTGGTAGCAGAAAACACATGATCCAAATGATGTATATTCCACTAGTGTTCAAATAAAGCAGGTTTCTTCTGTGCGGGCCAAAATTATTGTAGTCGAATAGGCTCTCAAATTGATGAATATCGTCGAAAATAACAAATAGCTACTGCGTGAGGTCTGTCAACATTACTGCAATTTTCACATTGTTGACATTTGTAGAGTAATGTTTGACGTTTGACAGATTAAAATCTATCCACTAAGCAAGAAGCTATATTTAAGTTATTTGGATGTTATAAACATTATTGAGAAAACAATCAAATGGTTTTTTAGATAATATGTTCTTATGACGTATTATGAACGTTATTTTAAGTCAATCTAAATCCTCTAGTTAAGATGCTCTGGAGACGTTATTACAACGTAATTTCAACTCATATCTGAATCAACATACACAAACATTTCACATTTTGCTAAATAAATAATCAGGCTTACAGTAACGGTTGAAAACTTGAATCACCTTACTTCGAATCTATTTAATTTGCATATCGATAATATTAAATTAAATAAATTGATTAGAAATCAGAATCAATTTGATAAGTTGCGTCATTCACAGCGATATAAAACAATTGAGTATGAAAAATTTAATAAAACAATTGAACCGTTCCAATATTTTTGGACGGCGCTGTAAGACATATTAAAAATCTGCCATCTTATTTTTTCGTGAGAATTGAAGAAAATTATACAAAACTGCACAATTTTGGGTGGCTTCGTTATACATTTAGAAATTATTATAATGGCCCATGAATTATTGAAAAGTGAAATTGAAAGTTTCACCATTAATTTTGATCCGCATAATAAACTTCTCAAATATCGTTCAACACCATCCTTTTTAATTTTATTCATCTCCGTGATGAAAAACAATCTTAGATTTTTTAGTTTGGAAACATTTGCCAGGCTATGGTAGCCATGTATTTTTGGAGGCAAATATGTGTTTTTTTTTTCTGTAAGTTACTTCGTTTTGCAGATTGGACATTTCAAGCAGATAATATGTAATATGATTGTGTTTTGCAAGTTATATAGCTTTCAAATAACGTCACAATAACCAGAGCATTTGCCTGTATTATAATCTAGTCATCTTGTGCCATATATATGTGGTTTGTACTTTAAAATAGCTCAATTACAGCACATGAAGTATGTCGTCATATACACTTGAATTGTGAGTCTTTAATGCTGAAAAATAACCTAATTATAACAACTGTTCATTATAGCTTATATTCCCATCTTTATTATGTTGAGAGTATGTTTATAAATCGTCAATAGTACGTCATTATAAGTGGTTGTCAGACCTATGAGATGTTATATAAGCCGCCATTTTTTGCGCTGTTTTAGCTATACAAGTGTTAGATATAAAGTAAATATCACTAGAAAAATACAACAGAATGTGTTAAAAACTGGAATTTTTAACTCTTATATAACTAGCTGTGTTACTTGGGTAGTCGTTGAGCTCAAATTCTATTAGCATGTAATTATGTAAGCCCGTATAGGTATCTACCTTATTCCTCCGAAAGATCACTGGTTACGCTTGTAGATCTGAAGGCCTGTACTCAATGAAGTTCTTGATCACCTTGTAGTAATAAATTTTCATGAGCCTATTTCAGTATCTATATTATTCAGATCACTATATATTATATTATGCTTGTTAAACAAATCTAGTTTGTATTCTAATCAATATTTATTCAAAATATTTTATACACAATTAACTGTGCGGGCTTAAATTCCATTAACGTAACAAAACCTCAATTTACGTTATATTCTGTTTTAAAAGTTGTTTGGATGTAGTTGGGCTTTAGACTTCTGTCATGATGCCAGTTAAAATAGGAGTGTGGACTAATAAATCCAAGAAGTTTTTGAAAATGAATTACTTTCGACAAAAATACTGAAATCTTTAAATTATGAAATCAAAGCACAAATACTGAACGTTTTCGAAAAAAATATTCCAGGTATACGGAAATTCGACAATAATATAAATTTGGACACCGTGTGGTGAAGAATGTGCCGTACCTATCTCGATTGATTGATATGATATACTTTACATTTTATCACTGAGAGTTCCAAATTTTTTTAATCCATAGTATATTATGTTGATGTTTCTCAAGCTCAATGCCCGAAAGTTTTGAGTTAAATATATTTTTTTTGATTAGTACAAAATTACCCCACAACCTTACCTCATGCATTCAGCATCCAACTTACCCTCAGTTTTTCCACAATCCACACGAACCACGTGGTAATCAGGTTCATCGGCGACGGGGCCGTCGAAGTTCGATGCATATTCCGGATCAGCTTCGACAGACCGTACTTCCACTCGATGTCGGATTGGGCCTGGCGCGTTAACCCGTTTTAAATCGCGCACGGTAACACAACAACGCAACGCAGAAGAAGAAAAATCGAGAACAAAACAAGCAAAAAACCGCTTAAGCATTAAGGCGACTAAGCATTTAGAAGGAAATTCAATGGAAATGTAAAAGTTATAAAACAATAACAAGAACAGGGAACAAACTCTGAACTGAACATGAAACAGAACAATGAAAGGGCAATTTATTTGGTCATATAACGCACACCCACCAGGCCACTGACGGATCGGAACAGACTCTGGGTCACTGATGGAAACGATGATCCGGCATCGATTTCAGCAGGACCCTCACTCGGAATCATTCAAACCCGTCATTGATCCCTCTTCGGATTGAGAAAGAACGGTCAAAACAGTAAGTTAGAGTAGGGAAAAACGTGACTGTGAAAATCGAAGACAGAGATGGGTAGAAGCCCGAAAGATGGGTGTGCGCCCTTACCAGAATAAACTACAAACTTGAGTTCACCAATGGATCTAAAGAAACATATGGGAGGTGGTGCATTGCTCAGTGTATACTATATTAGGAGAAAAAATGGACGCAATTCAGCCGCGATCGAACGACTTATGAATAATATGCTATTTGAAGAAAGGAATTACAAACAATCGAGTGGTAGCTATCTTGTTCCTGTAAAACATTAGTCATATTGCCCATTCTGCCCGCTTTCTTCTACTTTTATGAAAAACTCATATATTTTGGATAATATTGTGAAAAAAATGAAAAAGTTCAAACAACATTGCTGGCTTGTACGAAAAAGATCAAATAATCATTAGATTTACATCGAATCAAATTGTCATCAAAACGGTCGAAGAATAAACAACAAAGCGAGAGTGCTCACAACCGTTTGTCCCTACTTTTGCGGATTGGGATACAATCAAAAGAAAAATTGTCATGACTATCACAAGGGACAACATTGTTGCAACTTTTTAAGTTCATGATTAATCAGTTTTTAAACACAAAATCAAATTTGTTCTATGGATGCTGTTCGATAATGTTGCAATGTTTACCAAGACGGAGAAGGTTCTCGAAAGTTGCAATGCAAAGCCTAGCAAATTGTTGCGCATGCGATGAGCGATTATTGTCAGAGTCTGTCCAAGTGGTGACTGTTGTGGTCCAACTGTTGTTGCTGAACAAAATTGTTGCAACAAGAATAGGAGAGAACAATGTCTTTGTTGCTGCTTGTTGGTTGACAATTGATTCATTGATTTACACTTATAAAAGATGATCTCACTATTAGACATTACATTTTACCCACTTTACCCTAAATGGCCGTCCATTAATTTCGAAAGAGGTTTTTTGATTTGCATACAAAAAATCCTACTATGGGGGGATGAGGGTTGAAAAACCGTTAGAATAGTCTTACGATATTAATGAACAACCTCGTAACATAAAAATAGGGAAGATGTGCCGGTATGCGCCATAGTACCAGTATTCGTCACTCCGAATTATATACCTTATTACAACACAAATGAGCAAAAATCGTTAAGTATTCGTCAAATTGCTTTCAGATACGAAAATATTCTTGGAGACCTAAATTTCCTCAAAATTTTGCTAATTATTACGCCATGGTTTTCCTGATTCGCCATCATCCATATGAATTAACGTAGCTGGCGAATTCAGAAGCTAATATAAAAAACATGACATATACTGGTGCAAGTGATCGAGTATTCACCACCTCAAAAAATATGATTGACGAGTACCGACCAAATAAGGTACTGTCTTGCCCCTTGTCTTATTGAAGCAACTATCTCCTCTATACCTAGTCCTCCCTGTTAGTAGAAAAATGGAGAAATTGTTCGTCATTTCATGCAAATTTGTTTAGATAATATTGGATAATGGGCTTTTAATAACGGTTTTACTTTTTCGGTTCCGAAAACTAAATTTATTATATTTTCACCTTAAGTGTAAATTTATATCTAAATGGGTTTTAAATTGAACAGGTATATGATTATAAATATCTTGGCATTTGGTATGACTCCAAATTGAACTGGAACTCGCATATTACATACATTCAAAAAGTTTGTTCAAAAAGAATTAATTTTCTTGGTACTATTACAGGTACTTGGTGGGGAGCTCATCCTTCTGATATGATTACTCTTTGCAAAACTACAATACGTTCTGTTTTGGAATATGGATGTTTTACTTTTGGTTGTGCTACTCAAACTTATTTTTCAACACTTGAAAAAATCCAAATTCGCTGCTTAAGAATTTGTTTGAAATTAATGAATTCCACTAATACAAAATCTGTTGAAGTTTTAGCTGGCGTGGTTCCACTTAAATTCCGTTACGATGAATCAAATTCTAAATTTCTTATTCAATGCTTCAGTAATAATCATCCAATAAATGGAATTTTGAAAGATATACATGAAATAAATCGCACTTGTAAATTATTGAACTCATTTAATTATATTTTTACACAAAATATTGTTCCATTTGTTTCAAATATTTTTTATGATTGTTACATAAATATCCACTCTTTCCATCCATTGATTGATTTATCTTTACAAATGGAATTGAAACAAATTCCAAATTATACACATCATCATTTTTTCAAAATTATTATTGGAACGTAAATTTAATGAATTTGATAGAAAGCAAATATTTTATACGGATGGATCGCTAATTAATAATTGTGCTGGTTTTGGTGTGTATCATGTAGATGCCACTCATTTTTTCAGATTGCAATCCCCTTGATCCATTTTTGTTGCGGAATTGATCGCTTTATATTTTACATGTAACCTTATAGAGCAGTACTCTCAAAATGTTTATATCATATGTACTGATAACATGAGTTGCATAAATGCTACTAAATCTACTAATTTCAATTATAAAACACACCATTTATTATTGTTGTTGAGAAGTTTGTTGTATAATTTACATAATCGAGGATTCTTTATTAAATTTTTCTGGGCTCCAGCTCATTGTCAAAAATATGGTAATGAACAAGCTGATTATTTAGCTAAGATGGGTGCAACTCGTGGTATTATTTTCCATCGTGATATTTTCTATTCAGAATATTTTGCAAAATTGAAAAGAATCACAATGGACTTCTGGCAAATTGATTGGGATTCTAGTGATAAAGGTAGTTGGTGTCATTCTATTTGTCCAATTGTGCATAAAAATCCCTGGTTCATGTATTTATCTGTTGGTAGAAATTTTATTTGCCTTTTTTCCAGAATTATTTCCAATCATTATATTTGTAATAGTCATTTATATCGCATTAATATTATAGATTCTAATTTATGTGACTGTGGCGAGTCTTATCAAGATTTAGATCACATTATTTTTCATTGCAAGAATTAGGGGAAGATGGGGTAAGAGCGCCCGCCGGGGTAAGACGGACCACCTTCAGTTTGGCATGAAAATGGCAATTTTCTTAAAAGATCACCAAGCACTATCCATAAACACAAGATTTTTGACATTCCGTGTGTGATATTTACATCAAATTTTTCATAACAAATGTCAAAAACAAAGTTTCTGCTCGGCGATATTGAATTTGATCTAAATTTACCAGATGCTAACTTAAGGATTTCGGAAGGGATTTTTTTGGAAACACATAACAAATTACCCGTCCATGCTTTAACAGAAATGTGAAATATGCTTCGGTGAAGTGAAATATGAATTGTAAATATTAAGCTTTGAAATAAGGCCATAGTTGTGAAAAATGCGCAAGTGGGATAAAACCGACCACTGTTGACGGGGTAAGACCCCCACCCCTAATATACACAATAACTGTATAAATCATTTTTACGAGTTTTAACTACGTTGTACATTACAGTTTAAGTGAAATGTAATCAATTTTGTGAAAAATACAAGCCAAATCCGCATATTTTTTCTAGAATATGGGTGTTTGAAGGTAATAATAAGTAGGGTAAGTGTTCCCTTAGTTGATGGTGTTCCTATAGTTGCGGTAGTGTCGTTTTCACTGATTTTATTACCTTAGCCACAGAACCGACACTGGCAATCGACGTATTGGCTTGTTGATACACGGAATACTTGAAAAGAGCGTTCAAATTGCTTAAAAACTGATAAAATATCACTAAAAAAGCTAAAATTGTTTTTGCTTGTACCAATAGTTGCGGTAAAATGTTCCTATAGTGGAGGATCCCATAAGAAAACCACGGATACCGCAACTATAGGAACACAAATTAAAAATATACCGCAACTAAAGGAACAGTGTACCAATGGTGGAGGTATTATTTTTCACTGACATGCCGTGGATTACTGCGATGAAATTATTTTTCTCATTAAGTCAATGGTCGTTACTTCCCGTTACAACATCAACATGTACATTAATTGCACTTCTTGAATTTAAGTGGTTAAATGAAATTCAATCGTGCTTAGTACCTCCACTATTGGTACATCTACCCTATATATTTAAGTTTTATGAAATAATTAATCCTAAAAATGATTAAATATCCACGTTTATCAATGTGGGATTCATAAAACATTATACTTTTTAGAATCATAGGGAACTTATATATTTTTTTCGCAAAATTATGTATGAAAATCGTGGTGGTCGCTCTTACCCCGTGGGTGGGCGGTTTTACCCCGTCGCTAAAAATAATCGTGATAAGACATCACTTTCTAAAGCTTCAAGAAATAAATATTTTTTAGAAGTACAACACCTGTGATATTTTTTGATCATGCCTAAGGCTACAAAAAACGACATGCTATGTCATAAAGGATTTATTGATTCTTGATCTTGACATATGAATTAAATTGCTCAGGCGGACGGTCTAACCCCGTCTTCCCCTATGTTTTACCTAGAAAGAAAACACTGCGGAACACGTTTTTGTCTCCAGCACCAATATACCACTAATCACTTATTATTATTATTATCGGACAATTTGGGCCGAAGGTTCTCCGATTTGTATGAAATATTCACCAGAGGTAGAGCTCGTGGATACATGTCATACAGTCTCAATACTAAAGGTTACAAATAAAGGACATACAAAACACCCAACAGACCAATGGAGAGTGTTCCGATTGACGAAAAGCTTCTTCTTACTGGAAAGGGAAAGATTGTTTACTGCGTTACACTTACAATGCGTGTAAATTACTGCTGCCGTTAGCGCACGGTTATGAGGCCCACAATAGAACACATTTTCCTATGGGAAGCGCGCGGGTGGTCATCGGTTTTTCAATTGTGTCGCCCAGACGGTAAAAGATACCACTTTGGCGTCTTTGAACGAAAGTTAGAGTATAGATTGATGAAACAAAAAAAAAATAAAATTTTCCATGGTACAGACGATAGTTTTTTCGCTATTTTTCCTACCATTTCCTACCATTGTAAAAAAATTTCCGGGAAATGATTTTGTTTTTATATTTTTAATAGATTGCTGAGGAAATTTCCTTTCGATTTCACTAAAAACTTTTGTTCTACAATGCATAGTGCAGGAGATATGAATTTTTAAAGTTTGAGGTATATAAGGATATCGTGAAAATTCATCTAGAGTTTCCCGAGAAAATAGGCCACTATAATTTTTTTGAATTTCACTTTTAGTCATGTATCTACGAGCTTTACCTCTGCTGAAAATTTCATAAAAATCGGAGAACCTCCGGCCCAAACCTGTCCGATAATTGAAAATTTAATTATTTTTTTGTTAAAACCAATAAATAAATACATAAGACCACTAAGTTTCAAAAAACTTTCACCAAAAATTCGGCATGCGAGGGCTAAATCTTCATGAATCCATGTGATTCCATGTGACCATGTGGCCATCTGAAAGTTATGAGATTTTCTTTTCTATCTTACTGCTAGGTTTATTACTCACAAAATGTTTGCATTTTGTTTCTCTGAACAAGACCAGGATCATGTTTCGACCACAGTTGGTCCAATTATGGTGCAAAACACTCTTATATGGGGTCATCTAAAAATGATGTCCATCATGGGAGAGGGGGGTCAATAGTGCAAGGTCAAGAAATTCCGAAAAACGATGGACGTCATATTTGAATCGTCCCTATGTTCAACATATTATTTTTTTGTCATGCTTGTATGGTACAAAAAACATGTTCAAAATAATTACTGTTGAAGTTCAAATTCAAGGTCACGTCAATACGTCAACTTTAACCTTATTTCAAAAAGTTTCAATTCTTCAAAAATGCTTTATTGGACCATGTTTTGTACATATTTTATCGATGTCCAGTGTTGGGTGCTGCCTGGCACTGGACGATCTTCTCCTTATTTCTGATGTTTAAAGGATAGTAAACAAAATTAGATACTATTTGACCAGAAATAGACAATAAGCTTATCATCGTGAACACCACATGATTATTCGATCTTTTCTGTAAGAACCAGTAATATTTTTGATCATTTTTCTCGACAATATTAGGTACTTAAAATATATGAGTTTTTCACATATATAGTAGAAATTAGGAAAAATGGGACACTTACCTATGCATTTCAGAAAAAGGATGGGCGCCACTCGATTCTTCGTATTTTTTGTTGACGACAGCCTTTTTCATGAGCCGTTCGATCCCGGCTGAATTGCGTCCCTTTCCCCCCAACATAGTACACTGTGCATTTGGGGGGCTTTACCAATTCGTGCGATATTCGGAATTATATGGGGAAGGGATTCTATGTTTCTTCTTTAGTCATATGATACCTGAATTCTCTGGTACGTATCAGACATCATAGCAATGAGCAGATTGATAAGGACAACTACCGATACCAACATGTAAATGCCGAACACAATTTTGAACAAGTACTCGGTCCAATAGGGCTGCGTTCTCGGGGTATTCGTGGTCATTTTATCAATTTGTGTTTGATCGGTGGTGGTTTGACCAAATACAGCGAAAAAGAGCAGTTCAAAGGACAGAATCGGATTCATGCGCACTGTAGTTAGTTAGTTGTTAGTTGTGGGCATCGGGCGGAGGCAGCGGCGTATGGTAGGTGTGAACAGCAGGAGGGGCGTTTCAGCGCAGTGGTGGCAATTTGTGAGGGGCGGGGCCGGTCGACGTTTCGCATATGGTTATTGGTCGGATCCGGCGGCCGATGAGGTTTTTTTTGGATTTGTCCGATTGGTATTGATTTTGCACGTTCGGTTCCAATTGGTCATTTTGTTTTGACATGTTCGACACACACGACATATACACGAAGATGGGAGGGAAAGAAAAGAAAAAAAGAACAGCATTTAGCAACCCAGAGCACGACTAACCTGAATGCGTTGATAGGTATCCGACATCATCGCGATAAGAAGATTAATTAGTACAACTACGGAGACTAACATATAAATGCCAAAAACTATTTTGAAGAGATTTTCCGTCCATTCGGGACGCGTAGACCGCTGGGAGTTGATGTCGTCCGGTGAGGTCTGGCCGAAGACGGCGAAGAACAGGCGCTCGAAGGCGATGATTGGCGTCATCGGGACTGCGTTGTTGGCGTTGGCATTATCCGAGAGGGGGGTGGGATAGGAAAATCATGTTAGATGGACTGAACCCAACTGGGGGGCATGCTCTGTCCTAACACCTATTCTGATCGGGATTCCAATTCGTTGGTTGCACTGGTTGTTGATGTTGTAGTAGTTGTTGTTGTTGATGTTGGTGATTGTAGAGGTCTGTTGTTGTATTTTGTGTTGATGAAGGCAGCATTCGATGCCTTTGGTTGGCTCAACAAGTCAGTTGATTGAAAGCAAGCATGCAGTATTGAAATAACTACTAGTAATAAGCATTGTAAGTGAAATGAATGGTTTCAGGAGGATAAGACATGATTAAATAATCAGCTGTGACTGGAGATGAACCAGCCGTGGTCTGAAAATCTCCCTAATAAAGGTAATAATAATCAGCTGTGAAGAATTACTAATATTTACAACGGCTTTTTCTCTACCAGGGTAAAATTCCTATAACCTAAAATTCTGCAACTATTATTCAGCGAAGATTTAATGGGTTGGTATATCAATCTACTTAAAGTTTCATGAACTATTATTTGGTTTGTCGATGACAGCTTGAGATCTCTTACAGGAAAATACAGATAACTGGTTCGTCTTCAGAGAAGTTTCCAACCAAACCATCAAAATTTAAAAACATGAATTGTTACAATCCCTCAGAGTTAATAAAATGCAATCTTTACACAATTCAAAATAATTATCTTGGTAATTCTTGTGAAATGTTTGTCAAATTTCTTAGTTGCATTCGATAACATAGGTGAAACATAAGAATTATTTTTGCGAGCCATTAACTTGGCTTATTATTGGCTCACGTCCTTCTAAGAGGTCGTGATATACCCAACCATTATTTAATGCAAATTTAAACATTCTCGAAGCTTATAACGTGCTACGCCAAGACATTCAGCAGTATTTTATGCCATCCTTCAACCAACAAACATGGTGAATCTGTGAGTTATTGGACAGATCTGAATCTTTGGATGACATTTTTTTCAGCCATTCTGTCGAAAAAAAATTATACAGCTTACCTATACTGCCCATGTTCCCAAGGTTGCACCATTGACAATTGAAGCACAAATTTCAAGGTAGAATGCAGGAGAGAGATAGACTTTTGTACAGAGCCCAAATGCGCAGCTAAACAAATCAGATTGTATAGGAGCAGGAAAGTTATTGATGCTGGCACTTATTCTACAACCTTAGGTCCTTAGGTTGCTAATTTTTACTTTGTTGGATTACAGCTTAGTGAAAGCAGAAAAAGCTAGCTATGTGGCTGAAAGACTTTGGCATTATAGATATGTTAACGCTAATCGTACAATTTTTTCAACTGTTGAAGAGCAGAAAACAAATAATCGAGACCTAAAATTGTGGGTTAGGTTTGGATTTAGCGTTGTAAGTTATGGTAAAGATTATTATTTAAAACTAGTGGGCCCGGCAAACTTCGTCTTGCCATCAAGTAGGCTGTTGAAAAATGCTTTGGATCGTCCCATACAAAATGACAGTTTCGTTCACGATCGTTTTTCCGACTTTCCCAGTAAATATCCTGGGATTTTTATACACACAAACACGTCGGAACACTTGACGAACAAAACGGAAAAATAATCATTCAAATCGGTTGACCCGTTTGGAAGCCATTTCGTGACATACAAACACCACTCCATTTTTATTTATATAGATATTCGGGAAGAAATTTGGCAGAGCACCATTCGAAGATTTTGTAAAATCGTCGACTAAAAGGTCGTACGATTGATTGATTACACCGCCTTCAAAAACTTCTAGCACAGCCTTCACCAGTACACACCTGCCCATCAACAAATCAGACAGAATCATCGTAGGTATAACATCAACTCTAACCAATATCTGATGATCCACTGTAATCAACGTCATGAACTATGTTTGGTACCAACGGTCACCTCGTTATGACCTTAACCTGCTATTAGCAGGCTGCAGACTGCACGTGTGGTCTTGTTGCAGCAAGCGAAACTTCTGAACTTAGAATGTTATGAACTGAAATAGAGCAGACCCATATCGTTAAGAAGAAAAAAAACCGTCTAAAGTAATCCTATGCAAGGGTAAGAGGAAGCTGCATCAAGTTGAGTTATACATGGATAAGCATGGGATATCTTGACGGGCGTTTGTTAGGTTATTGAAAGTTGGAAGCAACACTTCTATTAACACCTGAACGGTGCTGAGAGCCCAAACCATGAGGGTCAAGATACCGGAGAAGTGGCGAGTGTGGCGTAAGGAGAGTTGGCAGAAGTCGCGTCAAATAAGGCACCGGTACCCAAACGGTATTCCGAATGTTTCCCAAAAAGTGTCAGTCAATGCGGATCCGGACATGTTCAGAACCATAATTCAACGCTGCATAGATCAAGAAATCAAATTGAATTGAATTACTTTTTATGGAAGGGTTTCTCTGTCGTAGGCAGGTTCTTCCCTGGTCAGGTTTTAAAAACAGAACTAGCCTGAAAAAAAACTACAGAAATGTTGAGTTTAACGTAAGTACACAGAGTTTTTAATATGGCACGAATTCAAACAAACAATGAGCTAGAAACACAATATATACCCGTTTCGTATGTGACTAACTTTCAGAGCGGACAGCGATCCGACAAGTTAAAAACTTCTACAAAACATGCATATCAAATCTTATAAACTAAACCAGCGTCCTTTATGAACGAGATAAGCGCCTCCATTGAAGAGAGGTCGTCCTGCAGGGCTTCTCCAATACTACCAGAAATCCCATACATCTGTCTGGGGTCATCAAAGGCTGAACAGTTCCAGATAAAATACTCAACCGTGTTACCCGTGTCACATATCTCATAGGACCTCATAGGTCCAATGGAAGGGTTTCTAACGTAATTGTGGGAAACTCTTGTGTAGCCAGTTCTCAACCGAGTCTTTGGTCTTTCATTGACCTCAGGTCTGTCCAAGCATCAGTGCTACGTTTGATTTTTCGCTGGTAGGCCCCTCGTGAGTTCGCCCACTCTGCCTGCCATGTCTGGCGTATGATTGATTTCACCCACCGTCGAATATCGGCAAGGAGCTGCAAGGAGGGCCGGATCATAATAGGAAGTTTGCAGTTGCGTTACCAGGAACACCGCAATGTCCAGGGACCCACATTATGGTGGCGTCATACGGAGCCTTTTCATTATCTCCTGAATCCACGTATGACGAAGGGCTTTGGATTGGAGCGCTGTGAAGCAGCTTGGTGAGTCGGTAATGATGACTATCGGGCTAGTAGTTGGTGCAAATGACTGGATAATGCGTACCATTGGTAATTCGCGTACCTGCAGGTATAAAATAGACCCCATTTGTGGTCCTTAGCCTCTTGTCCAGTAACTCCTATCCCAACCTCCGCATGGTGCCGCCTGGGGTACGAGTAACCGTAGGGAAGATCGGATAACCAACCCTGGTGGGACCTTGGTCGTATGCTGACAGGGTGAATGCTCTTCTGAGGGTGTAGCTTATCAGAGCGTCTGTTCTCCAAGTTAGCGGCGGCTCAAAACAGCGTCTGTTCTCCATGTTAGGAGAGGCTGATCATCGTCCTATTGACAGCATGGGACTCTAAACAGTGCTGTGTACGATGATCCTCCGGCGAGACAAGGGGTTGGTGCATGCCTTACAAGCCAGCCGTAAAAATCATCAGTACAGGAAGCATCGGAACAATCGGCATAGACCCAGGCATCAAAAGTAGGTGCAGTAGCGACATATAAAAAAGCAGCTGCTTTAGAGGAGAAGATTAAGCACTATCCAGGGAGGCTGAGGCTGGCTGATAGATTTTCATACATTATAACTATTCCAACACCTCGTACGGAGAGTGATCCATCAGTGTATCGTCGCTGGTGTGCTGAGTAGTCTCTCCGTAGAATCTCGGCGACGATTTTTCGCAACCGAATGGATGAGTTCCCTGTCCTGAAGCTCTTTTTAATTCTGTCATCAAATTTAAGATTTGAACTGCGCCAGTCTCGCTCCCCACACCAATATGTTTTGGCAAATGGTGGGAGATGCAAGCCGGTGGCGTTCTCAAACAGATGGTCTGCTACGTCCATGAGGCGAGTTCTGCGGTTTCCCACGGTTCTCTCTGCAATGGCGGCTGCTTTCGTGCAGAGAGTCACGACGACGTGGAAGCAAAATGGAAGGAGTCCGGCTTCCACACATGAAGGGTCAGCCGGAATTGCACGGAGAAGCCCCAAGACAATTCGAAAATTTCAGCTGTAGATCGAGGATAGCGCGTCGATGAGGTTGTTCATAGCCAGATACGTGATTTCCAATCTGTACAGCAGGCGACTATCGATGATGGCAGCGGCTATACGGAATCGGATATTCTGGTTATTGCTGTAAGGAGGTCCTTATCTCAATAAATTAAGACGACTTGGCAGTTGGCCCTGGCTCCTTCATAGTGGGGCTTGAAGGTCAGGTCCCAGTCGATGGTGACACCGAGGATTCTTGCCGTCTTACGGACAGGGATGGCTTGGTTGTTGATGGTGATCACTGTTATGAGGATCCCAATCAACGCACCAGCTGACAATATTTCCGCATGGTAGGTAGACATATGCCACAGATATTGTTGTGCTTCCCTGAATTTTTACCCTGACAACTGGAAGTTGGGAGCCGATATTGAAGAAAGTAGACGGAATCAACTTGAGCACCACGAGGGCGACGGAATGGCGGAAGTTGCTTCAGCGCTTAAGGTTCCAGGATCCAAGGGGATTCGCTTCTTGTGAGGATTTCAAGGTGAGCTCCGCCAGATTGTTAAAGAACCCGTTCATGCACAGCAAAAAAATCTTAAATTAACATGGCACGTAAACTTTCATGATTGTCATGTGAATCGAATTATCATTTGATATTAAACGATAAATAATGTAAACTGCCTCATTGCATTCAGGAATGCTTGCAAACTTGAGTGAAACTGAAACATTTCATGATCTTGCATCCAACATTCGCCAATGTTGCATGCTTACTTGCACCTTGAAAGTGAAATTGAAAACAAGATCGCTCAGTTTACATGATTCCACGTTGAATATTCTGCCAAAAATAATGCACATGGATGGATCGACGGCGTGTCATTCCATGTGCATTATTTATGATTGAATTTTCAGTGGGAAAATCATGTAAATCGAGCCGTTTTGCAAGCAACATTCTTTGAGAGAAGGCGTTTCGCGATCAATATTAAGGAATTTGGTAACAATGTTGTATATAATAGATGTGTTCATAGGTTTTATCATTGAATAAAACATGAGAGATGGCTTTACATGATTGAAACTAAAACAACGTTACGTGTAAATCTAAGATTTTTTTGGTGTGTGTGCCACTGCAGGCAAAATCTCGCTGGTGCTGGAGTGGGGTGACTTCTGCTTTCGCTCGGAGTTTGATTGAGTTAGTGGACGGTGTTAGTGCAACGGATGGACCACATTCCTACCAGCGGTAGATCTTGAGGGTGAACTAACAATAAGTGGCAGTTGAATGGCCCAAGTAGCACACGAAACATCTTCCAAAGAGATGCTTTCCAAAAATGGTTTCAATCGCATATCAATAAGAGCATCTGTAACTTACCTGGTTCTAGTTCGGTTGCATATCAATATTAGGGCTCATAAAGTTTCATTGTCATTCCAATGAACATGCATTTCACTCCTTGTTTGACGTTTAACGTTTTTGAAACGACAAGATTTGCTGCAAATGTCCTTTGCAAATAGCAATGAAGTCAAGTTTATCAAGATGTTTTCAGCAACTTTTCAAACAAACTCTTGAAACTTCTCCCAAAATGCCGTTTCTAATGTTATGTTTCAAACTACTTTCATTTAAAGCATCCGCAACTTGCATTCAATTTTCGTTCCCATACCCACAACTCAAGAAGATGCATCCCAGTTGCGAGATAGTTGCACACAACTACGTGTATGACAGCTAGAAGTTTGTTTGTTTCCATCCAGTTGCAATATGGTTAAATTGCACCTTACGAATCATCTAACAACGAAAACATGTTCTGGCAACAGTTTGTTTGTTTGAAAGGTGTTTCTCATTTGTTGCGTGGACGTTTTTGCGAAAAGTTTAGATTATTTCAGGCGTGGTCTAATTTTGCAGGTAATGAACTTGTATTCCGAAAGGTGCAGTAGAGTTATAAGCAACAAGTTTTGATTAATGGGCCATGTGGTCGCTTTTATAGTGCATTAGTGAAGCAATTATTCGAAGAGCTGGTGGAGTAGTGAGTAGAAGAAAGGATTGGTGATCTTGAGGTCGAAAGTTCGATTCTCGTTCATCGTTTTGTTTTCATTTTTTTTTCTTCTAAGCATTTTGCAACAAATAAGCAAATTCGATATAACTTAAATATGTTGCAAACAGACTCCGCCTCTTGCGCTTTTTGAGTTGCTATTCAGTGCAATTGTAAGTTATATTTTCAACAATTGACAACTCTGATTAGTTTAAAGAGATAATTTTGTTCCTGAGCTGAAACAAACTGTGCTGCTTGGGGGGGATCGGATGGTATTTCGGTATCGCTCTCGGTGTACTAACAAGACAGAGCTCAGATGGCAGGAATGTCCCGACAATATGAAAAAAGGGGATTGCAAAGGGAGACAATTGAATTGCTGTGACTAAGACCTTGCGTGATTCTGTGTTTGGAGGTAGCTTCACTTCCTGCGTTGTCCTTCAGAGTGGCGGGTAGACCCGAGTACCGTAAAACGGGGTAACTTTGATAATGCGGGTAACTTTGATAGTGCGAGACCCACGACATACTTAACGAAATAACAAAGTTTCTATTAATCACTTAAGCAAAACGAATGTAAAAGTAAATAATATTAGTATGACACTTCATGTCAAAGCTATTTTCGTTGAAATCAAGTACATTTGAGGATTTATATGCAAATATTAAAAATGTATAAGATTTTAGCATTTTTGAAACGCTCACAAACAATCTGTTCTACGATCACTAATTGATGAAGTCATAATGAGTTCGTCGCTTATCCTTGACAGCCTAGTTGTAGTAGAACATGAATTCGAAAACCATTTTTACAGACTGGGACCATTTTTGTAATCTAATTCAGAAATTTCCATATAGCGTTAAACGCCTAGAGGTATGCAACGCCCTATAAATGTTCCGTAATTGATTCAATTTTGTTCGATTTATACTCCATTATCAAAGTTACCCCAAAACAGAAAACCGACTTTCGATTATATGAAAAATTACATATCCATTCAGAATAAATCTTTTGGCAATCTATCAACTGCAATCGATAGTTAGGATACCAGTACTTGTTTTAAAAATATAAATTATAATTCTTTGAATCAGCATGCCTAAATATTGAAGTTTATTTTTTAAAACACTATCAAAGTTACCCCGTTTTACGGTACTTCAAGTTTCAATCCTGGGACCAATGTTATGAAGTGCGATGTACGATGAGGTACTGAGGCTGTCCCTTTCAACGGGTGTTAAGATTGTTGGCTTCGCAGACCACTAGTCTATGGCGGAAGTATAGCTTACAGCAGTTCCTTCTATCACCATAGTAGTGGAATGGATGAAATCTAGGAAACTAGGACTGGCCCGTCACAATACTGAGGTGGTAGTGGTCAATAACAGCACGTTCGAGCAACGTGCGCTTATCTCGGTCGGTGATTGCACCATAGAGTCCAAGATATTTCTTAGGCATCTTAGGGTAATGATCGATGACAGCTTGTTGTAAAAAGGGTATCTACGGCTTAAGCGGCGCTTTCGAGGTTGATGTGTAACAGCTTTGCTGTAATTGCCACGCAGGAAAAAAATACGTTGCTGGATTCATGAACAAAAAGCAGGCTTTGGAACAGTTAACGATCATTGACACACGAGCCATAATTTCATACCATTTAACCGCCTGCATTCATACAATACGCATGACATTTATCGTTCGTGGAAGATAACGAGCCATAAACGAAAACTAGACAGACACACAACAACCTAGAGGTTGTGGACTCGAAGATTTAGGTAGTTCAAATTGAACACAATCTTTTCCACGAGTGCTCACCATTGTGTGTTTGCTTGTCTCGTAGGAAACTACATTCAAAATGCACACTTAAAATACTTCACACAAAGCTCCATCCGTTCAATGCAGGAAATGAACCCAATGAATAGACTTATTCAGAAAGTCCTGGCCGTATGTTAGTTAGGAACATATTTTGAACAGTTGTACAAAACTTATACATAATTTGGACCAAACACAACAATTCTTTAACAGTTGGCTGTCTTTGTGTTACATACATTGTACAACAAGCGTGTCGAAATCACGACCGTAACTTTCCAGGCGTACTCAGATAATTTTTATGAAAGATTGAGTTTGACAGAAGCCTGGCTGCTTGTGGATTTTCCGTTCGCATCTCCCAGACAACAACCACTGTTTGGCGCCGATCACTGTCTGTCACTACTTATAACATTCGCTAACCCGCTCTCATTCTGATCATGAAACAGAGGCGAATATTTTCCGTTTTCTGTGCTATGTTTGCAACCAAAGGGGTTTTCATTGGATTATAATTGAGTTGGTAAAGGCTGAATTTCCAGAAAATATGAAAGTTATTACCAATTTTATGTAAACATAAATCACCAAAATGGCTCGATACTGTTTCAGTCTGTGAGAGTTGCTGCTCTTGAACGCTCTCGTGCCACGTACCAAACGAGAGAGACAAAAAGTCATGAATTCATAAAATTTTATGTTTCAAGATATCATGACTAAAAGTCATGAAATCGTGACTATTATGCAAGAATGCGTATAATTAGGGCGTTACACAAATCCACTTTCTTCACCATAGTCAACGTGTCTCATGGCGATCGGTAATGTTTTCTAGTGAAATTATAAAACAAGTTTTGTTTTTGAAAAAGTTCAAATTCTTCGAAACCTTGTCATCATATCGATTGCATCCTTGGCGAAATTTCCGTGGGTTCCCACATTGTTTCACGACACAATTAAGGGGTCGTCC
Source organism: Aedes aegypti (assembly GCF_002204515.2). Classification (NCBI taxonomy): domain Eukaryota; kingdom Metazoa; phylum Arthropoda; class Insecta; order Diptera; family Culicidae; genus Aedes; species Aedes aegypti. The sequence goes on from NC_035108.1 coordinate 347,353,281, forward strand.
ATAAATGACGTAGCTTTTTAGGGGGGAGGGGGGTCTTCACGAATTTGTGACGAGGGGGAGGGAGGGGTCCTAGCTAGTGGACGTAGCATTTTGAATCAAGTCCGTTAAAAGAAAGGCGCTGAGAAAAATTGCATACAATTATTTTTTTATGACACTTCTTTTTTTTTACTCATAAACTTGGCTTATAAAATTATGATTAAGCTTAAAAACATTAATATGACAAGATTGAAAAAAATATCTATGAAACTGCAATCAAACAGATGTTTTGAAGCTTTAAATAATTATGTGAATATTATATTATATTCGTGTCCAAATTAATAAATTTATAAATAAACGAAATAAGTTTAATGAATTGATTAAAAATCAATGCTCTAACTACTTGGATTACATATTTTGCCATTTGTTAACATGACATAAAGTCAACCGTTTTAGTTTTAATTCCTTCAAGAAAATAAAATATGCTCTTCTTGGCAAATATTACATTTAAAGCAAGATATTTATTCCGTGAATTATGCCTTCAATGTTGCAGGAGATCTCCACCCAATCAACTCATCGTTTGTTTTGATATATCAATGCTCTTGATGGAATAGCCTGAATATCAATGAGAATAATAGATTCAAGTGTTAATAAAATTGCCCTATCATTAAATTTTGGTAATAACTCGGTAATTTATAAGATCAATTCAGTATGGAAACGATAAGAAAAATCAACTGAAATATTAATAGAGATTATTGTATTTGTATAATAATCGCTAAAATTTTCTAAACATTCCAAATATTTCAAGTTTAATCTTTTATGTATTTGGCCACTGTTTGCTAAAAATGATTTGAAATTGGATAATATTAACGATGATTCATTTCAAATTAATATATTTTCTTGATCATCTTCATTGAAGTCTATTTCCTAACAACGAATAATTAAAAAAATAAACAATCTTCTTATGTAACGAAATTTTTGTTCAATATATTATAAAATATATTGGTCCCTAACTCGACAGTAACGAGCTTCATCAATCCAATATTTTTTTTTTCACGTTTTTTATAGTAAACATGTTTTTTATGGGGCCCAGATAGCCGTAGCGGTAAACGCGCAGCTATTAGCATGACCATGCTGAGGGTCGTGGGTTCTAATCCCACTGCACTAGTTTTCACTGTAAATGAGAAGTATGACGTTTGATTTCAAGATATCCTATCTTAGGCAATATCACCATTAGCCAAACCGAATATATCATTGCGTAAAAGACCTGAAAATTGTCACTCAGCCCTGAAAAATGGCGTATTTAAAAAATACACGTTATTAAAAGCTGCATACTTTTAATTTTTCAAAATTTTACGGAACATATTTTGTAGTCAAGGAAAGCAGTGCCACGTGTCAGTTACCATGGATTTGATAGCTATTAAGTTACTCTTTTATATGTAAGCTAAAAATGTTGCCCCAATTTGCCCCTGTAAATGTTAGAGGAAGGTGAAATAGTCAATTTTTCAACATAAAATATCATATAACTCCGAAAATATAAGAGATACATTTTTTATGTCTTCTGAAGAAATGCATATTTTATTAATTAAAACAACTTTGTAGAACATGTGAAAAATCTCAAAAATACTCAGAAAGAGATATAACGAAAAAACTAGTTTTAAGGGGTCGTTCACAAAAAATGACCCATATCTCTTAAAATTCAATAGATAGAGCAAAAGTGTCTTCAGCAAATTTTCATGTAGTGAAATTATCTACAACTTTGCCGAAGACACCATTGCTGTATCTCCACTTTTGCAAAAAAGTGAAAATCTATCTCACTGCTAGGTGGATTCATCACAAAAATAATTCTTTCTTAAGAAGGGCTTCAACATCCCGAACAACTTCTCTGAAGACACCATACCTCTAAAACCAACTTTTCTGGTGCAAAACATTTTCGATCACGAATTTAGGCCCTTGGAAGCACTGTGCACTGGTCGAGGATCTTTTCGTAAAGGAAATTTTCTCGATTCCCAGGGCATAGAGTGTCTTCGTACCTGCCGCACGATATACACATGCAAAAATGGTCAATCGGCAAAGAAATCTCTCAGTTAATAACTGTGGAAGTGCTCATAAGAAGCAGGCTCTGTCCCAGTTGGGACGTAACGCCAGAAAGGAAGGAGGAGGATGTTTTTTTATGGTAAGAACAGCAATAGTAATATAATTTAGTCTATAAGAAACTGGAAACCAAAACCAAGGAAAATGTTTATTTAAGATTTTTCTAAATTACTTTTGAGCGCTACTGTATATCAAACTGTTAGAATAGATTATCCTTTCATTTCAGTCAGTAATCAATATCAAACTTTGTATTGAACTTCTCAATTGCATTTTTTTGTTTCAACCCAGTCACTAAGGAAAACAAAAAAAAAGGGGGGGGATGCTCGTTATGCTACGTATTTTCCAGGGGGAGTACCAGCATTTGTGACGAAATGCTACGAGGGGGGAGGGGGTGTAAAAAATCAGTGAAAAAATGCTACATCATTTATGGACGGCCCCTAATCTGCCGGAGCTGTTGGATGTTTCATAATGTACTTACTTCATCCTGACTATGCAGAACCGGGCAATGTTTGAATTTGAGTGAAGATTTTGTTTGACAAGCTTCTCGGTGATTTCAACTGTGCGGAAGTGATGCATTCACCACGTCCTACAACAGATCCGCTAAAAAAAGGCCTTCGGCAGCCAGATGTTCCAGATCCACTTTCAAAATCCACAGAGTCGTTAAGGAGTGTTCCATCACTCATGCAGTCCACCAGCCCAGGGACCAATTGCCAATTCAATTGATGCTCGAAACAACATTTTGCGTACAAACCTAACCACCGAATGTTCGCGTTCCTGCTAAAGATGTGGCACATTTAAGGAATGTTTTCACGGTTAATTACGAAACTACCGGCACAAAAGCAGTAACAATTTTAATCTTAATATTATTTGTTTACCAATAGCAAAGATAAACTGGGATCTTAATTGACGTATAATATTCGTTTTCATGAAATGAGTTCATGATTCAGGGATCAGTGATGCACTTTAAACTGAACGCGAGCCAAAAGTGAACTGAACGCGTTCTAATTTTGCACGAGAACCTAGTAGACATTGAACTCTCGTGCATGATTCTGCACCTGCTCATTGAAGTAAAAAACACGAAAAACACTACTTCTGAATTCCAATCGTTACAAATATATGACACTTTAAATGTTTCCTAGCATCTTTGCAAAACATTGCAACTTTGAAATTAGAGTTACATATTTATCAGGAGCTCGTAAATGTACTGACGAGCCTCCAACCAAACCGTCTCTTGGCTCATCGGAATCCTAGTGTGCTGCGCAAGACGGAGGCTCACGAAAATTCTAAAAGCGCGCGCTAGGTGATGTGCTCTCGGGAGAGTCGTCTCAGGTGCTGCTGGACGCTACGGCTCGCCAACGGTCACTAAGTTGTGGAACAACTGCTTAGTAACGAAGAGCATCTAAAACTATTTTCGCCTCATTCTGCAGGTGTCTAGATGGCCTACATGATATGGTCGAAGACTCGCGATCCAAGAGTTACAATTTCGATCGTTGAAAACTTTTGTAATCGCTTCAATTATTGCGCTAAATTTTAAGGCTAAGTAGGCCGTCATTGAAATTTGTACGCGTCGTTGATGATTGTTGCTAATTCATCTCACGATTTCGAATCAAAGAAAATCTGTTGGTTTTGCACTGACACACCTGAAAAAGTATCAGCATACTTTATGCAGGTTAGCGCGTACAGTGATACTTTTTCAAGCCAATATAAACTATCAAGGCTGAGTTTTATCACTTAGAAATCCAAGCTGAGAAGTCATCCTTGTTGCCAAAACGAATGACGGGCTACTTAGCCTTAAACAGCACATGTGACGGAGCGCATGAGATCGCATTGAGACACTTCTCAATGGCGCACCAAAAAAGGTCTCACAATGTACTGCGCGCCCGTGCGATTGCAAGCAGTGCTGGAAAAGTTCGCATCACGAAGCAGCTCACGAGTGTATACCAACGCATAACAAACATCACAGACTCGGGATCTGGCTAGGTGTGAGTAAGCCCGCACCCGTCTGCTCGGGAGAACATGTCAAAAGAAGTAGCAACAAGCTCGCGAGCGTTTACTCGCGAGTAACCGAGCAAGGTGTGATTTATTATGGTTTTGACAGACAAATTAATGGTATAACCATCATATCGATAGTAAACTACTAGTTTGTAGTCAAAAGCCCCCGAAAACCATAAATCTCGGAGGGTAAGCAGCTTTTTTCCCAAAAGCACAATATGACTCTGAGCAGCTCCGAACACGTTCACGAATCACTTTTTGCTTCAGTTACTCGGGAGTCGACAGATGCGAGTAAGCCAGCGCTCTGACGCTCGGGAGCGTTTGGTTTTGTTTTTGTTCCAGTTCAGATGAAGCGTTCGCTACTTTCCATCACTGATTGCAAGCAATGAGGCTCCGACACCTAAGGCTACAGCACGTGCACAGTAACTCTATTTGAAATAGGTCGTGTGACGACAGTTTTCATTCCGCGTTCAATTTTCAGCTCGCACGGGTTCAAATTTTTGAACTACTCAATGTTCAAGCCTACTTGATCCCTCGTTCAAAGGTTTGAACTCGAACGCAAACTGAATGCGTTCAAATGCAACACTGTCAGGGATCCTGCTTCATGATTTCAGCGAAATTGGAATCATAAATGACAGGCATCTGAATACATGAAAAGTGCTTATGTTTTCATGACCTGTTTCATGATATAAGATCTTGCTTCATGATTTCATGACGGGAATAAATGACAGATGACTAAATCGATGAATAGGCTTATGTTTCCAGCAATTTTTCTTCGCTAAAATTGAAAACGTAACGCACAACCGGCGTAACGATAAAATGCTTCATGATTTCATGACTTTTGGTCATGGTGTATTTCATAATATGAAAACACACCGTCCTCCCGAAATCATGACTCTTTCTCCTGTATTAGAGTATCGCATTTTTACCCGTGCAGCAAACGCAAGGTTGTGGCAGGCGTAACGCTATTCATACTGAGGTATGGAGGTCAAAATCGCTTAGAACAAGCAGAAATCTAAAGTGGTTGGACAGCACGTATGGGATCATGGAAGCACATATCGATTGGCTTCTAAAAAGGCCGTGTGTATCATGTGCCAGGATGACGCCCATCGGGCTCATCATCAAGGAACATGCCCAATACTTCAACCAAAGAGGTACCAGAGAAGTCCGCAACGCGTGTAAGGAGACAACGCTCAGAAGTTGGCAGCAGGAATGGGATAACTCCACTAAAGTAGGACGAACCCATCGTCTAATACCAATTGTGTCAGATTGGTACCGTTTTGATTCATATTACGGACACTTAAGGCCCCTGTGAAGTATAACCGATTGAAAAGCATATAAATTGAAACAAATTGCATGATACCTGTGCGTTACCAGACTTTTGAAACACTTAACTTCCCAACGGTGGCCGAAGATTCGGATTCCAAAGCTTGAATTACCTAAAATAAATAGAAATTAATGATCTTTAAATGATTCTTATTCCGGACGCATCCTCACTTTTGCTTCATTTTACGGACACCTTGTTTCAAATTCCGGACAACTCACGAAAAGAAAAACTTCAATAGTTAAATTATAATTAAACTCCCGCATTCATAATAGCAACGTCAAAACAAGTTGCGCATTATAAATTTTCATGGATTGCTATTTGAAATTCATATTAAAACGCGCCTGAAAGTTGGGAACTTTCAAACAGGAAATTTTGAAACATTTCAATTGAAACCTTTCCCATACAAAGTATAGTGTCCGGAATTAGAAGCTGTCCGCAATTTGAATCAAAACGGTATAAAAGAAACCATGGGGAAATGAACCTCCACCTGACACAGTTCCTTTCAGGACATGGTAGCTATAGGTAGTACCTGCACAGGTTTGAGCGCTCAGAATCACCTGCGTTCCCGAATTATGCTGGTATGGAGGGAACAGCGGACCATGTCGTGTTCGATTGCCCACGTTTAATTGTTGTGAGAAATATTATGCTCGTTATATGTATAGGAGACACGGATAACATAACACAGAAAATATGTTCAGATGTCGAGTGCTGGAATGCAGTAGCTACAGCTGTCACTCACATTATACTAAAATTGCAGCGCCTATGGTGCGCCGATCAAAAGTCGGCTGCGTAGGATTGGCCGTGCTGGGTTGATCCCCATGTAACAATGTTTAAGTTGCCTAAGAGGAGCAGATTGTTTAGGCTACTTCTGCTACAAGTGTTCATGTTAGTAGGTCGTCGGTAGTGCGGCATCCCGACACTCCCTGAGTCATCTTCTCAGGGCTCTGGTTGCAAATTTCCCCCATGTTAAAAAGATAGTCGTTGACAAATCAATATAAGTTGGAAAACTGACAATATTGAGTTCCTTCAATAACGTATCTCCTACGAGATTTGTTCTTTTTATCATTATTGACCATATTTCTAGCCCTGGGCTAGTTCATTCTGGGGTCAACGGATTTATATCCCTTCCAAAGGAAGTTGCCACTATAATTTTTTTTTTAAATTACTATCTCAGGGATGGGAATCGATCCCAAGTCCTCGGGGTGCGAGGCGTGTGTTCTAACCACTACACCCCTGCTACGAAATTTCAAAAAAGTGCTGATAGGACTTCTCCTTGGGAGTATCCGCATGCTTTTGTGCAGCTTCCAATATGACATCGAAAGATACGTCATTAAATGCACCTTCAATTTCCAAGAAAATAGGAAAAGGAAGGAAGGAAAAAAACATTTGTAATCGGATGAGTAATCATGAAGTTATGGTCAAACAAAGTTGAAATGTTTAGTTAAATGAGAAAAAAATGGAATAAACTACTTCTAACTAAAACTTGTTTTGATTTAAGACAAATTTGGTGTTCTACAAAGGTTCCATATATTTAATTTGGAAGGTTTTCATCCTAAAAGTTTCAAAATCGGTCGAAAAATAAAAAATGTTATGTTTACTTCACTGAGGGTCAATTTTTATAACATGAAAATTCACCTTGCGCCACCTCTAAATGTTAATATTTTTGGCTCAGATTTTGAGGTTTCTCTTTTAATGTGATTTGAATTCAGTAGAGCACTCGAATTTTTGGTTTTGAGAACTTTCGAAAAATAAGCCGCACCCGAATGTCTATTCACATGAAGACGCATGTTTGTAAAACGATGATCGGTAATGCGTTCCAGACATTAAAGAAAAAAAGAGGTCAGACTGCTAAATTATTAAGGGCCTATTAAATCCATTCGGTAGTTACGATATTGCAAGCCAAAGTCAGAGACTCCCTCATGAAAAGACGTTTCCTTAATCCATACATGCTATGTCTACGCATTTGGGGAAGTGTGCATAAAATAAACATTATAAAATACTTCATCAGAAGTCAGAAGACAACATTAAGCCAGCAAATTTCGTTCACTTGGAAATCTTTATTCAAACGTCTTAACTTAAACTGGAAGCATTTGTGCAAATTTTTCCTAGTTGAGAGTCAGACTCGGTTCCAGTTGAGACATAACGCAAGAATGAAAACAGTATATCAGTAATTTTGGATAAAACATTAAAATTGAACCTATGATTTGATAAAGTAGCCGATTAGTGAAACGTACTCTTAACATTTGGTTTTCTGACAAAGATAAGATAGAAGATAGAATCGAATATACTCCTCTCTGATGCCATTCATTTCACTTAGTCCTACATTTCCAATTATCGGTGTATGAGATGATTCTACTATTTCATTACTAAACTACCCTAAGGATTCTACCAAGTGCACTCAAATTTGGACAAGACTTTCCAACATTCACAATCGCAACGAAAAAAATCAACCAAAATCAAAACAGAACAAAGACATCGCTTGGTGGGTGCTTGTGTGCCAGGAGGTCATGCAGGCTCGAGTCTCCTTCCTTCACCGGATGCGTTCTTACCCCGATTTCTGCAGGCAAAAAGGGTTGCAGTCAGCCAGTTAGCCAGCCATGAGGTGAGAATTCCACGAAGCCCCCGTTTTTTGTACATGCATCAACGCAATTCAGATCAACAACGGCTTTTGTGAGCGTGTTCTTGTGGTCCGTCCATTCGCAGAGCCTTCCTATGTACATCGTCGACGGGTTTCAGAAAAAAACGGTCTAGATCTAGATAGTTGGTGCGATTTTTATTGAATTGTAACAAGTGATACCGAAAACTCATATGAAAAGCTGATGGTGCCAGGAAAGAACAGGAAAAGAAGCAACTTCATGCGCAGTCAGACCAAAGTAGCATCGAACATTGAACGTATGTTACAGCATGAATGGAAATTTGGCTACACATCACCATCACAGAAAAGGAAAATCATACGCAACGATTTAAACTATGTATTTTTTTTTTCATTGATCATCGAGTAACTTACATACACCGGACAGTGACAGTGTGGTTTTGAACGCGAAAAAACGTTTGGAAGAACGGTACAATAATGAAAACTGAAAACAACATTCCAAATCATAGAACCGAAAGAAAACTTAAATTCGACAAGGCAGAGATTGGTGCGTGGTTTGAGAAACACTGATAAAATTGATATCGATGGACGAAAAAGGACACAGACAACAGAGGCCGGCCTGAACAAACCGTGCAGAATCATTCGCCACATTCGCTTTGTAGGTTTTGGGTTTTTGTGGTGATTTCAATTTTAGTTTGGAGAATAATTTAGATATTTATCCTACTTGACAAATTTATTGGAATTTTCAGCTTCCAAATTCCCGTTCGGCATTGGAAAATTCGATCACTTACTGTCGGTTTTGTGTTTACGACGATAATCAGTTACGGATTGGCCAGCGGCCGCTCGTTTTATACGCTCAACCTCGTCGCTATGATAATCGCTGTTTTCGTCTGAGTAGAAAGCATCTTCTGCGATAGGAAAGTTGAGAGAATGTTAAAGAGTGGTGCCAGGGCCGGAGTTGGACGATGGGAGCGATTCGGAACCATGACAAACCAGGGTGGCCAGGTTGTGTTTTTATACGCTATCAATAGATTTGACGAAAAAAATATCTGTAGGTTCATTTAACTGAATAAAATATATAGGACGAAAAATAGGATCAAAAAGAGTTTTGGAAATAATGCTTAAGCCGTATAGATTTAAAACATTATATTGATTAACTGGAGATTATCAAATATCTACAAAAACATTAGTGTCAAACAAGATTATGACTTTTGTTTATGACTAACCTAAAAGAAAAAAAATCATCATTTTAGTTTAAAAGTATAAAAGTAAACATAGATGACCGTAGAATTCGTAGTTGCTACTCCGTGATTGACCAGAATAATCGAAGTTGCACAGAGATTTAATGAATGGGGCTTGGGATTAGCTTACCATTCTTCAATGTGCACTAATCGAGAGCTCACGTCCTCACGAGAGTCACGTCCTTACGGGCGGGGAAGGGAAGGAATGTTAGTTCAGCAACCGTTGTTACTAGAGACCGAGATCACCTCTGCATCTCCACAGTTGTCATGGAAATGTTATTGGGTTAATGGGATAAGATAGAGAACTGGGAGTCACCAATGTTTGGTGATGCGATCCATGATATAATCACGCTTTACCAAATTCGCGAAATAATTCGATTACCGCATAGTACTCCGAATGAGTGTTCGCCACTCGCCCACGCAAGAGCAAGCGACTCGATCAATAGATCAAACACTACTAACGATTCGCGGTGCTTTTTTATTTCACTTAGCGAACGAAGCGCGACATGTTTGATCCTGCCCTCATCACCCGCCCCCGCAGGAGCTAGCTTCAAGGTCGAAGGATCAAACACAACTCTTTAATATTAAAAAGCTCCGCAGATCACAAAGTATAATACCCTTTGCCCTTATAGAAAACAGTGGAGAAATTCCTTTTAGAATCTCTGGAAAACTTTTCCGGGTAATAAATAGCTTCCTATATAAATCTACAGATATCTCTTGAAACTAAAGCTCCTTGGTGACATAGCCCATTCCGTAATGTGGGCAACTGTTGAGCTAGAAATTGATTCGATTACAATTCAATGACCCTTAAAATTTATATACCGAATTTAAATTAAAAACGAATTCAAAACATAACTTTGAATAAAAAAAATAAGAGGCAAAAAATCAATTGTCAAACATTCGTAGTTTTTAGTTTAAAATAAAACATAAAAACAAAACAAAAAAAAAATGAATTGTGCTGAATTTAAGAAATTAACAGAAGACAAAAATGAAGGCCAAGAAATCTGTAGGCCTGGCCACCCTGATGAGAGGTCCTGTGGGCGGTCATACCCCAAGTTCACGGTTCAGAATCGCTGCAATCTGAAAATGAGTTTTGAAGTATAGTTGTTCGATATGGGATGACTAAACCAAGTTTAAAAACGGATAAAATTGATAGATTACTTATAACAAACTCGACATACTACCTGTTACAGAGTCTCTATATATCATGCAAATTTGGAAATAATATGGTTAATCAATCTTCTTATTTTCGCGCATCTTTTACCCAGGTTATCATGGTAAATAAAACATTACATCATTATCGGTGTGAGCTTTCGCTCACATAGCTACTTACGACCCCGGCAAATGGCAACTTACCATCGCTGAAGATTTCCTTATTCCTCGTCGACAGAGGTAACCGTCGGACCTCATCCTGACTTAGATTGTGAAACGATTGATTCAGCGCCACGATGTGCATCGAGAAGCCAAACACGAAAATCGCCAACACGGCTAGAAACCGAGCCAAATCCTTGAGCAGATCTCCGATGATGATGGCCCAAGGCCCGAACAGGTGATGGAACGACAGAAAGTCCAGAATCTGGACACACGCCAACAGGAACGAAAGGGCAAACAGCTGATTTCGGCAATACAGCAACGTTGGCCAATAGGTTTTCTGCACATACAGCATACCGGACACGTGCACCCCGACCCCGATGATCCCAAATAGCAGCACCAGTACCTTGATACTTCCGAGACCGGATTTGTCGCTTGGATTGGTCAGTTCGAACAACAGCAAACCGCTGAGCCAGATCAGCAGGCCCCACTCGTACCAGTAGGGCAGGAGACTGGCTCGCACTACCGGATAGATGGGCGTTATGCCCACAATCATCAGATGGATCATCAGGTAGATGTGCGATGTGAGATAGGACATGAACTTGATGATGGGCACCTTGTAATAGTTGTGCCCCAGCGGCAACGTGAAGATGATCCACACCGGGGGGCACACGATGAAGCCGACAAACAGCAACATTATTCGCCACGCCGTCCAGTTGAGCGTGCCTCGCCAGAGTTCCTGTTGAAGAGGGGGGTGAATTAGAGTGGGAATTACACTTTTGATTTTATTTTAAGAAACATGGACAAACTAGACACTGAAGATGGCTTTACAGTTGAGGTCGAAATACGCGTATGTATCTATCAAAGGATTGAAACTCTAGTGGAATTAAATGGTGTACTACTAGCTTAGGTTTTCATTTATTTTCATCCAGTTCAGTTGTTTACTTCGACACCTTCAGTCGCTGATTTTTCACGGTCAGTTATTTCTTTCGATTCCCCTTTAATAATTATGCTAATTACTATCGGACCCCAGTGTGTAGTATACTTTTGCCACCGGTGATTAGTGAATAGTGAGGATTTTGACAATAGCTGTCACATAACATTAAAAAACGCAATTCAATTTACAATTGTCCAGGCGTAAGGACGCTACAGAAAATCGCCTTCGCTGTGAAACAAACCTACACGGAGAAAATGAAGTATTCAAAATTGAATTCATTACACCCAATACGAGGTGTTCGTGCGTTAACTTAATTTTGAGTTAATGGGGTAGAAGTTACTTCAATTGGGTCCTAAAGCCCTGTCCCAATTTTAGTGCCAAACGCTTAAAATTAGGCCAAAAACACATGTTTACTCAATTTTCTATTGTTTTCCGTTGGTTTAAGCCCAAAAACATTTTTATTAGATTTTGTCGAATCCTTTGGCTTAAACTCAAATTTTGGGTGTATTTTGTTGTCCGTGTCCCTTACGAAACGTCAGATAGGAACAACCCCAGTGGTCGAACTAAAACCCCTGTGGTGTTTTTGTCGACTTAGCGAACGTCAAACATGATCAAAAGTGTCAAGGTTCATTTATGGACCAAATTTTTAAATTAAAGTTTAAACATGATACAGCCATTATTTGAGCGGGAAAAATTGCTAAAGTAATTACAGTAACATGCTTTTTCGTGTTATTAAATAAAAACAAGATTTCATTACAAATTTTAGGACCCAATTGCAGCCATGCAAAAAAAAACCTGCTGGCTATGTTCTGTTCAACCGACAGATCAACTAACTCAACTTTCAGTACCGTAATCCGGGGTATCATTGATCAGCGGGGTAATATTGATCGGAACGACTCATCTCATAAAAAGTTCGAATCATCATTTATTGATGAAACTTTTCCAAAGCATGAATTGCGTTTCTACCTTTTATATTCATGAGCTAATAAAAATTAAGAATTTCAAAATTGAGTTTACTTCATGCGTAAATTTGTCAATATTTCGAAACAACAATTTCAACGCTTGAGGACGACACTACCGAAGATTCATGTCTCACATAAGTTCTGCAAGCGATATGAGCAAGGAAAATGCGGTTCTCACCAAAAATGGCATCGCCGAAAACGGTTCCGTTGTCAATACTTCCGTTGTTGAGAATGTGGAATTTCCTTAGGAAATTGACTACCTTTAGGCGTATTCCGCGGATTATGGAGTTTTTAAGTTTGAAATAACTCAAAAAGTAAATGATTTGTATGCATTTGGGCTTCATATTCAGCTTAAGAAGCTATGATTGAAGTAAGTAACGACATTTTCAATATTACCGTAAGTTGTTTACATAGTTGATAAAAAAAAACCAGCTCAAACATTTTTTAAGCTTTTTAAAAACAAAATATAGTATTATCTCAAGCTCTGAGTAACAGTATTTGTTTCAAAAATATAAAACTTGCAAAATTTGCATTTCCATATGAAATATTTAAGAAATATCCGAAAAACTGATCAATGTTACCCCGGATTACGGTACTATGCCACTTACTCAAATTTGAGATAACGCCTTAACGTTCGGTTTTTGATTTGTTGTTTTGCTCTTCGCTCTCTGACAACATTAGAAAGAGCGAATGAAATAGGGAGAGAAAAATAACTCAAAATAAGTTAAAAAATACTCGGTTTCCGTTTTCTCCATGTACCGTAATTCGGGGTGTTGTTGATCAGCGGGGAGAAGTTGATCATTCCCGTACCCACATGTATAGACTGTTATAAGAGCTATGGCACGATTTCAATTATCACAATTTCTGAGTTGTGGCATTACCTGATAGCTACTCTTGATTTTCATAAATTCGGTTTGGCGTGCAAGGTAATTATTTCATGGAAAAACAGATTTTTTAGAAAATTTTTCATGAACTGTTGAAGGGTTCTTCTCCAAACAATCGACTTTTTCCACGGCTATACAAAGCTACAGTTTTAATAAACTGTTTCATACATTCCAGATATGTTTTGTGTTCCCAGTTTCGAATTTGTATTGAGGACACAAATACTTATTTTTAGAGAAAAAATGATCTTTTTGCAAGAGGGTTGCTAATTTCAAAGAAAATTGCCTACTTTTAGGCGTTTAATGTGGTGTAATCTGTAATTCACAACTTTCAATTAAAAAACTACCAGATTCATCAATCAGTTGTAAGATTTTTAAGTCTTGATTCTCTTGACCCCAAATTTAATGAATAGCATACTTCTTTATTTTAGGAAACCTATCGCAGTAATTGATCAACTTCACCCCGGAATCAAAAACACCACTTTTTGATCTCCAACAATTGTTTTTGTTATTACGATAATAATTCGTCAAAATTTCATTTATATAATTCGTTAAACATTCAACCAGTACAGGTTTTAAAAATGTTCGGATGATAATACAAGCATCCCACTAGGAATTATAGCACATAATCGCTCAAAAGTGATCAACTTCCCCCCAGTTTACGGTACGTCAGTTTTTTCTACTTTAACTTGCACGCAAGTCCGTGTTCGCTTGCAAGTTCTGCCTCATATCAACCCCGGAACTCAGGAGCGCAGCAACCACAAAGACCTAGCTAAAATTGCAACTGCCGCAGGTACTATTAAAGACAAAAAGCAAGACAACGGCAGTCTCCGTTGAGCAGAATCAGTCGGTAGTTTCGATGGATATTGCAGTTTCTGGAACCAACAAGGGAACTAAGCCGAAATTAAGGGAAAAATGCGGAATTTAACAGCGATGAACTTTTCGCCAAACGAACCAAGGCCAACAAATCGGTGATGTACATTTGGGGATTTTTTTTATTATCGTACAAATTGGGCCGAAGGGTCTCAGATTTTCATGAAACTTTTTCCACAGGCAGGGCTCATGGATATATGAATAAAAAAAAATTGAGAAAAATTCAGGGTCGCCTATTTTTCCGGAAAACTCAGGTGGAAATTTTTTGTTTTCCCTTGACACTACTTACTTTGAAAAATCATAACTCAAGAATGAAGCATCGTAGAAACAAAGTTTTTTTATGAAAATATAAGCAAACTTTCTCAGAAATCCAAAAAAAAAATATGAACTGGAAAAAGTTTTCCACAAAATTTTCCACCGTTGGGAAAATTCGTAAAGAAAATCCGGAAAAACTATGCTATAACTATAAATATTTTCGAGAAGGTAATTTTATGAGCTTTAATCACTGAAATTTTTGGAATGCACTTTTTTTTCGTTTTTGAGTTATGGCCAATTTTGTGAAAAATGTCCAGATGTGCCATATAAGACTTTTCTTTGAAAAATCATAACTCAAGAACGAAACATTGTAGAAACAAAGTTTTTATATGAAAATTTAAGCAGAAATCCAAAAAAATATGAACTGGAAAAAGTTTTCCACAAAATTTTCCACCGTTAGGAAAATTCATAAAGAAAAGCTGGAAAATCTATGCCCGAACTCGCGGAAAATTTTTATTAAAATATTGTTGAGAAGGAAACTTTATAAACTTCAATTCTAGTAACTTTTAGGATGTACTTTTTTTTTGTTCCTGAGTTATGGTCAATTTTGTAAAAAATGCAAAGATTTGGCATACATGCCTTTTCGTTTAAAAATCATGACTCAAGACTCATCATGACTTGTCGAACCGGTAATGGAGCACTTCACGCAAATTTTCATCTTTTCCGTAATCCACCAAACTCCATTCGAATGAAGCTTACTGATGAGGCCCTGGCTGATCGATCGTAGATTTGTCCTTACTGATTTGTGGCCGTCCAGTCCGAAGGGGTTACAGCATAAAGAATTGTATTCGTAATATTGAACTTTGTCCATTTCAACAGCTTCGGGAAAACTTTTTTCACTTTCCAAAAATTAATAACGAGGAATATACAGCTGATAGACAACACTTGCACTTTCTCACTGCTCTTTGTTAGTTTTTGGTAAACTTATGATTCTCAAGCCATTTCAACGCTTTAAACTTGAATTGGTAAATACCTATTTGTCATATTGTTTACCCATTTATTTAACTGTCAATTTTATAGTTACCTAACAGGAAAAAATTGCCTACATTCTGATTGAAGAAAACTTTGTTTCTATGTAGTTTCGTTCTTAAGAAATTTTGCTTATGAACTTATAAATTTGTAAATATATAATTCAAATAGCTCATCCTAGCAATATTTGATCATGTTTTAGGAACGAAAAATGAGCGTATTGAAAAATATTGTAGGATTGGATCTTATTGATCGCTCTTTTCAAATATACTTTGTTTGAAAGCTGGAATAGCTAATCAGGTTTTCATTATTTGTTTTCATAAACAGTGAAAAATGTCCTGGGAAATTGATTCCATTTCAAAAATTTCATATTTTTGAGATAATTTGAGTCCGGTTCGACAAGTCATGATGAGTCTTGAGTCGTGATTTTTAAACGAAAAGGCATGTATGGCAAATCTTTGCATTTTTCACAAAATTGACCATAGATCAGGAACTAAAGAAAAGTACATCCTAAAAGTTACCAGAATTGAAGCTTATAAAGTTTCTTTCTTAAAAATATTTTATTAAAAAATTTCCGCGAGTTCGGGCATAGATTTTCCAGCTTTTCTTTATGAATTTCCCCAACGGTGGAAAATTTTGTGGAAAACTTTTTCCAGTTCATATTTTTTTGGATTTCTGAGAAAATTTGCTTAAATTTTCATATAAAAACTTTGTTTCTACAATGTTTCGTTCTTGAGTTATGATTTTTCAAAGAAAAGTCTTATATGGCACATCTGGACATTTTTTACAAAATTGGCCATAACTCAAAAACGAAAAAAAAGTGCATTCCAAAAATTTCAGTGATTGAAGCTTATAAAATTACCTTCTCGAAAATATTTTTTTGATAATTTTCCACGAGTTCGGGCATAGTTTTTCCGGCTTTTCTTTACGAATTTTCCCAACGGTGGAAAATTTTGTGGAAAACTTTCCAGTTCATATTTTTTTTTGATTTCTGAGAAAATTTGCTTAAACTTTCATAAAAAAACTTTGTTTCTACGATGCTTCATTCTTGAGTTATGATTTTTCAAAGTAAAAAGTGTCAAGGGAAAACAAAAAATTTCCACTTGAGTTTTCCGGAAAAATAGGCGACCCTGAATTTTTCTCAATTTTTTTTTATTCATATATCCATGAGCCCTGCCTGTGGAAAAAGTTTCATGAAAATCTGAGACCCTTCGGCCCAAACCCGTACGGTAATAAAAAAAAATCCCCTTTCTAATTCTGAAAACTTCATAGAACTTTTCAATGCCCTTCAAAATGAGTCTGAGGTCGCAGAACATGGGGCCCAGATAGCCGTAGCGGTAAACGCGCAGCTATTCAGCAAGACCAAGCTGAGGGTCGTGGGTTCGAATCCCACCGGTCGAGGATCTTTTCGGGTTGGAAATTTTTTCGACTTCCCAGGGCATAGAGTATCTTCGTACCTGCCACACGATATACACATGCAAAAATCGTCATTGGCATAGTAAGCTTTCAGTTGATAACTGTGGAAGTGCTCATAAGAACACTAAGCTGAGAAGCAGGCTCTGTCCCAGCGGGGACGTAACGCCAGAAAGAAGAAGAAGGTCGCAGAACATGATATTTCGTCCTCGTCGGATGAATCAATGCAAGAGATCGAAACAGAATAAATAGTTTCATAAAGTTCGTCCTCTATTTCCAAATTACCTCAAATTATGTCACTACAGTGGATTGTACACCAAAAAGACATCTTTACTACGAAGAACTATTCTGTTACAGAACACGCATAAAAAAGAGGACTGCATAAAGGATAACGCCTTGGGCAGTCTGGGGCCCACTAGTGCAAAAGACTATGGTGTACCGAAACTGGTGGATAACCCCCTGGCCCCTTTGTAGTAGATACAGGTTTCATGATGAACATGTATAAAAAAATAACGGTGCATGACTAGTAACTGTTTAGCGTGCCTGTCTATAAATCGAAACGTGCCATAAAAAAAGAAACGCGTAAATAAAGCATGACGGTTTTGTCGAGTGTGATCTCTGAAAAGATCGCCTTTGCGTGGAAATGCGGGAAGGTGACAGCATGCGGTGGAGTCGTAGTTTACACGCTTTCCTTTTTCATCACAAACGCGAATGTGATGAACAAGGAAAGCGTGTAAACTACGACTCCACCGCTTCGGGAAGTCGGAAACGAACACGTTGATCGATATCGAGCGTGCCGTTGCGACTGTACGGATTATTCAGTCTGTTGGAAAATTTTAGTGCGAATAGACGTGCTTTTAAATATGTAGTTACTTGGTTTTGATCGCGAAGAATTGTGAATTGATTATTTAATCCAGCAATTTCGGGAAAGAGTCACGACAGGCTTGTTGGCAAATTCCTTGAGAACGAACAGAACGAGAGACATCAGATTTGGGACGCGTGATAACTTCATACATGCTTCACCTTGGTTACGAATCAACAGGTCTATCCTTCTTGATGCTAGATCAGACGCGCAAAAGTATGACCAATGGAAATACGATACCGACAACACCGCTATTCCCGTGGCCGTCCCTTCATCATCTTCGTCCGTGACATCTGTGGTTTCAACCCATCCGCAACAAGCAAGACCTCTATCAGCGGAGTTCCGTGACAGTCTATAGGCCTTTTCATGTGACAGGTCCGTCTATGCTTTTATTTACATCGGTGGAGGACCGGTGCTAACACGGGCCTGTCATTCGCATAGAAGAAATGTCAAAGTGCTTCCCAATCAGCTGATTTGAGACGTCATTTGAATAGGCCTATCTCTACCCTAGTAGCACACATGTTATAATAGAGGCAGAATAACTCTTATATAACCAGATCTGGTCATATAAGAGTTATTCTGTCTCAATTATAACATGTGTGCTACTCGGGTAGTCATAGCACCCTCGGAAAGCAAACAAAGCCAGCATTCAGATAAGACAAAAGAGTAAGGATTATTCCAATACACCAACACGACGCTAGTAGAATGAAAAGTATACGTTCATTACTAGCACTACAACAGAACATGAATGGCTTTTTAAACAATATGGCAGACCTAGAATTATGCTGCAGCGCCAACACCCGTTATAATTGCCATCCAAGAAGCATGGGCGTAAATAGCCATCAGACTTGAGGGGGGCCAGGGCCCCTTCTCATGAGAGATAAAAGTCGTAAAGGATTTAGATAATTTAACGATGCTTGTTTCGATAATATTTGTGAACCGATTATAGTGACGCACTTTCTTACAGAGGTAGATCAAAACCTAAAAATCATCCAAAACCGATTGATCAACTTTCTTAGATACCAAATGTCACTTATATGGAAAAATAGTAAAAATTTATTTAAAAATTTTTGTTTTCGTTTTAGATTGCCAAGATGACGTATTCAACCCAATCTTATACATAGATCTCGAATAGAATACAAGGATTTAAAAACAGATTATAATCAGGATTTACCTTTCAAATTCGATTTGAACTAGATGTTTGCAAAGTTATAAAACAAGATAAATATTTAAATGTATCACCTAAGCCTTTGCAAAAAAAAATGCTTGCTTGTTTGAAAATATGGATTATTGTTGCTCAGCATTTCTGATTTATTTCTCTAAACCTCTTGAAACATGGTCGCAGTGGTTTAAATCCCGACACAAAAAAACTTCTTGAAACCAACATTTGTACATAGGATTCATATTATTTTTTTGTTAAGAACTTTAAATCCTAAAGTTGCTTGGCTACCATCATATTGAAAGATTGAAGTTTTTTTTGTATTCTAATAAAGCTTACAGAGCAGAAGTTCGATCTTAGTGGTATAATCAATTTTTTTATAAAAACAATAGCAGTTGAAAATAAATACCATTCAGTGAACCTTCAACATATTTGCTATTATTTCAATGATTGTCTTAAACAAACTTCTGCCCCATCGGTGGGGTTCGACACTTTTGCGACAGACATACTTTATATAAACTTATGTTTACAGATAAATACACTCTAATTTTTCATCAAAAAATTGCCCAAAGCTCAAAAAACCGTTTTTCGCAAAACTAGGTGAAAATGTAAAATGTTTTTTCGCACGATCAGCCAAATTTCGCTAAAGTTGAAGATAATATGTGAATTTGGGGTAATTTGTAAATTTCTCTGCTAGGTCGAACTTTTGGCCCGCTGATTTGAACACACTATAGGCCAAAAATTGATTCCAAGCAATTATATAGTAACTAATACACCTCAAAGCATCCTTATGATGCATAAAAACGCCCTTACATAAAAAATCAGAGAAGATTTTATTCTCATTTCTTTCCTTGCAATGAAAGTTTGATAAAAAATTATAATGTTCACGTCAAAAAAACAACAAATAGCCATTATTTTTCCAAATCTCAATCGAATCTTATGATATTTGTAGTGAAAGTCTCTTACTTGAACACTATGGCATTTATAAGCTTTTATTTGATTTGAGCTAGAAGTCATAAACATTCGATATCTTATCCTTCATCTAGAAACAAGTTTTATCTATTTTTCTTACAAATAACGCAACTTCTTCTAATTACAGAAATTTTACATGAATACATATATATTTATAACGAAAAAAACATCTATGAACCGAATTGATGTGATGACGGACCTGGTGTAGAAAACACGACGAGGGCCTGGGATCGAATCCCATTCTGGAGGTAGTCACATATGACTCCAAAATTTATAGTGGCGACTTTATTTGGAAGGAAAGCGAAACTGTTGGTCTCGAAATGAACTAGCCCAGGGTTGAAAATCTCGTTTCCAAAGACAAACGAAAAAAATTGATGTAATGTCCATATAAACTTCTTAGGACGCCAAAAAAATTGGCGCAAGAAAAAATAATAAAAATAAATAAAAAAAAGGGTCAAATTATAAATACTTATAGAAGAATTAAGAGCGTGTCTTAAACCAATCTTCAGTATGAAATATCTTACTATATGTAAAGGAATTTCAATGTTCACAGTTTTGCTGTCACATTTTAATGCAACTGCTTCACTGTCGTCTACTTACTAGCAGTTTATATCTGTTCCCGACGTCTCGGAGACAAACTTATCGAATAGCTCATCAATTTAAATATGAAACCTTGGTTGGTTGGCAAGCCCATGGTTCAGGGGGGCCAGGCCCCCCCTTGCCCCTCCCTATTTACGCCAATGCCAAGAAGTCCATAGAGCAGATACCTCAACAAAGGGAAAACATTACCAGGCCAATACGAAAGGATTTTGAAAGGAGGCTCGGACATCTATCAGTCTGCAACATTTGGTATCTACAAGTCGACGACATATGTTGCTTATACTGCCGACAACCTAAGTTGAATCTCCCTTCCCGATAACTGTCGTTAGTATTTATGTACCACCATCGGATTGCAATAGTCTTGAAATCCTTATCTTGTTCCGAGAGATTTCAATGCTATGTTAGTTGGGGTTTACGAAGGAATACCAAAAAGGGTTCCGAAATTCTCCAGGCTTCAGAGAAAGCAAACCTTTGTGTACTCAATGACGACTCGTCCACTTTCTCTAGACCGCAAATCAGCTCTGCCATAGAGGTGCCCTTCGTTAATGAGAACCTTATCGGCAGCCTTCAGTGGTTGATCTCAGATGATCCCTTAGGTAGCGATCCCTACTAATCATTAATTTCATCTCTCCCAAAGCCATCACCGGGGGTGGGGGGAGGGGATGGAGGGGAGCTCGGTGGAAATGTGAGCTAGCTGACAGGCAGCTTTTCCAAGATACAATAGAAATCAGGCCTTTAGAAGACGATACACCACTACATAATCTAACGAACATAAGCCGCAGCTTCCGAAGGTATTCCAAAAACAAACCCGAATGCCGGGCGTTTAGATGATGGTCACCAGAAATCAAAGCTGCTATTGAAATGAGCAGAAAAGCGCTTAGAAATATTAAGCGAACTCCAAAAAGCCACCCTGACGCCGAAGCAACAGCTACAGATTACCGCACAAACCGCAATGCATGCCGAAATGCTATTCATACCGCAAAGCGCAAGTCATGGGATGCCTTTCTGAACAGTATAAGCAGTGTCAGTACAACTTCCGATTACATAAAATACACAACTCTTGCGTTTAGTATCATACAGGCGTATCTGCAGTGATCGATTTCTCTTTGGATTAGTACACGAAATTCAATCGATTTACACTACATTTTGCGATGTAGCATGATGATGGACGATGAATAATAATTATTGAATAAAAAATAAAAGTCCAAAACAGTTTCCCGGCCAAGTTATTAGATAAAAAGACAGTCGATGAAGAGAAATTGATCATTTGGTATTAGCCGATGGGTACATCTACCTATATTTGGGCTATCCCATTCCTGCTGCCAACTTCTGAACGTTTCCTTTTTACACGCGTTGCGGACTCCTCTGGTACCTCGATGGGCGTCATCCCGGCTATGATTCACACGGCCACTTTAGAAACCATTCGGTACGTGCTTGCTACTCTTAAGCACATGATCCTATAGTGCTTTCCAACCGCATTAGGTTTCTACTCGTTCTAAGCGCTTTTGACCAGATTATTCCTTCGATTCTCAGTAGGGATCCCAATAATTGTAGCAGACCGATTTTGACCAATCACATTGCTCTTGAGTTTGACGAGAGTTTAATACCGAAAATGTAAAATGTGTATTGTAAAGCCTATATTGAGGGTCCAGACGAAGGCTCGTGTGGCATGTAGCAAAGTGGAGCCGTATATGGGTATGTGAATCAATATGGTTATACAGGTTGGTAAATGCTGGGCATGGCGTACCATTGGTACCAGATGTACCTGAAGGAACAAAATAGATCCCTTTGAGTGGTTCATAGCCTCCAATTGTAAATGTTCCTGTGCTGAGGCTTGCAGAGCCTGACACAAACCCCCTAGATTTCAGGAGAACCATTCCCCCTAATGTTTGGAGGGCCATAAACCACAGTTTAGCTTAGAGTTTTACTCTGGCACTCGGACAATGATCAGCCGCCGCTCCTGACAATGGTACGCCATGCCAGTATTTACCACCCAAACGAACCATAATGTTCAATTGGTTGTAGTTTCTTAGAAAAATCGTTAACATGAATACAACTTCACACCGCACAAAAATACAAGCAACAGAAAAAACGTAATTAGGACATGAACTCAGAAAACCAGAAACATCAAACCAATATACATGGTCAAGCAAGTGCTGAAACTAGACAAAATTTTCCGTCGAATGCTTCTGGATGCATCCAATTACATTCAATTTTCAAAAAGTTTCAAGCACTTGTATTTAGGAAAAATTTCGCCTAACTCAATTATTCAGTACAGGGGACAACAGTCTTAGAACACTATTGTGTGAAACAGGCAGTGTTCCACATGGGATGTAAAGCCAAAGAAAAAAGATGATATAAAACGATTTGACACAGCTCAATGAGTCCTATAAATTAATTATTTTATTTGCAACTGATGTTGGAAAATACATAGTGGGACAGATATGCGTAGAAATTCAGTATTGAGACAGTTATGCGTAGAAATTCAATAGTGGGACAAATTGACTTGGTATGTTTTTCATAGAGTGTTCGAACAAAGTATATGTTTTTGAATTGTTTTATAATAATATGTGTTAAAATAGACTTTTTGGCTACAAAAGCTAAAAAATGACAAAAAGTAACATGGGACAATTATGCGTATAACAGCAGCATAGGCTTGTGGGAAGAGTACATTGATTATCGATCGCAGCAAGTCGGGTCACTTCTCTTAGAATGCTATGGCACCGCTGTTGCTGCACCGCGTTCTTCTCTTTGTGCTTCTGTGCGTGCGTGTTGCAGTGCACTGTTGCACTCTTCATCTATCCCGAAAGCAGATTGCTCGAAGATTTGCAATTGATTCGCACCACCAGTACATCGAAGGCTTGTTCTCTCTAGGAGGGGCTTTTCTCGGCATGGAAGTATCAGACGTTCGTAATATCACAGCAACTATCTCTTCGCCGTTTAGGTCCAGAGTGTTCCGTTCGCGCCTCAGGGCTTCAGTGAATACTTCGCCGTCGAAGCGCGCTGTTTTCCAACCTTGGACTTGGGTCGAGTTACATCGCGCTGCCTTCCGCCCGCCTGGTATTATACTATAGCGAATCGATTGATGGTCGCTATGAGTATAACCGTCATCAACGCGCCAGTCCATGGTACTTAAAACATTAGGACTACAAAACCTCACGTCGATAATCGATTCTGTACCATTTCTGCGGAAGGTACTAACTGTACCTACATTTTCCAGCTCTACATTTATTGCGGCCAGGGATTCCAGCAATAGTTGGCCTCTGGCTATCACTACTGACTGCAGATTAGCTAGCTCGGCTATCAATCTGTCGGTCATGCGGAAAAATTCCTTAATCGACCACCATTAGTCCTGGGCCATCGGTCACCTCACATGTTGTACTGGAGCGGCCAGTGCCTGCCATCGTCACAGTGTATACGCTTTTGTCTACACTGTTCTCATTTAAGTTGATGTTGGTCGCCTCCTTTCTTGGCGGGAACCTAAGCTGGTTACTGATAGGTCCAGAAGCCTCTCCTTCACATTCCGCTTGTTGTTTGTTTTCATTGATTATCTCTCATGGGTCCCCCTAAGAGCCACTATCCATCTGCGCTTGAATAGTCGCCTCTATGATCCCATGGTTATCCATGGGTATAATGTTCAGAGCCGGATCAGCGCAATGTCAGGTAATGGCATCGGAGCCTACTCCCGCCCAGTTGGAACAACCAGGCGACGGATTTGGAACGTACTCTAAGGCCAGCCAAGGTTTTACGGAACGGGGCAGTCTGCGCCATTAACCCACTCTCTGTTTCGTTCCAGTGTCACCCGGCCCTACTAAGGAAGTATAATGTCGCCGCTGTCAGCCTCAACGCATATTATCCAGTACATATACCTTATCCTTAGTCGTGCGCTGCCAGTATACATAATTACGGCCATACTGGCGTTGGTTCGTGCTCGAAGCACTCCGGTTCCATGCCTTGTCCGTTTGTTTGGTCTAAGGTGCTTTGGTACTTTAAGCGGCACCGGTTGCTTTGACAGAGTTGCATTCGGATTTTTGTGGATTTTACGAAGGTTCATCGGAGCCCACTCTAAACTGCACCCCATTCTAGACAACACCCCTCGTAGGGGTCCTAAAGGCGGATCCATTATACCCCTGGACTTTAGTCCATGCTGCCCCGATGCGTATTGTGTGGCAAGTATGATGATACTCTATCTCTTGAAAGTCAACAAAACTTCCAATCCAAAATGATCCTCGACCGGTGAGATTTGAACCCACGATCCTCAGCTCGGTCTTGCTGCGTGTTTACCGCTACGGCTTTCTGGGTCATACAATTATATTAATTTATTTAGTTAACATCTCAACAGATACCACTGTATCAAAAATTTCACGCCGCAATATTCGGTTCCTGTCCGCATCTCTCCATTCACTGTTCTGCTTCACGCCTTCTTGTACCAACCAGATCCGAAGCGAACACCATCTTTGCAGGATTGCTGTGCGGCATTCTTGCAACATGCCCTGCTCATCGTATCCTTCCAGCTTTGGACATCTTCTGGATACTGGGTTCGCCAGCCACACACCGTATTCCTGAAGAGCACCAGATGTTCGAAAACTTCAAGTATTTACAGATCCTCTTTGAGCATGGTTTACGTTTCATGCCCGTAGAGGACTACCGGTCTTATCAGCGTTTTGTATATGGTACATTTGGTTCAAGGATCAATCTTTTTTGACCACTGCTCCTTGTGGAGACCATAGTCGCCTCCAAATTTCACGGCGAACGTGCTATCAGCCGTCAGCTATGATCCAATGTAGACGAACTCGTCGTTCGAGGTAGACGTATCTCTGTATAACATTGCGTAACATTGCTTCCTAGGCGAGCCCTGTCGCGCTCGGCTGTACCTACTAGCATGTTTTTTGGCTTGGATGCATTCACCACCAGTCCAACTTTCGCTGGTTCTAGTTTTAGGGTGATATGCAGGTATATCACTTTTTGAAATGTTCGGTCGACAATGTCCATATCATCCGCGAGGTAAACAAAAAGACTGGATCTCGTGAAAATCGTACCTCAACTGTTGAGCCTGGCTCTCCGCATAACACCTTCAAGCACAATATTGAACAACAGGCACGAAAGTCCATCAGCTTGGCGTAGTCCCAGTCGTAATGCCATATCCGCGGTCCTTCAGGAAATCGGCGAGTATGCGTGTGCTTCAGATGAAGTTGAGTGATTAACTGTTCGCTGATTGTCATCGTTCGTATTCTCTCGACCAACCCCTTAGATTTCCGGAGCACCATTCCCCCTAAATGTTCGGAAGAGCGTAGTTCACAGCTTAGCGTCCTGCTCTGGCACTCCGACGATGATCAGCCGCCCTTGACATGGGGAACAGACTCTGTTGTGTGCCGCTCCTAACATGGAGAACAGACGCTCTAGGCTTACAGAAGCAAATCTCCTCTCCCTGCCAGAATACGACCAAAGCTCCCATCGGGGTTGATCACGCAATCTTTGCTAAGGTTGTTAGTACCCCAGCCAGTACCACGATGAGGTAAGTGTGTGACAGTGAATGCACATTTCCAAATACGCTAGCTTCCAACCCTCACAACCAAAAGCCTATTAACAGGACGCCTAGAATGTAGCATCAGATCGCACAACAAACTATCTAGTAGGCATGGCAAATCATAGAGGCGGCACTCTTCCAGTAACGTCAAAGCAAAATGTCGTGCTCTTAGTGGAGCTCCCGTTTGCTTGCCACAATACTAAACTTCACATTTGGCGAATCCTGTCAGGTTTTGTAACAATTAGGAAGCATGTTTTCGAACATTAATGGGTGAGCAATCGGGAGCTTCCACTAGATTTGGCTAGCAGTACATTTTGAAAGTTGAAATATTAAAATAATAATAGTTTCTGAGCAGGAGGCTTAGGACCACACAAAGGTGTCTACTTTATTCTTTCAGGTACGTGAGTCACCAATGGTACGCCATGCCCAGCATTTGCCAAACATTTTATAATTAGCCTAGTTTTCCTCACAAGAATAATTAAGAGAAATGATGCTGAAATTTATTAAAAATTAGTAAATTTATCGTTACTTACCAAAAATTGAATTCAGTAAAAAACAAATAAAAGCAAACAATATAAACTTATTAAACATAAATGAACAAACACCTATCTGTAGAAATGGCTACAGTTTGGCAATGCTTGAAAAGAAACAAAACACCGAAATAAAATAAAACAATATCAAAGTTCTGATCCGAAAGGAAATCTTGATAGTGAAAAACTCAAGTGGTACGTATATGTTTTTTGAGTTTTTAATTGTATTTGAACAACCATATGAAGTTCTCATTTAGTCTTTCTTCTTTGAGATTTGTGTTACTATTCAACTACTAAGTTTTCTGTGTCTTATATCTATTTCATGCTGCATTCCAATTTTAAACTGAAAGCTTCAAATACGTGGAGTTCATTTATATTTTCGTACCTTTTATAGAAACATGCATTCAGATATTTATAATACAATATCAGCATCCTGTTCTCAAAAGCCGTATCACGCCCTTATGTTTGATTGCAGGATTCTGTCATATAGATATTTACAGATTAACGATTCACGAAGATGAAGATGCGACTCGACATTCACTGGCCTAGAATGTAGATATCACATCCTGTTTTAGTCGAAGACATTCATCGCTGAGGCAAAATTTATTTATCAGCGCACGCATATGTTTAGCAAAATCACATTTGCTAACGCATTGGGTGCAAACTCTTCAACTGGAAACACTTCACAATCTGGACATCTTCTTGAAACTCATGGTATCTTGGTAGTGACGTGAGCATGCCCAACTGCTTCATCATGCTATGAGGTCCGAGATCGTAGTCTATAATCGCCAGGATAATTCAATCTTTAGTGGAGTGCATTTTCATGTGTCATGTGCGAGAGAAACTACCATGCAGTTCGAGAATACCTTAACGGTAACAAAATTACCTATTTTTTACCTGCAGATATCTTTGCACCACCGTGTGAGCGATCACCTCCTTCTGCTCGTTCTCGATCAGCACGTCCAGAAACTCCATGTTGCGTCGATCGGTGGCAGTTAGAATACGACCTGCCGAGTCTGCACCGGCGGCCAGCGCCAGCAGCTCGGTAGCCATCGTTTCGCACTGTTTCCCGGCGGCGATCAGATCTTTGGCTCGTTCCTTTTCCTGTTGTCGGAGTGTGGGTGCCGTAAAGGATAATGATAGGTGTTTTTCTTACAGTGCATTTTATGTCAAGCTATATGAGCTCTAGGCAACTTACCTTAGTCGATAAAACTATAAAAATATTTGACAACTTTGCGGCAGTATCAACGGGTGCAGGGGAAACCAGGACAAACTCCTCGATCGGCTTATTGTTATGATTCTTGGAGACGATCATCAGGTTGTATACGAATCGTTTGTCCTCCATCAGTGCGTAGGTGTCGTGCTCCTTGTGCATCAGATACTTGAGCACGTCGTTGTGGCCCTCCGAAGCGGCGAACCAAATCGGAGCGCAGCCGTAATTGGTTTCGGATTTGGGTGATCCGCCGGCTTCCACCAGCAGCTTCACGACATCCAGATGACCGGCTTTGGCAGTGCAGTGCAGAGGAGTCCAGCCGTTCTTGTCGGAGGCGTTGATCTCCGAACCTTGACCCAGCAGGACCTCCACCATCTGGTAGTGTCCGTGCATAGCCGCTATGTGCAGACCGGTCTTCCCGTGCCGGTCCACACTATGCAGAAGCTCGGCCGATCTGCTCAGCAGAAGGCCCACGATCGGTACGTGCCCACCAAAGCACGCTAAATGCAGGGGATTGTAACCCTGGAAAGACACGAAAGCATTACATTTATACATCACCTTAGCATTTACTGACCACTCACATTTTCCGTAGTCGCAGCATCGACTTGAACACCAGCGGAGTTGAGTAGCAGTCGAACAACGTTTTCGTTGCCGGAATACGCTGCCAGATGCAGCGGAGTCAGCCCGGATTCGTTCCCTAATTCAGGTACTAATGATGTGCCAGATGGAGAATCAGATTTAACCGTTGCGGGTACGTTGATGAGTAGCTCCCTCACGGTGTCCGCTTGACCGTAATAGGCAGCTACGTGCAGCGGCGTTAAACCCAATTTTTTACTGGACACCCTTAGCGAATTAGTGCTCCGCATAACCTCGAGCACCTGGCCGTGCCCGTTTTTTGCCGCCATATGGACAGCGGTGAAACCGGACTTGTTTTCGTCGGTACAGGAAGCCCCTGCTCGAACAAGGACCTTGACGACGTCCGCATGACCGCCTTCCGCAGCTAGTTGCAATGGGGTCGAGTCAGTTAGCTTGTTCCTGGTAGAAATTACACCATTCCGATCGAATTTCATCAGTTCCTCTATCACCTTCACCGAACCTTGCATGGCAGCTATATGAGCACAAGTGTTGCCATCTTTGCTCGTGGCCATGACAAGGTTTGGATGCTGCTGGAGAAATAATTTGGCAACTTCGGAGTAATTGTTTTGTGCTGCTACGTGGATTGGTTTCTGGCCAACGTCGTCCGTCGCATCGATATTGGCACCTAGTTCTAGAAGTAGCTTACATACATTCATCTGCCCACTGGCTGCGGCTAGATGTAGGGGAGTCTGTTTCCTCAGGGTTAAAATATCTACCACAGCGTTGTGATCTCGGATCAAAAACTTGACTAATTCCGTGTACCCGTTCATAGCGGCCAGATGGAGAGCCGTTCGACCGACTCGTGACTTAGAATTAATAAACGCCTTATTGGTAATGAGTGCATCACAGACTTGTAGGTAGCCATGTTCGGCCGCCAAGTGAAGTGCCGATCGGCCTTCGTTATCGAACACATCCACCCTCGCATGGTTGGCTAACAGCGTATTCACCAAATCCATGTGACCTCGATTACACGCGATCAACAGCGGTGTCCAACCGACCGATGACTGCCGATTCATCGCTTTCTGGATATCCGTAGTCGAAAGGTGGTTAATCATTTCTGAAAGAACATCGTTGTTACCAGCTACGGAAACCGCGTGAAAACATGTCTCTTGGGTGGCCTTGGTCGCCAGCGATACGTCGGCCCCATTCTCAAGCAGCATCTTCACGATTTCCCGATCGCCCGTTCCAGACTTCACCTCGTCTTTCGTCACCTGACAGGCGTAGTGCAATGCCGTCGCTCCGTCCTCGTTTGTGAAGTTTAAGTAGCTCTTCAACACTTCCTTCCCATGTTTCTGTAACACAAAGTCTATCAGGTGCCTAACAATAGCTGGATGACAGTTTCGCGCGCCCAAGTGAAGTGGAGTCTCGCCAACCTAATAAAACATGAAAATGCTTATCAATTTGCTAGAAATAAATGTGGATACAATATTCTTACATTCGACTTTATCAGTGGATCACCGTTATCCTCCAGCAGCAGATCCAAGGTTTGCACATTCCCGTACTTGGCAGCCACGTGGACAGGCGTCTGCCCATCGTCAGTCGTTTTGTTGGCACCTGCTCCAGACTTCAGCAACATAAGCGCGCATCGGTCCCCATCCGCCACTCGGGCAGCAATGTGCAGAGGCGTCTCCCTTAGCTTTCCACCTCGAACGTGCACTTCGGCACCAAACCCCAACAGCGTCTCCACCACTGCCGGCTTGGCCGACTGAACTGCGATATGGAGGGCAGTGTAGTTGTCCTGAAACAAAATTGTCCATTACATTTACTGAAAATCAGAGATTCAATACCCAATACTCACATTCGTGGGCACGTCGACCTTTTCGCCCTTGTTCAGCAGGGTGCTGATGATGCCCACGTGCCCGTACTTGGCTGCGGTGTGAATGCTCCGCGCGCCGCCTTTGTTCGGCATGTGCAGGTAGACACCCTTCTTGAACAGCGTCGTTGCGCACTCAGCGTGACCGTTCAACGAGGCGATGTGCATCAACGTACTTCCGTCCTTTGTGCGCTCGTAGATACTGGCCCGGAACTTGTCCGCCAGGATTTCGATGATTGACGCGTGACCGTTCTCCGCTGCGAGATGCATCGGCGTGCGATCTGGAGTGTTGGGAAAAATATAGAAGCATTATTTTTTAGTCTTTAATGGATTAAGTAAAAAAAAAAAATATAAAAAAATCGCTTACAACATTATCAATGTATAAATGAATCATCTATTGCTTGAAAAAAAAATAGTCCGTATAATTTTGCATTTTTTTCAGAGACATTCATTTTAATGATTCTGAACAGGTTTTCCAAAATGCATATCTAATATCAAGCGTGTGCTAGAAAAAGGGTGAAAGTAACATGATCAATTTCTCTTCATCGATTATCTCTTCAGTGAATTAAAGTGACAAAATGGAAATTTATTCGAACTGTTTTCCATCAAGACGCTTGGTCAAATCATGTCACAGAGAGGATCTGTGAAGAGAAATCGATCATGTTGCTTACGCACATATTCTAGCACACTCTTGATGTAGCAATTTTCTTCTCCACTGGCATAGTTGACAAGGAGACCAAGAAGTACAAAAATAGAATAGCTTCAGTGATTTCTTCGAATAGTTTTTATGTGCACTGAATTATTTTGTACGTGGTTTATTTTGAAAAATTACGATTAAAATCCCAGTCTATTTTTTTTAAATACAGAACAATGTTCTACATAATGTTAAGTATCGTTACGAAACGTCGAAAAACAAGAAGACTTTGTAAGGTTTAGAATTTTGTTCTGTAATATGGTCAACTCAAAAACAGCTTTATCCTTAGGATGGTTAGAACAAAAATCAAAGCAGAATGAATGCTCCGCAAGTAGCAAGTTGAGCACCCCTATCAAATACCTTTTAACGCCACTGCCCATAAGCCATAAGCATTGATGCAACGCGCAAAACATACTGCTACCGTCACCTACAAGTAATTTAAGGGAATCTGGGGTAATATGCACCCTTGAGTCAAATCGACCCACGGTAGGCTTTTTGCGAAGTGATTTTGAACAATATTTCATCAGGGGCTGATAGAAGAGAACCCTACCCAGACAACCAGAATGCACGTATAATGAAATCATCTTTTGCGTTATGCGATGCTTATATGTGCAATGTTTCACGTATAAGATGTTGTGAAACATACAAAAGTGGAAGCGATATACGTGCATATTTTAAATGACGAAACAAAGCATTCAACGCGAGTGTGTAGATTTTATTGCGAACTAATCTATACTCTTATGCGACATTATGATAACAAAATTTATTTGGCAGCTGCTACGGATTGATCCGAATTATTTTGTACGAGTATACGGAACGAAACGAAATGTACATATGAACTCGTAACATAGCGTTTTATGCGAGGAAACTCATCGATGAAACGATTTCAACCACCATTTAGTGCAGATGTGATGCAATTTATATGAGTAAACAACTTTGTTCGTAAACTGTTATGCGACTTCTGGTTGTCAGGGTAGCATATGATATGTCAAGAAAAAATCCGCGAAAATCGCTCATTTTTTCCAAAATATTCATAGAAACCCCAAAAAGTTGCTTTGCTCCAGGGGTGCATAGTTGCCCCTACACGAGAGGGATCCAATACTTATTCCGCTAGTGACGACCACGACGTCATCGCAGCCAGTATTGACTGTTTAACGATAAATTTGCGACGATCGACGCGCCACCATATTTCATACAACTTAACTTGGAGGTTATTTGGCAATTTGGAAGTTAAAATCCCCTCCAAACACTAGTGATTTTGCGGTGGGATGTTGACGTTTGATGACAAATAGGTGGATAGTAATCGATCAGATCGGAGATAGCCAGCTCACACATACATAGATCGCGCAAGATCATCTCAGTGTTCTCTCGTTAGATGGAGGGCTGCGGCAGGCATGATAATATTGCTCAATATCATTAGAGTTCGGTGAAATACTCTAGAGCATCGTGCTGCCTTTGCCGTTTTGCGAGAGAGCGATAAAATGAGCGAGGAAGATGCAACACAAAACACAACAGAGTAAAATTCCATCTAAAAAGGGTGCTCTCACAACTCCCCGAGGACTGTTTGTTCGGGCGGCAGGCTCAAGAGCTCTTTTGAAGTGTGAGTGAAGGTGAGCATCGCAACAAGAGAGAGAAAGTACGTAGCGTGGCCTCATGGCGCCCTTGGCGAACCCTCATTTCAGCGCCCCTTAGTCAAATCTTATCAAAACATACAAATAAAATTTCCTTGAATTGTCATAAATAATTAAAACATTTTCTTTAGTTTAGAACACATTAAATTAAATTAAATTATTTATTGACTCAACTTTTGCAAGAAAATATGTAGAATGTTTTTTTTTTTAAATATTATCTGTCCAAGAAATTTACAGTTCATATAGCTAGAAATAAATCTACAGAATCTACTGTATGTATCAAACAATATTTTTCGTTGCAAATTTTAGTGTAATACAAATTTTCATAGAAATTATCGTAAACATCTCTGAACAATTTCATGTAGATTTTTTAAGCTTTTTGCCCTGACGAATTTAAAAGCTTATGCCTGAAATAGAATTCAAAAGCCATAGCAACACTTCAAGAATTATTTATAATGACTTACTTTATAATTGCAATCGTAAACGAAAAATTGTAACTTTTTTAGATAGGCTAGGAAAGTTTAGCTTCATCAGAAATTCAGAAAAAATCTCTATGATTTAAAAATATATTTAATTGGAAATTTCGCGTAGATTTAGTCAAGATATTCCCTATAAGTTTTATTGCAAAATAGCAATGTGAAAATCTAAAATTTTGTCATTAATCAGTAAAAATTTTTTTGAAATACATCAAAGAGTTTTCAATTAGTTTCCAAGGAATCGCTGTTACCGTTGAACCGATTGAAAGCTTTTTTTTATAGTCGGATTTCAGAAAATGGGAATATTTACAAAAAATTCCAAAGGTTTTTCTAATAACATTATAATTGAATTCAACTTCATGGTGGAAGAGAAGGTTCATCAAGAATCTATCAAAAGTAAGTTTGCCATGTATAATTTAGATTGAATAAACTTAAAAAACCATCAAATGAATAAAAAAAATCTTAAACAGGCAAAACTTTTGAAAGATGAAAAGTTCAAAATAGTTACAGTCAATCTTTCTACTATATATTTTTTTCAGAAAACCAAACGAGTTGCAGCTAGTGTAGAGCATTCTTTGGCTTATTAAAATGTATTATAGATTCAAAAATTATGTCAGCTGTAAAAGTTTTCGGTTAGGTTTGAAGCAGATTAAAAAACTGTTCATAGATATCGAAAACTAACCAACATTCTATCAGAATTACACAATTATGTGCAAGACCAATCAACATAAAGCGAGAGCTCTGCTCAGAATCCTACCCTTGATTTTGTGAGAATCTTGTCCAACTTAATGTTGAAATTATGTCCAGAGATTCGAGGATTCCATTCAGAATAATGTTAAATTTATGTTCAGCATTCTATGAAAACTCTTTTTAGGGTCTAGCCTGGGATTGAGTGAGATTGTGTTCTACGAATTTAGTCATGATGCTGCATTCACGACGTAGCATTTTAAGTAGATTGTTAACACCACCTCCCCCATCGTAGCCTGTCATTTATAGACGGGCCCTAGGTGAGAAAGTATTTCTTGTAATTTCAATAAATGAATCGAGCGATCGCAACATACAGTCTAACGTCCAGCATGTATATATGTTTCTATTATATTCTCTTAAAAATGATTTTGGCTTAGTTATTCAACAAAAACTACCCAAAAACATGATTTTTTAATGAAAAAAAAAACAATTTCTTTGGATTATTTAAGTTTTTTCGCAGGAAATTACATTTTTTCTATAAAAATTAAATTTATAAAGCATCTTGCCTTAATTACGAGTTGAATAGTGAATATATTTTCTAACATATGCAAACATATTTTTGTTTCAATATTATTTAAAAATTGTTGCAAAGTCCTTTTCAAGGTTTAACAAATGAGAAAAACCAGTTGCATCTTTAGAGATAATATTAAACTAGCAAAAATTTGCAAAAAAAAAACTGGCATTTTTAGTTAAAAAATCATGTTTTTGTGTAGTTTTTGCTGAATAACTTAGTCAAGATATTTTTTTTTAGGAAAATTTGATGTATGAAAGGTTTGAATTGAATTAGCTTCAAAAGCATGTAAAAAGATTAAGAAATGGTTGAGTGATCATAAGCCTATGATTACTACAAAGTTGAAATTTTTAGTAAAATAAGGAAAAATTTGGAATAAATTGCTACAACTAAAACATGTTCTGATTTTAAACAAATTTGGTGTTCTACAAAGTTTTTATAAATTTAATTTTGAAGGTATTGATGCTACCGCGCCAGTTGTTTAGGCGTATTGTGCCACGAAGCGTGGGTTCGATTCCCGCTCCAGTCAGTGGAAACTTTTTGTCAAACGAAAAATTCATCGCTGGGCTACTGGGTGTTCCGTGTTGTCCGTTGCCTAATGTTCGTGATTGTTCAGCCTGTGCAGCCTTTGGCTGAAGACGGTGTAAATTGTCTTTTTTTACTTCACTGAAGGTCATTTTTTATAACCTGAAAATTCACCTTCAAGACGCTTGCACCACTTCTAAATGTTAATATTTTTGACTCAGATTTAGAGGTTTCTCTCCTAATGTGATTTGAATTCAGTAGAACACACGAATTTTTGGTTTTAAGAAGTTTTGAAAAAAAGCCATACCTTAGTGTGCATTTTATAGCAGTATGGGAAAATACAAAAATTTCTTGGAATTACCAAGACCTCAAAAGTGTTTATTTGAAGCTGAAATTTCATATAGTTCATATCGCATATTGGGTGAAGGGTCAGAAAAAAAATCGGATTGAAATACCATTATTAATACATTACGAGGCTCATGAATAACCTCAATGTGACTATAATGCGATAACAATTGACAATGTGACAAAACAACTTGGTATTTCTTTCAAGTTTTCTAGAACAATCTCACAGATTTCAATAAGTGGATCGAAAGTGTTCATCATTTGATGATCCTGCACGGTATTGAATCGAAATTGTCAAAAAAGTCGAATGTGATAAAAATGCAGCTATAGGCAGTAGGGGTCGGTAAAGTCACTCCCGACCAAGTGATCGCACTCAGCGTCGGTTACGACATAGAGGACTTGCTGTTGTAGAGAAATTCCGAGTGTGGACGGTCGAGGAGTGAAGAACTACTCTCCAGTAGCGGGTTCATCTACAATCCTAGGGCAGCCAGCCCAAAACCAGGCAGGATTACGAGATTTTTCCTATGGCGACATGAATTGCTTCAAAAAATGTTCCGTAATTTGCCCTGAAGTTGTCTTTAGGAATCGCTCTAATGATAAACTTGACTTTTTAATGTGAAATTATAATACTACTACTCCTTAGGATCCTTACAAGATTAACCTAAATAAGCATACTCGCTAAATTTTTTTTTCCAACTTCACGACTTTTTATTAGCGTGCCGCTGGATTTTTTTTTTCAAAGCACTACTAAGGCAGGAGTTTTTCTATATATCTTTTTCTTTCATCTTTTAAATTTGTCAAAGAATCAACTAGAAATTCACCTAAGAACACTTTCAAGCATTGCTCGAGGTATTTTCCAAAAAAAAAAATCTTCAATGAGTGCTTCAAAACATTTTGAGTTTGTTAGGAATATCTGTAGGTCACTTGTATTCAATGTTTTTGCTATCATAAACATACAAACAAATAATTATAATCATGCCATCATCAATTGATAGACAAAACATGTTATGTTAAACGGATTTACTGTATAAGGTGTAAAATGTATCTGTTCTCGAATACCCAAATTTTAATTTAGTTCTTATCTAAAATCAATCTAAACACTTTTTGTACGATAAATTATTTCTATTCGCAAATTTACGAATTCTGGTTTTCGATTTTTCTAATTTTTGTTTTTCTATAATCTTAAAAAGTGTGGGTCCCATTTAGTGTGCTATACAAAACTGTGTACATATTATATTCTTCTACAAATTAAAAAAAATCAAACCTGTTTTTCCGTTAGTTACACGGAAAATATACTATGTTCCAGAAAAAAATGAAATTTTCGTACACTCAAAAGTACCGCAAGCAGTAACATTTATCTTCTTCTTTCTGGCATTACGTTCCAACTGGGACAAAGCCTGTTTCTCAGATTAGTGTTCTTATGGGCACTTCCACAGTTATTAACTGAGAGCTTTCTTTGCCGATTGACCATTTTTGCATGTGTATCCGTGTGGCAGGTACGAAGATACTCTATGCCCTGGGAATCGAGAAAATTTCCTTCACGAAAAGATCCTCGACCAGCGGGATTCGAACCCACGACCCTCAGCTTGGTCATGCTGAATAGCTGCGCGTTTACCGCTACGGCTATCTGGTCCCCTATAAAGTAACATTTATATTGTTGTCAAAAATTGGTAACCAGGAAAGGCTCCAAGAAATAATGAAAAAGGAAAAGGATGTTCTTATATTTTCTGTGTAACTAACAAAAAAACAGGTTTATTTTTTTTAATGCCATAAAGCTCTCCTTCTGTGATAGGTTGTTTGTAAAAGAATATAATATGTGCACAGTTTTGTATACCACACTAAATGGGACCCTGAGACGAGATACTCTTTGGAATTTTGCGTAGCTTGGTATTTAAAATGATTTAATTTTTTGCTTAAGGTTTGGGCCATAACACATATATTGAGAAAGTTTTGTATGACTTTTGAAACTGTTTTGTATTACTGGAAAATGTTTGAAAATTGTTTTTTTATAACCTACAAATACCAGGGGTTCATTTAATGTGCAATTCAAAAAATCGTACACTTTATATTTTCTACAATCAACCTATCACAGAAGAATAAAATAATTTCATACCTATTTTTTCTATCTCTTATAATAATTTTATAAATATTTTTCTGGTAGCTACACGGAAAATAAGAAAAAACTCCAGAAAAAAATAAAAGTTCATTATTTTTAAGAGTGTTGTAAAAACTCATATTTTTATAATTGCCAAGACTCAGTAATCAGAAGAGGCTTCAAGAAAAAAAAAACGAAAAATACATCCAGGCAAATACATGAACACATCTTGTATATTAAATTAAGGGGTTCAGTTTTTGCGTTACTTTTTTGTCATAAAGCTGTCATAATTCAACTAAGGTATGAAATCTTATACATATTTTTTAACTCATTTTTTCAAGAAATCTGATTCTGTTCATTTATCAACAAAAATTAAAGCCATTTGAAAAAGTTTCTATAAGATATTTTGAGGTGCAGTAAAAACTGAGGTTAAAACCGGAAGATACATCGTTGGTATACACTAACTCCGAAAACATCAGAAGGATTTCCGTAATTTTCTAAAAATGGAACGTCTATTCAGCAGGATCAACGGTTTTTTGAAGAAAACGTGAGATACATACAAAATCTTACGACAGTGTTGGTTTTCATTTTGTGAAAAGCATACTGCTGGATAGATTAACATCAAAAATCACTGTGTTGTTTCGTTTGGCAATGCACTATGGTCCATAGTGCAGTATAATGCATTTAGTGCAGTTTAATGAAACATAAGATGAACACGGTCATCCACAAATTTATGTGTATTAGTAATGCCCTTTTGTTTGTTTTTTTTTAATCAAGGTGGTACACATTTTCTTAAAAATTGTATACCCAACTTTCTTATATGTCGAAATAATAGTACTGTCAGACGGGGCTACTGTTGATTCTAGGGACACTCACTTTTGGATTTATTTGCAGCATAAATATTAATCTGAACAATTTTGTGTCATCAGCGCTTTTATTAAGCAATATATGCTCTGCAACCAGGCGTAATTATTTTTTGGAACAACATCAACAATAACAGGATAAACAAGATTTTTTTTAAAAAAGACCAAACATATATTCACAAAGTAAAAAACGTATGCTAGAACGACACATAAAGCGCTCGCATTGCAATAATCGTTCCACATTTTATAAAGCAAAAAGTATGAATTTCGATAGTTCAGCTCGCTGCGTGTAGGCTCGGGATGTAGCAGTATGGAAAATTCAATTTTTGAGCCACTCTAAACTAATCAAGGAAAGGTTTTGCCAAATTGAAAATCTGGTCTAACTATTTTAGAAACTGATTCGACTCATCAAATTTGAAGGAGCTCGGAGCACTATTAAATATACATTTTTTCTGTGAGAGGAACGGTACCATTCACGGGAAAACAAGAATTTTAGTTTCCCTAGGTAATCGAAAGCTTCCGGTTTGTTTCAGTTTCTTCTATATTAATTGGCTAAGCTTCAAATCCATTATGGAAGACTTCCACCAACTCTAGTACAATCTTTGGTCGAAAATGTCATTAAGACCGTTTTCCAATATACTTGGTCGATTTCTTCGATACAAACTGCTCGTTTAGTTTGCTTAGAGTTGACAGATTCCGCTCAAATTTTTATGGTAGCTTTTGGGGTTTTTGTATGAACACATTTTAGAGATGTTGCTAAATATTTTTGAAGTTCGATCATTATGGAATTGCAATCTTTGATACTTTGTTGCAATCCAAAAGTCTCCAAATCTTTTAATTCTCACCTTGATTATCTATGATTCCCGCAGAAGCACGAACTGAAAAGAAGTACTTGACCATCGACTCGTCGCCTTCGGCCGCCGCTATATGGAGTGCCGTTTGACCATCGCCGTTCTGAAGATCCACATTGGCACCGTAATCCAAAAGGATCCGGGCCATCTCGACGTCTTTCCGCCGGGCGGCCAGGTGCAATGCCGTATCGCCATTGTTGGTAGTGGCCTAGAGGGGAAATCACATTTTTGTTCAAGTGGGAAGAAAACAAATAGATAGAGTATTAGTAATCGAACAACGGTAGGACACAATATCACTAATCCGGATTTTACATCGTCTACTACATCGAGTATGATTCCCCATCGTCGCCGCATTCTGAACCAATTTGGGTTAATCCAATCGCTTACTGCAAAAGCGGGTCATAAACTGCACAAATCCAATCATCTAATTGAACACATTTTGGCAGCTAACGGTCGACCACACTGTGCCAAGTCACTACACACATCAGCGCTAGTCCGCGAACTTACCGTAACTGGGCCCACCGAT
Source organism: Aedes aegypti (assembly GCF_002204515.2). Lineage (NCBI taxonomy): Eukaryota > Metazoa > Arthropoda > Insecta > Diptera > Culicidae > Aedes > Aedes aegypti. The sequence continues at coordinate 347,392,741 of NC_035108.1, forward strand.
CCGCGATTCACTGGGTCAAGCCGTCTTGGCCAAGTCTTCCAAGCGGTTTTGTAGTTTTTCTCGCATTGGCTTCACGGATGTGTTTTTTTTTCTCCTTGAAGCAGGGCTAGCAGGGCTGTTAAGCTATCAAGAGGAAACAATAGAACAGTACCAATAAAAACAAAACATGACTACCTTTGAGAAAATTCTAAAACCAAATTATTATAAAGAGCTCTCAGTTAATAACTGTGGAAGTGTTAATAAAACATTAGAAGCGAAAAGCAGGCCCTGCCCAATGGGGACGCATTGCTTTGAAAAACAAGAGTAGTTAATACTACAGCATATTCAAATTCAAATTCTATCAAGAATTTCTTAAGTTTCATCAAAGGTTACTTAAAAAATTTTTATTTGAAAATTCCTCGGATAGATAATTTTTTTGTCTTGTTTTTTTTTTTTTGTTTTTCAAGACACTCAGCCACTACCAGCCCTGTTGATATCATCCTATTCTCCATATAAATCTATTCTAAGAAGTGAGGACAAACCTGCAGCTGTGAATCGGAAGGAACCCGAGAAAGGGAAAGTCCAACCAAATGGAAGTAGAGACAGAGAGCGCATTTTTTCCCATCTTGTTTGCCGGACTTCAGCGGCAACTCGCATGACACTTTCCATCCGCTTTCAGCCATGGCGGAAATGACGACGAAAGGAGGTGTTTACACATGTAGGGACGGAACTATAGCTATAAGTCTTGTGGCATGGTCAGCGCTTACCGTGGGACGTTTCTTGGCAGTCCTACTCGACTGTGGAAGACAGCATGAAAGAGTGTTAGACAATTTATAGCTTCGATTGTTTGCCCACTCGCATGTATTGTTGATGATATTTGAAGAAGGCTGCCAAAGCACGCGTTTCAGGGTTCAACTCAAGAAGGATATACGTGCAAAAAGTTTTCGCTTTAGCAACAGGCCTCAATGGTAGGTAACCGAAGGAAGGGTTGTTGAGGGACACACATCTTCGTTAATTGTAAATTTATTGCCGAGAGCCTTCTTTTGAGGGTGGCAGAACGGAGTCAAGCATACTCTGTGGAAATTGACCCTTTCAGGTACATGTTACACAAAACAAAACCTAATTTCAATCTACTTATCAAATGTTTTCAGTTGGTATAGCATTAGTATTTTCCTGACAAATTGTAAAATTAAAAAAAAAATCGTTAGGACGCTAAGGCCGTCTATTATGTGATGGAAGATACCAAAAAGTTTATATACACAAATTGCGGGGGTAACCATAAGTCTATCTTTTGGTATTTGCGCAAACTAATCGTTGTTAGCTCAGAAATTGGGTCCTAAAATGTTTAATGAATTCTTGTTTTATTTAATAATGCGAAAGAGCATGTTATTGCGACTACTTTAGCAAGTTTTCCAGCTCAAATAACGGCTATAACATTTTTAAACTTCAATTTTAAAAATGGTTTCGAATATGAACCTTGACACTTGTGATCTTGTTTGACATTCACGTTTTCGACAAAAATGCCACAGGGCATATAGTTTGAACACTGGGGTTGTTCCTATCTGACATTTCGGAAGGGACACGGAAAACAAAATATACCCAACATTTGAGTTTAAACCAAAAGGTGTGACAAATCATAAAAAAATGTTTTTTGTACTTAAACCAATGAAAATCAATTAAAAATTGAGTAAACATGTGTTTCTGCCCTAAACTTAAGCGTTTAATACTAAAACTGAGACAGGGCTTTAGGACCCTATTGCTACAGAAATGCCTCCAAATAACACTATCTACAACTCGGTTGGAAAGGGTTACCTCCAAGCACAAGCTGACATGGCGAGCCATAAGACGAATGTAAAAGAGCTCAATGTTTGCCAGTATTTAGTGCTCCTGGTCAGATAGCTGTTTTTCCTCACTATTCGTTTCCGTCGTTTGAGCACTCTTCCTGTCTCCCTTCCTACTCTTTACACGATTCCCCATTATGAATGAAATCAAGCAAAGTTGGGAAACCCCGTGGGAAATTTTCCCCCTCTAAACCAACATAGCATGGATTCCTTCGAAACTATACTTTTACAAAGCAGAACACAGCTAAGGAATGGCCATTTCACGTTCCATTGCATACAGGTTGGTGAAGTGTGGGCGGTTTTGGCCTGAACAAACTGAAAAACAGTCTCCTAGAATGGAATGATGAAGGAAAAAACCCTACTGGAGAGTCTCCAAGGCTCCAAGTAGTTTTTCATTATCCCCCACGGTTCGGTTGTGTCTATTTCGAGAACAAATTAAATACATTCAGACCGGTACTTGCAGGTTGGCATTTCGAGATCAGATCACCTTTATGCGGTTTTGTAAGCACTCTGAAAAAGTGTTGCCCAGCGGTCAAGGGTGTTAACGAATTACCCTGCAGTGTTGCATAATCAGTTCGAGTTTTTATGTCCAAATATAGCTAAGAATAACGCAAGTTAAAATTTCAATTTTGCTTTTTTTCAGACGACTACAGCACCAGAAATAAAACGCTCCCCCTACAGCGGAGAGACAAGTTCAAGTGAAACATCCATACAACAATGAATCACAAAGTTTTTCAACACCTAGAGACATGCCAACACTCGTTCGGTCGACTCACTTTTACCCCAGTTTTGGGAACAACATTTTTTGCTACCATAGTTATTGTATGCCTACAAAGTTTTCACTGTTTACGTTTCATTGCGAATTTTTCAAGGTTTTCCCCCCTAATGAACACAATACTATGGGTGATCAATACAAGTAGAATCGACCAGCTAATCGTTTGTGTTGAATTGTGCTGGTATCATTCTGAAGGAATTTACGAATTCAATTCCACTTCAATTGAATATAGTAGTGTACGTAAATCAACATTTTTTGTTTGGGGTTGAGAAGTATTTGGTTCAATTTCATTCTCGGGATTGAAACTTAAACACTCGAAAATTTTGCGAGGCAAAGCGTCACTGTTTAGCCGATTGTGTTCGTGAGTTTAATATCTTCACACAATTACACTGATCCCAATTTCAATTATTCCGTTGCCACGTGATTTTGGCTTATCATGTTATAGAAAAGGTGTTGGTAACATAAGGAAAACAAAAACGACGCGTTGTCAAGGAAGACCCAGTACAATAAAGTAAACTTTGCTTACGACTGAAATTACCAAAATGAATGAACATTTTTGGTAGCGTCATATAAACAAATGGTTATTATTAGCACAATATTGATAACTGATGTCTGCCATGGCTGGCGATTTGCGAAACAGAAAATCGATACCGAGTGAACTACAAATATAAATGGATTGTTTTGAGCGTTGTTGAAAAATCCATTGATAATACTCTCTACATCTGTAAGTAGGTAATGATCGATATTTAAAAAAAATATGAAATAGTGGGCTTCGTGACCGTGCGGTTAGTGCCACCAAGCATTCATACGCATCGAATCAAGGAGTGTGGATTTTTTCCGCTTCAGGTCGGAAAACTTTTCGTCAGGAATGTATTTCGACTGTGCCAGTGGGCGTTGCAGGCTAGTCCGTTGTCTAGTGTGGTGCTTCCTTCAAAGGACATAATCGTCCACTGGAAGCATTAACGTGCCGGTGTCTATTTAAGTTTTATCCATAATAGGCAAAAAAACCGAATATTCCATCAAAAAGTCTCTGAAATTTACCCCAGCAGTTCAACGGCATGTCCTCCGGCACCATTTTCTAAATTTTGTGAAGAAATTAAACTCTTTCGTTATTATTTTTGTCTGTACAATCATAAACTACCTTTGAAAATTAAGCATAAAAAAAAATCATTTTTGCGTGACTCAAAGATCAAATAATATATCTCTAGTATATTTGGGATTGCTGAATCTGATGCCACTTCCAGAAATGCTCCGGCACGTTACAATCCTGAGCTACTGATCGCCAAAGCTGAATATAATCCTACACACCAAAAAAAATCTTAGATTTACACGTAACGTAATTTAAGCCTCAATCTCTCAAAGCCATTTCCCATGTATTTTTCAATGATAAAACCTTTAAACACATCCATTATATACAACATTGTTACCAAAATCCTTAATATTGAACGCTAACCGTCTTCTCTCGAAGAATATTGCATGCAAAACGGCTCGGTTAACATGATTTTCACCGAATTTAGTACTATACCATTTGATTGCACTAGAGTTTGAATCTGTCAAAGGATACAAACTCTAGTGGAGTTAAATGGTATTGTACTAAATTCGGTTTTTTCATCTACTTATAGGTATTCTACTAAACAGCTCGAAGATTTATTATGATTTTCACGCTGAAAATTCAATCATAAATAATGCACATGAAATGACAAGCCGTCGATTCATCTATGTGCATTATTTTTGACAGAATTTTCAGCGTAGAATCATGTAAATGGAGCATTCTTGTTTGCAATTTCTCTTTCAAGATGCAAGAAAGCATGCAATATTGGCGAATGTTGGATGTAAGATCATGAAATGCTTCAATTTCACTCAAGATTGCAAGCATTTTCGAATCATTGCATTCAGTTTACAATAATTATCGTTGAATGTTCAGTTGCATCTCCTATTACAGGATTATCATAAAACATTACGTGTCATGTAAATTTGAGATTTTTTGCTGTGTAGATAAATAGGAATTTAAACTATGATTTATCATGGAAAACCTAACATTACATATTCTTTGCAATTTGATTAAATTGACGTGAAATTTGAGAAAAAGTTACACGTCTTTTCGGTAAGAGTCGAACTCACGTCTTCCAGTGCACTAGATAGGGCGCGTTACCCCTACACCACGAGAGGACTCATGGACGCAGAAGTCAAGTGAAGAATCATCAAATGATAAACATTTTCGATCATCTTACTGAAATCTGTGAGATTGATCAAGAAAATTCGAAGAAAATACCAAGTTGTTTGTCACATTGGTAATTGTAACCGCATAGCAGCCACATTGAGATTGTGCATGAACCTCGTAATGTAGAAGCAATGAAATTTTATCAGAATTAATTTCTTACTATTTATCCAATATTCATTAGTAGCTGTACAAAATTTCATGCTTATATAAGCAACTATGATGATCTCCAGGATTATTCACGGTATTTTAGGTGATTATTCTTGAAATTTGTTAACAACTCATCCAATTTATCTTCCACGAATTTGCTTCAGTAAACTCTAGAAAGTAGGAACCTGACAATAAAATATTTTTAAAAATTTTCACGTTATTCATCTCTGTTGAATATTCTAGAGAAATACTAAATGAACAATTATTATATCAAACAAAACCCTATATCAATTGGATTTGGCCGGATTTGGTCGGAATATCCCAGAACCGGTTCTGGTAGGGTGTGATGTGGACATTTTCAGATCATCATAGCCCCATCATGCGACAGATCATAATTCATGATTTTTTATCCAGATCATCATTCCAAATATCAAACATATTTATTCTTCATTTAATTATTCTTCTTGTTTCTGGCGTTACGTCCCAACAGGGATAGAGTCATCTTCTCAGCTTAGTGCTCCTAAGAGAACTTTGACAGTTATTTACTAAGAGCTATCTCTGTCGATTTGCATTTGCATTTTTGCATGTGCATATCGTGTGGCAGGTACGAAGATACTTTATGCTCTGGGAAATCGAGAAAAATAAGAAGATTAGGAACATTTGAGTACTATTTCTCCAGTTTTGTGCCTTTGAAAACGCGAGTAGGGTCACAAGTCGGCCATTGTGACGGCCATCTTTGAACTCCGAGATGTTTCACCTTAACGCTCATTAACCGTATAGCTGCATGGCGTGCTATCTCAAAGTAAGTTTTGGCGAAATAACGGGCTGCTTTAGTGCTATACCTTCAGGAGCGTTTCATGTTTCTGTCAAAAAAGCGTAACGCCTCGCGTTAATAAGGCGAATCAAAACAGAAATATTTTCTCCCTCTTCCCCTCTCGCTTCACGCCGTTGCTGTTGTTTTTTTTTGGATTCTTTTCGATGTTGTGTTGCATGTTTTTTGCTTCTTTTATTGCTGATCCGGTGATTGCTGATTGAAGTGCCTCGGGCAGAAATGTACGCTACAGATGATATAGTGCTGATCCTTGATTTTATGCATTAATTAAGATACGTTCTGTTCATTCATTTTGCTTCAAGCAGATTATGAAAACCTTAGGTATTCGATATGCGAGATTGGGATCATTGAATGCCAATGGGGTTCCGCATGAACGCCTCCAGTGAATCCTTAGTAGATTTTTCAAGTAAAATTTTTACTGGGATTTAGGGATTTCCTCCAAGGAATTTTCCAAGAATCCTTCCAGATATTCCTCCAGGAACTCTTCATGCGGTTTATCCTGATATTCTTTAAGAGATTCCTCCAGAGACTCCTTTCAAGATTCATCTTGGAAAAACTCTATAGGGATGCATGCATAAATGTCTCCAAGTCTTTCTCCAGGGGTTGCACTAGAACAAACAATCTTCAAGGATTACTCTAGATATTCATCAAAAATTTCTCCATAGATTTTATCAAAAAAAACATACAGGGATATCCCCAGGTAGTCCGCTTCAGGGCTCCATGGACTCCTCCAGGGATCGCTCCAGAGATTTCTCCAGGGATTCAACCAGAATTTTTTCCTCACTTCATGAATTTTTTGAGGGATTCTTCCAGGAATTTCTAGAGGAATACCTCCTGGAAAATCGCTAGGTAAATTACTTCAAAAAAAATTCTTCAAAGACTCGTTCTGGTTTTCTAAAAATTCCTCAGGGAATTCATTCCCTTAGAAATTCCTCTTTGGAATCATTCACCAAGAATTCTTTCAGAAAATACTCTAAGAATTTTCTCAGGGATTACATTGGGAAAATCTCTACCTAGATTCCTCTAGAAATGTCTCTTTATGGATTCCTCTAGATATTTCCCCATGGAATTTTCCAAGAATCATGCATGAATTTCAACAGAAATATCTCTGCAGGGATTCCTTCTTTACAGTGATTATTTCAGGGATTCCTTCAAGCATTACTCCATGAATTTCTCCAGGGATTCCTTTAGAAATTTTCCCAGGCATTCTTTCAAAGATCCCTTCATCAATCAAGCAAGGTAACCTTTAATTGATTCTTCCAGGAAAATCACTCCATAGTTCCTCCAAAGATTGACCCAGTCGTTTCTTTAACCCTCTAATACCCAACCTTGCCTTTAGACGGGGTACACTTTGGAATTTTGTGTATTTTTTCGTAGCTCGGAAATCAAAATGATTTTATTTTTGGCTTAAACCTTGACTTATAACACGCATATAAGAAAAGTTTTTATGACTTTTGAATCTTTTTTGTATTTTTGAAAACTGTTTGATAAAATGTATTCTTATATAACCTACAAATGCCCGGGGTTCATTTAACGTGTAATATAAAAAAACATACCTTTTATATTTTTCTACGATCAACCTATCACAAAAGAAGAGCGTGGAGGTATAAAAACAAATTCAAACCTGTTTTTCCGTTAATTGCACGAAAAATACAAATTTTGTAAAAATTTGAATTAATATTATAGCCAAAAATCAGTAACTAGAAGAGGCTTCAAAAAAAAAAATGAAAAAGGGTAGGGATGTTCAAAAATAAAAAACCAAAATTCATAGATTTGCGAATAAAAATAAATCATTGCCCAAAACGTGTTCAGAACGATTTTAGATAACTTAAAAGGATATTTAGATCGAAAATAAAAATTTGGGTATTAGAGGTTTAAGGAATTTCTCCAAGAAGTACTTCAGAAATATGTCGATACTAGTTCCAATAAAAATTGTTCCTGTGATTCCTTCAGGAATTCTTCCAGATATTTCCTAGGGTATTCAATAAGAAACGCATGATATTTTTCGGAGCATTTTCCAATGAATTTTCAGGGATTAGGCAAGAATTCCGCAACAGATTCTTCCCGATATTACTTTTGGCATAACTTTATGAAATTTTTCTAAAGTTTCCTCAAGGGATGGCCCAAAGAATTGCTCCAGCGATTCCTTCATGAATTTACTCAGGGGCTTTTTAAAATCTTCTGCATTAAAAGATTTCCTTGAGCAATTAGCCCCCTATGGATCACCATTTTTGTTTTTTTTTTTCTGGAGAAATCATTGAGGGATATCTAGGGATTACTCTAAGGATTTTGGGATTACTCTAAAGAATTCACGAAAAAGAAGTTTCTCGAGCAATTTCTGGTAAAAACTCTCAGAATAATTTCTGATTGAATTCTCGAAGGAAGCCTTGCGGAATTTATATAGCAATAACGAATCTCTAGAACAAATTCTCAATGAATTCCTGGAGTATTTCATATAGCGATTTCCTAAGAGATATCTCTAGGAGAGTTGAAATATAATAAATCTTCGAGCTGTATAGTGGAATACCTATAAGTAGATCAAAAACTGAATTTAGTACTATACCGTTTAATTCCACTAGAATTTTTATCCTTTGACTGATACGCGTATTTCAACCTCAACTGTAAGGCCGTCTTCGGTGTCTAGTACACGACACTGAAGACGGCCTTACAGTTAAGGGTACAAACTCTGATGGAATTAAATGGTATTGTACTAAATTTGGTTTTTCATCTACTTGAATTCTTGAAGAAAAACCTTATAGAATCCCTTGAGGAATTCCTGACGGAAACTTTGAAGAAATTTCTGGTGAAATCCTTGAAGGAATCCCTGAAGATATCTCCGGAATGATTTTTTTTTTTTGAGAAATCTCGAGAGGTCTACCTGGGTCAATTTATGCAAGTATGCTTGTAGGAATTCTATAGACATTTTCCTGGTGGACTCTTTGGATGAGTCTCTGGAAGGAAGCTCTATAAGAATATCAGAAGAAAACTTTTTAAGGGAATCTTTGAAGGAACCCTGGAGCTTGGAAAGGACATGGAGTAACTCTTGGCAAAAATTCCTGAAAGAATCCCTGTAAAGATTGTACTGGAAGAATCTATGGAAGAATTCCTAGAGACTCTCCTTTCCTGGAACAAACTGTTGAGGAATCCCTAGAATTGCCAGAATTGCTGAAGGTAGTCATAGGATTTAGTGCTTCTGGTTGAAGAATTTAATAGTAATTTAACACTACTAAATCGTAAGTTTTCACCGTATTTTGAAGTATGATTTTTACTTTACCTTTTATTGAAAATTCTCATATTTTAAAACATCTACACACTTCAACGGTTTCGCCGAGAACCCAACAGCTGATATCTCGGTAATAATTTGACGATTCTCGGTAAAACTTTTACCGAGATCTCGGTAAACGTTTACCGAATCTCGGTAACGTTCGCCGAGATCTCGGCAAAAAATTCGGATTGCCGAAATCTCGGTAAAATAAGTACCGAGATTCGGCGTTAAAATTTACCGAGCTCTCAGCTGTTGGATTCTCGGCGAAAAAATTTACTGAGGTCGGTGAAATAATTTAAGTGTGTATGCTCATTTACCGATCTACAGCAGTTTGTGAACGTTTTTTTTTTTTGAATCGGTGATTTCAAGACAACATTTTATGAAAATTGAGCACAGGAAGCCATAGCGGTTAATGCGCAGTTATTCAGCAAGACCACCAGTCAACGGAATTTTTATCGTAACGGAAATTCTCTTGACTTCCCGGGACGTAGAGTATCTTCATGGCTGCCACACGATGCAAAAATTGTTAATTGGCAAAGAAAGCTCTTAGTTAATAATTGTGGAAATGCTCATAAGAAGTTGAAGAGCAGGCTCTGTTCCAGTTGTGTGTTTAAAGCCAGAGAGAAAAATTATTACATTATGAAAATAATGTAATGGAACATTAATTCTATTCCATTGCATCAGAGTTGCCAATTTTGATGAATTTCATTGTGCTCTGGGAGGTTTTCTGAGAGCATTTTTTCTCAATTGTGTTTTAAATATGACTTTGGACAAAAAGAGCAACTCCGAGAAGGCGTAGATTATTTTTCATACAAAGACTATATTAGAACTTCCGTTAAGGCTCAAGAATCCATCATTCAATCATCAGCAGTCATCAGAAATGAAAAACCAGTTTTTTCGTTCAAATTCAATGAAATCCTCTTGAAAATCTATCATTGCATTGTAGGTAGCAAGTATAGTGCGATGATAGATTGTCTTGAACATTGCTTCAATTTTGAGTAAAAAAACTGGTTTTGAACATTTGTGAAACGATGATGGTTATTTTCCTCTTAAGACGTATGTACATTAAGCTGGAGCTTGTTTAAGCTTTATTGGCCGCCCGTGGTTGCTACTCCAGTATCGCCAGATCAGCTGCACCTACTCAAGGAACTAACCAGATGACTGCTTGGGACTAACAGACACCCTCAGTGTATAAGTGCTGGTGATCTTCTATTTTCAGGCCATTGTTGCCTGAAAATAGAAAATCACCAGCACTTATACACTGCCACGGCAGAATGCTGACCAATGAGGGGAAGGGGGAAGAATTGATGATGCACTAAACTAGCTCCCACAGTAGACCGGATATACCCCTGCATCTACGCCAGTTCATAGGAGAAGGTGTAGGGCTGGCAAAATTTTATGGCAGAGCGGCTTGCTGTTTGTTTAGCATATTGTCTATGTATCAGGCGTAAGGAAAGGCGTGCTATAATGATGGAAGTATGGAAGCTTAGAGAACCGGTTGTTTAAGGCGCAAGAGAAAATGGCACAAAAGTCAGAACTGAAAAAGCAGTTTTCTCCTTTTAAAACAACAAATTGATGAAAATAAAAACACACAGCCTTCTTATTTGGCAAATAAAAGTGCTGTGTGTTTTTATTTTCATCAATTTGTCGATTTATAAAGAGAAAACTACTTTTTCAGTTTTGACTTTTGTATCATTTTTACTTGGGCCTTAATCTGTCTCTGGTTTTAAGCAAATGCTATGAACTGTGATAGATTAAGAGTGGAAGATAGAAGCTAGTGAATGATACAACTACAAAGTACGAATGGGACGGAACTGGGATAAAGCGATAAACCACCAGCCCCGTCTATAGTACTTCCGTCAGGACTTAAAGCCTAAATCTACAATTGAAATTTATTTCAATTCTTTTAATTTAAAGATATTTTTATTTAAAAAACCGGTGAAAATTGTTTTTATGATATCTGGAAAATTGTTGCTTCAAAAACAACTTGATTTTTCATGGTATTTCTCGTAGAAAACCCATATTTTGAAAATAAAATATATAGTTTTATCATTTTTTTCAGCCAATTTCTTATAATAATTTAGTTTGATAACCATCAACAATCGACCGTTCTAAACATTTTTCGTAATTTGTGTGTGACCATATGGTCTAATTCACCGTTGTACTAAATTCACTCGGTCTGAGCATTGTGACACTTGAGAAGAACACGCTCCCGTATGATCCCCACGTGATCTGAACCCGCTCTAGTGTCAACATTCTTCGACCAGGATAGTTTAGTACACCAGTGGATAAGAGCATTTTCGACATACTTCGTTCCAAATAGCCAAACACTCACTCTTACCGTGAATGTTTTTTTTAAAGTAGCTTGTAAAAAGAGTTACGAATAATTGTGAGATCACTTGGAGCAAGGACATTTTTTCTCCGATCCATCAAAATTTGAAACAACGTATTCCGATATTCTACAACATTTTAAAGTTATTATTATTATCTTTATTAGGGAGATTTTCAGCCTAGGGCTGGTTCATCTCCATGAGACATTTTAAAGTTTTACAGAACATTATATGTATATTATAATAATTTGTAAAACTTTTAATTTAATTAAAATGTTTTAATGATTTAAAAAAGGTTTTGCTAACAATTATTGATTATTTGTTTTTATTTTTTATTTTCGCATTTTGTTTTAATTATTACTTTCTTCTTTTTTTTCCTGGCGTCGCGTCCAAAATGGAACAGAGCCTGCTTCTCTGCTAAGTGTTCTTGTGAGCACTTTCACAGTTATTTCTTTGCCAAAGTTGCCATTTTCGCATTCGTATATCGTGAGGCAGGTACGAAGATACTCTATGCGCTGAGAAGTCGAGAAAATTTCCAACCAGAAAAGATCATCACCCTTCTAGGTCCTATTAGAGGTGTCCGGGTTCGATTCCCGGTCGGTCCAGGATCATTTCGTAATGGAAATTTACTTGACTTCCCTGGACATAGAGTATCAACGTACCTGCCTCACTATATACGAATGCGAAAATGGCAACTTTGGCAAAGAAAGCTCTCAGTTAACTGGGGAAGTGCTCATAAGAACAGTAAGCCGAGAAGCCGGCTCTGTTCCAGTGGGGACGTTAATGCCAAGAAGAGGGAGGATACAATTTATTTTATTCACTTGGGCACATTTTCAAATTAATCTTTTATGATTTTTCGTCAAAATTTTCACTTTAATATTTATTTTAGTTGTGATTGGAAAATTTATCAAACATATTTTTCGATATTCAAGTTATGTCCTAAAAGCTGCGAAAATATTATTTCAAACCACACATTAAACAACTTTTCGCTGAATCTATCTATCGAAACTACTATCTAGCCTATCAAAGTTGACCATTTTGTATCAAAAATCGAAAAAGTTTCACATATATTGTCCATTGCTGTACACATCGAGAATATTGCCTGACGGAATTATTTTTCCCTCCGATCCTCTCAAGTGGTTCCCCGGCGACCCCACAAACTGAATGTGGTAGTGAAGCAATAAATATCCGTGAACCGACAACAATGTGTGAACCCGAGTGTTACAGTGTGCCTTAACTGGTGTCCTTCTGTGTATGATAGGCCCCTCAGCATTCCCATTTCGATCAACAAACGGTGTAAATGCTGACAAAGGAATACTTCCCACGCCCATTCCCAACCCCCTTCCAGTTCTTCTTTCCTCGTTGATCTCTCGGTGTGAAATTGGTGAAAAAATAATGGCCTCAATTTAGATTGCATGATTGCTTTCGGGTATTACTAGTGTTCGTTGGTGCTACCTATACTGCCCATAAAAGCTTTACTGTCCCAAATGGGATTTCGAACCAACACTTTCTATCGTCGCAACATTCGTGTTTAAATATAAAATTATCAAGCTTTGCTTGAAAATGTTGCATATAAATATAAATTTAATACGTAAATGACAATCAAATTGTATAGTCCATTTAATTCCAATAGAGTTTGTATCCTTTGACAGATACGCGTATTTCGACCTCAACTGTAACGTTGCCTTCAGTGTACTTACCTTAACAGGAAGAAATCCATCGTTTTCACACATTATATATACGAACAAAATACACGGATCTGTCAAAAGGTATGAACTCTGGTGGAATTAAATGGTATAGTACTAAATTCGATTTTCATTTACTTAAAGGTATTCTTCTAAACAGCTCGAATTATATTGATAATTAAAGTTATGCCTAAAAGCCAAAATAGCTAGGGCAAAATGTATTTTTTTTATTTTTAGGTGATCCATAGAAGTTAATTGAATAAATACGGAATGCAGAATTGTAGTAAAACAATATGATCATTTGTATGAGAAGACAAGCTTCTAGCTCAGTGCGCTATTTTTTCAATGCCTATTTTTCCCATATGGGACAGTTATGCTTTTATTGGCAGTATACTGTTGTCTACTAGTGTCTACTCAAAGCGTACACCTGCTCAAGGATATCGTAGAGTAGCATAGAAACGGCAATTCGAATGCTTCGGAGGGTTGTTTACCGTTGCTTAGTGGAGCCGAGCCTTCATAATTACGCTGCTGAATAATTGCGTCGAATTATTTACCCGTCTTTAACAAAGCGGGCTTTTCCACCGCCGAAAAGGGATTCGTGATGGATATCGATGATTGTTCTAATGAGGTGTTCGGTAGAGTAGGATATGTTCAAGGTTTAAGTTACAATCAAAAATTGAATGGCGGAGATAAACTATCATGAAAATAATATGTTTGAAAAAAATATAAGATTTTAGGCTAATAATACGTAACAAATCCGATTTGATATGAGCGAAATGTCGTATAAAGCTTTTTGTGTTTCATGATTCAATTCTCGTGAATGGTATATGAAGCAACTCGTTTCCATCAACGTTAGCACAAATTCAAGAACATAGTTCTTGTTTGCAAAGCTTTCATATTTGTTGAGTAACGCTTCCATGGCCGTGAATCTCAAATCACATTATCGAGAAGTAATAAGGCCGTACCCATGATTTTTTTTTTCAAAAACTCCTTTCAAGCGTACTGCTCAATTCGATAACGAAGGCATAAATTCAAATACCCTAAAGTTAGCAAAACAACATCTAATATAAATCTGCCGTTCTGTTTCTGCTTTCTAGCAGTTCATTTATGGATTTATAGTAATTTTGCATTAATTTTCTATGCAGTTCATGGATTCATGACGTTCTAACTAAGTTTATCCGTCCCCTCATATAATTCATAAGTCATATCAGCAAACATCAGCTTGTGAGCGAGATTTACATCTGAATCTTGAAGATCCTGAGCTGAATATGTGGATATCTAGTGGAATTCTGAGCTTCCTAAGATAATCCTGAGAACTTCCAATGGATTCTTTTAATTTCTAAGCTTCTAAGCCTTTTTTTTAATTCTGTTCGGAAATGCAAGATTTGAAAGTTTTATATTTACCAAACATGTGACGGTCAGATTTCTTTGGCTGTCTGAATAGCTTTGTCGAAGACTCGAACTTGCTATTTCATTAGGATTACAATACAGAACTAGCTTGAAATTATTCATTCAACATGTTCACTACCGCGACCTAGTGACAAAATTACGAGCTAAGCTATTTGCCTTTTGGATTACCTAGACCTTCTAACAACTTTGTCGAAAAATTGAACATTCTTCCTTATTAAAGTTATGAGGTAGAACATGTATGAAAATAAAAACAATTAAATCAATCTGTTTTCCGGATGCTCTTGACTTTCTGAACAACTTTGCAGAAGGCTCGAGCTTTCAATTTCATCTGGTTTCCAGAATAGAATTTGTTGGAATAAATATGCCTACTAGTGCCGGTTTGCGTTTCGGATGTCCTTGACATTATTTACAACTTTTCACAAGAAAGATGGAAAGATCGACCATTTTATTTGGATCAAAAGGTAAAACTAGTTAAGAATGCTCAATTTCACATGATCACTAGCGCCACCTAGCAGCAAAATTTAGAACCAAACTGTATGCAATTTAGATGTCCTTGAAATTATAATACACTTGGCCGAAAACTCAAACTTTCTATCTTATCTGGATGATGGGATAGATGCTCAATTGTATCTGCACACTAGCGCCACTTAGTGTCTAAATTTTGAATCAAATAAACTGTTTTCCGGATGTCCTTTATTTCCTGAACAACTTTGTCGAAGACTCGAACTTCCTATCCCATATGGATCACGAGATAGAACTTGCATAAAAATGCTCAAATTTATCTACTCACTAGTGTCACCTAGTGGCAAAATTGCGAACTAAACTGTCTGTCTTCCGAATGTTCTTGAACTTTGCCGGAGACTCGAACTTTCTGTTTCGTGCGGATCACAAGATAGAACATGTTTCAAATGCTCAATTTTACATGCTAACTAGTGCCACCTAGCGGTGAAATTGTTATCCAAACTATTTGCTTTCCAAATGTCCTTGATCTGCTGAACAAGTTTGCTGAAGACCGCAGCATTATAGATCACCAGCATCTCGAGATATACCTACCTGAATGTTTCTGTTTTGAGGTGATGCTAAACTTTTCAGAGTGATTCAATATTCAGCTGAGTGCATAAGGACTATATAAAGTACCGTAATCCGGGGGCAAATTAATCACTATTTTACAACTTTTTGTTGTGTTACCCATGGGAATTCATATATTGTCAAATAAATTTCGATAAAATCAGTACTCCATTGATCTTTATCAGTTTATGTAATCGAATTTTCATGAAAATATATGTAACATATTATAAAAATAGTTTAAATATCAAACAATAAAAAAAACATACTGGGGTGAAATTGATTACCATATAACAAAGCATGTTTAAGAATGAAAAATACTAAAAATACTAAATTAAGGTCTCCTGAATCTGAAAATGATGTCAAAATTCTCACAACTCGAGTATTTGATCAATTTATTGCAAAATTCAATCTTGAAAATCTGCATAATACGCCTAAATGTAGGCAATTTCCCTTGATATAAGCACATTTTTTTTTTAAATAAACGGTTTTATGAGCAAAAAAACTATACTTGCTATGCTGTATGATATCAAAAATAAGTTCAGTAGTTCATACTTAAGCTTCCGCAACATTTTAAATACTCAAAGTTGACATGTACGCATAGCACCAGTATATTGTTTAGCACCGACATTTCCAACGGAATTGCTTACACCTTAAAAAAGTGTGAATATTTCTATACAAAACTTACCCTAATAAAAATGAGAAAGTGCAACATCATCATTACACATCTATAAACTAGAAAACATGGTATGTCTGTGGTGCCAACGAAGCTTTCAGCATCCTTCGGAGGAAATGTTTTTTGGTACCGACCTAGTCAAATTCACCCCACTGATCAATTTGCCCCCGGATTATTGTACCGTAAAACGGGGTAACTTTGGTAGTTTTTTCGAAGAAAACTTCAATATTTAGGCATGCTGTTTCAAATAATTTTAATTAATATTTTTAAAACAAGTACTGGTATCCTAACTACCGATTGCAGTTGATAGATTGCCAAAAGATTTATTATGAATAGATATATAATTTTTCATATAATCGAAAGTCGGTATTCTGTTTTGGGGTAACTTTGATAGTGGAGTATAAATCGAACAAAATCGAATCAATTACGGAACATTTATAGGGCGTTGCATCCTTCTAGGCGTTTAACATTATATGGAAATTTCTGACTTAGATTACAAAAATGATCCCAGTTTGTAAAAATGGTTTTCGCTAAGAGATTTGAGACCGAATTCATGTTCTACTACAATCAGGCTGTCAAGGATAAGCGACGAATTTATTATGACTCCATCAATTAGTGATCGTAGAACCGATTGTTTGTTAGCGTTTTAAAAATGCTAAAATCTTATAAGTTTTTAATATTCGCATAAAAGTCCTCAAATGTACTAGATTCCAACGAAAATAGCTTGGACATGAAGTGTCATACTAATACTCTTTACTTTTGTATTCGTTTTGCTTAACTGATTAACAGAAACTTTGTTATTTCGTTAAGTACCGTAAAACGGGGTAACTTTGATAGTTTTTTCGAAGAAAACTTGAATATTTATGCATGCTGTTTTAAAGATGTACAATTTATATTTTTAAAACAAGTACTGGCATCCTAGCTATCGATTACAGTCGATAGATTGGCAAAAGATTTATTATGAATGGATATATAATTTTTCATATAATCGAAAGTCGGTTTTCTGTTTTGGGGTAACTTTGATAATGGAGTAAGATTCGAACAAAATTGAATGAATAACGAACATTTGTAGGGCATTGCATACCTCTAGGCGTTTAACGTTATATGGAAATTTGTGACTAAGATTACAAAAATGGTCCCAGTTTGTGAAAATGCTTTTAGCTAAGGGATTTGAGACCGATTGCAAGTTCTATGATAACTAGGCTGTCAAAAATAAGTGGCCAACTATTCAAAACTACATCCAATAGTGATCGTAGAACAGATTGTTTGTAAGCGTTTCGAAAATGCTAAAATTGTGTATTTTTTTTAAATTCGCATAAAAAGGCTAATATGTTCTTGATTCAAATGAAAACCGCTCTTTCATGAAGTGTCATACTAATATTCTTAAGTTTTGCATTCGTTTTGCTTAACTGATTAACAGAAATTATGATATTTCGTTTAGTTTGTGGTGGGTTACGCACTATCAAAGTTACCCGCATTATCAAAGTTACCCCGTTTTACGGTATGTCGTAGATCTTGCACTATCAGAGTTACCCGCATTATCAAGGTTACCCCGTTTTACGGTACTCACAATGACACTTCACAATCACAATGACACAATCACATTTTTTCAACGCTCATTACCTGATTAACATTACATATTATATGTGATGTGCTAGATTTAAGTTTAAATAACTGTTGTTGAATTTTATTTTAAGTTGTATCTTTCACTTGATTCTATCTCCCACTCTTAATCTATCACACTTAAACTGTTCGTCCATATCATTCGCTAGAACCAGAGAAAAAATATTTAATGATTAAGCTTTTTGGCTAGTTAACATAAATTTATGAGTACTACAAACAAAGATTTACATGGAATTGCAGCTACGATTTTCCCAAGATTATCTTAATCAAGGTTTTTGAGGAAGATCTTCAGAAGCACTTTTGAAAAATCTCTAGAAATATGGATAAATATGGCAAAAGAGCTTCTGAAGATAAAATAAGCCACAGGTTTCGAGAAACAAAAAAAAACGCAATATTAAAGATTTTAGAAAATTAACTCTTTTAAGAATTTTTTCACATGAAAATATATAAAAATTTCTAGTTTTTAAGGAAATGTTAATATGTTTTCATGATTTTTTTTTTCAGAGTTTTATATTTTTTTCTGAAAAGTTGATATCTTAGGCTTTTATTCCATAAAAAAAGCTTGGAAATCGGTTAAGCTGTTCATAAGTAATGATTTTTGTAAAATAAAAAATCTAATGTGCTGAGACCTACAGCGTGTGCTGATAAAAAATGACTGATTTTTTTTCTAAAAAATATATCTCATAAACTAAAAAACATACATCGCTGAAAATTTGACAGTAAACGTAAAATTTTCTGAACTTTCAAGGAAAAGTGAGAACAGCGATAGCCGTTTTTGTTCCGAGGCCATCAAAACACGAAAAAACGGAAGTTTTATGTTTTTCATGAAAAGTCAAAATCTTTAGCTTTCATTCCGTCCAAGAAATTTAAAGATCGGTCAAGCTGTTCAAAAATTATGATTTTTTTTAAATGAAAATTTAGCAAAGTCGCGATTTTTCTGGTCACTCTATTTCGGAAATGATCACCCTAATAAAAAAAGATCCAAAAACACGTGTTTTTTTATTTCGGATTTTTCACGGAATTCGGTGACCCACTAGGTCGGGTTTTCATGGAATGGCTGTTAGAGTGGTTCAAAAAATCGTTTTTGCTCCACATCGCTCATTCGATTCTTAGGTGTATTCTTAGTAACCTGTCAAAATTTGAGCTCATTTGATTAAAAACTGAGATTGCACAAGCCGTTTAAAGTTTGTATGGAAATTACTATGGGAAAACGTCTATTTATGGTCAACTTCCTCTAGGTTTTCCCAACGATACCTAGAGACCAGTCTAATGCAAGTATGTGTAGCTTAGTGTAATAGCTTTCAACTGGTGGTTGAAGTTTTAAAAACGAGTCACCCAAAAATTAGTTATTGATTTTTCTTTAAAGTTGGAAAGTTCAACCATGATCTTTGAAGTTTATTACAGGCAACACTTCTCAACGAATTTTGATCGTAGTAGCTGAACGATGCACTTTTGAATGCATTTCTGTGTTTTCGGTTTTTTGACATATTGCTGTTTGCATTTGGGAAGCAAATCTAGACTAAACGTCCTCCAAATGCGGTTACACAAAACAATCAAAGGACACCTAGCAACAATTAAATAAATCACCGCCGGCCTAGCAAGAAAAATCTATCTTTGACATCGCATTTCTTGTGAAATATCTTACCGCGTTTGGTGTTCCCGCATTTGATGTTTGCATTTCAAACGCACACAGCAATATAATGTTAGCGACCATCATCTGCGTGAAGTTAGCGAGTTTGTGTGATTCCCACTCTACTTTATGTGTATCTATCTCCGGGAGGGGATTCGATCTAAGGTCTTCGGCGTGAGAGGCGTGTGTTCTCACCACCTGAGAAAGACTCGCGAAGAGGAAAAATATCAACGTCATATGCAGCCCAGATTCCCCTCTCACGAAACGTCAAATGCAGCCCACCGTTTTTATGGCTGAAAAAGTGAAAAGTATTGTGTTCAAAGTAAACTGTTATAAAAAACCTCAGGCGGTGGAGCAGTTGCTGATAAATCTAAGCAGAAGATTGATTATTTCTAATGTCTGCTACGTTTGCTGGCATGAAATTTCACTCAAACGGCTATTTATGATTCGATGTGATGCAAACTCAATCATTTTTTGCTGAGAGGTTCATGTGAGGATTTGAACAGCATGCGCATAATAGCTTAGCTTAGCTTAGCTTAGACTGACTACACATATCAATGGTTGCTATTCCGTGATTGACCGAAGTCAGTGAAAATGCACAAAGAATCAACTAGAAGTTCGGCTGGGATCGGCCATAATCTTCTTCAGTGTGCATAATTCAGTGCCTCTATTTATACAGGGTCAATAACGGCGCCGGCCACGTCCTTGCAGTCAGGTGGGATTGGGGGAAGGAATGTTAGTGTGTAACCTTTGCTATTTGGAGACCGTGTTTGCCTCTGCATCTCCACAAAGGTTACTGGGAGGGATGTTTGTTAATGGGGAGGATCGTTGGGTCTCAGGATTCACTTTGATAAGCGATTAGACCATGATAAATAATGATTTGTGAGATATATACATGCTTATACGTAAATATAATATTTTCATTTGATATGAACAATTTCTATGTAGAGGAAAATTATGCCGACACTTGAGGTGACGAACCATTCAAAGTTTGTTGAACAAATACCTAAATGTAACATTCCTACAGCTGTCAGTACGAAAGCATGTGTTATTATATTTTACTCATTTGAAAAGAAACAAAAAGCTCGATTGGTTGGGACATCATAGAACACTCTTATTCTTATGCCGACACTTACAGTGGCGAACCATCCAAAGTTTGTTGAATAAAGTGAACCTTTCGCAAGTCTACACTTGTAGTGTCGAACCATTCAAAGTTTTTTTTTAATTACAAAAATAAAGGTATATAAGAGGTGTTCTGAAAAAAAAATGTTAAACATAAATAAATCATGAATCAGAGTTTGTGTCGACACTCACAGTGACGAACCATCCATAGTTTGTTGAAAAATCATATTTACATCCCACCATTGTAATGATTGAATGTGCAGTTATACATATTTTATAGATTAGAAATAGTAGCATGAAACGAGCTCACCAATTGATCCGTTATCCTTGACTGAGCAGCCACAATCCACTTTCGGCTTCACTCGTTTGCTCGGCTATAAAAAAGCACTCAGGAAAAAAAAATAAGCGCGCGACCCAAAAAGAATAAAAAAAGAACTGTTCGGGCTTTCTTGACGCACTGCCCAGGAGCAAGCGTCAAGGTCGAAGGATCAAACAGAACTAACCGATCGCGGCACTTTTTCAGTTACTCCAACCGAACTCACCGATCACGCCACTTTTTCACTTACTAGACCAACGCGCGACATGTTTGATCCTGCCCTCGTCGCTCGCCCCGGCAAAAGCAAGTGTCAAGGTCGAAAGATCAAACAGAACTAACCGATCGCGGCACTTTTTCACTTTCTTCAACCGAACTCACCGATCACGCCACTTTTTCACTTACGAGACCGACGCGCGACATGTTTGATCCTGCCCTCGTCGCTTGCCCCGGGAAAAGCAAGTGTCAAGGTCGAAAGATCAAACAGAACTCCGATTTGAACAGCATGCGCATAATTGGTATAAACACAAAGTGGAATAAGAAAAAAAAACTCAGCAATCACAGAAAAAGAAGACCGTCTTCGCGAGTCTCGTCTCAGCTCACCACTACACTAGGTCCGTTCCCATCTCAATCAATGATTTCCGTGGCTGATTGAACAACTTTGCCGAAAACGCTTTCTTTACAAGACGTCAGGATTCTGAAAAATCTTGCCAACAACTGCTCACTAGCACCGCCTGATGGCAGAATCTCGAATCTGTTGGCTGGAATAATGATAGCCTCTGGGGCTATCTTCGGCTACTGAAGCAGTTTGCCGAAGATTGAATCTTTCTAAGTGTTTAAGTTCCTGATATATCTACAAAACAAAAGTTCCATGTTCACTAGCGCCGCCTGGTGGCAAAGTTATGAATCAACTAGCTCTAATAATCATAGCCATTGATTTACTGAAAAACATTGCTGAGGACGCCAACTTTCTAAATAGACAGGCTCCTGAAATGTTTTCAAAAGTAAATGTTCATGCCTACTAGTGTCACCTAGTGGCCAAATTCCGAATTAAATGATGTACCATCAGATTACACTCCACTTTCAGAACAACTTTTTTCAAGACTCCAAGTTTCGAAATGATCTGGATTTGGAGATATGCCGATTTCAAATTGTGGTCTAACCGAACCGTATATAGTGCGTCCATTATTATGTGACTTATATTTACATTTGTTGATTTTACCGCTTTATAAAGGGCAATACGGGGATATGGGGTAAAATGGCTCACCTCATTAAATCATTTCCAGAACGTTTCAATTTGTATTCCTCGCCAAACGATGTAAAAATATGTTTCACCAAGAGTTGCCACCACAACCCTGGACATAAACTCACTGATTTTTGCTTGATTTTCCGGTGAAATCCAACATTTTTCTCCTTTTTGCCCAAATATTAAGATATCCCATGATTTCATTAAGTAATAAGCGTTTCCATACCACAGAGCAAACTCATGGAGAAATATGGTTGCTAACTACTAGTTGTTCATACTAAATGGCATTCTACCCCATCCATTTGGTCATTTTGAACCACCCCCATTTTTCAACCAACTTTTCTACACGATTTAAACCCGTTAAAAACTTAAATTTGGGAAATGTTTTCATTATGGGAGCTAGCAAATATTGTAAAGTTTCTGTTAGGACTTCGAATGGCGTTAAAATACCATATTTTTTTCTCATTAGGAGAAAACGACACAAATCCTTAAAGTGGTATTTTGCACCATTTGACCCTACTCTCAACAAGAACCGTCGAGTACTGTTCTTAAGATGATTCTTGAGGAAAACATTTTAGTTTGGTGTCGATAAATGTCTTTACTGCAAAATCATAGCATATAAATCTCGTTCCGAGATGAGCCAGCCTCGGGCAGCAAATCTCGTTAATAAAGATAATAATAATAATAATAATAATAATAATAATATAAATCTCAACTCTTGTACAAAGTACAGCGCGACAGCCCGAAGTTTAATGATGTATATTGCCCATAACTGTATGTTTGTTATATTCAAAAAAAGTAGGCATTGAGTAAATGGATAACCAAGTATATATTTCATAGCAGTATGGGAAAAATATATTTCTAAAAATTTCCAAGAACTCATAACGAGATCAATCAATTATTACCAAATTGTTAATTGGAGAAAATCACAGTTGATTTTATAATAAATTTTTTATACCATTACTGTAAAATTGTTATAGGATTCTTTGAAGTCATTTCTGGAGATAACCTGAAAAAAATTACTGGTTCAATGCTTCGCGAATCCTAAACAAAAAAATAAAGAAATTCCTTGAAAGATAATAACAAAATAAATTTTCATCCATTTATTTTGCATTTATTTATTATATATTTATTATTTTCCACTTGAAGGAAATTAGGAAAGGGCCTAAGATGTTTAATGAAATTGTTGAAGTAAATCATGAAAAAACGTAAGTGTAATACCTGGCGAATTATACAAGGATGAATCTGGTAGGTAGTTAATTAAAATCTTAGGGGATTTTTTAGTCAGGTTGTCGGAGATTTCTGTTAGGTCTCTTTTGATTCCATCTTGGTCTCGTTAAGGTTCCTGTTCGGTTTAATACATAGGGTGTCTAAATTTCCTATTATTATATACTTTGTCGCTGTCAATTTCATGAAGATAAGTAATTTGTAAAATAATTGGCACACAAATACTGCAAAACAAAACAGTTAAGTGGATTTGCGTTGATTGAATATCATTCGGCGCGGAATAAGGGCAAAGAATGTTTTGGATGTTTCATAAAAACCCTGTGTGTTTGAAAAACTGTGAATATTTCATTAAAATCGATCCTTAATTAACTCAGATATAATCCTCTCAAGTAAACCATTTTGTATTAAATATCGAAGAAGTAGCAAATGTATTGTCCCATGTTTGCACTTTCATCATCAATTTTGGTAGAGGAATCGCTCACGAATGCCAACACTCGATGTGTGTATGGTAACGGACGGGCGCATATGTGTGTGGTGAAATGCAGCACGTGGTTACGTAATGGGAGCGAATTCCGATTACGGTCGTTTTCGGCTAATTTCGGATGGAAGAGCTTTTTTTCTGGGATGGTATTAATGATTGGAATGTGGTTGACAATAAGGGGTCTGGTACTCACCTTCAGTTGATCCGCCGTTTGTGCCGATAGTAACTCCCTGCACATAGACTGGTTACCAGCCTCGACAGCAAGCAGGAGCGGTATTTTGCCTTTCTGTAAAAAATTATTCCTTACAATCTCTTTCCATGATGCAATCTGCCTCTTCTGTCTTTTTCTTCTATTCAAAGCGACAAAATTGGTGGCGAGCTTGTGAACTTCGACCCGGTTACTAGGAAAGGCCACGGTCCCACCCCGCCGTGACGGAGACGGGCTTTTACCAACCGAAGCACGCTGTTTACTAGCACCGACACCTCCAACGCCAAGTTTCACCGAACTGTTCTTACGCGTTGTACTATTCTTGCGAGCTGTACTGTTCTTCCGCGGTCCAGCGGGCTCATTTACCTCTGAGTTGACCACTGCGGCTGATAGCATATCCAAGGTGGGTGTCCTGGAACCCGCATCCGAGACGGAACCCTCCGGAGATTCACCTCCCATTGTGGCAGCCGCAGCCGCGAAAGCCGAAGCCTTGGCCGGATTAAACTTCGCATATTTTGATTGTACATTCTGAAAACGCTTTGCGGTATTAGACATGGTCCGATCGTACCAACTGTCATATTGAAACTACTGATGCGCGCAATTCTGCTTCGTTTCACTTGAGCAAAACTACCCAACCAATTCCGATACGATACGGTTATTATTATACACATTGATAGCGCAAACCCAGAGAGGAGACCTCGTCCTGTGGGGAAGGACAAGGACCGGGCGGACATAGGCGGAGTGGTGCACTATAACAACGCAAAGCGAATCCTATCCAAATCATATCGCCCCAACCAAACAAACAGGTTCGCAAACCAAACCCGGAGCCATCGTCGGTCGTCAGTCCTCGGAGGTGCACGGGACAAAGTCACGGACGGCGATGAAAGGTAGGTTTTTATCCACCGACGCCACACTAGCGAAATATTGCCAAAATATGAGACTTATCTCCCTACGGGAAAGTCGAACTACCTTTACACTTCAGAGCTAGATTCAGCGGAAACTCGAATGCTCTTCCACAATACGTAAGGTAAGAACGGATATTCATATCATCATTTGGCTTCGGAAGGTACCAACCCATACTACCACTACTATCACCACTACCGGTACGTTCATTTTCTTCGTAGTGGCATTCCAATAATGCTCATTGGAAATTTGCAATAAAATAAAGACAAGCAAACTCATGAAGCGGGTAAAAGCCCATGACGGAAACTCGCGGCGGCTATGGTGCCAAAATCAACAATACACAACAACACCGATGACGACTATGGAGATATCTCCGTTTCGGTAGTTTCCGACCAACCCCAGTAATTTTTTTGTTCTCTTCGTATGATTGTTAAGGTTGTAAAGAACGTTGAACTACGATGCAATCCTATGAGAATAACAATACTTTAAAGAGAGTATACTGTGAAAAAAATGGAACAAATTGGTGCAACCATTTTTGAGTAAAGATCATCTACGTTTTTGGCCAAAAAATATTTGAAAAACGTGAACAACAAAATATTATAATTTTGAGATTTCCTGAAGACAAACAAACTGATTTGTATGATTTTTTTTCGGAGAAGCTCCTTCCTGATATTGTATAAACACATTTTTTCATAAATGCATTAAAAACAAATTTGGTAAATGTCAGTCCCCAAGGAATATCGAAATATTTTCGAACCGAGATGACCAATAGTCGACAAAAACTCTAAAAAATAGCAGAGTTTCTTGAAAAATGATTCTGAAGTATCAAGAAATAAAAAGTTATTTGGGTATAATTGTTTTTCTTTTCTTTTTTAATGAAAAATGAAGCTGCTATTATGTTCTTGATGATCTTGAGAAC
The DNA here is from genome assembly GCF_002204515.2 of Aedes aegypti. Lineage (NCBI taxonomy): Eukaryota > Metazoa > Arthropoda > Insecta > Diptera > Culicidae > Aedes > Aedes aegypti. Next base: position 347,418,639 of record NC_035108.1, read on the forward strand.
TTTTTTGTGAGGCGCTGCCATTGTATGAATCACATTTTTATGAACCCGTCGTGAATCATCTAGAACTAGATACATAAATTCACCGTGGAAGCAATCGAAAGAATTGCCCCATAAAACCGAACACGTTTCACACACAATATTTCATCCCTCGATGAAAGTAAACCACACAGATATACACGATTTCGCAGCCCGATATCGTGACGTGGTCTAGACGCGATTCCATAGGCGCGTGACAACAGCGAGAAAACTTTTCACAATGTTCCACTTTTCACCCACTTTGACATTGCTTTTGTTGGATTGTTTGTTCGTTATTTTATTCTCACACACAAAAGAATACTAGAATCAATTACCAACCTCATCAAGTTGCAGTACATCGCTTCGATTGATTCGCAAATGGGATCGCGTTCGCAGTCGCATCAATGCGAACAGGTGGCTCCAAATGAACTGACCTGTGTTGGAAAACCAGGTGGTCACTTGAAGTAATGGGTCAATCAAGATAGCGTCTAATTATAAATTGCAACTTTAATGCGGCAATCACCCACCTACAAACCTGCAATCTAGATGTAAAGAAGAAATATTTTTCCATCCACTTCTTCAAGGGAAATGGACTTGAGGCACGGAATTGTTCCTGATTATACAACATGACGTTTAATTGCAACATCAAAAAAGTCTTGGTGACTTTTTAAATGACGAACAATAATAAATAACTAAATGCCATTTATGTTGAACGGAGATTGCAGCCTTTGATCTATAAGTAATGCGTCAAAAGATAGATGTAAAGAGCCACTTTCTTTTTTTCTGGATTCTTCGCGGACTTGTGAAATGAAAATTCCCAAGGTAGCCTAACAGAGCTTACAGGAAGAAACTAATAATTTCTGGACTTTCTTGAATCGCAAGTCGGCAGATATGTAAAAATTAGGCATTCAGAAATGGAATGGGAAGATTTGTGCGTTTTTGCCTAATTTTACAGAAAAAATCGTGCTGTATCATTAGTGCAACTAAAAGAGCATTGGAAGCATTACCATGAGCATGAGCATGATTGATCACCCGCATTTGCTGCTCCGTTATTGCAGGAACAGCTGTACTTCCACAGGTAACCAACAGACGCTACTCGAGATCAGTAGCATCCTCAGTAAGTACTGGTGCTTTCATTGTTTTAACAAACAATAACGGTGTCGGCTCGTACGTACCTATTCCGGACAATTTGAGGATAAGTGGAATATGTTAACTTGTTACTTGCTTTATGGAAGCCGAGCAGTCCTCTGAACTACTTTTGTTTGGGTAAACACTGAAAATATAATTTGAAATGAATACGTAAGCATATTCTTACACGGATGACCAAACCGATGTCATGGTTACTACTTTAACCAGAAATGATCGTTTCTTTGTTCGCTCCACAGATGCAACAGATTTAACGGATCAAACACTGAAAGATCATTGGAAGATATGTTGCAAACTGATATAATCTCAATTATCAATATCAACTAAAAAATCTTGGTCAATTGTTCAACGTACAGAAACTTTAGATATTTCACTGGATGTTTTCAACTACTCTGTATGCACTTTTAGTGTTTTCGACAAGACTTTTTTCCGAAATTCTCTAAAAATTAGAAAAGCCTACTACAATTCAGCCAAAAACTTCTACAGAGTGTGTTACGGGAAAATGCTCAACGGACCGTCAAGAATTTCTTCAAGTAATGCCTAGAGAAATCAAGATCATCATCAGCTACTGCCAGCAGCACAACACTCGTGTGTAACAAGCGAGCTTTGTTGAGGATGCGCAAACTCAGTGCACGATGCGGCCGGTCTTGAACTAATATATGGATTGTTCCAACGATTCTTTAGGACTCTTTCGATAGTTCTCCATCCATATTGCGGTAATTTATCAATAAAAAATTCTACATGTACATCTATCTGTAGATATTATATAGGAATGATGTCACTACGTGTTGGATAATGAGTAGGACAATCCTTTGACCGTCCTACCCAAGTTTTTTTTTGTGTAATCTTTAATTATAACTACCCAAACAAGCAAAATGTACGTATAGAGCGGTTCCACTCCAAATCGGTAAACGATGAAACTCGACTACCTTGGATTCAAATGGAATTTTGCACATAGTTTCGATATAATAGAATAAGTTTTTTCCACTGGTCTTCTTCTTCTTCTTCTTTCTGGCGTTACATCCCCACTGGGACAAAGCCTGCTTCTCAGCTTAGTGTTCTTATGAGCACTTCCACAGTTATTAACTGAGAGCTTACTGTGCCAATGACCATTTTTGCATGCGTATATCGTGTGGCAGGGACGAAGATACTCTATGCCCTGGGAAGTCGAGAAAATTTCCAACCCGAAAAGATCCTCGACTGGTGGGATTCGAGCCCACGACCCTCAGCTTGGTCTTGCTGAATAGCTGCGCGTTTACCGCTACGGCTATCTGGGCCCCTTTTTCCACTGGTGGAGAGACCATTTAAAATCAAGAGTAACTTCTGATAAGGGCGTAATATTTTTAGCATCACCATTTAAAAAAAATGTACCTCGGAAACCGTTTGTTATAGAGAAAAAGTGTCTGAGGAGGGATGGTAGACAATCAAATAGGCTTTGTAAAAAAATATACACTGAAAAAAATACCTTTATTTTCATGAAAAAATCAAAATTAAATCTTAAAACACAAATTGCAAAAAATAGGTATCTTCGATTTTTTTCAAATTTTTTCTGTAAAATTTCAATGTAAAACCAGATGTTTTAAGCACAGTTTCAACATGGCGCAATCTAAAATAAAAAAGTTTTTCTAAGAGCAACTTTTGGTGCATTTCTGAAAATTCAATTTCTGGCCGTAGAAAAGACGTTTTGATGCTGTAATATGATTCTTCACCCAATTCAAACAATTCAAAATGCTAATAACAATGATCTTCCTAAAACTAGCCGTTTTCAAGATATTTAGGATTCAATTATATAAATATCATAAAACTTAAGAAAATACGCCCGTTTCATAAGTTACTCCAGATGCTCCACCAACAATGTTACGTTTATCTCTTTCCACATGAATATCCCATGTTTTAAGGGCAGTTTCAACATGGTGCAATTTAAAATATAAATATCCCAATATAAAAATAAAAAAAAAATTGCGACCTTATGTCAATTTAAATCAAAGTACGATATTGACGTAGAATGGCATTTTTTTGCCACTGCACATGGTAAAGGGCCATGTGATGCCATTGGTGGCACATTGAAAAGGATGGCAACTAGAGCAAGTCCAGCAAGACAGCATGAGCATCCAATCACTAATGCAAAAGCTTTGTATGAGTGGGCTAGTAAGCGGAGAGAAGAATACCTGACAAAATTGTCATTTTGTTTTGTGTCACAGGAAGGTTACGAACAAGGATCAGAACTAAGTAACATACATAGGCTGACCATAAGCCAACCAGATAAAAACGGGACAGATAAAAAAATAAAAACGGGACAATTTTAAAAGACATAGATTAAGCGATTGTGCTACTTTTCCTCGAATTCCAGTTATCCGAATGGCCCGTTTCTCCGAATTCATTTCCCCGAATGACCCTTTCCTTTGTAAAGCAATGCAGCTCAAAAAAGTGCAATAATAGTCTTTATCCAAGCAGGCGAAAAAAGCTAAGTAATAGCAATCTTGGATACGGACATACAAAAGTGATAGTAACTTGAAAGATATAAGAGATAAAAGATCCGAAAATAATATCTAAAATTTACTCCTGGAATACTATTAGCATATCATATTTAGCTTTTATAAGATCTCACCAATATCAGCGAGTTATTCCTTAGATCTTCCAACATCAAATTTAGCTATTGCTCAGAAGTTCCAGGAATAATATTTTGATATTATCTTCAGATCTTTTGTCTCTTATGTCAATCAAATCAATAGCTCGATTTAATGGTCAGAACTTTGCTTCTGCTCATGTAGTGAGATAGTGTTAAGTTGGAAAAATCGATAAGCTACCAAAGAAGGAGATATTTGATCATTCTCGACTAATTACATGTTGTCAAAAATACATATTGTTCACCACCTTGAAATGCGAAAGGTTATGACAATTATGAGTGTTAGAACTTTTCAGAGAACTGAGCTATTGGCGTAAACGGGGTTTTCGGGGAACTAGCATTCTGAGAACGGGCGTTGGGAGAACGACATTCGGGAAACCGCCATTCGAGGGAAAGTAGCAGAACCAGATTATGCAATCCCAAGCTACATGTCTGTATGATTCAATAAAATTCACTTAAGAACCTTGAAGCGCATTCATTGATTTCCGAAAAGCAGTTTTTTTTAAGAATTTCCTTAAAAAAATCGTTACACTTTTCAATTTTTCAATTTCAAACTTCAATTTTTCCGATATTTCTTTATTTTATTGAAATATCCACTTTTTAAACAGTTAATCCAATCAATTGCGTATCAGAAGCAGGCTTGATAGAAACTCCTCTGCGATGAAAAGAGGAGGCGATTTTGCCGTTTTTCTGAGGAGAAAAAAATAAACTCAAAATTTGCAACACAGATCCTCAAGTGATTCAAGTGAGAGTGTAAAAAAATGCGTGGATTTTTTCAGGTACTCTCTCTCTCGTTGCGATGCTCACCATCACTCACCATTCAAACGAACTCTTGAGTCTGCCGCCCGAACAGACAGTCCTCGGGGAGTTGTGAGAGCACCCTTTTTTGATGGAATTTTACTCGGTTGTGTTTTGTGCTACATCTTCCTCGCTCATTTTTCGTTGCTTCTTTGCTTAGCATTTTTTCGCTCCCTCGCAAAGAGGCAAGGGCAGCACGCAGCTCTAGAGTATGTCACCGAACTCTGATGATGTTGAGGAGAATTATCAAGCCTGATCAGAAGTAAACACATAGTTGTTCTTTTTCATTTTAGGTATTATATGAATAATTATCTTATGAAGATCCGTATTTTGAAAATCCACAAAAATTTGGCATAAATATGAGTAAAGAAACGCAAAATGTTAAGCAGAATCATGTACGGATCAAGTTTAACTGTGTTTGTGAAACTAATAATTGCTTGGAAAATAGATGAGTAAGACAATAAACTCTGAAATATTTCTAAAACTGTTTGTTATGTTGTTATTTTTATTTTTTTCACTGGTTTTGGAAATTATGTGCCAATTCTCTATTTCCCAAAATACGGGACAATTCGAGCATTTTCCATAAAACGACGGGACAGCCCGTCGAGGGGACGAAAACGGTACTGTCCCGTTAAATACGGTACGTATGGTCAGCCTAAACATACATCAACAAGCAAAGCTAATTCCAGGAACACAGAAATTTCATTGCTTTGTACCCATTTCCGAAAACAAAATCGCAGCAAAACTGTATTCAAGTGATGAGGCAGTAAGCTATTATAATGTTTATAGAAAAGTAAAAACATAATCATATAAGTTGACATTTCAAATCTGTTCTATACAAATATATATTGAAACAGATAAAAATATTAAAATTATGTACAATAATCGTGAGAATAAATGAATAAGGTTAAGAAGTGTAAAGGCGTTTTTCCTTCTTCCCGTCCTTAACATCATTCATATTATCATCTTCCATCGTAATACCACAGACAAACAGAAGTAACACCTAGAACATTTTTCACAAAATTCTCTCGACCACAAATACTACCACCATCTAGTGAGCTTATTCAACGAAATAACTTTCTGTGCCACATGTCCAACAGGTGGCGGTAGTGTGAAACGTCAAACACGAAGGAAAGCGACGCGCGCGCCTCTGGTTGTGAACTTGACAACTGTTGTATTTTAAACTGATCGTTAAATTCGTGGGCGATGGAAATTTATCCAGTGTTACGTCTGTTTGTCTGTGGTAATACTTATATTAATTCTCAACAATATTCCAACAATCATCCTGTATCTTTCGGACAGTTCATCCAACCGTCTAAATGTCAAAAAAAAAGTAAATGGGATATTAATGTGGGAAGAGATTAACGTAACATTGTTGATGGAGCATCTGGAATAATGCAAGAAACGGGCGTATTTTCTTAAGTTTTATGATATTAATATAATTCAATCCCAAATATCTTGCAGCGGTTACTTATAGGAAGATCATTGATATTAGAATTTTGAATTGTTTTTGGATAAAAAATCATATTGCAGCATCAAGACGCCTTTTTTATAACCAGAAATTGAATTTTCACAAATACACCAAAAGTTGCCCTTAGAAAATTTTGTTTTTTTTTTTATTTTAAATTGCACCATGTTGAAACTGCCCTTAAAACATGGGATATTCATGTGGAAAGAGATAAACGTAACATTGTTGGTGGAGCATCTGGAGTAACTTATGAAACGGACGTCTTTTCTTAAGTTTTATGATATTTATATAATTGAATCCTAAATATCTAGAAAACGACTAGTTTAAGGAAGATCATTGTTATTAGCATTTTGAATTGTTTTTGGATGAAGAATCATATTACAGCATCAAAACGTCTTTTCTACGGCCAGAAATTGAATTTTCAGAAATGCACCAAAAGTTGCTCTTAGAAAAACTTTTTTATTTTAGATTGCGCCATGTTGAAACTGTGCTTAAAACATCTGGTTTTACATTGAAATTTTACAGAAAAAATTTGAAAAAAATCGAAGATACCTATTTTTTGCAATTTGTGTTTTAAGGTTTAATTTTGATATTTTCATGAAAATAAAAGTATTTTTTTTTTCAGTGTATATTTTTTTTTACAAAACCTATTTGATTGTCTACCATCCCTCCTCAGACACTATTTCTCTATAACAAACGGTTTCCGAGGTGCATTTTTTTTAAATGGTGGTGCCAAAAATACATACGCCCTTATCAAAAGTTACTCTCGATTCTAAACGATCCCCAATTATATGAGATAATTTTCGTCTCATATACTTAATACATCTGCGCAGTTTCATCCAAATCGGAATGGTACATGTCAGATTTCAGCATTTTATGGACGATTTCGCGTGGAACCGCTCTATAACAAAATTACTTTTTGCGTTTTGCGAGGCTCACGTAAAAGATGACACGAAAAGGCCTTCTTCGTACAAAAGTGGAGACGATAAACGTGCATATATTATGTGATGAAAAATGGCATGCAATGCGAGTGTATTACGCTATTACGCGAGTGAATTACGCTTCTGGTTATCTGTGTAAACTTCAAATAGAAAATCAGCTTCATTCGATGAAAAACGACTGAGAAACTGTGTTGGAAGAAAAGTGGTCGGTGTCTAATAAAAAAATTGACTGTAACTGATTTTGCTAAAGAGCATATAATGCTGTGACAAAATTTATCTGCTTAATTCGCTGAAGGTCCTATCAGAGCGGGCGTCGGTACCGTTTGTATTTAACGACAGGGAGCACTTTGATAGATTATGGCGGAGAAGTACAATCCATCAATCAAAACCAGATAAATTTGAGATTCCGTTTGCTGTGGTGATTTCTTGGGTGTCCGGCCATTTGGCCGAATTACGAATCAAAATTATAAAATTGCTACAACGCTGATGTGTAAGATTCTTAGGTGTTGCCCAATAATTGATCTGTTAATTAATTAATTGACTTATGAAGGGACGTCATGTTTGCCACTATATAAGTCACGGTGCTCTCCTGACCGTTATTATGAAAAACATATCTCCATAAAATATGTGCTCACCAGTCGTTTCGTATGACTAAACTGCGTGTCTGGGCAAAATTAAAGAAAAATCGTAGGGCCCGTGGTGGTTCATTTGCCGTTATGATTAAAAATAATATTTCATCGTTGATTGAAATTTCAGTTATTTTGTAGTACACCTAAACTTCACCTCCAGACTTATTCTTGGAAAAAAATCCTATTTGATTTCGAGTTACGCCCTTATAAGCCCTTGATAAAAAATGCATCTTTATTGTCGGATCTGTTACTCTTAATGCGCTGAATCAGAGCAGGTACGTTGTTACAATATACTTTTGGTACATTGGCATATTGCACCAACGGGATATTTTCGTCTAGAAATTGAAGTGTGTTCGCAATATTGAGTTATCGAAAAAATGATTTTGAGTTTTTACCTTTCGCAACTTCACTCAATTCTATGACACTAAACATATCGTCAAAGTGCGAGTTCATCTTCACAAGCTTGTTTTTAACTCCAGCTTCAAAACGCACGCCGCCACGTTTACATCCATTCATTATACCTAGTAATGCAATCAAAAAAGAAAATTTTATAAATTCTTGAGATTACTTGTAGAACTAATAAAATGCTACCCAGAGACTATGGAGATATCTCCGTTTCGGTAGTTTCCGACCAACCCCAGTAATTTTTTTGTTCTCTTCGTATGATTGTTAAGGTTGTAAAGAACGTTGAACTACGATGCAATCCTATGAGAATAACAATACTTTAAAGAGAGTATACTGTGAAAAAAATGGAACAAATTGGTGCAACCATTTTTGAGTAAAGATCATCTACGTTTTTGGCCAAAAAATATTTGAAAAACGTGAACAACAAAATATTATAATTTTGAGATTTCCTGAAGACAAACAAACTGATTTGTATGATTTTTTTTCGGAGAAGCTCCTTCCTGATATTGTATAAACACATTTTTTCATAAATGCATTAAAAACAAATTTGGTAAATGTCAGTCCCCAAGGAATATCGAAATATTTTCGAACCGAGATGACCAATAGTCGACAAAAACTCTAAAAAATAGCAGAGTTTCTTGAAAAATGATTCTGAAGTATCAAGAAATAAAAAGTTATTTGGGTATAATTGTTTTTCTTTTCTTTTTTAATGAAAAATGAAGCTGCTATTATGTTCTTGATGATCTTGAGAACTTTTTTGTGAGGCGCTGCCATTGTATGAATCACATTTTTATGAACCCGTCGTGAATCATCTAGAACTAGATACATAAATTCACCGTGGAAGCAATCGAAAGAATTGCCCCATAAAACCGAACACGTTTCACACACAATATTTCATCCCTCGATGAAAGTAAACCACACAGATATACACGATTTCGCAGCCCGATATCGTGACGTGGTCTAGACGCGATTCCATAGGCGCGTGACAACAGCGAGAAAACTTTTCACAATGTTCCACTTTTCACCCACTTTGACATTGCTTTTGTTGGATTGTTTGTTCGTTATTTTATTCTCACACACAAAAGAATACTAGAATCAATTACCAACCTCATCAAGTTGCAGTACATCGCTTCGATTGATTCGCAAATGGGATCGCGTTCGCAGTCGCATCAATGCGAACAGGTGGCTCCAAATGAACTGACCTGTGTTGGAAAACCAGGTGGTCACTTGAAGTAATGGGTCAATCAAGATAGCGTCTAATTATAAATTGCAACTTTAATGCGGCAATCACCCACCTACAAACCTGCAATCTAGATGTAAAGAAGAAATATTTTTCCATCCACTTCTTCAAGGGAAATGGACTTGAGGCACGGAATTGTTCCTGATTATACAACATGACGTTTAATTGCAACATCAAAAAAGTCTTGGTGACTTTTTAAATGACGAACAATAATAAATAACTAAATGCCATTTATGTTGAACGGAGATTGCAGCCTTTGATCTATAAGTAATGCGTCAAAAGATAGATGTAAAGAGCCACTTTCTTTTTTTCTGGATTCTTCGCGGACTTGTGAAATGAAAATTCCCAAGGTAGCCTAACAGAGCTTACAGGAAGAAACTAATAATTTCTGGACTTTCTTGAATCGCAAGTCGGCAGATATGTAAAAATTAGGCATTCAGAAATGGAATGGGAAGATTTGTGCGTTTTTGCCTAATTTTACAGAAAAAATCGTGCTGTATCATTAGTGCAACTAAAAGAGCATTGGAAGCATTACCATGAGCATGAGCATGATTGATCACCCGCATTTGCTGCTCCGTTATTGCAGGAACAGCTGTACTTCCACAGGTAACCAACAGACGCTACTCGAGATCAGTAGCATCCTCAGTAAGTACTGGTGCTTTCATTGTTTTAACAAACAATAACGGTGTCGGCTCGTACGTACCTATTCCGGACAATTTGAGGATAAGTGGAATATGTTAACTTGTTACTTGCTTTATGGAAGCCGAGCAGTCCTCTGAACTACTTTTGTTTGGGTAAACACTGAAAATATAATTTGAAATGAATACGTAAGCATATTCTTACACGGATGACCAAACCGATGTCATGGTTACTACTTTAACCAGAAATGATCGTTTCTTTGTTCGCTCCACAGATGCAACAGATTTAACGGATCAAACACTGAAAGATCATTGGAAGATATGTTGCAAACTGATATAATCTCAATTATCAATATCAACTAAAAAATCTTGGTCAATTGTTCAACGTACAGAAACTTTAGATATTTCACTGGATGTTTTCAACTACTCTGTATGCACTTTTAGTGTTTTCGACAAGACTTTTTTCCGAAATTCTCTAAAAATTAGAAAAGCCTACTACAATTCAGCCAAAAACTTCTACAGAGTGTGTTACGGGAAAATGCTCAACGGACCGTCAAGAATTTCTTCAAGTAATGCCTAGAGAAATCAAGATCATCATCAGCTACTGCCAGCAGCACAACACTCGTGTGTAACAAGCGAGCTTTGTTGAGGATGCGCAAACTCAGTGCACGATGCGGCCGGTCTTGAACTAATATATGGATTGTTCCAACGATTCTTTAGGACTCTTTCGATAGTTCTCCATCCATATTGCGGTAATTTATCAATAAAAAATTCTACATGTACATCTATCTGTAGATATTATATAGGAATGATGTCACTACGTGTTGGATAATGAGTAGGACAATCCTTTGACCGTCCTACCCAAGTTTTTTTTTGTGTAATCTTTAATTATAACTACCCAAACAAGCAAAATGTACGTATAGAGCGGTTCCACTCCAAATCGGTAAACGATGAAACTCGACTACCTTGGATTCAAATGGAATTTTGCACATAGTTTCGATATAATAGAATAAGTTTTTTCCACTGGTCTTCTTCTTCTTCTTCTTTCTGGCGTTACATCCCCACTGGGACAAAGCCTGCTTCTCAGCTTAGTGTTCTTATGAGCACTTCCACAGTTATTAACTGAGAGCTTACTGTGCCAATGACCATTTTTGCATGCGTATATCGTGTGGCAGGGACGAAGATACTCTATGCCCTGGGAAGTCGAGAAAATTTCCAACCCGAAAAGATCCTCGACTGGTGGGATTCGAGCCCACGACCCTCAGCTTGGTCTTGCTGAATAGCTGCGCGTTTACCGCTACGGCTATCTGGGCCCCTTTTTCCACTGGTGGAGAGACCATTTAAAATCAAGAGTAACTTCTGATAAGGGCGTAATATTTTTAGCATCACCATTTAAAAAAAATGTACCTCGGAAACCGTTTGTTATAGAGAAAAAGTGTCTGAGGAGGGATGGTAGACAATCAAATAGGCTTTGTAAAAAAATATACACTGAAAAAAATACCTTTATTTTCATGAAAAAATCAAAATTAAATCTTAAAACACAAATTGCAAAAAATAGGTATCTTCGATTTTTTTCAAATTTTTTCTGTAAAATTTCAATGTAAAACCAGATGTTTTAAGCACAGTTTCAACATGGCGCAATCTAAAATAAAAAAGTTTTTCTAAGAGCAACTTTTGGTGCATTTCTGAAAATTCAATTTCTGGCCGTAGAAAAGACGTTTTGATGCTGTAATATGATTCTTCACCCAATTCAAACAATTCAAAATGCTAATAACAATGATCTTCCTAAAACTAGCCGTTTTCAAGATATTTAGGATTCAATTATATAAATATCATAAAACTTAAGAAAATACGCCCGTTTCATAAGTTACTCCAGATGCTCCACCAACAATGTTACGTTTATCTCTTTCCACATGAATATCCCATGTTTTAAGGGCAGTTTCAACATGGTGCAATTTAAAATATAAATATCCCAATATAAAAATAAAAAAAAAATTGCGACCTTATGTCAATTTAAATCAAAGTACGATATTGACGTAGAATGGCATTTTTTTGCCACTGCACATGGTAAAGGGCCATGTGATGCCATTGGTGGCACATTGAAAAGGATGGCAACTAGAGCAAGTCCAGCAAGACAGCATGAGCATCCAATCACTAATGCAAAAGCTTTGTATGAGTGGGCTAGTAAGCGGAGAGAAGAATACCTGACAAAATTGTCATTTTGTTTTGTGTCACAGGAAGGTTACGAACAAGGATCAGAACTAAGTAACATACATAGGCTGACCATAAGCCAACCAGATAAAAACGGGACAGATAAAAAAATAAAAACGGGACAATTTTAAAAGACATAGATTAAGCGATTGTGCTACTTTTCCTCGAATTCCAGTTATCCGAATGGCCCGTTTCTCCGAATTCATTTCCCCGAATGACCCTTTCCTTTGTAAAGCAATGCAGCTCAAAAAAGTGCAATAATAGTCTTTATCCAAGCAGGCGAAAAAAGCTAAGTAATAGCAATCTTGGATACGGACATACAAAAGTGATAGTAACTTGAAAGATATAAGAGATAAAAGATCCGAAAATAATATCTAAAATTTACTCCTGGAATACTATTAGCATATCATATTTAGCTTTTATAAGATCTCACCAATATCAGCGAGTTATTCCTTAGATCTTCCAACATCAAATTTAGCTATTGCTCAGAAGTTCCAGGAATAATATTTTGATATTATCTTCAGATCTTTTGTCTCTTATGTCAATCAAATCAATAGCTCGATTTAATGGTCAGAACTTTGCTTCTGCTCATGTAGTGAGATAGTGTTAAGTTGGAAAAATCGATAAGCTACCAAAGAAGGAGATATTTGATCATTCTCGACTAATTACATGTTGTCAAAAATACATATTGTTCACCACCTTGAAATGCGAAAGGTTATGACAATTATGAGTGTTAGAACTTTTCAGAGAACTGAGCTATTGGCGTAAACGGGGTTTTCGGGGAACTAGCATTCTGAGAACGGGCGTTGGGAGAACGACATTCGGGAAACCGCCATTCGAGGGAAAGTAGCAGAACCAGATTATGCAATCCCAAGCTACATGTCTGTATGATTCAATAAAATTCACTTAAGAACCTTGAAGCGCATTCATTGATTTCCGAAAAGCAGTTTTTTTTAAGAATTTCCTTAAAAAAATCGTTACACTTTTCAATTTTTCAATTTCAAACTTCAATTTTTCCGATATTTCTTTATTTTATTGAAATATCCACTTTTTAAACAGTTAATCCAATCAATTGCGTATCAGAAGCAGGCTTGATAGAAACTCCTCTGCGATGAAAAGAGGAGGCGATTTTGCCGTTTTTCTGAGGAGAAAAAAATAAACTCAAAATTTGCAACACAGATCCTCAAGTGATTCAAGTGAGAGTGTAAAAAAATGCGTGGATTTTTTCAGGTACTCTCTCTCTCGTTGCGATGCTCACCATCACTCACCATTCAAACGAACTCTTGAGTCTGCCGCCCGAACAGACAGTCCTCGGGGAGTTGTGAGAGCACCCTTTTTTGATGGAATTTTACTCGGTTGTGTTTTGTGCTACATCTTCCTCGCTCATTTTTCGTTGCTTCTTTGCTTAGCATTTTTTCGCTCCCTCGCAAAGAGGCAAGGGCAGCACGCAGCTCTAGAGTATGTCACCGAACTCTGATGATGTTGAGGAGAATTATCAAGCCTGATCAGAAGTAAACACATAGTTGTTCTTTTTCATTTTAGGTATTATATGAATAATTATCTTATGAAGATCCGTATTTTGAAAATCCACAAAAATTTGGCATAAATATGAGTAAAGAAACGCAAAATGTTAAGCAGAATCATGTACGGATCAAGTTTAACTGTGTTTGTGAAACTAATAATTGCTTGGAAAATAGATGAGTAAGACAATAAACTCTGAAATATTTCTAAAACTGTTTGTTATGTTGTTATTTTTATTTTTTTCACTGGTTTTGGAAATTATGTGCCAATTCTCTATTTCCCAAAATACGGGACAATTCGAGCATTTTCCATAAAACGACGGGACAGCCCGTCGAGGGGACGAAAACGGTACTGTCCCGTTAAATACGGTACGTATGGTCAGCCTAAACATACATCAACAAGCAAAGCTAATTCCAGGAACACAGAAATTCCATTGCTTTGTACCCATTTCCGAAAACAAAATCGCAGCAAAACTGTATTCAAGTGATGAGGCAGTAAGCTATTATAATGTTTATAGAAAAGTAAAAACATAATCATATAAGTTGACATTTCAAATCTGTTCTATACAAATATATATTGAAACAGATAAAAATATTAAAATTATGTACAATAATCGTGAGAATAAATGAATAAGGTTAAGAAGTGTAAAGGCGTTTTTCCTTCTTCCCGTCCTTAACATCATTCATATTATCATCTTCCATCGTAATACCACAGACAAACAGAAGTAACACCTAGAACATTTTTCACAAAATTCTCTCGACCACAAATACTACCACCATCTAGTGAGCTTATTCAACGAAATAACTTTCTGTGCCACATGTCCAACAGGTGGCGGTAGTGTGAAACGTCAAACACGAAGGAAAGCGACGCGCGCGCCTCTGGTTGTGAACTTGACAACTGTTGTATTTTAAACTGATCGTTAAATTCGTGGGCGATGGAAATTTATCCAGTGTTACGTCTGTTTGTCTGTGGTAATACTTATATTAATTCTCAACAATATTCCAACAATCATCCTGTATCTTTCGGACAGTTCATCCAACCGTCTAAATGTCAAAAAAAAAGTAAATGGGATATTAATGTGGGAAGAGATTAACGTAACATTGTTGATGGAGCATCTGGAATAATGCAAGAAACGGGCGTATTTTCTTAAGTTTTATGATATTAATATAATTCAATCCCAAATATCTTGCAGCGGTTACTTATAGGAAGATCATTGATATTAGAATTTTGAATTGTTTTTGGATAAAAAATCATATTGCAGCATCAAGACGCCTTTTTTATAACCAGAAATTGAATTTTCACAAATACACCAAAAGTTGCCCTTAGAAAATTTTGTTTTTTTTTTTATTTTAAATTGCACCATGTTGAAACTGCCCTTAAAACATGGGATATTCATGTGGAAAGAGATAAACGTAACATTGTTGGTGGAGCATCTGGAGTAACTTATGAAACGGACGTCTTTTCTTAAGTTTTATGATATTTATATAATTGAATCCTAAATATCTAGAAAACGACTAGTTTAAGGAAGATCATTGTTATTAGCATTTTGAATTGTTTTTGGATGAAGAATCATATTACAGCATCAAAACGTCTTTTCTACGGCCAGAAATTGAATTTTCAGAAATGCACCAAAAGTTGCTCTTAGAAAAACTTTTTTATTTTAGATTGCGCCATGTTGAAACTGTGCTTAAAACATCTGGTTTTACATTGAAATTTTACAGAAAAAATTTGAAAAAAATCGAAGATACCTATTTTTTGCAATTTGTGTTTTAAGGTTTAATTTTGATATTTTCATGAAAATAAAAGTATTTTTTTTTTCAGTGTATATTTTTTTTTACAAAACCTATTTGATTGTCTACCATCCCTCCTCAGACACTATTTCTCTATAACAAACGGTTTCCGAGGTGCATTTTTTTTAAATGGTGGTGCCAAAAATACATACGCCCTTATCAAAAGTTACTCTCGATTCTAAACGATCCCCAATTATATGAGATAATTTTCGTCTCATATACTTAATACATCTGCGCAGTTTCATCCAAATCGGAATGGTACATGTCAGATTTCAGCATTTTATGGACGATTTCGCGTGGAACCGCTCTATAACAAAATTACTTTTTGCGTTTTGCGAGGCTCACGTAAAAGATGACACGAAAAGGCCTTCTTCGTACAAAAGTGGAGACGATAAACGTGCATATATTATGTGATGAAAAATGGCATGCAATGCGAGTGTATTACGCTATTACGCGAGTGAATTACGCTTCTGGTTATCTGTGTAAACTTCAAATAGAAAATCAGCTTCATTCGATGAAAAACGACTGAGAAACTGTGTTGGAAGAAAAGTGGTCGGTGTCTAATAAAAAAATTGACTGTAACTGATTTTGCTAAAGAGCATATAATGCTGTGACAAAATTTATCTGCTTAATTCGCTGAAGGTCCTATCAGAGCGGGCGTCGGTACCGTTTGTATTTAACGACAGGGAGCACTTTGATAGATTATGGCGGAGAAGTACAATCCATCAATCAAAACCAGATAAATTTGAGATTCCGTTTGCTGTGGTGATTTCTTGGGTGTCCGGCCATTTGGCCGAATTACGAATCAAAATTATAAAATTGCTACAACGCTGATGTGTAAGATTCTTAGGTGTTGCCCAATAATTGATCTGTTAATTAATTAATTGACTTATGAAGGGACGTCATGTTTGCCACTATATAAGTCACGGTGCTCTCCTGACCGTTATTATGAAAAACATATCTCCATAAAATATGTGCTCACCAGTCGTTTCGTATGACTAAACTGCGTGTCTGGGCAAAATTAAAGAAAAATCGTAGGGCCCGTGGTGGTTCATTTGCCGTTATGATTAAAAATAATATTTCATCGTTGATTGAAATTTCAGTTATTTTGTAGTACACCTAAACTTCACCTCCAGACTTATTCTTGGAAAAAAATCCTATTTGATTTCGAGTTACGCCCTTATAAGCCCTTGATAAAAAATGCATCTTTATTGTCGGATCTGTTACTCTTAATGCGCTGAATCAGAGCAGGTACGTTGTTACAATATACTTTTGGTACATTGGCATATTGCACCAACGGGATATTTTCGTCTAGAAATTGAAGTGTGTTCGCAATATTGAGTTATCGAAAAAATGATTTTGAGTTTTTACCTTTCGCAACTTCACTCAATTCTATGACACTAAACATATCGTCAAAGTGCGAGTTCATCTTCACAAGCTTGTTTTTAACTCCAGCTTCAAAACGCACGCCGCCACGTTTACATCCATTCATTATACCTAGTAATGCAATCAAAAAAGAAAATTTTATAAATTCTTGAGATTACTTGTAGAACTAATAAAATGCTACCCAGAGTTCTTCGTAAGCTCAAGTTATTTTTCGCATTTACTTTAAACAAGTCTTCGGTTTTTACCTTCGTTTGATCGTTTGCAGAGGTTTTCGAATTTATCTTCTTATAAATTGATGGCTTCCCATGCCGGTTTGAGAGCCGAATATCGCTGGATTCTATATAATTTAAAAATATCTAGTATTCATATTATATTAAATATTACGAATAAATACTATCCTACCAGATTTTGTCGATTTTTCTGCCAGGAAATCAGATACAGCAGCATCAGATGATGTCTTATTCTCTTGTTTTAGAATACGTGCCAAATTTTCTCCCCGACATGTAGTAGTGCAAAAATGCTTTCTACCACCATGAATCTCAGCCAGACATAAACTACACATTCGGACGATCTTTTTATCTACTGCTGCACCTGATTTTGGACGGCCTCGATTTTTTGTTCTAGCGAATTTTCCTGGCAAGTTTTTAGCCGTTGTTCTGCAAAATTGCAATCCATGGTTTTCCCTTTTTCCCCTTTCCTCTGGACAAACAAGCCCATAAGGCGCTTTAGCTTTTTGTAACACTGAAAACTTGTCAGCTGCCTTTCACGAAACTAGTTCTTAAAATCTTGGAATTGAGCTCCAATACCCATCGTGCAACGGCTCATTCTTCATGTTTAGTCATGAATAGGTCAACTTTAGACCGAAAATGGATATTTAACTAGAATGGCCACTTTGGGGACCTCCTATAGTTCCCTAAGGAACCTATCACTTTTGGGACCACCGGAATTTCCCGGAGGAATCTGTCATTGAAGACATCACAGCTTCCCTCAGGGATATCCGGTGGTCCCAAAATTGGCCACTGTAGTCAATTATCCATTTTAGGTCTACAATAGCCCTATTTAGCACGAGACATGAAAAATGAACTGTCGCACGATATGTATTGGAGTTCAATTTCAATTGTCCCTAATTATAGGTTCCCTCGGGGACATCCGGTGGTCCCGGAAGTAGTCACTGTAGTCAACTATCTATTTTGAGTCTACAGTTGCCCTATTTACGACAAGACTTGAAGAATGAGCCGTCGCATGATATGCTTTGGTGTCAAAATCGAAATGTCCCCTATGCAAGGTTCCCCCGGGGCACTGGGCGGCGCCATGAGTGGCCAAATCTGTACAAGACTCATTTTCAATTTATAATAAGGTATTTTATGATAAGCTAGGGAGAAAACAATATTGCGCGACATATTTTGAGTGAATAAATTGTTTGATCCCAATTCGGATCCACTACCGGCACCGATTCCGGGGAAATGGCCATATGTTGATTGTTTCTGGACCAATATTAATACTTGGCGCACCAATCACTTCAGAGTTAGATCTTCTATCTTCATGTGTAGTAAAATTTTGATTTTTTAGCCTAGACCTTTGCTAAAAACACGTCATAATTTTACTGCATAAGACATGCTTCCGGAAATCCGGATTATCACCGGTATCCGGTGGTCATAGTTTATCTCCGTGGATGCACCTCAAAACTAGATTAGTTGACCCGTCCATTACTTTTTAAAGAATTGAAATCGGTCAATTTTTGTCAAAGTTACAGCATTCCAAAGTTGGCCCAATTTGTGCCTGTCCCAGTTATTTTGACAACCCCCTGTATATGCATGCACCTTGTGCCGCAGCTCGCCCTATGGTATCAAGTAGTGTTTTGACATTCTAGATTCAATTGAACGTGATCAACAATTTTCCTGACATAAACAGGAGATGG
Source organism: Aedes aegypti (assembly GCF_002204515.2). Lineage (NCBI taxonomy): Eukaryota > Metazoa > Arthropoda > Insecta > Diptera > Culicidae > Aedes > Aedes aegypti. The sequence continues at coordinate 347,437,371 of NC_035108.1, forward strand.
TGTGCTGTTTCACATTTGTTTGAGCTGGAAATCCCATATTAACTTCAATTTAATAAAAGGACCGAATGAGCTGAAATTTTCAGGAAATCTTCCTTTATCCCTAAGGGATAATCCCGGGGGTGCCCTTGGAATTTAAAAAACTTTATTTTTCTCCCATACTGAGCTGGGCCAGTCTAATCTATAGTGTCCGGTGGCCAATATGCATGCCCATGTAAGCTACTAAAACTGTTTCAAATTTGCCGTCGAATGCTTTCAGATGCATCCTATTACATTTTTTTTTTTCAAGTTATGAGCTCTTGAATTTAGGAAAAATGTCGCCTATTTTATTCAATTTGCCTATCCTCTGTGCAGTACCATAGTGTTATTTATAGTGTTGAACAGGAAATGTTCTACATGGGATTTAAAGCCAAAGTACAAAGATGGTATGATAATAATTTTACACAGCCTAATAAAACCAATAAATTAGGGGGACGGACCTGGTGTAGTGGTTAGAACACACGCCTCTCACGCCGAGGACCTGGGATCGAATCCCATCCCCGAGATAGTCACTAAAATTTTTTCAGTGACGTCTTCCTTCGGAAGGGAAGTAAAGCCGTTGGTCCCGAGATGAACTAGCCCAGGGCTAAAAATCTCGTTAATAAAGATAGAAAAAAAAAACTATAAATTAAGCTATTAACTATTAAGCAACCTATAATTTAGCACTTTATTTGAAATCGGTGCAGATAAATACATAGTGGGACAGTTATGCGTATAAATTCAACAGTGGGACAAATTGACTTCGTATGCTTTTCAAAAAGTCAAGCTTGATTTTTTAAATTGTTCTCCAATAGAACTAAAACTAAACTAAAATAGACTATTTGGCTATAAGAAGTCAAAAACGACGAATAATAACATGGGACAATTATGCGTATAATGACAGTTAAATGCAACCTTAAGCACGGTTCATCAGAATGAGAAGCTTAAGCAAACATATTTCTGGGTCTCTAGCGCTTCAGATATAAATCCGTTCTAGCATTTTATATGGGCATTACTCCTATCTTCCCTACCATTTTATAACGCTTGAGTTCAATTGCACAGATCACAAAGGAATTCCAACTCGAACGTACCCCCACGCCAAACCATCAAAATATCGATCCATCTATCCAACCAACCAGCCGAATTGCTCCGAACAATTGCCGATTCGATAAGCTTACTATGAGCCCGGTTGCGTGTATTGGTGCAATAAATTTTTCGATGTTTTCGTCACATTCCCAAGAACTTTACCTCCCCCCACCCCAACTACGAAGGATTGGCGGAAACAGGAAATGGGGTGGATATTGTCTGTGACTCGGTGAGCTTTATCAGTGCATCTTTCCAGCTGTATCGTTATCATGCTTCCAATTGGTTGCGGTTACACGCACGGTCAGTTTGGAGCTGTGGTTGTGGTCATTTCGGAGATTTCAATGAGCGTTGTTGTGAGGAAACTTTGGATTTGGCTCAACCGACACGTACACAGGCAAACCCCATCCTCAATCAATATTTCAATGAATCACAGTAGAATGGAAACTAGCGAAAAACAAACAATGTCAGACCACAGGAACAACAATTTTGTCAGATGCCAAGAAATAAAATTGGAAATTGATTTCCATTCCCACAGCATGGCGTAAACAGAACACCTACACCTTGGCAACAAACACTGTAAGGGGGTTCCTATTTCTACTGCGAAATTCGTTCGACTTACTTCCTGCAATCTAGGCCACGTGTAGTAACACCTGTCAATTGTTTATCATTCAAAATTTTGCCCACCCTTCTGCTAAATTCCGTCCGTCTTCCTCGAAAGTCGAAAATCCATGGAAACTGTTGTAAAGCGCGTTACAAACAAACTTCTCCTAATAAGGATGGGGGGAGGGGCTCGGAAGGAAAGGGGTCAAAACTGGGCTGAATATTACACGGTTTATCATTCTCCGTTATTTTAAAAGATAAATTCGCTTCCATAAAAGCGGGATTAAAAATTGTCATTAAACGTAGCAATAGGACGTTTCTCCGGAATACGTGCTTCCTTCCAAGGGAGAAATAGTTAATGTTGATAATTGCATCGAAATGAGTAATCAGTTCGATAATTTAGACAAATTTTCCAAAGCCCAAATTGAAGCAGCATCTAGCCTTGGCCCTTTGATTCAAGTGAGGAAACAAAGAGTGCCGCCTATCGTAGTTATTTGTTTCGAACTTGGAGAATTTAAGCCGGAGATCTTGTATTTGATTAGAGGAATCAAGGTTTCCTTCCAAATACTTAAATAAAGGAGACTGTCGCGTTTTGTCGGAAACTCTTAACTTCTTCTCAAACACCAGAGAAGAAACAGAGAAGAAGCACATATTTTTAACATATGACGAAAAAACTGAACGTTTGTCTTGAAAGGTCTTTCAAGTGACTATAAGTCACCTGGAGAGATCAAAAATTAAATAAATGATTTATTTGGATTTTTCCAGTCCATGAAAAAGAGAACTCAATCTGGCATTCGTCAAAAAGAACTTTTCTCGAGAAACTTATTAAGTTCACTTTAACAAAAGTGAAGGAACCTTCAAAACGACCTTATTCAAAATTCCGGAGTAACTGCATCTTTTTTTGTCATCTTCCTAGAGGTATTATATTCTACAATAGAATAAGTAGATAAACCATTTAGCATTTAAAGGTTCGAAGGCATTTTTTTACAATAACGGTGAATAAAGCACCATTGTACCCGATTTCCCGCTTTTTTCCCCGCAGTGTTCAGCCACCTCTTGGTCGCATTTGAAGGGAAGAAAAAGACCATCAGGAGGAAATCGATTGTATCATTCGAAGCACACAAACAGGAGCGCATACTTACACCGTCAGTCTTTGTTCGGATATCCTTACCGGCCGCAGCTAAAAGTGCCCGTAAAATAGCGGTTGCAGTGCCGGTTTGTCTACTAGCTACCAAATGAACAGCCGTTTGTTGCCGTGACTGGAATGCGGGGGGAAGAACAACGAGATAATTAGATTAATTGGCGTGTAATTAGAAGGATGAACTAAAAAAAAAATTGCGGGTTAATCTTTCACTTAGCTTACAAATCGAAGGAAACCGAATCCTGCCTGGGTTGGGTTATAGGAAACTTGCAACTTTTACCGTTCTGGTTCTGAGAATAACTTACCCCTGGTCCTACCAGACCGTCCGGCAACAGTTCACCTACGAACTGCTCATCTTCCAGTACCAGTCTCTGAAAGATTTTGAAGAAGGCATCCTCCTTCGCTAGCTGCAGCTGCTGTTCTTCTTCGACAGCATTGAGAATCGCTTTCTGGAAGGATAAAGTTTGGAGTGTGGGAATGGTCGATTGAGAGGATTTGTTTCTTCAATGGCTGTCCATGCAAACCGATCGTGTTGATGCACGCGTAGTTTTATGGGATTTATAACCTACAACCATCTTTCACGCCAGCTTTTTGTGAGCTTGGAGATTATGCATATCGTGTGGGATTGAAATCCGTAACCTAAGAAGTGAATCTGAATCCGTCAACTTCAAGCCAAACGCCCACTTTTTGTATAAAGTGTACGAATTTTGAGGCTGCACGATCCCCCACTGTATGTCAAACTTACACAACTGCTGCCAAAAACACATGGGCATCCGAATAAAAGCGTACTTTTAAGCTGTTTCTTGCAAACATACAGTTATCCCGCTATTTTTTTATTTATTTATATAAAAACTTCAAAAGCCTGGCCTATTGTATGTTGGTGTGGGACTCACGTTAGGCGTGCTTAACCACTTAAAGCTTTCCCTACTGCTGCTGTGCCTCGGTGTTCCCCGGAGCTACATCTGGCAACTTCATCGGGGGAGGGCTGTGCTCGCTTATGCACTTTGTTAGTCTCAGCCTCAAACTGTTCTGTTAGCTCGCTGTTGAAGCTAAATGTCATCAAAAACGCTGCACTCTACGACTTTTCTACGGTGTCTCTGCAACTACTCGTTTTGCCCAATTAGGGATGGTAAACAAATTATGTCACGCTGAATTTCAACTTTTTTGACCCCCTCCCCCTCCTTTGTCACGTTTTTTGTATGAGTCCTCCAAAATTTTTGTAAGGCTTGTCACGCTTGGCTTGACCCCCTCCCCCCCCCCCCTCGGAGCGTGACGTAATTTGTGCATGACCCCTTAGTGGTAAAGACGGCGCCGGGGCTTTGGACAGCTTTCTGTGTGACGACGCATACTTCCCTTGGGCTGGCCTCGCGCCAGAGCCCTGTTTAACTTCTACTGGGCGCTCATGTGCACTTCGTTGCTCTACGACGACACTTTCTCCGCTGCTGCTGGTTGGATGGCGAGGTTGGTTCAACGATAACGGTTGGACGATGACTTCCGGTTCACTGGCGCCCCGACGACCCTTAACTGGTTTTTTACGATCGAGGCTACTCGGACTAATCCCGGACGGTGGAGCTAGCCTGCTCCGGCTACGCGCTTCTTCGTGCTTCGATACTGGCCGGTGGAGTGTCGAAGTCGGTCCAGCGATTCCGGTTGGAGGATGGCTTCCGGTGATACACAACGTATTACTCAGAGTAGTCCCAGGCGGTAGATCTATCCTACTACGGCGAGGATTTCCACGGCAGCGGAGGATCTCCCGAACCGATGCTACCTGGGCAGATGCCGCGGTCGGTCCTGCGATTCCGGTGGTGGGAAGCTTCCGATTCACCGGCGCCCCGACGATCATTTGCCGGTGCAACTACGCGTTCAACTCAACTAGTCCCCAGCAGTGGACTTAGTTTACTCCAAAGTTGGCCGGGCAGATGCCAAGGTTGGTACTGAGATTCCGGTGGAGGGAAACTTCCGGTTAACAGGTACCCTTACGATAATTTGCCGATAGTGTTTTGCTAATTACTCAGCTAGACTCCGACGGTGGACTCCGGCCTACTCCGATTCGACGTTGGTCGGCCAAATGCCAGGGTCGCTTCTGCAATAGCGGTTGGAGGATTGCAGGCACCCCGACGAATTATTATCGATACCACGCTACGCCTGCTCTACTCGGTCTAGTCCCCGACTAGGATCTAGCCTACTCCGATCGCGACCCGGAGCTATCTGGTCTTCACGTCATCTTGTTCAGATCGAATATAACATCCTCCGGTGTCTCCTCGATATTTGAACAGGCCGGATAATGTGAAGACTTTGCGTGTCCAAATCTGTGCAGATATTTTTGAAAGTATCCATGGCCTGGCAGAAAACTGGGTCAGGAAGAAGTTAATTTATCCATGTTTTCTGGTGGTCCACACCTACACGTTAGATATGAGCCTGTAGGTCCACCTTCCTTTTTCCGAGTTATTCCACTCCTACTGCCACTTGGCCATTGCATCCAACCTAATGGTATACCTCACATTCCTAGTGTCTCTTTGCTGGCAGCATGAGAAGTCCTCAGTCAGAGTGATGCAGATTGGGATCATTCCGGCGATAACGCACTCGCCAGCCGTATAGCCATGAGCCGGAACGTACCTGCCAGCTTATCTTGATTGTGTTTGGTTGTCAACACTGCAGCCCAGGCTTGGACTCCATATATCAGTATGGACGATGATATGGTCGCCAGAAGATGCTTCGTACTGCTTCTCGGTCCTCCAATGTTGGGCATGATCGCAGGCATAGTCTACGTGGCTGTTGAAGTTTAGCCTGTCATCGACCATTACTCCAAGGTGCTTTAGGGAGCGTTTCGATGGAATTGCGTGTCCTCCAGCTACTGAATCGCTTTGCAACCGCTTTATTGCTTATTATTCTCCAATTTATGCTGTGTATGGTTCCCTGTGGAACTCCCGCCGTTACTTTCGTTGACATCCGTTCCTGGTTTGTGTCGTAGATAAGTACCCGGTTTTGAAAGTAGCTTTGCAGAACTTTACGCAGATTTTCGGGAACCCGCATTCAGTGTAGGACTACGGCGATAGCCTCCCAACTGGCACTGTTGAACGCGTTCTTAATGTTTATTTAGCACTGCACAGTATCGATTGCCCCTCCTCTTCTGCTTGGACGCTTTCTCCGCGCACGCGATGACTGTCCGAATAGCATCAGCATAGCAACTGCCTTTTCGACAATCCGTTCTCGCCTTCCTTATAAATCGTTAGCCTGCCGAGGATAACCTTCTTCAGAAGTTCAGAAGTATCCAGCAAGCATATATAGAATCCCTAGCCCATCTGGTCCAGGAGCTTTGTTCAGCTTCAATCCTTTTGCAACTGTTATCAGCTCGGCGTTAGACACTTGGATACTGGCATTTTCTTTATCTACGTCAGCGTACGGTGTTGACGGCCACTCGGTGGGAGCATGCGTAGGAATGAAACCGTCTACAGGGTGTCCGCAAATTATCCGTACAAACTTTGAAGACATGGCTCTACTCAATCAAGCATAATAAATTAAATATTCTTGCATAGTTTTAAACATTGACTTATTATATTCTTAAGCAGTAAGTTTGACACATTTCCGATTTCAAATAATTGCACAACCAAAATGTATTGAGGTGTCTTAAAAGGAGCTGTTTTCCGAGCTTTATGACGGAAGAGAAATGTCCATACAACTCACTGGATTTGAACCGTACAATTTTCTATTTGCAGTTTAACTTGAAGCCACTAACCTGTAGATTACTTCAAATAATGATAGGACATTTGGATTCATCTCTTTTAGGTTTTAGGGATAACACATCTCCAGTATGACTAGCGGCCCTCAGGAAATACGTCTCACGTCGTCTTCTGTTGTGATCTCGTCCAGTTCTCTGCATTCGATCACTGCCTCCTGGGATGGTGCCTCGTTATCCAGCGACTTCGCGACGAGCTCCCGGCAGGCCGAACTCTTGATCGACGGATCTTTTTTGAGCTCAAAGAGTATGTCACCTTTCTGGATGCGCTTGGTTCTCAATACGTTTTCACCCAGCTCCTTCAGCTCTGGATCCTTCCTCATTCTCCTATCTTCCTATCTCACTTGCCTCAATGACAAGAGCATCGCTCTTGAACCTCTCACGAGGTGACCGCCGCTTTTTTTTCTTTGGTTTCTTTCCTCTCCTTTTGTGCTGTATTCTTCTCCTTTTGGACTTCCTTTTGGAATCTTCCTGTTCTCCTGTTATATTCCTTGTTCTTTTTTTCCGAGCGGGTGTTCGGATTGCTCCTAGGCGTCTCCTGTGAAACAGCTGTTGCATCCACTAAAATTAATGCTTTTTCCGCTATTATCCGCAATTCCTTCTATCCGCGTTCTGCGGCAGTGACGGCGGACTTGATGCTCGTGACCAGATGCTTGACCCTTAGGTGGACTTTTTTAGAGTTCATTGACCTTCCTCTTTACTTCCGACAACACTGACTTTTCATGCTGTCGGTCGTCTTGAACAGTGCTACTCCCCGACTTTGATGTGAACACTTGACTCAGAAAACCTGCATCCTGCTGGTTTCCTGTTGACTCACTCGGTGTGCTGTATCTGCTTGTGCTGGCTCCTACCGTCTGTGGAATCACTGGCGATCCCTGCATCTTTCCTTCATTCTCCTTGCGAACACTATCGCGACTTCGTTTCCTCCACAAGTTTCTCCATCCAAATCGATTATTATTTTGCTCCATTCGATTCCCTTCGGGCCGCTATCTCTACTGGTTGTATATTGTCGCCTCTCGTGATCCCATGGTTGTCTATGCAAGCAGGGAGGCCATGCTAGGGTTGACACAATCTTTCATGGGGGTTGTGTTCAGAGCCAGATCGGCGTTAGTCAGGAATTTTACATCTGAGCCTACCGCTAACCGAGGTTGGTGACGAGTTTTGGACGTACATTAAGGCCTGCCAAGGTTTTATCAGGACGGAGACAGTTTCCTCATAGTCTTATTCGCCGTTTCAAGTTGGTGTCACCCTTCTTTACCCAGGGATCAGTAGACTACGCTGCCAGCCCACGACTGTTAGTCGACGTATCCAATCCGAAATCCGTGTCTTGTCCGTTATTCTGCGCTGTGACCAGTAGACCATAATCTGGATTTCACTGGCATTCATCCTGATGTGCCGGTTGGCACTCCAGAGGGCTAAGGCACTTTGAAAGGTACCAGGATGTTTGTTCAGGGCTATGGGCTATGTGCAGTATGTGTTTTTTTGTAGAGATTCAACAGATCCCACTGCTGAACCCGCACCACATCCTAAGTAGACCATGCTTGAGCCCCTGGTCAGATGGACCACACGCTCGGCCACCTCCCGAAGGATGTACTAAAGGTGGTATTCCAAACGGCTGTATGTACGAGTTTCTCTTGGAAAGGGTAAGAATCCCAAGCTCTCACCTGACAACCCCTCACTCTAGCTGATGTCAGAAGGACAACAGTGCCCAATAATTCTTCTAAACAATTGCAAATCACATCAAAACATCTCTCAAAAAATGTAACAGCTAAAACAGCGTGTTTGTGTTGAACAAGTTGTACAGAGAAATCCCTAGAGGAACTTCTGGGAGAAATACTGGAGGAATCTCTGGTTAAACCTTTTTAAACATAACATAGGATAACTCTTGGAGGAACCATAAAATGAGTTTTCTGGAGTAATCTCTGGAGAAAATCCCGAAGAAGTAGACGGAAAAATCTCAGAAGGATTAGCTGGGTAAATTGCTGAGGAAATCCTTGGATACATCTTTGAAGAAATCCCTGGCGAAAATTCCTGGAGTTTCCTTGGAAAAAAAATGTGGAAAAATTACTGTAGAGATATTGCTGGAGAAATCTCTGTCTATATTTTTCTGGAAAAATCCCTGGAATAATCCTTGGACAAATTACTAAATTTATGGAGAATTACCTGGAAAAGTCTGGAGGTATCACCGATGAAGTCTCTAGAACAAATCTCTAGTGAAATGTCTGGAGTAATGAAATAGAGCTTTATCGCAACTGGTGTAGAAAATACGGTTGTGATTGAAAGTTCTTCCCAAGGAAATCTCTAAAGACATTTTTTGGAGAAATTTCTTGCAAAATTATTTGAAGAACCTCTGGAGAAATAGATACTATATAGATTTGGAGAAAATTATGATTAATAAAACGACCTACTGGGTGGCAATACAACGTAGGCCGGGTCAACGAGTTGAAAATTAAATCCCGGGAGGTTTTGTTATGTGAAAGTCCTCAATAAATTTATGAAAAGCCATTGGAATGAATCTGAAAGTGTTCCTGAAAAAATCCTTGCAGGATTTATTCCTTCTTAAAGCATTAAGAAAAAAATACACATTATGTATTAAGGGTCAGAAATGACCCATGCCTTGGAAACGCTATCAAAAAAAAATTGAAACGATATTCGTTCTTTTAGCTTTATATGAAAGATAGGGATTCCAAGAATACAACTCTGGACAGTTTTTGTAGGCATGGCCATTCTGAGCTCAATGGCACAAGGACAGCTGTTTCACAAGGAAATGGTACATATCACAATCAGTAGTTTAAACGTATGTGTGGTACAACGTTTCGGTTCTAGTAGTATATGGTGTGAATATTTTCAAACCGTCATATAGTTCCATAATGCGAAAGCACAAAATTCATGATTTTTCATCCAGATTTAAATAGACCGATGCCAAAAATCAAACATAAAATTCTCCTTGTTGCTAGCGTTACGTCCCAACCGAGATAGAGTGTACTTCTAAGCTTATTGTCCTTATGAGAACTTTTACATTTATTGACTGAGATTTCCCTTTGCTGATTGACCATTTCTGCATGGTTTGTGGCAGGTACGAAGATACTCCATGCTCTGGTAAGTCGGAAACATTTTCAATCCAAAAAGATTCTCGACGAAAAAAAAATTTAAGGAATCGGTATCATTCAAGTAATAATTCATGTCTTTTTTATCTATTAGTAAAACGACATTTTATTGCTGACGAATTTTATTTTTTGACAGCAATTAAATGACCAGTTCAAATGGGGCTCCAGATATTCCATCAGGAAAACTTCCAGGGATTCCTTCAAATATTCCTCCCGAAATATCTCCATAGACTCTTCAAGAGATGTCACTAGGAATTTCTTTTTTAGATTTCTCTAAGGATTTTACCAGAAATCCTCCAAAATAATCTCTCCCGTAATCTTTATAGGGATTTCTCAAAGGATTCAACCAGGGCATTTTCCAGGGATTTTGCCATGAGACAATTTAGACCATTTCTGATAGGGCTCCAGGATTACCTTCAGCAGTTCCTCCAGGAATTTTTCCAAGGATAATTCCAGGATTTTTTGCAGGGATATTTGCACAGGGATTCCTTTATTTAAAGATTTTGCAAGTAGTTCCTGCAGGAATGTCTCGAGTAATTCCTGTATTGATCCCTTCAGTAAAATCTTCACAGGTATTCTTCCAGGAATTTCTCCAAGGATTCCTCTATGATTTGTTTTAGGAGTACTCGGAGATTTTTGAAGCGATTTATCCTTGTATTCCTTCTCTAGGAAATCTTTCAAAGACTTGTCCAAGGATTCCTCTAGGAAGATCTCTACAAAGATATCTTGAAGGCATTCTTTAGGTATTGTTCCAGGAGTTACACTAGAATAATCTCTTCAAGCATTACAGAAGATGTTGCTTGCTCCATGACATACTCCAACGATCTCTCCAGATAATCATACAGGGATTCCCCTGGAATTTCTCGAGAGATTCGTTCCTCCTGGAGGTCTTCTTGAGATTCTCGCATGAATTCCTGCAGGAATTTTATAAGAAACTATCTTAACAATTTCTCCAGAAATTACACTAGGAAAATGCATAGTAAAATAAAGTATAATCTCTGCATCAATTTCTTTTGTAAAATCTCTTCTTGGATCCGAAGATTTCACCTGATGTTTCCACAATAAAAATAAATGGATTTCTGTAAGGGATGGTACACAAATTATGTCACGCTAAATTTCAAATTTTCAACTATAATCAACTATGACGACAATCGGCAATATAACCACAACCGAGACTCGTACTTATATGTATAACTTTTATAATGTATTTTATAAAGTATAGAATTTTATAAATATTATAAATAGAATCACTTCTCAACTTTTATCTATGAAAATTTGCTTCTTCTTGAAAATCTGTGGATTTTTCTTATATATTCAATCAAAAGGTTCTACAAATGCGTAAGCTAACAGGAATGCGCGCAATGAAATAATTGCAAGATTGATTTGCAACTATCATAGGAAAACCTATAGGTATTATGTATTTACAAAAGCTGATGAAAAAAACACAATTGGTTTCATAAAAAAAACATTTGACTCAAAATATTTATGTTTATTCAATTGCTGCCGAACAACAGAAAATTTCGTCGACAAAACACCTCGTAACCGAAAACAAAATGACTGAAAACACGTATGTTTCAAACCGCATGTTCCTCTAAATGTATATCCAATGCTCAAAGAAAATGTTTATTTGTCTTTTTGATTTATCCGTCACTGCAAAACATTGTAATTTTGATCAACAGGTTGATCAATAACACAAGTAAAAGTTGCAAGTTTACGCTCGACAATCACTAACTAGTACAAACATTGTTATTTACATCATCTATCACTTTCAGAATTATGTTTTTCATGTTCTTCTTGGCTCGTAACTTTTCCATTTCTGTCAGCTATTCTTCCAACGTGCACTCCGCAATTCAAACCACTTTTAAATACAAACGTCCAAGAATCACTCACAAAGCGTCTTGTTGCTGAGCTCCAACTATTTTGTAATCACCAGACAGGCAGAAACGTTTCTGAAGAGCCCCAAAACTCCACCGAAAAAAAAAACAGGAGAAATTATCGCCTGACCCAATGCTCTCCATTTTCAATAATCGCACGACGTTCTATCCATTTTTTGGGTGACTATAGGGTGGATCCAAAAATATGGAAATGGTTTTTCCTAATCAGGTTTACAAGTATATTATCATATCGTACTCTGGGAAACCTAAGGCAAGCTTCCGAATATTCTGATTTGGTTATCAATGAACGGAATTGCAACAGTGATAAATCTTCAAATTGCATGACCCTTTTTTTTCGCCTGGTTACATGCGGCGTTCAGTTTCATGTTCGACAGACATTTATTGACTTACTGAGTGGCTCGCGAGTGGCAACGGCACAACAATAACAACGGCGAAGATAACTCCCGGTGGATGCACACAAATTCACTGTTTACAGCAATATCCAATGAAAATTGCACTAGATGAGAGATTTTTCCAAATTTAGTTGCAAAATACTCAAACTTTTCTAATTTTCCCCCGGTCTGCTGGAGCTTTCCGGTGTACGCTCATTAACACGATCCGTTGGCAACTGAACGCAAAACGCGCCTTTTCTTACCCAGGTTTCGGCTTGGTGCAGATCAAACAGTTTGGAAAATAGTTCCATGGCGTCCTGGAAATTACTGTAAGCCAACCGGAGTTTTCGTGCCGCACAAAACCGGCCGATTAGTGCATACCAAGCCGACAAAGACGACGACCGGGGAGGAAAGTTTTTCACTCATTCCAACGGCTAAGGAGTGTATCGAAAAGTGGTCGCAAACATTTACCTATTCAAACATTTATTGCAATAAATAACTGGATGTTTCCCAATTGCCGACAGACCAGCATTTTTTATAATTTCGTGCAATATAAAAAAATGAACCTCCAGAAGATCCAAAATTTCATTAAGTGTAAGTCGAGTCTACAATACGACGCTGAAGATGGCCTTACTGTTGAGGTCGAAATAAGCGTATCTGTCAAAGGATACAAACTCGAGTGGATTTAAATGGTACAGTACTAAATTAGATTTTTCATTTATTATAGGTATTCCACTAAACAGCTAAAAGATTTGTTTAGTAAGATTTTGATTATAATTTTAGTTTCTTCAAAACTTGATGACAAAATGAAAATTTACCTAAAACAATGGTTGAAAGTCACCATTTAAGCTCTGAGTTATACCATTTTGAATGTTTGCAACTACTTTTCGATACACTCCTAATTGCAGCCAACTACAGTAGAACGCAAATATTGAAGAAAAGCTCTCTGCCTCTACAGTTGTCTGTGATTGATCCATCATCAGCGTGCTTTCCACCATTACCACCACCGCCGGGATTAAGAGGGGCAGCACGGAAGAGGAAAACTTTTTGACTGCAAACAAATCAAATTGAAGTGCCATTATTTGCTGCAATTCTCCAGACAGTTTTCCACGAGCGCAATCCGGCACTAGGAAGCGAACCTATACGAGTGTGTGAGCAATTCAAATCAAACTCGAAGTCGCTTTCACTGGGTGTAAGGTGTGCTATTTTTACACGTCAAAAGAAAAGGTTTCTACCATGTGGATTACGGAAAACTATTAGAATTATTTTGGACAACTAGAACAGCTGTATCAGGCAGTTGCTGATTGGGGGACGGATATCGCCATCATATCGGACCCATACCGAGTACCCGCCGGCAACGGCAACTGGGTCGTGGATGGATCCGGAAAAATGGCGGCGATATGGTCGACCGAGCGGTTCACGCAGATGCTGGGCTGTATGACGACCGTGCTGACAGGGCGAAGGCCAGTTGTAATAGCGGGTGACTTCAATGCCTGGGCCGTGGAATGGGGAAGCCGTATCACGAACCAGCGAGGTCAAATCCTGCTAGAGGCACTGGCCGTGCTAGATGTCGATTTGGCTAATGTTGGTACCAAAAGTACCTTTAGCCGAAACGGAGCGGAGTCGATTATCGACGTTACTTTTTGTAGTCCTGGCCTAACGAGTAGTTCGAACTGGAGGGTAGACAATGCCTACACTCACAGCGATCACCTGGCGGTTCGCTACATTATCGACTACAACAACAGCAGGCAGCGGATTGAGGAAGCGGCTAGGTCAAGGCCAAGCCCTCGTAGGTAGAAGACATCGTACTTCAATGACGAAGTTCTTAGAGAGGCGCTCCGCCGTGAGCGTAACCTACTCGGCCTAAGCGGGGACGAACTGGTAGCGGTTCTTTCGCGTGCATACGATGGGACCATGCCTAGGAAAGTCCTGATGGACTCAAGCAATTGCGAACCTGCGCCGTGCCTGCCTACGGGCCAGAAGGCGGATGCAGCGAGCACGTACCGAGCAGGAGCGTGAAGAACGACGGGCGGTATTCACCGCTGCCATAGTCGCGCTGAAGTCCGAGATAAGGGCAAGCAAAAAGGCCTGCTTTGAGGAACTCTGTCAGAGTGCCAACGCGAAAACGTGGAGTGATGCCTACAGGATCGTTATGGCGAAGACAAGAGGTGCAACGGCTCCTACAGAGCAATCTCCAGAGATGCTGGAGGGGATCATCGAGGGGCTCTTTCCGCGCCACAAACCTAGCCCATGGCCTCCTCTCGTAGGACAGCCAGGGATTGGGGCTGGCGATGAGGATAGGGTAACCGATGAGGAACTTGTAGGGATTGCAAAATCCCTCAGCATGGGACGGAGTTCCAAACCTGGCCCTCAAAGTCGCAATCTTGCACGGATAAAAATCTGATTCCCACACCATGATTTACAAGTCATGACATTCGAAAATTGGTTAGGTCGTGATATCAAGACGACAAATCATGGTTTCTGGAATCATAATCATGATTCTTCATAAACGTAACATCCAGAGCGACAACACAAAGCGGTGCACTTTGCTTCAAGTAATTCGCATCGATCACCCATCATTCATCACGATAGATTGGTACTGTGGTAAAGTATGTGGCTTTCAATCTAAAGGTTCTTGGTTCGAATCTTGTTTTAGCAATATTTGTTTTTTTTTTTGTTTTCATTTCATCGGGTTGACTGACAAAATTATAAATAGATCCGAAACGAATGCGCAAATCATGATTTTCGAGCATACGATGCATGATTTCGAGCACTCAGCTGTCGCGTTGTGACAATCTGACTCATGATATCGTGAGTCCAAATCATGGTGTATTTTTATACGATGAAAACAAACTGGAATCATGATATCCGGGTGCATAATCATGATTTTGGATTCTGATTTCTACCCGTGTGGAGGCTCCCAGGATGTTCAGATCTCCTATGTAGATACCCAGACAACCAAAATGTACGTATAACGCAATCACCTGGAGGCTTTGTATATGCAAAATTACACTCATAAGATGTCGCGAAAAGGCCTTCTACATACAAAAGTGGAGGCGATATGCGTGCATATTTTATGTGATGAATAATAACATGCAATGCGAGTGAATAAAAGTTCTACCGAACTAATCTGTGATTTTTTGCGACTTAACTTATGATAACAAATGTTGATTTGACAGCTGCTACGGATTGATTCGACTTACTTTGTACGAGTGTACGGGACGAAACAAAATGTACAAACTAACTCAGAAAAGAAGTGTTTTATGCGAGGAAACTCATCAATCTGACGAATTTGTCTACGGTGTTTTGCGGGTTTGATGTAATTAGTATTAATAAACGAGTTGTAATGTGAACTTTCATGTGATTTCTGGTTGTCTGGGTATGCCTGAACGAGGGAGTATTTCCAGATGTGTGAAAGAGGCAGAGCCTGGTACTATTGCCAAAGGCGGGAAAACCACCCGGTGACCCGTCGGCGTATAGACCAATATGCTTGATTGACACGGCGGGGAAGGTGCTCGAGAAGATCATCCTCAACAGACTGTTGAGGTACACTGAGGGTGTAAATGGTCTCTCAAGCAACCAGTTCGGCTTCCGGAAACGGAGGTCCACCGTAGACGCTATTCTGACGGTTAAGAAAACCGCTGAGATAGCACTCCAGCGTAAGAGGAGGGGTATTCGCTACTGCGCAGTAGTGACTCTGGATGTAAGGAACGCATTTAATAGCGCCAGTTGGGTGGCTATTGCTGATGCGCTCCTGCGTCTGGGGATACCCGAATACCTGTACAAGATTCTCGGAAGTTACTTTCAGAATCGGGTATTAGTCTATTACACAGAGGTGGGAAGGAAGTGCTTTCACATAACCTCAGGAGTCCCGCAAGGTTCCATCCTGGGCCCGGTGTTATGGAATGTCATGTACGACGAGGTGTTGAGATTAAAATTCCCGGTGGGTGTGGTCATCGTTGGCTTTGCCGACGATATTACGCTGGAGGTCTGCGGTGAATCGATCGAAGAAGTGGAATTGACTGCAGCCTACTCGATTGCAATTGTGGAGGAGTGGATGAGCTCCCGGAAACTGGAATTGGCTCACCACAACACTGAGGCAGTTGTTGTCAACAACTGAAAGTCGGTGCAGCAAACGGTGATCAGTGTAGGCGACTGCACGATCACTTCGAAGCGCTCCGTCAAACACTTGGGGGTGATGATCGACGTTACCTTCGGTAGCCACGTTGATTATGCCTGCAAGAGAGCCTCCACAGCTATTGTGGCACTGTCCCGGATGATGTCCAATAGCTCTGTGGTGTACGCCAGTAAGCGTAAGCTGCTGGCCAGTGTCGCCTCGTCCATACTGAGGTATAGTGGCCCGGCTTGGGGCACAGCTTTAAATACCGATAGCTACCGTAGCAAGCTCGAGAGTACTTATAGGCTAATGTGCCTGAGGGTTGCGAGCGCGTACCGTACCGTGTCACACGATGCACTCTGCGTCATCACCGGTATGGTGCCTATTGGTATCTTTATCATGGAAGACGAAAGGCGCGGCACAAGAGGCATACGAAGGACTGCCAGACAGGCCTCTATGGTCAAATGGCAGCGTGCGTGGGACAGTTCCACCAAGGGAGTGTGGACTCACAGGTTGATTCCAAGGTTTGATATCTGGGTCAATAGGCGCCATGGGGAAGTAACATTCCACCTGACACAGGTCCTCTCGGGCCATGGTTGCTTTAGACAGTATCTACACCGTTTCGGTCATGCGGGTTCTCCCGAATGTTCAGTTTGTGCAGGTTTAGAGGAAACGGCGGAACACGTTTTGTTCGTGTGCCCGCGTTTCTGCACAATGCGTGACCGCATGTTTGCCACATGCGGTCGGAACACGACTCCGGACAATTTGGTTCATAGGATGTGTGAAGACGAGTTTGGCTGGAATGCCGTTTTATCGGCTATCACCCACATCGTCTCGGAACTACATTACAACCCATTGCACTCTAGGCAGTTTGGCACTTTGCCTGACCTACATGCTGGGTTATGAAAAGTCATCAAAATGCCTCCCGAGTAGGAACGGTTCATGTCACATGTATAAAGTTCTTTGTTAAACCAAAACATCTGTTAAGCAAATCACCTGTTCGATAGCGATTGGCTATGTGCATTTTTAAACGTTTGTCCAAGCTCCTCCCATTCGTGCAGATTTGAAATTTATGTGTAGAGTTTATGTTTCAATGTATCAAAAAGAAATGATTGAATGAAGAATGATTTCAACGTTCAACTAGAGCGGTACACGTGCTATATACAGTGAACTCTCTCTTACTCGATATTCTGTATCGCGATATCGAGTTAGAGAACCATAGTAAAAGTTGGTTTCCATGGCTACCTCGATGGTCCCTTGGATCGCAATTCCACTGGTTTTGTGTTCTATAACTCGATGGTCTCTTCAATATTGAGTTATGGAGAGTTGACTGTATTTCAATATGCTTGACTGTTATTGTTCATGTTTTGTTCTCAATTTTCTCTCGTGTCGATATGATCATTATCAAAGGTAACTAGACCGATTTTTTGAAATTTAAACCAATTAAGGCCCAAGTAAAAAAAAATAACAAATCAAATAGAACGCGCAGCTTTTCAAAAATTAAACTCCGATCTTTAGCAATCAAAAAGTATTTGTCACAAAACCTGTGTTCCAGAAATATGGTTTTATCGCATCCTAACTACTTTTATTTAGATTACGACCGATTTACCTTTACGAAACAGTTGTAGGGGGAGATCCCCCAGTACCGGACAGCACCCAGACAAAATCGAAAAATTGGGAAATCGTGTTCCAATCAGGATGATATATCAGAAGAAAAGAAAGCTAGTATGGAGAGTAATGTTTGCGTAGCTCAACATATCCTTGAAATATTTATGTTTTTATAAAAAGTAAATATGTATGGAAATTTTTAAAATTTGGTCTGTCAAAATTCATATTTCTATTTTCAAATTTATTTTTGTAAGCTACAAAATTGGTAATGTTTATCATAAATGGGTAACAGGATCACATAAAACCAATAGTTTTTTAATATTAATTTAGTGGCTTAAGTGTCCGGTACTGGGGGATCTCCCCCTAATTCATATTCCCAATGATGAGAGTATCCTTCAAATTCGCATTTTTGTGTTCAAGATAATTCTTTCTATCTGAGGATAATTATCGGCCTTAGTAGTCATGAATAAAGGCGAAAACAAGTTTGACTTTACATACGACGGTTTCAGTTGTTTTATACAACCTTTATCAAGGATTCTAAAAAGATCGAAAAGTGTCTTATCAATTTTTAAATTTATCTTACTATAACTTAAAGACGCGTTTCGTTGTTAAAGAAGGGGTGGAGACCGTTAAAGAAGATGAGGACCGTATGCAGAACACCCTTATTAGTTTTATTGGTAACGTTTTGGTTTTTGGTAATACTCCAGAGGAGCATGATCGAGCTTTACAGAAGGTGATGGACACTTTTGAAAGCAAACATATTCTTCAAAATCATACCAAGTGTGTTTTCCGTGTCACCGAACTAGATTTTCTAGGACACCATCTATCAGGAAAAAGAGTGAGACCTACTGAAGAAAAAATAGTTGCTTTGAAATCTTTTCGGGCGCGTCAAACGGCAGAAAAACTGAGGAGTTTTCTGGGGTTCGTTACGTACGTTGGTAAATTTCTTCCGGATTAAGCAACTGTATGTGCATCGTTACGAGAGCTAACGCACAATGGAACCACGTTCAAGTGACTGCCATATCATAAGAAAGCATTCCAGTATCTAAAAGAAATGATTGCTGACATAAAAATGATACGGTTTTTCGACAATTCACTAAGTACCAAAGTGATTGCAGATGCATCGCCAGTATGATTAGGTGCTGCACTGATACAGTTTAGTGATACTGCAAACGATCTGGATCCACGTGTCATTTCTTATGCTAGTAAAAGTTTGAGCCCTGCAGAAAAACTCTATTTAATATTATATATTGGCTTTTCTCGGTGACAACACCGTGTTGCCACCGAGAAAAGCCAATATATAATATTAAATAGAAATTCACGGTGATCAATTCAACCAATAGAAAAACTCTATTGTCAAACAGAGAAGGAAGCGCTGGCGTTTCCACGACTTACCGTTTTCGAATTAAACTAAAAAGTCTCTCGGTTACTTACTTTTGTCTTTGAACAACGTGGAACTTTACGTGAAATGACTGCAATGTAATAATTCCCTCACAGGCAAAACTTCAAGTTATTTGTAGTTCGTCATCCAAGTTTTAGACAATTCGGACCACTAGAAGCTGATATACAGCACCCCAAACTTGGGCATTTTGTATGAAAAAACAGCATTTGGTTACTAACTTATGTCACTGACAGTAAGAAATGAATGTAATGTTTGGAATGATACTAATAAAGAAATTAAAAAAAAGAATCGAGTAAAGTTTATCAACGTGATGCACCACATCTAAAGAAAGTTCTTAGTTGTACATCTGTCAAAATCAAATTTCATCTTATATTTTTTTCTAGAGTACGACATCCAACCAAAAAACCCTCTTATTTGAAGGATTTTGGTATCCACGAAGTGTCTTCAGAGTGAATTATAATTCTATGAGAAAAACTAATATATATACGTTGATATGTTGAAATGTTAACCTTTGTACTTATAACTTATTATTGATAAGAGTGGAGGAGAAAAGAAGATAAACAAGAAAGGATAAACAAAGCTGTCCTTTACGACATGTGGAATACAACTATCGTATTATTGGAATATTAGTGGAACATTGTGGAATATAAATAATCTGGAGGTCAAGACTGCACAATCTGCATTATTTTCAACATCATTGTTTGCTTTCTTCCGTCTCCTTGTGGCAATTGAAGCCGCCCGTTGTATGTTAGTAGGGTAACTGGGGGTAAAATGCGCCCTCTAAGGAAGGAAGCGTTTTTAACTATGAAGAACATTATTATAAACCTTTTTTATTCATTATCTCATAGACAAACATGTTTTCTATCAAATAGTAAAAACATCTTTCCATTTTCTTTTTTCTGGAGTTAATAAATCAGTTTTTATAAAATGCTTGCTTATCTGCATTTTTATTTTTTGCGGGGTAAAACGCGCCACCTGATCTCGGCGTTAGTCGTTCGCGCGCACGCATGCGCAATCATGCTTGCAAATACATTGCATACATAAGGGCGTTTAATCAGATGTTATTGTTCGATTATAGTATACATGCTGATTCGAAAAATGTGCATTTGTAAGGTTCAAATTGGCACGTAACTACAGCTTGGCATTACGTTTGCTGGAATTTGAATTCAAACGGCTGTTTTGGTGTTATGAAATAGGTGTGGCCGTTTTGCCCCACGAGTTGATTAAAGTTTAAGTCCTTCAATACGCTTTTTAAGGATAGATTCAACACTTTTTGACGTAGAAGTACGTCTTTCTTCTCTATACAGGAGTGAAATTGGAATTTCAAAACCAAGAGCGTTACGCTGGCATGAAATATTTTAAACGCTTATAACTTCTCGCTGGTTTAACGAAATTTCTTGATTAGCACCTCAATCGAAAGATAAGACATCAAAGCTTCATGTCGTTTACTTACTGAATCCCACATGCCTGTCCAAATAGTTTAATAACTGTTTTAAAATAGAACGTTGATTTCAAGCAAATCTATAAATAGGGGTGGCTAGAGAAAATTTGACGTCATTTGCTTTTCACTCTCCGATTGGCTCGCATCTCAGCAGGCGACAGATCGGCTTGCTCTGACCGGGCCTGCTTCTCAGGCACAGACATCGATAGCGAAGGACCTCCCCGTTTGTCTTGCTTCGCTCAAATCAAACTGTCGAGCGAGCGAGAGAAGATGCCGTCCGAAGCCAAAGCCATCACCGATGCCGCCGCCAAGAAGAGGAAGAGGAAGCAGTCCACAGGAGAATTTGCGGTTGAACTGTGAACACGGTCGGGCGAGTCATTCTCGCTTTGTGGTTCACCGCTTGTTTGCGTTCACCCAGCCATCGTCATCGCCGCCGCAAATTTCATCGGCCGAGGAGCTGTTGACCCGCGCTTCAAAATTTCGACTCGTGATGAAATCATCATTGGTGGTCAAGAAGCAATCCCGTTAGGAGCAAATACCAGAAGCCCCCTGAGTTTTGCTGGTCCGAGCAGTGTTATTGATCCGTAACAACATCGAAGCTAACAAAGCCATCGGTTCTTTTCAGAGCCATCAAATTTGTGGAAAAGAGTTAAAAGAGAAATATTTCCGACTTTATATATAACTTCTAATATGCCTAAATCAATTTCACGGCTTCATACAAAATTTCATTGGTCATGAATAATTTATGACTCAACCATTTTAGATTGTACTCGCGGACGCTGCTGCAGTGCCGTCGGGGTGAGTGCTCAACATTTCACAACGATTGTAAAATAGAGTGGCTTTTCCAACAGCGCCTTTTATGTTCCATATTTTATGGGAACACTTTGATTAGGAAAATTATCCCATGTAACAAAATTGCGACAAATTTAGAATGCTTTTGATAAGACATTCTCGTTGAACAATTGTAATAATTTTGGCACCCATGGATCCGAAATTTACCGTCATAATAAAGAAAACTATTAATTATCAATAGCTCGTATTGAATATTTAGGGAATGTCAATCATTCCAACAATTCATGTTCGAGCAATTTCTCACGTATTAGTATTCTCCGCAATTTTCAAGTAATTCCAAACCCAACACATTATTGGCACATACCCATTTCCCAGATTGGTCGATCAGAAAGCGAAGAGTACAAAAGGGAGGAGCATCATCTGCTATTCCAAGGTTATAAAACATGCTGCCTTCGTTGGATTCAGTTTCATTCCATTTCCGCTTTCGAGCTGGTAAGAGCTCTTGCTTAGCGAGAAGTACCTCGCTGCTAGAAGCCTGCTAAGCTGTTAATCCAGAATCTGGTTTGTGAAATCGCTCAAGATTTCAAAATTGAGCTACGTTTCCAGATTTCAACTAAATCCCTGTGATCCGCTACCCTGTTGCTGTTGTGCACCCATGAAATATTTAGCTGGTTTGTCGAATAAACAAAGAACTTATTCACATCTTCTTCTTCTTCTTCTTCTTCTTGGCATTAACGTCCTCACTTAGACAGAGCCTGCTTCTCAGCTTAGTGTTCTTATGACACTTCCACAGTTATTAACTGAGAGCTCTCTTTGCCAAAGTTTCCATTTTTGCATTCGTATATCGTGTGGCAGGTACGATTATACTCTATGCCCAGGGAAGTCAAGAAAATTTCCATTACGAAAAGATCCTAAACCGACCGGGAATCGAACCCAGCCACCTTCAGCATGGCTTTGCTTTGTAGCCGCGGACTCTAACCACTCGGCTAAGGAAGGCCCCAACTTATTCACATGCATTTGAAACTTTTTCAATATTCCATACAAAATGACCAACTTTGGTAAGTTAGATCTCAGTTATTTATGGAAATATTTTCGAATGAAACTTTCACAGAACATCAGATGTAACTTGAGTTTTAACATATATTTTTGAATAATTTTTCCAATCACAAGTTTATAAGTAATAACGGTTTGACTAAACTGTAATTTTCGACGAAAAATTCAAAACTTTTTGTCTTAAAATCTGATAGCCTTACACAAAAACTGTCTTCAGCAAACTTATTCATCTCGTCCAAATCTACAACTTTGCTGAAGATACCATGAAGCTATTCCTTCAATATGTTTAGTTATGTCAATTATAAAAAATCGTCAAAAAATTCACTTTAGTCAAACCGTAACTGCTTTTCAACGTGTGATTGAAAAAATCACTCAATAATATATGTTAAAATTTAAGTTATGTCTGATATTCTGTGAAAATTCATTCATTCATCGGTCCATAAATAACTGAGATATAGTTTATCAAAGTTGGTAATTTTGCATGAAAAATCAAAAGAGTTGCAGTTTTTTTTCTCAGCGAAGAATCACACGGTGTGATTCACACCATCAACGAAAATAGCGCGAAAGCAATAACCAATCGCGTGCGAGTAGCGAACGGAGTGACGAAACAACCAAGCGAGAACCCCACCACTCGCCATCGGTGAACGGAGCTCGTGCAAATAAAACCACTGGTTGTTCTGCTCCCAGCTCATTCACAAATCGAACGGCATAATGAACGGATCAAGCAGCGGAGCAGCAAAGAAGAGCGCGTGAAAGCCACAGCAGTGTGCGAGTAGCGAACGGAACCAGAGAGCAACGAAGCTAAAGCAACAACTGAAAATCATTCAGTGGACGGATTAGTAGTCAGCGCCAATCGGCGACCTGTTGGAAAGTAACGCCAGCGAAATATACACCATCTGCCTCTCCTTACCATTCATATTCTTGTACTTGATGAATTCAATGAAATGGTTTGGTTTGGCGATGGAGCAAAGAGTTATTTAGGATGATTTTACTTGACAAAGAGTTGTTGATAAATATTCCAATCAAAAAGAGTTGTTTTGAAAAAGTTCACTTTTAGCAGATTTTTCCTCGGAAAATATATGCTTTACCAAAGAGTTGTTAATGAAATTCCTGCAGCAAAGGGTTGAGTTTCTCCCCACGAATATTTCCAGCCAGGACCAGTCATGGCTCCCGTTTCCAAAATTCTCGAGTACGGAAATTGGAAAATGTATTAAAATTGCGACAGATTTTAAATACTGTTAAAAAAACTGTTTCTTGACCAAAAAAAAAACTATTGATCTAAAATGATTTTTCTACATGTTGTCTATTGCGTTAATCTGAGAAACAGGCTATATGAAATTGATGTCTTGGCAAGGGATGTACAAGATGAGCATTATGCTGTTATTGCATCACGACGGCACTGCAGCAGCGTTCTCGGACCATCCTAAAATTGTCGTATTGTCGATTATTCATGACAAATCAGATATTGTATGATGCTACGAGATGAATTAAGAGATTATAGCAAGTATGTGGTAAGCACATTAAAAAATATTACTAGCTATACTGTGTTTATCACGAGAAGTTCTTACTAGCTCGAAAGTGTAAATGAAATGAACCGAATCCTGTTGTTGTTACAGAGGGATTTTAATCCGAAGGTCATTCGTCCCTTGCATGAACCGAATCTGTCGAAGATAGTATGTTTTACATAATTTGAATTGCAGACGATGCTCCTCCCTTTCGTATTCTTCGCCTTCTTCTGATTGACCAATCTAGGATAAGATACATGAAGTTGATGTCTTGGTTAGGGATTTACATATCTTGGAAAATTCACATGCGCGTTCGTATGTACAGTAAAAATATCAACATTATTTTAACAGCTTACAATAAATTAAAATCACGCATGTTTTGGTTTCGTGCAAATTTAAAATATTTCTGATCAATGTTCAATGTGTTCTGATATATACTATGACATTTGCAATAGACTAACTTGTAGAAAAATTTCAGATCACTAGTTGCTCATTACAATTGGTCAGGAAACAGTTTATTGAACAGTATTTAAAATCTGTCGCAATTTTAATACATTTTCCAATTTCCATACTCGAGAATTTAGGAAGTGTTCCCCCATTATATGATAAATCAACGTTGCTGTTAGAAATACCATACAATGCTGAGTAGTATGATGTTATTACGGTCCGACGGTGCTGCAGCGATAAATTCTCAAATTCATGTAATTATGTGGGGTAAATGATGTGAACCAAATTATAGTATACCGCGATATTTAGATCATTATAGATAAATCAGTAAATATCATCCAATAAACCCTTTTATGAACGTATGTTGGCCCTGAAAAGGGCCGATTGAGCTTGGATGTTGTGACCACGAGTTTACCACGAGTCGAAATTTAGAAGCGCGGATCGGTCAACCTAGAAATCTTGAGCGATTTCACAAACCAGATGCTGGATTGGCAGCTTGAAGATTAACAGCTCAGCAAATTTCTAGCAGCGAGGTACTTCTCGCTGAGCAAGTTCGGAGGAGCTCTCACCAGCTCGAAAGCGGAATTGGAATGATACTGAATCCGACGAAGGAAGCATGTTTTATAACCTCAGAATAGCAGATGATGCTCCTCCCTTTTGTGCTCTTCGCTTTCTGATCGACCAATCTGGGAAATGGGTATGTGCCAATAATGTGTTGGGCTTGGAATTACTTGAAAATTGCGAAGAATGCTAATGCGTGAGAAATTGGTCGAACATGAATTGCTGGAAAGGTTCACATTAACTTAATATTCAATACGAGCTATTGATAATTAATAGTTTTCTTTATCATGAAGGTAAATTTCTGATCCATGGGTGCCAAAATTATTACAACTGTTCAATGAGAATGTATTATCAAAAGCATTCTAAATATGTCGCAATTTTGTTGCATGTGATAATTTTCGTAATCAAAGTGTTCCCTTAAAATATGGAACATCAAAGACGCTGTTGGAAAAGCCACTCAATTTTACAATTGTTGTGGAATGTTGAGCACTCACCCCGACGGCACTGCAGCAGCGTCCGCGATTACAGTCTCAAAATGTTTAGTCATAAATTATTCACGACAAATGAAATTTTGTATGAAGCTGTGAAATTGATTTAGGAGTATTAGAAGTCATATATAAAGTCGGAAATATTTCTCTTTTAACTCTTTTCCACTAATTTGATGGCCCTGAAAAGGGCCGATGGCTTTTTTAGCTGTGATGCTCTTACAGATAAATAACACTGCGGGATGTTATCAGTTGATTGCCATGGTCAAACGGGGAATCCTCAACTCAAATGTATAAATTTGAGCAAGTTATTTGCTTATACGACGAACCGAAAGTTTCGTGGCGTGGATGGCGCACAACAGTAACAGGTAGTGGATCACCGGGCTTAAGTCGAAATCTGATGATGGCGGCGATGACGATGGCTGGGTGAACGCAAACAAGCGGTGAAGCACAAAGCGAGAATGACTTGCCCGACCGTGTTCACAGTTCTACCGCAAATTTTCCTGTGGACTGCTTCCCCTTCTTCTTCTTCTTGGTGGCGGCAGCGGTGATGACTTTGGCTTCGGACGGCATCTTCTCTCGCTCGCTCGACAGTTTGATTTGAGCGAAGCAAGACAAACGGGGAGGTCCTTCGCTATCGATGTCTGTGCCTGAGAATCACGCCCGGTCAGAGCCAGACGATCTATTGCCTGCTAAGATGCGATCCAAGCGGAGAATGGAAAGCAAATGACGTCAAATTTTCTCTAGCACTCCTATTTATAGATTTGCTTGAAATCAACGATCTCTTTTAAAACAGTAATTAAACTATTTGGACAGGTATGTGGGATTCAGTAAGTAAACGACATGAAGCTTTGATGTCTTGTCTTTCAATTGAGGTGCCATTCAAGGAATTTCGTTAAACCAGCAAACAGTTATAAGAGTTCAAAATATTTCATGCCAACGTCAGGCTCTTGGTTTTGAAATTCCAATTTCACTCCTGTATAGAGAATTTTCATTTTACTTTCAAACTGTGCGGCATAATCAAATGCAAACGCATTCAGTTCCCGATGGTTAGTGCCTGTGCTTTTACTGTTCATAAGTCGCAAGGTGGAACTTTCCCCGAGGTCGTGTACGACTATGACAAAAGCCAGGATCAGCAATTGGTATATGTTGGTTTGTCGCGGGTTACTTCATTGCAAGGACTATTTTTGACAAACTCTACTTTTTTCAAGTTCCATCACGCCAAAGGCAGCAATTCTCCCAAGAGGGTTGACTTAAGGAATGAGCTGCAGCGCTTAGGCAATCGCTTTGAGACGAACTGCGTGAAATACTGGATCATAGCGGCCAAACCTGCATATTGATGAGTATCGATGTACAGAGCCTAAATGCTCATGCAATGGATATTGCTACAGACCATAGCACTGGACCGATTCTATCGATTCTAACGATCGAAGCACCCGAGCTATCAAACATCTAATCTACTGGATGAGTTTGGCGAACTACAGCTGGAGCCAGAAACCGATCACCCAACCAAGCAACACAAGGAAGCAACGACCAAACAAACAAATTCAATCATCTGGCCTTATTCCTGGAACACCAAACACTGGTTCTCGGAACCACAGAACGACAAATGGTTCTTTTCAGGACTACCAAAATGAGTCCAAAAAGAGTTAACTTCTGAAAACTTCATCCGATCAATAACAACACAAAACTAGCACACTTACAAATTCATACACATGACAAATCAAATTATTGATCATCGTAGTTCTACGTCAACCCCGCGGTAATGTAATAGACATTACCCACCCCAAATTTTTTTGCATGGAATACAAACTATGGGAGTGCACAAGTCGATTCTCGGTGATAGTTTCAAAAATTTTGTTGTTTTTCGGCCTGAAAAATGGCCTAGAAAATAACACAAAATTACAACGAAAACAGCGAAAAACGTTTTTTCGAGTTTTTCACGATTTTTACCAGGAAAACACTTAAAAATATATATAGAGAAGTATTTTAATACATTTTCATTAACTCGGGTGAAAAACAACGTCCCAAAGCACTTAGTTCGTTCAAAACACGTGGCGTGTAGTTCGTTCAAACACGTGGCGTGTAGTTCGTTCAAACACGTGGCGCGTTTTACCCCAACGGCGCATTTTACACCCAGTTCCCCTAACCATCCTCAGCTTTACAGAGTAATTGCTTCTTGCTTCTTGCAGTCTTCTGTGCAGTACATCTGTGTAAATCTTTTCAATTTCTTGCCTAGTTACTGAAATCCATGCATTTGAAGCAGCTTCCATCCCTCACGAGGGATCACTTTCAGTGGGTAGATCGTCCATTCTACCGAACTGATCTTGCCGGCCTCTGTAGGCATGTGAACTGTGACCACATTTTACCACCGTTTATCGATTCTGCCTGTCAACCAAAACGCAAAGCAGCGACAGCACCAATACCATCATGCGCTACGCTGCCAACGGTTCACACAATGCTTTTGTCTAGCTACAAGATGATCGTTTTCTCTTCGGACAGCCATCTCGCGGTGAATGGTTGAATACAATGTTCAATTGATCAAGTGATTGATCAGTATCACTCTAACATTTGCCTCGTCTTCCATTTTTTTTTTTTCGTTTTTTTTTGCCTCAGCTCGCTGGCACACTTCTCTGTTTTGAGAATCTGCCTGTCCACTCGGTGTATCCCTCGTTTTTTTTTTTTTTTCGAGCGGATATCCTCATGGGTGCTGCGAACTGAACCCCTTTTTTTATTTCCAAGCAAATCTTGTAATATTATTCTTGTGAATAATTGGGTTTGTCGTATCAGTCCCTCAAATGTTACCTCAAATTCTCTGTTCATTAATTTTCGCTCTTTGATCTCTCTCTTGAAAACGTTCTAACT
This sequence comes from Aedes aegypti, assembly GCF_002204515.2. Classification (NCBI taxonomy): domain Eukaryota; kingdom Metazoa; phylum Arthropoda; class Insecta; order Diptera; family Culicidae; genus Aedes; species Aedes aegypti. The sequence goes on from NC_035108.1 coordinate 347,465,598, forward strand.
AACATGACTTTCTCAAAATGTGTTTAAACATATCTTGAGATCGGCTAATAGTTGGTCTTCGAGAAGTGCGTGGATCTATTCCACTTTTTATGCGACTGTGTCTGTGGAATACAATGAGATGTTCGTTCACTTAAAATTGAATATGTGCAGGCTTTTGCCCGAAAGTTTTTGTATTGAGCCGTGAAAACCCCTATTATGAAAATTTATGATATCATGGCTTTGTGTTCATTCGATATTTTTCTATGCATAGAAAAATTTTAACAGAATGTTAGTGATAATAAATTTTTTCTATAACCAAGTTTTATAAAGAACAATCACTTGGAAAGACTCCTTATTATTATTCGTAGACCTTTTAAAAAACGGCCGCATCATACAATGATTGAGAGCTATCGCTTACAACGCAATGCGTTACAGTCGAAGTCAGTTCAATCTAAGCCTGTTCAACCTCATCAAAGCCTCACGTCAACCGGAAACACATTGCATTCCATACCAGTTCCTCGCAATTTTCGACCATTTGCCTGTCAATCAAGTATCGCGATAAAACACCAATTGTTATTTATCCTAAATGATTGCTTCCTAGCAATTCACAACAATTCTGGAAACAACTCATTAACACTACGCGAAAATCTTCACAGCCCCCAAATAGCTTCCCTTGGCATTGATATCAAGGCCACAAAATTCAGCACGATCGGTTTGCAAAATTCACTAACATTGGCGACGTCATTCAGTGTAATTATCAACCACCTTACCTTGATCTTCCAACCCTTGGTGAGCGACATGCCCCGCTGCAGTATTCTCAGTGCTAGACAGTAGTAATAAAGTCCTTGCGCATATCTCCAACAGCAATGTTCACAACAGTGTGGCTCGGTTAAGTCCTGAAACACTGCCGCCACCATAAGCAGCCATCCAAGACCGAGCATTAGGGCCGTTTTGGGTCGTCTTGGTTCACGCTTGGGGGAGGCGGACTCCACCCCCACCTCCAACTATACGATATGCTACGATTGATGCACCTATTCGTGGATACACTCGCGTTGCAAAAATCATACTCTCACCGACATCTACCAGGAAATAGCTGCAAGCTTAGCTCATTTGCTTCCTAGATGGCGCTGACGTAGCTTTACTGACATAGGGCACCTAACTTTCTAGGTCACTTACTGGTGCAATGCACTTCAACGGGACGCATGAAGCACTTCTGTACTGGATTGACCCTGATCGGTTCACCATAAATTTTATGTCGCTTCTATTGGTATTATACATGCCAATTTCACTACAGATATAGCTGTAATTACGTAACAAACTCCCGCCGGTTGATGACATTCTCCGGAGCTCTACGTTATAGCACTACATCACGATCTTCACCGGTTCATACGTCACACACATCGGCCGAGTATGGATCGAAACGAAATGACACATTCAGCGATTCGCCGGAATTTCTTCACGCAGGACGTCTACGACTGAGAGAAGCCAAAGTTCTACTGAAGTGTGGCGTCCAAACGAGCCCATCTTCCGTCATTCGAGTACAAGACATAATATATAGAAATATGAACTCGCATAACATCGCGACACGATAGCAAGTACGTGAATCCTAGCGCCGCGCCGCTTGCATACGAATAAACAACTAAAATAGGGATCAAAGTGGATGCCAGGAAAAAAAACTATCAAACAAAATAATATTATTGCACCACACCGGTTCTACCTCACACCCCGATGTGCAAAAAAAGTATAAAACTCAATAATAATATTCCCCAATGGTACTGGTATTGGTAGCGACGCTTGCTCTTGCAGTTTGGATGTTCTTCGATTCGCGGTTACGCTCGGTGAAGCGAAATCGTTGAATAACCTCGGAGTCCAAATCGTCACCCTCGGAAAAGCAGACAAAGACAATCTGCGGCGCAGAGGTTCCAAACTTGGTGCTACTCATACTGTAAGACAATCCTAAGAAAAACAATTTAGGAATGTCCCTATAAACTTATGAAGGAATATAAGGAAGCATCCAGGTGGTATTCATGAATTAATTTCTAGAGATATTGATTATTTTTGTTCTAATGAAACTAATAATAACATTATGAACAGGATTCCTTTCGTAAGAAAAAAATCATTAATTGCATCCACGCAAAAATTTTGAGGAGAAATTCTTGGAGATGCTTACAAAGTTATCACAGCACAAATTTTTGAAAAAAATGTTTAGTATGTCTTGAACAAATTCTAGAGGACATCTTTTCAGTAATTCCAGCAAAAAAAAAATGCCAGACTTCAAATTGAAATCCTTGCATTTATTCCTAGTGTTACTCCCGACAATTTCTTTTGAAAAATCTTTAAGGATCTTCTCTGGTATTCTCAGAAAGCAATCCTTGAAAAATTCTGATGAAATGCAGGGTAAATGTACAGTTATGCAGCAAGGCTGTGTAGAACACGAAGTATTTCCGTAAAATGAGGCGGACAATACTCGATGGCTTGTAAGTGCTCCAGACGTATGGATCACATGAAGTTATAGCAAGTCTTTAAAGAGACGAATATCATCAAGCGTACAAAATAGGTCAGACTTCAGTGGGCTTATTACGTATTATCCTGGTATAGATCGGCGATATCATGGAATACGTTGGCTCTAAAAGCTAAATGTACATTAAAGCTAAAATATCCAAAAACGATCACTGTGCTACTATAAGACTTGGAGCTCCAACGAAATAGAAATTTGTACGAATAAAATCGATCAACTATATGGAAAACCCTGTTTTTGCAATTTAGACGTATGTGGTAGAATAATCGATGCATTTATTTTATTAGTGACTAAAGATTCTTAAAGTATAAGAGAAAAAAAAAGTTAGGTTGATTTTATTCTGTAGATATGTCCTTTTACCTCGAAGGACTTTTATTTCGGTTTCCTCAGGTATCACGTTTTTTTTTTGTTTCTAAAGGGCAAAGCTTCCGATTTGTTTCAGTCTCTTATCTGGTGATTGGGGAGTTTTCAAGTCACTAACGTAAAAATTTATCGATAATGGCGTCACATGTGAAAATGTAGTTGAAACATGTGTACAGTAGGGCGGTACAAAATTTGAAAATGTTTGAAAACCCAATCTCCAATATGTTCCTTACCATCCTTACCATAAAATAGTGTTCTGTGAAATGTTCAGCTTTTTCAGTGGTGGTTTAAAGGTCTGCCCAAAGACAATGTAGGTTTATATGGAAATTACTATGGAGAAATGTTGAGACATGTTCCAAACACTAGTACTGTAATGTAAGTACAAACTTATCATTCCATAGTAAAAATAAAAAAAAAACATTCTTCAAACCATAACAATGAAGTTTTCTGAAGAGAGAAATTCAATCCGACGGATAGCAGAAAAGATATTCATATGTTGGTTTGCTATTATTTAGCTTAATATGGGATTATAGCCCTGCAAGCATGTACAAAAATCCCAAACAAAATTAGCTCTAAAGCGATTTGTTTCTTCATCAACATCCTTCATTAAGGTTTGCAGAAAGTGTTTTCAATATGGGATGATAAGTTTCTACTTATTTTACACTACTAGCGTGTTTGGAACATTTCTCAAAATTTCTTCAGTGTCCTTAAACCTAGAAAGCTGAAAATTTTACAGAACACTATTTTTATGGTAAGGATGGTAAGAAGCATATGGGATATTGGATTTTCAAATATTTTTAATATTTGAATCGCCCTAATGTACAGTCAGTGACAAATGTAAGTAATCAAACGCTGTTTTTCCATGCAAAATGTCCAAGTTTGGGGATCTGTATCTCAGTAGTTCAAATTGGCTGAAATTTAGCTGACGTCTGCAAATAACTCGAAGTTTTGTAATTCATTAAATAGCATTCATTTTTCAAAGAGTTTCAGAGGGTTGTTTGAAGTAACGAAGAAATTTCTTCATTTAACCCAAAAACGGTAAGTTGCGGGTGGTTAATTTTTTCAGAAAAAATATTTACTTTCAGAAGTTATGCAAATTTGCAGAGCACTCCAAATAATTTCAACTTACCGCTTTTTAAGTAAATCGAAAAACCTTTCAGATACTTACTTATGCCTTCGAACAACCCTCTGAAACTTTGAAAAATGTCTGAGTTGTAAAGATTTGACTACTGACAAACTGGTTATTTGCTGATATACAGATATCGAAACTTGGGCATTTTATATGGAAAAACAGCATTTGGCTCCTAGCTTTTGTCACTGATTGTATATAATGAATTTCGCTTATACCTTCATGATAGGTTCTGCGGGATAGACGATCTATTTCTACAAAATGTATGGACATCCCTGGTGACGAACAGTAAAAAATGAATCAAAATAATACTATATACCAGGCTGTAAAGAAAACGTCGACACTTTTTGTGTCAAACCATCCAAAGTTATTTTTTATTAAAAAAACAAGAGCTAATGCATAAGTTTTTTTAAAATGAAAAATATGAAATAGAGCATGCCGTCATTGGGAGCGACGAACCATTTATTGTTTTTAAACAAACCGATATCCTTAACATTCGTACTGTTGTGCCGACAAAAACGTGAAGAGTCAAATTTTACTTATTAGACATAAAAGCATGAAACGAGCTCACCAATTTATAGTCCATCGTCAAAAGGGCAGAAACTTTCAATTTCGTCAGCAATTTCACCTTACACACACGAGCTACTTGACGAAAAAACACCACCGAGACGCAAAAACCGACTTGACGACTCGTGCCATATCAAAATTTTGTCCGCCAAACCGTGTGCAATCCGAGAACAGGAAAAACACGAGGCGAGAGTACCGACTTGTTTGCTCGGGCCTTCTCAAAGCACTCCTTGAGGAATTCCATCAGGATTACAATTTAAAAATATAAAAAGTTCATCTAGGGATTTTATCAGGACTTCCGTGAGGAATCTTATCCGGATTTCCTCCAGTGATTTCATCAGGAATTCAGGAGTTCCTATAGAGCTCCTATAGGAGGTCCTTCAGGGCTTCCAACAGAGTTCTTCTCAAGATTTCATCAAGAGTTCCTTCAGAGATTCCACCTGGCATTCCTCCAGAGATTATATCAGTAATTCGTAGAGAAATTTGATCAGGATTTCTTCTAGGAATATCATGGGCAGTTCCTCTGGAGATTCTATCAGGAGTACCATCAGAAATCTTATTAGAAATTCCTTCATGGATTTCGTCAAGAGTTCCTATAGGGCTTCAATCATGAGTTCCTCTAGAGATTCCATAAGAAGATTCTTCAGAGATTCCACCGGAAACTCCTCCAGGGATTCTTCTAGTTGTTACATCAGGAGTTATTTTAGGGATTTCATCAGGAGTTCCTTCAGGCATTTCATTAACATTTTTTAGATATTCTACCTGGTATTCATCGTGGGGTTCTATCAAAAGTTTCCAGGAGTTCCCCTGAGTCTTTTAATAGGAGTTCTTGTTGGGGTTTTGTCAAGAGTTCCCAAGGGATCAGGAATTTCCAGTTGGGAATTCCTACAGGAACAACAACAGAAGTTCTATCAGAGCAGCGTTGCCAACCTTCCAGATTTTCGAGGCCTCATTTTACAAAAATCTGGAAGATCCTGATAAAATTTGTAATTAATTTGTAAGGTTTTGTAAATAATTTGAAAGGTTCTTCATATACGACATAAAAGATCCATAATTTCCCAGACAAATTTTCAAAATATTCCAGATTTTAAAAAATGACTTGGCATCCCTGCTTCAGAGATTTCACCTGCAATTTCTACAGGGATTCTTTCAGAAGTTTCACTAGGGATTCTATCTAGAGTTTCTTCGGAGATTGTACCTGGAATTCCTCTAGAGATTATATCAGGGGTTCCACAACGAAATCCATCAGGATTTCTACTTGGGATTTTACAAGCTGTCTGCCAGGTATATTATCAAGAATCTCTCCAGGGATTTCATCAGGAGTTCTTATAGGGATCCCGTTAGGAGTTCTTTTAGAGATTCCATAAGGACTTTCTCCAGGGATTACATTAGAAGTTCTTCTAGGGATTTTATCACAAGTTCCTCCAGGGTTTCCATTAGGAATTCCTTTTGAGATACTACCTGGAATTTCTACAGAACTTCTATCAAGAATTTCTCTAATGATTCCATCAGAAGTTCTTCCAAGGACTCCATCAGAAGTTTTTTCAGAAATTCTATCAAAAGCTTCCGTAGGGATTCCATCAGGAGTTCCCTTGAGTCTATCAATAGCAGTTCTTGTTGGAATTTTATTAGGAGTTCCCAAGAGATTCCATCAGGAGTTTCTAATTAGGATTTCCTACAGGAATACCAACAGAATCAATAGTTTCCCCAGGGATTCCACAAGGAGTACCTTTAGAGATTCCTCTTAGAATTCCTACTGGGGTTCTCTCAGAAGTTTTATTAGGGATTCCATCTGGAGTTCTTCGGAGATTTTATCTGGAATTCTTATAGAGATTATGTCAGGGATTCCTCAAGGAATTCCATCAGGATTTCTACTTGGAATTTTACAAGGAGTTCCGCCAGGTATATTATCAGGAATCTCTCCAGGGATTCCGTCAGGAGTTCCTTTAGAGATTCCATTAGGAGTTCCTCAAGTGATTACATCAGAAGTACTGCTATGAATTACAGAAGGAGTTCCTCCAGGGACTCCATCAGGATTTCTTCTAGGGATTTTATCACGAGTTCCTCCAGAGTTCCCATTAGGAGCTCCTTCTGAGATACTACCTAGAATTCCTACAATTTCTCCAATTCCTAGAATTCAATAATTTCTCCAATGATTCCATCGGGTGTGCCTCCTGGGATTTCATCAGAAGTTCTTCCAAGGACTCCATCAGAAGTTTCTCTAGGGTTTTCATGAGGAGTTCTTCAATAGAATTCATTGGGAGCTTCTGCAGGTATTGCATCAAAAGTTCTTCCATAGATTCCGTTAGAAATACTTCTAAGATTTCATTATAAATTTCTCCTTGGACTTCATGTTGAACACCTTCTGGGATTCCATCAGAAGTTCTGTCAGGGATTCTATCAGGAATTCTTCTTAAGTTTCCTACAGGAACTCCTCTAGGATTATACTGGGTTCTATCAGGCTAATAATTACAGATTCCTCCCGAAGTTAATTGCGGAATTCCACCAGATTTTTCTTCCAGGGGTTTTTATTGAGAATTCTTCAAAAGGTTCCTCCAGGAACTCTTCAAGGAAGTTCTCCCGGAATTAATCAAGGAATGCCTCCTAAAATTCCTCAAGCAATTAATCCTGATGGAATTCCTCATGGAATCTCTAAGGATTATCGAGGGCAATGAGGAATTCCTCCAGGAATTTTACCAGAAATTTATTATAAAGATTTCATCACCGAAATGACTCAAGAGATTCTTTCCGGAATTTCTCAATGGATTCCTCGTGGAATTCATCACGGGATTACCCCTGGAATTCATTAGGGAATTAATCTTGTAAATCCTCAAGGGATCCATCCGGATTTTTACAAGCAATTTCTCGCGAAATATTTCCAGAAACTCTTGAGGGTTTTCAGGAATTCCTCCAGCGATTTAAACAGAAATTTATATAGGGATTTTAGTGATTTGAGAATTCCTCAGTATATCATGCAGTGACTCTATTAGGAGTTCTTCCTGGGATTCAAAACAGGATTTTCTTCAGGGATCCCTGAAGGAGTTCCTAAAAGATTCTCTAAGTGGAAAAATCTTTCAAGAAATACTGGAAGAGATTGATGGATAAATTCCTTTAAGAATCCTCGGAGAATTTTTTGGTAGATTCTTGAAGTAATTCTTGTAGAAATACCAGGACAAAAGCCTCGTAGGGTCCCTTCAAAAGTACAAGGAAAAATCATTGATGGAAACACTCGTGGAATTTGTAAAAGAATTTATTGATGATTCCCTAGAAGAATACCGGAGGATAAATTGGGCAAACCTCTCCAACAAATTGCAAGCATAATCTTTAAGGGAATTCCTGGTGATATCACGTGTTGGAAGTTTGATGAATTCTATTACAGCATTTCTCGTGGAATCCCTGAAGGCTTTTTGGTGGTCTCCTTGGAGGAATTCTTGATGGAATCCATGGAGGAACTCATTGACGAATCCTTGAAGAAATTCTGGGTAGAATCATTGTAAGAGTACCTGGAGTAAATCTTTGCATGTATTTCTGTAGGAATTTCTAGAGAAAATCGGTGAAGGATTTCCTGGAGGAACCTGTGGAGGTATTACAAGGGACATCACTAGATGAATCACTGGAAGATTTTTGATAGGAACAATTCCTGGTGAAAATTCTTGGTGGTATTTTTGATGGAATTCCTGTATTTATTTCTGAGAAGAGATTCTTAAAAAGATAGCCCAAGAATATCTATTTTAGAATTTCTAGAGGAATTCCTGATGGAATCGCAGTAAAAAATCCTGTTTAGATATTTCCTGAGTTCCGCTGGAAGAATTCTTAAATTAATCCTTGAAGGGTTTTATGGTGGGATTATTGCAGGAAGCATTGGATGAATCATTGAAGAACTCTCAGTAAGTTTTTGTATAATTCTCTGGAGGAATTTATAGAAACATTACTAGAAAGAATTGCTGAAGCAATTCCTGATGGAAATTCTGATGGAAGTTCTGAAGCAATTCCTTGTGGAACTTAAGTAGGAATTCTAGGAGAAAGTCCTGAAAAAAGTGCTGGTGAAATTCTTGGGGGAATTTCTGGTGACGATTTTCTCGAGGAATCCCTTGAGATTCCTAGATAATGCGAGACGGAATATTTGGAACTAACTACTTGAGAAATTCCTTTAGGAATCTTTGAAGAAATTGTTATGTCTGGAGGAGTTCTTGGAGGCAGCCTTGAAGTAAGCACTGAAGAATTACTAAATAAATTAAAAGAGGAATTTTTCGGATTGCTCTTTGAAGGATCAGTGGAGGAAATCCTAAATAATTTGTAGAGGAACCTTTGATGGTATCTCGGGAATAATGCGACCTGAACGATTTTCCCCGGAGGAATCTCTGGTTGAATGTGTTGATAATTTTTTAGAGAAATCATTGAAAAAAATGCAGGTAGAATCCCAAGAATCCCTAGTATAACTACAGGAAACCACTGAAAGGTTCTGGAGATAATGTCTGAAAAAAATCATCATGACTATTCCCATATAGATGACTTTTCAGAATAATCCCGACAGGGACCCCTCATAGTTTTGCTGGAATACTTTATGCGGATTATAACTGGAATTCCTCATCCATATCCATTTTTTCCAGCACTTCAACTTAGAAAGTTCTGCTCTTTCTTACTACGATTATTTTTAAAAAATCGTAGAGATGTTTTCGCCACAGCTGCAGAATGCAAAAAAAAAAATAATACATTCACATGTGTGTTTTGAGTCAATATTGGTCAAACCGTCTGAGCATCTGTGGGCTGCATTAGTGACTGCTGCCAACAACACTATATAACAATTTTCACTGGTAGGCACTGGAGGCAAAACAAAACTGAAATATAGTCGAATAGCATCCAATAAAAAACTCTTTCTAAATCACTTTGACCGAACAGAGAAGCCAAGATGGTAGAGAGGACGATGACGGTACCGTAATCCGGGGTAACATTGATCATTTTTTTGAATATTTCTCAAATATTTCGTTTGAAAATGCAAATGTTGCAAATTTTATATTTTTAAAACAAGTACTGCCACCCATAGCTCGTGACTTTGTACTGCATTTTGTTTTTTGAAAGATTTAAGCATGTTTAAAAAAATGTTTTAAGTGATTTTTTGATTTAGCTGATATGGGGTAACATTGATTACCTATGAAAACAGCGTTCGGTAATATTGAAAATATCGTTACTTACTTAAATCATGTCCCCTGAAGCCGAATATGAAGGCCAAACGCTTACAAGTTATTCACTTTTTGAGTTATTTCAAAATTAAAAACACCTCGAACCCTGGAATACGCCTTAAGGTAGGCAATTTCCTAAGGGATTTCTATATTCTTTACAGTAATTCGATAATGTTGCCAAATTGAGCATACTTATGAAAGTTTTGATAACGGAATCGTTTTCGGAGAGGCCATTTTTAGTAAGAACCGCATTTTCCTTGCTCATATCGTTTGCAGAACTTATGTAAGGCATGAATCTTCGGTAGTGTCATCCCTACCCGTTGAAATCATTGTTTCGAAAAGATGACAAATTTACGCATAATGTCAACGCAATTTTCGTAAAAATTCTCACTTACATTAGCTTATGAATATAAGAAAAAGAAGCACCATTCGCGATTTGGAAATGTTTCATCAATAAATTATGATACGAACTTTTTACGAGTTGAGTCATTCCATTGAATGTTACCCCGCTGATCAATGATACCCCGGATTACGGTACTCACAATGCCGTGGAAACTGGAGCCAAGGAACAGATGTCGTACAGCCACGGTGTACCATATTAAGAAGGTGATATATTCCGGAAACTGACAGCTACTTAACGACGTCATTCCTACCAACATGGAACAAACTTTGGGAAAAAATGATCTAGTGGTCCAGATGGTATATGGTACGATAGAAGTGACGTCACATGTTTACAATCAAACTTGATGTTTACATCAGTAAAGAGCCTGTCTTGTTAATTTTTTATGCCGTGTTACAGCCTACTGGTGAAACGGGACTTTAAGCATACTATGAGCGATAGGTTTTCCTTGTATTACACATACCGAGTCGTTATAGCAATGAATAAGGGCTCTTCCATGCCAACTGCGATGTACCCAGAGAAGCTTAAGATACCCGACTAAACGGACAAGATTATAATAGAATGTGTTACCCAGATATGATTTAAAAATAAAATAACAAAAATTCTAACAAAGTTTGCACCAAATTAAACTAAAATATAACAAACCCTGTTACAATTATAACAAAATTATTACAGAATGTGTTGCAAGGATGTTACAAAATAACAAAATTATTGCGAACTATGTTACTGTTCATGACATCGGATGTTATTTGCTACAAACTTAGAAATGCGATGTCAAAAATATAACAAATCTCGAAGACGTATTCAAACAGACTCAAGTCAAAAAAGTATATAAACTTGCTTTATCGATTATATGTGTTTCGCAGACGAAATTCTACAAATTCCGCTCTTAACCAATTTGATTTTTCACTTTTAGAACGTTTAATTTCCGAATTTACAAAACGACGAAAGTAAGATTCTCCACTTTCGCAACCTAACCGCTACTTTCGCCGCTCCGTTCGGAGACAAAGTGACTTAACCACGAATCAAAACAAAACACTACTTGAGTCGATTTTACACTGATACAAAAACGTCTTAAGTAATTGATTGAAACGGCTTATCATTTTCTCATACATTTTTTGTGGAAAATGATAGAAACTACCTAGTGTTTTAACGCGAGCTGATTGCATGCAAAATTCGAGCGATGTACACTGTAAAAAATGTTAAAAATGGGATTAATTTTAAAACAGTTTTAGAAGAAAGGTTGTGATTCTTCTTAATTAACGTTCTCAAAACCGTATGAAAGTTACTTACGTCGATTTGAAAAAGTAATCGAGAAATGTTGTTATAAATGTGTTACTAAAAATATAAGAAGTTGAGAACAAAGCCATCTTGATAAAAAAAATTTTGTTATTTTAATAGCTGCTGATAGGAATGTGTTATAATTTTGTTATGTGGTTCTGGTCGGGTAATCATAAATGTTTTTTCCAGCCATCAATAAATATCGTATGGTGAAAGTGAAAAAAGCAATTGCAGTACAAAAGATTCCGCAATACTTTACCAAAAACACCGAAGCTCTAGGACGTGCATCCAGAGTACTATAGGTTTCAGCCGTGAAACACAACACAGTGCCAAGTGAGGTGGAGGATAGCTTCACCGTCAGGAGCTATGTGGAGAGCAGGGGTTGAATTCTGAGAAAATTGAGAGTATCCAGGTTGGGAAAATTTAACGAACATTGACACACGAACCATAATTTCATCCCATTTATCCGCCTGCATTCACACAACACGCATGACACTTAACGTTCGAGGAAGATAACGAGCCACGAAAGAAAACAAGACAGACACACACACCACTTACTGTTTGGTAACACTTGTAACCTTCGTCTCATTCTTATCAAGAAACATAGGCGAATATTTTCTATTTTCTGTGCTATGTTTACAGCCATAGTGGTGTTTGAGGATCCAATAGATTATAACTAAGCTGTTTAAGGTTGCATTAGCAGAACATATGGTAGGGGGACTGGGGGTAGTTTGCCCACGTTAAGGAGAACAGCGATTTTAGATGTGAAAAACATTATTTTATGCTCTTTTTTATTATGGTCGGATAGACAAACATGTTTTCTACTAAATAGTGGAAACAGCTATCCATTCTAACTTTTCTGGGGTTTATAAATTAATTTTAAAAAATGCTTGCTTAAGTGCGTATTGTTTTGCGGGGTAAAACGCCCCGCTTGAGTTCGGCGTTAGCCATGCTGTAAACGAACGCACACAATCATGCATGTATATGTGTTGCATACATCCGGGCGTTTGTTCAGATGTTATTGTTCAATAATAGTATACATGCTGATGCGAAAAATGTACATTTGTAAGGTTCCAATTTTTGTGTAACCTCAACGTGGCATTACGTTTGGTAGAATTTGAATTCAAACGGCTGTTTTGGTGTTATGATATAGGGGTGGGCGTTTTGCCCCCAAAGTTGATTAAAGTTTAGGTCCTTCAATAAGCTTTTTGAGGGCAAATTTAATATATATTTTGCACGTAATACAAACTATGACAGTGCACAAGTTGGCTCTTGGCAATAGTTTCAGTAATTTGGTTATTTATCGACCTAAAAAATGACATTGAAAATCGCAGAAAATTGCAACGAAAATAGCGAAAAACGTTTTTATACGATTTTATCGATTTGTTTGAGAAAAACACATAAAAACATATTAGGAAAAGCATTTTCATCCATGTTCTATGATCTAGGGTGAAAAAAAGCATTGTAAAACTCATCGTTCGTCCAAATCGATGGTGGCGCGTTTTGCCCCCTATGGGCATATTACCCCCAGTTCCCCTAGTCATCACCAATTCTATGCAACACATATATCACCCGAATAGCTCGGCACCCTTGTAGACTGTGAGAGTTGCTGCTCTTGAACGCTCTCTCGCCACGTACCAAACGAGAGATTGAATGTAAACATTCATAGGGCTCTCCGATTGCAATATGCCACGAACTGTCACACTCTCCGAATATGGTTCGATCGGCTTATTCGGATGAAAATCCAAACATTGAGAGTATCCATCACTCATCGCTCTTTGTAACAATCATTATCCGCAACACATCATGAGAATATGTTTATTTTCCACTGCTACAGCTTTGAACTTTGATCAGGGGGATAACAGTGCATGATAAAACCCATCCAAACAAACTCCAAATCTGTGGGACGCTATCGCTATCAGATGTTTTGGGATTGATTTTGATGCCAAAAGAGTAAATCAACTGATATAAATAAGTGAGAAAACTGGTTTTCATCAACGCTCTCTTTTTGGGGCTCTACTTTGCGGCAGTTATTCATCAAGTTTGGTACAACTTGCGAACATTGCAGATCGTGAAACAATACAGATGCGATGTTTTTCTTCGCTTGCATTATTCGTGCTTCGAAATCGATTGAGTACGAATTCTGCACTGCCAGGTGGAGAGTATTCGAAAAGAAACCACGAAGTTAATTAGAAGAGCAAGTTTTAAAATAACAAAGACGTTGCTATGTAAAATATCAAGCAAATTTTCATAGTTCCTCATTCGATTTTATGTATAACCTAAGTCATCGGTATATTCTGCTAACTTCAAACCTTCAACTGAATTACAAGTTTGATTATTGAACTAAATAAGGCCCAGAATTTGCAAACCTCTGAACTTCGCTGGCAATCAGAATGGAAAAGCATATTATAAAGTTTTCAATTTGCTCCAAACGTAGACACAATAAGCAGATCGTTCGTAGAACGATTGAGTCGTTTCGAAACAAGTCTTATGGAAATGAAAAGAAAAAGTTGTTAGTCGTTCATCTAGAGGAGTAACCGAGACGTAAGCAAAAGAAGCGCCTATTAAACGGTGACAATCAAAAGTATAGTTTTTTTCCGGACTAAACTGAAACACTAAATCTTACTAAACGAGGAGGATGGGGGACATTATTAGATTTGGACGAAATGAGGAACAAAGTCTGATGCTTCGAACTTGTATCCAAAAGCAAGCAGCTTGGAAGCGGTGAAGAGAGTGCATGACTTCACAACGTTTGTCAACAGCTCAATCTCTATTGAATCTCTTGAGGAATGGGGAAAGTGTTCTACCAATGGCAACGTATTTTGTTATATGATTGATGATATAAAAACTGTGTCGAAAATGCACAAGTATCAAACAATATATGAAATTTCATTCCAAAAATCAAATAATACTTTCAAAATAGAAGGACATTTGCTCCCAAGTATATCACGAACAGATCCATTAATACAATTCATAATGTTTTTTAAGCGATTTTAATAATTCTAGGTAGGACATATTTCGTACATACAAACACAATATGATCAATATCTTCATAAAAATCACCGCAATCACATAAATTTGAATCCTTCAAATTTATACGATATAAATGACTGTTACAAATATAATGATTTGAAATCAATCTTGAAAAACAACAAATGACGTTTCTACTAAAACTTATATTTTTAAATCAGGGAGAATAATTTACTACAGGATAAATAGAATGACACCAACGACCTTTGTCGCTTGAATTCCAAGAATTTTGCCATTCATCCAAACAAAATGATTTAAGTTTAGAATAGAATTCTGAAGCAAAAATATTACGATTATAAATTATACCTCGAGCAACACCCAGTTTTGCTAAACAATCAGCTTGTTCATTGCCATATATATAACAATAACGTTTTTTTTGAGTGCTAAAAATATATGATCCGATTTGAAATTAAAATTTATGGAATTCAATGCATGTAGACAACTCATGCTGTCAGAACATACTATAAATAAATTTGGTTCACAATCATTATTTAAGTTACATGCATAGTATAAAGCAACTAATTCAGCTATAAAAATTGAACAAGGATTTTGTAGTTTCAAAAAATGACCTAACACAGTATTTTATACTCCAAAACTTGCAACATTTTGAATAAGGGAACCATCCGTGAAATACAACTGATTACGATTAATGCCATAACATTTCCTTTCAAATAATAAATTAGCTAAACGAGAATGTAATTGCTTTGGAATTTGTTGCAACTCTACATATAGAGAAAAATCAATTAGTGGTTGAAATGTATGAATATTTATATTGTAATTATGAAAACCAATAGAATTATCATGATTTATATTTAACGTGGAACAATAAATATAAGAACTAAATATTTTACTTGTGGGATTAATTTCGTATAAAGTTTGCAAGGTATTAATTATTGGATGATTGTATGAAAAGCATTGAATCAAAAATTTACAATTTAATTTGTGAAAACGAATGTTAAGAGGTTTAATGGCAGCTAAGACTTCGATGGATTAATTTTAAACAAATTCGTAAACATCGAAACTGAATCTTCTCTAGTTTTGAAAAATGAGTTTGAATAGCACTACCAAATGTGAAACATCCATATTCCATTACTGAACGAATAGTTGTTTTATACAGGGTTATCATATCAGAAGGGTGGGCACCCCACCAAGTACCAGTAATAGTACGGAGAAAATGTATTCTTTTCGAACATACTTTCTGAATATATGAAATGTGATTCTTCCAATTTAATTTTGAATCGAACCATAAACCAAGATATTTATAATCAAAAACTTGTTCAATTTCATAGCCGTTTAGATATAAACAAATATAAGTGATTTAATGTTTTTGAAATAGAAAATGTGAAACCATTATTATGTGCCCAGGTATCAATGTTATCTACGGAAAGTTGCATAAAATGTCGTATGATTTCTCTGTTTTTTCCACTAGTAGATAAAACATTATCATCTGCAAATTGTAATACATTACACCCATTAGGAATAATAGAAGCCATATCTGAAGTAAATAAATTAAATAAAAATGGACTCAAACAAGAATCTTGTGGAAGTCCAAAACAACTATAACGAATAGTTCTTGAAGATCCATTATGGAAAAAGTGCATAATTTTTAAAGAAAATAAATTGTAAATGAAATTTGAAATCATGATAGGAATTTTTAAATTATTCATTTTATCGAAAAGCAAATCAATTAAAACAGAATCATATGCACCCGAAACATCAAGAAAAGTAGAAACAACATCTTGTATCTTGTTAAACGAAAGTTGTATTTGAGAAACTAAGAGCGCAATACAATCACGAGTACCACGACCTTTTCGAAATCCAAATTGAGAAGAAGAAAATATTTTATTACTCTCAGCCCACAGTTCCAAACGATTTAATAACATACGTTCCATAAGCTTACGAAAACATTCAAGTAAGCTTATAGGTCTTCGACTATCAACTAAAGATGGATCTTTACCAGGTTTTAAAATACTTACTACTTTAACAAAACGCCACTCAGAAGGAATTATATTTTGAGAAATAAATGAATTATATATCGAAAGTAAATATTCTTCTCCATCTTCTGGTAAATTTTGAAGAACAATGAATTTTATATTATCAATACCTGGAGCAGTATTATTGGTTAGTGATAAGGCCAAATTCATCTCCGCTAAAGAAAATGGAATACACAAATCAGGAAAATGATTCACACATCTTGTTTTGTAATTTACAAAACTGGGAACGAAACTTGGGCATATTTTGGATGCAAATTGATCAATCCACTCTTCTGAATATTCTAACACATTTGGAGAAGTACAATCATAATTCCTTAAATTTCTAGCTACGGACCATAATTTTGTAAGTGAAGTATCTTAATCGAGGCTTTCTACAAATGTTTTTCAATAGTATCTTTTCTTGAATTTAGTAATTCTAGTGAATAATGCTTCAGCTTTCTGATATGAAAAATAATGTTCCCTACAACCAGATTTACGAAATAGTTTAAATGCAGCAGATTTATTTTTTAAAGCAATAGTACACTCATTATCCCACCAAAAAGGAGGACGCTTTTTCTTAAAAACATCTAGACCAACCTTTATTTTCTGTGCTTTATGTAAACAATCAGTTAAAAGATTTGAAAAATGATTGTACTTCTCTAACACAGAAAATGAATTACCATCATTATACAAAGAAAATGATACATAATCGGCAAATTTAATCCAACCTACATTATCACATAGATCAGGAACATGTACTTTTTGTGGCGTTTTGTTATGCATAAGATTTTGAAATCAAATTGAAATAGGTAAATGATCACTATTATTCGGATCATCAATAGTTTTCCAAGACGACATCATGAATAAACTATTAGAACAAAGAGATAAATCAATACATGATGAATGAGAAGGAGGTACTGCAATTCTGGTAAAAGATCCATCATTTAAAATATTTAAATTTAACTCATCAATCAATTCCAATATCAAAGAACCTCTTCCATCAGAGCTATGAATACCCCACGCTATATTATTGACATTAAAATCACTCAATATATAATAAGGAGAAGGAATTTCTTTTAAAATACATTTAATTTGCGATAAAGAAAAACTTACGTTGGGAGGTAAATAGAAACAAACAATAAAAAATTCAAAACCATCTTTTCTAATTGTAACGGCAATATATTTAATGTGTGATTGTATTGAAATATCCAAATATTTAAATTCAATATTATTTCGTATTCCAATCAGAAATCCTCCATATGAATCACAACGATGTTTTCTAAAAATTTTGAATTGTGGAACACGTAAAAATTTAGATTCTGTTAGCCAAGTTTCATTTAAACAAAAAATATTGGTATTTAAGCTATTTATCAAGGCTTTTGATCTATCGAGTTTGTTAATGATGCTGCGACAATTCCATTTTAAAATATTAAAACTATTTATATTTTTTGAAGCCATTAGGATGAAAACAAAGATGCAATGAGTGGTCCAAAATTATTCAATTTATCCAAAATAGAAGCCACAAAAGGTAAGATAATTTTAATATTTTTTTTCCAAAGACCACTAAGACCTAAAAATTCAACTAATTCTTCTAAAATATTCAAAATGGAATTATCGCTACCTTTATTTTTTCTATCTCCTGAAGTATTATTAGTGTTTGAATCAACATTGTTTGAGGAGTTATCAACTTTTTGAAAACCAGGAATGATTTTGGGGGTATTGGAAACATTGAGTGAAGGAAAATGTGTCTCATAAGAAGTAGATGGTTGAGGTTCAAAAGTAGGAATTGATTTTCTTGATGAGTTAATATAAGTTCGTTTTCTTTTGTTCACAGGATTGTTAAGAAAATTATGTTGTTTGTCATAATCATTATCATAGACATCTGGTAATAATGCAAATGAATTTGAAGTACTAATATTATCAGAAGATTTCATTATAGCAGCATAAGGGCTATCCATTAATTACGTAAGGGTTTAAGGGGGGAGGGGGGGTTTGAGATTTCTTACGCGCCATACAATTTATTTTGGATTTTTATACAAAAAATCTTATCACGGGGGGAGGGGGGGTTGAAAAATCCCGAAAAATGTCTTACGTAATTAATGGACCACCCCAATATGATAAAAGATTTTTGTTTTAAATTTTTTTATTCAATTTTGATTGATGCTCAATATATACAGAACATTCTCTCAAACTAGTATGTTTTTGTCTACAATAAATAAAAACATCAAATTTTTTCTTACAATCTTCCGATGAATGAAGGTCTCCGCATTTGGAGCATTTCAATTTATTCGAACAAAAATTAGATGTGTGGCCAAAAAGGAGACAACGCTCACAGTGCATGAACTTAGGGTAGTAAAGTCTAACATGAAAAATGACGTTATCAATCATAACATAATCTGGGAGAACCGATCCAGAAAATGTTATTTTTATACAATTAGATTAAACATATTTGCATTCATTGTCACTAAAAAATAATTTTGATAAACGATTACAATCTAAAATACTAACAGGAGCAATGGATTTGTTTTTAAACATACCAGTACCATTATTCCTAATGTCGTCACAATTTAAATCTTCATCGTATATAACTCCATTGATTTCACAAAAATCACATGGAGCATATACACGATAAGAATTTACAAAAAATGTTGATTCTAAAAGAGAGTTGGCATCCTCTCGAGATGCAAAAACTACTCTTAATTTGTCGAGAGAAATTTTCTTGATTTCTTTTACTGATTTAAATTTTTTGTAAACCTCAGCAGAAATCAACAAAACATTAATAGGTCTCTCCTTTTTTCTAAAATAAACTACATATGAACCCGGAAAAGTGGATGGATTAATTTTTATGCGAAAAGGTTTAATTGAAGGGGTTTCTATAGAATGATCATTTTCATTTGAATCTCCTTCTCCTGAATCAGTTTCCATAATTGTAGATAAATTCAAAACAATAACTAAATGTAAGATAGGAATAGAGAAAAAGAAACTTATACTCAACTATAATATATATAATAATGATACTTATCAAGCTTTCAACAAAGAAAATGTGTAGTTGAAACCACCAAATTGAGAATCCAGGAATCTTATAAAATCCAAAAATCTTGCCACTCGAACAGCATTACTCTTGTCAATACGCCAATCAAACTTGAAAGCCACCGCCAAATCAACGCACAAACAAACGTCCCAGGAACGTAGTCTTCAAATCTTCCGAGAATCAGACCCCACACGCACGCAAGTCTCAAGATTGCACAACCACTCTTTAACGAATCCAAACGATCCAAATACGGTCCTTGAAACACCTCCCTACACGTAAATCCTCACAATCGGAAATTCTTGAAAAAATCGTTTCTGAAAAATGGAAAAAAATGACAAGCAGAAAAAAAAGATGTAGTGGGACTGATTTGAGATTACTTTTATTTATAGAACAGTTTGATACGATGGTTTTCCTTAACTCTGCTGAACAAAAAGTGTTGTTTCGTTAATGATACTGTAAGTTCAAAACAGAAAAATGCGACTGGAAATAACTTGGTTCACGGCAGCTTAATGAATTAGAGAAAATGAAATACTAAACTAAGGTAAACTGTTTCGTTCCTATAAAGGAGTAATATCACATCCATGCTTTGCTTCCAGCATTACGTGTTTGCATCACGAGAAATGGTTTGACTTAACCTACATGAAATTATTCTGAAATATCAGCTCGAATAATTTCGTTACTCTATTCAGCTATCATAAAAAGCTTCTCACCTTTTCTATAATTAACCCAACGCCAAAGCAGGATTCGATTTCCTTATTGTGTTGAAATAATCAAGCTGAGTGCTGTCGATAAAACCTGCTACATCATTACAATAAAAAATAAAAAAGTAATAATCGCAAAAAAAAATCCAGGTCACAGTACTATACTTACCCCTCCCGTGGAGTATGGGTCGATGCCACGCTTATTTAAAAGTAATTTAACTACATCTTCTCTAGAGTACATGGAAGCAATATGTATCACATTGTAATTGTCCTAAAACGATAAATAAATTGGGATTAGTGTTCGAATCAATATGGGGAGGAAAAATATTTCCGATGATGATTAGGTACGGTCCCAAAATAGCACTCTGATGATTGATGAAGCCCAGAAAAAAAGGAAGCAATCTATTTCCATTTTAGTTTCTTTCTTGGAACATGAATTTCACTTTTGAACTATCACGCCCTTTCGGCGTTTAATTTCTCCGGAACAAACTCATTATCAAATTCATAAGAAGTGATGTATGCTTATAAGTTGATTGGATTTCTGCCCGTGGTGAAAAGGAACACACCCTTCGTATTATAATGACGAAGTAACATGCACGTATCGCTCACGTATGCATGCGGTGGCCAACAGTTGGTTGGGGGTTACTTATGAGAATGGCTAATTATTGTACTGGTAGTGCTGTCGTCATAGATTGAAGAAAACTGGGTTAGGCAGTAAGAAGTGATACATCTAAAGATAAGTTATTAGGTCACCTGCTTGTAAATGTCATATGCATTATGAGGATTGAATTTAAATTGGTCCAGTTTGTTATATGAATTAGAGCCTGAAGTGGACTCTCCTTCAACAATAAGAACATGACTCAATGTTTCAAGTAGCGTTTTTGTCAAGCATATTGCAGGAAGTTAATCCAGAAAAGATGAGGAAGGGTGTAAGTAAAAAAATGTGCTCTTCTTCACTTCAAGGTGTTTGAGAATAAGTTCGAGATCTTTAAAAATTCCCGGCGAAACGCGACAATCTCCTTTCTTTACGATTTGGAAGGAAACCTTGATTCCGCTAATGAAGTTCAAAATCTCCCGCCTAAATCCTCCTAATTTAGAACAACTGATCACAATTAGTGGTACTCTTTGATTCCTCACTTGAATCAAAAAGCCTGGTCAAGAGGCTACTTCGATTTGATGTTCGGAAAATTGGTCTAAAGCGTCGAATTGATTTGATGCAATTATCAATATTCGCCATTTCGCATTTCGACTTCAAAGAAATCCAAGACACCATCAAGGACGTTCCAGAAAAAAATAGTGCCGCACCGGTTAAAATAAATCAAATTGGCCGAATTCCGACAAATCCGTTTTCATGTTGCGGAAGCTCACGTGCCCCAAACTTATCCAAATTTAATGGTTTAACTGCAACGATAAATAACCACTCATCTGTTTGTCTTGGCTCCCCGAAAAAAAAGGAAACATAATAAAAATGATCGTTATCTGTTGCTGCACTATCACGGACGCGGTTCTGGCGGTAATAGTACTTTAACATTTAACCTGTGGAGCTTCCTGGGAGGTTGGCTTCAATCTTCTCCCTATTTGATGGTTTGGTTCTCTTTGGCAGCCCAATTTACAAGAATTTAAAGGAGAGGAGCATTCAGTGTTTGAGTTTTGATCCGAATAAGCCGATCGAACCATGATCAGAGAGTGTAACAGCTCTTCTTCTTCTTGGTATTAACGTCCTCACTGGGACAGAGCGTGCTTCTCAGCTTAGTGTTCATATGAGCACTTCCACAGTTCCACTGAGAGCTTTCTTTACCAACGTCGCCATTTTCGCATTCATATATCGTGTGGCAGGTACGATGATACTCTATGTCCAGGGAAGTCAAGGAAATTTCCATTACGAAAAGATCCTGGACCGACCGGGAATCGAACCCAGACACCTTCAGCGTGGCTTTGCTTTGTAGCCGCGCACTCTAACCACTCGACTACTTAAGGAAGGCCCCATACTCAATTAGTGCTTGTTTCGAATTATTTTACTGGTTGTTTTGAGAGAAATTAGTGCTGGTTATCCTTTTCCTAGGGCACGCCAATATTTCCCCCATTCTCTTTTCTCCACCGAGGTCAGGGTCAATCGGTCAGGCATTTGGATAGCTAGGTGCGGTTCTGTTCGAGAGCATCTTGGGCAGAGTACTCGCGGGCTGGCACGATGTGCATGATTCTAATTCATTTTCTTTACTCTGCACATCGATCGCGATAAGAAGCATGCAGGGAAGCATAAAGGGTATAGGGTAAGGAGAAAGTCTTTGGTCGAAAATTGCATGTTTGCGAGTGCTTATGACCACACCTAGGGTTGAGGAGCCTGTTGGGCGATGTGCAATAAATGTACACGTGTGTACAAGGATCCTGGTGAAAAATAAGAATCAGCGCCTTCGATTGCAAACGAAGAAATAATAGGAGGAAATCCTTGATGGTTAGTTCATAATTGTCGAGCATCATGACGACTTTTTATAAAATTAGTATGATTAAATTGATTGAAGGAATGAGCATACTCGGTAAAGTGCAGTGTACAGCCACATCTTTGTAGCCTACTTTCTTGCTTGGTTCATCCACCTATCTCGCTCCTCTACGTCTTATACACGTCAAATTCGAGCCATATAAGTTTGTTGTCTGACATTCTTGAAACGTACCGTGTAAATAGTATAATTCCAACTTAATTCTTGATACTGGGGTCGTCAAAAAGTTGCTCCAAGTCGTGATTCATTTTTCTCACTCATACGCTGTTTTCATGTACTCTTCCATAGATGACCCTTATCACATGGCGTTCATAAACTATCACTATTAGTCTACTAGTGCTTCAAAAATCCTCCTCGAGCATTGCTCACGTGTTGTGCACATATCGGCTTCATTAAGGTTTTGTGTCAGGTACACTTAGCATAGAGTTGCTGTTTGTTAGTTATCATGGATCTCAAGATCTTCTGGAGTTCATACTAAGCACGAATTCAGACAATAAAGCATCTCCGAATTTCATGGCAGCAGTTGTTATCCAACGTTTTTTATGATCCTAGGTATACGAACGCACCTACATCCTCGAATTCAGCGCCATCGACATTTCTATCAACAAAAAGATTCAGATTTAGACCCTCTGGAAAAAAAGCAATCTCTCTTTCTGTCAGCAAACGTCCATAGTGAAGTTTCAGGGTTCTCGTAACGATAATCACACCAAATAAAATTGGAATAAGTTCATGTCCTTTCCTAAATCAAATGATAACTAAAGTATATCCGTTCTTGTTTTGGACATATCAAACGAGAAATCAAAAGCTGAGAGCAGTAATATTGAGAATTTCTCATAGAACATTAACGAATTTACTCCACTCCACAGTATTTCCCTTCCTAACTAAGGCATCATTATAATCCGACTACAGCAGGTCTTTTCTTTTATTATAGGACGGTTATTTTTTTCAGATTTAGATATTCCTGGAACAATATCTGCTTCCAGAACCTAAATATCATTTTTGACAAAAATTCTAAACGAATTTTGAACATACTTTTTGAAGGAAATAATTAAAAAATGTTAAAGGGTTTTCCGTCATACTTTCTGAAGCTATGCCTGAATCGCATTGCTTTAATCAACGAATTCTGGGTTTTCTAATTGAAGGTGGTGGCCGATCTCTATCAAATGCAGAGCTATCGTTATAAGCTCTCTTGCAATGTTTAAGTGTGTTCTTAACTGTGCTTTTTTATGTACCGTCGTGCGGCGTGCCATTGGGACTAGGGGGTGACTTTGACCGCCCTTTTCGATGCATCTCATGGCTAGTACGGGAGTCGAAAAACTAACCCATGACCATCCAGTGGCTATTTATAATGCATTCTTGAAGTTTGTCACTTTGTTTTTCATTATTCCGGGTTTGGTTTGGCCCCCCTTACTTTTTATATTCAATGGGAATAAACGAAACGCAAAGTCATGTCTGGAAGGCGTTATTAGGAAAAGCCTAATAATTGATTTGTATTAGTATTGTCTATGTCATTCGTTTTAATCTCTGCGCAATATTCTTGGTTGTAAAAATCAAACTTCTTTAGAAGAGCCATACATACATAGTTAATGTCAGAAATCCGCGCCGAAAACCCGTTATGGATCTAATTCAAACAAGGATTTCGAAGGCAGTGTTGGAAATGTTCGCATCACGAAGCACCTCACGAGTGTAAACCAACGCAAAAAAAAAACATGACAGATTCTAGAACAGGCTTGGTGCGAGTAAGTTTTCACCCGCAGAACATACCAAAAGAAATAGCAAATAGTTCGCGAATGTTTACTCGCGAGCAACCGAACAAGGTTCGTTTTTTATGGTTTTGACAAACAAATCGACAGTATACTGACACCAGTTTGTAGTCAAAAAACTTTGAGAGGGAACATAGTTTTTTTCAGAAGCGCAATTGATTCTGAACAATGTCGAATACGTTCGCGAATCACTTTAGCTTCGTTTACTCACGAGCACGATAGAGCATGAGCATGAGCATAGATGACCGTACAATTTGTAGTTGCTACTCCGTGATTGCCCAGAACAATCGAAGTTGCACAGAAATTTAATGAATGGGGCTTGGAATTAGCTTACCATTCTAAATGTGCACAAATCAAGAGCTCAAAATTCAAAAGTCAATAACGGCGCCGGCCACGTCCTTACGGTCATCGGTGGAGCGAAAGAATATTAGTGTGACTACCGTTGTTACGAGAGACCGAGATCACCTCTGCATCTCCACGGTTGTCATGGAAAGGATATTGGGTTAGTGGGATAAGGTAGAGATCTGGGAGTCACCAATGTTTGGCGATGAGATCCATGATATAATCATGCGCGGCATGTTCGATCCTGCCCTCATCGCCCGCCCCCGCAGGAGCTAGCAACAAGGTCGAAGGATCAAACACTACTCTCGTTTACTCACGAGCACGATAGATGTGAGTAAATCAACACTATGATGCTCGCAAGCTTTTCGTTTTGTTTTTATTCCGGTTCAGCAGACATGTTCGTGACTTTTCATCACTGCTTGAAAGTTAAATAGTTGTCATTTCAGCAGTTAAACTGTGAATTTAATTGAATTTTAAAAATAGTTGCTTCTTTCATCAATTCAGGAATTCATTACAGTGTTTGTCTAGGAAAGTCACTACGTATACTTCCAAAAATATTCTCAGGATTTTTTCTACAAATTTTTCTGTAGTCTTCTTCAGATGTTTTTCCTTCCAGGGATTTAACCCAGGATATCTCCAAAACATCTTATAGCAAATCTTGCAGAAATCACCCTGATTTACACCACTACGTACAAAAAACATTAAATTTTCCCAGTTATAAATTCGTTGCATTTCACATACAAACGTTTAAATCATCGCAAATCCATAATTTCAGGTCAATCGGAGTACCTGCATCAGGCATTCAAACAAGACCATTTTATATGAAAAGTACCCAATGCAATTTAGTCTGTCCAGTACTGTATCTGTAAGACTTCCAGGACTCAACAAACAATTTCATACAAGTTGTCACTATTCGATATAAATATAGAATACATATTTGGCGCGGTAAATGGCTGGGCATGGCGTACCATTGGTACCTCGCGTACCTGCAAGAATAAAATAGATAAAATAGAATAGACCGCACAGAGGGGCGGTCCTTAGCCTCTTGCCCAGCAACTCCTATCCCTACCTCCTCGTGGTACTGGCCGGGGTACGAGTAACCTTGGGGAAGATCAGGTAACCAACCCCCGGTGGGAACTTTGGTCGTATGCTGACAGGGAAGGGGGGGTTTGCTTTTGCTTTTGCTTTTGCAAACCTGGAGCGTCTGTACTCCATGTTAGGAGCGGCTAACAACAGCGTCTGTTCCCCATGTCAGGGGCGGCTGATCATCGTCCGAGTGCCAGAGAAGAACTCTAAGCTAAACTGTGCTCTATGGCCCTCCGAACATGTAGGGGGAATGGTCCTCCAGAAATCTAGGGGGTTGGTGTCAGGCCCTGCAAGCCAACCGTAAAAACACATCAGCACAGGAACGTCAACGAGAGAATACGGACCGGAACAATCGGCGAAGACCACAGCAATGAAAAAGGACTAGCAATTGAAAACTCGGTACGTGGAACTGCAAATCTCTCAACTTCATTGGAAGTACTCGCATACTCTCCGATGTACTGAAGACCCGCGGTTTCGACATCGTAGCGCTGCAGGAGGTGTGTTGGACAGGAGCATTGGTGCGAACGTTTAGAGGTAATCATACCATCTACCAGAGCTGCGGCAACACACGCGAGCTGAGAACAGCTTTCATCGTGATGGGTCATATGCAAAGGCGCGTGATCGGGTGGTGGCCGATCAATGAACGAATGTGCAAGTTAAGAATCAAAGGCCGATTCTTTAACTTCAGCATAATCAACGTGCATAGCCCACACTCCGGAAGCACTGATGATGACAAGGACGAATTTTACGCGCAGCTCGAACGCGAGTACGACCGCTGCCCAAGCCTCGACGTCAAGATCATCACAGGAGATTTGAACGCTCAGGTTGGCCAGGAGGAGGAGTTCAGACCGACGATTGGAAAGTTCAGCGCCCACCGGCTGACGAAAGAGAACGGCCTACGACAGATAGATTTTGCCGCCTCCAAGAATATGGCCATTCGTAGCACCTATTTCCACACAGCCTCCCGTATCGGTACACCTGGAGATCACCTCAGCAGACAGAATCGCAAATCGACCACGTTTTGATCGATGGACGGCACTTCTTCGACATAACCGACGTCAGAACCTATCGTGGCGCTTTCATGGACTTCGACCACTACCTGGTGATGGTGAAACTGCGCCCAAAACTATCCGTCATCAATGATGTACGGTACCGACGCCCGCTCCGGTACAATCTCGAGCGGCTGAAACAACCGGATGTCGCCAATGCATACGCGCAGCATCTTGAGGCAGCGTTGCCGGATGAGGGCGAGCTCGATAGGGCCCCTCTTGAGGACTGCTGGAGGACAGTCAAAGCAGCCATTAACGACACTGCCGAAAGCATTGTCGGATATGTGGAGCGGAGCTCAAGAAACGATTGGTTCGACGAGGAGTGCCAGGAGGTTTTAGAGGAGAAGAATGCAGCGCGGGCTGCGATGCTGCAGCATGGTACGCGGCAAAACGTGGAACGATACAGACTGAAGCGGAAACAGCAAACCCGCCTATTCCGGGACAAAAAGCGCCGCCTGGAAGAGGTGGAATGCCAAGAGATGGAGTTGCTGTACCGTTCCCAAGAAACGCAGAAATTCTATCAGAAGCTCAACACATCCCGCAAAGGCTTCGTGCCGCG
Source organism: Aedes aegypti (assembly GCF_002204515.2). NCBI lineage: Eukaryota > Metazoa > Arthropoda > Insecta > Diptera > Culicidae > Aedes > Aedes aegypti. The sequence continues at coordinate 347,493,044 of NC_035108.1, forward strand.
AGCTGAGATGTGCCCGGATAAGGATGGGAGCATCTTGACGGACGGACGCGAGGTGATCGAAAGGTGGAAGCAGCACTACGATGAACACCTGAATGGCGCAGAGAACACAGGCACAGAAGGTCAGGATAACGAAGGCGATGGCTACGTCAGCACAGCGGACAGCGGAAACCAACCAGCTCCCACGATGGGGGAAGTTAAGGATGCATTCAACAGCTCAAGAACAACAAGGCCGCTGGCAAGGATGGTATCGGAGCCGAACTCATCAAGATGGGCCCGGACAGGTTGGCCGCTTGTCTGCATCGGCTGATAGTCAGAATCTGGGAAACGGAACAGCTACCGGAGGACCAAGCAAGGCGTTCTATGGCCTATCTACAAAAAGGGCGACAAACTGGAGTTTGAAAATTATCGTGCAATCACCATCCTAAACGCCGCCTACAAAGTGCTATCCCAGATTCTCTTCCGTCGTCTATCACCTATAGCAAACGAGTTCGTGGGAAGTTATCAAGCAGGTTTCATCAACGGCCGCTCGACAACGGACCAGATCTTTTCCGTGCGGCAAATCCTCCAGAAATGCCGTGAGTACCAGGTCCCTACGCACCATTTGTTCATCGATTTCAAGGCGGCATACGATAGTATCGACCGCGTAGAGCTATGAAAAATCATGGACGAGAACAGCTTTCCCGGGAAGCTCACAACATTGATCAGAGCAACGATGAACGGTGTGCAAAACTGCGTGAAGATCTCGGGCGAACACTCCAGTTCGTTCGAGTCTCGGCGGGGACTACGACAGGGCGATGGACTTTCGTGCCTGTTGTTCAATATTGCGCTTGAAGGTGTTATGCGGAGAGCCGGACTTAACAGTCGAGGCACGATTTTCACGAGATCCGGACAATTTGTTTGCTTCGCGGACGACATGGATATTATTGGGAGAAAATTTGAAACGGTGGCAGATTTGTTCACCCGCCTGAAACGCGAAGCAACAAGAGTCGGGCTAATGGTGAATGCGTCGAAAACAAAGTACATGCTGGTTGGCGGAACTGAGCGCGACAGGACCCGCCTAGGAAGCAGTGTTCCTATAGACGGAGATACCTTCGAGGTGGTGGACGAGTTTGTCTACCTCGGATCCTTGTTGACGGCTGACAACAATGTTAGTCGGGAAATACGAAGGCGCATCATCAGCGGAAGTCGTGCCTACTATGGGCTCCAGAAGAAACTGCGGTCAAGAAAGATTCACCCCCGCACCAAACGTACGATGTACAAAACGCTCATAAGACCGGTAGTCCTCTACGGGCATGAGGCGTGGACTATGCTCGAGGAGGACTTGCAAGCTCTTGGGGTTTTCGAACGCCGAGTGCTAAGGACGATCTTCGGCGGTGTACAGGAGAACGGCGTGTGGCGGCGAAGGATGAACCACGAGCTCGCTCAACTCTACGGCGAACCCAGTATCGTGAAGGTAGCTAAAGCTGGAAGGATACACTGGGATGCCCTGCCAACCCCAGAATGCCGGACAACAACCCTGTTAAGATGGTTTTCGCTACGAATCCGGTCGGAACAAGAAAGCGTGGGGCGCAGTGAGCTAGGTGGATTGACCAGGTGCACCAGTACCTTGAGAGCATGGGTCACAGTCGAGGATGGAGAGAAGCGGCCATGAACCGAGTGAATTGGCGAATTATTGTTGGCGAGGCTTTATCAAGATAATTGATGTAAAGCCAAATAAGTAAGTAAGTAACATAAATTTTACTTAACAATTTTCGTATGAATTATAGGGTCTGTTTACTACTGGTGATGAGGAACAGGTGCTCCGCGCAACAATTTTATTTAAAAAAGTGCTCCGCGAGCCAAAAAGGCTGAAAACCCCTGTAGTAATGGATATGATGTTGATGCAAGTATTAATGTGTTTTTTTAATTCGAATGTTTTTTTTTATTATTGAAGATGTTTTAAATTACTAGAAACAAACTTGTAGATGTGGGTATCGTACTGTAATTAGTTTAAGTAATTCAATGAGAACAAAAAGATCAGTTGAAGTAAGTATCACAATTAAATAAATAAATAAATAAATATTCATCCAGGAACTATTCAATGAGATTCGACCAGGAACCCATCCAGAAATTTCTTTTTGTGTTGGTTCTTATTTTACTGAGAAACTCAGTAACGAATCCACTGATCCTTGCAGAGTTTTGCTTCAGAACTCAGAAAAAACATATGGTATATGATTATATTTCTAGATGATTTCCCAGATAAAATGTAAGAAAAAATAGAGCAGCTCTTTGGAGAATCCATGAACATCTGTTGCATATCAAGAGAGCATATGAAATTTTCTGTTTGAACTCATGGAAGAAGCAGCATTTTACCTCCTGCAAGAATTAAGGTGAGACTTCTTGGAAAAATCCCTCGAGGAGTTGTGGAAGATTTGATGTAGGGAGTCATGTGGCAATGCCTTCAGAAATTCTAATAACAATTCCTTCATTTTGTTTTAACAGCAGAGAAAATTATTGGAAAAATTTCTGGAAGAATTCCAGGACACATCATTATAGTTCACTTGTAGCTTTTCTAGAACAATGCGTGCATATAATATTGTTAGATTTCTTAAAAAGCCTCTGTAGAAATGAAATAATTTTATATATGTATATCGTAGAGCAAGCACGACAACATTCTAGGTCCTGGAAGGGAATGTCCGAAAGCTGTGCTAAACACATGCGTGCCACTTCGAAAATAATTGTGTCTCCCATTCTTCGCGAGTAAACTCAAAGCAAGGTGCAAGACCAGCGTTGCCAACCTTCCAGATTTGTTTAGAATATTCCAGATTTATGAAACCCCATTTAAAAAAATATGGTAGATTCAAATAAAAATTTATAATGAATTTGTAAGGTTAGGTCGTGTATGAAGCTTCTCCAAAAAAGTTTTCAAAATCTTCCAGATTTTTGAAAAAATGACTTGGCATCTTTGTGCAGAAGACAATTTGTTTTTAAGCGAGAACAAGCAAGACACAATCTCTTCCAGCTAGCACAAAAATTCACTCTAGGAAAATTTCGGCAAGGTATGCTTTGAAGGCGGACAAACTTATTAAGTACTTTACAAAAAAATATATGTATGGATCTTTATGTTATTGGTGAAGTCAGAATCATAAGGTGGCGATAAAATAAGTTCATCGTGTTTAAGAGTTTTGACAGTCACATATTAGTGAAATTAATTCAAATGGAATTTTTGACGCGTGTACGAAAACGCAAGAGTGAAAATGAGTAAACTCGATACCACGCAGCCAAGAGCACATTGCGAGTCAGCACTGCCAGGGTGCAGCGCAGAGAAATTGCTCGTGCACGTCTCTTTCGAATTGAAGGTGCTATCTCGCAGTAGCGCGTATAGCACCGAAAAAGATTTGAGTCGCACCCTTCCCTGGGAAGTTGAGAATAGTAAGAATTCGAAACTGTTAAAATCAGCTTGACTCTAATGAGCTTTTCAAATGCTCTAATTGAATGTCATAGACCCATTGGATTTTTTTTTTTTAATTGATTGTTAAGTAAAAAAATAGGTGTTTATTTTGAAATCATTGGGAACATCAAATATCTTCTGATTTGTCAAGCTCCAAATTCAAATCCAAACACGCTGATAAGCTGTCAAATTTTAACTTAAAACATAATGCATCACAGAATTGGTTCACAGATAAATAAAAATGGTGTAGAATTTTCAATTTTTTTTTTAATTTTACGTTTTCCTGGAAAGATTCAGTGACACAAACAAACAAACAGTATCTAGTAAAATTATAATTGATTGTTGGATCTACGTAAATTTGTAGATTATCTTCCTGTCACTTCTGAATAAAAAGTGACCATTTCCAAACGAATAATCTGAATATCGCCTCCTCTAGTCTACATGGTTCATTTTCGAGGCAATATTGAATTTGCCGTAGTGTTGTCGACCCCGTGATTAATATTTCACCACCACACCATTCTCATGTAAGATACTTACATAGCACTTGTCAGTCAAACATTCCAAGTGGGGGTCTTTCTCGAACATAGTCTAAGTTGAATGTCGTGCAATCTTGTACATTTTGTCATAGATTGTAATACGCCTCAAGGTAAACCTTTTCCGATAGCCGTATTAGATACATGTTTTGTCGACATTTATATTGAGGGTGATGGGTTCGAATAACGGATTGCAAATTTACTCGCCCACCCGAAGCATAAAGTATATTCATGTTTGTTACATTCACGATATTCACGTGCTAAATTATTCATTTTTCAGACAGAAATAGCTCTCAGTTAATAACTGTGGGAATGATCGTGGCCAAACTAAGCTAAAAACTATTTGCCCCAGTTGGTCTTATCAACGAAAAAAAAAAAAGATTTCCGCTCTATTATTGTTCTCATCTTCGATTGAAATAGCACTACCACCTAGAAATAGTAAAAAGCAATCATTTAATGAACCCATCACTTGTCTGAACACCAGTCCTGTTCTGACTCTGAATCACTTGGAGTTTATGCAGAGGGTTGGTGCTTGCGGTCAAGCAATTCAAGTGATGTGTCATACCGATTTCAATGAGATGTGACATAGTGGGGGAAAATAAAAATAGTAACTGTAACCCAAGAAGGAGAAAAAAACAGCAAAGAGGGAAAAAATCAAAGCAACTGCACGCAAAACTTGTTGCTTCCTGTTGGAATTCCAAACAACAAAACACCAACACCTCGCGTTGTTTGCAATGACGTTGACGACGCCAAGCCAACTTTGCAAATGATGATGATAATGATAAATGGGGGATTTGGGGTGGTATAGTCGTTTTCATCCTCACCATTTCACCCCAACCATGAAGCAGGTGTTCACATTTGATAGTATTGGTGTAACAAAAAACAGGTGTGAATGAAGTTGTCCTTTTCTGACACCTTGCGCCGTGTAATGTTTGGCTCTTGCCTGGAAAGCTTGCCTCCCAGCACATGGCCGCGGCGACCACGTGCGGGTGTTGATTTGCATTCCACTGGAATGTGGAAAGCTTGCACCTTAAGGGGGGGGGAGGTATTTGTTTACGTTTGCTTGCGAATTACTGAGACGGTGGACATTATTCAACTGTTCGTAGAAAATAAACTATTTTTAACATAGATCCACGTTCGGAACAATGGGTAGGATAATATTTTGTGCACAGTGAAGTAAATTTTTAACACTATTGAAGGCTGTATATTGAAAGTGACCTGAAGCAGGGGCCCAAACGCAAAATGGTGTAAGTGACATTTAAGTTGGTTTTGAGTTGCGTATATCGAGTATATCTATATAAATAAAAATGGAATGGTGTTTGTATGTCACGAAATGGCTTGAGAACGGTTCAACGAATTTCAACAATTCTTTCACTGTCGCATTTGCCAAGGGTTCCGACGTGTTCGTGCGTAAAAAAAGTTTGGGAAAGTCTTCGAAATAGTTGTAAAAACGGGTTTTCTTTCGTGTTTCATTTTGTATGAGAGTTTGTATGTCATTTTTCAACAGCCTACTTGATGGCAAGACGAAGTTTGCCGGGACCACTAGTTGAGTATAAAAATCTACCGTTTGCAAGCTTTCTAACGCTATTTTCAGATTATTTTTCCGCTCAAGAGGAAAAAATAACATAATTCTTAGAAGCCTGGCTTGATCTTAAAATTATGTTTTTGTCTCTGACCTCCAGATGATGGATCAGCTATGCATAGCTCAAGAAACGCAGTTCCTGTTCTGAGTTCTATCAAAAGCTCACCGAATCCCGTAAAGGGTTCGTACCGTAAACCGTAAGACGAACATAAATGAAGATGGAAGTGTCTTGGTAAACAAACGTGAGGTTATTGAATGCTGAAAGCAGCACTTTAGTGAACATCTCAATAATGCTTTCAGCCGATTAAATCAATCCACACTTTGAGGAGAGTTATGGATATCTTTTAATAGCTCAGGAACAATGAAGCAACTGTTAAATGACATTGCACATTGGTCCACGGAACGAAATTAAGTGGAATAAATTAATAACTTGTAAAATATAAGAGATAGAGTTTTGGTGTCTTCTGAACATTTGTTTGTCTGGTCATGGCGCGTTATATGCAAAAGTGTCATAAGCGCCAAATTTCATAGCTTTCGAAATTCGCTCTCAAACTTTTTTATTCAAAAGATAGCGCGACAAAATTTTCTACAATATTGAAGATTATAGAAAATATGAAAACTTCGTAGAACATCATTTTTTTCTATATCTGATAGTTTTAGAGATATAGGTCACTTTAGAACTTTTTGGTCAAAAATCGGGTTTTCCTCAATACTAACGAAAATATCAATTTTTCAAGCATACTATGTTCTGAAGAGTTTTAGATATAAGCAAAATACACATTTTCTCTGAAGACGTCATACCTCTAAAATTTTCATATGAAAAGATATAAGCGTTTTTGCAGTTTTTTCACCCACTTTTCCAAGCGTAACATTTCAAAATGGCGCAAGTGGAATCAAAAACTTTTCCCGTTACTTGAATAAGCATATCTTCAAGCTTTTCCCGTTACTTGAATAAGCATATTTTCAAGTGTATTTTAAGAAACTTCGGTGATAGTACATTTTGATTTTCTCTAATAAATGCGTTTTGAATTATTCCTCAATTTTACTTAGAAAACAGATTTTTTCTGACGTCTGGTGATACTTATGCAATTACAGCAGAATACTTTACAATATATTCATAAAAAATGAATTATATTAGGCGCAAACAAGAATATTGTAGATGTTTATCATGCCAATTTTTTTATAAATATCGGTAATAATTTAACTTTACAGAAAAGTTCGGCCTTTTAATTACCTTGACTTTTCATTATAGAATTCTGTTTACACTAAGTTTCATGGTAACGCCACAAATGCGGTCAAAATTATGCATATTGCATATGCACGCTCCTTCAAAGTGCGATAGCATAAGGGTCATCCAAAAATGACGTCCATCAATTGGGGAGATGGAGGGGATCTATGAAGGTGTAACAGTGCATGCATAAGGTATTGAAAAAAGCGTGACAGCGGACGGAGGGGTGTCCGGAAATCCCGAAAAACGATGGACGTCATATTTGAATCGTCCCATACCGTGTGTGTCATCTTATCCTTATGGTGTATTCGGTGCACTTATTCCTTATAATGTAATGTAACAAGTGCAGCGAATGAATCGGAATGATCTGATGCGGACGTGTAATTATGTCACACTTTTCTACACCCTGCAAATTGTGTGACCGTCCACCGTACGACGGGGAAGTACTCAATAATTTGTACAATCACGATCATATAAATCATATAAATTTCAAGTTAAAAAATTTTCTACTTGAATCATCGTGATTTCAATCAACATCGTCAGTCTTAAACTTTTTTGGCTGAATGGTGTAAAATTGTATATACTAGAATATAAATTGCTATTTTGATCCTCTCCCACTTCTCTAATACATATGAGTGGAACCATAAATAAAACTGCTGCTTTTCATGTTGGATAAATACAGTTTATACACTAAACGTCATTTTTCCGCACTTAAATTCGCAAACATGCACTTAAACCACACTTATGATGTCACGTTTTATAAATTATTTATTGGTAAAGAAAATAAAATGTGAGTTTTAAATTTTTTTTCACTTTTTAATCATTTAAGCTCAAAAATATTCAAAATCTATCATTATTTGCTTGTATCAGTCATATTCGAAAATTAATATTAAAATGATAATAAATCTTAGAGCTGTTTAGTTGAATAGATAAAAACCGAATTTAGTAGTATTCCATTTTGTACCGGAGGGCGTTACACCCGTCGAAGCTGCGGCAGAAATACCCACAGGGATGCTGAAAATCTGACGGACAGCTTGTCATCCTTTTGCTCTGATGAAGTAGGTACCGAAGTACAAAAGAAAACAACACGATGAGATTGTTTCCGAAAATCATGTAGTGTGACCGATGAGAGAAATGGTAACAAGTTTAATCGTCAGCCTATGAGTTTAGGAGTTTATACTCGAATTGTTTCCCTGCGCTAATACGTAAATTGTGTGTTGCGATTGAGCTTCAATTATATCGTGAGTCAAATGTTAAAAATAATACACAAAAATTAAATTACACTAAATTATACTCATACAAACATTTTAGGTTAGCTTCCATGCATTCCATACTCTTAAACTAAATGAATTAAACCTAAATTTCTTAAATTTGAATTGAATTCTACAATTACAAACTGTGAGTAAACTTATGACTATGTTTTTTGACTTATGACTAAGAAAATTGTACTTAAAACAGTTAGATCGACTAGAGACAAATATCACAGGACGGTTGTAATGACGTAAGAGAAGTTGACTAGGAGTCACAGATTTGTAAGTATTTGACACCTTCGAACCCAGAACCATAAGCAATAACAATTGTATAATACTTTTAGCTTTAAAGCTCTATCATGAATAAAATGAACTGCTACGAGAGCCGTGATTTCTTGATCTACGTTATGACCCGTGCCTACATCCTTTAAAGAAATCTACTCGATGCGAAGCTGGATCAATAGAATCGACAGACTTGCGGACATTACGGACGAATCCATGACGCCCCCAATTACGCGAGCAGCGGCGAAGGCCAATGCGGAGAACCCTCAGCGCACTTGCCAGGTGTGCAAACAATCCATTCACGCAGCAAACATGATAGCTTGCGATCGGTGCAATCGTTGGTGTCATCGTGCGTGTGTGGGGCTGGCTGAGAGTCTCGGTGGTAAGTGGACGTGTAAAGATTGTATCCCGACGGTGTCCATAAGTGGTACTTCGGTGTCTGGGAGATCCAGTAACTCTTCGCGGTCGACGCTGTTTCAACTTCGACTCATGCGGTTGGAGGAAGAAAAGAAGGCACAGGAGGAGGCCCTGGCTGAGAAAGCTGCCCTGGAAAAGAAATACCTCGACGAAAAATATGCTCTACTGTTGGCTGAGGCGGAGGCCACAGGAGCAGAAAGTCAGCGGAGTCGTCGAAGTCGTCGTAGTCGAGAAAGTCAACACGATCAGGTTCGGGAATGGATTCAGGGAGTAGATGAAGCTGCTGGGGGATTTTCGATTCTCGAAAATGTCGAGGAAATATTCCCGCCGATTCCGCTCGCCAGTGCCATGGGTGTGCCAAGAGGAATGGTGACGAAATACACCGGAACAGTGCCAAAAATCCCATCTACTACGACGAACGAAGCAATGAACGCTGGAGATAAGTTTTCTTCATCGAAACCTTCGACTGAATGGGCGGTTGGCAACGTTGCTAATGTAGGTGTAGGTTCTATTGCTGGTATAAAGGACCCGATCACTGCATCCACTCCGATTCGAGCGGTTGACGTGGTTCAACAGCAAACTTTACCCACCTCGCGATGTACACAAACGTTCGTACAGCCGTTGCGAACGGAGCCAGTGTACGCACAGTCGGTGATTACCCCTGTACCGTCCCTGCAGGCCGCCCCTGGAAGATCGAAATTAGTACCACGACCGGCTCTACCTACCTTTCTTTTCCAGCAACCTCTATCAATGCCAACTGATCGAGAGAGAGTATCTCTTCCACCAATAAGTGAGTCACCGGTGTCACAGTTGATCCCCATGCAGGCTGCTGCAGAAACGAATATCGAAACGTCTCGCTCGCGTTTAGCACAGCCACAACCACTAGCTCAGCGAACTATAGTGTCGTCGTCTCCACCACAACCATCCCATATGTTGCAGTCGCCGTTGGAACATTCAAGCAGTCCGGCTGAACAGAGATCGATGGTCCAACCAACGATGATATCGTCGTTCGATCAGTTGTCTCAGTTTCCACACACCCATGCATTCCAGAAATTGGGTCTGTATAATGAAACAGAGAAACGATCGAATCCTCCATCTGTATTTCGCTCATCATATACCCCGCAACCACCGCACCCACCCGTTTCGGAGGTCTTAGTGCGTGATATACCGGAACACCACCAGTTTACACAGTCGTCGTCACATGCATCGCTACAGCAACAGCCTGGGCCAAACGTTAGCCATCTGCAGCAATTGCAAAACCAACAGGCAATGTGGGGGCAATTCCAACAGCAATTGTCTGCCAGACAGGTGGTGCCTAAGGAACTTCCTGTATTCTCAGGAAATCCCGAGGAATGGCCTCTTTTTATAAGCAGCTTTCGCAACTCAACTGCCATGTGTGGCTACTCACAAGCGGAAAATTTGATGCGATTGCAGCGTTGCCTCAAAGGCAAAGCACTGGAAGCAGTCAGGAGTAACCTGATGCTACCTTCATCGGTGCCGAAAATTATGGATACGCTAGAAACGTTATTCGGTAGCCCAGAGCGACTAGTACAGTCGCTGCTTAATAAAGTGCGAAGTGTTCCCACGCCGAAGCCGGAAAGGCTCGAAATGCTGGTGAATTTCGGCCTCGTTGTCCAAAATCTTGTTGGGCATCTCAAGGCCGCCAACCAACAAGCCCACTTGACTAATCCCACTATGCTGCAAGAGTTAGTGGATAAATTGCCACCACACCTCCGGCTAGATTGGGCTTTGTATAAAAAAGCGGCTGGACATGTGGATTTGGGTACATTCTGCGACTACATGAGTGCCATTACGTCGGCGGCGAGTGACGTAGCGCATTTCAGCGACTTCGAAGGACCTCGAACAGGCGGAAATGAAAGGCCAAAGAAGGAAAAGGCGTTCATCAATGCTCACGTGACTTCCGAGCCCAAGAAGTTGGAGCAGCAGGGAAAGAAGGTTGAAAACAAAGACAGGCCGTGCTATATTTGCCAAAGCGTAAAGCACAGAATCAAGGACTGCAACAAATTCAAGTCCTTGCCACTCGGCGAGCGTCTGAAAGCGGTAGAGACACACCAACTGTGTGCGATCTGTCTGGTGCCTCACGGACGGTGGTCTTGCAAGTCCACACGGACCTGTGGAATCGGGAACTGTGACAAGAGGCATCATCCGTCACTGCATCCCAGCCCACCGACTACTACCAAATCAACTTCTTCTGATAACTCCGGGGCACCGTCAAAATCCGATGTCATCGTTAATCTGCACGACCGAATCCAGAAAGCTACGATTTTCCGTATAATACCAGTGATTTTGTACGGCAAGCAGGGAAGAGTATCTACCTTTGCCTTTCTTGACGAAGGGTCTTCGTCGACACTGATTGACGCCGAAATTGCTGCACTATTGAATCTTGAAGGAGAATCTCATTCACTGTCGCTGACATGGACAGCGAATGTTTCTCGACACGAATCGAATTCTCGGCTGGTCAATCTGATGATCTCTGGGGAAGAAAGCAACCGAATTTTCCCGTTGACGGCTGTGAGTACCGTGAGCAGTTTAGATCTTCCTATACAGACGGTGGACTATGGTGAATTGTCCAAGCGATACCCGTATTTAGCTGGTCTACCTGTGAAGAGCTACAAAGAAGCCGTTCCGAGAATCCTGATTGGACTGGACAATTTGAAACTCGCGGTACCTCTCAAGGTACGTGAAGGCCGACTGAATGGGCTGGTAGCAGCCAAAACAAGACTGGGATGGGCTGTTTTCGGAAGCATCGATAGCTCAACAGGAAATGTGAGTTCCTCGGCAGTTTTGCACATCAACAAGAGCGTGGAGGATAGTAACATACACGAGCTTGTCAAAAGTTACTTTGCGACGGAAAATCTTGGCGTTTCTGCAACACGTGAACTGGAATCCGAAGAAGATCGACGAGCGAAAGAGATTTTGCAACAAACGACTGTGAAGCGGAGTGACGGCCACTATGAGACAGGACTGTTGTGGCGGTACGATTTGGTGGAACTACCATCAAGCTACGGTATGGCGGAACGTCGTTTGATTTGTCTCGAACGGAAGCTAAGCAAACACGCCACATTGCGCGAGAGTTTGGACAAACAAATTGCCGAGTACCAGACCAAAGGCTATGCTCATAGGATAACGTCGCAGGAGCTCAAAGAAAGTGATCCACATCGAACCTGGTACCTCCCACTTGGCGTCGTAACAAATCCGCGCAAGCCTGGAAAAGTGCGCATCATCTGGGACGCGGCTGCCAAGGCGAACGGAGTTTCGCTCAATGACATGCTGTTAAAGGGCCCAGACCTTCTTACATCGTTGCCAGCAGTATTGTGTCGCTTTCGACAGCGGCAGGTGGCGATCGCAGGAGACATCCGTGAAATGTACCATCAGCTGAAGATTAGGAAAGAAGATCGTCAGGTACAACGTTTTCTCTACAGGAACGACCCGTCTAAAAAGCCGGATATATTTGTGATGGACGTGGCCATCTTTGGATCCACATGTTCGCCTTGTTCGGCAAATTTCGTAAAAAATACGAACGCGATGGAGTGGCAAGAAGAACTACCAGAAGCAACAGCAGCAGTAATAGAAAATCACTATGTTGATGACTATTTGGACAGTCGAGATACGGAAGAAGAATTGGCAATACTGGCGTCTGATGTACGGAAGATTCAGCAGAATGCAGGCTTTGAGCTACGTAACTGGCGTTCAAACTCGCTGAAGGTGCTGCAGATCATCGGAGAAAGCGCAACAGAAACGAAGAAGGAGTTCAACGCTGACAAAGCAACTCAAGTGGAGCGTGTTCTTGGTATGGCCTGGGTACCGGAGAAAGACTTCTTCATGTACTCCGTCAAGTTACCGGACAATCAGGAACATGCAGGACCATCAAAGTTCACTGCAACGAAGAGAAGCGTCCTGAGGTTCGTGATGAGCGTTTTTGACCCGCTCGGGTTGATAGCGCATTTACTGGTGCACGGTAAGATGATCATACAAGACCTGTGGAGGGCTCAAGTGGGTTGGGATGATACGATTCCAGCGAACATTTTCGAGAACTGGGAACGATGGATCAAGCAGCTTTCCAATCTGAGTGAAATACGTATTCCACGTTGTTATTTTCCCGGATATGATCAGGACAGCTTCAGATCATTGCAACTGCACATATTTGTAGACGCAAGTGAGTTTGCATTCGCTTGTGTTGGCTATTTCCGAATAATTGATCGTGGTCAACCACGATGTGCATTGATAGCCTCAAAGGCCAAAGTGGCTCCACTGAAGCCGCTGTCAGTCCCTAGATTAGAGCTACAAGCGGCCGTTATCGGGAGCCGATTAGCGAAATCCATCGCCGAGAACCACACCCTTCCTGTAAGTCGCAGATTCTTTTGGAGCGACTCTAAAACTGTCCTTTCCTGGATCGCCTCAGACGCTAGAAAGTACAAACAGTATGTAGCCGTACGAATTGGTGAGATTCTGGAAGATACGCAGCCTGAGGAGTGGCACTGGATACCCACCAAACTCAATGTCGCGGACGAGGCCACGAAATGGGGAAAAGGTCCCTCCTGCCAATCGGACAACCGGTGGTTCACAGGACCAAATTTCCTTTTGTTGTCAGAGAATGAGTGGCCCCAGCAGCAGGAACCTACAGTGAGCACCATCGAAGAAATACGAACTGTGCACGTGCATCGAGTGAAGTTTCGGGACCCATGCGTCGAGCCGCATCGGTTCTCCAAGTGGGAACGAATGCTCAGAAGTACGGCATACGCCTTTTCGTTCATGGATCGCTATTTGATCTTCGGCAAACGAGCGGATAAACAAGTGCTGAAGCAAGAGGATCTGGTTCGCGCAGAGAGGGCTCTGTGGCGAATCGCTCAGACGGATTCATACTCCGAGGAGATTTTCATTCTACAGCAAAACAAAAGTGCAGAAGGAAATCCGGCATTGAAACTTGATAGAAGCAGTACAATCAGGCAACTATCACCATTCATAGACGACTTTGGCGTTCTTCGTATAGCAGGTCGAACAGAAGCTTCCCCGTTGGCTGCATATGATGCGAAATTCCCAGTAATCCTGCCGAAAGATCATCGTGTCACCAAGCTTCTAGTTGACTGGTATCACAGACGGTTTGGGCATCAGTGCAATGAGACTGTAGTTAACGAAATCCGTCAACGGTATCACATTTCAACTCTTCGGACGGTGGTGCGCCAAGTAGCAAAACGGTGTCAATGGTGCATCGTGTACAAGGCGCGCCCTGAAGTGCCTAGGATGGCGCCTCTACCGGAAGCACGTGTAACCCCGTTTGTCCGACCATTTTCGCTGGTTGGAATCGATTATTTCGGCCCGTATTTGATAAAGATCGGGCGTGGTCAAGTGAAGCGTTGGGTAGCGCTCTTTACTTGCTTGGTCGTCAGAGCGGTTCATTTGGAAGTTGTCGCATCTCTTTCAGCAGAATCCTGTAAATTCGCTCTGCGCCGGTTCATCGCGCGCCGAGGTGCCCCAACACAAATTTACTCCGATCACGGAACGAATTTTGTAGGGGCTAGCAGAGAGTTGGCTGCTCAAATTGCTACAATGAATCGAGAATTGTCGGAGAGCTTCACCGACGCCAAAACTCGTTGGTTCTTCATCCCACCATCCTCCCCGCACATGGGAGGTGCGTGGGAAAGAATGGTAAGATCTGTGAAAGCAGCTTTGGAGGCAGTTAACTGTTCTCGCACGCCGACAGAAGAAATTTTCCAAACCATTCTGTGTGACGCAGAGTCAATGGTCAACTCCAGACCGTTGACGTATATGCCGCTGGAAACGTCGGATCAGGAGGCCTTGACTCCGAATCATTTTATCCTGCTTAGTTCCAGTGGGGTCAAACAACCGGAGAAACTACCAGCCACGGAGGGTGAAGGACTACGAAATGGCTGGAACTTGTGCCGATATATTCTGGATCAGTTTTGGGTGAGATGGATCCGAGAATATCTTCCCGTCTTGACTCGGAGAACCAAATGGCACGACGAGGTGAAACCCATTCAAGAAGGAGATGTTGTGTTCATCGTGGGGGAGACAACGAGGAATCGATGGCCTCGGGGTAAGGTGATTAACGTCATTCAAGGAAAAGATGGTCGAATACGGCAAGCGGATGTTCAGACTGGAGTTGGTGTTCTACGTCGTCCTGTGGCGAAACTCGCCGTGGTCAATGTTCTTCCGGTAAGTAATCCTGCTGGACCTGAGCAGAATTACGGAGAGGGGGATGTACCGGAGGGCGTTACACCCGTCGAAGCTGCGGCAGAAATACCCACAGGGATGCTGAAAATCTGACGGACAGCTTGTCATCCTTTTGCTCTGATGAAGTAGGTACCGAAGTACAAAAGAAAACAACACGATGAGATTGTTTCCGAAAATCATGTAGTGTGACCGATGAGAGAAATGGTAACAAGTTTAATCGTCAGCCTATGAGTTTAGGAGTTTATACTCGAATTGTTTCCCTGCGCTAATACGTAAATTGTGTGTTGCGATTGAGCTTCAATTATATCGTGAGTCAAATGTTAAAAATAATACACAAAAATTAAATTACACTAAATTATACTCATACAAACATTTTAGGTTAGCTTCCATGCATTCCATACTCTTAAACTAAATGAATTAAACCTAAATTTCTTAAATTTGAATTGAATTCTACAATTACAAACTGTGAGTAAACTTATGACTATGTTTTTTGACTTATGACTAAGAAAATTGTACTTAAAACAGTTAGATCGACTAGAGACAAATATCACAGGACGGTTGTAATGACGTAAGAGAAGTTGACTAGGAGTCACAGATTTGTAAGTATTTGACACCTTCGAACCCAGAACCATAAGCAATAACAATTGTATAATACTTTTAGCTTTAAAGCTCTATCATGAATAAAATGAACTGCTACGAGAGCCGTGATTTCTTGATCTACGTTATGACCCGTGCCTACACATTTAATTAGACTAGTTGAGTCTAGTAAACGACACTGAAGACGGCAGTTGAGGTCGAAATACGCGTATCTGTCAAAGGATACAAACTCTAGTGGAATTAAATGCTACTTATTAAAAGCCAAACTTCGAATTTTCAAGTGCACAAGACAGGATAATCTGACAACAGTTCGCGTTGAAAATCAATCAAATTACTTCCTTGCTGGTGGTGACCAGCAATGGGATAAGTTTTCAACGTGGAGTGCTGTTTGGCTCTCAAGTCTTGTGCTCTTGAAAATTTGAGGTGTGACTTCGTTCTATAATTACCTTAAATGAGGGATTAGTAAAGGTAATATATAAACTTGAAAAGGTATCGAAAATAAGTAGTTTTTAATATTTTTGAGATTTTGATCAAAATTTTATTTTCCAATGTTATATTCATACGGAGGCCGAGTGCATATAATTGACATAGTTAAGTATTGTCTAGTTCAAAAAACACTTATACAAACTTAAAAAAGGGAATGCAACTGCATTTGCATTGTCCAATCTAGTGAAAGCTTCAGCTTATATTGGCAGGACTTCCTTTAAATTTGTTTAAATTCGTCGAGTTTTCCTTCCATTGACGGTATTTTATAGCAAAGAACGAATATTTCTGTAATTATTAACGATATGAATAAAAATACCAATACTAAACTACTTGTTCATCCCAAGAATGATTCAGTATTTATTTATGTATTAAAAAATGTTCGACTGTAATTGAATAAGAATCTCAAGAAGTTGAAAATTCTGTTTTCTAAGTAAAATTAAGGGATAATTCAAAACACATTTATTAGAGAAAATCAAAATATACTATCACCAAATTTTCTAAGAATGCACTTAAAGATATGCTTATTCAAGTAACGGGAAAAGTTTTTGGTTTCACTTGCGCCATTTTGAAATGTTACGCTTGAAAATGTGGGTTAAAAAACTACAAAAACGCTTATATCTTTTCATATGAAAATTTTAGAGATATGACGTCTTCAGAGAAAATGTGTATTTTGCTTATATCTAAAACTCTACAGAACATAGTAGGCCTGAAAAATTGATATTTACGTTAGTATTGAGGAAAAACCCGATTTTTGACCATAAAGTTCTAAAGTGACCTATATCTCTAAAACTATCAGATATAGAAAAAAATGATGTTCTACAAAGTTTTCATATTTTCTATAATCTTCAATATTGTAGAAAATTTTGTCGCGCTATCTTTTGAAATAAAAAAGTTTAAGAGCGAATTTCGAATGCTATGAAATTTGGCGCTTAGGACACTTTTGCGTATAACGCGCCTTGACCAGACAAACAAATGTTTAGAAGACACCAAAACCCTATCTCTTATATTTTGGTGCATTGGTGCTGAACTCATCGAAATGGGCCCGGAGAATCTAGTCATTTTGGGCAACCTAGTGCCTATAAGGCTATAAGGAGGTCCTGTCGAATCAAGATGACAGGACAGCCACAAGAAAAGTGGTTCTACAAATTGGAGTGTGAAAATATCGTAGAAAACAATTAACAACTTTACAGGCTCATTTACGCTTTTATAGTTCCTGGGATAAAAGTTTTCATGTCCCTACAAATTGATTTCACGTGTCCACCACTTTTCCAATGCTGCATGTGACTTACGTCATAATGCGTACAAACATCAACTTGTTTCGCAACAATCAAGACGAAAAACCAAATTTACATCCCATTTTGAATGTTCCCATCTACGTCATAGATCTTCGCTTAAAAACGGCACCCTCTTGACCGATAACGACAGTTACTGGTCGGTGTCGGTGACCTGCTGCTAGTGGGATGAGGAACATAATTAATATAAAAGAAATCAGCCAACCGAACGCAATTTCCCCACCTCCTGAACTGGAAGACACGCTAATGCGGGTGGTCAGTCCTGCAAATCGCCACGTGGTGGATGACGTTCGAGGTGTTGAATTAGGTATCACTCCCTGCTTTCCACGTGGACTTCTATTCCATTTTCTATGTCCCTGCTTATCGCATGACTGGGAAACAAGTCAACAAAATTTCCCGCACTGCCCAAAGCTCACAAGGAACGCCGAAAATCGAGATTGTGACTACGCAAGACACGCCATCAGGTGATTGTCGCTGTATTTAGGTGGTGTGTAGGTATGGGACGGCATATTTTTGTAGCCTAGGACAAATCCAAGCAGTGGGAATTCCTTAAGAAACAGAGAGCCACAAACAAGTAGAAGTAATAATAACAGCACAGCAAGAAGTAAATGTGTAGCACACGAAACGTGATTCACGCCGAATAAACGGGGTCATGGTCTTCGGTCGAGAATGTCGTCCTCTTTGGAACTGGTAAATTTTGCCTTACGCGGTGACATCAGTTTTCATAGTTTACTGGTGTCAAACATGTCATTAATTTGCTGTTTAATGCGTTGTTCGATACGGAAAACATTAAGTGAGACAATGTTCCGTATTCATCATACGGCATAAAAAAAAACACAGAATCAGGAAATGCTTTAAAAATGTCAAAAAAGGAGCTTTCTCTTTAAAATAAAAAAATGTGTTTTAAAACTGTATATAATTGTGGCAACAAAAGAAGCAAGGACTTTTCTTCGGAATGCGTGCCTATTTCCAAGGTTGAAATGGTTGATTTTGATAATTGCATCGAAATGAGTAGTCAATTCGATACTTTAGAAAAAGTAAGAGGTTGTTTCCGAGATACGACCGCCAAATTCACGTTGGATAACGTTAGTGTCTTCTATTTCCTGGCTTGAGACCGTCATAAACCTATGAAAGATTTCTACTGCTAAAAATCCAATCAATTTTCACACTTTTTGTTGTATGTCAATTCTGATCTATTATGGACATTTTGTATTATTTGTTTGGTTCGGTTAACATTTCAACAATAGAACCGGTCGATGGAAGAAGACTTTTGCTCTTGAAACAAATATTCTGGTTGAACGTTAAAGCCACGCACATTTTTGGTTTCCGCTTCCCACTACGGGGCCGTCCATTAATTACGTAAGGGCTTATGGGGTGAGGGGGGGTTTGAGATTTCTTACGCGCCATACAATTTATTTTTTATTTTCATACCAAAAGTCTTATCATGGGGGGAGGGGGGGTTGAAAAATCCCAAAAATTGTCTTACGTAATAAATGGACCGCCCCTACACGGAGCCAAAAATTACGTACGAATTTCATAAGAGAACGCTTGTGAATTGCTTTCTTGACTGGGTTTCCCTCTTTCATGAGATTCTTATAAAACACAAAACGTCCGATATTCACAAGAAATTCTTGTCGTTGTCATTAGAGATCCTTTGAATACCTATCTTTTCTTAAATTCAAAGAGCGATTCTCTAAATACCTTATGGTCCTAAAGAATTACATAATTGAAATCTATGATCCTTCATAAGAGTATCTTATGATATTACACTCATTTGTATTATGAACGCAATGATTGATGGAAGTTCACAAGTTTTTCGAGTGAAATTACTGCGTGTTTTTTTTATAGGAAGTTGACTCTTTTTCACAAGTGTTACTAATCATTGTCATACGCACACTTATGAATCTCTATCGATAGTATTATGCTATTGACATCGCTCCTCGTAATTCATAAGATTTTCTTATGATTTTTTTTTTACGAAATTCTTTCTCCATAAAAGCGTCTCATAAAAGCCAACGATCAATCCGTATGATTACCAAATAGAGTTTCTTATAAAATTATATCTGTTTATGCTATGAGTATCATTTCCTTAGTCTTTTATGGAATATTATAAGATTCTAGAATGAAAAACAAAATACCGTAAAACGGGGTAACTTTGAGAATGCGGGTAACTTTGATAGTGCGAGACCCACAACATACTAAACGAAGTAACGATGTTTCTGTCAATCAGTTAAGCAAAACGAATGCAAAAGTAAAGAGTATTAGTATGACACTTCATGTCAAAGCTATTTTCGTTGGAATCAAGTGCATTTGGGGATTTATATGCAAATATTAAAAAAAATATAAGATTGTAGCATTTTTGCAACGCTTACAAACAATCTGTTTTACGATCACACAGCCATAATGAGTTCGTCACTTATCCTTGACAGCCTAGTTATTGTAGAACATGAATTCAGTCTCAAATCTCTTAGCGAAAACCTATTTTACAAACTGGGACCATTTTTGTAATCGAAGTCAGAAATATCCATATAGCGTTAAACGCCTAGAGGTATGCAACGCCCTATAAATGTTTCGTAATTCATTCAATTTTGTTCGATTTATACTCCATTATCAAAGTTACCCCAAAACAGAAAACCGACTTTCGATCATATGAAAAATAATATATCTATTCAGAATAAACCTTTTGGTAATCTATTAAGTGCAATCGATAGCTAGGATGCCAGTACTTGTTTTAAAAATATAAATTGTAATTCTTTGAAACAGAATGCATAAATATTGAAGTTATCTTCGAAAAAACTATCAATGTTACCCCATTTTACGGTACTTCTTATGTCGTTATTCCATAAGAAAATCTTATTTACTCATACGTTCGATTTCCGCAGTGAATAACATAATATTATCGATAGAGATTCATAAGTGTGCGTATGACTATAATTAGTAACACTTGTGAAAAAGAGTCAACTTCCTATCAAAAACACGTAGGAATTTCATACGAACTTATAATGGAATAAAGACATAAGATGCAGCTAATGAGACACATATCATAAATGTGTTTGAACGTGATTGGTTATATAAGAAAGGGGTCAACATTTTACGATTTTTCAATAGTTTGTTGCTAATAATCAATAGTGTTCTCCGTTTGAATCAATTTGAATAAATTTCCGATCGATTGATGGATAAATATTGAAAATCTATCAATAATTGGCTGAGTTATAAGCGGTCAAAACCTAACAATTTTTCGTCGCATGCTCAATTTTTCGTTTTTTGGAATTGTACCCCCATATGTTGCCGAAGGACGTTATCCAACGTTAAAACACATTTGTTAGAAAATTTTGGCACATGAGTCAAAGAGGCTGACCGTCGTACTTGTTTTCCTGCATTCAGTTTTTCAACATTATTGAAAACAGACAAGAAAACCATGAAAAATGATCAATTTCACCCGAAATTACGGTGCATGTAAATTTCAAACGTCAAAACCTTATAACAGCAAGAAAAATGTGCTTTTCTATGGAAAATAAGACATGCCTCGATATTTACCTATTTATCAATAGTTTAGTCATGAAAATCAATAGTTTTCATTATTGGAATCGATTCGTAGAAAGATTTACGATCGATTGGTGCAAGAATCTCGAAAATCTATACGGGCGTTAGTATGTTATTAACAGTCAAAATCTAACCACTTTTCGTGACGCGAGCGATTTTCGTTTTTCGAAATTGTACCCCAGTATGTTGCCGTAAGACGTTATCCAACGTCAAAAAAAATCGAATCGAAGCTGTCTCTAACCCAGGCTCTTTGATTCATGTAAGGAGACAAAGAGTGCCGCCAATTGTGGTCAGTTGTTAAAAATTTGGAGGTTCAAGATCATTTCTACTGGGTGAAAATCACTAAAAAATCTTGAAGAATATGCAAATCTATGATAAAACTATGATAAAAATAAATAAAGCCAGTTAGAATCTAAATTGTTACTTAGATTGGACTCACTCATCTTCGTTGCATTCCGTGATCGTAATCGGTCCTCTTGTTGTCGTTTCGATTTGGACCTTCTGACCCTGGAATTACTACGACTAGCAGCTGCAATTGTTTCCAGTGGATTTGGCCTTTCTGCATCTCCGTCACAATGCTTCTGTTTACGAGATTTTCTGGTTCTTTCAACGGTCACAAAACTGTCGCCGCCATCATCGGAGCTAGATTTGTTGCTCACTGTGCGAGGTCTCTCCCTAACCTTGCATTTGATTGTGCCATATTTTCCGAGAACAAGCGAAACTTCCAGGTCGGTTATCTCGGGTGGAAAATCGAAGATCCTCACGTACCGAATGCATCCTCCTGTAACCGTCATTCGTATTTCTACAGTTATTCCGTTGGAATACCGGAACGTGTAAGGATGGGGATTCTGTAGAAGAGCCTCTTTCATCGCTGCATCTAATTTGAACTTGATACAGATTACTCATTCATCAGAAATTTGTAGCTTGACTCCATGGTTTTCTTATCGGCATCAAACGCTTTTACAAAGCGAACAATCTCCACCAGGGTGGGCCCTGCAGTGCAGTTTCTGGGAACTGGAATACCAGCGTGTTTTTAACTACTCAATTCGACATCCTTCCTTTGGCTTTTTACCGGTTAGCCAGTTACGACTTAGAAAGCAGGTAAAATCTTTTTTTTGCATTCAATTCATGTTTATTTTTGTCAGATTTTACCTAGTAACAGTTTTTACATCTTAAGTGGTTGACCTTCAGGTCCTTTAGCTTTGTTTGCAATGGTTGTTTTTGATGCATTTATGAATTGGTTTTACCCTAGTGTTATTGCTCGGCCTTATAGGCTCTGGTAGTTTAAAGAAAAATTTGTTAACCTAACTACTGTTTACAAGGCTACTAATAAAAATTTGATAACCTAGGGGGGAACGAGGTCCCGGATGATCTGCTGGCCAGATTGTTGACAACGAGCTCTATACATATCGATCGAGTCACCAAAGCGCTCCACAAGTGTTTTCATCTCGGCCAGACCTCGGATTTCCTCATTCTCGGAGGAATTTATTCTGGGTCCTCTGGAGCCTCAGATGGTGGGTTTTGGCGCAACTCTCCCAGATTGGTACGCCATATTCAATGACCGAAAGAATGACCTGCTTGTGATCAGAGCAAGCTTGTTCTTCATAGACAAGGTTGACTTTCGGTTGACCAGTGGCTAAAGTGCTTTACTTAATCAAGATGTTGCATTTGGTGACCGTTTTGTCAACCTGTTGTTTGAAGAGAAGCTTGCTGTCTAGCCTTAAATCAAGGTAGTCGGCTACATCAGACCATTCCACCGTTGATCCATCGAGGTTGATTATACAATCCTCAGCCGAAACAAGTCTGGGTGATTTGGAATAGGGGAAGAGGATGACCTGGGTCTTCGCCGAGTTGATACAGATCATCCAGCTGTTTAAGTAATCTGACAAGACATTCAGGCCTCTCCGGAATCGAGATGTTAACGCTCTCGTGTATATGCCGCTGTAGACGACTGAGGTGTCGTCAGCGAACAGTGATAGAGAGCCGCCTTCAGGAAGCTGAGGCATGTCCGAGGTTGTATAGTAGGGGACCTAAAATACTTCCCTGTGGCACACTTGCGGAGATGTTGAGTGGGTCTGAGTTGACTCCATTGAGGGAAACCCTGAACGTCCTGTCAAACAGATAATTTTTGATGATTTTCACCAAATAGGTGGAAAGATTGTATCGGTGCAGCTTGTACACCAGGCCGTCATGCCTGACGTTGTCCAATGCTTTTTCAACATCGAGCAACGCCATGGCGGAGGATTTGGCGTGGGACTTGTTCCGCCTGAGAATGTTGGTTACTCGAGTCAGTTGGTGCACGGCTGAACGACCGCGTCGAAAGCCAAACTTCACTAAGGGTGGTTTCCATACAGACTGGCGGCCAAAAATATTTTTCCCATCTCATGTCTTATTCATGAGTTCTGTGATACAAATTTTATGTTTTATTTTCAAAAACAAGTTTTCGAGACTAACTTTTGAATAGGGCCTATACTGCCCATAACTGCATATCAGTCACATTTGACATTTTTGACAATTTCGAGTTAAAAC
This sequence comes from Aedes aegypti, assembly GCF_002204515.2. Classification (NCBI taxonomy): domain Eukaryota; kingdom Metazoa; phylum Arthropoda; class Insecta; order Diptera; family Culicidae; genus Aedes; species Aedes aegypti. The sequence goes on from NC_035108.1 coordinate 347,516,426, forward strand.
CGTGGAGAGTCAATAAATGATATATACTTTCGATCTACTTACTAAAATCTGTGATTTCGTTCTAGAAAATTCGAAAAAAAAATACCAAGTTGTTTCTGTCTCAAATAAGCACGTTTGAGTTCCTGGTATTTTTTTTAGAAATTTTAGTTTCTTCCCATACCGCCATAAAATGCACACTTGGTGTTCAATTTACTCAATGCCTACTTCTGTCGAATGTTACAGATATGCAGTTATGGGCAGTATAGCGAAATAATAAATTTTGTTACTAATGATGCATATAAGTCATTTATGCGATTAACGTTGTGCAAACCATTATAAATGTTAGAACTAACGTAGAAATGATGATACACACTTAAATTATTTTACGGATTCCTGTAAAAATCTCAACAGCTGAACAGTTCGGTGAAATAAATTAACGGAGTACGGTAAATTTTTACAGTATTCGGTGAAAAATCACCGGAATCCGTAAAATTTCGACGAAATTACGATGTTTTATTTCACCGAACTGTTCAGCTGTTGAGATTACGGTGAAATTCACCGTAAGAGCTTAGTGTGTATACATGATTTAGCGATGTTCAGTGGGTGTGTAAATTGTATCCAGCACATGAATAATTTCTCTAGAATCTAAAAATTCGTGGAATGGTCAATATTCAATATAAATATAGATGTACATACATTGTTATATAATTATATTGTTTTTTTTCATGTTCTTCAATGTTAATTTATTATTCGTGTTAATTTATTGTTCATGTAATTATACATTATTTGATTGTCAAAATTAACAAATTCAATAGTTCACTTAAATATATGCGATATTCAATATCACAGTTCACAATGAAATGCACCTGTCCAAAACCGCATACAAAACTTGCATACAAGTCGCCTTCTACTAATACTGTATCAAATAAAAGTCCCTGTCGCCTTACAAACTGTTCCGACAGAGCGACCATCACCAATTTCTATTAGCGTGGACAGGCCACGTGTGAAGCCCCCGACGATCCCCATCGTCGTCAACTGCGTCATCCGTCATCGACGCATGTAATTTCCAGCGTGCGACACTTCATCAAGAGTTATTCCAAAAAGTCGCAGTTCGTTGCTGTATTTGGGGTGGCTGTCGCAATACCACCATCGTCGATGCGCTAAATCCGGAATTCTGCTTTGCCGTCGCATTTTTCGTCCGACACTTCTGCTTTGCCGGCGCATTACTCACCGTCGCTTCTGCTTTGCCGTCGGCATTCATCGCAGCTAAAGGAGTCCGTTAGTAACAACCAGAAACAAACTAAACATGCGCATGCGTTAAACTCCACACAACTAACCGAGCTCGGGAAGATGAAAGTGATCGTTGAACAGCGATAGAAGCAGGATAGAAAAACCGCACACACATTAGGGAAAGTAGGAAGAAGAATGACGAGGAAAGGAACACACAATTCTGAATAAAAACCTAGGTTATCAAATTTGAAACAATTTCTAAATGTTTTTGCTGTTCTCAACCAAATTATATATTTTTGTAATATGTTAGTGCTTTCCCTGTAACAGTTTTTGGTCTTCGAGATTTCTCACGTTTCGCGTCGTTCTACCTGTTTCTTTTTCTGTTTTTTGTACGCCAGGATAGACTGCCTGGGAAATCGGTCTCTCCACTCACGTGTCTGAAGCGGACTGGGAAATTTGAATGGGTGAGATCTTCCAGTCATGATATTTGTGAGTGGTGTCTTTTTGTGTCGGTAGAACGACGGTCAGCATCAACTATTTTTTGAGAATCGCTTAAGGCGACCTCTATAACTGAGAAATCTCGATCCACTATACCCTTTGAGTTTTCTGTATCGTTTCCTAAATTGCTATTTTTACTCTTATAAAACAAACCCGCCCTGAGGTTGGGTTTCTTGCCGGGCAAACATAACTCGACAGACGGTCCTCTTCGGAGGTGGCGCTAAAGCCGTCTGTTTTTTGAGCCAGGGAACGAAACAGGAGACGGAAAACCTTTAGCCGTATTTTACGTGCTACAATAGTGTAAAAATTCAAAACGCCCTAAGTTAAAAAAGTGCAAATTTGTGCAGTTAAATTCTTCACGATCTTTAAGTTTACAACTCAAAGTACCCTTGGAAATAAGTTTTAACCTGGGACAACTTGGGACAAAAAAGTATGGGATGTGTAAAGATTCGATATGAAATCAGTGCACTCCCCGCATTTTTCCGACCTAAGGTATGAATTTTTATGTAATTTTATTCTTCTAAGATAGCTTTTTCAATAAGCTTTCGGACAGTGTATAAAGATCTGTATAAAATATTACGATTATGCAGTATATTGGATTCAATGTGTACCTAGTGTTTGCACTGAATTATTCATTTTTCTTAAAAACTCTCACTTTGACATACTGTATCAATCAAAATATAAAAGATCTTGTCCTGATATTCCAGGAATATCTTAATAGAAGTGTTTACTATGGAATGATGTACAAGAAAAACTTATCAGAACAAGTCATTTTTCGATTATTGGCCACCTGATCGCCCATAGTCAACTGTTCCTCGAGTAAGATATTGCTTTGATCGGCTGTCGAAAGCAGCCGTCTGTTGATCGCTTTTTCAAAAAGCTTTCTTAATAATAATTAAGAGTAGGCTGATGGGTCGATAGCTTTTGGAGGAGGAAGATCCTTCCCAGGTTTCCTGTAGGGGATGACTTTTGCTGACTTCCACGACGAAGGGAAGTAGCTAAGTCGGAGGCACTGATTGAAAATCAGTGCCAGATGATGATAGAACTGGAGAGTCAATTGCTTGAGCTCTAAGTTCAGGATGTTGTCGAAACCTGGGACCTTCATGTTTTTAGATGTTTTGACGAACCAATGACATTTGGTCGAAAGACATTTAGTCGAATGACATTTGTTTAATGACGTTTGGTCGAAAGTACATTTGGTCGAACGGACATTTCGTCGAATGGACATTTGATCGAAAAGGTTTAGTTGCAACAGAAAGCATATGATATTTTTTTCGAACCAACATTTCGTGGAGAGGATGGTGGTCGAATCTAAATAGTATGGAAATAAAGTATAACATTTCGTCTGACTATCGTCGAGAGTAGCATTTTGTCGTCAATACAGTAGTGATTGAAATTTTACCAACAATCTCTATGCGATTAGCAAAATTTTGTTATCCAAGTTAATGGACGCTCTCCCAAAATATTAACTGTCACGCTACTGTGAGAAAAAAAAACCCCCGTAGACGACGGTGACCCCAAAACAGCGTTACACGGACTTTTCGAAAAATCATAACTTCACAAATATTTGTCCAAATGCTGAAAGTTTTTCACTAAACATTGTGGTCAAACGCTTATAGAAAAATAACACACATGGTCGTAGCAGGGTAGACGGTCCGTGAGGGGCTGAGCAAAGATGGTCAAACTCAGAAAAAAACAGCGTTACAATGGTTCAGAGCTCATATCTCAGCCATCAGACAACAACATTATAATTTTATTTTACCGTTGGAAACATTCAAGACCAGCATTGCAGGGAAAAATAGCAAACATAGCCGTAGCAAGGCAAATAGAGATCGGGGGGCTTCTATTTGGAATGTTTACCAAATCTATGAAAAAATATTGCAGTGCCGCTATGCAATCAATTTTCGATTTTGTTTCAGAAATCGACACTTGTAGTGCAGATATTCAAATGAAAAATATTTAACAGGGTCGTAGCGTGGAAATACAGGAATAAGGGGCTGTCATTTAAAATATGCCCAAAAACTTTAAAAATTCATAACTTTATAATGAGCAAACCGATTTTCGATTTTCTTTCACCATTTGAATGCCTGCAGTTGTGTCTTTCAGAGAAGAAAAAGTAAGAGGTTGTTTCCGAGATACGACCGCCAAATTCACGTTGGATAACGTTAGTGTCTTCTATTTCCTGGCTTGAGACCGTCATAAACCTATGAAAGATTTCTACTGCTAAAAATCCAATCAATTTTCACACTTTTTGTTGTATGTCAATTCTGATCTATTATGGACATTTTGTATTATTTGTTTGGTTCGGTTAACATTTCAACAATAGAACCGGTCGATGGAAGAAGACTTTTGCTCTTGAAACAAATATTCTGGTTGAACGTTAAACCCACGCACATTTTTGGTTTCCGCTTCCCACTACGGGGCCGTCCATTAATTACGTAAGGGCTTATGGGGTGAGGGGGGGTTTGAGATTTCTTACGCGCCATACAATTTATTTTTTATTTTCATACCAAAAGTCTTATCATGGGGGGAGGGGGGGTTGAAAAATCCCAAAAATTGTCTTACGTAATAAATGGACCGCCCCTACACGGAGCCAAAAATTACGTACGAATTTCATAAGAGAACGCTTGTGAATTGCTTTCTTGACTGGGTTTCCCTCTTTCATGAGATTCTTATAAAACACAAAACGTCCGATATTCACAAGAAATTCTTGTCGTTGTCATTAGAGATCCTTTGAATACCTATCTTTTCTTAAATTCAAAGAGCGATTCTCTAAATACCTTATGGTCCTAAAGAATTACATAATTGAAATCTATGATCCTTCATAAGAGTATCTTATGATATTACACTCATTTGTATTATGAACGCAATGATTGATGGAAGTTCACAAGTTTTTCGAGTGAAATTACTGCGTGTTTTTTTTATAGGAAGTTGACTCTTTTTCACAAGTGTTACTAATCATTGTCATACGCACACTTATGAATCTCTATCGATAGTATTATGCTATTGACATCGCTCCTCGTAATTCATAAGATTTTCTTATGATTTTTTTTTACGAAATTCTTTCTCCATAAAAGCGTCTCATAAAAGCCAACGATCAATCCGTATGATTACCAAATAGAGTTTCTTATAAAATTATATCTGTTTATGCTATGAGTATCATTTCCTTAGTCTTTTATGGAATATTATAAGATTCTAGAATGAAAAACAAAATACCGTAAAACGGGGTAACTTTGAGAATGCGGGTAACTTTGATAGTGCGAGACCCACAACATACTAAACGAAGTAACGATGTTTCTGTCAATCAGTTAAGCAAAACGAATGCAAAAGTAAAGAGTATTAGTATGACACTTCATGTCAAAGCTATTTTCGTTGGAATCAAGTGCATTTGGGGATTTATATGCAAATATTAAAAAAAATATAAGATTGTAGCATTTTTGCAACGCTTACAAACAATCTGTTTTACGATCACACAGCCATAATGAGTTCGTCACTTATCCTTGACAGCCTAGTTATTGTAGAACATGAATTCAGTCTCAAATCTCTTAGCGAAAACCTATTTTACAAACTGGGACCATTTTTGTAATCGAAGTCAGAAATATCCATATAGCGTTAAACGCCTAGAGGTATGCAACGCCCTATAAATGTTTCGTAATTCATTCAATTTTGTTCGATTTATACTCCATTATCAAAGTTACCCCAAAACAGAAAACCGACTTTCGATCATATGAAAAATAATATATCTATTCAGAATAAACCTTTTGGTAATCTATTAAGTGCAATCGATAGCTAGGATGCCAGTACTTGTTTTAAAAATATAAATTGTAATTCTTTGAAACAGAATGCATAAATATTGAAGTTATCTTCGAAAAAACTATCAATGTTACCCCATTTTACGGTACTTCTTATGTCGTTATTCCATAAGAAAATCTTATTTACTCATACGTTCGATTTCCGCAGTGAATAACATAATATTATCGATAGAGATTCATAAGTGTGCGTATGACTATAATTAGTAACACTTGTGAAAAAGAGTCAACTTCCTATCAAAAACACGTAGGAATTTCATACGAACTTATAATGGAATAAAGACATAAGATGCAGCTAATGAGACACATATCATAAATGTGTTTGAACGTGATTGGTTATATAAGAAAGGGGTCAACATTTTACGATTTTTCAATAGTTTGTTGCTAATAATCAATAGTGTTCTCCGTTTGAATCAATTTGAATAAATTTCCGATCGATTGATGGATAAATATTGAAAATCTATCAATAATTGGCTGAGTTATAAGCGGTCAAAACCTAACAATTTTTCGTCGCATGCTCAATTTTTCGTTTTTTGGAATTGTACCCCCATATGTTGCCGAAGGACGTTATCCAACGTTAAAACACATTTGTTAGAAAATTTTGGCACATGAGTCAAAGAGGCTGACCGTCGTACTTGTTTTCCTGCATTCAGTTTTTCAACATTATTGAAAACAGACAAGAAAACCATGAAAAATGATCAATTTCACCCGAAATTACGGTGCATGTAAATTTCAAACGTCAAAACCTTATAACAGCAAGAAAAATGTGCTTTTCTATGGAAAATAAGACATGCCTCGATATTTACCTATTTATCAATAGTTTAGTCATGAAAATCAATAGTTTTCATTATTGGAATCGATTCGTAGAAAGATTTACGATCGATTGGTGCAAGAATCTCGAAAATCTATACGGGCGTTAGTATGTTATTAACAGTCAAAATCTAACCACTTTTCGTGACGCGAGCGATTTTCGTTTTTCGAAATTGTACCCCAGTATGTTGCCGTAAGACGTTATCCAACGTCAAAAATATTACACATAGAGGTAGCAAGATATAAGGTTTTTAAGGGGTATCCCCTATTTAATTGTCCAGTTTGCCTGTAAATTGAAATTCATAGCTATGACATATAGTTTTTTCTGCATATCGTTGATTGTCGAAATGAACTTGAAAAATTTTAATGAAGATATATATTTTTGAAAACACTTAAAATTTATTTTACCTAAAATATAGCGGAAAAACTTTTTTTTAACTTGATTGCCTGTAGCTCAAAATAAAAAGCAATTATATGTACGTTTTTCACAATTAAAATAATTGCACAAGTCAAGTGAAGATGTTTGAATAAGAGAAGAAACTTCTGATTACACTCAAAATTTATTTTACCAAAGAAACTGCTAAAAACTCAATTTCATGAGTATGTCTGCCTGTAGATCGAAATCCAAAGCAATGGCATATAGATTTCTCGACATGAACTTGCTTGTGGAAGCAAAGTAAACATTTTTGAGTAGAAATAGACATTTTCTGATAACATTTCAAATTTGTTTAACCTAAGAATCTACGAGAAACCCTATTGCATGAGCTTGTTTACCTGTAAATCTGAATTCAAAGAGATGGGTCATAGCTTTTTCGGAAAACAATGTTATAGATAATTTATAGAAGTTAGGTTAGCATGTTTGAGTAGAAATAGATATTCCTAAATACACTAAAAATGTATTTTACCCAAGAAACTTCGTGAAACCCTGTTAACTGAATATATACGATTGTAAATAAAAATTCAAATCGATAGTTTTTATGTTTTCCAACTTGAGATTGATTTTAGAAGTCAAGTTTACATGTTTGGGGAGTAATACAATTTTTTGATTACACCCAAAATTTATTTTACCCAAAAAAACTACGCAAAACCAAATTCAATAGATATTTATGCTTGTAAAAAATATTCAGAGCAATAATATTTCATTTTTTTCAACATCAAATTGATTGTAGAAGTGTTATTACCATGTTTGAGTAGAAATAGACATTTCTGATTTCATTCCAAATTTATTTTGCCAAAGAAACTACGTAAAACCCTGTTTAATAAACATATACGCTTGTAAATTAAAATTCAAACCGGTAGTACATTGTTTTCAAACATAAAATTTATTTGAGAAGTCAAGTTAATATGTTTGAGGAGTAAAACTATTTTTGGATTACTCTTAAAATTTATTTTAACAAAAAAAAATACATATATGCTTATAAGAAACTATTAAAAGCAATAATGTTTTGTTTTTTCAACACCAAATTGATTGTAGAAGTTAATCTATCATGTTTAGGAACTATTGGAAATTTTTCATTACACTCAAAATTTAGTTCACATAAGAATCTAAGTAAACCCAGTTATCATGATTCTGTTTTCTTGTGAATCAAAATTTAAAGCGATGACATTTAATATTTACGTTATGAATTTACTTAAAGAAGTTTTACTTACATATAATGCTTGATTACACTTAAAGTTTATTATACTTTAAAAACTATGAAAAATATCATATTTCAAATTGTACTTCTCTAAACAAAATCTAAGGCGATGATATGTACTTTTTTGACAATAAATTGATTTTACAAGTCAAGTTAACATTAATGAGTGGAAATATAAATTTTTCATTACACTCAAAATTAGAAAGTTATTCAAGCAGTTTCTTACGTAATATAAGAAACTGCTAAAAACCTTATTTCATGAGACTGTTTGCATGTGAATCGAAATCCAAAGCAATGACAAGTAGTTTTTTTGGCATTAACTTGCTTATAAAAGTAAAGCGAACACTTCCAATTTATTTAGCCTAAGTAACTACGGGAAACTCTATTTCATGAGCTTGTTTGAGTGTAACTCTAAATTCAAAGCGATGACACTTGGCATTTTCAGAATGAATTTGCTTATAGAAGTTACGTTGACATATTTGAGTAAAAAAAGAATTACACTCACCATGTATTTCACCAAATAAACTACGTAAAACCCTTTAAATAAACATATATGCTTGTAGATTAAAATTCAAATCGATTTCATGTTATTTTTTTAACGAAAAATTGATTTTAGAAGTGCAGTAAACAGGTTTGAGAAGTTATACCATTTTTTTGAATAAACTCAAAATTTATTTTACCCAAAAACTACGTAAAACTAAGTACAATGCATATTTATGATTGCGAAGAAATATTCAAAGAAATATTTTTTTGTTTTAACATAAAATTGATCGCAGGAGTTAAGTAAACATGTTTGAGAAGTAATGGAAATTTTTGTTTGCACTCAAAATTTATTTCACCTTAGTATCTAAGAATACCCCTCTATCAATACCCTATTTTCCTTTGAATAAAAATTCAAAACGAAAGCATTTTTTTTTATGTTATTACTATATTACTATATTTTAGTTAAAATCATATTTTTTACCACACTCAAAATTTATTATACTTTAAAAACTATGAAAATCCCATTTTGTTTTCAAGTTAAGGTTCAAAATCTGGGATTTTTTTTTTGGTTCTAAGTCAAATAATTTTTAAGTGTAATTTCCTCGTTCTTGTTAACTAAACTGCAGTGAAGAAATTTATGTCGGAAAAAAATGATGTCATCTCTTTGAATTGTGCTTTACACTCAAACAGGCTCGTGCAGCAGGGTTATTCATATTTTCTTAGGTGAAATAAATTTTGAGTGTAACCAAACATTTATATTTCCTATTTAACATGTTAAGTTAACCTCTACACTAAATTTTATGCTGGAAAATCAACATATCATCGCCTTAAATATATCTTCACAGGCAGAAATGTTTATTTAACATGTTCTACAAAGTTTCTAATGTAAAATAAAATTTGAGTATAAATAAAAATTTCTATTACATCTCAAACATGTTTACTTGACTTCGATCAACAATTTTATGCTTAAAAACATAACATACTATCTCTTTGAATTGTCATTTAAAGGCATATATGTTTATGAAGCAGGATTTTACGTAGTTTCTTGGGTAAAACACATTTTTAGTGTAATCAGAAATGTCGATTTCTACTCAAACATGTTAACCTAACTTCTATAGGCAAAATTATTTCGAAAAAGCTACGAGTTATCACTTTGAATTTATATTTACAGGCAAACAAGCTCATGAAATAGGGTTTCTTGTAGTTACTTAGGCTGAATAAATTTGAAGTGTTATCAGAAAATGTCTATTTCTTCTAAAAAATGTTCACTTAACTTCTATCAGCAAGTTCATGTTGAAAAAATACATGTCATTGCTTTGGATTTCGATTAGCAGGCACACATACTTATTAAATTGAGTTGAAGTAGCCCGTCATTCGTTTTGGCAATAATGATGACTTTTCAGCTTGCATTTCAAAGTGATAAAACTCAGTCTTGATAGTTTATATAGACTTGAAAAAGTATCACTGTACGCGCTAACATGCATAGAGTATGCTGATACTTTTTCAGACGTGTCAGTGCAAAACCAACTGATTTTCTTTGATTTGAAATCGTGAGGTGAATTAGCAACAATCATCAACGGCGCGTACAAATTCTAATGACGGCCTACTTCGCCTTAAAGCAGTTTCTTTGGTAAAATAAATTTTGTGTGTAATCAGAAGCTTCTTTACTTATTCAAACATCTTCACTTGACTCGTGCAATTAATTTAATGGCGAAAAAAGTACATGCCACTGCTTTGAATTTTAAGCTCCAGGTTAAAAAAGGGTTTTCTGCAGTTTTTTAGGTAAAATAAATTTTTAGTGTTTACAAAAATGTATATCTTTACTAAAATTTATCAAGTTCACAACGACATGGAGAAAAAATTACATTTCATAGCTATGAATTTTGATTTACAGGCAAACGGGACCAAGAAATAGGACATACCCCTTAAAAACCTTATATCTTGCTACGACTATGTGTAATATTATTTTTCTCTGAAAGGCACAACTATATGCATCCAAATGGTGAAAGAAGATCGAAAATCGGTTTGCTCATTATAAAGTTATGAATTTTTGAAGTTTTTGGGCATTTTTTTAATGGAAGCCCCTTATTACTGTTTTTCCTAGCTACGAACATGTTGAGTATTTTTCATTTGAAGATCTGCACTGGAAGTGTTGAATTCTGAAACAAAATCGAAAATTGATTGCATAGTGGCACTGAAATATTTTTTTATAGGTTTGGTAAACATTTCAGATAGGAGTCTCTCATTCTTCATTTGCCTTGCTACGACTATGTTTGATATTTTTCCCTGCAATGCTGGTCTTGAATATTTCCAGCGGTGAAATAAAATTATAATATTTTTGCCTGATGGCTGAGATTTGAGCTCTCAACCATTGTAACGCTGTTTTTTAAGGAAGACATATTTTCACACCCCCCCTTAAAACTCTTTGTTCCTTGCTACGACTATGTAGTATATTTTTATTTATCAGTTGAAGAGTCAAGCTTCATGACTGTGAAAGAAGATTTGAAATCGAATGACTAGTTTGAGAGTAATGGCTGTTTAAAATTCTGTGTAACGCTAATTTTTAGCACCGTTTAGTGACAGTTAATCAACCTCTTGCGTTTCTGCAATTCAAGATAAACTGAATTTAAGGCGAAGTAGGCCGTCATTGAAATTTGTACGCGTCGTTAATGATTGTTGCTAATTCATCTCACGATTTCGAATCAAAGAAAATCAGTTGGTTTTGCACTGACATAGCTGAAAAAGTATCAGCATACTTTATGCATGTTAGCGCGTACAGTGATTCTTTTTCAAGTCAATATAAACTATCAAGACTGAGTTTTATCACTTTGAAATGCATGCTGAAAAGTCATCATTGTTGCCAAAACGAATGACGGGCTACTTAGCCTTAAATGGAAGCAAGCCAATTTTTGTCATCTCAGTCAACTTGTCTTCCCTTACTTGACACATAGAATTAGCACAGTTTTCAAGGCTTCTAATACACACACTGTTATTCACCCGAGGTCATCAACACTGTCAACAGAGCCATATATTTGCCTGAGGAATGTTCTTAAGCTGGAATTCACAATAAGCTAAATTACCATAAGCAGAATTACATACACCTAACATTTACTTCGCCGTAAAGGTTTTCCACAAAGAATTTTTTCCGTCCGCTTTATTTCTGATTCCCGCATTCAAAAATTGTACCCACGTCCGTAAGCTGCAAGACCCGGAATTCAAAAAAAGATCCCGAGCACACTTTCCGAATGCTTCCATCAGATGGAAATCAGCAGTTCATTACGAAGAACGATGATATTTCAAAAGAATAATATATAATAAAAACATTATGCACACTTGTTGAGCAGTTTTTCAAAGAATGATGATATTTCCAAAGAATAATAAACTCACTAGAGCTTAATATTTCAGTCAGTGTACAAAACAAAAACTCTTGTAAAAAGTTTATTTGAATAATCTAAAAATAAATCTACATAAAATGTCCCATTTTTATTCAACAACAGCTAATGATTCAGATCATTCAAGAGAATACGTTATCTCACTAACATTGTTTTATCCATTTTATGAACATTTAGAAAACAATATCCAATTTTACCAAATGATCTTTCAATAAACTATTTCAAAATAAGATTTCATTCAAATTACCGTTAAACTAAACTTCATTCGACCAAAATAAATGTTCCAAAATAATTCGACCAAATGTCCATTCGACCAACTATCCTTTCGACCAAATGTACTTTCGACCAAACGTCATTCTACCAAATGTCATTCGACGAAATGTCCTAAAGCCGTTTTGACATAGGCCAGCAATTCGTTAGCAGTGATCTCCAACTCCTCCGAGAAGTCGTAGGGAGATCGGTATAGGTTAACTGCATGTTCGGAGACAGCAGCTTCGTGTGGGCTAAGCAGGTAGAAACAAAGTGGATTCACCATGAATAGCTGATTCTGAGTGCAGTGGTTAAACAAAAAAGAATTTCGCTCCGAAAACTGATCATCTATTGCAGGGGTTCTCAACCGGTGGTCCGCGGACCCCTAGGGGGCCGGGAAGAGCTTTCAGGGGATCCGCGAATCCATTGAGAGCAAGTGCCGTTTCTCCTGATTGGTGTTAAATGTGAGGAATCTTAAATCCGATTTGGTTTAAGAAAAACATTAGAACCGAGTTTCAAATTTTTGATCTGGTAAGTATTTTTAAAGTTTAACCTATTTTATTTTTGTTTTTTCAACTGTGAAAGTACCAGGAAATACCTTCAATGTGATCCTGTCAGTTATGGATTGCACATCAACTATAATTACTCAATATCCGTTCAAATCTATCCAGTGAGATCTTAAAAATTAAAAACAATGAATTCTAGGAGATACCCATTTGAAAATTTCTGGAATATTTGTGGCATAATCCTTGGTAGGTTTCGCCAACTCACTGACAAGATCCAAGGTTTTCGGAGATTTCCCGACTTTTTTTTTGTTAATTCTTTCAACGGCAGATAGTAGGTTTTTAAAGAACTCACGAAATCTGCAGTTAACTCCTGGGAATGATGGCACAAATCTCCCAACTGGTGGGGAACGTGCCTTTGGAGCCGGCCTTCTGATAACTCCTGGGAATATTTTTGACGATTTATTAACGGAATTAGGAATGTTTGCAAGTGTTTTATTCTTTTCGCTTCTGATTCACTTCGTAGTTTCTTTTAAATTGCTGAGCTCATATTTGGTCGCAAAATTTGTTGTTTTCAAGCGCTTCTTATTGCCAAGTTTCAGATGATTCGGCCGAGAAAATTCCTCCCGTCAAAGTTGATACGGGAAATGTCAAAGTTCTTTATTTTATTCTGAACCATACATAAATGGGGCTTTCAGTTGTTCCTATTTGACCTGCATGAATTGATTACTTTTGTCAAGAACCTTTATGGAAGTTCCTTGTCGTATTATTGGAAAAATACTAGGTACATTCCTGACTCAATTCTTAGTGGACTCTTCCGAAAGATCACAGCAGGATTCTTCCATACGATTTCTTAAGTTCAGTTGTGGATTACAGGCATGATTTGTAGGAGTGCCTGCCCATTACATCAGATAACATTTCAATATTCGTATTGTGTATTTTGTACAACACAGTTGAAAAAACCTCTCTTTTTGTTCTCAGCAACAACGTGGTGCTTCTGGCAATGGTCAACCGCGTGACGACCGGAAAAATAAATCATTTTGACAGATTTGTTTTTTTTTTTACATTAACATTGGTTTTAAGAACATCCATCTTTAGGGGTCCTCTAGATGTTTGTAAAGGTTCAAAGGGGGTCGCGGCTCCGAAAAGGTTGAGAACCACTGATCTATTGGAATGTTAATAATAGCTTAATTCAGTTTCAACAAAATAAGGATTGTTGTGTTGCTCAACACGGAAAACCTATACATCTATATGAATAAAAATGGAGTGTTGTTTGTATGTCACGAAATGACATGCGAATGGGCTACCAGATTTTGACAATACTTTCTCTGAAGTGTTCGTGAACTATTCCGACGTGTTTGTTTGTATAAAAAGTTCAGAATATTCACCGAAAACGTCATAAATACAAAAGCGAACAGATCATGATCTTTTGTATGGTAGGTATCAAAGCGATTTTCAATAGCACAGCGTAACAAAAACATTTTTGTTTTTAATTAAGAATCGTGGTTTACGGCTTACCAGCCGAGTGGAAGTTTAACAACTACCGAAAAGCTAAACATTACATATAATTTGCAATTGGATTAGATGGACAAATTGATGTGAAGATTTGCGAAAAAGTTACACGTCTTCTCTGTGAGAATCGAACTCACAACTCCCCGATCTCTAGTTGGGGCGCGTTACCACTACGCCATGAGAGGACTCATGAATGCAGAAGTTAACCTGAATTCGATTTCAGCTCAATAATCACGTGGTCCTTTTTCGCAAGTGCACGCAAGTGCACAAAGTGCACGACGCGACCCATTGGAAGCCCACACAATAGAAACCTCAGCCAGCGCAGTTGCTGGCTAGTGTAGTGTGCTATTCCTATACCTAAAAAACAATGCGCTCTCGGGCTAGGCATTGGATTTATATAGAAAGCGTTGTGTTTGGATGGGCGTCTAATTCTTCCGAAAGAGGTGCACTCTGCGAAAAAGGACCACGTGCTTATTGAGCTGAAATCGAATTCAGGTTAACTTCTGCGTTCATGAGTCCTCTCATGGCGTAGTGGTAACGCGCCTCAACTAGAGATCGGGGAGTCGTGAGTTCGATTCTCACTGATGAAGACGTGTAACTTTTTCGCAAATCTTCACATCAATTTGTCCATCTAATCCAATTGCAAATTATATGTAATGTTTAGCTTTTCGGAAGTTGTTAAACATTTTTGTGTTTCTAAAGGATCAAATTATGTGTCTCTCGAAGATTTGGGGTAGCTGAATCTGATGCCATTCTCAGATATGTTAAAGCACGTCACAATTTTTAGCTACAGATCGCCAAAGTTGTATAAAACACCCATGTTTACCTAAAATTTAAAGTATGATTTAACAAACTTGTTTGCGATCTAATTTACCGTGCATGCATAATAGGACTTAAACTTTCATTTTAGATATAATTTGGTTGAAATTACCTGATTAAATTTAGATTAAACCGATTTTTTTTCTAACATGCTTGCTGTCTTCATACAAAATCTTCGTATCTCTTATATGGAATAATACAATACTTTTTCAAACCTCCAAAAAATAAATTTTCTGCATCGAAAACATTATAAATTTTGTGGATAAGTATTGTTATACACATTAAGTTTGATTTCTGTGAATAAAGCAAATGAATTACCTCCCAAGTAACAATTTTAGTTTTACGAATTACTTCCAGGCTGCTATAAATAAACGCCTATAAAACCATGGTCAAGGCACTGTTGTCTTCATCGCATCCCCCAAAACCTCTTGTAGATTAGAACGTGACTAGTTGGCCCACTCTGAAAGAGGCTATGAAGTGTATAATTATGTCACACGAATAAAGCAAAATAGCATTTATGGTAGCTATTTTGAGGCCACCTGTTCTAGATGAATGTCACTTTATCTTGAAAATGATTTTATCATAACGTCGATTTATTCCAAAGTAAACAAAAGAAAAATAGATTGAAAACACGGCTGTGATAGATTATTTCGTAGTGCTTTTTATTTGAATATAGTACCCAAATCTTTAGTGCCGAGTGAGATTTACTGTGAAATGTGATGAGAAAGAAGTAAATTTGCCCGTGCCCCCTCTGAAAGTGGCATATTTCTAGTTATTTAGTATTTGCTAAAATGAATCGCCAGGTGAAGAATTGAACATTTCTTAGTTTGAGTGGGCAGTAATTGTGCTTTAAATTATATTCAGTCAGTTTAATCATCACACCATAGCATCTGATGAGCGAATTCATGGAGATAATATTATTTGAAAAAGTGAAATTGTGGTAACCGAAGTGAAATTTAAATGGAGGAACCATAATTGATTGATTATCATCAACAAATGCTGTCTTGCCATCATAAATGCACAAATAAGGGTGCACTGTTATGATTCGGCATTTGCAGATGTAAAATTGCTTAAAAAATGCTGATTGAAGATGATTCAGCTTTTTTTTCGCTTTTTATGGTAACCAAGCAGCATTCAACAAAGTTTGCTGTTTGGGTATGCTATTATGAAGAATATATACGAAAAAATTAAAACGAACATTAGTTCGTCGTTTTTCCGTCAGGATAAGTGTTCGCCCAAGAGCCCAAATATCGATCCAAGAGGTATCAATAAGGTAAGTTATCAAGATTAAAGTGCAAATCAATCAGTTTAAAAGCAGCTTTTATGGCAACAAGGTGTATTATATCAATCTTTTATCATAGCCGTCACAAATCAGTGTCACTCAGCCTCCACTAGCAGTTTAAATGAGGTATTCTATGCTGCAATAAAGCTGGTTCTGTAGCCACAAAATTTTAACTTTATAGTTTGTCTCTAAAAGGTTTTGAAAACAACCAAGAGCTGACTTACAAAATATGACATTCTAGCAACGTTAAATGTCGCCTCTAGCTATCATAGCATTCACGTTACTGTCTTAGAACATTAATAAATTCACTCGAATGCCAAATTGCTGTGGAATTGTTACTTGGGCTTACAAGCTGGCAAACTTGCATGCAAGTTGTCTGATATTTCCACTTTTTTGCGTTTTCTATAGCTTATATCTCAAAAACTAGACGTGCTATGATGTTTTTGAAAACCGGAATGGATTCAGCAACCCTTAAGGTGAAGATGAATCGAAGCCAAACTTCAAATTTTCAAGAGCACGGATCTGGAGAACCAAACATCCGTTTGAGCTGAAAACTTAATCGATTGGTCACTAGCTGATTAGGTTTTCAGCTTAAACGGATGTTTGGTTCTCCAGATCCGTGCTCTTGAAAATTTGAACTTTGGCTTCGATTCATCTTCACCTTAATTGAATAAATGGCGGTATTTTGGTGCTTGAAACAAAATTGTGTTCCGCAGTGTAGCCTATTTGATGGCAAGACGAAATTTGCCGGGACCACTAGTAAGAAATAAACGTAGTGTTAAAAATGATTGTAATTGTAATTGTAATTGCTCGATCCACACCCTGGCAGACATCCGTCCGCCTATCTAGACACGGGCTAGGTGAGGACCTACCAAGCCTCCCCCGTTAACATGTCCTATACCGTTTAGCACACCGGGATCTTCCACAAGCAGGCGCCGGTATTTAAAGCGGTCCCACAAGTTTCAGATACATTAAATAGATATAGTCCCTCTGGCACTAAACCGAATAGCGCCCTCCACATCATCACCAGCACTGCCCATCCCGCGCGCCAACAAAATGCCGGAAGTAGCGTGCCGTGTAGCACATCAGATGTTTTACACAGCACACCACCTCCGACACCATGCTCAACGTACAGCAAAGACAGCGCTGATAAAAAGCGGAATGCGTCATTCGATTCAGTACCAGAGGGACTATAAATGTAACGAAGAGGAAATGAAAAAGATAGTAGAGATGGTTTGGCTGTTGGATTGCTGAAACGAGAAGAAATAAATAAAGTTATTACGTTAAAACGTGGTTTTTATAGTTAAATAAATGTATCGATAGTTTCTCATCTGTTTCTTTTCCGTATCGTAGTTGCGTCGATTATATCCAACTCGAGTTTTATCGTCTCCGCTCGGGCAATGAGGACCGCGATGAAATGAAAATATAAAAATATGAGCATTAGTGTTTATCTATTATTTAATGTGGTTCTCATTTGCTTTCCAATACCTAAGTAACATGTGAACTCTGCCTCTATCAGAAAATTCTAATAAATTATAATTTATCCTCCTACACTTCCCTAACACAAAGTATCTCTATTAAATAAAACATTTACAAGTGCAAAAGCGCAAATAATTACCAAACAAATACCCCAAAATTCTTTCTCATTGTACGACAAACATTTCAAAACAATTACGAAATGCTAAAATTCAACAATAACTACCCTCAACAAAACTTTCATTCAATCACCCTTAAAATACCTACACAGTCATCAGTAGACCCTGCACTATAATAACCTCCTAATATAACGCAGAGCTAAAAATGCTCTCTTGCGTTACACAATCTAAACAAGAAGCCATTTTCAAATACTTCCCATAATTTGTGCGCGGCAAAACAGATTCCACTTTCTACATAATGTAACCCAGCATGAACAGCTGCCCAACTCTCCAGATCTGCGCCCTCCAAGTACCAAGGTGCTGCTGCCTTACGTTGAAAACTTCTTTCCTCAAAGTCTGTCTATCAATTCCGAACTCTATTGCATTCTACCATACCAATCAGACCCTATTCCTGACTAGACACAAAGTCATAACCCCAATGTGATGGATTTACCCAGTAAATCCACAACCTTGTCATAACCCCTTTTACGTTAAGCAATCCTCGAGAGTCATCCATATTGATGCTTGGCAAAAAAAGAAATATAGGTGTCAGTATTCAATCCACAAATTCCAAATTACACCACATTACGTTGGTCCGTTTGGCGTCGCCGGTGGATACCTGTTCTGGCATTCGTTTCTTTCAAATTTTACTTCTGTCCTCCCACTTTATCAATACGAATGTTGACGAATCACGATAATCTGAAGATCGTGACCAGAACGGAGGTAGGATTTATCACTAGGGACCAACCACCACCAAGAAATAAACGTAGTGTTAAAAATGATACCAATAAAAGATTAAAAAAACATTTTGTTAAAAAATAGTAAATAATGTGTTTGAAAGTTCTGGCTAAGCTAATACACCATGAACCGTAAAACTACTCCTATAACAATGCGCGAAAATACTCGCAACAATCTGATAAAATCTATTTCGGTTCTGTCGATTTCGCGGTAAACACATTCATAAGCGTTGGGCATCAGCAACCGGTCATCACGCCAATTGATTACCGTATGGCTGGTTAAACTTAACCTGGAATGCTAATCAGATCCACTCATTTAGTCCTAGCCACCTACTAACGGTGTTCTGACTGGTCCCAAACACCTGGAACAACTTGAAAAGGAAATGTGCACGATTAATCGCTCCAAACACAAATGCCCTTAGCCACCCACCCTTCACCGGTTTACGAATCTGACGCGACTGGCGCGTGGGTGAAAACTATGCTTTCCGTTTGAGTGTGGCATTGATTTGGGATGTCAAGAGTTTATTGGGGGTGATTGTGTGTGAGCGGTTTGTTCTTGAATTATTACGGTTTTATGGAGATCTTGAAATACTTTTTTTTATCGTGCCGCTTCACCCATTCGGTGATAGTTTTTCAAGGTCTAAAATGAGAAGTCCATCTAGGAAAGAAATCACCGTTTTACGGGTTGATTATTCACGTATATTTGGAACCAGACCATTATTAAACTTAAATGAACCTAAACTTTTTTTCAGAGGGTTTTATTTTATGTACTAAACTATTCGAAAATCCTTCGTTCAAAATACTGTGAAAACTTAAAAAAGCGAAGATTGAAAAAATACATCATGGTTTCATTCACAGCTCGTGGTTTTGGTGTTTGTGTAACTAAAAAGTCAGTAAAGAGATCGTCTACCTAAGACGTTACGTGAGTATATATTGAACCAAGGATTTTCTGAAAGGTTAGACCATAAACTAAGACTCTGATATAGTTACTTTCAAGTACGATAATAATGCGGTTCCAGATATGATTCGCCCCATTAAACTAATCATCATCGGAGAAAAATTGAGAACACAGAATAAACGCTACTAATCACTCATACGCAAATTACTATGTCCTTAAAAAAACCAGCTACTTACATTATTCCTCGCCCCGACGTCCGATCCAAGTTCTATAAGCCTATCTAAGATTGATGTCCGGTTGTCCTTTACGGCATACATTAGCGGTGTCATTCCGGTGGCCTGCAAGAAAAAAAACACGTAAATGGAAACGAGCCATTAGACTTGGGGACGAACTTGATGTAGCCGAAAAAGTACTACCGTGAAACGTGGTTGCTTTGATAGTTATTTATTCATTAGATTTTTATGAGGCGTCTCTGAATTCATAGAAATACAGAAGAATTATGTTGGTACTTAATATGCAAAAAAATAAAAAATATAAAAAAAATCCCTTTTTAGTAGCATTTTTTAATAACTGATAAAGCTGAACCCTTTTTAACACCAGAAAAAATAAGTTTGCTGTATCTTGATACCTCTTTAATTCGATGGTCCCTTCAATACCTGGCATTATATTATTTAGAAAACTGTGGAACGGTAAGTAGTAACCCGCATTATGAAAGACACTCCGTTTTACGGTACCAGACATATTTTGTCCTACTAGATGAGGTTTTAAAAACCAGCACTAATCGCTTCCTCTCGTGGCCCTCCAGTGCAGCCCCCTGCAGAGTTGTTCCGGGTCCCCCAGTGTACTCCTCACGAAAGGAAGGAAGAAGGCTTTCATACGAGTTGCCATTCCTTTTTATCGGCTGGCCTAAATCTGGCGGTTCTGTTGCCAATCCTAAAGAACGGCCAGCACTTGGTCAACGACGGACAGAAGAAAATTGCCGGTCAGGTGGTTTGTAACTCAACGTGAGTAGTTGGTATCAGCGCCTGAACTGGATAATGGAATGGCAAATATCCGAAACATGCAACACGCTTCTGCTAGCGAGAGTGCTAGTAGTGTAACGAAATTGGTGGGGTGACTTTAAGTTCACCGAAGAATTGAGCTCAATGGACGAAAGGGTTAGTTTTAGTAGCTGGCGATTGCAGTCACGTTTAAAGAATTATGGAATCTATGTCATAGGCTGACCAGTAGCGTGTGATTTATTAAACAAAATTCCACGTAAATGTTTACCACGGAAGAAATAAATCATCGCATAGTCTCATGTTTTTTTATATTTCATTGAGATTGAAATTTGTAGGAGCAATTTTGGTTTTATCGCAGTTTTATGAACTCCTTCTTTTTTCATTTTTTTTTTTTTGGAACTTAGTGTTCAATGAGCACTTCCACAGTTATTAACTTAGAGCTTTCTTTGTCAAAGTTGCCATTTCCACATCTTTTTTTGTTTTACATTCGTATATTGTGTGGCATATACGATGGTACTCTATGCACAGGGAAGTCAAGGAAACTTCCATTACGAAAAGATCATGGACCGACCGGGAATCGAACCCTGATACCTTCAATCGAGTGTACGAATATTATTTATGTTATCGAAGTGATTTAAGGAAGTAAATCACAAAATATCAAAACATATGGTTTTGAACGATCAAAGAACTTTCTGTTGAATTTGTCAAACTTAGCAACACAATTTGTTATCTATTGAAGACTTTCTAATGCAAGACAATGTCCAAAAGTCTTTCGAAAATAATATCATTGGCTATCCAGGAAGAAAATATCGACCCTCAATCTATAAGTGTAACCAGTGGTCAATGACGATTTTTAATTCAGCATAGACCTTTAAAACTGCCCATAACTGCATAACAGTCACATTCGACATTTTTGACAAATTGGAGTTAATGCCATGGAGAGTCATCAAATGGTAAATACTTTCGATCAACTTACTAAAATATGTGATTTTGTTCTAGAAAATTCGGAAAAAATACCAAGTTGTTTTGTCACATTGGCAATTGTAACCGCATAACAGTCACATTGAGATTGTACATGAGCCTCATAATGTAGTAGCAACGAAATTTCTATCAGAATTATTTTCTGACTATCCACCCAATATGCGATATGAGTTGTAGAGTAAGGTGGGGCAAAAGTTCGACCTTAGTGGTATAATCAAAGTTTCCAGGAAAATAATAGCAGATGAAACAAAACAAATACCATACAGCGAACCTTCAACATATTGGCTATAACTTTGCTGAACAAACTTGTGTCAAAATATTTACCCATTTTTAGTTACAACAGATTCAAAATTGATTGTCTTAAACGAACTTTTGCCCCACCGGTGGGGCAAAAGTTCGAATCTAGTGTGGGGCAAAAGTTCGTTGGCTAAAACACAAAATATCAATACTTTTATGCCAGGCATACTTTATACCAGCCGTAAACTTATGTTTGCCGAAAAATACACACTAAATTTTCATCAAAAAATACCCAAAACAGGGTTAATTGTAATACACCCAAAAAAAAGCAGTTTTTCGCAAAACTAAGTGAAAATGTAAAATTTTTGTGACATTTTTCGCACGATCAGGCAAATTTCGCTAAATGTGAAGATAATATGTAGATTTCAGGAAATTTGAAAAATTTTCCGTGGGTTTATACATGGGTCGAACTTTTGCCCCGCAGATTCGAACTTTTGCCCCACTATGGGCCAAAAATTGATTCCAACTATTTATGGAAAAACTAATAAACATCAAAGCATCCTTATGATAGGCATAGAAACGCCCTTACATAAAATATTGAAAAATATTTTATCCTTATTTGGTTCCATGCATCGAAAGTTTGACCAAATATTACAATATTTACGTCGAAAAAAAAACAAATAGCCATAACTTTTCCAAATTTCAATCATTTTTTATGATATTTGGAGTGAAAGTCTCTTACTTGAATAGCATTCGAACCACCATGACATTTCTATGTTTTGATTTGATTTTAGCTAAAAATCTTAAAAGAAACTCTTGCTCCACTCGAACTTTTGCCCCACTTTACTCTAACGTGCTTTTTTAGAATGAAGCTGTATTAAAGAACAAAAGATGTCATCCCGTGTGAGTGAAATTTGAACATGAAAATGTTCCAAAGTAGGTCAAATGGTTACAAATCTTAGCTTGATTGGTTTAAAAAAAGAAAAAAAAGATAATCTCTTGTACTTCAAACTTGAATCTTCTGATCCTAAGGCCCAAGCCTTACCATCGACTCTATATTGAGCCGATGGCGATAAACTGTAGGGTTCAAAGACATGACGTCTAAATCAACTGTGGTTTTCATAGAGTGTATATGTGTTGGCAACCCTATGAGATTTAAGGGTATAGAGTGATACACTTTTCAATTATTTCGAAGTGAAATTCAATTCTCACATGAAAATGATGTATGAACGATATGTTCGTAACACTTAAATCAAATAGATAGTTTAATTGGATACAAAATATAATAAGATTTTTATCGGAATTTATAAGGCAAATTGAAAAAATATATTGCTTTTTTCGATATTTTTTGCCTAATTACGTTAAAAGTGGTTTATGGACAAAAGGTCGAAAGACAAAACGTCGAAAGGACAAAAGGTCGAAAGTCAAAAAGTCGAAAGGACAAAAGGTCGAAAATGATTTGCTTGGTGGGAAATTTTCACTTTTTTTTAAAAAAGATTTTCGACCTTTTGTCCCTTCTTTTTTGTTCTTCGACCTTTTTTTTAGGAAGCGGTCAAAACATCCTAGTGTCTTCGGCAAGTGATACACTATTGCGTTAGCAAAAGGTTAGTGTTATTTTCGAATCATTTTCATTGATATTTCTGGGTTTCAAGAACGCATTTTGGGAAAAAAGTCCAAAAAACCACAAAATCGATTTGATACACCTCTAAAACTTAACCAAATTGGCTCATTTTCGGATAGATAACTTATTTTGATAATTTGATGAATTTGATGTGGCACAGAGAGTCGGATAACTTTTTCCAAAAAGTGAACAGGTCTAATGTAGATAAAGTGCGCCTTAACGCCCTAAATCAATTAAAAACGCCCTGGAGTAATTTGATCTTATTTCAAGAAAATTAGGTGCATCTTAACGCCCTGAAGGATATCAATTGTAAAATACATGCTTCTAAAACGCATTAGAGTAATCTGACATTGTCTAATGTAGATCATTTTCATCTTAACACTCTATACAACTTGAAAATTTCAAGCTGTATAAAGGCCCTGGAGTAATGTGACCAGTGCTGGGAATGGTAATAGTAGTAGGCTTGAGTTTTTGCGAAAATCACGTGGCTCTCCTAATACAGTAGTTCAAAATTGTGAATCTCATCAAGTAGCCTATGTTGGGTACATGAATTTTCTAAATCAGGAGTGTCATTGAAGGCTGCAAATGCGGGAAATGCAACGGGAAATAGAACATTTTTCTACAGTAGTTTTGGGTTGCCCTTAGCAACGGGTGTTTTGCTATTTTCAAGGCATTTTGCCTACAGCAGCGATACGCGTGAGTTTCACTGGCTCCGGTGACTGTGATGCCTGCGCTACGCATGCCTACTGTAGTGTAGCTCCGGCTAGCGTACGACGGGTACTACCAGCATCCCGAAATGTTACCCACAATCAATCGATTGAAAGGCGAAATGTTGGCGCTTCAGCGTAACTTTTCGCACATGTTTATGCGAATGAACGAGACGCACGTGGCGGGAGAACCCGTCTCGATATTTCAATTGGGGGAGAGACGAAGGAGAAGGACCGTCATCACCCAGTTGCAAACGGAGGAGAATGAGACCGTTGCTGAGCCAGCAGCGATCGAAGCAAATCTGCTAAGCTTCTTCTCACGTCTCTACACGGAGGAAGCCACAGCAGAAAATAACAACGATGACGGGTTTACATGCGAGCGTGTGATCCCACCCAATGATCCCATCAATCAAGCCTGCACGGACGAGATCACCACTGCAGAAATCTTCTCTGCCATCCGAGCGAGTGCCCCACGGCGTTCCCCCGGCAATGATGGTATCCCACGGGAATTTTATTTGCGTCTCTTCGACGTGATCCATCGAGAGCTCAATCTCCTGCTCAACGAAGCACTAGCAGGAAACCTTCCCCCTGCTTTTGTGGAGGGCATCATCGTGCTGGTGAAGAAGAAGGGAGGCGACAACACGGCCCGATCGTATCGACCCATCTCGCTGCTCAACAGCGACTACAAACTCCTCTCGCGCATTCTCAAAACCAGGCTAGAGTGCGTCATGCGAGCCCACCACGTGCTGAGCGATGGGCAAAAATGCTCTAATTCTGAGCGAAACATCTTCCAAGCCACTCTCGCACTGAAAGATCGGATTGCGAGTCTCCGTCACCACCGGCGCACCGGCAAGCTTATCAGCTTCGATTTGGAGAACGCTTTCGATCGGGTTCGCCTCTCATTCCTGTTCGACACCATGTGCTCGCTCGGCTTCAATCGGGATCTCATCGCTCTTCTCTCGCGCATCGCCAGCCGATCCACCTCTCGGCTGCTCATCAACGGGCGTCTCTCACGTCCGTTCGACATCCAACGATCGGTCCGGCAAGGTGACCCGTTGTCCATGCACCTCTTCGTGCTCTACCTCCACCCCCTGGTGTGTAGACTCGAGCAAGCATGTGGCAATGATTTATTGGTCGCATATGCCGACGACATCAGCGTCATCGTGACGTCAGCCGGGCAGATAGAATTAATGAATGAAATATTCACCCGGTTCGGGACTGTTGCCGGCGCGCGTTTGAACGTGCGTAAAACTGTGGCGATCGATGTCGGGTTTTGCGAGGGTAATTTAATAAACACCCAATGGCTGCAAACAGCCAATGTTGTCAAAATTTTGGGTATTACCTTCGCAAACTCGATTCGATTAATGACCACCCTTAATTGGAATGCGCTGGTGGGAAAATTTACGCAGCAAATGTGGCTGCAATCTTTGCGTACACTGACGTTACAACAGAAGGTGATCATGCTGAACACGTTCGGCACATCGAAGCTGTGGTACGTTTCATCAGTATTGCCACCGCTAGGAGTGCACACGGCAAAAGTCACCTCCACGATGGGTGCTTTCCTGTGGAGAGGAATCCCCGCCCGCGTCCCAATGGTACAGCTGGCTCGCAGCAAGGAGAATGGAGGACTGAATCTCCATCTGCCAGCATTCAAGGCAAAGTCGTTGGCAATCAACCGACATTTAAAAGAGATCGATTCCCTTCCCTACTATAAATCCTTTCTATTCCACGATCATCCCCGCCCAGTAATCTCAATAGACCATCCTGACCTCAAAATAATCCTGACAAACTATTCCCACATTCCACCCCTTATCCAAGAAAACCCCTCCGCCGATCTCATCCACCGGCATTTCGTCTCCCAAACGGACATGCCCAAGGTGGAACGAAGTCATCCGACGATCGACTGGCTCCGTGTGTGGCGTAACATCAGCGACAACAAGCTCTTCTCGGCGGAGCGCTCAAAGCTCTACCTGTTGGTGAATGAGAAGTGGGAGCACCGAAAACTGCTGTTCGTGATGCGAAGGGCAGATGATGAGTTTTGTACGCACTGCGGCGGACAGCAAATTGAAACGCTCCGGCATAAATTTTGCGACTGTGCTCGTGTCGGCCCGGCTTGGACGGTCCTACAGCAGAGACTTGCAGCGCTAATGAATGGATGGAGACGACTTTCGTTCGACGACTTGATGCGACCGGCGTTGCCCGGTATTAGGAGAGCAACAAGAGTGAAGATACTAAAATTGCTTATAAAGTACATCTGTTTTGTTGATAATGTTAACGGAATGATTGATGTAAATCAGCTTAATTTTCACCTGGACCTAGAATTTTGAAATTGTACATAACTGTTTTTGTAAAACTTTAAATTGACTAGCAAATAAAACCTATTTTACTATAAAAAAAAAAAAAAAAATCTCAGAACTTTTCCCAACTCTGAATGTGACCGTATCCTACATAGATCAGCTGCATATTACCACCCTTTATGGCATCAATCAAAATTGTTAAGGTTCATTAACGTCATGGAGTTTGACCATGTCTCATTTAGATCAGACCTGTAGGACATAAACTGAAATATCCAAGCAGTATCAACGTTCTGGAGTAATTTGACATTATTATATGTAGATCGGCTGCATCTCATCGTCGTGTAGGGCAACAATTAAAAATTTCAAACTTTATCAACGCACTGAAGTATTTTGACCTAATTCCACGTAGATCATGTGCATATCTACGCCCTGTATGGTATTAATCAAAATTGTCAAGCTGTATAAATGCCTTGGAGTAAATTTTAGATGAGCAGCATCTTAACGCCCTCTGTGATATCAATAGAAATTAACCCGAGATGTATTAACGCACTGGAGTAACTTGATATTGTCTCAGATAGCCCATCCTAATTCTCTAGAACAATAATTTAAAATTCAAGCTTTATCAACGCCTGCAGAAATATGACCTTAATCCACATAGATCAGGTACATCTTTACGCTCTGTAGGACACCAATCGAAATTGTCAAGGTGTATAAACACCCTGGAGTAATCAGGAGCAAATAAACGCCTTGTAGAAAATCAACTGAAATTTCCGAGGTGTACAACCCCTTGTCATCACTGAGTTCTGAAATTCTGATATTTCTTCGGTATATAAATCACTTTTTCGTGTGAAAAGAAAAAATATGTTGAAATTGCGGCATAACTTCAGCATGAAACAATATCGATCGTATCATCTTAAGTAACTCTTGCAGTTTGATGAGATACGTGAAATTTTGAAGCAAAAAAAAACATTTCATATTTTCTAAAGACAGTCAGTTCATATTCTTGTTCATTTTGGGCCAATTGTTTTCATGTGGTAGTGAAAATTCATTATCAAGAACGCATCAAAAGCGGTATCTGCTGAAATGAGTTCGAAAACCTGCTGTAATGAATAATTACCAACTCTAAAACCAACGGTCTTATTTATTTATGAAAACAACATATTTCGTACAACAAAGTAATAAGTACAGTGACCCCACGCAATTGAATCACCCACAATTTATTAATCAGCTGACTTCAAAAGACAAAATTATTATCAAACTTGTCACAAGGCTTCACAGAATTATTTTTACACATAGTTTCTTATCAGTAAAAATAATTCTGTGATGTTTTGTGACAAGTTTGATTATAATTTTGTCTTTTGAAGTCAGCTGATTCATAAATTGTGGGTGATTCAACTGCGTGGGGTGACTGTATATCGCAGGTTCTTTCCTCGAATAAACTGTAAAATGGGATAAATTTTTGGGGTAAAAAATCTGGTGGCCATATTGTTTTATGACGCCGTCTTGATTTTAAGCAAAAGTATGAGTTATTTAGTATGATGATACTTACCACGATGAAATGAAATTAAAATAGAGTTGAAGCAAATACTCTCCATTTTGGTAATTTGTGTGAATTTTGATCATTTGTCCCTGGTTTTGAAGATATTCCGATGTATCTAGAGGGCTCGACATTATCCATATATTTTTTTCTCAAATTTATAGGTGTTTCTCCGTTTCACATTTTGATTGGAATGAACATTGAGCATGATCATGAGCATTGATGACCGTACAATTCGTAGTTGCTACTCCGTGATTGACAAGAATCATCGAAATTGTACAGGGAACCTACAGATGTAGCTTGGGAGTAGCATACCATCTTCAATGTACATTTTCAAGGACTCTGAAATTAGTAATGCCAATAACGGCGTCGGCCACGTCCTTACGGTCATGCTTGGGCCTCCGCAAAGCACTGGGCAAACGAACGAAGCCAGCAAAAAACACTCCGAACGCTCGAAAATGAATCGGACTGCTTGGGCCTCCGCAAAGCACTCCATTTTAATTGAAATGAACATTGAACACAAACTAAACACGTGCAAATGCAAATAAGTTCTCATGTGTTTGGAATATATGTATATTAATTTGATACAATTTTCTTGTGAGACTCCCTCATTAACGCTTGGGAGTACAAGCTCTGGGCTATGAGCCTCTGTACGTGCCATAAATTCTTTTGTTCTTCTGACTATTACTGTGCGCCGTGTGATGGTGCTGTCTCGCTCTCTCTCTCACGGGCAACTTGAAAACAGGGCGCACAGTAAAAGTCAAACGTTTCTAGCATGCATAGGCTCATAGCAACGCCCTCCTCAAAAGGGGATGACTAAGAAGCTCAAATTTTACGGCGACAGGGCTGAATATAACCCTATGTAAGATTGTTACAGAAAATTTGTCGAATTTAGAATAGACTTTTAGCAAGTTTCTTTAGAAATAATGAATAACATTCTCAATTCTCAACTCTCATTTTAAAATTTATACGAATACTGGGCAAGATTCTGGAGAAGAACAAGGTACATTCACATAAAATCTTGTACAGCATTTTCACTTAACTCTGAACTAAATTTTCGTCAAAGAAGGATTTTCACACATTTAGGGTCATGATTCTCATAAAATCTTTTGCAGGATTTCGAATCCGAGGTTAAATTTTGAGTAGTTTTTTTAAGCTTGATATCATATCCACAAATGCTGATGTAGATTTTTCAAAATATTCTGTCCTAGATTATTACATGATTCCAGAAGGGATTCTCAAAATATACAAATTTGCTTCATTCACTTATTTTTTCAAATTTCATTGTACTTACTAACTTTTGTCAGATTTCAATGCGAATATTTATGCATTTAGAAATGTGGCCCGCCACACAAAATTCTTGCTGCGATTTGGTTCACGATTCGAATAGGTTGGGCCTGCGTTTGAAGATAGTAGAGATGTTCGAGCTTCACATTTTGTGAAGCCAAACCTGACCCGTATCCGACTTATTTTATTTCATCTAACCCGGACCGAACACGAACCCGAAAAATCGCATTCCAAACCCGAACCTGACCCGAAATCCTATTTCTTTTTATGCACGAAAATTCCGAATAAAATCTTAGTTATAAAAATGATAAATTCATCTTTTCTAATGCATAGGGAAGCTTTCAGGTTGTTACACTGTTCGCAATTCTTACCAAACCCGACCCGTACCCGATAATTTTATATTGAAGGCTATAAAATTATCGGGTACGGGTCGGGTTTGGTGAGAATTGCGAACAGTGTAACAACCTGAAAGCTTCCCTGTGCATTAGAAATGATGAATTCATCATTTTTATAACTAAAAAAAATGAATTTTCCTGAACTCGGGTTTGGGTTCGTCTCGAAATTTGAGTTTGAAAATCCAAGCCTCGTACTGACATTATGAATATGCAGTCGGGGCCTCTCGTGATATGCTAGCATTGATCAGTGAGAACTGCAATTTTCCCAGTATTGCAGTGAATGATGCTGATAAAAACCAATGCCGAACATTTCTTTCTCAAAACGGCTTCAGCATTGTACAATAAGATTTTGATAAATCTTGATATATTTTCGGAAATAATGCAAAGAAAATGCATCTTGGCGTATTCTCAATTTGTTGTATCGTTTTTATTTCTGTCGCAATCAGTTTTCAGATTCGCCTCATAGCTTACGGCTCCCTGTGATATAGTGAGTGGTCAAAACGCAAAATATCAACGCTACAATAAAATGTTTACTAGAATATATAGATCTACGGACATCTCCCTCCATTCCTTCAGCATGATGGAATATACTGATCTTCTTTAAAATTCATTATTGTTATCAAAATTTAGTCCAAACATATAAACACAATTCCTTTTGACCGAACAATTATGGCATTTGCTCATAGTGCATCGAAAACAACACAATCAAAGGAACCGTATTTTTACGTCGATTTTTACGACGAATTATAGCGATTACGACGAAGTAGAACGAAACCCTACGTCATGCTTAAACTTTTTCACACATATTGTTTTGAATCTTCAAAACGTTTGCTATACATTCACTAGAATATGCACTCACAAGACGAAAACAGTGTTGAACATAATCATAAATGTGAATGCTTTACAAAACATACTACTCAAATTACGCCCATATTCACACTTGTGTACAATGTTGTAATCTTATGTGTAAAATGTTTAGCGTGAATCTTAAGTTGCATGACAGCCCACGACAGCATTCTCACGACAGCTGACTCGAGTTGACGAAGACTGTTACAGACCTTCGGTGGTTGTAATGTGAAACAGCCTGTTCGGCTCGCTACGGAATGATCACGAATGCTGTCAGCTGAGCTCGTTAGGAAGTGACTATTCCAATAAAGCCAACATTCATGATCCACGTTTGATTCGAAACGTACAGCAGAAAGAGGCAGTGAAAACGCACAGCGACCGTCGGTTCGGTATTTTCGCCTGCAGTCGTGTCGAGGCTGTACATTTGGAAAGCCTGGGTGTAACTTTTAATCGCGTGGGTTAAAATTATGTTTATGTTCCAATATGTATTGGAAACAAGAAGAGCTACGTCAGTTAATCTTGGGCGCGGTGATCGATAATCCTGGTCAGTCACACAGGTGGATGGAGACCATGGAGCGGGCTGGGCTACGTGTTTTTATGGTCAGGAAGGCGCCAAACCGGACTGACAAGCTAAACACGGTGGCCAAATTGCGTGCGCGGAAGCTGTACCGGCAAGGTCCGGAAGAGAAAGATGGATGAAGTACCCATTGTGGCAAACGATCTGCGAGTGCGGACATTACAGCAAGCCGTCCGTTACAACCGGCACCATAAGTGGGCAGATTTATCGAGAGGAATGCTTGCAGAAGCGCTTGCTACCCTTCCTCCGCTCTCACCGTGGTCCCACACTGTTCTGGCCGGATCTTGCTTCGTGCCATTACGCCAAGCCTGTAATGGATTGGTACGAAGCGCAGGGCGTCCCGAAGGAGGTGAACATGCCAAATACACCAGAACTGCGTCCGATCGAAAAGTTTTGAGCGATAATGAAGAAGAAGTTGAATAAAAGTGGAAAAACATTCGAAACCGATGAAATTTTGAAGAAAAACTGGGAGAAATTGTGTAAGAAAGATAGACAAAGTCTCGCCCAAGATCTCATGAGCAGTGTTATGAGAAATGAACGAGAATTTAGCTTGAGGGAGGAAATTCAATAAATAAATTATGCCAAAACATTGCAAATAGGTATATAGTTATTAAATACCTGAAAATTTGAGAAGTATGCGTTTAAAAATGAATTTTTGGTTATCGTTTTCGTGTGCCTCATTTTTCTGAGTCCAGTCTTTGGTCTTCCAGTCTACTGTCAGTCTACTGTCTAATTCAGTCTACTGTCTTCGGAGAAAATTTTGTACCTACTTAGTAATATCTGCCTTTAGGAGTTGAGAATCATTTTTTAAACTCAGAACATGGCCGGTAGTGTGATTCAAAACTTGAAACTGTTTGCCTATCATACCCTCATAGCTATTTCTTTTTAATTGAGATCAGTTTACATAGATATATTCAGATTTGTTGACGGTGTAAGCAATACTGTTGGAACTGTCGGTAATAAACGTTCCGCTGTTGCTAAGAAGCTGTCCGTTAACCACGTTGGCATTTTTTGGATTTTCAAACCCCTCCCCCCTGGTTACCAACTATCTTTCAGTAAAATTTTTCCTGAAACTCAACAAACAAACATCACGTTCAGCGAGATCTCGACAGAAAAATTGTTTGCTAATAACTAACCGGAGATTATCTCGGTAAAATGTTTTGAAAAATGCCGAGCTTCACCGCTAAAAATTAAGTTTGCATAAAAAATTGTGCAGGACCTAATTTTGGCTTAATTTGAGAGATTTGATTTGAGAATATTTTCACGTTTGCGAAGTGGTAATCATGAAAAAATGGGGTGGGTAATGTCTGTTACATTACCGCAGGGTTAACGTAGAACTACTATGGACACAACTTCGATCAATTCTGCGTCAGGCACTAACCACTGGGTGCTGAATACGTTTGCATTTGATTATGCCGCTCAGTTTGATACTAAAATAATAATTTTCTGTACAGAAGTGAAAGTGGAATTTCAAAACCAAAAGCGTTACGTTGGCATTACGTTGGTTACTTTGACAAGACATCAAAGGTTCATGTCGTTTACTTACTGAATCCCACTTACCTGTCCAAATAGTTTAATAACTATTTTAAAAGAGAACGTTGATTTCAAGCAAATCTTTAAATAGGGGTGCTAGAGAAAATTTGACGCCATTTGCTTTTCACTCTCCGATTGGCTCGCATTTCAGCAGGCAACAGATCGGCTTGTTCTGACCGGGCGTGCTTCTCAGGCACAGACATCGATATTGAAGGACCCCCCGTTTTTCTTGCTTCGCTCAAATCAAACTGTCGAGCGAGCGAGAGAAGATGCCGTCCGAAGCCAAAGCCATCACCGCTGCCGCCGTTAAGAAGAAAAAGAGGAAGCAGTCCACAAGAGAATGAGATAGTTGTGGCCGCTATCGCAGTCCTAAACTGTGACTATGGCTGGCAACCGAGAAGAAGGAGGAGAAAAAAAAAAGGCAGTTACTAAGCCAAACCCCACCAAGTTTCGAAGACCGCCGTGATGAAAAAGACCCTGAAGAAGCCGCCACCGCAAACCTCATCGGGCGAGGAGGATTTCAACCAGTAGGCCGTCAAAATGTGTTCCTTGAATTCAACAATTCAATCGGCCCTTTTCAGAGCCAACAAATGGGTTCTAAAGAGTTATCTGTGTAATATTTCCAAATATGTTTACCACATACTTGCTATAATCTCTTAATTCATCTTTTAGCATCATACAATATCTGATTTATTACGAATAATCGACAATACGATAATTTGAGGATGTTTCCAAGGACGGTGCTACAATGCCGTCGGGATGCAATAACAGCATAATGCTCATCAAAGACATCAATTTCATATAGCTTATTTCCTATTTAGCCTATTTCTTCGCTTTCTGATCTGGGAAATAGGCTATATAACAACCACAGCGATTAAGTCGAAATCTGGAAACGTAGCTCAATCTTGAGCGATTCCACATACCCAAAGATTGACAGCTTCTCGGATCATTCGATTATGAGGCTTCTTGTAAGGGGGTGCCTAACGGGATTGTATCTCGACTTTACCGATGCTGCGATTATCACGAGCAGGGATGGGAAATGTACTGTAGCAAACATTTACCATCTCGACATTTATATTTTTCTACACGACCATCAAAATCCAAAACAAACCATGACCGTTCAAAACAAAAAAATGTCACGGCTCTTTGAAACTGTAATATTTTTCTTCCCAACGTTTTTTCAAACCCGAATGCGAAATGACTCGAGCACAGTGGTGACACGATTTTTCCGGTTTTCGGGGTTTTTGCATTTTTGCTCGATAAAGGCAGCATTAAATTGAACTTGTTTATATGTATCGCAACGGAATGATTGTGCTCTTGCTATTAGCGCTAATAGATTTCAATTAGTTGAAAACACAAGCGAAATATTAGCGATTGAATTATTTAACATTTTTTTCAATCATTCACCTCGAGATGGCTGCCCGAAAACGATCATAGTGGAGAGACAAAAACATTCAAGCAGTGTGTGAACCGTTGGCAGCGCAACGCCTGATGGTATTGATGCTGCTGCTGCTTTGTGTTTTGGTTGACTGGCAGAATCGATGAACTGTGGTAAACAATTCCCCAGCCTGATCACGAGGAGCTCTTACTACCTCGAAGGTTCAAATGAAATGAACCGAATCAGTCGAAAGTAGTAGAGTAAGGTGGGGCAAAAGTTCGACCTTAGTGGTATAATCAAAGTTCCCAGAAAAACAATAGCTATTAAAACAAAACAAATACCATACAGTGAACCTTCAACATATTGGCTATAATTTTGCTGAACAAACTTGTGTTCAAATATTTACCCATTTTTAGTTATAACAGTTTCAAAATTTATTGTCTTATTCGAACTTTTGCCCCACCGGTGGGGCAAGAGTTCGAATCTAGTGTGGGGCAAAAGTTCGCTGGCTAAAACACAAAATATCGATCCTTTTATGACAGGCATACTTTACACCAGCCGAAAACTTAAGTTTGCCGAAAAATACACACTAAAATTTCATCAAAAAATTGCCCAAAACCGGGTTAATTGTAATATACTCAAAAATAGCAGTTTTTCGCAAAACTAAGTGGAAATGTAAAATTTTGGTGACAGTTTTCACACGATCAGACAAATTCAACTAAATTTGAAGATAATATGTGGATTTTAGGCAATTTGAAATTTTTTCCGTGATTTTATACATGGGTCGAACTTTTGCCCCGCTGATTCGAACTTTTGCCCCACTATGAGCCAAAAATTGTTTTCAAGCATTTATGCAAAATCTAATACACTTCAAAGCAACCTTATGATTGGCCTAGAAACGCCCTTACATAAAATATTGAAAAAGATTTTATCTTCAATTGGTTCCATGCAACGAAAGTTTGACCAAAAATTACAATATTCACGTCGAAAAACAACAAATAGCCATAACTTTTCCAAATCTCAATCGATTTTTATGATATTTGGAGTGGAAGTCTCTTACTTGAATAGCATTCAAACCACAATGACATTTATAAGATTTGTTTTGAATTGAGCTAGAAATCTTAAAAAGAAACTCTTACCCCACTCGAACTTTTACCCCACTTTACTCTATGTTTTACATAATTTGAATGGAAGACTCTTTCGTATTCTTCGCCTTCTTCTGATCGACCAATCTGGGACATAAGGTATATGAAGTTGATGTCTTGGTTAGGGATTTACATATCTTTGAAAATTCATGGACGCGTTCGGATGGACCATAAAATCGTCCCTTTAATGCTACAACTAGATAACTCGAAAATC
This sequence comes from Aedes aegypti, assembly GCF_002204515.2. NCBI lineage: Eukaryota > Metazoa > Arthropoda > Insecta > Diptera > Culicidae > Aedes > Aedes aegypti. The sequence continues at coordinate 347,551,654 of NC_035108.1, forward strand.
GACGTTTTGAGATAAACGACTTTGAATATATTTGACCGTTTTTAAAGAACATGGTGCTCCGTTTCGGAGTATTTCTTTAATTTTATTTTATGATACAAACGTAATTAACTCATTCATTTTCCTATCATGTACAAATTCAGGCATCAGTATTATTTTTCACGGAGAAAAAAATCATTATTTGAAAATTTTGCTAGTTATCTAGTTGTAGCATGCACAATCATACAACAATTGAGGTTTGGTGATTGAGTGACCGATTTGTAAGGCTGTTTGGTTGACTTTGCTCTGCTAATTACTGTTAACGCTTGTGTATAACCGCTTTTAAAAAAGATTTCGAACGTCGTTATATTGTATGCCGAGTAACATCTCTCTGCTGTTTGAATTACATCAAGTCTTACAGTGTGTAGTGATATTAAAACTGCTTCGAATTTTCGGATACGAAATTCACAAATTGGTACCCGCCATTCCTACGCTGAGTGATCAAGAGCCTATTATGCAGTGTAATAAATGCATGCACACTATCGATCGAAAGCGAGACCGCTATACTGTGTGCGAGGGAAAGTGTGCAAAACGTTATCACGCCAAATGCGTTGGCTTATCTGAGGCTACCGTGTGCGCTTTTTTCTCCAAAAATATTCTATGTAGTTATTCATGTTTTTGTGCTGTATGTATTCATTCATTAATTTTAAGGTAAAATTTCAATAAGACCACAATGGTCAGTTGGAAGTAACAATAAATAAATAAACAATTTCTTCATATTCCGAGATACCTAGTTCAAGCCAATTGATAAAAATAACTCAAATACTACATAATTGATATCTTTTAAGATGATTCGCAACACTTACATGGAAACTATGATTAAAAGGAGGATTTCCAGACACCGGACACTTTCCCGTATCGAACAATGTTCAAAAAATATTTCTCCAAGGTGCTGAATAAGAAAAAGGAAAACTGTTTTAGTGAGCATTGTATTCATGAAATAATACTGATTTAAACCATGCACGAGTTTAAACAAATACAATGGTTCGAAACCGTTGAACATTGACGGTACGTCAAATTTTTAAACATTATTAACAAAATTTTTGTGAGAAAATTAATTTGTATCACAAAATTATAATTTAAAACAATAACAAATAGTCCAATTGAATTGAATGTGGACAAAAGATAGTGTTGGTCTTGCATGAATTTGTACTCCAGTTCATTTTCAATGATATATTGCAGGATATATTTTCACATTAGTGTCTGAAACTACACTTATTTTCTTTGTTTTTGACGACCATACCTTCAGACATACAATAAAACTGGTAAGCTGAACGTTAAGACCAGTAGAGTAAATGGTAAAAGGCTTAGAAATGTTAAGACGCTTGTTGATTGACGTCTACCTTAACAAGTCTAACTCTAATTAACCACATCTATTAACCAAAGCTCATATCAATATTTTCAAATCTATTTTTGGATGAATAGCCATGATTTAACTTGTCATAAATAAGTAATTTCAATAAATTATTTATTGTATGCTGTCTTTGAATAATTTTAAAGTTTTTTATTCAATGGTTCAATTGATTACCATATAGATACTGTAGGATCTCTACCGAGACTAGTTTTCCATTTTGTTTTCATAATAGCCAGTTGTTTCTTTTTTTTACCTACTTTAAGCACAAAATACGTTTGTTCTACGTTGAGTTATCTAGTTTTGAAAAAATACTATAACTTTTTTGTTTTAAATCGCACGTTTATGAGCTTTGGATATGTAATAGAGCCAGTTAAGAGCAATATTTTGGCATACTCAACTCAAAAACTTCAAATTTCGAGTTATCTAGTTGTCACATTTAGGGGACGAAATATTATTTCAATAGTTTACAATAAATGACAAACACGAATGTTTTGCCTTCGAGCAAATTTTTAATATTTCTGATCAATGTGCGTAAAAGTTATGGAAATCAGAATTCAAAACCCAATACAAGCGTTAATTTGAATGCTCTGCTTTATATAATATGGCAAATGTCAAATGGATTTCTTTATTGAAACTAACATGTAGAAAAATTTTAGATTAATAGATGCTTATTACAACTGGTCAAGAAACAGTTTAGTGAACAGTATTTAAAATCTGTTGTAATTTTAATACATTTCCCAATTTCCGTACTCGAGAATTTAGGAAGTGTTCCCCCATTATATGATAAATCAACGATGCAGAAAGAACGTTTGATGGCCCTCAAAAGGGCCGATTGAGCTTGTATGCTGTCACAGATGAATAGCACTACGGGATGTTATCAGTTGATTGCCATGGTTAAACAGGGAAACACCAACGAAAGTGTATATATGAATAGGTTCTCTTTTTATATGACAAACCAGCTGAATATTTCATGGGTGCACAACAGCAACAGGGTAGCGGATCACAGGGATTTAGTTGAAATCTGGAAACGTAGCTCAATCTTTTAATCTTGAATTTCACAAACCAGATGCTGTATTGACAGCTTCAAGGTTAACTGCTCAGCAGGTTTCAAGCAGCGATTTACTTCTGGCTAAGCAAGTTCGGAGGAGCTCTTACCAGCTGGAAAGCGGAAATGGAATGAAACTGAATCCGACGAAGGAAGTATGTTTTATAACCTTAGAATAGCACATGATGCTCCTCCCTTTTGTGCTCTTCGCTTTCTGATCGACCAATCTGGGAAATAGGTATGTGTCAATAATGTGTTGGGCTTAGAATTATTTGAAAATCGCGAAGAATGCTAATGCGTGAGAAATTGGTCGAACATGAATTGTTGAAAGGGTTGACATTCCCTAAATATTCAATACTTAACTATTGATAATCAATAGTTTTCTTCATTATGAAGGTAAATTTCTGATCCATGGGTACCAAAATTATTACACTTATTCTTTTCAAAAGCTTTCGAAATATGTGGCAATTTTGTTATATGTGATAATTTTTCTAATCAAAGTGTTCCTATAAAATATGACGCTGATATCAAGGACGCTGTTGGAAATGCCACTCTATTCTACAATCGTTGTGAAATGTTGAGCACTCACCCGACGGCACTGCAGCAGCGCCCGCGAATACAGTCTCAAATTGTTGAGTCATAAATTATTCATGACAAATCAAATTTTGTATGAAGCTGTGAAATTGATTTAGGAATATAAGAAGTCATAAATAATGTCGAAAATATTTCTTTTTTAACTCTTTTCCACTAATTTGATGGCCCTGAAAATGGCCGATGGCTTTCTTAGCTTCGATGCTCTTCCAGATAAATAATACTGCGGGATGTTATCAATTGATTGCCATGGTCAAACGGGGAATCCTCAACTCAAATGTATAAATTTGAGCAAGTTATTTGCTTATACGACGAACCAGCTGAATGTTTCGTGGCGATGGCTGGGTGAACGCAAACAAGCGGTCAACCGCAATGCAACAATGATTCGCACGACCGTGTTCACAGTTCGATCGCAAATTCTTCTGTGAACTGCTTCCTCTTCTTCTTGGCGGCGGCAGCGGTGATGGCTTCGGACGGCATCATCTCTCGCTCGCTCGACAGTTTGATTTGAGTGAAGCAAGACAAACGGGGGGGTACTTCGCTATCTCTGTGCCTGAGAAGCACGCCCGGTCAGAACAAGCCGATCTGTCGCCTGCTGAGATGCGATGGCTGAACTAAAGATCACCGTTCAGTGATTTGGTTCACTCTGACTGAACAATTTCTAGGAAAATAACAATCATGTAATGCTTGCATGGTCATATCCCTCTGGGGCCTTCCTTAGCCGAGTGGTTAGATTCCACGGCTACAAAGCAAATCCATGCTGAAGGTTTTTGGGTTTGAATCCCGGTCGGTCCAGGATCTGTTCGTAATTGAAGTTTCCTTGACTTCCCTGGGCATAAAGTATTATCGTACCCTGCCACATGATATACGAATGCGAAAATGGCAACTTAGGCAAAGAAAGCTCTTAGTTAATAACTGTGGAAGTGCTCATTAGAACACTAAGCTGAGAAGCAGGCTCTGTTCCACTGGAACGTTAATGCCAAGAAGAAGAAAAATCTGCTAGTTTAGACATAGCGTACATCAGTGTGCATTTCGAAGAAAATTTCATGCGTTTTATACAATCCTGACAACATGTCAACAATAATAACCATTGAATTTTTGTAATGCACGTCGAAAAAAATCAAAATTTCATCGATGGAATATTTAAAAACCTTCCGATTATGAAAATATAACCCAATTACTGAGCTCTAGCGAAAAAACAATCCGAGGTACATTCGATTTTCATAATCCGCTGGCTTAGACATAGCGTGTGAAGATATAAATTATAGCCAGCATAAGACTCTCAAGAAGCTTGAGTTCTCTACAATATATCAACTTAGTGGTATCAAGTCCCTTCTTAGGTTTTTTTTATAAATGCTACCTGCTCTGAAAGTGTTACTTGAGATTAGTCGAATACGAATGAAAATGTAATGGCCAAATATATATATAGTCGTGAATAGTCTTCCCAAATCTGTTAAAAACTTTCAACGAATATTTCTAACCTACGAAACCGTTGACATACTACAAAAAAACAAAAGTAACTTCATCCGATGACCCAGAATAAGCCTTTTCAAACGGATGTTCCAACGACCATATGACGCTACCAGCGATAGTTATCGACCATTATAGTATAAAATGGACCCGCAACACGACAAATAGCCTTTATAATCAGTCATGTATTTTTACTCATGTTATTGAGCTCGGGGCTGAATGAAATGGACTTTCTCTACATCAGTTAGAGGACATTTTTTGCTAGCGCAGCCAATGCACTTGGAAAGTTTTCAACCATCATAAAGTTACACCCACTCTCACTATTATAAGGTCCACAACATTCAGTTGCATCATCAACGACATTTCGCATTTGACACATTCTCCAAGTCAAGTGGTAGTTCTACTTATAGTTTCAACGTTGAGCACAACCTTTCAAGCTATTTGTAGGAAACAAAGATACATTTAGCACGGAAGTTAAAGACTTCTACGACATCCTGGCAGCTAGACCGTCAGGAAAATATGTTGCTATGGTTGGCTAATCGCCATTTAATTACACTTGCCAATTCTTATCATTTCTGTCAATCAGTGTGTTGGCGGGTATGTACAACTGAGAAACAAAGGAAACGCCTGGTCATTCAAGCAGTCCGACTTACAACCATAACATTCCAATATCAACGGCTAGAAGCAATTTATCAGATTTTCCTCTCGCATTACGCTCGCACTCTAAAGGTTAATCATCTGGATAAAAAGCGAAGAAAAACGCCGCGGAGCGTGCGGCGATAAGCGAGACGGCCTTGAAAGTGGTTTACAATCGCGCTTTCCCCCGTACTGGTAACGACGACCTATGGATGGTGCTTGCATGGTTGCTTGTAGGGGAACTAGGAGTAAAATGCACCATTGGGGTAAAACGATTCACTGCAATATCTCCAAGATCAGAGCGTGCTAAATTTTTCCGAATGTAATTTCCCCGAACGCCTGTTCCCCGAAAAGTTACATTGTGACAGGGTGTTGAACTAAAAAGAACGATAAACAATAAAAAAGGAGATATTTCGTCTTTTTCACATAGAGACATAAAGAATTATATGCCTTCTATAAAATTCTATTCTTCACCTCTACTAGCGTTCGGGGAAACGATATTCGAGGAAACAAAATTAGGGAAAAAGTAGCACAACCCCAAAGTCAATGGTATTCAGTTAAATTTATTCATTTCATACGCCTCTCACGAAAAAAAATCCCAATTTCGACATAAACAATCAAAAACAATTTTGGCAAACTTGGGAATAAATGACGTTGTACAAAACGTGCCACAATCAATGGTTGCTCAGAAACCATCGATGAAATTCAAATAATGCCGCAAAAACTTCAGTTCAAACGAGACAGCAGAATATGGAGAAATAGCATGCTTTTGCACAAAAAATCCATTTGAAACAAAGTGGTGCGTTGTAATCCGCTGTTTTGAAAATCTTTAACTATGGTTTCATTTCTTTGAAATTCCATTTCTAAGATATGATTGCCACAATCTTTTGATTGTGTTTATACATTGTAAGCATAATTATGATTATGAGACTTCTCTATAAATCCTTTAAGAACAACGTTTTCGACGACATTCACAATTTTTTTTTTCCTATAAGGCACATATTATCCCGCCTTCCCTTAGAATAAAGTTGTGTGATGGCAGGTCGTCGTCGTGGTCAATGCTATTCAGCGAGGGAAGGACGCTTCAAGAGTGTGGTTTTGACTTGCCAGGATCGCGCGGTTTTACTCCGTGACTTTGCCGCACGGGGTTGACTGATGGGTGGCCACAAGTAGCCTGACGCGAGCCATACACTTATTGCAAATGGAGGAGAAACGTATAATTTCTGCTAAATTTAGCACTTGCAATTTATTTGATTTATGGGGAATGGTGTTTGGTGGAAAAGACGTGAAATGAGAAATGTTGTAGTTCCAGTGTTGAATGCCGTCATATGAAATAATCAAGGATGTCAAATTTTATCTTGTAAAATTACAGTTTCGGACATATAAAATGCGCCAAAGCCATTTTTCTATGCAAAATGGACAACTTTGCGATTGTTATATCATTTCTCAACCGAATCTTTTCATTTTTATGTGATGAACTACAAAAAATCTCAAATTTTGATAACTATGGAAAAGTGGTGTGAAAATTGTTGTTGCAAGTTCTACTATGCCGTTGTATGTGGAAGTCCCCACAAAATCATATATTTTATCATAACTTTTTATCCGAAATTTTTGACATTTTTTATGTTTTCTACATAGTTGTTTGTCATGAACAAAACCCGTGTTTTTGCTGAACTTATAATCACGCTATCTTTTGAAGTAACAAAGTTATTTATGTATTACACTTTTCTCAAGGGGTAGTTTAGACCCCTATAACTGCCTTCGGCGCAAAATAGTGCAGACAATTCAATGAAAGTACCATATCTTCTCATTCGGCATTTGTCTAAAAGTTTATTTTTATGAGGTCTTACTTTTGAACAAATAAGTCTTATTAAAACGATTTCTACCGATAATTCCTTTATTTTAGGAGATAGAGAGGTGCAATATTCAAATTTCAAAAGTCTATAACGGCGCCGGCCACGTCCTTACAGTCATCGGGGAAGGGAAGGAATGTTAGTTCGACAACCGTTGATACTAGAGACCGAGATCACCTCTGCATCTCCACAGTTGTCATGGAAAGGATATTGGGTTAGTGGGATAAGGTATAGATCTAGCGCCTCCAATGTTTGATGATGCAATCCATGATATAAGCACACCTAACCGGATTCGCGATATTATTCGACAATCCCGTTATACGCCGAAGAAGTGTTCATCACTCGCCCCCGCAGGAGCAAGCGACACGATCAATAGATCAAACACTACTGATGCTTGCGGCACTTTTTCACTCTAACGCACAGACGCGCGACATATTTGATCCTGCCCTCGTCGCTCGCTCCCACAGGAGCAAGCAACAAGGACGAAGGATCAAACACTACTCAGAGCACTATTTTTATGGTAAGGAACATATAGGAGATTGGATTCTCAAACATTTTTAATTTTTGAACCGCCCTACTCTCCATAAATCGATATTCAAGGGACCATCGACTAATAGAATTATTGAGTCACAAAAAAATCGAAGAAACAAATTTCTGTATTTCCAATACATATATGGTCACTTCTATAAGAAAGCAATATTATTTTGTTCATAGTATTTTACAAACTATTATGTGAGAACTATTTTCAAAATGCTCGAAAAATCACATTATTTTACTGGCAATATTTTTTGTTATTTTCATGTTTTTCAACTTCTGATACAATTTGCAATTATCTATTCATTTCCAAACAGTAGTTAGATCAAGTTTCTCAAAATATGAATGATTTTTTAATAGATATCGAGTTATGGAGAGAAATTTACCTCTCACGTGACATCGACTTGTGGAGATATCGAGTTATAGAAATATTGACTTATGGAGAATGGGAATTTGAATCGGTCCCTTCAAAAATATCCATCGAGTTATAGAATATAGTGTATCGAGTTGTAGAGAGTCGACTGTATATTGTACTTGTTGACCAGATTCAAAGGAGAACAACCAAATTTTTTGTCTGTTGAAAATATCTCTTCTTAGATACACCTGGAGTTTCATCAAATCAAGCATTTTTTCAGCTAATAATTCTTACATATAATTACGATGATATTCTTCCAAAGGATGAAATAACTATTGAGTGTTGTGGAATTATGGTATTAATTCAAATAAGCAGAATGATTTTTGTATGATATGAATTTCAGTATTATTTTCACATTGTTTAATATTTGTGCATCCCTATTCTTTTTAACGTTCGAATATTCTTGCGATCGAAAACCGTTTTGCATTTACGTTCACGCCAGCAAAATCAAGACGACTATGGATTTGAACGAATAGGATTCGATCGCAAGTAAACGAGAATAAGGTAGATTGTCATCAACTGATCCGAAAGTTATAAGCGCTTTTTGACATAATATGTCCAAGGTTTGTTAAAATTTGATAAAATATTCAAAGGATGACCTCTGAATATTTTTTTCAAAACTTTTTGAAAATTAAAACCATTAGAATTTTGAAAATACAAGATTAGAAAAATGCGTACTAAATTTAATTACAGTGGGATTCCGTTTTTGGCAACAAAGTCGAAATTTTCAGTTGCCATAAACGGAACCGTGCCAAAATCGGAACCCAATTTTAAAATTTTATTTTTCAATTATTGGTTCTAAAAACATCATTGGGATGTTGTTACATCATCCTTATGGAATCATACGAGATCGAGACTACGAAACGGTCTACTTCGAGGCCGATTTCCGTAGAATTGGACTATACTATGTATCTATAGCCACGTAACACTAATTATGAATGTACCGTAAAACGGGGTAACTTTGATAATGCGGGTAACTTTGATAATGCGAGACTCACAACATACTAAACAAAATAACAAAGTTCCTATTAATCTGTTAAGCAAAACGAATGCAAAAGTAAAGAGTATGACACTTCATGTTAAAGCTATTTCCGTTGGAATCAAGTACATTTGAGGGTTTATATGCAAATATGGAAAATTTATAAGATTTTAGCAATTTTGAAATGCTGTCAAACAATCTGTTCTACGATCACTATTTGATGAAGTCATAATGAATTCGTCACTTATACTTGACAGCCTAGTTATAGTAGAACTCGACTTCGGTCTCAAAACTCTTAGCGAATACTATTTTTACAAACTGGGGCCATTTTTGTAATCTAAGTCAGAAATTTCCATATAGCGTTAAACGCCTAAAGATATGCAACGCCCTACAAATGTTCTGTAATTCATTCAATTTTGTTCGAGTGATGCTCCATTATCAAAGTTACCCCAAAACAGAAAACCGACTTTCGATTATATGAAAAATTATACATCCAATAAGAAAAAATCTTTTGGAAATCTATCAACTGGAATCGATAGTAAGGATACCAGTACTTGTATTAAAAAAATGAATTAAAATTCTTTGAAACAGCATGCATATATATTCAAGTTTTCTTCGAAAAAACTATCAAAGTTACCCCGTTTTACGGTACATACTTTTTATCTCTTAAATGTCTTCAATAATTTTTATAAGCTCTATGCACACTATGTGTGTGTCATATAAAAGCAATAATCGCATAAGTAACCTTTATTCAAAAACTGGAGATTTCTTTTAGAACTGTGTAAAATTACAAAAAAAAAACACTGGGTTTTACGAAACTGCATGAGCTTTTTAATTTATTGAACATTTAGAATCAGTTTAACTATATGGCCCGCGTAAAATTTGACATAATTCAGTTTGTTAAAATAAGTGCAGCTCATTACGAATGATTGACTGCAGTCAATAGGGCATGAATGCGGCCAATAATTTCGAAGAATACTCATAAAACTTCTTAAAATTTTGATTTGAAATGAGTTTCAATTGTTTTTTTTTAGAAGTTGAGCTTGATAGTAGTTGGAAGAATCGACTGGTACTTGATGATGCTAATTTATTCCGCTATCTCAGTCTTAATGTTTTACAACGATATTTATTTAATTCTGCCCGACGTTTCGGCCACGGATTTTGGCCTTTTTCAAGGGTAAAATTGTCTATCGTTTTGTCCTGGTTGAAATCGTCGTTTCTTCTGTCAGTTTTTTGTAGTCATTGCTTTTTTGTACTATTAAATAGTACAAAAAAGCAATGACTACAAAAAACTGACAGAAGAAACGACGATTTCAACCAGGACAAAACGATAGACAATTTTACCCTTGAAAAAGGCCAAAATCCGTGGCCGAAACGTCGGGCAGAATTAAATAAATATCGTTGAGATTTGAGACCGAATTTATGTTCTACTATAACTAGGCTGTCAAGGATAAGGGACGAACTTATTAAGACTTCATCCAATAGTGATCGTAGAACTGATTGTTTGTGAGCGTTTCAAAAATGCTAAAATCTTACAAATTTTTAATATTTGCATATAAATCCTCAAATGTACCTGCTTCCAACAAAAATAGCTTTGACATGAAGTGTCATACTAATACTCTTTACTTTTGCATTAGTTTTGCTTAACTGATTAACAGAAACTTTGTTATTTCGTTTAGTATGTTCTGGGTCTCGCACTATCAAAGTTACCCGCATTATCAAAGTTACCCCGTTTTACGGTACCCTTTCGTTGAAGATTCATATTGATTGCTAGATAGAGGAAGTTACTCATTACACTCAAAATAATTCAAACGTCATAGCTAAGTGAAAAATGACGTAGAAGAATTGATTTGCCTTAAGTTTACCTGACTAAGACCAAATTTGATTAAAAGATGGAGACCCGGCAGTTTTCACTGTAGTAAGCTTAGGCTTATCACACTTAAATTCTGACACGAGTTTCAATATCTAGACATTGCCTGTTAGTTAGTTAGTTAGCCGATTTATTTCAATCAATCTATTTCGAGGTAGGTAAATATGGTGTTAAGATACCGAATAATCCCCTATTTATCAAGAAAAACTGATTAACTATAATGGGTTACATGCATGGCCCGATTCGCTACTCACCACATAGTACCGTAAAATGGGGTGAAGTTGATCATTTTCGAGCGATTCTGTTCTGTAACTCCTAGTAGAATATATGTATTATTATCCAAATATTTTTAAAACATGTACTGGTTGGATGTCTATCGAATTATACAAACCAAATTTCGACGAAATGTTCACTTAATATCAAAAACATTTAAAAAAATCAAAAAGTGGAGTTTTTGATTCCGGGGTGAAGTTGATCAAGTAATGGGATGAGTTTCCTAAAATAAAGAAATATTCTATTTACTAAATTTGGAGTCACTGAATCTTGATTAAGCCTCAAAAATCTTATAACGTAATGATTAATCGATCAATTTCAAATTTAATGTTATAAATTACAGAACACACCACATTAAACGCCTAAAGGTATGCAATTTTCTTTGAAACTAGCAACTCCCGCACAACAATATACATTTTTTACTCAGAAAATGAGTGTTTATCCACTAAGCAAATTCAAAACTGGATTCACAGAACATATGCATGACACAGTTTATTTAAATGGTGTCTTTATATAGTCTTGTCAATAGTCGATTGTTTGGAAAAGAACCCTTCAACAGTTCATCAAACATTTCATAAAAATCTGTTTTTCCATGGTATAATTATATTGAACGTCAAACCAACCTAAGGAACATCAAAAGCAGCCATCAGGTAATACGACGTTACTGAAATTGTGCTAAATGATATCGAATCATAGCTCTCTTGACAGTTTATACATGTGGGTACGCGAATGATCAACTTCTACCCACTGATCAACTACACCCCGAATTACGGTAACGCACATACGCTACCCAAGTAGCACTGGTAACAAATGCAATATTTTAGAAAAATAAAACAAATTACATTGCCGTTGCATTTCACATAATTTGTAGCATATCTTAATGACAATTTTCAATTTTGGTTACTAAACTATTACATTGTAACTTACGCTTTGTTTACATTACATATGTGTTGCATTTTTACTTGCATGTAACTTAGCCTAGAGCTGTCAAAATGAATAAGTTACATTGAAATTGAATCTGTGGTTGCAAAGAAACAAATAACACACTAGGTTACATACAGATTGCTAAGTCACATGTGTGTAACAACATGAAGTTTATTTACCATGTGCCTTGGGGAAGGGGTGAAAAAATGAACAGGATAGTAAATAAACACCGAACTTGTTACACACGAACAACAAATTTCAATAAGTTTTATTAGGCACGGATGATTTAGAGCATAAATAAGAGTGTTTTTGTTGATACGGAGATGACGTCCAGTAATTAAAACTGATGTAATTTTATGTACGGAGGTGTAGAGGTTTTTCAATGAGGTGAATATCGTAATGATATGATGTCGAATCAGAAACTTTAGAACTGTTTTCGTTATGTGTTTCATTTATAGATGTATTTTCAGGACTGTAATAAAAACATTTCAAAAATGTTTGTTATGCTCGTGTGTTTAACCACCAACATAAAATGAACATTTCCATAATATTTTAATGACAATAAAAATATGTGACAATTTAGGTATCTTAGTCTTAATTCGCGTCGCTGCGTTAATTAACATCTATATTTTTGATGCTGTGCGATAGAACTAGTTATAATAAATAAAAACAATATAAATGAAGAACAATTTCGCGAGTAGACATATCACAGAATATCGAGTTACGATTGTAATGTTCTCTTTACTACTTTAGTGGGGAACGCCAAACTTTGGGCCGATGACACGGAATGACGAGAATTCATTTAAGGTGGCAGGATCCGTCATCAACTCGATAATTTTCAAAAGCAGTTTTTTTTTTCGTTCAAAATCATGAATATATTCATGAAAATGTGTTCACTGTATTTTATTCTCCAACTGAAACACAGTGAACACATTTTCGACGAGTAAATTTCAGTTTTGAACAGAAAAATGGCTGTTGAAGTTTCGATGATTACGATGACAGATCCTTGAACGTTAAAGTGTTTGGGTTATCTAGACAATTCTTAATCTACGTCCCAACTGGGACAAAGCCTGCTTCTCAGATTAGTGTTATTATGAGCACTTCCACAGTTATTAACTGAGAGCTTTCTTTGCCGATTGACCATTTTTGCATGTGTATATCGTGTGGCAGGTACGAAGATACTTTAAGCCCTGGGAATCAAGGAAATTTCCATTACGAAAAGATCCTGGACCAGCTGGAATCGAACCCACGACCCTCAACATGGTCATGCTGAATAGCTGCGCGTTTACCGCTACGGCTGGGAATCACGTTGTTACAGTGATTATTCACGTCATAGCTGCAAGCATTTTATCAGATATTATCGCTTTTTTTATCTTTATTAACGAGATTTTTAGCCCTGAGCTAGTTCTTCTCGGGACCAATGGTTTTACTTTCTTTCCGACGGAAGTCGTCACTTTAACTTTTATGTCATAATAGACTATCTCGGGGATGGGACTCGATCCCAGTTCCTCGGCTTGAAAGACACGGGATCTAACCCTTACACCAAGTCCGTCCCCAATTTTCCCTTCTTTCTAAAATAGGCTGTTCTTTCAAGTCCCTAATATTTTCATATGGAACAGCTAATTCTTTTGAAAGCAGGTTATATTTACAGCTTTCTTTGATTTTGAGGAATCGATCATATATCGAAACTGAAAGAGCAGATTTTTCCTGATTGATCAACAAATCAAGAAACACAAGATCGTCCGTGCATCATAACTCATCATAACGGTCGTTTTCATTTTTCTAGATTGTTTGTGTGATCGGAAAAGAACTGCTTGAAACAGTGAGGTATCTTGTGATACCTTGTGTACTGCTCACCATTTTTCTACCATCATCATTTCTCCATTGTCTTGAATTACACGCAGCTTATTTTTGTGGATATCTTATCAAAATTCAGCCCATAAACCAACGAAAGTTTTTACTGTAGCAACGATTGTCTATCAGGTTGCAGACCGATAATATCAGGAAGATCATCCATTGCCATCGTTTAAAAAAAAAACAAAACAAAATATTTTGGAAGATCCTAATGCCGGTAGGCCGACTACTGCGAGCAAGGTCCAAAAGAAGACGTCACACGGTAGTGAAAATGGTGCTTACTTCACTCTGTTTTCATTATTTTATTAGATCAATTATCATTTTTTCATACAAATTTCGTAATTTAAGGGTAATTATAAAGCCTTTCCAGTCACTTTGGTGTGTACGAAATGTTCTCGTTCCACTTTCTGCTATCAATGTGCAATCACGCGAGTAATTTCCCGAAAAATGTACTCCAAATTACAAAATTATTCTTTGCGTTGCTGGCTTCTAACGGCTGAAGCACATATTTTGAGAGTCATTCGTGGCCTGGCGAAGACTTTCTAATGGCATCTAAATACTCTTGGTTGGGTTCACTTTCATCGAAGCCGGAAGAAAGTGGCACACTCATGACGTGGCACATCCACCTGCCGGAAACTGCGTCAGTGTTCGCACGGAAATAAAATATGCTAATTGGCACTTTAAACACAATAGCAAAATCGGTCCAAATTCCGTGAGTCACGCGTGATAACCGCGCAACCTCATTTTCGAATCCTTGTAAATCAGAACACAGTTCACGCAAATCTTTTCAAAGCTCATCACGACGACTTGGCAACCGCCGCCGAGGGTTGTAATTAATTCAGGTACCTACACGCTAGTGGCCTCGGGCGGCTTGGCGTCTCTCAATACAGATGGCCACTTCCGTCGAATGGCCGGAGATTATTTCTTTTTGACACACAGTGCCGCAAAGCTGGTCAAAATTGTCAAAAATGAGATTTTAAAATTCACTCACTGATGTTTATTAAGCTTTCTTTGGCACTAAATGGCAATTCTTCAAAGTTTAAGATCGATTGGTGTATATGGTCAGATCTCCTATAAGACGCTGCCACCCGCTTCACGCTCGCCATAATTTCTCAGCTATTGCCCTATAGATTCTGAGTAAAGTTGGTAAGTAATAAGCTCATAGGACTATGCCCCAGTCACATACGAAAAATCAGTTTCATTCTTTGAGCAACAACTTAGAAATTGTCGTGGGATGAAAGTGAGCGTTAGCGTATCATAGGACTATCATAGGTGTATCATGACCGTATTTTAATTTTTCATATTATGTGAACTGTAAAGATGTATATCCTTCAAATCGTGTTCCAAGTCTAATCTCAAAAATAAGTATTATTTTTAAACGATTTAAGTAAGATTGGAACATTTGGCATACATTTGTGTCGAAAGCGGCCACCGTGCGTCATTGACGCTATGGGGTAAAGGGGCACTCAACATGTGTGCGTGCTACTGAGTGGAAAAAATTAAAACCTTCGTGAGTCGACGTCTTACCAACAGTTGAATTTATGTGTAAATAGGAAAGAAACCGTCCTGTGCGGACATAAATCCTGCAGGTCAGCTCTCTTGGCAAGTGGTAAGCTATCGTCGGAGGCCTTTGTCCTTCGGTTGTGGTTTCTTCTGCCTTCTGCCGGTTTGCAACAGTCGTGAGTGCGATAATAATTAAACTAAATTTATTCCAGGCCATTCGAGGTAGCCTATGAGAGGTTAGGTCCTTTAAAGCCGAAAATGTCCGTGCAAATAAGTGCATGTGGGTTGCATAAGTTTGCAGGGACCGTTCATGTTGTTATGCAATCAACAATATTCTCGTTGCAAAATGTCTCCACATCAGTCTATATAATTCCACCATTAGCATTGGCACTGGGTTCCTCCTTGTTTGCGAATCCTTGCCCTAATGCGGATTACCTATAGGCGAATGGAACCAGAAATGGGACAAAAAAGCTTTTTCCATTGGGGCAGTTCAGGACGAACCGTCCGCGGAATGATTTGCAATGCAGAACCTGGCTGACGGCGACGGTCAATGGACTTGGGCGTGCTATGTACGGAAATGGGCTAAGTTTTGCAAAGCTATTTCAGTTGATGTGACAAAGTGACGACGTAATGACGTTAGTATCGAAAATATAACTGAACATATTTAGTAACAGTTTCTCATTCAATCGACTAGAAATTTGAAATTTAATAGAGAAACATATAAAAATATGCACCGTCCATAAATTATGTTACGCTCTAGGGAGAAGGGAAGCAGGTTCAAACGTTACGGATCACACAAAGTTTGTTTTCCATACGTAATAAATGGACGTTGCCATATTAGTTTGCTAAAGAAAGTACGCACTGCTACTTTCTGGGTCCTATAGCCGGTCTGAACTACATCTTCTGACAACCTGAGTGTTTAAATCTCTCATGACGTGTTTTACGTTTTATGTTTTTTTTTTCTTTTGGACAGCTGTCACACTTGAGTACGAATTTTTACCAAGGATTCGATATCCCTAAAGATAATCAAATCCAAACACACATTTCAAGGAAAATTCCTTTCATAATTATCAGAAATTCTTCGATGAACCCCTTCCGTGTTTTTTGTTACTTGTGTTACCTCAAGAGATTTTACAAATTTACATCGTGAGTTCCTTCATAGATTCCACTAGAAACTCTCCCACATACTACTACAAGCAATCGCCTAGAATTCTTTTAAGGATAATCTTATACCTTGAAAATCGAAAATCATCCAAATATTGCTTTGAAACTCCTCCAAGTTTACACCTTCTCTGATTTTGCAACGATTTTTATATAATTTTCTTCAGGTGTTCATTCAAAAATTATCTAGGCATTTTCCAGAAAATTTATCCAATCAGGATTGTCTCGTCTTGTCTAGGGGCCCAGATAGCCGTAGCGGTAAACGCGCAGCTATTCAGCAAGACCAAGCTGAGGGTCGTGGGTTAGAATCCCACCGGTCGAGGATCTTTTCGGGTTGGAAATTTTCTCGACTTCCCAGGGCATAGAGTATCTTCGTACCTGCCACACGATATACGCATGCAAAAATGGTCATTGGCACAGTAAGCTCTTAGTTAATAACTGTGGAAGTGCTCATTAGAACACTAAACTGAGAAGCAGGCTCTGTCCCAGTGGGGACGTAGCGCCAGAAAGAAGAAGAAGGATTATCTCTCGCGGTGGCGGATTAGCCACCTACAATATTTTTGAATCGACCGTTAAAAAGGTGGTCGATGGACAATGATGAGAGTGTCTCGTCTATTTGTCTGTGGATTAACCTTCGCCTTCAATAACCCTGTTCCGTAGGTAGATGGCTCCTCAACATTCGGAATTTAGTTGTTTCTAGGGAACCTTCTCCGGTCGTTTTAACTGGGTCACAGGCCTTCATACATAATTCTCGAACCACTACATTTATTCATGCCAAAACTGGGCAATTATTTACCTTAACTCTGACATTTATTTTCTCTTATCGACTAACACAAAACGGATTGAAAATAGCCCGTGCGCAGCCTCCACACACGATCGGTGGTCTATTGGTATCTGCCCAATCAATATCATGCAGGTCATCAGTCTACCATGATCGCCCATATGCGATGTTTTACCTTCGGGTTCAGTGGGCCCTGTGAGAGTCGGCTACATCTCTTTATCTCTCCTTATTAGACGATGGTCATATTCACCACTGCTGCGGCTTATGGGAATCCATCCACGCTATATACATGGAGCTCATACCTAATTCTCCCGCTCTTGACCTCAGCAATGTGCGACAGTTCAAGCAGAAAGTAAGAACAACTGCATTCTCGTTCCGTATGTAGGTCAGTTATCTGCATCTTGAACAGGGTTGAATTCTGGATAGTACCGCTCTCCAACGCCCTCTATCAGGCTAATTTATTCTAAAATCATCCAAATTAAGTAGATGAAAACACCGAATTTAGTACTATATCATTTAATTCCACTAGAGTTTGTATCCTTTGACAGATACGCGTATTTCGACCTCAACTGTAAGGCCGTCTTCAGTGTCGTGTACTAGACTCGAAATTAAACTTCGCGGCACTTCAATAATGTGTTTTTTCTTGTTTCCGACACGGTTGACATCCCATCAATTGTCTTCGCTGAGTAAAGGGCTAGAAGCTCTGACTAAATGCCTTTCAATATGGTTTATGGACAAAAGGTCGTAAGACAAAACTCCAAAAGTGCCAAAGGTCGAAAGAGAGAAGATAGAACGGACAAAAAATCTAAAATGTTTTGCTTGGTGGAATTTTTTTCCTTCTTTAAAATAACATTTTTGGCCTCTTGTCCCTTCTCTTAAGTTTTATTTTTTTAACCTTGTGTCCTTTCGACCTAATATCTTTTGACCTTCTGTCCTTCTCGAAAAGTATTGTTAACCCGAATCTGCCTAGCAAATAGAAGAATGTTCAAATTGTTACCATTTTGGTAATCCTTGACGGATTGCCTTCGTTTTAGTTCGAATAGAATCGTCTAGATGTCTAATTTTTCAAGAATCATTCTCATACAACCAGAAGTCGCAAAAGAATTAACGCGAAAACTCGTTTACTTGTACAAATAACATCACACCCGCACAAAACGGTGTCGGAAATCGTTTAATGACGGGTTTCCTCGCATATTTTCGAGTGCATCAGTGCATTTAGCTACTTTCCGTATACACGTACAAAATACGTACAAAGTAATCCGTAGCAGCTGTCAAATCAACTTTATTATCATAAATTAAGTCACGTAAGATTACGGAATAGTTCGCAATAAAATCTTTACACTCGCATTGCATGTCAATTTTATATGCACATATATCGCCTCTACTTTTGTACGCACATTGCAACATTGCACATATAACCATCGCATAACTCAAAATGTGATTTCATTATACGTACATTTTGGTTATCTGGGTTGGAATTTTCGTTAATGCCCAGTGGTTTGAAGTTATCCCAGTGGGTAACTGGGTCAAACCGGGTAAAAAAGACAAAAAACTTTCATTTCAATTGACTTTTACCCAACTAATAAGTATAAATTTAACGTCAGTTTAACTACAGATTTTAACATAGTTTAAATTACAGACGTCATGTAAAAACTTAACTAGAAATTCAGACCAGCTTTATCCTTGAGTATTTTCTCGGTTGTTTATGGGCCCTCCTTGGAACCTGCCGACGATAGGTCAATTTTATTTTTCTTCTAAACTGTCGAAATTTGGGTGATAAATTTCATCATTTTCAAAAGCTTACTCAGATATGAAAAACGGAATATTCATTTCAAGGATATTGGCCACCAGTCACTTAATTGTGATCCAGGTTTTTTTTTACAAAATGGGAAAATCTTGTGCTTAGGAAATATTGTCACCTAATCTTCTATTTCTAGGTGGCTGATACCCTTAAAATAATCTTGTCCATACAGGTCTGATCTGCTTTTTCAAAATGATAATGATTTATAACCATTGCCAGTTTAGAAGAGAAATCTAATTGGCCTATTTGAGGCTGGTTCCGAGGAGGTCCCATAAATATCTTAACATATACCCTAAGCCAAAGCTGGTCCCATTGTCTAACTTATTTAACACATAACGTCCGTAGTCGAAAAAATTGAAATGGTGTCAGATTAATATTAATTAAGATGAGCCTTCCTTAGCCGAGTGGTTAGAGTCTGCGGCTACAAAGCAAAGCCATGCTGAAGGTGTCTGGGTTCGATTCCCGGTCGGTCCAGGATCTTTTCGTAATGGAAATTTCCGTGACTTCCCTGGGCATAGAGTATCATCGTCCTGCCATACGATTTCCGAAAGCGAAAATGGCGACTTTGGCAAAGAAAGCTCTCAGTTAATTACGCTAAGAAGCAGGTTTTGTCCCAGTGTGGACGTAAATGCCAAGAATAAGAAGAAGAAGAAGAAGATGATGAAGAAGAACCTCAAGGCCTCTTTTACCACCACACCCTTTATTTTTAAAAAAATGAGTAATATATTTTGTGCAATTGAGTCAAGGTGAAATTTTTACCCCTATTGTTGCAGAAATTTAAAAAACATGTACTCCAAATGTTGATATCTTTGAACGTCTCAGATGAGAAAACTATGAGAACGTTTTCATTTCAAAGAGATTATTCATTTTGAGAATAATATTTTTGAAAAAAAACCTCCGTTACTTGAAAAAAAAATCGAGATAGCTTTCAGATGGTCTCAGCAAAAATGAACTCAATTGAAAGTTCTAGAACAAAGTATAGTATACTAGTAGACTGTTGGAATAGTAATGATACCGTAAATTCGGGTGAAATTGATCACCATGGCATACGATTTTATTTCTTACTAATACAGTACCAATATCAATGAAACCTGTAGTACATGAACGTTTTTTATCTCAACTATTATCTAATTGTGTTTTGTGAAGTATTTTTTTGTTGATATTCTATAAAAAATATGTTAATTTCCAAAATCATTTTCGGTGTGGTATACGTACATCCATAAACTTTTTGTTCTAAACATGAACTTGGATATGGTGTTATCCGGAAACTTTGTGAGGATGCTCGAAATACATTCCCAAAACAGCATGGATCATCAACATTCGTATCAATTTGCTCGTTTTGTTGAAAAAAAAAGGAATTTTTGTAAGATATTAGGACATTCCAATGGAAATTGCTCACATTTAGGCGTTTTTTGCGTTATTCTTTATACTTATTTATTCATTATTTCCATAAATATTGTATTGTTAAGAATTTGACAAGCATAACACTGCTGAGCACGTTTTTGCTTCAAGCACCAAAATACCGCTATTTATATAATTAAGGATTGCTGAATCCATTGCCGTTTTCAAAACTATCATAGCACGTCTCGTTTTTGATACAAATTTTATTTTTCTATTATATCACCTTCCTTTCAAAAATCCAATAATTTTGAACGGGAGAAAAAAACAAGATTCATATTTTTTTTTTTTTTTTTGACAACAGTTGTTTTTTTTAACTTTTAAAGTAAAAAACTGGTAAAATATTGATTCACAGGACGATTGAAAAAACTTTAACAACTATCGTTAAAAATAAAAATTCCAACAAATGACTATTTTTTATTTTTATTTTTGTTCCTTATTTAGTTATCCCTCCACCCCCCCGTACCTTCCAAGTGGTCTCGGACATAAAAGAAAATTAATATTTGTATCAGCCTTATTGGTTGTTAAAAATGTAAAATTCAACAATTTAGTTAACTTGCATACAAGTTGCAAGTTGATGTGTATAACAATAGTTACCAGCAATGTTAACTATACTCTTTCTATGCTCAAAATTTATTTTTTGTTTAGGGTAAAAGCACCGGTTTTGGCCAGTCTAAGAGAGAATGTCAATAAACAGCTTCCCATACTGTATTTATACTACAAATATGTCAAATGCAAGCTTTCAATCCATATTATGTAGGTAATATAGCGAAACTTAACTAAAACCATTATTTTGCTTTGAAAATTTCGTTGGTCAAGATAGGCCACCAGAACCAGTTTCGGCCAGAGATTTAACTTCGGTTCCTTAATTGGCCAATCGCATTGATTTCTTATGACAGTCCTATTTGGCATGCTTGGTGGATCACATCAAAAAAAAGTTTGATAAATCATACCTTTTTCATGTAAACAGCAATAAAACCACTGCTTCATACAACTTTGACGACCTGTAGCTAAAAATTGTGAAGTGTCGCAACATTTCTGAAAACAGATCCAGCAAAATATCAGATTCAGCAATCCCAAATCTATTAGAGACACATAATTTGATTCTTGAGACACGCAAAAATGTCATTCTTGTTTCGCTGTGTAATCGGATTCAGAGACCCAAAATTAGTTATGTAGACTTGTTTTCAAACAATTATCGTATTGACAAGTTATCAATTACACTCCGAAATGGAATTTGCCGATTTTTTAAATTTAGAGATGATTTTTAACACTAAAATCAAATTTATTATAAAATTTCGGTACATGAGCCAATGATGTTCACCGTCGTACTTGTTTTTTCTGCATTCAATTGTTTGGCATTGACAACATTTTTAAAAATATGCCAGTGATCAATTTCAAACAAAATTACGGTAGTTCTGTATGCTTACCAAAGTAAAATTGGTACCGTAAAACGGGTTATAGTTTTTTAGATAAAAAAATCAGAATATTTCTGTATTTTATTTTAAATATTTTTATTTTATATTTTTTAAACAAGTACTGGTATCTCATTTATCGATTGCCGTTGAATGATTGCTTAACGATTAATTTTGAATGGACTTATAAATTTGCTTATAATCGAAAGTCTATTTTCGGTTTTGGGGTAACTTTGATAATGGGTATTTAAGCACATGACAATCGACAGCCGAACTAATGTTTGGCATCATTTCAGTTGAAACTTGATTGGAGAATGTTAATGGAGAACGTGGATTAAATTTTGTTAATAAAAAAAAATAAAACAAAAAATACAGAAAGAAAAACACCAACAAAAGTGTTTTTCGATCAAACATGTATGGATTAACGTACAATAATGCTTGTTAAAAGATCTCGATTGATATTCACATTTAGACATCCAGTTCATCATATAGATAAGTATATTCCGGACAAAACCAAATGAATTACTTGGAGAAAATAGAGCATTGCATGCTTCTAGGCGTTTAACATTATATGGAAATGTCTGACTTCAACCGAAAAAATTGCCCCAATTTTTACAGATGATCATCGATAAGGGTTTAGAGACCGGATGCATGTTCTACTACAACTGGGCTGTCAAAGATAAGCGACGAATCCTTCGAAATTTCATCAAGAAATGATCATACACACTTAAATTATTTTACGGATTCCTGTGAAATCTCAACAGCTGAACAGTTCGGTAAAATAAATTAACGGACTACGGTAAATTTTTACAGTATTCGGTAAAAAATCACCGGAATCCGTTAAATTCCGACGAAGTTACGGTGTTTTATTTCACCGAACTGTTCAGCTGTTGAAATTACGGTGAAATTTACCGTAAGAGCTTAGTGTGTAGAACAGACTATTTATTAGGGTTTCAAATAAGCTAAAACCTCATCAATTTTTAATATTTGAATATAAAGCTTCATATATAATACTCTCTACTTCTGAATTCAATTTGCTTAACTGATCAACAGAAATTATGTTATTTCGTTTAGTTTGTTGTGAGTCCCCTTATATCAAAGTTACCCACATTATTAAAATTACCTCATTTTACGGTGTTTATTATTTATTTATTTTTATTAAAACTTTGAAAGAGGGAAAACCTCTGTCAGAGATTTTTATTCAAAATCTTACTCAAAGAAGCACAAAACCTATTTAATTTCTCTGTACACGTTACAACACAAAATAAAAACTTTCTAAATGCTCACACGGCAACTTATCTTGATACCGTAATTTCGGGTGAAATTGATCATTTTTCACGGTTTCTCTTGCCCGTTTTCTATAATGTTGACAATGCCAAACAATTGAATGCAGGAAAACCAGTACAAAGGTGAGTCTCATTGACTCATGTACCGAAATTTTCTAATAAATGTCATTTTAGTGCTAAGAAATATCTCTAAAATAAAAAATCGGAAATCTCATTTCGGGGTGAAATTGATCACTTGTCAATGCGATTATTGTTAGTTTTCAAACCAACTCTATATAAAAAATTTGAGGTACCTGAATCCGAATATGCTTGCTAAATTCTTAACAATACAATAATTATAGAAATAATGAATAGTTAAATTTCAAGAATTACGCGAAAAACGCCTAAATGTATGCAATTTCCTAAGGAATATCTCGATATCTCACAGAAATTCAATAATTTCCACCGAATGACCAAATTGGTACGAACTTTTGGTTATGAAATCTGGTTTGGGGATATATTTCAAGCATCCTCACAAACTTTCAGGTTTATACCATGTTCAAATCCTCGTTTAGAACTAGAAGTTTATGGATGTTTGTCAATATTGTACCGCACATGATATTGGAATTTTACATTATTTTCATAGAAATAAACATTCTTTAACGCAAAACACTTGACAACACACAATTCAACAATAGTTACGACAAACAACGTTCATTCACTGCAGGTTACATTGATATTTGTGCTCCATTAGGATGAAATAAAATCGAGTGACACGATGATCAATTTCACCTTACTGATCAATTTCACCCGAATTTACGGTACATAAAAATCAGCTTTATTATTACGTTTCTGTTATCCAAATAACACCTTATTCTGCCAGAATGCAGTTTATACAGCTCATTACAGCTGAATGAACTTGTATTAACTCTTTACTAGCAGCATCACTTTTTTGCACAAAAAATTCAATTTCAAGAATTTTTTGTTTTCCAATATTTTTGCACCATTTTTCCACAAGTTCTCAAAAAGCTTTAGGAACTTGTTAAGGAGTCCGGAAAATTCCGTAATTCTTTGGAGAAACAAATTGTAGCCATATCCCACGTAAATATCTCAGGTTACTGATTTTTTTTAATGTTTAGCTATTCACTTTATGAAATCATAATTTGATAAGATAAGGTTCGTTGGCTTTGTGGTCGTTCGGTTAGTGTTATCAAGCATTTAGTCGTATAAATTCAAGGAGTGTGGGTTCGATTCCCGCTTCAGTCCAGAAATCTTTTCGTCAGGAACGTATTTCGACTGTGCCACTGGCCGTAGCATGCTAGTCCGTTGTCTAAAGTGGTGCTTCTTTCAAAGGACAAATCGTCCACTGGAATCATTAACATGTCGGTATCTTAAAATAAGAGTCTGTTGTGAAAAATGAAACAAATTTGTGCATCTGTTTCTGAGTGATTAGCAGTTATGTGTAAAAAGATCTTGAAAACTTCAAACAACATCATATTGTAATCACAGTTTTCTTGAGGACTACTCAACCAATTTTGACGATTTTTTTCAGAGAAGCTCCTTATAATCTAGCGTTATATAGCCTACATTTTATTTATTTGTTTTTTTGATGAATCTGCTAAAACCAAAAAGGCAGTTAAATAAATTTTATATGGGAAGTTTCTCTCAAAGAATACCGAAAAATCTTTAAACTCAAGGGCTGATGATCAATATCGAAACAGATTCTGATAATAAAAAAGTGTTACGAGTCCTTGAGAAAATATGGAGCAAAAATATTGAGATATAAAAGAGGTATTGCGATTTGAATATTTTTGTGGAGTAAAAAAAGGCTGCTGGCGGAGGGTTTAAGCTACCAAAGTTACTTGTGTTAGACTTATAGAAGAATATTATATAAAACAGGAATTTTTGAGGAAAATTATTATTTTGTGTTTTTTGCTAACCTCTCTTCTAAGGACCACATGTTATGGACTGTCGACTCTGAATACACAGAAGCTCATTACGAGAAATATATGCACGGAAAGTAACGATGAAATCTCAATAATTTCTTCGAGAGATTTTCAAAAAGGTCCTTCAATAATTCCACCAAGAATTAGAAATTCGTTCGCATTTTCAGGGTTTCTCTTAAAAGTCCCCAATATTTCCTTACAAAAAATAATACAGATGTTCCTGTAGTTTTCATCTAAGAGTCAGCTCAAGGACACAACAAAAGATTTTTCAAGAATTCTTGTCTTTGACTAAAGGAGTAATAAGTAAACCCATAAAAAATATTTGCATAAATTTATCTACGAAATCATCCAACATTTTCTCATACATTTATTGTACTTTTAGAAACACTAATGAAGAGATTTTACTCAAGATTGCTTCAGATATATTTCCGAGAAATCTAATCCAGGGAGGCCTCGTAACAATTTCTCAAAGATTTCTATAAAAATACATTCTAAAACTTCTCCAAGAGTTCCTGTATGTATTCCACAATTGAGTTTATCTTGAAAAATCCTTCAGCAGTTCCTCATTGATTTATTGTACATATATTCCTACGTGTTCCACCAAACAATCTTCAATGAGTAGCTCTAGAATGTTGTCCCATATCAGGGTGTCTATTACCTGGAAAAACCTGGAAAACCTGGAATTCTCAGGGAATTTTATTCAACCTGGAAAAAAACCTGGAATTCTTGGGGAATTCTGGCCGAACTCAGGGAAAAAATTTTGGAACAGTAATTCATGGTTGACTATGTCCACGATTAACTATTTCGAAATAATTTTTGCACACTTTATTTAATATATAAAATTTCGGCTGCGCCGCTTTAAAATGCTACTTGAACGATTCAGTTCATTAATGAACTTGGACGTGTTCCGTGAAATGCTTTCAAATAATTCACCATATATTTATCATAAGGTACTGAAATCATCGATTATTCGTAGTTTCGGAAAAAAATGTCTGTTTGTTACAGGTTATGAATCAGCATAATTAAAAATTTCAAAGGTAGCAGTAATATTACACAGCTTAACAAAGATAATGTTTTTGAGTGACTCAAAGATTAAATCATGTGCCTAGTGAATTTGGGGTTGATGAATTTAGGGTTGGTGAATTTGGGGTTGGTGAATTTGAAGCTGATTTCGAAAATGTTTCAGCACGTTACAATTTTGAATTACGGGTCCTCAAAGTTGTATAAAATGCTGTTTTTATAATGTTGAAAGTTAAACTATGATTGATATATTAGATCACTATATACCATCATAGTTTAACTTCCAACATTAAAACAAACAGCATTTTATACAACTTTGAGGACCCGTAATTCAAAATTGTAACGTGCAGAAACATTTTCGAAATCTGCTTCAAATTCACCAATCCCAAATCCAATAATCATCAGAATAGGATTATGTAGGATTCACTTTGAGTTGAATGCCAAATAAATGTTGAATAAATCGATTTTTCAACACGCCGCCATCGTCACACAAAATTATTCGTTCCTATTATATGGCAAGACACCATACTTTTCTAATACATCAACTAATAACTTTTGTGCTTTGAAAGTATTATGAAATTTGTTGAAAAGTATTCTCCAACACATTAGCCGTGAATTCTGTAGTAAACTAAGCAAATAAATCTTCATATAAGCTAGTTCTTGCATGTAAGTTGACTGTAGTCGTTAAACAATGCAATTCAACACCCAATATGTCAAAAACTAGAAGATATTTTTGAAAATGGTCATGGTTTCATTCTAATTTAAGTAAATAGCAGTATTTTGATGCTTGAAACAAAGACCAGACTAGCTGTTTAGAGCCCGCTCTCAGAATATATTTTAAGCATTCCTGTTTTTCGTAAAAATTCTAATGAAATACAAAAAAAAACAAAAGACATTTTATGTCTTTTGCAGAGTTGGTAGCAGGTGTACTTGGTGTCTATTTCAATGCCAGTCTTGAAAAAGTTACTATTTTTTTAAGGAAGATCTCTAAAGTCTCTGTTGTGAACAAAATGTTACTTTATTCATAATATTGCTTGCAGTTAATCCTGATGCAAAATTATACACTGTAACATTCAGAGATTATAATACGACTATTCAACAGTTTCATCTAGATTTTTTTCTCGGATCCCTCGACGACAAGCTTCAAGAAATATCCCAGTAATTCCAAGAGATTTGATCTGGAATACTTTCAAAGATGTTCTCTAGATTTTTTTATAGAGTTCTCTCTACCAATAATTCCAGAAATTCATCCAGTGATTTTTTGAAGGATGCTTAGAGGAATTTCTCCAGATTGTGCTCCCGTAATTTCTTCATTTATTTCTTTGATTTATTTTTTCGAAAACTATCCCAAAACTATGCACTAATTCAAATTCTAAATTCGCTTAGATATTTTACCAAGAGGACCCCACAAAAATTCCTACGCTTTTTCATGTGAATTCCTTTAGAGTTCATCTATGGGTTCTTCCAGAAATCGCTCCAACAGTTTTTCGAGGGGTTATTCGAAGAAATCTATTAGGAAGGAAGGATTTCCCAATAAACTCGATCGTCGATTCATCATAATGCTCCTATAAATTGTTTCTAGAATGTTCTTCAGCATTCAGCATCCAAACGTTTTCCAATGAATTTCTCGAATAAAATTCCCTTGAAATCTTCTAAAGTTTGTTACCACCACTGCAAATTTCCAGTAATTACTCCGATCATTCTTACACAAACTTCTTTGGGAATTCCTTCCAATGTTGTTCAAGAAATTAGAATTCAGAAAATTCTACGGGATAAGCTATTCGATTGATTTTTGTTTACTTAACAATTGATCTAGGAAATCTTCTAAAACTTCCTCAGGTGTCCAGGAGTTCATCAAGAGTTATTTACTCAAACCATACATAAGCTTCATCAGAGTTTACTTTAGGTTTTCTTCTAAAAAAATACTCGTCCAGATTTTTATCAAAGATGTATTTAATAATTTCTGAAAAATTTTCATGAACTTTCTTTGACGATATCCTTTTAAAAATGCCTGAAAAAATATTTGAAGACTTACTTGGGAAATATCTCAATGAATTACTTGAGTAATTCCTTAAGAAATCTTAGAAGAAATGTCTAGGGTACAACCAGCAAATATCCATAGAGAAATTTCAAGTTGAAATTTTAAAGATATCCTAAATAAACAATGTTGTAGGGAATTCTAAGGTGCTTTCTGGAGAAGATACTGTTCTTTAGATGTTCTAAACGGGTATCTTTGAAAGTGCCCAAAAGGAAGCGATGGAAGAATCATTGCATAAAAGTCTGGAGGACCTAAGACTTTTTAGGAGAATTAAATTAAAATTAAAATTAGGAGTAATTTTTAATGAAATCTCTGAGGTGTTTTCTGTGGTTCTCCTTAAAAAAAATCCGTATTGTATTCTTAAGGTTTCTAAAATGACATTGTAGGGAGAATTTTTCGGGAAATAATCACTAAAGAACTAATTAAATCTTTGTTTTTTTTTTTTTTTGTTGAAGTGTTTTGAAGCCACCTATCGTTAGAAATGAATTCAAATTCATTCAACATTAATAATTCAATAATCATTAGTATTTAAGAGTTTTTTTTAAACCTGGAATTATTTCTTAAGACCTGGAAAAAACCTGGTAATATCAGGGAATTCCATTTCAGTAAACGAGTAGACACTCTGCATATTTTCTCGTGAGATTTCTCTAATGATTCTTTCTAAAATTTGTCCGAGATAGAATACAAATAGTTTGAGTTGTATGAGTATAAAGGTCGATTTCTAGCAATCCGATTGGTCTGAAATTTGAACTGCATGTGGGAAATAACTTCAAATTTGACCATTGAAACGATTGGACCATATCATAATGAGAAAGGTAACCCTTTTCCGGCTAGTGAAAACATATCATTTCATCATTTACATCAAACCATTGACAAGGGTGTAGTTATTGAAAAGGACTTGGCAACTATGAGTGATCGGGAAAACCGAAGGAGACGTTTCAAACAGCCCACTTTTGCTCTTCCATTATTACTTGAAACGCTTCGTTCGTATTTACATGCAATAGTTGCGAAATGGAAAAAGAAACAAGATAAATAGCCATCATTTATAAGTTTCCTTCTAGCCAAACCCAAACAAACCCGATCAAACTTACCGGATCCATGACCCCGGCTAGCGGGGTTGTGTTGGCGTCCTCTCCGCCGGCGGCTACCGCCTTCTCCAAGCCTTTCAGCACAGCTTCAACGGGAGCCCATTCGCTCTTCATGGCCAGGGTAAGAACTTTCTGGGCACCGTCGCGGACCGTCGCTCCAGCACTGCCAGGCTTCGGCTGCGATGGTTGCTCAGTGTCAGCCTTATCCGATTTTTTGTCGCCGT
The DNA here is from genome assembly GCF_002204515.2 of Aedes aegypti. Lineage (NCBI taxonomy): Eukaryota > Metazoa > Arthropoda > Insecta > Diptera > Culicidae > Aedes > Aedes aegypti. The sequence continues at coordinate 347,581,128 of NC_035108.1, forward strand.
TTGCCGCAGCGGAAGTTTCATCCTTGGTGGCACCCGGTCCACTGGGATCTCCTTCCGCCTTAGCGCCGGCTCCCGGTGCGTCACTATCACTGGGCTTTTTGGGCGGTCCTTTGCCGCCGCCACTTGCTCCTGCTCCAGGTCCACCTTTTTTTCCTCCTCCAGGTCCTGGGGCTCCACCAGCTGCTCCACCGCCAACTGTTGTCGGTGGTTTCTTCGACTTATCCATGTTTGTTCACTTGGATAATGAATTCGAACTACTTTCGATTTTAGGACACAGGCTTCTTATCTCCTACAAACACCATATTGGATCGAAAAGTAACTCTGATCACTATTCTGAGGAAAGCTTCCAGTTAGCTCACTTTCTACCATAACGAGGAACACAAATCCATTGCTTCCATAGTTTCAACATTGCAAACCCTTTTCACTGGTTCAAATAACTCAAAAACTTTAGATTATCCGAGATGTCTTCGTACGAACGGTTCCAGTACGCACTCCTACGTTCTAAAACTCACAAGTCACAAGCTTTCTACCAAGGTAGCCACAAACTCAATCCGACTCCGAAAAAATCGATGCTTATCGTAATATCCTTGACGAAATCTGTTCGAGGTTGGAACCTACATTACTTCTTGCGCTAGCTACACACGGGTTTTGTGTAATAAAACTACAATTCACTACGGGCACTTTTTCACAAATTATCTACAAAACTATTTACATGAACTTTTTTACAGAAAAATCAATTCTTTTTCGCTAGGCTACTGATTGCAAAACGGGGTTTTTCTTCAATTTTTTGCTCCTTCTTAGAGAGGGCCGCGGAGCCAACGCGCAACCACGACCTTTCTCGTGCACAATCTCAACTGAAATAGCCACTGGAGAACTTTTATGGAAGGCGAGAACATCTAATTAACACACTTTTGCTCTACTTGAACTCCTTTCGGTCACTCTTCGTGGTCTGGCCTAGCCTAGCGTGTATACGATTATTATGTTTCTTTTCTGACTGTTCCAAGAAACCTCCGGAGAGGGGGATACGACCCGCGATTTCCACCCTATTCGAGCTGCAGTCAATGGAGAAGCCGTCCTTATGTAATTCGCGGCACCTCCGTGCTCTCTGTAGTAACCTGTTCTTCGCTATCCTTTATATGGCTGAGATTTGGGAACTTCCAAAAGCTCGAAAGAAATAGCACTACTGCTTCGAATTCCAGCGAACTCGCTTCTGTCTTTTTCGCTCAAGAAAACAAATCACTCGAGAACCGTGTCTCAATTGGCAAACAACCGATTCTTCGTGGGTCCAAGAACCGCAAAACTTTCAATCCGTTCGACTCCACGTCTCAAAGCTGTCTAAAACGTCGTAAGTGAAACCTCAACGGTGGCACCTATCGACTAACCGTCTGTAACGACTTCGTCACCATCGTCAGAACCTCGCTGCGTTTCTAAGACCGTACACACGTTATCCCCCCAAATGCTAACCCACGAATCGCTCACGCCAGCATAAACTACCCACACTAAACCACTTCTCCGCTGGGGATGTCGGAATTCGCACATGCCACATAGCCCACATTTCACCGTTTGGCGTCCGCTAGCCGGGAAACCTCGAAGGCGCGCGCCTTTCATCCGTTGCCTGGGAGAAGCATCTTACCAATACCAGTACGCAATGGATCTAGAAACAGGTACCTCAGGATGGAAACTAGGCTCCCCACATACCGGATTGGACTTCCAATGGAAATGCGAGAGAACGGTAGAAAACGTGAGAGAGCATGTTTTCCAACTATAAACAAAATACCGGTTGAAGACGCTGCTTAGTTTGTTGCCTTTGGCATGTGAGCTAAACAGCTATGTTACAACGAAGGGGTGGAAGGAGGCGGATTAGCTGTATTTGCCTAGACAGGGAAAAATCGTGCCACACAAAATGTTGTATCACACCTTGTAGAATATTGCAATGAGATGTAACAGATGCAACAATCATTTTTTTCTAAATAGATACATGATGGTACAGATGTTGTGAAATTCATTTATTTATATTTCTTTTTGATGAAAAATGTATGATTGCAATTTTCTTTTAAACAGTACCTCCCAAATTTTCCCTCACCCATGTCTGGCAGTAAATCACAGAGTTAAAAAAATAAAACATGTTTAACTCACAATTTGATCCATAGTTACCCAAAGTAAACAACGGATTTAAATAAATAACCCTAACATATTGGAACCCTAATGTATTGGAATTCAATTCCAATTGTACAAAATCTCAGATTCCCTCGGGGAAATTCCCGATGGTCTAAAAAGTGGTCACTCTACTCAAATATCTATTTTCAGTCTATAGTTAACCTACTCATGAAGAATGAGCCATCTCATAATATTTATTGGAGTTCAATTCCAATTTTCTCCAATTACAGGTTCGCTCGAGGACATCCAAAGGTCTCAAAGGTGGCCACATTAGTTAAATATGCACATTGTGTCTACCGTTACTCTGGCCTAACGTTTTGGTGTAAAAATTGAAATGTATAGGTTCCTTTGGGAACTACAGGTGGTCCCCAAAGTGACCATTCTAGTTAAATATCAATTTTCGGTCTAAAGTTGACCTGTTCATGACTAGACATGAAGAATGAGTCGTCGCACGATGAGTATTGGAGCTCAATTCCAATTATCCCCAATCATAGGTTCCCTAGGGGACACCCGGTGGTCCCAAAAGTGGCCACTTCAATTAAATTCCCACGTTGAGTCTACAGTTACTTTATTCACGACAAGGCATGAAGAAAAAGCCGTCGCATGATATGTTTTGGTGTAAAAACAGAAATGTCCCCAATGACAGGTTCCTCCGGGAAATTCCGGTGGTCCCAAAAGTGGCCACTGTAGTCAAATACCCATTTTAGGTCTGCAATAGCCCTATTTAACACGAGACATGAAAAATGAACCGTCACACGATATGTATTGGAGTTCAATTTCAATTCTCCCTAATTACAAGTTCCCTCGGGGATATCCGGTTGTCATTAAAGTAGTCACTGTAGTCAACTATCCATTTTGAATCTACAGTTGCCCTATTTAAATGGAGAATGAGCCATCGCATGATATGTTTTGGTGTCAAAATCGAAATGTCCCCTATGCAAGGTTCCCCCGGGACAATTGGCGGCGCCATGAGTGGCCAAATATGCACTACCGGCACCGATTCCGGGGAAATGACCATATCTTGGTTGTTTCTGGACCGATCTTAATACTTGGTGCACCAATCGCTTCAGAATTTGATCTTCTATCTTCATGTGCAGTAAAATTCTGATTTTTTTTTATCCGAGATCTTTGCTTAAAATACGTCGAATTTTACTGCATAAGACATGCTTCCGGAAAGCCGGATTATCACCGGTAGCCGGTGGTCATAGTTCATCTCTGCGAATGCACCTCAAAACTAGTTTAGAATTGTCCATTACTTCTTAAAGAAATAAAATCTGTCAATTTTCGTCATTTTCTATTTCACTTCATTTGACTTTATTGTTATCTTGAGTATGAGATTAGATATGAGCTGATCTGATGTAAACAGAAAATCCTACAGGGTAACAGTACACAACGCCTGATTCAACTCAAAAACCAAGTATAAACCAAACAAGAAGTAAAAATGAACATACTGGATAATGAATCATCAAAATTTTACTGAAACCCAATGATAACACTTTATATAAGCATTTATGATCAATTTCTTCGATAATCACTTCACTATGAGATGGATGTACTGAGTGAGCGACTGGGGTCACAAACCGGACCATATTTGTTTTCCAATCTTACGGTGTAGTTACAGCTGCATACGATGAAAATCAAACAAGAAAAGATGCTTCAGCATTTTACTGGCAAATTTTTAATGCTCTTACTGTAATAACTTGAAAACTGATAGTCACAAATTTGCAACCTGTCTCACTTTTTTTTTTATTTTCGTTTCTTTGATATGTTTGTAAAAATTAAATCATACGCGTTAGTTATAGTAAACGCAAATCAACTGGCGTTGTGATGATGAATTACCTAAAGAATATGTACATATAGAAAAAGTTCGACCTTAGTGGTATAATCAAAGTTTCAAGAAAAATTAAAAAAAAAGTTGAAACAAAATAAATACCGTACAGAGAAACTTTAACATATGAGCTATATTCTGATTTTCCAATTTGTTCCACATGCAACTGCAAACTTACTATTAAACATGTACTATTAGATTGTAAAAAATATAATAGGTGTAGAAAAGCTATAGGAATTAATGGAACATTGAACAATTTGTTACAAAATGATAAACAACACGAAGATAAAATAATAAGTTTTGTAAAAGCAATAGATTTGAACAATATATTGTAATCAATATTCATGTAATAATAATAATATTGTCAATAAAGAAAGACGCGAATGACCTATATGGTTAAAACGTCTATAATGAAAAAAAAAATATATATATATATATGAGCTATAATTTTGCTGAACAAACTTGTGTCTAAATATTTACCCTTCTTTAGTTATAACAGTTTCAAAATTGATTGTCTCAAACGAACTGTTCCTCCACCGGTGGGGCAAGAGTTCCAATCTAGTGTGGGGCAAAAGTTCGCTGGGTAAAACACAAAATATCAATACTTTTATAACAGGCATACTTTATACAAACCGTAAACTTATGTTTGCCGAAAAATATACACTAAATTTTCATAAAAAAAAATACCCAAATCAGGATTAATTGCAATAAACACAAAAATATCAGTTTTTCGCATGTTACCATGAAGATACCATGTGGATTTTAGGCAATTTGATTTTGTTATCAGTTAGTTTAAATTGTAAATTATGCACCTTATCGAAGGCGACGATTTGTAATCGTCGCCGATGAAACCGTTGCCAGCCAAGCAACTGCTGTGAATTTGACGTTTCACCACTTTAACCAACACAATGGCATATCACCTCCCTTGATTCATTTTCTGACGTTTGACGTTTCACCAGTCTTACCAACATAAAGGCAACTCACCTCCTATGATTGGTTTTGCTGGCGACGATTTTTCAGTCTGTTTGAAAGTTGGCGGCGTGTTTTGTTATGAATGAAACAGACAACATATGGGTCCAACTTTGGCCCCTCTGATTTGAACTTTTGGCCCACTATGGTCTACAGAAGATTAAAACAGCATCACTCTCGTTACGGAGACGAAATGACCACACGCTCACGCAGGAAGATAATATGTTTGTCGATAGCTGTATAAAACGAAAAGAGGAATCGATGTATCGTAAAACGGGGTAACTTTGATAGTTTTTTCGAAGAAAGCTTGAATATTTATGCATGTTGTTTCAAAGATTTACAATTTATATTTTTAAAACAAGTACTGGCATCCTAGCTATCGATTCGGTCGATAGATTAGCAAAAGATTTATTATGAATGGATATATAATTTTTCAAAAAAGAAAAGATTTCGGCTCTGTTATGCCCTACGGCACCCGAGTCTGCCAAATAAACGAGTTAAGTAAAAAAAAATCTAAAATATTATTCAATTTTTAAATATTGAAACAGGCTTAGATGCCTAAGATCGAATATCGAAATAATATGTTTCTATTTTCTTAGCCCACGGCCTCCCAAGCAACTTTGGTGAAGTATGTATGCTTCTCCCAAAATATCGGATTTTTTTTAAATATTTTTCCCTGGTCAAAAAAGAAATCTAGCGAACGAATTTTGGAATATGTTGTACTTATTTCGCAGATCATTCTCCTAAAATATTTTAGAATCTTTCTTCTAAAATATTCAATATTTTGAAACACGAATTTTTATCATATTTTTTATCAAAAAAAAAAAATAAAAGCATCTGAAAGATAATCGGGATAATTTGTAGCTGTTTTCGGAGACTATATATGAATAAAACGATAAAAAAAACTTGGTTCTCTGATATTTGTCGATACATAGCTGCATATTGCTCTTAGAATAACTGTGATTTTCTATTGTTTACTCAACATCATGCAAGCAAACAAAACATCATTGTATTGAACAAAGTTTATATCAAGCATCTAAATCAATGATTGATACAAAACTTCAACATTGCTGATATTGCTGTTATTTACACGCGATACGCGAGTGCTTCTTATCAAATCGTCATTCATAAAATGAGCGATCATTAGATCCGAAACGACTCGTATATTGGACTATTCAATGTTACATGAACAAGACAAGGCATTTCATATGAAAATATAATGTTATCAGTCCCTTGTACCGCGACTAATCTACTAATAACAGCGCGCTGTGTATTCAAAGATTATCTGATAGATGCGTTATGTTTCAAACATGATTCTATATGGGCCCATTCACAAATTTCATAACGCTGAAGGGGGTGTCCTCGTGCTGTTACGGCTCATAAAAAATTTATAAAATGTAAAAAGCGTTACGAGGGGGTGGGTGGGTGTCGTAAATGGCCATTTTTAGCGTTATGAAATTTGTGAATAAACCCTATTGCTACGAGTTGAGCCGCGTTCGGATTTAGTTGTGCGCTATTTGGTTTGGTGACGATCTGACGATAGCATTCTGCATTCTACATGATGCGGCCCTGCCTATTTCAGGCGTGTGTGGCAGCGTTACTTCTCAAATGACGTTTCTCTATCCGCACGGCAGCTGATTGAAAAAATATGCCGCTGCTAAGTGGGGTCACGACAAATTTTTCAAAAATTATGTGCAAAAATGCTCAAATTAGGGCCCCCCACTATGCCTATGACCTGCAGGGGAATACGAGGGTGCAGGATATACAAAAATATGGGTATATTTTTTGTATATAAGCTTCAAATGAGAGGGTGAAAAAATCATTCATTTCAATACACTGATCCATAGACGCAGACGTTACACGTTCAATTTTTGAACCAGTTTGTGGAAAATCCTTGGGAAAAACGTTTATAGTTTCAATTTATCACCTGAATCAAGATAGTTACCCTTTATTCAGTAATTAAAAATATTTAGAAAATTCATATCCAGCCCAGTCGTTTAATATTTAGGCACATTTCCACGGTACGAAAGTATCAAATTTTCCGGGAAAATCGAGAACTGATTTTCCGGAAAGTACCTCAGTGACAATGTTTGAGATCATTTAAACCATTTTGAGTAGAAAAAAGTATATGTCACCGCTTTAAATTTCCTGAAAATTACGTAAATACCTAATTGGTGGAAAAATTTTCCCGACTTTGCTTGTTTCGCCGAAGTAGGAAAAACGAAGGAAAATTCTGGAAAAGTTTTTTCCACGATTTGAAGGAAACATGATCCCTCGTAGCGTGAAAGGTTTTATATGACCCAATTCAGCCAGGTTTAAGCAGCCCAATGGTCTAAAGTCAGCATAACGCCTTCGCTCCCATACAAATTTCAAATCGCTCAAACCCATTAGACGATCGCCTTAACGCATCCCGGAAAAGCTTCGTGCCGCGAGCCGAAATGTGTAGGGATAAAGATGGAAGCATCTTCACGGACGGTGATTGAAAGGTGGAAGCAGCACTACGATGAACACCTGAATATCACGGAGAACACAGGCGCAGGGGTTCAAGACAGCGGAGAAAGTGACTATGTCAGCACGGTGGATAAAGGAAACCAACCTGTTACCACATTGAGGGAAGTTAAGGATGTCATCAACCAGCTCAAGAACAACAAGGCAGCTGGTAAGGACGATATTGGAACTGAACGAGGAAGGTGCCAGCTCTGGACGTGAAGAATACGACAGCAGCTGGAGTGCAAGCAGCATGAACAATTCGATGGAGAAACACGCGTAATGTTTTCTTACGGAAAATCAAGGATGAATCAGATGAATGGAAGGATCGATATAGTTGGCGTGAACAGTGGGTTATCTCCCGCCTAAAGGCCAGAACGCAATGATAGCGGAACGGCAACGGAAGGCGGAACCGATTCGCCAGCACGAACTATAACATGCTTGTCGTTCATGTTGTTGGTTCACTTTCATTCGTTGACAGCTCAGTCGAGATGGTGTTATTCTTGCGTTTGGGTCTTAAGAGTAGGGCACACCCGTTTAACACATGCGAATTTTATTTCAAAGGTTGAACAACCCAGATGTGTACCTTGTGGACAAGCTCTTACAGTGGAGCACATCCTTCTAAAATTCGTCCAATGTGATAAAGAGAGAACTTCCACAAACTTGCCCACAACTATATAGAAGGAAAAAAATCTTAGATTCACAAGCCTATCTTCATTGTACGATTGTATATGGAAATGTAGCGGAACAAAATTAGATTTAAATAATTCTCGAGGCGAACCAGCCGCCAGGTTTAAAGCCTTTTCAATAAGCAACTACCTGGCGCACAATTAATAATACCACAGAAAAATTAAGAGAAGTTTTCGCAACTTTTGTATCACAGTCAATTGATATTTAAACGGATCAAAATTTATACCCGTACCTTGCAGCATGCATAAACACTTCACAACGGTCAGCTGGTATACCAGTTTTGACATTAAATTTTGTCCTCGTTTTCGTTGGCCACACACAATTGATCTAGACGGCGCGCAACTATCTCGACGAAAGTAAAATTTTACAAAAATATTCGTAATACACGGTGTCGTGTATTTTAGTAGCACAAATACAGTTAGGTTTCCTATAAGACGCTGCCTCCCACTTTCCGCCTACGGCAATTTCTCAGCAGATTGGTATAGGATTGGTAGCCGATTTTTTGTTTATGACTAACACATACTATGAGCTAATCGCCTACCGGATTTCACTTGAATCGATATGACGACAGCTTAGAAATTGCGGTGGGCGTAAAGTGGGGGATAATGTCTAACAAGAGACCTGCCTATAGCAGTTTGCTCAAGAAGTTAAACTGTCGTTTTAAATTCCTTTTGTCTTCCATTTTTCTAATCAAATCCTATTTAACTGATACACTCCCGTGCAATGCCAAACAAAGTCACTTTTTTTCATGATACGAAGATACATTTTGATAAATTTACTCTTAATTAATACATAGTATTTTAGAAACTTTTCATAAATTTAGTTTTAAATAAATTGTAAAAACAAGTTAAACCCTAATTTCCACCTATCAACAATTTTGATTAATTTTCTGTTTTCATTAGTTTCATTATTCTAGATTCGCAATTGAATCATCTTGTTGAAAAAAAACACTTGTCTAATGAGTTTCTCAAAAAGGTTTAAACCAAACTAAAAACCATCGCCACTCTACTAAGTCGCGTGACAAGGAATCGAACTATTCCCAAGTAACATTACCCACCGTACAAGCAACGTGAAACTATTTGCTGCAACAAACACATTAATTGTCGAGTCATGTTTTGTAGCACCTAAGTTACAGAACATTCTCTCACTACGGTAGAAAGCTCTCCCTCATTTGTTACCGGCATGCAACAAAACATTCTTCAACGTACAACGCAATGTTCAAGCAATATACCTAATCCCAATAAGCGACGAACTTTCTTATGTGCAAACATTCGTTCCAGCTGGCAGCAAGCGTCTCCGTCGGTTATATTTATGCTTCTCCACGTTTAGTTTCGCGTGTTCCCCATACATCCTTAGCCTTACTTGCATGCACGGATAGTTTGCTTCCCGGTTGAGGATATTTTTCGCTAATTTGCATAATCGATCCCTTCATACTAGCCCACATTCTGCTACAGGTTTTCGTTCTTTGGCGGACTCTCCTGTTAGTGCGAATATATTACAGGATATTTTCGCCTGTCCGTTATGCACCTATTTTGGGCCAGCCCCTCCGAAGCGGACAAGACATTTGAATTCCGTGAACTTTTGAATGAACTCCACCCGGCGTGTTGCGTGGCATGCATTCGCTGTTATCGGCGCGCACAGTGGTACCGTTCATAGGCCATAAATCAAAATGTAGTATGGTTTGTTTCTCACTTCATCGCCTTTTCTTAAATCAATTGTGATCTCAAGAAAGAAGAAATCTTGGCTGTTTTTATTTTTTTAATATATGTGTATATCATGTGTTTCTGCAGTATATTTATTGTCGATTACAAGTTTATACATTTTATACACCGTGCTTTGTAGACCTCCTGTGAGTTCGCTAAACAAACTCGGCTACGACTTCCACGTGCGATCCATCGAACAGGTTCGGGTCTGGGCTTTGGTGGGGATTGATTTACGCAGACAGCAAGAAAGTTATGCGGTCGGTCGGAGACGCCGTTTATTGACTGGCAGACTGAAGCCGAGACTAGATACAGGTTACGGAATGCGACCGGTGCTGGATGGACGGATTTGAGAGAACCGATGCAAGTTGGGGCGCGGATTTCTGTTGCTAGAAGTGAATTTTGTTTAATCGAAATATTTATAGACAACGTGATGCGTTGTATTGTGCCACGTGTGCCGCTAACTTCCGCTAGGGAGTAGAGTGGAAAGTCATTCGAATGTGTGTTAAGCGATGGGGGGTGAGTTCGATGCGTGCAGTTCAGCTGAATTGGGCTATACAGAAACGGAAACTATAAACAGGTCGTCGACGAGCCCTCCTCCCATTAGGCAAGTTAAAAGTAGTTTTGGCAAACGGGAGGGAAAGTGTTTTGTCGTTATACACGAGAATTAGAACCGCGATGGGAATGTTTCGGCTATGTTGTCACGAGCAATTATGCCGGGAGTTGATTTATCAATATTGATTGATAGGTGGTCGGAAAATTCGGAGGAATGTATTTAGATAATGCTATTGGCTTTATAAATGTGTTTTTGCATTTTGCGTAAACTGATCAGGATCGCTAATAAAGACAATCAAAAGTAGATTTCAGTATTTTGTACCCTTTAATTCTGCCTGTATTACTAATCTTATCACAGATTCCCGTATTTCGACTTAACTGGTTTGGACGATAGCTCGAAGCTTCTGCAGGATTTTTATCCGGTTTTAAAATTCGTACAACCTTGGCATTTTTCTAGTTGTCATGGAAATATGCCAACTGAAAACATTTGCAAATTAAATCAACTTAGAATGATAAGATATGTTCTGTAAGTTTTTTAATAAGGATGTAAAAATACAATTGTGCTACTTTTCCACGAATGACCCGTTTCCCTGAATGCCATTTCCCCGAATGACCCAAAAAGTGGAGCAGTTTAAATAGGTATTATAATAGTTTTCAGTGGCAGGATGGTGCATTAGAAAGAACGGTAAGCAATCAAAAGTAGGAGATTTTTGGTCATTTTCGGCTATGAATATGTTTCCAAAAATGCTGAAGACAGTAAAACTCATAAGAACCGCCAATCAAATAGGGAATGGTGCCTATCAGGTGACCAGCACGCTCACCACTCTGAAATGCATAAAGTTATGACAATTATGAGCGCTAAAAATTTTTCGGAGAAGTAGGCTATTCGGAGAAACAGGATATTCTGGGAAAAGGCATTCGGGGAACTGGCGTTCGGGGAAACGACATTCGGAGAAAAGTAGCAAAACCGTTAAAAATGCCATAATCATCCAGGACTGTATTTTTAAATTTTTAAATAATAGTTCTCACTTCTTCCATACTAGTCCCTTAGGAACCTTCGAAACGTTTTCTTTATTTAGAATACCTCGGAGATCCAGAATAACTTGATTTTCAATTGAATTAAAACTACTTGCGACATCATTGGCATAGGTATTTCCTTGGATATTTCTTTTCAAATTGAAAAAAAAAATCAAACGTTACCCCCCGATGAAAGAAAATTAGTTTGTGAATAGGCATGATTACAATTTACCTTTCGGGTGTGATTATTATGCAACAATCGTTAACTGAAAAATGGAAATTTATTCAGTGCTCTTATGTGTTTTCTATTTTATCAGAAAAGACCAGAAAACCCAAAAATAAAATTGTAGATTCGTAAAAAATCTAAATGTTGCCGTAATAGCTAGCCACCCCCTAGTTGGGCTACAACAATATTTTATGAATAATAATAATTACTCAAAATTGGCTTCGTAATGCCTTACAGCGCTTGAGCCTTTGAAAAATTAATCAACTGTAAAATACTTTGGCGACATGTATATGCAATTTGTCAATGCAAACATTTGAGCATGCTTAACGGTATCAAAATGTCTAATTAATCTATAAAAAATTAGTGTTTTCAACAAAAAAGGGAGTCATCTCAAATTTCGTCTATCTTCTCATTCAGAACTCTACCACGAGGTTGCAAACAACTAACCAGCTTTGAATCAAATTTTGATGGTATATTTCTTCTGATAATCAAGGCCAGTGAAAACCCGTTTAAATATCTCAAATTTCCTTTGAATTAGTGGACATCAAAAGGGCGTAGCTTTAAAACATCCCGGGATGAAAAATACCGTAAATTCGGGTGAAATTGATCAGTAGGGTGAAATTGATCATCGTGTCACACGATTTAGAGCACAGAAATCATTGCAACCTACAGTAAATGAACATTGTTTGTCTCAACTATTGTCGAATTGCATGTTGTGAAGTTTTTTGTGTTAAGGTACGTTTATTTCTATGAAAATAATAGAAAATTCCATAATCGTGTTCTGTGTGGTATTGGCAGACATCAATAAACTTATAGTTTTAAACAAGGATTTGGACATGCTGTCAATCTGAAAATTTATAAGGACGCTTGAAATATATCCTCAAAACAAATTTTATCATCAAAATTCGTACCAATTTTTTCATTTTGTTGTATAATTGAATTTTTTATAGATATCAGAAGATTCCTTTGGAAATTGCCTACATTTGAGCGTTTTCTGCGGTATTGTTGAAAATTAATTGTTTATTATTTCCATAAATTTTGCATTGTTAAGAATTTGGCAAGCATATTTGTATTCAGGAAGCCCAAATCAAATAAGTAAAGTTGATTTCGAAACTAACAATAATTGTTTCGACAGGTGATCAATTTCACTCCGAAATGGAATTCCTTGATTTTTTATTTTAGAGACGATTTTCAGCACTTAAATAACAACTGTATGAAAATTTCAGTATATAAGCCAATGAGGCTCACCACCGTACTTGTTTTCCTGCATTAAGTTGTTTGGAATTAGCAACATCATAGAAAATATACATGGAAAAGTGATCAATTTCACCCGAAATTACGGTACCGGGATTTGACAAATTTCTGGATCTTCCGATGTCAGAACTAATATCCTGGGAATCCCGGGAATTCCAGGTTTCCCGAAATGTGCGTAAAATTCGGTAAGAACCACTAAATTTCAATGAAAAACTGGGTGGGCTTCGTGGCCGTGCGATTAGCGGCGTCAGTCGTTTAACCGTATTATGTCACGGGGTGTGGGTTCGATTCCCACTCTGGTTGGTGGAAACTTTTCGTCAAACGAAAAATTCATCACTGGGCTACTGGGTGTTCCGTGTTGTCCGTCGCCTAATGTTAGTGATCGTTCAGTCTGTGCAGCCTTTGGCTGAAGACGGTGTGAATTGTCTATTTTTTTAAACAATGACAAATTTATTCATTATTAAGCCTTATTTGATGAAATAGAAATATATCATGAAAAAAATTATAAACGAGTAATTATTTTCATGATAAGACCAATTTATCGAATATGAAATACATATTTTTATTTGTCCAGATGTTGTTTTTAAATGCTTTTCTCTTCAACATTAGACATTTAATTAGCCTAAGCTGAGAAAGCAAATTTAAAAGCACACATAAACTCAATGATTTTTAGTAATGAACTCTTAGCATGATCTTCTATGATGCTATTCAATCGTTTCTTTTGTTCTGAAGATTTGATGACTTTTCAAAAGTTTGAATCTAACTGCTTTGATATTATGGCTTAATTCTTTACCATACTTCCATTCAAAAGTGTGATAGAGAATTCGAGCAAACCTGTAAATAGTCAAGCTAAGTTTTAATTTTTGTTAAGTTACTTCATCAGAATAAGAAAGTCATATCTTCTATACAAATAAAAATGGAATGATGTTTGTATGTCACGAAATGGCTTGAGAACCGGCAATCGGATTTTGAACATTCTTCCATAGTTATGTTCCTCAGGTGTTCCGAAGTGTTTGTGTATATAAAAATCACAGGATATTGAACGGAAAAGTCGAAACAACGGGAGTGAACGAAACGGTCATTTTGTACGGGACATTTCATGGCATTTTTCAATAGCCAACTTGATACTTCAATAGCCTTATTGAAAATTTTAGAAATCCCGGCATCCCGAGATTTCTTCAGCAGTTCATTAAATGATTATTCCCCGTGGAATTCCTCCAAGAACTTTGTTTTGGATATGTCAAGAATTTAACCTAGATTTAGTTCAAGGATACCCATAGAAGTTACCTTAGCGAGCCCATCAGGAATTTCCCTTAAATTCTTTTAGATCTTTTTCAAGAAAGTCCTTAGTCTCCAAGAATTTTACGGTGATTCTTTCATAATTTCCTTAGTATGTCCTCCAAGATTTATGTTTAGAACATGTTCAAAAAATCTTTGTAAGATCTCTTATAGTAACAACTGGAGAATTCTGTTGAAGAATTGGTGTAAAATACCTAGAGGAACTCTTAGTATAGTATTCGGAAAAAAAATTCGGGGTATCCCTAAGACATTTACTGGAGGTAGTATCGTTAGAAGAATTTCTGGGAGAATCGGTAGAAGAATCTCTACAAGAATTGCTAGAGAGATCCCTGTATGAGTCCCTGAAAATATTCCAGATGAAATGCTTGAGATTCCTTCAAGTTCTTCCTCGAGACATGTGTGGTAAAATTCTTGACGAACCTGCTGAATAGACGCTTTAAAATTTTTTTTTTCTCTTGAGCCTGTACAATTTTGCATCAGGATTCACTGTAATTAGAAGAAGGAAAAAAAACTTTAGATACTATTTTGAAAAACTAGAGGTTTTGGAGAACTTCCATAGAATAAAGAGATTTTTTAGAGACTTGCATTTGAATAGTAACCAAAGCTCCGGGCCCCCACATTTGTAAATCCGGCCCTGCTTGTAGTGATAAACCATCCATAGTGTCTTGTTCTTGATTATCCATAGTTTGTTTGAAAAATACAAAACCGTAACGTTGCCTCGATATAAATTTGTAATCATAAGCATGAAACGTGCTCACCAGTTGGTAATTGGTAAAAACAGATGAAAAAGGGAACCGCATCGACGACACAAAAAAGAACACTTTTGCTTGGGACTCCCTGAAACACTGCCAAGCAAATCGCGCACAAACTGAGAAGAGGGGGACCCGCATCGAGACCCGCACAAAAACCACGAACGCTTTGGCTTGGGCTTCCCCGAAGCACTCGGCGAATCAGTTCAATTGATCCAAAAAGATTATAAATTTTGAGGGGTCCAAAAATTACCTCAACTTTTCTAAACATTAGGTGATTTTGAAATTCCGTAATACCCACGGTTTTAATGTAGACGCATCTCTGTCCTTGTCTACTTCGGAGTAATTATGTGAAGGAGCCCCTGGAGGACATTTTGTATGAATTCTATGATGGTAGCATTTTTAGATTCCAACTTTGTTGGTGGGGTTCGTGTATGAATGCCTGAAGAAATCCACAAATATTTTTTTGAATAACCATAACCAATTTTATGGACGATTAACTGTGAGCATCCCTGGATGAGTTCTTGGAAAATTTTCTCGATAAATATTAAGATGAATTCTTTGAAATTAAGGATGTGGTTCCTGTAGAAACCATTCAAGGAATGCTTCAAAAATTCCTGAAAAAGTATCTGGATAAGTTCTCAGCGCAATCCCTAATCTTCCTGCAGAAATGTTTCACAAATATTACACAGCAATTTGTCTTTCGTCGTGCTATTATCTTCATGTTTTGATTTAAAAAAACAACTCAATGACTGCAAGAAACGCATTCACCCCATCGTTTGTTTACCAGCTTCCGTATTCCAATCAGCAATACCACCACCGGTAGGCCCACAAGACGACGCTACTATCACCACTGCACTAAAAAGACGTTGTTTATGCTTTGGTCTGACTAATGCCGGCAACGCTGGCGCTAACTGATTACGCTTAACTCGACGCTCGTGCTGATTGGAGAATTATTTTCGTAGTTGATACAACAGAATCTCGTTAGTTCAGTTTGAACAGTCGCGGGGGTCAGCTCGACGACATAGCTTGCGGTACAAACTCCACAATCATTGTGCAAATTCCATTTTTTAAGAAGAGATAAGTCTTAAGTTTGGATACTGTTTTCAATTTTCAAAATGCTTAGAAACTCACGCTTGGCTTTGAGGATTACACCAAAGAGGTAAGCTGAAAAAAATGTCATTTGTACGATACTGAATCCCATGGTGGGCGCTATTACTGATAAGGTGCACTCTTTCACAGATTACTCCACATATCTCCAAAAGTTTTGCGCTCTTCGTCTGGGATCGAAGTCCAATCGTTGACCGCCGAAGGTAATCAAAGCTATGTGCACAACGCAGATGCACGACCTTTGCTGTACCGGAACATTGGCCAGCACATTCGCTTAGCTGCAGAGAAATATCCGAACAATGAAGCGTTGGTGTCTTGCCATGAATCCAAACGGTTTTCGTTTTCTGATGTTTTGGAAAAGGTTGTTGATGGATGCGAATAATGTGTTGAAAGTAGGACAAACTGATTTGTTCGTTTACAGGTTGATCGATTGGCCAGCAGCTTGCATCTTCTCGGATTGGAAAAGGGTGATCGCGTAGGAATTTGGGCACCCAACTGTTCTGCCTACTATTTGACCACTTTGGCAATCTCACGTGCTGGAATGATCGCCGTAAGTATATACTTTACATATTGTAAAGTATATTAATCGTTGTTCTGATCCTAAGTTCGTTATCTTCGTAGGTTGGTATCAATCCGGCTTTACAATTGCCAGAAGTTGAATATGCAATGAACAAAGTTCAAATAAAAGCTCTGGTGACTATTGAAAGCTACAGAACGCAAAAATACTACGAAGCGCTGTGTCAATTGATGCCGGAGCTTGCCGAGAGTTCTCCAGGAAAACTGAAGTCTTCCAAAGTTCCTTCCCTGAAAATGGTCATAGTTGATACGGAATCCAAAAAGTTACCGTAAGTTTTCTCCTATATTCCGTCCATGGAATTGAAACAAATTAATTTTTCAGGGGAACCATGACCTTGAACGACATGCTGCAGATGGCATCCGAGGAGGAGATATCCAAGATTGAGTCTCTTCAGCCGGGTATTTCTCCGGATAGCGGTGCCGCCTTGTTATTCACCTCTGGAACCACTGGTCAACCAAAAGCTGCCCTGTTATCTCATTTTGGATTGGTTAACAACGGAACGCACTCGGCCAACCGTCTGGAGCTTGATTGCAAACCGCATCGTATTTGTCTTCAAGTCCCACTATTTCACGTGTTCGGGATGTCCCTGGGACTAATGGCGTCGTTCAACTACGGCAGTGCGTTGGTGTTCCCATCAGCAGGATTCCAGGCCATTGCCTCTCTGAAAGCCATCGTGGAAGAGAAGTACAATTTCATCAATCCGTTATTCGGTCAAAACCTAACACTTCCTTCGTTTCCAGATGTACCATGATTTACGGAACTCCAACGATGTTCGTGGATTTGTTGAATGAAGTCCAGAAGGATAGCAAAAAACTACCTCCGCTTGACTTCGCGCTGATTGGGGCTTCTAGTTGTTCACCGAATCTCATACTGGAGGTGAAAAAAGGTTTGGGTGTTCGAGAAGTGCTGGCTGGCTATGGAATGACGGAAGCTTCCGGAGCGACGTTCACTTCTGGCCGAGGAGACAAAACGGAAGTTGCTTTGGCTACGGTTGGCAAGCTTATGGAGCACTTTGAGGCAAAGGTCGTTGACAATGAGGGTAATGCAGTGCCGTTTGGAACACCTGGCGAGCTGTGCTTGCGAGGCTATGGGACCATGCTGGGTTACTGGGAAGAAGAACAGAAAACCAAGGAGATAATAGGAGCAGATCATTGGTTGAAAACTGGCGATCAATTCGTGTTGAGTCAAAACGGTTACGGTACGGTGGTTGGTCGAATTAAGGAGGTTATCATCAGAGGAGGAGAGAACGTGTATCCTAAAGAGATTGAAGACATATTGAATACGCATCCACATCTGCTGGAAGCGTACTGTATTGGCGTGCCGGACGAGCGATTGGTAGAGGAAATTTGTGCTTTCGTGAGAGTGAAAGAGACGGCACCGAAAGGAGCGATCGATCTAGATGAGATCAAGCAATTCTGCCAAGGGAAGCTGGCCAATTTCAAAATTCCTCGACATTTGAGGATAGTTGAACATTTCCCGAAGACGACTTCTGGGAAAATTCAGAAATTCAAATTGTTAGAAATGTTTATGAATGAAAATAAAGTATAAATATGTTTTTAAATAAATATTTATTAAATAGATGCTAGCCTTCCAAATAAATTCAACTAAATTTTGAAAAAGTGTTTCGAACACAGACTTGGAGTTTGATTTAACGCGCACCATCAAAACTAAGATAGAAATAGTACTAGTTCTTGAATGATTTATCGTGGTCATCGTTAACAAAAGGTAATCTTAATTGTTATAGAATTTGTACTTTGGACGATAATTCATCGTTTAATATCCAGCGCTCCATCATATATCTATCTTTTACCCGACTCCGTGAATCATATCCAAACCTAAACAGATTTATGGGGAAAAATAACGCTCTGGCGAAAAAAATTCATGCCAATTTCACTGGACATCTAAGGCTCCAAGAACACCGAATCTTCCGTGGTTGTCGAAACCCTGGAAAACTTCTTGGTAGTCTATTCTAGGATTCGCCATAAGCAGCTAAACCAGCTTATCTTATTTTGTAATTCCGCAGGACCATAGCATCCTTTTTCTTCACGTAAGAGCTCAGCTTTGCGCCCAGGTCTAATTTTGTCAAATCCATCGGCTTTAATGGCATCGGTGCCACGTCACAATCCTTCTTTTTGAAGCTGAAGTAAAACTGTTAGATCTTATCAACAGGAAAGTTGATGCCACATTGCTCTTTTCCGAGTGAATAATGAGAAAATCTGGTCATCTCTATTACCAAACCCAACCTAGCCTCTTAGGACACTTTCAAATGTCGGTCCTTATCTCTCGCGTGCTGATTTTGAAGCATTTCGAAGCAGTTGGACCCTTAGGGCACGGAATGACCTTCAGACCAGAATACGGCACCGACACATACTTCGCTATCTCGAAGTCAGTCCTTCTTCATGCATTGTTGAGAAAAGAGCAGTACGCCAACTCTGTTTCACAGCACATCTCCAAGGCGTTCAATGACGCACCTTGTTTTTTTTACAAGGGGACAGTTTGCATAAGCCATTCTCGCTGAATTGCTCAAGCGGTGTACAGAGTTCACCGACATTGCCCTTGGCCTCAAACCCTCATCTCCCCGGAACCACCTTACGGTATTTCTTCGGGGAAGGGCCAGTGCATATAGCACAACACATATAGCAGAAGTACCCAAGTAACCATAAGCACTAATAATGTGCCCTTAATCAGCATCATAGATGCGTACATGCATTATAATAGCACCACAAATGCTTACACACCTTATAACAGCACTTCCGCTGCAAAGAAACCCTATTACAGCATCATTAATGCTTCTAAGCCTGATACATACAGGCATTAAATAAGCACTATATTGGCTTTATATTCGAATACAGGGCATGTTTAAATGCCATCCAGTGTTTTGACAGATAGTGCTTTGTGTTTGCATATAGTGGTAAGAGGGAGTCAAACATAAATCTGCTCACTACTACAATTGCAGGTTTTATGACGGGGAAAAGTGATGGTTTAAATTGGTCACTTTTCTTTCCAATACTATTCATCTTATGTGGCCGTAGGAGCAAAGGAGCAGGACAACAACTCAACAATACGGGTGTCGCAGGTTCGAGACGCAAAATGAGGAATTTCATCATCATAAAACGAGGATCAAAATGTGGCAATTGCAAGTCCTCAAAAGGATGAAAACTACCTAAACGAATATGTCTGATACGGAGAAGTACTATCTGTATCATTTTATTACATTTTTTGCATACTATTAGAGGTTTCCGTTTTCATTTATTCATTTATTTACCTTGTGTACCAGTTGCTTGGCCGCATACGCGAAAGCTCTCTGGCTGCGTACGCGAAAGCACAAAATATTCGCCCTAAAAACCTGGCGAAAACAACTGACGTTTCTCACGTGGTCTTATATCACTTATGGCACTATAATGGCACGCTATTTCGCTTTTTCTGGCATTATAATAGCATTATATACGTATATAAAACTGACATGCATCAAATGATTACCCTATATGCGCATATAATGCTGTTACCGTGCCGCATTATCGTGCTTACTGGTTACTTGGGTAGCCTAGGCAAACTGCTTATTCTAGCCAAAAACAATGTTACAAGAGAAAGAACAGCCTCGACAGAGCTAATCTTCTGCAGCCAACTCTTGGTCGGCACGCCATAGGCGCTGCAGTTCTAACATAATGTGAGTGACAGCCGTAGTTACTGCATTCCAGCACTCGGCATCCGCACACATTCCCTCTATTGTTTTGTCGGGGGACGTGCCCCCTCTGCATGTAGCAGGCATACGATCTCTCACAACAATGAAAAGGGTGTTCAATTGCTCCCTCAACATGGTCCATTGTTCCCTCCACACCAGCACAATTGGGTCACGCAGGAGATCCTGAGTGCCTAAACCTATTCAGGTACTGCCTATAGCAACCATGTCCTGACAGAAACTGCGTCAGGTGGAAGTTCACTTCCCCATGGTTTCTTTTATACCGATCTGACTCATTTGGAATTGGCCGATGGGTCCATCTACCTTTAGTGGTGTTAGTCCTGTGTGGGGCGAGACAACGCTGGTGATTGTATTTCGTTGATACCGAAAAACTTTGTTGAAAATTAACAAGTGAAATTTTCTCGAATACTCTCCAGACTCGTACCATATTGAAAGAAATTGTCACGACGCAACCATGTTCGCTTCCGGAAAATATGTTCGTGCGCCTCCAGCAGAGCCAAGTGACGATGAGGGCACATCTTGTGATGAAGTTGAAGCGGGACGTTTCGTGCGTGCTCCTCATCTTCAATACTCCAATATCGAAGAAACTGATGATGATTACGCCGATTACTCACGCGTTGGTCCAAATTATCAAGAGGAAATGGAAGCACGGATTTTGCAGTTTCAGAACGCCTTGAAAGAAATGAGCGAAACTCTTGAAGCTTCCCGTAACCGTGCCCACAAGGAAAGTCCAAACATGGAAGTGACTAAAACAGTGAATGTTCCGTTGACCACGCCGTCAGTACCACCATCGGTTCCGTCTTCCATCTCACCATCTGCTCCTCCTACCAGTGGAAATGTGATCCGGTGGGACAACATTAAGCCTTTCCCCAAAAATGTGGCGGCAGCCAAAATGTGGGAAGCTTGGATACACTTTCTGGAGGATTTTGAGATTGCTGCCTCTCTTTCATACCTTCAGGATCCAAAACGTCGGGTTGAGCTTCTCCTGTTGTGCATGGGTGATGAGCTCAAGAGCATTGTACGAGCCGCAAAACTTCGACCTAGAGAAGATGAAGGGGAAAATTATTACAAACAATTTGTTGACAACATCTATCGGCACCTGAAGGCGATGACGGATCCTGCAGCAGAACACGAAGAATTTTCAAGAATGGTCCAGGAAGAAGGCGAATCGGCTGTGAAGTACCACGCTCGTCTTACCGAAAAGGTACTCCTGTGCGATTACAATCCAGCGGACCAGGATCGATTCGTCCGAACTCAGCTCTTAAGAGGACTTCGCAATGAGGAACTGAGAAGAGCAGCACGAACGTACAGCCATGATTCAAACACGATTGTCCATGCAGCTACACGAGCCGAAGCATTTCAAGCGGAAATAGCGGTTCGCGGGAGCGACTCGAATGCCCTTGTAGTAAGCAGCAACAGATTCCGTCCGTCCGAACGTCAAATCAAGCGCAAGCAGGCTTTCCATCAGCCAACAAGCAATCCAGTGAAGCGGTCCAAGTTTGACAGGCCGCCTAGTTTCGAACAAAGAGCAGGCTCTAGTCGTCGTAATAGGTGTTCCAGATGTTTCAGACCTGCTCACCGAAATGAAGAATGCCCAGCGCTGCGAAGAAATTGCAACTCTTGTGGAGAACGCGGCCATTTCGCAGTGGCTTGCCGAATGGATCGCGTGAGCACGGTTAAGAACGAGAACTCAACAATGCCTGTGGATGAAATGGGTACAGAACAGGTAGAGAAGTAGACGAAATTATTCAAAGAATAAATAAAAGAGATACCTATGTCGATTTGGTCCAAAAAAAAACCTTTTTTTTCTTCTCGTTATAGTTTGTCAATGCCTTGTCCCTTGAAGATGTATTGGTAGAATGCCGAATCGGTTCATCTAGCCCAATCAAACTTTTGATCGATTCTGGAGCTGACGTCAATGTAATAGGAGGTGCGGATTGGGTTGTGCTGGAGAGGCAATTCAAGCTGGGAACAGCTACTCTTGACTTCAGCACAGCCTCGCCTAAAGCCAATCTTCGAGCCTATGCTACTATTGAACCAATGCAGGTACAATATAGCTTCAGAGCTACGGTGAAAGCAATTGGGTTTACCAAGCCTATAATTGATGCAGATTTTCTGGTCGTTAAAGAAGGTAGGAGATCTTTACTCAGCAGAGTCACAGCGAGTGACATGGATCTTTTGAAAGCTGGAGCAATGGTTAATACCTGTGAAAAACCAACAATATTCCCGAAGATGCCTGGAGTGAAAGTGCGGTTCAGTATTGACCCCGCGATTCCTCCTGTTCGTAATGCCTATTTCAACATTCCGGCAGCTTACCGAGAAGAAGCACGTCAAAGACTTGAACAGATGGAAGCGAAAGGAATCATAGAGAGGGTCACTAGCGCACCGAAGTGGATCAGTGGCATGTCTGCCGTCCCAAAGGGTAAGAAAGATTTCCGCTTAGTGGTAAATATGAAGGCACCAAACAAAGCCATTAAGCGGGAGTATTTCCGCTTGCCGCTCATCGATGAGATGAAGGTAAAGTTACATGGTGCTAAATTTTTTACCAAGCTCGATCTTTCGGATGCATTCTACCATCTTGAACTAAGCGAAGAGTCCCGGGATCTTACCACGTTCGTATCAGAAAATGGAATGTACCGATTCACGAGGCTAATGTTCAGCGTGAATTGCGCCCCAGAAGTGTTTCAGCGTGAAATGACACGTATTTTGAAGGACGTGAAAAACAAAATCATATACATCGCTATTGTTTGCTGAAACTATACAGGAGCTGAGAATAATAGTAACCCAAACGCTGCAAATCCTAAGATCGAATAATCTGACTCTAAATGCCTTGAAGTGTGAGTTCGACCGGACACATCTCAACTTCCTAGGGCACGAGCTGAGTGAAAAAGGTTTCAATATTGAGGCGTCGAAGGTAAACGATATTCGAACATTCCGTCATCCATCCACGTCATCTGAACTCCGAAGCTTCCTTGGACTTGCATCGTTCGTAAGTCCATATATCAAAAACTTCGCAGACATATCTGCTCCTTTATGGTCAGTTTCGACAGCACAAAAATGGAGCTGGGGTAAAGAGCAGAAAAGTGCGTTCGAATTCGTGAAACAGCGCATCATAGATTCGACAATATCACTTGGATTCTTCTCTGATTCAGACCGAACAATTTTGTACACGGACGCGTCCCCTCATGCTTTGGGCGCCGTATTGATTCAAGAAAATAAGGGGTCTATTTTATAAGTCGAGTCGACCAAAGTGACTCGACTGGAGTCACTGTCGACCAAAAATTTCACTCGACACGGCCTTGTCACTCGAGTTTTTCGACAGTTGTCACTTTAA
Organism: Aedes aegypti; assembly: GCF_002204515.2. NCBI lineage: Eukaryota > Metazoa > Arthropoda > Insecta > Diptera > Culicidae > Aedes > Aedes aegypti. Next base: position 347,604,780 of record NC_035108.1, read on the forward strand.
GTGACTGGATTACTATGGGAGTCGACGGGTGACATCTGAAATATGCATGCTTACTTTGATCGACAGTGACCACAGATGAGTCACTTGGATCTGCTTGATTTACAAAATAGACCCCTAAGGATGGAAAACCACGAATCATAGGGGCCTATTTTATAAATCGAGCAGATTCATGTGACTCGTCTGTATTCATTGTCGATCAAAGCAAGCATGCATATTTCAGATGTCACCCGTCGACTCCCATAGTAATCCAGTCACATAGAGTGACAACTGTCGAAAAACTCGAGTGACAGAGCTGAGTCGAGCGAATTTTTCGGTCGACAGTGACTCCAGTCGAGTCATTTTGATCGGCTCGACTTATAAAATAGACCCCATAAGCTTTGCCTCAAAATCGCTGACAACGACTGAAAAGAAGTACGCCCAGAACCACCGAGAGGCGCTAAGCGCAGTTTGGGCGGTGGAGCATTTCTCCTACTTTTTGCTAGGACGGCATTTCACTCTGCGCACGGATGCCCAAGGGGTAACATTTATTTTAAACCGATCCCGTGAATCGTCTAAACGGGCATTAACAAGGGCTGATGGATGGGCCCTGCGTCTCAGCCCATACGATTATGAAATCGAATATATCCGAGGAGTGGAAAATATAGCGGACCCGTCGTCGCGACTATATTGTGGAGATGATGACGAGTTTAGTGAAGAAGTCAGCCCTTGGGAAGTATGCTCCTTGGAAAAACGTAGTAATGAAATTCTCACTGAGAAAAAGATTCACGACTACACTCAGCGAGATGAGACCCTGATGAAGGTAATTACTCTTGTTTATAAAAACGACAAATTTCTTACTTTAGTTTTTTTCTTGTTGCGAACTTAGGTGGTTCATGCCATGCAAACTCAAATTTGGCCTAGAGATTTGTTCAAATTTAAGTCTATTGCGACTGAGTTGAACTTTTCCGACGGAATTCTCGTTAAGAATGGTTGTGTGGTCATCCCACACGCGCTTCGAGATAAAACACTGGAAATAGCGCACGCAGGACACCCGCTTGAGGCGAAAATGAAAAGCATTATGCGTAGACGAGTTTGGTGGCCCAGAATGGCTGGTGATGTAGAGAATTGGGTAAAATCTTGTGCTGTTTGTGCAGTAAATGGCCGTCCAGAAAGGCCACCCCCCATGCGAAGAGCATTCGCCCCTAAGGGTGTATGGAAAACCATCGCCCTCGATTTCAACGGGCCATATAATAAACTAGGAGGTATATCAATCCTAGTTATTATAGACCTTCGGTCTAGGTACGCCATAGCAAGACCAGTGAAGTCAACTAAGTTTGAGCACACAAAAGTCGTGTTGGATACTGTGTTTGAGAGAGAAGGTTTTCCAAAAGCAATCAAGTCCGATAATGGACCGCCGTTCAATGGCGAGGAATATGCAAGTTATTGCGCTGTACGGGGTATTCAAACCATATTTTCGACCCCGTTCTACCCCCAGCAAAACGGGTTGGTAGAAAGTTTTATGGAAGTTGTTAACAAAGCTATGTCTGCAGCAATATCATCAGAAGCAAACTATCAAAAAGAACTGCAGGCTGCAGTTCAATCATATAATGCAGCCGATCATAGCATCACTAAACTCCCACCCGAGGAAGTAATGACTGGGCGTAAAACTAAGCGTGGGTTACCACTGGTTAGCAACGAGAGTTCTAGTAAGAAAGAGCAGTCGCTGGACGAAAGAGATCGCATCGCTAAACTGCTGTCAAAAGAACGAGAAGACGGTCGGCGAGGAGCCAAACCGTGCCGAGTCAAACCTGGTGATACCGTCATCGTGGAGCGTACATCTAGTGGTAAAGGTGACAGCAGGTTTGATCCTAAGCGCTTCACCGTGGTACAGGAAAACAACGGAAGTTTGGTCATCTGCGATTCAGAGGGGCAGCAGCTGAGACGCCATGTATCGCAAACCAAGAAAGTCCGGCAGTGGCAAGATACAGTATCGCCTGGACGATCTAGCGGTTCTGTGACTTCCGTACATCCCACAAGTAAGAGCGGCGATGTAAGCGAGCGGCCCAATCGATTGAAGCGGCCTCCTTCGTATCTGGCGGAATACACCCAAGTAATTGAGAATTGGCAGAATAAATCACTCAGTCAGGGCTTTATTTTATGCATGTAAGTTGTAACTTACCATTTCTTTTCATAACAGGAGTTTTAATTTCTTTTATTCATGCCTGTTATTCTTGACTTTCGCTTCCTTATAGTAATCTGTGCACGAACATTTTGGAACTTCAGAAATTGTTCTCCAGTCCTCGGAATTCACTTCTTCATGGCACCGGCTCTTGCAGGAAACTTATTTTTTTCATGACAGGAAGTGTCAGGGCTAGCTACGATTTTTTTTAAGGATGGAAGATTTTCAATAGTCAATAAAGTTTTTAGCTAAGTTTACTTTGTTTAATTTTTTTTCGATCGGAGAGAAAGGGGGATGTGTGGGGCGAGACAACGCTGGGCTATTACGGCCCGTATTATATACTACCTATGTGGTTGTAGCTCATGCAGTTGCTCGTCATACGGGAAGGACTTCCTCATTCGAGGTCAAATAGCTGACGAGATAACACGCGTGTTGGAGCTGCAAATTGTGAACTGCGCAATGGGTGATTTCCTCGTGGAGTTCTACACTACACAAGTCCATTCCTGCTGCCAACCTCTGAGCGTTGTTTCTTTACACGCGTTGTGGACTCCTCTGGTGCCTCTTTGGTTGAAGCATTGAACATCTTCCTTGATAGCGAGCCATCACGGCTCTGATGCATACGGCTTCTTTAGATACCGTTCGGTATGCACTTGCTACTTTAAGCACATGATCTTGTACGTGCTTCCCAATTGCTTTGAGTTTCTGCTCGTTCTAAGTGCTTTTGATCAGATTTATCCCTCTTACCACAATATGGATAGCGACACGCCTGCCAGAAGCTTGCGTTGGCTGGCAATTACAGCAGAGCTGTTAGAAATAATCCTCGCCGATATAGCCGTAGATGCCCTGTTACAGGCATATTCAATGTGGCTAGCGAAGCTGAGCTTGTCATCGATCATTACCTCAAGTTGTCTAAGGGATCGCTTGGACTCTATGATGCAATCACCTACCGAGATAAGTGCCCATTGCTTGGAGTTGCGCTTGTTGCCCACCACCCCCTCAGTCTTGTGACGGGCCAGTCCTAGTTTCCTAGACTTCATCCATTTCTCAACTATGGAAATAAAGTGCGCTGCTGTCAACCCGTTGAAGGAGGCAGCCTCAGTACGTCATCGTACATCGCATTCCATATCAGCGGGCCCAGGATTGAACCTTGAGGTACTCCCGCGGTAATTCGAACGCTTTTCTGCCCCTCCTCTGTGTCATACAGTAGAATCCTACCATCAAAATAGCTTTCTAGAAGCTTACACAACTGTACCGGTACCTTGAGGCAGTGAGGTGCGTGTGCTAATGCTTCCCAGCTTGCACTGTTGAACGCATTCTTCGCATCCAGAGTGACAACCGCGCAGTAACGGATATCGCTCCTTTTATGCGCGATTGCCACCTCAGCTGTCTGAATGACTGACTGGATAGCGTCCATAGTAGATTTACCTTTCCTGAATCTAAACTGGTTGATTGACAGGCCCTCCACACTCTCCGTATACGGTACTAGCCTGTTGAGAATCAACCTTTCCTATAACTTGCCCGTCGTATCTAGTAGACAGATAGGTCTATACGCCGACGGGTCACCTGGTGGTTTCCACGCCTTTGGTAGTAGCACCAATTTCTGTCGCTTCCATACCTCCGGGAAGATTCCTCGAACAATGTAGCGTTGCATTGTGATTCTGAGCGTGTCCAAATCCGCATTCACTGCCGCTTTTAAGGCAACATTCTGGATACCATCGGGTCCCGGTGCCTTATTTGACGCGAACCATTTCACGACTTCAGCCAGCTCTTAGTTCGTCAACCTCGCGACTTCTTCTCCTTCATCTGCCGCATACGGCGCTGGAGGTCATGGGTTTGTGGGGTGATGCGGGGAGAGTACATCGATTATCGATCGCTGCAACTCGAGCGGCTTCTCTTGGGGCGCCATGGCACCATTGGTCTTAGCCATAGACCAATGCTTGCGTTCACTCGTTGACGTTTGAGCGGTGCCGTGTTATTTATGTGACCATAGAAACGCGTAAACTTGGCACCGTCCAAACGTCAAATTAGAGAACTTGTGCATCGGTCCATTACCACTCTGTAGGCGTCACCCCATGGACTCGAATTGGCACTCTCGCATAGACTATCAAAGCATGGCCGTTTTCGACTCTTGATTTCCTTTTTGAGGGCCAACTTTGTCTCTCTGAATGTTTCACCGCGTTCTTTTCTTTGTGCTTCTGAGCGTGCGCGTTGCATTCTTCGTATAACCCGAAGGCAGATTGATCGAAGATTTGCAATTGATTCGCACCACCAGGAGGAGCATTTCTCGGCATGGAAGCATCACATGCTCGTTATATCACAGCAACTAGCTCTTCACTGTTAAGGTCCAGAGTGTTTCGTTCACGCCTAAGGGCTTCAATGAATACTTCGCCGTAGCCGTCGCCTGTTTTCAGACCTCGGGCTTGAGTCAAGATACATCGCGCTGCCTTCCGCCAACCTGGGATTCCAACAATAGCTGGCCTCTTTGGTTGAAGGCTTTAAAGTCGCCAGCTACCACTACTGGCTGCCGATTAGATAGTGTAACCGTTCAAAATCCACGAGGTTTTGCTTAAACTCGGTGGCTTAGGTGCCACTCCCGGAAACCGAGAGACCACCGGTCGTTTTAAACTTTGCCCGACTACTTTGAGACTTTGCCCTCAGGGGACTCGTGAACGGCTTTACTAACTTCTCTCTCACCTTGACGAACCTTTTAACTCCACGCCAAAAGTTAACCTTCAATCCACAAAAACTTTTACCTCAAGACTTTAAAGTCGTTCAACCTGATCTGACCTTGAATGGAGTTTAGAATTCTGAAAGGCCAACCTACCAGAAAACGAAAAGCAAACAATTGACTTTCAGAACTTCAACTACTCTTTATTCACGGAAACTCATTCGGGTTGGACCTATTTACTGTCGGGTAATAAGGGAAACTATCATGGCCACGAATAAGTTTTCCACGTACCTGCACAGGATTTTCGGTGACTCGATGACGTTTGACGTATCCGGCGGTTGTCGCCGGAGGACGGTCGTCGCTTTGATCGCTCCTCGGAGCAATGGCGGGAACTTAGCTTGTCCGCTGCTATGATGGCGGCAGCGACGAATAGTTTGAGCTCGGGGAGAATGGCCAATTTATCGTTGCGAAGGAGTTGGAGGCTGGACGGAAGGCTTCCGATTTGGTCTTCTACGAGAGCCGCAACGACGGTTTGTCGTGCTTCCCGGGTTTGACCGCCTCGAGGCCAACGTACCGTCGCATGACTTTGCCTTGGGGGATCTGACCGCACGCGATAAAATGAAACCCTCACCTCCAGATTTGGTCCGATCCAACGTACGACAATTGGCTACGAACGGGGATCGCGCTCTCGGATTCCGTTCATCGCGGTTGTAGCGTAAGGTGAAGTAGCGACGGTTTTTGGCTACCGTCTGAGAACTTCGTTCAAAGGGTTGACGAACTTCACCTCCCTTCGTTTAGCTACCTTTATGGCGAGCCTTAGTGGATCCCGAGCTCGAATACTCTTGTTGATGGTGGCGCCGGATACGCCACGGTTGAAACCCAAAAGGGCTCCACTTGTCGAAACTCTCAAACCAGCCCATAATACAAAAAGCGCATAAGCGCTGGAAAAGTCCAACGCGAATGGCGAAGTTAGCATTTTGTTAAGAACACGAATAATAAACTCAAACAATTACCTTTTTGTACGAATTCACAAACACGAATAGAAGATTCGTGGAACCACGGTCAAAGCGACCGGAAACAACGCGTACAATTTACTAAAATTACAGGAAAGATACAAAAAAAACCGTTTTAAACACTTCACATAAAATTCACCTCTTTACACAAAACTACCTTCAGTACGTTAGCGAAGGGCACAGAAAAGTCTAACAACTTAAAAACCGCGATTACGTCTATACTCCAGCCTAGTAAAGAATGAAATGACCAAGATTAAGTCTTTTTCGCTTAAAGAAATCTACATTGAACAATCCCCTTTTTGTCTAAAGAATCGCGCCAACGAATCTTTCGACGGCGATCTTTGCGCTTCTTTGGGTTCGTCAAGATGGTGTAAATGAGTTACATATATTCAGGAGCCATTACTGCACTCACTACGTCTTTTTATGGCATGCATTTAGCCTAGACACAAACCAATTACATACAGTTTCTATTTCACGTTCCCATGAGGCAAAGTCAAAATGAGAATTTGAAACTAAATCCAAAATACTCTTCGTCGATATTTACAGATAGTTATTTTATTTCACAAATTTTATTTAACAATTTCAAACTATAATTTTGCGGGCCTTTCTAAGGTGGATGGCCTTACTGGCTACGTCGATGTCACACTGGTCTTTGCTTGCGCCCTGTGGATGCACTACCTGGCTCGGGTTATCCCGTGGCTCCTTTTTCTTGGCTTTCTTGGCCTTAGGCTTGGTGTTGGCCTCTCCTTTGTTGCCATGTCCTCTTGATCGTGGAGCTTGGCTCGTGCCAGCTTTTCCGCTCTGGAGGACGGCCGCGTAGGTCACTTTTCCCTTAGCAACCATACGTCTTTTCGCCACGTATGCATCTTCGGAAGGTCTTCTCTTTCGCATCGCGTATCGAATAATATCATCAGATATATTCGCGTTGCCTGTGAGGGTCTGACTCGACTTAGTGCCTATTTTGCCTTCTACCATGCCAAGTTATTCCTTGGCTTTTTCGTACTCCTGCTTTGCAGCTAAGACTGATTGTCGCAATTTCAGTAGACTAGTTGTTTGTTTCTAGACCAGTACGCACTGGTCTGTCAGTCGCAAAGTTCCAGGTTGTTACAAAAACTTATTTGTTTCATAATTGCTAGCGTTGATTTTTATAGGGGGTTTCTATGTATTTCGATAGTCGGCCCATCAAGGCTCTTGACGTTCTGGCAGGTGTTTTACCGCTACAGAACCGATTCTGGGTACTCTCGCTAAGAATACTGATTAGTGTGGAACGAGCGACGAACTCGTTATAGAAAACTTCGAAGAAATGTTCAAACTGAATACTCAGTCAAAATTCATGAGAGTTTATATGTACTACATGTCTTCTGACATAAGTCTTCCATGTTATAACCCTCCACGTGTATGTTTCACCAATGACAGTTCCACTGTTGAATACAATCTGTCCATGAAACAAGTCATTCATGGAATTCCAGATCAACTTCGATGTATAATTATTCTATGTATTCTCAACGCAACGTACTACAATGTCGATGCCTACAAGAGATATTTAACTCACGGGTCCCGTATTAACTGATCTACTGGCTTCGGTGTCTTCAACGAAAACTCTTCCGCCTTCCGAAAACTTCAGGAATTTTGCTCGGTTTATGTTGCTGAGCTGGCAGCATTCAGCTTCGCTTTGGGGATGATCTCAAATATGCCCGCAGACCACTTCTCCATCTTCTCGGATAGCCTCAGTTCAATTGAAACACTCCGGTCGATTAAACCTGTATAGCACACATCTTACTTTCTTACAAAAATAAGAGAGCCGATGTGCGCACTAGTCGAAAGATCATACATTGTATGGGTCCCCTCACATTGCTTAATTTATGGCAATGAGGCGGACTCTCTCGCAAAGTTGGGTTCTGAGGAAGGTGAGACATATGGTCGGCGTTAAGTCAGAGGGGACCAAGTACAAAACTTGGGAAAATTGATTATTCTCGCATTAGATGCGAAATTACCTTACCTCCGATTCACTTTGATCAGATTTTGAATATGCTGTAAACTGCAAGAGATATGTAACAAATTTACTTTGGATGATCAATAAAAATCGATAAAAGGTGCAGTCAGAGTGGACCAAGGTCTTATTACCATATCAACGAAAATGATCAGCGCGCTGAGAAATGCGAGGAAATGAAAAACAATAGGGTCCTAAAGCCCTGTCCCAATTTTAGTGCCAAACTCTTAAGTTTAGGCCAATAACAAATGTTTACTCAATTTTCTAATGTTTGCCGTTGGTTTGAGTCCAAAAAAACATTTTTTATGTTTTTTTTAGATTTTGTCACACCCCTTGGCTTAAACTCAAATTTTGGGTGTATTTTGCTTTCCGTGTCGCTTCCGAAATGTCAGATAGGAACAACCCCAATGTTAAAACTAAAACCCCTGTGGTGTTTTTGTCGACTATGCGAACGTCAAACATGATCAAAAGTGTCAAGGTTCATTTATGGACCCAATTTTTAAATTAAAGTTTAAACATGATATAGCCGTTATTTGAGCGGGAAAAATTGCTAAAGCAGTTGCAGTAACATGCTCTTTCATGTTATTGAATAAAAACAAGATTTCATTAAAAATTTTAGGACCCAATTCAAGAGATTCGTCAGATTTCTCGACATGGAATGATTCTTCTACTTATTCATCAATAGAAATTTATAAATATTAGTTAATTCGGTGCATTAGAATTTGATTTTCAATCATTTACCATATTTGGATGGGTGGTCAGAAATTGTTCCAATTTTTGTGCAGATAGAGTGGACCATGTGTTGAAAAGCAATCAACTGATTGATTATTGCATTGAGTCAATTTCAGAGTCTGATAGAAGTTTATGGTAGTTCTATAGTGTATGTATGGAATGTGCTACAACCCGCATATTGGACCAGCATATTTTGGTCGGTACTCAAGATTTTCACTTGATCCACTCTGACTGAACACATATTTGAATATTTTTGGTCTTCAGTACTCTGACCCTGCAAAACCTTAATTTTCAAGCTGGCACTGATTTCGGTATTGACGGTATGGATTATTGAAGAATTTACGATACTGATGTTGAAAGGTCTTTATAATCTGTTTTTCTTAGAGATATGCGCCCAGTTTGACCATGCAAGCATTGAATGATTGTTATTTTCCAAGAAATTGTTCAATCAGAGTGGACCAAGTACACATAGTCCACCAAAAAATCGTTCTATCAGAGGTTTGGACTATGATTTTTCATGATTACCACTTCACATTATATTGTTTAAAAGTAACACAAAGATGTGTACAAATATTGAACCAAATTTTGAACGAGTTCAAAAATTACAGAGCGTTAGACTTTAAATTTATTTTTCTCAATATATGAAAAATGTCACTTGGTCCACTCTGACTTAACGCCGACCATATGATAAATGAATTTCACATTCATTCATTTTTTTTTTTCATTTAGTATGTCAAAGTTCTCTTCACGGTTGGCAAAGCGATTGGCTAAATGACCAACTGGGACGGTGGTTACATTCCATAATCCCAAAAGTTTCCTTGCGAGCGTTAGATTAAGTTAAGGTTAGGATGTAAGTCGAGATTTCCAGAGCGCAACTTTTGGATACCCTTGCCGAGGTAGACAATCCTATGTTACAGTTAGAGATGTGTTGGGCTCCCACGATTTCGTCTACATGATGTTGATTTGCGATTTTCCACCCTGACCATCCTAAAAAAACAAATCTGACCATTAATCTCGAGTTGCCACGAGTACCCTGGCTCCATCCCGTACTAACTTTGACATCTAAGAAATTATCAAATTCTTTACAAATACAAAAAAATCGGCTCCGTAAAGTGTCAAACGCGATTGAGCCTTAAATAAAATAGTGAAATAAAAAATCAAGGCTCTTGTACATTTGGGGTAATAAAATTCTTGATTATGGACTTCGTTGTTATGCTACATTCGGATTGATGGCACCTGAGGTAATGACATTCGAGGTAATGGAATTCCTGATTATGGAATAGAATACTGCACAGAGCTTCAAATATGATTATTTTCTTGACAAAATCATTCAGAAAACTGTTTAGTTACCCACATGATTTTATTGACAACGATAACATCATAACAAATTTAAAAAATAATCCAAACTAAAGCTTCTTCTTCTGTTCCATAAAACGCTCCAAAAGTTTAAACTTTTGGATTTTACCAGACGTGGTCTTAGGGAAGTGATCAATGATTTCCACATACTTCGGTACCTTAAAGTGGGCAATTTTTCCTTTGCAAAACTCCTTAACCTGAACCCGATCAAACTCATTCACACCATTATTCAACCGCACGAAAGCGCACACTTCCTCTCCCATCCGATCATCTGGAACCCCAACGCAATGCACTTCCAAAACATCCGGATGCGTAATGAGAACGTCTTCGATTTCCCTTGGATAAATGTTTTCACCTCCCCTTATCACCACCTCTTTGATTCGCCCTACAATCTTTCCGTATCCATCCTCCCTCAGAACGAATTGATCTCCAGTTTTGAGCCATTTATCGATTGCGATCGTTTCCTTGGTCTTCTGCTCATCTTCCCAGTAGCCCAGCATAGTGCCATAACCGCGAACGCATAGCTCTCCAGGCATTCCAAATGGCACCAAATCACCGTTTTGGTCAACCACCTTTGCCTCCCAATGGTCACCCAGGTGTCCAACTGTGGTCAGAACCTTCTCCTGAGACTCTTCCCAAACTGAGTGGAAACAAACGCAGGTGGTTTCCGTGAGTCCGTAGATCGTTTTAACCTGCTCAACTCCGAGTACGCTCTGGATGTCTTTGTAGAGTTGCGGTGCACATGGAGCTCCCCCAGTTACGACCAATTTGATCGACGGTAGATCGGTTCCCGTTTTCTTGACTTCGTTCACCAAATCCACGTACATTGTAGGCGTTCCATAGATTACGTTGCATCTGTTGATGAGATCTTGTATGTGTGTTGGGTTAGTTCGACGATTGATTCATTAGAATACCTTTCACTAACGATGGCCAGTACGGATGCTGAAGGGTTATAGCCTGGCCCAGGGACAACGAGAGCACAACCATGGCTAATCGAACCCAGAATACCAGTGACGACTCCAAATACGTGGAAGAACGGAACCTGAATGCAGACTCGGTGATTTTCGGTGAGATTGAATCCATGCTTGAGCCCTAGTGAAATTGCATTGTTGATGAAGTTGAAGTGCGAAAGGAGAGCTGCTTTCGGTTGTCCAGTGGTGCCTGAAGTGAACTGAAGATTTACGCCACTGTCCGGTGAGATGTTGTGCTGAATGGACTCCACATAAGCGATGTCTTTCTCAGAAACGGTCTTCATCAGGTCTTCGTACGAAATGGTTCCTCTGAAATAGATAGAATCGTGAGTTTCCCTGGCGGTAAATGTACATTGGAAAACTGATACTGAAGCTTATTTCCACTATTACTCTTCATAATCACTGCTGACAAAGATGGGACCTTTGAGCTTACGATATTTCCAGCGTAGGACGATTCCAACTCTGGTACAATCTGTTTAATCATTTCGTAATAATTTGTGCTGCGATAACTTTCTGCTGCAATCAGTGCTTTAACTCCTACTTTGTTCAATGCGTATTTCACTTCCGGAATCTGGTAAGCTGGATTGATCCCAACCTTAAGAATAGTAGTAGAGAATCGTTAACAGCTAATATCTGATGAGATGTGCGAAATGATAGCTTACCGAGATCATTCCTGCACGTGCCGCAGCCAAAGTGGATATATAAAATTGGGTTCCACTTGGTGCCCATATCGCAATGCGATCACCCTTCTGCAGACCCAGTTGATAGAACGAAGCTGCTAGACGATCTACCTAGAAGATAATACGTATCTTCTGAAAATGTCTCTAGATCCGTCGACTACAATCCCAAACCTTATCTAAAACATCGGAGAACGTCATCCGCTTTGCTTCGTGAACAGAAACCAGGGCTTCATTATTTGGAAACCTCTCCGCTGCCAATTTGAGATGTTGACCAACATTTCTATACGCTAACGGATGCTTTCCAATGTTGTGGACGTAGCTTAAATGTCTAGCAGTGCTTTGGAAGTAACATCGAAATCTACATTAGTTCATGTGATGAGAAATGAGAAATACTATGCTGATTACCCTTGAAAGGAACGTAACCTGAACATTTGCCTTATCCGTATCATTCTATTTCAAATGTAAATAAACGCCAGAAGTGCGAAAATGATGACACCGCACTTTTTTCTATATTAAGATGGTGTTCTCCACGCGAATGCCAAGCGGTAACTGAATGATGTGTGTGGCCGGCAAGCAAGAAGAGCGGAGAATTCCCATCCTCAAGTGCTCCCCAAACCGACTCGGGAGACTGACGCGATTTCGTTTCCAATCCGCTACATGCACTTTTTTATGAGCTACCACTTCAATGCGACAAAAATTCTGTTCTCTCATTGATGTTTACAGCAAATGAGTAGAGAAATCGCAGGGACAGAGCGACAAAAATCGCAGCGAATAGTCGAACCGGTATGAAAGAAGCTTGACACGAGAGCGAACGCTAAAGCTATCAATACACATTTTACTGCAAATATTTGACTACGAATGAATCAACAGACAAACATCAAGTTCAATTCTGAATGAAGCTCTGCAATATCAAACATTCATTTGCCTCCGATCCACTCGTAGCTAAATAAGCCCCACCGGGCACTGATGCTTGAGGAAACCATATCATTCCCAGACTAATGTTACGAACGAGCGATATTGCCAAAAAAGATGCTCTACATATGCTTGGATCTTAGTGAGAAAAATAGGAAAAAAAGGAGACTGAATAAATCATTAAGTCGTTGAAATGATTACTATAGCGGGTATCCCTTTATTTGCGAGGCTAATTAGTAGCGCATACATGAAGCCTTGTTGCTAATAAAATTTCGTTCAATTAGTTTTCAAACGGCCTATCAATGACATCAAAACTATGGAGACGCATGGTAATTTTATGAAAAGAACCAATGGAATCAATTCGCTTGTGTTACAATTTTATGCATAAACTCCTTCGGATATTCATCTAGGACAGGGGTGTCCAACCTTTTCTTCTCATTTTCAACATAAATGGTTGGTACGTCCGCAGGATTAGTTCAATATGAGAAATTTTAACCTCAAATGAAAACTCTGTTGTATACCTACTAATCCATGAAGTTAACTAAAAATTTAACTAAAATTCTAGGCTAGCAATGCAATTATGTCGAAAAATTCGTGCGGCCTACTGGCCGGATTGATTTTTGCCTTTGTTTGAATAGATAGCAAAAAAAAAATCGATACAACTATACATGGATTAGTTGGATATAATATCGAGCTTTTGTTTGAAACAAAAATGGCTCATATCGTCCAATTCTTGCGGACGCGTCAACCATTTATGTCGATAAAGAGATAACAAGGTTGGGCAGGGCTGATCTAGGAACTCTTTTAATTATTCCTTCAGAGTATCTTTCAATAGTATCTAAAGGAATATATCTAGAAATACTTCTAGTTTTACTTTCTAGAATAACCTCAGCGTTTCCTGAAATCCACTTCAGTGGTTTTTGAATAACTTTTTAATTCCTACAAATTTTTAATATGAATTTCTCTCTACAGTGTAGCTTCTGAAATCCTCCCAGAGATTCCTTCCAGATTATTTCATCGTTTGCTATAGGAGATTTTGAGATTTCTAAAACTCATCTGTGAGAAGATGTCGCACTTTTAGAATCTCGCCGGAGACTACGGCAGGATGATGGATGTTCGTGCCTACTATTCAGTATTGTGCGTGGAGGAGTCACCCGGTACGTTTTTACAAGATCCAATCAATTTGTTTGCTTCGCGGACGACATGGAAATTATGAGATGAAAATTGGAAACAATGGCAGATAAGTACACCCCCTTGTAAAGCGAAGCAACAAAAGTCAAATTCGTAATAAACATGGCGAAAACAAAGTAAGTAGGATGAGTAGGATGGAGTTTACTTCCAGAAATATTTCGTAGTGAAAATTAACAAAGTGTAAAATGATCATCGATTCCTAAATTTTATCCTGAGCTTGAGCTTGATTAGCTTGATTAGCCGCCCGTTGTTGCCACTCCAGTATCCCCAGATCAGCTGCTCTTACACAAGGAACCAATCAGACGACTGCTTGGGTTTAACAGACACCCTCAGTGTCAGGGATTGAATCCTGAGAAAATTGAGAGAATATCTCACGTATCGCTCTCTGTAACTATCATAACATGCTGCACATTATGAGAGACTGTTTATCGTATACTGCTACAACTTTGATTAGATTGGGGGGATAGTAGTGCATGATAAAACCCCTCTAAACATGCTCCAAGCCTGGGGGACACTATTGCTATTTGAAGTTCGTGGATTGTTTATCGTGTCAGTAAAGAAAAACACCTGTCCCCAACGGTAAACAAGCGAGAAAAATGGATTTTATCATCGCTCTCTCTTTGGGGCTCTCGCTTACTGCTTCCATTTATCAGACTTGTTACACCTTGCGATACAATGACGATCGTGGACCGCAACAGATGGGATGTTTTTCTTTGCTTGCTTTGATCATGCTTCATACTCAAATGAGAGCGAATTCTGCAATGCATGCTCAGTAGACCTATTCATATTTTCAAAAATGTCTGGAAACTCCCCAGTCAACCAATACTTTGGTTTTTCAGTGCGAAATGAACTTCTGGCCAAAATTTCACTTAATTTAGAGTAAATTTAGTTGTGCTTCAAATCAATTATATGTTTTTGGGCTATTTTCAAGCTTTAAAAAATCATAACTACCGAACGAAGCATCAAAATTTATCGGAAATACTTCTACATAGTAGTTTATCCAATTCTACGAACTTTTGCCGAACACAATTTTATGATTGGAGCAAGTCTTAACATAGTTTGGTTGAGGTTTGTATCTCGAGGTTCTTGAAAATCTCTTTTTTCGGGAATTGTTTTCACTGAACAGCATGCCTGCATGAAAATTTCGGATTTTTAATTTCCAGACAAGATGACAATGCATATCTAAAAGTCAATCCCGTTCAAAGTAACCATTTATCTTACGAACATTAATTGTAAAAAATAGGTAATTATGAAGCACATTTGTAAATCCACTATTGGTGAGCCAAGAGCACCACCGTGAGCTTCAATGAATACGAAAAATGAACACGTTAGCACTGCCTTTTCTTAGTCGATGATGATGTTTGTTTCAAATCGTTCTAAATGATCAGTGAAATGCGATCAAAACAATCATCACTCGGAAAGAAAAAGCAATGCTAACTTGTTCAATTCATTCGTTTCCGGTACATGTGTCATGCATGATTTAACTATCATCAGGTTGCGATGCGGTGCTCGATCTTTGGGCATTTATTGTAATTTATTGACTTTAGCAACATGTAATCTGTTGATGGTCAATGAATTCATAAATGTATTATGTTTGATTCCCGTTGACTAGGGCCTGAAAAAATAATACCAATGCATGTTTTATATACCATGTATATTGAGAAAACTGTAATTTCTGGGTACAGCGGAGTACAAATTTGGATCAAACAATGTTAAAACTCAATTTAATCTTGTTAGCGTGTTCGACAAACTTTAGCAGAACAGAATTAGCTTTCAAATAGTGGTAATAGCAAGTGGTTTTGATTTTCCACATGCTAGTTATGATTTTTCAAACCTTGAAATAAGCCCAAAAACACATTTTCAACTTGAAGCATACTGAAATCTTCATCAAATGAGCTAAAAATTTGACCAGACATTGTTCTTAGCATGAGAATTCTGAATACTGCTTGACCGGTAGATTTCCAGACATTTTTTAAAATATGAACAGGTCTAATGCTCAGTGTATAAATACTGATGATTTTCTACTTTAGGCAACAATGGTGCCTGCCACGTCAGAATGCAGACCAATGAGGGGAATGGGAAGGAGTTGATGATGTTTCAACTGGCTTCCACGGTAGACCGTGTATACCACGGTGTCTACGCCAGTTCATGCAGGAAGGTTGAAGGGGTGGGGTAATTTTTTTATGGCAGAGAGGCTTGCTGGTTTGGTTAGCAGACTGCCTAAGTATTAGGCGTGAGGAAAGGCGTGCTATAATGATAGAAGAATAGAAGCGTGAGGAAACAGTCTCGAGACCTAGAAAATGCTATGAACTATGATACATCAAAGTACGAGGAAAGGGACGGGCCTGGGATTGAACCCATGACCTTCTGCTTCTGAAGCAGAAGCGGTAATCATTGGACCACGAACCCCGTCATCGGTCCCTAAATTATATCTTGTGAAAAAAAAGATTTTAGACGAAGGTGTAAAGGTGGCACAAAGGGCACTTTTCGCGATTTTAGAGAATTCTTCATTATTTTGTAACGGTTTGAAGGTTGTTCAGATTTTCAGTTTATTTCAATAATGAAAACAAAACCCAACAAAAAATTGTATGACATCGATACATCTACAGGAAATGTATGGTTTTCGTATAGAAAATATAAGATTACAATACGAATACTGTAAATGCCTTAAATTTTCTGTATATGCAATGACATTATACAATACTTGTAAGTATTCCATGCAGAATTTTCACTGCACTGCAGAAAAAATGTACTAAAAGCAGCACCTAATACATGCGGTTGTACTATTGGTGATCAGGTGGCTAAAACTCGAAACAATGACTAATTCTTATGGGTATTTCTTGTACAGCATTCCATAGTAAACACTTATAATAAGATATTCCTGGAATGCTAGAGTAAGAACTTTTGTAGTTTCCTTGATATAGTATGCCAAAGTTGGAGATTTTAATGAAAATAAAGAATTCGGTGCAAACACAAGGTAAACGTTGATTGAAGTATACTGCATGATCGTAGTACTACATAGCGTAAAACGGGGTATCTTTGATAATGCGGGTAACTTCGATAGTGCGTTACCCACCACATACTAAACCAAATATCATATTTTCTGTCAATCGGTTAAGTAAAACGAATGCAAAACTAAAGAATATTAGTATGACACTTCATGTAACAGCAGTTTCACTATTTGATGTAGTTTTTAATAGTTCGTCACTTTTTTTTGACAGCATAGTTATAATAGAACTTTTATATGGTCTCGAATCTCTTAGCGAATATCATTTTCACAATCACCATTTTTGTAACCTAAGTCAGAAGTTTCCATATAACGATAAACGCCTACAGATATGCAATGCCCTTTAAATGTTCCTAATTCATTCAATTTTGTTTGATTTATGCTCCATTATCAAAGTTACCCCAAAACAGAAAATCGACTTTTGATTATACGAAAAATTATATATCCATTCAAAATAAATCTTTCGGCTATCTATCAACTGCCGTCGATAGTTAGGATGCCAGGACTTGTTTTAAAAATAAAAATTATAAATCTTTGAAACAGCATGCATAAATATTCAAGTTTTCTTCGAAAAAACTATCAAAGTTACCTCGTTTTACGGTACACAAAATCATCCATTATCTCAAGCCTGCTCTGGCGTAGTCAGACCACCTAGGAGTTTATCCGTTATACTGTAGGCCAGTTTTAATGCAACACAATTCCCCCGCCCAGTGACGTAGCTAGAATTTTGGGGGCCGGTGCGGGGGTGGATTTTAGGGGCCAAATAGAAGTTTGCCAAATATGCCTTTTGTTACCGAACTCATACGTACCTTCATTTTTTTCGAAAACGTTTAACATTTGGAAGAAAATTTTGTGATTTAAAGGTCAAACAATATTCTGCCGGTAAAACACGCTCGTATGGGCGCGGCCAAGATTTCCGCCAGGACGTAGTCAAGATGTTTTTGTGCTCTGTCTTGTGATATCAAAAAATATATATGAAACAATTGCTAAAGAAATATCTGTTTCTGTTTAAAAGAATCTTAAAAGGTATTCTTGGATAACTTTCTGTATGTCGTACGGTATTCTGTAGTTTGCTTACAGTTATTCCTAGTTGAACTCTTTGAAGATTTGTGAAAAGGAATCTTGGAACAATTCTTATGAAAATATCTGGTTAAATCGTTGGACAATTTTTTTTTTGCTTTTTCATGATCTACAGGAGGCAATCAAGTTGAAATGTTTGATTTTATTATTTATGTTATTTTATGGGAAATTCCCAACACTCAAAGAGGCATCCAAAGTGAGCTTTTTGTAATATACCATAAAAGAAAACGTGTAGAGATTCTTCTGAAATGAGAATTTGTTCTTAGAACTAGAAAATCCTTATATTCTCGGATTTTTCTTGGAAAAAAACTGGTAGGATCGTTTAGGAGTTTCTGAGGAAATAACTGATTTTATCACTTGAAGAACTCCTTGTAGTAATGAACAAATTCATGAAGCGCTCACTGAAAAAATGAAGGACACATCCAGAAAGATTGCAAATTATCTGAAGAATTCTCGCAAATTCTCAAAGAAGGATACGAGAAAAAAAATCATCACATAAATTGGAGTATATTTGAAATAAGTTAAATAATTCGTGGAAGAATACCTGGAGTTATTGGTAAAAGAATACTTGGGAAAATCATAGAATTTCTTGGCCAAAGGTTAGCCAACAAATCCCACCAGTGCACTATGGGCCAGAAATGAAAATTTCGCGACAAAATGTCAAACAGCTTCAAAATGTATGAAAATCAAACTAAAAATAACACCAACTTATGAAAACATGGAAAAGTCGCATTTGGGACGAATAAGATGCATTTTGAGTTGATTTGAGAATATTTGTAAGGATTATGAGTCTTTGGAAAAATATGTTAATTAAAGCATTATTAATCAAAATTCCCTTATAGTTCATATTACAAAATATATTGCACATTTTCAAAGATATCATTCATATATTTCAAAGTATTTTGAAGATACACCATGAAATTGCTTAGAATAATTTGAAATGCCTGAAAAATGTGATCATGAAGTCAGAGTTGTTTGACAACTATTAATTAAACATATATATCAGTATTTCACAGTATATTAGCATTTAATTTATCATTTACTATTTAAATTTTATAAAGCCTTGTTTTCGCTATACATCAAGCTATAAAATCATCATACAGTAATAGAGCAATTGTCCGAAATGTAATTAGTTAATATGAGTTGCATATTTGTAGATGCTTTGCTGTTTTAAGCATAAGAAATTCACATAGTTTGAAGCGTTTCCATCAAACTAACTATCAAAATATTATGGTTAGAAATACTTTAGCTGTAATGGATGTGTTGAAACATCAGGATCCAGTTCACATCAGGTTTCGGACGATATTATAGTATTACTTACTTACTTATTTGGCTTTACATCAATTATCTTGATAAAGCCTCGCCAACAATATTTCGCCAATTCCCTCGGTTCATGGCCGATTCTCTCCATCCTCGACTGTGACCCACGCTCTCCAGGTCCTGGTGTACCTGGTCAATCCACCTAGCTCGCTGCGCCCCACACCTTCTTGTTCCGACCGAATTCGTGGCGAACACCATCTATACAGGGTTGTTGTCCGGCATTCTTGCAACATGCCCTGCCCAGCGTATCCTTCCAGCTTTAGCTACCTTCACGATACTGGGTTCGCCGTAGAGTTGAGCGAGCTAGTGGTTCATCCTTCACCGCCACACGCCGTTCTCCTGCACGCCGCCGAAGATCGTCTTTAGCACTCGGCATTCGAAAACCCCAAGAGCTTGCAAGTCCTCCTCGAGCATAGTCCACGCCTCATGCCCATAGAGGACTACCGGTCTTATGAGCGTTTTGTACATCGTGCATTTGGTGCGGGGGTGATCTTTCTTGACCGCAGTTTCTTCTGGAGCCCATAGTAGGCACGACTTCCGCTGATGATGCGCCTTCGTATTTCCCGACTAACATTGTTGTCAGCCGTCAACAAGGATCCGAGGTAGACGAACTCGTCCACCACCTCGAAGGTATCTCCGTCTATCGTAACACTGCTTCCTAGGCGGGTCCTGTCGCGCTCAGTTCCGCCAACCAGCATGTACTTTGTTTTCGACGCATTCATCATTAGCCCGACTCTTGTTGCTTCGCGTTTTAGGCGGGTGAACAAATCTGCCACCGTTTCAAATTTTCTCCCAATAATATCCATGTCGTCCGCGAAGCAAACAAATTGTCCGGATCTCGTGAAAATCGTGCCTCGACTGTTAAGTCCGGCTCTCCGCATAACACCTTCAAGTGCAATATTGAACAACAGGCACGAAAGTCCATCGCCCTGTCGTAGTCCACGCCGAGACTCGAACGAACTGGAGTGTTCGCCCGAGATCTTCACGCAGTTTTGCACACCGTCCATCGTTGCTCTGATCAATCTTGTGAGCTTCCCGGGAAAGCTGTTCTCGTCCATGATTTTCCATAGCTCTACGCGGTCGATACTATCGTATGCCGCCTTGAAATCGATGAACAAATGGTGCGTAGGGACCTGGTACTCACGGCATTTCTGGAGGATTTGCCGCACGGAAAAGATCTGGTCCGTTGTCGAGCGGCCGTCGATGAAACCTGCTTGATAACTTCCCACGAACTCGTTTGCTATAGGTGATAGACGACGGAAGAGAATCTGGGATAGGCGGCGTTTAGGATGGTGATTGCACGATAATTTTCACACTCCAGTTTGTCGCCCATTTTGTAGATAGGGCATATAACGCCTTGCTTCCACTCCTCCGGTAGCTGTTCCGTTTCCCAGATTCTGACTATCAGCCGATGCAGACAAGCGGCCAACCTGTCCGGGCCCATCTTGATGAGTTCGGCTCCGATACCATCCTTGCCAGCGGCTTTGTTGTTCTTGAGCTGTTGAATGGCATCCTTAACTTCTCCCATCGTGGGAGCTGGTTGATTTCCGCTGTCCGCTGTGCTGACGTAGCCATCGCCTTCGCTGTCCTGACCTTCTGTGCCTGTGTTCTCTGCGCCATTCAGGTGTTCATCGTAGTGCTGCTTCCACCTTTCGATCACCTCGCGTCCGTCCGTCAAGATGCTCCCATCCTTATCCCAGCACATCTCAGCTCGCGGCACGAAGCCTTTGCGGGATGTGTTGAGCTTCTGATAGAACTTCCGCGTTTCTTGAGAACGGTACAGCAACTCCATCTCTTGGCATTCCACCTCTTCCAGGTGGCGCTTTTTGTCCCGGAATAGGCGGGTTTGCTGTTTCCGCTTCAGTCTGTATCGTTCCACGTTTTGCCGCGTACCATGCTGCAGCATTGCAGCCCGCGCTGCATTCTTCTCCTCTAAAACCTCCTGGCACTCCTCGTCGAACCAATCGTTTCTTGAGCTCCGTTCCACATATCCGACAACGCTTTCGGCAGCGTCGTTAATGGCTGCTTTGACTGTCCTCCAGCAGTCCTCAAGAGGGGCCCTATCGAGCTCGCCCTCATCCGGCAACGCTGCCTCAAGATGCTGCGCGTACGCATTAGCGACATCCGGTTGTTTCAGCCGCTCGATATTGTACCGGGGCGGGCGTCGGTACCGTACATTGTTGATGACGGATAGTTTTGGGCGCAGTTTCACCATCACCAGGTAGTGGTCGGAGTCAATGTTGGCGCCACGATAGGTTCTGACGTCGGTTATGTCGGAGAAGTGCCGTCCATCGATCAAAACGTGGTCGATTTGCGATTCTGTCTGCTGAGGTGATCTCCAGGTGTACTGATACGGGAGGCTGTGCTGGAAATAGGTGCTATATTATAGTATTACATGCAGGAAATTCTTATATGAGAATCATCAATTTTTATCCAGATCTCGCATAAGATTGATTTTTTATTGAAATAAATCAAGCAGAATTCCTAGTGTCTCATTTGCTTTCAACGAAATTTGATGATTCACTTATGCACAAATTAATAGTTCATATACTTAAACCACTTATATTCTCTCGATACCATCACGCTGAAGTTGCCAATATCTCTCTTTTCTGATATTCCAACGTAGTATATAGTACATAGCTGCTTTTTTATAATCTTTTGAAAAATATAAATTCATTCTAAGTACAAAAAAACACTAAAATAAAGACAAAACAAAACATAATGGACCATTAAATTTAAAATCGGGCTCGTTTTAGATGTTTCTTCTTGATCTTTAAAACTTTTGTAAAATGTTATACCAATGATTCAATCCTGATTAAAAAATACTCAGCATGATTGATATGACTCGTTTTAGAAAATTTATTCTAAATGTCTATTATTAATTAAAATCATCGCGTTAAGACATACAAAAACTCCAGCCGTAACATATTTCTTCAAAAGTCTATTATCTTTAACTGGAGGTTGTCCAGAAACGTCACATAAGTTGTTATAGTGGGAGCCTCAAACAGATTCCTCTGCTATAAGCTTATCATCACATATATAACTTGACCTCAAAAGAAAATTGGACAAATTAAAATTTAATATATATATTTTCTTAAAGGACTCTACCCATATTTCTGAATTTCAGCTAGCTCATGAATGGACCCTTGCTAAAAAGTAGACGGTAATGGCTGCTTTCGATGTTTTGAAATCAATAAAACTTATGTAATTGATTGATTGTATTAACAGCAGCGAAGTTGAAAATATAAAGTCAAAAAATTAACCGAATTATACTTAAACGAATCTATATCGGCCATCCGCAAAAATATGCAAAAACTTTTGGTAGCACATGAAAGAGTGAAGTCCAGACTTCCAACTCAAACTGGTAGCAAGTCCAATACGGTGGAATACTTTAACTTTTAAGTTGAAATAGTAAAAAAAAAATATTATGGGTACATTGTGAAATTCAAATTTAACGTTATTTATATATCAAACATGTAAAATACACTTAATTTGCCTTCCAAAAATGTACACGCAATAATTTTTCTCGCGATTTGTCCCCACAAACCAATTTTTTTTAATATAGGCTGAAGTTCATGTTTTTCAGTTTAAATAAAATTGAACTCCATAAATTGCAATGAAATAATGTTATAAATCAAAAAAGATTGTTGGTTTAAAATCACACATGTTCAAAAAAATGAGAAATTCAAATTCATTCATTTTATTAAAAAAAAAAAAGGATTTTGGACTTTTGTCGCGAAATTTTGATTCCTGGCCCATAGTGAAGTGGTTTAAAGCAGAAAATGACGTTATGTTTCCTAGAATGATTCAAGTAGAAACTCTTAAATAATTCTTGAAAAATTAAGGTATAGATTTTCGGAATTTCTGAGGCAATTTTATCAAAAATCCCTTAATGAATTGACGTCCATATAGGAGCAATAAGATTATTACTAGCTATATTATAGTAGTTTTACACCTTAAATAATTCTTCAAAAATTACTAGCTTAATTCCTGATGGCATTGCTCAGAATTTTCTGGTGAGTTTCTACGTGGAAGCGTTGGAAAAAGTTCCCTGGATTTATTGCTAATTGTGTATCTAAAGCAATCCTGTTAGAATTTCTGCAAAACTTTTCAAGCGAGTTCATGGAAGAATTATCGCGTTTTTTTTAACAAAAAGTAGGAGAAATCTCTGGATAGTCCCACAAAAATTCAAAAGTTTTAAAGGAGAGAAAAATAAACAAGCTCTGTTTAACCCCATCAGGGTTTTAACGTATTCAAAGTCAAGCAACTCCATTGAATAACAACCCCAACCTAAACAACCTTCTAACATTTCGTCAGAAAGCTCAAAATTTCGATTCAGATTTTTGGAGGGCTACAAACTTTAGTAGATTTGATTGGAATTAAGAATTCATGAAGTAAATATTTAGGAATTCAAAGCCGTAATTCGACTCAGTATCATCAAAAAATGTATTTGAGCCTACTTAAGCATCTACATTAGGGCCGCGTTTCGCTATAAGAAGACTCAGTTCTCTCATGCATGCAATCGATTGAACAAAAACAAATATCTGTGAAGGCTCCGAAAATGTGGGCGCACAAAGCCGCACCTCCAGTTCATTTTTCAACTAGCTCTAAAGTATCAATGATAATCAAGGGACTCCTCCTATACATCACTGATCAGAGTATCCTCCGAAACATATGCTTGTCATGCTCATTTTCAGTTTCCTACAAGCTATATCGAACTTGCATTCATTTTAGGAGCTAGGGCCCGGTGTGGACCGCACCCATCCCTAGCTACGCCATTGCCTCCGCTTTCCGCTCATTGGCACCTGCGACATTTGCGCCTAAAAATAGAAGATCACCAGCACTTATACACTGAGGGTGTCTGTTAGTCCCAAGCTTTCATCTGGTTAGTGGTTCTTTGTGTAAGTGCAGCTGATCTGGCGATACTGGAGTAGCAATCACGGGCGACCAATCAAGCTCAAGCTCTCAAACTCCATTGGTCCTAATATTGCTGCCACACGTTTCAGGAGCATAAATAGCCACTTTTTCAAATGTCTGGTCTACAATATCCATGCCATCCGTGAAGGGAGTCTGGACCAGCTGGAGGATCTAGTTTGTTTTGGAGCAGCCATCAACGCAATCAGAGCTTGATAATTCGAAACATACTCAACGAATCAACAGATCATCAGGATTACCAGTGGACCAAAGCATCATCCAAATTTGACCAAAACTTCGACCAATACCAGCAAATTTAAAAACCCAGACTATGCAACGTTGCAGAGATCTGTTATTATTTGAAGAGCTTCTGTCGTCAGTAAAGGCTCGTTGGATTTATTCTTTTACGGATAAATCCTTAACATAAACACGATGGATCAAAAACATTTCAACGATAAAAAATCTTGTTTTATTTGCCCTCTCCGGATTCTTCTTTAAACATTTCTACAAGTTTAAACTTTTGCACCTTACCGGATGTTGTTTTCGGAAATTCTTTCACCACCCGTAAGTACTTTGGCACCTTGAAATGTGCTAAATTCCCCTTGCAAAAATCCTTAATTTCGTCGAAAGTCAACATCTGCCCTTCTTCCTTCAACCTTACAAACGCACAAATCTCTTCCCCCATTCGCGAATCCGGCACTCCCACACAATGCGTTTCCAGCACCTTGGGATGCGTGTTCAAATAGTCCTCGATCTCCCGCGGAAAAATATTCTCCCCTCCTCGAATAATGATCTCCTTGATCCGCCCGACAATCTTCCCATAACCGTCCTCTCGCAGCACAAATTGATCCCCGGTACGTAGCCATCCATCCGCATCTAGCGTCTCCTTCGTTTTCTTCTCATCACCCCAGTAGCCGAGCATCATCCCCGACGATCGAACCCATAGTTCTCCGGGTGTCCCGAAGGGAACGGTATTGCCCTGCCCGTCCACAATTTTGGCTTCAAAGTGATCCATGATATGTCCGACCGTCTCCAATATTTTCTCTCGAGAATCGTCAAACAACGATTGGAAAACGATACCGCAGGCCTCCGTCAGCCCGTATACAGTTTTCGCCTTGCGGACGTTTAGGACTTCTAGGATATCGGAGAAGAGTTGTGGAGAGCAGGTAGCTCCTCCAGT
Source organism: Aedes aegypti (assembly GCF_002204515.2). Classification (NCBI taxonomy): domain Eukaryota; kingdom Metazoa; phylum Arthropoda; class Insecta; order Diptera; family Culicidae; genus Aedes; species Aedes aegypti. The sequence continues at coordinate 347,629,952 of NC_035108.1, forward strand.
GACGGCTAGGTCAACCGGCGGTAGTTTTATATTGGTTTCTCGGGCTTTGTTCACAAGATCAACGTACATGGTTGGCGTTCCGTAGATCGCTGTACACCTAGAATTTCAGAAGGGTGGTTAGGAATATTTGAGTATACCGCAGAAGGCGTAGTACTTCTCTTTTATTATCGCTTCAATCGATTCCATAGGTTTGTAGCGTGCCCCTGGTAGTACAATGGTTGTCCCATAGGTGAATGCAGTCAGGACACCAACCACCATAGCAAAAGCATGAAACAACGGTAACTGAAGACAGATGCGGTGCTGCTTCACATCAAACTCATTGCGATGAGCCAAGTGAATGGCGTTGTTAATGAACCCATTGTGCGTCACGAGAGCTGCTTTCGGAAGACCGGTAGTTCCGGACGTGAACTGCATGTTCAAACCACTATCCGGAGATATGCTGCTCTGAAGGGATTCGATTGCGCTGATGTTCTGTTCAGTTGGTAGCCGTAGCATATCTCTGTAGGATATTGTTCCACTAAAATTAAAGGAGTATTGAAGCAGGTTATGATACGGTTCGTTCCTGATCCTCGAACAACTCACGGCAATGCAGATCCATTATTCGTGTCTACGACAACAGTTTCGAGGGTGGGAACTCGGGTACTTCTCAGTTTACCAGGTAGACTGTTCTTCAATTCGGGAACCACCTGTGTTGTCAAATCATAGTAGTTCTGCGTGAAATGCTGTTCAGCCAATATCAAGGCTTTGACGCCAGCTTTGTTCAAAGCATATTCGGCCTCTGGAGCTTGAAATGCTGGATTGATCCCTACCTAAAATTATTGGTTTGATATAAAAGAAATCCAACAATTTTCATTGAAAGAAAGTCATCATAACAGAAAGCAAAACAAAATAAGAGGTCGTGACTTTATTTCTGATCACTTTGGACGGATTCAGATTTGAATAATTCTACTAGCTTAAATTTCTGTATTTTTCCTGACACGGTTTTCGGGAAGTCATCGACAATCCTTAAATACCTGGGAATTTTGAAGTGAGCGATTTTTCCCTTGCAAAATGCTTTCATCTCTGCGTGATCTAAACTCATGGATGAATCCTGAAGTCGCACATAAGCGCAAATTTCTTCTCCCATTCGTTCATCTGGAACACCAATACAATGCGTCTCCAAAATCTTCGGATGTGTGCACAGAAAGTCTTCCAGTTCCTTAGGGTAAATGTTTTCTCCACCTCTGATCACCATCTCCTTCATGCGACCAACGATCTTTCCGTAACCGTCCTCTCGTAGCTGGAATTGATCACCGGTCTTCAACCACTTGTCAACGTCGATTGTTTCTTTGGTTTTCTGCTCATCACCCCAGTATCCAAGCATGGTTCCGTAGCCTCTCACCCAAAGTTCTCCAGACGTTCCAAACGGCACTGTATTCCCATCCTGATCGACAACCTTCGCCTCGTAGTGATCCGTTAGATGACCAACCGTCTCAAGGACATTTTCCTTTGATTCGTTAAACAGAGATTGGAACAACACAGCAGAGGCTTCCGTCATACCGAAGACAGTTTTCACTTGTCGAACTCCCAGAGCTTTCTGAATGTCCACGAAGAGCTGTGGAGAACAGGCAGCTCCTCCCGTTACGGCAAGATCGACTGGTGGTAGTTTGATCCCGCTCTCTCTCACGGCTCGTACCAAGTCAACGTACATGGTTGGGGTTCCGTAGATCACCGAACATCTGTGGAAAACAAAGTTGTTACAATATTCGTTGGTAAATTAGTCTAAATCGCTACTAACTTCTCCTTGGCGATCGTCTCCAGCGATTCGGACGCCTTAAACCCAGGTCCCGGCAAGACCAGTGTTGTTCCGTAACTCATTGCACCTACGATCCCGATGACGATTCCAAACACGTGGAAAAACGGCGTCTGAACGCAGATCCGATGGTCTTTCAGGTCAAACTCGTTCCTGTGACCAATGTGGATCGCATTGTTGACGAACCCGTAGTGGGACATGAAAGCCGCCTTCGGTTGACCTGTTGTACCGGATGTAAACTGGATATTAACACCACTATCAGGAGGGATTTTCGACTGTAGTGCCTCAATTTTGGAAATTGCCGGCTCTGAGGGAAGATTGAGCAGTTCTTTGAAAGCGATGGCACCTCTGCAATTAAATTGATCATAAGTCTTACGAATTTTTTAGAAAAGACAACAATATCTTACGGCAGCTTGTTATTCTGTTCACTATCGATGACAACTGTCCTGAGCGATGGCAGTTTAGAGCTTTTGAGCTCGCTAGGTTTACACTGGGCTAGTTCCGGTGCCAGTTGAGCTAACATGTTGTAGTACTGCTGAGATCTGTAGCTCTCATTGGCAATGATGGCCTTCACCCCAACTTTGTTGATAGCATATTCAATCTCAGGTACTTGATAAGCCGGGTTGATCAGAACCTGTAGATGAAATAAGGGTTTAATCATAGTGTAATACCTAAAACCATGTGGATACATACATGAGAAATTATATGAAGAATAAAACTTATACACTTCAATCACTGTTCACTAACCGAAAGATCATGCAAAACTATTCGATAGCGAGGGTCTTTACGTTTGTAGAGAAGATTCATTGATAACAGAAGTTAAAGTCAACAGAAGAACTTTTCTTAACAAAAAAAAGTCCACCAACTCACCGATATCATTCCGGCTCGTGCCGCAGCCAGCGAAGACAAGTAGAACTGCGTTCCGTTGGGAGCCCAAATTCCAACGCGATCACCTTTCTTCAGGCCCAGCTGGTAGAAGGAAGCCGCGATACGATCGGCCTTTTCCAGCACATCCGAAAACGTGAGCCGTTTGTTCTCGTGACACGATACCAGTGCTTCATTGTTGGGATACTTTTCCGCTGCGATTTGTAGATGTTGGCCGACATTCCGATAGACCAGGGGCTTCTTCCCGATGTGATGGATGTAGCTTTGGTTGCGTTCGGTTGTGTTGGTGTTTGCTGAGCAGGCTAGGGGTTTGTAGGTGTGGATCGTTCTGAAATTAGGCAAAAAAAACAGGATGTACTTAGCTACATATTATTGATTCTCGATTTTTCGGTCCAATATTTTTAACAGCATTTAGGCAGCGTCCATTTATTACGTAACGCTAAAATTGGAAATGTTTTACCCCCTCCCCCCTCCTCCGTAACGTTTTTTGTATGAAAATTTTTAAATTTTTGTATGAGTCGTAACGCTTGAGCCTACTCCCTTCTTCCCCCTAGAGCGTTACGTAATTTGTGGATGCCGCCTTACGAGAAACCCCCGTGTTGCAAAATTGATTTTTTACGGATTATTCAAGAAGTTCCTGTAGGTATAAGCACATCTACTTGTTTTTCGAAACACTTCTTTCAAAATTTCCATAAATTCTATCAAGAATAACATTTCTTAAGGACTTCATTTCCTTCACAGGGCCTTCCTTAGCCGAGTGTTTAGAGTCCGCGGCTACAAAGCAAGGCCATGCTGAAGGTGTCTGAATTCGATTCCCGGTCGGTCCAGGATCTTTTCGTAATGGAAATTTCCTTGACTTCCCTGGGCAAAGAAAGCTCTCAGTTAATAACTGTAGAAGTGCTCTTAGAACAATACGCTGAGTAGCCGGCTCTGTCCCCATGCTAAAATGAAGAAGAAGAAGGATTTCATTTTAGAATAAACATCATACAACAGAATGAGTACCACTTCTAGTACTGCATTTGATCCCTTGGTACAGTAAAAGGTACCCAAGTTTGATATATCGCAGTATACTTTTTACTCACTTTTCTAGATTTTGCTCTATCACCTTACTTACTTTACTTTTGATGGCGCTTCTGCCTTCAAGACATGACCTGCGTCACAATGCTACGCCAACTAACTCGATCCATGGCTGCTAACTTCCAGTTTCTCGATCGCCCCACGCTTCTAAGATCCTGCTCCACTTGGTCAAACCACCTAGCTCGTTGCGCTCCTCTTCGTCTTGTACCGGCTGGATTCGAGGTGAGCACCATTTTTGCGGGATTGTTCTCCGGCATTCTCACAACGTGTCCCGCCAATCGTACTCTTCCAGCTTTGGCGACTTCACCGTAGAGTTGCGCAAGCTCGTGGTTCGTTCTTCCCCTCCATACACCGTTCTCAAATAATCCGCCAAAGATCGTCCTAAGCACACGTCATTCAAAAACTCCTTGCGCTTGCGGGTCTTTTTCGAGAATTGTTTACGCCCCATGCCCGTAGAGGAATACCGGTCTTCTCAGCGTCTTGTACACACAAATAGTACGGAGATGAAGTTTACCAGCCCGAAAGGTCTTGTGGAGTCCGTAGTAAGCACGACTTCCGGCAATGATACGTCTTCGAATTTCTCTGATTCACGTTTCAGCCTGGTATACTGTTCAGAAACCACCTGGTACGTTCTTACGACAATGTCCACGTCGTTAGCAAAACAGATGAACTGGCTGGATTTATTGAAGATCGTGCCCCGCATGTTGAAGCCCGCCCGTTTCATAACACTTTCTAGCGCAATATTAAATAGGAGGCAGGCGAGACCATCGCCTTGTAAGGCCTTAGCGTGTTTCAAACGGGTCCTATAATGCACCCGATATCTTCACACTGCACTGCACACTATCCATCGTTGCCTTGATCAGGCTAGTCAGTTTCCCGGGAAAACTATTCTCGTCCAAAATCATCCATAGCACTACGCGGTCGATGGTATCATAGGCCGCTTTGAAATCGATGAATAGTTGGTGCGTAGGGACTTGACATTCACGGCACTTTTGGAAGATCTGTCGCAACATAAAGATTTGGTCTATTGTCGATCGCCCGTCCACAAAACCGGCCTGATAACTTCCCACAAATCTGCTTGCCAGTGGCGATAGACGGCGGAAGATGATCTGGGAAAGCACTTTATAGGCTGCGTTAAGAATGGTGATCGCTCGATAGTTCTCACATTCTAACTTGTCACCCTTTTTGTATATTGGGTATATTATTCCCTCCTTCCACTCCTCTGGTAGCTGTTCTGTATCCCAGATCCTGGCTATCAATCGGTGCAGATAGGTAACAAATCTGCCCGGGCCTATTTTAATAAGTTCCGCTCCAAAACCATCCTTTCCAGCTGCTTTGTTGTTTTTCAGCTGTTTGATAGCATCCTTAGCTTCACCTATTGTGGAAGTTGGCACGTCTCCCTTATCCGCCATACTGATTAAGCCATTCCTCCTGCTGACTTGGGCTTCCTCCTCTGTGCCATGCAGGTGTTCATCGTAGTGCTGCTTCAACCTTGCAATCTCCTCACGTTCGTCCGTCAAGATACCTCCGTTCTTATCTCGGCACATTTCGGTTCGCGGCACAAAGCCTTCGCGGGATGCATTGAGTTTCTTGTAGAACTTACGCGTTTCTTAAGAACGATACAGCTGCTCCATCTCTACGCACTCCAACTCTTCCAGGCGGCGCTGTTTATCCCGGAATAGAAGGGTTTGCTGTCTTCGCTTCTGTTTGTATCGTTCCACGTTTTGAAGGGTTCCTTCCTGCAGCGTAATCACCCGCGTCCAATACCGTCTGACGCTCCTCGTCGAACCAACTGTTTCGCCGATATCCTTCCGCGAACCCAATGGATCTTCCGCTGCGTTGTTAATGGCTGTTTTGACATTACTCCAGCAGTCCTCGAGAGGGACTTCGTTGAGCTCTTCCTCTTCCGGCAATGCTGCTTCAAGGCTTTGCGCGTAATCAGTTGCGACTTCGAATAGCTTGAGTCGTTCCAGATAGTATCGTGGTGGGCGTCAGTACCGAATGTTGTGAACAACGGAAAGTCTTTGGCGCACTTTGACCATCACAACGACATTTTCACAATTTTCGACAGTCTATCGTCAAAAATCAAAAGTTTTCTTAATTTGAGTAAAATGTTGTATTAATTCCCGACCGATTGGTGGGAAAGTATTGAAATTCTACCGGTAAATGGCTGAATTATTAGTATTAAAAATCTTACATAATTTCGTGACGGTCGCAGCATTTTAGATTTTCAATTGGCACCCAGTATATTGCCGTAAGACGTATTTAACGTCAAAAATAGAATCCACACGGAATTCCCAGTATTTCTACACAATCCACACAGAATCCCTGAAGGTTTCGCACCCAAATTCCCAGAGAATTCTCACATGACTCTTATGAGATTATTACATGATTCCCAAAGTATTTCCAAGGGATTCTCTCAGAATACTAATTGTTTGCCACTTTACTCTCACAGGATTCCTTCCGAACTCACATCGAATACTTTTCACAGAACATATTTCTACGGTGTTTCCACGAGATTTCAACAATATTTCAAAATCACACTCACAGGACTCCCACAGTATGGCCACTAAAAGACCAGGATTCTCACATTTAATTATTTCCATTGGAATTGCAGAAGCCTCACTGAAATATAAGCATTTACACTGAAAAATCATTATCCTCACTGGAATTCCAGGATCCACATTGGAATCCAAAAATCCGGACTGAAAATCCAGGATCCACACTGTAATCTCAGGATTCACCTTGGAAATCAAGAATTCAAGTCCCAGTCCCACACTGAAATTGCAAGATCCACATTAAAAGTCCAAGATCCACACTGGAATTACAATGTACACTAAGGTGCGGCTTATTTTTCAAAACTTCTCAAAACCAAAAATTCTTATGCTCTACTGAATTCTAATCACATTAAAAGAGAAACCTCAAAATCTGAGCCAAAAATATTAAAATTTAGAGGGGGTGCAAGCGTCTTGAAGGTAAATTTTCAGGTAATGAAAAATGACCTTCAGTGAAGTAAACATAACTTTGATATTATTCAACCGATTTTGAAACTATTAAAATTAAATTTATGAAAACTCTATAGAACATCATATTTGTCTGAAATCAAAAATAGTTTTAGTTACAAGTAATTTATTCAAATATTTTCCTCATTTTTCTAAAAATTTCAAATTTGTTTGACCATAACTTCATGATTACGCCCGATTCCAAATCTTTTTACATGATTTTAAAGCTTATTTAATTGGTTTCAAACCTTTCATACATCCCATTTCACTAAAAAAATGTCTTGACCAAGTTTTTCAGCAAAAACTGAACAAAATCATGATTTTATAACGAAAAATGCCAGTTTTTTTTTTTTAATTTTTTGCCAGTTAAATATTATCTTTAAAGCTGAAACTGGTTTTTCTCATTTGTTTAACCTTTGTGAATGACTTAGCAACAATTTTTAAATAATTCTGCTACAAAAATATTTTTGCGTGTGTAAAAATATATATATATATGCACTATTCAACTCGTAATTTAGGCAAGATGCTTTATAAATTTAAGTTTAATTGAAAAAAAGCAACTTCCGGCGAAAAAAAACCTAAATAATCAATAAAAATTTGATTTTTTCATTGAAAAATCATGTTTTTGGGTAGTTTTTGTTGAATAACTAAGTCAAAACCATTTTTAAGAAAAATGTGTTGTATGAACAATTTAAGAACAAATAAATTTGCTTCAAAAACATGAAAAAAGATTCGGATTCGATTAAGTTATTATGAAGTTATGGTAAAAAAAATGATCTTTTTTGTAAAATGAGGAAAAATTTGGATAAAAGTATTTTTAACTAAGACTAGTTTTGATTTTAGACAAATTCGATGTTCTACAATGTTTTTACAAATTTAATTTTAAAGGTTTTTATGCCAAACGTTTCAAAATCGGTTGAAAAGTTACAAAGTTATGTTTATTTCACTGAAGGTCGTTTTTCATAACCTGAAAATTCACCTTCAAGACGCTTGCGCCACCTCTAAATGTTAATATTTTTGGTTCATATTTTGAGGTTTCTCTTTTAATGTGATTAGAATTCAGTATAGCATACGAATTTTTGGTTTTGAGAACTTTTGAAAAATAAGCCGCACCCTAATGTACACATTTAAATCTAAAGATCCACACTGAAATCCCGCGACGCACGTTACAATCTGGAGTACTGGAGTACTAGGATTTACACTAAAACCCCATTATCCACTCTGGAATCCCAAGATTCACACTGGCACACTACGATCGATACTGACATACTACAAACCACACTGAAATCCTAGGATCCACAATGCAGTAACACAATCAACACTAGAATCCCAGAATCCATACAGCCCAAGTAACCACGAGCCCGCTAATTCGCCTTTTTGGCCTTATAAGGCTATTGTACGGCCAATCAATGTGCAATGTAGGACATGACAGCTCTATAATAGCCCTATGTCAGCACGCAGGGTGCTATTTGGTTACATGGGTAAAGCACCAGGATCCACCTTGTAATCCCAGGATCTACACTGCATCCCCTGAATTTCAGAATCCATACAGGATTTCCAGGATTTCAACTGAAATTCCAGGATCAACACTTAAATACAAAGATCCATACTGGGAAGCAGTAATATTTAATTCACAAATGCAAATGTTCTGAGTTTTATATTTTTAAACAAGTACTACCACCCATAGCTCGTGACTTTATACTGTATTTTGGTTTTTGAAAAATTTAAGTATGTTTACAAACATGTTTTATGTGATTTTTTCATTTAGCTGATATGGGGTAACATTGATCATCCATGTAAACAACGTTCGGTAATATTGAAAATGTCGTTACTTACTAAAATCATGGCCCCTGAAGCCGAATATGATGTCAAAACGCTTACATCTTATTTACTGTTTAAGTTATTTTAAAATTACAAACACCTCGAACAGCAGAATATGCCTAAAGGTAGGCAATTTCCTAAGGGAATTCTATTTTCTTAACAGTAATTCGTCAATGTTGCCTAATTGAACATTCTTATAAAAGTGTTGACAGCGGAATGGTTTCTGGCGATGCCATTTTTAGTGAGAGCTGCATTTTCCTTGCTCATATCGCTTGCAGAACTTAAGTGAGACATGAATCTTCGGTAGTGTCATCCTTAACCATTGAAATCCTTGTTTCGCAAACTTTACAAATTTACGCATAAAGTTAACGCAATTTTTGCTGAAATCTTAATTTTTAATAGCTCATAAATATAAGAAAGAGAAGCAGCATTCAAACTTTGGAAACGTTTCATCAATAAATGATGATTACCGTAAAACGGGGTAACTTTGATAGTTTTTTCGAAGAAAACTTGAATATTTATGCATGCTGTTTCAAAGAATAATAATTTATATTTTTAAAACAAGTACTGGCATCCTAGCTATCGATTGCAGTCGATAGATTTCCTAAAGATTTATTGTGAATGGATATATAATTTTTCATATAATCGAAAGTTGGTTTTCTGTTTTGGGGTAACTTTGATAATGGAGTATGAATCGAACAAAATTGAATGAATAACGAACATTTGTAGGGCATTGCATACCTCTAGGCGTTTAACGTTATATGGAAATTTCTGACTTAGATTACAAAAATGGTCCCAGTTTGTGAAAATGCTATTCGCTAAGAGATTTGAGACCGTGTTCAAGTTTTATGATAACTAGGCTGTCAAAGATAAGTGGCCAACTATTCAAAACTACATGAAATAGTGATCGTAGAACAGATTGTTTGTGAGCGTTTCGAAAATGCTAAAAATGTGTCAATTTTTAATATTCGTATAAAAAGCCTCAAATGCACTTGATTCCAATGAAAATAGCTTTGACATGAATTGTCATACTAATAATCTTTACTTTTGCATTTGTTTTACTTAACTGATTAACAGAAATTTCGTTATTTTGTTTAATATGTTGCGGGTCTCGCACTATCAAAGTTACCCGCATTATCAAAGTTACCCCGTTTTACGGTACCCCAAAGTCTTGCACGGTAGTGTAATTTCCATTATCTAGGCGAATTGTCTGCATTATCTAGCGAATCACCACAAATCAGCAGGAACAAACTTCCCTCTTCTTTCTGGCTTTAAGTCCCCAACCGATATAGTGCCTACTTTTCAGCATAGTGTTCATATGAGTACCGTTATCCGGGGTAACATTGATCAGTTTTTTGGATATTTCTTAAATATTTAATTCACAAATGCAAATGTTCTGAGTTTTATATTTTTAAAACAAGTACTACCACCCATAGCTCGTGACTTTATACTGTATTTTGGTTTTTGAAAGATTTAAGTATGTTTACAAACATGTTTTATGTGATTTTTTCATTTAGCTGATATGGGGTAACATTGATCATCCATGTAAACAACGTTCGGTAATATTGAAAATTTCGTTACTTACTAAAATCATAGCCCCTGAAGCCGAACATGATTTCCAAACGCTTACATCTTATTTACTTTTTGAGTTATTTTAAAATTAAAAACACCTCGAACAGCGGAATATGCCTAAAGGTAGGTAATTTCCTAAGGGAATTCTACATTCTTAACAGTAATTCGTCAATGTTGCCTAATTGAACTTTCTTATAAAAGTGTTGACAGCGGAATCGTTTCTGGCGATGCCATGTTTAGTGAGAGCCGCATTTTCCTTGCTCATATCGCTTGCAGAACATAAGTGAGACATGAATCTTCGGTAGTGTCATCCTTAACCATTGAAATCATTGTTTCGCAAACTTGACAAATTTACGCATAAAGTTAATAACGCAGTTTTTGCTGAAATCTTAATTTTTAATAGCTCATAAATATAAGAAAGAGAAGCTGCATCCAAGCTTTGGAAACGTTTCATCAATAAATGATGATACCAACTTATTACGAGATGAGTCATTCAGATCAATGATACCCCGGATTACGGTACTTCCACAGTTATCCACTGAGAGTTTTCTTTGCCAATTGATCATTGTTGCATTCGTTTATCGTCGGGAAGCACGAAAATACTCCGTGTCTTGATGAAACAAACTTTACTACAGCTGATAAAGGCAGTGGGTGGACGCAACTGTACGAATCCGAGATAGGTTATCTAAATTATTCTCTGATTGACGGAGCTATTAAGCATTCTCGTTTGCCGCTGATAATGTTAATTCGATAATTTACAAACGGACAAAAATTAGGCGATGCTTCCTGCTTTGCGTTATCTACGGTTAAATGACCTGTGATGGATTACCGTATCTGGAAAGGAACGTCTGTGTTCTAAGCAAGTATGATAGTGATTGAAAAAGCTGAGTCCTGATCCGTATTTTTGCAGTTAAAGCATGATCAGAAGACTATAATGCTGCATTGGGTCATTAGAGATGCAATTACCCGCAAAATAAGATACTGCACTGTATCTCATTCTATTCGGGGTAATGGCTCATTCGGGGTAGTGGCGTTCGGGATAATGGCATTCGGGGTAATGGCGTTTAGGGTAATGGGTTGGAGCCCTTTGCAATAGGATGTGACTCATTGTTTATTTTCACCAAATCACTGCAATTCAAATGCAATGAGTTGAAAATCTCTTGATTTCAAACAGTGATCCATAATATGCCACAATTTGATCCATAATATGAAAATTGATCCATAATAGTGTTTTCAGACACTGATAGAGCTTTTAATTTTTATGCAATTCTGAGTTTTTTACACACCTAACAGTTTACTTGAACTGGATTCGACACTTATTGATCCATAACTGTGGGACCATAGTACATAAGAGTGATGCAAATTTTGAAATTTTGGCTTCCACTTAAACGATTACCGTAAATAGCATCCTCCCAGAGTTTGATGAATGATTCGGAAGAAATTTGACTGTACATACGCCATTTGAAGTTTATATGGAGATTACTATGGAAAACGCCAACCTTTCATGTTCAGCCGTCTATCTCTTCGTCATAATATTTTATGGAAAAGTGAACAACCTCTTCACATAGGAAATCCTTCCAGTTACACTTCAAATTTTGGCAGAATGGTTTTTACCATAATTGACACCGTTTAAGCATAGAGGAGCAAAAACTTTAAAATTTGCTAGACTGACGCAAATTACATATTTGATTAATTAAATATTCATTTTAAAATTTCTCCAGCAGATCTCGCTTACAAAATCTACGTTCAATTGTATAAACCGATTCTATAAGTTCAATGAAATAATAGTTTGACTAGTTAATTTTCGATAATAGATTCCGTGGAGTCTTACTAAAAGCAGTGCTTTGTGATAGTTCAAGCAGTAAGAATAGTTTGTGGCTGCTCGGTCCAGGAATTGGTGAGCTCGTTTCATCCTGTCCTCGATCCCACCTGACTATAAGGATGTGGCTGGCGCCGTTTTTGACGTTATACGAATAGAGGCACTCAATTACGCACACTGAAGTAGGTTACTGCCCATCCAAGGCGAACATAATTTCTGAACATTTCTGGACAAACATTTGGAAAAGGTCCTAAGAAGTCTTGAGCCTCTAGTTCAGAAACGTTGCTGTTGAGCCCTTTTTAACCTGCCCACGAAAATGACCGCTCTTCCTTATAGTGGTATTGGTGAGCGTGATCGAGTTGAAATGGGCTCAACAGCCAATGCTTTCCAACGTCGATGTGCCCTTTTGAAATGTTTCACGTTAAAAAAAAGTTACACAATACAGGTCGGACTCGATTATCCGGAGTTTAGTTTTTTTTTTCTTATTCCGGATAATCGAATCACTAAGAAAAAAATTTAAATCTTCGATAAAAGAGCTTAAATATTTTTTTTTTTTTTGTTGTTTTATTTATATGATGCGGTGGTGTAACCAGATTAATTCTTAGAACAGTAGGGGTCTATATAAGAAAAAAAATTTTGACCAAGCATACACAAAAAACACTTTTTCAAGCCCCCCTTTTCTTAAATACGTTCAAAACTGCAAAATCATTCATATTGTATATTGCAATACCAAATTTATCAATAAATGTGGAGGCTTGCCCCAACCCACCTCGATCTTTTCAGCCGAGGCTACGGCTATCCTTTCGGCTATCACAGAACAAAACTCCACCTGGAAAGCTATTATCACCGACTCAGCCAGTGTGCTGAGAGCCCTTGAGAACCCAAAGAACAAACACCCTTTGGTGCAAGCTATCAGAACAGCCTCAAACATCAACACCATATATGTCTGGGTCCCCAGCCATTGCGGTATCAAGGGAAATGAAGCTACGGACAAGCTGGCAGCAGAAGGCAGATCAATAATACCAGCGAACCCCGAAGTACCTGCAGCGGATTTGAAAATATGGATCAAAGCAGTTTTTGCTTCGGCATGGGAGAACGAATGGAGACAGGTTCAAGACTCTTTTCTACGGAAAATAAAAGGCGACCCACATCGCTGAACCGACACAAAAAACTGGCAGGACCAGAGAATACTTTCTAGATTACGCTGCGGCAATACCAGATTCTCACACGACCTCGGATCCCGGGATGGTTTCCTCAAACAGTGTACGGTGTGCTCAACCCATATGTCGGTAGAGCACTTGATTATTAATTGTCCTGCATTCCAAATCATCCGAGATCAACATGACATCGGTTCCAGCATTAGAGATGCATTATCCAACGATGCAGGCAGAGAAAAATCAATAATCGAATTCCGACTACTAACACCGACTACTACCAAATAACATAGACCTGCGTAACCATTTATGACAAGGTTGACGGACGGGACTAGACGAAACATGCTTACTGATATGTTAAATGGACGAACGACGACTACACCCCCGAAGGCCATGAACACTATCCACCTAAAACTGAAGAAAATTAAGTTCATATCCTCGAATTTCGTAGGAATTTAAAAAAAGCTTTATATACCCACATACTGTAAAAATTACCATAACTCTTTTCTTTCAAAAGAGACAAACCAGCTCAGGGCTGAAAGTCTCTATAATAAAGCAATAAAACAAAAATACCAAATTATCTCAGATTCATGCGTGAAAATTGAAAAACAAGAACATCAAAAAACAAATTCCGAATAATCGAATCCCGGATAATCGAGTACCCGGATAATCGAGTCTCCGGCTAATCGAGTCCGACCTGTATTGAGTGCAACTCACACAAAATATAGCTCTTCTGGCCCATCACTTTTTAACATATGCTGGAAAACCTGTTGTTAGGATGATTTCTTCTTCTTTTTGCAGAAGCTCTGTAATACTAAGCATCTCTGTGCGTCGTGTAGTTTGAGGATATTAATCAAAAACCAGCACAATATTGATTTTTCAGGATGATTGTTGGTCTAGAGGAGCCCGATTTTGTGTAAAAAGCTCTCTTAAGCTTGGCACGCTATGTCCAACCCCCTCCCCAGCTCTCTTGAAGTATTTGTGTATAACTACTAAGCTGAATTCCGTAGGAACTGAGTAAAGTAAAGTTGTATAGTCACATAATGATTTAGTATTGTGAATGAACCCTAATTAGACCCAAAGAAAACCTTATTTTGCATTATCATTATTTTTTCCCTGCTATCAGCACCGCAGGTTCGTTGCACTAGTTTTCGACCTAAACCCTTACGCTTCACATTTTTAATAAGTTCACCTTACTCCACTCGCAAAGGATAACTTCTTCGACGAAATCCGCAACATAGCGAAACGCAGCCTCGGAGCTCGGTAATTAAAAATTATAATTTTCGCGTCGCTCTACAACTACACGCACTAACGTCGCAAATTATTCGCTATCAGTTCGCTAAACAGCGCAATAAACACTCGGTAATCAGCGGTAATGAACGATTGAATGGCGCGGTCACGAAAACGGCTTAGCTTAGCTGGAACCGAACCACCGAATCGCTGAACGACGACTAACTGAACTGAAGCAACCAAATGGTCGGTTTCATGTTTGGGTGCGCGACCGGCTTCTTATCATCCAGTTTAGAACCCATTATCAAGTCATTTGCATTGCTCGTTCATTCGCGATTTTTTTCGCCACCAAGTCGTTGTGATCTTCTCGGAGGACTATGGACTATTAGGTGGCCAAAAATCAAAATGACTCGTTCTGATGTGTTTTTCATCTTTTTCATTTTTTCTAGCTTTATATCCCAAATATTACGTAAATGGTTATTTAGTTTGGCACATAATATACTGATGAATGTTTAGTATATTTTGAACATTGAAGCATGTGCTTAACCAAGAGAACATCTTGGTAGCTATATCTTGTTCGTCTTGGAGGCTATATGGTGATATAAGGTATGTCTACTTGAACTCCTTGGAGTTTAGGTATTCAGTGCTAATCAGAAGCCTTAGTATTGCAAGTAATACTCACGTAAGATCAAACAACTAAGATCCATTATGATTTAAGTTCAACGCCTATCTAAGGTTGTCCAAATAATCCATTGATTTTTTGGGCTTTAAATCTACACGCATAACCAGTGAACTTTCAAACGTTAATGAATAGTTTACACTCCAACATGCTCAATAACGGTTATCCAAAACCTTCTTTGAATGTTAATGAATGAGGTTCAAACCCAAGCAAATTCAAACAAAAACTTGGAGTCCAACAGCTTTCTAGGGTTATCCAAGAACTCCTCCAAGAGCCTAAGTTCACCCATCAACAAACTTAACCAGCAATATACTTCTTTTTTGCATTACGTCCTCACTGGGCAGAATCTGCTTCTCAGCTTAGTCTAGGAAATTTCCATCACGAAATGTTCCTGAATGTATTATTTCACTTCAAAAACATGGTTTTAAAAACAAAATTTCTACTTTGTACAACAAAACAATTTTGAAAATATTTTGACCACCAGATTACACGGAAATTACCCAAAGTGCGGGGGCTCGACAGATGATCGAATGTTTGGTCGCGACTGCGGAATTGGGTTTGTTCGTTTGTTTGTTTGTTTGGGTGGATTAAGTCTCCTTTTGGGCGAATGAATAACCGGTATTTATAATGGTAGGTATATCTCGACCGGTTGAATTTGGGCATTGGCTTTGCACTGTGAATGGGGCATGACAAAGAAATGTGCAAATTCATGGTGATCATGCTTGGAAGGCGTGAGCGAAGATAAGGTATTCTGTGAAATTTTCCACGTATCTTCCATCCTCAGGTTGAAGACCTAAGATGTTTTGAGAAATAGAATCCCATTATTTTTGTATTTGTTTTCATGAACACTATTCCAAACTTATTTTTAGCATCAAGGTATTCTAAACTTGTTTATCTTCTTCTTCCTGGCATTACATCCTCAATAGAACAGAGCCTGCTTCTCAGCTTAGTGTTCTTATGAGCACTTCCACAGCTATTAACTGAGAGCTTTCTTTGCCAATGTTGCCATTTTCGCATTCGTATATCGTGTGGCAGGTACGACAATACTCTATGCCCAGGGAAGTCAAGGATATTTCCATTACGTAAAGATCCTGGACCGACCGAGAATCGAATCCAGACACCTTCAGCATGGCTATGCTTTGTAGCAGCACACTCTCACCGCTCGGCTAAGGGTGGCCCTTTTTTGAACATCCCTATCCTTTTTCATTTTTTCTTGAGGCCTCTTATGGTTTACGAATTTTGTCAATAATAAAAATTTGAGTTTTTGCTATTCCTTTGTTATTTTTTTCCGGAACATATTTTATTTTCCGTGTAACAAACGAAAAAACTCCAGCCGCAGGAACATTCTCGAGATTCTTTGGTCACTTTTAGAAACTAGATATATGCACGAGTATACTGACAAATAATAATTGAAATCCGTTATGTATTCGCTTAGTTAGTTTTAGTTTTTTTCACTCAGGACTGTACGGGTTAAGTGTGAACTTCTGAACTCATTTTTGAAATCATACAGCATACCGTCGGACGGGGCTACTTTTGATTCCGGGGGCTACTTTGGACACTCACCTTTTGAATTTATTTGCAGCATAAATATTAATCTGAGCAATTTTGTGTCTTCAGCATTTTTATTAATCAATGTATGCTCTAGCACTAGGCATGAAATTTTTTTGGAACAATATCAACAATAT
This sequence comes from Aedes aegypti, assembly GCF_002204515.2. NCBI lineage: Eukaryota > Metazoa > Arthropoda > Insecta > Diptera > Culicidae > Aedes > Aedes aegypti. The sequence continues at coordinate 347,646,668 of NC_035108.1, forward strand.
CAGGATAAACAAGAAAACATTTCAAAAAAGTTCGAATAAATATTCACAAGGTATAAACCATTGGCTATGCAAACATGGTGTCAATTTTTCCCAAGTCGTGGAAAATTATTGGGAGCATCATAAAACTATCAAATCGTCATGTTTCTTAAAAAAATTGATTGTGTTTTATTAAAATATGTTATTTTATTAAAATAATTGATCAAATGTCATATTTTTAGGCCTTTTATTTAATTATAATGTATTGGTTTATAAAATTTACAAAATAAAAACAAATAAAATAAATATTTGTAAATGTGAATATTTTGATACGTACCAATGGCAAGTTCACGACATAATCTCCAAACAAAATATTTTACAAAGGTTTGCAGTATAAATAAGAGTATAAAACAATTGCGTCCTTCTATTTCTAAAATAAACTACTCTTAAGCCAGCTCTAGCTCTAAACTGCTAAGAAGCTAAAATACTAACTTTTACTTCTTTACGATCTTGCAAAACTTTACTTCATAGATTGCGTTTTAAATGAAAATTACTCTTTAGTTACAGGTAATTCATGTGATGCTTCTACATATCGTTCATGTTATATGAAGAAGAATAGAAAAGTTAGTTTTTGTACATTACTCATTAATCATCGCAGTACCTATTAGTTACATCGCTCGTTTGTGTCAACTTAAAAATCAAGCACGACCTTGTATATTGAAAAGCTCAAAAAAGAATTTTGTATCTTACTTTTATAGGGATAGATCAAAATGCTGAATGCATCAAAATAAACGCATTCACTGACTGGAGACCAAGTTTTTCAGTAAGAGAATACGCTTTTTTTGATGCATTCAACATTTTGATCTATTCCCCTAAAAGTAAGATGAAAATTCATTTTTTGAACTTTTCAATATGCAAGGATGGCAAAAGTGGTAGAAAATGCTGTTTAGAACAACTTTGTTGAGGACACCAAGTTGGTAAGATCAATACTTTGCAAGATACACTGAAACCTTAATTTACGTCGTTATTTTTACGAAGTGCCAGTGGCGTAGCTAGGGTTTTTGGGACCCGGTGCGGAGTTCGATTTAGGGTCCCTCAAAATTAAGCTGAACGCCGTCTAAGTGGAAGACGCTAATGTTGGACCGACTGTTGAAATAAACATTGAACAAATAGCTTTTGTAAACTAAATGGATGGAGCTTATGTTGGTATGTTGATATGTTGTTATCAAGAGGACTTCCAATGAATTGACATGGAAGTGGAAATATTAGCTGGCAAAGTAGCGCTGGAAAGCAATTTTCTAAGAAAATTCGGACAGTTCTCAATTTTATGTTTTTGAGAAATTTCCCAAAGATGTCTTCAAAGAATTACCCCAGTCATTTTCTCAGGAATATCTCCAGAAAGAGATAAAGGATTTTTTTCAGAAATTATTGGTGAAATTTTTCAAAAATTCAGGAGATATTTTAGAAGAAAATCTGAAAGTAGCATCTGATGAAACTCGATTTAGTTTGAAAGTAACCCTTGACGAACTCCCACAAAGTTCTTTGAAAGAACTCTTGGGCTCTCGAGAAAGTCTTGAAGGATTTCGTTAGTGAATTGCTAAGATAATTGGAATAACTAGAATCTTTACTGTAGTATCTTGGAGATGAACTAGCCACCAGCTGAAAGTCTCGATAATCTGTACTGTGGTACCTCAGATGACCTTTGGTAGAAGCCATGAAAAATAACCTTGAAAAAATACACGAGAAATTGTTTGGAACAATTGCAGGAGTGATTTGGCATAAAATGTTGGAGGAATCTTTAGAGAAATTTCTGAAGGAGCTTCATGAGGAATCCCAAGTTCTCAGAATCTAAGAGGAGTTCCTAGAATAGCATTCATTATATATCCTAGGATAATCCCAGGAAAAATTTTAGGATCAACTCCTTGGAAAAATGTGAATAAATGCTTGAAGGAATTCATATAATTACTGAAAGCATAATTGAAGAAACTGTCACAGGAATTCTCGAAGATCCTTCCTGGAAAAATCCCCAAATAAATTTCTTTAAAAACTGTGGAATGATTTTTTTTTTCTTACGATAACTCCTGTAGGAAATTTTGGAAGATCTACTATAGTTACAACTGGGGAAGACAAAATAGTCAAGATAAGCGTTTTAGTGCTCATGGATTTAATGGATCAAATTACGAAAAACATCATCCAACCATCTCTTGAAACAATGCTGGAAAAATGTTTGGGAAACTTAGTGGTGGGATCAATAGAGACATTTCTCAAGAAGATCCTAGAAGTATAGCTGAATAGATTTTTGTTTAAATCACCAGAAGAATTCCTTAAGTGCCTCGAGGAATCTGGAAAGAAATTCCTGAAGACCCGGTAAAAAATCGCGTAATAGTCTCTGAAGGTATCTATCATTAAAAACAAAGAAATGCATTAAAATAGAAACTAAACTACTAAAAAAAGATCTACAACCATTCTGGTATGTGCTCAAACCATGTCCCAGAGATGGTAATTTATTTATTTTTTCAACTATAATTGAAATTAAAATTGACTAGAAGCAGAGGTGAACCGACTTTGAAGTTGAGAACCTCTTTTATAAAGATAATAATAATAAAATCCACTAGAAGAATATGATCTGTAACATTCCTCCAAATCAGTTCCAGATACAATTATGGGCCCCGCACATTTAGGTAGATCCGGCTAAATTACAAAATTAAACCGAGTTATCGAGAATGAATTTTTAATAGGTATTTGAGCTACTCTAATAACTAATAACATTGGTCATGGACCCCCTACAAACTGCCGATCAAGGTCACTTTCAAACTGAGTTTGTATCTGCATGTTTACGTGTTAGTTTTCTAGTAACGATTTTGGGGCCCCTATGAGCTCGGGGCCCGGTGCGAACCGTACTCCCCTAGCTACGCTACTGCGAAGTGTGTAAATTGAGTTTAGACAATTATGCGGGAAATTATGTAATGGAATGACCTCCTAAATTCAAGAACATCGGTACAGATCACTACATTGATCCATTTGCTTATATGAAGAGTTAAGATTTTAAGCAATAGCGAAGTACTCAAGCCTATATTCCGTAGAGTCCTTTGAAGTCCACGAACATCGACACAACTACAATACTTCGTTTACTAATATGGATATTTAGGGGCCTTCGCAATATTCAAAAACTACATATTGATAATTTATTACGCTAGTAGATCCTAAGGCTATATTCGATAAAAATCTTAGAGGACCAAGAACATTCACACAAACTACGAAGAGTTTTGTATGGAGACTGGAGGCATGTTGATTTAATCGATTTAATCGATTTAATCTTAATTTTCTCGTGCAATTTCAACCAAATTATATCTGAAATGGAAGTCCTATTTTACATGCAATGGCAACACAATAATCAAATTGAACACAATAATTTAGTAATATTTGTAGAGTAATAAAAATTAACGGTAATCAAATGAGAGATTGAAACTACAAAAAAAGGTGCTTCTAGTGGATGGAGTATCCTTTTAAAGAAACACAATTACCAAAGCAACCAAAAGTTCAGATATTACTTAATAATCGAACTCAGAAGTTCACATTTAGCTTAGATTTAGTTCCGTAGAACTTTATCGCTGAATAACAAGTACGTGTGTACGTCAAAGATATTTAATTCCCCAAGAAGTACCAATTATAATTAATGAAACCAAAAAGTTCAAATAGATTTAAACAGAACTTCTATCGAACCTCCAACACAAAGTTCGTTTAAAGTATAAACCGAACTTATCGTGAACTTCTGAGAGAAGGCGAGTTGATCAACACAATCCAGCTTTAAATGCATTTTCACTTTTAGTAAATAATTCAATCAAACGTACCTGTTGAGCATTCTTCAATTCAGATATCTCGATGTGAATGCCTTTTCGTTCGTCTGAGGGTTTTGTAGAGCTCCACTGCCACAAGTGCAAAATATTCACACAAAAAATCAAATCCTTCACTGATATCCACTTTATATATATACCAATGTGTAGTTAGCCTCTGAATATATATTAGGCCCTCTATTCAGCATTTCTGTAAGATAGTTTTATTTCTAATCTGATTAGCGCAGAGATTCAAAACATCATTGGGAATCAAAACAAACTGAGAAATGTCAAACTATGAAGTTCACAAACAGTTCCTCGTGAACTTTTTCAAACTTTTAAGTTCGGTTTAAGTTTAAAGTGAACTCTTAGGAGAACTTTAAGTTCATAATAAGTTTCTAGGGGAATAGATTGAGTCTGGATTCATGAAATCACCATATTGAGTAAAAGAATGTATAATTCCACTACGCGCACATGCAGCAGTGGTATGCGCTCTGGCTTCAACGCTAGGAACTCGAGTTCGAGTCTCGACGTAAGTATCAATACGAATATGTACAACATAAAAAAACTAATATGCGTACAGTTCATAATCCCGTTCCCAACCAGCAACAAGCTGCCACAAATGTTGGCCATCCGTTATTTTCTTTTTTTGTCAGTTTTTCGCAGTTTATTTTTTGGCTTAACAACATTCTTTTCAGCGGCTATTGCGAACCTTTTGTGAACTAAAGTTCGGTTAATTACTTAAAAAGTTAGCTGCATAGACGGCTTTTCATAGTCTTTCAAATAGCTGATTAAGCCAAAATATACCATTTAATCCGTACTTTTGGTTGCTTGGGTTAATCATTGAAAACCAAATATATTTTACGTAATGTAAAAAAATATAATTTAATAATTTAATAAATAATGTACGTTGTTTGTTGGCGGTTAGCATACATATGTAAACAAATGAAGGTATAATTAAATCAGTAATTCAGAATTAAGGATTTAAGGAAACGTTTAATGCAAAATTTAAATGATAATCGATCGGTTGTTGATTGGATATCACTTGGTAGATTAAGCTCAAAAGTGTTTTTATAGCAGCAATTACACTCACACTAACACATGTTGTGATATTCAAACATTAGATAATAATTCATCAACAATAACATAGAAAATTTCAATCAGCAGTGCCATTAAATGACAAAAATGGCCAAACTTTACTGCGTTAGACATCCCAGGTAATATTGATAGCTGAATAACAGCTAATTCAGCTGAAATTCTTCTTATACAGCCCCTTTTAAGCTGAATAAATTGTTACCTGATCTAAACTGTTAGTTATGACCCCGTCAATGTTGCTATGAATATGCATACCCTCAAACGGGGTAACTTGCAACAGGGGTGAAACTTGCAACACTACGACATGTAACTGAATTGACGTTTTCTAAAGCATTAAGTAGAATTCTAATTTGTTACACCGGCTAATGACCTCAGGTATAAAAAGGGAGGTTTTGGTGAGGCTTTGGGTATTATTTTTACTTTGGTTGGTTTGCTAGAGTAGAAAATCATATCACGCGTTTGATCGAAAATCAAACGGGATATTAATGTTATTCTAGGTATTTGCTATTCGTTGCAGTATTAATAGTGTTCAAAAGGACTATAACAAAGTTTTGTTAAATTTGCGTTTAAATACTGAAAATTATTAAAGAAGTTTTTGACTAACCATGTGGGGTAACTTGCAACAGCATTTTCAATCTCAATGGCAAGATGTTTTCTGCCGTTTGTCATCAAAAACACATTGAAAAGCAAGATTGACCATTTATTTGTACATTAACATTTTTGTACCTCAACCAACTTATTACACGTTTGGTATAAAATACTAGAAAAGTTACATTAATTGCATTATTATTGGAATTTATTATTTTTTCTTCGTGAAAACTATGATTAATTTGAAAAATCTGTTTCAAATGTAACTTGCAGATCTACCATTGTGATCTTTTTGCATGAAATATAGAGTTAGCTATTTTCAATGGCTTACAGAGGCCATTTCAAGGCATGTTATCAACATATGATCTGTTGCTTTGGTTAATATATGAATAAAAAATAAGTTATGTGAAGCAAAACCTAAAAAACAATGCATTTAAATAAAAAGGTTGCACTAAAACATTTGAATGGCTTTCCCCTAGCCAAGACGTGTGATTTGCTAGAATTTCCACTTGTGTTCCACATCAAAATACAAATTCAATTATTTTTTTAATCGGATAGGGTCAATACACTCATAATTCAATAAATAATTATGATTTTTCAAAAAGTATGGTACTTTGTTTATTGTCATGCTTTTACTGCAGTTAATTATTAATGATAAAGAACACGGTATTGATAAAAAATTTTGATAGTATACCTTAGTCAGCATTGTGTGTTGCATGTTACCCCACTTAAGGGGTAGCATTAAAAATGCATATTTTCAGCCTCTCCTGATCCCAGGAAACCAAACTATAATAAAATAAATACCACATGGTATTCTTTACGTGGCGATTAGGATAACAGATTGTATTTGGTTCATCTGAGTCCTTAACATTTTCATCCACATAGATTTGAAGTTGGAACGTGTTGCAAGTTACCCCGTTTGACGGTACCATAGAGAAGAGAGCATATTGAGAACGTTTTGAGAAAGGGGCTGACAAAATTGGTTGCAGTAAAGATTTTGTGGAAATTAATTTAACAATATTTAAATGCCACAATATAACATAACAAAAAATTGTATACAATATATTTTATAAAATAGTGATCAATTTACCCCGGATTACAGTACTACAATATAATGAGGCAAGACAAATGTCGACAGCAAGACCACATTACCTGTCATACGCTATAATTGTATTGCAATTGTCAACGAAAGCTTTCATTTATTAACCGTGGAGGTGCTCATAGCATTGAGACGTAGAAGGAAAAAAAAATTAACGTAACAAGTGAAAATTAATTTCCCAAATCACTGAGGTATGATAAAAATTAATCGTCATCCACTTTTAGATTTCTTAATAAGACATAAAACAGCTTCAACAAACAAAACTACAGTCATCTCTCCCTTACTCGATATTCTGTATCTCGATTTTTCCCCTAACTCGATGGAATGCGCGGTCCCTTCAATCTAGCATGCTTTGATACCTCTGTAAGTCGATACCTCTCTAACTCGATGTTCCCTAACTCGATGCTATCTGTTTCAGTTTCCCAAGTAAGTTCACCTCTCTAACTCGATATTTTCATGAAAAGTTCCAAATATCCTCCAAACGTTAATAAATTTCATGAATTTGATTATTATGATTTAATTGGTAGTAAAATTAAGGTTTACTGCCGATTTCTGGGTGCTAAAATTTTTAATTTTTGCGGATCGGTAAAAAAGTATCACATAGGTAAATATGGAAAAATTGTAATGTTTTTCACGTTAAAATAACTATTTTGAATGTATTTTGTCAAAATAATAAAAAGTTTAATATTTGAAAAATATGTGTTCTGTATCTCGATACCTCCCTAACTCGATGGTCCCTTCAATATCGAGTAAGGGAGAGTTAACTGTATACCCTTAATTTTTATTATACATATGGTCGGCGTTAAGTCAGAGTGGACCAAATGACATTTTTGATATTTTGCGAAAAATGGGTTTAAAGTCTAACGCTCTGTAATTTTTGAACTCATTCAAATTTTGGTTTTAAATTTTTGCCCATCTTTATGTTACTTTCAAACAATATAATGTGAAGTGATAATCATGAAAAATCATAATCCAAGCCTCTGATAGAACGATTTTTTGATGGACTATGTGTACTTGGTCCACTCTGACTGAACTAAAGACCACCGTTCAGTGTAGTTGGTTCACTCTGACTGAATAATTTCTAGAAAAATAACAATCATTCAATGCTTGCATGGTCATACTGGGTGCAAATCTCCAAGATAAGCAGATTATCAAGACCCTTCGACACCAGTATAGTAAATTCTCCAATAATCCATATAGTCAATACCTAAATCAGTGGCATTACGATAGCTTGAAAATTACACTCAAAAAAATCCAAACGTCATTGCTACGTGAAAAATCACGTAGACCATTCCAAATTCATTTTACCTCCACTTCACCTGACTGAGATAAAGATCACTAAACCATTCATAACCACCAAATAGTGACTCGGTAATGTTTACTGAGGTTACCTATCGCACTTACGTGGAATTCTCGTAGGTGCCTAAGTTTATTTTGACATCTGCATAGTGTACGTACATTCGGTGTTGAGCTCAAATCCTAAGATGGCGCCCGCTTGATTTTTGAAGAACTTCAGAAGCTGCTGCTGCTTTAAACACTGTGTAAGATTGATTTCAAGGTAAATATGCTTTGAATACCGAAGAATCCCTGCATTACTTCATATTTTATACCTGATTTATAATCTCTATCAATTATAGCACGCGAAGGCTACAACAAGACAGACTAAACTCACAAAATTGGGGAAACAAGATTCAAAATGCTCAGATTGACAATAAAAATATCACAATATTTTAAGTTTGTTTACATTTTCCAATTGGGAATAAGTTTTCTTCCAAAGCCTATTAGAAATAAGATTGGTCTTTATTACAGATAAATTTAATGCAAAGCCATCTATGTCCTATTGAAACGCATCGTAAAGGCTACTGGAAAATCCACGTAGCTCTTACGTTTAGCGACGGTGGAATGGACGAACTTCCAAAGTTCATGCGTTCATTCTGGGCTACCTATGATTTACGTAAGAGCTACGTGAAAAGTGCGATGGAAAAAAATCACGTATGTTTTCACGTAACAATGACGTTTGGATTATTTTGAGTGTAAGGTTTTGCAGGGTCAGGGCATTGAATACCAGAAATATTCAAATATGCGTTCAGTCAGAGTGGACCAAGTGAAACCAAAATATGCTGGTCCAATAAGCGGGTCCTAGGACATGCCATACATACACCATATAACTACCAAAAACTTCTAGCGGACTCTGAAATTGACTCAAAAAATGCCATAACCAATTAGATTATTGCTTTTCAACACTTGGTCCGCTCTGTCTGCACAGAAATTGTTGCAATTTTTGACCACCGATCCGAATATGGTAAATTGTCAAAAATCAAAATCAAATGCATCGAATTATGTAATATTTATAAATTTCTATTGAAGGATAAGTATAAGAATCATTCGATGTCGAAAAATCTGACAAATCGCTTGAAATGTTTTTCATTTCCTCGCATTCCTCTGCGCGATGAGCATTTCCGCTGTTATGGTAATAAGCACTTGGTCCACTCTGACTGCACACTTTCATTGATTTTTTTTGATCATCCAAAGTAAATAGGGTAATGTTTATTTTGTTCTCAAACGCTAGCAGTTGGCGCTAGCGGCAAAAATTACAGGCAACAACCTTTCGACCATTCAGTTTCTTCCACTGGCCGCCGTGCGACGACACTGTTGTTTGTATCCCTCTCACTGATCGCGCTACGCTGGATTCTCAAATTTCTCAAACTTCCAACACAAGCGCATGGAAGAATGGTAGTCGGAGAACTGTCAAAACGTATGGAAAATAATGAAAATCGTGAATTGCTTGCAATTAGGAAACTGAATCAAAAAAGTAGTGATTAGAAATCAAGTGTAAAGTGAATACATAACTTTTTGTGTTAAGTTTATCTTCCGTGGTGCTTTCTTTGCTTCAGGATTTCGTTTTTACTACCATTGAAAAAGAGCCATCTATTGCATTTTCAGTTTTGAATATCGCCCTATTTATTACATATCTCTCGCAATTTACAGCATTCATCAAATCTGATCAAAGTGTAACGGAGGTAAGGTAATTTCACATCTAATGAGACAATAAGCCAAATTTCCCAAGTTTTGTACTTGGTCCCCTCTGACTTAACGCCGACCATATCATAGACAGCAATTACTCAAATTAAACATTTTATGTCGAAACAGAATCGGCTAATAGTAACATGGAACAACAGCAGTATTATTAGATTAGCAACGAATTATTCTTTGTTCAATTTGTTACTCTTTTATTTCTGTCAAAAATCGTAACTTTTTGATTTTGCTTTCTTTTTTTTCATGATATGAAACGACTGCTAACTATGAGTCTTACTATGCCGATTGAATGGATTTTTTTTTTTTTTTTTTTTTTTTTTTTTTTTTTTTTTTTTTTTTTTTTTTTTTTTTTTTTTTTTTTTTTTTTTTTAATTTCTTTATTAGTATCATTCCAAACATTACATTCATTTCTTATATCTAGGTGTTCTGTGTTATTAGACAACACTATCATCCTAATTTGGTAAAACAAATTTAAGATTTTATTAACATTTTGTTAACAACATATTACATTTCATTTGCCGTAGCAGTTCAGATTTTTTACAGGTGAGTTGATTTCACCTACTTATAAGAGGAAAAAAAAAAGTTTTTAATATACTTAACCTAACTTAACCTAAACATATAACGCATTAATCGTGGCAATAGAAGATTGTAACGATTTTTGCCTGAAATTATTAATTATTTTATTTGACATTTGTTCCAATGTTTCAACATTGGATATTCTATGTAACTCATTGGTACTATACCAGGGAGGAAGTCTCAGAATCATTTTCAAAATTTTATTTTGAATTCTCTGCAGAGCTTTCTTCCTGGTATTACAACAACTAGTCCATATTGGTACAGCATACAACATGGCTGGCCTGAAAATTTGTTTGAATATCAAAAGCTTGTTCTTAAGACAAAGCTTTGATTTTCTATTAATAAGGGGATAGAGACATTTTACATATTTATTACATTTGGCTTGAATGCCCTCAATGTGATTTTTGAAAGTTAAATTCTTATCTAGCATGAGCCCTAGATACTTAACTTCATCTGACCAATTTATTGGAACCCCTCTCATCGTGACAACATGTCTACTTGAAGGTTTCAAATAAAGAGCTTTTGGTTTATGTGGGAATATTATTAGTTGAGTTTTGGAAGCATTAGGAGAAATCTTCCATTTTTGCAAGTATGAAGAAAAAATATCCAAACTTTTTTGCAATCGACTACAGATGACACGCAAGCTTCGTCCTTTGGCGAAGAGGCCTGTGTCATCCGCAAACAAAGATTTTTGACATCCCTGAGGTAACTCAGGTAAGTCAGATGTGAAAATATTGTATAATATTGGTCCCAAAATGCTGCCTTGGGGAACACCAGCTCTTACAGGAAGTCTTTCAGATCTGGAGTTCTGATAATTAACCTGAAGTGTACGATTTGACAGATAACTTTGAATTATTCTAACAATGTATGTTGGAAAATTAAAGTTTTTTAATTTTACAATCAAACCTTCATGCCAAACACTGTCGAATGCTTTTTCTATGTCTAGAAGAGCAAGACCAGTAGAATAGCCTTCAGATTTGTTGGAACGGATCAAATTTGTTACACGTAAAAGTTGATGAGTGGTCGAATGTCCATGGCGGAATCCGAACTGTTCATTGGCAAAAATTGAATTTTCGTTGATGTGGGCCATCATTCTGTTCAAAATAACCTTTTCAAAAAGTTTACTGATGGAGGATAGCAAACTGATTGGACGATAGCTAGAAGCTTCTGCGGGATTTTTTTCTGGTTTTAAAATTGGAACAACCTTAGCATTTTTCCATTTGTCAGGAAAATATGCTAATTGAAAACATTTGTTAAATATATCAACTAAAAATGATAAGCTACTTTCTGGAAGTTTCTTGATGAGGATGTAGAAAATTCCATCATCGCCAGGAGCTTTCGTGTTTTTGAATTTTTTAATAATAGTTCTCACTTCTTCCAAATCAGTCTCCCAGGCATTTTCGAAAACGTTCTCTTGATTGAGAATATTTTCGAACTCCTGAGTAACTTGATTTTCAATTGGACTAGTAAGTCCTAAATTAAAATTGTGCGCACTTTCAAACTGCATAGCAAGTTTTTGAGCTTTTTCACAATTAGTTAGTAATAATTTGTTTTCGTCTTTCAATGCCGGTATTGGCTTCTGAGGTTTTTTCAAAATTTTAGATAATTTCCAAAAGGGCTTAGAGCCAGGGTCCAATTGAGAAATCTTATTTTCAAAATTTTTATTTCTTAATTGAGCAAAACGTTTCTTGATTTCTTTCTGCAAATCTTGCCATATAATTTTCATAGCAGGATCACGAGTGCGTTGAAATTGCCTTCTCCTCACATTTTTAAGACGGATCAAGAGTTTAAGATCATCGTCTATGATCACGGATTCAAATTTTACTTCACATTTTGGAATTGCAATGCTCCTGGCTTCAACAATGGAATTTGTTAAAGTTTCAAGAGCATTGTCAATATCAAGTTTTGTTTGTAAGGGAATATTAACATCAAGATTAGAGTCAATAAATGTTTCATATATATTCCAGTCGGCTCGAAAATAATTGAAAGTGGAGCTAATAGGATTGAGAATCGCTTCATGGGATATTTGAAATGTAACAGGGACATGATCAGAATCAAAATCAGCATGAGTAATCAGTTGACTACAAAGATGACTAGAGTCAGTTAAGACCAAATCAATCGTAGATGGATTCCTAGAAGAGGAAAAATATGTAGGGCTATCAGGGTATTGAATTGAGAAATATCCTGAAGAGCACTCATCAAATAAAATTCTGCCGTTGGAATTACTTTGAGAATTATTCCATGACCGATGTTTGGCATTAAAGTCACCAATGACAAAAAAATTTGACTTATTGCGAGTCAATTTACGCAAGTCAGTTTGGAGCAAATTAACTTGCTGCCCAGAGCATTGAAAAGGCAAATAGGCAGCTATGAAAGTATATTTACCAAACTGTGTTTCAACAGAAACACCTAAAGTTTCAAAAACTTTAGTTTCAAATGACGAAAACAGTTGATGTTTTATACGCCTATGAATGATGATTGCAACTCCCCCACATGCCCCATCAAGTCGATCATTACGATAAACAAAAAAGTTAGGATCTCTTTTGAGTTTAGATCCAGGTTTTAAATACGTTTCGGTAATAACTGCTATATGCACGTTATTAACCGTAAGAAAATTAAACAGCTCGTCCTCTTTACCATTCAGAGAACGAGCATTCCAATTTAAAATATTTAAATTATTATTTGGATCCATTAGAAAAACGTAATCCAATAACAATTTGATTTGTAAATTTTACACCTACTTGGACTGCTTCAGTCATAGTGGTGGCTTTGAACATTGCATCAATCATTAGATTCAATTGTTCAGTTAGAAAATTAAAATCTGTGGCAGACATATAACTTGAAGTGGGTCCATTTGATGATTTCCCATTAGAATTTTCGGTAGACGAAGAAGCTGAGTAAGAGTTACCTGTGGCGGTAGGGTTTTTTCCATTTGATTTGAAACAAGTAGAATGGGTACTTATGGAACGAACAGGGGAGGAGTTCGAATTTCCTGCTACGATATCGGCAAAGGATTTACCGTGGGTAGATACATTCGAAATAGAAAGATTCGAACGGCTACCCGACGGATTAAAATTTGTTTGTGAATGAGCATGATTATGATCTTCCTGATGGGTATGATTCATGATCAAGCGATCGTTAACTGAAAAATGAGCATTGTTCGATACTCTACCAGGCAAATTCCGGAAACGACCGTTATCGTAACGGATATCATCTTTCATCTGCCTGGCACGAGCCTCAATGACCCTTTTGCGTGAAGGACAATTCCAAAAATTGGACTTATGGTTAGCCCCGCAATTACAGCATATGAACTTAGTGGTATCTTCCTTCACTGGACAGACGTCCTTGGCGTGAGAAGAACCTCCACAAATCATGCATTTAGCATCCATGCGACAATTTTTTGTACCATGACCCCACTTTTGGCACCGACGGCACTGAGTGGGGTTCTGGTAATTTCCTCCAGGTTTCTGGAAATGTTCCCATGTCACACGGACATCAAACAAAAGTTTTGCTTTTTCTAAAGCTTTAATATTATTTAGTTCTTTTTTGTTAAAGTGAACTAAATAAAATTCTTGAGAAAGCCCTTTCCGAACAATGCCAGATTGGGTTCTCTTTTTCATAATGATTACTTGGACTGGGGAAAATCCAAGTAAATCATTTATTCCATTTTTGATCTCTTCAGGTGATTTATAGTCACTTGAGAGACCTTTCAAGACAACTTTGAACAAACGTTCAGTTCTGTCGTCATAAGTAAAAAATTGGGGTGGGTAATGTCCATTACATTACCGCGGGGTTGACGTAGAACTACGATGATTAATAATTTGATTTGTCATGTGTATGAATTTGTAAGTGTACTAGTTTTGTGTTGTTATTGATCGGATGAATTTTTCAGAATTTAACTCTTTTTGGACTCATTTTGGTACTCCTTAAAAGAACCATTTGTCGTTCTGTGGTTCTGAGAACCAGTGTTTGGTGTTCCAGGAATAATGCCAGATGATTGAATTTGTTTGTTTGGTCGTTGCTTCCTTGTGTTGCTTGGTTGGGTGATCGGTTTCTGGCTCCAGCTGTAGTTCGCCAAATTTCTCCAGTAGATTAGACGTTTGATAGCTCGGGTGCTTCGATCGCGAAAATCGATAAAATCGGTCCAGTGCTTTGGTCTGTAGCAATATCCATTGCATGAGCATTTAGGCTCTGTACCTTGATACTCATCAATATGCAGGCTTGGCCGCTATAATCCAGTATTTCACGCACTTCGTCTCAAAGCGTCACTAATCGATGATTGCCTAAGCGCTGCAGCTCATTCCTCAAGTCAACCCTCTTGGGAGAATTGCTGCCTTTGGCGTGATGGAACTTAAAAAAGTAAGAGGTTGTTTCCAAGATACGACCGCCCAGTTGACGTTGGAAAACGTTAGCCTATTCTATTTTCTGGCTTGGGACCGTCACGAACTTATGAAAGATTTCTACTGCTAAAGATCCAATTAGTTTTCACACTATTTGTTGCATGTCAATTCTGATTTATTATAGACATTTGTGTTATTATTTTGTGTTAATACAAAATAATCACTTTACATGTATTCAGAAGCTTAGTCCGTTATATTGAAGAATTGATTTTTAAGTGTATACTTAATCATTGTTAATTTGGAGCAATTAATTCAAAATATTTGAAACATTCCTTAACAATAGAAAATATATTGCATTACGACAGCACTGCAGCAGCGTCTTCGGAAACATTCTCAAATTGTCGTTTTGTCAATTATTCATAACCAATCAGAGATGAATTATAGCAAGAATGTGGTAAACACATTAGCAAATATAACACAAATAACTCTTTAGTACACATTTGTTAGCACTGAAAAGGGCCGATTGAACTGTGAGAATCGAGTAACTATTATTTAGTTTACCGACAGTTCTGTTTCTGTGAGAATTGCCAATACTGTTGCGCTTCAAGGTAGAAATATTTTCAAAACTCTTTCAAAATTGAATTGTCGTCCTGAAAAGGACGGTTGGGTTTGGATATCGTCGATCGCCATTCCATGCTCAGGTTTGATGGATTCAGTGCTAGTTTTGAATTCTGGTCTCGGTGATGGAGGTGGTTTAACCTCAAAATCTGTACAGCGTACGGCCCTGCCACTTCAGAGCGTAGCCGACAGAATTCTGGATGACTTCAGCACACCGCGGGTTTTCTCGTAGATGAGACCGAAGGTACGCTTGACGTCACCACGGCGAGCCAGACGGCGGTGGTTTGGTGATGATGCAATTGATGTTGTCACGCAAAACCTTGCGATGACGCTTGGCGCTTCCTTTTCCGAGTCCGGTCTATCTTCGGTAACGATTGTAACAAAACTGATGCTTGGCCGCCGGCTCGGCTCCTTTTATGCGGTACGCAATGGATAAATTCTTCTTGCTCGCTCGCTGTTCACTGTTCGTCTCGCTCGCTCGCAAGAGAAGATCATAAAAGGGACCGGCAGCCGCGCACATTCAATCATTCATTTGTTTCAATCCGTCCAGAGAACACTACGACGATGGCTCTACCAAGCAGACTGCCCGTAAGTCCACTGGTGGAAGCGGCCCCACGAAAGTCGCTCGCTAGAGCGCCTCAGCCACCGGAGGAGTCAAGAAGCCGTATCGCTATCAGCCATGAACGGTCTCTCTGCGTGAGATCCGTCGCTACCAGAATTCGACGGAGCTGCTGATCCACAAATTGTTTTTCCAGCGCCTGGTCCGTGAAATTGCTCAGGACTTCAAGACCGATCTGCGATTACAGAGCTTGGCCGACATGGCCCTGCAGGAAGCGAGCTAGGCCTATCTTTGAGGCTACCAACATGTGCGCGATCCACGCCAAGCGTGTGACCATCATGCCGAAAGCCTTCTAGCTGGCTCGTCGTATCCGTGACGAACGAGTTTAAATTGAATTGGGACACAAGCAAAACGGCCCTTTTCAGAGCCACAACAATGCATTCCACGTAAAAGAGTTACGGCTAGAGATATTTCACCTTTTATTATTAATTAATTAATTTATTTAATTGCCAATTGAAATTTCGGATGATTAGTTTTCCAACGGAGTGAAATGGCAAACAAAGTTTTATATAGGTTCGCGTCGGGCGGCGGTAGCATTTTTGCAGTCTTCTCTGTGCGATTATTAGGTTTCGATCGACAATTTCTTACCAAATCAAATCATCAGCGAAGCTGTTGCTGATAAGTTTTAGCTTTCAAATCGACAAGTTTATACTGATCGATTTGTCATGCATGTGGTTAGCAACGACGACGACAACGGCATTATTCAATCATCGCTAAATGCGAGGCAAACCGGGATCCTCATTCTAGTGCCGTCCCCAATTTATGTCTCATGCACACAATGTCGAAAATTGCCCTGCAAGAGCGCGATGGGAAATTGATTTCTTGGCCCTGTGATTCTCGAAAAGCACTAATGTTGACGCTAATGAAAGATTGCATGCAAATGACTGACCGAAATATGAATCCATCACATCCATTCACCAGTAATGTCGCTCTTCACGGTGTAAAATTCTCATAACTCGCTTTCAAAATGAAATTGTCGTCCTGAAAAGGACGGTTGGTGGTAGTCACAATCGATCGAACTGGGTTTTCATTCCATTCTTAGACAGAAACACACCAAAAGATTACCGAAGACGATTTAATTAAAATGCGGTCGTGCGCGTGCGCGTGAAGTGGAATTTGATTGGCTTCGACTGAACACGAGATAATGGAGAGAAGTAAGAAGAAGACTGAAAGGGGCGTTTCCCTTTGAATGACGAAAATGGCTAAGATATCGCGCAATGATGTCTGTGTCAGGAATACACAAGAAAAATGTGCTTTTCTATGAAAAATAAGACATGCTTCGATATTTCTCAATTTTTCAATAGTTTAGTCATGTGAATCAATAGTTTTCATTGTTGGAGTAGATTCGTAGAAAGATTTCCAATCGATTGGTGCAAGAATCTTGAAAATCTATCCGGGCGTTAGTAAGTTATTAACAGTCAAAATCTAACCACCTTTCGTGACGCGAGCGATTTTTCGTTTTTCGAAATTGTACTCCAGTATGTTGCCGTAAGACGTTATCCAACGTCAACATCAATTCAGATCAATAGTTGCTCATTACAATTGGTCAAGAAACAGTTTATTGAACAGTATTTAAAATCTGTCGCAATTTTAATACATTTTCCAATTTCCGTACTCGAGAATTTTGGAAGCGGGGGCCGTGATGCTCGGGATGGATTGTCCTCCATGACTGGTCCTGGCTGGAAATATTCGTGGGGAGAAACTCGAGTGCGTTTGCTGCAGGAATTTCATTAACAACTCTTTGGTAAAGCAGAAATTTTCCGAGGAAAATTCTGATAAAAGTGAACTTTTCCAAAACAACTCTTATTGATTGGAATATTTATCAACAACTCTTTGTTAAGTAAAATCATCCTTAATAACTCTTTGCTCCATCGCCAAACCAAACCATTTCATTGAATTCATCAAGTACAAGAATATGAATGGTAAGGAGAGGCAGATGGTGTATATTTCGCTTGCGTTACTTTCCAACAGGTCGCCGGTTGGCGCTGACTACTAATCCGTCCACTGAATGATTTTCAGTTGTTGCTTTCGCTTCGTTGCTCTCTGGTTCCG
This sequence comes from Aedes aegypti, assembly GCF_002204515.2. Lineage (NCBI taxonomy): Eukaryota > Metazoa > Arthropoda > Insecta > Diptera > Culicidae > Aedes > Aedes aegypti. The sequence continues at coordinate 347,664,500 of NC_035108.1, forward strand.
TTCGCTACTCGCACACTGCTGTGGCTTTCACGCGCTCTTCTTTGCTGCTCCGCTGCTTGATCCATTCGTTATGCCGTTCGATTTGTGAATGAGCTGGAAGCAGAACAACCAGTGGTTTTATTTGCTCGAGCTCCGTTCACCGATGGCGAGTGGTGGGGTTCTCGCTTGGTTGTTTCGTCACTCCGTTCGTTACTCGCACGCGATTGGTTATTGCTTTCGCGCTATTTTCGTTGATGGTGTGATTCTTCGCTGAGAAAAAAAACTGCAACTCTTTTGATTTTTCATGCAAAATGACCAACTTTGATAAACTATATCTCAGTTATTTATGGACCGATTTGAATGAAATTTTCACAGAATATCAGACATAACTTAAAGTTTAACATGTATTTTTGAGTGATTTTTCCAATCACACGTTGAAAAGCAGTAACGGTTTGACTAAAGTGAATTTTTTGACGATTTTTTATAGTTGACATAACTAAACATATTGAAGGAATAGCTTCACGGTATCTTCAGCAAAGTTGTAGATTTTGACGAGATGAATAAGTTTGCTGAAGACAGTTTTTGTGTAAGGCTATCAGATTTTAAGATAAAAAGTTTTGAATTTTTCGTCGAAAATTACAGTTTAGTCATACGGTTATCACTTATAAACTTGTGATTTGAAAAATTATTCAAAAATGTATGTTAAAATTCAAGTAACATCTGATGTTCTGTGAAAGTTTCATTCGAAAATATTTCCATAAATAAATGAGATCTAACTTACCAAAGTTGGTCATTTTGTATGGAAAATCGAAAAAGTTTCAAAGGCATGTGAATAAGTTGGGGCCTTCCTTAGCCGAGTGGTTAGAGTCGGCGGCTACAAAGCAAAGCCATGCTGAAGGTGTCTGGGTTCGATTCCCGGTCGGTCCAGGATCTTTTCGTAATGGAAATTTTTTTGACTTCCCTGGGCATAGAGTATAAATCGTACCTGCCACACGATATACGAATGCAAGAATGGAAACTTTGGTAAAGAAAGCTCTCAGTTAATAACTGTGGAAGTGCTCAGCTGAGAAGCAGGCTCTGTCCCAGTGAGGACGTTAATGCCAAGAAGAAGAAGAAGAAGAATAAGAAGATGTGAATAAGTTCTCAGTTTATTCGACAAACCAGCTAAATATTTCATGGGTGCACAACAGTAACAGGGCAGCGGATCACAGGGATTTAGTTGAAATCTGGAAACGTAGCTCAATCTTGAAATCTTGAGCGATTTCACAAACCAGATTCTGGATTAACAGCTCAGCAGGCTTCTAGCAGCGAGGTACTTCTCGCTAAGCAAGTTCGGAGGAGCTCTTACCAGCTCGAAAGCGGAAATGGAATGAAACTGAATCCAACGAAGGCAGCATGTTTTATAACCTCAGAATAGCAGATGATGCTCCTCCCTTTTGTGCTCTTCGCTTTCTGATGGACCAATCTGGGAAATGGGTATGTGCCAATAATGTGTTGGGCTTGGAATTACTTGAAAATTGCGGAGAATACTAATACGTGAGAAATTGGTCGAACATGAATTGTTGGAATGATTGGCATTCCCTAAATATTCAATACGAGCTATTGATAACTAATAGTTTTCTTTATTATGACGGTTAATTTCTGATCCATGGGTGCCAAAATTATTACAATTGTTCAATGAGAATGTCTTTTCAAAAGCATTCTAAATATGTCGCAATTTTGTTACATGGGATAATTTTCCTAATCAAAGTGTTCCCATAAAATATGGAACATAAAAGGCGCTGTTGGAAAAGCCATTCTATTTTACAATCGTTGTGAAATGTTGAGCATCCACCCCGACGGCACTGCAGCAGCGTCCGCGAGTCCAATCTCAAATGGTTGAGTCATAAATTATTCATGACAAATGAAATTTTGTATGAAGCCGTGAAATTGATTTAGGAATATTAGAAGTTATAAATAAAGTCGGAAATATTTCTCTTTTAACTCTTTTCCACAAACTTGATGGCTCTGAAAAGAACCGATGGCTTTTTTAGCTTCGATGTTGTTACGGATAAATAACACTGCCTGGACCAGCAAAACTCAGGGGGTTTCTGGTATTTGCTCCTAACGGGATTGCTTCTTGACCACCAATGATGATTTCATCACGAGTCGAAATTTTGAAGCGCGGGTCAACAGCTCCTCGGCCGATGAAATTTGCGGCGGCGATGACGATGGCTGGGTGAACGCAAACAAGCGGTGAATCACAAAGCGAGAATGACTCGCCCGACCATGTTCACAGTTCGACCGCAAATTCACCTGTGGACTGCTTCCTCTTTTTCTTCTAGACGTCGGCAGCGGTGATGGCTTTGGATTCGGACGGCATCTTCTTTCGCTCGCTCGACAGTTTGATTTGAGCGAAGCAAGACAAATGGGGGCTTCCTTCGCTATTGATGTCTGTGCCTGAGAAGCTCGCCCGGTCAGAGAAAGCCGATCTGTCGCCTGCTGAGATGCGAGCCAATCGGAGAGTGAAAAGCAAATGACGTCAAATTTTCTCTAGCCGCCCCTATTTATAGATTTGCTTGAAATCAACGTTCTCTTTTAAAACAGTTATTAAACTATTTGGACAGGTATGTGGGATTCAGTAAGTAAACGACATGAAGCTTTGATGTCTTATCTTTCGATTGAGGTGCTAATCAAGAAATTTCGTTAAGCCAGCGAGAAGTTATAAACGTTTAAAATATTTCATGCCAGCGTAACGCTCTTGGTTTTGTAATTCCAATTTCACTCCTGTATAGAGAAGAAAGACGTACTTCTACGTCAAAAATTGTGCTTCTTCTCTTCAAGATGTCTGAGAAGAAGTTCACGATCTTTAAGAGTTTCCGGCAAAACGCGACAGTCTCCTTTCTTTGCGATTTGGAAGGAAACCTTGATTCCCCTAATGGAGTTCAAGATCTCCTGCCTAAATCCCGCAAATTCGGAACAACTGACCACGATAGGCGGCACTCTTTGCTTCCTCACTTGAATCAAAGAGCCTGGGCTAGAGGCTGCTTCGATTTGGTGTTCGGAAAATTTGTCTAGAGCATCGAACTGATTGCTCATTTCGATACAATTATTCATTTCACCCTTGGAAGAAAGTTCGCATTCCGGGGAAGCGTCCTTTCTTCCATTCTTGCCACGTGTAGTGACAGTTTTAAAACCCACTTTTTTGGAAGGAAGTAGTGAATTCAGAGATTCACCCTTCCTTTTGTTAGTTGTTGATACCATGTTTAGTTAATAAACGAGAAAGACGTGACCTTCGAGAGGTTTTTTCCCTAGACGGTGTCCAAGAAGGATTACCACCGCTAGCTTTCGCCAACGGGTCCAACGAAAAATCGAAGGCACGGGTCCAAACAAGGATCGTAAAGGGATCAATAGTAGAAAAAATAGTACTGAAAAGTACTGTTTAAGTAGCACTGAAAAGTACCGTTTTTAATTTTAGCACTGAAAAGTACTGTTTGTGTAGCACTGAAAAGTACTGTTTTATTGCTTTAGGTAGTTTTTAAGAAAACTTCCAAGAGCAGAGAGAATTCGTGTACGCACAGCACGAAGGTACGATGCGCACTGGCGATTGAATGGATTATGAAACACAAAACACAGACAAACAGACGTAACACTTAGAACAAATCTCAATCAAAATCATAGTCACGAGGACATGTACGCCCAATACTAAAATCGGTGTGTATGGCCGACAGGCCAACAGATGGCGGTAGTGCGTAAACGTCAAACGCGAACAAAAACGATGCGAGCGCTGCGGGTGGCAGATTGGCCACTTACCATATTTTTGAATCGACCGTTAAAAAGGTGGTCGATGGACAATGATGAGAGTGTGACGTCTGTTTGTCTGTGCACAAAACTTGGCTATTTCAAAAAGTATCTAGGGCACGATAGCATTTAATTAGCGTGTAGTGTTCAATACATGCTGTCACTTCTAGTGCTTTATTATCCAAGACACAGTACCTATGCTGTCAGTTTCTAAATTCGAATCGAAACATTTCAGAGTGGCTTGCGAATAAAGAGAACGCATGGTACTTTGTACAAAACGGTGATGAAGAATGATGTCCACAAGAATCAAAATGAGGAGTTTCGGATGAAAATAAGTAACACCAACGCAGAATTTATTCATATTTTCAGTTTATTGTGTGTCACTGTTTCAATTAATTATCTCATTTCACTTTTAGTTGCATAAACTGCTAGCTGAATGTGTGTCTGTAGGTATATGTTAATCTGTCCACCTGACTCTCTGAGGGGTCAGTTCCGCTTTATATCAATGCAATAAACGTAATATCGTACATCAGAACTCTGTTGCATATCCTACGCAATTTCTCTTTCTTGTAAATAAAGTCAAATCATCATTACCATCTCTTCGCGTCTCGAAACTATCTTTTTCTCGTGTTGCTCTTTGCTAGTATCATTTCGTCCTTAGTCGGGATTTGCCGTTTCTTCAGTAGCTAACGTGCAAAACTGAAAAGACTTCATTTCAACGATCTAATTGGTTCACCAAAAGCTTAAAAGCCAATGCAAAAAGAATGCATTGCATTATAGCATTGAGCCAACAATTGGTAATATTTGGAGAACGAAAAACAGCAAGAAAATAAACGTTCATCACCCTACGCAATAAAAAAAATGGAAAAGTGTTTCACATATCTATAGATAAAACGCTACAAATTGGTTTCAATATATATCCTCAAGAACTGCTCGCTAATTAAAAATGTAGTTTGATTATTCCTCATCCAAAGATTCCAAAAGGGCGGTTAAGTATAATCCATTATTGTGTGTGATTTCTGTTTAGTAAACTTTCGCTACAAACTACTACACAATATGTGACAAAGTTGTTTCATTTTATATCGAGCTGCAGCACTTCGCATGCTGAAGCATATCTAATGCGCAAATTCCAAATGAGCACCAATTTTTTTCCTATCGCTTCGGCTGTTTCTGGTCCAAAAAATGTCTACGGTGCCTTCGCTTCACAAATCGTCCGCCGCTTTGTCGCTACTCTAAAGATTAGTCGTATTATTATACACAAATAGGGGTCGAACTGCTTTTGATTCTTTATTATTTTCGACAAGTTTTTACATTCTGGATTAAATCTCTCTCTTATAAGTCTAATAACAATTAAATATTTTTCTGCCAAAGGACAATTTCTTGTTCACTTAAACGAGCTTTTTTGTATTATCTTCAAAAGCCGACTCTACGAGTAGAAGATCGACGAAAAATCTTACTCTGCTAATAACACATCCTTCTTCCATTTATCTTTCATTTTAATTTGCTCCGCATTAATCGCCTAATAGTTACAACGACACAAAATTATTAATCTTTCAACCGCTTGTGACTGACTGTTTCTTTTGCATATTGATTATATAATCTGCTGCTTTCTATAGTTGAATCACTAAACACAAACTCAAACATGCCATCGAACGGATACTCGTTAAAAAAGAAACTGAACAAAACTGAAGAAACAATGAACAAAACTCCCTCTCAATCTCATACGCATATCTCATTGGACCTTTTCTTATCGCGCGCGCAAAACCTTTTCCTCTACTGACTTTTACATATAAATACAGAAAATTATACATTTAACAACTGATTAACCTGACTAACTGTGTAAAACAAACAGAACCTACTGTAATAATAAAAAAAATCAGGATGACGGCCATTATTTCGAGCTTTCGAAGCCATCAGTCAGCGCATGTTCACATAGACGGGAAACGAGAGCGACTTGGCCACTCCGTTTCCGTAACATTTAAAAGCTATCATCGTCTTGTCATACGATGGACTCGGACGGATCTCCGTCCTCGGACCAGCTGACTTCCATGGGCGTGTCATTGCCCTCGTTGGAAATGGTTCCGTTCAGACTAGCTACGATTTTCCGCAACAGGGGATCTTCGCTAGACATTGCCCCGCGGATTTGTCCGTGTTCTTCCAGCTGCACTAGCGCTTCCCGAGCCTCACCGGACGACGACCGGGATGAACAGGATGGTCCTCCGGTGCTAGAGGAGCTGCTACTGCTACTTCCACTGCTAGTGCAGCTTGCTCCAGACGAGAGGTCATCGGATAGGCAAGAAGAGGAGGATGCCTCATCGTCCGAGTTCGAACCGGATACTAAGGCCTCTCCGGCCGCTTCCTTTGGTAACGAGTTGCTCTTGCCAGTTAGGCTTTTGCGTGCAAACTCACGCCGTTTCTTGTGCGCCGGAGTGTCGCTCCCGTACTCTGTCAGCGCTGTCGTATCACAAGTTATCAAACCCCGATTTTCTTTGCTTTTCTTAAAGTTTGGGGTTTTGTCCCGGTGAAAAAACTCGACCGGCTGCTCCGATGTACCTTCGGCAGGTCCCTCTCCGAATGATCCCGCTCGGCTCCTGCTGTAAGGGCTTTCGCCACCCATCTCGCCTAGAAATTCCGTTTCTTCGAGAAATAAATCTTTCCCATCTCGAAACGACTTACTGACACCGTTTTCCATTCGCTCGTTCAGAAACCTTTTGTGAGCGTACGGGGAGCTGCTGTAAAGTGGGGGTTCCTTCCACGAAAGTGGCATCTCTGCCATCCGAATGGGTTTGGAAACCGCCGACGACGAAGCACCCGAGTTCGAACGTACGATCTTCTTTGGTGGTTCTGTGGCCGCTTTGATGCTGACAGATTTAGACCTCAGTCTCGGGGTTGTGGGCGTTCCCATCTTGGATGGCGATGCCTCTTGCTGCTTCAAGATTGATCCCACTGAGCTGGATTGTTGAATACCGTTCAACGAAGTGTTGAAGCATCGCTGTCGTTTCACATCCTGATTGGCACCACCGGCGGCGTTTGCATACGAAGACCGAAAGGATCCCGCTCGACGAACCATTCGCGAGGCGGAAATCTCCGGTGGTTCGTCGTCCATCTCCAGAACCCACGAAACCGAATCGCTCTTTTCAACCACACCCTTGATGACCGGAGAAGTCGGTGGCGACAGGTCGTCCATCTCGAATACCCGCTCTGAACCGGCACTGGATCGGCTGTGGTTGACCTGCGAAGTTGTCGGCGGGTCCAAACTGACCCGGGTTGCGTTCATGAAGCTGCTGGTGTCGTGGTAGCTCTTGGACAGCTCGGCGTACACGTGTGAGAACTTCTCCGAGTTCTGTTTCAGCTTCCACTGCAGTTCCTCGTTGTGCTGCGACAGTCGGGTCTTGGTTTTGGTTTCCTGCTTCAGGTTGTCCTGGAGTAGCTTCAGCTTCTGCTGCAGGTCCCTGGAATGAAAGAGTGAGGAGGTTAGTTTGCTATTCGTGGATGAAGAGGGTGAAATATGGGCCCTTATAATGACAATGTAATATCTATGATAAGGATAACGAAAGCCATGTAATTCACATGAATATTATCACGATGTTAAAGTAAGTTGTCTTTGTGATGTATTTTTACCGTGTAGCGATATACTTAACCTTCCTTGAACCGCAACAAAAAGTTAAAGACCCGGAATTTCAAACAGCTCACAAAAATCAGTCAGTTGGCTGATGTCGGTTCTGTTGGGCTGAGGTCCGCTACTATTGAGTTGATGAATAGTTTGCCTACAATTAGGAAATATCTTACCGGGACCAACCGGATGCCATTTATTTTGAATTCCGTCAAGTTAGATCTATGCGGAACCATTCCTGGGAACTCGAAAGGTGGCATCATCCATAAATTTTAATGCCTGTGGCTTTTTAGTTCAATTATAGATGAATGACTGTGGAAATGGGACATTTTGTAGCAAAACTTAACATTCGGCGACTTAATCTTAAAGGCGAAGTTGAAGTGGTGCGAATCGAAGTAAAAACACACACTGTTATTTTAGTTGCCAAATAAAACAGATGTGTGTTTTTATTTTCTTCAAAAAAAAAACTGAAAACTTCATTTCAGTTTTACCTTTTGCTCCATTTTTACTTGGATCTTAATGATTTATCATGTAACTCATCCCACAAAAATCTGTTCTTTTTCGACTACATTTTTTACTTGTAGCATCAGAATTCATTTTTATGGAGCAAAAAAAAAAATCAACAGTGCTCTCCGAACAACTTCTTCGCCGTTGGCGTAGTTTACTCAAAAATATTTAGTTTAGAAGTGCTCTAGATCAACGCCTGTATTGAGAAAAAAAATATCAGTTTACACCAATTATGTCAATCTTCACAAGTTTGCTCAGAGTGTCGAAGTCAAACTAGTGATATGATATATACATAAAAAAATTGAGATTTCTTGTATTTAGGTGAATATAAATCAAAACCGTATCTCAATTTTTTAAGAACTTCTAAAAAAATAAGGTTAGAGGTATTTAAAAATTAACATTGACTATAACTTCTTGTTTTAAGAAATGTTTAAAAATTGCTGAATCAGGGTTCAAGCGTTACATTAGGATTATATCAGGAGCTTTCTTTCCTTCTTTGTTTTTTTTTTCTAAGACTACGCATAGAATTCCCCAGAAATTGTAAAGATATTTCTAAAGATGTCTCATGGGTTCTGAATAATTACTCGAATTTTTTTTCCTGATAATCCAGAAAGTCCATCGAAAGCAGAAATTCTATAAATTTGGCTTAAAGGATTTTTTCGATAATGCATATAAATTTTGTGAGAGTTCTTGGAGATATTCATAAAAGATCTTAAAGGAGTTTCTTAGAGCACTGCTGGATGAACGAGAAATGCAAGAGAGACATCAGAGTTTTTTTTTTCTTTCTTTGGTAATGAGGTTTTCAGCTTTAGGCTGGTTCATATCAGATCTGAAAAAAAAATATTATTATCGCATACTTAATTGAATCCCTGAATGCATTCGTTTAGAATCTTTAGATAAATTCCTTTTGAAAGAAAACCAAGGCCCAATTCATATCAGAATCCGAAAACATTAACAAAAATAAATTACCTGTAACGCATTGACGTAAAGAATTAAATTGAAAATACAGTGGGGATTCGCTGGTTAGAACATAACTGCCATACAACTAACGAGTCCGAAGCATTAGTTGGAATGCACATAAACATGCAAGTTTATTCTATATATGGAGAGTTCAATGCGACGGTTTTGGAGACGTCAATGCCAGTTTGACATCTACTATTGACATGTTTGTGCGTTTTAGTTGAATTTTTATCCAACCACAGAGTCGTTCAATGTAGTGAAGTCCCAACGAGCGAATTCCCACTGTATCTATTCCAAAATAATAAACACATTTTTTGGAAAAAAAAAAAAAACAAAACATATACTATGTGATTCCTGAAAAAGCGATTGGCAGTGTTCATTAAATATTCTCAAGAAGTCCAAATGTTGATCTATCTTGGAGAAATTGAAGGCGGAATTTTTGAAAAACATCTTAGCAATTTTTAGCGAAAACTCAGGATGTGGTTTCTTAGATTATACGAATCATTCCTCCATAGAATAATCTAATGATTTCTTTAAAATCTTTGGATTATTTTATGGAGGAATAATGTAAAAGTTCTTAAAACAGTAAATGAAATAATTCCTTGTGATATTAAAAAAATATTGAGCTCAAAAAAGCTTCTGGAGGAAATCTTAGAAAAGTTCCTGGAGAAGTATGGGAGAAAAATCTTGTAAAATACTAATTTTAAAAGAAATTTTTAGGGAACTCTGTTTGATTCTTTGTACCAATTCTCCGAGATAGATCTTCTGCATAACTAAAATTTTATCTTGAAAAAACTTGAGAAAAAACTCAAGAAAGTTTATAACACAACTTGACAAACATCGTACTTAGTTCGATTTAAATTAAACAATTTAGTGGTCTAGAATTTTTCCGAAAAACGTCTAGAAAGTCAAGGAAGATAATAAATCTTCAAGCTGTTTAGTGGAATACCTATAAGTAGATGAAAAACCGAATTTATTACTATGTATACCATTTAATTCCAGTAGAGTTTGTATCCTTTGACAGATACGCGTATTTCGACCTCAACTGTAAGGCCGTCTTCAGTGTCGTGTACTAGACTCGACTAGTCGGCTCATCTCTTCCACAATATTTTGGAACAGTTTATTTATATTTTTTTTTTTGTATCAAAACTAGGAATTCGACTGATCATGGTTGTGACCTGGGAGTGAGAAACCGATACGAAATTTATGTACGTCAAGGTGAGCTGAGATTTCGCTGTCACGAACTGTCACTGTGAGCCAAAATTTTAAACAATGGACAAACATGATAAAAGCGCGTAATTGATCAAAACATATTTTTGCATTGCATCAAATGTGACAAAAATCGATTGAGAGGCTATTCGTGGCACGCACACTAAATGTCTTCTTCTTCATCTTGGTATATACTCTCATTGCGTATACACCACTGCGTCTACGCCAGTTCATGCGGGAAAGTGTATAGGGGTGGTAAATTTATGGCAGAGAGGCTTGCTGTTTGGTTAGTAGACAGCCTATGTATCAGGCATAAGGAAAAGCGTGCTATAATGATGAAAGTGCTTCCAGTGCACAATGGTCCAGATAGCAAGTTTAGACGGACATGAACTTTTCGACGTCATTTTGAGGTTTTAGAGTATAGGTTGCTTCCCAGAAGTGTCTCGAAATTAGTTGTACTACAATTCGTACGAAAGGGATTTTTTTCTCTGCACTAATCGCAATAGTGTCCTATACGCCAACTTTTTTATGTTAATAGATAGCAAGTTGGTATGTTCAGCAAAGTTGTAGCATATTTTAATACAAAAAACATTGTAGAACAAACTTTTTCTCTATCTTTTATACTTTCTGAGATAATTGACTTTATATATGAAAAAAAAATGAAGGAAATCAGTTTTTCACTCATAAGTCATTTATTTCCAAATTTTAGCAGCCTACTATGTTCTACAAAGATTTTGGTACTGCTATATTCTACAACTTTGGTGAATATACCACAGTTGTATTTCTTCTCGTTTTCTTATTGTCTTCTTCTTCTTCTTCCTGACGTAACGTCCCAAAGAAGATTTTAATTTAAAATCATGCCGTATTAAAAATCATACATGGTAATATGTTGCAAGAGTTGAGAGGCATTCAATTTATTTATCTTGAGTCTTTGATTTATGTATAGCAGTAACTATTACAGTAGTTAAAGTCGTATTGACATCAGTCATAGTAACCATGTCAAAAAAATACAATTGCGATTGCTACTCACATCAGATCCAGTGATCTCACTGACAAATCGTCGAATCGCACAGAAGCATTCGGAATTGCACGAAGAAGCGCAAGAATTATTGAAAAAGTTTTGAAAATAATGCTTTTCAACAAATATAGTACAGTCTACAAAATCAAACAGGTGTTGATTATTTCATGCTGAATCGCGGCGGCCATCCCAACTAACAATTTTAGCGCTATAAGCCAAGATTATTTGCTTTGTGCTGTATAACAGTTGAATTGAAGCAGCGAACGCAGCAAATAATGAAAGCTGCCAAAAATAGAACGATTAGCGTTAATACAGCTGTAACGCAAACTTTTTGCAGCTACAAATATTAGCTGAATAAATTTCGTCAGTTATCGCTTTTGCTGCTTTCACTAAGCTGTAACTCAACACCGTAAAAGATAGCAACCTAATGATGTGGAATAAAACTCGCCATCATCAATCCGGCTGCTTCTATACAATATGATTTGTTATGCTGCTCAATATATATTTAAGAAGCGCTTTGTCGTTAGTTATACAGCAAGCATACAGCAGTATGCAGTAAAACAACAACTTGTGGCGCATCTACTCAGCTTGTTGGATGTAAACAATGCGTTTGACGTTTCGCACCCTTTTACAGCCTGATGAAGTGGTGTAAGCGCGGCTATGGCATCTTTTACGATCATTATAAAATATTGTGTGAACCGTTTTCGATGTAGAACAAAACGGTGTGTTTTCTTTGCCTTTCAATATAGACTGTGGTGGCAACAAGGACAGCGTCGAGACTTGTGGATGCAGAGATCGTGAGTTCGATTCCAAGCGGTAGCAGGTAACGTTGGGAATATTAAATTCAGATACTTATGATATGAATTCCGGAAGCTGTGAAACAGCTTGAAAATAATATTTAATCGATAATACAGCGAAGCTGTATAATAATTATTCAACAGTTGCGAAATGGTTGAGAAAGCGCCTTCGGAAGAAGTTACACAGCTACTTGTCGTATAACTGTCGAGATAGAGCAATGATCGGTATGAATAAAAGCTGCCAACACAGCTTAAAAGTAGCTGAGTAGATTCGCCAGATTTGTTGGTAAAGGGATCGCATAGAAGATTTCGTTCGTATGTACAGCGCCTTTACTCAGCATAAAGCCGTATAAAGAGGGCCTAGAGAATGTTTAAATTTGCACTAAATGTTAGTTGGGGAGGGCCTAGAGAATGTTTAAATTTGCACTAAATGTTAGTTGGGATGACTTTTGTGTGTTTTATAAAAAAGATGATTAATTAATGTATTTTAATTGCAAATCACCCGTCATTGAAGATAGTCTTAAAAATATATATAAACATAATATATTCACCAAATTTCACTCAAATACTCTTTAAGGGGTGTAGAGCCACGGTGTGACAGGTAGGTTCATTTTCAAGTGCATCTTTGCGAGTTATTTGGCCTGTAATACGGTATGGTTTTAAATTAATATCTCCTACAATAAGAAAACCAGAAGAAACACAACTGTGGTATATTCACCAAAGTTGTAGAATATAATAGTATCAAAAACTTTGTAGAACATAGTAGGCTGCTTAAATTTGGAAATAAATGACTTATGAGTGGAAAAATGATTTTCTTCATTTTTTTATATAAAAAGTCAATTATCTCAGAAAGTATAAGATATAGAGAAAAAGTTTGTTCTACAAAGTTTTTTGTATTAAAATATGCTACAACTTTGCTGAATATACCAACTTGCTATCTATTAACATAAAAAATTTGGCGTATAGGACACTATTGCGATTAGTGCAGAGAAAAAATCCCTTTCGTACGAATTGTAGTACAACTAATTTCGAGACACTTCTGGGAAGCAACCTATACTCTAAAACCTCAAAATGACGTCGAAAAGTTCATGTCCGCCTAAACTTGCTATCTGGACCACTGTGCAGTGTCCGTCTCTAGTTCTAGCAAATGCTATGAACGAATAGATCAACTGTAATAGATTAAAAGTGGAAAGATAGAAGCAAGTGAAAGATACAAATACAAAATACGAGGAACGGGAAGGGCCTAGGATTGAACCCATGATCTTCTGCTTATGAAGCAGAGGCGGTAGCCATTAGACCACCAACCCCGTCACTACTCTTAGATCAGACATCAAGAAGTAGAAAAAGGAGGTGTAGAGAGCAGAAGCTGTTGAAATCAAATTAGCGAAGACTAAAAGTGCTCTGGCGACGGTGATACTGCAGCAAGAAAAAACCGGAACATCCACCGGAAAAAGGAACAGAGTAAAAGGGAAGTCAGTTGGAGCCACACCCGGTTTCATTCCAAAAAGAACTCGATCGTCGCCAGGTGACGAAAGATTGGCAGCATCCAAGAAACAAAAGAGCGCAGATGTAAAACCGACGGACGAAGCAACCGGCGGTGAAAATAGTGACACCCCTTGGCGGATGGTTCAAATCAGGAAAGACAGGAGAAGGATGGATAGCGCGAGAAAGCAAAAGCCCATCAGGAAAAAAGGAAAAGGTGAAGCGGTCGTCGTAAAAGCAATCAAAGCCACATACGCCGTCTTGCGGCCCATAAGACCCACAACTCAAGGGGTTTGGTGCTGACATGTGCTGACGTGCAAAAAGTCAGACGCACTTAAGCAGGGGATCATCGAGTTGAAAAAGGACTGGGTGAACAGAAGCTTAGCTTATAAAGAGCCTACAGAGAGCGTAATGGGCAAGAAGGTGAAAGTGGCAGCCACGAGTCCTCCACTGATTTGGACGAAATTACCTCTGAAGATGAGATAAGGGCCGCTGTGAGAGAATTTGATGGCTTCCAGTAGACGCAGCCAGCAAAGCGCTGAAAACCGACAAAATCAAGGTCGAATATTCGGTATGCCTACTAAACGGCTCTCAGCGACCTGATGGGTGCTACAGGTGCCTAGAATATGACCATCTGGCCCTGTTCTGCAAAGGTGTCGAAATAAGTAAGCTGTGTAGATGGTTAGGAAGGCCACAGAGCACAAGACTGTACCAAATCACAAAAATGTCTGATTTGTGCAGACAAAAAACGTAACAAGCCTAAATGCCCGGCCTCTAACCAGAGAATCATTAAACCAAAGTGCAGGTAACCCAACTAAACCTCAACCAATGCGACACAGCACAACAATTGCTGTGGCAATACGTAACGGAATCGAAGTGTGATGTAGCTCCCTGACTGAGCCGTATCGCATACCACATGGAGACGGTAACTGGATCGCCGTTAAAGCAAAGACAGCTGCAATATGGACGATGGGGAAATATCCTATCCAAGAAGTTGTGTTCCAGGCTTCGTGATCGCCAAAATGAATGAAGTACTAGTGTGTAGCTGCTACGCACCACTTCGATGGAAAACAGTTCAATCAGATGGTGGATGAACTAACTGCTGTTCGGAAATCACTTGTAATCGCCGGCGACTTCAATGCATTGGGCGGTAGAGTGGGGCAGTCGTCTTACCAACCCACGAAGTCATAGTCTGCTCGAAGCCCTGGCAAAGCTGAATGAAGACTTAGCAAACGATGGAATCACTAGTACGTACCAAAGAGATGGACGAGAATCGATAATCGATATCACCTTTTGTTGCCTAGTGCTATCGGGAAGTACGAACTGCAGAGTCTGCGACGGATATACCCACAGCGATCACCAAGAGGTCCGGTATACAATCGGTGAACGGACACAGAATACCCAAAGCGAAAGGCAACTAGATAGAGCACTCAGAAGAGAAGATCCGATACTGAATTTGAATTCGGAGGTTTTATTTTTTATCGGAAAGAGTTTCCATAAAGAACTTCGATAGAAAAGCAAAATGTGAAAGTTTCCCCAAGTAACCACTAGCCTGCTAATTCGCCTATTTGGCCATATAGGGCTATTGTACGGCTAATATATGGCATGTCAGCTGTATTATAGTACTAGATTGGCACGTAGGGCGAATTAAAGTGCTACCGTTTTCTCAATGCGTACTTCTTGCTTGCTAGATACACTCGGGAAGCTACTGGAGAGGATCATCCTTAATAAGCTGACGGTGCTGCTTAATATCAATCATATCAGCTGATGGCTGATGGTCTAAAACTATCAATATCACTTGCGAGCTATCATTATCCCTTTGATTTGACAACCAACAGCAGTGATGTGACATCGCACTCTAGATCAAAATCACTGCAGAATGAGTGATCACGTGGTCATTATCCATGTTATTAATGTTTTTCAGTGACCAACACATAGTTTTAATCTATCTGCAACACTGCCGAAAATATCGTACTGATAAATTGCCATTTTATCTGCTTAATTTAAAGCTAAACTTAACCCATCAGTGATATCCATAGTCTATCGCTATCAATGCACTGGTGATGGAGTAGACAGCATAATATTGATGTGATATTGTTGTCGAAGAATTCGTGTACTTGGGCTCACTGGTGACCGCCGACAACGACACCAGCAGAGAAATCCAGAGACGCATCGTTGCTGGAAATCGTGCCTACTTTGGACTCCGCAGAACGCTCCGATCGAGCAAAGTTCGCCATCGCACGAAGTTGACCATCTATAAGACGCTGATTAGACCGGTACTCCTCTATGGGCACGAAACATGGACCCTACGTGCAGAGGATCAACGCACCCTTGGTGTTTTCGAACGGAAGGTGTTGCGGACCATCTACGGCGGAGTGCAGATGGAAGACGGAACGTGGAGAAGGCGGATGAACCATGAATTGCACCAGCTGCTGGGAGAACCAACCATTGTCCACCTCGCAAAAATTGGGAGGCTGCGGTGGGCCGGGCATGTCACCAGAATATCGGATACCAACCCGGTGAAAATGGTTCTCGAAAACAATCCGACCGGCACAAGACGACGTGGTGCGCAGCGAGCAAGATGGGTCGATCAAGTTGAGGACGATCTGCGGACCCTTCGCAGAATGCGTGGCTGGCAACGGGCAGCCATGGACCGAGTCGAATGGAGACGTCTCCTACGTACAGCAGAGGCCACCCAGGCCTTAGCCTGACTGGTAAGGTAAGATGATGTGATATGGAATGATCCGATTTGTATCGCAGTCGGCCTGTACAAATCAGCAAATTTTAAGCATTGATAGTGACATCGAGCAACTCTGCTGACGGCGATGCGGTTCGGATTTCGGAGAGGGAAGTCAATGATAGATGCAATCAAAAGCGTGGTGGACACAGCCAATAAAGCAAGAACGATAAAACGATGAGGCAACCGCTTTTGTGCAGTCGTTACGATCGATGTAAAGAACGCATTTAACAGCGCAAGAAGGGAAGCCATTGCTGCAGCGCTGCATACGATGAAGGTTCCTGACTATCTGTGCAGGATTCTTAGAAGTTATTTTGACAATCGGACACTGAGTTACAACATTTGTGAATAAGAGAAGAATATTGGAATCAATGCGGGCTTGCCCAGGGCTCTATTTTGAGTTCGACGCCGTGGAACGCAATGAACGATGGAGTGTTGATCCTGAAGCTATCAAGAGGCGTCGAAATTGTAAGATTTGTACGCGACATAACGTTGGTGGTGGTTGGCGAATCACTGGAAAAAGTGGAGATGCCGTTGTTGAAAACATGGATGCGGGAGAAAAAGTTGACCATAGCTCATTAGAAAACTGATGCTCATCAGCAACTGTAAAACGGTTCAGAATGCTGAAATCACAGTTGAGGAACACGTCATAGCATCAAAACGAGAACTGAAACATCTCGGCGAAATGATCAATGTTCGGCTCAACATTAATAGCCATGTCGATGAAGGCAGCAAAAGCGAATACGGAACTATTCAGGATTATGCCTAACAATTCGGATATAAACAGTAGCAAGAGAAGGTTATTGGTGAGCACGTCATCATCCATCCTTAGGTACGCTGGCCCAGAGGTATCGAGTTCGACTTGGCAGTAAGTTCAGCGTTCAGGCTGATGGCCATTCGGGTATCGAGTGCCTACCGCACCATATCGTCGGAGGCGGTTTGTGTGATAGCCGGCATGATCCCTATCGGCTACGTTTTGGAAAAAAAATATTATGAGTGCTACGAGGCCAGGGGCAATAGAGGAATTCGGAAGACTTTAAGAATCGACACAATGAGGAAGTGGCAGCAGGAGTCCTACGCTACGAATGGAAGGGGACCTATCGTCTTACCCCAAACCTGTCGAAATGGGTGAACAGGACGCTCGGAGAAGTCAGGTTCAACATGACGCAGTTCCTATCAGGCCACAGCTTTTTTAAAAAGTTCCTGCATAGGTTCGAGCACTTTGGATCGCCGCTCTGTCCAGAGTGCGGTGATGTAGAAGAAACGTCTGAACACGTAATTTTCGAGTAGCCCAGTACGTAATACTGCAAGGTGGTGCAGGAGGGAAAGTCAGGTGAAAGCGATCCTAGGAGTGTTTTAGTGGCACACAAGTGAATCCCACACAGCGCCAAATTAATCTGAACACCGGCATGTGAATGAACAATACACACAACAGGTCAGTCTTTAGAAGATTTTTAAGTTCCTAGACGCACAAAAAACAACTTAATGGACAATCGACCTCTTCCCCTTTTAAAATTAGTAACTATCAATCAATTGCTTCATTCTACTTACTTTTCCTCCTCAGTTTTGGTCCGAAGCTGCACCTGCAGATCCTCAATTCTCGACTCCAGGGCGGAGATCTTCACCAGCGCTCCGGGCAGCTCCTTGGCGTCGCGTTCGTACTCCTGCGTCAGCTTTCGCAGGTCGGATATCTCCCGCTGCTTAAGATCCAGCACGCATCGCAGGCTGTTCACCTCATCCTGCAGCACCTGCGCCTGGCTCAGATTTCCCGACGACCGGTTCGTCTGCAGCGGAGCTCCCGTAAACGAGTGATCCGATGTGAACGATCCGCCAAGGGAGGTACGCTGCGGTGGTTCGTGATCCTCGTTTGGCGGCGATGGTTCCAGCGAGCTTCGGCTGTGCCGTAGCACGGTACACTCATCCTGTGTGAGGCTGATCTTCTCCTCTAGTTCTAGCTCCCGAGCCTCCGCTGCTCGGCGCATTTCCTCCATCTGCCGGTTTAGCTGCTTGAGCTGTTCGGAAAGGTCACGTTCGCGCATTGCTGCCGCTTGGAGCCGTTCGCTAAACTCCAACTCGCTGGAGTGCACTTTCTCGCGGAGCTCATTCTCGGTACAGGTGAGGGCGTTTATTCGCTGAAGCAAGTCCTGTTCCCGGGCTTGCGACAGTTTGAGCTCGGCTTCCCGTTCGGCCAGACGGGATTCGTACAGTTCTGTCGTAGATAGTAGCTTGTCGTTCGCTTCAAGTTCCTTTCGAAGCGCTTCTGCTTCCAGGGCGGTAATCCGATCCGCGGCCGAGCGTTGATGCTCTTCTAGACAGGCTTCCACTGTAATGGGATCGTATGGTTAACTATGGGTACTACATGACTCGATGATGTAACATACCTTTATTAATTTCACATCGGTGCAGTTCCTGAAGTTCTGCCTCCCGTTCGGTGTTCTCCAGCAGCTGCTGCTTGAGCGACTGGCACGTGCTGCGCTCCTCATCGAGCATTGATTTGGTCTCTAGCAGGTCATGGGTGGTCTTCTGATGGGACTTTTTGACAGTGGGACAGGAAAAGGCATCCAGCTGTAATGATAACCAACGAGAGAACGAAAACTGATTAGATCCACAATCCAAGCCAAGGTGGGGATGCTTCTCAAACCAAGAGGAAGTGAAATCTTTGGAACATATTGTGAAGGCACGCGCCCTGTTCCGAGGACAAACTACGAATAAAACGAAACCATACAGATTTCCAATAAAACAAAAATGAGATCAATCTTTGAGAGATCGATGCGCGATCTGGGGCTACACAGAAGATCCAGATGATGCGTGATGGCGGCAACCATTCGAGAAGGGCAGATAAAATAAAACACGGGCAATCAATTCCGTTCCGTGTGAGTGATCCGTGCCGGCAACGACAAAGTCGTTTTCGGTTTCCAGCCTCCGTGTGCAATAGGTAGACGAACTTCACATCGTGCTCACCAGTTATGAAGGATGAAAATTGAGATCTTCTTCTAGATCGATCGGGCATTGGAGAATAATATGGAAATGTGCAGTTTGTGTTTTTTTGTCTGTTCTGCTTGTCGGTTGACTACCTGAGTTAGATTCAAACGACAAGTTCTGTCTTCGCTTATCCTGCCTGGTTCTTTACAGGTGAACCTACTTAAAGCTAGCTGCCTGTTGATTAGACTAATCCTTAATAGAAATGCCTTCTACCTTCATGAGATTAAATAACTTTGCACTACAATTTTTTGCAAATATCCCAAATATTGCGCCGAAGAAGGCTAGTTTGCCTTTAAATTTAATATCACTTACTTATCATAATATGATTGCTATTGTAGAAGGGGTAATATGCATCATCAAACGCATCTGGTCGTTTGAGAACGTCGCGACCCATTGGAAGCCCACACAATAGAAACCTCAAGCAGCACAGTTGCTGGCTAGTGTAGTGTGCTATTTCAATACCTAAAAAATAATGCGCTCTCGGGCTAGGCAATGGATATAAATAGAAAGCGTTGTGTTTTGATGGGCATCTAATTCTTCCGAAAGAGGTGCACTTTGCGAAAAACGACCACGTGATTATTGAGCTGAAATCGAATTCAGGTTAACTTCTGCGTCCATGAGTCTCATGGCGTAGGGGTAACGCGCCCTAACTAAAGATCAGGGAGTCGTGAGTTCGATTCTCACTGAGAAGGTGTGTAACTTTTTCGCAAAACTTCACATCAATTTGTCCATTTAATCCAATTGCAAAGTATATGTAATGTTTAGCTTTTCGGTAGTTGTTATCACTATTCAGTTTAGAGTTGCAAAATCCATGGGCGGCCATCTTAAAAAAAAAAAATCATGTCACATAAGAATGCATTGTTTTTTGAAACCAATCATCTTGCATACAAGTTTATCGGTTTGTATGCTGATTTATTCGCTTAATTTTCTACACATATGTATGGAGATTTTATTTGTAAAGATCTTTGAACATTTAGTCGATTTTTTGCGTAAATTGCGGATCTTGTTCAACTCATAATGATACCCATGATGGATTGTATACAGGATTTTTATTGGTGTTTTTCTTGTCAGATTTTATTGCAAATTCAGGGTGGATTTCAACATGTTGAAATTATGGTCTGGTCAAGATTCTTTTCAGATACAAATTTTCTGGATTTCGTGTTCGCCACACAACATAACTTAGTCAATGGGCAAAAGAAGGTTTCAGTTGAAAACTGTCAAGGTTTTTGTTTATTGAAAACTATGTTGAGAGGCAGTATTTGACTTAGTTGGGAAATAATGCCAGAAAGAGGGAAAAAAGTAGCTGATTTCTGAAAGGCTCTCTTTGGATTGCTGTTAATTGCACATTCTAAAACAGTTCTTAAAATAAAACTAAAAAAGTGGGGTTCTAAAATGTATTAATGCAATATTGTTTTTATTTAATTACACATAAGAGCACGTTCTTGCCACTACATTAGCAATTTTTCCCGCTCAAATAACGGCTATATCATAATTGAAATTTCATTTGAAAAACAGGTACAAATATGAACCTTGACACTTTGGATTATGTTTGACACTGGAGTTCTTACTATCTGACATTTCGGAAGGGACACGAAAAACAAAATACACCCAAATTTGAGTTTAAACCAAGAGGTGTGACAAAATCTCAAAAACCGTAAAATAATATTTACGGACTTACATCAACGAAAAACATTTAAAAACTGAGTAAACATGTGGTTCTGGCCTAAACTTAAGCGTTTGGTACTAGAATTGGGACATGGTTTTAGAACCCTATTGTTAAAGAAATTCCTGCGATTCCCACCACAGCCATTGAACATTTTCATCAGGAATATTTCTCGGCTTCGAAGCATGCTTGTCCGTTGTTTAGTGTTAAGTTGTGTGGACTTCGTGGCCGTGCGGTTAGTGTAACCAAGCATTTAGCCGCATCGAATCAAGGAGTGTGGGTTCGATTCCCGCTTGAGTCCGGCAAACTTTTCGTCAGGAACATATTTCGACTGTGCCACTGGGCGTTGCATGCTAGTCCGTTGTCTAGTGTGGTGCTGCTTCCTTCAAAGGACAAATCGTCCACTGGAAGCATTAATGTGTCGGTCTCTTTTTAAGGTACAGTCTGTTCAGCTTAATGGCTGAAGATGGTCTTCGTGATTTTTAATCTATGATATAAGAGAAATCTTGTAGAAATTCATTAAAAATGGGACAAAATGTGAAGGAATCTCATAAACCATGTTTGGAGTGTGAATTTTTTTTCTCTGCATTCTAAGTCCATTAGTTAAGAGCTGTCATTTTTGTAAACGTCAACTGAGAGCAGTATAAAGCGTGTACTGATCCGATTTTGTCAGCTTTTTGTTTGCGCGGATTTTGTTGTTGTCACCGTTCTATAGTCGAGTTGCCTCCATTTTATTAATCCAGCTTAAAAACTCTTAATTAGGGTAGAAGCATCGGTTTTAGCCATACGCCAGCGTAGGCATAGTGGATTACACTGTTTTACATCACCAATATGCAGGTAACCTTTTGTGTTCACATGAAGCAGCTACATTAATTCACTCGTCATAAAGGTTGACAATAGAACTACAATAGCTTTGAATCCCTGAAGAAGATTCAATATGGATCGAAACGTTAAAAAAAGGTCAAAAACTAGTTTTTGATCCCGAAAATCCGCGTGAAGCGCCAAAAATTTCTCGTAAAACGTTGCAATTTTTAAAAATCACTTATGACATTAACAGGGCTGGTAGCGGCTAGACAGCAAAATGATAATGATTTTAGGGACTATACTTATCAGAAAAGTACGCCCTAAATCGAAAATACATTAATTCTGGTAATGAATAGAAATCTACCATATTATGTGAAACTTAAAAAGTGGTATTCTGCATTGTAATCTGAAATATGTCCTAACCGTTTCATTCCCATGGTAGCTCCAGAGACCCATTGGTTTTCAACGATCTTGAGGCAAACCGAGTCAGATTAAATTTCTATTATAGTTACTAGAATGTGATTCCATATTCATATTAATCAGATCAGAATCCAATAGTCAAATTATTGTTTTAAAAGTAAAACGATTGATAAACAATAAATTCACTATTGAAAACAATTTTTTGATGCACTTTGGCAGTGGAGTTTTTTGAAAGCTGTTGAGCCCTTTTTTTGCTAAAATATGCGTCGTATTAGACAAATTAAACATCGAATTGCCCAAGTAGCTCTGCACTAGGGCTGTTCAAAATTGAAAATTCAATCTCCCATATCTTTCTTACCATAAAAATAGTGTTCTGTGAAATTTTCAGCATTCTAGGTAGTTATTAAAAGGTGTCCCAAAGACGATGTAGGTTTATATGGAAATTACTATGTAGAAATTTTGAAAAATGTTTCAAACACGTTAGTACTGGAATGTAAGTATAAATTTATCATCACATAGTAAGAACTCATTTTTCACAAAGTAGCTGAAGAGAGCAATTGAATTCGACGGATAGGAGAATAGATATTCACCACCTAGAAAGCTGTAAGTTTGACAGAACACTATATTCATGGTAAGCATAGTACGAAATATATGAGAGATTGGATTTTCAAACATTTTATAATGTCTGAATCGCCCTACTCTGCACCCCATTGTTTGTTCAAGCACTTCTTATAAAATTGCTTTATTCGTAGAGAAATAGTCGATCGAAGCCGTGGGAAAGACAGGGTTAACAGTTATCCGTCCAAGATACGACTTGATTGCTCAACTGTAGAATTTTATTTATCATAATATCATGTATGGAGCGTCATTGCATGTTGGTATTATATCTATAATTTCATATTTCGAATGTCAGGTGGAAGAAAAAATCTGGAAAATCAAGTCGATGTACTCCGGAATTGAAGTGTTTATAAAATTAATTCAACATATTTCATATGTTGTCTTTTGGTATTTCTGGATTTATTCGTGGAGGAGGAAAAAGGGTAAATTTTTCAACAAAAACGCGGATTTCCCGAGGATCTTATTCCGATGCTTTTAGATCAATGGGCAGAATATAAAACAAAGAAAGAATACTTGGAACGAATTCTTATAAAAAATAATGAACAAATTTTCTACTGAGTTTTAGGCGAGATCCTTGAGTAAGATTGTTTGGAACTCCAGTGCAATTTCTAAATTATTTTCTAAAAAATTGTGTTGATACTTCTTTAGAAGGTAGTTCAGAGATTCCTCCTAGTTATCCGCCGACAAAAAACTCTAAAAATTTACACAGCAATTCCGTTATACAGATCTGAAGGAAATACGTCATGGGTTTCAGCCAAACTATTAAACTATCTCACCCACAAAATTCTGTCCAAAACTGCTTTTCAAATTTTACCTGAGTTTTCACCACAATTCTGCCACAAATTTTTGCGTGACATTTGGCAGAATAATCGCCAGGTATCCCTCTTTCTCCTAAATTATAGATGTCATGATTTAAAAAGTTTGTCTTTTGGATAACATAAAAAAATTTACATCTTGCTGTTTTAGTCGAAGAAGACTATGATAACTTTATCTTCATATCACGGAAATAGTTACTTTAGTGACCAGTTTTGTAAGAATAGTAACTGTAGTGACTTTTTGATGAAAATATGGACTTTTCAGTGGCCAGGTTGAAAATAGTGACCAAGCCACTAAAAAATGACTCGCTACCAGCACTGCTTGGAACAATTTCATTGTATGGTTACAAAAACTGTCATGTCAATCATTCAATAATTTTCACCCTGCAGATATAGATCCTTTGGCAGTCACAAAAGGATAACTGCAGAACTGCTACCGAATTAGCCGAACGTAAGCCACGTTTCTTCATGTGTTCGGTATGAGTGCTTCTCAGGCACGAAAATGACTCAACTTTCTCATTGCTCCAGTTTACAATAATTGATCCATGCTGTGCATGATACCTGCCATTTTATCACAGATTCGTAGTGTTGTTCTTACCCATAGACTTCACTAGAGATTTTTGTCTGATCCTTTTCCTTCCAGATAGGTTGAAGAAACAATTTATGAAATACATAGCTTAAGAAATTTGAACAAGATTTCCATTTCTATTAAAAGTTGAGTGCAGGATTCAAACCAGTGAATGGTAGTAAGTTATGCAATTATCTAAGTCAAAGCTATTCGACTAAGAGGCAAAGTTTTGAGATGCAAATGATAATCAGCTACATTGCGTTCTACAGACCTTGCTATCCAGAGTAACCATGAGTTCGAAAATGAAACTCGTTACATTTCCAGTCAATCAGAGAAACTTGTGCTCGAGAAATTGCGAGACAATATAATTGGTATAAGCTTATGATGCAGTGCACTTCATGGTTCAAGTAAAATGTTAAGTAGATTTCTGAATAAGGATTTTAAGTATACAACGATAATTTGCAGTTTTATAATAATCAATCATTGACTTACAGCTTCATGCAGTACATTATTTTAAAAATCTAGAATTTTTTATCATACTTTCAGTACTGGATTAATAATCGGTTCCTAGAAACTAGGAGCGTAGATAACTATTATTTAAATTTTCATTTCAATAAATGTAAACCTAGCATTGTAGTAACACTTCTAGTCGTTTCTGACATAGTAAAGAATACATTAATTTATAATTCCAATATCACGTCATGGATATCCTGAGCATATGTTATTACGCCCCTTGGAGCTCGGGTTCAATCAATCACAGTCTATTTAATTAAGCAATTTGCAATTTGATTTGATAAAGTTGTATCGTAGAAGCAGAACGAGGAATTTGAACTCTAATTCTGATTTGATTTGAAAAAAAGCACATTTCTCACCCTTTGCAGGTCGTAGATATTCATATCCATAAGGTTGAACATTTTCTGTTGAATCACTGATCCGATGCCGCTCAGAATTCCTGTCATACTTTGTTACATTGCACTTTTCACTTAGGTTTGAAAAAAAAATCACATATCCAGTTTCAAATGAAACGCGTTTTACCACAGGAAAGATTCAAACTGACTGACACTGTCGTACCGGTAAGGTACTTTCCCAGTCTCATTTGTCAGCTGAGCTGGGACCCACCACCTTCGTCTTGTTAGTGGTAGTTGTCCAAAGGGATCACTTCGCAAAGGTAGTTGTGGGGTGCATGTGCTGAATACTAACGCAGATTTCCAGAGATCCCGAACCATTTATGATCGAAGCTCAGGCAAAATTGAAAGTGACTACAACCTGGTGTAACGTGGGACCACGCTTCGGTTACCGGTCAGGTACACCGAATCCCGACCGGAATCACATAACAAGATTGTAACATATTTCTATCAACAGCAGTTGAAAACAACGACAGTTAATATAATTTTCCTATCAAGATGGGTTCGTTCTTAATTCTTAATTCTCTTAAAAAAAAGTTACCCAAAAAGGCCGACATCTGCGTAGAATTTTCACAAACGCTAAAAACTTAGATTTTTCTTGCTAATATATGCTCAATTTTCATGTCAGGTTGAGATGCCTCATATTGCGAAGCATCTTCCTGTGTCATATACTTTGCAAAAAAGGTAAAAGAAATCACTTAAGAAGCAGTTTTCCAGAATGTGTTTAAATTACAAACATGATGTGTTGGTCCAGTGAATCAATTGTCAGCCAACACGTAGCAACAAAGACATTCTCCTATCCTATTCTTGTTGCGACAATCTTATTCTGCAACAAAAGTTTATCACAACTTGAACAGAATATGACAATGATTGTTCACACGGGCGCAACGACTATTTAGGCTTAGCATTGCAATTTTCGAGAACTTTCTCCGACTTAGTGAATAATGCCACATTTACGAATTACAACCATAAAACTAATTTGTGTATGAAATGACTGATCAATTACGAGTTGGAAAGGTTGCAACAATGTTGCTGTTACAATATTGTTTCTTCCGTCTGGTCGGGGTTGAAGTAAATTTCCATAGGTAAATTGTTACCGGGATAAAGTACAAAGCAATCAAAGCTGCATTTCATGCCTATGCGGGGATATAATCGGACACCAGGTAAAATCGTTTCGATTTGAATATTGGACACGTATTAGTATTTGTGTGCGGGACACATCTGGACAGGTACCGGCAAGCTTTTATGGTCGTCGGAGCAAGAAAGAAATGCCATGCCGCAAAATTTATTACCCCTCCGCCTAAGCGCCAGCCCGCCGGTTACACCGCTGGAAGAGGTCATTTCGTTGTATCAATCTAGTTCATGGTTGATAGAATCTCGTCCCTAATTGTTCCTCTATTTGATTTGGATATTTTTAAGGGAGTGGTATCAAAACTAAATATGTGTTTGTGATAGGCGTTTTACATGAAAACTTCGAATTTAAAAACATTTTTGTACTGTAATATTTATTTCATACAGAAATCACTCAATTTTTTTTGTGAGGATACATAATAATAAGCGAATATCAAGCTATTGAACACGAAACTAGTAGTGAGGTGAAACAGCTTGAAATCTAGTAATCTAGTATACCAAAACTTTGGCACAAATCTCGTTAAGAAAAAACAACATTTATATTTTAATTTTGTACACTACCAATAAGAAAGTTTAAAATGAGAAGTTTGATTTGATTGGTTTACTGATATTTAGTGCCTTTGGAGAAGAATGCTTTTGCTATTATTCAAAATCGTGATCAAGATATAAAATATAAATATGTGGAAAGTATTTCGTAATATCAAACATTAATACATTACATTGGAGCTTAATCTCATGGAATCCATCTTTTACTTCAAATTTCGAATGATGTTTTGCTGACGTAACTAACGTGTTTTATTTTGTTTTATAATTATATACTTTTCCGGCAAACTCTTGCCAGTTGATGTAATAGAGGATCCAAAATCAATGTTAACAAAACTGTCAAGAACACCCATTTCTGATAAGAAGATTAATTAACGCAACATTTCTAAGAACTTCACATTCATTTTGGGTGTTTTAGCATTTCAGACATCGATTATGATGTAATACCTACAGAAATATAACGAGATTTCTACCAAAAAATAACACTCACAAACCAATCACCGATAGCAAAGCTAGCAAAAGGACTCGCCATCGATTGACTTTTATTGTTAGCTGGGAATGATGGGAGATACCCCATTCGATTGCACCGATTCGACAGAAAGGAGGTTTGTTATGTATGCTAAGGTTCAACCCTTTCCTACCCCCTTGTTAATAACGGCCGGTGAGGACGGTGGCAGAACAGAAAATGTGGATAAATATACGACAGGTTTGATGGAATGGAAGAAATAAAAATCGAAAAGAAGAAGGAGTGCATCTACCTGGTGAACTAGAAACGTGGTGGAATCGATTATTTTCTAATTATGGAAAAAAAAATTGGGAAGCGACACACTCGTAAGCAATGTGTGGTTTTACATTTTCAACACTCAGAGGTAAAGAACAAATCTTGTGTCTCCAGCAAATTTGAAAGTTTCACCAGGAGTTCTATCAGAAATTCCAAAAGGGATTTTTTTAGCGGTTCCGGGAATTGTTATCCGACAACTCCCAAAGAGATTTCTTCAGAGATTCTCCCAATGCTTCCTTAAGGAATTCCACCAAAAAATCCTCCAAAAATTATTCGAAAATTCCTCCAGCTTAACTTCAGGAATTCCCAACCAGACTCTTTTAGGATTCTTTTCCTGCGATTCCACCAGATATTTCTCTAAAAATTCATAAAAAGACTGCTCAAGGAATCCCTCCCAAGAAATTACCACAGGGAATCCATAAAAAAAATCTACCATGAATTCCTCCTATCAAAAATTTTCCAAAAATCCTGGAGAATCATCTAGGCGAGTTCCAGATGAAATCTATGGAGGAACCTCTGGTGGAATCCTAAGAGAAATCCTTTAAGGATTTATGGAGGGAATTTTAGTTGGAATACTTAGAGAAAATCCTAGCGGAATTTTCGAAGGCATTCCTGGTGGAATTACGAAAGGAATTCATAGAGGAATCCCTAAATTCAATCCATTTTGAATTTGATAGTCACTGGACGATAAACTGGTGGATTCCCTAATTACTGGTAAAATCTAATTGAGTAATTTCTGATAACACCTACGCTGCCGTTATACGCATAATTGTCCCATGTTTCAAAATATGCTATCGAGAAAAATGCGTTTAAAGATTTTAATACATTTAGGCCTCGTATTGACCACAAGTGTAGTTAATTAAATTAAAATCTTTACAATAGTATAAAGAACACCGTGTTCATTAAAGTCAAGAGTTTGTATTATGGGAATAAAGTAAAATAAGCTACGAAATTCAAAGTGGGACTGTTATGCCCAGAAATACGGGTTTTTTGGTGAATTTTTACGCATAACAGTCCCATTGATAGTAGTGACCAATTATGTGCTAAGCATACTGCTGTAGATGACCGTTCTTACGTATAGTTTGTACCGCATGTAGAGGTATTTCATCCTCAAGACTATGTTAAGGCACCTAATGAAGGCTCAAGTGACATGTGCCAAACGGGGCCACGTATGGGGAAGTAAAGAAATACAATTTTATACATGGGGATAGAAAGCAAAGTTTTCTGTATGTGTGATAATGAGAAAATGTATGAGTAAATGGAAGTAAGATTGGATGAGTCAGTTAGAGAGTTTATAAAATGTAATAGATTCCTATACCGACTCTTCCAGCTGCAGGCTTGACAGAAACTCAACTGCGAATTCAAGGTTATCCTGGGGAGTGAATATTTAACTAAAAATTGACGACACAAAACTTCACACGGTTTGACATTTCTTTGAACTTGGTTTGCAAAATCATGATATTCGATGCATCGCAAATTAAGTTTTAGAACCGCCAACATATTTGCCACTTGCACCGAAGAACCAGTTATCCGGAATAACCCAGTATGTGGCCTCTTGAACTATTCTTCTTTTGACTTGATTTGCAAATTCATGAAGTTTGATATGTTGCAAGATAGGTTTCAGAACCAAAACAACCTGGCATGTTATCAAGTCATCCAAGAACGTTTGAATTACCATTCTTTAGCCTTGATTTGGGAATTTATGAAGTTTAATGTTGCCAGCTTGGTTCCAGAACTGACAGTTTAGTGGCCATTTCATCCAGGGAATCGGGAATTCGGAACAATCCAACGTGTGGTCAAGTCATTCAAGTCATTCATGAAAATTGATATGTCGCAAGCCAGGTTTCAGATTCGCCAATATGATGGCCACTTTTACCAGTGAACCGGTATTCGAAACAACCCAGCATGTGGCCAAGTCATCCAAAAACGGTCGAACTATATTTATTTAGACTTGGTGTGCTAAATCATGAAGTTGATTTGTCGCAAGCCATGGACTCGAAATTAAAGTGATTACTAATTCTTCAAGTGGAATTTCTTCAGTACTCCCCGTGATGAATCCAAAATTACGGTAAATTTCTAATCGATGGTAGCGGTTCCAAAAACTAAAAGAATTTTGTGATCGCCCCTGAAAATTCAACTTAAATTCAATGAAAAACGGGTGGGAAATAATATTTTGATATTGAAAATTTCAATCAATTTTGACGCCAGGCTCGCATCCCGATAATTCACATAAAACAGGTTGTGTTCCACATTGGATGTAAAGCCAACGTAAGAAGATGTTCAAAACGATTTTCTCCAACACCAGCTGATTAAAAACTGACTACTGAATATTTTGTTCGAGATCAACGCAGCGACTTGTATAGTGTGACAGTTATGCGTAGAAATACAGTAGTGGGACAGTTATGCGTGGAAATTCAACAATGGGACAAAATGACTTGGCTTGCTTTTCATTGAATTTCCGAACAAAGTTATTTTTTGGTTAATGTTTTCTAAAACCATACGTAGAAATAAACTATTCGATGACAAAAAGTCAAAATGCATAAAAATGAACATGGGACAATTATGCGTATAACGACAGTACGAATCTCTGGAGAAATTCCTTTTAAAATCCCTTGATGAATTCCAGGATTAAGTCCTTGAAAAGTTTCGAGAGGAATATCTTGATTAATTCCGCAAGGAATCCCTTGAAAATTATCGGTGGTGAAATCCTTATAAAATTTTTTTGGTAAAATCTCTGGAGGAGTTCTCGATATCCCTCGGGAACTATTTGAGATAATCCGGAAGAAATGCTGAGAGGGATCCCTTAAAAAATTCCGAGATTAATTCCTTGCGGAATTTCGGGACGCATTGTTTTATTGATTCCGGGAGAAATTTCATGAGGAATACCGGAAGGATTCCCTTGAAGAATTCCTGGAGGAATCTCTTGAAGAGTTCCCTAGAGAAGAACTCCTGATGTAATCCGCAGAAGATCTTTTGATATAATCCCAGGTGATATCTTTTGATGTATTCTTTAGAAGAGCTCCTGATGGAATCCATATAAGAACTCCTATTGAAATTTTCGGAGGAATTCCTGATAAGATTCTGATGGAATCTCAGAAGGAACATCTGATGAAATCTCTAAAAGAAATAATATCTGGAAAAAATCAAGTGGAACCTCAGAAGAAACTTCTAATGGAATCTCAAGAAGTAATTACATCACTCCTGATGTAATCCTTATATGAACTCCTGATGAAATCCCTGGAGGGATTCCTGTTAAGATTCCTGATAAGATTCCTGAAAGAACTCTTGATGGAATCGTTGGAGGAATACCCAATTATATTCTTGAGGGAATTCCTGATGGAATCATTGGAGGAACTCCTTATGTAATCCCTAGAAATCACCTGAAGAAATCCCTAGAGGAATTTCTGATGGAATCCTCTGAGGGAATTCCTGGTGGAATCTTTGTGAATCTTCTGATGAAAATGCTAGAGAAACTCCTGATGGAATTCCTAGAGAAGTTCTAGGTGGATTCCCTGAAGAGACTTCTGATAATATTCCTGGAGATATTTTAGATGAAATCTCTGAAGGAACTCCTAATGGAATTCCTGGAGGAACTTCTGGTAAAATCCTCAGAAGAACTCATGATGGAATTCCTAGAGATACTTCCGATGGAATCCCGAGAAGAATTTCCGATTTTGATGAAGTTCGTGGGGGAATCTCTGAAGCAATAATGACTCCCATTTATTTTTTGCAGTTTTGATTATGAACTAAAAAACGATCCTAAAAATTCAACTACCAACAAAAACTCCTTTTAAGGTGTTCGAACTCTCTGAGCAGAATCTCAACAAAGAGAATCCTAATTGCTTTTATTTGTCAAATACGCGTATTTCGACTACCATTGGTAGCCTTCTTCAGTGTAGGTTACTCGCATACAAAAAAAAAAAATCAAGTCAGAGCAATACAAGCGTTTACTATCACTGAATACGGTCATACATCGAGTGAGCTAGCTGTTAAAATGGGACCTTCCTTAGCCGAGTGGTTAGAGTTCGCGGCTACGAGGCAAAGCCATGCTGAAGGTGTCTGGGTTCGATTCCCGGTCGGTCCAGGATCTTTTCGTAATGGAAATTTCCTTGACTTCCCTGGGCATTGTGTATCATCGTACTTGCCACATGATATACGAATGTGAATATGACAACTTAGGCAAAGAAAGCTCTCAGTTAATAACTGTGGAAGTGCTCATAAGCAATACTAAGCTGAGTAGCCAGCTCTGTCCCAGTGAGGACGTCAATGCCAAGAAGAAGAAGAAGCTGTTTAAATGAAATGTAAACCAATAATAAATTCTTCGAGCAATTCTACTTACCTTCAAATTGTTTCCGAAGTTCCTGCAGAAATTTGTCTAGGAATTTCTTCATCAATTATCCCAGCAATTTTATATGGATTCTGTCAGCGGCCACCATTCGTGGCATTCGTGGGATGCTCTGGGAACTATTCCAAAAAAATCGTGTATAAATTCGTTTTAAAACACGAAAAACAATCCTCTCGGAATATCTCCAACAATTTCATAATGAATTTCTGCAGGAGTTTATTCAAAGATCTATCCAAGAAGGGCTTCTTCGAGTGATTTCCCAAGAAATCCGTGAAATATTTGTCCAGAGATTTTTCCATGGATTTTTGTTACCACAAAAATTTATTCATTGATTTCTCCAAAAGCTGATCAAGTTCTCCGAATTCCCCAAAGGATTCTCCCAGAATATCGCAAATAATGATACCAGGTATTCATTCAGCAACTTTTCTATAGAAAATCATTCAAAGGTTATTACTTCGTTTTTAATAGAGTTGTCTAACGATTTCTTCATGTTTTTTTAACAATGAAAAAATGTTGGGAAATTTATTCTAATATTCATCCAGGAAATTTCAAAATGATTTGTTTTAAGTTTTTAACTAATAATTCCTGCATGCATTCCTCATAGTAAAACTCTTGAACTTTCATAATTGCCTCAATTATAATTGTTTCCAGGACTATTTTAAGCAATTAATCCAGAGAATCCATCAATATATAGATCGAAATTGACAACAATTCAACAATGCTCATAGGCTGCTCAACTTTAACATTTGTTGAGATTCCTGAAAAACCTTATATTGCTAGTTCTTGTAAAGTTCCTCCGAGTATTCAAGGATTCCTCAATGTTTGTTTTTTTTCGGAGTACTTCAAATCATTTTAAGGATTACTCCAAATAAATAAAAATAAAAATCGAGTTACTTTACATCGCGAGATATAATTGTAAAAGCAAATTTCAACAGCCAATCATGCACAGTTAAAAATGTTACATCGAATTGCATACTTATTAGACAAATTCCATCCAGAATGAGTCGAAAAAAAATCGAGCTCGATGATCTTCGATTTTGATTAAATTTCACACATGTTTTCAGTATGTAAGAATAAGTGTTTTTCATAGATAAATATATTATTTTGACTCAAGAATAAATTTTGAAAGTAACCTATGATATTTTGCATGCAATTTGTTTGAAAAATTCTAGTTCCGACATTGTTGATTTTAGAGAAAAGTGTTCTATGGGGAAGTTGTAATGAACTGTTATACACTGAAAAAATGTTCTATTTTTTATCATGAAAAATTTAATTTAAATTTCAAATTACTCAAAAACCACATTTTTCATATTATTTAAATTTTCACAATAGAATCTTAATACAAACAGATGTTTGAGACAAAGTGTCATGATGGAAATTTTTTGAATAAAAATAAGTCATTATAGAGAAATATGGCATATACTCTCAAAAACCTATTGTTCTTGATGGAGAGCCGCAAATAACTGATGAAAATGGCCTATTTTATTATTAAAATAATAGATATAATAGATTTTTGTTTAAAATTTGAAATAACTCAAAAATCTATACTTATAGAGAAGTGATCGTGATTATCATTTTGGTTAAAAATAATTTCAAGTTGCTTATTAAAAGTTTCCTTTATCGGCTTTTCCGGCTATTATTTATCTCACGAAGTCGTCGCAGCCCTATGAGATTTCAACTGTGAAAGAACTGCGTAGATCCGTTGACTCGTTCTTAAGCCAAATCGTGACATTGAAACATCATTTCATTTGTATTCATTTGTATATGTTCAATCTTTCAAATGGTACGAAGTTTTACTTTTCTGGTCTGTCTTGATTTTATTCTATACTTTGCATGCACCAACATAGAAACATCAAAAAGCGCAACTAATCTGGCTAATGATGCCACATCTGACAGAAGTCCAAACTTCGAATAGAGAAATAAAAAGAAACGACAATCCCTATGAGAACCCATACCTACAATATTTCTCTCAAATTTAAAGCAAGAGCTACACCGAGTCATGAAGCCATTCACTTACAAACAGTTTAATCTATCTCAAATGCAACCATTCTTTATCCCAGATTTCATCTGTCTGGCTCATAAGTCATCCTTTCATAATCTCTAAAAAGCTTCTGGCGGATAAAGAGCAATTATGTGCATCAACGCTTATCTCTCCTGTGTATAGTGGTCCTCCAATACTTATTCAACTTCAGAACGATTGAAATACTTCGTATCTAGGAAAGAGCTTCTAGAATATATTTCAAATCTGGGAATTATCAAATTAATTCGAGACACATGATCACATATTTCCCCATCTGACACCACAAAACCCAATTCTGTCGGGTGATTCAAAGTACATCTTTATTGCCCTGACTACCCGGGCAATCCCCGGAAAGGATTCAATTTTCTACGCCGAGGACCTCACTGGAGAATCGCAAAAAACACCAGAAAGGATTCGAATGAGTGGCATTCGGAGCATTTGCATATTTAATTGCCCTTGCTCTAATTTGCATACTTTTGCCAACCCACTTTTGACACCTTGTGCCCAATTGGAGAAATCCACCACCAATCGAATCTTGGGCGGAAAACCATCACCTGTGAATTGTTCCTTCGTTGCAGTGGCGTGACAGGAAGTGGTGCACTTGCAATTTAAAGAATGGATTTGCCACGTTAATTGCTTTCTCTATAGTCGAGTTGAAATATTACCCACTGAAGGATCGTATGCAAATGAAAGGATTTAAGTAAGGGTATGCGATACTAGACACGGAATTCCTAGTAAGGGATTGTTCAAATATTACGTAACGCAACAGGGGGAGGGACATAGTGTTACGGTTCATACAAAAATTTAAAAATTTCCATACAAAAGCTGTTACGTGGGGGAGGGAGGGGGTCCAAAAATGGGCAAATTTTGCGTTACGTAATATTTGAATGAACCCTAATGATAATGACAAAACTAAACGGAATATAGAAATGATTCAACTAATCAGCTATGAGTTGAGAATTTTCTGCGCTAAGACTATGAAACACCTCCTGTGGTTGCCATCAACCTCAACCATTAAAAAAGCGAAATTAAATAACGGGATATACTCACATTAAAAACTAAGTATTGTACTAAAACTCCCAGCGCCTCCACGCCCCGGTTGGCATGATTGAGCAAACTAATATCGACTAAATTGTTGTTGCGGTACGAGTCCACATTATTGCGTCCACCAGTGCCATCTCCAGTAGTGCCGCCATTTAGCAGTGTCGTCGTCTCTTTGCTGCCAAGGATCTTCTGTCCAACGACGACTGGCGGCACATCGCCTCCTCCATCTCTTCCCCCAAGAATCAACGGCGAGCTGGTCTTCTCCAGGATAATGGTTCCGTTGCGTTGGATATTGGCAGCATTCTTCAGCGCGGTCCCATTGCTGGTGATGGTGTTATTGTTGTTGTTGTTGCTTTTGGGACAGGAAGGCGTCGTCGTGGTGGTCGTCGTATTTGTGGGTGGCGTCACGGGAGATGGGTGGGATCGGATCAAAGTCTTTGTCTGCGTTTTCGGTGAATTCGCTCCGGGCTGCTGTCTGACATTTGGCGTCGGGCCAACCAAGCGATTATGATCTGGAAAATTGAAATAGAAGAAAAAAAAATGATATTAATAGACGACTTTACCGGATTATAAATATGTGTTTGAAAAGTAAAAATTAAACAGACGGAGCATTTTCATTCACCTGTTTTTCTCGAACGAAAACAAACTCTGACGCACGAAGATGTGAATCAATTTCTGCTAATTTAAATTCTTACGGGCGCTGCAGAAAACACACATTTCCAAATCGATAATATGCACGTTTGGGATAAACAAAAACAAAAAACCAATTGGCATTGGATCTGTATCGAAGCATGTACGAGAAGAGCTGTCTCTGGTAAAATTAGAATCGATTCAATACGTCTTCTCTTGGTGAAATCGAACGCTTCATTCATTTTTTACAAATCAAACGCAAAAAAGCGTGTCTAGGGTTACCATCCGTCCTGATTTAGATTCTATTGAGGTGTCCTGGTTTATTTGTCATATTTCAAGTTTTGTCCTGCTTTTTCTACTTGCCGAACCATGAAATTTTAAAGATAATTCAAATTAAAAAATAGCTTTAATTATATCACTGTCAGAATGAAAGAGATATCTGAAACTTCTATTATCGAAGTTTAGCACAAATGGTAGCAATCATGGGATCAGAAAAATGTTTCCTATCGTCGTATAATATTTTGATGCATCGCAAGAATCCCTCATTTGGATGCCATATTTTTGGAACTCTAGAAAGTATCGAATGAGAAGGCTTGTACTATTGCTGTCATCATAGAATATTCAAGATTGCTGAATTAACAGAAACCACGGCCGAAACTACCAGCGGATGCACGACTGCCCAACATCTCAAACACCACATAGCTTGCAATGAATTTTTGGAGAAATCCTACACAAATGCTTCTCAGAATCAAAAGATGTCTGTAAGATTTCTCTCAGGTTGATTATAAGTGGGACCCTTCATGATTTTCTGGCGCGATCCTTGGCAAAATCGCACAGGATTCTAATGAAAATATAAAGAAAGCTTCTTCATGAAATTAATTACAAGATTTTTGGCAGAATGTCTGTAAACCATGATTCGAGGAACCCGAGCGGAATTTCCTTGCATCTCAATTAAATCTTTGAAAATTAACTTTATGCAAACTCAACAAAATCATACAGTTCTATTCTACATTCTCAATGGATTTTTTAAATATATTTTTTTAGATTATATGAAATATACCTAATTGATTATTTTCTGACGTTCTTAATAATTTTCTAGCAAGATTTTGATTAGACACTAAGTAGATTTCTTTGAAAATCATCGGTTTATTGCTTGTGAGATTGTTGCAGGATTTCTTTAGATATCTAAATGGGTATTTTGAGACCCATGGCAAATTCTCAAAGGATTTCTGTTGCTGGGATCCGGGATGATTTAAAAGCCGCACAGGACGTCATTATAATCACCCTATTCATTTGAAGAAACAAATCTTGAGTACCACTTCATACATCGATGCGGATGAATTCTATATATATAGTGCACTGCCCATAAAAGCATAACTGTCCCATATAAATTTTCGAACCAACACGTTTTTTCATCGCAATATGTAGGTTTAATATATACATTACTATGCATACAAAAATTTACAAACTTTGTTTGAAAATGTTGCGAAAAAATATGAGCTTGGTGCAGTCCCATATTGAAAAATAAAGACATAACAGTCTCTATATGAACTTTCAACCCAGTTAGCAACAGCAAAACGTAAATTGTGTTCAAGTTTATATTTTTTGCTGATCAGTAGAAGCAAAATGAGTTATCTGTTTGGTGGTGCTTAATGAATAAAGCGTGCAGAAATATACTAGAAAATTATGAAAATTTATATGAGAAAACAAACTTCAAACTATGAGCGTTATTTTCTCAATGCTTACTTATTCCATATGGGACAGTTATGCCTTTATGGGCACAACCCATTAAATTTCCAGCTTCATCGGTTCACTAAACCTTGAGATTTGCTTCTGCAAAGTTTTGATGATACTTGTTACAGTGAGACATAAGATATGAAAAACAACACGGTTTCTCGTGCTACCTTAAGCGAGAATTCTTC
Source organism: Aedes aegypti (assembly GCF_002204515.2). Lineage (NCBI taxonomy): Eukaryota > Metazoa > Arthropoda > Insecta > Diptera > Culicidae > Aedes > Aedes aegypti. The sequence goes on from NC_035108.1 coordinate 347,701,773, forward strand.
TGCAGTTTTTGGCAGACTTCAAACAATAACATTGAGAAATTTCTTATCAGAAACCAAGCCAAACTATTGTAAACCTCTGACGATTTTTTGTTGTATGATCCCGACTAGAGGGTTCTAACAGAAAATTAACATGATTATAACACATTTTGATATTTATAACTTATACTGATATAATTTAGTTGTGATTGATTGGCGTCCTGTAAATGATGTAACTCAATTGTAACAAATTATGATAACATTTGACAGTAGGATGACGCTTATTTTCACTTATGAACAAAATTTAATATGAGACTTGATCATATTTGACGTTCGCTTAGTCGCCAAAAACACCACAATGGTTTTCAGTTTTAACACTGGGGTTGTTCCTATCTGACATTTCAGAAGGGACACGGAAAACAAAATACACCCTAAGTTCGAGTTTAAGCCAAGGGGTGTGACAAAATCTAAAAAAATAAAACAATAAAAAATTGTTTTGGACTTAAACTAACGAAAAACATTGAAAAATTGTAAACATGTGTTTTTGGCATAAACTTAAGCGTTTCCCGACTATGGGTAAATAACAAAATTCTATCACCTTATGATATCGTCCCCTTAATGCTACAACTAGATAACTCGAAAATCAAAATTTTGAGATGTGCAACTTTGAAAGTATGACCGTTTAACAAGGTGATGGTTAATCGCAGAGATTATGATTGAAAAATAATCTTTAACTTGTGTATTTTGAATCACACGCTTAAGACCTGTGGATATTTTGCAGTTCTAATTAAGAAAAATGTTTTGACATATTGAAGTCAAAAAATTCGAATTTCGAGTTATCTAGTTGTACCATCAAGGGGACAATATTATGATAAGTATAAAGATTTTATCGAACATAGGTTGATACAATTTTGATGCAGGATGTTGTTAAAATAACTAAAATTATAACAAAACATATATTTTTTTGTTATAATTTCAGTATTGTATAATAAATATAATTAAATGTGTTTTAGATCAATCAAAAACATATCAAAATCAGTAATAATTTCTGATACGAAGTATCAAAATTATAATATTGTGAAATGTACGGGGTAACTCATTTAGTTACGAGTTTTTTGATCAATTATAAGAAAATTCTAATAAGACAATAAACAGAAAAATGTATGTTTTGCTATAAAACAAGCAATTTAATATTGGCATTGTGAAGCAACAAGTTAATTTTTAATCACGCAATTATTCAATCATATGATGATCATAACATTTTGTTAACAAATCCCAGAGATTTTTCTTTTATTCTCCCTAAATGAAAACATAGTAACTCATTTTTATCATAAGTTAGTTAATATTTACAAAAAAATGATATGATTAACAACAATATAGATATACAATTTGTGTAAATGTTGAAATAATAAAGAATATGATTGGCACTAACAATGGGAACAATGCTTTAGGACCCTTTTGAAGCGAATCATTGATGCGACATTATTTAACTTATTAGAACGCTTATAAATGTACATATTTTCAAATAATTTCAATTATTAACTGAGAGCTTTGTATGCCAGTTGACCATTTCTGCATTCATATATCGAGTGGTAGGTACGAAGATACTCTATGCCCTGAGAAGTCGAGATTTTTTTCAACCCGAAAATACCCTCGACCGGTGGGACTCGAACCCACGATCGTCAGCTTGGTCTTGCTGAATAACTGCGTGGTGACCGCTACGGCTATGGTATATATAATTCTATTAAAATCTAGTGGTCCCGGCAAACTTCGTTTTGCCATCAAGTAAGCTGTTGCAAAGCATCATGTAATTCCCCATACAAAATGACGCCTCGTTTTTCCGATTATTCCAGAGACTTTCCTAAACTTTTTTTCTTACACGAACACGTCGTATCCGTTGAACCGTTCTCCACTCCATTTTTATTTATAAAGATAGATAGATTAATCGTAACTCAAGGAGTTAAAACATGACATAATTTTGTTCAAATTTAAACAAAACATGTTACTTTTTTGATAGGACTCAATACAATGAGTTTTATAATTGCCCAACATGATGATCAATTCCTTAACATTACAAGTCCACAAAAATAAAAAAGAATAAAAATAACCGTTGAAATCGCTACTGTATGAAAAATGAACTATATTCGGAATTTGAGACAAACATTTTGTCCATTAATGGAACTTACAAAAAAAGTTGTGAAAATTTAAAAATGTTCTGATTTTGAATCTTCAGGAGATGGTCACCCTAAACGTGTTCATTCATCTTTTCCAGCACCATCATTTAATTGGATACACGGTGTGGTGCGAAAAATTGATATAAACAACTCTTAATGATTAATATGTAGGGTCGGTGTTCTCTTAGTAGACATTCCCCTATAGTCGCACTAGTGGCTATGAATTGTTGCAAAATATTTAATGACATCAAGGTCAGGAGCCATTTATCTAAGTACCATAGACTCACAGGTTGATTATATCCAAAAAATGCACCTATTGTACCTATAGTAGCACTACTGAGAGAAACTATTTTTATTACACAAAATAAAGGAAGAATTATGAAATTTTTAGTGACTCTATAATATCGCGATATGAACATTATTGACATTGCGTTTCTGAGATGGTTTCATGACGCTCAATTTGTTCCTTGCCTCCTATCCATAAAGTACTTCCGGAACCTGGTTCCAGGCACACGCCATGCATGAAAATAAATAAAATGATATATTTTTGCACTCATCCGTTATTTTAAGTCTAAAAATGGCTTAAACCTATCGTTAAATATTGGTTTCGTTGCTAAAGTTGTAAAAATGTGACAAGGGGAAAACTTATTTTCGGTTGACAAACAAGTCAAGACCTGAGCTTCCGGTTTGAAAACCCCGCTCGCAGGAAGTCTAACTCATCTCAGCAATCGTAGTGAAAATCGTGTTTCATTGAACTTAGGGGACGTGGTGGTAAAATGAACAGGGGTGGTAAAATGAACACCGTGCCTTTTATCGAGTAAAAACAAATTTCGATGAATTTTTATCACGCACGGACGATTTAGAGCATAAATCTGAGTGTTCGAATTGATACGGAGGAAAAGGAAAGTGAAAATGTCAACAAAACTAAGATTTTAGAAAACCACGTTTGAAAATTAGAACTGACGTAACTTTTAGCTCGGAAGACTTGGGGTTTTTCAGTGAGGTGAATATCGTTATGATATGATGTCAAATTTGATACCTTTAGAATTCTTTTTGAATGGGTTACAATCATTATTAGGTGTATTTTTGGTGGGGCAATGAAAATTTTGAGAAATATTTGTTTTGCTCACGTTTTTTGCATGGTGTTCATTTTACCACCAACCGCTGTTCATTTTACCCACATAGTGCAGGTAAAATGAACATTTGCATCGCTTTTTGTTAGCGATGAAAATATGTGAAAATTTAGCTATTTTAGTCTGAATCCATGTAGCTACTATAGATTACATCCCTATTTTTGATGTTGTGCGGTTGAACTATACAAATTCCTCGTTTTTCTATCAGAAACAAGATGATTTCCTTAAGGTGTTCATTTTACCACCCCTTCCCCTATTTGTTTCTGAGCACCAGTCGATGGAAAATAAAATGTCTGTTCCGGGGCTTTGAGGGTAAACACGATTTACGTGCAATTTCAATTAAACAATGTCGCATACGATTGTACGACATTTTCCAGAATGACGGTCCCCAGAATGACATTCCCCAGAACGCCAATCCCCAGAATGGGACATTCCCCAGAAAAAAAATAACAAGTGATTTTTGGCCTGTTCGAATCCAGGTAAATGGTAAATAGTAAATTGTGAACACATTTAATTGGACAAATTCGAGGAAAACCATATTATAGTTTTCATAGGTTAAACATTTTTTGTTTTTTGTTGCAGTCTTCAATTCATTGATTAATGAATCTCTAAATCCAAAACACAAGAAATTATTCAAATACAGCGTCGGAAATGTAATTGGAACCGTTTGGACGATTTTTATATATTTTGAAGATTTTCTTCTTACAAACTTCAAGCTCGTTTATCCCCTCCTTAGAGTTGATGGATTCTGTTTAAAATTTTTACAGTAGTTTATTATAGGCTGACTAATATGGGCCACTCAGACACAGATTTGGCGGCATCCACAAATTACGTAACGCTCTAGGGAGAGGGGGGAGTAGGCTCAAGCGTTACGACTCATTCAAAAATTTGAAATTTGTCATAAAGCTTTACTGAGGGGGGGAGGGGTTCAAAAATTTCAAATTTATGCGTTACGTTATAAATGGACGCTGCCTTTTTTTATTTTGTAGCTATTAAGTTTTGCTGTAAAAAGAAACTATCAAAGACAAGAGAAATTTTCTAGTGTAATTGTGTTTCATTAATTTACATTTTTATGAATACAATAAACCTAGGAAGAACAGCCAGGAAGGGGCCCAGATAGCCGTAGCGGTAAACGCGCAGCTATTCAGCATAACCAAGCTAAGGGTCGTGGGTTTGAATCCCACCGGTCGAGGATCTTTTCGGGTTGGAAATTTTCTCGACTTCCCAGGGTATAGAGTGTCTTCGTACCTGCCACACGATATACACATGCAAAAATGGTCATTGGCATTGTAAGCTCTCAGTGAATAACTGTGGAAGTGCTCATAAGAACACTGAGCTGAGAAGCAGGCTCTGTCCCAGTGGGGACGTAACGCCAGAAAGAAGAAGAAGAAGGAAGAACAGCATATGTTCAAAAGAAGGGAAAATATGGTATGAAAGCAAAAAAATCTATTAATTTATTTTGTAACTAAAAAATAATATTATCACACAAATACATATCACTCTTTAAAAATACAATAAGAAAGAACAGCCAATTTAAAAAAAAGGATAATAACTATGAAAAACATTAAATAGCATGGGTCAAGTTTGATAAAAAAAACATAGTATTACAAATGTAAAAGCAGTTTATCTCAAACAGTTGTACTACGTTTCCCCCAAAGTTGGTTCCCCCAATATCGTTTCCCCAAACGCCAGTTCCCAGAATGCCATTGCCTCGAACACCGCGTTTCCCCGAATAGCTTAGTTCACCGAAAAGTGTTTATCTCTGATGTGCACCCTTCTTTACATGATTGGCAGTTCTTCCGAGTTTCACCATCATCGCCATTTTTGGCCAAATGTTTTTAGTCGAGGATGACCTTATAATCAATATTATCTTCTTCTTTCGATTGCTTATCATTATTTATAGTTCAGCACCCAGTCCCTAGAGACTATTCTTGCACCTGTTTGAACTGCATCACTTTTCGGAGAAATGTCTTTTGGGGAAACTGGTCATGCGGAGAGCTGGCATTCGGGGAAATGCTATTCAGGGAAACGACAGTAGCACAATCATGTTAAGCAGATGTAAAACTGTTAAACAGAATTTTCCTTAAGATTCCATTTGTTTTTTTTTTTGGATTCGATTCCGATTTTATACTCTTGAGATCCATTATAATGATTTTAACAAAATAATATTTTGGGTGAAATGACGTCTATGTCCTGAATTCGAAGCTTTTGAGATTTCGAATCAATTCATAGATACATTTTTCTAACAACAAATAAACTAAATAACAAAATTTATGTTATCCATTCTTTAAAAATGTACAAAAACGATTCTGGGAAATGTCCTATTCTTGGAAATGGGATTCTGGGGAATGTCATTCTGCGGTTTGACTTTCTGGGAAATGTTCTTCAACCTCTCATACAAAAGTTTAAGTAAACTCGGCGGATTAAAGTACGAATAATAACAATACATCATAGTTTGAATACCATTTAAACATTATTAAAACCAGTATTTTGACAACTTTGACGTCTTGTAACACAAAATTATGACATGCTGGAACTTTTCTGAGAGCGGAAACGGATTCAGCAATACCAAGCACCCCCCCCCTCGCCTGATGAGATGTTAAGCGAATATCTATTGAAATGTAGTTCTTCTTCTTCTTCTAAGCATTTACGTCCTCACTGGGACAGAGCCTGCTTCTCAGCGTAGTGTTCTTATGTCTTGTGGCAGGCACGATGATACTCTATGCCCAGGGAAGTCAAGGAAATTTCCTTTACGAAAAGATCCTGGACCGACCGGGATTCAAACACAGGCACCTTCAGCATGGCTTTGCTTTGTAGCCGCGGACTCTGATCACTCGGCTAAGGAAGGCCCTTAAAATGAAATAATTTCAACACCCAATTGTTCTAGAAGTAACCCTAGGAATTACTGTCAGATTTTCTACATAATTTCTGCAACAATCCTTTAACGGATACCGTCAGGAATTACTCTTGGCCTCTCACGCCGAGGATCGGGGATCGAATCTCACCTCAAGATAGTCACTTATGATATAAAAAGTTATAATGACGTTGACCCCGAGATGAACTTACCTAGGGTTAAAAATCCCGTTAATAGAAAAAAAAATCACGAATAGTTTAGTTTAATGAATTGTGTAGTAAAACATTACAGCAAATTGTCTGGCGATTTTTAAATGAGATTTCCAAAACTATTTTGAAAAGAACTATTGAATAAGCATCTAAATGATCATCTTCAAATGTTCCTCGAAGGATTCTTAAATTATTTTATTTCGTATTGTTCCAGGAGTTACATAGAGATAACTACAGGAATATATCGCAGAACTTGTCATTGTTTTTTTTAGGATTTCTAAAAAACACTCAATGGACATCAGCAGTATTCCCCTAGAAAAAATGAGCTGTACAGAAATTGTTCTTAAAAACTAGCAGAGAAGTTCTCTTTAAATATAACAATTTGTGACGACTTTAGAAATTGATTTACAGATTGCTTCAGAATTTTTCGCAGAAACATCTTAGAATTTCATCTATGAAAGGAAATTTCTGAATTTCTTTTAGAGCTGATGCTCCAAAAGCACTGGTCGACAGCTCATCTACAGGTATTTAAACAAGAACGCATATGACTGAGATGCTTGGATAAACTAAACTAACTAATTATCATATGGGTTCTTGTTCAAATACCTGTAGATGAGCTGAAGAACAATTCCCGGATGCATCCCAAAATAAATCCCCAGGAGAACTTATGAAGGAATGTCCAACTGTCTCTGGATTAATTCCAATGGGATTTTTTTTTCAGAATTGTTACAATTTTTTGTTACAATAAATGTTAATTGTTGAATGTTAGTCCACAATTGCGTTAAATCACTAAATAATGGGTAAAAGGCCCTAAGTCAATTGAGTGGAACCTTACAAAGGTATAAAAATTAAATGCTTCAAGAAAGTAGATGATTTGTGACGTGTTCAAATAGCCCGAAAGAAGGCAAATTTAGGACTTGATTAATTTGTGCCACTACATGTTTGTGCATTTTATTGCTTTCCGACCCCAGACATTAACTTGTTAATGTCAAAGAAGACGATTCAATAAAAGGGTGCCTAGTAAGAGATGGAATCCTAGACAAAAATTCAGCTATGAGGGCAGAACTTATGCCACTGTCGACTAAAAGCAATGAAGCTTATTGAGAACCTTGTATTTACGGGAATGACTTGAGGACCCAAACATGTAATAAGAAACCTCGTGATAGGCCAGGAGAAGTGGATGAACTTGTTATTCATTTTCCTGTCAATTTTCATACAACATCTACTTTTTCTCTGCTATAAATTCACTCGGGGTGAACCACTTTCCCTGGCCTATCCCGCAGGGCTCAAATAGTGACGTTCCTCATACAAGTAGTAGTGAAAACGTTACAAATGTAACTTGATGTTATGTGATTTGTCTGCTCGTATAATTGTCTTAATTTATTGATTTTTGTAACAGAATTTTCCCTGATTTATCTTCTCAGAAGTTTGGTTGCAGATTTCCTTCTTGTAAAAATACACCTTCTGTACATTGTGATGAGATATCCTGAAAAAATCACATCTTTGTTACGTATGTGAAACTATTCGGGCGTTAATGGCTCAGTAGCATCCGCAGCAAAACCATTCGTTCTTATAAACTACAAACTTCAAGCTACTACAATGGATCACCCCGACCACCCAGAGCAGTGCATAAACCATTGCACCACATATATTTCACATTCTCTTCATCATATCCCGAAACCTCCAAGTAACCGGAGAAGGTGCCAGAACCCCGAAAGCTTCCCCAAGACGGAAGCCGGACTAGTCCCCGGCCGGATGGAAACTGGGCAAGATTTATTGGACAACTATCCTGCTGCACACCCGTATCGGTTTTTTGCTTCGTAGTTGCTCTCTGCTACTGAAAACAGAACAGTAACCCGAGCGAGCAAGTTTATAATTTTTTTGAATTTCCTTTCCTGTTTCTGCATCTTTTCGGTCGACACGGGCGACTTTTGAGAACGGTCTTTGGTCATAACCATTTTTGTCAGATTTTCGGTACGGCACACGAAGGTCCAGGTTCTGAAAAGCTGGTAAAAACCCAATTTTAAAACGAGTTTGAGCTTGAGCTTGATTGGCCACCCGTGGTTGCTGCTCTAGTATCGCCAGATCAGCTGCACTTACACAAGGAATCAACCAGATGACTGCTTGGGACTAACAGACATCCTCAGTGTATATGTGCTGGTGATCTTCTATTCTTAGGCGATAATGGCGTCTGCCACGTCAGAATGCTGACCAATGAGAAGAAGAGGAGGACTTGATGATACATTAAACTAGCTCCCACGGTAGACCGTATATACCACTGCGTCTACGTCAGATCATGTGGGAAGGTGTAGGGCTGGTATAATTTTTACGGCAGAGAGACTTGCTGTTTGCAGACTGCCTATGTATCAGGCGTAAGGAAAGGCGTGCTAAAATGATGGAAGAATGGAAGCAAGTGAAATATACAACTACAAAGTACGAAGAAAGGACGGGCCTGGGATTAAATGGATGACATCCAATTTTCAAACGAGTTTGAGTTAAAAAAGGCAAGCAACAAAGTCAGAAAGTCAGATAGTTAAGAACACATATACGAAAATCTTAAAGGGGCAGGATCCGTCATTAATTTTGAAATTTTCGAAAGCAGTTTTTTGTTCAAAATCAAGAAAATTTACAGGAAAATGTGTTCACTGTATTCTACTCTCCAACCGAAACACAGTGAATACATTTTCATAGAATAATTTTTCGTTTTGAACAAAAAACTGCTTAAGAAGTTTCGATGATGACGATGATTACGATGACGGAGCGTTAAACATTAAGAGGAAATTGTTTTCTTCGAAGATTTTCTAAATCCGTACCACTGTTCGGCTGCTCCGATAAAAGATAAGGACCATATTTTGCCGTGCATCTCCCGGGCAGAGGGAAATATGATTTAGCCTTCATGAATATGGTGATGATAACCTATGACGGCGCATCCAAAGCGTAAACTTCACTTTTGCCTTTATCGGTGGTGCAACAGACGGTGACTGTTTGCGATGTGGGCGGTGGTTGTGTTGTGGTGGCGTTGATTGTGATGATGATGGAAATCAAATTCTATTGAGGCAAAATTTGCACCTCAACCAGGTTTTGGCTTTTCGGGTAGTGAAAGTTATTCGTGTGGGTGCAAACTTTCCTCCGCGCGAGGTGCATCAAGTGGAACTTTATGGGAAGGAATACCTCATGCACTAGAGACTAAGGACGTAGCCAGAGGAGGGTCCCTTGTGGCCAATGAAAAAAATAGATCGATACGGATATTATTTTGTAGAATTTCATTGATCATTTTTCAGGGGTCCACGGGATGACTGTAAAACAACAAAAGGGCGCAGCTTCAAAAAGGTAGTGAACTACTGGTGTAGAGGTTGTGTATCATGGTTGTTTCTGCTTGAAATTCCTGAATGAACTTTTGGGTTCGCTTGCGAGCAACACCCCCCCCCCCCCCATTTAGATGAAAAACCTTGCTTCACCCATGAACGTACTCAGGCCATTATCTCCGTTTGTAAATCGTGACTTAACGATGACGGCGGAAGTGATTCGCCACAAAGTAAGTGAATATAGACAGGCACTTTGGCCGACGAGGGAGGCATACATACACATAATTAATTTATACAAACTGTTTGTGTTCGCATAATTTCGAGCTCCAGAGCGCATTCTTTTACGCTTGGAAGAGCACCCGTCAACCGTCGTTGACGGAGAATGTATCGTTCGTACACAAATGGTTTTATGAATTTCATGCGACAATCATGATAATTATGACTGGTCGGGGTCGGTCTCCATCGGTTGCGGTGTCCATTACGGGGCACGTACTTTTGCGGCATACAATGAGCGTTTCAGTAGAGCACCAGATCGGACACGCTTGATTATCCGAGAATATTGGGGTTAATGCAGATTAGAGCCATGTCGTTGGCGTCATCGTCGTCGTAATCATGATGATGTGGAGCTTGGATCTGGTGACATTTTTCATCCGACAATCATGATGAAAGGAGAAAAAAAAACTGTCAGGGTATTTGCTCTCTCGGTGCTGTAAATTACTTGGTATATTGAATTAATTTGTTTAAATTAGCAATGTGGAAGTTATAGTTGAGACAGTTGCATCAAGTGGAACGGATCCACTGTCATTCGAGAGCAAACCTTGCATTGGCATAGATGCGGTGTAGAGCTACTCGCCTACATGTGTTATTACATTCATGGCCATTATGACGGGTGATTACGACACTTGAACTGTACTGTGAATTAAACATTCAAGTATAAGTACGATATTCTATTTATTGTACAACGTTTAGTGACCTTTAGCAGGATGTATGTGTTTTCATCTTTCTGACTCAAACTTAGGCGTCATAATTGATGGAAACTCGATCCTAAGCAATCTTGATAGAAACTCTTTTGCGGTGCAAAGATAAGGCGATTTTGTCGTTTTTCTAAGGAGTAAAAACTGAACTCAAAATTTTCAAGCGATTCGAGTGAAAGTGCAAAAAAAATGCGAGGGTTTTTTCGGGTACTCTCTTACTCTCACGCTTCACGCTCACCTTTACTCACGCTTCAAAAGAACTCTTGAGTGTCCCGCCCTAACAGGACAGTCCTCGGTGTGTTGTGAGAGCACTCTTTTTCGATGGAATTTTACTCTGTTGTGTATTGTGCTGCATCTTCTTCGCTCATTTTTCGCTTAAATTTTTTTTCGCTCCCTCGCAAAGAGGCACAGTCAGCACGCTGCTCTAAAGTATGTTACCGAACTCTGATAATGTTGGGGAGTATTATCAAGCCTGATCCTAAGTTTACACCACGGAACTCGATCTTAAGTTTACACCATTCTTGATAGAATTTCTGAAGGAGTTTATAAAAAATTCCGAAATACTTCCAAAGGGAATCTCTGGAGAAATTCATGAAGGAATCACCGGAGGGATCCGTGGAGACATGTTCATTGCAATGCTTGGAAAACTCCTGAAGCATTCCCAGGAGAAATTTCTGGTGTAGTTTATAAAGAATTTCAAGATGAATTCCTGGAGAAATTTCCGAGGAATACTCTAGAAGAATTTCTGAAGTAATAACTGAAGACTCTACAGAGGAGTTCCCGAAAAGATCAATGCAGGAATTTCAGGATGAATACTTGAAAGAATCCATAGAAGAATCCTTGGGATAATTCCTGAAGTGATACCTGGAGAAATCTCTGAAGGAATTCCTGGTGGAAACCTTTCATAAATTATCAAAATAATTCCTGGAGAAATACCCGAATGAGTTCCCAGAAAGCTTCCTACAGGAATTTGTAAGAGGATTTTCTGGAAGTAGTACCTTAATGAATACATACCAAAAAAGTATTATAAACACTTCATAATGTCCATATAATCATATGATAATAAAAAGACACGGATACCATCTTCAGCCATTTAGCTGCACAGACTGTAACTTAACACTAGACAACGAACAAGCATGCTCCAGTGGCACGGCCGAGAAACATTCCTAACGAAAGTTTCAATGGCTGAAGCAGGAATCGAACCCACACCCCATGACACAATACGCTTAAATGCCTGACGACACTAACCGCACGTCCACGAGACCCATATATGTTTATATTATCGGCAGATCACCTTTAGTTGCCTGTTTTCATCAAACCTTTTCCAAAACTGGTTCTCCGATAGATCAAACGACATGATAAATAAGAAGATCCGGGTGTGTTATCGTAGTGCACTTCACTACTGGCACTATGTCAGATCTCTTCTTTCTAAAAAAAATGAATTTGAAGCTGTCACAAAGTACCAAGTCTATGAGATCTATAAGACTTCCATTTAAGGCCTACCGGTACTGATATTGGAACAGCTGGATATGGTCATGTCCTGTTATTGGTTTATGGCACCATGTCTATTAACTTATAGATGAAAAGTCGTTGAACTTTATTATTATGTAAAACTTCCTAAGTGTCCCTTCAGTCCCTATATCGGACCATATGGCAACAATGGTCCTGTATAATCTTAAACTGCTCAGAATACAGAGTATCTAAGTGTTAATCATAATGAATTTCGGCTCCGTAAAGCATTTGGAGCGGTTGAGCTTCAACTAAATGATTCTGTAAAAAATGTTCTCATCATGTAATTGATTACTCGATGTTTTAGAGTAATTCAAATAGGTATTTGCTGTAGATATCCTTTTTTTTTGGCTGTCTTACATACACCACAGAACATTGAACCTTTTTTAAAATAAGGTAGTTTTACGAATTATTTACATAGCATACACACTCCGAAAAAATCATGTGATTTTACGTCTTTTGGATGCACATAAAAGAAGCAATCCGTATGACGTGAATTTATGTCACACGGTGCCCCGACAGACCGTTATTATGTAAAAAAATTGTCCATCAAATCTGAGCACAGGGCTCAATTCCTGAGGTCATTCTGCACCTCTGGGCCAATTTAAAAAAAATCCTTAGGAGGAGTCTCAAGAAATCTTGATTTGAAGTTTTTTCACTTAAAAATTAAATATAATCTATATCAAAATGTTGCAACAGCACTGAAAAACCCTACAAAAACGCTCAAAAAGTAAGCCAAACTGTTCGCAACTAGTATACAATTGTTACCGTTGTAACAATTAGAAATATTTACAACTGGCTTAATTTACCAGAGTGGCTTAAGTATATTTTTACATGGCTTAAACCAGTGAGCTTAGTTAAATAGAATGAAATCTAAGAAATAAATGTCAATATTTGATTGATGTCTCGTTCGATAAACGTGAAGCATTCAATGGAGAATATTATCAATTAACAGCTTATTTTACGACTTTCATACTAAGTGACCAGCCCACCAAAGTCTGCCGTATTTATTTTGCTTAATAAAAATTGCTTTTTGTACATCTGGTACTTCTCTTGATGTTTACGTCAAGTTTTCCACCGATTATTGCCCTCAGCACTTAACATAAAAAATGTTTTGTTCAACATTCTCAGCCACAACAGGATTATAACTACACGAGAAACATGATTGTCATATGGTGGGTGTTCAGATAGACTGGACCAAGTGTTTTTTAATGGTTTCAGGAAAACGTACCCCAAACAGTCGGTATAAGTATTATAAAATATGTGCATTATTTGCTGTAAGAAGGGAACTTATCTATTTGAAGAAACATCTGTTTCAAAATAGAATTATAAATATTGTAATTGATGAAGTCCTTGATTTATATTTGCAAGGCCAAAATGTCATCTAGTCAGATCTGTCTGAACACCGACCATATGTAGCTAGTGTTCGACGATTAACAACTTCAAACAAATTCCCAATAAGTACTATTTAAGTATCAACTTCACTAGGACATTCACTATATATACCTGCAACCCTTCACTTCGTTTTATTTTTTCGGGATTCATCGTCAATCTATTTATTGACTTCTAAGTCGCATTCGACTCAGTAATAAAAAAAATAGCTGTTGCAGGTAATATCAAAGACTTAAAGCTGAATAAGTTGACAAATACAATCAGGTGTAAGAATTATAGACGAGGAGCTTATTTTTTTTTGGTAAAATTACTTGGAATAAGAAAAGATGAGTTTCTGAATTTACTGTTCGATATTGCGTTTTGTCGCATATACTCCTTGATTTTGCAGACCAGGATTTTATTGGAATCGATCGCAGTTCAGTAAAGAAGGGTTACACTATTTCAAAGATGAACAACTAGGATAAGCTTGTAATACCATTAACTCTACCCAAACGTATATGGTTGCATGTAGAGAAAGAAGCAGGTTCAGATGTGTTGGTGCCGAAGTAGTGCTTGATTGATGTGGATGAATTTGTTGAAGAGCCATATAACACTTGTGACGTATGATAATAATGTTTCCCTTGTAGTAAAAACACGTGTTCTGGCTGCGAATATCTCCTTTTACGGATTACGTAAAACGACATTTGAAAAAGGCTTATCGGACTTCATAGATCCATTATTTCATTAACAACTTCGCCAAAACACCTCGCGATCCTTTATTGTACAACACTGAAAAGTGTTTCGAAGACCAAATCAGTTTTCAATAATAATGCAAAGAGAGCAACGATGAATGCAAGCATGCCTAAAAGAAACATCACTGTTAATTTGCCATGTATAAAACCGCTTATTCTTGGCTCCCTTAGCACATTTATTTGAGAACAGGAGCGAAAACTATTGAGCGAATACAATAGGCAAACTTCAATGAGCTGGTCATTTAGTGCGAATCCCGGAAAAAAAAGTTACATCAATCAGGTGAAGCTTAGCGACCCCGTGGATGGCATCGGCGTATGATTATTCTGTTATTGACTTGAGCGTACCAGAGTAACTAAATCATTCAAAATTTGAAAGAACCAGTAATACTAGCTCTAATTGACTATAAAAGTATTCACATGACTTATCTGCTAACTATTATTGTGCTATTATTCCCAGATCCTTTTTTTAAATAACAATATTGTGAATTATTGATTTATTTGGTTTACTTTTCAATCGGCTTAACATGGAAAACAACAATCAATGAAAATTAAACCAGTAAACTATGAAAATAAAAAAGTTAAATCGAAGCCAAGCATCATTTTTTTAAGATCACGAATCTGGAAAATTAAACATGAATGAATGAATTCAGCTTAAACCGTTTAAGCTGAAAACCTAATCGACTGGTCTCTAGCTGGTGGTGACCAATCGATTAAATCTTCAGCTCAAACGGGTGTTCGGTTCTCCAGATTTGTGCTCTTGAAAATTTGAAGTTTGGCTTCGATTTAACTTACTTTATCATTCATATTCACCTTAAGGAGTGGATTAAGTTAAGCCAGTTGTAAATATTTCTAATTTAAACAACGGTAACAATTGTTACTTGTTGAGAACAGTTTGGTCAACTTTTTGAGCGTTTTTGTAGGTTTTTTCAGTGCTTTTGCGATATTTTAATATGGACTATATTGAATTTTTAAGTAAAAAACTTCAAATCACGATTTCTCGAGATTCCTCCTAGGGATTTTTTTTTTAAATTGGCCCAGAGATGCAGAATGACCTCAGGAATCGAGCCCTGTGCTCAGATTTGATGGACAATTTTTTTACATAATAACGGTCTGTCGGGGCACCGTGTGTCACATTTCAAATACCATAGCGTCTGATTCGGGAAATGACGATCATAGTGACATCGTTTTTGTGTCTTTTAACGTGTAAAATTACATTTTTTGTTCAATACATCTTCATGGACACATTTTTGTGTCGTTTTATTATTTACATCATGTATCATTTAGTCATATTATGAATTACGTCCACAGTAATTTTCATTATTTTTAAGAGTGATAGCATAGCAAAGGGGAACCAGATAGCCGTAGCGGTAAACGCGCAGCTATTCAGCATGACCAAGCTGAGGGTCGTGGGTTCGAATCCCACCGGTCGAGGATCTTTTCGGGTTGAAAATTTTCTCGACTTCCCAGGGCATAGAGTATCTTCGTACCTGCCACACGATATACACATGCAAAAATGGTCATCGGCATAGTAAGCTCTCAGTTAATAACTGTGGAAGTGCTCATAAGAACACTAAGCTGAGAAGCAGGCTCTGTCCCAGTGGGGACGTAAACACCAGAAAGGAGGAGCATAGCAAAGGCTGACTGACTACACACTACGAAACAATCATGTGATTTTACATCTTTTGGATGCACATAAAAGAAGCGAGCCAAATGAAGTGAATGTGTGTCACATTTAAAATACGATGGTGTCTGATTTGGGAAATGTCAACCATAGTGGCAGCGTTTTCATGTCCTTCATCATGTAAAATAACATTTTTCGTTCAATACATTTCTCAGAACACATTTTTACGTCATTTCATCAATTACATCCTGTGTCATTCAGTCATAATGTAAATTACGTCCGCAGTGATTTTCATTATTTTTAAGAGTGTACTCCGTGATTGATCGGAACTGGTAATGATTACACTTGGATTCAAATTAATGGGGGATGGGACTTTCCGCTTGCTCTCCAGGTGCACATTTGAGCAGCTCTCATAATATTGATTAATAACGACGCCGGCCAAGTCCCTACAGTCAGTTGGGATGGGGAAGGAATGTTAGGGTGTAATTATTGTTTTCTCAAGAGCTCGAAAATACCTCTGCATCTCCACAATCACCACGGAAAGGGTGTTGATTATTAAGGGAGGAAAAAGAACTTGGAGTCACCTTTGGCTGAAGATGCGATCCATGGAAAAGGTGAAAATTACGACTCTTACTTAAACCTAGTTTTGCATTTTTATCTTGCGGTGAGAATAAAATGGCAGAAAATCAAAAAAAAGTACGGCGACATTAATCGAACTGTTCAAAAATTATTTTTAGTTATGAGAAAAAAGGAACATTATATGAAACAAAATGTGTTATTATGAACACGAAAGCATAAAAGCTCATCATCCTTGACTAAACACATTTCTTTTGAAACAACGCCCGTCTTAAGAATTATTCACAATTATACTAGTTTTCCGATCCATGGAGGCAAAATTATTGAAAGTTGAAGAAAAAAAAATGATTTTTTATGTTGGTACTGTAACGAAAGCGTTATACGATGCTTATATGTGTAAAGTTGCACGTATAAAATGTCGCTAAAATGCATGATACGAAAGAAATGATGCATATTTCATAAGATAAAACATAAAATTCAATGCGAGCGTAAAACCTTTTATTGCGAACTAATCTGAACTCTTCTGTGACTTAATCTAACAAAGTTGGTTTGACAGCTGCTATGGATTGATCCGATTTGTTTTGTACAAGTATACGGGACGAAATGAAATGTACATATCTTGCGTTCAGTATCATACAGGCGTATCTACATTGATCGATTTCTCTTCGTAGATTTTCTCTTTGAGTCGAGTCAGTACACGAAATTCAATCGATTTTCCCAACATTTTACGATGCAGGACGATGAGTTCATTAAACTTAATGAGAAATAGTGGTTGAAAACAGTCGTCCGGCCAAAAAGTTAAAGAAAAAAAATCGATGAAGAGAAATCGATCACTGTAGTTACGCCCTTATGACACTGAACGCGAGATGAAACAACGTTTTATGCGACCAAACTCATTGATCAAACGATTCCATCCAATATGTAGTGCGGGAGTGATGCAATTATATAAACTACTTTATTCGTAAACTATTATGCGACATCTGGTTGTCTGGATTGAGAACAACAATCGTCAAATTTCGTGTAGTAATTTGTGTAGGAATTTCAACAGGATTTCTACAGATTCTTCCCAGATTTTCGTTGTATTTTTATTTATTTTTTTTTGTACGGATTTCTCTTTGTTACGGAACCAGTGGAGGAGACAATTCACAGAGCTACAACCAGGGATGGACTGCAACTCACATACCTTTCGGTGCTACACGCACTGCTGCGAGACAACACCTTAAATTTGAAAGAGACGTGCACGAGTAATTTTTCTGCACTGTACCCACTACACCCCAGTGCTGACTCACAATGTGCGATGGTTTGAGTGGGTATCGAGTTGTCTCATGTGTTTCGTACACGTGTCAAAAATTCAACTTGAATTCATTTCACTAATATGTGACTGTCAAAACTCTTAAACAAGATGAATATAATTTATTACCACCTTATGTTTCTGAATTTATAAAATATATTAAGATCCACAACCATTAGTTTTTGCAGAGCACTTATTAAGCTTGTCCGCTTTCAAAGCACACCTTGCTGAAATTTTCCCAGAGTGATTTTTTGTGCTGGCACGAAAGAGATTGAAAGAGTAGAGTTTGTGCTTCACTTTGTCTTGCAAGTACAAGTAGTAACAAGTAGGCCTTTTCACAAGACGTTTCTAATCAGCTGATTCGAAAGCTGTTTCACAGTTATTTTTCCGGAAATGACAGTACCGTTACATGAAAAGGCCTATTTTTTCCTGCACCTTGCTTCGAGTTTACTAGCAAAGAATAAGAAACGCACAAATAATTTCGGAGTGGCACGCGTGTTTTTTGCACAGCACTGCACTGAGTCAAAACTTACAAATGAATTTAATTAAAGAACGCTTATGAATTGATTTTTTGACTATTTTTCTTTCTTTTTATAAGATTCTTGAAAAAGCACAAAACATCCGATATATACAAGAAATTCTTGACGTTATCACTAGATCAAACCACTAAATGTAACCCTACAAAACCACTTTATTAGTACAACCATCGTGTGACATTGGCGCAGAACCAAGAAAAACATGTTATGTTTCCGAAACATAGCTTGCTGACAGACCTAGCAAGTAGTCAAACCTTGTCATCAAAAACATATTTGATTAGTGCTGTATGTTTATCGGCAGTGGCAGTGGTCTGCGCTAAACATAATCGCCGCCTTCGCATACTGTTCACTGTGAAAAAGCAATGTTCACAGTGAAGCAGCAAGAGAGACAGAGAGAGAATTGCGTCATGCAGTGCTGTGCGCCCTAAACAACCGATCATCGCCGTGTTTATAATTTGTGTGCGTGTAAACAAATTAGCACATTTCGGCGCGAGCCAACCCGAGAGAGGGTCACGCACGCACGGTTAGTTGGTTTTGACTTTTGAACATATACCTACACGCGATCGGTTTACGATGCTCATTTCGGCCATTCAGCCGGTCGTTACAAATCAAAAACATCGAAAATTTACGTTTGATTGCCGTAAACTACGACGACCACTAGGGGGATTCGCGTATTCTCGTCAGTCTAAGCCAATTTCGCGCTTTCAATAACTATATCTGACAAACGAAGACAATTTTGTTGTTTGCCTTATTATATGTATGCGCTATTAGTTACCTGTACTGATTGACATCGATGGAATTATCAAAAACTGTTTATAAAACCATGTTACAATGCTTTGAACTTTTCATGCGAGTGTATCTATTATCGGCAGCCTTATTGTCTTCGACAACCTACCCATAAGAACCACTAGTTAATCTGCTGTTCTTTTATCGGCCTCTATAGTCAACCCCGTTTTTGGTCGTATTAATTTTGAATGGAGCCAAAACCGTAACTTACCCTAGCTGTCCATTCTTACAACTCGCGGGACTTCATATCGTGGAACAAATCTTGAAATTGCACTGAACAATTCAGCTTGGCCATTCGATCGTTGTTGGGTTGAGTTGCCCAACGACGATGCCCGGCGACAGCTGCGAAACGTGCGATGAAGGACAAGATCGGCTGTGTGTTTGCGATAGACTTGACTTGAACGGTTCTGGCAAATTTCCAACGCCCAAAATTACGCGCCACGAACGCGATCGCGAGACGGACCGAAAACCCAAACAAAAACAACAGATGCAGGCCGCGGTAGTGATCTGCCCGACCAGGCGAATTGTAGAAGAAATTGTGCCGATTGTTGGTGGGATGACTCAAAATTGATGGATTTACCAGAATGATCTGCCTATAGATACCTATTTATGAGAAATTGGAGTAGTTCACGAAGCGGTGATGTTACCTTCACCGTAATAACTAATTATCGTGGACGAATCACTTACAAACGCTTCAAATAACGTTTTATCAGTTGTTTGGGACATAACATTGAATGAGGAACTTTTTTAATTGTGTTCTTTCATGTTTCCAGAACAACGACCGTTAAGGGCTATCCAAAAACATCATAGAGTGTATGACTCTATCTATATCTTTATCTATGAGCATAACCAAGGAGTATGTGGATGTTTATGAACAATTATCATAGCCATATAGACTTATGAAAATATATTCTGACAATTTTTTAATTCTACGGGCGTTAAAGATTCTCCGAAAACTAGTTACTTAAGGTATAGATCATCAGATCTACGAGTGTAAGGAGTATTTACGGGAGCTTATGCAAATAGTTAATACTTATATAGGTTAGTTTGGAGGCCTTCGTTAGCCGAGTGATTAGAGTCCGCGGCTACAAAGGAAAGCCATGCTTAAGGTGTCTAGGTTCGATTCCCGGTCGGTCCAGGATCTTTTCGTAATGGAAATTTGCTGGACTTCCCTGGACATAAAGTATCATCGTACCTGCCACACGATATACGAATGCGAAAAATGGCAACTTTGACAAAGAAAGCTCCCAATTAATAACTTTGGAAGTGCTAATTGAACACTAAGCTGAGAAGCAGGCTCTGTCCCAGTGAGGACGTAATTGCCAAGAAGAAGAAAAAGGTTAATTGAACTCATAACCGCCCAATATATCCCAAAATTATAATTAAGCACCGATTTTATTACCAATAGTTAAGTTGTCTACTAGAATTGCCCACCGGCTGGTTGGATGGCCTCATCCGCCCTATCTACAAGAAAGGGCACAGACTGGAGTGTGCCAATTACAGAGGAATTACCCTGCTGAATTCGGCGTACAAAATTCTGTCGCGCATCCTGTTTAACAGACTGAGACCGCTCGAAGAGTCCTTCGTCGGCGAACACCAAGCTGTTTTTCGTGAGGGCCGTTCGACAACGGACCAGATGTTTAGCTTGCGAATGATCCTAGACAAATTCCGGGAGTATAACCTGCAGACTCACCATCTGTTTATTGATTTCAAGGCGGCGTACGACTCAGTGAAAAGAAATGAGCTTTGGCAGATAATGTCTGAAAATGGTTTTCCGGCGAAACTAATTAGGCTTATACATGCTACGCTGGATGGTTCGAAATCAAGTGTCCGGATTGCAGACGAGGTGTCAACCTCGTTTTTGACGTTAGACGGATTGAAGCAGGGAGACGCACTTTCGAATTTACTGTTCAACATTGCACTCGAGGGTGCTATTAGGAGATCTGGCGTGCAGAGAAATGGCACTACTATCACAAGGTCGCACATGCTCCTTGGCTTTGCGCATGATATAGACCTAATTGTAATCGATCGCAGGTCAGAGGAAGAGGCCTTCGTGCCTCCGAAGAGGGAGACAGCGAGGATAGGCCTGACCATTAATTCAACCAAAACGAAGAGATAGAGTCAGGCATGGTGGTGTAGGTGCTCAGGTAGTGTTTGATGGGGATGTGTTTGAAGTTGTTGAAGAATTTGTTTACCTTGGAACACTTGTGACATGTGACAACGACGTTTCCCGCGAAGTGAAAAGACGTGTTACGGCTGCGAATAGGGCTTTTTACGGACTACGTAACCAGCTTAGGTCCCGCAGCTTGCAAACAGAAACAAAATTCGCCCTGTATAAAACATTGATTCTCCCGGTGGCTCTCTACGGGCTGCGAATAGGGCCTTTTACGGACTACGTAACCAGCTTAGGTCCCGCAGCTTGCAAACGGAAACAAAATTCGCCCTGTATAAAACATTGATTCTTCCGGTGGCTCTCTACGGGCACGAAGCGTGGACGTTGAAAGAGTCAGACCGGAAAGCTCTCGGTGTTTTCGAGCGTAAAGTGCTGCGGACAATATTCGGTGGGAAACCCGAAAATGGTGTGTGGCGGAGACGCATGAATCACGAGTTGTATCAAGTGTACAAAGATGCGAATATTATCAAGCGTGTAAAATACGGTAGACTTCAGTGGGCTGGTCACTTAGTGCGAATGTCGGAAGAAAGAATTGCGAAAATAATATTCAGCAGGAAACCAGGTAGAGGTCGGCGGCTTCGGGGAAGACCACGAATACGCTGGCTGTACGCAGTGGAAGAGGACCTGGCGACCCTTACGCCCGGCAATGGCGTGACGTTACGCTGTAGCCATCAAGGTATCAAGGTAGGTAGTTAAGTTGTTTCTACATAACAAATTATTATCAAAAAATTTACCTCTATTGTTTGAGTCAAATAAGAAATCTTAAACTGTGTTGATAATATCTGACATCTTCATAGGATTATGAAATTTTTGACCAATGTAATTTTGTCCTCCTTTTTTTATAATCACTTTATAATCTAGAGATACACAATATTATCTAATTTTATAGATACTACCGCCCACTAGTGGGCGAATTCAGAATCGAACTAACTCTGTTTTGACTTTATCTACAGTTTTCTGAATATAGCATCCTTCCAGCAAATTAGAATCTTGAAATGCAAATATTTTTAAATATGTACAAACACTAGGGCCTTGATCAATTGAAACTCTCTGTGACTGTCAAGACGTGTTATGAAAACCTTAATTCTGCTTCTTCGCGCTCAAAAACAAATTTTACGTCACGAAATATGTTTAAGCATTTGATTATCATAGGCCAGTGATTCCCGAAGTAGGCGTTTTTACCGACAGGGGGCGATTTTCAAGTCCAGGGTGGCGAAAATGAGAAAAGCAGAATTTTTGAAATCATTAGAGAGTGAGCGAAAGTACAGTTACGGGAAGAAACAATCATATATAAGGACTGTTCATTTTATAAAGTTGACACTTTGTTTATGCTATATCTTTTTTATTTATTGATAAAATCGTAATCAGTTTTATGTGTATCGTTCACCTATTATTGCTATGAAAATATAAGATCTTAGAAAATGCTTTTGATTGGAAAGCTAAATATGTTTTCCAAAAACTCGTAAGAAAAGCTGTTCGTCAAAGTTTAACATTATTTTTCGCAAAACAAAAATCCTCATTTTTATGAACAAATTGTATATGTGTTTTCTATTCTACTTTACTATTCCACTAATGATAAAGCTTAAAAAATAATAATTATATTCCACCATTCTCTGACATTAGGTAACTTTAGTGATTTACCCATTTATGGCCAAATTTGCTGATACACCATCCTTTCACTCCTAGCAAAAGAGAAAAGTAAAAAGCGTGTTCAAAACTAGTTTGGATTACTAAAGAAACTATATTTGAATAAACGAGAGCTAAATCGTGAGTTTAAACCACAGTCTTGAGTATAAATATTACTGTTTATGGTAGTTTTACTAAAACGTCTCATACTTTTAAAATCATGTGCGCATATTTATTTATTTACAGCAAATTGTAAACGGATTTCTCCGAATTTTCAATTGGTAATCTCAGAATAACATATTATGAAAATAATATGTGGAAAATAACATCGATTTTATTACAGCAGTGTTGCCAATTTTGATGATTGTCAATGTACTTTGATAGATCTTCTAAGAGTAAAGCAATTGTGTTTTATTTGTGCTTTAAATGTGACGTAGGGACTTAATTAGTAACTCTATGAAGGCGTAAGTCATTTTTCATATTAATACTATATTAGTACCTCCATCAGGACGTACTTTTAACCAAAAAATTCTACTCATATCAATTCCCTTCAAATTGAAAATATTTTTCTTTAAAAATATACGGGATAAATGATTTTATTATAACTGTAAAATTGTTGCTCCAAATGAACTTGATATTTTTCATCAGGCTTTTGATTAACAATGCTTTCGAAGAGCAAGCCTTTTTTGAAAATAAAAAAAATTAAATTATCGGATTTTCCAGCCAATTTCTAACAATCATTGATTTCGATAACCTTCAAAAATTGACCGTTCTAATCGTTGTTCCATATTCGTGTGAAATTTCATTATTTTAGTGAATTTTTATTATCACAACATTGTACAATACTAGTCGAACGATGTGCAAAAAGCGATTGAAATTGCATTGATAAGTTTAAAAAAAACAGCATGCACAAGGTGTCCACTTTATAAAATGAACAGTCCTTCAGGTATCAGGTATCAGTTAGTCGGCTCTAACGGCACGTTCCCCTCCAAATGGGAGATTTGTGCCATCGCATTTCATAGCCTGTATCATCATTTACCTGAGGGGAAAGGATGAACGAGGAAAGGAAAATTAGGATAAGAAAAGGAAGAAAAGGAGAGGTTTGAAGGAAAGAGAGTACATTACATGCAAAAGCGAAGAAGAGCATGAGCTCTTTATCATAAGTTTAAGATATTACAGTAGTAAATTCTTTGAAACGTTCAATTAAATTAAATCCGAATTGATCAGTAAGAGTTACTTAAAAGTTAATTTTACATAAAATTGAAAATCATCATTTATTATAAAATCGAACACTTAAAAAGTTATTTTAGAGAATTTAAAATTTGTTTCTAATAAATAGTGCCAAAATGCGGAAACATCAGCCTTTTCACGAAAGATTTACATATTGTACTGCATATAGCGTAAACGAGTAGAATATATATTCAAAAACTGAGCTATTATTCGACAAAATTCACTTTATTCAAATTTAAGCACTTACTTAATGAAAAGAAAAAAAAAATCAATTCAAACTTGTTTTACATGATGTTATTAGGCGAAAATACATTATGCGGTGTCATTTTTTGCTGTGATTGACAAAAACACTTGAGAAAAGGCATAAAATACTTTACATCGTTGTGATTCTATAGCCGAAACAGAGCCTTCGTCGATTTCCATAATTATCGTATGCCGACCTCCTTGTGGTGGAAGCACTCTCAATACTCTCCAATAGTTCGTGCATAGATTTGGGTTTAGCCTAGCAATATTGCGAAGAACCGACGACTTGGCATCCTTGCCAAGACGTGGTATCGTGGGGACTGAGAAGACAACTCGTCGAAGAGGAGAGATCTTAGTGTACGGCAGCACTTCCAGATCAGGGATGATCCGTTTTTCCACAATCCGTTTCAAAGCTGACTTTAGCCATAGCATCGATTCGTCATCCCTGGCATAAAACCATCCAATGCCCATCTTGAAACCGGATCCATAAAATCCAGGATAAGTAACATCACTGGGAATATCACTTTGAATATCCGAAAGCGCTGAACAAACTGCCTCAAAGAATTGTTGGTCAACCTCGGCATTTTTTCTTTTAAACGCTAACTTCAAATCTGTATTCTCCACATGCGACTTTTTCGCCTCGCTAGAGGCTGGAGAGTTAGCGGCCCTTTTAGCACTATCCTTGCTTGCTGAAGATGCATTTGCTGGTGACATCAGTAGGCGATATTCCGTTTCAAAATCGATGTCCTAAAAAATAAAAAATAAAAATACATTTGTTTCTGATTTCGTCGCAGTTCATAATAGAGAATTAAAATTCGGTATTCTATTTAAATACTTACGGACATACTATTCACAGTTTTAGTTAATAACAAATTTTATTAAATAAACTTAATCAACCCGCGTGCAAAAAACCGCACTTGCTAACGATGACAAAGAATCGATTGTGGACGAGTTTACAGAAAAGGAGAATAGAGTACAAAGGTTCGATATCATTGAGATAATATTAAGGTGAAAATGGATCGTTGTATCGAAGCCACCCTTCAGATCTTCAAGGGCACAAATCATGAGAACCCATTGAAGCTGAAAAACTTGATCGATTTATCACTCATTTGTGGTGACCAATCGATCGAGTTTTCACTTCAAGACGCTATCTGGTTCATTGGATTTGTGGTCTCAAAGATCCGAAATATGGCTTCAATGCATCTTCACCTTAAGAGCAAAAGTTTTATGTATATTTCGGATAGCATTCAGCTGTACATTTGTTTTCCGCTTCTATCGTTATATCATATTATCACAGTGCGTGTAGTAGTTGTAGACGGAGCGAATAGATGATCAAGTGAATTATTGAACATCAGGTGCTCTCAAACTGTTGTATGCAACCCACGTAATATTTTCTATTATAGATAGTATCAACGATTGAAAGTTGACAATTTATACATTTTAAAATGGATGAATCGTCATGAGTAGTATTGCTAAAATTGAAATAATTGAGTTAGTGCACACAGAAGCCATAGCGCAAAAACACATTCACTTAGATTTGTCATTGTGATACACTGATTTCCGCAAGCCAATACAATTGCATATTTCGCACACAATCATGGAACAAAAAATAATTTCACATTGAACAGCATCACAAATATTAAGTTTCTTCAATTGAGATTAAATAATTTATAACACAAACAACATATCATTAGAAGATAGAACTTCAGAATTCTAAAATTAATCAATTTGATTTTTTTCATTGTTGATTTCACTGAGATTTAACTGAAAAAACACTAGCTATTCAAGCGTGCCATACGTCTAATACGTACGCACACTTGTCACTATGAAAATAATATGTGGAAAATAACATCGATTTTATTACAGCAGTGTTGCCAATTTTGATGATTGTCAATGTACTTTGATAGATCTTCTAAGAGTAAAGCAATTGTGTTTTATTTGTGCTTTAAATGTGACGTAGGGACTTAATTAGTAACTCTATGAAGGCGTAAGTCATTTTTCATATTAATACTATATTAGTACCTCCATCAGGACGTACTTTTAACCAAAAAATTCTACTCATATCAATTCCCTTCAAATTGAAAATATTTTTCTTTAAAAATATACGGGATAAATGATTTTATTATAACTGTAAAATTGTTGCTCCAAATGAACTTGATATTTTTCATCAGGCTTTTGATTAACAATGCTTTCGAAGAGCAAGCCTTTTTTGAAAATAAAAAAAATTAAATTATCGGATTTTCCAGCCAATTTCTAACAATCATTGATTTCGATAACCTTCAAAAATTGACCGTTCTAATCGTTGTTCCATATTCGTGTGAAATTTCATTATTTTAGTGAATTTTTATTATCACAACATTGTACAATACTAGTCGAACGATGTGCAAAAAGCGATTGAAATTGCATTGATAAGTTTAAAAAAAACAGCATGCACAAGGTGTCCACTTTATAAAATGAACAGTCCTTATTAATCAATATCAATATCAATATACAGCCATTCCATGAAAAACCAATCTAGTGGGTCACCGAATTCCGTGAAAATTTGCTATTCTGTTCCTTATCCGAAATAAGGATACAGGTGTTTTTGGATTTTTTTATTAGGGCGACCATTTCCGAAAAAGGTTGACCAGAAAAATCGCGACATTGCAAAATTTTCATTAAAAAAAATCATAACTTTTGAACCGCTTGACCGATTTTCATTTTTTTTGGACGAAATGAAAGCTAAAGATTTTGACTTTTCAAGAAAAATATAAAATTTCACAAAAATTGTTTTTACATGTAAAAAATTAATTTCCGTTTTTTTTTGTGTTTTGAAGGTCTTGGGACAATAGGAGCGATTACTGTTCTCATTTTTTCTTGAAAGTTCAAAAAATTTTACGTGTTTTATTTTACTGGCATGATAAACAATTGTTGAACGTCTGATAGCAATAGTGGCTCCCAGGCTTTGGAGCAAATTTTCATGCAAAAATATTGTTGATATCTATTTTGGTTCAGAAGTTATTAAAGTTTTTGTGATAAAAAATATTTGACTTTCAAGACGTTTTATTAGAGTTACAAAAATAACACATTTGTAATTTTTTGATATAATATACAATTTTATTTTGTCTTTTGAACGCCGTCAAAAGATATTTTTTATGTTTGCCCCAATCAGAGCTATTCACAATCAAAGTAGGCATGTTTTTGAGAGAAAAACAACAATAACTCCTAAACGGAAGGAGATAGCGGGTTTCTTCACTCACCAAAATATGCATTTTTAAAAGCTCTAAAAGTGTTTCATAGACTACTTTGATGAGAAATTTGAATTGAAAACTCTAGAGCCAGAAAACCAGTTTTGTTTGGACCACCCTATGTCACCGTAGGAAAAAAGCTCTAAATCGGTCAATTTAAGAGATACAAAAAAACTTTTTTTGGCAAAGTTGCTTGAAATTAAATGGTCTATAACTTTGCTGAAGCAAGTATAATATAGTTTCTACAAATAAGAAAGTTAGTTACACAATTTCTATGAAAATGTTGTCCACCCTAATTTTCAATAATATCAAACAAAGGGCTTAACTAATACAAACAACTTTGTAGAAGACCATTTTTGTCTAATGTTTCATTCTAAAGCTCAAAATGCATCTTTCCGCGTAAAACTGATTCCTGGACCATAGTGCACTGTTATCCTCCGATCTAATCAGAGCTGTACTGCCCATAAAAACAAAACTGTCCCTTATTAATTTTTGAACCAACAACTTTTCTCATTGCAACATTCATGTTTTACTTTATACTTTACTAAACATATAAAAACTTGACAAACTTTGTTTGAAAATGTCGTAGAAAAAGATGAGATTAGTGTGGTCCCATATTGAAAAATAAAGGCATAACAGTCTCTATATGAACTTTGAACCCCAATAGCAGCTGCAAACCTTGAATTAAGTTCAAGTTCATATTTTTTGCTGATCAATAGAAGCAAATTATGTAATCTGTGCGGTTATGCTAAATTACTATGGCATGCGAAAGTGTACTAGAAAATTATGAACATTTGTATGAAAAGGCAAAATTTTGAGAATTATTTTCTTAATGCCTACTTTTTCAATATAGGACAGTTTTGCCTTTATGGGCAGTGTAGCAGAAGATGATAAACAGGTTCTCATGATGTGCTGCGGATCTTGATTGGTATAGAGCGCTATATGTGAGAGATACTCTCAATTTTCTATGAAAATCAACGTTTACTAAGGTTCTCTAATTCGATATCAAGATACGCAATATCGAGTAAGGGAGAGGCAACTGTAATAATAATAATTTGAATTAATGTACAAAACATGGGAGCCAATTATTAAGAAGGTAACTTTTCGGTATTCTGCGCCCCTTCGCTTCCAGATTGTCCCAATTACTCTAATCAAAATTGAAGGCGATCATTTTCCATTAGTATATTATTGAAGTGGAGACGCTGCTGTGGAGGTCAATCAACCAAGTACACAATCGTAAAGCAAAGTACACATACGTATAATAGGTGCACCACCCTCAATTAGTTTGCTCATCATTTGGCCACGCACTTGTTTGCGGCGATGCTCGTTAAATTGCTTGCACACATGGATGGGTCGGATAAATAGTAGTTAGATGGCTAGGCCACATCAACGGACAATTCCATGTCAAGAGCGGTTGCTGGTTCACTCACTCTGACCACCAATTGATTGGACGTCGTCACGGTGCGTGGGTGGCATCTTTGCGTCTTCCGTTTCATTTACCTTACGGCCACCACACTACATACCGATGACAGCGTGTATTCATTAGAGATGTCACATTACCCTAAATGCTAATTGTAATCGAGAAGCAGGTCAATTGTATCACCCACATCGCTAGGATAGAAGGTGATGCTGGGTGGTCGTCACAAGTGGGACGGTTACCGATGCACAGTGGTACCAAATGTAGGCCACAAATCTGGATTGAAAAATGAGTTTCCACTATGGAATGATAAGATAATTCTTAAATTTTTGAAAACTTATCCATAGTAATTTCTTTGGGCCACCGAAAAAGCTGAAAATTACTCAGATAAGGATGAAAACGGAGATTTGATTTCCAAACTGTTTTGAATTTTGAACCGCCCTAATATGTAACTTTGATTATTCTGGTCAATCGTGGAGTGCAACTACGAAGCAGTCATCCATGCTCATGCTCAAGCTTATGACTATGAGTTTCAGTTTCTTTTTGTCGCATAAAATATTTTAAATAACACTGAAATTACAATATTGAAAAAAAAAATAAATTGTTTTGATTGTAAAAAAAAACTTGATAGATTACTTTAGTAATGTGTGGTATTTTTCATCCTTTATTGTTTAACATGACTTACAACCACACTGTAGAAAAATGAAACCATTGTGCGATGTAAGTGTACGCCTTGTATCCGCGTTGGTGCCAGATCATAGAGCGAATGTAATGTTCTTTCACCAATAAAAAGCACATTCAAAGTTAAAAGGTTAGGTCGTTGTCATTACGAGACGGTAGCGCTGCCATTACGTGAACCATTCATGAAGAAAC
This sequence comes from Aedes aegypti, assembly GCF_002204515.2. Classification (NCBI taxonomy): domain Eukaryota; kingdom Metazoa; phylum Arthropoda; class Insecta; order Diptera; family Culicidae; genus Aedes; species Aedes aegypti. The sequence goes on from NC_035108.1 coordinate 347,731,629, forward strand.
CCAGAAACTTAATCTTCTCAGTCGGTAGGAATTCGGAATGACTATTTTCAGTGTCACTGCTCCTCCGCCCGGTGGAATGCAAGACAATAAGCACTCCAGTTTCGTTTCACTTGTCTGATTATGTCACTTTCTTAGCAGCGCTTCGACACAACCAGCAGTAGGTGCCTTGTTCAACAATCGTTACACCTCATTTTCCAGTTCACATTCCACCACTCACAGCGCGGAGCAAGGCGAAAAAAAAAACAAATCGCTTTCCAAGCGCATTTCGAATCAAATCGAAATCGACTAGTTTCGAGCACAACAAATAGAAAAGCTTCAGAGGAAAACAATGGCTAAATCGATTGGATTAGCGCGATTAATGCCGCTGGCTGTTGAGGTGTTATGCTTGTCTAGTTGCGATAATCGATGGCGGTGAATGTGTGATCTAGGGATGTTCCGATTTATCGGGATATCTTGGTAAATTTAGGAGGGTTTACCGCAAAAGGATAATGCTGAAAGCTGAAGGTGATGTTAATTTTAGTTGACGTGTAGTGTATAAAAAACTAAATAGTACTTCCAGGACTATAAAATATTTAATGGCTACCAACATCTCTTATCCCTTAAATATCAGGATTCCGCTGGTTCATATGATATGACGTCTTATCGATATTCTTATTCATCATATCGATGGAATCTATACTTTGATTCGGTAGTCGTATCGCTCTGCTTCAAACTGCTCATCTTCGTTTATAAAAATATGCGTGTCCTACTTAACTTTCAACAGTGCAACCCACTGTAAAAGAAAAATAAACACTTGATCCGCTACTACTACTGTGCAAAATAGATTCATGAATGGCATACGACCGGGAATTTCCATTTCATTCTTCATCGCAAAGAAAGATTGGAGCATTCGTGTATCGAAAACAATCACATCCGGTGCGAACTAATTATAAAATTCTACCTGTGCGTACCGTTTTGATTCATATTACGGACACTTAAGGACTCAGGGAAATATAATCCAGCATAGAGCATACAAAATAAATCATTCTGTATGATTCCTTAGCGCTATCGAGCGTCGGAAGCCCTTTACTTTCGAACGGTGGGTGAAGAATACGCTTCCACAACTTCAATAATTTTAAATAAATCAAAATGTGTGGCCTTTTCATGATTCTTATTCCGGACGCTGCCTCACTTTTGCCTCATATTCCGGACACTTTGAATCGAATTCCGGACAGCTCATGATAATCATTAATGGAACAGTCAAATCATCAATCGAAATCGTTAAACCACCAAAGAGATATCTAAGGTAGTTGGGCATTATAAAATTTCAAAGATATTTATGGAAAAAGTTTACTAAAACGAGCCTTGAAATTGAGAACTTTTGAACAGCAAAAACTGAAACATTTCGCGTGAAATGTTTCCCATACAAAGAAGAGTGTCCGGAATTTGAAGCTGTCCGTAATATGAATCAAAACGGTACGTCTGCCAACGAACACCGGAAGATATACACCATACCTCGAACATACAAAAAAGAAAACAGAAATCTTGTTATTTTTGGCACTGCCTTCCAAGAAAAACAGATTGGCATTTATCGCACCGTGATGTCTCCCCTGGGTCTCACGAAAAAATACTCATTACCGGCAATGCTTTAAACTGTTATTTCACACAACATTCTAGCACAGACGCCCTTTCTGTGTTCCCTCATACAGTAGGTACTTCAAATCATTGCTTTGCAATACGATATCGATTCCCATGGCAGTTCTTGCGGACGTGATCATCACCTTCAAACATCTCCGCAAACGCCGGATACCGGAGGTGTAATTTAGAGTGTAACCTAGCGCTCATTAAACTCGTTGTCAATCATCCCGCGCGTAACAATATTCACCGAGGAGGCCGGAATGAGAATGGAAAGGCGTGCCTATAAAAAAAGGTCATAACAGGCCTATTCTCTTTCTTCCTGTCGCATTCACAACAAGTGCGTTGCGTAGCACTTGTTGACAAACTCGGAAGGCTAATTATTATTACAAATACTTCCGGTCTTGGTTCCATGCTCGCGCTGGAACCGACTCTATAACTCATCATTTACCTGCAACCACAAGAAGATCGTCGTCATCGTCTTCATTACTGTTTCATGGGTGTGACTAGGTTTCAATCAGGGGGTAATCGAAAGGTAGTTTTACATATTTAAAAAAGAAAACAGCATTTTTGACACATTCGTGCTGAATGATTTCGTCTAGGGATTCCTATAGATATAGTCATTATTTTTCTTCGAGATTCTTTTCTCAGAACTCTTTTAAAAACTTATCTAAAAAATTATCGAGGCTTTTTTCAATAAACTACTAAAGAGAATCAACTCTTTAGGAAATTCAAAAAGATTATATATTAAGTGACGGGTTTAGAAGCAAAGGGATATATAGTATGGCCCATAAAAAAATGCGAAAATTGTTTGAACGTGAATATAGCATCCACGAGCGTTATTTTCATTGTTTTTGCTAGTGAATGTAATTTCTGATTATTGTAGTATATTCTGACATAACTTCGCTATCCAGGACATTTTTTGTCATATTTTTCTTCCTGTTCTAAATAATGTAATAAAGCAAAGAAGCTCAAAGGTTGTGTCCGCCCAAAGCAAGAAACAGCGTCTGATTGTCGTATACTCTGGTGATAAACTTTCCACCTTTAAAAATCACACTTTATTGTTGAAAATTATAGTTTGTTTGGAATCAGAGGATGGAGGAGTTCTTAGAGAACGTGTTTTTCATGATCACAATAACATATTTTGCCGGGGTCATAGTTTTGAGGGCAGTTGCGTCTTATAGGTTTGATATGCCTTTATTTTTTGTAAAAGCTGAATAAAAAATAAATACGAAGGCCTATACCAGATTTTTGAGGATGGAATTTGTTCCTTCGGTTAGAGACAACTTATATCAATACTAGCTCTTAGGTTTTGAGCAAAACGGAGCCGCTTATCACACTTATGTGAAGGTTCAATCAAAGCTCTCCAAAATGAGCCGTTTTTTCGAAAATATGTTTAAGTCTCCAATGACCCAGGTATGAACCAATTCTATCTTTTGATATGGGCGTATGCTGGAGACAAGGCCTGTGAAGAAGCTGACGTCATCGTTGATGTTGTAGAAGCTTTCATCACACAGATATTGAACTCGACGTCCGCATGATAAAATTTGAAGGTATGCTTCCAATTCCTCTCTGGTAAGGTGAAAGTAACAGATAAAAATCATGTCCAAAGCTAAAAACTGAGTCTTAATAGATTATAAAATACAAGTAATGAATAATATTTATGTTTCATTCACATTTTGTATATAAAACTACTATAAAACATGATATGACGATTTTCACATTTTTCTATGGGCCATACTGTAAGTGACAAAAACATGCTTTTAAGAAAAACGATTTTGAAGTTTCTGCAGCAATTGTGCATTCCATAATAATGCCAATCTTCTACGAATAATGTTATTTCTTCTGTTAGATGGAAAATTCACCCAAAAATACCGTTGAGAAGCTTGAAAACAATAGATTTTTAGTGTACTTTACTCAAAACCGATAAAAATATCACATGCACCCCTCTGCGTTTTAGTAAAGATAAAAATGTCACTTTAACGATCAACGCTCCGTCATCGTAATCATCGTCATCATTGAAACTTCAAAAGCAGTTTTCTGTTCAAAACTAAACATTATTCGATGAAAATGTGTTCACTGTGTTTCGGTTGGAGAATAGAATACAGTGAACACATTTTCCTGTAATTTTTCTTGATTTTGAAAGAAAAAACTGCTTTTGAAAATTCCGAAATCAATGACGGATCCTGCCCCCTTAACTCCCCTGCATTCGAGACTTGATTCTTCCATGAATTTATCAGATTTTTTACAAGATTTCGTCTTTAAGTGCTTCAGAAGAGACACTCAGAATTCTCGAAGAGATTATTTCAGAAGCATGAGCATTAGACTGATGCAAATTTTGAAGTTTTTGCTCCCCTATGCTTGAACGGTGTCCATTATGATGAAAATCATTCTCCCAAAATTTGAAGTGATTTGGATGAAATTTGGTTGTGCACACGCCATTTGAAGTTTATGGAAAAGCCAAACCTTTTGTGTTCAGTCCTCTATCTGCGCGTCATAATAATATATGAAAAAGCGAACACACTCTTCCGATGCAAAATCTTCCCAGCTACAACTTTGCCGAAGACCACATTTTGTTGGGACGTAAGGATAATTTGTTATTCTTGATTCCAAAGTCTAAACCATGCTGAGATGATCATTCTACTACTTTCAGAGTAACACTGCTGTTTTGCTGTAGAACATAGTAGCCTGGATTACTTTGATCTATTCTTCCCGCCAGGAGCACCACTGTTGCCTGCCGAATAGTTGGTGAAGCTTACTGAAGGCAAACCCACTTTATGATGATGAATAACAATTTTTCCTGACGTTCAATCAAAATGTGGTCTTCGGCAAAGTTGTAGCTGGAAAAATTTCACTTGAGAAGAGTGTGTTCACTTTTCCATAAAATATTATGACGAAGAAATAGAGGGCTGAACACAAAAGGTTGGCGTTTTCCATAGTAATCTCCATATAAACCTCAAATGGCGTGTGCACAGTCAAATGTCTTCCAAATCATTTCAAATTTTGGGAGGATGCTTTTTACCATAATTTAAATCGTTTAAGCATAGGGGAGCAAAAATTTCGAAATTTGCATCACTCTAATGAGCATAGATGACCGTACAATTCGTAGCTGCTATTCCGTGATTGACCAGAACAATCGAAGTTGCACAGAGATTTAATGAATGCGGCTTGGGATTAGCTTACCATTCTCAATGTACACAAATCGAGAGCTCAAATTTTAAAAGTCAATAACGGTGCCACGTCCTCACGGTCACCGAGGAAAGGAACGATTGTTAGTTGGACTACCGATGTTACTAGAGACCGAGTATACTTCTGCATCTCCACAGTTGTCATGGAAAGGATATTGGGTTAGTGAGATCAGGTAAGGATCTGGGAATTACCAATGGTGATGCGTTCCATGATATATATACGCCTAAACCAAATTCGCAATATTATTCGATAATCGCATTGCACGCCGAACAAGTGTTCATCGCTCGCTCTCGCAAGAGCAAGCGACGGGATCAATAGATCAAACACTACTAACAATCCAAGGCGCTTTTCATTTAACTACGCGAACGACGCGTGACATGTTTGATCCTGCCCTCATCGCCCGCCACCGCAAGAGCATAACTCGAAGGATCAAGCATAACTAACTCTCTGAGAGATTATGTCAGGAGTCACAAAAGTTCAAATTTGGTATTTTTTCTCAGAATAATTACAATTTTATTTTCTTCGGATACCTAAAGCTTTGAAATATTATTCACCAAATATTCTGTTCTAGGAGTATTTCTCTAGGGCATCCCGATGAGATATTTTAGATATTCAGCACCTCCAAGAAATCGGTCAATCATTTCAGAGAATTTCTGGAAGTAATCCTGTCTTTGTTCTAAGATAAATTGCTGTACGAATCCATACATTATTCTGGATAAATCGTTTGAGTAATTGAAAAATAATTTCTTCGATAATCTTTTGAAAAAAGTCAAGCAATTGATGAAGCTATAATTGTCGGAGTAATTCCTAAAGTTTTTGGGCATAGACATATAAGGAATAATTTGTGCAAAACTAACTTGAAGTTCATCTTCATTCTGGCCTTAATTTCTAGGACAGAGCCTCAGGTACGTGTTCTTTTCAGCACTTCCACAGTTATTAACTGATAGCTTTTTTCATAAGTGACATATAATCTGAAAGGAAAATCTAGCCTATTATTTCATCTAACATAAGATCTTATAGGTTCGATCCTTTTACATTTTGGAGTTCTAACAGGCGTAGAGAAAAAGGTTCGCTTGAAACTTGTAAGTTGGCGAACATTTTTCATAGTTCCATTTCGAATGTGTTGCGAACAATTGTTATAATAAATAAAAAATATGACAATTTCACAAATAAAAATATCACAGAAAATATAATCACTGGGCTGGTAGCGGTCAGCTAGCAAAATAATAGTGATTATTTATGATTATATTAAGTGACTTCAAAACTATACATAAGTCATAAAAATCAATCTACATATTGGGTGAGTTTAAAATGTAGAAGTCTTATTCTATACGGAATAAGACTTGATTACCATACATGATCAAAAAGATGGCGCATTGGAGATTTCACTTCTCATTTTTAGCGACACGAATATTACTTTGGCATAGGTTACATACGTGAACCAGTATTGTGAAAAACTCAATTTCTCATAACTCACGCTTGAATTTTTTCATGCGTGAGTTATCAATCACGCAACTCAGCAGTCATAAAATCATAGATGAGTTGCTTCACCTGTTTGACTTTTTGTCTCGTATTTTCACAGTTTACTCGTACACGGCAATAATTTTATGTTAGTCTGGTAGAATTATAGTAATCCTTTCTAACGTAAACAACAGCATTCAAGTTTCACTAGTTTTTGACGGGTTTTGTGACTGAATCATGTTTTACGGTTTGAGTTGATTGACTGATTTTGCATCAACATCTCAAGATTTGCGAAGCAGTCTCTAATGAGTTCGCTCTCACGGAATAGCGTTTTAAGATTTGAGTGTGAGTCTATCAACATGGACTACGAAAAATAAACTTGTGATACATTTTTTAGGTAATATTTCTGTAAATGAAGAACCTATTGCCCAAAATTCATAGAAGATTTTGCAATAGAGGTACAAAACGAAATAAATGAAACATTTACAAATCTGTGGAATGAATCGAGGGAAAATTTTTGGTTTGGATTGTGGCGGATTTTTTAGAAAGTATCGCGAATGAATTTGAAAAAAAATCCTGTTGGAATTTAAATTTCAAAAACAAGCAAAAAATAAAAATTCATGGCAAGTTAGTGGCAGAATTTCAGTAAAATTAAATAATTTCTTCTACATAAACCGTAACTCCAGAACACAATTGATTTTTGACGATTGTGGCAAACCAAATTCGATAAATGTTGCGCATAAATAATTAGAAAATGATTCCATGCGTATTTAAAATATAATTTCAACTGAACGTTTCAAAAAATGAATTATTAAAAACAATGATATCACTCACAGACGACTTATAACCTCTTGTTCAATCTGTTCTACTACACTGAAAATGATTAATTTTGCATACTTACATTAAAAACAAACAGTAAACAATTGAAATCGTTTTTTTAAACAAATTTTTATTTATTAGATTCATATTTGTTGCTGCAATTCGTAGCCACTGATCTGATATCACTATTGGTTAATTATTATTGTCCAACAATTACAGGAATTTATTATATAAACAGGTTTTTGGTATTGTTGACCAACCAAAGTTATGGAAAACACAGTACCAAGGGTTAAGAAATGTAAAAATGTATGGCTTATTTGTTTCGGAATAGCGACCAGAAAATTCAGGCCAAAGTCGCTTCCTAAGTTTTGCTAGAATCTTCTCCAAAACTTCAGCCAGAGTTTGATTTACAGTTTCCGTTAGAAAGTCTACCTGAATTCTTCCAGGAAGTTCACCATGAATCCCTATCTTTCTTGACACTTTGATTTCCAAATCACACTTCTGCTGTTTATGTTTGACCCAGCCTTAAATTTCATTATCAACAAATCACGAAAATAGTGATTTAAGTGACATTTTTCTAAAAAAAGGGACCTCAGTAACTTTTTGTTGCAAATAGTGACTTTTTAGTGAGCAGGTCGAAAAAAGTGACCATAAAAAATAGACTCTCTAACAGCCCTGTAATTACATTTGAATCGTTCCTCCTGACTCGTGTGGGGAACGTCATTTTTGAGCCCTATGCGATGATGAGGTTTCGTATTAAATGTCTGGGTCCTCAAGTCGTTCCCGTATATACCAGTATATTTTACGAAGTAAATTGCTCTTAGTTGACAGTGTCACAATTTTTGTCTTCATAGCTGAATTTGATCCCGGATTCCAACTCCTACATAACAACTTATACTCAATCGACTCTTTTGTAACTAACAACTTGATGTCTGGGGTCAAAAAGAACTAAAATGCACAAACATGTGTTGGCACAAATTAATTAAGTCCAAAATTAGCTGTCTTTCTTCTTTCGGGCTATTCGAACACGTCACAAACCATGTGCTTTCTTGATGCATTAAAATTTAAACTTTTGTAAGGTTCCAGTCGATTGATTTAGGTATTTTTACACATTATTTAGTGACTTAACGCAAATGAACAAACATTCAACAATTCCAATCTATTGTAACAAAAATAATCATAATAAAATATACAGAAGCACAAAAGCGATAATTAAAACAAAACTCGTAATATTTAAGAGAATAAGAATTCTGAAAATAACGGCAACTTTTAGGGTAGGCGCACCGGTTTTGGTCGGCCTTAGAGAAAATATCTTTAAACATTATGATGAAAGCCCAATATGCACAGTTAAAAAACTGATTGATTTTTCAGTGACATTGGACGTATTTTTAAAACAAATACGCATTTTAAAATGTGAATTCTATCAACCTTACGTTGTTACATCTTTACATGATATTTTTCTTAACGTGAAAATTACGTCATTTTTTTTGTAATGTGTACAGTTTGTGCTCATAATATGAATGTCTCTAACGTTTAAAATTTTTGTTATATTGTCATAGATCCGCCAAAGGGAAATCATCGAACAGTTAGCGAAAGTTTTGGAAAAAAAATGTTGATTTTTGGTGCAAATGATCAGAAAATTATGTTACACACAGAGGTTTGTACACACCATAAAATTCTTAAATTTACATGTAACGTAATACTACCATCAATCATGTATCCCCATTAGTAATGGATAATTTACGGATAAATTTCACAAAGACGGTTATTACATCAAATATTACTAACAAAATCCTAAATATTGAGCTTAAAATGTCTACTCTTTAAGAATATTGCAAGCGAAATGACTCCATTTACATGAATTCAAACTGAAATTTTTGTCACGAATGAGGCAAATAAATGATGGAGCCCATTTATGTGCATTATATTGACAAAATTTTTAGCGTGTAAACGTGTAAAAAGATCATTTTAGACTGAAATTTCACTTTCAAGTTGCAAGAAATCATGCAATATTGACGAATGCTGTATGCAAGATCATGAAATGTTTCAGTAATCAATATTGCAAGCATTTTTACATTCGATGAAGCAGTTTACATTATTGAACGTCGAATATTCAGTTATAACTTATTTTACATGATGAACACTGCGAAACACGTTTTTGTCTCTAGCATCAAAATACCCCTATTTACTAAATTAAGGGTTGCTGAATCCAAAGCCGTTTTCAGAAATCTCATAGCACGTCTAGTTTCTGAGATATTGACTGTCGAAAATGCAGAATATGGCTATTTCAGCCAACTTGCATGCAAGTGTGCCAGCTTGTATGGCAATTTATTCGTTTAATTTGCGAAAGAATTCAAACTTCATATGTATTACAATTATTATCATCAAAGTTCATATTACTTTTGATGCTCGAAAGTTATTTTTTGATGCGTTCAAAATAGTAGTTCACGGAACAAGTTCCAGAATGATTATTTTTGTTTGATGATTACCTGCATTTTATGAATGAAGAGAACGGAAGAGGTTACATTTGACAAATTGCAATTAGGCTGTAAGAAGGCATTGTTGTGTAATATTTTTTAGAGTGAGATTAGTCAATAGTGTTTTTATTCTCTTCAGCTGCAAAATAAGATTATTTTTCCAAAACTTTCCAGATTTAGATTTAGATTTATAGCTGGTACATTTTTTTTTTCAAATGATATAAATAGTTAAAAAATAGTTATCATGGGCTACTGTTTTCATCTCCAATATGATCATATTTATTTTTATACCTTTTAGAATCCCATTGTCTTTGAAAAAGTAATGGTTTTTTTTTTAAGACAATGGGGTCCTAAAAGGTAAAAAAATAAATATGATCTTATTGGAGATGAAAACAGTAGCCCATGATATTCAAGGCTCCTCTTTTGGATACTCATGGATACATGTGAAACCTATAGAATATACAACGGATAATGATGTAATTTGAATTCTGGGAGATTTTATCGACATACATTTTCCTACGACAAAATCATGAAAAATGGCCATTGTTTACTCAAAACTTACAATATGTTTTCCTGTTTGCATTTTAAACCCCTATTGAATTCCACAAAGTTGTGTATATCGATTACACTGCGGAACACGTTTTTGTCTCAAGCACCAAAATGCTGCTATTTACTTAATTCAGGGTTGCTGAATCCATTACCGTTTTCAAAAATATCATAGCACGTCTAGTTTTTGAAATTTTGGTAGTGGAAAATGCAAAATTAGACTATTTCATCTAACTTGCATGCAAGTTTGCCAACTTGTATGGCAATATATATGCTTAATTTGTCCCATATTTCAAACTTTATGAGTAAAACAATATTTATCAACGAAGTTTTTTATAATATTTTCAATGCTCAAAAATTATTTTTTGGTGTTTTAGAAAAGTTTTGTATTTTGCCATATAAGAGAAACTGCAGGGAAGACTGCAATCATGTTGAAAAATTCGATCGATTCTGAATTTATTCGAGCAATATCAACCAAATTTTATCTGAAATGAAGGTTCAGATCCTATTTTACATACTCGGTGGTTAGGATCACAGAAAAGTTTGATAAATCATACTTTAAATTGTATGTAAACATCAATGAAATCAGGGTTTTATACAACTTTGATGACCTGTAGCTAAAAATTGAAACGTGCTGGAACATTTCTGTGAGCGGCATCAGATTCAGCAACCCTAAATCTACTAAATACACATAATTTGATCCTTGAGACAAGCAAACATGTCATTTTTATTATGCTGTGTTATTTACATTATTTTGTAGAAATATCAAAAACCTCAAATTTTGAAAATATTACAAAAAACGATATTTTGAAGTCCTTTTATAAATTGTTTGTGTCCTTCGGCAGGGTTACCAGATAGAAAATTGGTGTATTTAGAAAACTTGTTTCCCTTACAATTATTTAAAACTTTGTCAAAGACACCATGTTTGGAAATCGTCAGTTAAAAAGTTTAAACTTACAACGCCACCTGTGGCGGATTTCCGAACCAAATGTTCTGGTTTTCATCCGAAGACACCATACCGATAAATACACGTTTCAGCACAATACTGAAAAAAGTTCATGATTTTGAGCATTCGGCCCAGTATGAGTTGATTTCGTTTTTTTGTTTCATTGGCCAAAGGGGAGGCAGTGCCCCACCCACCTGCCGTCTTTCGGCTTCGCCCCTGTTACTGTTTCTTCTTATTCTTCTTCGGCGAAGACCGGATAACATGCAAAGGCCTCGTATAGTGAGCGGATCCAAACGCAACCAAATTATGGAAAACTGTCTCCCGTCATCATAAGCAGTCGTTACGCGCGCTCGATCCAAACGGTGGATTTAATGTGTCAAAACAAGGCTCATGTCGTCGTCGCCCCGAAGCGGAACGCACAAATCACCGGCTAATGAAAGGTACTTTGACAGAGTTTACGCTTGATGACAAAACGTGTATTGTGTCTCCTGTGGTTAAACATGTGCGATTATTACAGCACACGGGCCAACGACGAAGCAATTATGCTACTTTGGGTGCTTTCGACGCGAAATTGAAACCACCAGTTAAATTTGCATCACTCGAGATTTACCACGTGACTTACGGCCATAGGGGAAAGTGGGGCAGTTAGGCCACCTTACGGAAAATTTATATTAAAATAAAATTAATATAATTGCTGAAAATAGATTGAATCTGAGGAATTTTGAATTACTTCCAACAATGGATCATTGAAGGTAGTTTTTGCCAATGCTCACCGCATCAAAACAAAGGCGCCACTGTATATAGGATTTGATATTGTGACAGCATTGCTGTTCTGTCAAACACAAAAGGCTACGGTGGCGCTATCTATGCTTTTCATAGCGGCCGTTTTGGTTATTTTAATGATCCATTGTCAGTTTATTACATTATATGCACTTTTCCCTTTTTTAAAAGCTCACGAATTAATGAATGGTTTTTCATTTTTGTCCTGTTTTTTTTACCGATGGGATTGCACTTGAAAGTTGATATTATCTATAGCTTTTCGGGGTAATATGGGCTGATTTTCCGAACATTAATTATTTTCATTTGAACATTTAGTTTTCTATGAGTTTAGAATACTGACTTGTTACATGTTCATTGTTTTATTACCTTGTCAGTTTTAGGGGTCAGTTTAAGGTTGTTCCTGATGTAATTTTAAGAATTTATGCGGTTTCTCATCTCATTGGCGAAATAGCCCCGACCTCCCCTAATTCCGCCGTCGAGTGAGAGTAGTCTTTTAAAATCGCTCATAACGGCGGCCATGCTTACCTGCAAAGAAACAAAGCAGAAAAGAAGGGTTGTTAGTGAAAATTGTTCAATCGATGGGGCTGTTGCGGTGTGTTTGTGTGTCTAGGAAGGTACTCGAAAGCAATAGAAAAGCAATCAAAGTGTCAGCAACCTTCGGTTTTCGCGGCGACGAAGAAAACGACGACTTTGCGAGCGAGGAAATTTACTTGGATTGGCAAAATTGCAACAGGTGGTGCCGGGTGTTGGCGATGGTAAGTTGTTCCGCTCTCGGAGGTGAGATCCTTCCCTTGACTGTTGCTTATGGAAATAATGGGGGTTTGTTTGCTTTCGATGTTGCTTTCAAAACAGAACAACAAAGTCAACAACATCGATTAATTTCAATCTTGAACACGGTTGCGCAACTCGAATTGATAGTAATTATGAATTGAACATGGCTATGAAAGTCATTGGGGATTTATTGTTGCTTGAAGCATGTGTTAACTGTTGGATGTATGTGATTGATTTTCCCATGAGCGGTTCCGGTTTAGAAACAACTTTGTAGTGACTCGCATAGGCTTAAAAACTCGAGCATTACGCTATCTATTGGGAGAAAGTCTGCTTTTCAGCTGAATGTTCTGGAGCACTTACATCTTGCCATCTGATCATTTTTGCATATCATAGATACTACAATCCTGAAAAGAAGATTTACATCGCGAAAAGATCCTCAACACATAGATCAGAAATGTATATTTATAATTTTAGATCGTACAGAGTTACTGAATTTATAAAACAAATCTTTTTAAAGAAATTATAGGTGTAATAAGAAAAAAACTTAAATAAGTAGTATTGGGTAATTAATAAGTATAACATCACGCCAAGGGCCTTCCTTAGCCGAGTGGTTAAAGTCCGCGCAAAGCAAAGTCAAGCTGAAGGTGTCTGGGTTCGATTCCCGGTCGGTCCAGGATCTTTTCGTAATGAAAATTTCTTTGACTTCCCTGGGCATAGAGTATAATCGTACCTGCCACACGATATACGAATGCGAAAATGGCAACTTTGGCAAAGAAAGCTCTCAGTTAATTACTGTGGAAGTGCTCATAAGGACAGCTGAGAAGCAGGCTCTGTCCCAGTGAGGACGTTAATGCAAAGAAGAAGAAGTATATATGATGAAAGATAGCACATTTTACGATGTTGTTGTGAATGTTCATTCTTCTTAATTTTATTGCATGTGTGATACCATGATCGACGGAATCCATAAAAAAGGAATGTATTTCTAGACACTGGTGCCATAATTACAAAGATATCATATAACAAAGCAAGCTGTCCGAAACTGGGGGACAGGAGGTACTTAACCAAAATTGTAATTTGTCCATATTTAGTTCAATTATGATACAAAATTCATTCATACTACCAAATAAGGCATATGTTCGAACATGCTTGCGTGATCCAAAGTATTTTTTCATATTCAAAATAATTACTAAATAGGCTTAAAATTAACCTTCCAGTCGTCGCGCGGTTTGCCACCGTCAGAACCACCACGCTGCTGTTGTGAACGAAAAGCGAGGTTTTTTCTACAGTGTTGTACAAAATACAACAGCGCAACGACTGAAGTGTTAAGGCGATACGTAAATTTTTTAAGTTTTTCAAACTTCTCTACTGTTTTAAAAAGGCATGCATATTTCAAGGGTGTGTTATTGTACACAAACATTAGTCTCTATAGTAGCTTTCTTTTCTACTAATACACCATCATGATTGGACCATGATTTCTCAATTTTTCGACTTTGTTCGGTATTGGGTGCTGTTAAGTACTAGGGGATTTCCCCCTACATGGTTTTCTTTCGAATCTTCAAGGAATTCTTTCAACAATCGCACCAGTGTTACATAATTTCCAGAAATTGTTCCTTTGAGTACCTTGAATTTCTCAGTTGTCAGTTATACCTTAAGGTATTTTTTTGGAATGCACCTCTGGGGTCATGCCAGATTAACTAATTCTTCAAAACACAAGGAATAGCTTCATGATTTTGATTGAAGAGTTCTAGCAAAAAACTTACTGAGAAGCTTATAAAGATTTCTCCGAGTATTCGTTTAAGATGGCACGTTATGGGATTCTCCTGTTTTTTTTTTTAAAATAACGCCTTCTACAATTTTCTACATATTTTTTCTAGCATTTTCTCTCTAACTCAGTAAGGAGTTACTGCCTGTATTCTGATTTTAGATTTATATATTTTTGAGTATCACTTAAGGAATACTTTCTTATATTTCTTATCTTGAAATTTATGAATCACTCCATAAACTCTATAAAGGATGCCTTCAAAATTCCTTTTCCTGATATTTTTCTGGAAATCTTTGATAAAATATAACTCTGGATTCATTCGGGGAAACCTCTGAGAACTCCTCTAAGAACTCATTGTGAGATGTTTACAAAAATTTCACTTATCTTAATTTTTACAGACTTAACATAATTTTAACAGAATTTTCAACAAACTTTTCAAACAATTCTTTCTGATCATTTCGTTGAATTCCGAAACTACTACGATTATCGAAAGTTTCGTAGAGGATTTATGATTGGTATTTGTTCAGGAAAGCGCTGCATATTTTCTCGAGCGTTTCTTTGTCGAAAAATAACGGTATCATTAGGAAGGTGGGTTCTACGAAACTATTATTGTACGTGTGTAAGTGTATGAGGGATTGGAAAAACGTGACAAAGGAGGGGTTCTAGAAATCCAAAAAAAAAACGATGGACGTCATGTTTGAATCATCCCTTTTCAAATTGTTACATAAATTACTGCAAGTTAATATAAAAACATCCAGGTTAAAGACATAAAAATATCATATGGCACTTTCTGCTGAACTTTTCTCCAGGCAATTTTTTGAGGGCTCAAAAAGTTCCCTAAAAATTCTTACGAAGAATTCGACAGCTTTCAAGTTTTTTCGAAAAAACAAATCGAGAAATAAACTAGAAGTACCTTCAATTTGATTTCATACAGGGATTACATTTAAAACGTATCGTATTGATTTGTCATGGAATTATTTTTGTGATTTACTCAGAAAAAAGTCTAATGATTTTTCTCGGCATTCCACTTTAGATGCAATCGGAATGAAAAATCATCGGCATAATTCTAAGCATGTTCTTCAACATATTGCTTCTCGGATTCCACAAAATTTTGATATTAGGGAGAGTGGAAATTTTTTAGTTGAAATCGTTGCATAAGTTTCCAAACAAAAATCAGAAATATTTTTAAAAGATAGTCCTGGATAAATTTTCAAAGCATTCTTGGTAATATTTATGTAGAAATCTCTATATGGAACAATGGAAGAATTTTTCTAAATTATGTTTAAAGGGATTCTAAGAAGAGCTCCTGCGGAATTATATTTTCTTTTTTGCATAAGTTTCTGAAGAAATTCGTGGAGTAATTTTAGGTAATCTCTGTAAGAACTTTGATAATCTAAAAGAATTTTTTAGATTCTTTGGTGTTAATATTAAAAGAATTCTTGACATGACGAACTTCTGTACGGAATATTAAATGAGTTTTCAGATTTTTTCGAAGATATCTCTGAAAGAGCTTGTGATAAAATCCTTGTTTAAATTTTATAACAATTATTTTCATTAGCTTTATTATTGTGGCTGATTCATCTCCAAATAAATGTTATTAAGAATCTCCAGAGAAATTCCTCAGGAAAGATATGATGAATGAATCTTTAATAAAATTAATGCAAAATTTGTGAGTTCTTGAAAAATTACCAGAGGTAATGTCTAAGGAATTATCTTGAGGATGTCTCAAAAAAAAAGTTAGATGAAATTTAAAATAATATATTAAAAAAATCTTGAATTGTTTCTTAAAATTACATTGACAGTATCCCTGAATCAATACTTAGAGTAATTCCGAGTGTAATTCCTGAAGGAATTGAAGATGAGATATTTGGAATCTCTGTAACAAATGTTAGTATAAAACTGCATTGTGCATTGTGTCTTTTCAGAAATCTATTTGATGGAATACATTGAGCTGTTTCTGAAAACACTCTGTCTATTTCTAGACATATTCATGAATTTTCTGTCTGATCCCTTGGAGAAAATATTGCTTTAATGCATGATGAAATTTGCAAATTATTCCTGGAAGAAATTATGGATTGATCTATCTTAGAGAGTCCTTGGAGAAACTGTATTGAATCTTTATATTCCATTTCAAATACTAGGTAGACTAAAATTGCCGGTCAACAGGACCCCAAAGAACATCAGTAGCTCAAGTATGTTTGAGAGTGATTTTTTCAACTATTACTATTCAAATGTTTGCTGGGAACTCAACCAATCGAATCTTTAGACTTTTTTCAATCTGAAATTTTCCGAGTTGTTAAAGGGATCAGTTATTTGGTGAACAATTTGAACCAAGTCGCATTTTGGATTCCACTTTGCTCATTGAGAAGGAAAACAGGAGGGTGGATGTCTGTCACATTTTAATGATTCATGCAAAAAAAATACGCAAAAAAAACCGGGCTACGAACATGTATTTCAGACAATTCGGTCAAACAAGTGAATAATAGAAGTTTCCAATTAGCTCTGTGCTTTTAGTAAAAGTGACGATTATTTTTATTGTTGACAAATTTTTTGATCTTCAAAAAAATTGGAAATTGTTAGAGATGGCTGTGTTTAACATTTTTCAAACCCGACTCAAAATCCGAAATTTTTGTAGTCGTCGGGTTCGGATTTGAAAACGAGGAACTTACATTTCTGGACCTTTCTATTTTACAGTTTAAACTCTTTGTAGGTTATAGATATTAGCTCCTAAGTTGTTGTAGAGATAATCTTACGAAATACATATATCTGTTTTAGCATTAAGTTCAACAAATTTCATCTGCAGTAGTTCGTAACTAGGTTGAGAAACTAATTTGAGCACTAACTGTTGTTTTTAACTATTGTTTAACAATTTTTCTGTATAAAATAGCTTAAGAAGAAACACTCAACGCTGTCTATCGATAGTTTTAGTTTTGTTTTTGATTCCATCGCAATGACGTCGAAAAATCTCTCGGTTACTAACTTTTCTCTTTGACCAACCCTCTGAATCTTTTCGGAAAATAACTGAAACTTAGTGAGCTCAGTATACACAAACTTCTGGTTGGGTAGAATCGCTGCAGTACTAGGGTAAATATACCAATAGTGGAGGTACTAATTGTACGATTCAAGAAGCGCAATTAATGTACATGTTAATGTTGTAACGGAAAGTATCTACCATTGACTTAATGAGAAAAATGATTTCATCGCAGCAATCCACGACATGTCAGCGAAAAATAATACCTCCACTATTGGTACACTGTTTTTTTAGTTGCGGTATATTTTTAATTTGTGTTCCTATACTTGCGGTAATCGTTGTTTTCTTATGGGATCCTCCCCTATAGGACACTTTACCGCAACTATTGGTACAAGCAAGAACAGTTTTAGCAATTTTAGTGATATTTCATCAGTTTTAAAGCAATTTCAACGCTTTTTCAACTATTCCGTGTATCAACAAGCCAATACGTCGGTTGGCAGTGTCGATTCTGTGGCTTATGCAATAAAATCAGTGAAAACGGTACTACCGCAACTATTAGAACACCCACAACTAAGGGAACACTTACCCTACTTGGTGTGAAACCGACAATGAGATTTTTAGAGTCCATGGAGATTTTATTTGAGACATTTAAAATGCTTGAAGGAACTGCAATGACTCTTGAATGAAGTGCTAGAGAAAATACTGGAGAAGCTTCATGAAATATTTCAGGTTGAATTGATAAAGGCATCCCTTTAGGATTTTTGGGAGCAATTCCTGGGGGTAACAGTGAAAAAAAATCTTCAAAATATCCACATGCCTGGACGAATAACTGGAACAACTGGAAATGGAAATGTTGAAGGTTTTTTTTTCAATACTACAAAAGATTTCAGAACCCTAGAAATTCGGGAACAAATTTTTGTGATTTTCTCGGAAATACTTCTGTAAAAATCATTGTAAGAACTTTTGGAATAACATCTGGAGAAATCGGTGCAAGTATTGGTGGAAAAACATATAGAGTAACGTGATTTCTTTGGAGCCTCTAGATTTTTGCATCAGAATCTATTGCAAGCAGATAAAGGAAACAAAAAACTTTAGATCCCTTTATAAGAAACAGACATGTTTAAGAGACTTGAATAATAATAGTGACCAAGTATCAGTAAATAGACCTGCTGCTAGCCCTGCAATAGATTCGGTTCAATTTTTCACAAATAGTTTGAAGGTGATCCTTCAATATTTGCACTTTAATAATTACCAGCCATTCCACTTCAATAAAAATAGTGTTATAACATCACAATACGATATCCACAGGTTTTATCACGGGGTGCGAGTTTTTCTGGCCTAGTGGTAATGCCCTCGGTAGGTACTTATAAAAATCAGGCTTTATAATGCTCCTCAACGTCACCAGAGTTCGGAAACATACTCTAGGTCTAGAGTAGCGTGCTGTCTTTGCCTTTTTTTGAGAGAGCGAAAAAATGCTAAGCAGAGAGGCAACGAAAAATGAGCGAAGAAGATGTGACACAAAACACAACGAAGGAAAATTCCATCAAAGAAGAGTGCCAATCCAACTCCGCGAGGCCTGTGCTGTTCGAACTAGTCACTCAAGAGATTTTTTTTCCAAATCTGAGAAAAAGTGAGCAGCAAGGAAGAAAGGGTTTCTACCAGAAAAAATCCTCGCATTTCGATGCACTCTCACTCGAATCGTTTGAGGATTCGTCTGGTAAATTTTGAGTTCACTTTCTACTCCTCAGAAAATTCTCGAAATCACCTATTTGTGCATCACAGAGGAGTTTCTTTCAAGCCTGGTTAAAACGGTAAATTTGACGCAAGCTCTCAGTTAATAACTGAGAAAGTGCTCATAGAATACTTAGCTGAGAAGCAGGATCTGTCCTAATGTGGTCGTAATACAAAGATAATAAAAAAGTAAAAGAAAAATAATAATAAGCAGAAATTAGTTATTCAGACTAGATGCACAAATCATATTTTAACTCAAGGCTGATATTTCGTTCTGTAACATAAACCTCACTCTCTAATTCGATTGCATGAAGGGCAATGTCACCGATTCACCTGCAATTTCAACGAAATGATCCTAAACAACACAAACCGAAATGCTTGCACACACATGGTTCGGGTTCATTAGCAAACCATGTAAACAAATCGTATGTTGTAATCCTTGTAATCTTCTGCCTCGCCATCATGGTGATGTACATTCTTCATGCAAACTCACGCCACGCTTCAACCGTCCAACTCCGCTAACCGAACTGCACCCAGCGCAAAACGATCGCCGCTTGTTTCGGCTGAGCAATTTCACGTCCAATACGGCCGACCAAGCAGTAGGGTAGATGTACCAGTATTCGCGACCCTATGGACATTTCACCACTCATCAACTTTTACGTGTGACAAATTGATTCGTTCCAAAAAATCTTAAGGCTATTTTACTGGTCTTGCTCTTCTGGACATAGAAAAAGCATTCGACTCTGTTTGGCTTGAGTAAAATTAAAAAAAACAATTTTTGTGTAAGAATAATCTAGTTATTTCTAAAATCGTACACTTCTAGTAAATCATTAGAACTTAAAGTCTGAAAGACTTCCTGTAAGACCTGGTGTTCCTCAAGGCAGCATTTTGGGACCAATATTATACAATATTTTCACATCTGACTTACCTGAGTTACCTCAGGGATGTCAAAAATCTTTGTTTGCGGATGACACAGGCCTCTCCGCCAAAGGAGATCGTGCGTGTCATCTGTAGTAGACTGCAAAAAAGTGCAGGATGATAGGAATTCCAATAATTTGGTCAGATGAAGATAAGTATCTTGGACTCATGCTAGATAAAAATTTACTTCAAAAAATCACATTGAGGATATTCAAGCCAAATGCAACAAGAGGATTCAAAATAAAATTCTGAAAATGATTCTGAAGCTCCCTTTTTGCTTAAAGTACTAGCCAATATTAAAACGTTGCTATATTAAAACATTGGAACAAATGTCGAATATATATATTTATTAATAATTGAATACAAAAACCGTTGCGATCTTTTCTTACCACGATTTTTTTTCTATTATTTTCTTGGCATTTCGGCGAATGTTGCCATATTATTTCAAAGTGATTTTAAAAACCTAGTTATACCTATTGTGAAACTGTATATTGTCTGATGTTTCGTATATTGGTACTATACCAACTACCGGTGCATCTACCCTAGTAGGTAACTCGCTCGCCAAGAAGAAAAACTGTTGCATGCCAGCCAGTCCAATTTATCGAATTTCCCCTAGGTAAAGGTAAAAACTGTGACTGACTGAGACTGATGGCTGATCGATGGACAGTTGGTCCGTGTCGGTGAATGCGATCAACCAAGCGCGAAAAGCGGTTCCAAGAAGTCGTGCAACCACCATAGCAGAGAGCTCTCTGGTCGTCGAGCTTCACGGGTTTAACTAATTGGAAATTAATATATGCGTGCGAGCGCAACTCTAACTCGAGCTCGGTTTCCGTGTGTTGATTTACCGAGTTTCCCTCACTATACCTACTGACTGGCTGGGAGTGAGAGATTGAGTGCATTTTTGGGTCCGTTGTCAGTCGTCGTCGTGGCGGTGTAGAAAGTAATCAATATGAGCCATATCTATTTAGTGGACGGGTTTCCGGTGCTCCAAGGCGGAACGGTTTCCCGGGTATAGTCCACTGATGACGACCGGTGGTGGCCGTGGGTGTAGCCAGGATATCACCTCAAAACATTATTCACGAATTTCACGCAAAAACGACGAAGAGAAACGTATACGATAATCAATCTATCGTAAAAATTCTGGGGAAATATTAAAAGCTTTCTCAAAAGAAATTTCCAGGATTCCAGGACGAAATTATTTTATGAATGTAAGTGCTGGGTATAATCTTTGAAATTCAATCACAAGATTTTTCCAGTAGAATTTATTCCCTCTGACTACGTCCATGACTGGATACGAATGCTGGGAGCACTGATCGATCAGCAAATGGACCGCAGACAACCGTAGCCGATTGGATTCGATTTTGACGCCGTTTAATGGAATCGAAAAGACGCACAAACAGACCTTTGCAGTGATGATTATGATTGACGGATGGAATGATGATGATTCGCTGCTGAGTGCGATTCCTGTAGCTACTGGAAGGAAGCGCCGATTTTGAAGAAACTGAATGAAGAATAGGCGAATCGAGGCTATAAGGTTATGGTGTAACGGGGCTGGTATCTTGGGCTGGTTATCTGTTGCGATTGATTGTTTTGCGAATAACAAGTCAATTTTCAGTTTTGCAGTCAGTTCAGCAGCAAATTTCAATTGTTCAAGTGACAATTTCAATCATTATAATAATGTCAGTCCTCATAATGATCTCGAAGAAAACCTGAGATCTGAGTGATATCGTTATGACCATCTAGACCGTTCAAAAACATTCATAAGACTCTAAATTCATGAATCACTCTATTTAGTTGATACAACTTGAAGTTGAATCGGCCTAGTCATATATTATGATAGTGATCCAAAGGTGTATGCACATAGTTTACACGGGTTCTATCCCGTTAGGCCGAAGGTCGTTAGGCCGAAGGCCATTGGGCCGCATGCCGTTCTTAGGGTTGTAGGACATTTCCCAGAATGACATTCCCCAGAGCGCCATTCCCCAGAATGACGTTCCCCAGAATCCCATTCCCCAGAAATCCATTCCTCAGAATGGGACATTCTCCATAATAGGACATTCCCCAGAATTGTTTTAATACATTTTTAAATAACGGAAAGAAATAAATTTGGTTTTATTTAGTCTTCTGTCGTTAAAAAAATGAACTTATCGAACTGATTTGAATTCCCAGACGCTATGAATTCCGGACATCGACATCAATTCACCCAAAATGTTATTTCATTAAAATCATCATTATGGATCTCAAGCGAATATAAGTTGAGGCCAAAAAATCCTTTTATGTGTTTGCTTGTCTCAGGCAAACTATCTAAGAAGCCGCCCACAAATTATTTGGTCATATATGGGGTGAAAGGTTTTGGCCAAAGATTACGGCCCAAATGATCAGCGAGAATGAAGTGGTCTTGAAAATATTAAATAAATGACTACGTGATTTATGGCCAGACCCGACCAAAATCTTGAAGAGAAAATGCTGTTTAACATGATTGTGTTACTTTTCCCCGAATGCCAGGTCTCAGAATGACCCGTTTCACCGAAAGCCATTTCCCCGAATGACCTGTTGCTTCGAAAAGCGATGCAGTGTAAACAGGTACAAGAATAGACTAGGGACTGGGTTCTGAATTAGCAAGATTTATAAGCAATCAAAAGGAGGAGATTATAAGATCATTGTCAAAAATGCCAAGATCGATTAAACTCGGAAGAATCACCAATCCAGTGAAGAAGGGTGCATATCAGATGACCGGTTCGTTCATCACCTTGAAGCACAAAAAGTTATGGCTATTATGAGAGCTAAAAACTTTTCGGGGAATTGGGCTATTAAGATAAACTGCTCTTAAACATGTATGTTATACTATGTTTTATGATCAAACTTTACTCAAGCTATTCGGAAAATTATTTTGTTTGGAATTCATAGTTATTCTGCCTTCTTTTAAAATTGGCTGTTCTTTCTAATTGTATTTTAGGTGACTTGTATTACTGTAATATTCTTTATATTCACGAAATAAATTGATGGAATTTGTTTTTTTTTTGCTTTCATAGCATATTCTCCCTTCTTTTTAACATTGGCTGTTCTTCCTAGGTTTATTGTGTTCGTAATTATGAAGAATAATAGTACACTAGAAAGTTTCCTTTGTCTTTGACAATTCCTTTTTACAGCAAACTACTTTAATCAATTAGAGGATGGATGCGGAGCAGCATCCATCAACTCTAAGGTGGGGTTTTTACGAGCTTGAAGTTTGTAAGGAGAAAGTCATCCAAATACATGAAAATTGTTCAAACGGTTCTAACAACATTTCCGACCATAGTTGGCGCTGTAATGAACTGGAATTTCGTGATTTATTAATTTGAAGATTCTCATTTAGTTAATAAAAGACTGCAACAAACAGGAAGTTTTGTCGTTAAAAAAAAAACAAAAATTTGAGCTATGAAAGCTAAAATTTGATTTTCCCTAAATTTTCCAGTTATTTGTGTTCACTATTTACCATTTACCTGGATTTTAACAGCCCAAAAATTTCCTATATTTTTTCTGGGGAATGTTCCATTCTGGGGAATGTCCTATTCTGGGGAATGGAATTCTGGGGAATGTCCCATTCTAGGGAATGGCGTTCTGGGGAACGTCATTCTGGGAAATGGGTTTCAGGGAAATGTCGTACAATCGTTCTTAGCAGTGAAATGTGAAAAAATAAGTAGAAAGTTCTTGGGCGAATCACTAACATATTTTCTAGTGTATTTGTGGAGGAATCCCTGGCATCTTTAAAAATATCGGAGGAATCTATAGGAAAATCGACAGGCAAACTTTACTATAATTCCAGCATAAAATAAAAATACAACATCTGCCAGAATACCTGAAGAAAAAACGCTTGTTAACAGCATTATGGAACTATTGAAAGTTCCTGAAATGTGCATTTAAATTTTTATAGGATTTTATTATGCTAAATTTGACAAGTCATAATTCATGTTTTTTGACTATAAGTAAAAAGACATTTTATCACTGGCAATTTATAGCTTTTGACAGCAATCGAAATTTTGGGACCAATTCAAATAAGGCGAGATCCTTCCACCTCCACGAGTTCCTTCGGAAAAACCTCCAGAGATTCCTTCAAGAAATCCCCTCCGCCTCCCCTCTTCCATAGATTTCTTCAGGAATTCCTTCGAAGATTCCTTCAAGAATTTAACCAGTAATTGCTCTAATGCAGCGTCCATTTATTACGTAACGTTAAAATTGCATCCCCCCTCCGTAACGCTTTTTGTATGGAAAATATAGAAATTTTGTGTGAACCGTAACGCTTGAGCCTACTCTCCCCCTCCTCATAGAGCGTTACGTAATGTGTGGATGACGTCTAAGATAATCTACCCTAATCCCTACATCGATTTCTCTATCTGTAGATTACACCAGAGATTTTACCAGAGATTGCTTTAGGAAGAACTTGTCCGCTACCAGATAAATTTAAGACCGGTTCCTATATAGCTCCAGAATTTCTGAAGATAGCAACTCCTTCAGGAATTATGCCAAGAGTGCTTCCAATGTTTCTTCCAAGAATTATTCTGGCAATTCTAGCGATTTCGCGAGGAGTTTCTCTAGGAATTCCTGCCGGAATGCCTTCAGTGATTTCCTCTATAGATTACTCAAGTAACATCTTTACTGGGATTTATTCAGTAATTTATCCAAAGATTCTTGAAGGAAACTTTTCCAGTAATTCGAGATTACTTCAGAGATTCCTCCAAAGATTGTTCAAGTGATTCCTCAAGATATTCTTACCAAAAATACTTCAAAAGACTCCTCTGAGGATTCTTTCAGGAAAGTCTTCACAGTCATTCTGGCAGAGTTTTCTTCAAGGCTTTCTCCAAATTACAATAATCTCTTCAAAGGTTACTTCTCTCAAGAAAAATCCCAAAAGGATACTTGCAGGGTTTTCCTCAGATAGTTTTCTCGAGATTCCTCTAGCAGTAATTTCTTTAGGGGTTCATCCAGGAATCGCTTCAGAGATTCTACCAGAAATTCCTACATGGATTCTACAAGAAATACTCCCCAAGAGTTTTCTTCAAGAGATACGTTCAGGAAAATCGCTACATGAATTATTCCAAGTATTATACCAGGTTATCCCCAGGGATTCTTCCTAATATATCTATAAAGATTCCGTGCCTCCAAAAAATTTCTTTAGAATTTTTTTCCAGAGATTCCCCAATGAATTCTTCCAGAGATTTCAACAAAAACGATTTTTTCTAGAAATATCTTCAGAAACTCTTTTCTGTAAGAAATTCCTGCAGGGATTCTTTAAGCAATCGGTAGAGAAATTTCTAGAAAAAATTCTTGTGTAATCCTTAGAGGAATCCTTTGAGAAATCCCCGGTTGAATCCCTGGAGAAATCCATGCAAGAGCGAATCGAGGAAATCTCTGGGAAAATTCGTGATGAAAACCCTGGAACAATTTTTAGAGGAAATCATGTAGATTTTTATGGAGTAATCTTCGGAGAAATTCCTGAAAAAGTTGCAAGTGAAACCTCTACCGGAATCCCTGTAGAGATTTTTCTAGAGATCTCTGGAGAAGTCTCTGAAAATAAATTCCTGTAGGAATCTCTGAAGGATTATCTGAGTAAATTTCAAAAGGAAAAGAAAGTTTTTCTGAGGTAATTACTGAAAGACTCCCGGAGGCCATCTTTAGAGGAATTTTTGATGGAATCCCTGCAAAATTCGTGGAGGTATCCGAGGAAGAATTATTGTAGAGATTTTGCTAGAGGAATCCCTAGACAATTCTCTGGAAAAATCCATGTAGAGATTTTTCTGAGGAATCCATAAAGAAATCTCAGAAGAGATCACTATAGGAATCTATTTAGAGATAATATAAAACGAATGTATTAGAAGATTTTACTGCAGAAATTAATATACAGATTTTGCTAATGTAATTCCTAAAGAAA
The DNA here is from genome assembly GCF_002204515.2 of Aedes aegypti. NCBI lineage: Eukaryota > Metazoa > Arthropoda > Insecta > Diptera > Culicidae > Aedes > Aedes aegypti. The sequence goes on from NC_035108.1 coordinate 347,757,522, forward strand.
CTCTGAAGATAATTTCTGATAAAATTTCTAGATGATTACATGGATCTCAGGGCGAATTTTTAGGAGAAATCCTCGGAGGATTTTTAGAGGCCCAGAACAAAAATGTCTATTAAAACCGCTGGATATTGAAAATGGATGGATGGAAAAATGAAGATTTTGGATAACTTCAAAGGAATTCCTCAAAAGCTTCTGAAACACTGATGTTGGGTTTTTTAAATGACTTTCTGGATTCTCTATATGGCCTCTTGCTAAATGCTCTGACAAATTAAATAGTGATGTTTAGAAGATGTGTAGAAAAATTCATATATCTTCTAAAATTGAATGAATAGATGAATTAATAAATGAATATTTTTAATTCTTGGTGGACTGGCTGACAAAACTCTGGAAGAAAATGTAATTTTCGGCACAAGGATAGAAAAAATTCTGCAATAATCTGCGACAGAAGTTCTAGGATGTTTTTGAACTCTATCTGAATTCGAACTCAAATTGGCAGGTTCTTTCAGGTTTTTGACTATGCATTTTTTATCGAGTTCCAGGTGACATTTCATTATGAGTTTATAGTTCAAGAAAAAAATCCTAGCAGTTAGGACCAAAAAACGAAGTTATATCCTATGGAAAATTGCAGATCGAAATTTGCTTGCTGATTCTTGGAATGCCCTAAAATAATTCCTCTAGACCCCTGTTGTCCTTAATAATTCTGGAACGAGTTTGAGAGAGGATGACTAAAAAATGTATTGCAGAATATGTAGAAGAATCCCTGTAAGTGCAGTACGAAGTATTTTCAGATGAATATTTGGAGCAAGCCTTAAAAATATCATGCCTCGTGCAATAATTACTTAAACAATTCAAAAAGTGAATTCTCTGTGCTTCTGATAAAATATGAATGAAATACTCGGAAGAACGCTCTAAAAAATCAACGCTTTTCGGCAGGGACTCAGAAAAAACTACAATTTTGTAGTTACAAAATTGATCATATTTGTAGTTCTTTCAGCTCGATTGCTTGAAAGGGAACAAAACTACAGCATGTCAAAGTTGAGCATTTTGTATGAAAATCGACATGCGTTGCTATTATTCAGAACAGCACTGTAGATTTTTCATGAAAATTTAAACTATCAATGCAAACATGCCAAATCAAATTTCGACCCATGGTGTCAAAATCATGTTTATTATAGAATTTCAATGTGCCTTGGATATTTTTGCGAACAGGTTCAGCATTTGGGCTTAAATTTCGTAATTAGATAGTTGACAAAAATCTGTCGGTGAAAATTATCCGTTCTATTTTGTATAGGACAGATTAAGGCGTATCACAAATTTAGTATGGAGAAACACCTAAAAGTTAAAAAAAACTTCCCACAGGGGATATGTGCACGTATTTAAAAGTTGGTCAGAATAGTTATCCAATTCGAAAAATAGTGTATGTACCTTAGATATTTTTCGACTTCGATAAGTTATCTGACCAACTTTAGTAAAAATTTTAAAATCGTGTGATTTTTACCAAATTTTGAAATTTATGAAAAATAATGTGAATCCTGAATAATCATGCAATATGTCATGCTAGAAGAAAAAAAATAAAACAATTAATAAATTGCTGGGATTTGCACACAAATCCTCCAGGTAAGTCGCTTTTCGTGACATTCCCTGATTTTCGAGATCAAATTTGCAATTTTGTAGCTTCCGAATTGTTTTTGTTTTTCATTGATCCCGTTTTTATCTTGTTAGCTTCTGGTCAACCTAATCCATTCAGATTGTTCCGTTCATCAGAGGTAGACTCGATCAAAAAGCTCAAAATCTGGAATAATTATTTAGCATAGGAAGAAGGAGTTTTGCAAATATTTTTAAAAGCAAAACGAAATTTAGAAATCTAAATAAGAGTACTAAAGAAAAGTTTATTCAGTTATCCAAATTATTGAAATAAATTTGTGTATATCATAAACAGAAAATTGGCTCAGTAATGCCTTATAGTGCTTTACTGCCCATAACTGCATATTTGTAACATTCGACAAAAGTAGGCATTGAGTAAATGGGATACCGTAATCCGGGGTAACATTGATCATTTTTCTGAATGTTTCTTCAATATTTCGTTTGAAAATGCAAATGTTGCAGGTTTTATATTTTTAAAACAAGTACTGCCACTAATAGCTCGAGACTATATACTGTATTTTGTTTATAGAAAGATTTAAGCAGGTTGAAAAAAATGTTTTAGGCGATTTTTTTATTTAGTTGATATGGGGTAACATTGATCACCTATATAAACAACGTTCGGTAATACTGAAAATGTCGTTTCTTACTTAAATCATGGCCCCTGAAGCCGAATATGAAAGCTAAACGCTTACAAGTCATTTACTTTTTGAGTTATTTTAAAATTAACAACACTTTGAACCACGGAATACGCCTAAAAGTAGGCAATTTCCTAAGCGAATTTTACATTCTCAACAGTAATTCGGTAATGTTGCCTAATTGAGCATACTTATAAAAGTTTTGACAACGGAATCGTTTTCGGCGATGTCATTTTTAGTAAGAATCACATTTTCCTTGCTTATTTCGTTTTCAGAACTTATGTGAGACATGAATCTTTGGTAGTGTCATCCATAACAATTAAAATCATTATTTCGGAAAGTTGACAAATTTACGCATAAGGTAATCGCAATTTTCACAAAAATATTAACGTTTATTAGCTTATGAATATAAGAAAGAGAAGCACCATTCATGATTTGGAAATGTTTCATCAATAAATGATAATACGAACTTTTGATGAGGTGAGTCAATCCGATCAATGTTACCCCGCTGATCAATGATACCCCGGATTACGGTACCAAGTTTACATTTTATTGCAGTATGGAATGAAACTAAAATTTCAAAAAATCACTAAGAATTCAAAAGTGCTTATTTGAGGCTGAAATTTTGTACAAGTCATATCGCATATTGGATGAATAGTCAGAAAATAATTATGATAGGAATTTCGTTTCTACTGCATTATGAGGCTCATGTATAATCTCAATGTGACTGTTATGCGGTTACAATTGCCAATGTGACAAAACAACTTGGTATTTTTTTCGAATTTTCTAGATCAATCTCACAGATTTCAATAAGTTGATCGAAAGTATTTATCAGTTGATGACTCTTCCTGGTATTAACTCCAATTTGTCAAAAATGTCGAATGTGACTGTTATGCAGTTATGGGCAGTTTAGCCGATAATAAATAAGTTGTTTTTTAGAGAAAAAAGGAAAGTTAAGGAATGTAACAGCAGTTTGTCATTGCCAACATTTGAACATGATTAACGGTATTAAATGCAAAATTAGTCTATTTAACCTTTGCGTCCTTAACCTATTTTTACAACCAAATGTTCGTGATGTTTTGGCACTAATTACCGCAATTCTCAGCTGATTCCAATGAAATTTTGACACAACACCACAACACTATTCATGTTCCATGAGCTATACTGCGTTCTCAAATCGAACTATCGGTTCCAAATTTATACGGATGTCCCATGGGGTCTGTCCTAAGGTCATTTGAGACACTTGCATACTTATTTTATACGGTTCAAACAAAACTACAGTGTGTGTAAGTGAATCATGAACTAGTAGTATATTCCTCCTCGTCCAACTTATTTGAAACCATAATGGCCAGTTCTGGATTCCCTAGAATCGGCTCCTGGGGCATCAATTGAGACCAAAATGTGATCAGCACAAACCTTTATTCGAAACGCGACTCGTCAATCTTCAAGATTTAACAACGGAACTATAATACAATGCATATTGAGTGATTTCTTGCAACATAGGATCATTTACATGTGCTTCCGGGATGTTCTGGAGCCGATTCCATGACTTTGGATGAGGACAACAATCCAATGATTGCAAACCCTATCATGAGACATATCCATGTTCAAGATTTTGTTTGATCCGTGCAAAGTATTTATGCAAATATCCCAAATGATCTTCGGACAGACCCCACGGGACATCCATATAAATCCGGAACCGATCGTCCGACTTGGTTTTCCAGTACAGGCCATCAAACTAGAATAGTGTTGTAGTGTTGTAGTGTTGTTCATTGAAATCGGCTGAAAACTGTGGAAATTAGAGCTTAGGTTCAACCACGAAAATTTGTTAGTGAAAAATAGGTTAGGGACGCAAAGGTTAAAATGAGTGCATTTCATTGTTACGTCGCATAAGATCATAACTCCAAATTTAAAAGATCTCTTCATTCAAAACTACGTTAAGAGTCTGAACATGTCAACTTTGAATTATGTTCTGAGCAGGCTTCCGAATTCTCACTCACTCTCACGATAATGGATTTATCCCTCACAGCAATTTTTAGCGATTAGCTGCTTTGCGATTTTATCCGTCCACAAAACAAAGCGAAAATAGATAATTGCACATTTCCGCAGCTGTGATAAGTTTGTTTTCTCTTTCTCCGATCCATGGAGAACTTTTCCTGTATGTATCGCCACAAGCAGCAGTTGCTTTTATGCACCAAATCAACCACTCCTTTCGTCAAGTTGGTGTGCTAGCATGGTTAGCGTGCACGCATCGCGGTTGTTTTTAGCAATGTTCTAGGTTTTTTTTTTTTTTTTTTTTTATTGATATTAGAAAAGGGTACAGTTTATACTTGGATTACATGTTCATTTTTCCTTATCAAAACCTTATTACTATGTACTTTTCAACATATATTCAAATTATTTCCAAAGTGTTTTACAAAAAGTTTTCGATTGTTCCATCTTAGCTCTCTTAATTGCTTTTTAAAAACAAACAAATTAGGAACGGATCCTGCTAAATTGAACGAAATCACGCGTAAAGTCAACCATAATGCAGCTTTCTGTTTTTGTGATCGCAAACATATCGTTTGTGAAAGAAACTCTTCTAAATCATCTACGTTACAACCCATTCGTGTCCGAATAATCTGACTACACCATTGCCATACAATTTTGGCATTTGGCCAAACCTTAAGCCTGTGAGTTACATTATCTACTCCTCCACATTTATCACAAACTGCTGCTTTACGAACATTATAGGCATAGAGTTTTTCTCCTGTAGCTATCAAATTGTTTACAAAACAGAACACTTTGGAACGATCATTCAAAGAAATAAAATTGTGATTTAAATTTTCCCATAATGTCGGCCAATCAATATCGATTTTTTCTTCAATTTTTGGTACAGAATTGTTCATACCAACAAAATAGTCGTATAATGACTTTGTTGAATTTAACTGAGGTCTAGATTTAACTTCAATAGCGTTTGCTATCCATTCTCGAGCATTTTTCGTTATTCTTTGAGGTGTTCTTAATTGAACTAAAAAGTTTTCCTCTAAGAAGTCTCCATTCATGTCTTCATTATAGAGTAAATTTTTTATGAAAAGCGCTTTCATTTTTGCCTCGGGATCAATTAATCTCAATCCTCCCTTGAAATAATCAAGATAAAGTTGATTCCTTTCCAATCTAAATATCAAACCATTCCAGATAAAGTTTCCACAAATTTTTCTAATTTCAGCAATATGTCGATTGAGTGGCGGAAAAACCTGAGCAATATACCAAAGCTTTGATAAGATGAAGGTATTTAAAACCATACATCTTTCATAAAGGTTCATGTTTCTTGTTTTATGTTTCTGCAAGAGTGATTTTATATGACTTATTACCGAATCATAATTTGCAACTACTGTGAGATACCAGCTTTTATAGAATGTAACTCCTAGAATTTTCATATTTTCCGCTTCTTTTATTCTTTGTGGTCCTTTCATAGCCTTATTCAAACGCATATATGATGACTTCTCAAAATTTATTTTGATCTTTGCATACCTTGAGTAGCACTCAAAAATGGTTAACAGTAAGTCAAATTCTACTTCGCTCCGCACTATAACGTTGAAATCATCAGCAAAGACAATAACTTTAATGAACTTGTCATACACCCAAAATCCTTGTAAGCTTTCTGAAATTTTCCTAATCAACGGCTCTAAATACAGAACGAATAAAATCATACTCATAGGACAGCCCTGTCTAACCGATCTTGTGATCCTAAAGGCGTCCGTAAGAAATCCGTTTGCTAAAACCCGAGAGAAAGCAATATCATATAGATTTTTTAAGCAATTTATTAGTGTTGGAGGAAACCCAAATTTCTCTAATACATTCCATAAGTATTCATGATCTACTCTGTCAAATGCTTTGTTCAAGTCAATGCTCACCAAACATGCTTTGAACCGTTTATTTTCGCAGGATTTCGTAAGAACTCTTCTCAAATTTTTTAGGTTATCTATACAAGATGTCTTCTGGAGGCACGCTGTTTGACCGGTTCCTAGTAACTTATGCATCTTGCTCTGAATCCTTTCTGCTAGAATTTTCGTAAATATTTTATAGTCGCAGTTCAACATGGAAATCGGTCGATAGTTATCCAAGGATAATTTTTTCCTGTGATCTTTCGGTACCAGCGTGATCACTCCATCTGAGAAGCCTTTCGGTGGTAAAAAGGTTCCCGAGAGATAAGCGTTGAAGATTTCTAACATATCATACTTTATAACCTCAAAGTTTTGCAAATAAAACTCATAGGTTAGTCCATCCGGACCGGGGGATTTTTTCTTCTTAGCTAACTCTAAAGCATCTTTCAACTCATCTAAACTTATAGGTGATACCAACTGTGCTCTATCCTCATCATCCAAACAATTCGTTAGATGATTCAAAGAATCTTCAATCTCTCTCTGGTTTGAAACAACAGTTTCCTTTTTAAATTGATTTGAATAGTAATCGTAAACGTGTTTTCTGAGCTGTATTGAATCAGTAATTATCACATTATTTTCTTCGAGTTTTAAAATGTTATTTCTTTCTTGTCGCTTAATCTGGGCAGCAATCTGAAAAACGTTGATTATTTCACCTTGAAGCAGGTTTTGGATACTGAAAGTGTTCCCCAAATGGTTCAGTCTTTCAGTTTCGATTTCCATTATCCTTGATTTAATCACTTTAATATCCAAATATGTATCATCACCCCTATTTATTTTTTCCATATACTCTTTCATTTTACCATAAAAATATTGTTTTTCGTTTGTTATCCTACTTATCAATTCCCAACTTTTTGATTTGTAAAACTGTTTACATTTAATTTTGAATACTTCATTCCACCATTTGTTTTTATTTAAATCGTACACTTGCCTCAACTTCCATGAATCGCAAGCCTCTGCAAATAGTTCAGAAACTCTATCATCTTTTAGAACAGTTGAATTTATTTTCCAAAATCCTCGTCCTCGGCTAACTATCATCGTTTGATCTACTTTTATTTTCATGACTACCCCGCAATGATCAGAAAAAACAACAGGCTCTGTTTTGAAATCAAGAATGTTACTTATGAAGTTTTGTGGTACATAGAAACGGTCCAATCGGGACGCAGAGTTCGCTCTATGAAAAGTAAACTGATTCTTTTTCAATTCCCACGCTACATCTTTCCATCCAAATGCCTCAATTAATTGTCGCAGACCCACACAGTAGCTTTTAGAATCTCCCAAGCAATCAGAACTGTTGATGATACAGTTGAAATCTCCTCCCACAATGTTCGTAGATACATTTGCCTTCGCTAGATGTGTCGTCAGATCATTTAGGAACAACTCATCCCTCTCTTTTTTGCGGTTAGATCCCGAAAATGCATATACGTTCACAAAATTTATGTTCTGAATCACGATTGAAGTTATTCTACCATTCAAACTGAATAAAGGTTGACTTGTCTCGAATGAATTCCGTATCAAAACAGCAGTTCCGGATTCACGCTCATTTACATTGATATACGGGATATGTGATGGAACAAACGAAAATTTTGAATAACAGACTTCTTGCAAAAATATTACATCTAAATCATTGTTAAAAATGAAATCCTTCAACAGGTTTTTGTTGACTAAGTTCGTACTGCTATTTAAATTAACACTTGCTATTCTCATAACATGATTCATCTTGAATTATTTTTTGAAAAGGTTTGAAAATCTACAAAATTATCAATTACAAATCAACAAATCTTCAAATTTACAAATCTACAAATCTACAAATCAACAAATCTACAATTCAACAAATGTACAAATTAAAAATCTTCATGTCTAATAAATCTACCAATCTACTTATCTACTAAACTGCTAATTGCGAATCTGCAAAACAATAACTCTACATTTCTGCATATCAATACATCCATAATCTCTATCGTTGCTCAATATAAAACTCTCCCATAAAACATCCATACTCATACCGGAACTCACAAATATTCCTATGTATCGTAGATACAACTATTCTCTTGCTAATTAACTTTGTTCTAATCATCGTTTGATTTTTCCCTCACTGTTGGTTCACATCCTGCAACAGCGCTACTCACATCGTCACTCATTTTTTTCTGTTTTGATCTGCTACGAGTTATACGATCGAGCGATTCACTCAACGCACCTACCTTAACCCCTGCTTGAGTCGTTGGGTCACGATGCAGCTTTTCGGATGGTGACTCATCCGAATCCGAAGTTCCTTCTTTTTCTGCCGACTTCTGATGTTTCCGTCCTCTTTTACCGGTGACCTTGATGAAGGCATTATCCGCTACATCCATAACGCTTTGTTCCACGTTGCCACAGTTGTCCTCGTGCTCTGTTTCGCTTACGCAGAGCTCGTTCTGGTTCACTGTAGATGTTTGGACGTCCTCAATATGGTTATCCTCGTTTCACTGCGCTGCCCCTTCATCCCTGTCCTGACACGAATCCAATAGTGCTTGAGTTGTATTGGATCGCTTTGGAAGACCTTGACCGAGTTTGATCATTCCGTCTTTTTCATTGCTGCTTGTTTTCACTTGTTGTTTCAACCATTTTCCACCACCCCTCAAAATTCCGCTGTACGACGATGATTGATGATTGGTCAATCGCTCGTTAACCGACTTTTTCTCCGGACACTCCGCTTTGAAATGATCTTTACTCCCACATAAATAGCACTTGTTGATTATGCCCTCATAGGAAACTCTCGCGCGAAGATTCCTGATGAAAACCGTTGCCGGCACTTCAATACCCTCCTTCAACTCCACATATACACCACGAACCGAAGTCCATATTGGGAACCCCGTTTCTTCTCCATACTTTTCCCGCACTAACCGCACAACTTTTCCATAACGTTGCATCACTACTGAAATTTCGCGATCATCGACCTCTGGAGGCAAATTGAACAGTCTTATGTATCGCACGATAGCATTTGCCGATGACAATTTAACCTCCGTACTCTCATATTTGCTATACTCAAAAACCATCGTTCCCGGTAGATCTGATAAAGTGTTTCGCATATCTTCCTCCTTTTTGAACTTGACGATAATCGACGTTTCATTCTTGTCCTTGTACATCGAAAGCAACTTTTCGCTGTTGAGACCCATCTTCGATTTCATGAATTTGAAAATCTCACTATCCGCCGGCTCCGGCACCCCGCGTTCGAAACGAATGCGCAGAGAATTCGCTCTCAACTCTGTATCAGCCATTTTCTTCACTACTCCTCACTTCTTCTTTCAAAAACTAACGCTTTCACTTTTTTTTGGAATCAGCCTTGCTGAGATCCGGGCGCTCACAAATCAGAACTTTTTCTTTCGTACTCTCTATTATACGTCTGCACGGCACGAAATCCAAACACGAACTGGGGTTCGAATCCCGTCGCCGGCACTAGTTTTTGTTTATCCACATAGTTATAATTCTCGGGAGCAGTTGGTGAGCGAAAATATGATGGAGTGAAAAATATATTATCCCCGGAGTGGAGTGATTTTCGGTTATCCACCATCGTAGCTCCAGGGAAAATTAATGTGAGCGATAAAAGATGTTCACGTGAGGAAGCGAAAAAAGTATTCTCCTTACGTGCGAAAAATCGTAGATTTAGCATCATTGATACGAACAATTAGAACCCTGGTTCTGAGGATATATGCCTTATGATAATCACGGCAAATGACAGCCCGAATACATTTTTTTCGTTTTTCTTTGAATTTGTAAAATCATAACCATAAAAAGGGCGTAACTTCAAAATGGGCCCAATGATTTTTTTATTTTGGTCAAACATACAGCTTAAACGTAGAAAACGATTGCTGAGCACAGATTCGATGAAATTTTTTTTTCTGATAACAACGGTCTGGGGAGCACCGTGCCATCGTCCAATAATCACCATCTCGACAGCACAACTTGTTGATCGAATTCGGCGCAACGATAGGCAGCCACCACTCGATCATTTCGCTGAGTGTGATCGATCGACAGATGATGATTTTTGAACAGCAGGCGCCATCGTCTCCGACTGTAGTAACTTCATCACAGGATCGACGGTCAATATCTCTCCGAAAAAGTATAATTAACTCTTGAACCTTTCAAGTCACCGACCGCCGTCCAACTGGTGGAATGTGTAATTCCATTAGCCCAAATTATGTAAATCGATCCGATTAACTTTCAAGTTTGGACGGAAATGCGATCGAGCTGTTTTAGTTGTGAATTTGGTTACATCACCTATTTCTGTCTGCGTTTGGCTGCAGGAAATCTCAATGATTTAATGGAAAGGTTCAAGCCCTGAATTTGCCACTCGAGAGTCAAGTTCATGAACTTCGGGCACGGAATAAATCACTGTGCGAGCTGAACTTGTGCTCGAAGCAAGGCTCAAGTTTCACCCCGGTGAACAGAGGAGGTTCTGGTGACTGTTCCTGTTCTCTACTAAATTTGGATTTGGCGTCATATGTGTGAACAGTAGGTACATACACGTAGCACATGAAAGCGTGATGATGATTCATTTGCCTGGCTTTTAGATCGGATCGAGATGGGTGGGATGTGGCCCGTGAATGGTCTGGTGCAGATGTTTTATTTTTAATTACCAGGAAGAGGCAAAGGTTGGGACAACTTTGGCCTTCGGTTGTTTGTGTATTGTGGCAAAAGGAAAGGGAGCGTTGTCCGGGTAGCTTGAAGAAACTGAGAAACATACTTCTCAACTTAGTATTTCTTATGAACACTTCCACCGATTTCGAATAAGAGCTTTCTGTGCAGGTTGACCTTTTCTACATATATCATGTTAAAGGATTTGCGATTGGAAACTCGGATCGAGAAACTGCTGATATTTGAATTTCATTTGGAGTACACGAACTTCGTGTCACGAAGGCTCTTCGATGGACTGAAGAATCGTAGCATCTATTCCCAGCACAGCCTTCCGTATCGCCACACCTAGAGATCACCACAGCAGACAGAATTGCAAACCAACCACGGATTTGAACGATGGCCGGAAACCATATCGCTAACATTGACTTCGACCACTGGTGATAGTGCAACTGCGCCCAAAACTATCCGACATCAACGATTTACGGTACCGACGCCCGTTTTGGTACAATCTTGCACAACTGAAAGAACTACAGACGTTCGGTATGATGGACGTTTCAAATAAAGTAATTTCATTCAAGGACAGGTAGCATTATATAGATGCATAATTATCTTTATGCCAAAAATTCATTATGCGAAACGTCCACTCAAAAAAACTATGCGAAATAATTCGTCTTTCTCAAGGAAATCGTAGGATTCCTCAATCCGAAAATTTCCTGAACCGTTGGAATTCTCTTTCAGAATGATATTATCAAATAACTGCGCCTTTTCCATCTGAGTTAGACAAAGGCCCTGATGGTATCTCTTTCGTTTCGCTAATCATGAGAAAAATCATGGCAATTAGTTGCCCTAGAGCTTAATCTTCCTCGACAATAAAGTTAAACCTAAGCAGCGCGCGCTTGTATTTCGAAACCCCCGTTGTCGGCCTTAACTCACACATAATAGCCCACAAGAGGAACGAACAATAAACAATTAGCAAGCTAGAAAGAAAAAACAACTTTCGTTCTCACATTTTGGCACTTCCTCGATGCAGTTGCTTTCTCTTCTTCCGTTGAACGCCGAAATCCAAATCTTCTCTCTAGCTTCACCAAACAAGCACTGCACTAGTTCAGTTTGCTCAAAAAAAAATCAATCCCAAAGTGCGGTTGCCGTTCACTGCCACGCACAGTTTCCTATGACGCAACACCGGAAAAATACTCAAACAAACGGTCGAATCGAGCGTCCGCAGTTTCCCGTAGTAAACAAATCCCCGAAAATATTGGTTTCCGATTCTGGCCGCGCGCGCAGCCAAAACAAACTGTCGTGTGACGGCGGTCACACGACTACCTACGACTTTGAGTGCAGATTGCAGCAACGGAATCAACGCGTGAGCCTTAGTGAGACCGAAGAAAGCGCTACCAGCATACTGAATTAATTTATTCACGAGTCGGTTCGGCATGGTTCTTGTTTTGATTGCTCACAGGAGCATTAACGCTCATCTCTAGAATCTTGGCGTTCTGCGGAATGACGATGGCCTTAATTTGAGCGGAGAGAATGTGACGGTATCGTGCCGCTAGAATTGGGAGCATATTGCGCATTTCTTTTACAGTTGGATTTTCAAAACTTTGGACTTTTCTGAGAGTCATAGTGGAAGATTACGTCAACCAGACTATAACGATCCAGTGCGCATTGTAATCTTCTGCTATAATTACCTCAATTTATACTTTAGACACATTTTTCGAACATCAAATCCTAGTAGCCTCTAACTCAGGCTCTTTAATTCACCTGAGGAAGCAAAGGGTACCGCAAATCGTAGTCAGTTGTTCCGAATTTGGAGGATTTAGGCAGGAGATCTTGAACTCCATTAAGAGAATCAAGGTTTCCTTCCAAATCGCGTTTTGTCGGAATCTCTTAAAGATCGCGAACCTCTCCTCAAACATCTTGAAGAGAAGAAGCACACATTTTTTACTAATGACGACAAAACTGAACGTTTGTTCGAAGTCGTCTTGAAGGGTTTCTCAAGTGACTATGAGTCACCTGAAGAGATCAAAGAGTGAATAAATGATTTACTTGGATTTTCCCCAGTCCTAGTTATCATTATGAAAAAGAGAACCCAATCTGGCATTTTTCGGAAAGGGCTTTCTCAAGAATATTATTTAGCTCACTTTAACAAAAAAGATCTAAATAATATTGAAGCTTTAGAAAAAGCAAGACTTATGTTCGATGTCCATGTGACATGGGAACATTTCCTGAAACCTGAAGGAATTTTCAAGAACTCCACTCAGTGCCGTCGGTGCCAAAAGTGGGGACATGGTACAAAAAAATGTCGCATGGATGCTAAATGCATGATTAGCGGATATTCTTCTCACGCTAAGGACGTCTGTCCTGTGAATGATGATACCACAAAGTTTGTGTGCGCGAATTGCGGGGGCCATCATAAGTCAAACTTTTGGGTTTGCCCTTCGCGTAGGCGAGTCGTTGTGACTCGCTTGATTAAGAATCATACCAGTGGCGTGGGAAGTGGGTAGGATAGGTAGGACATGTACTACGCACAAAAAGACCTAGGTATGACGGAAATCTTCTCACGAACGAACGTGAGGTGGTCGAAAGGTGGCGGCAGCACTACGACGAGCACCTTAATGGTGATGTGGCCAGTACCGGAGGTGGCACGGAAATAACTTTGGGAGCACGCGCGGACGACGAAAGACTTCCGCCTCCAGATCTCCAAGAGGTAGAAACGGAGATTAGACGGTTGAAAAACAACAAAGCCGCTGGAGTGGACCAACTTCCGAGCGAGTTGCTAAAATACGGTGGTGATGCACTGACAAGAGCGCTGCACTGGGTTATTTCCAAGATTTGGGAGGAGGAAGTATTGCCGGAGGAGTAGATGGAAGGTGACGTGTGTCCCATCTACAAAAAGGGGACAAGTTGGATTGCGCCAATTATCGTGCGATCACAATTTTGAGCGCCGCCTACAAGGTACTCTCCCAAATTCTATGCCGCAGTCTATCACCAATTGCTAGAGAATTCGTTGGACAATATCAGGCAGGATTTATGGGCGAACGAGCAACAACGGACCAGATATTCGCCATCCGCCAGGTGTTGCAGAAATGCCGCGTATACAATGTACCCACACATCATTTATTCATCGATTTTAAATCGGCCTATGATACAATCGATCGAGAACAGCTATGGCAGATTATGCACGAATACGGTTTCCCGGACAAACTGATAAGATTGATCAAGGCGACGATGGAGCGAGTGATGTGCGTAGTCCGAGTATCAGGGACACTCTCGAGTCCCTTCGAATCTCGCAGAGGGTTACGGCAAGGTGATGGCCTTTCGTGTTTACTGTTCAACATTGCTTTAGAGGGTGTGATAAGAAGAGCGGGGATAGACACGAGTGGCACGATTTTCAGAAAGTCCGTTCAGTTACTTGGTTTCGCCGACGACATTGATATTGTTGCACGCAACTTTGAGACGATGGCGGACACGTACATCCGACTAAGGGCTGAAGCTAGGCGAATCGGACTGAACATCAATGTGTCAAAGACGAAGTACATGATAGCGAGGGGCTCAAGAGAAGACACGGCACGCCCCCCACCTCGAGTTCATATTGACGGTGATGAAATCGAGGTTGTCGAAGATTTCGTGTACTTGGGCTCACTGGTGACCGCCGACAACGACACCAGCAGAGAAATCCAGAGACGCATCGTTGCTGGAAATCGTGCCTACTTTGGACTCCGCAGAACGCTCCGATCGAGCAAAGTTCGCCATCGCACGAAGTTGACCATCTACAAGACGCTGATTAGACCGGTACTCCTCTATGGGCACGAAACATGGACCCTACGTGCAGAGGATCAACGCGCCCTTGGTGTTTTCGAACGGAAGGTGTTGCGGACCATCTACGGCGGAGTGCAGATGGAAGACGGAACGTGGATAAGGCGGATGAACCATGAATTGCACCAGCTGCTGGGAGAACCAACCATTGTCCACCTCGCAAAAATTGGGAGGCTGCGGTGGGCCGGGCATGTCACCAGAATGTCGGATACCAACCCGGTGAAAATGGTTCTCGAAAACAATCCGACCGGCACAAGACGACGTGGTGCGCAGCGAGCAAGATGGGTCGATCAAGTTGAGGACGATCTGCGGACCCTTCGCAGAATTCGTGGCTGGCGACGGGCAGCCATGGACCGAGTCGAATGGAGACGTCTCCTACGTACAGCAGAGGCCACCCAGGCCTTAGCCTGACTGGTAAGGTAAGTAATGACAGTCTTAGGACTGTCCTACCCACGATTCAACAAAAAAAAAACAATAAAATCATCAGAAAGCTTGGCCTCGTGTGAAAAACGATTGAGAATATCTATAGGAAACTCACTGTAAGAATTGTAATAAGAAACTTCTTTAACTGTTAGAAAAACAAATGCAGCAATGGCATTTCTGAATGAATCAATGGATGGTATCTTAAAAATATCTAAGGCCAACCCTGTAATGAGATGTTTTTGGAAACTCGATCATTATTTCTTGAAGAATCTTTGGATGAAGTAATGGTTTAACCCTCTAATACCCAAATTTTTATTTTCGATTTAAATATTATTTTTCGTTATCTAAAATCGTTCTAAACACGTTTTGGGCATTTATTTATTTTTATTCGCAAATTTTTAAATTTTGGTTTTTGATTTTTATAATTTTTATTTTTGAACATCCCTAGCTTTTTTCATTTTTTCTTGAAGCCTTCTCTAGTTGTTAATTTTTGGCAATAATAAAAATTTTAATTGTTACGGTATTTTGAAAAATATTAAATTTTTAATTTTTTTTCGGAGCGTATTTTATTTTCCGTGTAACTAACGGAAAAACAGGTTTGAAATGATTTTAATACCACCAGGCTCTTCGTTTGTGATAGGTTAATCGTAGAAAAATATAAAAGGTACGATTTTTTATATTACACGTTAAATGAAGCCCAGGCATTTGTAGGTTATATAAGAATGCTATTTTTCAAACAATTTCTAAAAATACAAAAAAGTTTCAAAACTCATAAAAAACTTTTCTGATATGCGTGTTATGCGTCAAGGTATAAGCCAAAAATAAAATCATTTTGATTTCCGAGCTACGAAAAAATACACAAAATTCCAAAGTGTACCCCGTCTAAAGGCGGGGTTGGGTATTAGAGGGTTAATCTAATACCAGTCCTAACGTGTTATTCACAGCACGAGTGTGACGGTGCTAGCGATTTTTGAACGTGCAATCATTTTCGATATAATCTATCAAAATATTGCTGAATTTCTTGACGATTTTCAAGGCAATTCCTACAGAACTCCCACAATAAGTTCTTGAAAAATGATTAGATCTTGAGGCATCATTCATAAAAATATTCAGAGCAGATTTAGACGATTGTCTGAGAAATGTTTTTTTTTTCAGGATTGTCGAAGATGTTCTAGTGAAATATTTGATGGAGTTTTTGCGCGATGAAACATTTTTCAAGAAAATTCAGATTTTTCTGATAATATTTGCTGTTAGGGTCACTTCAGTGCAAAAAAAAAACGAAACTACATAAGTTAGAAGAATTTCGGCTGTTCAATAATTTGTTATCTAGGAAATAAGAACAACCTCACTGGTTGTGAAGACAAGCAGTTTGGTCTATTGAATAATAATTCAAGTTGACCCAATAAATGACCCTAAAGGAAGGGCTGATGGTAGGTTTACTTTTAGAGACTTGGTCTCTATTATAATGCAAGTCTCTAAAACGTCTATTTTTAATGGTGAATCTCTTCAGTCTCTATTTTAACCAAAAATGATCTCTAAAATCTCTATTTTCCTAATTCTGCTAGTTTTGAGTCCTAGTGCAAAATTACACAGACTCCTGAGAAACCTTCAGAGACTAGGTTCAACAGGCTCTTTAAGAGAGATTCCCTCAGATTCCCCGAGGAAAAGCTTCAGGAATGATGATAGTGATTGTAGTGACCTACAAGAATCTCTCCAGAAATTCACCTAGAGATTTCTCTACTAATTCTTGTAGAAATTCTTTCAGAAAATTTTCAAAAGATGCTTAGGAGAATTTCTCCAGAGTTTCCTTCAGGAATTTTTTTTGAACTCCAAAGCTACTACCTACAGTAATTTCCTCATGTATTCTTTTCCAAAACTATCCTAGAATTTCCACCAGATATTTTTTCACTAATCCTTCAACTCAATTCTCCAGTTGTTACTCTAGAAGACCTTCCTAATATTTCTACAGAATTTCTCCTGAGGAAAAGGATTTCAGAGTTTTTGGTTTTTGATTTCGAGAAACTCCTCCGCATGTTCATGTAGATTCCTTCGAGAATTCATTGACAATTCCTCCCAGAAATTCAAAATTCTTTAAGGGGTTCTTCGAAAAATAAATCTATTATTTTCTAGGAATTCATCCAGCATTTCATCCAAGCATTACTCATGCAGTTTTTCCGAGCATTTTTTAAAAAAGTTTCTCAAAAAATTTCCATGCAATTTTATAAGTTTATTTAAGTTTCCACAATAGCTAATAAAACAACAATTTTCTCAATAATTCTTCCGATTATTCCTAAACAAACTATTATAGAGATTCTGTCCATTGCATTTCGTGAAATTCCTTTAGAAATCGCTGCGAAATACTATCATGAGATTCAATCGATTTTTTTTAGATCGTCTTAGCATTATCTTGGAAAACTTCTTAAAACTTCCTCACGAGTCCAGGCGTTATTCCAGAGATCATTGTTCATACAGAGTGACTTTAAAGCGTCCACTAGTTTTATATGAGGTTATTTCAGGATTTTCTTTTGAAGTGCCTCACGGATTTATTTTTCAGAATAATTTGCTTGACATTTTCCTGGAAGTTTATTTTACTTGAGAAAATCTCAAGGTATTACAGGAGGAATTTCTGCAGAAACCTTAGAAGAAATTTTTGCAAACGCTGAAGGTATTGTTAGAGAAATCTCTAGTTGCAATCTCATATAAATTCCCATAGACAGTTTTATAGGAAATCCCTAATAATTCTTGGTGGTATTTCTGGAGAAGTTTTTGACTGAATTTCAGAAGATGTTTTGACCGGACAGCTTGCAGGATGTCTCAGTGAAATAAAGTGATTAATCCCACTGGATAAAATCTTAGAGGAGTTAGGATATTTTTGAAAAAAAAAATCATAAAGAATTTTTGAGGAATTATGATGATTCCTGAAGCTATCTTTGGAGAAATTCCCTTTCTGTGCTTCTCCTTGAATAAATCCAGGCTGTATTCTTGAGGCATCCAAAACAAGAATCTTGGAGAAATTCTCTAGGAAAATTCAACAAATTCGTCTAGAAATTTCCGGAAATATATTTAAACATTTTATCTGAATAAATTTTAGATAAAACTCCTAGAGGAATTTAGCTAATTCAGATCCCAAACAGTCTGCTCTGGTGCTATGATGAATCAAACTCTTATCTCATGGCTCTAATTAGGTTTTGTTTTGTTTTCTTGGTTCCTGTTTGGTTTCTTTTCGGCCACTTAGTCTTATGGTAACGACAGGCATGACACTGAGGGGATTAGAAGCAAAGGGGTGTCAGTGACAAAAAAAAATAGTTTTAAGAAAGTCTACTTTGAAGTTTTTCAGCAAGTTATGCTAGTCCATTGTCTAGTGTGGTGCTTCCTTCAAAGGACTAAAGTCCACTGGAAGCATTAACGTGTCGGTGTCTTTTTTAAACAAGTTTTCATTCTATACAAATTGTATAAGTCAAAAAAAAAACAAGCCGGTATGTTATTTCTTTTCTGAAAATATCGTTAGAACGCTTGGAAACAATTGAAGCTCCTCAACACAAAACCGACTAAAATATCACTTACACCCATTTACGTTTGAACCCCTAAAATATGATTATTTTCCAGTCTAGGATTCCATAGGGTTAAAAATTTTCTTAGCTTGACTGTGCACACAATGTTTGCCAACGTTTGTCCTATCCATGGGATTTTTCTCGGGATTGTTATCAGAATCCTATCGGAATGCTCATCAGATTCCTCTCAAATTTTTACCAGAACTTTCTCGAAAATCTCATCAGAATCCTCTAATTCTTGATTCTCATTAGAAAACTCTCGGAGTTCTCATCAGAGTTTTCTCTGGATTATAATCAGAATCCTCTCCTGACTCTCATCAGATTTCTCTAGGGATTCTCATCAGAATCCTCTCGAGAATCTCATCAGAATGCTATCGAGCTTCTAATGAGAATCCTCTCAGGATTCTCATCAGATTTCTCTCGGTATTGTCATCAACAATCCTCTCATTATTCTCATTATTATACTTTCAGGATTCGCATCAAAATTCTCTTGGGATTTTTAACAGACTTATTTCAAAATTCTCATCCGATTTCTCTCGGGATTCTCATTAGAATTCTATCGAAATACTCATCAGAATCCTCTCCAATTTCCTCTCGGAATTCTCATCAGAATCCTATCTTGATTCTGATTAGAATATTCTAAAGATTCTCATCAGGGGTGGTAAAATGAACACCTTAAGGAAATCATCTTGTTTCTGATAGAAAAACGAGGAATTTGAATAGTTCTATCGCACAACATCAAAAATAGGGATGTTATCTAAAGTAGTGACATGAATTCAGACTAAGATAGCAAAATTTTAACACATTTTTATCGCTAGCAAAAATAGATGGAAATGTTCATTTTACCTGCACTATGTGGGTAAAATAAACAGCTGTTGGTGGTAAAATGAACATCATGCGTAATACGTCAGCAAAACAAATATTTTTGAAAATTTTCGTTGCATTTCCGTAAATATATCCATAAATGATTGTAACCCATTCAAAAAGAAATCGATATGGCATCATATCATAACGATATTCACCTCACTGCAAAACCTCAAGACCCCCGTGCTAAAAGTTACGTCACCTCATATTTTCTAACGCGGTTTTCTAAAATCTTAGTTTTCGTTGATATATTCACTTCAATTGACTTCTGTATCAAATCGAACACTTCAATTTATGCACTAAATTTACGTGCGTGATAAAAATGTATTAAAATATGTTTTTTCTCGGTAAAAGGCACGGTGTTCATTTTACCACCCCTGTTCATTTTGCCACCACTTCCCCTAAGGAATTAAAAAAACTAAACCATGGTCGTTCATCTCCACATCCAAAAACCCTTCAATACAATACATCAAACGATCCATCAGCTAAAGCTGAATTCCGTTAACCATCATCATAAAATTTCCAGCATATTTTGAATAAATCAAATTTGATGCTCACCTTCCGGCAGAAATTTCCGATGGACTTATACGATGATCCAGAGCCACGTTTCTCTTTGAACACTTGCATCCGTTACTTTGTGGCAAAGTCCTCCGTTCGCATCTGGAGTGGAGATTTAGCAAGCCACATCGCGAAGCCGATATGTAAATGTAAATAATGTTACTTCTTCCGATAAATTTGTTTACCCGCTCTCGCGTTCTGACTTCACAACTTAAAGTATTTCGCTTTCCGGATAACTCATGGGATGTTGATCTTAAGGAGTGCCGCAGCGGAAAATATGTTTCCCCTTCGTGCGCCTTACATCCCAAATCATAAAATCAATATTTGTACTCAGCATGTTCCTTTGTTCTCCGCCCGAAAGGGCTCGCATTTTTCCTCGAATTTTCGCTCATTGATGTTCAATTTTCCCATTTCCCCAAGTGGATTTGAGATATTTTCCCATTTTTCATTCCTGCAGACACCGTGTCTCGTCAAGATCAAAGGCACACATAAACTAATTTTCCCACCGTGCTCGGTAAGCTGTTTTGTGCTCGCCCGACTAGCAAATCATATTATGAAAAATATGATGAATGTATTATATTGTAATATGTTTAATTCTTGTTGTTAAAATTTAGATATGAAAAAACATGTCTCCAAAATCTCAAGCAAGATTGTATCAATTATATGTATGTAATAATTAATTTTATTACACACTAATATACAATTTCGTTCTAATTTTGAGAAAATCGATTTTGACTCCTAATTTTGACAAAAGACATAGCCATCTTGCATGGTATTATGCACATCTATACAAATAAAAATGGAATGGTATTTGTATGTCATGAGTTGGTTTGAAATGGGTAAAAGAATGTACCTGATTCTTCATAATTAGGTGCTTGAAATGATCCGACACATCGAGTTATAATTCTGTCAGTTCCAGCTAGTCGGAATGGTTCCTCCGCATGGTGCTAATCTTCCGGGAAAATTGTCAATTAGTAAAACAAATGCACTGGAAATGCCAAATATTTTCACAAAACTTGTCATAATTTATGAGGCAATACGGTATGTGTATGCCCGTTCCGCACGTATGGTTGCGGCTTCCAATTTTTTCGTTTTCCAATTAAGCCTTTCTCCGTCCGGTTTTGAGTACGGGTTCATGCGCTTTGGTGCACGTGTTGCATTTATTGTCGGGGCGGCGGATATGCGAACCATCGACTCGCACTTTTCACCATAGTTCAAAAATATTAAAGAGAGCGGTGGGAATCCAACTGTGACCGGGTGCGTGTGTTTGTATAAATTTCTGAGTTCTTCCGTTTATCGTGTTTCGATTGGACTGTTTTTTGTTATTGATTTCTCACGCATTCTTGAATTATGGGCGCAGCCGGAGCGGAAAGTTAAGCGAGACAGGATGCGGTCGATTCGTGGTTTGCGGTTTGATGTGATCTTACAATGAAGATTTAATTCTCATTTAACTAGTGAAATGTGAGAAACAGAAACTGACTTCACACATTTGATATTGAAGTACAATTAACGTTAACGTTACATATAACGTTGTAGGCCAAAAATTTATTAGGGTGCGATGCTATAATTTCAGATGTGTAATGCGCTTTTCATATAAAAAAAAACTAAATCTTTTTAAAACCATCCTTTAAAGGTAGATAAAGACGTTTTGTGCCCTTTTGAAAACGATTTCGAATTGATATCACTTAAAGGGGTTTTTCCCTCTTTCAAAAATAAACAAATAAATAAATAAATCCATTAGTGGTTTGGTCCAACTGAAAGACAAATGAAATATCTAGGGATGTCATATCCATTATAAAACTGAATCATGCTCATCAACAAACAAATTTTATCCCTACCATGTATCGATTTTTGATCCTGTCAGATTTATCTCAGAGCCAATTGAGATGCATATAAATTATATATCGATATCAATCTTGACGAAACCGTTTCTTTGCAGACAAAAGCTGGTATTGGCAATACGCACATTGAAGAAGTTGGGGGCCCAGATAGCCGTAGCGGTAAACGCACAGCTTTTCAGCATGACCATGCTGAGGGTCGTGGGTTCAAATCCCGCTGGTCGAGAATCTTTTCGTGAAGGAAATTTTCTCGATTCCCAGGGCATAGAGTATATTCGTACCTGCCACACGATATACACATGCAAAAATGGTCAATCGGCAAAGAAAACTCTCAGTTAATAACTGTGGAAGTGCTCATAAGAACACTAATCTGAGAAGCAGGCTTTGTCCCAGTTGGGACGTAATGCCAGAAAGAAGAAGAAGAACATTGAAGAAGTGAGGAAATTAGAAGCAAAGGGATGTAAGTGACAAAAAACTAGTTTTGAGAAAATCGACTGAAATTTTTTCAGCAACTTTTCAATACATACAAATTATATGAAAGAATCATATAAAAAAAGCATGAAAACATAAGATTCCAGTAAACTCAACTGAAAACCGACCAAAATGTTACTAACACCCCTTAGCGCTTGAGCCCCTTTAGTAAAATTCGATCTTAAGCCTTCGATTCGTCTTAAAACGTGATGAGAATGTATTTTCAATAAGTAATTTTGAGGTATTATTAAAATTTTTATAGAAACACTTATTTAAATTTCAACATTTCACTCAATAAATCATTTAATTTTTTTTTTAAATTTTTATATTTTGTTTATCTTGTCACAGATAGGTCTATTTTGTTGGCGAATGACAGACTTTCAAACGAGCACTTGACACTGAAAAAGTCGGCAAGCAAAATTAAGCATAAGCATAAGTATAGATGACCGTACAATTCGTAGTTGCTACTCCGTGATTGACCAGAACAATCGAAGTTGCACAGGGAATTAATGAATGGGGCTTGGGATTAGCTTACCATTCTTCAATGTGCACAAATCGAGAGCTCAAATTTAAAAGTCAATAACGGCGCCGGCCACGTCCTTACGGTCATCGGGGAAGGGAAGGAATGTTAGTGTGACTACCGTTGTTACTAGAGACCGAGATCACCTCTGCATCTCCACGGTTGTCATGGAGAGGATATTGGGTTAGTGGGATAAGATAAAGATCTGGGAGTCACCAATGTTTGGTGATGCGATCCATGATATAATCACGCCTAACCGGATTCGCGAAATAATTCGATAATCGCATTAAACGCCGAACACGTGTTCGTCACTCGCCCACGCAAGAGCAAGCGACGCGATCAATAGATCAAACACTACTAGCGATCCGCGGCGCTTTTTCATTTCTCTGAGCGAACGACGCGCGACATGTTTGATCCTGCCCTCATCACACGCCCCCGCAGGAGCAAGTGTCAAGGTCGAAGGATCAAACACTACTAACGAACCGATCACTTTTCCACCGCTTCACTACCGACTCGCGACATGCTTGAACTGAAAAAGTCGGCAAGCAAAATTGTTCAGAAATAACGTTTTCTACATGTTTACTGCAAAGTGGTACCACGAACAATACAGTTTGTTTTATAATTTAAACTCAAATGTCGATTCCATCCAGAATAAGTCGAAATTTCTGGAACATGCTTTTGTGCTATCCATAAAAAAATCGATTCTTTTGACTCAGGAATAAGTTTTCAAAATAATTTATTTAAGAAATTCGGAACTGTTCATTTCAGAGAAAAAAAAAATCTATGAAGAAGTTGTAGAGAACCGTTTTGGACTACAAACAAGAAATACAGTGCCTTACCGATTTTGGCAACAAAGCGTGATTTTTATGTAACCCTTATGGGGATGTTGCCAAAATCGGGAATTTAGAAATATGTTTTTAATCATTTTAATCTCTAATAGTATCAGAAAAGGCATGGTAACTATTACGAATTATGTGAACAATGTCTGGGAGCCTTCTTCAGTTCAGCTTTTGACCCAAAAGTATAGACATCATGCACTGATTATATGCACTATCTGAAAAGCAGACTTGTTTGTTGTACACAATGCATGCGTGGTATTACTTTCAGTGGCCGTTTGCGACAGTTCTAGGGTGTAAAAGTACAACTTTAAAGCCAGACTATATTGAAAGTAGCAGATACATCATCCTTTCGAGTGGGTTAATTTTTGGTATACCCTAAACATAGAGTGCAATTTTGTATTACCACACGTCTTATGTAGTGAACAAGGGTCTAAGTAGAAAAAAGTGTAAGTTCTTATAAATTACTAAGCTTAAATTTATTTTCTCAGAGTTAAAACATAGTAGTAAACATATCAAGAATGAATAGAAAAAAATAAAGTCATGGCACTTTTCAATGCTTTTTATCGAGATCTTTATGCACCAGATAAAATAAATGACGAGATCTCATCAAGCAGTATGTTCGTTTGCTGAGATTCGGGAAATATTTTGCTGAGAGTAGCAAAATGAATGAAGGATTGGAAGGAATCATTGTGCTGGAATTATTGAAGCAACATGATTAGTAATTGTTAAATTGAATATAAGTGTATATTTCTGAAATTTCACGTTTCACTCTTTTCATTGCGTTTCACAAAAATACCGTTATATTTTTTACCGTTTTTTTTTTAAGAAACTGCTTGCGGAATCGCTTTGATTCCATCAATTGATGCTTCTGATGAAAATACAAACCCATTCTCAACAGTTTGCCCAAATTGTCATCTAGAGTTATGAACAAAGTTTCTCAATGCTTTCCTCAACAACTGTTATTGAAATGCCGACAGAAATACCTTAAAGAAACCACTCACCAGCTATTCCATTTTTTTATGGATTAACTAATCGATAACCACGAGGTATTTTGAAAACATTTACAGGCTCATCAGACCGTTACATATCATCTATGTAGTAATAATTTATTCAGCTTGCCTGCTTTATAAGACTCCTCCTATACGTTAATTAAAAACTTTGAAAAATATATATTTTCCAATATGTTGCCGAACTCGGGAAATTTTTTTACCAACAACGGGTGTTGCTAAAATCGGGGGTAGACAAAAGCGGGTTTTGCCAAAATCGGAGAGGTACTTTACGCACTAAAACAAATAGTTTATGTTTTTTTTTTCATAAAATTCAAAAACAGAACTTAAAGTTTTAATTACACAAAAACCCCTTTTTACTTTGTTTTTATATTTTCACCATAAAATCTTGATAGATAAGAGATGTTTAAGACAAAGTTTCATAATGGGATAATTTTTAATAAAAAAGATTTTCTAAGAACAACTTTCGGTCATTTTTTTTTTGTCAAAATAATACGTTGGTATGATAAGTTCTGATGATCACTTCTCTAAAAGTAGCCACTTTAGAATTTTATTGAAACGCAAAAAAATATTAATTAAAGAAGGCCATTTTCATCAGTTATTCACGATTCTTTAAAAAAATATATGGCCTATACTCTCGAAAACGTATTTTGTTTCTATGGAGAATCGCGAATAACAAATGAAAATGGCCTATTTGATTATTTAATTCATATTTTTTTGCATTTAAATTGATATAATTAACAAATGGCCAAGCATGGAAAAATTCACTCACTCACCCGAACGCTACCGATAAAATATCTGCAAAGTATCTGCTGCCACCGAATGTTCAGTGACTGTCGAACGCTACTAGGGTAAGCGCAATCCCGACGAATCGCAAACGATTGAGATAAATCAAAAATGAAAAGATATACGGAGTGGAGAGAGCACCTATCCGCTCTTAAATGGGAGACACAAAAGAACGCGTTCACCATTCAATCACTGGATGCTTTCTGCGAAATGTACAGATCTTGCGTTCACTGAATTATTTCGCCTTGTGTATTCCCAGTCAGTGAACGCTCTTCAGCTCTCAAACACGAATGCCACTCGTGCGGAATCGGAATGTAAAGAATCATTCGCTGCAGTAATCTGATGCCTTCGGCACTAGGAGTCGGTAGTGAATCATTCTGTTGCCGTTTTTGTCTAACTTGTCGCTCAGCTAACAAGAAGAAAGCGCATTGGAAATTGAAACACTCAGCTTGGTTGGAGACGGCAACCTCGCTCCTGACCGCTTGTGGAAGTGAGCGAGAGAAACGCAATATTCGATTGAATGTTTCCCATGCTTGCAAAGTGATCATGATAATCATTATGGTTTAGAAAAATTTCAAGATACTTATTGTATCATCAGATCAAGATTTTCTGGTGAAAATTTAAAAAAAATATTTTTTTGTGTAATTTTTAATTTGAGTTTTATTTTTGATTTTTTTTTTTCAGTGTATATTTTTTATTTGCAGTCCAAACGGTTCTCTTCAACTTTTTCATAGAACATTTTTCTCTTAAATCAATTATTTCAGAGAAAGAATTTTTCAAATAAATTGCATGTAAAAGCTTATAGGCCATTTTCAAAAGTTATTCTTAAGTCAAAATTATCTATTTTTTTTTTTTTTAATTAAATGCTACCTGTGAAAATTTTGTTTGGTAATATAAATTTTGACATTGAAATTTTTGATATTAGAAAATCAATTCTTATCTAGCCAACACAGCCCCTACTTTTATATTGTGTTGGAACTTAACTAGTAATGAATGTTTTTTTATCAAAATTCTTTGATGTAATGAGTTCAACTACATTTTAACTTAAAAGATCCACAAGATTTTTTTTTTTCAAATTTTATTTGTTTCGCTAGAAAACCTTTGACGAAATGGTAAAATTCTAAAACAATGCTTGTTTTTCTCTCCACATAAAATTATGTTCACGAAATCATAGCTTTTCAGGTATTTTCAATGTAAATAAAAATTTATTTCAATTTTACTTAAGTCAAATATCTATACTTTTAGATAGACAGTGAGTTGAGGAAAAGCAGAAGAAAATTCATGTTCTAGTAACTCTTTTTCTCGTCTCCATTGAAAATAAGGACGTAAACAATTTTTTTATTGATCTAAAAAAATAGGAACTCTGAAAATTTACATTGAGGAAGATGAACTGGTTTCAATCGTTATCTATTAGTTTGCTGTGCTATAGGGTGCGGCTTATTTTTCGGAAGTTTTTAAAACCGAAAATTCGTGTGCTCTTCTTATTTCAGATCACATGAGAAGAGTAACCTCAAAGTTTGCGCCAAACATATTAAGATTCAGAGGTGGCGCATGCGACTTGAAGATGAATTTTTGCGTTCTTACATATGACATCCAGTTGTTATTTGTTATTTTCCAATCAATTTTAAAGATTTTAGCATTAGCAATCAAAATTATAGAAAAAATGGTTGAACGTCAAATTTCTCTGCAATCATAACTAGTCTTAGTTAAGAGTAGTTTTCTCCAAATTTTTCGATTGTACGACATTTCCCAGAATGACGTTCCCCAGAACGACATTCCCCAGAACGCCATTCCCCAGAATGGGACATTCCCAAGAAATCCATTCCCCAGAATGGGACATTCCCCAGAAAACCATTCCCCAGAATGGGACATTCCCCAGAAAAAAAATAACAAGTGATTTTTGGGATGCTAAAATCTAGGAAAATAGTAAATAGTAAATAGTGAACGCATTTAACTGGAAAATTCAAGGAAAACCAAATTATAGTTTTCAAAGGTTAATCATTTTCGTATTATTTTTTTTAACGATAGGACTTTCGGTTTATTGCAATCTTTCATTTATTGACTGGAGAATCTTTAAATCAAAATTTCTAGAAATTAATCAAATACAGCGCCACCTATGGTCGGAAATGTAATTCGACCCGTTTGGACGATTTTTATATATTTTGACTATTTTATCCTTACAAACTTCAAGCTGGTTTAGCCCCTCCTTAGAGTTGATGGATTCTGTTCAAATGTGTACAGTATTTTATTGCAGTCTATTAGGGACCACCCTAGTGCTACGATATTTTGTAGCTATTAAGTTTTGCTATAAACGGAAATTTTCAAAGACTAGAGAATTCTAGTGTAATTGCGTTCCATTAATCTACATAATTACGAAGACAATAAACCTAGGAAGAACAGCATATGTTCAAAAGAAGGGAGAATAGGCTATGAAAGCAAAAAAACAAATTACATCAATTTATTTTGTACATATAAGGAATATTACACTATACAAATCACCCTTTGAAAATATAATTAGAAAGAACAGCCAATTTTGAAAGAAGGAAGAATAACTATGAAAAAAATCCAATAGCTTGGGTCAAGTTTGAGCATAATCGGTTCCCCAAAAGTCGTTTCCCCGAACGCCAGTTCCCAGAACGCCTGTGCCCCAAACAACCCGTTTCCCCGAATAGCCTAGTTCCCGAAAAGTTTTAGTTCTTATAATTGTCTTAACTATTTGTGTTTCAAGTGGTGAACGAACCGGTCAACTGATATGCACCCTTCTTCACTTGATTAGCGGTTCTTTCGAGTTTCGCCATCATCGACATTTTTGGCAAGATGTTATAATCTATATTATCTTCTTTTAATTGCTTATCATTCAATATTCAATGATATTCAGGGAAACGTCAGTAGCACAACCATGTTAAGTAGATGTAAAACTGATAAACAGCATTTTCCCATTAAGATTTTGGTTGGGTATGCCGGTGAACCACGTTATCATTTATTTTGGATTTTCAAAACCACCTCCTCTGCCCTTCGTGATCTTTTGTCAGTATAAACGTTTTGAAATGTGAATAGGACGTGGTTTTTGACCAAACATGCCCCCTATAGATGATCAAGTGGTTTATGGACGGCCCCTTGTATGGTTTTCCTGAGACAAGGGAAGCAGAACTCAATTCCGATTTTATCCGTTTGAGATCCATAATAATGATATTGATAAAATAATATTTTGGCTGAATTGACCTCTGTGTCCGGAATTCGAAGCTTCTTGGAATTCGAATCAACTGAGAGGGTACATTTTTTAACGAGAAAAAAATCTAAATACCCAAATTGATTTTTCCACTCTTTAAAAACGTTTAAAAACGATTCTGGGGAATGTCCTATTCTGGGGAATGGTTTTCTGGGGAACGTCATTCTGGGGAATGCCGTTCTGGGGTTTGGCTTTCTGGGAAATGTCCTACAACCCTTTTGAACGGCAAAAATTGAAACATTTCGTGTGAAATGTTTCCCATACAAAGTAAAGTGTCCGGAATTTGAAGCTGTCGGTAATATGAATCAAAACGGTATTTTGGGTGAATTGACGCCTGTGTCCGGAATTCGAAGTTTCTGGCAATTCGAATCAATTCAGCAGGTACATTTTTTAACGACAATAAAACTAAATAACCAAATTTATTTTTTCCACTCTTCTATAACGTATTAAAACGATTCTGGGGAATGTCATATTCTGGGGAATGTCCCATTCTGGGGAATGGATTTCTGGGGAATATCCCAATCTGGGGAATGAGATTCTGGGGAACGTCATTCTGGGGAATGTCGTTCTGGGGTTTGGCTTTCTGGGAAATGTCCTACAACCAATTTTTCATTATTTTACTAAAATAAATCATCTTTATTTGACAATAACTTCATGAATACTCAAAAAAATTCAAATATTTGTAAATGCTTTTGAAGCAAATTTAGTTTTTTTAATTTGTATACAAAACATTTAATTTAAAAATTGTTTGGCCTAATTATCTAACAAAACCAGCTAAACACATAATTTTTAATGAAATAATCTTTTTTTGTGTAGGAAATTACATTTTTACAATTACACTGAAGTTTATAGAGTATCTTGTTATATCTGCTGTAACAAGTTGAATGATGCATATATATTTTGACAAATGAAAAACATATTTTGTTATAAAAGTTATTTGAAATTGTTGTAAAGACTTTTCTTGAGCTTCAACAAAAGAGAAAACCCAGTTTCAGCTTTATTATTTAAAAAATGGCATTTCTCATTAAAATTTTTATATTTTTGGTAGTTTTTGTTGAATAAATAAGTTAAAACATTTTTAATAAAATGTGTTGTATACACAATCTAAAAACTGCTTTCATAACTTATAAGCATATAAGAGATGTGAAATCGGTTGAGTATTTATTAAGTTATGGTCAAACATAGATTAATTTTTCAGTAACATGAAAAACATTGGAGAAACTACTTTTAATCAAGACAAGTTTCACTTTGGTACAAATTTGGTTAGAAAATAACAAAGTTATAGAGACTTCGCTGAAGGTCATATTTTATAACTTGAAAATTCACCTTCAAGTTATTTCATAACTTGAAAATTCACCTTCAAGTTGTTTGCGCCACCTTAAGGTTCACACATTCGGTTTGTTTACCACAGTTTGCTCAAAATTGTGTACAGCCCCCTTTGCACAGAATCTGTGCTGCATGAAGAGAGGCTGATTTTGTGTACTCGGCACTCATTTCTGAGCGTGACAAATTTAGCGTGAAGATTATCAAGAGAATCAAGAGAATCAAGAGAACAAAGAGAATATAGAGAATCAAGAGAATCTAGAAATACAAAGAATCAAAAGAATCACGAGAATCAAGAGATGCAAAAAAAAATCAAGAGAATAAAAAGAATCAAGAAAATTGATTCTTTCAATTATCTTGATTCTATAGATAATTGAAAGAATCAAAAGAATGGATGAAATAAATGAAAGAACTACGTGCTCTATATTTCAGCTTTCAGGTTTTGATATTATTTTCCAAAATTGTATACTCGCAACACTTTCTCGATGACGACATCATTTTAAAAATGTTTGGGACGCGCCGGTTCCAAATTCATCATCAAACCTAGGCCCTTCACACCCATAGATCAAATCGAAGGAGCGACGACGGCATGGCGAGACAGTTCAAGTGATATCCGCGAAAAACACAGCATCCCAAGTCGGATGACATCATCGCTACCGGTAAGGGAAGCCATCCATACTAAACGGTGCCACAACATTCAGGCACATGCGCACAATTTATTGAAAGAAGGCACAGCATAGCAGCAGCAAAACAGATGATTCTGAACCGGGCAATGCAACAATTGTCGTCGGAGATGAGCAGATACCGACATCGATCTGATTGAACAGTACCGCAATGAGATTTTTTGTCATGCATCAGGAATAAAATATTCATGATATCTATTAAGTATGATTTTTTTGAACTGATCTAATAAAGTGTTTTCTCTAAACAAAAATTGAAATTTGAGTTTTTAACACAAGTTTTTTTTTTAAATTTTTTCTTTAACTGAAAAAATATTTTTGAAGTTAAGCTTATAACATAACATATGTAACATATACTGCCCATAACTGAATATCAGTCACATTCGACATTTTTGACAATTTCAAGTTAATACCGTGGAGAGTCATCAAATGATGTATACTTTCGATCAACTTACCAAAGTCTGTGATTTTGTTGTAGAAAATTTGGAAAAAAATACCAAGTTGTTTTGTCACATTGGTAACTATAACCGCATAACAGTCACATTGAGATTATGCATGAGCCTCGTAGTGCTACTACACTACGAAAGAAATTTCTATCAGAATTATTTTCTGACTATTCGCCCAATATACGATATGAGCTGTATAAAATTTCTGCCTCAAATAAACACTTTTGAGTTTTTTGTAATTTAGCTAGCTTAGCTAGCTTAGCTTAGCTTAGCTTAGCTTAGACTGACTACACATATCAATGGTTGCTATTCCGTGATTGACCGAAGTCAGTGAAAATGCACAAAGAATCAACTAGAAGTTCAGCTGGGATAGGCCATAATCTTCTTCAGTGTGCATAATTCAGTGCCTCTATTTATACAAGGTCAATAACGGCGCCGGCCACGTCCTTGCAGTCAGGTGGGATTGAGGGAAGGAATGTTAGTGTGTAACCTTTGCTATTTGGAGACCGTGTTTGCCTCTGCATCTCCACAAAGGTTACTGGGAGGGATGTTTGTTAATGGGGAGGATCGTTGGGTCAAAGGATTCACTTTGATAAGCGATTAGACCATGATAAACAATGATTTGTGAGATATATACATGCTTATACGTAAATATAATTGTTCATATAATTTCTATGTAGAGGAAAATTATGCCGACACTTGAGGTGACGAACCATTCAAAGTTTGTTGAACAAATACCTAAATGTAACATTCCTACAGCTGTCAGTACGAAAGCATGTGTTATTATATTTTACTCATTTGAAAAGAAACAAAAGACTCAATTGGTTGGGACATCATAGAACACTCTTATTCTTATGCCGACACTTACAGTGGCGAACCATCCAAAGTTTGTTGAATAAAGTGGACCTTTCGCAAGTCTACACTTGTAGTGTCGAACCATTCAAAGTTTTTTTAATTACAAAAATAAAGGTATATAAGGGGTGTTCTGAAAAAAAAAAAATGTTAAACATAAATAAATCATGAATCAGAGTTTGTGTCGACACTCACAGTGACGAACCATCCATAGTTTGTTGAAACATCATATTTACATCCCACCATTGTAACGATTAAATGTGCAGTCATACATATTTTATAGATTAGAAATAGTAGCATGAAACGAGCTCACCAATTGATCCGTTATCCTTGACTGAGCGGCCACAATCCATTTTCAGCTTCACTCGTTTGCTCGGCTAGCACCCAGAAAAAAAAAAAAAAAAAAAAAAAAAAAAAAAAAAAAAAAAAGGCGCGCGACTCGAAAAAAAAACACGGACGACAGCTCGGGCTTTCTTGACGCACTGCCCAGGAGCAAGCGTCAAGGTCGTCGAAAGATCAAAAAGAACGAACCGATCGCGGCACTTTTTAACTTACTCCAACCGAACTCCCCGATCACGCCACTTTTTCACTTACGAGACCGACGCGCGACATGTTTGATCCTGCCCTCGTCGCTCGCTCCGGCAAAAGCAAGCATCAAGGTCGAAAGATCAAACAGAACTAACCGATCGCGGCACTTTTTCACTCACTCCAACCGAACTTCCCGATCACGCCACTTTTTCACTTACGAGACCGACGCGCGACATGTTTGATCCTGCCCTCGTCGCTCGCTCCGGCAAAAGCAAGCGTCAAGGTCGAAAGATCAAACAGAACTAACCGATCGCGGCACTTTTTCACTTACTCCAACCGAACTTCCCGATCACGCCACTTTTTCACTTACGAGACCGACGCGCGACATGTTTGATTCTGCCCTTGTCGCTCGCTCCGGCAAAAGCAAGCATCAAGGTCGAAAGATCAAACAGAACTAACCGATCGCGGCACTTTTTTACTTACTCCAACCGAACTCCTCGATCACGCCACTTTTTCACTTACTAGACCGACGCGCGACATGTTTGATCCTGCCCTCGTCGCTCGCTCCGGCAAAAGCAAGCATCAAGGTCGAAAGATCAAACAGAACTCACACTTTTGAGTTTTTTGTAATTTTTAGAAAATTTGGTTTCTTCCCATACTGCCATAAAATGCACACTTGTTATTCCATCTACTCAATGCATACTTTTGTCGAATGTTACAAATATGCAGTTATGGTCAGTATAGCAGTTATACTCATTTGAAACCTGGATCCGAACTCAAAATATTTTTGTTGTTCGTAATGATCGTCAGACTGGAGCAGTTATTGTGTTATCAAACATCAACTTTTTTCGTAATTTGAAACCAAAGTTTTCCAAAGTGAGTGCGTATGTCCACTTTGGAAAACTTATGGAAAATACCAGTTATCCATAAGTCTTACCACATATATATAATATGTACTAAGAAAATGAAGCATGAAATAAAATCTGTAATATTTCTAAGACAAACATTTTTTAAAAGAAGGGTCTTACGTTTTCCGTACTGAAAAAAAGCAATGATGCATTCAGCATCGTCAATTTATCTGGTAACAAGTTTATAATCAATTTGTGGTAACAAGCTTATTTGAATCGTTTGTAGTAAAGGAAGGACTTATTATTAGAAATTTAATATCCCCTCCAATAAATTCGAAAATAAAGACATAAGTTAGTGGAGTCTAATGATGCTCGCGATTATAAAAACCAACATCACCAATAAAATAGGAATTTTTATACTTCGACGAGTGTAAGTTGACCACCAGACCGGAAAATCCTTTGTCGGTTTTGACGTCACGCGTATCCCCAGTCACTTGAGTAACCATCATCGTATATGAGTTTATAAGCTACACTCTATGATCGTTATGATCATCATCGAAGTGCATCGTCGTCGGGAGCCCAATTATAGAAAGTGAAGCCTCTTGGTCCAACAATTAGCTCACTCGCATGCCATCTGTCCGGTGTGATGGCGTAGTAACAACCACTCAGAGCCATAGCCGATTTTAGAGCAGAGTTTACCAAACTTTTTTAACTGTTGCCCTCTTGATCGCAACATTTTTAAACAGTTTTTGAAAGCTTTTTTAATTTGTATTTTTATTTTTTGCGAACATAAGTTTGTCGCTGGTATGGAGGATGCCTGTCATAAAATTATCGATATTTTGTGTTTCAAATTGCGAAATTTGGTTTCACGCTAGTTTCGAAATATTGTCCTACCGGTGGGCAGAGCTTCGTTTTTTATAATCAATTTCAAAACTGTTAAAACTAAAAATAAGTAAATATTTTGAGTATTTTCAGCAAAACTGAAGCCAATATGTTGGAGATTCACTATGTGGGATTTATTTTGTTTCAACTGTTATAGTTTTTCTGAAAATTTGTAATATTCCATTATTTAAGGTCGAACTTGCATCACCTTTACTCTACAATAAACTGAATGTACCCTCCAAACTTTGGGAATCACTGCACAAGAGTAAGTGCATGACGCTGAGAGGCACATCTCCATTCGGGGAAGCAATACTGGCGAGCGAGCGGTTGTTTACATACTGTAAGTTAATTTTGCTCATCAATCCGATCATGCGGTCGGTGGAGGTGTTGATTGGAAATTGGAAAATCATATGGCTTTCGGTCCGAACATTTGACCACTAAGGCGAATGGACGACGGTACGCCGCACAGTGGACGCATTCAACATAAATATTGACCAAAAGTACAAATCTCGTTCAAAAATCCCTATTCATTGACAAAACACGATTTTTGAAGGCCATTTAATGAAAATGAAAAAACACGTCATTTCAGGTTTAAAATAAACACATTTCTTTACTTTACCTAATAAAACCGTAATTAAAATGCACACCAATGAATCTGAAACTTGTGAAAATAAATATTCAATGCTTAAGAAAGCCAGAAAAAAAAATATAAAGAAAATTATTTTCTAACTTTGTTTACATATTGGCCAGCATTAGACCACTGTGCGCCGGAAAAGAGGAAAGTCTTGGAAATTTATTCGCGGCATGGCCCAGTGGAGTTCATCCACACATAAAGCCACGGACCGACGAAGACGACGATTGATGAAAGTATCGATTGATGGGCGGCAGTGCCCCCCAAATGGTCAATTTGAGGAAAATGTATGGGGGAAAATCGAAGGTGAGTCAGAGGGTCAAGTTTGTTTGGAAAACATGAACATAAGGCGGGAGGTAGGTTGCTCTCGATCGTTTACCTGGTGTATGCGGATCATCCTTTATTAGATGGGCGGTCAGCTTACCTGAAATGGAGAAGAGAGATTGTTGAGATGTTAGAAAGTGATCGTATTGGATTTTTGTTGATTGGGATTGGGATTGATAATGCGAGACCACCAAGATTGTGAAATTTAAAAAAATGAGGTATAATAATGTTGATATGAATATGCTTGGATTTTGTAGGATACATATTGAATAAGGTAATACGTTATTTAACTACCGAAATTTGAGTTATTTGTGGACTTCAGTATCGTACTAAAGTCCACGACTACAAAACACAGCCTTGCTTAAAATGGCAGGGTTCGATTCTCGGTCAGTCCAAGATCTTTCGCAACGGAAGTCGTGGGGAATTTCTACTTTTCCAAAATCTAGGTTTCGGCCACGTCCCCACGGTCATCAAGAAAGAGAAGAAATGCTAGATACTGAAGTAGCGATGGGCAATCTTGAATCGATGTTCCGAACATAGATTTTTTCGTTTTGATAATCGATTTTATGAATCGATGTTAGGAGCACTCAAAATCGAGTGAATCAATTTTCTTCATTCGATTTTTTGTTTCGATTTGAAAGTATGATATACATCAATTTTTTTTGAATGAGCTGATTTACTATAAACACAGATTTGAACTAGCCTGTTAAGTACTTAAATGTACAATTTTAAATATCAAACGCTATTTAAATAGAGGAACTAAAAAACCAAATGCGAATGCATGTGGTCTTATTATGAGAACTTGTTTTTGTAAATTTTTATATAATCTTGGAAATCGAATCGATTCAAAAACATCGAATCAGTTGATCGATGAACCGATTCGACATATCGAATACGTATCGATTTAGTAACATCGATGTTCTGGTCAAATTTGTCCAACGCTATACTAAAGACGGATAGAATAATTTCAAAACGACGTCGAAATATTTCGCATAATTCTGTAGAGTATATCTTGTTTCAGTTTTTTGATGATTTTTTAAGAAGTTCCTAAATAGATTCTGAGAGCAGACTCTTCAGACAGAATTATTGAAAAGCTTTTTATGAATTTTGGTAGGGACATCTAAAAAGCTCCTATTATTTATTAGATTTCAGGTCAAATTAACATAATTTATGTTTGATTCTTAAACTTGTGAACATTTGTTTAACATATTGGATCAAGTTACAGTTATGCTTTGAAAAGCTGTTCGAGGAGGCCATCTTAGTGAAAATGAATGTTTGTAACGAAATGTGAAACATTAGTCATGTAGGTCCCACCGTTTATTATTGATTGTTATTAGGAGATGGGCAGAACGGCTCTATTTAGTGAATCGGATCTTTTGAATGGCTCACGCGATTCGGGCCATTCGCGACTACGAAGGTAATTTCCACCACAGTTGACCCTATGCGTGAAGCTCCGATTTATTTACATGGGAAAGCATAGGAAGTCAATTTTCAAATGCTTCTTAAACATTGAAAACACAAACCACTAAAGAGACATCTAAGGTAGTTGGGCATTATAAATTTTCGAAGATATTCATGGAAAAAGCTTACTAAAACGAGCCTCGAAATTTAGAACTTTTGAACGGCAAAAATTGAAAAATTTCGTGTGAAATGTTCCCCATACAAAGTAGAGTGTCCGGAATTTGAAGCTGTCCGTAATATGAATCAAAACGGTATGATTTTTGCTATCTAAAATCGATCTAAGCACGTTTTAGACAGTATCTTTACTCAGATTTGTTTCGAATTTGGTTTTTATTGTTCTGTTTTCTCTTTGTACATCCTTATCCATTTTCATTGTTTCTTGAACCCTCGTCTGGGTGTTAATTTTTTAAACAATATTTTCAAGTTTTGCGGTTCTTGAACATTTATTATATTTTCTTTTTTTTATTTTTATTTTTTGTGTGATTAACGGATTCCCAAGTTATGAGTAATTTAACCATCACCCGAATTTTATTCTGGGAAAAATGTTCGCAAAAATCAAGTAGAAAAAAATATATTTAGCGCATGATGGATATACGAGGCACAACTTATTCTCTTAACCTTCCAGTCGTCGCGCGGTTTGCAACCGTCAGAACCACCTCGCCGTTGCTGTGTACGAAAAGCGAGGTTTTTTCACCAGTGTTGTACAAAATACACCAGCGCGACGACTGAAGTGTTAAAATATGATTATTTCATAAAAAAAATATTATAACTTTTTCTCAGCTTGAAATTAGTGTGTAAGCTAGGTGATGAAAGAATCTATTTTTTTAGCAAAGTAAGAAATCCAGAGAAGTTCTTTCTTGCTTATTTGATTGAGAAATAGTTCATATTCAAAATGAAAGGCTGATACTCTTTATTAATAGTTTATTCACGATTTACTTTTGTTTTCGATACGATGTTTTAGCTCGTTTTCCTGACATTTTATATGATTTTTATCAGCATGAACCAATGCAGCACGATTTACTTATAAAAAACCTTAAAACTAACAGAGGGTAACTGAAAAGTATTGCCATTTCATAGTCTAAGGCAGCAACCATTTATTACGATACGACACAATCACACTTTTTTTTTAATTTGGTATGCGCCGTAACGCTTGAGCCTAAATCCCCCTTTGGCATTAAGTAATTTGTGGACTCCGCCTAAAACTATTAACTAATTGCTAGGTGTGTTCATTGTGCCTTCAATCCTCCTAAAATGGCTAAACAAAATATCGGTTACTTTTTTTTTAAATCATTAAAACTAAACCAGCAACAATCTATCGGTATCTCCAAAAAATAGTCCAGAGATTCCTTCAGGGATGTCTTAGGATTTCTGTTGGAAATTTCGTCAGAATTAATTTGAAAGAATTGACTTATAGAAAATTGAAGGATTAGTCTAGTGAATCATCTGAAGATTTTTTCAGCAGTTTTCAACAGATTTCTACAGAAAAGTGCCCATGAATTCCTCAAATAATTTAATCAAAAACTCTTCCATGGATTTCTCAGAAAATTTCTCTAGAGAATTGTCGTTTCTTTAAAAAAAAAAACACTGATGAAATTCTGGTAAAATGCATGAAAAACTTCTACAGGAAAGGAGGAACTTCTGAACCCTTGAGGATATTCCAAAAAAAAAACTTTCATCGGAAAAATCACCTAGCGAAATCCGGGATAATATTCAGCTGGGGCTGTGAAATCGCATGTGAACTTTTGAAGAATACATGGAGAATTTATTTGAAAAACTACTCGAAACATCTTTGGACGAGACAGCAAAAGTAATCTAAATGGAAATATTAAGAGAATCCTACAAAAATTGCTGGTAGAATTAAGGGAAATAGGTTTCAAATATTTAGTAAAAATGGTCGGGTTCATTTACATTCACATTTTATTTTGATTTCTGATGAATAAGGAAGCTTTAAGGTTGTTTCTTTAATCGCAATGCTCAACAAACCCGAATATAACCTTAATTTTTCCGAAACTAGACCAGACCCGTACCAGATAGTTTTGTAACCTTTCAAACCCGAGCGCGAAAAGTTTTGATTTTACAAACCTGGGTCTGGTTTTGGGTATGAAAACCCGAGACCCGACTATCTCTTATACTTATACTTATACCCAGAGAGCCGTAGTGGTAAACGCACAGCTATTCAGCAAGACCAAGCTGAAGGTCGTGGGTTCGAATCCCACCAGCTGACGATCTCGAACTTTTCTCAACTTCCCAAAGCATATAAATATGCAAGAATGGTGAAATGGCAAAAAAAACTCTCAGTTACTAACTGTGAAAGTACTGAGAAGCAGGCTCTTGGTTGGGCCAGTTAGTACGTAATGCCAGAAAGAAGAAGATAAAGTCATGATGAAGAACAGGTGCTCCGCGCAACAATTTTATTAGAAAAAGTGCTCCGCGAGCCAAAAAGGCTGAAAACCCTGCCCTAAGTATTTTTTTTTATTGAAAAATACATGGAAATTTTACTTGAGAAACATCTTCAGACAAGAATGCAGAAATAATTCCAGCATGTCCAACTGAAAATATTTTTTTACAATGCGATTCGACTTATCGACTCCTTGAACGAGTTATTGTAGAATATATTAATAAAAATTCTGTAGGGCTCTTTGTAGACTATACTAGAGTAACAACTGGGAGAATCTTTAGATTATTTCTTGGAGGATGTTCGGAATTAATCCAGCATTGGACTGCTGAAGGATTTTCTTGGATGGAATTCTGAAGGAATTCTGTTGTTCATGAGCATCCCTTATGGATCTAGAGGATCTTATCATCGAAGGAATTTCATAAAGGATTTTTAGGAAAACTGACGGTGCAATTTTTAGAGGAATTGAGGTTTGAGGAATTTGTGAAGAAACTCCTGAACAGTATACAGTATGACCCAGAAAAATGCGAAAATCGTCTTATCATGTTTTATGGTAGTTTTTATATGAAAAGTTAAAATAAAACAGAAATGGTAGAAATTATTTTCATTGTTTAATTTGACACAGAATAAAAACTGTTTTTCGCTATGGACATGATATTTATCTGTTACTTTTTCCTCACTAGAGAGTAATTGGAAACATACCTTCAAATTTTATCATTTAGTCATCGAATTCAATGTATATGAGATGAAAGCTTTTAAAACGTCAACGATGGAATGTGATTCTTCACATGCCTTGATTGAACATTCACCAATGTTAAATGATAGGATGCATTTGTACCCTATACGTGGAGTGCTGGAGACCTAAACATATTTTAGAACAAAAGGCCCATTCTTAAGAGCCGTTGTTAAACCTTTATATAAATGTAATAAACGGCTGTTTTTGCAAAAAAAAAAAAAAAAAAAAACATATGAGCCTCTGTTGATCAACAGTTAAAGGTACAAACGTCTTCCTCAAAAAACTCTTCTAGACCTCTGAATCTGGTTTTATTGAACTTCAACGAACAATAAAGGTACACAAATCAATAAGACGCAAATGCTCCCAAAACTATGACCCTGGCAACATAATTATATTGTGACTATGAAAAACACGTTTCCTAAGATCTCCTCCATCCTCTGATGCCAAACAAACTAATATTTTCAATAAGGCTGATACAAATATTAATTTTCTTTTATGTCCGAGACCACTTGGAAGGTACGAGGGGGGGGGGGGATAAAAATAAATAAGAAACAAAATAATAAGAAGAAAAAATTTTTTTTTTAATTTTTATTTTTAAAGATAGTTGTTGAACTTTCTTCAATCGCCCTCTGGATCACTATTTAACCTGTTTTTTACTTTAAAAATTGAAAAAAAACTAACTGTTGTCAAAAAAAATATGAATCTTTTTTTTGTCCCTTCAAAATTTTTGGATTTTTGAAGCGGGGGGGGGGGGGGGGGTTGACATAAAAGAAAATTAATATTTGTATCAGCCTAAATAAATGTGATTTTCGAAGGTGGAAAGTGCGACTATCAAACGCGTTTTCTAACAAAAACTTCGAACTTTTTTGCTTTAGTACATTATTTAGTTATGTAAAAAAATACGATAAAAATCGTCTTTTATAGTAAACCTATGTCAGCCACTCACGAAAACAATGAAAACAACGCATGTGGATGCTAAATATACATTCAAACAACTGCAAAAAACACTGCAAGAATAAATAACTGGAATGCTGTAAATATTTCTTAACTATGAACTTCTGCATGTTGATGCACGATTATTGAAAATCATATCAATGTGACAATTTCCATCCAGTCGATATGTGTGAACAGAACAGTAGAAATGTCCAGAACGAAAAAAACGGTAACCCAATCAACAAGGAAAAATCGAAACCGTCCCATACCCCTTCCCCGCAAAACAAGTAGGTCGAAGCTGCTAACTATTCCCGTTTTGAGAAAGCAAACCGGGATAGAACGGATCGCGTTCTGAATTGATGGCGTAATTTCTGCAAACAAATATCGAACCTAATGTGATGCAAGGCATCTTTGACGCAACACAATTATCTCAAGCGAATCATGCAATTGAAATAAAGTCTTAAAAACAATTCACTATCAAGGGAAATCCACACTGAGCGAAGCTGATGAAGATGATGATGATGGTGGGAAAACTCTGGAACATCGCGTAAAAATGCATCAATTGAAACCAGAAAAACTCAAAACACCTACTCTTTGCCAGATTCCGCTTTGCTTTCTTCCACGGGATCAAATAGATTAATGAATTCATCGCTATGATTGTGCACTGGGGGGCAATGTGATTACTTTTCGTTGCGGATTCGAAGTTTCGCGGTTCCGTTTACTTTTTTCTTATTTGCGAACGCAAATTTATGGCTCACTTTTAATGGTCCGTAAGAGAAAAAAAAACTCAAGATGCGGAAAACATCGTGAAAAAGTTGACACGAAACACACAAGCAACACTCAAATGTTGATGACACCGAAGAGCGCAACTTCCAGATGGAAAACGAACGTACGAAAAATCACACAAGCAACTACACAACATGAAGAAAAAAAAACGACTACACAACAGCACCCAGCTTCGGATGTCGCGACTTTTGCAATTATGACGGTGAAAAGTAACTGCAATCCTTTCGTCTCGTCGTTCGGTGTGAATGACTCAGATAATGGCTGACAATGTTGTCACTTTTGTTTTTCACTCCGCGGATTCGCAATTTATCTCCGAAAATTAATTCACTTCCACTCCAAGGAGCTACGAAAAAAAAGGCTTTTCCTCGATTCGCGTCAGCAGATCCAAATTTGACGTTTCCTGCTGCACACTGCACCGAGTGTTTCTCGAGTTTGCTTTGCAGTAGTGCATCCGCTTTTGACATCACCACCCACTTCCCCTCGAGTTTCTTGGGCACACAGAGGAGTAAGTTGGGACAATCATGGACAAACCAGTAACATGATCCCTCTGATTTTGATTTTTCAACTGAACAATTGAAACAAATGATTGTTGCAATGTTCAAAACCACCATAATGGCTGAAGCAGTCCAAGTTGATGTAAAATTTACTAATCAAATTGTGATTGGATTACGTTTCTCCAAGGGATCCAAATAATTGTTTAAACATTTTGAATTAGAATGCTCGTTTTTTGAATGGTATATAAGATGTTTAATTTTCTAAAAGCTAATAACAAACATATAGCAGTTATTACTGAAACTTATTTGAAACCTGGATACAAACTCAAAAGAGATCCAAACTTTTTGTTGATTTGAATGATCGATTTGATGGGGCGTATAAAAAAACTTTTTTCGTCATTCGAAACCAAAATTTTTGAAACTTTGGGTGTTTCTGTTGACATAGCTTGGTTAATATACTTTCATAGCTGTCTATTTGCCTTTTCAATGCGCTGGGCAGCAAGTTAATTTGCTACAAACTGACTTGAGGAAATTGATTCGCAATAAGTAATTTTTGTGTCATTTGTGACTTTAATGCCAAACATCGGACATGGAATAATTCTCAAAGTAATTCCAACGGCCGAATTTTATTTGATGATTGCTCTGCAGGACATTTCTCAATTCAATACCCTGATAGCCGTGCTTGTTTTTCCTCTTCTAGAAACCCTTCTACGATTGATTTGGTCTTAACCGACTCTAGTCACCGTTGTAGC
The DNA here is from genome assembly GCF_002204515.2 of Aedes aegypti. Taxonomy (NCBI): domain Eukaryota; kingdom Metazoa; phylum Arthropoda; class Insecta; order Diptera; family Culicidae; genus Aedes; species Aedes aegypti. Next base: position 347,800,308 of record NC_035108.1, read on the forward strand.
CTGGTTACTCACAAAGATTTCGATTCTGGTCATGTCCCTGTTACATTTCTAATATCCCATGAAGTGATTCTCAATCCTATCAGCTCCACTTTCAATTATTTTCAAACCGATTGGAATACATATGAATTATACATCGATAGTAATCTTGGTGTTGTTTTTTGCAAACAGAACTTGATTAGACTATGCTCTCGAAACTTTGACAAATTCCATTGTTGAAGCAAGGGGCATTGCAATGCCAAAATGTGAAGTAAAATTCGACTCCGTGATTATAGACGATGATCTTAAACTCTTGATCCGTCTTAAAAACGTGAGGAGATGGCAATTTCAACGTATTCGCGATTCTGCTATGAAAATAACTGCAAAAAGAAACTAAAAAACGTTTTTTTTTTCAATTAAGAAGCAAAAATTTTGAAAATAAAATGTCTCAATGGGACCCTGGCTCTAACCCCTTTTTGGAAATTATTGAAAAAACCTCAGAAGCCAATGCCGGCATTGAAAGAGGAAAACAAATTGTTACAAACTAATTACGAAAAAGCTCAAAAACTTGCTATGCAGTTTGAAGGCACGCATAATTTTAATTTAGGACTTACTAGTTCAATAGAAAATCAAGCTACTCAGGATTACGAAAATTTTGTCAATCAAAAGAACGTTGTCGAAAATCATTGTCGTAGCTAGGATTTTTTTCAGGAGGGTCCTAGGGGAGGGGGGGCTAGCAAATACTTATTTTACAGATGTAATGTCGGTCGCAATAATCACGATTTTCGCTAATTTCGTAGTTTTCTCGTTTCGTTGCACATCAGTGATATTTGTAAATTTGAATTTTCAATCCAGTCAAAAATCTTCAAAATTACAGGTATTATTTTAGGTATTCAACCATGTGCGTTGAAGTAATTTTTCGAATTTCTAAGGGAATTTCTTCATAAATTATGTTCGTACTTTTCAGGGCTTGCTCGAAAAACTCCTTTTCCTGTTTTCACTGAGATCGTGCTGAGATTCTCACGGAAAATCATTTCTAAACTTTCTGATCTCACCAGAAAATTTATCGAATTACTTAAAAAATTTCATGAAGAATTCCACCAGAGAATGCATTACAAATTCTTTAAAAATTTCTCCTGGAAGGTCCTCCAGGTACTTATTACATACAAGTTCCAATTGTTAGTTTAAAGTATCCTCCTGTGTTCAATAATAACACTGCGGAACATGTTTTTGTCTCAAGCACCAAAATACCACTATTTACTCAATTAGGGGTTGCTGAATCGATTGCCGTTTTCAAATATATCATAGCACTTCTAGTTTTTGAGATATTGACTGTTAAAAATGCTAAATTTTAAACTTTCAGCCTACTTGCATACAAGTTTTCCAACTTGTATGGCAATTTATTGGCTTAATTTGTCACACAATTCAAACTTCATGTATTAAACACAACTTTTCAACAAAGTTCATAATTCTTCCGCTGGTAAAATGTTATTTTTTGGTGGTTCTGAAAAGTATGGTCTTATGCCATATAATTCGATTTGGCGGCTATTCGGCCTCAATGGAAGTTGATCCTCAATATCAGCTTCTATATTCGAATAGCCTAGATAGCCGTGTAGTGTCGGTAGCCGATTGCAACAAGGCTAGAAATAACACTACGGATTGCCTGTTCCGGTGGTATAAGTCCATCATACAGGTGGCCCCTAATTCATGGTGTCATGCGGCTAAAAGCATACCGTGCCTAGGAATGAATGGTTAGGGGGGTCAAAAGAAACCTAACCGTGAACGGTGCCTGTGGAGTACCAGGGCACCCTCCACAGTATTATGCCCTTACTGTGCTACCCGGAGCAATGGCGCAGTTGACCTTGTACTTCTCCGAAATAATCGGCTACTCATATTTAGCCTCAAATCAGAGGCTTGATACGAGTGGGAGCATGTTAATATAATATGAATCGAATCAAAATTATCCAGGTGAACCTTCATCATGCAAAGGGCGCATCAGCAGTGCTCAGCAGAAGGTTCACCAAGGAAAATATCAATGTGGGACTAATTCAAGAGCCCTGGGTAAATAATGGAAGGGTACTTGGTTGCCCTTCGAGCAGTTGTAGAGTTTTGTACGACGAAACTCAGTCCAAACCACGGACGGCTATTCTTGTAAATAGGGACACAAAATTTGTCCCAATCACAGAATTTATCCGTAGAGACATTGTTGCGATCAAAGTAGAGGTGCCAACTATCCGTGGGAAAACGGAGGTATGTATTGCTTCTGCTTACTTTCCTGGAGATGTTGAAGATGTGCCTCCATGCTCTGTCGTTCATTTTGTCAACTACTGTAAGAAAATTAATGCCCAATTTATAATAGGGTGCGATGCAAATGCCCATCATACAATTTGGAGCAGCACCGATATTAATAAAAGAGGAGAAGATCTTTTAAACTACATGTCGTCTAACAACATAGACATATGTAATAGAGGTGATTCTCCTACTTTTGTAAACTCTATCCGACAAGAGGTTCTTGATCTCACGATCTGTAGCGACTTGTTATCGGAGAAGATTGTGAACTGGCATGTTTCTGATGAAGAATCATTGTCAGATCATAAACAAATCCGGTTCGATTTTAAAGCTGGATCAGAAATAACAGAAAGCTATAGAAACCCGAAGAAAACCAATTGGGATCTCTATCGTTTTCATTTAACGAATAAGAATTCGTATAACGGTGAACAGTTCACGACTGTTTCACAACTGGAATATGCCTCTGATGGGATCATTGACCAAATGGTCTCATCTTATCATGCTAGCTGTCCTATTCAACAAAGGTCATCTAACAGGGATGTGCCTTGGTGGAATGACAAGCTGGCAGGATTGAGGAAGAAATCCAGGCGGTTGTTCAGTAGAGCAAAGATCACTTTAGATTGGGTTGAATACAAAAAAGCCCTAACAGAATACAACAGAGAACTAAGGCACGCCAAACGTAAGGACTGGAGACGGGTATGTGAAACCATCAACAACGCTCCTGCAGCTGCAAGGCTGCACAAAGTCCTTTCAAAAGACCATTCAAATGGTCTAGGTTGCCTTAAAAAAGAAGACGGCAGTTATACTGTTGACTCTTCTGAAACACTGGAAGTAATGATGAGAACTCATTTCCCTGAATCGATCCCATATTCGGATGAAGAACAGGTCTCAGATGAGGCAAGACATGTATGGTCGATAAATGCCTATCAGAAAGCTTGTGAAATCTTCACGCCTTCGAGGGTCGAATGGGCATTGAGTTCTTTTCAGCCTTTCAAATCTGCCGGGAAAGATGATATTTTCCCAGCCTTACTGCAACAAGGAAAAGAGACGCTTTGTCCGCTCTTAACCGAAATATTCAAAGCAAGTGTTGCGCTTTCATATATTCCAAAAGCGTGGCAAAAGGTTCGAGTTGTCTTCATTCCAAAAGCTGGAAGAAAGGATAAAACAACTCCCAAAGCCTTTAGACCTATAAGCCTTTCCTCTGTTCTTTTAAAGACAATGGAAAAAATAATTGATGACTTCATCAAGTCAACAAGTTTAATAGAAATGCCTCTTTGTAAATACCAATTTGCGTATCAATCAGGTAAATCTACCATTACGGCGCTGCAGTCGCTGGTAAATAAAATCGAGAAATCTCTTGAAGCCAAAGAAATAGCCGTGGTTGCTTTTCTCGATATTGAAGGAGCATTCGATAATGCATCCTATAGCTCTATGAGTTCAGCCATGGAAGCAAGGGGCTTGGATAAAAGTGTTATCGAATGGGTTATGACCATGCTCAAGGGTCGCACAATTTCTGCTGATCTAGGAGGTGCGCAAATATCTATAAGATCTACGAAGGGATGTCCTCAAGGAGGAGTGTTATCGCCCTTACTGTGGTCTCTTGTAGTAGACGAACTCCTCAGAAATTTAATAGATCAAGGTTTTGAGGTAATTGGATATGCCGACGATGTGGCCATCTTAGTTCGTGGAAAGTTTGATAACACGATTTCCGATCGGTTGCAAACTGCGTTAAACATTACTCTCAAATGGTGTAGGAAAGAGGGGTTAAACGTAAACCCTTCAAAAACTACTATCGTGCCTTTTACCAGAAGGAAAAAGGTAAAGCTTATACAGCCTTCTTTGAATGGAGTTCAAATTCAATTTTCGGAAGAAGTTAAACACCTTGGTGTTACTTTGGATAAGAAATTGAACTGGAACTCTCATCTGAGCAAGGTCATAAGTAAGGGTACTAATGCCCTATGGGTCTGCAATAAAGCCCTAGGAAAAACTTGGGGACTGCGACCTAATATGGTAAACTGGATTTATTCAGCAATAGTCCGACCAAAAATTAGTTATGCTTCACTGGTATGGTGGCCCAAGACAAATGAGGTAACCGCTCAGAAGAAGCTGGCTAAGTTGCAGAGACTTGCTTGTATATCAATGACAGGGGCAATGAAAAGTACACCATCGGTTGCCTTGGATGCCCTTCTTAATATACTGCCTTTGCATCAATTCATTAAACTGCAAGCTGCAAAAAATGCCTTGCAGTTTATTCGTTATAATAAAATACTAGATGGTGATTTGATTGGTCACATGAAAATCATCAAGGAATTCGATTTGAATTCAGATAACAAAACAATAGAAGATTGGATGACAACGAAGACCAACTATGATGTTCCCTTTAAAGTGGTTAAACCAAGCCGCTATACTTGGGATTCTGGTGGGCCAAGTTTACGTGCAGGTTCTATTGTGTTTTATACCGACGGGTCAAAGATGGGCGACAATACCGGAGCTGGAGTTTTCGGCCCTGGTATCAGCAAGGTAATCGCTATGGGGCGCAGTCCCACTGTGTTCCAAGCTGAAATACAAGCCATCATTGACTGTACAAATGTTTGTCTCAAAAGAAACTATAGGTTTGCAAAGATCTGTATTTTCTCAGACAGTCAAGCAGCTTTGAATGCTCTAAAGGCATTCACATGTAGATCAAAGTTAGTGTGGGAATGCATTCTTTCTTTGAAGCAATTGGCCAGTAGGAACGAAGTTACATTGTACTGGGTGCCCGGCCATTGTGGAATTGAGGGGAATGAAATCGCCGACAATCTAGCAAGACAGGGTGCAGCTTCGAGCTTTGTCGGCCCTGAACCGTTCTGTGGTATTCCTGAGTGCACTCTCAGGATGAAACTGAAAAATTGGGAAATGTCCATGGTAGAATCCAATTGGAACGCCACGGATACGTCCAAGCAAGCGAAAAGATTCATAAAACCCAGTCTAGCTAAAGCCCGGGCTATACTGAATCTTAATAAAGAAAATCTTAGGGTAATAACTGGCCTGATGACCGGTCACTGCCCAAGTAGGTATCATCTTAAAAATATAGGAAAAATACAATCCTCTGAGTGTCGTTTTTGTCAAGCTGAAGACGAAACTGCTGAGCATTTACTCTGCAACTGCGGAGCATTGCTTAATCAAAGAACGTTAACATTTGGAAAAGGGTTATTGGAGCCCTTGGAAATTTGGCAAGGTAGTCCTAATAGGGTAATAGACTTTATAAAACGAGTTGTGCCCAGTTGGGACAGTGTGACACATCAACCAATGTCTATCACATCTCAATTGTGAAAGGATATTTGATGAGCACCAAATAAAATATGGGTCATACCACAATATTCCTAAATAATGGAAGCAGTGGTTAAAAGGCTCTACAGATGAGGAAGAAAAAATGTCATATAAGAGAAACGAAGAATTTTATATGGTGACTGCAAGCATGTTGAAAAAATCGATTTAAACTGAAGTTAGGCTGATACAAATATTAAATTTCTTTTATGTCCGAGACCTTTTGGAAGGTACGAGGGGGGGGGATAAAAATAAATAAGGAACAAAAAAATGAAAATGAAAAAAAAAGTTATTTTTCGAATTTTTATTTTAAACGATAATTGTTAAACTTTTTTCAAACGTCATCTGGATCAATATTTTACTTGTTTTTTACTTTAAAAATTGATTACAACCTAACTGATGTCAAGAAAATGATAAATCTATTTTTTCTCCCCTTCAAAATTTTCGGATTTTTGAAGGGGGGGGGGGGTGACATAAAAGAAAATTAATATTTGTATCAGCCTTAATGGTACAATCAAATTATATCTCAATTGAAAGTTCAAGTCCTATTTTGGATTGAATCACAAAAAAGTTTGATAAATTATACTTTAAATTGAATGTAAACATTAATAAAACCTGTGTTTTATACAACTTTGGCGACCTGTAGCTAAAAATTGTGACGTGCTGGAACATTTCTGAGAACGGCATCAAATTCAGCGTCCCAAAATCTACTAAAGACACATAATTTGATCCTTGAGACACGCAAAAATGTAATTTTTGTTATGCTGTGTAATTTGTTGAGAATTTTCAGGAATTTCTAAGCATTTCTCCAAAAAATAGTACAAAAAATTCTAGGAGTCTCACCGAAAATGTCTTCAAAATCATCATTCGAGTATTAATTCCTCGAATTTTTCAGAGAGTTTGCCAACAGTTTTGCTCTTGAAGTTTTTTAAGTCTCACTAAAGGATTGTTTGAAAAAAATCGCAGCAAAAATTATCCTGACTTCCTGTCAAAAAAATAAATGACTTATCCAGGTGTTACTTTAAAGATTCCTCGTATTAATCTTCAAGAATTTCATGAGCAATTAAAAAGAATTCAATTGGGAAAATGTTATTCATGATTTCTCAGAGTAGTTCTCCGCAAATTTCTCTGTATTTTTCGACACATAATTATTTTTTTTTATTTATCTGAATTCAAGGAGCAACATCTCACATTCCCTCAAAACTCTCTCAATTTTTTTTTATTATTTTTTTTTTCAAGAATGCCTAACTAAGAAGTGTTTAATAAATTCTAACATTCCTATAAAACTCCTAGCGGAAAACGTTTAATTGTTCTTTCAAAAACTCTTCTGCAAAAATACTCACAGATTTTCCAAGTATTTTGTTCAGGGATTCCCCAAAGAATTTTATTATTGTTTCCTAAGTTTCTTCCGAAAAATAAAATAACAATTATTCGTCTAAGCATTTTTCAGATTTTTTTTTTCTTTAAGCCGCACCAACGATTTTTTTGAGTTTTATTTTTATTTTAAGAAATTGTACACCAGATTTTCTAAGATTTTACAATTTATTCTTGAACTTCTCAAAAAAAAAAAAAAAAAAATCTCCAGAAGTTTCATCAAGTATTCTTTTAGGCTTTAGAAACAACTCCCATTTTTTTTGCAAATGCTAATTCAAAATCTCTGGATTCTTTCATAAATAACATTTGAAAATTTATCCACTCTCAATTTTATTAGTTCAAAAACTACTCCAGGAATATCTGAATATTTTTCAGGGATTGCTTTACAAATTCCTCTACAAATCATTCCATATTAGATTTCTGAAGAAACAAATATAAATAAAGGTTTGAAAGAACTTTATTGGTAATTTCTCGAATAATTTCAGCTTTAATATAATTTGGAAAAAAATACTAAATTCCTGTCGTCAAATTCAAGAATTAAATCGCACAATTTCTGAAACTTGTTAAGAATGTAACTCACAGAAAAGCTTGTGAGATTGAATACAAAAAATCTTGTTCTTTTTTCTACGTCCTTTATAATAGAAAATGATTGGTGTTAAAACGGGTGGTTTTTTTACCGAAGTATTTGTAACTTAAGTCTTGGATAATATTGTGTGTGAACTCCGAAGTTTCATGACAATATGGTGAACATATTGCTGTGTAGTCCATTTTTTCCTGCCTCTAGAAATTCCGAACAAACTTTTTTATCGACTTTGTAGTACTGTAGAAGTTTAACGCGAAAATGTAAGATTTTAGTGTATTTAAATCTTAGTGAAAACTTTTGCATTACTTTGAAAATTTGTTGAGGAATACCTGATGGACTTTCAGGAATCAGAAACCATACGTATAAGAAATCTACAATTTTTCAAAGCTCCTATAATTTACATTTTAGAATATTCTTTGAAATTTTGGACGATTGAAAAATTTTTGTACGAAGTTCTCCAAGCATCATGCAAAGGAAGAAGAAATAACAAAATGTTGAAGCAGGTAGAACAATAGATGGGCAATGGTACTATGAAAGATAGTTTATAATATTTTCTCTGGAAGTAAATTACTGAATAGTAAAAACCTCTCTAATTAGTCAACAAATGACACAAATTTCACAAGAATCACAATTTTCTTTAGAAATTATTCTTGAAATTCATCCTTCCTTTCTTTCTAGAATTCTGCTAGAAAGCCTCTTCAAATTCCACACTCGAATCGCATAATTCAAACCAAGAATATGGATTCTGCCAATATTTGGTAAAATTATTTATAAAGAAGTGTTTTAAGGAAAATCAATACAAATATCTTTATGAATAGCTTAATAAATCTTTTCTCCTTCCCAGTTATTTTGCTACATGTTCCTCTACAGATTCCTTTACCGCTATGCTAATTTCAAAAGCGAAAGTTTTTCTGGGGATTTTCAACAAATTTCCTCTAAAGATTCAAAAGCAAGAGCATTTGAAGCAAAATTTTTGCAACAAAAAACATAGCAGAATTTTTTATTTAATTTGTGAAGTATTTTGAAAATATTATTTAATGACTTTTAATGAACTTTGAAGAATTTGCAATATTTTTTTGGTAAAACTATTCAAACAGGAGAATTTCTAATAAAAATTACAGCGATATATATCTATATTAGATTTGACAGAATCATTGATTTTTTGGAGGAATTGCGAGAAAAAACTGATCGTTTGAAAGATTAAGTAACATTTTTCAGGTAAATCCGGGAATAGAAAGTAATAGAAAGTAAACATAGAAGGAATGGATGTCCACCTGGAAGAATTCGCTTTAAAAGTATTAACAAGTCCCACAATATTATTTGACAAATTGAAAAAAAAAATTGCAAAAGTTTTGAAACCACTTCAGTCGTCGTGCTGTTGTATTTTGTACAACACTGGAGAAAAAACCTCGCTTTTCGTTTACAACAGCAGCGTGGTGGTTTTGACGGTGACAAACCACGCGACGACTGAAAAGTTAAATATTCCTTGAGGAATTTGATTAAACTAAAAGTTTATCGAAAAGTTTTTTGATTCACGCGAAAAAACTTTAAAAATTAAATCCAATTCAAAGAGAGCTGGAATAAAACACTGTGGTCGATTTTGGTACATTTCTGCCATTCATCTTCATTTAAATTTCTGCCATTCATCTTCATAAAACTTGGCCATGCCGAAATTTCTTGAAAGCTAAGCTTTATTTTTCGTCAAAAATTTCCGCTATGCAATGTCTGAGAAATTCCTTAACTAATTTTGTCAATTTTTTTAATTATTTTTTCGGATAATATAAGAGTTGAAATTAATGTACAAAATTCTTTAGTGAATACTCATAAGGAAGATCATCATCATCACCACACACATCGAGCAGGGTATGCTTCTAAAACATAAGAAATCAGATTGCAGTGAATATGCTGCTTTATGTTGAAACAGCATTATTTGGATTTTTCAGAAAAAAAAACGGACTTTTGAAATCAAACTTTTGTTTTCGCAAACTTTCGACGGGCTGTTGTCGCACGATTCACCGAGGTCAGAACCGTTACGCTGATGCTGTACAAGGTAAGCGTGGTTTTCTAACTATAGTGTTGAACAACAGAAAATAACATCGCCACTGAAGAATTTTTGTCAATAACAAGAGTCAGGTACATTGATTCAGAAGATTTTGCATAATGTTCAATTGTTTTTTTATTATCATTAAAAATTCTGGGGAGGCCTGGATGGTTCTGGAGGGGGGCAGGCCCACCTACCCCCCCCCCCCTTTCCCAGTTCCTACGCCAATGTCTAAAATTCCTGGAGACTGATTTGGAAGAAGTGAAAACTTTTATTAAAAAAAAACAAAAATATGAAAGGCCCTGACGATGATGGAATTTTCTACATCATCATCGAGGAACTTTTTGAGAAAGTAGCCTATCATTCTTGGTTGATATATGTAACAAATGTTTTCAGTTGGCATATTTTCCTGACAAATGGAAAAATCCTAAGGTTGTATCAATTTTAAAACCAGACAAAAATATTGCAGAAGCTTCCAGCTATCGTCCAATTAGCTTTCTATCTTCCATCATTAAACTTTTTGAAAGGTCATTTTAAACAGAATGATGGTCCACATCAACGAAAATTCATTTTTTACCAATGAACAGTTCGGATTTCGACGGACATTCGACAAGTCATCAACTTTTACGTGTAACAAATTTTATTGGTTCTATCAAAGCTGAAGGCTATTCTGCGGGTCTTGCTGTTCTAGACATAGAAGAAGCATTCGACAGTGTTTGGCATAAAGGCTTGTGATTGTAAAATTAAGAAATTTTAATTTTCCAAATTACATTGTTAGAATAATTCAAACTTTTTTGTCGAATCGTACACTCCAGGTTAATTATCAGAACTCCAAGTCTGAAAGGCTTTCTGTAAGAGTTGGTGTTCTTCAAAGCAGCATTTTGGGGCCAATATTATACAATATTTTCACATCTGACAACCTGAGTTACCTGAGGGATGTCAAAAACCTTTGTTCGTTGTTGTTATTGAAATTTCAAGTGATGAACGAAGCGTAAGAGTTGTATGCTGTAACTGATAGGTAATATTTTTAAGTTTCACACTGTGACCGAAACTATACCGGGTCGTGCCGCGTAAAACAACTTTTTTTTTATAATTATTTACTAACTAGTGGTCCTGGCAAACTTCGTCTAGCAATCAAGTAGGTTGTTGAAAAATCATTTACAAGTTATTTATACGCAATTTTATACAGTAGCTGATTCTGTATTCATACACAAAAAGCGTAGTGCAAATTTCATATATATTTTTTAGAAACTGAACGGAAACAGAAAAACAACAATTCTCTACACATAACGGATATTGAAAAACAAAAACATTTTAAGAGCACTTGTTTCGTAATTTTCTCACATTTTTACAATTTATTTGAAGATTTCTTCATGTTACCATAACATTCGGCATTCTATTTGCTTTGTATAAAAAATATAGCGGAATCAAAAATCTGAACTTTCAAAATTTTAAATTATGACTACTGTTTTGTTCTAGTCACTCTTCTGTGCACCGCCACGAACACCAACGAGTGGAAACCGGCTGTCCAAAGGATATGCGAACCGAACGCAAAAGAGGGTCGCGATTCTGGCAAAATCAATGGAAACGTGCAGTGCTTGTGCAAGGACGAAAAAGGGTGCGCGCGCATACCGATGACTGTGATGATGCCGCCGGCTGTGTCCTCAATGTACGTGCGATTGGTATGTGTGCAAGAATGTGGAAGGAACGATGCAGCCTGTACTACACTGAGGCAAAACTCTCGCATGATTTTCATAAGATCAAACTAATGAACGCGTTTTTTATTATTTTTTTGTTGGTTCATAAGACACTTGCGTATTTCATTCGACGAGATTGAGATTCATAAGACAAGTGTAATTTTTTCATAACAATCAATTGCCAATGTCATAAGAACGCTTATGAACCCCATTGCTCATCATTGTGAAGAACCACGTGAGGCAAATTTTCTCGGTACAGCCATTTCACTATCAGAAATTCAATATGGCTTCCGAAATGGACGTGTTTGCTGATTTGTCGCTGGCTGACTCCGTTTCTAATGCATCAAAGGGTAAATATTTTCTATTTATCATCAATTCCGCTGTAACTAACACTTTCTTTCGATCAGATTAAGGAATTGGATCCAAAGAATAAGATTTTTGAATGAAAATTCAAAACAATTTGTATGACGCGTAAGAAATCACAAACCCCCTCATCCATTGATCCGCCCCTAACGTAAACCTGCACCAATTCAGGCGTTCTTCGCAACTTTTTTCAATAATGTTTCGCTGCTATAATATACTTTTTCGCGTTCAAAATAGGTTAGCCAACTAGAGAAAATCGAATTTTCATCCATTTTGTCGTATCGCAAATCGATTCTAATGCTTACAGTAAAGTGCTTTAATCGAATTGCGACATGACAAAATGGATGAAAATTTGATTTTCCCAAGTTGGTTAACCTATTTTTCAACGCGGATTAGTATTATTCACTCATTGAAATTTATAATCTAAAGCTCAAATTACACAAGACAGTCTTATGGAACCAAGAATGGATCAGAACGTAATTCATAAGACTATCTATGGATTTTGTTATCAAATCAATGCTGGTTCATAAGACCATCTTACGAAATTCCTTCGAGGTGTATTATGGAAACAACATCTGCCGAAAACCATACGATGGTCTTATGAATTTCAAAGATTTTTCTTGTGTCGTAATTCCATAAGCAAATCTTATGACAATCTTACGTTTGCTTTCCTCAGTGTATAGTTACAGCTGGCAATCGATGTATACGCCACTAGCACCATTTTTTTGGGGTTAGGAATAAAAGAAGGGTGCCGAAGATGTTATTTAGAAAATTACAAACGTCTATCAAGGACGGAAAGACTTTTCCGGAATATCACAAAATCCTAATTTCCAAACAACAAGCACGCCAAAAACTACATAAGAATATGTTAGAAATTTCTAGAATGCCATGCAAAGTTTTACGTAATCAGTGGATGAGCCCTTTCAACAGAAAAACCAGTATAAAGGAAAGAGCAAAGAACGAATAAGGGATTGCGAAAGGAAAACATCGCCAATTTCTGCGAAGATGAGTCATCCTTATGCGTAGCATTTGCGTATTTATTGGAACACATTTAGAGCATTACCTCAACCAGGTTAATTGAATTGGGTTGGAATTTGAATTGGCGTTTGGGTTTGGATGCTTGGATTGAAACTTCGATTGGGACTTGGATTGGAACTTGGATTGGGACTTGGATTAGGACTTGGATTTAGACATGAATTCAGACTGAGGTTAGGATAAAAAAAATAGATTGAGATTTGAACTAGAACTTGAATCGGGACTTTGAGAGGTACTTAAACTATGTTTTGGATTGGGACTTTGGTTTGGGCTTGGTTTTGAACTTGATTGAGAATTGAATTGGGACTTGGGTTAGGACTTGGATTGAGATATGAATTGGGACTGAGGTTAGGACTTGGCTTGGAACATAGATTGGAACTCGGGACTTATATTGGGACTAGAATTGAAACTTGGAATTTGACTTGGAATGAAACATGAATAGGGACTTAGGCTAGGACTTGGTTTGGAACTAGGATTGGCCCTAGAATTGGGACTTGGGTTGAGACATGGATTGGGGCATGGATTACGACTTGGATTGGGACTTTAATTGAGACTTGGATTAAATCATGGATTGAGACATGCACTGGGATTGATATTAAGACTTCGACAAGGTCTTAGATAGGGATTTGTATTGCATTTTGAATGGATTTCGATTTGATTTCGATGGGTTTTGGGCATTTCAGTTGGATTCGATTGCATTTTCTATTAGATTATTCGATTCAACTGGTTTTTGATTAAACTGTTCTTTTTATTTATTTGATTATGACGTTTTTCAAAATCTATCAAACAAAATGAAATATTTGGAAAGCAATCAGGAGAAATTTATCGACAAACCAACGCGTCTTTGGCTTCCGCTATGACACCGCAAAACAATACCGCAAATCAGCATAAAAATCCGCGGCAAACTGTCATAATTGATTCAACACAAACGAGACCCCATTTCATAACTGTCCCCATAGGAGAGAGGGAACGATCAAATCCACTTGTAATGAGCACTTGTCCACCGCAGTTTTCGCTGCTGCCGGTCGTCGTCTTGGTCATTAGTGCCCAATGGGTCCCACTTTCCCCGCCATTCTGCGTGGCAGTAAAAGCATCAGCCCGAGCACTAGGAACTAGGCAGTAGCAGGCGACAGGTATCCAATAGGGTGCGGCTTATTGTTCGGAAGCTCTCAAAAACTAAAAATCGTGTGATCTTCTAGATATAAGTTACATGAAAATAAGGAACCTCAATGTTTTAGCTTAAAATATCAAGTTTTAAAGGTACCTAAAACGATTTGAATGTGTGTCTTCAGTCCATAAAAATTTGCACAACTTATTTTTTTCTTCCCGCGCCATTGACATTACGTCTTCACTAGGACAAATCCGGCTGCTTAGCTTATTGTTCAATGAGTACTTCCACAGATATTAATTGAGAGTTTTCTTTGCATTCGCATATCGTGTGGCAGGTACGATGATACTTTATGCTCAGGGAAATCAAGGAAATTTCCATTACGAAAAGATGCTGGACCGACCGGGAATCGAACCCAGACACCTTCAGTATGGCTTTGCTTTGTAGCCGCAATATCTTCAATATTAAATTTATGAAAGTGTTGTAGAAGAATTTAAAATTTCATAATTTCATTTTTTTTTTCTTCGTAAAATAAGCCACACCCTAGTGTCCAATCATAATAATAATCGCCATTGTTGTCCCCATCGTGGCTTTAGAAAACAGACAGCCTCTTGGTGGGTCATTTAGATTTTGCATTTTCCTCAGTTGTCAGTCAGTCACTAGATACGGGTTGCGTGTGGGTATATGTCACCTTGATTTGAGTTGAATCGCTCTAACTAACCGAAGTACGCTGGCAACCTACGGCAGATATTGTGAGTGTTTCAACAATAGGGCACAAGTGCATCGTTGGTGTCTGTTTATCGTTACGAGCATAATAGGCAAATGTAGTGAGGTGGGCTATTTGCCATTAAGTTTGATGGGAGACAGGTGCAACTTTGAACTGATAGATCACGTCCATTTCAAATCCGCGATAGTATTTTTAATGATGTAGCACACGCCAAACATTCTACGTCCGAAAGCATTTGATGTGACTTGTTTTTGTCGATGAGCCTCCGCATATTTTCTGTTATTGCCGATTTGAATCAAAAAAAAAAAAAAATTCAAAGATGATTGTCAAAATTGATCTTTACATTTACACCAAATTCTTTGGTGAGCTCATTTCATAACTTTTTTTGAAAATATTTTGGCATTTAAGTGGATTACATTATTTTCTCTCTGTAAGCATTGAGTATATCCAATTGGATTAATATTCCGCATAACTACATAAAAGTCTCACTAGGGTAGCTGTAGCGGAATCAGCATTTACTGACTTTACTGAAAAATGATATAAAAATCTAGATAATAAATCTTCGAGGTGCTTAGTGAAATATCTATCAAAAAATGAAAAATCATTTAATTCCACTAGAGTTAGTATACATTGACAGATACGCATATTTCGACCTCAACTTACAGTTAAGGTATTCGCGTATCTTCCAAAGTATGCAAACTCTAATGGAATTTAATGGTAAAGTACTGAATTCGGTTTCTATTTATTTAAAAAAATCTTTTTTAACTTTTCATCAAGAAGATGAATAACATAGTTTTCTTACCAAATGAAAAGTGACACTTCACCATATGGACACAAAATCTCAAGCACCATAATCGTTTTGGAGAGAAATATTGGAAACATTGTTAAATATTGTTGTTGATTCCCATATACCTAAATCGATAATCTGGTATCAATTGAGAAGCTCAAATGCAAAGGGATGTAATTGTACTGTTTCCAAGCTGTCCAACGTGATTTTAGGTGATTTTTTCGTCAAACAGAAAAAAATATAACATAATTTTGGCTTTTCTAAATGGCTCTTTTGCAATTTGTATGGAACGAAGAATTGCTGAACCAATATCGAAGCCTATATTCTCAAAAAAGGTATTCGGCACCTACATACCTATGCTTCTAACCCCCTCAGTTTAATTTACATGATGCGTTATGGGTTTGCTTCTCTTGACGTTTCGAAGTCCTAGCAGAAGTGAAGAAAAATGGAAGCTATTCCACTTTTTAAGTGGATGATTTTAGATTTTTTTTTACTCTTCATTTGCAAACGTATTCTCAATTAGCATTAACATTGTAAGGATCAACTTATGGATATATTGAAAAGATACAGGGCTTTCAATTTTCCAATTTTAGTACGTCACAGTCCTTAAGTCGAATTATTATTATTAAATCATCCAGGAATTAAATGAAAATCTTAAGTGGATTTAGTCAGACATCAGCCGAGTATGTTGTTAATAATCTGCCAAAAAAACATGTACAATCCGCCTTGATGAAAATGCAGCAGAACCTGAAACTGGGAGGTAGAGGTTTACAATGAAACAGTTATTTTTCTTTTTGAATAACTAACAATATGTTTTGAAGAAACAGGCATTTCCATCCATTGAACTATTGCTTTTTCCACATCTTTGGTTTCGATCTCTTGTCATGTTATAATTGAACCACAAATCAAAGTTTATTCGGCGAACTGCTATGAATATATTTGCAAGAAAATTGTGGTAAAATTTTCCTAAAATCTATTTTTTTACAAAGACTTGTTTTTGATAGGTTTTAAAATAGTTTACACACAGCTTTAAAAAGTATCTTAGAAAAAATAAGTTCAGTGTTTAAATTTAACTGTGCATATAATCTTAATGAAAATGCAGACAATGTGGAGGGTATGATTTGAAAATATACAAGTGGTGAACAAATCTGATGCTTAATGTTGTTTATCAGGACAAACACCATCTAAATGACATCTGATTGATGGGGTAATTATGAAAAAAAGTTTTACTGGTTGAAAACAGTTTGCTGGAATCAACTGGATTGTTTTTGAATTTCCTTATTGAAAATTGACATCAACAAAGTTATTATTTAGAAATAAGTCTCGCCTTCTTATGCTCGTAGGTTTGTTGTGTTAACCCGTATAGGCCTGAGTGAAAGCAAAAATACTGAAACCCTCACCGCTCAGAGAATTCTTGACGGATTCAAATGAGTTTTTGTCAGTTCACTGGCCCATATATCTTGTTTCTAGAAGTGGCCACAGGAACTCGGAAATATTCCTGTGGCCGGAGTTATTCTGGTGGGTCACTGGGTCAAGTCGGGTAAAAATTGGCTATTTTTTGGGACATGCCAAGTTACCTTTATTAATTTGCAATGACAATCATTTTAATTTGCATAAATCATTAAGATCTAATATTTAACATTATGAATGAAGAGCTTTACATTGTTTGAGCTATACCGGAAGTGGCCATTCGGACGTAATGCCCGGAAGAACCGGCTATAGATTCGTTGGATACTAAACCGTTTCAATTCTCGAAAAGTAGAAATCGAATATAATTTTAACCCAAAATGCATTCCTATAAGCTTGGCACAGATGTTCAGATACAAATTGGCCACTTCATCGTATGTTTGAGGCGTCCCAGGACCCGAAAATGGTCATTTGTAGGATTTATCAAATGCAAAACTCATAGTTATCCAATTCAAATGTTTCTCAAAAGGTTTACACTGATGAAATTTTCTCAATATTCCGTCATATAGTGGCCACATTATACCCGATTCCGGAATTTATCTTTGATTTGAAATTTGCCTACCTCCAGTGGCACAAACGCAGAGCACCCTTTTCACCCGACCTGACCCAATGATACATCGCACAGTGGTTCCATTCGTTCTACGAAGCGGTCATAAATAATTTTACTCAATATCCGAGGCAAATACCATCAGAATTTGCCAAATTAATTATTTTTGACTGTTAAAACTCCGTCGAGGATGATGTCGTAATTCATATCACTTCAAACATTCTGATTAGGATGTGGAGATCATAATGCGAAGGCTCTGTTATATGAATGATTATATAAGTGCATAAAACCGATATTGCAATTATCTCTCCTTCCGTGTTTAAAATTAATTAAAGTATTTAATATTTTTTTGAGAAGAATAACAAAGTCTATACATTGAAAGCAATATATCAGGATTATTTATTCCATCTTGAGAAAGTTCCCGGCTCAGAGTTGCTCATAAGCCTACTTTTAAGTATGGTCAGGCCCGGATTTGGGGGGGTGCCAAGGGGGCAAATGCCCCGGGCCCCCCGATGAAGGGGCCCCCCCGAAGAATCAAAGTTAAAAACAAAAATCATTTTGAAATACCCTAAAATAGTTTCTCTTGAGACATTTAGACATATAACTCTAACGTCAAAGTCAACTTTCCAATATTTTAGTTATCTTTTTTTCATTACCTAATCTCACAGTATGGTTTGGTCAATTGTGATCCTTCAATATATTCCAAAAAAAAACATGAATATTAAGCCAAAATCTTCAAAATTCTTCTCTAGTTAATTTTCAAAAATATTTGAATTCGAAATGCGCTTAACATATTTGCAGGATCTTCAAAAATACGACGAAACCTATAAAGCACTGCTAAATTCAAAGAGTTTATCTGGTTCCAATCAGAACTTTATAATTAAAACATATTTGCAATTCTATCAGAAACATAAAGCATAAGGGGAATTCTTTTGTGATTATTTTTAAATACTTTTCTGTTTGCTTTATTCCGTAGTTGATGAAATTTTCTTTGAATTCAGGAAAAGCTTAGAGTAAACCTTGAATATAGTTAATAGAATATTCAGTACATTAAGGCAGATTTTAACACAAAAATAATCAAGTTTAGGGAACTGTAAAACAGCTTCTAACAAACCGATTGAGCTGAAATTTGAACTACATCTCATAAATAACTTGAAATTTAATTTATGAATTATATTAATTATATTCAAGAGTTTGGTAGCTATTAAAAATACTGTTTTGAGAAATTTTCAAATTGGGATATTTTTGTAATGTGGATATTTAGAAAAAAATCGTGCTTCTGCAAATTCGTTCTCTTAGATGAAATGCAACACTTTGTAGAAGATTATACTTATCCTAAATTGTTTTTTTTTTTTTAATACCTTCAAAGCATCAAAATTTGGACATTTTTGTCGAAATGGGTGGATTTTAAGAACTTAGATACTTTTGCATAGAATTTGATGATTCATTCACAAAGTTAATTTGATATTTTTCCCAACCTGCACCTCAATTTTCAGGTCAATTGGCCTTGTATACTGTATTCTTGCCAGTACTGCCAATACTTTGTTTTTGTTTTTTTTCTGAGAATGCGGCAACCAGAGACAAATTGGAATCAGAAAAACGGCTTTGAAGATTTTCAGCAATTTTTCACTCTAAACAAATTATCAAGCAAAAAAACGAGCCAATCTCCTAATAATTATTATATTTTTCTCTTTGGACGGAAAAATCACCACAAAACACAATTGGAAAGCTTAAAAACAATCGAATTTGTCAATATATGTTATATGCAATGTTGTACGCAACCGAAAATGTCACAATTGGAAGTAGTGTAGATTTTGGGCCCATCATATGTTTAGATTGACCAAAGACAAATTAAAGACCTCCATGTCCCTTGCAGTTGCCTAAAATTTTATGGCTCATAAGGTAATCTAGAATGCCGTGAAAAGTGTTTTGCGATCTGTCAAACTTGGGTACCTTTTGCACTACCGAGGGACCAAATGCAGTACTAGAAGTGGTACCCAATCTGAGCCCGAGTGGGACGGATCTGGACTGACCATCTCGTTCAAAACTCAAATTTAATACGTTAGTTTGTGGAATCCCAAAACGTGCTGAATTTTGTATAAAGGGGCCCCCTTTATGAGATCTGACCTGGGCCCCCCGAACCCCAAATCCGGCACTGAGTATGGTGGTATGAAAAGCTATTGTACACTTTTCTAAGTGCCGAAGATGTGAATACCAAATAAACACTTGAAACACTTATTAATTCATAATGCCAATTTCAGATCATATCTCTACCAAAACCAAATAACGAACATGCCATCTAATGTAATTAACATACTTACAACTAAGAAATAACCAATGAATTATTTGTTGATATATTGTTGCTTCTTGATATATTTTTTATTCTCACACTTTTATATTTTAGCGCTGGATCTATAGATACTAGAATTTTGTGGAAGATCTTGTTTTGATGCTAAACATATAACATTTTCATGTTGTTCCTCCCACTTTTTGGGAAGTTGTGTCATGTGTATTTGAATGGATGTTGTACAATTACTAATTTTCTTAGGATTTTATTGTCTCAACGCCCTCACTAAAACTACTCAATAAATCAATGTACAATGTTGCAAGTGTATTCATAATCAATTGAAGCATAAGTAGTGAGAATTTTATAATTTTGTACATTCATTCCAGTTAGCTATAATTATACTGGTATGTAATAAATTATATGAATATTTTTATCAATACCTTTATTGGTAAAAACCAACAACTTCGAAGGCACACTGCTAACTTATTTGCAAATATTTGCAGCTACAACCTTCACAAGTTTATTTTCCTATCCAAATATTATCATGTGGTGGCAGAAGTTTGATTAAATGTGATTAAGAACATGTTCAAAAACGTACTTCATATAAAGTGATGTAGTTACCAAGTGAGTATATTTTCTATCCTCATTACTCACATTAATACTGACTCCTAGATGTCACATAACACTCTAAAATGTATCGGAAGTGATAGATATACATCTGTAGTAAGCTTCTGCAATATAAACTGATGGAAAAATCATTTGATTCCGGTTTGCGAAGACAATAAACAAAGTATTGAAATCGCTTAATTTTCAACGTATTTTTAACACATGAAAAATACATTTCATCATTCATAGCGCTACTATGAATATCATACAGGAACGCCTTTAATTTGTATGTTTTTACATTCTTGAGATCATTATTGATCCATGAAAAAGTAAAGGAGTGACAAACAAGACATTTTGTTTTTCGATTTATGGCCTATGGGCGGTACCACTGTGCACCGGAATAACTCCGACCACAGGAATATTTCCGCGTTCCTCTGGCCACTTCTAGAAACTAGATATGTGTACCAGTGAACTGACAAAAAATCATTTGAATCCATTAAGAATTCGCTGAGCGGTGAGGGTTTTAGAATTTTTGCTTTCACTCAGGCCTACACGGGTTAATATATTTTTGGTTGCAGCTGCTTACGATTGCATCAGAAAGTTTCGCTTCTTTTACTAGAAGGCTGTTCTTTAAAGATAAATACACTGGTCCCACAGTTATGAAGCATTTAAGGCTCTGCTTAAATTTGAAAAATTGTAGAGAGCAAAATAAACAATATTTTTTGATGAAATCAATGCCAAATGGTAAAGTGGGGTATATACCTGCAGTTCATGCACAATGTTATAATTAAATTTGTTGAAAACATTTGAAATTTTCACTTATTTGAACATTGTTTTAAACCACAATTTATGAATCGGCAAAAAATTTGCCCACAAATATGAATCAATGTGAATACGGTTTATGAATCAGTTGTTTACTTTCAATTATTTTGCAATCAAATGCTATATAGTTCATATGTTTATTACAACACCGCCTCGGACAACGTTAATTATATCCGGAGGAGAACCGGAACCAAGTATTTTAAGAATCTGCATGACATTGCATGATTTTCAATGTTGTTACTGAGCGGGCTGAACTAGTGATCATTGAATTCATATGCTTCTGAAGCATGTTTATTTGGAGGATGGTGAAAGGTAGTGTAAATTTGAACATTGTTTTAAACCACAATTTATGAATCGGCAAAAAATTTGCCCACAAATATGAATCAATGTGAATACGATTTATGAATCAGTTGTTTACTTTCAATTATTTCGCAATCAAATGCTATATAGTTCATATGTTGATCATTGAATTTGTGGATTTATATGCTTCTGAAGCATGTTTATTTGGAGGATGGTGAAAGGTAGTGTAATTACTAATTAGACAATCATTATATCTAGATTGCAGAACTCGTATATGCTTGACCTTACGACTGCCTTTACTGCAGTGATGAAAATTCACACGTTCGATTTGTGTGTTTAAAATTATCGATCGATTCATGAACGTCCATATCGAATTGCTGTGATTTTTTCTGCAAACTTCGTGTGTGTTACACATTTAATTCCTCTGTTTTAGTTCATGGATTGATTCATCAACCGATTACAGGGATTCCAAAATTTGTCCACACAAGTTCCGGAAGCTTTCCCTTCAGATTTGTGTGCGTCAACCTATGGACGCATTGATCATCACCCAACACGGATTCAGTGTGTTTTGCTTACGATTAGCTTATGTTCAAGTTGGTCAATTGGTCGATTTGCTCAATGAGTTTGTTATGTTGAAATCGATGAGCTTTGCTACCGATTTCCATGTTGAAAACTTTTAAATTGTTTGTGATAAACCCATAGCGAACTATACTGCGGTTGGACCTCGTATCGAACAACAGTCATCATCATTCTT
This sequence comes from Aedes aegypti, assembly GCF_002204515.2. Classification (NCBI taxonomy): domain Eukaryota; kingdom Metazoa; phylum Arthropoda; class Insecta; order Diptera; family Culicidae; genus Aedes; species Aedes aegypti. Next base: position 347,822,377 of record NC_035108.1, read on the forward strand.
CCAAAGAGAAGAAGCAAATTTTGAAACTGAATGTGTTATATGAAAATTTGTGAATCCGATTCTTCTTTTATTAGTAAAGTTGTCCGATGTTTTTATTTTTAAAAATGTGAATATCTTTCGCTTCTCCATGTGTCTGATAAAAGAGCCAACAGTTTTTAGCCTGGGAGTTGATCTAATAAAAACTTACGTGCAACAAAAGTGACCATAAAAATGACAAACAATTGGTATTGATATCAATCAGAGAGGATGCAAACCAGTTCTTTTCTTTTCCACTCGTTGCTTTTGGTCCTTCTTCAGAAGCGATACCCCGTTTTTATAGCGAAATAATGGAGAACCTATCAGGTGTAACTAAATAATTTGTTTACATTTTTTACATCTATTCTGTTTCTCTTTGTTCCTCACATATTTAGGAGTTTTATTTATCCAAAAATTATTCAACATAATAATCTTTGAGGCCTAACAAAAAAAACGTCCTCAATTTTAATAGCCATATAAGACTATAAGCCCCCTAAATAACTTTTTTATAAGAATTTGTTTTTTTTTTCAAAATCATGGAAATTCATTTGTAGGTTCAAGTTCCTTTTCCACAAACAAAATTCCGTAGTTTATGAACGGTCCCAAACCACTTTTGCTGTCCCATAACAAAATTTTACATTGAAAATTACTTGAGACTAAGAATCTAGTAGTTTGAACGCTGATTCATAAACTGTGACTGGTGTGTATATTTCCCACAATTTATTGATCAAGTATTTTACTCAAAAATCTTATCCAAATCCGTATAAAGACGCATTTATCTCTCATAGCTATGTTTATTGAATCTGTAAAAGTTGTCTGGGGCTTAATCTCTCAAAAAAATCTTTGAAACAAACTGTAAAACGTCATGTCTAGCTAAGCGTCAAACGCCACACGGCTTACAAAGTTGGCCAAAAATACAGCCGAAATAGCTACAAAAATAATTTAGTAATTTTGTTGGTTCATCAAGAGCTTTTTTACTGAGATAAGAAGGTTTGAATTGGCTGAACACTATGTGTTGCTTAACAGTAAAAATAATTCTGTGATATTTTGTGATAAGTTTGATAATAATTTTTTCTTCTTAAATCAGCTGATTCATAAATTGTGGATGATTCAACTGCGTGGGGTTACTGTACATCAATCAAATTAATAGAGCTATTGAAATGGTCATTCGAATTTTTACTTATTTATGAGTAATTTTTTCGAGTGTGTTCGTTAAAGCAGTTACTACACATTCTATTGTTTTCATCCATCATCTACTCTAAAATACAAAGATATTTATGTTTCAAAATCGGCAATAATAATGTTTGGCAGAATTGTTTCTAAACATATTAAAATATTTATCTGTAAAATTCATATTTTTTGTCAGAAAATTGGTAAATTAGCATGGCGTTGCGTCTTTTTAGAAGTATCTGGATGGAGAATCCTGGAGTTTCAATAATGTACAGGCCAGGTACAAAAACTTCTATCTCTAGCCATATTAAAACCTTATGGATTTACTGAAGTTACAGCCCTTTATGTCACACTAAGTATAATGAAAAAATACGTTTGGTCTAAAGTACGAAAATCATAAGGAAAATTGGTGAAATAATATATATTTGGGAAAATATTTGAATAAAATAAATAAATGAAAAAACAGCATATCATCAAGAGAAGGGAAAATTTTAAATGAAATATTATCAGCATAGTGCAAATAACCATTGAAACAGTATAACTCAAAAGAAAAGCCTATTATTCTAAGAAAGAAAATTAGGACAAATGTCCATACGGCCAAACATCTTCATGCCAAACTTATCGCTTCCAATGAAACTGCCTATCATACGCTCTCTTTTTCATGCCATCCTATCATCATTTTTTAAATGTTATGCCCGTGGTACATCTTTTTGAACAGTAGTTATTTATACACATGGATCTTATAACAAATTTTCATATAAACTTACTTCTGGTAGTACGATGAACACATTTTGGTAGCAGAATCATGAATAGCTTTCAGTATGTAGAATAAATGAGATTTTTTTTTCGAAGAAATGGTACATTCGAACATCATTCGATTCGGCGAAATGGCCGACAATCGGTACGATGATACTCTATGCCCAAGGCAATTCAATGAAATTTATAGCACCGGACTTTTTCCACTTGGTCAAGGAAAGCCCTCAAGTTTCTACAAATTAATTGTGTAAATATTATCTAGATATTTTGGTAAACTATTCTAAGAATTCTTGAGAAATTCATGATTTCATGGCTGCATCTGGATGAAAACATAATTTTCACATCGCACTTACAAAGTAATTCGCAGATTGCGTAGATTCTGGAAGTTATTATTCGGTTTACTCTTATAATTAATCATTAATAATTAATCATGAAAACTATTTCGAAAGCATGGTAAGGCACAAAAGTTCTGTCATTAGCCTAGTTATTTTTTTTTTCAATACAAAAAAGAAGAATTATAACGATAATATGAAGACAAAGACTCAAAATGACCTTAATGATGTCAAAATCGAAAGATGTGGATTAGGATTCACTTTAAGAAATGATACAAACTAGGTGTTTGGAATAAAATTTGGAGGAATTCCAAACCAGCCTACTACAATAAGTTTGAATTAAACTTCTGGTGAAATTGTTAAAGAAAATACTTCTATAAAATCTGACACAGTTCCAGGAATGGTTTGAAGAGTCTCTTTACAAATTCTAGGGTTTTTAGAACGAACTCAAAGATAAATTATTAAACAAATATATAAAACTATCAGGATGGACTCTCTAAAACTAAGATTAACCCATTATTCACAAGTACCAAGTTTGTAAATTGATTTATATTTTTTCTTTATTCTGGGACCAATATTGTACACTATTTTCACATCTGGCTTATTTGATATATGTCAAAAACCTTTGCTGAAGAATAACATAGGCCTCTCCGCCAAAGAACGAAGTCTGCGTGTCATCTGTAGAAGATTGCAAAAAGATTTGAATATTTTTTCTTCATAATAGCAACAATGGAAGAGAAATCCTAATGCTTCCAAAACTCAACTTATAATATTCCCACTTATACCAAAAGTTCTTTATTTGAAACCTTCAAGTAGACATATTGTCACGATGAGAGAGGATTCAATAAATTGGTCTGATGAAGTTACATATCTAGGGTTCATGCTAGATAAACATTTAACTTGCAAAACTCACAATGAAGGCATTCAGACCAAATGTAATAAATATATAAAATTTCTATTCACTTAACAACAGAAAATCAGGACTTTGTCTCAAGAACAATCTTCAAACAAATTTTCAGCCGGCCCATGTTGCACATATATTGGTACATATGGACTAGCTGTTGTAATACCAGAAAGAAAGCTCTGCACAGGATTCAAAATAAAAATTTAAAAATGATTCTGAAGCTCCCTCTCTAAAATAGTAGTAATGACTAACATAGGGTATAGAGAATGATGATTTCCATAGAAAACATAAATTTTTGCTAAGTTGCAGAAGTAGAAATGTAAAAGTCTTTTTATACATATTTTAACAAACTATAGGATTTATGTTAGAATCATAGAAAGGTCAAATTCGCTCTTTCAAAATAACATTTTAAAGAGTATTTTATTGACAGTACAAGCATTTTCCCACTTCCCATTGACCTCAATTCTAAAACGAGCGTTAAGTCCAGATAAGCCAGTTGACAAACGACCTCATCCAACGACTCTGCCGAGGAATGACTCACAAGTCCCACCCGGATGAAAGGGATTGGTCATGCTGAGAGACTTATGCCATCACCGTACCCTTGATGAGTCAGTCAATGCAGGTCAAGCTGCATCATCGCCCATCGCTCGTCAATATTCCCAACCAAACGCCCCATCATTACCTTTAATTTTCTTCGGAATCCTCAGCGAACTCCACAGCGTCTGTTTCTTGACTCCATAATCACTGCTCTTTTTGCATATGTCGAAATCGCTGCCAAACAACTGCTGCCGCTGCGCACTGGATTTCAACCTGTTGAGCTGATTCTGCTGATCCAGATAGGTATCCTCCTCCACGTCACCGTTTGCAGCATTCCGGCGCCGGCCACTTCCAACATCTCCCGTGGCCGCCGCAGACAACACGTCCGATTTGGACATCGAAATCAACTTGTTCAGTCCCATTTTGTTGCCAAAACATACACTTGATCTCTAAGTAAGATCCTCGCCTAGAACACCATCACAAGAAATTGATTGCTTTCTAAGCCCCGCCGTCACTTTTCGATCCCTTGACCGTCTTCATTCCAAGCGCCGATTGCTTCATTTCATATCACACCGTTCTAACACATGGCTGTATCCAATTGACTGCGAAACTGCTCACGACCTCAATCAAGATCAATGTGCCGTTTGATCCATAAAGACTCTCTCCCAACTTGCACTCTCACCGCTGCCGTGATGCACTAAATTCTTACTCCTCCTGGACCCCTTCGCCACCTCCCTTCAAGAACTTCTTGACCCACCGAAACCGTTGATTCACTTCACGTGCATTTCCCCGCAAGAAGAAAACCACGGTCGCGTCATTTCGAAAAATCTCGCGGCAAAACGCGCGCTTGCATATTGGTTTACGAACTGGTTGAGACCCCAACTCGTCGGCACTACGGTTACGATCGGTTCGGCGTCGTGAATGAAACTGAGCTAATCGTCTGGCTTCGCGGCCGGCAGCTCTCGGCTCTTGGGCGCCCTCCTCGGCAACCGTCGTCGCGTCAGCAGCAGAATACGCACTCTCTTCTTTCGCGCTCCTTCGTGCACACAATTTCGCCGCAGCGGAGTTTCCTCAAGAGATGCGCGAGGAGAACGGTAATTTTATGCTGGGTAGGGTGATCGCTTGTTGTGGGAATTTTCTGGCGACAGATGCGCCTAGGTGACTTTTTGTTAACCCTCTCAGGACGACTTTTTTCTACACATAGATTACGTACGGATTTGAATTTTTGTGCTGATATGTACAGGACAGAATAAAGTACGCATTTGCCGTTTTTCCATACATATTAGTCAAGTTTGGAAGCTTTGATCACGACTATAAGTTCTCCGATTGATCTGAAGCAGCTTGTATGTTACTTTATATTTAATAAGAGATGAATCCAGCTTGTCATAAACATACTTTTGAGTCTCAAATTTTGATAGAAATGAAAAAAAAATAGAAATAATTCTTATTTGGAAAATTTAAGAGCAATTTTCCCTCCTAAAAAAAAATGTTCATTTAGATAAGACACACAAGTTTGTTAAATAACAATTTTTAGTAAAACTGTTTGTTTTCAAAATATTTCCAAAATAAGTTCATGTCATTTTTCACAAAATAAGAGATTTTCAACCTTTATAGTACTGGGTGCCGATATCAAAGTTTTATAATTGTGTAACTTCGTAATCGTTCGATTGGTTTTGATGCAATTTTCAGGGGAAATCACAAATGAAATATATTTTTAATTCAGGCATTGAAAGTTTCGAATTCGGTGATGGCTTTAGACTTAGGCTCAAATTTGTTGGGGTCCTAGGGTGTTTCATTATGAAAATTATGGGGGAAATGCAAGAAATATCGTTGAAAACTTATAAAAAAAAGCAATGTAACTTTGATTTACTTGACAGAATGCATCATCTGTTACAATTTGGAGACTATTGTGGTCGTTCCGAAAACATAGTCATCATTTCCAAACTACTTTGTACTGATACCTTTCGACAGCTCAAAATTTATGATTTTCTACCCAGAAATGAATAAATGCCATGTCGTGAATTATTAAGTGGTTCTGATCAGGGCTGGGCTTGGTAAAAGTAATAGGCTTGAATTTCGCCAATATTACGTGGCTCTTCTCACTACAGTAGTTTTAAATCATGAATCTCATCAAGTAGCCGGTGCATGAATTTTCTGAATCAGTAGTGTCATTGACATTGTGACATTGGCTATACATTGCTCTATTCGCAAAAATGCCCTAAGCGCCAGACTGATTTTATCAAACCATTTCGGTCGAATGACAATTTAGGTATGTATATGATTTCTTCGGCCACTTTGATCGTTATTTTATGCTGATATTAATTGCTGAAGATGTCAAATTTCCAAAGCCCACTATTTATGTAAAACTGATAAAAAAAATTTCAGTACTATATTCAGTTTCTCCGTACTACACTCGGTACCCAAGATTGGCCAACATGTGTTACACTTGCATTGGAGTTTGTTTGTTACACTCTCAGTATTTTACATTTTTGTATATTACCTCAAATGTCATCAAATTTTAAGCAAATGCAAGCAAAATGATCGTCTTTATTTCGTCCTTGGTTAGAGTGAATGCATTTGTGCATTGCGATAAGTTTGCGTTTTGGAATTTTTGGCTGAAATCCCATATGCTACGAGTACTTCATGCACGCGGTATGAATAACTGTCCAACAAAGGAAAAGCTGTACAAGCTTTGACACAGTTAACCGCAAGAATATTCATCATTATTTGGAACTTCTTTAGCTTAGCTTAGCTTAGACTGACTACACATATCAATGGTTGCTATTCCGTGATTGACCGAAGTCAGTGAAAATGCACAAAGAATCAACTAGAAGTTCGGATGGGATTGGCCATAATCTTCTTCAGTGTGCATAATTCAGTGCCTCTATTTATACAGGGTCAATAACGGCGCCGGCCACGTCCTTGCAGTCAGGTGGGATTGGGGGAAGGAATGTTAGTGTGTAACTTTTGCTATTTGGAGACCGTGTTTGCCTCTGCATCTCCACAAAGATTACTGGGAGGGATGTTTGTTAATGGGGAGGATCGTTGGGTCACAGGATTCACTTTGATAAGCGATTAGACCATGATAAATAATTATTTGTGAGATATAAACATGCTTATATGTAAATATAATATTTTCATTTGATATGAACAATATCTATGTAGAGAAAAATTATGCCGACACTTGAGGTGACGAACCTTTCAAAGTTTGTTGAAAAATCATATTTACGTCTCACCGTTCTAACGATTAAAGGTGCAGTCATACATATTTTATAGATTAGAAATAGTAGCATGAAACGAGCTCACCAATTGATCCGTCATCCTTGAGCAGCAACAATCCACTTTCAGCTTCACTCGTTTGCTCGGCTATATAAAAGCACTCAGAGAAAATAGGCGCGCGACCCGAGAGGGAAAACAACTGACGACTGCTCGGGCTTTCTTGACGCACTGCCCAGGAGAAAGCGTCAACGTCGAAAGATAAAAAAAAACTAATCGAACGCGGCACTTTTTCACTTTCACTCGACTGACATGTTTGATCCTGCCCTCATCGCAGGAGCAAGCGTCAAGGTCGAAGGATCAAACACAACTCTTTATTCGTGATACCACATATAACAGACGTTTAAGTCCGATTGTAAAACTGTGTAAGGGCCGATTTCTTCTCCTTCGTTTAAGCCGTAAACAACGTTTACACATACGATTAAACCAGGTTTCTTCATCATTATTTGGAACTTCTTTAAATGAAAAACTTTGGAAATTTGACATCTCTAGCAATTATTGTCAGCTAAAATAACGATCAAATTTTATACCTTCCAAAATATCAAATCGACCGAAATGGTTTTACATAATAAATCTGGCGCTTAGGGCATTTTTGCGAATACATAAGCAATGGATATGACAAATATTTAAGTAAATATAGCCACCAGTATACCGCAAGGATGCTCATTATTATATTTAACTTTTATTTTCATTGGAAAATTGCTACATGGTGATGTAGAATAATTGACCCAGCATAAGGAATACAAACGCACGCAACAGATAGTAGACGAAACTTAAATTATTCCGATAGGGCATGTTTGCTACCAATAGACGTTAAAGCGTAGATAGGAAGGTCACCAAAAAGAAATTTTCGTCATTAGCCGATAGTCCGTTATGAGTTTACAAAAACCACCAAAGTGTAAGATTTAAAAAAAAACAGTTCACGATGCTATAACATTTTTAAAACGCTTTAAAATAATTTCACAGCATGTACCAACATACAATTTACCAGACAGTTACAGTTAGACAAAACTTAAGACCAAAAACGGCAGAATTAGTGTAAGTTGTACTGACGAGACTATGTATCGGACAACATTATTAGTGGCATATTTACACACTTCCAGTTCCCCCTGAAGAAGACACCAACCCCGTGTCGAAACGTTGGGCAAGTAATAAACCTCGTTTCATTCCCGAAAAGACTGCGAAGCCGTTAAATCCGAACGAGATAGTGTTACAGTCAAACCCCCGCCAGATTAATATATTAAATATCATATCCTAGAAAATAATAGACAATAATGCTCTGACTTTTCGTCAGTGGATGGCGATGAAAACACCAGCCCGAACTTGCCCGATCGCAAGAATGGCCTATACGCAATATCACTGTTTTTTTAAATATTCTTTAAAAATCGAACAAAATTTTATTTTTACCATCAAATTTTTGCCAGACTAGCTTCATGCAAATAATTGACATAGTCATAGGCGATATATAACATTTTAATAAAAAAAAAATACAACAGAACTTAAGAATTACGGTTTTCTGCACTATTTTCTTAAAAACTGTCTATAATTTAAAAATATTAGGCGTTGGAAATTTGACGTCTTCAGCATAACACAATGAACAACTTTGCCGAAGAACCCATACACCTAAAATGCCATTTGATTTTTTAGTAAAAACTCACATAAAGGTGTACCATTTCTCGTATACATTATTGTACAATGCGCCAAGTAAGCCTTTTGAGATACTTGAAGTCGACAGACAGTAAAATTTCTGCAGATTGGCTGGGTGACGTCAGTGTCAAAATTGCAACAGTGTCGAATTGTCATTTCCATATAAAACCGCAGCAGCAGGAGATCTGTCAAAACTGGGACATGGAAGAAAGGTCGAAAGACAAAACTTCGAAAGGACAAAACGAATAACGACATATTGAGGAAAAGACGAAAATAATATTCGTCTAAATCTTTTACTTCCAGTAATAAATCTTAGAGTTTCTCCAGTAATTTTACCATAAAATATCTCGGAAGCATCTCAAATTTCTTGAGAGAGCCCACAGCAATATTTTTTTGCGAATGTCTCTAAAAAATCTTACAATTCATTCATGAACTAGCCTGAGAATTTTGTCTTTTTTTTTTAATCCGCAAAGAATTTCCCCGAATACCTTTCCAAAAATTTATCTATGTGAAAATCTTTCAAAACACAATTGTTTCATGTATTGTTATTCCATAACTTTTAGCATTGAACATAATAGGAAAATTGTTAGATTTCTCCATGTATTTATTACAATTGGCAGCTTCAGGAGTTTTTCTACACAAGAATTCGTCAATAAATTTATTCATGCTTTCCGTCCAGGATTTACAATCCGATGTTCTTTCAAAGATTAATACATCAAGGGTGCCTTTATGAATTTATTCCTTTGCATAATCCATCCAGTTGTTTGTGTTTTCTATTTATTCTGAAAGTTCATTAAGTAATTTCTTTTACTTTCCTCCTAAAATTATTTTCCATTATTTTAATTATTTTATAGCTTTCCTAGCAAATCCAAGCATTCCTTCTCGTATTCCTTTGGAAACTACCTAAAGCATTATTTGAATGAATTCTCACAGCAATTATTGCAGATTTTTTTAGGGAAATGGAAGGGACTCCACCAAAGATTTTTTCCAGTATTGTATCTAGGAATTCTTCTTTGTACCTTGTGTTTTTATGGCGAAGTTTAATAGTTCTTGCAGAATTTCTCAAGAACTGTTTGTTAATGAAAAATGAACGTTTCGGTCCGGATTTAAGACCTGATGATGGACCAACAGTTGTTTCGATACAGCACAAGTAAGCCGGTGATGATAGAAAATTAATCATCCCAATTGACCAGACCTTACTACGAAAAATCAGAGAAAGTTCATGGACGTATAATTCTTGGGATTCCAGAAAGAAACCCAAAATCAATTGATAGTTGAAGTATAAGACAATAGCGACAAATTCATGATTTCATAGTAAAGTTATTAAACAAATATCTGTCGAAACCTGGAGAATCCTGGAAACAAAAATTAGTTTTTTCATTAGTTTTTATATTGTATATATTTTTTATATTTTTTTTCTCAAAATTCAAGGAATCCATCATGGATTCCACACAAAAATATAATAATACTTATAGAAATTTCGAGTTTGGCGAGAAGTTCCTTCGAAAAATTACAGTTATCCTTCCATCTAAAGGTAATTTTCCATGGAAACGAAAAAAAAACATCTACGGAAGTCCCAAGAAATTTCTCAGAGCTGCTTCGGCACTTCCACGATTCACTTTGGCATGGGGATTTGGAATAGGATTCGGCTCCCTATTAATTCTCCAATCCCAGTTGGAGATACAGTAGAAGCTCGTTAAAACTTTTATAGCGACAAAAGTTCTCTATAACGACATTTTTCGGTCCCTTGAAAAATATGTTTATGTTATATCTATTCTCTTTAACGACTTTTCTCTATTACAACGGTCCTTTGCGATGTCGTTATAACAAGCTTCGACTGTATTATGAAAAGTAAAACCGATCTTGACAAAACATTTGAGGAGTTTCTAAAAAGCTTCTGAGAAAAATTATAGAAGAAATTACCTAAGAAACTCTTCGACAAATCCTCGAGATTACTGAAAAATTTTGTAGAATTTTTTTCTGTTTTAAGAAGCTTCAAGAAACGCTCGTGAGCAAATTACTGTCAGTATTTTGAAGGAGATCTAAAAGAAACCCTTGGAGCTTTATGGTTTAGTATCTGAAGAAATTTTGGAAATCAAAGAGTAATGTGTAGATTCTTGAGGTTGTCTCTGGTGATAATTGAGGAAAAAAAAACAAATATTTGTCTGGAAGAATTTGTGAAAAGAAAAAAAAATCTTCGAGATGTCCTTACAAATGTTTCTGGAAGTATTGTTGCAGAAATGGTCTCATTTCTGTAGCAATCTCCAGCGATGAGATCTCTGGAGAATATCTTACGGAATCCATAGAATAGTTCATTGCAGGATTTTCAGGAGAAATGTCTTATGAGATATCTCGACGTTATTAAAAAAAACTGATTGAAACTGTGAAGTAAATCTGAGTATAATTCCCGAAATAAATCAAAGATAAAATACTACTCACCGAAAGTATGTAATCGCTGCGACACTGAGTATTGCAGGACTGAGGAAAAAATCAAATCCTTGGTAGATGTAGTAAACCATTTGTCCTAAACTGGTGGATTATTTGACGATCCTTGAAGATCTAATATGCATATCTATATAATATAATATCTAGCTTTTGAATGAATAACTCCGGTTGATGCAGTAGATGCTCAAGCTGATTTGTTCTTAGGATATCAAGTATGTAAGAACATAAATTGGCAGTACTGTACATAGATTCACAGAAGGTGGTTACAGTATGTACTGTTAAAAATAAAAAGAGTGAGAGTCTTGGTAGATCTGATAGATCATCTGACAAGAACTCCCGGATTATTTGACGGCCTGGAACATCTCGCAGAAAAGCTTAAATAACATATACCGTTATTGAACATCATGAAAATATAAATAATGATTACAAATTCATATTTAATATTTCTAATATACTCTAAAATAAATTTCCAAAAGTAAAGCGACCATATATGTCCCGCGAAACGTTTCCTAATCAAACATCATCCATATTGATAGCGTATTCTACAATTATGCTAGGCCGTAATCATGATCTAAATGCTTAGTTCAGTCAAATCAATAGATTTGACGCTATAATACCCTGATGAAAATTGCGCTGTCCCGCGAAACGCGGGACGTTTGGTTACTTTATCCAAATGTTTTGGATATCTCCTTTCAAAATAGGGTAAGTGTTCCCTTTGTTGTGGGTGTTCCTATAGTTGCGGTAGTGACGTTTTCACTGATCTTATTACATTAACCACAGAACCGACACTGCCAATCGACGCCTTGGCTTGTTGATACACGGAATAGTTGAAAAGAGCGTTCAAATTGCTGTAAAACTGATGAAATATCGCTAAAATTGCTAAAACTGTTCTTGCTTGTACCAATAGTTTCAGTAAAGTGTTCCTATAGTGGTGGATCCCATAAGAAAACAACGGATACCGCAACTATAGGAACACAAATTAAAAAAATACCGTAACTAAAGGAACAGTGTATCAATAGTGGAGGTATTATTTTCACTGACATGCCGTGGATTACTGCGATGAAATTATTTTTCTCATTAAGTTAATGGTCGTTACTTCCCGTTACAAAATTAACATGTACATTAATTGCGTTTCTTTAATTTAGGGGGTCTTTACTTAGTTGTTCACTTCTGATACCTTTGGTCACAATTACAAACACTATCGTAAAAAAAACCACAAGACGTTACATCAGTCACAAAACGAAGAAATTGACCCACCCTAACTCGTTGATTGGTCTGCAACCGGTGCGTGCGCTACTACACCTTGAATGCGCTCTCTCTCCCTCTCGAATGTGCGCGCGCGCACAAAACGAGAAGAGAGCGAAATGTGCGCACGCAACCCAACCGACGATATTTCGCCCGGTTTCGATCGAGAAGTTTGGATATTTTCGCGTATCTTTTTGGCACACTTGTGAACTTCTTAGCCCTGAAGAGGTTTCGGTGCTTTCTAGGGTGCGTTCGAGGATGGACTGGTGAACGTCAGCAGCTGGTGGGCGCCTTCTGACCATGGCACACGTCGGCTAAGGTCGTGGGGGCATATTTGGGGTGCCCTGCTTCTGATGTTCGCTTCACTTGACGCAGCAAGAGTGGCTCGAAGAAGGCCGTTAGAAATATGGACTTAAGGGGCTCTCTTCGAGTGCTTGGTACGAGGGTGGATGCCGTTCTACGCCAGAAGTGGTCTTGAATTGGTAAACGTATCACGGTAGATTAGCTATGGACGGTCAGTTCATAACTGACAAGAGAATTTGACAGGGTGGGTTTTTTTGGTTTTGTAATGAATCTTTCATGAGTATCTTGGTTGAATGCAGTGCTGTCAATCTGTTAATGATCGTTAGAGCGATCTAATAATTGGCCAAAATCAGGGAACTATTTGTTCAATGTCAGTTTGATCCATTAGGGGAAGACGGGGTAAGACCGCCCGCCTAAGCAATTTAATTCATACGTCAAAATCAAGAATCAATAAATCCTTTTTCGACGCAGCATCTCGTATTTTGAAACCTTAGGCATGACCAAAAAATATCACAGGTGTTGTATTTCTAAAAAATAATTATGTTTTGAAGCTTTAAAAAAGTGATGTATTATCACGATTATTTTTAGCGACGGGGTAAAACCGCCCACCCAAGGGGTAAGAGCGACCACCACGATTTTCGTACACAATTTTGCGAAAAAATATATCAGTTCCCTGTGATTCTAAAAAGTATAATGTTTTATGAATTCTACATTGATAAACGTGGATATTGAATCATTTTTAGGATTAATTATTCCTAAAAACTTGAATATATACTTATTAGTACCTTCAAAAACCCATATTGTGGAAAAACTATGCGGATTTAGCTTGTATTTTTCACAAAATTGATGTCATTTCACTTGAACAGTAATGTACAACGTAGTTACAACTTCTAAAATGGTTTACACAGTTATTTGGTATAAATCAGGGGTGGCGGTCTTACCCCGTCAACAGTGGTCGGTTTTACCCCGCTTGCGCAATTTTCACAACTATGGCCTTATTTCAAAGCTTAATATTTACAATTCATATTTCACTTCACCGAAGCATATTTCACATTTCTGTTAAAGCATACACGGGTAATTTGTTATGTTTAACCAAAAAAATCCCTTCCGAAATCCTGTTAAATTTAGATCAAATTCACTATCGACAAGCAGAAACTTTGTTTTTGACATTTGTTATGTAAAATTTGATGTAAATATCACACTAAATTTCCGGAATGTCAAAAATTTTATGTTCATTGAAAGTGCTTGATGAACTTTTAAGAAAATTGTCATTTTCATGCCAAACTGAAGGTAGTCCGTCTTACCCCGGCGGGCGCTCTTACCCCGTCTTCCCCTATACTTTTTTGTCAGTAGACATAATAACCGTCAGGTAATAATCACTAAAACTATTATCACACTAAGCTGGGTTTCTGTCAAAATAGAGGCGTACTGCCACAAATAACAAGAAGAGCATCTCTCGGCTAACACTAAATTTGTGTAACTTTCATAAAACAAGATTAAATTTCGATAATTTTTCAAGGATGTTGAAAAACTCATCATGGCAAATTTAGCAAAACTTTGCTGAATCCAGCGAAATTTTTTTTTTTTTTTGAGAGCTTCTCTATAATGAATTGTAAATAAACCGTTCGTCATACCTTGCGCCCATGAATATTGAACTCACGTGAAACTTTAAACCACTACAACGCACATGCTTCTTCCGATCCAGGGTTACCTAATTTGCTCACCGATTATCTGTGTGCCATTGTTTCTGGCGGCACATGTGGCTATAATTACCACTATAAATGTACAAAAATAGCCTCGCATCGAGCCCCCGCAATTTGGGAAAACGTTCCATCGCTCCCAAAGCTTACGGGTTTTATGTATGGATACCGAAATTGACGTTCGTGTGTGTATATTTAAAAAAATCAAATTACACCTGCTAATTACTGAAGCATCATTCAATAATATTCGCACAAAACTCAAACACTGACGGCTGAGGAGTAGGTAATTGTTTTCTAAGTTGTTTTCGTCTTACTCCACGAATGAATACACAGTGGTTCAAGCCCAGTTAAAATGTCAAAATTCAAAGTCTTTGTTTCCGGACGGTATTATTTTTCTCGGCTTTCCAGCACTTTTGTGGTTTGCATCAAAAACTTTAACCGGATTCATTGTATTTTAAATTTTAAAAAATTCTTCGAGCGAACCGTGGAAATAATTGTTTAGGAAAACAGACGTTTGCCATGCATAATTCACCAGCTATTTATGAATACAAACAAAATTGGTATTTTTAGAAAAGTTGTTCTTAGATACATAAAATATAAAATGTTTTCAAAAAAAAAAAAAAAAAAGTTGTTCAGAACCTTGAATGCAATTTAAGGCAACACTGTTTTGTTAGCAGTGTTACCGCTACGTGGCGCTAGTAAGCATGTTATTTGGGCATATTCCAGTAGACTCTAGCTCATGATCCTGACCACCTGAAAAGTTCGTGTCTTCAGCAAAGTTGTTAAGAAGCGTGAAAGCAATTTAAGGCAACACTGTTTAGTTAGCAATTTTGCCACTACAAGGCGCTATTGTGCATGAAAATTCGGTAATGTTCATGAAGCTTGAAAGCAATTTGAGGAAGCACTATTTAGTTAGATATTTTACCGCTATGTGGCGCTAGTGTGCATGTAATTTGGACATATTCCAGTAGACTCTAGCTCATGATCCTGGCAACCTAGAAAGCATGTGTTTAGCAAAGTTGTTCAGAAACTTGAATGCAATTAATAGAAATATTAGTAGATCGCTGGTGGCGCTGTTGTCACAAAACTGAATTAATTTATAATCAACTTTAACTGTAACTTTTCATGCTTTGATCAATGCCATGTTGTAGAGGATGATATGTTGTGTTTTTAAAATTTTTTTTGACATTTTGAGTCCCGGTACTCACACTGTCAGCACGTGGCGAACTAGATGTTGGTAACACGAACAGTCGCGACATTAACATTCTAAGCAGAACTGAAACTGAAGCAGCAAAATTGCTAACTAAACATGGCTTTCTCAAATTGCTTCCAAGCTTCAGAACAACTTTGCAAAAAACACAAACTTTCTAAGTAGTTGGGATAATGGGCTAGAATATGGCCAAATTGCATGCACACTAGCGTCATGCAGTGGCAAAATTGCCAACCAAATAGTGCTGACTCAAATTGCTTTCAAGCTTCTGAATAACTTTGCTGAAGATACAAAATTTATAAGTGTTCCGGATCATGAGCTAGAACCTTCTATAATATGATCGAATTACACGCACACTTGTGCCACGTAGCGGCAAAATTGCCAATTAAACAGTGTTTTATGAAATTTGTTTCAAGCTTCTTAACAACTTTGAAGGCACGAATTTTTTAGGTGCTCTGGATCATGAACTAAAGTCTACTGGAATATGACCATGGATGGAAATCTAGTGATCATGATAAAACAAATGATGCATCGTGGTTGTTCTTTGTCATGCGATCATAGCAACAACGATAAACCCTTAGTCGTCAAGCCATCACAACAAACTTGGCTCCGGAAAAAATGAATCTCTCGGCATGTGTGCAAACGATCAATTGTTCGCAAACCGAATTCATAAATTTTGGAAGATTTTCACGCTTTCACTCTGCGATATGACCTCTAGCATACCATTTTTGATCCTAAAGTCAATCGTGCATGGAATGTGAGAAAGTTTATCCGTGAATTTTAAATTGATTCGCATTAATCGCAACTTGTTACAATATCCGACAAACCTTTTGTCCTACGACAAACAGTTTATCGGATGCTCGATATATCTATGATTAGCGCGCGTGGTGAGGTGTTGAAATCATGTTGCTGCAAGATCGATGGCCCTCTTGGGCCGTTCAAATACCGTGTTTTTTTTTCTATCTTTATTAACGAGATTTTTAGCCCTGGGCTAGTTCATCTCGGGACCAACGGCTTTACTTCCCTTCCGAAGGAAGTCGTCACTGAAATATTTTTAGTGACTATCTCTGGGATGGGATTCGATCCCAGGTCCTCGGCGTGAGAGGCGTGTGTTCTAACCACTACACCAGGTCCTTCCCCTAAATACCGTGTTGTTTGTCGTTAGAGCTGATTTTTTTCCATCCTTGAATATAACCAAATAATATGCTCACTAGCGCCACATACCGGCAAAATTCCGCTTCAAAAATTTTACCTAATAAATGCCATAAGGTTGTTGAACAACTTTTCTGAAAACCGCAACTTTGCAGAGAGTAAGGATTTCAAGAAACTGCATCATAAATATTATAGTTTTAAGGTGATGCTAAACTTTTCGGGGTGCTGCAATATTCAATTGGGGTATTGCAACACTATGTGATGCGATTTCATACTTATGGTGGGTAGTGTAAATTTAAAAATATGTTTCGAACACCAGAACTTATGATATTCAAACTATTGAGATTGTTATATTGAAAAATGAAGCTTCGAAGTAATAACAACATTAAAGTTACCAGACGTACCGGGTTGTGCGGGACAGTCTCGGATTTGAGTAATCTGTCTCGCATCACCAAGCGTCCCGGAAAACGTCCCGGATTGCAAAGATAATTAAAAATAATGGAATTTGTGCTTGAAATATGAACAATTAATTGTTATTACTTGTTTAATGAAAATTCAAAATTAACAACCACATACTGGTCGGGTTTCTCTAAGAAACAACAAGATTCAAATACAGAACATCCAGGATTCTAGTCAATATCTTAACAGAACTTTGTTCGTATTCTTATTAAATTTATGTTGAAATCTTCGCAGAAAAGTTTGGGAATCCTAACATAATTCTGTTCGCACTCAACATTGCTGTAACTGTTTAAATTTTTGTTCGAAATTTATGGTATCCACGGATTTACCTATCGTCGGAATTCCAACATGATTATAGCTAATATCAGAATTTTCACAATTATTAACGAGTGGAATTTTTCACAATATTTCAACCAGAGCCTTGCCAAAATACATAGTGGGTACGGAACAGTATTTATTATAGTTTACGCTCAGGTTTTGATTAGAGTTTTCTCACTGTTAGGTACTGTTAGGAAACCTCTCATAGTTCTGCCCAGAGTCTTCCAATAATTTCCAGTAGCTCTGTTCTCAAAACATTTGTGCTACTCCTACAAAGATTTTTTCTAGGATCACGTGCGAATTCTGAGGAATTCGTCAAGCATAATAATTCTCCGTTTACAGATTAGAATATTTCTAGATTAAGGATTGAGTTCGAAATGCTATAAACTTTAGCTTCAGTATCTATGAAATCGGTTTGAGGTGCTTACAAAAATCTGATTGGAACTCCTTAAGAAAACTGGTTCGAAAATATATATATTGTAATATTGGATATATTGGAATATATTGCAAAATATTGCACAACAGACAATGGAAAACTCACTAAAATATGTGGAATTTTGAGCAAAAGTGTGAAGCAGTCATTTTGATAGTTTAAGAACTCGATAAAAATAAGGCCCAAGTAAAATTGGAAAGAATGTTAAAACCTGTTTTAACGTTAAGTCCAATTTAGTCAGCAGTCAAAAAATCATGGATGAGTTGGATCACCTTTTTGATTCATTGTCTCGTTTTTCCACAGTTTACTCAAACACGGCAATAATTTCTTGTTAGTCTGGTAAAATTATAGTAATCCTTTCTAACGTAAACAACAATATTCGGGTTTCACGAGTTTTTGACGGGTTTTGCGACTGAATCATTTGTTTTACGGTTTGAGTTGATTGAGTGATTTTGCATCAAAATCTCAAGCGTGAGATTTGCGAAGCAGATCTATAATGAGTTTGCTCTCACGGGAGAGCGTATTGATTGAGATTTGAGTGTGAGTCTAACACTGACCATGACGTAGAAGATAGTATGTAGATTTTCGGCAATTTGTAAGTTTATCCGCGAGGTAATGTATGGTTTGATCTTTTATCCCGCTGATTCCAACTTTTCCCCACTATGGGCCAAAATTTATTTCTATTGGGCTTATTCTACGAATGGCGCGGGCAGAGAATTGTCGGTCTCGTATAGTGATGTGACAAGTCTCGACACGAGTGAAGTGACTCGCCGTGTAAATCAAATGGAGAGTCAATTCACTCTAGTCGAGAATTGTCACCTCGCTATACGAGACCGACAGTTCTCACCTCACGTCACTCGTAGAATAAACCCTTATGTGTTTATGAAAAAAAAAACTAATACAACATAAAACATTCAAATGATAAAGTCTTGAAACTCTCATTCGTAAAAAAAAAATCGATTTCATTTTTATTTTGTTTCATGCTATGGAAGTTCGACTGAAGTTTAAATCACGTCTAAAATCAACAAATAGCCATAACTTTTCCTAACCTTATTCGTTTTCTATAATATTTAAAGTGAAAGTCTCTTACTTGAATAGTAGCCCTGAATACGAAATAATTGAAAATAAAATTTAGTAAAGACAATATGTTAAACATTTATGTGAGGCAAAAGTACAATATTAACTATTTCTATAAAAGTTTGAGGTTTTGCCCATTATTTGATCTAGATCGATCCACTGTGGACTGGTTCGTAACGGTTCCGTCCATACCCCGGCTTTTCCTTCACGCTCCATTATGTGCATCGGATCTTGAGTCGATCGTTGGCATCTTTGGCTTCAGAAACCCTCACCGTCAAGCAGGTAGGTAGTCGTAAGTAACCTTGCGTATCGTTCAATGTTAGGACCCAGCGTGTAATTTGCATTACGAGATGATTTCTACCGCCGCTTTGTGGGCTAAACATTTTTGGTCCGGAGATCCAAATGTTTGAAAGCTCAATAATTGTGAGAAGGCCCAAAGTTGTGTTTGTTGTTGTGGCGGAGTTTCCTTGAATCAATCAAAACAAGATACAAGCGCAAAAAAGTGGATAGGAAGCCCCAGAAATGAGTTTCAAACTACCAAATGGAATGGAAGCGCTACAAGCGAGATGCCTAGCAATTTGGCGGTCAATCGGTGATGCGAAACATCCGTAGGGTCGAGCGGTAGCTATGGGAATCAGGGAGCAAACGCAGGAAAGCGGTCAAACGTCCGTCCATATGCGTCTTAAGCTTCGATGAACGACGACTATGTCTTCACACCATTGATGAGATGTTTCACTTATTGGACGGTGCTAGGCTATGGTTAGTCGGTTGGAATAGGGTAGTGGATCGACTTGAGAGCTATGATTACGAATACAGGCAAAATTAGGTGTGGAAAACGGTGGTTACCGAGCCATGGTCACTAAATTTGGACATCAATAATATTTTCCTAACGGAAGGAACAACCTTAATAGTTTCAAATGAAATTTGAAATGACCAAAACTAAAAAATCTGTTTTATTTAGTATAACATATATTAAGAAACTGGGATTAACCAATCAAGATCTGAAGGAATAGTCAAGAAAAATGGACCTCCCAGTGGTCCACTTTTTCATGATAATTTATTTGATGGAATTGGTGTCAATTTTTGATGCTTTGGAATTTCAAGGGCACATATCTGGAGAACCAGACAATCGTTCACGCTGAATACATGATCGATTGATCACTTGTTGATGAAAACTAATCGATCAAATATTCAACGCAGAACATTTTTCGATACTTAAACTCGTAATCTACAAAATTCGATGTAGGGCTATGATTTATCTTTACTTTAAAGCTAGAATAAGTCAAAATTTTCACATGAAATTTTAATTTTCCTATATAAAAAGTGCCTCATTGCAACGCGGCCAAGTAAATTTTCGTTTGTTTTAAATCAAAAACAAAAAATAGATGCTGAAAATATGCATTTTAGAATTGCCTCAAATTAATTTGAGATTTTATATGTTTAATGTTGATAAACACAACTCTTAGAAACTTCAAAGTTCCAATCTAGATCCGAGGAGCATCTTAGGGGCCCAGATAGCCGTAGCGGTAAACACGCAGCTATTCAGCATGACCAAGCTGAGGGTCGTGGGTTCGAATCTCACCGGTCGAGGATCTTTTCGGGTTGGAAATTTTCTCGACTTCCCTGGGCATAGAGTATCTTCGTACCTGCCACACGATATACACATGCAAATGGTCATTGGCATAGTAAGCTCTCAGTGAATAACTGTGGAAGTGCTCATAAGAACACTAAGCTGAGAAGCAGGCCCTGTCCCAGTGGGGACGTAACGCCAGAAAGAAGAAGAAGAGCATCTTAAACAGCTTTCTATTTTAAATTCTTCGAAACTTCGCAAAGAAGTTATCAACAAGTTTTTGTAGCCTCTCAACCAATAACTCATCAAGAAGCTCTATTTATATATTGAAACATAAAATAAGATATTTCAAAAGCATAACAAGTAATCATAAGCATAAGGGGCCCAGATAGCCGTAGCGGTAAACGCACAGCTATTCAGCAACCATGCTGAGGGTCGTGGGTTCGAATCCCGCTGGTCGAGGATCTTTTCGTAAAGGAAATTTTCTCGATTCCCAGGGCATAGAGTATCTTCGTACCTGCCACACGATATACACATGCAAAAATGGTCAATCGGCAAAGAAAGCTCTCAGTTAATAACTGTGGAAGTGCTCATAAGAACACTAATCTGAGAAGCAGGCTTTGTCCCAGTTGGGACGTAATGCCACAAAGAAGAAGAAGAAGAAGAAGAACAAGTAATCAAGATAATGGAAAAATAGTGATGGATTAGCTGTTTGACGCCAAACATTTGGTAAATACTAAATTAATTGTCGACCAAACGTATAGAAACCTATTTACCTGTAGCTGGTGTCAATCAAATTTTAACATACCTGTAAAGAGAGAAAAAAAAGCGTTAATTTTATCACCTAAGCATACATGCAAAAAATAATAGAGTGAGTATCAGTATCGTCTCACAGCACCCTATTACCCTATTAACTCAATTAACTATTCAGATTTCAGCCTTTTATGTGCAACTGAGCTCCCCCTGATAGAGATCTCCCGCTATCATGACGATCGTGAAGCTCACAGAGGTGCAGCCACGCGATTTTGATGTTCGTTCCATGTTAGGTACAAGTCCAATTCCCTTTCAGCGCCCCAACCAACCGCATACATCAAAAACATCAAGTTGCACATACGGGGCAATATCAGATTTATTACACGATGATAAAAAGTACACACATAGCTAGATATCGAATCGACAAAGCCCCTTTTCGCCAAAGCGCGTTTCGAAATCCCTTTCATTTTTTGGATCGAAAAATCCAGCTGACTAGAGCAGACCGTTGTTGTTGGTTGTTGTTGATGGGCATGCATGTTGACGTGATTATTGCACTGCACTGTCGAAGCACAATGGTTTAAAAAATTGGCCAAAACACAAAAACCGAGTGTTCGGAATATGAGTCTGTGCATTAGGTATATTTTGAGCATAATAAAAATGAAAATGTAAAAATCTTACAATAACTGTTTTAACTTTTGGCTACTTTTTTGCCTGAGGCTCGACCATTGTGCAGCGATCATAGTTGCAAGAGCCGACGACGCACGAAAGGGGGGTTCGGTATTGTAATTTTTCATGCCAACAAACTGGTAAGTAGACCGAAAAACTTTGCACAGCTGCCGCTCCCTTTAAAAACATCCAACAGCGATGCGCAGAGTATCGATTTGCATCTCTGATCTTTGCGGCGATGGCTGGTTGCTTCTCCGTTCGAGTGAGATTAAGTCATAAATGCTCGGTGTTTCCCACGGCGGAGGCATGAACCAACAGTAAGATCATAACAACTGTGTAAGTGCCCCCCCCCCTCTCCTTTTACAACCAAGTGCGTTTCTGTTATTAGGGGAAAGAAATTATTGTTCCATTGAGGTGATGATTGAAGTTTATTATTTGAGTGCAGGAGATTCCCGAGATATGCGATTGGATTTGAAGTTGTCGGACTGTATAATTACAATTCAATGTAATACACAATATGGGACGTAGTTTATAAGTTGAGTCGAACAAAATGATGGAGTCACTATCACTAACTTTAAAGACCTAGAAAAAAAACCAAAAAGATCGACCGTAGGGTCGATGTACCAATAGCCGCATAGCTAAGAACAAATATTCGTATAAAATCGAAAAATAACGCTAGCGTCATTATTTTTACATCATCTGAAAGCTTTTTATCTTGGTTTTGTGGGAAAAATATGAAAACTACGAAAACTCAAATGTTTGTATTTATTATCGCGTGCGCCACTATAGGAATACATGTGCCTATAATAGCACTATTTCTAATTTCTGTTCCTATAGTAGCACTAGCATCAAAGCGTTGGCAAAATACTTATCAAAACAGTATTTTTACAAAACTTTCATATTTTTCCTACAAAGTGTGGATCAAATGCTTTCGTTTGATGTAAAGTTCTTAATTCATCAATTATTTTGTATAATAAAAAATAGTTTCTCTCAGTAGTGCTACTATAGGAACAGTATGTACTATAGGCGCAAGGGAGCTTAAATTTTAATCAAAACTAATTATTTCGATCATTTTTTGAACAAAACCAATCTGTGTATCAAAGGTACTTAGATAAATAGCTCCTGACCTTCATGTCAAAAAATGTTTTGAAAAGATTTATAGCAAAACGGCCGTAAAAAGCCACTAGTGCGACTATAGGGGACTGTCCGCTAAGGGAACACCGACCCTACATGAACCAAGAACATAAAAATGATTCAAGCAGGAAGGAGTTAAGATGAAGCAAAAGAAGTTTTCTTACTTAATTCAAAACAAGCGACATAAATTTCACTTGAAAAATCATATAAATAGATTGAGATTTGGAGACAGTAGGTTTTTCACAAGAAAATAGTAAATGTTGAGCTAACTTCAATCATAAGAAAAAAAAAATCTTCAATTCAGAGCTGCAGCAAAAGATAATAAACAGACTCTCACGATGGGTTGCGGATCATGATTGTTACAGAGAGCGATAAATGAGAGATATTCTTGATTTTCTCAAAATTTAACCCCTGGTTACAATCGTTGAATTTTTGTTGCGTTTCAATTTCAAACTTTTGCCCCAACTTTCGGAAGATATATTTATAAGTTCGTTTGATGATTCTTTTACAAACTTTTTAAGCCATTCTCGGAGATTTTTTTTATGCTACCTTCAAGAATTCATCTTGGATTTTTTTTTAAATAACCTCAAAAAAACTCTAAAGACTCCACCAGGAATGCCCTCAGGATATTTTTTTTTTCGAAATATTCTACACATTTTTTTCAAGAAAGCCCTAGGTCATCCAGAAATTCGTCCAAGATTTCAGTTTAGAGCATCTTGAAGAATTAAAGCAATAATTTCTACAAAATTTGCATAAGAAAGTTCTAAAAAATTCTCTGGGAAATGAAGTTCTCGAAGATTTTTCTCAGAAATGTCTCCAGGAAAATGGCAAGGATGTTGTTTACAAATTGATTTGAAAACCCGAACAAAATACAGGAAGAGTTTGTAAATGAAATAATGTTATTGTGTTGTTGAGGATTTTTTTTAGAAATCTCTGTAAAGATCATAGAAAAAACACCAGGACTCCAGTCCATTTTATAAACATAAGAATAAGCAATTCGTAGAATAATCGAAGTTGCACAAGGAACCAACAGATGTAGTTTGGAAGAAACTTTCCATCTTCAATGCACCCTTTCTAGAACTCCAAACATTGAAAAGTCAATAACGAGAGACAATAGAGACCGAGATCACCTCTACATCTCCATGGTTGTCATGGGAGAGAATTTTGTTAGTAGGGAGGGATCATAGCTGCATGATCAGGATTCACCTAGGTAAGTGATGCGATCCAAACAACCTCAGTTCAAAAAATCACCTATCAGTACTCTAGACAACGTGAACATATGTTATGCCGACCCTTTAAGCGTGGATGGATGGATAAATTACTGAAAAAAAAATATCCAAAACCATATAGAGAAATTCCAGGGTAATTCCATGAATAATTACTGGAGCGTTTCCTTGAAGTCAACTGGCGCAAATAATGGAAGAATTCCTGGATATATTCCCCAAGAAGCCTGGAAAATGATTGGAGGAATACCAGGAAGAGTCTTTCTAAGATAGTAATATCCTGATGAATTTTTGAAAAAAAAAATAGTCATTGAAGGAATTCTTGACAAAAGAAGTGATGGTGCCGTTCAAACTGTTTTAAGCCGTCTTAAGCTTCTTTAAGTCGTATTAAGCCGGTTAAGCCGCTTCAAGCCGTTCAAAGCTGTTTCAACCTTTAAACCGTCTTAAGCCGTATAACGTCGATTTAAACCGTGTTCAAAGTCGTTTAAAGCTCTATTAAGTTGTTTTAAGCCGTTTCATGTCGTTTTAAGCTGTTTTAAGCCGTTTTCAGCTGTTTCAAGCCGTTACAAGCAGTTTTAAATCATTTTTAGCCGTTTTAAGCTGTTTAAGGTCGTTTTTGGATTTGGATTCCAATTTTTGGATGTTGGATTTGGATTCCAATATTTGGATTTTGGATTTTGAATTTTGGATTTTGGATTTTGGATTTTGGATGTTGGATTTTGGATTTTGGATTTTGGATTTTGGATTTTGGATTTTGGATTTTGGATTTTGGATTTTGGATTTTGGATTTTGGATTTTGGATTTTGGATTTTGGATTTTGGATTTTGGATTTTGGATTTTGGATTTTGGATTTTGGATTTTGGATTTTGGATTTTGGATTTTGGATTTTGGATTTTGGATTTTGGATTTTGGATTTTGGATTTTGGATTTTGGATTTTGGATTTTGGATTTTGGATTTTGGATTTTGGATTTTGGATTTTGGATTTTGGATTTTGGATTTTGGATTTTGGATTTTGGATTTTGGATTTTGGATTTTGGATTTTGGATTTTGGATTTTGGATTTTGGATTTTGGATTTTGGATTTTGGATTTTGGATTTTGGATTTTGGATTTTGGATTTTGGATTTTGGATTTTGGATTTTGGATTTTGGATTTTGGATTTGGATTTTGGATTTTGGATTTTGGATTTTGGATTTTGGATTTTGGATTTTGGATTTTGGATTTTGGATTTTGGATTTTGGATTTTGGATTTTGGATTTTGGATTTTGGATTTTGGATTTTGGATTTTGGATTTTGGATTTTGGATTTTGGATTTTGGATTTTGGATTTTGGATTTTGGATTTTGGATTTTGGATTTTGGATTTTGGATTTTGGATTTTGGATTTTGGATTTTGGATTTTGGATTTTGGATTTTGGATTTTGGATTTTGGATTTTGGATTTTGGATTTTGGATTTTGGATTTTGGATTTTGGATTTTGGATTTTGGATTTTGGATTTTGGATTTTGGATTTTGGATTTTGGATTTTGGATTTTGGATTTTGGATTTTGGATTTTGGATTTTGGATTTTGGATTTTGGATTTTGGATTTTGGATTTTGGATTTTGGATTTTGGATTTGGATTTTGGATTTTGGATTTTGGATTTTGGATTTTGGATTTTGGATTTTGGATTTTGGATTTTGGATTTTGGATTTTGGATTTTGGATTTTGGATTTTGGATTTTGGATTTTGGATTTTGGATTTTGGATTTTGGATTTTGGATTTTGGATTTTGGATTTTGGATTTTGGATTTTGGATTTTGGATTTTGGATTTTGGATTTTGGATTTTGGATTTTGGATTTTGGATTTTGGATTTTGGATTTTGGATTTTGGATTTTGGATTTTGGATTTTGGATTTTGGATTTTGGATTTTGGATTTTGGATTTTGGATTTTGGATTTTGGATTTTGGATTTTGGATTTTGGATTTTGGATTTTGGATTTGGATTTTGGATTTTGGATTTTGGATTTTGGATTTTGGATTTTGGATTTTGGATTTTGGATTTTGGATTTTGGATTTTGGATTTTGGATTTTGGATTTTGGATTTTGGATTTTGGATTTTGGATTTTGGATTTTGGATTTTGGATTTTGGATTTTGGATTTTGGATTTTGGATTTTGGATTTTGGATTTTGGATTTTGGATTTTGGATTTTGGATTTTGGATTTTGGATTTTGGATTTTGGATTTTGGATTTTGGATTTTGGATTTTGGATTTTGGATTTTGGATTTTGGATTTTGGATTTTGGATTTTGGATTTTGGATTTTGGATTTTGGATTTTGGATTTTGGATTTTGGATTTTGGATTTTGGATTTTGGATTTTGGATTTTGGATTTTGGATTTTGGATTTGGATTTTGGATTTTGGATTTTGGATTTTGGATTTTGGATTTTGGATTTTGGATTTTGGATTTTGGATTTTGGATTTTGGATTTTGGATTTTGGATTTTGGATTTTGGATTTTGGATTTTGGATTTTGGATTTTGGATTTTGGATTTTGGATTTTGGATTTTGGATTTTGGATTTTGGATTTTGGATTTTGGATTTTGGATTTTGGATTTTGGATTTTGGATTTTGGATTTTGGATTTTGGATTTTGGATTTTGGATTTTGGATTTTGGATTTTGGATTTTGGATTTTGGATTTTGGATTTTGGATTTTGGATTTTGGATTTTGGATTTTGGATTTTGGATTTTGGATTTTGGATTTTGGATTTTGGATTTTGGATTTTGGATTTTGGATTTTGGATTTTGGATTTTGGATTTTGGATTTTGGATTTTGGATTTTGGATTTGCATTTCCGTCAAAAATCACACATTTTCATGATAATACAGTGGGATTCCGTTTTTGGCAACAAAGTTGAAATTTTCAGTTGCCAAAAACGGAACCGTGCCAAAATCGGAACCCATATTTCAAATTTTATTATTCAAATATTAGTTTTGAAAGCATCATTACAATGTTAATACATCATTTTTATGGAATCATAAGGCGTTGAGACTTCGAAAAGGTTCACTTCGAAGCATTTTCCCGAAGGGTTATACCATGCTATGAATCTATAGCTTCGTAATATTAAATCTGGCAAACGATATTCTGGTCGCGTTTTTACGCCTCAACGTATTCAATTATTTTTTAGAAGCTTTATGCATAATTTTTGTATAAGAGGGCCTTGTAAAACCAATAATCGCATAAGTGACTTTTATTGAAGAACTGGACATTTTCTTAAAACTATGAGAGAAAACAAAAAAAAATGTTTTTTTTAAAGACGTATTTGCGAATCAAAAGCGCTGGGTATTGCAAAACGGCATGACCTTTTTTCTAATTAAATGAACATTTAAAATCAGTTTAACTTTTGGACTTTAGCGTAAAATTTGAAAAATTCGGTAAGTTTGGAATTGCTCCTTCAATTTATGTTTCTAATAAAGTGAAGCATTTTATAATGAATGGTTGACAGTATCAAAAGGGCAAACAAAAACATGAGAAGATGCATAAATGTCTTGTAATTGTGTGGAATTTATTTTTTTCTTGAAATAATTGTTAATTTAGCTAGATATATGCTTTACACCTGCCTTATGGAATCAACTGAAATTTACAGGATCCTGTTATGAAACCTCATGAACCTTATAGGAATCTTCAGGTTCTCATAAGAAATCTACAGAAAAAACGCTTGAGCACTAAAGCATCTTGCCAAGCATCCGTAGGATCTCGCAGAGCGTTCTAAGGATCTTGTTAAGGATTTTGCTATGAGTTAACATCTTGGAATTCCGTTGCGATGTTGCCGAAAATTCTCAAGTCTCCGATGAAAAAAAAATAAAAGTTTATTATTATTAGGCTACCACTAGCACACCTCAAATTCCTCTGGGAACCTTTTCAAAATCCTAAAGCTTTCGCCGAAAATATTAAAAATACTACTAGAAATTCACATTATCCCGCTTAAAATTTACAGGACGCCCTAGAGTTTATTAGGAATCACCAGATTTTGGACATAATCCTCCATAACCATTTATACACTCTAAAGATCCCTTAAGAAGCTCTCAGTGTCCACTTGTAATCTGCAGATATCCTCATGAATTCGTTAAAATTTCTGAAAAGTTCCACAAGAACGAAGAATCCCTTAAGGATTCTCCAGGGTACAGTAAGGATACTCATAGACTCAGCTCGTAAGGAACATTTTGATGATGTTGAGACCCGTATCCTTGATTAATAATCTTGTACAGAATTCTGGATCGTCTCTTAACAAATCTTACGCCTTATAGAGTCTATAAAAAAAAGAGAACGTAGCTTTAAATAGTTGACGCAGAAAGATCAATATATACACCAATACCACAGACAAAAAGTAAAAACACTCTCAGTCGTATTTACCGCACGCTTCAATGGTATTATTGAAAATAAATTGTAGTTTGGACTGTATTCGCATTTGTCATGTTATTTAATGAAATTAAAAAAAAGGTTATGATACACGACATTTTGCTGTACATATTTATATCTATTATTGCGGTGTGTTTTTACATACGCAATGTTTGTAAATCCATAATAATAAAGACAGCGAGACAAAATTTATGATTGTAACTCTGTGTGAGTCATAAATTTTTCGTTGCTCTTATGTGCTTTGTTCGAACAAGCTGTTCCAAATCTGAAGAAAAGTGTTTTTATTGTATCACCTACTGGCAGACTCAAGTGGGCTGGTCAATATGGATGCCTATGAAAAGAGATTGGTCTTAAGTTGAGATACTGGTGGAGATTATTGGTGTCATGAAACGTTGCCTATGTATGACCAATGACCATTCTTAAGTAAGTAAGCGCGTACGCGAGTTCTAGTAGTTGGTGAGATTTGGGGAAACATCGACGAAAATGGAGATCTGGAATGTAATCGGTGTGGAGTTGACATGCTATTCAAGTGACTAAAGCAACAGACACGATAATATTTACAAAAAAATACAAATTTTAATGGTATTGAAAAATGTTGCCAAAAACGGATCCATTTTGTTGCCAAAATCGGGGGGTGCCAAAATCGGAGCATGCCAAAAACGGAGCATGCCAAAAACGGAATCCCACTGTATTAGAAACCGTCTTCATTTCAGATCGTCATCATTGTAAGGCGAAGTAGGCCGTCATTGAAATTTGTACGCGTCGTTGATGATTGTTGCTAATTCATCCCACGATTTTGAATCAAAGAAAATCAGTTGGTTTTGCATTGACACAGCTGAAAAATTATCAGCATACTTAATGCATATTAGCGCGTACAGTGATACTTTTTCAAGTCAATATAAACTTCGAAGACTGAGTTTTATCACTTTGAAATTGAAAGTTTCAAAGTCATCATGGCTGCCAACATGAATGACGGGCTACTTAGCCTTGATGAATTTTGATGTGTCGTATACATATATAGAATAGTAAAACTGTATTTTGTTCAATCATTGACAAACTAGAAGTTGCTTGTAATTTTAGTTGATTTCTTTTCATCTCTTAACACCCCATTTTCGGTATATTATCAAATTTCTGGATACATTCCTAAAGGAATCCCAAGTAGAATTTCTGGAAAATCCATGGCGTAATTCTTTGGAGGATACCTTTGAAAAAAATCTTGTTGAGAACATTGTACATTTCCATAGAAGCATCCATGGAGGTATTCTAGGATAAGTATTTAAATTTTAAGTTGTAAGAGGGATCGTAGAAAGAATTTTTGTAAGGATCTTAGACAAAAATCGTAAGGCAATATCTTAAAAATTTCCTTGAACATTTTCTTGGAAAAATACTTTTTCTCCAGTTGAACTATGAAAATACAAGATCGGCGTAAGGCGCACACTTCTAAGTCCATATTCATCTACAATATCCATCCTGATCTCCCAGGAGGGCAACAGAGTGAACGCACTTTTCCCCCTGTTTTGACGTCTGAATCCCAGTTTTCGAACAATAACTTCACGTTTTTCGCTCCACTACTTCGGCGCACACAATTCGCGCCCGCGGGAAAACGGTAGTCAAAACTGGGTCAGAAAAGTCGGCTCCGGCGATCTTGTTTAACCCATATGCTGAATGGAGAATCGAACCGTGCGATTTGTGCGTCTCGTTTGCTTCCAACGAAACAGCTGTTAATCCGCTAAGCGTTGAAGAGAAGCTTAATCGGTGAATTTAGAGCATCGATTATGGTAAAATGGTTCAAATTTCCAATTTACACCAGCTCACTATTCTACGGTGGTGGCGGTGGCGTGAAGTAAAAGTTAAATACTCCAAAACAAGCTACGATTCCAACGCCGAAGTCGGAAGAATGTGACGTATTTCATTCAACAATCAGCGCTCCTACTCAGTGAATGAACTCATTCACATGCTTTGCACGTCTTCATGTAAGTGTACCACGTGTAGTATGCTACTGCTTTCTTATGGAAGAAGCTACACGGGAGTGCGAAAAAGGTTATCTCGGTGCTCGTCAAAACAAAGAGTGCTTCACCGTGTTGCAAAACCACCCAAGAAGGAGTCGAGAGATTTCCCGAGGAAGACATTCCGACGGTTCGTCCGTCCGTATGTTCGCCAGCCAACTCGTACGGAGGCGGTTCTTTTGTGCAGATGCCGACATCTCGCGGCGAAATCACTTCGCATCCATCTTTCGGATTTTGCACAATTCGTTTATGAGCGATGGAGAAAAAAAACGCAAGAAGAAAATTGAATGAATGCTACGTACTTACATCAAAAGCTGCATAATTTTGGCACGCGTATGGTATTCGGGCTCTTTGTTATGATGTGGGTAATAAATTTTGTGGCTGCCGTATGCTACCATATGGCAGTTTGAGGTGCTGCATGGAAAAGGTTGTCTAATCTTTCTACATAAGGAAGTGTCTAACTTAACTAAACCGTAATTGCTATCTTAGAATGAGTCTAATGAACAATAATTAATTAACCATTCAATTTCACGGGCAATTGAGTGGTGGGCTAATTCCAGTCGTATTATGTTTTGATAGGCGAAAACACACTTTTTCCCTGCTTATGATGAATGATCCTGATACAAACCAATGCCAAACAGTTCTTTAACTAGAAGAAATTATCATGATGAATAAGTATATTGATAAATCTTGATCGAATTTTGGTGATTTTAAAATAAATTAATCACCGATCGTCGCCTATTCCCATCATTTCTATTTTTATTCTAGTCATAATAATTTGTAATTCCCGTCTATCATGAATATCAGCCTTCAAATCTAATACCTAGGGTCAATGGAAATTCGCGAATTCGCGGAAGCCGCGAAATCCGCGAAATTTGAGCATCGCCGGAAATTCCGCGAAAATAGTTAAATTTGGAGAATTTATATGAAAATCACAATCAATTTCAATGTTTTTGCTTATGAAAATTGTTTTTTCATCTTAAAGTCGAAGTTTCATAGAATATATCATCCATTTAGTTTTAACTTGGACGTCTTTCTGGCTTACTACTTTCGTTTTAAACCTTGCATTAATCCTCTAATAACAAATTCTATTATCTAGGTTTGTAAAATAAAAGGTATGTTTAATAAAATTCCGTGAAATTTACACAATTTAATTTTTTTGTTCACTGAAAATGTGTATTTTTTTTGTAAAATATGGCCAAATGTATGACACCGCGACAAAGCCGAGAAATTTTAAGATTTTCGTTTTGGTCGCCCACGAAATTTTAAAAATTTTGCCGCGAATTTCCATTGTTCCTACTAATACCTGACAGATTATAGGGACGTCTTTTAAAGTACATCGGTCTCATCTCGATATTGTGTAAAAAATATCGGATCGCAAATTTAGTGGGTTAAATCCACCTCCAGGAACCAAACGGAAAAGAGTCGGCGTGACGTAGTGACGGTCGGAGGAGCATCTTTGAACCGAAAGCTATCTTTCACCGGAAACATAGAACTGAATTCAAAAGCTGACAGTTCTTAAGAAGTTAAGCTCTAATGCCATGACATGTTGTTTTTAAGCTATTGAACGCCGAACTCAACTAACCTTAAAGTGTCAACTGTTGCGTTCCCATCTTACACAGTACTAAACTAACCATTATGCATTTGTTTTCAGCATTGTTCAGGTGTTCATCGTAGTACCTCTACCAACTTTCAATTACTGTATTTTTTGTACACATTCTTCCTGATCCTATTGCGAATTGCACAGTGATAGGACTATTTATATGCTTCGAAAATGTTTGACGCTAGTATTATTTTACTTCCAATTGTAAATTTAATCTTCGATCCATAAACAATGCAATAGAAATAAATAAAAAATATAGATACAGTAAAAGGAAGTCTTTCTATAATCACTCATTTCACTTTTCCTTCCTCGATCCGATATGTAAAATAAACATTGAAAAGTTTCCACCTTCAATCGAGATGCATTTCTCTTAATTAAGTCTCAGTCGCTTCCGCCAATAAGCCAACTAACCAACTGACCGGTTTAACCAAACTCGTACGTGGCACGCTCCCTTTATGCAGCATAGCTTAAACAAGCCCCCATCATCTCATCGTCATCAAAGAACCTTCCATCCAACCAAGTGATGACAACGGTTAATACGGAACAACATAAACAACCGCGGCGGGCCCCGACACAGAAAGTGCAAATAAAATCAACTTTTGCTCTCGAACCGGCTTCCCCCGATTGGGGGAATACCTTGTTAATGGACGAAGCAAAGGATGCAACGGAAAGCAAGCAACATTTCTGCCTTAACGACGACGACCACTCCAAAACTGAACTGTAATGGACGGAGGAATTGTATAACTCTGGCGATTCCCGGCTAATGTAGCCGCGCGAAAATGATGCAGGATTAGAGATTTGGTGTATGACGGCGATCCTTTCGGTGATGAATCTGGTCGACACCTCTCGATCAACGGTGCACCCCGTTGGCAGCAGTGCACAATGGTTCGAATTGATAATTTTGGAGGAGAAAACATTGCTCTCGTTGATTTTAACCGAAGGATACTTTCAGAGAAGTTGTTCGTAATTGCGTGTTAAGGATACTTTCAGAGAAGTTGTTCGTAATTGCGTGTTGCATCTCCTTAGAAAAAAGGTGGTCCTTATTCAGCTTTTCAATTTTCAATGGAACTATTTTGTTCAAAATAATTTGTGGTAACGTTTTTCAGAAACTTTCGGAAATTGTTAATATGAACAACTTAGCCGTATACACTACTGATACAATTCTTTATTTGAGCTTAGTTAATCTAATCTGAAAGTTTAAACTTAGGGTGTACCAGGGTGTTTTCGATTTGTTGATGAACTGGGCTTTAGAAAATTTGTAGATGAAGTAATGGTATACATATTTGCTGAACAAGTGAATCCTCCGGTGGGGCGAAAGATTACTTTGGAGAATTAATTTTTAAGCTGTTATAACAAATTAATCTGACATAAGCTTGCGTAGAAAAATAGTAGCCAATATATAATGATCTAGTCCGCGGTATGTATTTCTTTTGAAGTGTAATTGTTTTTCTGGTACTACCGTTAAGTCACCAGTCACCGTGCGGTCTCCATTCACCGTGCACACATACAAATTCCTACAGAATATTCATATAATTTTCACAAATTATTCTTTTGTCAGCAATATAAGGTAAAACTGATTGAATTAAGTGGTTCTTTTCACAAAGCCTTCTGAAAAACCTGATTTTAGTAGTCAAAATCATGTGAAATCTGTTCAATAATGGAATTTTTTAAAGCTCTTAGTAGAAATGCCAGAAAATCACATTTTTCATTATAACGTTACAGTATCAAATTTTTCAAAATTTCAATATGTTTTCGCCATTGATACTTCTAGTTACATGTATTTCATCGTATGAACCATGACATTTTATGCAAATTAGATTTTTTTATTGTGTTTCAGTCGAAACACAAATGCACGGTGAATGGACCCTTTTCAATATGTATGGCTCCTATTACCGTGCATTAGTGTAAAAGGCTTGAAATTTTTGGGTAATATTGGATTTATCGTTATGACCTGATTTAACTAATCCACATTCAATTGTTGAGCCAATAGGAAATTGTTTGGACAATACAGTCAAACCTCCTATAACGATTTCAATGAAAAAATAATAATTTAGCCAGTTTTTCAACTTTCTATGGCTTTCATTGTAAAATAAGGTTTGAATACCCTTAAAACTGGGTGCGCACGCTACTAGTAACGTAGTTGCTCCACCAACAACGTTTCTTCAAGATACAAAATTAAATCATGACGAAAACTATACGCACGGTAAATGGTGCACCAGTGTGCACGGTAAATGGTGACATAGCACGGTACGAGGCGACCTTAACAATACATTTGTAAACACATTTTTTGAGTTTTTTTTGTTATGCATCGCTAATTTCAGATTTTTCCCTGAATTATGGTATAATTGTACGACTCTTAGTGGTATTCTAGTTCGCTTAAAATAATTTGGAAAAATAATATAATTTTTTGAAGTGTAGATTTTTCTTAAATGCACGGTGAATGGTGGCTTGACGGTATTCATTATTTTAATGAGGTCAAACTGTTGCCCGTCTTGCTCTTAGTATTTTTACGCTATTTTTCAGATCCTGGGGACTCCAGGTCTGGTAGGTAGCGACTAAGTATTTTGAAAATAGCCGTTTAGAGACCTCTTGCCTGAAAAAAAGAGACCGAAACGAGACCAGGACAGGAACAAACAAAATAGAAATGTAGGTATCAAGAAAACAAAGTGAACGCACAGAATGTCTTTAGGAATATTTTTAAGATATTTTTTGGGAATTCCTCATGACAATACTGCTTGTATTGCCATATGTAATCCATCATTATTTTCTCCAGGAATCGATTGAGTTAGATATTTGCTCAAAGCTTCCCTCAGATATTTCTCCGAATATTTCTTCAAAACCTTTTTTATTGATGTTTACGAAACTTCCTAAGAAATCTCTCCTAAAGTTTAGAGTTTGGTACTTTCAGGAATTTGTCCAAAAATAACTACAAAAGTTTACCCAGAAATTCCATCAGGAATTCATCCAAAGATTCTTTTAGATTTTTTTAAGAAGGTGCTAAGTCCTCCAGGATTTACCCATTTATTCTACTATCGTTTTCTTCTCGAATTCAACCAGTATTTTCTCCAAGGATTCTCTGGAATTTCCTGCAAAATCGACTTTCAAGATTTCTCTAAGATTTCGATCAGAATTTCCTGAAAGAATACCGCTTTTGGAATCAATCCAGAGATTATTTCTGATATTTCTTCAGGTAATTTTTTGATAATTTTGCCAAGGTTTCTTCAAAAAGTTTTTCCTGCAATTTTTTAGACATGTCTCCAGGAAAATTACTGGAATGATTACTGTAAAAATGTAATGTTATGAAGATTTTACTTGAGAAATTGCTCTAAAAATTGTTTGGAAGAACTGCAGAAGTAATTCTTGAATTGAAAGCTGCATGATTTTAAAAAAAATATTCTGGAGGAATATTCTGGAAGAGTAATTAATATATTGTCTCGAAATTCCGCCAACATTTTTGGAGAAATTCCTGATACTTGAACCAAAAAACTACGATTTGTACAAGAAGCTGCATATCCGACGATTTGCATAAGCAAAAGCTTTTACTTCGCTGAGATTACCTGTGAACATTCTTGTGTGTTCATTCAAATTGATATGATAAAACTGAGCAATTGAGTACCTATTTACTTCCAAGCTTGAAAATCCATATGAACTGAATGCTGTACTCGTCTACTGAACTACCTCACATATAAATTAACATTTTTTTAAATTTGGCTATTTCTTTTCCCAGGTAAAATTATAGCTATTCCCAAAGAACTTCCCTGGAGAATTGAAATCCCACATAGATTTCTCAGAACTTCCTCTTGAAATTTTAAAACATATTATTCCAGATAATCCTTCAATGCTTCTCCATGAACTCGTCTAAGCTTTCCCCTAGAAGCATTTTATCTCCAGGGTCTCTAAAAATTGTTGGATGTTTCATTCAGATTCAAGACTGAAGAATCAAGAATAGCATTTGGAATACTTCTAAAACTATTTTTCAAGAATCACATGAAATTTTCCCAAGATGATTTCTTTTCTTTCTCTAAGAATACTTTCGATAATACTTCACGGTGATTCGTGACAGGAAATTCGTTTAATTATTTTAGGATTTCAGTATTATTTACCCCAAGTTTTTCTCTCAGAGGAATTTATCTAAATATTCTTAAGGTGATTACAAAACGAAGCCAAACTTCGAATTTTAAAGTTTACAGATCTAGATAACTTGGCATTTGATCGATTGGTTGCACTCTGGTAATGATCAAATGAAAAAATTTTCAGCTCAGATCGCTGTTTCGTTCTTCAAACTAGTGCTCTTGAAAATTCGAGGTTTGGCTTTGTTTTATACTCATCTTAACGGAACGCTTTCAGTGATTGAATAATGCGCTAATAATTAATTTAATTTAAGATTATTTCCAAGAATATTCCTGAAATTTCTGCTTTTCTGGGATTAAAAAATCGAGGAATTTTGAGAGGCAATCTTAAAAGTTCTGGAGAATTTCCTGGGTATATTCTCCAAGTATAAAAAACTGGGCATATCTATAAGAAACCTCCTGATTAAAGTCCTGAAAGGAGGCGGTATTATCTGAATAGACTGTTTTCAGGAACAACCTGAATAAAAATCAAGAAATATCCTATCCGAGGATATCTGTAATAGCCATATTTGGTGGATTTCTGCAAGATTTCTTGATATTTGATAAGGTGTTTCGAAGAATTGACAAGTGAAAAAATGAAGAACAAATTCTCACTAAAGATAGCTATCAGAGCTTGGTGGACTTAACTTTACTTAGGTAATATCCGGCAACATACATATTGAGGTAGGCTACTTGCCTACTAGTAGACTAAGTGGTGGATCCGGGATGGTGGTGATATTTTACTTAATTAAAAGGCTCAATTAAGTGATGATCTGAGACCATCGAATGGAACTGGCTGTATTTGGCTGGTCAGAGGTATTTTATACCCGTCCAGCACTTCAAAAGTGTCGCACTACATTTTACAATTACATAGGGTCTATCGGAAGACTTCTGGAGTGATTTGTGCTTTGGTCAGCGCGTGACAATTAAAGTCCATCAAGTGGATGGCTCATAGCAAACGAACATATTGCAATCGAACTGTGCCCCCAATGGGGCGACGGTTCGATGCAGTCTTTCGCGCGCGTAAGCATAACTATTTGGTAGGTGCTATGTGTTAGCACCGAATTTAAATATTGCGCATGGGCACATGTTTTCACAAGTACACCACAATATGTATTTTTTTTTTGCAAGATCTTTATGGATTTCTAGGAAAATCTTTAGACAATAATTGAGTATTATGTTCAAATCTTGTGAAAATTCACTGGTATTCGCTGGACAAATATTGGGTATTTATTTTTTAAATCTTGTGAAAATTCGCTGGTATGGCTCTCAAGACATCCCTAATCAACTCCAGGAAAAATCTTTGCCTAATTGTTGACGTTTATTAAGGAAGGAGACATATCTTATGACTGATATTTTTGATTCGCTTTGGTATAGGGTTCTCTGAAAGCTACTGATTATTATTTCAAAATATGATCAATATGTACAGTATATGAGTACATCTAACTGCTGAACTTCAGACAATTTGACCGCAACAACGTGAAAGTGAATCATGGAGGCGATTACCATACTTACCATGCATTATTTCAGTGAGATTGGATTATTTTTAATGGAAGTTCCTTATTGGACTATTGAAAAGTTTTTCTACCAATTGCCAAGTATTGCTGTTAAATTATTCTAAGATCTTCGACCATTGATTTCAAGAACATCCCTTTTTGGGGGTCCGTGTATTATTTGTAGAACTTCAAAGGGGGTCATAGCATTAAAAAAGGTTGGGAGCCACTGATTTAGCTAGAGTCATGGTTTTAGAGGTAATTGCATTTTGTGGGTTTTACGTTCCTTAATCATTTACCAAAGTTTAACGAAATGTAAATACAGACGGTAATTCTTCTTCTTCTTTTTGAAATTTACGTCCTCACTGAGACAGAGCCTGCTTCTCAGCGTGGTGGTCTTATGAGCACTTCCACAGCTATTAACTGAGAGCTTTCTTTGCCAAAGTTGGCATTTTTCGCATTCGTATTCGTGTGGCAGGTACGATGATACTCTATGCTCAGGGAAGTCGACAAAATTTCCATTATGAAAAGATCCTGGACCGACCGGGATTCGAACCCAGACACCTTCAGCATGGCTTTGCTTTGTAGTCGTGGACTCTAACCGCTCGGCTAAGGAAGGCCCTTTTTCATTATTCTTATTCAAAAATGTAGTCAATTTTCCACAAGTCATCCATACAACACTCTTTTACAGGAGTTGCGATTTTTCGAAATCAGGTGAAAAAGTTTGGCTCGTTTTATATAATAGTCCAGATAAATTTTGGAAAAACTAAGTATGCAAAGTGGCGGTCAGAAAATTTTATGAAATTTGAGAGGGTGATGCCAACATCTGTTCGAGTTGGCGCGAAATGCGTTTTTTATAAACAACACTTTTCTTCGAAGCTGCAGTCCGTATTCCGATATTGATATTTCAAGAGGGCTTATTTACATTAATTGATTTCTCTTCATCAGAAAACTGATTCACTTTTCATGACACGCTTCCATGCTGTAGGATCAAAAAAACACTACAACTTGCTTCATGAACAAGAAATACACATGAATTTCGAGTTTCAAAGGGTATATATTTTGAAAGTTAATTCCTTCAGTTATAAAAATAATATAACTTTTGCAGAAAATTTGCATTGAGTACAATTTTTCAAATGCCATAAAAAGAAAAAATATCGAACCAACTCTATGAGACATTGGCATGTTGGCATGTTACTTCCTCTACAACTCTTCTGAGAACCGAATTCTTAAAACATAAATAAATAAAAACAACTGCTAGAACAAAAAACTTGATTTATTCAAAAAAGTTTGATTCAAGATTTAAAAATAGATAGGGTGATGAGCTAGTATCAATCGTATCAAGCATTGATCATTAACAACAGCAATTTTCCCAGTATTGCAGTGAATGAAGCTGATACAAACCAATGCCGAACATTTTTTTCTCAAAACGGCTTCAGCATTGTATAATAAGATTTTGATAAACGTCGATCTATTTTTGGAAACAATGAAAAGAAAATGCATCTTGCCGTATTATCAATTCGTCGTATCGTTTTCATTTCTGCCACAATCAGTTTCCAGATTCGTCTTACAACTCACGAATCACTGTGATATAGTGAGTGGTCAAAACACAACATATCAACGCTATAATAAAATGTTTAACTAGAATATATAGACAGCTTTCACAAAATTATACTTGCAAAATAAATCTATGTTGCAGATAGGTTAGAATATCCGCCGTAGTGGAACATTTCAAAATCGATACGACGAATAATAGCGCTTACGACGAAGTAGAACGAAACCCTATGTACCACCCTATCCATTTATTTTCTAAGAAAAATGAATTTGAAATTTTCAATAAGGTACCGCGGGGCAAGTGAGAATCCGGGGTAAGTGGGGCGTTTCGTCATAGCTCAACTAGGAAAAGTTTTTCATGGGGGTATTCTTCTAGAAAGTTGAAGATACAATGACAAGGAATGTATTTAGTACTAAACATATTGTTATTTTTATTACCATGTGGTTCATGTAACAGTTGTCAGTTTAGCGCCATTTTCAACTTGCATGATAAATTGTGACACGTTTCACGTCTTGTATTGACCCACAAAAAATAAATGTGTTTTAAATCGAATTTCCATCAGTAAGCTATAATTTCAAGTATTAATACAAGCTGCTTACGATAAACCAGTATTTTGTTTTCATTTCATATGAAATTTTCGATGGTCTATCTTACCCCAAAATATATTTGTACCTGGGGTAAGTGGGACCTATCAAAACAAAAACCAGAATCAAAACTTTTCGTACACGTTTCATACATTTTCCTAGAGAGTAGCACTAAAACATTCAAAAAATGATTTTTATGAAAAAAAAAAAGATCAACCTCAAATTGCGTAATTGCATAAGAGGGGAATAAAAGTGTTATTATTCTTTATTTTTTAATTTATTTTTTATTTTTGAAATACAACTTCAAAATTGAACAAACACACAGCTGAAATTTGAAGTGCATCATGATAACGATTACTTTTCTATTTTATTTGAAATTTACTTGTTATTTCTACCAAATTAAGGATTTGACTTCCCGGGAAACGGTAAATAAAATTTTCATTTCCCGGGAATTCCCGGGATCCCGGGAAATTCTCAAGAACATGAAAATTAAGTTAATTTTATGCTTTTTTAGCAACTCTCCGTATTTTATGTATATTGTATTATATGCCCGTAAATTTCTCTTTTTTCTAAGTCATTTTTTTATGTTCCTTACAAACGCTTGGCTTGAGTTGAACAAAAAGCTCCAGAACAACAAAAAAATAATATAAAATTTATCTCAAAGACCACGCAATAAAATTAAGCTCATTCTCGACCAGTGGCGATTCCCTCACCTTGTTTTACAACAAATTCACATCTACTTGGAAGAAAATGGTTCTAATAGTTGATTTCAATCATCGTAAATTTGCCATAACATCAATTTATAGTACCGTAGCACAGGTAAAAAGTGAGGTTACGAGTCGCCTCTGTTCTCGACAAATCTAATAAAGTTGAAATCATATTTGGCAACATTAAATTAAAACGATCAAGTACTAAAATAAGACCCAACTAGAGTCTTACATTGAAATTATGACTTTTTCACTGAACAGAATCAAATTTGATAACCCTTCTTAAGTTATGAAATAGATCTCTCGAAAATTTTGCATTGCAATATCATGCTTTAAAAAATAAGAAGATATGAATTTGATTGATAAGTAACTATTTGATTACAAAAAAGCAACAAATAAACATTGAAATATAATTGCACAATAAAATAATGGTCAAGTTATTGGCAATTCCTGCTTTCTGTTATAAGGTTTTTGACGTTTTGAAGTTTACATATACACGACGAAACACGTGTCAAATGTACACATTGAAATTGAAATTGCAAAAAGAAACCACGTGCTCCAGTGGGGATCGAACCCACGGCTCCCTATTCGCTAGATGGGCGCTTCCACCTACAAGCCGCGGAGCTCCTTGAGAGACCCCGACACTCGATGGCGAACTAAACTCGATTACCTCAAAGCACATGCCCAGTAAACACAAACTCGTATGCGAATGCGCATAAGAGTACACAAGTGGAGGCGATATACGTACATGCGCCATAAGGCTGCATGCAAGATGTACGTATATCGCCTCCACCTTTGTACTCTTATATACCATCATATACGATGGTGTGTTTACTGGGTGGGATCATCATTGCGCATCATTTTGAAATATAACTAGTGAACTAGTAAGGACTTTGATTGGCATAACATGACGAGTAAATTGTGCGATAGTTTTTCTTTGAAATAATTTCAAATTTCATTTTTTAATGAAGTAGAACTTCCCGAGAAATACGGGAATCCCGGGAAACAGACATCTTTTTCCCGGGAAACGGGAATCCCGGGAAATCTCATTTCCCGGGAATTCTTTCCGGGATTGGAAACTCTATTATAAATGATATATTTTGAACATGTTTAATTCCTCTTTACGCTTTTATTGAGGAATGTGAGGTAACATAAAGGGTTTCTTCCTAAAACGTACCGTATTTTATGGTTGATCCCTTATCAGGGCCGGATTTACAAATGTGGGGGCCCGGGGGCCAGTGTCTGGTGGGGGCTCTTTTACCAGAAAAACATTTTGATACTTAAAAATGGACTAGATATTTTTTAATGTTTATTGTAAGGTTTGATTATCAGAAGTCATACTATTTTATAACGTTCAAAAATGCTTTAGATCCCTTATGAAAGTTAACCAATTTGAAATTTTTATTAGTGGGGCCCAGATAGCCGTAGCGGTAAACGCGCAGCTATTCAGCATGACCATGCTGAGGGTCGTGGGTTCGAATCCCGCTGGTCGAGGATCTTTTCGTAAAGTAAATTTTCTCGATTCCCAGAGTATCTTCGTACCTGCCACACGATATACATATGCAAAAATGGTCAATCGGCAAAGAAAGCTCTCAGTTAATAACTGTGGAAGTGCTCATAAGAACACTAATCTGAGAAGCAGGCTTTGTCCCAGTGGGGACGTAACGCCAGAAAGAAGAAGAAGAAGAAGAAGAAGATTATTGTGACTAAAGTATCTTTGTAGGTTTTATTTTTTCAGGTTAAATTCAATGATTTAGAGCTTATTTGTCAACAACAAAATCCATATGTCGATTATCTTCTTATTGGTTATTCTATCATGTTTTCATATTCAAGTTGTTTAACATACAGATTTACTTCCCAACAAACAATTTAGCTGAATAAAAGTTGAGCAAATCACTCTTAAGCATATCTCAGCCCAATAAACTATTATTCAACTATCAATGTTACTTGGGTAACCAGTTTTGAGTTGAAGATGTAGGGCTGGTAGCAGGTCGCTTTCTAGAGACTTGGCCTCAGTTTTAATGCAGGGTTATATTTTCATTGTAAGGTCTGTAAAGTCTTTATTTAACTCAAATTGGACTCTACAGTCTCAAATTTCCTTATTCTGATTGCAGTGAATCATAATGCAAAATTCTTTAGGATCCATCCAGAGAAAAGTTCAAAGACTATAACGCGGCTATTCAGCAGGTTCTTCGAAAATTTTGTCTCACATTCGTCGAGGAAAAACTTCAAGACACCTTGTCCAAAGATTTTATCTGCAATACTTTCAGAAACTTCAACATGGATCTCTCCAGAAATTCTTCTAGATATTCCTCTGCCAGAAATTCTTTCAGGGAACTACGAAAATCGCTGGATGAATCACCGGATTAAATTCTGGAGGGCTTAGGACTTCCTTGAAAATAATCTTAAATAATATATAAAAAAATTCCTGTTGGAATCTCTTAGGTAATTTATATGGTTATCCTTGGAAAAATCCAGGTTATATCCGAAGATATCTATATAGAAATTCTTGGATGAATTCAACGGTAAATAATTACTTAATGAACTACTGGAGAAGTCTTCGGAATGATCTCTGAATCTTTAGAAAAATACTTAAATTCCTAATGATATTCTTAGATAAATCATGTACTTACAAACAGTAATACGAGCAGTAATAATGTCGTAATGTCGAGAAGAATTACGAAAACAAAGAGACATGTCTGGCCTAATTCTATAATGAAGAATCAAAGTGTTGTTTTCTGGTTTCTATTTAGTAACGTTTTGTTTTCCTGTTAGGTCTATTCTTGGTCTCTTTTTTTAGGCTAGATAATGTTCTTTTTTCAAGGCACTTATATGCTACCAGCTCTGCAATACTTTTCAAATTTTTTATTTTCGAATAAATATTCAAATAATTAAGTCCCATTACTTGATCTGCAAATGTATAAATTGTATTCAAACCTAGTGTTAAACATCGTTGAGAAAACTTTCGTTATTTTTCGTTCGTTAGGAAAAAAAACGTTATAAAACTGTTGGGAATTCAAGCAAAAGGATGTAACTTGTTTATTCAAATCGTTTTTGAATCTTTCTTATTCTTCTTGTTTCCCGTGAAGTCAACAACATCTCATTCTGAATGTTATAATATGTGGTTTTAATAATTTATTTCTGAATCTTTTAAATCATATGATGCAGTTCCAAAAAGTGTGACCATTGCAGAAGTTCAACTATAAGTATGTTTATCGAGATTTGTGGGGGCCCCAAAAATGTGAGGGCCCGGGGGCCATGGCCCTCTCGGACCCCCCGTAAATGCGGTCCTGTCCCTTATGTACATCAAGTATGTACCTAAAATTAAAAATCTATGACTTATCAATCCTATTATTGTAATGGTTGACTTACTGATGTGGATTGACGCATGAAACTGGATGTGTCCCACTTGCCCCGTTTAGTGAGGCAACTGCGTCCAATGGCTCATTCTAAAACTTTCTTCCAAGGATTTCACAATTTCGAAATTATTCGATTAGTTTCATGCACACACCAGCAAATATGTTGCCAAAACATGATTGTGTTGTTGGATTTGAAAAATATTGACATTTGGAAATGTTATTGAACAATTTGTTTGAACTATCGTTTTTTTCGTTCCCACTTGCCCCGCGGTACCTTAATGAACACCTTATCTGAAGAATTCATACGTCTAAAATTAACGGGAACAGAGAAAAAAGTTTCTTCCTTTTTAGTTGCCAATTCGGACCATCGTGCGCTGTTACTGACTGACTTCTTGCTCGCGCAGTTGCCCTCGATTGCGATGATGATGGTGTAAGAGATAAATCTTTAACTTTCCACGCAGATCTACAACCACGGGGGGTGCCGAAATGATTGACAGTCACCGGTGCGATTTTTATGTTTTACCACCGCATTGTGGAACGAATTATTCGGTTGCTCAAACCAGAGCATCGTAGTAAAACAATTAACTATTCGCGGCCGTTAAATATATGGGAAAACGATGGATTGGTTAATAAGTTTCGTCTGATGGGCCTCTGGGGTGAGCGATTGGTGTGTGAAAGCTGTAATTGTTCCGAAAATTAATGAGTTGTCATAGTGTTATTGACAAGAAAATGCTTTGAAGGATTGAGTAATGCTTTACTTCGCAGAAAACATAATGCTGCTTGAGAAATTTTGCCAAGCCTGCTGAATCTCTTCATTTGCTTATCAAACAATAAAACCTTGAGCAACAATCA
Source organism: Aedes aegypti (assembly GCF_002204515.2). NCBI lineage: Eukaryota > Metazoa > Arthropoda > Insecta > Diptera > Culicidae > Aedes > Aedes aegypti. The sequence goes on from NC_035108.1 coordinate 347,867,364, forward strand.
CAATCTTGTCCGTTCGCCGCTGTGGTCAAAAAACCCTATTACAAATTAGATTTGGTAAGCCTAAATCGTCTGTCGTCAGCAATTATGGGCACTTTGGGCTTTGAACGTTCAGTGCGAAGGCTGTCAGTGAACTTTGCGTAGAGAAAACTATGAAGTAATAAGGCGAAGGCCCCACACGGCGAACCTTGGCAAAGTGAAATTTGCTTGTTGACCGTCCATAATTACTCTAATTGTGTGGTCTTCGCAGAAATTCATTGCATAATCAATGCCAAACGAAATGCGTCACAAGGTGATAATATAAAGTGCGAAGGAGATTTAAAAGCCTTGAAAAAGAGGTAAACGTGTTGTAGTTTGATAACACGTGGTATTTAGGAAACAAAATCACAGGAACTTTATCTTTCCAAAAAAAAAGGGCGAAAAGAAATAAAAAAAAAAACAAAAGCAGACCAGGAAATAATCTGAATATGTTATAAGAACTCTTCAGAAATTGGGCCATACATAACTCTATGTATTTTTATTTTCCATAATTTTCTCTACCAATTTCAACACTTTTTTTTGTATTTGCTTAAGATTACCTTCTGGTATAACGTTTGTGATTCAAAGATTACTGATTAACAGTGATCGAAAGTGGTGAACATGAAACAAAAACAAAACAAAATGCTCGCGTCTGACGTACTCGCAAGTAAACGAAGCTAAAGTTATTCGTGAACGTTTTCGGAGCCGTTCAGAGTCAATTTTACGTTTTGGAAAGAGCTATTTCCCTTCCGAGATTTCTGGTTTTCAGGGGTTTTATACTACCAACTGGTAGATTACTGTCGATTTGATGGATATATAATTGATTTGTCAGTCAAAACCGTAATAAATCAAACCTTGTTCGGTTACTCGCGAGTAAAAGTTGGCGAACTTTTTGCAAATAGCAAATAGCTTTTGGTAAAATCTCCTGAACAGACGAGAGCGAACTTACTCACACAAGGCCTGTTCGCGAGTCTGTCATGTGAGTTCGTGAGTTTGTGAGTTCAAGAAGATATGTCTTACTTAGATCATCAAGACGGATAAGATTACCTTTGTTGACATTATAAGAAGCTTCAGTGTACTAATAGGGGCCAAAATAGCCGTAAAGGTAAACGCTCAGTCCCGAATTTGGACGTAACGTCAGAAAGAAGAAGCACGACAACTAATTAACCAACCCACTCTATTAATTTTAAATAAGTCATTTCCGTTCGATAGCAACCATCAAACACCATTAAGATAAAACCTCCACCCGGCAGGAAACCCTTCCACCGTTTAATAACCATTTCCTGCCCCATGGGTGGTGGTTGCGTTGAGTGCAACCACGACCGACCGACCGACCACAACCCCAGGCGATAACGTGCAAAAATTGCATTAACAAACCACGAACCCCGCCGTGGTCATCGCTCGATGACGATCCGGTTTGTAATGCATCTCTTCGTGGACGCATTCAATCACTTGGAAGTGCGCAAAAAAGTTCGATCATCGTTCCATCGGTCGACAACACGTTGAAAGTGAAAATTCCAGCTGCCAACCTTCCTTCTGGTGAACACACTTCTCAGAAATGCGCCAAACCAATGCGCGAGTTTTCCGCGTCTGTTTTTGCTCTCGTCATTTCAAGATCATGTTGGTTTGTTTTGCAATCGTCATCATCTACTCTACGCGCGGTCGATAGTGCGGCTGTTGAAGTTCGATTGAAGTGTGTAACGTAACAGGTTTCCATCGATCGATGGATCGATCAACCAGAGGAAGGTATGAACATGGGAAAGCATGCTTACACGTGGAGATCGATCACGCAATATAATCAACATACCAACACTGCACGAGAGCATGCGAACCCAGAGTAGGTGCGTTATTGATAGAGACTGAGAGAAAATCGATGTCTACAAAATCTGAATAAAGGCGAAAACAACTCGTGGATCTTGATATGGTTTAGACAAATATTGAGTAATAAACTTTGCTTTTTTGGGAAAGATTATGAACGTGGAAAGATACCACTCCAAGTGTACAAATACTCAATCGGGGATCATTGTTCGATCGTCGTTGAATGGGGTTTCCCAGGCTTAACAATTTTGTTTGAGCAATGTTAAAGAGCATTTCACGTTCAATATTGAGCCATTATTATCGATATGGATGTGGCACGTGTGGCTCAAACTTTACAATTTTACGCTTTGAGAGCATTTCTAGACTTCTGATCTAATGAGTTAGATCAACTTTTGAAATCAAGGCAAGTTCACCACAGACAAGGTTCGGATAATTTCTGAAAAGTTTTATCATAATCTTGACAGTTTACTTGACGAATTACTAAAGTTTTAGCATAGACGAATATTTTCTTTCTGCCTCTTTTTCATTCTGCTTTAAATTTTTACTCTAACTGTGATTTGGCATATCGATTGAGTTAGCGATATTTTAACCCAGGTGAAATAGCAAATAGCATAAAAATTACAGCAGAGTGAAAGAGAGACTGATAGAAAATAATCATATATTACTATAATGTGAAAAATTCTGTGGTTATCCGTGTTTCTGAGTATACCTGTCAATAGAGTGAGTATTCACAAATTAGTTGTAATATTCCTGTGATGGGACTGCAGTAGCTTAGTACAAACGTTGTTTCGCCCTTTTAACATGTAAGTTTAAATTTGAGGACGTTTAGAAAGCTTAAGGATCGATTTCCCAAAACATTACATTCGTTTATACTCTGTCAGGATTTGAATTTTGAGAAAATTGAGAGTATCTCCCACTTATCGCACTCTGTAACAATCATGATCCACAACACAACATTATCGTCTACAGCTCTGAATGTATCGGGGGGATAAAAGTGCATGATAAAACCAATCTAAACAAGCTCCAAACCTGGGGGTCATTATTGCTATAGGAAGTTCTGGGGTTTTTCATCATGTCAGTGAAGTAAAAATCTACACCCAATGGTAAATAAGCGAGAAAAATGGATTTTATCATCGCTCTCTCTCTCTCTTTGGGGCTTTCTTTCGCAGCTGCTATTTATCAAGCTTGTTACAACTTGCGAAACATTGCCAATCATGGGCCGAGGCAGATGCAATGTTTTTTCTCGCTTGATTTGATCGTGCTTCGAAATCAATTGAGAACGAATTCAGCAATGATTCTCGTCAACTTATTGATATTGGTGCTATCTCATTAGGTCGAATTCCATTAGACCGAACTCATTTTGAAGGGTTGTTAGGCCAGACAAGGTTTCTCAATTATAAATGTCGTAAAACTAAAACGGTTGTTAGGCCAAAATGGTCGAAGCGTCGAAAGGACCGATCAATCAAAAATGCCCTTAACTCGATAAGCTTGGAAGACTAAAATGGTCGTTAGGCCGGAAAGCTCATTAGACTTAAGGTGAAGATGAATAGAAGCCAAATGACAAATTTTAAAAAGCACAAATGTAAGGAACCAGACAACGGATCAAGTGGAAAACTTAATCAAGTGACCAATCGATCAAGTTTTCAGCCTAAACCACTGTCCAGTTCTCTAGATTTGTGCTCTGGAAAATTTGAGGTTTGGCTTCGATTCATCTTCACCTTAAAGGCTCGTTAGGTTGAATTTGGTTATGGGCCGAATAAGTCGTGATGCCGATAGGGTCGATCAACCAAAAGGATCATAATGCTGTCAATCAATCAATCTGACAAAACTCAGGTTACATTTATAAGGTTTAATCACCGCATGACTTTATTATTATGAAAATTTATTGGCTTTTTTCGGTGAATGCAATACCTATACTCAGAGTGTTAGTAGTGACCAACACTACAACATCTAGCCGTTCGAGACCAGGACGTTAGGCAACGATTTGTCGTTTCGATTGTGTTGTTCACACATATGGCCCTCTGTTAAAACAAATTTTCAACTTCTATTCATTTCTCTCGTCGCTCGCTTGCGATTCTATCCATCTTGTCATTTCATTACTTTCGTTACTCCCTTTCACTCTGAGTATAGGTATTGCATTCACCGAAAAAAGCCAATAAATTTTCATAATAATAAAAAACTCAGGTTAGTTTGACAGATTAATCACGCAAGACAAAGTAAATAAGTAATGCCATCTCTCCTTTCCAGAGCGCAATCTGTCAAAATGACATGAGTATTGTCAAACTTAGTGAGGACACTTTATGTTGGATGAAAAACGGTATGGTAAGCGAATCAGGGTCGTTCAATTACTAGAGATAATAGTGTAAACTAGGCTGAATTCCGTGGATTCAAACCACTTTTAATCTAGAGTAGCGGTTTTCATATCGTGCTCCGCGACAGTTTTGGAAGTTTGTACCAATGTCTTGAAATAATTCATTTGTTTGTTTTGAATTACACTTTTGATTACTCCAAACTAAGCAAGTATAAATTTAAAAAAACGATCGCACTAAAAAAACACATTAACATTTTTAGAATAAATTGCAGTAAACTGTGAAATTGATCAGTAGATTTTGACTGTAAACGAAAAAATACAGATTTTTCTGTAAAATATACAATTTTATCAACAAAATCCGTGAAATCTGCTATTTTACCGCCAAAATACAGGAAAACAAACAAATTTACCGTAATCCTGTAAAATAATAACGAACTGTTCGGTGACAGTGGCCACTCAAGCAGGCGTGATCTCCTTTTCTTTCGGTCTTTGCACACCACTGATAATCGGTGAACGCTGATGTAGGGTAGAAGTACCAATTATGGCTATAGCACCAATTATGGCAATAGTGGGAACAAAAAGAGATTTTTCTTATTGTTTAACTAGAACATAACGGCTTATATTCACAAGAATGATAAATCTATTTGTATTTGATGGTAACTAAACCATAATGAGACCATTCGTGCAATAAGCTTCGAAAAATGAACATTTGAAAATTTTGCCTCACACATATGTCACCTTCTTAGCAGTTTGCTAAAGAACACTCGTTACAAAATTTATGTTTTCATCCCGAAAAACTGCTTCACCCGATAAATGTATGTTTCCTAGTGAGCATAAATGAATAAATTTAGGTAGTGAGCAATCAAATCTACTGTTTTAAGTTGGAAATCGTGTTATTTCCACTATGTCGATAACTGGCACAAAGAGTGTATGAGAGCCCAATTATGGCAATACTCTGGAGGCGGTTTGTTTACATATTTTGATCAGTGAAATTAAAGAAGTAAAGCTGTTTTACGGGTGACTTCCACGACGGGACGGTTCGGTAAGGCATTATCTTCATGTTTTGTACACAATTACTAAGATTTTTTAATCACACGTTCGAAAACTTTGGCAAGCGGAAGATGCTAATTTCATGGTAGAGAGGGGTTTTCAGAGACACTCGATTTTTGAGTTTTCCCTCTTTTCTCGTTAAAACTATGCACTGGAAAGGTAATGTGAGTTCATTAATGCTGTTTTGTATCATAATCTGCATTTTCACTACATTTCGACTCCTTTTTGAAAATTAATTTGCTCCCATGAACCCATAGCAATAAATTGATTTAACATCTATTTAACACAATGTTTTTGGAAAAATTTATGAGCAATCACTTCATTACATATTAGCGTTGCATTATCATTCGCTCTGGATGGCGTTTGAGTTCATTTCGTGCGAATATTCGATAGTCCATAATTGGTACACTTTTATGTCGAATGCTAGGAACGCTATTGCCATAATTGGTACAGAGACAAGACTTTTTGAAACACATGTTTAATAACCTCAAGTCAATTTACTACTAAAACTGTTTATATCAACTGTTTTGCAAGGCTTCAAACTAGTAATTAACACCAACAAGTCATGCTTACGTTTTAGAAACGCGGTTAAAACTTTATTTTTATCTATCCTGTTGACATATTGCATCCATATTTGGTACACCGACCCTAGTAGAAACCATCCTGTCTTATGATCGATTGGTCGAGAGTTCAAGTCCCATTTTTCGTATGATTTTGTACAACGATTTCACAGATTGTTAAACAGTTTTTCACCGATAGAATTTTCATTTTAGACCGCTGTGTTGCTCTCTAGTTTGTCCTAATGGAAATTTAGAGGTGGTTTTAAGTTATCTTCGCCATTTAATGTTTGCGACGTTATAGTGGACACATTTTTACAAGTCTAATACAGTGTCAATCGCTATTAATATGGACTTTTATGTACCTCGAATATTTTTTCGGAAACGTTCAACATTTTGGGTAGTTACAATATACTGGAAGGTTAAAAATATTCTATTGATGGCATTTTTCTCTAGTATTTTGTATGGGACAGTTTTATTGGATTGTCTTGAATTTAATATGGAAAACAACTCTTAGAGTAGTAGAATTCCAATTTCCTCCAAGAGAATATTTTGAAACTTTCAGGATTACTTATTCTCTTCGAAAAAAAATCTGAGGCACATGCCATTTCGATGAAAATTGAAATTTTTTCATCATGATATTCCCTGTATCACATTTTTAATTCACGATTTATTAGAATTTTTCCGAGAGTGTTGAAATTGTTTTCATCGTTTCAGACACATTAACACTTCAGTCGTCGCGCTGTTGTATTTTGTACAACACTGTTGAAAAAACCTCGTTCTTTATTCACAACAGCAGCGTGGTGGTTCTTACGTTGACAAACCGCGCGACGACTGAAAGGTTAAAAAAGGTTTAAAAGAAGATATATATCTCCCAAAATAAGCTCGCTCCAAGCCAAACATTTTGAAATATTTGACGAAATCAGTTTCATTTAGATGCCTAATTGTCCTAATTAAACCTTGTTCAAAAATTGTTCAATCAAATGAAACAAATATTTTTAAAATAAAATATAATCAAAGTTATTGAAAGATTGACCAACACTTTATAATTTTGGTAGGAATTATACGGTCGATTTAAGCGAATCGAGATTTCAAACGGAATAACGATGAAGACCAGGTGCTTCGCGAAACAATTTTATTTCAAAAACTGCTCCGCGAGTCAAAAAGGCTGAAAACCCCCGATCTAGAAGAACGAATCCAAAGCTCAAAACTAGAAAAAAACATGTTATTTGAAAAATAACAAATAAAATGCCAATCATAATCAATACGTTACACTTATGACCATTTTAGCCAAATCGCAGTTATGTTTCAGCTTTTATGACTAAATAAAAAGGATCTTATTTAACAACCTTTCAGTGTTTGGATTTCGATCCGAACATGCCGAATAATCCATATTCAGAGAGTGTAAAATTTCATGAACCGTAACAGTTCGTGGCACATCGCAATCGGAGAGCTCAATGAATGTTTATTATTATTACTCTCTCGATTGGTTCGTGACGAAAGAGCGTTCAATAGCAGCAACTCTCGCCGACGACAACGGTACTGAGCGATATTTTGCCTAAAACTTGGACTAACTTGCATGTTTTCTGGTAATAAACCCATATTTATAATCTTTTGGTTCATCAAACATCGCTTTGGATTCAAACATAGCACTGAAAATGGAACATATTCGCTTCTGTTTCTTGATCAGAATGAGAGAGTGTCAGCGAATGTTGCAATTGGTTACACACAGTGATCTTTTTTTCTCCTTTACAAGTCATTATCTTCCAGGAACGAATAAATTCATGCGTGTTGTGTGAATGCAGGCGGGTAAAATGGATAAACCTATGGTTCGTGTGTCAATGATCATTGAATTTTCCAAAGTCTGCAACCTTTTCATCCCAACGACTCTTCCAGTCCAAAAATCACATCAGCCTATGAACCTTGTTGAAGTTTCATGTCAATTTGGACTGCCCAGTGAACACAAAATCTTATACGATAGTGTATAAGAGTGCAAATGTGGAGGCGATATACGCCCATGTGCCGCAAGGCAGTATGTAAAAAGTACGAATATCACATCCACTTCTGTTTTCTTATATGCTATCATATATGATCGTGTGTTTACTAGGTAATGGCTGTTCAGTGAATAAACAATCATATATAGTATCGCATATAAGTAAAAAAAAAGTGGAGGCGATATACAGACATTTCATAGTCAGTTTAAAGAATCTCTTGAGAGATTGCTAGATATGTCTTTCGAGGAATTTATGGTGGTTTCGGTAGTCCTGAGCGAAAATCATGGGGAAATCCCTTGCATAATTTGCTGGTTAAAATTCTGAAGAAATTCTAGTAAAAACATGGAATAATTTGTATTGTAACCCCTGGATATAATCAAAAGAGATAAAAAACTTGCAGGAACAATTTCATAAGAAACCCGGACCAAAACCTTAGATCTTAGACATTCATGGTCAGATTGTCTAGGAATCCCTAGTTCAAGGCACAATGTAAGAAGAATTGTTTGGAAGAATTTCTCCTAGAGACATTCTTTCTGGTATAATTGACTGAGTAGTATCTGGAATAATATCTGGTTCAATGCTTAGACGAATTCAAAGCTAACAAAAAACAATAATAGGGTGGCTGATCCAGTGGTAGTGTGTGTTCCAATAATAGTGGTAGTTCGGTTTTAAGCGTGTTATAGGTATTTATATATTTATGTGTATTTTTCTAACATGGCCCTTGTTAAAATAATATGAATGTGTATAAAAAAATCTTGGATATCAGTAAGGAAATAGTAGAAAACAATTGAAACCCTTAACTTTTTTGGTCCTTTGCACCAGCAATAGTGGGGCGTTCCTATAATAGTGAATCTCAATGGTAAATTAATATAAACCATCATTATAGGAACACCAGTTAGCAAATACCACTATTACTGGAACATGTTACAGTAATGAAGGAAATGATTTTTTGAAAGATTCAATGAGTTTATCATTCTAAGATTATTTTTTACGCGAAATGGAATAGAATAGTTTTCGAATGACGTATTCAGATATGAAAAACGACCTTCCGTTATTTTTTGGCGATTTTTTATTCCTCAATCTGTTACTATTGCCTCTATCACTCGTACAGACGCCTTAATGTGTAAAAAAATCTCTGAAGTAATATATGGAAGTGTGCTGATTGGGATTCTTTTCGAATGTTTGAGAATTTCTTGCAGGAACCGCATGGCGAACTCTTTTAGTAGATGTTGGTTGGTGTAAATTCTGAAAAAATAATTAAGAGTATCTCAGAAAAATTTCAGAACACATCTGTAGAATATTTTTTGGCAGTGTATTTCCAGATCGAAATCGTGGAGTAATCCCTTAGGGGATTTCTGCTTGTGTTTCTGGTATTATGAAATTATTCCTTGCGTTTAGCAATAACTTTTTTTAGAAAATGCACTGGAGATGTCAATAAAGAAATTCTTTGTGGAAAAATTACAGCTACCTTCCAGACAACCAAAATGTACGTATAACGAAATCACCTGGAAATAACCTGTGATCTTATACGACTTAACTTATGATAACATATGTTGATTTGACAGCTGCTACGGATTGATTGTACGGGGTTGAGTGTACGGGACGAAACAAAATGTATAAATGAACTCAGAAAAAAGGCGTTTTATGTGAGGAAACTCATCAATCCGACGATTTTATCCTCCGTGTTTTGCGGAGTTGATGTAATTTGTATGAAATAACGAGTTATTACGTTAACTTTTATGTGACTTCTGGTTGTCTAGGTGATCACTGAGGACTTTCATAAAAAAAAATCGTGAAGGATCAGATTGATTCATAAAACAACTCTCTGGAGAATTTTCACAGTAATTTTCTTCAGGAAAGTTTCTCTTCTGGAAGAATTTCTATGGCGATATTCCATAATCTCTATAGAAGACTAGTAATAATTCCTGAGGAAATTCTTAGAGGTATTTCTGGAGAGATAAAAAATGCGGAAAGTTTCTATATTAATGTTGTATGACCTTATTATATATTTTCCTCATGGTACACCACTGGCAGAAGTCTGAAGAGATCTACGACGAATTTCCAACGAATAACTTCCAGTGAAATCTTTGGAAAAAGTAGAATCTTGAAATTTCTGGCTAGACTAGAACTAGACGTTCTATGATATTTTTGAAGTTGGCAATGGATTCAGCATCCCTAAATTTAGAAAATAACGGTATTTTTGTGCTTGAGACCAAAACGTGTTCAACAGTTTAATTAGTACATTATTGACATAAATGACAAAAACATATTTTGTAAGTTAAATATCATTCGTAACAAGGCAAGTGAAAAACAACATTTAACTTTTTTACTGACCATGTCATTCACGATTCCGATGATCAAAATGTTTGATTTAGGTATCATCCATCAAAATTTGAAGTCAAAATGTTTATTCACTTTCCTCAATTCATGCTTTCTACGCTCATAAAACACAAAGGAAGTTTCTTTCAAACAAAAATCTGCCAACGATCGTCTGTCAATTTCTGGCCGTTAATCAACATACAGCATACACTTCAAATGCTACCGCACAAGGCAAGGGTGCCAACCGAGTCGTAACGAAAATTAATGAAAAATGTTTCCAAAAGCTTTGAATATTAATATTTTGACACAGCACCAGCAAACCCTGCCGCCAAATGGATCGCAGTTTCGGGCGAAAAACAGAGGAAAAGCGAAAACTTGCGCGTAAATCACCAATGGAACGACCGACGACGACGAGTGCGTGGACAGGGGGGCTGAGCTGGGCCCGGAGTTGTCTTGATGAAAAGGTTTTCTTTTTGCGGTTTCTCCACCTGAATGTTTGTCTCCGAGTAATTTTTCATCGCGTTTTACGATCCACTTTTCGGGCGGATGGTTCCATTCTTACAAAACCATGATGGTGTCTTCGTCAGGTGCGATGTGGGATCTTTTCCTGAACAAACGGTTTAGCTAATTGAAAAATTAGAGCGGTTCAAATCACAAAAAATATATCTGAAAATCCAATCTTCCATATCTTTTTTACAATTCAAAATTAATTTATTTGTTGCTTTAGCATCTCTCTTCATTAGTCGGTGTTTCAAACTAGCATCAACAATGATTATGATAGTTCTACTGATATTGAAAGTATTATTTTAATTTCTACAATTATTTTTTATGTAAACCTTTGCATACCCATTTAAACGGCTGAAATTTTGACAGAACTATAGATTCATGGAAGCTGGAACTTTTAAACTTTTTTCTCAATTTGAACCGCCCCAATGAAACATGTTGTTTTTGACGCTTGATAATGATTATCCATAAGTTGCACTAAGATGACCGTTAGCTACGGTTGCGGATGAAGAAAGGTGTTCACCCATAGAGTCCCATCCCGAATGAGTGAACATTTTTTCGGCTACTTTAAATGGAAATTTTCACCTTCTCTAAAAACAATTGTGAACATACAAACGAAAACTTCGCACCACCAGACGGTCGATGTTCGTTCGAGTGAGGGCGCTCAAATCGCGAGCACAGGTGCATGCCAAAGCTCCGTAACAGTGAAGGGTAAAACCCTGCTTTTGCTTTATGGGGGTTTTAATGATTATACAAACACCCACTTTTCGAGACAAGGAATTCCATTTCATCGTGGCTTGCTTATTATTAGCGTGAGATTTATTGAATGAAGTGGTGCCTCGATGTCTACAGATAGGTGTGATCACTGAGATTTTGAGTTTCTATCGCTAGAAAACATTATTGTCAAAATGTCGGAGATGGGATTCGATCCCAGGTCTACGGTATAAGTGGCGTGTGTTCTAACCACTACACTAGGTCCGCCGTGAGTTCAACTATGAACCATAAGAAATTTGATTAGACCTCATGGTAAGCTCGAATTAACGCTGTACAGACGTCATTTTAGTTAAATTTCAAAAGATCAATTATATTGTATTAAAATACTTTTTCAAGCAAAACCAAACAATAGGCCAATTGAAATTCAGCGCAATATGTTCAGTCCAGTGACGAAGCAATCGAATGACGCCCTAACTTAACCAGTTCGTGATTACTGTGACTGACGGTTTGTGCGGACAGCGTTTGCGAAAACGTCCAAAGCACAGTGCTTTTAATTGCGAGCAGACACTGGATTTTCCATAACCAATTTGAATTAGGTTTTTTTTACCAACAACCGCCGTGCGAACACAAATAACTGTGATTGCTGCGCTGAAAGCTTGATTATTTGATGCGAAAATGATGACATTCACCGTAAGATTGGACAGATTTTACGCGGAGCGTTCGGTCTTCTGCACTGTAGTTGGGGTTATTTGGGAGTGGTGATTTGCTCGACATGGAATGATGCAATTTATGGATAATTGCGATGACAGTTTAAAATTCTTCCAAAACAAAACCAACCTACCACTCTAAAGTTAGATGACCGTGGATGAACAATAAATTGAACTCTTAAAAAAAAACGCGTATGTGTCTGGCAAGAATTGCATTCAATTTTGCTTTGATCATTCAATCATAACTTCAATTGCTCACAAAATAGGGTTTAAATACTTTTTGATGAAATGAACTCACGAGCTGTCTTTGTCTCTGCAAGCAACCATGTTCTTCGCTAGATATCTAGATATTCAATTCACCAACACACTTTTGGTATGAATAAAAAGCCTTTCGAACATGCAGTACGTACTGCTTTCGAACATGAGCTTTTACTACATACGAGTAGCAGTGACTGATTTGTGTGACAGTGTGTATGATTTCATGACGATGGTACATCAAAAAATTTTCTGGGTGGGTTGCGGTCTTCGCCAGCGCCAGTGTTTGACGATTTTTTTAAATTTTAGCTTAAAATCTATGAAGAGATCTTGAGATTACAGCTATCAAAGTAAGAACCACATATTTCCTAGCACCAGTACTGAGATTCTGGTGAAATTGCAGTACAATTTTGAAGCTCCCCGTGTGTTTTCTTAACAGCATGTTGAATTCCGGAAATTCTAAGTGTTTCTGTGATATTCTCGTTATTTTGGTGGGGTTCCTGATAGTATCCTTGTAATTTCTAGCATGTATAATGTAGAGATTTTTATGGGAATTGTAGTGACTGCGATGATAGTCGTTAGAATTCAATAAGGATCTCTCCCAAAACACCAGAATTCCCTTTGAAATTATTAAGATTCTTATCGATTTCACAAAAGATCCCATTGTAATCTAGAAAATATTTACCGACATTCAAAAGGTTTATATTAAAGCTTCGCTTTGAAATTCTAACGGAACTGGAGATCAACGGTTTTTACAATTATTCCAAAGATTAATTTTCAGAATTCCAAATAAGGTACCGTGGGGTAAGTGGATACAGAAAAATCATTAGTTAACTTTATTGTTATGTACAGCTAACGTGAATAATGTAATTCAAACTTTTTTCTGTGGATAACAAATGAGGGACTATTATACTTCAAATCGTCATTTATTTCTATTTTTCTAATTGTTATGTAATGAGTATAAGAGACTTAAAAATTTGCGCCAAATGATCCACTTGCCCCACCATGGTGGGGTAAGTGGATCACCAATTAAAAAAATCTGTTCTCCAAACAAATGTGGTGTGATTATGTATAATTAAAATGATGTTACTCTCGTTCTTGTTATTAGTGCTAGAAATGTTTAAAAAAATTCAAAATATAGTAAAAAGTATGTATATATTAGTTCATACTAAATCTAACAAAAAAAACATTGACTCTAGAAAAAATTGGAGGAAATTCATCCATTTATACGCATCAGTTATACAGAAGTATTGTTGGATTATTCCTAACGATATTTTCGAAAAACACTCTTAGTTTAAAAATATTAGTTACTTTTACTTTGGAATAACAAACTGAAATCCTTCTTTTTTATTTATGAACACATGTGTATCATCTGTCTAGAACAATTTATATGGTCAAATAAGGTCGATTGGAAAATAAGTATATTTTGCTCTTTTACAACTCAACTTAGATAAAACACGAAAAGTTTCATGTAAATTTTGAAATTATTATTCTTTTATATTTTTTTTCTGCCAGAAAGGTTAAAAAAAACTTTTTGGTGGATTAATTCAAATTTTCTATGGTCAATATGACAAATTCAAGCCGGGAAGAAAGAAAATAAAGATAAACAACATTTGCGGATATTAAAGCTTAATAAAATTCATGTAAGCAGTCTGCCAATAAATGATAATAATTCTTGATCCACTAACCCCATCCCATTAAAAAGTAGGGGTAAGTGTACCATGTCCAATATATTTGTATTTATTTATAAAAATCACATATTTTTCATTGTGATTCATTCAATAAGAACTGAAATGCTCACCATGTGTCGAAAAAATAATAGAATTCGATTTAAGACAGAGATACAATGGATTTTTGATTGATGGAAAACGATTTTCAAATTAATTACTTTTTGCAGCTAACAAGTTTGCTTGTGTTAGTGTACGTGTAGTACCAGTTTTGCAATAGTATCAGTGTGGGCATAAGAATATAACCTAAAACGAAGCAATGGTGCGAAAGCATTCAACATATTCAAGTATTTATGCTTTATATTGACAAATGATCCACTTACCCCACTGATACACTTCCCCCACTGTACCTTATGTACCGTAAAATGGGGTGTTAAGGACTCGTGGGGTTTTAAGGGATTGAACTTCTCCATCAAGTTTGACAAGTCACAAAAACGTCGAAAGTCGATATATCAGTCATTTGAAATGCTTGATTTGTGCGGAGGATTGTGAACTGCAGTATGTGCTAGGGAATGTCTAAAAAAATAAAGTATTGTGGAGTCTAGATATTGAAAACGATTCAAAAAATTTTGGTTCAAATTTTATAGGCTAAATACATTAATCTACAAAACTATGTAACAATATTAAGATAAATATGTGAGTAACTTAGAAGATAAGTATATTTAATTGAAATCACAATGTAGGCAACAAATTTTGAAAATTTTATCTAGATTTCGAGTTTTAATATTTTTAATGGAAAAAGTCTGCTTTTGAAAATACGTGGGGTGTTAAGGAATTATTTTTTCTACTTTTTCCAAGTTACTAAACTCATTCGATTTATGCTGTAATATATTTCAATATACTTTTGCCTTACTCCGTGAGGTAGAACTGCATTGTAAAAGTTAGGGACCCTGTTTTGTTTGTTACTGAATATCCCAAAAATGTCTAATCTCAAAAATTGGTTAAACTGGTTGGAAAATCTTGTTAACTACGTATTAAAGTAAATATAGGATTTTTCTAGATATTATTTCCAAAACTTGTTCGAACTTACTGGTAAAATTTTTGATAAGTTAAAAGGATTCTTTTACTTGGAAATGCAAAATGGTTTTGCAGCCGTTGTTTCTTTCAGTGGTAATCCTATGAAGTGGTAAACAAAAATAATATTTTGTCATTTCTCAGAGTCTATAAATGAAAAGTTGCGCGAAGAGTTAAAACAAATCTATCGAGCTTTCAAACCGTCCAGCTATCAAACAGATCAGCAAAACAAATTAAGGCTTTTTTCAAAGACGAAGGAGAACAATCAATCAAAGAAGCCTCTTCGCGTAACTCTCTGTACATAAACTCTGTCATTTCTGAGCTCTTTTGAGCACTTAACGTGTTATATAGTGAGCGTTTGATTTCCGCTCCATACTGGAACACTTTTCCTCTTCGGTATTTTTCGACCATGCCACTGGGTGTTGCATGCAGATACTTTGTTTAGTGTGTTATATTTTCAGGACAAATTGACCATTTCCCCTATTAAAAATAAAAGCTTGTTGAAATTATCCTTATACTATAGATTATTTAAGAAGTTGCTCTGCATAGCTTACAGGATTCGTAAACTGCAAATATTTAGGTTATGATCCTGTTGCATATAAGTATAAAAATCATTTCAAGACAATTTTATGATGTTTTGATAGTTCCCAAATAGGATTAATAACTGTGAAAAATTTAGCAGTTAAAATGAAACGGTTTGCGTTTGCAGGAGTTCCAAGTTCAATAATATTGATGTATTATCTGATTAAGGTTGAACATAACTTATGAAATTGAATAAAAGCACCAAAGTTATTGACCAAAAAGATTATGTTTTGCTGTTTGAAAAGTATGGTTTAATTTACGAAACTTAAATTCCTTAACACCCCATTTTTCATTTCCGTCAAAAATCACACATTTTCATTATTATCTCAGATATCTCTCATGGGATCTTTATAATTGTATTTGGCTTTTGATATACACGACGAGAGAATGGTAGGACAATACTTTGTTCAATTATTGACATACTAGAAGTTGCTTGAAATTCTAGTTGAAATTTTTTTTCCACCCCTAACACCCCATTTTACGGTACACAATAATTCGCAAGAATACCACCTAGATCTCAAGGATTCTTATAGAAATACCGTCTCAATGATACCCACAGAATTGAAAAAAAAAAAAAAATAACCGGAATCCCATTCCCACATAAATTCTAGAGTTTTTAGCAGATTCCTAATACCTATGTTTGCAATATTCCTATTTTTTAATAATATCAGAATTATCATTAAAATCCGACATGCCTATCGGAATCCCAAAGTCCCTACTGGAATTCCAAACGAAATCTGAGAACCTGAGATATCAGAATTCACACGTAAAATTCAGAATTGCTTTATAAATATCTGAGTTACAACCGACATCTCAAAATTCTAAGAAAATAACAAAATAACATAATTATCGTAATACCAGAATTCACACGGATATTAAAAATGTCTACGGCTGGTAATCTTACCGGAATCTCAGAATTGGCGGGGCGAATGTTTCCGTAACCTCAGAACTCCTAAGCAAAACTCAAAATATCAAAACTCATATAGTTTTCTCATGATTTTTACTCAAAACTATATTTTTCCATTCAATTCCGCAACCTCAAAGCATGTATAGCAACCAGGCATTGCAGAATTCGCTCTCATTTGAGAATGAAGCACGATCAAAGCAAGCAAAGAAAAACATCCCATCTGTTGCGATCTACGATCGTCATTGTATCGCAAGGTGTAACAAGTCTGATAAATGGAAGCAGCGAGCGAGAGCCCCAAAGAGAGAGCGATGATAAAATCCATTTTTCTCGCTTGTTTACCGTTGGGGATAGGTATTTTTCTTTACTGGCACGATAAGCAATCCATGAACTTCCAATAGCAATAGTGCCCCCCAGGTTTGGAGCATGTTTAGAGGGGTTTTATCATGCACTACTATCCCCCCAATCTGATCAAAGTTGTAGCAGTATACGATAAACAGTCTCTCATAATGTGCAGCATGTTATGATAGTTACAGAGAACGATACGTGAGAGATTCTCTCAATTTTCTCAGGATTCAATCCCTGATAGCAACCTCTGAAGCTGATTCCCAGTAGCTTTGTAGTAAATGGGGATTTTTGACGTTGGATAACGTCCTTCGGCAACATATGGGGGTACAATTTCAAAAAACAAAAAATTGAGCATGTAACGAAAAATGGTCAGGTTTTGACCGCTAATTACTCAGCCATTTGTCGATAGATTTTCAATATTTATACATCAATCGATCGGAAATTTATCTACGCGTCGATTCAAATGGATGACACTATTTATTATTGGCAACAAACTATTGAAAAATCGTAAAATGTTGACCCCTTTCTTATCTAACCAATCACGTTCAAGCACATTTTTGGGTTCCGCTTCCCACTATAAAAGCGCACCGGTCCTGCTTCTTCCCTCAGTCTTCTTTTTGCGGTCGGACTATGAACACGGTCGGGCGAGTCATTTTCGCTTTGCGTTTGCTCCCGCCGTCACAGTTCAATTTGTGTCTTCGGAAGAAGAAGACGCAAGGTTGTTTTGCGGCGGAGATGACGATGGCTTGAGCGAATAACGTCCAAGCCGTCGTCATCGCCGCCGCAAATTTATCCGCGCTTGCAGATTTCGACTTTGAATTCAGCATCGGTGTTCAAGAAGCAAGCCCGCTAGGAACGAAATACCACAGGCCCTCTGAGTTGCTGATCAGAGGAGCTGCTTCTAATCGAGCGTCGGACTTGTGAAATCGCTCAAGATTTTAAGAGTGAGCATCGTTTGCAGATTTCGACTTATGCCCGGTAAACAACAACCCGTTGCTCTTGTGCGCCATCCACGTCACATCATTTAGATGGTTCGTCGTATAAGCAAATCGACGCTTTTTAGGGCCATCAAAGGTGTTGAAAAGAGATGAAAGAATAATATTTTCGACCTTATTACATCTTTCTTCATTTCTCAATCAATCTCACAGTTTCATACAAAATTTAATTTGTCATGAATAATTGATGGCACGACAATTTGATACTGTATTCGCGGACGCTGCTGCAGTGCCGTCATAACATTTCACAACGATTGTAAAATAGAGTGGCATTTTCAACAGCTTCTTAGACTTGTCATATTTTATGAGAACATATGTAACAAAATTGCGACATATTTAGAATGCTTCTGAAAAGAAATTTTTATTGAACAATTATCATCATTTTGGCACCCATGGATCAGAAATTTTCATTCATACAAAAGAAAACTATTCATTATCAATAGCTAACCATTGCATATTGGAAATCTTTCTACGAATCGACTCCAATAATTAAAACTATTGATTTTCATGAAAAAACTATTGAAAAATCGATAAATATCAAGGCATGTCTTATTTTCCATAGAAAAGCACATTTTTCTTGTGTATTCCTAGCACAGACATCATTGCTCGATATCTTAGCCACTTTCGTCATGCAAAGGGAAACGCCCCTTTCGGTTTTCTTCTTACTCCTCTTTATTCTATCGTGTTCAGTTGAAGCCAACCAAAATTCAATGATCCCCGCACACATCAGTCAATCATTGACCAGCAATTGGAGAAGAACTCCTATCGGAATAAATTTTACACATTCGTCGCTGCCGCTGCTTCTGCTCTTTTTTATTCCCAACCCAAGCTAAATGCTGCAGGTTCCGTGAAATCGCTCATCATGGCCATGGGCATCCAGCTGCACCAACAAATTCGTGGAGAACTCGTCTAGAAACCTTGAAAATTGCCGTCGGAGGAGTGAGCAAACCAACGAAAACAACGAAGTACAAAATTACCGACTGCATTTCGATTTAATCGTCTTCGGTAATCTTTTGGTGTATTTCTGTCTAACAATGGATTGACAACCCAGTTTGATCGACGGTGACCAACCGTCCTTTTCAGGACGACCATTTCATTTTGAAAGAGTTGTGAGAATTTTCCACCGTGAAGAGCGACATTACTGGTGATTGGATGTGATTGATTCAGATTTTGGTCAGTAATTTGCATGCAATCATTTATCACGGCTAAATAATGCTTCTCGAGAATCACAGTGTCAAGAAATAAAATTCCCATTGTGCGCGCGCGGTCAGGTAAATCGCAAACGGCACTTGAATTAAGAATCCATCACGGTTTGCCTCGCAATTAGTGATGATTGAATGATGCCGTTGTCGTCGTCGCATGCTAGAGCGATCAGTATCAACTTGGCGAACAAAGAGCCAAAACTTATCAGCAACAGCTTTGTTGACGTTTTGATTTGGTAAGAAATTGTCGAATCGAAATACACACACAGAGAAGACTGCAAAAATGCTACCGCCGCCCGACCCTAGTGACGAGAACCTAGATACAACTTTGTTTGCCATTTATCTCCGTTGAAAGCTTATCATTCGAAATTACAATTGATAACTAAATATTATTTATTCAATTGTGGCCCTGTAAAGGGTTGTTGTTTGAAATTGTGCTTCAATGCAATTTAAGCGCCTTCGCCACGGATACGACGAGCCAGCTGGATGTACTTCGGCATGATGGTGACACGCTTGGCGTGGATCGCGTACAGGTTGGTATCCTCAAACAAACCGACCAGTTAGGCCACGCTCGCTTCCTACAGGGCCATGACGGTCGCGCTCTGGAATCGCAGATCGGTCTTAAGGTGACACGGGAGACCGTGTTATTTTCCCTATCTTTTGTCTCACTCTAACAATTATCATCATAACTTTGCAGAAGCAAATCTCTAGTTTAGGTGAACCGATTAAACTGAAAATTTAATGGGTTGTGCACTACATATATATAATGCTAGTGATACATTTTTCGCATCGATATATTGAGTGTCACTTGAGATAATTTTTTCAAATGGAGAGGGTGATTAAAACACCGTCCCGTGACCTTAATCTAGAAGTCCTGATCGATTTCACCGCCAGCAACAACGATTGCTGTGGCGCACAAGATTCGAAAACTCTGCACCTGTTATGATGTGGAGCTTGGCTTGTCAGATGATTATGGTAATATTTGCGCTGCCGAGATCACTATAATGAATTGTCGGCCACTACTGGTTTGCCTCTACATTTCTCCGGATACCACAATGAAGCAGAAGAAGTTCTTTATGGCGCGGAACTTCTTCGAGTATCAAAAGGAGACCATGCCAATCATCGTGACAGGTAACTTCAACATCGATTTGAGCAAAGAGGAGTACACAGAGTTAGAGGACTTCATGGACAAGAGCCTCAACCTCAAACTGGCTTCGGAATCCACTAAAGCAACCAATCTTAGAGGATCATGAATGGACCTAACGTTCAACCGGTATATTTGTTAGGAGAGCAAAAGTTACCGCTCATGCTTCATCTTCCATCGACCGGTTCTATCGGTGTTGAAGTGTTAACCGAACCAACCAAACAATAACACTCAATGTCCTTAATAGATCAGAATTGACATGCAACAAATAGTTTGAAAATTGATTAGATTTTTTGTCAGTACCTAGAAATCTTTCATAAGTTCGTGACGGTCCTAAATCAGGAAATAGAAGAAGCTAACGTTATCCAACGTCAACTTGGCGGTCGTATCTCGGAAACAACCTCTTACTTTTTTTATTACCGTACGGGTCATGATGAGTCTTGAGTCATGATTTTTAAACGAAAAGGCATGTATGGCAAATCTGTGCATTTTTCACAAAATTGACCATAGATCAGGAACTAAAGAAAAGTACATCCTAAAAGTTACCAGAATTGAAGTTTATAAAGTTTCTTTCTTGAAAATATTTTATTAAAAAATTTCCGCGTGTTCGGGCATAGATTTTCCAGCTTTTCTTTATGAATTTCCCTAACGGTGGAAAATTTTGTGGAAAACTTTTTCCAGTTCATATTTTTTTTTGATTTCTGAGAAAATTTGCTTAAATTTTCATATAAAAACTTTGTTTCTACAATGTTTCGTTCTTGAGTTATGATTTTTCAAAGAAATGTCTTATATGGCACATCTGGACATTTTTCACAAAATTGACCATAACTCAAAAACGAAAAAAAGTGCATTCCAAAAATTTCAGTGATTAAAGCTTATAAAATTACCTTCTCGAAAATATTTTTTTGAAAATTTCCCACGAGTTCGGGCATAGTTTTTCCGGCTTTTCTTTACGAATTTTCCCAACGGTGAAAAATTTTGTGGAAAACTTTTTCCAGTTCATTTTTTTTTTTGGATTTTTGAGAAAATTTGCTTAAATTTTCATATAAAAACTTTGTTTCTACGATGCTTCGTTCTTGAGTTATGATTTTTCAAAGTAAGTAGTGTCAAGGGAAAACACAAAATTTCCACCTGAGTTTTCCGGAAAAATAGGCGACCCTGAATTTTTCTCAATTTTTTTTTATTCACATATCCATGAGCCCTGCCTGTGGAAAAAGTTTCATGAAAATCTGAGTTCCTTCGGGCCAATTTGTACGATAATAAAAAAAAATCCCCAAATGCTACCATCATTCAAGGCAACGCGTTGTTTGTAGTATGTTCGAAAGGTGTAGAAAGGAAAATGACACAAACATGTTCCACTCGTGTTCCTCATGTAGCGTTTCCTACCGAGAATGTAGTAAACTCAACTTTACTACATTTTATACATACCTCGCAATGAATCAGGACGAATTTTGAAGGATTTCATAAACTACTGCCTTCGGCGAATTCATCAAACAAATGTTTAAGTAATCTCTGTTGAAACGGCTTGTAGAATTACAAATAAGAAAAAAAAAACAAGAGCAAACTGTACCTATTTAACAAAAAAAAACTTGTCTTCTTAATCCAGGTAGATAGTCATCCATGAATGCACACAAAACCTCTCTACAAGTTCACTCAAAATAACGATAACTTTCACAATAACTTCGCTCATCACTGTATCATTGTGCAAAAAACGATCATAAACCTCAAATTTTAAAGTATACCTTTAGGCTAACCCATGAATTCACCCCAGACGCTTCATTTATTAAATTTTAAGCGTTTCCATTCACTTACGTTTGTGAAAATTCACGGAAAGACAAAAACATCGAACACAAAAATGACTGGAGGTGTATTTCGAAACTCACCTTTCAGTGGCGTCTTCACCACGGTGTTGCCTGAGACCGGCGTGGAAAGCGTTCGCTTTGCGATGAAGTTGCGCTTCGGTGGCGGTGGCGATCCCTTCAGCTGCTCCGGAACGATCGACGGTATGGTGGCGTTTGCCACATTGCCGGGCGTCGATATTCGTTTCTCTGCAAGGAAAAAAAGAAATGCAATGGTGAAGAAGTGAGATTCGTTGAGGTAAGGTGAATTTGAAAAGTAATTTGAATGCATACATTCAGGCGGAAACATATTTCTTTTGGTAATCCTCCAATATCCAAATATTAATTTTCGATCAAATAAATACCTTTTTTTTGCTATCTAAATACAATCGAACACGTTTTGGACACTGATTTATTTTTATTCCATCTTTTTCAATAAAGTTTTTAAATTTTCTGACATTTGAAGAACTGCACCTGTTTTTGAAGGTGACATAATAAAGTCATTTTTTGGAGTGAATCTAATATCATCAGTTTTTTTTATATGATAGGTTGAATGTAAAATCTATAAAATATACAATAATCGCATAACTCATGATCTCACCCTAAAAGCCATTGATAACCTAGTGTGTAGCAGTAGAGTGATGCAAATTTTGAAAACTTGGCTCCCCTATGCTTAAAAGATTTGTATTATGGTAAATAGCATCTTCCCAAAGTTTGAAGTGATTGGGAAGAAATTTGACTGTGCACACGCCATTTGAAGTTTATATAGAGATTACTCTGGAAAACGCCAACTTTTTGTGTTCAGCCCTCTATCTCGTCGTCATAATATTTTATGGAAAAGTGAATAAACTCTACTCATGTGAAATCTACAGCTACAACTTTGCCGAAAACCACATTTCGATTGCACTTCAGGATAAATTGCTATCCATAATCATAAAGTGGGCTTGCATTTTACATGCTCAACCAACTGCTCGGCAGGCAACAGTGGTGCTCCTGGCGGGTAGAATAGATCAAAGTAATCCAGGCTACTATGTTCTACACCAAAAAAGCAGTGTTGCTCTGAAAGAAATTGAATGATCATCTCAGCATGATTTAGACTTTGTTATTTATGATAACAAATTATCCTTAGTCCAATCAAAATGTGGTCTTCGGCAAAGTTGTAGCTGGGAAGAATTCACATGAGAAGAGTATATTCACTTTTCCATAGATTATTATTACGAGCAGTTAGAGGACTGAACACAAAAGGTTTGCCTTTTCAATAGTAATTTACATATAAACTTCAAATGGCGTGTGCACAACCAAATTTCTTCCAAATCACTTCAAATTTTGGGAGAATGATTTTTGACGTAGAAGTACGTCTTTCTTCTCTATACAGGAGTGAAATTGGAATTTCAAAACCAAGAGCGTTACGCTGGCATGAAATATTTTAAACGTTCATAACTTTTCGCTGGCTTAACGAAATTTCTTGATTAGCACCTCAATCGAAAGATAAGACATCAAAGCTTCATGTCGTTTACTTACTGAATCCCACATACCTGTCTAAATAGTTTAATAACTGTTTTAAAATAGAACGTTGATTTCAAGCAAATCTATAAATAGGGGTGGCTAGAGAAAATTTGACGTCATTTGCTTTTCACTCTCCGATTGGCTCGCATCACAGCAGGCGACAGATCGGCTTGCTCTGACCGGGCGTGCTTCTCAGGCACAGACATCGACAGCGATGGACCTCCCGTTTGTCGTGGTTCGCTCAAATTAAACTGTCGAGCGAGCGAGAGAAGATGCCGTCTGAAGCTAAAGCCATCACCGCTGCCGCTGCCTAGAAGAAGAAGAGAAAGCAGTCCACAGGTGAACTTGCGGTCGAACTGTGAACATGGTCGGGCGAGTCATTCTCGCTTTGTGGCTCACCGCTTGTTTGCGTTCACCCAGCCATCGTCATCGCCGCCGCAAATTTCATCGGCCGAGGAGTTGTTGACCCGCGCTTCAAAATTTCGACTCGTGATGAAATCATCATTGGTGGTCAAAAAGCAATCCCGTTAGGAGCAAATACCAGAAGCCCCCTGAGTTTTGCTGGTCCGAGCAGTGTTATTTATCCGTAACAACATCGAAGCTAACAAAGCCATCGGTTCTTTTCAGAGCCATCAAATTTGTGGAAAAGAGTTAAAAGAGAAATATTTCCGACTTTATTTATAACTTCTAATATTCCTAAATCAATTTCACGGCTTCATACAAAATTTCATTTGTCATGAATAATTTATGACTCAACCATTTTAGATTGTACTCGCGGGGGTCGGGGTGAGTGCTCAACATTTCACAACGATTGAAAAAAAGAGTGGCTTTTCCAACAACGCCTTTTATGTTCCATATTTTATGGGAACACTTTGATTAGGAAAATTATCCCGTGTAACAAAATTGCGACGTATTTAGAACGCTTTTGATAAGACATTCTTATTGAACAATTGTAATAATTTTGGCACCCATGGATCCGAAATTTACCGTCATAATAAAGAATACTTTTGATTATCAATAGCTCGTATTGAATATTTAGGGAATGCCAATCATTCCAAAAAATCATGTTCGACCAATTTCTCACGTATTAGTATTCTCCACAATTTTCAAGTAATTCCAAGCCCAACACATTATTAGCATATACCCATTTCCCAGATTGGTCGATCAGAAAGCGAAGAGCACAAAAGGGAGGAGCATCATCTGCTATTCCAAGGTTATGAAACATGCTGCCTTCGTTGGATTCAGTTTCATTCCATTTCCGCTTTCGAGCTGGTAAGAGCTCTTGCTTAGCGAGAAGTACCTCGCTGCTAGAAGCCTGCTGAGCTGTTAATCCAGAATCTGGTTTGTGAAATCGCTCAAGATTTCAAAATTGAGCTACGTTTCCAGATTTCAACTAAATCCCTGTGATCCGCTACCCTTTTGCTGTTGTGCACCCATGAAATATTTAGCTGGTTTGTCGAATAAACTGAGAACTTATTCACATCTTCTTCTTCTTCTTGGCATTAACGTCCTCACTGGGACAGAGCCTGCTTCTCAGCTTAGTGTTCTTATGACACTTCCACAGTTATTAACTGAGAGCTTTCTTTGCCAAAGTTTCCATTTTTGCATTCGTATATCGTGTGGCAGGTACGATTATACTCTATGCCCAGGGAAGTCAAGAAAATTTCCATAACGAAAAGATCCTGAACCGACCGGGAATCGAACCCAGACACCTTCAGCATGGCTTTGCTTTGTAGCCGCGGACTCTAACCACTCTTCTAAGGATTTGAAACTTTTTCAATTTTCCATACAAAATGACCAACTTTGGTAAGTTAGATCTCAGTTATTTATGGAAATATATTCGAATGAAACTTTCACAGAACATCAGATGTAACTTGAGTTTTAACATATATTTTTGAATAATTTTTCCAATCACACTAAACTGTAATTTTCGACGAAAAATTCAAAACTTTTTATCTTAAAATCTGATAGCCTTACACAAAAACTGTCTTCAGCAAACTTATTCATCTCGTCAAAATCTACAACTTTGCTGGAGATACCATGAAGCTATTCCTTCAATATGTTTAGTTATGTCAATTATAAAAAATCGTCAAAAAATTCACTTTAGTCAAACCGTTACTGCTTTTCAACGTGTGATTGGAAAAATCACTCAATAATATATGTTAAAATTTAAGTTATGTCTGATATTTTGTGAAAATTTCATTCAAATCGGTCCATAAATAACTGAGATATAGTTTATCAAAGTTGGTCATTTTGCATGAAAAATCAAAAGAGTTGCAGTTTTTTTTTTCTCAGCGAAGAATCACACCATCAACGAAAATAGCGCGAAAGCAATAACCAATCGCGTGCGAGTAACGAACGGAGTGACGAAACAACCAAGCGAGAACCCCACCACTCGCCATCGGTGAACGGAGCTCGAGCAAATAAAACCACTGGTTGTTCTGCTCCCAGCTCATTCACAAATCGAACGGCATAACGAACGGATCAAGCAGCGGAGCAGCAAAGAAGAGCGCGTGAAAGCCACAGCAGTGTGCGAGTAGCGAACGGAACCAGAGAGCAACGAAGCGAAAGCAACAACTGAAAATCATTCAGTGGACGGATTAGTAGTCAGCGCCAACCGGCGACCTGTTGGAAAGTATCGCCAGCAAAATATACACCATCTGCCTCTCTTTACCATTCATATTCTTGTACTTGATGAATTCAATGAAATGGTTTGGTTTGGCGATGGAGCAAAGAGTTATTTAGGATGATTTTACTTGACAAAGAGTTGTTGATAAATATTCTAATCAATAAGAGTTGTTTTGAAAAAGTTCACTTTTAGCAGAATTTTCCTCGGAAAATTTCTGCTTTACCAAAGAGTTGTTAATGAAATTCCTGCAGCAAAGGGTCGAGTTTCTCCCCACGAATATTTCCAGCCAGGACCAGTCATGGCCCCCGCTTCCAAAATTCTCGAGTACGGAAATTGGAAAATGTATTAAAATTGCGACAGATTTTAAATACTGTTCAATAAACTGTTTCTTGACCAATTGTAATGCGCAACTATTGATCTGTATTGATTTTTCTACATGTTGTATATTGCGTTAATCTCACGGTGTACTAAAATTAAGAAGGTGATATATTCCGAAAACTGACAGCTACTTGCGACGTCATTCCTATCCACCTCGAACAAATTTTCGAAAAAAAATGATCTAGTGGTCCGGAAGGTGTATGGTACGATAGGAGTGACGTCACATGTTTACAATGAAACTTGATATTTACATCTGTAAAAAGACTGCCTTGTTAATTTTTATGCCGTGGTTAATCTGAGAAATAGGCTATATGAAATTGATGTCTTGGCAAGGGATGTACAAGATGAGCATTATGCTGTTATTGCATCCCGACGGCACTGCAGCAGCGTTCTCGGACCATCCTCAAATTGTCGTATTGTCGATTATTCGAGATATTCAGATATTGTATGATGCTACGAGATGAATTAAGAGATTATAGCAAGTATGTGGTAAGCACATTAAGAAATATTACTAGCTTTACTGTGTTTATCACGAGAAGTTCTTACTAGCTCAAAAGTTTAAATGAAATGAACCGAATCCTGTTGTTGTTACAGAGGGATTTTAATCCAAAAGTCATTCGTCCCTTAAATGAACCGAATCTGTCGAAGATAGTATGTTTTACATCATTTGAATTGCAGACGATGCTCCTCCCTTTCGTATTCTTCGCCTTCTTCTGATTGAACAATCTAGTATAAGGTACATGAAATTGATGTCTTGGTTAGGGATTTACATATCTTGGAAAATTCACATGCGCGTTCGTATGGACAGTAAAAATATCAACATTATTTTAACAGCTTACAATAAATTAATATCACGCATGTTTTGGTTTCGGGCAAATTTTAAATATTTCTGATCAATGTTCAATGTGTTCTGATTTATACTATGACATTTGCAATAGACTAACCTGTAGAAAAATTTCAGATCAATAGTTACAATTGGTCATTACAATTGGTCAGGAAACAGTTTATTGAACAGTATTTAAAATCTGTCGCAATTTTAATACATTTTCCAATTTCCATACTCGAAAATTAAGGAAGTGTTCCCCCATTATATGATAAATCAACGATGCTGTTAGAAATACCATACAATGCTGAGTAGTATGATGTTATTACGGTCCGACGGTGCTGCAGCGGTAAATTCTCAAATTCATGTAATTATGTGGGGTAAATTATGTGAACCAAATTATAGTATACCGCGATATTTAAATCATTATAGATAAATCAGTAAATATCATCCAATAAACCCTTTTATGAACGTATGTTGGCCCTGAAGAGGGCCGATTGAGCTTGGATGCTGTGACCACGAGTTTACCACGAGTTGAAATTTAGAAGCACGGATCGGTCAACCTACAAATCTTGAGCAGTTTCACAAACCAGATGCTGGATTGGCAGCTTGAAGATTAACAGCTCAGCAGGCTTCTAGCAGCGAGGTTCTTCTCGCTAAGCAAATTCGGAGGAGCTCTTACCAGCTCGAAAGCGGAATTGGAATGAAACTGAATCCGACGAAGGAAGCATGTTTTATAACCTCAGAATAGCAGATGATGCTCCTCCCTTTTGTGCTCTTCGCTTTCTGATCGACCAATCTGGGAAATGGATATGTGCCAATAATGTGTTGGGCTTGGAATTACTTGAAAATTGCGGAGAATGCTAATGCGTGAGAAATTGGTCGAACATGAATTGCTGGAAGGGTTGACATTAACTAAATATTCAATACGAGCTATTGATAATCAATAGTTTTCTTTATTATGAAGGTAAATTTCTGATCCATGGGTGCCAAAATTATTCCAATTGTTCAATGAAAATGTCTTTTCAAAAGCATTCTAAATATGTCGCAATTTTGTTACATGTGATAATTTTCCTAATCAAAGTGTTCCCTTAAAATATGGAACATCAAAGACGCTGTTGGAAATGCCACTCTATTTTACAATTGTTGTGGAATGTTGAGCACTCACCCCGACGGCACTGCAGCAGCGTCCGCGATTACAGTCTCAAAATGTTTAGTCATAAATTATTCATGACAAATGAAATTTTGTATGAAGCTGGGAAATTGATTTAGGAATATTAGAAGTCATATATAAAGTCGGAAATATTTCTCTTTTAACTCTTTTCCACTAATTAAAGGCCCTGAAAAGGGCCGATGGCTTTGTTAGCTTTGATGCTCTTACAGATAAATAATACTGCGGGATGTTATCAGTTGATTGCCATGGTCAAACGGGGAATCCTCAACTCAAATGTATAAATTTGAGCAAGTTATTTGCTTATACGACGAACCGAAAGTTTCGTGGCGTGGATGGCGCACAACAGTAACAGGTAGTGGATCACCGGGTTTAGGTCGAAATCTGATGATGGCGGCGATGACGATGGCTGGGTGAACGTAAACAAGCGGTGAAGCACAAAGCGAGAATGACTTGCCCGACCGTGTCAACAGTTCGACCGCAAATTTTCCTGTGGACTGCTTCCCCTTCCTCTTCTTTTTCTTCTTGGCGGCGGCAGCGGTGGTGACTTAGGCTTCGGACGGCATCTTCTCTCGCTCGCTCGACAGTTTGATTTGAGCGAAGCAAGACAAACGGGGAGGTCCTTCGCTATCGATGTCTGTGCCTGAGAAGCACGCCCGGTCAGAGCCAGACGATCTATTGCCTGCTGAGATGCGATCCAAGCGGTGAATGGAAAGCAAATGACCAAATTTTCTCTAGCACCCCTATTTATAAATTTGCTTGAAATCAACGTTCTATCTTAAAACAGTAATTAAACTATTTGGACAGGTATGTGGGATTCAGTAAGTAAACGACATGACCCTTTTTTGTCTTGTCTTTCAATTGAGGTGCCATTCAAGGAATTTCGTTAAACCAGCAAACAGTTATAAAAGTTCAAAATATTTCATGTCAACGTATGGCTTTTGGTTTTGAAATTCCAATTTCACTCCTGTATAGAGAATTTTTATTTTACTTTCAAACTGTGCGGTATAATCAAATGCAAACGCATTCAGTTCCCGATGGTTAGTGCCTGTGCTTTTACTGTTCATAAGTCGCAAGGTGGAACTTTCCCCGAGGTCGTGTACGACTATGACAAAAGCCAGGATCAGCAATTGATATATGTTGGTTTGTCGCGGGTTACTTCATTGCAAGGACTATTTTTGACAAACTCTACTTTTTTCAAGTTGCATCACGCCAAAGGCAGCAATTCTCCCAAGAGGGTTGACTTAAGGAATGAGCTGCAGCGCATAGGCAATCATCGATTAGTGACGCTTTGAGACGAACTGCGTGAAATACTGGATCATAGCGGCCAAGCCTGCATATTGATTCTCATGCAATGGATATTGCTACAGACCAAAGCACTGGACCGATTTTTTCGATTCTAACGATCGAAGCACCCGAGCTATCAAACATCTAATCTACTGGAGGAGTTTGGCGAACTACAGCTGGAGCCAGAAATCGATCACCCAAGGAAGCAACGACCAAACAAACAAATTCAATCATCTGACATTATTCCTGGAACACCAAACACTGGTTCTCGGAACCAAAGAACGACAAATGATTCTTTCCAGGACTACCAAAATGAGTCCAAAAAGAGTTAACTTCTGAAAACTTCATCCGATCAATAACAACACAAAACTAGTACACTTACACATTCATACACATGACAAATCAAATTATAATTCATCGTAGTTCTACGTCAACCCCGCGGTAATGTAATAGACATTACCCACCCCAATTTTTTCATAATTGACATCGTTTAAGCATAGGGGAGCAAAAACTTCAAAATTTGCATCAGTCTAGTGTAGCAGGTTGTTTTTGAGAAAATTAATTGACCAAGATAAAAACTATCACCACTGGCAGGTAGCAGAAGCTCTTTTCTTTATTGTAGTATTGTATCTCGAAACTTACCTCCTCTAAAAAGTTTAATATTTAATAAAAAAGCACTTATTTATCAAAAAATGGGGAATAAATCCCTGTCATTACATGTTAAATAAAAATACCAGGCCGTATTAATAATAAACAAATAACTCAGGCGAATAGATACGTTTTAATTCTTAAAAAGCTACAAAAGTTTCATAACAAAGCGTCACATTTTATGTTTCTATTTTGACACATGAGGCTCTGCAAAAAAACATATGATACAATACACTGAATGTGATTCTACACTCCAATACAAAAAAAAATTGAGTCACTTAGGGCAAATCAAAACTCATCTTCAAATCAACGCTTGGAAGCCGTTATTAGTCTTCATAACTTCATTACCAAAACTAAACCAAGACACCGTTCACCCCTCAGCTAGTCCGAAACAACCGCCCAACGATTTACGATTTCCTGTCCCGTGTCGACCCTGACCCCAAGCGACCAAAGCGCGCCCAGTGCACAACCAGCCAGCAACCCAGAGCCAGAGGTTAATGAATGAAACTTCGAAACAAGGGACAGCAACTCTGCCATGAACGCTAGAAGCAGCAAAAAAGCTTTTCACAACAAAACGCAAGCGAACCTCTTTCTCCACCACCATTGGATAGGTCCCTACTAAAGTATGCTTATTTCTTGTATGACCAGAAGCATACACAGCAGCAGAACAGTAGATGGCAGTGACATTACAACAATTCAGCAACAACGACGACGACGAT
This sequence comes from Aedes aegypti, assembly GCF_002204515.2. NCBI lineage: Eukaryota > Metazoa > Arthropoda > Insecta > Diptera > Culicidae > Aedes > Aedes aegypti. The sequence continues at coordinate 347,898,523 of NC_035108.1, forward strand.
AACGCAGCAACCGGTTATGTTACGGAAGATGACTTTCCCGGCTTGCGTCGTTGCCTCCCAAACCACCCTCGCAAGACTCTTTTCGATTACCTTCGGGCGAGCTTGAAGATGCACTTCTTGTTCCTGTATGAGGAGAAACAGCACACCACAGCTTCTAGTCTAGCATCTAAGTGGGTGGTCATGGGCGTAGCCAGTATTTTCGTCAGGGAAGGAGGATATGCGAACGACTTTTAAAGTTATTTTCAACGTAAAAAGTTTAAATCAACATTTTTCGTTTGAACATTGCCAATAAGTACCTACATGGAAGGTTCATTCTTTCTCATAAATATTCATGAGCTAAAAAGTAAGAGGTTGTTTCCGAGATACGACCGCCAAGTTGACGTTGGATAACGTTAGCTTCTTCTATTTCCTGATTTAGGACCGTCACGAACTTATGAAAGATTTCTAGGTACTGACAAAAAATCTAATCAATTTTCAAACTATTTGTTGCATGTCAATTCTGATCTATTAAGGACATTGAGTGTTATTGTTTGGTTGGTTCGGTTAACACTTCAACACCGATAGAACCGGTCGATGGAAGATGAAGCATGAGCGGTAACTTTTGCTCTCCTAACAAATATACCGGTTGAACGTTAGGTCCATTCATGATCCTCTAAGATTGGTTGCTTTAGTGGATTCCGAAGCCAGTTTGAGGTTGAGGCTCTTGTCCATGAAGTCCTCTAACTCTGTGTACTCCTCTTTGCTCAAATCGATGTTGAAGTTACCTGTCACGATGATTGGCATGGTCTCCTTTTGATACTCGAAGAAGTTCCGCGCCATAAAGAACTTCTTCTGCTTCATTGTGGTATCCGGAGAAATGTAGAGGCAAACCAGTAGTGGCCGACAATTCATTATAGTGATCTCGGCAGCGCAAATATTACCATAATCATCTGACAAGCCAAGCTCCACATCATAACAGGTGCAGAGTTTTCGAATCTTGTGCGCCACAGCAATCGTTGTTGCTGGCGGTGAAATCGATCAGGACTTCTAGATTAAGGTCACGGGACGGTGTTTTAATCACCCTCTCCATTTGAAAAAAATTATCTCAAGTGACACTCAATATATCGATGCGAAAAATGTATCACTAGCATTATATATATGTAGTGCACAACCCATTAAATTTTCAGTTTAATCGGTTCACCTAAACTAGAGATTTGCTTCTGCAAAGTTATGATGATAATTGTTAGAGTGAGACAAAAGATAGGGAAAATAACACGGTCTCCCGTGTCACCTTAAGACCGATCTGCGATTCCAGAGCGCGACCGTCATGGCCCTGTAGGAAGCGAGCGTGGCCTAACTGGTCGGTTTGTTTGAGGATACCAACCTGTACGCGATCCACGCCAAGCGTGTCACCATCATGCCGAAGTACATCCAGCTGGCTCGTCGTATCCGTGGCGAAGGCGCTTAAATTGCATTGAAGCACAATTTCAAACAACAACCCTTTACAGGGCCACAATTGAATAAATAATATTTAGTTATCAATTGTAATTTCGAATGATAAGCTTTCAACGGAGATAAATGGCAAACAAAGTTGTATCTAGGTTCTCGTCACTAGGGTCGGGCGGCGGTAGCATTTTTGCAGTCTTCTCTGTGTGTGTATTTCGATTCGACAATTTCTTACCAAATCAAAACGTCAACAAAGCTGTTGCTGATAAGTTTTGGCTCTTTGTTCGCCAAGTTGATACTGATCGCTCTAGCATGCGACGACGACAACGGCATCATTCAATCATCACTAATTGCGAGGCAAACCGTGATGGATTCTTAATTCAAGTGCCGTTTGCGATTTACCTGACCGCGCGCGCACAATGGGAATTTTATTTCTTGACACTGTGATTCTCGAGAAGCATTATTTAGCCGTGATAAATGATTGCATGCAAATTACTGACCAAAATCTGAATCAATCACATCCAATCACCAGTAATGTCGCTCTTCACGGTGGAAAATTCTCACAACTCTTTCAAAATGAAATGGTCGTCCTGAAAAGGACGGTTGGTCACCGTCGATCAAACTGGGTTGTCAATCCATTGTTAGACAGAAATACACCAAAAGATTACCGAAGACGATTAAATCGAAATGCAGTCGGTAATTTTGTACTTCGTTGTTTTCGTTGGTTTGCTCACTCCTCCGACGGCAATTTTCAAGGTTTCTAGACGAGTTCTCCACGAATTTGTTGGTGCAGCTGGATGCCCATGGCCATGATGAGCGATTTCACGGAACCTGCAGCATTTAGCTTGGGTTGGGAATAAAAAAGAGCAGAAGCAGCGGCAGCGACGAATGTGTAAAATTTATTCCGATAGGAGTTCTTCTCCAATTGCTGGTCAATGATTGACTGATGTGTGCGGGGATCATTGAATTTTGGTTGGCTTCAACTGAACACGATAGAATAAAGAGGAGTAAGAAGAAAACCGAAAGGGGCGTTTCCCTTTGCATGACGAAAGTGGCTAAGAAATCGAGCAATGATGTCTGTGCTAGGAATACACAAGAAAAATGTGCTTTTCTATGGAAAATAAGACATGCCTTGATATTTATCGATTTTTCAATAGTTTTTTCATGAAAATCAATAGTTTTAATTATTGGAGTCGATTCGTAGAAAGATTTCCAATATGCAATGGTTAGCTATTGATAATGAATAGTTTTCTTTTGTATGAATGAAAATTTCTGATCCATGGGTGCCAAAATGATGATAATTGTTCAATAAAAATTTCTTTTCAGAAGCATTCTAAATATGTCGCAATTTTGTTACATATGTTCTCATAAAATATGACAAGTCTAAGAAGCTGTTGAAAATGCCACTCTATTTTACAATCGTTGTGAAATGTTATGACGGCACTGCAGCAGCGTCCGCGAATACAGTATCAAATTGTCGTGCCATCAATTATTCATGACAAATTAAATTTTGTATGAAACTGTGAGATTGATTGAGAAATGAAGAAAGATGTAATAAGGTCGAAAATATTATTCTTTCATCTCTTTTCAACACCTTTGATGGCCCTAAAAAGCGTCGATTTGCTTATACGACGAACCATCTAAATGATGTGACGTGGATGGCGCACAAGAGCAACGGGTTGTTGTTTACCGGGCATAAGTCGAAATCTGCAAACGATGCTCACTCTTAAAATCTTGAGCGATTTCACAAGTCCGACGCTCGATTAGAAGCAGCTCCTCTGATCAGCAACTCAGAGGGCCTGTGGTATTTCGTTCCTAGCGGGCTTGCTTCTTGAACACCGATGCTGAATTCAAAGTCGAAATCTGCAAGCGCGGATAAATTTGCGGCGGCGATGACGACGGCTTGGACGTTATTCGCTCAAGCCATCGTCATCTCCGCCGCAAAACAACCTTGCGTCTTCTTCTTCCGAAGACACAAATTGAACTGTGACGGCGGGAGCAAACGCAAAGCGAAAATGACTCGCCCGACCGTGTTCATAGTCCGACCGCAAAAAGAAGACTGAGGGAAGAAGCAGGACCGGTGCGCTTTTATAGTGGGAAGCGGAACCCAAAAATGTGCTTGAACGTGATTGGTTAGATAAGAAAGGGGTCAACATTTTACGATTTTTCAATAGTTTGTTGCCAATAATAAATAGTGTCATCCATTTGAATCGACGCGTAGATAAATTTCCGATCGATTGATGTATAAATATTGAAAATCTATCGACAAATGGCTGAGTAATTAGCGGTCAAAACCTGACCATTTTTCGTTACATGCTCAATTTTTTGTTTTTTGAAATTGTACCCCCATATGTTGCCGAAGGACGTTATCCAACGTCAAAAAATGAGGTTCATGCGAAGAGTAAGCTGCCCATAACTGCATATTTGTAACATTCGACAAAAGTAGGCATTGAGTAAATTGTGCATTTTATGGCAGTATGGGAGGAAATTAAAATTTCTAAAAATTACCCGGAACTCAAAAGTGCTTATTTGAGGCTGATATTTGGTACAACTCATATCGCATACAAGCAAAATAGTCAGAATCTTACAGATTTCAGTAAGCTTATCGAAAGTATTTATAATTTGATGACTCTCCATGGTATTAACTCCAATTTGTCAAAAATGTCGAATGTGACTGTTTTGCAGTTATGGGCAGTAAGGTCCTTTGTCAAATTTTTGAAACAAAGATTTCCATGATTTTGCGTAACAATCCTAGAGATTTATGTCTCACATGAGCTCTACTAATAATATTAGCAAGTAAAATGCTGTTTTTACAAAAAGGGCATACGATTACGCTGTCATGATTATCATACGTATGTTCAATAGTGTGGGACAAAATTTAGATTCCCACTCCAGTCCACTTTTTGGATTGTATTTAAGTCCCATAACAACTGTGCAAAATTTCAGCTCGATCGGAGAAACTTTATTTTAGCGCCAGCCGTTCAAAGTTTGTATGGGATTTACTATGGGAAAACTTACTTTTACAAAGAAAAATCGCCAGAGGCCGCCCATTGAAAAATTAAAAAAATCACACAAAATGAACACAGACCGATGAAGAATATTGATGAAGACCGCGAAACAATCCGACACTTGTGAAAAAAGTTATTGAATGAAAACCTTTTGGCAAGGCGACGTTGATTAACACTTAAATGAATAACAATAATAACAAAATCGGTCAAAATTTCTGAATAGTTTATGCTTAATAACTTTTTTCACAAGCATCGGATTGCTTTGTGGTCTTCGGCAATGTTGTTCATCGTTGAAATACCTATCTAGATCTGGGGTTAATAATTTTTATAGAGGACAATAGGCAATCTCTTCCGATTTTTCTTTGTAAAAGTAGGTTTTCCCATAGTAAATCCCATACAAACTTTGAACGGCTGCCGCTCAAATATAGTTTCATCGATCAAGCTGAAATTTTGCACAGTTGTTATGGGTTCTAGATGCAATTCAAAAAGTGGACTGGAGCGAGAATCTAATTTTTTCATATAACCGTGTCCTAGGCTAATGTTCAATTAAGCAAAATCAACAATATCCTTAAGAAATTGTCTACTTTCAGGCGTATTCCAGAGATATATGATTTGTACGAGTTTGGCTTTCATATTCGGCTTCAGGGACCATTGTTTAGGTAAGGAACGGTATTTTCAAAATAATCGTGTGGGTTTGTTTTCAAATTTCATAACGCTGAAAGGGGTGAGTGGGTGTCCACGAAATGTTACAGCTCACACAAAATTCCTAAAATATTTATACAAAAAGTGTTACGAGGGGGTGGGTGACTGTCAAAAAAGGCCTTTTTTGATGTTATGAAATTTGTGAATGAACCCTATTACTTAGATTTACTTGAATGATCAACGTTATCCCAAATCAACTAGATAAAAAATCGCCAATAACATTTTTAAATCATTCTTAAAACATTCATTAAACAAAATACAGTAACAGTCATGAGCAAGGTTAGGAATTCTCACTCACTCTCACGATAATGAATTTATACCTATAATTACTGAGGCGCAGAACAGCATGGAACAAAATGATATGCAGAGATTTTACGAAACTGCCAATGGCGAGCGAAGAATAACAGCGCCGTCTCCCGTCATGGGCAATGGGAGAAAGATGAACTGCCTGCTAGCTGACTCAGTATTAGAAGGGACACAGACTGGAGTGTGTCAATTACCGAGGAATGAAGCTTCTCAATTCGGCGTACAAAATAACGCTACGTATTCTGTTCAACAGATTAAGGCCGCTGCAGGAGACCTTCGTCGGCGAATACCAAGCTGGTTATCGTGAGCGCGAACAACAACGGATCAAAAATGTTTACCTTGCGACAAGTTCCGGGAAACCAACTTGCAGACTCACCATCTGTTTATTGAGTTAAGCCCCAAGCACAATGTGAGCGGCAGCGCGGTACAGCGGCAAAACGGCAAGCCCATCTTGAGCTACACTCTACTTGTCAAGTCAATGTTGAAAAGGATTTAGTCAACACTGGATTGATAAGTAAAGTATCGATCAAGATGGGCATGCCGTTTTGCCGTTGTACCGCGTTGCCGTTCACATTGTGCTTGAGGCCTTAGGTGCGGCGAACGATCCACCGAAGAGAAATGAGTTATGATAGAACATGGTTTTCCGACGAAACTGATTAGACTGATTCGTGCCAAGTTAGATGGATCGAAATCAAGTGTGCGCGTTGCGGATGAGATTTCGACTTCCTTCGTAGCGTTAGATGGATTGAAGCAAGGAGATACGCTTTCGAACTCTGTTCTACATATTCGACGTAGGTTCAACGTTGCGGATTGTAGCACATCAAGTATCAAGTAAGTATCCAAAAAGTTGATCAATGATAGTGTTGAGTCAACTCCACACTATCTTTGTATGATTTTTTTCCTGTATGAAATGTGACACTATGAAAGGCATACAACCTCCCTTGTCTTAAAAAAGCGACAAAGTTGAATTTCTCGGCTGAGTAAGAAGTGCCGAAATGATTGGTCAGCCTTTGTAGTTTACAGAATAAAACAATTGATTCTATAAAAAAATTCAAAGAGTTTTCCAGTTTTTTCAACGCTTTTTTGAGAAAAACAATATCCATTTTTTTCTAGGGAATTTATGGAGGAATCTTTGAAAGACAGCAATTCGAATTTCATGAAGATCCAGTATGGATATTCATTCATAAATTATATCAGGTAACTATTTCTCCAGATAATTCTTCGAGGTCTACATTAATGAATGTTTGCCCTTTACTGGCATAAACCAGATTTGCTGGTATGTCTGAAACATAGTATTTGGAAACTTGCAATCAGAAGACACAGTGTGTTTGTTTGACAAATTGAGACATGAATTTGCGAAAAAATACGCGTTCTAGTGAGACTCGAACTCACGACTCCGTGTACGCTAGACCGGCGCTTTAACCAACTAAGCTACAGAACACCTTACCGAAAAATCTTCTATAAATTTCTCAATGAATTTTCAAAAATTCTTCAAATTATTCATATAAGAACTCTTCTATTGAAACCTTCATGAATTTCTTCATTCTTCAAAAACTTCCTTCGTCCAGAGATAGCGAATACCTAACAAAATTTCTGGTAAAACTATTGTGGATATAATTTAAAAATAAATAGTGGAAAAATCCATAGAAAAATTCCATTAGTTTGTTTTAAAGAACAATTTTAAAAGAAATTTTAGCAGAATCTTTTGTAGAGATGTTCGAGATGTGCTAGAAAATCATCGATCGAGTTTGGATATTCGTTCATAAATTCTTTCAGGTAAGTATTTGTCCAGATAATTCTTCATGCTCTTTTCCGAAAAATCTTCCATAAATTTCTCAAGTATTTTCAGTTTTCAACTCTAGGAGGACTCACAAAATTCAGAGCTTTTTGAGAAAGCCTTAGAGGAGTTTCTTCTAAAAATTCTAAGGAAATTTTGATGATATTCTAAGCGGAGTTCTATTTCCTGATTCTGAAGATTCTGCAGTAATCACTGTATAAATTTCATAAGGAATTTTAAAAAAATCTTTAGCAAAATCGCTGCTTGAAATCCGGATAAATCCTTAGGATATTCTTTATAAATTCCTTGGAATAAATCCCTAGATTTTTTCTTTTACGATTTTTTCAATGTAATCAAAGGAATCCTAACAAAGCAGCAACTTCTTTTGGAATAACGAAAATACATAAAACTGTTTCTCAAAAAGTTTCTATACCAATTTTTTTTTCAGAAGTTTCAGAATACATTTTTGTAAAAGTATTGAAGAGTACCTAGAATATTTTATATAACTGTGCATAGACAAATTCCTTCCTCTTGGAAGAATAATGGAAAAAAATGTAGAAAAATAGGAAATTGATAGGAAAATACATAAAATGGTGTTGGTGTTTATATGTCACGAATTGGCCTACAAACGAGCTACAAGGTTTTGAATATTTTTCACTATTTTGTTTATGAAGTGTGCCTACGTGTTTGTATGCACAAAAAGATGAAGATATTCAAAGAGTAAGTCGAAAAACTGAGTAAAACGAAACTGTCAGTATTTTAACGAAGTTTTACATGGAATCATTAACAGCGTACTTAGAGGCAATACACCGGGACCATTAGTTTCTGATAAAATCAATGGACGAATTTCTAAAGAAATTCTTGTAGCAATTTCAACGCAAGTTGCAGACAACTCTTCACTTCTCGATATTAAAGGCACCATCGAGATAGCGAGGAACTGCAAATAGGATAGTGCAAAGGAACAACGAGGTAGCCATGAAAACCAACTTTTACTTTGGTTCTCTAACTCGATATAGAGATACGAAATATCGAGTAAGGGAGAGTTGACTGTACAGAAATATGGAGTTATTATTAGCTACGGATTGAAATCTTTCCAAATTCCATTGATCCATTATCCATTGATTTCCATATTACTTTCTGCAACATTTCCGATTAGAGCATATTCAAGAATTCAAAATTACTTCAGGGATCGCTCGAATTTTTTTATAACAATTTCTCAAGGGTTTTTTTTTTCAATCAAAGGATGTCTCCAGGTAAATGTCAAGGATTTTTTTTAAACATGTCAAAATGACTAAAAAATTATAGGACTGCACATAGCAATAGCGGCAAAAAGATTTGGTGTCGCAATAAGGACATATTCTACCATGTATTACTGATTCAAAATAATTTCCCTGATTGTGGCCGAAATTCTCTGGGAACTCCAGGTTAAAATCCCCTGATATGTCCAAGTTTTTCAGGTTGTAGACACCCTGATATATCTTTGCAAGAATTCTTTGCAGTAACACATAGAGTAAGTCGTGGGCGAATCCGTGAAAAGATGTATGGAAAGCTGTTGAATTCTCGTTAAACTTTTTGGAGGAACACCACAAAGAAATCCACAGATAAATCGCATAGGGTATACCTCAAATAACTAAAATAATTCCTTGAGTTGTTCCTAAAGGAGTCAAATGCTTGTTTTAAGACCACACAATGACATTTTTTTAAATTACTCTCGGCTAGTTTTCATGTTTTATGTTAGTACGACGTGCTACATTCATTCATGTTAATAAAAATCATATCATATACCAGAAAGTGGGCTTCGTGGCCTTGCGGTTAGCGGCGTCAGTCGTCTAGGCGTATTGTGCCACGAGGTGTGGGTTCGATTCCCGCTCCAGTCGGTGGAAACTTTTCGTCAAACGAAAAATTCGTCACTGGGCTACTGGGTGTTACGTGTTGTCCGTTGCCTAATGTTAGTGATCGTTCAGTCTGTGCAGCCTATGTGCTGAAGACGGTGTAAATTGTCTTTTAAAAGTGAGATAGCAAATTAGGTCCAAAACAAGGCTAGTAAAAAGATATCGGGGCAAAATGAACACTTGCATGAAATTTAATGATTCCAATATATTGAATGTCTGTCAATCGTTTCAATGTGTAAAAGGGCTCTCCCACTATCATAAGAGTTGAAAAGAACCTTTCTGGATTAGTTATTTTGCTCAAAAATTAGATTCTCCCACCGCACTGTGTTTTAATTCCTCGTTTTCATGGGCTTTTTGAATAGCGCCCTAACCGTTGATTTTAGCGATATAGTTTGTTCGGAGAAGTTTCTTGGTATATTAAGGCGCAACTTTTGACGAAAAAATTTTTGTGATCAATCCACCTAGCAGTGAGATAGAAAAACTATTTTTTCAAAACATTTAGATAGACATATGGTGTCTTCGGCAAAGTTGTAGAATTGGCAATTTGAAACAACTTTGTTGAAGACACAATTTTTCTATCTCTTATACTTTTTGAGATATATGCCGTTGTATGTGAATGACCCCTAAAAATCATATTTTTTATCATAACTTTTTTCCAAGATTTTTAACATTTTTTGTGTTTTCTACAAAGTTGTTTGTCATAGAAAAACCCGTGTTTTTGCTTAACATATCATCACCCTATCTTTTGAAGTAACAAAGTTATTCATGAATTACTCTTTTTTCAAGGGGTAGTTTAGGCCTCTATAACTGGCTTCGGCGCAAAATGGCGCAGACAACTCTTACAAATCATAAAAGTACCTTATCTCCCCTTTTGGCAGTTGATAAAAACTTTTGTCTATAAGCGTCTTTGCATGGGTTTTTACTATCAAACAAATAAGCCTTATTAAAACAAATTCGACTGATAATTCTTTTACTTTAAGAGATAGAGAGGTGCAATGTTCAGCAAAAACACGCGTTTTAAGATGTTTAACAACTTTGTAGAAGACATGAAAAATGTAAAAATAAAACTCTGAAAAAAAAATAAATGAAAATAAATATATAATAGATTCTAGTTTATAAGGAAATTTTTATTGTTTTGCTTGTTAGCTCCTTGACAAAAAAAAACTGGGGAGATGCATGATAAATTTAATCGAATTTTATTTTGCGAGATCCGTGGTGTATTTCGACGAAATCTATAGGGAGATCTTTGGGAGAAACCTGGAAGTATTGTGGACACCATACATTATGGGTAACGCCCCACCTCCCCATCTAGCTACGCCCATGATATGGGTATGCGGGCACCCCAGAAGTTTATACACGGTTCTAAAACTCTTTAACCACTCATCCTTTGGTTGGAGTTGGAGCAAACGATAATTTATTCATGCTTCAAAAGGTATGGGGCTACCTACCTTCGAAGGTGACCAAGAAGCACAACGCTAGCCAATCATATCTTGCCCATCGGCTTCCCGAAGGGGGGGAAAGGGAGAATCGAACCTTTTGCTTGAGCGAGTAAGTAAACGCTAAGCCAAATCGGAACGATTTTCCGCTTGCTTAGGCTTCCCTTACCGAAGAGAGGCGATCCGATCCATGGTGTGGAGATTGTGGAGAGAAGAACGATCGGACGATGAGGTGAGTGTGTAGAAGCGTAGCTAAAGATATGAAGCCATTTATGTGCTTCGGGAAAGGTGTAACAGCAGCGGCGACCAGGGGACAATAAACGCGAAGTTTTATGCGCTCATGTATTGTGTGTTTGAACGAATGGACGAAGAGGAAGAGAACCGAGCATTTATGGGAAGAGGAAAAATGTTCCATCTATGGAACATTGATGAACGGTTTCTTCCCTGAGTGGGCCTGTTAATACCTTCACTACCGGTTGACGGGCAATCGATTCTGTGTCACCAGGCTAGTTGGGTAAATGCTAATTGAGTCGAGCTTGTTGAGGTAAACAAGAAATGTATGAAACCAGGACAATCAGAATAATTAACTATGGTATTTGATTAACCATGACTTGATTGAGGCAAATGTTAAGTGACTTTAGTCCCTCTTTTCGGATACCCGAGGTCCATAAATACAAGGTCCAATTGAAAACAATTGTTAACAAGTTTTGTTGCCATGTTGCTTCCATTGACGTCGCCGGCCAAGTCCTTACAGTCAGTTGAGATGAAGAAGTGTGTAATGATTGTTGCTTCTACAGACCGAGAATACCTCTGCATCTTCACAATCACCACGGGAAGCATGTACCTTTCGTCGGTGATGAGTTCCATAGATAATGTGGAAAAACACGGTTCTTATTTAAAACAAGTTTTGCATTTGAGCGGTTCCATTTGAATTCGAATGTCGGCTTACTTTTGTATTTTTTGATTTGGCTGAAATTTGGCATATGCTTTCTTTATACCAAAAAATGCCTATTTGCGTCATCGGTTCGCCATTTTTACCCTTGCGTTACTTTTGAGAAGGGCCTAAGAAAAAAACCTTAACAATTTTCAAAAAAATTAAACTAAAATATTGAAACTATTTGTCTGATTGGTTTGGTGTCTTCCACAAAGTTTTATGTTATTGTTGGAACTATCTGGAAAAAAATATACACTGTAATAAAAAATGCTGTAATTTTTTGTTTATCTCGAAAATAAAGCCCAAAAATCCATTTTCTCAAAAATCGTTTTTTTGATTTTTTATTTTTATAATTTAAAGTAGACAAAAAATGGAGTCTATTCCATAGTGGGTCAAGATGGAGACATCATGGACAAAAAACTTATGATATTTTTAAAAAAGGTTGATTTTTCAATATAGTCTAAATAAACTTTTTGAATGCTTTTCGACCCGATTCTATGAAAGTACGCAAAATTTGCCTCAAAAAAGGTTTATGAGAAAATTTTGCTAATTGCTACCGTTTCCGAGATCCAGCGATTTTAAAATTAAATTTACTGAAAATTCACAACTTTTGGTTCTTTTCGAAAGATTTTCGAGTTGATAAAATAAAGAATTTTTTTTTTCTGAAAGCATTTTATTTCATGTTCTTATACAATGATGGAGCATCCTATTTTGATACAGATTTCTTACTTTTTCATAATGTTTACAATTTTTTTTACTATCATTACAGTTTGGAAATTGCCTAACTTCTATTTTATCTACGGAAACTGGAATAAATGAATGGTATTTTGGTGTTCCCTGAATAGTTATTGCTTTCGAATATGTTCATACTCTGTTGTAGTTGCATAAGAAAAGAAAATTTGTGTTAGTTGCTCCTCCTTTCGCTTTTGAGCATTTGAGGGACGTTGGAATCCGTTGTCTCAATCGATGTTGCTGACGTTGCTTCTAATGTCTCCTTACTAGAAACATTCAAGTTGGAGTTCGTTGATTCTATTGAAGTTGCTGACGTTGCTTCCAATGACTCCTGACTAGGAATATTCATATTGGAATCCGTTGACTGTATTGAAGTTGCTGATGCTGATGCTTCTATTGTTTCCTCTTCCATGCAAACATCTTCCTCTTCACTACTTGATAAGTCATCAATGCTTGATAATGCTGTTCTTTTGGCCAATTGTAAACGACACGAATCGCAAATTTTAAATTGTTTATTAAGCTGATTTTCATCTGCAAATCCTAGTTCAACTAGTTTGGCAATATTGCTTTCCGTGAGATTTCGGTAACTTTTTGAACACTTTTTGAAAACACATTTACACAACCTTTGTTGATGGTGTTCATTTTATACTTCATTGTTCTAAGCTATCTTTTACTTTTCAGTTGATTATCACTTGCTTGTGTCTTTGCTGCATCAGCTCTTTTTATACCAACATGGGTGCTTGAATCAACTATTATGTACGTTTCTGTCCGACCACAAAAATATACCAACGTGCTGTACTTTAAGAAAACGTCAGGTATATTTGTGTGAGACAACTGGGCACGTTACTCCTCTATTCATAAAGCTTTTGTTTTCGAATGGAAATATTTCATTATCTAAAATCAACATAAATGCATTTCACGTATTGATTGCTTTATATTCGTTATTTTGTTATTTTTAAACTTTTAACATTTTGTTCCATACTTTCTTGATAATTACATATCAAAATATCACAATGTTGAATGTTGAAGTTGTGTTACGTTAAAAAAATAAATAAATCATTTTTACAGGGCACATTTTTTATTTCGCCTCAAACCATAAAAAAATACCAAATCAATATTTTTTCAAACATTTTAGTCAAAAATTATCTGCTCTTTCAGACAATGAACAAATTTCTAGGCTTATGAGCCTCGAAAAACATTCGAAAATGACCGAAAATTGAAAATTATATCATAATTTTGTATTAAAATCGCTGTATCTTTGAAACGGTAAAAGTTAGCCTAATTTCCTCCCTTTTTTGTTGTAAATTTTGCGTACTTTTATAAAATCGAGTCGTAAAACATTTAAAAAGTTTATTAGGACCATATTCAAAAATTCACCTTTTTTTTAATATTTAATATATATTTTTTTAATATTTTGTCCATGATTTCTCCATCTTGACCCACTGTGCAAAAGACTTCATTTTTTGTCTACTTTAACATATAAAAAAATAAAAAAAATCAAAAATACGATTTTTGAGAAAATTGATTTTTAAGCTTTATTTTTTTTACAGTGCATATTTTTTCCAGATAGTCCCAACAATAACCTAAAACTTTGCGGAAGACAAACTGATCGGACGAACCGTTTCTAAGTTATAATTTTTTGAAAATTATTAAGGATTTTTTTCTTAGGCCCTTCTCAAAAGTAAGGCTAGAGTCAAAATGGCGAACCGATTATGCAAAAGGCATTTTTGGGCATAAAAAAAGCATGTGCAAAATTTCATCCAAATCAAAAACTATAAAAATGAAATTTGGGAAAATAAACTATAAAAATGAAATTTGGGAAATTTCTGTGGAACCGCTCCTTTTGATTAAAATACATTGGTTCCAGATTAAAAAGTTCGTCGATATTCATAAGGTCAAACTATTTAAATGTTTGTTTATAAGAATGACGAAAAGAGGTATGTGTACATTAAAACTATACGAAACAGGATAATAAGAGTTTATATTGGCACTTGTAGTGACGAACTATCCATAGCTTGTTTGAAAATAACATAAACAAAGAAAATAGACAAACAAAAGAGTATTGCAAAATATTCATATTAACATTAACAATCAAGACAAAAATTTGAAGGCTTCGAAAAAAATAGTACTACAGCTGAAAAAGTCTTCAGATTATCTTCTTTATCTTGCTATTGATCTCACATTCGATTTTAAATTCGTGAATAATTTTGCAAACCAGTCAGTGAAACCCTGAAGCAGAATAAAATCAGCTCCGCAGCATTCAAATCAAAATCGAACAACGCGTAAATTTTCATCATCATCATTGATGCTCCGGAGATTGCCATCTTTTGTCCCCCCGTGGTGAGGACCAATCAAATCCAAAACCTAAATCCGCTTCACGTAGTGTGCCGTATCTGGTGGGACGTATCACAACAATTGCCCGAATCGACATTTAGGTCCACATGTACCTACATACATTAGGTACTTCTCGAAACTCGATGGGAATCCAACCGAGCTCTGCCATTTGATTCGCAAAAAGTGTCCCCAACAAATATCACTTTCAAAAAGCCAATCAAATCATAAATCTCCCTCTGCTCCGCTGTGGATTCCACTCGCTTGTTTCTATCGATTCATGTGTGAATTAGAGTGTGGCTCATTTTTGAAAGTTTTAAAGTAGTAGTTCTAGGAACATTTACTAATTTTAATTTTGAAGATTTTGGTGCGGAAAGGTTTGAAATTGGTTGAAAACTAACAAAGCTATACTGTTCCTCAATTTTGAGGTTCTCTTTTTATGTTATTTGAATTCAGACAAAACGTTTAGTTTTTCGACTTTTCGAAAAATAATTCACACTCTATTGTGCATGGCTGAGCGCCTGTATGGCAAACGTTTTATGCTTTGGAGCTTGTGTTTGGGAATTTGGCGAAACACAACTGCACTCTTAGGATTGAAAGCGGCAGAAGCACCGGTGGAGATTATAGGGTTTTGTTCTTCTTCGTCGTAAGCGCTACTATTCGTCGTATCAAACTTTAAATGTTCCACTACGGCGGATACACAAACTTACCTGCAAAATAGATTCATTAATTTTGTGAAAGCTGTTATGGTTTGTACACTTGTACACCAAAAATGCAATAAAACTACTGTATTTCGGTAAATAACTTCAGTTCAATTATCCACTTTGCACTTTTTCACCGAAATCGCATGGACGAACACGATTTGAGAGAAATGCTTAGCGATCGACTGAGCCACACCACTTTCCAACACACGTTTCTTCCCACCCCCGTGGGTGACTTACTTCGCCGGGCACTTATTTTCACTATGGAAAACCTTCGTACTTCTTCACTGAAGGATTTCATTCCAATCACACGCCGTAAAACTTCAATAAATTATCAAATTTTACGAAATTTCCTCAACCGCCGCGTATAATTGAGAATGTAAACAAAGTTCTATCCGTCGTACTGAGAAAAAAAAGCTTGTGCGCATCAATGTGTGTGCGACGCTCGACGTAAAAATACGGTTCCTTTGATTGTGTTGTTTTCGCTGTACTGTGAGCAAATGCCATAATTGTACGGTCAAAAGGAATTGTGTTCATATGTTTGGGCTGAATTTTGATGACGAATAATGAATTTTAAAGGAAATTAGTATATTCCATCATGCTAAAGGAATGGAGGGAGATGCCCGTAGATCTATATATTCTAGTAAAACATTTTATTATAGCGTTGATATGTTGTGTTTTCACCATTCAATACACACAGTGAGCCGTAAGTTGTGAGACGAATCTGGAAACTGATTGCGACGGAGTTGAAAACGATACGACGGACTGAGAATACGGTAAAATGCATTTTCTTTGCATTATTTCCAAAAAAAAGATCAATATTTATCAAAATGTTATTGTACAATGCTAAAGCCGTTTTGAGAAAGAATTGTTTGGCATCGGTTTGTGTCAGCATCATTCACTGCAATACTGGGAAAATTGCAGTTCTCACTGATCAATGCTTAATACGATGGATACTAGCACATCACCCTATTAGCAATTCCGATCGGAGAATTTCACTTACGCAATGTGGCCGCCGCTCGGAGACTAGCTCGCTGGTGTTGTGTCTGCATTGGGTTGGTGATGGCATTGGGCCCATTATTGCCACTGCTGCCGACGGTTTTCGACGGTGGACCCAAATCGCTGGATGACGAGTTGATTGTGCGCACATCTCGCTTTTTGGCCGGTCCTGCAAGAAGAAAAGGAGAATATGTTCGGTTGAGAAAAACGGGTTGATGATATGATAATCGGAATTTCAGATTTTCAAACGGCTCAGGGCAGGGTTGTTAAGGATATGTGAGAAATTTTAACAAGACTGGCAGCTGTACCCGACAAAGCAATTGAACTGTCGGCACAGTGATTTATAACTCAATAAAAGAGATTGCTGCAGGAGAGGTTTTCGATAAAATTACCAACGATGGTTTCGTTCAATATACAATTAGATGCATCTGAATTGTTGTGGTTGTTAACATTTCTTATTCTTTCTGGCGTTACGTCCCATCTGACACAAAGCATGCTTCTCAGCATAGAGTTCTTATGAGCACTTCCACATTTATTAACTTAGTGAATGAATTGCCCAATGACCATTTTTGCATTCGCATATCGTGTGGCAAGTACGAATGAGAAGTCTAGAAAATTTCCAAGCCGATAAGCCCTTTTCGAACTTATGACCCTCAGCTTGGTATTGTAATTGGCTGCGCGTTTACCGTTACGGCTCTCTGGGCTGGGCTGTTAACCCTCTAATAAGCCATTTTACGAAGCCTGGTCCAGGGTTGGGAAAAAATCTGAAACTCACTCTACAGTAGCCAAACAAAGCCAATCACAGTCAGCGAAGCCAGTGAAATTCACGCCCATCGCTGCTGTAGGCAAAAGCCTTGAAAATTGAAAAACACTCGTTGCTAAGGGCAACACGAAATTACTGTAGAAAAATGTTCTGTTTCCCGCTGCATTTCCCGCATTTAGAGCCTTCAATGACACTCATGATTTAGAAAATTCGTGCACCCAACATAGGCTACTTGATGAGATTCATGTTTTTGAACTACTGTACTGGGAGAGCCACGTGATTTTCGCGAAAAGTCAAGCCTACTACTATTACCATTCCCAGCACTGGCCTGGTCAAATAACAGGAGACCTGGGATTTTTCAATCATCGGCGTCAGTTTTCGCGATGATGATGGTTGATGACTGTGCGCATTTCTAGCGTAGCTTTTCATCCAGGCGAAAACTTAAATGGGGAAAAAATATTAAAATATTTCTGATCACAAAAGTGCTTTTTTATGTGCAATATGGGTAACAAAGAGGTAGCTGATACAATAACTAGGTGTAGTGTTGCAGTAACGAACATTTTTGGATCTCATTTTCGTCATTTTCTCCATGTCCTCGTTTGGTGAGATGAGGCGTTATTGAAAATTACGCTGGATTTAATCCCAGGTCTCCTGTCAATTGACGCCGTTGCGGCGATCAGCTGTTCCGAAACGTCTCGTAAAATGGCTCATTGACTCCGTTGCGGCGATCAGCTGTTCCGAAACGTCTAGTAAAATGGCTCATACCCAAAATTATTTTCGTTCTATACAGGGTGTTCGAATACAACATTTCATCGTTGTGTAGGTGCGCACCATGTAAAATGCACATTGTTTTGGTATTGGTATCAGCTTTAGCCTAACCGACGCGCATGATGTCGACTTGCTGTCATTTGTTGTTTGTTTATCGCGCACGATGAAAGAGCTCCGCGACGTCGTAGTAAAGTTGTTTTCGAGAAGTGAGCGACCCCGTGGCATATTCCGACGATTGAAATCCCTCGTGGTGAAGCGGAATTTCATTTATACCACCATACCATCAGACTGGGAGACGGGCTCGGTCAAGGGCCGTGTGAGATCCGGGCGACCGCTGCTGACCTGGATGTGTCGATTAGGACTGCTCAGACCATTATGACGAAGGACCTGGGATACAAGCCGTACAAGAAGCGCAAGGTTCACGGAGTAACGGAGGCTACAACGAAAAAGAGGCTTGACAGAGCCAAACTGATACTTTCGCGGCACGCAGGTCAGGATTTCGCGTTTTCTGATGAGAAACTCTTTGTTTTGCAACAGCCACACAATGTCTAAAATGAGCAGCTTTGAGCGCTGACGTTCGCCAGCATCCCCAAGTTCCTCATAAACGTCCCAAAGCGCCTCGTCGGTGATGGTTTGGGTGCCGTATTCAGGCGTGGAGAAAAACGTGATAATCAAGGCAGCGTATTATAAGGACCTCTACGGTAAGGATCATTACGCCTTCAAAAGCGGTGCACCCACGGCGAATATCGTCCAAGCGTGGTGTCGAGAGAATTTGACTGATTTTCTCGATAAGCCTCCCAGCTCCCCAAATCTTTTATGTATATCCGTACATGCTGGCCAAGCAGAGCGAATATAAAGTAAGCACTATGGATTAATTTAAAGAGGCTCATTTCTAAGATTTGGAACGAGATGCCGATGAACTCGCCACAAATCACAAAGGGGGATGCTCACAATAAATATTACTTCAATAGAAGTTCACTTAGAAAAGAATATCACGTATTTATTTTTTTTAACATTTTTAAAGTGCATTCGAACTTATTTAACACCTAGTATATCAATTGTTACTGTCCTAAATCGATCCCAGAACGTTTTGAGCAATACTTTACTTTATTTGTAGATTTATGAACCCAGGTTTTTGATTTTTTTTTGTTCAATCCTTATTTTAATCGGTTCAATCGAAGAAGTCAACATTCGAGGAGAATTCCCTATGTGGATAATGAGCTTAAATGACTTTCATCACAGATCAAATGAGATTTCACTGTGCTTTGCAATATAATCAATGATTTCAGAGTAAACATTTCGAACAAGAGTCATACTCAAATTTGAGTAAGCTTTCTTTTAAATTTCTACAATGTCGAGTTTTTCAATGGGTTATTGTCAAAATTTGTTGTGTATTTCTGACACCAACTCTACCAAGTTTCTCTCGTGATGTTCTCCCAAGAATTTCCCCAGCGGTTTCTCCAGAATTTCCTTCAGGTTTTTAAGCTTTATAAACGAATTTCTTCAGGGATTTCAACACAATTTTAAGAATTAAAGAAATCATTCATTCAAGGCTTTTAGCATTTTTTCTCAGAGATTCTTCCAAGTATCTAATTAGATTAGTGAAATTTTCGTCAGGAACTAAAGCTTTTAAAAACTTTTTTGAGATGCGTGTTACTGAGTGATATGTGGTCTTTTGATTGTTTTGCGAGCATTCCGGTACGTTATACATTGACATTTAGCCCGTATTCGTTTTTCTGGTTGGTGACGAAATTTATAGTAATTTGGAGCTGCACTGTCGACGATGGGTTTATCAATTGGTGAGCTCGTTTCACGCTTCTATTTCAAATGAGCGAAGTATGTTTACACAAATCTTTATCGTGAATTCATACTGTTAATGTTGCGATTGTGTATTTATTCAAAAGACAATGATTGATGTGACACTCCAAGTGTCGGCGTACTATGATTCATGTTTTACATAATACATATTGAAGACGCATACCAGACCAAACGAAAGTTTTTGTAATTACAAAACGGAACTAAAATGTACAAAACTTTAAATGATTCAGCACAAGACATGTACATAGACGCACAAGCACAAGAAATTTCTTTATAGACTGATAGAAGCCTTTCTTTATTCATGTCCCATTAAACGAATCACTTACCAAACGAATATATCCTATATTGCATTTACAAACTCTTTGGATGGCTCGTCACCAGAGGGGTCGATATTTTTTATGCTCAGCATAATATAATAGCAAAAGTCTATGTAAATAGATAACTTTTAAAATTGAGGTTGCATGATTCGTACATCTTACCAAGGTGAATCCCGATTGTTTAGCTTCTAAATTCTTCCCTCTGAAAAAATCTTCCAGTGACAACCATGAAGATGCAGAGATATACTCGGTCTAGTATCAACGGATGTCACCAGAGGCGCCAACTTCATGAAAATATTGGAGGGGAAAAGCTTACAATTCGACGAGATCGCGGAATCAAGTATTTCTGTTTTGTTAATTATAAGGTTTTTGACAATTGTAAATTCCCTTATTTTTATATTAACGGATACACATTTGTCTTAAATTAAACCATTTTTTTCGACTCTGCTGTATTTACCCCAACTGCCCAAGTAACCACTAGCCCGCTAATTCGCCTTTTTGGGCTAGAATAAGGCAAATCAGCTCTAAAAAATCCCAATATTAGCACGGAGGGCGAATTAAGGTGCTATTTAGTTACTAACTTAACCAGGTTTAGCTTAATGTTTTTGAACACTAATTACCAATGCTGATTTGAGCGACATTTTTTCTCCGTCATGAGAAACTTTCATAGAGGGGAGCTTACGTATTTTCAGTCGATTTGTTCTCTTCGTCATGAGGAAATTTTGTCGACCAAATCTTCTTCAATTCAGCAGTAAGATGCGCTTATAGGCTAACAGTTTTGGTGCAAAATTGGTGCTCAATATGTTTTAGAAAACCACCCAAGACGAATAGAGCAAAGCCACCGAATTTACTACAAGCCACCTTGTACCTATGAACTTAAAAATTTTCGTCTATATTCTTTGCATAAAAAGCAATACAATGATCAATTTCAGACAACTTATTGAACAAAACTACCTGTTGCATACCGTTCTTAACAGACAAAGCGTAACGTGAATCCCGAGCGCTCCCTTACATGAACTGTCAGCAGAACGACGAGAACAATAGGAAATCGCGGAGCGAGAGATGCGTGTGTGTACTGGTCGACTCTGTTCACCATGATACATCGGCGTATGCTGTAGAATAGATGAGAAGCCAGTTAATCGCATAAATTTAGTGATCGGTAGCATCGGGTAGAATTGTGAAAGCCAAATTTAGCTGTTTATTAACCGGTATCACGGCAGCCTGGACTCTGCACGGTGATATACAGTTTGAACCGATTGTGACACCAATTTGTGGGCAACCCAGAAAGACAATTGAGCGCTATAGTGTAGAACCAATATTTGCTATAGAGTTGTAAGTGATAACATAATTTGTTATGCCTTAATATGAATTCATTGCTGATAGCAAAAGCTGTTATTTCTTATGATCGATCCAATTATTCATTTTGTTCTCTTCAGCCATGATTAGGATCAATGAAAATCGTGTTGAAATTGAGCTGAATTAGTTTGCCTTGCGGTTTCTTGAAGAGCAGAAGAAACACTTAATGTAAGCGTTAAATTCAATTGTAATCTTTAAAAAATTAATGAAATCTAATAAATTTCAGCTTAAAAGCTGGGAAACATCCAACCTGCTAAAAAGACAGTTTTCTTCCTTGGAAACCCGCAAACTCGAACAAACTTTTAAGATTAACTGTTCATCGAGAAAGTCCTTCGAAGTAAGTGATCCTGCGTAGTAAGCAGATTAGACCTGCGAAGTAAGCAGTACAGTGCCCATTTCAGAACCTCCACTGCACACCGGAATCCCTCTTTTGTTGATGATGGTGGGACATGCTAAGACCTGCGGTGTGTGCACCAACGGTGGGACGACCGCCTCGATGATGGGGTGTGATATGTGTGATTCGTGGTTCCACCCTAACTGCATTGGTGCAAGCGAAACCAATATCGAACCGGACAAGACCTGGAGATGCAGTCGCTGTGCTAGAGATGGCGAAGTTACAGAACCGGCAAGTGCGTGCAGTCTTAAGTCGAATCGAAGTTCGGCTAGCAGCCAAGCGCGTAAACAATTATTGATACAACAGCTCGAAGAACAGCGTGCCCTGAAACTGAAGCAACGGGCCGAGGAGGACGAAATCCGTAAACGACGAGCGGAAGAGGACGAAGCCTACCTTCAGCAGAAGCTGAACATTATCTTGGAGGAAGATGATGACGAAGAGAAAATGAGCCGTTTGAGCAGTCGCGCCAGCCGTAAGAAGGTCCTAGATTGGCTAACTAATGAACAATCAATCGGAAAAGCTCCCGTTACTGGTTCATCCATTATCAACGTCAACCAAACGCACGGAACTCCAGTCACGGTATCTGGGCTACAAATCCCAGGAGCTGTGGTTACAACATATAGTACGATGGTCGTGCCAGCATCTACATCGACACCGAATTCGGAAACCAACGGAGCTCCCCCACCCGTTTCTCATGCAATAGTGCCGACAGAAGCGACTACTACAATGTTGGATGCTAGGAAGCCTATGTTAGCATTTCCGGTAACTCGGGCAGGCATCACGGGTTACACCGCACCGCCAGAGCACCAAGTGAGTGGTACATTTGGTAATATTGCAAATCATCCGGAAATTCACTCCACAAAAATACGCGTAAGACCTGCCTTGCCGGCAATTCCAACTGGTTCAAATTATGCTTTTGGGTCAATCCCGTCGATAATGCCGCTAACGACACAATTCGCCACCGGTCTATCACTTCGAAGTTTACCTGCTGGTCAACCATCGATGGGTTTCTCGGCTGGCGCTCCGGCAATTCAATCAACCACGATTTTCTCCGGCGATGTGGCATCACGCTTTAACCAAATTCCTCCTCTATCAGACCCAACAGCCGCAGTACATTCTCGACCAACTATAATTTCGCAAGATCCGGTGCCACCAAGACCAACACCGAGCTCAGTGACATACCAACCGAATCACGTTCCACAGCCTGGAGTTGGTGACGAACAGCAGCAGTTGGGATTTCCATACCAATCGGTGCCCACTAGTGCGCAATTAGCAGCACGCCAAGTAATGCCCCGGGAATTGCCCGTCTTCTCCGGTGATCCGCAGGACTGGCCGTTGTTTTCTAGTTCATTCTATAACACTACGGCAGCGTGTGGGTTCACAGACGCTGAGAATCTGGCTCGACTCCAACGTTGCTTGAAAGGGCACGCGTTAGACTCAGTGAAAAGTCGCTTGTTAATGCCAGAATCAGTGCCCCACGTTATGGAGACACTGAGGAAATTATATGGACGCCCGGAAGTCTTAATTCACACTCTGATGCAGCGGTTACGCGAAGTATCATCTCCAAAAGCCGAGAATCTCCAATCAATCATAAACTTTGGAATGGCTGTTCGTAACTTGGTGGACCATATGTTCGTGGCACAGCTCGTAGACCACCTCCGAAATCCGATGCTGCTACATGAGCTAGTAGAAAAACTCCCACCGCAACTAAAAATGCAATGGGCGTGGTATAAACGTATGCAAACCGACGTCAACTTAGCGACGTTTGGTGAGTTCATGACCGAACTTGTGGATACCGCATCAGATGTAACACTTCCATCGCAAACACAACTCCAACAGAGTTTAAACAAGGCGGGCCGAGACAACCATAAACTGTATGCTCACGCAGAAGCCGAAGGTAATCCAAATATGACAGCTACTAGCCATCTTAGACGTTCACAAGTCGCAGAATCAAGCAAACGAGCTTGCTGGTATTGCTCTGACGAGGCGCACGAGGTAGCTGGCTGCCCGCAGTTTAAGTCTTTAGATTTGGATGGACGATGGAAAGTGATTCGTTCGAAGGGCCTTTGTAGAACATGTCTTATTCCACACCGTAGATGGCCTTGTCGTTCATTAAAGGAATGTGGGGTTGATGGTTGTCGACTACACCACCATGCTCTACTTCATTCACCAGCAGCGTCTAACGTTGCCGTCGACCACCATTTGGCCTTGCAGAATCATCACTCGACGCTGAGCATTTGCCTTTTCCGCTATGTTCCAGTGACGCTCGAAAATAACGGAAAGAAGGTGGAAACGTTTGCGTTTTTAGACGACGGGTGTCAAACTACGCTTATGGAAACTGAATTGGCAACGGAGCTAGAAATCTATGGACCAACGGAAACACTCTGGCTTGGATGGACCGGAAACATTTCTCGTGAAGAAAGGGGTTCACAACGAGTCAATGTGAACATTTCCGGTAGAGGGCTAAAAAGCAAGTTTAAACTGAGCAACGTGCGGACTGTACAACAACTGAAACTGCAGGGACAGACGTTAGATTATGATGAGTTACAGAAGAGGTATCCACATATGCGAGGTCTCCCACTGTACAGCTACGTGGATGCGACACCAAGGATCATTATCGGCATTGAACATGTGCAGCTCCTTACCACTCTCAAAGCACGAGAAGGGCGACCGAACGAACCAGTGGCCGTCAAGACACGATTAGGCTGGTGCGTATATGGCAAGCAGGCAGGAGAATGTGAGTCAGTTGAACGGCTGCATATCCATACAGAAAAGCATATTGAGAATCATGAGCTGCACGAATTGATGAAGCAGTTTTTTGAAGTCGATGAAGCAGCAGTAGCCTCGCCGATCGAGTCCGCGGATGACATTCGGGCCCGGAACATTCTGGAACGTACAACACGTAGAATAGAAGGAGGATTTGAGACTGGCTTGCTGTGGAAGTATGATCAGCCAACCTTTCCCGATAGTTATCCATTGGCACTCCACAGACTAGAATCGTTGGAGAGGCGTTTCAACAAAGATCCAGAATTGCGGGAGCGAGTGGTATCCCTAATACATGAGTATGAGAAGAAGGGGTACGCTCACAAAATTACTACAGAAGAGCTAGAGTCAACAGAATCCAATCGGGTGTGGTACCTACCTATTGGAGTGGTGCGGAATCCGAGAAAGCCGGAGAAAATTCGCTTGATTTGGGACGCTGCAGCACGAGTTCGTGGTCTCTGCTTCAATGACATGCTGTTGAAAGGACCAGACATGTTGACTTCATTATTCGACGTCTTGCTTCGGTTTAGACAGAGATCCATAGCTATTTGTGGGGATATTCGAGAGATGTTCCACCAAGTCCGTATCATCTCAAGCGATAAACAATCCCAGAGGTTTCTTTTTCGTGAACATCAATCGGAGCAGCCACAGATCTACGTTATGGATGTGGCTACCTTTGGCGCAAAGTGTTCACCTTGTTCATCGCAAGCTGTGAAAAACAAGAATGCGGAAGAGTTTGCAGCAGAATACCCCAGAGCAGCCGAGGCCATCATCAACGCCCACTACGTGGATGACTACCTCGATAGTGTAGATACTGTCGAAGAAGCCGTGCAACTGGTGACAGACGTCAAGCACGTACATGCAAAAGGTGGATTTGAGATCCGCAATTTTTCGTCCAATTCGGTGGATGTGCTACAGCAGCTGGGAGAAGCACGAAGTCTGGAAAAGAAGTCGTTGAGCATGGATGTATCGGCATACGTGGAACGTGTGCTAGGCATGGTTTGGAAACCAGCCCTGGATTTGTTCACCTTCGACACGGCACTGAAAGATGAACTGGAACAACTTTTGGAGCAGAATGTAACACCAACCAAGCGGCAGGTACTGCGATTGGTAATGTCGCTGTTCGATCCATGTGGTTTTATTGCTCATTTTACCGTGCATGGTAAAATACTGATGCAGCATATCTGGCGAAGCGGGACAGACTGGGATGAGCAAATAGCTGACGATTTACGTGAAATGTGGAAGGATTGGACACGACTGTTGAAACAGCTGATCGACGTCCAAGTTCCAAGATGTTTCTTTGGAGAAGGTGAAAGTAAACTACCCGCCACTATCCAGCTCCATCTTTTCGTTGATGCAAGCGAACTCGCATATGCATGCGTGGCCTATTTGCGAATTGTACAAGCCGAGACAGTTCGTTGCATTCTGGTTGCAGCCAAAACCAAAGTGGCTCCACTAAAACCACTCTCCATTCCTCGGCTGGAGCTACAAGCTGGCGTAATAGGCTGTCGTCTGTTGAACACAATCTGTACCGCACTGGACCTACCGATCGAGTCAAGGTACATTTGGACTGATTCAGCAACGGTACTTTCCTGGATCAAGTCTGACAGTCGACGATACCACCCGTTCGTAGCGTTTCGCGTGGGTGAAATCTTAAATAGCACTAACGTCGACGAGTGGCACCATGTACCAAGCAAACTAAATGTGGCTGATGACGCAACGAAGTGGGGCAGTGGCCCTGATTTCAACCCGAATAGCCGCTATTATGTCGGTGAAAACTTTCTGTATCTACCGATGGATGAATGGCCAAAACAAACCAAGCAGAAGTACATCACGAAGGAAGAGCTTCGGACAGTATTCCACCTCCATCGAGAAATACCCTCACCGCTGATAAATGTGTCCCGATTCTCCAACTGGAACCGGTTGGTGCGATCAACTGCATACGTGCTTCGTTCGCTGAAGAAGATGCGTGGCGCAAAACTCTTCGGTGAATTAACTAGCGATGAACTACTACAGGCTGAGAACTTTCTCTGGCGCCAAGTACAGCTCGAAGTATACCCAGACGAGTATTATTCGCTGCAGTATAATAAACAACACCCTGACGACACGCCGAAGTCAATCGATAAGAGTAGCCCACTCTACCAGGATTCCCTGTTCTTAGACGATGCGGGAGTGATTAGGATGTTCAGTAGAATAGGGGCGGCACCCACTGCCCCATACGAAGCTAAGTATCCAATTATCCTACCTAAAGATCACCTCTTAACGTTGCTCCTTGTCGACAGCTATCATCGCCGATTCGTTCATATTAATCATGAAACCGTGCTTAATGAGGTGCGCCGGCGATTCAGAATCCCTCAACTACGTCGCGTGATCAAACGCGTCGCGAATTCTTGTCAACGGTGCAAGGTCAAGAAAGCTACTCCGCGTCCACCGATGATGGCACCGCTTCCTGAATTCCGACTGACACCGAATATTCGGGCATTTAGCTACACCGGCATTGACTACTTCGGTCCGCTCTTGGTGAAGGTGGGCCGCAGCTTGGCGAAGCGCTGGGTAGCGCTTTTCACGTGCCTCACTACACGTGCAGTGCACTTGGAAGTTATACATAGTCTTTCAACAAAAGCATGCATCATGGCAATCCGTAGGTTTGTAGCCCGAAGAGGTTCTCCAGCAGCAATCTACTCCGACAACGGGACATGCTTCAAGGGGGCCAGTAACATATTAGCCAACCAAATTCAAGGCATACACGAAGACTGTGCAGTTACTTTCACAAACGCAAGGACAACATGGCACTTTAACCCCCCGTCCGCTCCCCATATGGGCGGATGCTGGGAGCGAATGGTTCGCTCAATCAAGGTAGCAATGGCGGGAATTGCAGAGTACCCTCATCATCCAACAGACGAAGTGTTAGAAACTGTTGTACTGGAGGCGGAATCTATTGTAAATTCGCGACCGCTAACGTACATTCCGCTTGACGACATGGAGCAGGAGGCCTTAACACCAAACCATTTTCTCCTGTACGGCGTTCAGGGGGTCGTTCAACCTAGATCAGTCTGTGAAATTGAAGGTGCAACACTACGTGATAGCTGGAAACTAACCCAGTGTTTAGTTGATCACTTTTGGAAGCGCTGGGTCCATGAATACCTGCCAACAATAACCAGGCGCACCAAGTGGTTTCGGCCAGTCAAGCCATTGGAACTAGGCGATTTGGTACTAGTGGTGGACGAGAATAAACGAAATGGGTGGTTGAGAGGACGGATCATCGAGGTGAAGCGCGGAAGTGACGGACAGGTGCGCAGCGCAGTTGTGCGCACCAAAGATGGGACACTCACCAGACCAGCCGTCAAGCTGGCACTGTTGGACGTTCGTACTATTGACGATCAGGATATAGAAGAGAGAGCGCCGGTACTACACGGGGAGGAGAATGTTGCATACCGTTCTTAACAGACAAAGCGTAACGTGAATCCCGAGCGCTCCCTTACATGAACTGTCAGCAGAACGACGAGAACAATAGGAAATCGCGGAGCGAGAGATGCGTGTGTGTACTGGTCGACTCTGTTCACCATGATACATCGGCGTATGCTGTAGAATAGATGAGAAGCCAGTTAATCGCATAAATTTAGTGATCGGTAGCATCGGGTAGAATTGTGAAAGCCAAATTTAGCTGTTTATTAACCGGTATCACGGCAGCCTGGACTCTGCACGGTGATATACAGTTTGAACCGATTGTGACACCAATTTGTGGGCAACCCAGAAAGACAATTGAGCGCTATAGTGTAGAACCAATATTTGCTATAGAGTTGTAAGTGATAACATAATTTGTTATGCCTTAATATGAATTCATTGCTGATAGCAAAAGCTGTTATTTCTTATGATCGATCCAATTATTCATTTTGTTCTCTTCAGCCATGATTAGGATCAATGAAAATCGTGTTGAAATTGAGCTGAATTAGTTTGCCTTGCGGTTTCTTGAAGAGCAGAAGAAACACTTAATGTAAGCGTTAAATTCAATTGTAATCTTTAAAAAATTAATGAAATCTAATAAATTTCAGCTTAAAAGCTGGGAAACATCCAACCTGCTAAAAAGACAGTTTTCTTCCTTGGAAACCCGCAAACTCGAACACTACCAAAACTTGTTTCCTAAGTATCCCGTTTATAAATAAGCAAGGGCAGGATTTCACGTGATTCGTAGTTCATTTTTTTGTCTTGAACTGGACAAAATGTTAAGCTTTTTCAACATGTTCCAAAATTCAGCTTTATCGATGGACTATACCTTAGAGAGATTACTAAAAAAATCAAATAATTATAAATTCAGGAAATGTGGCTTCACTTCAGAACCACATTTGTACAAAAATTTAAAATACACGACCTTTTTTATTTTAAGAATGTTAGCATATTAGCCAAAAAATTTTAGAAGCGTGACAACATTCATTGCCGGCCACGCAAATTTCTCCATGAGCAATGAAGAAATGTTGATAATAATGCAGAGTGGCCACCAAATATCCATTTTGAAATTCCCGCTTTTTTCCCGGTTTTCCCGGTATAATTTTCTAAACTTTCCAAAAGGGTGACCCTTTGATCGGTTTTTTAATTGAATATCCAAAAAAACTGATTTTTTAATCCAATAGGGAACAAACTATATTATTCGTAGAAGATTGGCTTATTTTTTGGCTCCCGAACAATTAGTATTCTTATTCTTCTTCTTCTTCTTGGCATTAACGGCCTCGCTAGGACAGAGCCGGCTTCTCAGCGTAGTGTTCTTATGAACACTTCCACACCCCATTAAACATTTGACAGTTCAACAACCGACTAAATTGGTCGAAAAATCGGTCGATTGTTGCACCGACGCCTATGGAAGTTTAACACAGCGATCAACTGAATAATCGCTAGATTAAATCGGGTGACCGAGGAAATCTGATGTTTAGTAGGTCAACTTGCTTGGATTTTACTCAAAATACCGATTTATCCACATATTTAGTAGGATTGCGTCGGCCCACCCAATTAAATCGGGTGATATTCGGTTGATCCCTGTGTTAATCTTCCATAAGCGTCGGTGCAACAATCGACCAATTTTTCAACCAATTTAGTCGGCTGTTGAACTGCCAAATGTTTAATGGGGCAGTTAACTTGACTGAGAGCTTTCTTTGCCAAAGTTGCCATTTTTGTATTCGTATATCGTATGGCAGGTACGATGATACACTATGCCCAGGGAAGTCAAGGAAATTTCCTTTACGAAAAGTCCTGGACCGACCTGGATTCGAACCCAGACACCTTCTACATGGCCTTGCTTTGTAGCCGCGGACTCTAACCACTCGGCTAAGGAAGGCCTCCCCGTACAATGAGTTTGGTACAAAAATTTTTAAGTCGACTTTCTCAAAACTGAGTTTCTGTCAGTTACACCCTTTTGCTTCTAATCCTTCTAATTGTGCCAATAGGACGGTTTCTACTCTTGGTACTTTTGATTCATTTTAACATGGGTTTTGTCCAGTACGCTGATCATAAGTACTGTGCAAAAGGATAGGACAAGAAACGGTCAAGGAATGATTCCGCTACCGAAATTACTTGAGCTGTACGCTACTGAGAAGTAGAGCTGATTTCATAACGTCGGTAACGCTTGCTGTACAAATCAAATAGAGCTGTCACATTTCCGTACGGAAAAATGTGCCGCTTAATTATTCCGTAAGTAAAAGTGACACTTTGCTCATACTGGATCGGCTGTCAAAATTACTTTGGTAAAAAAGAGTAATTTTACTTGAGCGCATTACGTTTCAGGTGCATACTACGCATTTATTTTAAAAGCTACCAAGTCCATATTTATCAACTGTCAGCTGTCCCGGCAAACGTTGTATTGACCAGTAGGCCGTAGAGACTTTGACAAAAATCCCGAAGTTTATGTCCAATTTGCATTTCCCGTTTTTTCAACTTTCTCGGAGGATTTTAAAAAATATTATTCCACAAACACGCGTTAGAGCCCTTGATGAAAAAAGTGAAAACATTGTTCACATCGATCGTTACGTTCTCAAGCAACTCGTGATATACAAACACCATTCCATTTTAGTTTATATAGATATGCCCCTTTTGTACATCTTATTACCACACTATTTGAAAGTATTTCAATTCTTAATCCTTCGATTTTTTGTCTTCCTAAAAATGAAGAGTTCACTTAAGTAAATAAGATTAAGATAAGGATGAAACAAGCTTTAAAGCTGCACATGTTGAACATGTGTCTCCTTACTGATTTAATTGTTAGCCGATTAGATAACGACTTATACATTATAAATAAAAGGAAAAATCAATGCCTGACAGTAAGAGAAAAAAATCATAAAATATTCCGTAACATAACCAACTAATTTGAAACATTTCTAAGAAGTTTAGTGTAATAAAGTAAATTATTTCTACAAGTAGTTGAATCAATAATGTTTAAATGTAATTTGTCCAAGGTCACTTATGCTTAATGGAAATATCATCAACCATATCAACTTTCTACAACTTATTTTTGGTGGTTTGTAGATTTAGGGCTTGTTTAAAATTATTTTCCCGGTGATCGTCTCAAATTCCCGGTTTTTCCCGTTTTTTTTTTTTCCGATGGATTCAAATTCCCGTCATTTTCCCGTTTTTCCCGGTTCGGTGGCCACCCTGAATAATGGTATGACCTCGTTAAAGAGAGACAAGCTGTGAAGTAGGGTGCGGCTTAGTGCTCGAAAGTTCTCAAAATCAAAAATTCGTGTGCTCTTCCGGATTCAAATCACATAAAAATGGAACCCTCAAAATTTGAGCCAAAAATATTAAGATTTAGAGGTGGCGCAAGCTACTTGAAGGTGAATTTTCAAGTTATGAAATATGACCTTCAGGGGTCTTCATAACTTTGTTGTTATCCTACCAATTTTGAAGCTCTTAGCATCATTCTCTTTAAAATTAAATTTATGAAAAGTTTGTAGAATATCAAAGTAATCTACAATCAAAAGTAGTATAAGTTAAAAGTAGTTTTCTCTAATGTTTTCCTCGTTTTTACATAAAAAATCATCTTCTTTTAACCATAACACCATGAATACTCATCTGATTCCAGATCTTTTCACATAATTTTGAAGCTAATTTAGTTGTTTTCATACTGTTTATACATCGAATTTAATTGAAAAATAGTTTGACTTTGTTATTTAACAAAAACTAACCAAAACCACGATTTTCAACAACAAAAATTCAAATTTCTTCGAATTGTCGATTATTTCTTGCCAAAAATCACATTTTCACTGTTTAATTAAAGTTTATGAAACATCTTGTTGTAACTTCGAGTTAAAAAGTGCATAGTTTTAAAAATTTCAAAAATATTTTTGTTATACGATTTATGAAAAATTACTTCTAAGTCCTTTTCAAAGGTTCAACAAATGAGAAAAACCAGTAAGCTGAAAAGTATTAACATTTAACTGGTAAACAATTGAAGAATATAATATTTTCCGTTGAAAATTCGTGTGTTTGGGCAGTTTTTGTCAAAACAATCTTATAAATTAATTTTTGTACACACATCTGAAACCAAAGCAGCTTGTATTAAAGCTTTAAAATTGTTGGAAAGAGAACTTATTCTAAATTGGAATAAATTTCCATGTAATGTATCTAAAGTTTTATGCAAAAAGTGATCAAACAGAAGAAAAAATTGTCGATCATTGTTTGCATTAGATAAAGGCTATAAAAACTAGAGGAATTCGTGAAAAATTGATAAAATTATTTTAAAACATAGAGCCATGCTCAAAGTATCTATGTTTGATTCTCCGTTGGTTCAGAATATTTTTGTTATGCAAATTTCATTGCCTTCCAAGGGCATAGAATACTATATCGCCTGACAAACGAATATATTAATTTTAGGAAAGACAGCACTCAGTTATTTACTGTGAAAGTGCTGTTAAACATTAAGCTGAGAAATAGGCTCTGTTGTAATGGGAAAACAATACAAAAATGGAGAAGAAAACATAAATTAAACTAAGTAGAATCCTAATTGTTATTCGAGTACTTTTATTGTTCTAAAATGATCACTCTTATTATGCTTTGAGACATTGATTGCCTTCTCTGGAAACTAGTTTGTTTGATCAAATTAAAAGAATGCAGCCATACGGTGGAAACCTCCTCGCCTCATTTCATTGCAATTCTTTATAAGACTGCAATCGCGATAAACATTTGGAAGCAGCCACTGCGCAACAGAACTCTATAGTGCAATATATTGCAGTAGTTTTTCTTTTCCCGACATTCCCCAACAAAGTAGATGTAGATTCTTGCTCACTAGTCCGGATGGAACGTTCACCCGGAGCGGATCTTCGCCGGGGTTTTGATCTCAATAGGAATGAGAAAGAAGATTAGCAAAATGCAGATATGATGATACACGTCGCTTCATAGAAATGAGGACTGTGATGAATTTAACTTGTAAAATCACACAACGTTAACCTCAAAATTATTGTATCTATGCATTTCAGATTAATTCTGTTTATTATTCAAAATCTATTAAAAAAATTAAGCTTGTAAAGAACGCACTCATTAGCTCTGTTTATCTGAAACAATTGATACATAAGAACGTAAAAAAAATGTTTCGCCAAATCGACAGAAAATTTATTGTTTTAGAGAGAAACTATGAGAAATAGTCAAATATTTTTGTAGATTTTCTTGTAAACCGATAACCTAAAATATATTTAATTAACAGAAAAAGTTATAAGTTTGATCCTATGACATTCCGGAGTATATTCTCATACAAGACTTTGACTTTTCCAAGTTTAGTTGGTCACAGTCCTTAAGTGCACTCGTGTGGCGGCATTATGCTCAAGCTTCCTCAAGCTGTTTTGTAAGGCAGAGGCTTAATCTACTATATGCAGATAAGTGCACATACATACGGGCGAGCGATGGATGAATGTCACTCAAAGTGAAGCTGCTTCACAAGTTGCTTCGGAAAGACGCTTTTTTCTTGTCTTGGATAGGCGGACATTTTTATGGGATTAAAATTAGATTAAATCCGATTCTTTTGTACGCAAGGGTGGAAAGTAAGCTGATTGAGTGAGCAATTCCGTAGCGAAGAATTGCACACGATGGAATGCGAGAGTTTTATTGTGAGTCGCCCACAATGAGAGGCGTTCAGTCGTTTGTTTTCCATAAAATTGCTCTTAGGTTTCTCATTGAGTTCATACTAATTGACACTCCGACTGCTAATCAAATGGTAATTGAGACTACAAATTTACAATCGCTCATTAGATCAAGTTTGATAATTAGTCCCACAATTTCTACGCAATTCCAAATATTTTATTCATAAGATCATGCCAAATTGTTGTGTCAATCGGTTGTTTCTACCTTCCCAGCTGTGAGCTAATCTTTCCAGTTCGTACATTTCAAAGCCAACTAAAGGCGATAACATTGACTGCCATTCTGCGAGGCGTAATCTTAACTGTATGTTAAATTATAACAACCTCATAATACGTTACGTACGTACCTCGCGCAAGTCCATACCGGGTAGAGAGAGCACGTCTCAAGTTCAAGATCTTCGTTCACAGCTAGAGCTGTCTGCCTACCGGTAGTCACGAGTTTACCTTCCGATTTCCGCGAGGGAAGCAAACCAACCCATAGCCATAGCAAGTGTATAATGAGTACTCACTCGCACTGCGATGTTTATTGTTTTAATTCAATCGTTTTGACTCCTCGTCGGGGGTTCTCTTCATGGTGTGTAGTAAGTAGTTGGTAAACAGCTGCTGTGACTTGGAGAGAACCAGTTTCCATCGTTTGGAATGTTGGCTAGAATTGGCTAAATGGAATTGTGTATTTGCTAGTGGATGTTCATGGAGGAGTTGGTTGTAATGCTTTATATCAGATGATATTTATTGGGGGTGCAAATTGAAATACAAAAACTGTAAGGAAAATTTCCTGAAATTAGTGTTGGTTTAGAACAGCTAGACTTCGTGAGAATCTACGGCAAACTGTTAGGGTGAGATTCCTGAGACAGCATTGAAAAAAATTAATTTTTGAGCCAACCTGTGCCATAAGTTACAAATAAGAGCATACGCTGGTAAAGTGTTTTTTGTTAATTTTATTACAACTCTTTTCTAATCTGTTTGTTAGAAAACAAAAAGATTATAAACGTATTGTAATAAAATTCTAAAATTTTGAATAGTCAGAAAAATTTCATCCATTTTTTTTTTTAAGTTGTTGCAAAAAAAGCATGCGACAACAAACAGAGTCATTCTTTGGATACATTATTTAAGGAACTCTCAAAATATCCGTAAATAATATTTGTGAATTCTTGTAGTTATTGCCTTTTTTAAGTCAAAAGATATTCTTAGTAGTGCATCCATAAGTCACGTCTGTATTTCAACACAGATAACACAAGCATAATGCCGAGTTATTCTGGATCTGGATAGACTAAGTAAATCAAAAATCTTGACTTGAGGAACTTTTAAAAAGAAAATTGCCAAAATTTAACAAAAACCAGGTTGCTGAGAAGCCACTAATTTGTCAAAGATATTCTTAGAAGAACAATACAGATTTCGGTAATAATCGTGCTAAAGGTTTTTAGGTTTCACCTTTTTTTTGGGTATTTTCAAAGTTTCATCAGTATCCGCAAAGCTTCGTCAAAAAATTTCCAAAAATAGTTTGGGTGTCTATCAAGTATCCCCCCGACAATATGTTATGAATATTTTGATAAACTTGCTAATGGGTATTTTATGAGTCAACTTACGACATTTTGAAAAAAAAAAATCTTCAAAAATTTTGTTGGGATTTCCTCAAAAATTTTGTCAGATATTCTTCAAGAATCTTCACTGATATCTTCCAAGGATCACTGCAACAGATACCGATCGTTCATCGTTCTTGCTGATAGGTTCGAGAAGATTTCGAAAACGTGAACAATTTTCAGACCCGTGAATAGTTTGGAATTGGTAAAGAATACTTTTTTTGATGTTCATACAAAAAATCTTGCCATGGGAGGAGGGGGGTCCGACAAAATAGTCTTACGTGGACTACATCATAAGCTCCAATTCCTTATATCAATGTTTTTTTTTTTTGCAGAAAGCTTGGTGGAATGATTCATGGGTCTAGTCAGAGGGGGGCAGGGAGGATTGCAAAATATTATTCTCTACGGATTCCTAAATAAGTCTGGAAACAACTTTCTGTGTTAGTTATCATACTGGCAATTTTGTTGTTGATTGTATTGTTGTACTTGATGCCGGTGTGCTACCCTCCACAAAGTTGTTCTGAAATGCTGAAAAATGATCATTTTTATCGTCTTCTAGCACAAAAATGATTTGCAACCGCCCTCCTTAAATCAACCTCTTACAACCACTCACAAACCCCTGCAAAAAGAAGCAAATATTTATGACCACAATTCAAATGAAAAAGACATTGGCACCACATTTAAGCCAAAGCTCAGAGAAAGAGCGAAAAAGATGAAACATTGCGCATTGTATTGTTTTCCGGGGCGTCTGTTTCCCAAGTGTACAACATAAATTTTCGCATTCGCTTCGTCGGGAAAGTTCATCGTGTGGAGATCATCATCATCTTCCATCCAACATGAAATGGCAACATCGTCGTCATTGTTGGTATAAACATTCTTCTGTGGGCCAACATTTTTCCTCTCTATGTTGTTTGCAGAATTCCACCTTTTCGTTTGAAGTGCGGTGTATTATTATTATTGGAGGGGGATTGTTCCGGTTGTTGATTACCACTAAAAGCAGCCATAGAAATTTTTGAAACAAAGTTTAAGTCTTGGGAAAATAGGGCGTACGACATAAACATCACTTTAGTCCGACAAATTGTGAGTGGCTTCTAAGAGAACCACCCTATCGACAAACAAAACATCTGACTGGCAAATGTTTGCCATTTCCTCCATCAGCGAGCGTTAAGAGTTTGGACCTCGGGAAAAAAAATCCCCATTTCCCCGTTTGTTCTTTGTATGCAAATTTCGACAAATGCCGACCATTTCGCTTCCTAAAATGCAAAATACAACGTCTTCTCTGATCCGTCACAAGTTCCCTTCTTTGTTGCAAATATTTGCTTAATTGCAGATCAACATTTGAAAACAATCTAGGTAACAAAAATCAAAAACGGCGTGGAAAAAATGTAAAAAGGACGTTTTTCCGAAATGCACACTTTCATCCAAGAGAGGAATGGATAATGTTGAAAATTGCATCCAAATGAGCTATCAGATTGATGCTTTAAACAAACTTTTCAAATCAAGTGGGGAAGCAAAGAGTTTCGCCAATCGTGGTCAGTATTTCCGAATTTGGAGGATTTAAGCAGCAGATCTTGAACTTCACTTCAAAATAGCGTTTTTTTTACATTTCAGAATAAGATATTTTTATATGTTAGTCAACAATTGTCTTTCATCTGTTTCCAGTGTTATTATATAGCATCAAAACTACAAACCTGTTCTGCCTCTCTTCCCAAAACTTCCGAACCGCTCCCGCTCGATGGATTGCACATGTACATAGCGTTCGGAAGCGGATCGTGTCAGCTTTTCCTTGGAACCATGAGCCCCCATGATGATCGGGCGACTTTTTTGCTATCTAGTAGCGCACTATCACTTCACTTTTCGTCCAGCAATCACTTTCTTCTTCCTCACATGACGAATAATTGCCATCACTCACAAAAGTTTCCCAACCAAAACGTTTCACGCAACACGGTTTCCCCTTTCCTGGAGCTGAATTATTGTTACCATTCGTGCCTAATTAACACCCATCTCGGCGCGGTTGCATTTGGACACATTTCCATGGTTGGGATTTTCCGCCTTTCAGAACTTTCTGCTGGCTTTTTTTTCTCTCGGTTCCGGTTCTCAACTGGATTCGTTCATTTTCACTTCAGACATATAAAAAAGGGAAAAACATGGCATGAAAACTCCTCAAACCATCGTACAGTGGGCAAAAAACGGACCCAAAACCGCAATTTTTTAAAGCCAACATTATAATGGGACTATTTCCATGAAAAAAAACACTTAAAATTGATTGGTGATAGTCTCGTCTTGGGCAGACTTAAGGATTGGACGATTGTTTTTGAAACTTTAGGTGTTTTTGTTGAAGCATAACTTGGTAAATTTGCTTTCATAGCTGACTATTTGCCTTTTTAATGCTCTGGGCAGCAAATTAATTTGCTTTAAACTAACTTGCGAAAATTGACTCGCAATAATTCAAAATTGTTTGTCATTGGTGACTTTGATGCAAAACATCTGTAATGGAATAATACGCCAAATAATTCTAATGGTAGAATTTTATTTGATGAGTAGAGTAAGGTGGGGCAAAAGTTCGATCTTAGTGGTATAGAGTAAGGTGGGGCAAAAGTTCGACCTTAGTGGTATAATCAAAGTTTCCAGGAAAACAATAGCAGTTAAAACAAAACAAATACTATACAATGAACCTTCAACATATTGGCTATAATTTTGCTGAATAAACTTGTGTCAAAATATTTACCCATTTTTAGTTATAACAGTTTCAAAATTGATTGTCTTATTCGAACTTTTGCCCCACCGGTGGGGCAAGAGTTCGAATCTAGTGTGGGGCAAAAGTTCGCTGGCTAAAACACAAAATATCGATCCTTTTATGACAGGCATGCCTTACACCAGCCGTAAACTTAAGTTTAACGAAAAATACACACTAAATTTTCATCAAAAAATTGTCCAAAACCGAGTAAATTGTAATATACTCAAAAATAGCAGTTTTTTGCAAAACTAAGTGGAAATGTAAAACTTTGGTGACAATTTTCACACGACAGACAAATTTAACTAAATTTGAAGATAATATGTGGATTTTAGGCAATTTGCAAATTTTTCCGTGATTTTATACATGGGTCGAACTTTTGCCCCACTGATTCGAACTTTTGCCCCACTATGGGCCAAAAATTGTTTTTAAACATTTATGCAAAAACTAATACACCTCAAAGCAACCTTATAATAGGCCTAGAAACGCCCTCTCATAAAATATTGAAAAAGATTTTATCTTCAATTGGTTCCATGCAACGAAAGTTTGATCAAAAATTACAATATTCACGTCGAAAAAAAACAAATAGCCATAACTTTTCCAAATCTCAATCGATTTTTATGATATTTGGAGTGAAAGTCTCTTACTTGAATAGCATTCGAACCACCATGACATTTATAAGATTTGTTTTGAATCGAGCTGGAAATCTTGAAAAGAAACTCTTACCCCACTCGAACTTTTGCCCCACTTTACTCTACTCTTCGGGATAGTTCTCAATTCAATATCCTGACAGCCCTACTTGGTTTACCTCCTTTAGAAACCCTTCTACGATTGATTTGGTCTTAACCGACTCTAGTCACCTTTGAAGCCAACTGGTTACTGACGCTGATATTGATTCTGATCATATCCCTGTTATATTTCAATTATCCCATTAAGCGATTCTCAGTTTTATTTTCAATTATTTACGAGCCGACGGGAATACATATGAAACATTCATCCATAGTTACCTTGATGGTAAACATTCTTTGCAAACAATACTTGATAATTGACAATGCATTCGTTATCTACTTTATAGTATAAAATGTTATGCATGAATGAAGATACTTCCCACTAGTTTAATGCTGTTTTGATCTTATTACATTTGAAAAAAAAATCGAATTAGGGCGAAATGGAGCAAAATCAGACACTTCCCAAAGTCTGCACAAAATGAGATCATCATTAATCGATTCCTCGTGATTTTTTTACATAAAGTTTTAAGCCAGCAGCTCCTAAAATTTACTTTTTTATCCGTGTTTGCCCACTGTGCATCGGAATGAACCGCTTTTGCCAGTCAGACTGGCAAATGAAATCTGGGAAGGGCTCCGTTCCCACCACAACCACAGCATACCGTTTCGCTTCGTTAACACCGGTGACCTTCGCTTCCCTGTCAGTCCGCCATGGTACAATTTAATTATTTCCCTAGTACTCTCAATGCTTTTCCATCAGGGTTAGGGTTTTGCCATTCTTGATTTCGTTGATTCGCCATTCCGCATCCAATTCTTCGTCAGTTCGATCAGTTAGGCGAAGATGCAACCTGGGTATCTTCTACTTTCGCCCCCTCAATACGTGGGCTGCACATCTTGTCTACTTTTTTAAAATTTCCAAGCACTCATTATGCCGCGGGGAATTGGAGATAATTATGCTCACTGGCGCTATTCTGCTTTTTTCGCTTCAAAATTCCACGATACGACTTTTACGGGGGAGAGCACTGAAGCTTCACGCTCTTTTTTCTGGCACTATTCGCTAATCACTTTAATTTGGCATCGGTGAAGCTGGAAATGAAATTATCAACTTTATGGGTATATGTTCGTAACTCGGTTTAATGTTTCAGAGATCGTGTACGCGGTGTCAGTTTTTATGCATGGTGGAGAACTCAACAGATAGTCTTAATGGCTATAAATACATTATGACGAAAGTTTTCAGGTGCAATGGATATTTGTACTGCTCGACGGGATGAGAACTAAATTAAGCCGAATTTCAACAGGTTCCACTTCCACAGTATCACATTGGCTTTAAACTGATCGAATTTGAGTCAATGAAATTAAATTTAAATAAACATTTTTATTGAGATCATAAACAGATTGATTATGATTGCTACTTTTTGATGGACAAGCGGAAGTGAAATTGCACCTTGAATAAACGAAAAGGTAATCCAGAAGTTTTTTTTGACCATAGTTGAAGTTCAGGTGGCTTGTCAGCTTTAATAACTGTGGAAGAATTCTTAGAACTCTTAGCTGAGAAAAAGTCTCTGTACCAGAGCGGACGTAATGCTTAATGAGAGAAGGAGTGAAGTAATAATAAACAATCAATTTGGGTTTTAAGATTCCTACATATAGAACTTTCATAGAAATAACATAAATATAACCAAAGAAGAATATCTCTCAAGTTTGAGAATACTGAATAGAAATAGCATGGAATGAGCTCACCATTTCATTACCCAACTCCAAGCTACAGCAGATTTGACCAAGGGAACACAAATAGCAAATGTGATTTGTTGATTATAACTAACACGAAGAAGCGTAGGAAAAGTGTTGATATCTTGTCGTGCTTATCGCGAAGCACTCTGTGAATTTTATGCGGAAATGAGCGACATTCCTTACAAAAAGGCTAACTTGTTTAAGACTTCCTATGGCAAGATTTTCTAAGAAGGTAATGCAATTTTTCAAGAACGATTTGTTGTTCCTATCATTAGGTTTGATTTATGAAAAATAGCCAAAACGAATTACTAATCTTATTTTCTTTAAACGATTACCGACAAGGATCATAACATAATCAATATATAGTCAAGATTATGCCAGAACGCCACTAAGAATACAATTTCACTCAATATTTGTGTAAGTGCTCTTAGAACACTAAGCTGAGAGCATCCTCTGTTCCATAGCGAACGTAATGCCCGAAAAAAAACAAGGAGATAATCTGTATAATTTGAGAAAAGTGGATAAAGCAGCATGGAATGAGCTCACCATTTTTTTCTCATTATCAAACTTCAATCTACAGCAGGTTCAACCAAGAAATCACAAATATCAAATGTGAGTGATTGAGTCTAGTTTAGGAAAGCGAGACAATCAATATATGTTAGCAGAAAATTAGCGGAACTCTTTCCAAAGAGACTAGCTTTTTAATGTCTTTATGCCGCCAATTTGAACAAAACGGGATTTTCTTAGAAAGTGATGCAGTTTTTAAAGATTATTCGTTGTTCCCATCGTTAGGATTGAAGTATGGAAAATAGCCTAAACGAACTATTGAACGTTTGTTTTAAACGGATAAGGATTTCCGACAAGGATCGTAACAGATGTCTATCAATAAATAGTCGAGGTAATACCAGAATTTCATTTAGAAGCTTATGAGGCACTTGAAGTAAAATTCGAAATGTTGTCGAAAGCCTTTTGCAAATTGAGTCATGCAAATTCACTTAGAATCTTTCCCGTCTGTATCTGAGTTTGAAATGTCAATGATGCCAGGAATCCACGGACCACCAATTGGGAACGATTGCCATAAAGGAATAATTCGTTGCAGTGAAGTTTATCGATGGATTCTCGTAAAAGTTCGTTTAGAAATCCTTAGCATTTCAATCAGAAGAATTCCTAGAGATTTGATAGAAACTTCTACAGAAATGCTTCAAAAACTTTTGAAAATTTCTTCGAGAATTTTCAACAAAATTTCCATTTTTCACTCGATTTTCAGTCTAAAATTACTTCACAGTATCAATTGGAAATGTCTTCAAGAACTTTAACAGAAACGTAAACATTTCCTTCAGTGTTAAAAAAAGCGTCGAAAAAATGAGAAAGATTTTTTGTTAGGAATTATTTCTTAAATGATCTGAAAATTCTGGACTTTCTCATGAAATTTGTGAAAAATTCCGTAAAGAAATCATGTACCCCACTTGACTTTTTTCTAGAAGATTTGCCTAAAATTTGTCTAAGAGTTATCGCCGCGAGATAATTAGCAGCAGTTCAAATCATTAAATCAGTAAAATTCTAACAGCTTGTCGAGACCCGCTCGATGTCGCAAACTCCGATTAAAAGGATCACATTTACATAACGCAAAAAAAAACCAGGTTCGAAAGGGACATAGTATATAAGCATAAAACAAATAAAATTTAGCCCCTTCAAGTTTGCAAGAAAAATCAATAAAACATTTGTAAATCCCTGGACTAAAAAGGGATATGGAAATTTCCACTCAACATTATTTCAGTTGTACATAATTATACAACAACAGTGTAATCTGTAGAGTTACAATAACTTTTGTACATTTGACACGAAATAAACCAAGTTCAAAGCTCACTCCAGGGTTTCTATTTATCCGAAACCACGGACTCAAGTATAGTACAAGGTAATTATTAATCCAGCAGCCAAGTGAAAATTTATCTCCTTTACTGGAGAAAAAAGTAGCTTGGTAAACCTAGAAAGGAAGTTCAGATACAGAAGCGAAAAAAGGATCTCCAACTGGAGAATCAAGTAGCTTTCTGAAATTGACAAGTTTCAACAGCAATACCGTCAGTATAAGTAACATTTTTTGTTTTTGCTAGAAAGCAGCCCATTTTTCTGTTTTTCAAACTGTTATAAATAAAGCATAAAAAAAAAACAATCCTCATTACTCTTCTACAGGGGGTTTGTGAATTTTTAGCTCGCGGAGCACTTTTTGAAATAAAATTATTGCGCGGAGCACCTGGTTTTTTATTACGAAGTGGTCCATCATTCAATTTTTCGGACACGCGTAAATCGACCCTATAATTGCTACCATCGGGAAGTAATTTTTAAGTTCGTCACTTTGGTTCAATTTTAACATTTTAATTCCAATAACTGATTTTATTTATTTTTTATTGAGAAAGCTTTACAGCTCAACCTGTGACAATTCTCCTTAGAACTGTTTTTAATTTATCATAAAATTTTCCAAAAATCTTTGTTCGAAAACGGAAAAGCTGCTTTGATTAGTACATATTCCGAATTTTGTTTTGAGTTCATACAACTGAGGAAGTTACTGTAGCGAAATACCGCAAGTTGTTACGAGCTCGAACTACAGATTCGTTACAATTCCTTAAGTCTAAACTAGCATTTAAGGTAATAAATTTGAGATGCAAATAATCGTCATTTCCTGAAATTTTTTTGGTATATTTTAATAAAATGTTTCAACCAAATCTTCATATGAAACTCAAGTGTTCGAAGTATGAGTCTGATCGGAATTTGAGACAAACGGTGTTCTTTTTAAGCCTTTATCAAAGTGTTAATGGGACCTTCCTTATCCGAGTGGTTAGAGTCCGCGACTACAAAGGAAGGCCATGCTAAAGGTGTTTGGGTTTGATACCCGGTAGGTCCGGATTTTTTTCGTAATGGTAATTCCTTGACTTCCCTGGCCATAGAGTGTCATCGTACCAGCCACACGATGTACGAAAGCGAAAATGACAACTTTGGAAAAAGAAAGCTCACAGATAATAACTGTGGAAGTGCACAATGAACACTGAAGCTGAGAACCAGGCGCTGGCCCATTGAGGACGTAACGCCAAGAAGAAAAAGATCTTATAACTGTACCTGGAATTTCTGTTGGAATTCCTGCAAGAAAAATACAAAATATATGTGCAAGGGATATCTTAAGATATTCCTTCAGTAATTTATTCACAGATCTTTTGGATCTATCTTCCCATGATTTCATCCTAAGAGAATCACAGTACAGGTCGGACTCGATTATCCGGCGACTCGATTATCCGGGATTCGATTATCCGAAATTTTAACTCGATTATCCGGAATTTGTTTTTTAATGTTCTTTTTTTCAGTTTGTTGCATAAATTTGAGATAATTTGATAATATTGCAATTTGCAATATTGCAATATAAATTATGAATGGTTTTGAAGTTTTGGATGTAGGTATTAAAATAGGGGTTAGAAAAAGGTTTTTTTAGTGTGCTGATCAAAAATATTTTCTTCTTCTCAAGACCCCTAATATTCCTAGAAATAACTTCTAACTACGCCACTGCATCATATAAATAAAACAACGACAAAAGATAACATTTAAGTTTTATCACAGAATTTATTTTTCTTTTAGTGATTCGATTATCCGAAGGATTCGATTATCCGGAGTCAAAAAAATCGATACTCCGGATAATCGAGTCCGACCTGTAGTTCCTTACAGGAAACTCTTAATAATTCCACTGTTATAAAAACCTGCGGAATCTTTAAAAATTTCTTAAGAACCTGCTGATGGATGTTTGCTAGTGAATTCTTCTGTAATTCCCTAAAAACTATACCCAATTATTCTTCACGGTTCGCTCCTTTTACTACTCTAGGTATTCCTGTATGTACTTTCTCAAAAGAAACCTACGAAAGTATTTTCCTGGAGTAGTTTTACCTAATAACTCTCTAGAAACTCGGGCCTTCTTTCAGAAATTTCTGCATGATTTATCTTGGACTTTCTTTATGAATTTTAGCAAAGATTTTTGCAGTAAACCAGAAATTCGCTATTGAAAGTGCACC
This sequence comes from Aedes aegypti, assembly GCF_002204515.2. Classification (NCBI taxonomy): domain Eukaryota; kingdom Metazoa; phylum Arthropoda; class Insecta; order Diptera; family Culicidae; genus Aedes; species Aedes aegypti. Next base: position 347,942,877 of record NC_035108.1, read on the forward strand.
ATGGTTTTTTTTTCATGGAAATTCTACTACGCTTCTTCACTGATATTGTTCTAGATATTTATAAGGTAATTTCAACAGAGCTCGCGTGAGCTTGAGCTTGATTGGCCCGTGGTTGCTACTCCAGTATCACCAGATCAGCTGCACTTGCACAAGGAACCAACCAGATGACTGCTTGGGACTAACAGACACCCTCAGTGTGATCTTCTATTTTTAGACAACAATGGCGCCTGCCTCGTCAGAATGCAGACCAATGCACACTGTAGCCGTCGCTGAAAAAACGTGATCGAAATTGTTTTGACCTTGAAAACATGATTTTAGTACTATAGTGTCTTCGGGAAAGTTTTTCCAAAAAATAATCGCTATTTTATGAAAGTGTCAATTTGGTGATTAATCCACCTAAAAGTGAGAACAAAATTTTATTTTTCGTATTTATGAATTTAAAAATAAACTTTATTCGGGAAAGTTTAGAAGAAACAACTTTGCTCAAGACACCGTATGCTCATTTTTTGATTTTCATGTACATTTGTGGAACGCCCCTAAAAATCACTTTTTTCATCATAACTTGGTTGGATGATTTTGTACAATTTTCAATTGTTCTAGTGTTATTTGTTACTTGCAAAAACGCATAACTTTCTCCAAAAGAGCATATTTTTATCTCTCATACTTTTCGAGTAATTGAAGGTTTTATATAAAATTTTGCACCTTTTTGACACTAAAAATCATTAGGTCGCGCACATTTCCGCAGTCTGAAACATGCTCATCCAATGGTTTGAAACTGATACTATGAAATGCAAAGAATGCCACTTTTAGCCTGCTTTAGCCTGACGGTCAAAAAAAAGTCTGAAAAAATGTTTACTTACATGCAGATATAATTTACACTTATTCACTTCACCCTATATTGGCTTAACTTGAATATCTGGCATCACCATATCGAATTTTATGCAATCAAATCAACAATGACATCAATCAACAACAGATCGGAATAATCTGTTCAGACAGGTTTACCACAGACAAACAGACTAAATATCATACACTCTTTTCATCGTTCACTTTTCTAACGCTAGTTCCATATATGAAGTAGGTGGTCAATTAGGGATTCCGGCTCCGACTACTTTTGCTGAATACCGATTCAACGGTACTACATCGATCAGTATTGGTAGGGTTCATGGACAAAAGGTCGAAAGACAAAACGTCGAAAGGACAAAAGGTCGAAAGACAAAAGGTCGAAAGGACAAAAGGTCAAAAATGATTTGCTTGGTGGGAATTTTTTCCTTCTTTGAAAAAAGATTTTCGACCTTTTATTCTTCGACCTTTAGTCCTTTCGACCTTTTGTCTTTCGACCTTCTGTCCTTTCGGCCTTTTGCCTTTCGACCTTGTGTCATAGATTCATCGGTAGTACTAGTAAAATACCGATAATGAAATTTTTTCCCACTAAACCAATAAAAAATGTTATAGTTTTCGTGTAGCTCATAAGAAATCCCTATATTTTAGTTTTATTCACAATTAATACATTTATGCATTTTATTTTACAATAAATAGTTGATAATTTGTGGAGAATGAAAAAAAAAAAAATACGTTTGTTGAAATATTTTAGAATATTAGTAATAGTTATCGGAAATATTTACCCTCGTGTCATGTGATTTGCCATCACCAGAACCGCTTGATTGATGATACGATTGGCGAAGGTTATTTATCAGCATCATACAAAATAAAACAGCGGAATTACAGAAATCTTTAGATGATCATATTAAAGATCATGTAACAAAATTTGTTCATACATTTTTCTATGATAACATTTTGTTGAATTTGTTCATTTGTGGTGATCGAACCCAGGTATAAAAGGGAGCATTCATAAATTACAACCTGCTTACACTGCTCATCTACACTTGATTGTCCCATTTTCTTTGTAAACCTTATGAGCTGCGAGCCAAATATGCGTAGAACGGCAGTACACGAAGGCGATTGTGGATTGTTTCTTCATAATTGTGTAAATATGTTTTAATGCGAGAAAATCGGTAAGTATGCATTTCAAACTTAATTGCTTTTTGGTTTATATGAGTGGCACCCAATATCAGCATCCGTAATAGCTTTGGCTGAGTTTAAATTGATATTTCGGATATTTAAGTTGTCATTACGATTAATCGATATTTTGAATCGATGTTTGGAGCATCTAGAATCGAATGAATTGATTTTCTTAATTCGAGTTTTTGATTCGATTCATTTTGTAGAAATCGATAAATATTTCTTAATGAATTGATGGGAGAGAAACCAGATTTTTAATAAGTGAAACTGTTGTATCGAATATGAAAACTGATTTTATTGAAAGATGTTGGTGTCGACTGCTAATTCATTTGATCCCATACCAAACTTCATAAATTTCAATTCAAATATATAGATGCAAAGGATTCGATTAAATCAATAAATAGATTCGACAGTTCAAATGTGAATCGATACAGTAACATCGATGCTATGGAGAAATTTGCTCAACGCTTTGTACACTGAATCCTTATACGAGGAAGTGAGGTAATTTCTTTCTTGGTCTCTATTGGACAGTTGACCGAAAAGGCTCAAGAGGATATAACAAGGATATTAAGAATTGCAGGGAGGATCTCCAGAATTGATACTGACTAAGAATTATTACACTGTTTGTTGGCGACATCAAATCCTATGATTACATCTATTAGAGCATTCCCGAGAAAAAAGTGTTTCCTTATCAGGATGGGAAAATCTTTTGGTTGAAATAGATAACGAACAAACCAGTGATAGCGAAGCTAAAAATAATGATGATAATCTTAAACATTAATATTTACTGATTTATGGATTGCATATGAATTTTAAAGGAAGAAATAAATGTTTCATAGTTATATTATACATTTTACTTTTTGCTGTGAGCTCCGAAAAATTCTCAAGAAAGGACTGAGACTTCTTGCAGAAAAAATAGCCAATATAGGGTGTAGTGAATAAGTGTAAATTATATCTGCATGTAAGTAAACATTTTTTCAGACTTTTTTTTGACCGTCAGGCTAAAGCAGGCTAAAAGCGGCTTTCTTTGCATTTCATAGTTTCAGTTTCAAACCATTGGATGAGCATGTTTCAGACTGCGGAAATGTGCGCGACCTAATGATTTTTAGTGTCAAAAAGGTGCAAAATTTTATATAAAACCTTCAATTACTCGAAAAGTATGAGAGATAAAAATATGCTCTTTTGGAGAAAGTTATGCGTTTTTGCAAGTAACAAATAACACTAGAACAATTGAAAATTGTACAAAATCATCCAACCAAGTTATGATGAAAAAAGTGATTTTTAGGGGCGTTCCACAAATGTACATGAAAATCAAAAAATATGCATACTGTGTCTTCAGCAAAGTTGTTTCTTCTAATATTACCTACAACTTTACCGAATAAAGTTTATTTTTAAATTCATAAATACGAAAAATAAAATTTTGTTCTCACTTTTAGGTGGATTAATCACCAAATTGACACTTTCATAAAATAGCGATTATTTAATGGAAAAACTTTCCCGAAGACACTATAGTACTAAAATCATGTTTTCAAGGTCAAAACAATTTCGATCACGTTTTTTCAGCGACGGCTACAGTGTGCAATGAGGGGAAGGGGGTGGAATTGATGATACATTAAACTGGCTCCCACGGTAGACCGTATATACCACTGCGTGTACGCCAGTTCATGTGGAAAAGGATAAGAGGTAAGGTAATTTTATGGCAGAGTGGCTTGCTCTTGGTTAGCAGACTGCCTATGTATCGATTCTACCCCATTACCCCGAATCCCATTACCCCGAATGCCATTAACCCGAACGCCATTACCCCGAATTCCAAAACCCCGAACGGCCCATCACCCCGAATGACATTACCCCGAATTCCAATATCATGAGAAACTGTCATCAATATCATCATGTCAAGATAATTGTTAATTCGGGGAGATAGCATTCGGGGTGATGGAATTCGGGGTAATGGTACATTCGAGGTAATGGAATTCGGGGTGATGGCATTCGGGGAAATGGTATTCGGGGTAATGGGGTAGAATCTATGTATCAGGCGTAAGGAAAGACGTACTATAATAACGGAAGAATGGAAGCGTAAGGAAACGGCTATAGCAATTGCTAGGAACGAATAGTTGAAGTGTGATAGATTAAGAGTGGAAGATGAACCAAAAATTACGAGAAAAGGGACGTGTCTGGGATTGAACCCACGACCTTCTACTTATGAAGCAGAAGCGGTAGCTATTCAACTATCAATCCCGTACTTCTTCCAAAAATTACTCTAAGTATTCTCGTAGAAACATTTGAAGTAATTATTTAAAAAAAAAATACGATTCATACAAAAAATCTACAGCAATTTTGTTTCAGATATTTTTTAAATAATACTTCTAATAAATTCTCCATAAATTTACCCAGAAGTTCTTTTAGCAATACTTTTAGTGATTACTTAAATAATTTATCTTAACGTTTCTACAAGCTTGTAGAAACATTTTGGCAATCATAGAGGGATCTTTGCCAAAAAATCTGGATTAATTTTAAATGTAACGTTTGAAATTCTTGAAATAAATATTTAGAGTGCTATATAACCAAATTTATATCCGAGTCTGGAGAACTAGAAATTGACGTATAAGAATCGCAATAACTCATGGAGTAAATCTAGGAAAAGTGCGATAACCTGTGAACAAATGGGAAAATGCCTGTGAAAATCTGTTAATTTTCTGCAGAATTCCTGTAGCAATAACTTTTTCATTCTCAACATAAAATCAAGAAAAAGTACCTTGAAAAATCCCTAAGAAATTGTGTCTAGGTAATTCTAAGAGCAAACATGAATAAATGAGATTTCTGGTCAGATCTTTGAGAAAATCGCGTTTTCTGGAGGAATCTTGTGAGTAAACCCTGAAAGAATTTTTGACTGCATTTCTTTTTAATTATTATTATAAGAAAACCCTGACGGAGATCTAGAAACATTTCTAAAGAAATTCCTAAATGTTCCATCAAGACAAACTCACAAAAATATTGCAGGAATTCATAGAATTTCATGTATGTAATAATACCAGCTGCCATTCCTGGGAAAATATGTAAAAGGTAGTAGGAGAATGGTTTAATTTTATAAACGAATTCCTAGAGAACTCTCAGGAAGAATTCCTGTATAAATTCAAACAGAACGAAATATTTGAGATTTATTCTTTGAATTTGTTTATCGACATATCGGTCTATTTTGCTCGAAGTAAGAGGGAGCATGGAGAAGAAAGCAATGAATACTAGATGGATAGGTACCGTAAGGGAACGGCGAGAGAAATTGGATTAGATGTTGAAGAGGGCTTACTATATGAAACAGTATTACTTGAAACGTCCTTCCTTGTGGCTAACGTTCCCTATGGGAACGGCTTGGTGTGTATTGAGAATGACACTACCAAGACAGCCAAGGGGACCCATAATATTGTGAACAGTGTATTCCTCAACATCCTAGGAATGACTTTTGGTGAGATTGAGTTTCTAATTACTCACACGGTACAACAAATTTCAACTATTTTTCATGCACATGAAGGAAATGTCAGGAATGACACAAAATTCTGCGATCCTTAAAATTTACACTTAGATTGGGCGTAATGTAAATTTTAATCGTCGTGTGAACAGTGTTGTAAGCAGTCTCGGTAATCGACACGTTTTCATTAACATTCGACAACTTTTGCCTTCAGCATTCAGAGCGGCCAAACGAACGAACGAAAGAAAAATGTCTATTGAATGCCGTTTTTTTTTTCATAATAAGTGCTACTTTCACTGTATGTGTGTCACATTCAACATAACAAGCAAGAATAAACGCTTCTTATAGTTTATGGTCGGACATTTCTGAAATCTATGTAATATTTGTGATTTATGAAAATGTCATCGTGTCAAACGATATTTATTCCACTTTACTAGTTTTTCCCCGAGAGTTTTTCGAAATTTGTCAATTTTTACAAAATAATTAGAGCTACACAAGAACTGATTAGAGTACGTGTAACCAAAATAACAAAATGTACAATGTAGAATTTGTTCCTATAGAAACTGAAGGAAGGCAATGGAAACAGTTGTTGTTTAGCACCAAATAAGTTATCGATGATAATCAAAATTTCTAATAAATTAAGAAGAATTCTTGAATGTTCTTCGTTAATAGTTAAATAACTGAATGCATAACTCAGAGTATTATAAACCACCATATACAAAATAAAATCTTGGATATAGTAAGGATTAAAAATAATTATTCTTCATATGTATTAGAGCATTAAGCTGCGTATCTCCTCCAGGCATTATAAGTCGTTGTTTTAAATTGCTAACATGCTGAAAATTTCACCCCCTCGCAACCTTTTCCGACCTAAATTCCATTCAAGAAATTTTCGCCTCCTAGACCTGAAAATCGCCCCTAGGGGCGCAAACTCCTCCACTTTCGGAACAACTGTGACAAAGGAATCCATGGATGTATTCTTGGTATAGCCGTTATTTGAGAGAAAAAAATCCCAAGTAGTAGCAAGAAATCGCTCTATCGTGTTATTCAATAAAATCAAGATTTTATCAAAAATGTTAGGACTCTATTATCAGTAACTTACGAAAAGATCCTGGACCGACCGTGAATCGAACCCAGACACCTCCAGCATGGCTTTGCTTTGTAGCCGCGGACTCTAACCACTCGGCTATGGAAGGCCCCTGTTCATAATCCTAGATTTTTATTATTTTGGCAAGAAATAAACAGAAATGTATTCAATGTTAAAACGTATCTTGACATGCAAAAGATATCGTCATGAAGGTAAATGTAAGATCTATAGTTCGTCTTCTTAAACCCAAAAAATATATGTCGACGTCACCTTCAAAATTCGATTTCAACATTCGATTCTGTTAAACTTAACAGATCTTCTACAGAAATGCCACCATTGACATGGACAACCTGTTACGTTGACAACGCAAAGCAACACATTACTCAATGGCTCACGTTTCGTCTCAATGTCATCACCTAGTTATCGACCGTTTCAAAATAATTTTATGCGTTTATTTTTCTTCTGTTGGATAAACTCATCGACATAAGCCGCAGCCACCCACCGTCGTCGTGGATCAATGCGACTTCTCAGATGCCACCATGACTGCGGCACATTTGAAACTCTCAGCGCCACTCCACAACCACGAAAAATGAACAATATTCCCACGTCATCAGCATCAGCAACAAACCGAGAGAGAAAACGATAAAACAGAAATGTTTTCTATGCTGCCTCATTTAGTTTGTAACACAATCTTGACCAGCGCCATAAATTGTCGCAACAAATCCGGGCCGCCTGACTTCGGGTGGGTCATCGAAGCGTTGGTGGATGATCCAATTTTTCACACTTCAATCAAAAGTTGTCCGATCCTCCATCGAAATCTCATTTACCCCAGGGGGGGTTGACAATATTTTCCGATCCAATCTCATTAGCCGGGTTGGTCCGAAATTGAACCGTGGATTGAATTTCCAGGGAAACCAATCGAATAAATTTACTCCCCCCGTTTGGCGCCAAATGCTCGCATATGAAGTGCAGAAAAATTGTAAAACTGCAAAGTTGAATGCTGCGCTCCAAAACAGGGCAAGAGAAAAATGAAACGATGATAATGGATATTAATGTCATTTTACTCGACACATTTGCGCTCGGGTGATATGCCAGGAGGAGTCAGCTAAAGTGAACTCTCGAAGAGACGACGATCCGACCGTAAAATGCTGTATGTCATGCGAGCGAAAATGTGACCGCTGCACTTAATTCAATTTTGAAAATGCTACACTTATGACAGCTGTCCCGGGGATCCCTTTCGGATCACCAGAGTTCGGTGGCAGTGATTTCCAAAGTGGATGATTTTAAGGTTCAGGGAATTAGGAATTTAGGAGGCGAGAGTACAAGTATGGAAGCAATTGAAAGTAACTTTTTTCCAATCAACTTAAATTAGCTTTACCTAAATATTTATTTAAAGTGAAGATGAATCGAAGCCAAACCTCAAATTTTCAAGAGCACAAATCTGGAGAACCAAATAGCCGTTTGAGCTGGAAACTTAATCGATTGGTTACCACCAGCTAGTGACCAATCGATTAAGTTTTCAGCTTAAACGGATGTTTGGTTCTCCAGATTTGTGCTCATGAAAATTTGAGGTTTAGCTTCGATTTATTTTCACCTTAACGCATCAACAACAATAGAAGAGGCAACGATTTTTGTCTAACATTATTTAAAATTTTATTCGACATTTGTTACAATTTTTAAAGATTTTTGAAGCTTTTACATAAAGAATGTGAGAAGAAATTTCTGCAGAACCTCTGGAATAGTTGCGTAGTAATCTCTGAAATTATCTAGGCTCTAGATTTTGCACCACCATATTGTATTTTAACAGAGACTAAGTCTTAAAGACTAAAGAGACCCGCTACCAGCCCTAAAGTCACATGTCAAAGAAGGCATTTCCGAAAAATGTTATTTTCAAGGAAGATTAAGAAACACTGGCTTATGGGTGTATTAACAATTTTACAAAATAGTGTACTGATTGCAGCAGGAAACTCAATCCCAGCCAAAATCCATCACAGTTTCCACAAATTGAGCGCATTTTGATTACATTCTCCTCCGCCGCCGTTGGCACCGCAATTTGGTGAGCACTTGAAGCAATGACGACTTCTGACGGAAATCGATTCCATTTCGGTGCAGAAAGATAAGCAACCCGTACCAGTCGCAGTCAAAAACGCGATATTCGATGAAAAGAAAAATCACCACCATTTTCCATTTCCACTCAAAAGCAGCCGGGTTTCGTTTTCTGGGAAAATATGATGGAACTGCGAGCTGCAACCCACCTCGTTTCTACGAACCGCTACTCGAGGCCCTTGGCGTATCCTCTCTATAGTTGGTACCGTAAACCGGTATAAGATTGATCTATTTTTTGGATATTTCTTGAAAATTTCAATCATTTGAAACACACTTAGAACAGAACTGGCAACCATTTAGAGTAAACAATGTAATAGCGGATTATTCAATGTAAAAATCATTTAAACGCATGTATTGCAATCAACATTGCTAACAAAATCTCCAATATTGAGCGCAAAGTGTCCACTCTCAGAGAATGTTGCAAGCAAATCGACTCCCTCTACACATGAATCGAAAAATGTTGATTAGAACTTTTTACAAGGAGGACCGTTCCGATCGATGTTACCCCATTTTACGTTACATATTGATTACGAAAAGCCATTCTGACGTAGTGCGCCAGAAGCATATTAAAATAAATTTCGTTCGTGTTTTCGCTGTTCCGATTTTGCAATCCGGGCAGAGTGCACATGGGGGGAACGAGCCAAAGTGGAAGCAGAGCACTACTAAAGTCGAAGCACGTTTCTGGAAGAAATTGAAGGAAGCTATGAAACTATTTCGGTGTGTTGCGCGATGAGAGGTGCGATGATATGGAGGTGAATCATTTTTGGATCCGATTGCTCCATTGAATTCAAGTGGAATGACTGCAACGGAGTAGCATGGGAAAAGAATATTATCGTAAATTATTGGGAAACGTAACTACTTACTGTGGTTACTAAACTGATAAGCAGACTCTGTCCCAATAGAAATATAATATCAGGAAGAATAAAAATTGAGTCATATCATAGATTTGAAGGAGAGAATATTTTCGTTTTAAAAGCTTCACTATTTGTAAAAAGTCTTTTGAAAGATAGATTTGGAGTTTTATGCCTTTCTTTTTCAGTAAGTCCCAATTAAGAACAAGTTTTTATGACTATATGCCATTTAGAGCGATTGAAAATTTTTCTTCTCCTTCTTCTTCTTGACCTGCTTTTCAGCTTAGTGTTCAATAAGCACTTTCACAGTTTTTAACTGAGAGCTTTCTTTGCAAAAGTTGTCATTTTCGCATTCGTATGTCGCGTGTCAGTGAATCATGTAAGAAGTGAATTCCCAGGATCCTTACAGGAATTCTAATTGTTTGTCATATAACTCTCACAGGATTTCCTCCAAACTCATACCAAAACCCTCAGACTTTCCACAGGGCATTCACAAGAATTCCAGGTTACCAGTAAGATTCTTCAGGTATTCTGAAATGATTTGCTCACTATTACCGCAGTGTTTCTACAATATTAGCACAGTAGCATAAAAAAAACTCTCACCGGATTCCCTCAGTATTGCCACTGAAAGCCCAGGATTGTCACAAGATTCCTAGGATTCCCATTTAACCATTCCCATTGGAATTCCACAATTCTCACTGGAATACTGGCAGCCAAACTGGAAAGCCATAAACTTCACTGGAATCCCAGGATCAAACACTGGAATCTCAAAATCTACACTAGAAATCTAGCATCTGTACGGTAATCCCAGAATTCGCAGTGGAATACAAGGAAACTCAAAATATCCACTGAAATCTTACGATCTACACTGAAATTCCAGGACCCATACACTGAAATCTCAAGATCCTCACTGGAATCTCAGGTTCGACACTCCAATTCCATGATGCATACTGACACACTACTATCCACACTACAGACCCGGATTTCACACTGAAATTCATCAAAACCACACTGGAATCCCAATATCCACATTAGAAGCCTAGGATCAACAATGAAGTAACTTAACCCACACTAGAATTCGAGGCCCACACTGAAACTCTAGGACTCTAAGAACACCAAGATCCACATTACAATCCAAAGATCCACACTATATTCCCAGCATCCACAATGGAATCCCAGAAACCGTACTGGATATCCAAGATCCATATTGAAATCCCAGCATTCACATTGGAATCCAAAGATCTATACTGGAATCTCAGAATCCGCATTGGATTCCCTTGATCCACATTGAAAAACTAAAATCCACACTAGAAACTCAGAACCCACATTGGAATCCCAAGTACTGGAAAATCAGAATCCACACTAAAATACTGGAATTCCATTTAAAACATAGAAATCACAGGATCCAGACTCGAATCACAAGATCCAACCTGGAATCCCAGCATCTACCCTGGAGTCATAGGATCTAAACTAGTTATCATATGATACACACTGAAATAACAGAATTCAGGCTGTAATCTCAGAATCCACACTGTAATTCCAAGATCCACACTGAAATCCCAAAATTAACATTTTAATCCTAAGATTTACACTGTTACCAAAGGATCCACACTGAAGTAACAAAATCCTTTCAGATATCACAGGATCCCCACTTTAATCCCAATATTCACACTGGATTCCTAGGATCTACACGGGGATCTTAAAATCTATACTGGAGGCCTAAGATCCACACTAGAATCTCAATACTTACACTGGAATTCAAGGATCCACACTGAAATACCACGATCCACATTGTTACCCTACAATTCACATAACAGTTCTACACGCTCAAAAAAGAGTTTTGGAAAACGTGAACTGTCAAAAATACACCATGAACTACCATCATGTTTACGCAAAAACATGATCTAGTTCACGGTGTATTTTTGTTTGTTGACGAGTTCACGTCTGCTGTTCACGGATACGAGAACGGATTTTTTTCTGTGTAGGATCCACTCTGATATCATTCGATCAACACTACAATCCCAGGATTCACACTGGAATAAAGGGATTCACTCTGAAATACCAAAATCCTTACTGTAGTTCTGGGATCAACACTAGAATCCTTATATTCCAATTGAAAACCTGCGATCTACCGTCAAATTCTGCGATCCACACTATCCCAGTATCTTCACTAAAATTCTGCGAGCCATATTACAAACCCAGGATCAACATTGTAATCGAAGGATCCACACTGAAATATCAGGATTCATAGTGGAGTTCCAGGATCCACACTAGAATCCAAATTTGTATTCCAAGTTCCTCTCTGCAATTCGTCGATCCACATTACAATCCCAAGATCCACACTGAAATCCTAAGATCTACACTACAATCCCAATATCCACACTGTAATCAAAGAATCCACACTGAAATACCAAGATCCACACTAAAATGCTAAGATCCCGTTGAAATACCAGGATACACTTTGGAGACTTAGGATCCACACTGTGGAATTCTAGAATCCATACTGAAATCCTACAATCCGCACTACAATTGCTTTTACAACTTTGCCGAAGATACCATCAATCCATGGTGTCTAAAAACTAAACTGTATTCATAAAAGCAACTGATCTCAAATTGATCACTGGACGTTCGAGTATTCTGATCTCAAAATAGAACACTGGGCGTTAATGGGTTAAGCTTAAGGAATCGATTAGGGAAGAATTGTTTTGCCCAAGTTTGCCTAAACATTCTTTTTTTTTAATTAATAAGCTCATTACTCGCGATAAAGATGTATAAATTATAATAAAACCTTCTGACTTATAGGGACACCAAGCGGCTCGGTAGCTTTGTTGGTAAAGCACTCGTCTAGCATACAAGAGTCGTCGGTTCAAATCCCACCTGACCACGTGAATTGCTTTTTTTTATAACTTCACTCATAATTTATCCATCTTTATGATTTTTAATGAGTTAATTATTTTAAAAACCATCCGGATTATTTTTTTCGAAGAATTTGAGAGCCTCAAAATGTACTTTGTTAAGATTTTGTTCGATAAAAACCGAAAAATGGTGACTATGTCCAAAATAGGGTCTGCAACCCTAAAACATATTTCACAACACTTGACATAATCAAAACATTAAAAAATAGTGAATGCGTAATTTTTAAAATGGTTTTTCAAGCCTGGTCAATTGTGCAGGAGTAACCGTAATGGTATCAGCAGAAACCTCATCCGGATCAATTTTTCAAAGGTATTCACAACTAGGGGTCTTAATCGAGATCGCCTCGAAAGTTTTCACAGATATTTTCAAAGAAGCCTCGACAGAGTTTTTTAAGCATATCTCCAAAAAACCCACAGACATCTCATAGTGATCTTCACAGTAGCCTCCCCAAAAATTTTCACAGAGACCTCCATAGCCCGAATCATATACATGCAAAATTTGAGCAAGAAAAAAACTGATATTTGACCAGATTTGTTTATACAACAGCTGCCATGATAAAAATAATATTTTTTGTGCAGCTTGGGAAAAATCTGCAAAAAAAATATCCCATGAAGGCTTCAGAAATATTTCCACTGAAGTGTTTTCAGCGTTTCCATAGAGGACTCCATAGGTATCGCCAAAGATGTTTCAAGTATTCTTCACAGAGTTCTCCATAGAAGTTTACACCACAGAATATGCACTCTAGGGTGCAACTTATTTTTCAAAATTTTTCAAATCTGAAAATTCGTGTACTCTTCTGAGTTTAAAATCACATAAAAATGGAAACCTTAAATATTGAGGCAAAAATATTTAGATTTAAAAGTGGCACAAGCAACTTGAACGAGAATATCCAAGTTATGAAATATGAACTTCAGTGAAGTCATCATAATTTTTATTCAAACCAATTTTGAATCTCTTAGCATCATTCTCTTCAAAATTAAGTTTATGAAAAGTTTGTAGAGTATCAAATTTGTCTAAAATCAAAACTAGTCTTTTAACTAAGACTTAGTTTTCTCTAATTTTTTTCCTCGTTTAACTTGAAAAATATCATTTTTGTTTGACCATAACTTCATGAATACAAATTCGATTTCAGATCTGTTTACATACTTTTGAAAAATTGTAGTTATTTAACAAAAACTTCCCAAAAACATGATTATCAATGAAAAAAAAAACATTTTCTTCAAATTGTTATTAATTTTACGCCGGAAATAACATTTTTGAAGTTTATCTTGTTATAACTTCAAGCTAAAAAAGGCATACATTTTAAAAAACCTCGAAAAACATTTTTGTTCAAGAATTTATGAAATATTGTTTCTAAGACCTTTTTGAATGTTAAAAAAAATAGACAAAAAGTTTCTGCTTAGATTTAAGGTTTAGATTTGAGGTTTAACCGACAAAAAATTGAAAAAAATATGTTATTTTCTTTTGAAATTTCATGACAGTTATGGCTAAATGAGTAAGTCACAACAATTTTAAAATTAATTTTTTGTTCCCACAATTTGAAATCTATTGATTTTGATTCAAAAGCATGCAAAACAGATTTAGAATCAGTTAAGTTTTCATGAAGTTATGGTAAAAAAAAACGATTTTTTTATTAACAAGATGAAAAATTTGGAGAGAACTACTTTTAACTAAGACTAGTTTAAACATTAGAAAAATTTGATATTCTATAGACTTTTCATAAATTTAAATTTAAAAATAATGATGCTAAGAGCTTCAAAATTGGTTGAAAAAGTTATGAAGAATGAAGATCATATTTCATAACTTGAAAATTCACGTTCAAGTTGCTTGTGCCATCTCTAAATCTTAATATTTTTGCCTCAAAATGTAGGACTTCCATTTTTATGTGTTTTTAACCCCTTTACAGGCAGTTTCAATTTTTAACGCTAAAAAATATTCAAATCACGATAGCTTTTTTGTTTCTCGATATTTTTGCACCATTTATTCACAAGACCACAAAAAAACTCTCCTTTGTTTTTAGAGTCCGTGTCGGTATTAATCATTGGTGATCTAGTAAATTTGAAGATATTCCGATGGTCCTTGGGGGACCGACATTCTTCATATAAAATGTCTTTGGTGACCATTTTGTTTTTGGTCAATTTATCAAAAAAAAAATGTGGGCTATATAATGCCTGGTAATAAGGAGCTACTTTGAAAAAATAATACAAATCAATTGTGAATTCTGAAAATTACGATATGATGTTCTTTTATGTTTTTAAGATCTTGATTTGGCCAGCGTGGTTCCAGAAACCTAAATGCTCATTACCTAAAGACGGCTGCACCAAATTGCTTATTTTTTTCAAAACATACTCTCTTTAATGTATTGTTCCGAAGCAGGCGTTGCAGAATTCGCTCTCTTTTGAGTATGAAGCACGATCAAAGCAAGCAAAGACAAACATCCCATCTGTTGCGGTCTACGATCGTCATTGTATCGCAAGGTGTAACAAGTCTGATAAATGGAAGCAGCGAGCGAGAGCCCCAATGAGAGAGCGATGATAAAATCCATTTTTCTCGCTTGTTTACCGTTGGGGAAAGGTGTTTTTCTTTACTGGTGCGATAAACAATCCACGAACTTCCAATAGCAATAGTGTCCCCCAGGCTTGGAGCATGTTTAGAGGGGTTTTATCATGCACTACTATCCCCCCAATCTGATCAAAGTTGTAGCAGTATACGATAAACAGTCTCTCATAATGTGCAGCATGTTATGATAGTTACAGAGAACGATACGTGAGAGATTCTCTCAATTTTCTCAGGATTCAATCCCTGTTCCGAAGAGTGAATATCTGTATACGATTTAAAATCTGTAGCCTGAGAAATTAACGGGTGTTCTGGTTACGCGTCGGTCTCCCAAGAAATTTTCGAATATCTTCAAAACCAGATGATCAATGATCAATATCGACACAGATCCTAAAACTAGAAGAGTTTTTTGAGAACTTGTAAAAAAATTACTGCAAAAATATTGACAAACAAATAATAATTTATAACGATTTGAATATTTATGCAGTAAAAAATGAAGCTGCCGGCCCCTCTACCTCTACCTCTACCCCTCTGCCTTAAGATCGTAGTGAGTGAGAGAACAAAAGAATTAGCCTCCTTCTGAGTGAAATAATCGAGGACTTCACATAAATCTGCATAGAAGGCTCTTCAAAAGTGAGCTGCGCGTAAAAGAAAGGAGCGTTAGTTTATTTAGTTTATTATAACGCAATAAAAAAACCTAATTTAAAACTAAGTGAGCACTTAAAAAGCCGATTCGTTACCCGTTCTGTGGCGTAGTTGCTTAACGCGCCCAGTCTAGCGTATTTGGAGTCGTGGGATCGAAGCTCACCAGAACGATTCCATTATTTTTCCCAATTTTACATCTCAATTTGTTCAAAATGATTTTTGTGTCTACGAACTTCAGGTTATTTTTACTTGAAAATGTTACACAGTATTGATTTGAAAAGTTTTCGATAGAATGAGTGAAATTTCTGGCAAAATGCCAGTGTACTTTCTTCACGGGTTCCATGGATTGGCAAATTTACTAAATGAATTCCAGAATGGATCTGTTTAATAGTCAGATATTTGGACGCGATTAATACGAAGCCGATTTTGTACATTTCTTCAAGTATCCATCTAGAAACATTCACATGTTTTGGAATGATTTTGTCTATTGGTCAGAACAGAATGAAACATTATCCAATAGGTGAATTACTCAGAGCATCACACTTTTTTTTCGCAAAACTGATTGATAGAAAACGGCGGCACGACATCACGCGTGGAAGTGATCATGCCTCTTCACACCGTGTCGGACACTAATATCCGTTCGGATGAAAATAACAAGCCAACTACAATCATATACCATGCTAAGCTATAATACCTTGACTTGTTTTTGTTATCTATAACAGTACAGGCATTGCAGAATCGACAATGAATCGCAATTTGTAACAAGCTTGGTAACAAGCAGCTGCGAAGGAGAGCCCCAAAGAGAATGCGATGATAATGAAACCCATTTTTCTCGTTTATTTGCCATTGGTGGAAGGTGTTTAACTTTACTTTCAAACATCCAATAGTGCCCTCCAGGTTAGAAGCTTGTATAGATGGGTTTTATCATGCTCTGTTATCCCTTAGACATAATCAGAGCTGTAGCAGTAGACGATAAACAAGCTCTCATGATGTGTTACGGATCATGATTGTTACAGAGAGTGATGAGTGCGAGATACTCTCAATTTTCTCGTAATTAGATGATATAGTATTAAAAGACCTCTGTTTGTTATTGTGCAGACTTAGATGCTGGTATTTAATTTCAATACCATATGACATGGTATTCTTTGTGATGCTTTCCTGCTCGAGATGCGAAGCAAATGAAGGAGGAGTAAATGATCGTCGACCGATGGATTGTGCGGAGGTCGGAAGCTAGTCATCTCGTTGGGATAATTTTGTTTTCAATTGGAGACGGTTGTTATCCAATCTGTGTGAGGTAGGTCCCGGCAACACACGACATCTATAAGGGCGCGGTGCGGTAACTTGTGGTATAATCGGGTAAAAGACTCTTATTATCTGACGCGGATTGGCGGATAGCCGCCAATCCTCAGTAGGATGGAAAATGATGTAACATAATTTCGTTCACGCCTCGGTGAGATGGAATTATTTGGGCTTCAACTTGGTGGGATGTGGCGGCAACCGTTTAAGGAAAATTTGCGGAGTTCACTTCTGGGACCTTCAACTGTTGCCCGTGCCGGGAAGATTTATCGCCAATAAAGGAAAATTCCACGCTGTCGGAGAGCGATCGTAAAACACTCTCGCGAGGATTCCACTGGTATTAAAATCTGCGAGGATTGAGAAAATGGAATCAGCCAGAAGCGGAATCTTGATTCCAACTTTAGGACCGTGATGATATAAAACGAATGATGGAATCGTAAGACCGGAGGAAAACGACTTCAACAAGGTTTATTCTCGCGAAGACTAGAGTTGGAACTCCAAATTTTAGCACAGCACTTATTGAAATGTGCAATTACTCACCTGTGATGACGGAAGACTTAAGGATCCCCAATGCTCATTGTCCCAACTCAATAATTTACGGTGTTTATTTTTAAAATGATCCCAAACTTAACAAATCTCACCCGAACAATTAAGTATTCGATTACTGTCACGAGAAATTCCCCATCTTGCGGAAATGGCCCCGAGACGCGTCACTCAAAATCCCTCCCAAAACGAATTATGATCCCATCCGCGTTCGTTGCCGTAAAGAACCGGCATCATCCGCCAAAAATAGCTCAGAGTTTTCTGCGAGTACTACTTGGGCCGAAGCGATTGGCGGCAGACACTTGTCAGTGGTAAATTGCCATAAAGTAAAATTTAGATTAGACAAGAAGGAGTTGTTCTGCGCTTAGATCAACCAGCTGCTACTTGTGGTTCCAAGTTGTGAGTCATCTCAACGCTTCAATATCCAAAATCAACGTCGAAATTTCCACTTTCACACAATTTATGCACAATCTGTATGCTCTGGGATTAGAAACTGAGGATAGATTCGTCCGTTTCGATGGAAACAGCTCAAAACAAGACAAACGACCGACGGCAGTCGGTCATGTTCCAGTTTGTTTTGGAATTAGTCATCCCTGGATGCTCTCCGCTGGCTGTTCGCAAACGATCCGTGGAAACCTTCACTTCCATAAGGGACACGTCACAGCCGCGAAAGCATAGAAATCACGGCCGACGGGATGACATTAATTTTAGAGCTGCACACGATGCTTGTAAAACGTAAAACGAAAACCATGCTGATGACGTGTGAGCTTGCATTGCAAAATCTTCGTCGATGGAGTCATCTTTGACTTTGCTCTGGCTCTCTCTAGGTCGGAGATGACATAAAAGCAACATGACATGTTCCCGCGATTTGGATAAGTGTATGCATGCATCTACATGGGTACCAACGAAAACGGTGAAAGATTTTCAGATAATCAGGCGTCACACGACATATGGAATATTCATAAATATCTTTTGAGTGCTTGACAAGATTTTTTTCAGATTGAAATACAGTTTATCATATTACAAACGATTCACACGGTAGTAAGATACAGAAAAGTGGAAAGAGGATTAATTCCTTTTATTTTTAGTTTATTCGACAGCATATTTGCCGTATTTCCTTTTTATATGGGAGCCTTCCACGCGGCTACTAAAAAACGGTGTCTGAGTTCGAGTCCCAGTCGGTCCAGGATCTATTCCTTGACTTCCCTGGGCATAGAGTATACCACACGATATACGAATGCGGAACTGGCAACTTTTGCAAAGAAAGCTCTCAGTTAATAACTGTGGAAACACTAAACTGATAAGCAGACTCTGTCCCAGTGAAGACGTAATGCCAAGAAGAAAAGAAAAAAAGGCATCAGAAGTAGGGGGAGATCCCCCAGTACCGGACACTTAAGCCACTAAATTCATAATTCGAAAAATATTGGTTTTATGTGCTCGTGTTACCCATTTATGATAAATATTATCATTTTTATAGTGTACAAAAATAAATTTGAAAATATAAGTATGAATTTTGACATTGCATTTTGATGATGTATTTTAGTACCAAATTGAAAGGTGGCACCCAATACCGGACACAATCTGGAAATGCCTCGAATTCTGTAAATTTGAACATCATTGAATGTGTACACTTTAGGAATAGTAATAATTGCCAACTCAATGCATTTGCAACATTTACAAGAACAATTTGAGTATATCATAGTTTGCAAGATGCCATCAAAAACCTCTTTCTTATATGATTAAAAAAATAGCACATTTTACGATGTTGTTCTGAATGTTCATTTTTCTTAATTTTAGAGCATGTTTGATACCATGATCGACGGAATCCATGAAAAATGAATGTATTTTGAGACACTCGTGCAATAATTACAAAGATATCATATAACAAACCAGGCTGTCCGAAACTGGGGGACAGGAGTCCAATTATGGTACAAACATTCATTCATACTATCAAATTAGGATTATGTTTGAATATGCTTGCGTGATCCAAAGTATTTTTTCATATTCAAAATAATTACTAAATAGGCTCAAAATTAAGGCAATACGTCAATTATTTTGAAATTTTCAATCTTTTGTACTTTGTTAAAAAGGCATGCATATTTCGAGGATGTGTTATTCTACGCAAACATTAGTCTCCAGAATAGCTTCCTTTACTACTAATACACCATATTGATTGGACCATGATTTCTCAATATTTCGACTTTGTCCGGTATTGGGTGCTGTCCGGTACTGGGGGATCTCCCCCTAGAGAGACAGTCTCGAACATATCGCAGACCCGAGTTCAACTCCCGTCTTGGTCAGGATTTTTAAAAGTCGATTTTTTTACACTATTGTGACAATATAAAATAAGAATCACACTTTAACTTTTAAAACATCAGAAAAGAGTTTACAAAATAAATATCAAAATAAGTTTTTACTTATTTATACTAGTAAATACTAGTAAATGTGTTATTTTGTAACACGCCCAGTTAAATTGAAAATGATAACACCAGTTTTTATAATTCTGTTTTCTCTGTGCCAGATCCTCGACCATATCGAACACCGAACGCAGCTATTGATATAGCTTTGCGTAATAGCTGTGGAATTTACAACAAGATGCAGAAAGATTTCTCAATAAAATGAAAACAAACTGATTATCCAAAGTGTCTAAAATTATGATAATATGTTTTCCTTTACTACATTGAAAAGAATACCATAAATATCATCATATTGCTCCGGCACCATGTGAACCCATTTGTTCTTGAACCCATTATACACCTTTCACAGCGCCAGGGAACCAAACCACATCAACCACCTTCGTTCGTTAGTTTGTAATTTTATTTTTCACATCCAAACCGCCCGATTCAATTGCATTTATGTTTCCACATTGCACCAACCGCAATTGCACTGCTGGTCATGTCGTCGTTAGAAATGAAACATTGTTTTTAATTTTATCTAGAATGGTGCCCTTGCTCGTTTGGTGGTTGGTATGCGGTAGCCTCCCATCGGTAGACTACAAAAAAAATGGGCGGATATATTCGAATTCGTGGAGACACACTAGAAAAAGTGTTCAACGCGTGTTGGCATCTACTCTTAGAGAGCGGACATCGTTTTTCATTTTTATGACCGCTGTATGAATCCAGATGAGATTTGCGTTTTATGTTTTTGCAATTTGTGACAGAATGTTTGAGATAATCACAGAATACTGCACTTTGAGGAATGTGTCTGAATGATATTTTGATAAACTTATTATTATTGCCCTGATTATACTCTAAATTATTTTAGTAGTTAACAGCTTGAGAACTAGCTACAAGGTTGTCAATACACATGACTATTAAAACATGGCATACACTTTTCAAAGTTTAAGTCTCCTGAGTTAGAGAAATTCAAAGTCCAGGAACAATTCAACGATCCGAAACGGAGGTCCTAGAAATATCTTTAAACCATAAAGCCCAACAATCATTTTGTACCTCAAAATTGGTGAGCTCGTTTTATGTTATTTATTCAGATTTCTTCTCTACACGATTCATTGAAACAGCCAGATTGATAATGCTAACCGACAGTCAACTGAGAATATGATACAAACAAGTAATATTTTAGTTTTGGGCAAATTTGAAGAAATCGCGCATCTCATCGAACCAGGGGAAATATCGAGATACAGATAATCGAGCAAAAGAGAGTATCATACATTTCTACCAGTCTAAAATTCTAGGGCATGTGTATGAAAATGTTCAAACGAAGCAAACATTTTTGAGGTAGGGTGCAAAGCTACTTGGACACTTCCATGATTGTGGCCACATATGAGCTCAGTAACTTTCGAAAATTCCCACTGCCGAAGTGAATCAAAAGTGCCAAGAATCCCTATCAGGTTTTAACCAAACATTTTTAAGGTATGACATTAACAACCTCATGAAGTGCTCCTCGTACATTATCATCGTATTATTATTGATTCTGAAATCAACAAGTTACAAAATGAGATTTCCAGTATTGTGACTACAAATTTCTAAAAAAATATCTGTGTGTGACCTATTATCTGAAAGCTGAATTCCAATCCAAAAGTCTCATATAGCGATAGTGCGAATAACCAATGAATAAACAAGACCAAACGAAAAGTAAAATCCTTAGAAGGCAGTCCCAGTGCCCTCGAAAGAACCTTCACATCACGCAAAACTATGGCAACTTCTCAAAAGGGCCCTCAGCAACAGCCCATTATTCCAAAATAGTCCAAGCACAAGCCTCTCCTAGGTAGGTAACTAACCGAAATAATTAGGCGACACTGTCGTCAGTCGGCCGAAAGCAGAAGGCAAATGATGGTGCATGTTAAACGCGATACCATCCTTCACCAACAACGCCACAAGGCACTATGGGCGATCAGGTGGCCAAAAATCGATAAAAATGACTTGTTCTGATAGGGTTTTCTTGTTCATAATCCTACAGGTAATACTTCCAGATGTATCTGGAACATCAAAGCATGATCTTTTGTAGATTTGTTGATACAGTTTGCTAAAGTTGAAGATGTTAAGTAGAACAAGGTATCCGTTGAATAAAATAAACTGCCATGTATTTCCTACATCGAAAAAAAACATAGAATTTATATCGCAAAACTCATAAATATGACAAAAGATGACAAAAAATACATTTTGCCGCCAGACTAAGTAGAAACTGCTCAGAGTGCGCTGCAGTGCCTAGGACATTGTGGGGACACTTGAGCATGAATAGTTGTTGGGTGCAAAGTAGCGATGATGGTGCACAAGATGTCGACGACGACATAAGCAACTCAGAGGCCAAATCATGTGGTGACGACGCGACGGCACAGTGCTCAACTTGGGTAGTTACCAGCGTCGTTGTCGTCCTCTTGAAGCTGCTGTTGACCGATGGAGCAATCATTGCGGGTTGATTATTGGCCCAATTTTTCGTACGTTCACCTGGCTGCAGAGCCGTCATCACCGCTGGATTTACATGCAAAATTGGTCGCTTTCCCACCATCAATTTGTGTTTTTGCTCTTTTGGGTACTGACGACAACTGGTCGGACCGCGATAATGACAGAGCAAGTGTTGATTTTGCGTTTTATTGAGTAAGACCGTAAATTGGCAATTGGCAAAATCCTGTATGCTGAATGCAGAATGCGACTTGACTGAGAGTGATTCATTTAGTTTTACCGTAAATCTATTCAATACGATACGTAGAACAGCCGATTTATGCATAGCGGTGACAAATTCTTGAACGAATTACATCATGCATTCTAGCGAATTTCGTCAACACAATGAAATTGAATTCAGTACGCATTTGTTCTCGTGTTACATCTCAGAGCTACAAAACAGTACCTTTTTGAGATGACTGAGTCATGATGTCCGAGTCATTATAAGTTTATGTGAAATCTGTATAAATAAAAATGGAATGGTGTTTGTATGTCACGAGTTGGCTTGAGATCGACACAACAAATTAAATTTCTTATGTCCACAATAAGACATTTTTAAAATAAAATTTCTCAATTGAATCCTGGCTCTAAGCACCTTTGGAAATTATCTAAAATTTTGTAAAAACCTCAACAGTCAACTCCGGAATTGAAAGAGGAAAACAAATTATTACTAACTAATTGCGGAAAAGCTCAAAAACTTGCTATGTAGTTTGAAAGCGCGCACAATTTAAATTTAGAACTTACTAGTTCAATAGAAAATCAAGTTACTGAGGACTTTGAAACATTCTCAATCAAGAGAACGTTTTAGAAAATTCCTGGGAGATTGATTTGGAAGAAGTGAGAACTATTATTAAAAAAATAAAAAATATGAAAGCCCCTGGCGATGATGAAATTTTCTACATCCTTATCAAGAAACTTCCAGAAAGTAGCTTATCATTTTTAATTGATATATTTAACAAATGTTTTCATTGCCATATTTTCCTGGCAAATGAAAAAAAAATCCAAGTCCAAGACCAAAACCGGACAAAAATCCTGCGGAAGCTTCTAGCTATCATTTTAAACTGATCACATTCTGCTTCTACTATAAGATATAAGCTATAAGAGAAATTTTATGGAAGTCGGCCTGTATACTAACTTCAACCAACAAACTCTGTTGTAATACTGGGCTTATAGAAGCGACGGTGTTTGTTGTTTGCGTTAAACTGAATAAATTTAATTCAATTTAGAAAAACTTCAACCACATCATGCGTCTCGGTTGGAATCGCCCCCTGCAAAAAGCGACAGTCAGCGGATGAAGCTCAAAGAGATTCAACTTTGACTTGATTTTTTGCGAGCAGATCAAACCACTTACTCTGACCGGCAAACTGCTGCGATTAGAATCCTGACCGGATCTCATCACCAGCAAGATGCGGAGAAGAATTCAATTTATGCTTTGGTCCATCTGATGTGTAGCTTGAAGGATCACTACCAGCACAGTTTTTGGTATCGCTGGGACTTATGTGAGGGGGAAACTAAAACGGGAAAAATATTATTGTGCCCTAATGAAAAATTCAAAACAGGCTAAAATGAGTATAAATTAGCAACTGAAAATTCTAAAGAGGGTTAAAAATACACGTTTGGCCAAAAAACCACAAATAAAAACAATAAAAATATGAAAATCAGCTCTTCAGAATATTTTACAGGAAAAAAGTTCCAATGATTATTTTTCCATTGAGTTTTTTCGATTTTTAAATACTAAGTTTCAATTTGAATTTGATTGTTTCGGGTTATGTAGTGTTTTTTATTATTATTTGACATCAAGTAGGCTGTTGTAAAACGTTATGTGATCGCCCATACAAAATGACACATCAGTCTTCTCTCGTTTTCCAGATTACCCCGTAGACTTTCTCAAACAATTTCCATCGCACTATCACGGCGCAGCCCTTGCCGAGTGCAAAACTTATGTCAATCCGTTCATCCGTTCTCAAGCCATTTTGTGACATACGAACACCACTCCATTTTTATTTCTATAGATTTTCAATTGCCTTTTTAGAGAGTGTTCCCCTTCTTTAAATGCTTGCACATTTGGCTGCCAATCTAAAACCATCAAGTAGAAGCAAGTTTGAGTAGATTGTGTTTGTTCTTTGTTGTGGTTTATAAAGTGTAGGGCTTCGACTTGGACTGGGTAATGGGGATGGTCGGAAATGATCCGAACATTACTCGAGACCTCATCTGGGATTGAGTTTGTGACGCTGTTGTATTTGCCAGATCAAAGCCGGAGATTTCGGAACGAACAGCTTGCGATGCCAGTAATTTGATAAACCGGCGAGACTTTTTGTGGTTTCGATAGTCTCTAATAGGGTTGATACTCGTTTCACACTGAGTCAGAAGCGTGAAACCGGTAGCGTTGGGGATCTTAGAATCAGATTGGTGTTATGAGTCAAGCCCGAACAATAAAGTTTAGAAGTAAAAAAAATCGAGTTTTCCTTATAAAATCATATAAACCATGAAATTTGAGGGGACGGACCTGGTGTAGTGTTTAGAACACACGCCTCTCACGCCGAGGACCTGGGATCGAATCCCACTCCCAAGATAGTCTCTTATGACGCAAAAATCTCATAGTGACGACTTCCTTCGGAAGGGGAAGTAAACCCGTTGGTCCCGAGACGAACTAGCCTAGGGCTAAAAATCTCGTTAATAAAGATAGAAAAAAAAATGAAATTTGACTAAAAATCCATGGTTCGTAGCAAAGCTAATGCATACAGAACTGCTTTGGAATCATATAATGAACAAATGGCGTCAGAAATTTAAACAGTATTGCCAGATTATCTCTTTTTATTGAATTGATAAAAAATATCAAACTAAGGACATGTTATTCAAATGTATCAAGTTTCTATGATTTATAGTGTTGTTACAAAATGTGATGGATGTCTAGAATTTTTTTTATCAATATTCAAACAAAAATAACAAGTAGTCTGATATAAAACATAGCATATCGAGAAACAGTGGCAGCTCATATTTCATATAAAAAGTTTTTGAATATATGGTGAATTAGCAACAGGGGTTTTTTTTTATTTCCGTACGGGTTTGGGTCGAATGTCAAATTTCAAAAATGTATGCAACCATGAAAATGATTTTAAAATTAAAGCAGTATGGCACTTTTTCCCAACCTCACATGGAAAAGGTCCTTGTGATGGTATCGGTGGCAACATTAAGCGAATGGCTAGAGATGCTAGTATTAGAAAGTCAGCAGACATTAATAACGCCAAACAATTTTTCGACTGGGCTGTGTCGCAAAAGGTGAAAGACCAATTTAAAAAAGATTGGGAATTTATCTATGCAACTGAAAATGACTATTCAGAGGATGAGAAATTTTTTCAGGAAAGATTTTCTAACCTTGTTCCAATTCCTGGGACAAAAAAATATCATTCATTTATACCAAAAGACGAACGAAGCATTTTTGCTAGTGAATTCTCAGATGCACATGAAAACCAAGAAAATACAGCATGCTTTGTTCTTGATAATACAAAGAAACGAAAATCTTCTGGTGTTAGCAACCAAAGACAATCTTCCCGGTTGAAAAAATAGATAGTATTAAGATGAAAATGTAAGTTATATACTGAATAATTGAATAAATAAAATTAAAAAAATAATAATAATAATCTTATTTGTTCCAAAGAAAGAATCCCTTTTCAGTGTAATGAATAATTGAGGCATAAACAGTTTTTTTTTTCAGTTTTTCTTAGCGGTGTAATTTTTTGTGAAAAATATCATCCATTCCGACTAATACTTCATTAAAACCAATCCCATATCTTTTTTCAGATGTTTTAGAAAATTTGCAATTGCTTTGATAAAAAATCTTTGTTTTTCCTATGATTCGATTGAAATATGGGTTTTCAAAGAAAAGGCATATATGGTCTGGTCATTTTCCACAAAATTGGCCATAACTCAAAAACGAAAAAAAAAAAATACCATTTCAAAAATTTCAGCGATTAAAGCTTATGAAATTACCTTCTCAAAAATATATTTTTGAAAGTTTTCCACTAATTGGAACATAGTTTTTCCGGCTTTTCTTTACGAATTTTCTCAACGGTGGAAAATTTTGTGGAAAACTGCTTCCAGTTTATATTTTTTTTTATTCCTGAGCAAATTTGCTTTCATTTTCATAAAAAAAAACTTTGTTTCTACGATGCTTCTTTCTTGAGTTATGATTTTTCTCAAAATGGCACATTTGCACATTTTTTCAAAATTGTCCATAACTCAAAAACGAAAATAAAGTACATTTTAAAAATTTCAGCGATTAAAGCTTATGAAATTATCTTCTCAAAAATATTTTTTTTTTAATTTTCCACGAGTTGGAGCATAGTTTTTCCGGCTTTTCTTTACGAATTTTATTTTATTCATATATTGATGAGCCCTGCCTGTGGAAAAAGTTTCATGAAAATCTGAGACCCTTCAGCCCACTTTGTACGGAAATAAAAAAAATCCCCAACACTGTTGCCGATTTTTCATTGTCTATTGCTTGTGTAATTCTTAAAATGTTCAGAATATCTTAAATTTTATTTGACCCTAAGCTTTTCGATAAAAGCAAAATTTCTTGAGATTTGATATGGAAAATTCATTTTTTTTTTTTCAAAATGCTATTTTTTGGGGTTGGCTCAAAACACTTTGGGTAGTTAAGTGTTTCTAAAGGAAAATGTCTAATAAATACAATGGGATCAAAATATTTGAAATAAAATATTGAAACATTAGACATTGACCATTGAAAAATGGACTGATTTTTTAAAGTAGGAAATATGCATGTTTAGCAACACTGCATTAAAAAAAATTATCGTTACAAATGCTTAAAGACACTTTTATGTACGTCCAAAAAATTCCAAGATATAAATGCAAAACTATGCATTTTTATCAATTACAATTACGGAAGTGATCCGATAGGCTTAAAATTGGATTTCTTTGCGTACTGCAAGCTGACGAGATTTTTTAAGAGAAAGACAATTTACACCGTCTTCAGCCAAAGGCTGCACAGACTGAACAATCACTATCATTAGACAACGGGCAACACGAAACACCCAGTAGCCCAGAAATGAATTTTTCGTTTTACGAAAAGTTTCCATCGACTGGAGCGGGAATCAAACCCACACCTCGAGGCACAATAAGTCTAAACGACTGACGCCGTTAACCGCACGGCCACGAAACCCACAATTTGACCGAAATTTGGTTGAAATTGACCATCAAATTGCACTTTTTTTACTTTTTATGGGCACTTGGTATGAATTGACCCATATCTCTTATCATTATTTTTTGCAAGTATCTTTCTTCAATTCAAATACTACAGGGACTCTTGCAGGAATCACCACAGAATAATTTTAGGTATTTCCCTAGATTTTTTTTTACAGGAACTCTGGAAGTTGATACGACTTTCTAATGTGAATAATAAAAATTCTCTTGAATACTAAAATTGAATAATACAATTTCTCTTGAATACTCTTGTAGTCGTATTTTTTTTTCGGATGCTTTCATGAATTATCCGGGACATTACATAAACAAAATCTTCCGCGATTCCAATAGGATTTTTTTTTTCAGGGGATTCTCAAAAATTTAAACATTTTTTTTTTTCAAAGAGTCTGGAAGTGTTTAGTCCGAAGATCTCCTAAGCATTTCCTCACGAATTACAGGATTGTCTAGAATTTAGTAGGCGAAAAACACTAGTTTTCAACCCACAAGAAATCTGTGTAAATTCTCAGATTTTCATACAAAGTAGGCCTTGATTGATGTCAACATTTCTCCATTCTTTTTGATGCAGGGATTCCTTCAAGAATTTATCCAGCGAATGTTCTAGAAAAATATTCTCTATGCAGATTTTTTCCAGGGTCCCACAAAGAATTCAATAGGAATGTGAAGATCTACAAAAAAATATTAGTATTTAACCAAATTAGTATGGAATGAAAAGTTGCTGAAAAAACTTCAAAGTAGATATTATCTTAAATTGATATTTGAAAACAAAATAACCAGCGTTCCTGAAATAATCCTTACAGAAATTTCAGGCCTAATTCCTATAAAAATTAAAGAGGAAACACCATAAGGTATCCACTGACGAATTGCTGTAGGACTTAATGATAAATTCTTAGACATATACTTCACGCATTCCTGTAGAATGTTTTTATGAAATAATCTTTGCTTAGATTCCCTGCAAAAATAATGAAGTGATTCCATGTGATTTTAGAAGCAAAACCTATAGGATTATGATCCTAGTCTAAACAATTTAGGAGAATATCCTGGATTCGGAAAATTCGGAGAAATTTACACAGGAATTGCAAAATCATATCCAGAGGAATTTCTGTCAGATTGCTCGGAGAAATCTTTGAAGTTTTTTTTGCAGAAATTCTAGTTATTACTGCTAGAGTAATTAGATCAAATGCTGACGGATTTTTTCCATGGGATTTTTATTTATTGATTTCGGATTTCTTTCGCAACCGACCTAATCAAATCAAATCAAAAATCGTTTACTGAGCTCATTGCCTAGTTAAGAAATAAAATTGCTCGTATGACTCTGCTTACCGCACTACAACACAGAGTGGAGGGTATACGGTTTCATGCAAAAGTTTAGAATACTCACACATATCATCAACTCAAGAATAACCATTTTGTGAGATATTGGTATATAATGAATTTGAGGCTGTTTATCCTGATGAAAATTCTGGCTATGCCCTTGAGTAATCTTGATTGGGAATCGATGTAATTCTGACTCTTAATAACTCGACAATCGAAACCTTTTATCGATAATAAAATCTAAGAACAATCCTTAACTGACATAAACGTCATAGAACATGATTTCCACCTGATGGCCAATTCCCATGAACAACCAAGAATCAAGATTGCAATTCCAAATGGGATTCAATTCCAGTCAACACAGCCATAAATCAATTTTACTTTTGCTTGTTTTCCCAGCAACTTTCCACAATCGCTCCAAGGCTCACATTCTGAACCGTAGTCCGAGAGCAATTACATTTCAGTGGAAATGTGTCGCCACAGGATCGTTTGCCAAAAAGACGAGACGTTTTGGCACACTCACTAGCTTAGCTAGTAAGTAGGTACCTACTAGAGAACCGAAGGACGCCACTTCTGCAAAGAGCATTACTGGCGTCATCGGTGATGAAAAATCGAATGTCAACCTCGGAATGGTCCGAAATCGCACTTCGCCGGTTTGTCAAGCAGGCAACATAGTGGTTTTACGTGGTACTGGTATAACCTTGGTTGGATTGCCACTTAATCAAATAGAGTTGTGTGTCGCTGATGATGGCGTTATTTGACGTGGCTTGTTTACTCAGAATTCTGTGGTGAAATTTTCCGACAGAAAATTAATGGATTTTCAATCCGATCGAAATCGAAATGTTAGAAATGGACTGTGAACGGTGATTGAAATTGATATTTTTCAGCAAAATTTGGAGCTACTGTGCTTCGAACTTTCTGTTACTTGGGTTCCCTGAAAATTGAGTGTAAAACTTTCAACGTTGATGCAGATTGATAATACCTTATATTATAGGAATGCACCGTAAATCATTTATTCATCTGATTACTTTTTATTGCTCACTTCAGTGTTGCATCTACCAAACACTCAAAAACTTTCAGTTTCGTCCAGACGCCAATGAAATTCGGTACAACAACAATCTACATTAGACTGGCCCATCTCAATATGGGAGAAAAATAAAGTTGTATGATTCCACAGGGCACCCTTCAGGATTATTTCTTGGGGTTAGACAAAACCTTTCTGAAAAATTCAGCTCATTTGGTCGTTCCATGAGCTGGCGCAATTGAATTGAAGTTAATATAGGATTTTCAGCTTAAACATATGAGCAACAGCACATCATTTACTGTTTGGTTCAGGAAAAATGATGATCGCGTTCAATTGGACCCAGAATGTCAAAAACACTACTTGATGTAATAGCGAAGAATATTGTAGAAGATTGTACCATGATCAAAATTAATAAAGTTGGTGTTTTAACCATCTGAAGTATATCATGGAATACTGCTTGTATTTCTTCAACATAGCTTGGAGGTAGCCACTAAGCGCATCATAGCCACCTATGACGCTGGGCGAGCTGAGGCACATGTCGCATGCATATAAGTGACTGTACGGGAGTGCTGATCTAAGCCTAACTTTCAACAACTGAAAGAGTAATGAAAATGAGATTAAATCCAGATACAACCTTCTGCAATTGTGTTTATTAGGGTATCAACTAGTGTATTTGTCATTCTGGGCTTATTTGAACGCGAACAATTAGTTTACGGAACGAAACAGTGACATAGGATCAATTTTCAATATATTTGAGACGAATATCCCATACAAACTTCAAATCGAATGCGCCAGCTGGTGAAGCAACCAATTGAGTTGAAATTTTGAGAGAGTTTTTTTCTTACCCTAAGGTTCATATCTAGGGGGTGCCCCGTTGAATTTTACAACTTTTTTGTTTAAGGGCCAGTCTAATCTACATTGACAACAAAGACAACAGATATTGACGTTTGCAACGCTTGTAGCACACAACTTGTATGCAAGGTAATGACAGTGTCGTTATGATCCGAAGACTAGACTTCTACAAAATTTTTGGTTAACCAATAATAAACGTGTTGGGCAGAGGTTTTCTTGTGGTTTTATAACTGACTTGAAGCCACAATACAACCAAAAGTTTTACTAGGGAGCCCAAATAGTCAGCGGTAAACGCACACAAGCTCGAATCTTGGTCCAGTCGAGAATCTTCTTAAGTTCGAAACTTTCTTGACTTATCCGGGTATTTTTGTGTTTGCCACACGATATACGAATACAAAAATGGACAAATGGTAAATAAAGCTCTAGTCAACACCATAGATCTCAAAGCTGGGCTTTTCTCCAGAAACAAAACGCTGGAAAGCAGAAGAAATCGAAGCTTCCCTGTAAATGAATTGATTGCCGCCCATGGCATGAATGGTTTCACACTTCCAGCACGAAATCATTAAAAGTAACGCTTTCGCACTGTCACCAAACTATGCAGCAACACGTTCCAAAGCCGTAAACTCGTCAATTGGTCCGGTAACTTGTGTGCAAACCATCTTGGCCAAACACTGCACCAGCTTCGAGCCAGTTAGTCTCGTTCACTTCACGACACACACAAGGCTTGCCACACAAGAGGCAATTTTCTCAATAGGAGTAGCTCAACCGGCATCTCCGGGCAAAATTACTTTTGCTTTGGAAGATCCATACTCTCCAATCATTGCAAGTGTGTAGGCACTGCACTGTAGGGTGCGGTTTGTTTTTCTAAAATTTGCATAACCAATAGTTTGTGCGCTCTTCGGATCTCAAATTATATGGAAAAAGAAACCTCAAAGTTTGAGTCAAAGTATTAAGATCTAGAGGTGGCGCAAGCGACTTGAAGGCGAATTTCCAAGTTGTAGAATATAAACTTCAGTGAAATTATCATAACTTAGTTGTATTCTAATTAATTTTGATTGCTGTAGCATCATATTCTTCAAAATTGAATTGATGAAAACTTTGTACAACATCTAGTTTAAGACAAAATTGTTCTACACGCATTGGATCAATTAGAATTTGAGAAGAATGGTGTAAAATGAATCAAAATTGATTGAAAAATAACGAATTTATAAAAAAAAACTACATCTTATTGTTCTTTCTGGCATTAACGTCTTCACTGAGACAGAGCCTGCTTCTCAGCTTAGTGTTCTTATGAGCACTTGCACAGTTATTAACTGAGAGTTTTCTTTGCCTAAGTTGCCATCTTCGCATTCGTAAATCGTGTGGCAGGGTACGATTATACTCTATGCCCAGGGAAATCAAGGAAATTTCCATTAAGAAAAGATCCTGGACCGACCGGAAATAGAACCCAGACACCTTCAGCATGGCTTTGCTTTATAGCCGCGGACTCTAACCACTCGGCTAAAGAAGGCCCCAAAAATAACTTCACTGAAGATCATATTTTAAAACCTGAAAATTCATCTTCAAGTTGCTTGTACCACCACTAGGTTATTTTTGGCTCAAACTTTTAGGTTTCTGTTTTGAATTCATACAAAAAACACGGTTGTTTTTGTTTTGAGAACTTTCGAAAAATAAGCCGCACCCTACCACACAGAGGCTACTGATTGGTCATCTCGCCGAGGACGACGACGCTCATGCAATATCGGATGAGTAGTTTTAAATTAAATTTAACCCTGCAACGCTGTCCCCGCACTCTGTGGATAAATTGCGTCGCCTTATCGAAACCAACCTCACCTTTTATCCAACTAGGGCATACGCTGTGCTCTTCCCCCCAAACAGGAGTACCGTAAACGGGTGGAAAATTGATCACTTCAGAACGTGCTGTTAGATTATTGTTAAGAATTCGTATTATGTCAAATTCATTTAGACAAAATCAGCACTTCGTTGATCTCTATCAGTTTTGTTAATAGATTTTTTAAAAAGTAACATTTTATGAAAGTGTCATTTAAATTATATACCTACTAAGGCAACATTTGAGTATAATAATAGTATAATAAAACAGGATTTGTAATAAAAAAAAGGTCTCGTGAACCAGAAAATGATGTCAAAATACTTACAACTCGTGTAAATGGCAAAATTGAGCTTTAGAAATCAGTATAATACGCCTAAATGTAGGCAATTTTTCTTTAAATAAGCTCGTTTTTTTAAATAAGTTTCATTATTGAAGAACTCTGCTTTGTACAGACTTTTTCAAGATATTGCCTACAACTTCAAAAATTGTGAATATTTCTATACAAAACTAATCTTATCTACTTTTCAATCTATCGATCTGTATAAATAAAAATGGAATGGTGTTTGTATGTCACAAAATTGCTTGGCTATCAGATTTTCAAAATTCTTCTAGAAAACATGGAATGCCTGTGATGTCAGATTGGCATGCAGCACCCTTGGAAGGATACCATTTGATACCATCCCATTCAAACTAACCCCGAATTACGGTACCACCTCGATATCACCTTGGCAAGAGCAAACTTGGCACATACTTGCTCCCAGCAAATTGCTCTACACTGCGTTCACCGGTCGTGTGCGTTCGTGTGCCTCCTGGATCCAGTTGCGGCATACTACAGAAGACTTTTAACTGGAGCGTCCAATGCTACTGTTTCAATAAAAGGAAGGGGTTTAAGGCGGCCCCTGGTGTAATTATGGAATGCACATAAATATGTGTTCATGAAGTGCACCACACCGCCGCGTGTCCTCCTGGGCACCTGTTTCGCTCTCGGGAAGACTTTGGGCTTCATAGAGACTGCGAAAGCGGTTTCCGTGGACAATTGGAGAGCAACGCCGTGCGGTATGCGATGCGGGCGGTCCAAGTTTGTCGAGATAGTTTAAGATGCTGTGCCTGCAGCCGATGTTGTTTGCGATTTAGAAAGTATTTAGTTTTCTAAGCTGTGAGATCCGGTACCTCCGCTTATTGGAAGAAACGGTAAATGACTTCTGTTTCAACTTGCAAAGTAATCTAAGAGCGAATCATCAATATTTACTTCCTTTTTTCGAAGCGCTTTTTCCAATTAGCTAAGAATAACACTACGAACTGCCTTTTCCGGTGGTGAAATCCCACCTCACAGATGACCCATAATTCATGAGTCTAACAGCGTTATGAGTGAGGTTATGAATATGTTGTTATTTAATAAAAAAATATCACCTACATGGCTTCGCATTATGCGTTTTACAGTGTATTCTGTGCTTTTCGCCGTTCGCGAATTTCTATAGATAGCAATATGGTGTTTTTGCTGCTGGTCTCTTTCGTGCTGAGATTGTAAAAAGCCTAACCCTGCCTAGTTTGGGTAGTGTTTTCGATGAGGATAGTTCAGATCAATCCTCAGCATAAAAGTACAGCAGCGTAGAAAGGCAGACTCATGCGAAATGGTACAGCCCAAGTGGCGCTTATCCAAGAACCATACTTTCGTAAGGAGAACTTCTATCTTGGTGTGCAATCGTTGCCACACCCTTCTTCCAACTGGGACAGAGCCTGCTTCTCAGCTTAATGTTCTTATGAGCACTTCCACAGTTATTAACTGAGAGCTTTCTTCTATGCCAATTGACCATTTTTGCATGTGTATATCGTGTGGCAGGTACGAAGATACTCTATGCCCTGGGAAGTCGAGAAAATTTCCAACCCGAAAAGATCCTCGATCGGTGGGATTCGAACCCACGACCCTCAGCTTGGTCTTGCTGAATAGCTGCGCGTTTACCGCTACGGCTATCTAGGCCCCACCCATTTCTGAGTAAACAACCAGAGATGTGTGTGCTGTCACAATCGAAGTTTCTGTTGGCGACCTCAATAGGAAATACGTCTTTTGTTCGATGTATTTATCACATGATGAATCATCCCCAACGGATGATTTTAAACGAGTTGTCGTACATTGCGTAACAAAAGGCCTTCCGCTGATTGGGGTCAGTGATGCCGATGCTCATCATATCATCTGAGGTAGCTCAGACATAAATTTGAGAGTCTCCAATCTGATGGAGTACTTGAGTAGTACAGACTTTGGATCGTCGTCGAACAATCGCCCAATACTCATGGTATCTACCAGAGAAGAAGCGTTAGACAAACGCTCTGCTCGAATAAGGTCAGTCACGTGTTGACGACTTGACATGTATCAGATGAGAAAGCATTACCTGACCATCGCTACATCTTTTTTGAACATTCGAATGTAACTTCACAGACTTGTCGTTTCAGAAATCTACAGTCAACTAACTGGGAACTCTAAATTGAATTGATTACGACCAAATTTCATCAATACTCTCCGTCCTTTAAAAATCCAAGTGATTCGCATGTGCTGTTGATGCTACAACATCCTACATTATGGAAGCTTCTGAAGAAGAATGTCCTCTGCGGTCTATGGAGACTACAAGAGGGTCCCTAGGATGGAGTTCCGATCTGACTAGACTCAAACCATGTAGAACCAGTTGGAACAGACGCCGATCAACTGGATCAGAGTCGTTCAAGTCGGCTCGCAAGGCTAACAAGAAGGCTCTTCGATCTGCTGCTTTGTACAAATGTTTCCCGTTTGTATGAAATCAGCCGGCTAAGTAAAATCCCTGCAAAATCTAAGGATTTTCAAGTGGGCGAAATTTGCTTACCTAATGGTGACTTAACTTCATCTGATGAACAAGTTTTAGAATGTTTATTCAATACATACTTTCCCGGATGTGTGGACATAGCATCTACGGATGAACCAAATGTCTTTTCAAGTAGTTATGAGCCTCTGGCTTCGGCTCGCAGCATCATAACTACTGAATCGATTTAATGGGCACTCAATAGTTTTGCTCCTTTCAAATCTCCTGGAGCAGATGGGATTTATCCTGTTCTATTCCAGAAGGGATTTGAGTTTATCAAACATTTTTTGAAAAAGCTAGTTGTAAGCAGTTTTGCTACCGGGTATATTACCGTTAAGTCACCAGTCACCGTGCGGCCTCCATTCACCGTGCACTCATACAAATTCCTACAGAATATTCATACAATTTTCCCAAATTATTTTTTTGTCAGCAATATAAGGTAAAACTGATGGAATTAAGTAGTTCTTGTCACAAAGCCTTCTGAAAAACCTGATTCTAGTAGTCAAAATCATGTGAAATCTGTTCAATAATGGAATTTTTTAAAACTCTTAGTAGAAACGCCAAAAAATCACATATTTCATTATAACGTTACAGTATCAAATTTTTCAAAATTTCAATATGTTTTCGCCATTGATACTTCTAGTTACATGTATTTCATCGTATGAACTATGACATTTCATGCAAATTAGATTTTTTTATTGTGTTTCAGTCAAAACACAAATGCACGGTG
This sequence comes from Aedes aegypti, assembly GCF_002204515.2. Classification (NCBI taxonomy): domain Eukaryota; kingdom Metazoa; phylum Arthropoda; class Insecta; order Diptera; family Culicidae; genus Aedes; species Aedes aegypti. The sequence goes on from NC_035108.1 coordinate 347,979,053, forward strand.
AATGGACCCTTTTCAATATGTATGGCTCCTATTACCGTGCATTAGTGTAAAAGGCTTGAAATTTTTGGGTAATATTGGATTTATTACTATCACATGATTTAACTACTCCATATTCAATTGTTGAGCTAATATGAAATTGTTTGGACAATACAGTCAAACCTCCTATAACGATTTCAATGAAAAAATAATGATTTAGCCAGTTTCTCCAACTTTCTATGGCTTTCATTGTAAAAAAAGGTTTGAATACCCTTAAAACTGAGTGCGCACGCTACTAGTAACGTAGTTGCTCCACCAACAACGTTTCTTCAAGATACAAAATTAAATCATGACGAAAACTATACGCACGGTAAATGGTGACATAGCACGGTACGAGGCGACCTTAACAATACATTTGTAAACACATTTTTAAGTATGTTTTTGTTATACATCGCTAATTTCAGATTTTTCCCTGAATTATGGTATAATTGTACGCCTCGTAGTGGTATTCTAGTTCGCTTAAAATGATTTGGAAAAATAATACAATTTTTTGAAGTGCAGATTTTTCTTAAATGCACGGTGAATGGTGGCTTGACGGTACCAGATCCTGGCGTGATATTACTGTGAAGTTTGTGGGCTTCGTGGCCTTGCGGTTAGCGGCGTCAGTCGTCTAGGCGTATTGTACCACGGGGTGTGGGTTCGATTCCCGCTCCAGTCGGTGAAAACTTTTCGTCGAACGAAAAATTCATCGCTGGGCTACTGGGCGTTTCGTGTTGTCCGTTGCCTAATGTTAGTGATTGTTCAGTCTGTGCAGCCTTTGTGCTGAAGACGGTGTAAATTGTCTTTTTTATTGTCTTTAACCCGAAAGGAGAGCGAGCGTCGTACGAAGAAATAAAGAGTATTAGACCAATCAGTCCGACATCTTTTCTTCTGAAATGTTTTGAACGCATTATCGATCACCATATCCGTTATGTTTATGTGAATCAACATGCTTACCAATCTGGAAAGCCCTCTCGCAATTTTTTTTCACAAAGTTATATAGGATAATGAGAAGGCATTCGCTTAGAAGCAATCCTTCTTGGGGTGTTTTCTTGGATATTGGGGATGCCTTCGATAACGTGACTTACGATGCCATATTGGAAGCTACACGAAAACAAATAGCTACAATGATTACCAATTGGATTCATCAAATGCTCAAAGACCGACATCTCTTCTCGATATTGCGTCAATATGCGACTCGAAAATTGAGTGTTTGCGGATGCCCTCAAGGGGGAGTATTTTAACCATTTTTGTGGAATCTCGTAGTCAATACGCTATTGAGGCAACTCAATAACAGCGATTTTCCAACTTACGGGTTTGCCGACTATGATCTAGCTTTAGATATTTGGTATGTGCATAAGTACCCAGTTCGACCTGATGCAAAGAGCTCTTCAGATAGTCAAGAGTTGGTGTCGCCAATACGGTCTTTCGGTAAACCCGAAAAAAACATCTATTGTTATTTTTACGGAAAGACGGAACCGTGATGAAATTCGACTTTAACGTCGGCACTGAGATTGACGTGATTGATCAAGTAAAGTACACCGGAGTCATTCTAGATCGCAAACTTTCCTGGACACCTCACATTTAATACAGAGTCAAGAAATCTTGCATGGCCTTTGGGCAGTGCCGGCGAACCTTTGGTAAGATAAGATTGCGGCCTCACACAAGTAAAAATGGATTAACAAGGGGTCGCATTCGCGAGGGAGCTGAGGAGGCCATAGGACTCCACAAATCTCGACAAACATATTTACGAAAAATTGAAATCAATGCAATGGTACATACATTTTGGGATTGTATTAAATATTCAAGGTGCCTCAAAAATGCGAAATGATGGGCGAAATTTATGCAAATAAACCTAAATAAAATAACTAAACCAAAACATTAGATCATTCAGAACAGGATTTTATTGGCTTCACGAGAAACAAGAAAGTTTAAAAAGATTCAAAAACAATTTGGATAAACAAGTAAGGTGCCATTCTTTTGCTTAAATTCCTAACGTGAGTATTTCCAACTGTTACGAAAGCAATCTCAACTAACTTTACAACTAGGTTTGATGTACTGAGTCACCGAATTCCGTGAAAATTTGCTATTTTGTTCCTTATCCGTAGTGAGGGTACACGTGTTTTTGAATTTCTTGATTAGGGTGCCATTTTCAAAATAGGGAGACCAAAAAACCGCGATTTTGCAAATTTTTTATTTATAAAAAAATTATAACTTTTGAACCATTTGATCGATTTTAAATTTTCTTCGACGAAATAAAAGCTAAAGATTTTGACTTTTCAAGAAAATTATAATTTCACAAAAATTATTTTTTTACATGAAAAAATGAGAATTTCCGTTGTTTCGTGTTTTGAAGGCCTCGGGACAAAAGAGGTTATTGCTGTTCTTAGTTTTTCTTGAAAGTTCAGAAAATTTACGTTTACTGTCAAATTTTCAGATAGCCGTAGCGGTAAACGCGCAGCTATTCAGCATGACCATGCTGAGGGTCGTGGGTTCGAATCCCGCTGGTCGAGGATCTTTTCGTAAAGGAAATTTTCTCGATTCCCAGGGCATAGAGTATCCTCGTACCTGCCACACGATATACACATGCAAAAATGGTCAATCGGCAAAGAAAGCTTTCAGTTAATAACTGTGGAAGTGCTCATAAGAACACTAATCTGAGAAGCAGGCTTTGTCCCAGGTGGGACGTAGCGCCAGAAAGAATAAGAATAGGATGTTTTTTAGATTTTGAGATATATTTTTTTTAAATAAAAAATCAGTCATTTTTCACTAGCCCACACTGTAGGTCTCAGTGCATTAGATTTTTTATTTTAAAATCATAGCTTTCGAATAGCTCAACCGATTTCCAATCTTTTTACATGGAAGAGCTTAAGATTTCAATTTTTCAGAAAAAATATAAAAGTCTGAGTTTTTTTTTACATGAAACAATATAAAAATTTCCTAAAATACAAAATATTTTTATATTTTTTCATGTAACATTTTTTTTTCAAGGTTTTCAATTTTGTCTGAAAAGTTGAAATCTTAAGCTTTCATTCCATAAAAAAAAGATTGAAAATCGGTCGAGCTCTTCAAAAGTTATGATTTTTTTTTGAATAAAAAATCTAATGCGCTGAAACCTACAGTGTGTGCCGCTAAAAAATAACTGATTTTGTATTTTAAAAAAAAAAAAAAAAAAAAAAAAACTTAAAAACATACAATATTGGTTCGAAAGTTATAATTTTTTTATAAATAAAAAATTTGCAAAATCGCGATTTTTTATGGTTACCTTGATTCGGAAATGGTCACCTTTAATTAACCCAATTAATCAAAAAATCCAAAAACACGTGTATCCTTATTTCGGATAAGGAACAAAATAGCAAATTTACACGGAATTCGGTGACCCACTACATACATTTTTCATGGAATGCATATATATGACTTAAACATTTTAATATTTATTTTGAAAACAACTCAAGCGATCACACTGCAGAGCTGGTGGCGTTTAAATGTCTCGAAAACAGGAACTTTATAAACCTCTAGCCTGAAAAAAGATACTTAAAAGGCCAGACACGAACCAAGAAGAGACCGAAAATGGACCAAACAGGAAACAGAAAAACAAAACGTAACTCAATAGGAACCAGAAGAAAAGAGTTTGATTCTTCATCATAGAATCAGGCCAAACACTTCTCATTTTCATTTTTAATTCCTCGTGACATTACGACAGTATTGCTAACTGCTATTATTGATGTATGTATTTTTCTGATTTTTCATGACTTTCTCTAGGAATTTCGTGATAATTTAGGTATTTTCCTAAAGATTCAGAGACTATTCTAATTTTGTTTCGGATATCTCAAGAATATAACCTGTTTTATTTCCAAATATACCCATAGAAATACCTCATTTCCATCAGAAATTTCTCGAAAGATTATGATACATATTTTTTAAGAAAGTTTGAATGCCCTCCAAAATTTTATCCAGTGATTCTTCCATCGATTTCCTTGGTATATCCTCCAAAATTTCCGTTACGAATATTATCAAAAAATCTATGTAACATCTAGAGTTTTAACTGGAGAATTCGGTTGAAGAATTAATATCTGAAAAATATCTGAAGGAACTAGTATACTGCCCTTATACGCATAATTGTCCCATGTTGCCATTTGACCATTTTGATTTTTTGTCATCAAACAGTTAATTTTTACGTATAGTTTTAGAAAACACTTACCAAAAATTACCTTTGTTCGGAAACTCAATGAAAAGAAAGCCAAGTCAATTTGTCCCATTGTTGAATTTCCACGCATAACTGTCCCACTACTGTATTTCTACGCATAACTGTCACACTATACAATTCGCTGCGCTGATCTCGAACAAAATATCCATTTGTCAGTTTTGAATTAGCTGGTGTTTGAGAAAATCGTTTTGAACACCTTCTTACGTTGGCTTTACATCCCATGTGGAACATAACCTGTTTTAATCAGGAAAAAAATCGTGATAATCCTTGCGGAAATTACTGGATAGTATCGTTGGAGGGCTCAAAAATTTCCCAGAGAAAATTCTGAAGAAAATCCTCTAAGCGTCATTTGAAAAATCGCAGGGAGAACTTCTGGGAGAATTGGTAGAGGAATCTCTAGGGCAATTTTTGGAAAGATCCCTGTAGGAATCTCTGGAAGCAATCCACATGAAATCTTTGGACAAATTACTACAATATTTCATGAAGTTTTTCCTCGAGGAATGTGAGACGAAACTATTGAAACTATTGAGCTGAGTAGCCGCGTCATTGCTTCTAAAGCCTGTAGAATTTTGCATCAGAATCCACTGCAACCAGAATAAAGAAAACGAAGAATTTAGAACCAATTTAGTTAAAATAGAGACTTTAGAGACCTTCCGCTGAAAATTGAAGCTTTTTAGAGGCTTTCATTAAAATAAAGTACAAGTCTCTAGAAAGAGACCTGATATCAGCCAAGTAAATCTGTATTTTCATCAATTTGGATAGCTATTAAACATGAATAAAATAAGCATAATATGAATTAAGATACCGATAAGAAGGGAACATTAAAGGTTTAAAGCATTTTTTGAACGTTATAAAATGGTTTGACTTCTGTTAATGGAAAACTTACGAAGAATATTAAATTCCGGCCCTGGATTTACACAACTTTCGTTCGACCAATATTGGCATATGATAGTCTTGTGTGTAACACAAGAGTGGAAGTGAGAATAATCCAATAAAAATTGGACTATCTTCAAAAAATGTACTTGATGACGATGTCTGGTGCGTTTTTCCGACGTTGCGCCACTACACATACATCTTAAACAAGAAGCACTCTCCTGCTCTATCCGTTTTTGAGTACTGGATCTACTGTAGAAAAATCCAGTGAATCGTAGATCTACACACATTTCGTTGTTTCCACTTTTGGTGAATTGGGACAACATTGTCCTTGCCCCAAACGATCTCATAATTGCTTGTCCTGTTTCCTTAAAGTATGTTGCACTGATGGCTCCCTTCTTGACGGTAGAGCTGGTTCTGGTGTATACTCTCGTGAGCTAAGGCTGAATCAGTTCTACTCACTTGGTAGATACTGCACCATTTTTCAGGCGGAATTATTTGTTCTAATGTGTACAGTGCAACCGCACTTTAACAGCACGTAATGAGTGAAGCCATATACTTATGTTCACATAGTCAGGCTGCTCTTGCTTCGACCAACTCAAGATCGAAGCTTGTTATCGCATGTCGAACTCAAATTGAGGAATTGAACTCAGTCAACTCTGTGCATCTTGGCCAATCTTCCATCGCTATAAATGGATTGGCTGATGAGCTAGCTCGTAATGGAGCATCACATGACTTCGTTTGCTCTGAACCAGCTATTCCAATTCCGAAGAGCTGGGTGAAGCTTCAGATCAATTTTTGGGCGGCAACTCAGCACAAGTACTGCCCATAACTGCATATTTGTCACATTCGACATTTTTGACGATTTCAAGTTAACACCGTAGAACATCATCAAATCATCAATTCTTTCGACTAACTTAATAAAATCTATGAGTTTGTTCTAGAAAGTTCGGAAAAAATACCAAGTTGTTTTGTCACATTGGTAATTATAACCGCATAACAGTCACATTGAGATTATACGTGGGTCTCGTAATGTTGTGACAAAGAAATTTCTATCAGAATTATTTTCTGACTATTCACTCAATATGTGAGACGAGTTGTAGAAAATTTCAGCTTCATATATGCATTGTTGAATTCTCGGTAATGTTTTGAAATTTTGGGGTCTTCCCATACTGACGAGAAATTCACATTTTGTACTCCATTTACTCAGTGCCTACTTTTGTCGAATGTTACAAATATGCAGTTATGGGCAGAGTAGTTCCGTAATAGTTTGGAGTCGTGTCGTCAAACAAAATTGTACATTACTGAGCCATCTCCAAGGGTGATGAATTATTCAACACATCTGTCAAAGCAGAATTGCAGTCTCTTCGTCAGAGCGTTGACAGGCCACTGCTTACTCAACTATCACGAGGCAAACATGCAGCGTGCAGATTCATTTGAATGTGATAGTTGTGAGTCCGATTACGGAACTTCGAATCATCTGGTATGTAATGGTCCAGTTTTTGCAAATCTGTGGTTCCAATTACTTGCGTAGACGTTTATGCGTAATTCTGTAATACTGTTATACCCCTGCTATCTCTCATTTTTCCTTTTCGGGTAGATGATTCGTTATTTTTGTGATATACACCTGGTGTGATTGCCACATATACTGTTTTAGTATTTTGTTTCTAAGCGGTGAAATTCGCTACAATCAAAAGAGAAACAGATATTGAATGAGTCAGTGAATGACTTCTGTGTTAGCTCGAAAAGGATTCTAAGAAGTAACACACAGTTCGAACGAAACGTGTAAATTTCTGAGACATATAATGCACATAATTGGAGCGTGGAATATAATGGATATTTACATGATATCGTCCCCTTGATGCTACAACTAGATAACTCGAAAATCAAAATTTTGAGATGTGCAACGTTGCAAATATGACCGTTTTACAATGTGATGGTTAATTGCAGAGAATATGATTGGAAAATAAACTTCAACTTATGTATTTTGAATAACACGCTTGTGAGCTGTGTATATTTTGCAGATCTGTTTGAGAATAATGTTTTGACATATTGAAGTCAAAAATTGCAAATTTCAAGATATCTACTTGTAGCATCAAGGGGACGATATGTCATGTAAACTTCATTCCTTGCTGTGCGCTTGAACAAGCCAGTTCAGTTTTTGGCAGTCGGTAGTTTTTTGGTTTTTTCTTCCACCGCCCGTGTGGTTTTTACCAGTGCAGTATTGTACCGTAGTGCTTTAAACCGCGCATCGTGAAGGAAGCGAACCAGATTGGCAAGGGTCAACTGGTATCGTGCCACGAGAAGATATTGTCACCATCATCCCCTGGTGATTGGATTCCCCGTTTGCATCAGCAGCAAAACGACGACACGTTTTTTCTGCCTACCTACGGTGTAGAAGACCAGCTGCGGTCATCGAACGGGAACGGATAAGTATCAATTGTATACCTACTCCACATCCTTTTGAATTGCTTTCGCATCTCCGAACAAACAAGGTTGAGTTCAAGGTTGTTTTTCGGTTCACTTCTGTCTCTCTCCCGGTGCCAGTTTTGCCCGAATAGGGGAGGCTTGTACAAAACAGCCCTAATCGGTTAAGTTTTTTTTTCTCGATATATTTTTTTTTTTTTTTGGTATTATTTTTTTTTTTTTTGCCCGTATAGGGGAGGTGTGTACAAAATAGCCCACTGATAAGTTAACTTTAAGCATTTTTTGTTTTTTTTTTTTTGTACTTTATTATTATTATTTTTCTTTTTTTTTTTTACTTTATTGTTTTTTTTTTTATAATTATTTGGTTGCGGTTGATTTTTATCCCGCATGGACGAATCGGATGGAGGCGATACGCCTCCTAAAGATCTCGTTGCTCGAACGCGGTTTTATCAACCGTCTTCGGCTGGGCCTTGGGTTGTCTATTTCCGGCGCAAAAATAAGATTTTGAATGTGCTCTCGATCTCTAGAGAGCTGACGCGTAAATATCCTGGGACCGTTATTCACCAAGTGAAGCAATCCAAGCTGCGTGTAACTGCACCTAGTTACAAAGCAGCGAATGAGATTGCTCAGCATGAGGCTTTTACTGTGGAGTATTTTATCTACATACCTGCCAGAGAGGTCGAGGTGGAAGGGAAAATTATCGACGCGAGTCTGACATGCGAAGACATTAAGACTGGCAAAGGTGTTTTTGAGAACCGGTCCATTCCTGATGTGGCTATACTGGATTGTAAACAATTACAATCAGTTTCCATGGAAGGAAATAAAAAAGTGTTTTCGCCGTCAGCCTCGTTTCGTGTAACTTTTCCTGGTTCCGTTCTCCCGAAATTTGTTTGCATTGATAGTGTTTTTTACCCAGTGCGCCTTTACGTGCCGAAGGTATTCAATTGTACCAACTGCAAACAGCTTGGTCATAGTGCTAGCTTTTGCGACAACAAGCCCCGTTGTGGCAAATGCAACCAAGCTCACTTGGAAGATGATTGCACACAGGAAGCTGAAAAATGCAGCTACTGTCGTGAGGATCTTCATGATTTGCAGAAGTGCCCGGCATACAAAAGGCGCATTCGAAATGAGAGTCGCTCCATTGTGAAGCGCTCCAAGAAGACGTATGCGGAAATGGTGAAAGCTTTAAATCCGCCTGCAAAAGAGTCTTCATCAGCCATCCCAGTTGGTAACTCTTTTCAAGAGTTGTCTTCCGACGAAGCGAACGACGACGAAACCGATGGGGGAGATTCTTCGGAGGTACACGCACCCGGAAAACGAAAGTCTCCATCTTCTCCGGGACTGCGCCGTAAGGTAATGAAATCTTCCCTCAAAAGTTTGCCGAATTCTAAAGGAGGTGGGGCAAATTTGAAAATCCCGAAGAAACAGGTCTTTGATGCTTCCGTTCCGTGTTGCAGCAAAGATCTGCCGCCCCCGCCTCCGCCGATTAAATATACTTCGAAAAGATGCTCTAGACAAGATAGCAAGAAAAAAGCTACTGAAGTTCCTCGCTCTTCCTCGAAAACCCCCCGGGCCAAGCGAGGACTGATAACTTTTACGGCCCTTGTGGATCGCATATGTGATGCCCTCGGAGTTTCAGACTCATTCAGAGGCATACTCGACCTTTTTCTCCCCGCAATAGAAGAGTATCTCAGGGAATTGACTATCTCGTGGCCCCTCCTTGCTTCGATCATATCTTTCGATGGATAATTCATCGAGTGAGGTACAAGATATGATCACTGTGTTACAGTGGAACTGTCATAGTCTAAAACCTAAATTAGACACATTTAAGTTTTTGCTTCACAATTCAGATTGTGATATATTTGCACTTTGTGAAACATGGCTTTCTTCTGAAGATGATCTTAACTTCTACGATTTTAACATTATACGCCAGGATCGAGATGATAATTACGGGGGTGTGCTTTTAGGGATCAAAAAGTGCCATTCATTCTACAGAATCCCCATCCCGACTCATCCAGGCATAGAAATCGTTGCTTGCCAAATAAACGTAAAGGGTAAAGATCTTTGCGTAGCTTCTGTTTATATTCCTCCAAGAGTTTCAATAAACCGCCGTCATCTTTGGAATGCAGTCTCTATGCTTTCATCTCCAGTTTTAATACTGGGTGATATGAACTCACATGGTACTGGATGGGGCGAATCTTATGACGATTATAGAGCGGCTATTTTCTATGACTTATGCGACGATTTCAACTTGAACATTTTGAACACAGGTGAAGTGACACGTATTTCATCCGACGGCAAAGAAAGCCGTCTTGACCTGTCTTTAGGATCAAGTTCACTATCATTCGATTGCATGTGGAAGGTGATCGATGACCCCCATGGTAGTGATCACTTGCCCATAATAACCTCTATCAGAACTAATTGTGAAAGGTCAGAACAGTCAATTCAGGTTCCTTTTGACCTCACTAGGAATATCGATTGGCAAAAATTTGCATCAGCGGTAACTTTTGGTATCGAATCATTCAACACTCTCCCACCGTTGGATGAGTATCGATTCCTAACAGAATTGATTTATAAAAGTGCATTAGAATCCCAAAAGCAACGAGTTCCAAGTGCATCCTTCAAAAGACGACCAGCCACACCTGGTTGGGATGATGAATGCACTCAGTTGTATCGAGAAAAATCTAATGCCTTTAAAGCTTTTCGTAGATATGGTACCTCAGAACTTTATTTAGAGTACTCGAAGCTCGAAAAAAGACTGAAGAATCTTATTAAAGCGAAGAAGCGTAGCTATTGGCGGCGTTTCATCGATGGCCTCTCACGAGAAACTTCAATGACGACGCTTTGGAGAGTGGCTCGCAACATGCGAAACCGCTCATCCTCAAATGAGAGTGACGAATACTCCAATCGTTGGATATTCAACTTCGCAAAAAAGGTCTGTCCAGACTCAGTTCCAGCTCATCCGCCTTTTTGGGAAACTCCAAGAGACGATGCTTTGGATAGACCATTCACTATGCTGGAATTTTCTATGGCTCTTCTTTCATCAAACAACTCCTCTCCGGGAAGCGATATGATTAAGTTCAATCTTCTTAAAAATCTCCCTGATATCGCTAAAAGACGGTTGCTTGACCTGTTCAACTCATTCATGGAACACAACATTGTTCCACCTGAATGGAGACAGGTCAAAGTAATAGCTATTCAAAAGCCTGGGAAACCAGCGTCTGATCATAATTCGTACCGCCCGATCGCTATGTTATCATGTTTAAGGAAATTGTTAGAAAAAATGATCCTATCCCGACTCGATCACTGGGTCGAATCAAACAACATGCTTTCCAGTACACAATTTGGCTTTCGCAAGGGCAAAGGAACAAACGATTGTCTAGCGTTGCTTTCATCAGATATTCAACTAGCCTTTGCGGACAAGGAGCAATTGGCTTCGGTTTTCTTGGATATTAAGGGCGCTTTTGATTCAGTTTCCATAGAAATATTGTCAGAAAGCCTGCACAATAGTGGATTACCTGGAATATTGAATAATTTCTTGTACAATCTGTTGTCAGAAAAACACATGAGCTTCACTCTCGGTCAACTGACAACTTCCAGAATTAGCTATATGGGCCTTCCCCAAGGCTCATGTCTGAGTCCCTTGCTTTATAATTTTTATGTTAAAGATATTGACAACTGTTTGGAAGAACCATGCACGCTTAGACAACTTGCAGATGATGCTGTGGTCTCTATGAAGGGTCCACGAGCGGAAATCCTGCAAAGACCATTGCAAAATTCCCTTGATAATCTATCCACTTGGGCTAGAAACTTAGGGATCGAGTTTGCTCCGCAAAAAACTCAACTGGTTGTATTTTCTAGGAAGCGGAATCCTGCCCAACTGAAGCTTAAGCTTTTGGGAACAGACATCGACCAGTCTTTGACTTCAAAATACCTTGGGGTCTGGTTTGATTCAAAAGGCACTTGGCGAACCCATATTAGGCATTTAACGGAAAAATGCCAACAAAGGATCAATTTTCTACGAACAATTACCGGAACATGGTGGGGTGCTCACCCGGAAGACCTCATAAAACTCTATAAAACAACCATTCTCTCTGTTCTAGAGTATGGCTCTTTCTGTTTTCTCTCAGCAGCAAACTGCCACCTGATTAAATTGGAACGAATTCAATATCTTTGTTTGCGTATCGCCTTAGGGTGTATGCACTCAACACATAATGCGAGCCTAGAGGTTCTGGCAGGGGTTTTACCGCTACAGAACCGATTCTGGGAGCTCTCGCTAAGAATACTGATTAAGTGTGGAGTGAGCAACACACTCGTTATCGAAAATTTCGAAGAATTGCTCAAACTGAATGCTCAGTCAAAATTCATGAGAGTTTATCTCTACTACATGTCATCTGACATTAGCCTTCCATGTTACAACCCCCCACGTGTACGCTTCACCAATGACAGTTCCTCTGTTGAATATGATCTATCCATGAAACAAGCTATTCATGGAATTCCAGATCAACTTCGATGTATTACTATCCCACGTATTTTTAACGCAAAGTACCAGAATGTCGATTCCTACAGGAGATATTTCACTGACGGGTCCCGTATAAATGGATCCACTGGCTTCGGTGTCTTCAATGAAAACTCTTCCGCCTTCCGAAAACTTCAGGAACCTTGCACGGTTTATGTTGCTGAGCTGGCAGCAATCAACTTCGCTTTGGGGATGATCTCAAACATGCCCGCAGACCACTTCTTCATCTTCTCGGATAGTCTCAGTTCTATTGAGGCTCTCCGATCGATGAAACCTGTAAAGCATGAATCTTACTTTCTTACAAAAATAAGAGAGCAGATGTGTGCACTGGTCGAAAGATCATATAAGATTACCTTTGTATGGGTCCCCTCACATTGCTTAATTTATGGCAATGAGAAGGCGGACTCTCTCGCAAAGGTGGGCGCTGAGGAAGGTGAGATTTATGATAGACGAATTTCACACGATGAATTTTTTCATTTAGTACGTCAAAATTCTCTTCACGGTTGGCAAAGCGATTGGCTAAATGACCAACTGGGACGGTGGTTACATTCCATAATTCCTAGAGTTTCCTTGCGAGCCTGGTGGAAAGGTTTGGACATAAGTCGAGATTTCATTCGCGTGATGTCAAGACTTATGGCCAACCATTACTCGCTAGATGCACATCTACATAGGATTAACCTCGCGCTGAGCAATATTTGTAGTAGGTGTGGTTCCGGTTATGATGACATCGATCACGTAGTTTGGCAGTGCCCGGATATGGACGCCTCCAGAGCGCAACTTTTGGATACCCTTGCGGCCCGAGGTAGACAACCCTATGTTCCAGTTAGAGATGTGTTGGGCACCCGCGATTTCACTTATATGGTCGCAATTTACGATTTCCTTCGCTTGTCTTGTATAAAAGTTTAATTCTCTTGTGTTCTCTTCTCCAGTTTTTTTTTTCTCTGTGTTGTCCCTTTTGTGTTGGATTGAGGATCCTGGCCATCCGGCAGACGAATACCGGCAAGAAATTGGTACCAACGCCATGACACGATAATAGAGCTACCACGCTATACCTCCCGGATGAGCTGCAGAGAACCCTAAACCCAATCCTTACCATGTCCTTCCCTTTCAAAATTGTGACCATTAACCTCGAGTTGCCACGAGTACCCTGGCTCCATCCCATACTAACTTTGGTAATGAAAATGTAAATAAATTGTAAATAGTACAAAAATGAACTTCGGCTCCGTAAAGCGTTACACGCATTTGAGCCCCAAATAAACGAACTAGTAAAAAAAAAAAAAAATGTCATGTAAACTTCAATTATATGTCATGTAATGTAGCAGAATCCTGAGTGATTACATGACATATAACACATTTTTACATGATTTCAGAATTAAATTTACATGACGTTGTGTTTACATGGCATAAATGAAGTTTACATGACGTGTAATCTTCATTATTTTTAACTGTGCACGTTTCGAGTGTTACGAACGGTTAAATAAGCCCACGATATCTCATAATGTTCACACTCGACCGAAAGCGAGAATCTAGAACAAGATCAGCAACGTACAACCAGCGTATTCTTGCCAACTTCCACTAAATCGCAACGTTTCTATCGCTTTCCTCACACCTACCGCTAATTCATCCGAGCATAACACGTATAGTGCACAAGTTCTTCCAAACGACCGACCGAGCATTCCCACGCACACATGTCATCGAGCCGGCATTTAACCGAATTGATCCGGCACAGCTCTCCGGAGTTGTTTCACGTTCCCAAAGCCTTACCCTCCACGGTCTGCACGATGCAATTCGAGTGACACTGGAATAACAGCTCAACGAGAGCTGTGAGACAAGTTCCGTTTGTAATAGAGTCTTTCAAAGGGACTTACATCAATACCGATCTTGTAATGGTACACTAGGAGAAGAGGGCACATAAATTCTAGATGATTTTTGGATGGAATCGACAAAAAAATGATTCAATAAACTTGATTGAGACTTTGATGGATTGATTGAGGTTTCTTCGATGTGCCCGAAATAATCAGCAAGAGTTATGAATGAAATTTTCACAAATCCAATGAAGAAATTCCATCACATTTACGATCTGCATTTTTTCGGGTGTAGCTTTAACAGACTGTTGCATAACTCGGACGCGGTTCGGCAACCATCACCGCCGCACACACCATTCCGCCGTTAATGATCGCTAGAGAGAAGTTTTTGGAGCGCGTAGGTGAACCATCATATGGACGGACATCACCACCGCCGGCTCACAGTGGTCGAGATTTTAAAAATTATGGCGAAAAATTACAGAAACTTAAAAGTAGATGGAGTACCGTATACCTTTTAATTCCACTCCTAAATGCTTATCTTTGACAGATACGCGTATTTCGACTACCACTTGCAATCTTCTTCAGTGTCAGTTACTCGTATCAACTCTGGAAACGAGTAACTGACACTGAAGAATACTGCAAGTGGTAGTCGAAATACGCTTATTTGTCAAAGATAAGCATTTAGGAGCGGAATTAAAAGGTATACGGTACTCCATCTACTTTTAAGTATCTCTATTGAGATTCTGCTCAGAGGTTTCGAACATTAATTGAAGAGAAAAATTACACATATTTTGTACAGTCAATCCTCCATGAGTCGATATTGAAGGAACCATCGACTAGACAATTGTTTGATTTCGTTTTTCCATTTTGAACCATGTTTAGAAGTTGGCATTTTGCCAGTTTTTTTATAAAACCGGGTCCTCTGTGTAACCGCTCCGTGGAGGTAAGCTCGGTTGAATTCGGCGACGCAACGCAACTCAAATGGCAATCGGCAGACAAAAACAAAAACGTGACCAAAATAAACTTCCTGCCGTGACTGTTTTGGCGCCCCGGCGATTTACGTTTTCGGAACATGTGAATGAGCAATTTGGAGTTGCACATTGGTCGGTTGGTGAAAGAAGAAACATCACTTCAATCATCTCTTCCGAGGTGCTGTAATAGCATAGGCGATGGTGATCGATGTTCCGAGAAGAACCTTTTGGGCACGATTGCGAAAATCGAAATTTCCCGTCGGCTCCACATCGATTCTCCGCTAGAAACACAGTCTAGAGTTTGAGACACGTACACAATGGGCCAATTTGCATACGAGTTCCATTCTGGTCTAGCCATGGTCCAACAACTAGGTATATTGTTGCCTGTGCAGCAAAGTTTTTTCCATTCAGACTATAACAGTTCATTCAAATTATCATCCTACGTCGTTTGCCACATCCTGTGTACCTAGTTGCTTCGGGGGAGCCGGTGCCCAAACAAAGGGAAGTCATAGTTTCAAAACAAATTAATAATCCGATAGCAATAGCGATCGAATAGTGGTGGTATAGTTGTAGTTCTAGTTTCATTTTTATGAGATGTCCAGAAAGTCTGCTCAAGCTTTTGAATAATTCCCCTTCAAATATGTGCACTGATACTAGAGAAACGTTATCGTCCAAACCATGAGTGATTACACAAAAGGTCAATATAATTTATGAAATTTCCTTAAAACAAAATAGAACGAGCTCGCCAATAAAGTGAATAACTACCTTGGCAACAGAAATACCAATTCCCTTTAGTGTCTTTCTTCGTCAAATCAGCTGCTGTGGCTTTGCAGTTTACGAATTTCGTTAAAGAGTGAAACTGAGTAAAAGATTTTCATGGAAAGCCGGTGTAACTGAATTTTTTTCTAACATGCTATCATTTCAGTAACCCTTCGCCAATTTTGTGCTAGCAGTTGGTACAAAAAGTATGTGTGTATTTCATTAAACAGCTCAAAGATTTATTATTATTCCCATTTCTGTTATCAAAATTTATCAAAAAAAAATCAGGATAATTTTTTTCATGTAAATCTCTAAGTACGATTTTTTAGATTTAAACCCGAAATTTCTCACAATGTATCAGGAATCAATTCAGAGATTCGTAAAGGACATCGTTCAAACATTTTTCCAGAAATTTACCAAGGAATTCCTCACATAATTTATCGCGGAATTGTTGCAGGGAAGATCTATAAACGAGTGTGAAAGTTAAAACCCCGTTAAGCGGAAAGAACATATTAAATCTTACTGAATCCAGAGCCAAACGCCCATTCAATCTTGCTCACACATATAAGTTAAACCGACGCGCAACAAGTTCCATTCCGATGCACGTACCATTTTCTTAAATAAAACTCAACAACCAAAAGAACAAATCACTTTGGCAACTGTAATACACACCAGCACTACCAAAACCAGCAAATTCCACACATCGATCTTGATAAGAATTAGATGGCGATGCAGTGCAGCAACCAATGAATTTAGCTGTTGCACTGCAATGCCGTTTACAAGTTTGGTCGTTTTTGCTGGTGCACGTTTCACAGTCGAAATACACGGCGCCCTCTAATTAGATCCACTTAGCATGCAACAACACAATACTGGAGCAGTCAACGAACGAACAGAACTGTAAATTAAATTATCACCTTGAATCAACCGCAGCGCGCGGATTGTGAACATACCGAAAACCCTACCGTTGAGTTCGGATCTCCGGTGGGGTTCCTTTCTCTTCTTTGAGTACAATGGCTGGCAAAGTAATCGTTCGAGAAAAAAAAGAACGCATATTTCTTCCAGCCAACATAAACTTTCATGTTGCCTTCATCGTTCACTGACTGGATTTTGTTCGTGCATTTATACTCAAGTGTAAGTCACCTTTCGCCGACAATTTCGTTGTTGATTCCAACCTCATGATAAATTTGTACTACACGCACCGAACGCTCATTTGAATGCTCTTACTTTGGCACAAATCTGTTTCGTGCGACGACCTTTTCAGCCTTTGACAGCCCGGAATCGGATTGCAAAATCGAACGACATGTGTTCAACAATGCAAAATCGTGACCCACCTCATTTCGGGACGGGGGAACGAACCATCCAGCTGTGAAGAAACCGGAGACCCTATAATTGTTTCGGGATGGTTGTACGATGACGCAGGCCTTACGTTGCGGTACCACCCATGAATAGCCGAGAGGACGACGTTCGGCAAGTCCTCTATGATTTAGTACCCTTGTACTTTTGCATATCATTATGAAAAGCTCTCCGGCTCTCACTCTTGTCGGCGGGATCCACAAAAGCGGGAAGAACAGGTTCGCAGATTTGTGTTCGCAAATTTGCCCTCAGCCTAGCGACTAAAAAGGGTGGCCAGGTCTAACAATTTCTCGGTAGGCGTATTGATTCACAGGCCTGAGCTCATAAAAACTTCCAATTAAGTGTCTTAAGAATAGCAACTTTAGAGACCACTTACTTGCTCAAAAAATAGCCAAAACCAGAACAAACAAGTACCAAGAGGAAAATAAGAAACCTTAATGGAACCAGGAATTGCTCATATAATTTGACCAGACATTTCTCTAAGAACATTTTTAAGCATTTTTAGGAATTCTTTGTGATACGAATACGACTAGTGTTACCGCTCGTATTACAGTATGTATTTTATCACGATTTTGCACAAAAATTTCATCAGAGTATTTCTTCAAATATGACTTCGATGTTTTCTTCAGGTGCTCAGAAATTTTTCAACCAGCTCTGAAATTCTCTAAAAATTAATCCAGTAATTCATCAATCCATTTCTCCAGGAATTCCTCCAAGACTCCTGTTCAAAACTGTACAAGAATTTTTAATTTTAGATTTCATCCAGAGATGCCTCTGGGTATTTCTTAGGATTTCCAAGATCAACTCAACTGGGATTTCCAAAATCGTCGTTTAGAATTTCTTCAAGACATCAACTAGAAATTTCTCTAAGGATACCATCAGGAATCATTCCAGAGATTCATCCTAAAATTTCTCCAGAAATGCTTTGAGAAATCTCCCAAGGAAGTCTCAATTTTTTTTCAGATATTCTATGTATAATTTTTTATGAGATGTATTTAAAAAAAAATAAAAGAAGCAAAAGAAACTCGTAAAATAATAAGTAATGAAACTTGTGTAAATTCTAGAGTGTGTTTGATAGCTTAGCTTAGCTTAGCTTAGACTGACTACACATATCAATGGTTGCTATTCCGTGATTGACCGAAGTCAGTGAAAATGCACAAAGAATCAACTAGAAGTTCGGCTGGGATTGGCCATAATCTTCTTCAGTGTGCATAATTCAGTGCCTCTATTTATACAGGGTCAATAACGGCGCCGGCCACGTCCTTGCAGTCAGGTGGGATTGGGGGAAGGAATGTTAGTGTGTAACCTTTGCTTTTTGGAGACCGTGTTTGCCTCTGCATCTCCACAAAGGTTACTGGGAGGGATGTTTGTTAATGGGGAGGATCGTTGGGTCATAGGATTCACTTTGATAAGCGATTAGACCATGATAAACAATGATTGTGATATATACATGCTTATAGGTAAATATAATATTTTCATTTGATATGAACAATTTCTATGTAGAGGAAAATTATGCCGACACTTGAGGTGACGAACCATTCAAAGTTTGTTGAAAAAATACCTAAATGTAATATTCCTACAGCTGTCAGGACGAAAGCATGTGTTATTATATTTTACTCATTTGAAAAGAAACAAAAAACTCGATTGGTTGGGACATCATAGAACACTCTTATTCTTATGCCGACACTTACAGTTGCGAACCATCCAAAGTTTGTTGAATAAAGTGAACCTTTCGCAAGTCTACACTTGTAGTGTCGAACCATTCAAAGTTTTTTTAATTACAAAAACAAAGGTATATAAGAGGTGTTCTGAAAAAGAAATGTTAAACATAAATAAATCATGAATCAAGGTTTGTGTCGACACTCACAGTGACGAACCATCCATAGTTTGTTGAAAAATCATATTTACATCCCACCATTGTAACGATTGAATGTGCAGTCATACATATTTTATAGATTAGAAATAGTAGCATGAAACGAGCTCACCAATTGATCCGTTATCCTTGACTGAGCCGCCACAATCCACTTTCGGCTTCACTCGTTTGCTCGGCTATAAAAAAGCACTCAGGAAAAAAAAATAAGCGCGCGACCCAAAAAGAATAAAAAAAAAAAAAAAAAAAAAAAACTGTTCGGGCTTCCTTGACGCACTGCCCAGGAGCAAGCGTCAAGGTCGAAGGATCAAACAGAACTCGTAAATTCTAGAGTGTGTTTGATCTTGATAAACTCTTGGAAAGATTTCGACTTTTGAGGAGGCCATAGAGAGTTTTCTAGAGCCTCTGAAAAATTTCATGTAGCATTTTCTGAAGGAATTTCTTGAAAATATTGGACAAAATCCCACAAGAAATTAGATTTGATTTTTTTTAACCTTTAAATTAATCTACGGAGATTTACATTGAGAAATAACTCGAGAAATGTGTTTAAGAACTGCAGGAACAATTCGTGTAAAATATTTTGGATAAGTTCATAGGAAAAAAAGTCTCGAATTTATTGAAGAAATATTGGAAGAGTTTCAATAGATTTCCTTTATGATCCAAAGGGTAATTCTTGGGAGTAACCGTGGGTAAATTCCTATCGAATTTTATATAAGAATGTCTGGAAGAATAATTGGAAAAATCAGCACACTGGAATTCTTGTCAGGTTTCATGGAAAAATCCATAAACGAATTTCTTTAAAAACTCTGAAATAAACCGTTGTGGATTTTCTTGGAAGATCTTCTTCAAGAATTAGAAAAACTATGGATCCTCTGTATAATCACAGATTCATTAAGGGATTTTATTGAAGTAAAAAAAAATCAAAGAGCTTTTACTTGAATTGTACTAGTATTTTGAACTGAAATTCAATCATCATTTTCTCAGATATTTTCCCCCAGGATTTCTACCATCATTTTACTAAGGATTTCTCTAGAGGTTGTGCGAAGGATTCTGAAAGGGATTTCCCCAAAAGTTTCTTCAGAGATACCTTTGTACTTTGTAGATACTTTTTGTAATTATTTATCCAGAATTTTTATTTTTTTCATGTTTTGAAAGAACTCTCAAGGATTTCCAACAGATATTCCTCCAGAAATTCTAGCAAGAATACTTGGAAGCATCTCTCAGTGTTTTCTGCAAAATTTAGCCTGGAATTGATCAAAGCATTTCATCAGAGATTCTACAAGGATTTACTCTCATATTTTAAAATGCATTCAAGTTTCCACATTGAAATATTTTCGATTTTTTCGAGGATTCATTTTTGAGAAATTGAATGGCGATATTTCGATATGAGAGATTACCTGAAGAAACCAGTGGAAATATGTCTGCAATATTTCCCTCAAGATTGCTCGAAGGGTTCTCGGATTTATTTGAGAAGAAATTTCTGAAGGAATTACTGGAAAAATTATATGAAATCCTGGAAAATGAAAAAGAATGTAAAAAATCAAGAAGAAGTTTTCGGAGTGCTCTTAGATAATTGTTTGCTAATTGTGACACAATTTAGACAAAAATCTAGGAAATTAATTATCCCTAGAGAAAACTCTGGATCAATGCATGTAAGTATTTGAAAAGAAATTACTCTTAATACCACATATACAAACGACTGAAAGGTTTTTACAGAAATTTCTCATAAAATTCTCTTAATATATTCATACAATGGATTTTTCAAAGAGTGGAAAATAGAGAAGCTACCTGAAGAAACTTTTGAAAATATATTTTTTTTATGATGTAGTGTCTCTCTATATAAAAAAAATTTCATAAATAATATGGATCTGAGATTCTTGGTTTTTTTGCTATTCCTGGAGAATTCGCTTGTATAATTCTTGTAATAATATCTTTTCTTAAATACTTTTCCAATAAATCACCAAAGCACAATGGTCCTAATCGACAATTTATCAGAAAAAAAGGTGTTTTCACTGTTTTTGTCCATACGTCTATGATGTCGTCATAGAAGTGCTTTGTAATTTAGTTTACATAGGGCAAACGCTCCGTTAGTGGAGGTAGCTCCAATAGTGGAGGTAGTGTGTTTTGGCATGTTTCGCGCTAATAAATTATTATGTGATATTTTTGTATTATGTACGATGCGAAAATGATACAAGTAATTGAATAATATTCATGAAATTTAACCGTAAAACTATTTAAAACAATTGTTTTGCTTAATTTTTTTTGCTCCTTTGCACCTATAGTGGTGCATCAGTACCCATAGTGGAGGGTCCCATAAGAAATCAATGGTTTGCGCCACTAAAGGAACCATCCTTAAAATATACCTCCACTAAAGGAACAGTGTTCCTATTATTGGTGCAAGGCTTTTTGCAGGAAAATTTCAAATGAATCGTGATTTTTATACATTTGAATGATAGAAGGATTTGAGATCTATCGAATGATACGTTAAAATCATATATTTCATGATCTTAACACCGTGTTTTAGCAGTTTTCCCTTAGGTGCACCACTAATGGTACACTTGCCCTATTCCAAGAAAAAAGATGATTAATGTGGCCCTAATTTGAGTTTAAATTTTGACTCAAACTTTTTTGTTTGATGAAATTTGTGGCTGCAGTTATTTTGAACAACTTTGCCCAAGACACATTCGGTCTACCTCTTAATTTGAGCTAAAGCAATTTGGTACTGAAAGTTTAAAAAAAAAATCAGTTTTTCGTTTTCAGTTTAACGTGAATTTGGTTTTCAGAAGAGTTATAGCCGAAGTAAAGATACACATTTTTGCAGAACATTGCAAATTTGTAATTCTTGTGATTTTGGAGTTATAAACAAATTTAAGTTACAAGCAAAATCGATAAGACCGAAGAAAACTCTTTTCTCTACTAAATTGTTGATGATCTGATTGTACAAAGGTAAATTATTCAGAGTGGAAATTTTATGAAAATTATTGTACAAAATTAAAGAATGACTTCTGAAAGAAATAATGAGATATCCTTTATGTAATATTTAGATTGAATATCTTAAAAGCATGTTATCTTCTATATGAATGAAAATGGAGTGGTGTTTGTGTATGACGAGTTGGATCAAGAACGGGCAAACTTACAAAATTGATGAAACTCACTCGAAAACTAGAAAAAAACGCGTGAAAAGAAAACTGTCACTTTTTATAAAAGCTCTGAAAAACAAATCACATAGCATACTCAGTGGCAATGCAATGTTTGCCGGGACAACTAGATTTCAATAAAAAAAACTTCCTTTATAATTTTTATATCCTGCAAATAATGAATAAAATAATATGTTAACCAGTCCACAGTTCGGGAAGTCTCTCTTCTGCGCCTACGGTAGCCAGTATTTATAGCTCAGAAATCCCGTAGGTACGAACAGGTAAAAGGTACCAGAGTCATAAGGAATATCACTTGAGATAGGTAGACATGACAATAATGACCTTGAACATTTAAATTCTAGGAGCAAAACGGATTGACACGATTATATATACCAACTTATCCAAACAAACCAAGGTGTCCATTCAAAATCAATTTTTCAATTCTCGGTTTTTTTTCCCGGAAGCCTAAAAGTCGCAGAACCATGACGACTTCATATTTTTAGATATTTTTAACAGAAAGTTTTAATATTCAATGTAACTTGAAAGAAAAAATATCAATCTAATGGCTTTCAAAGTAATGCCTTCAAATAATAAGTTTTTTTCCCCGATCAAAAACTTTATGTCAAACTACACTACAAATGTCAGAACACCATTTCATTTTAATGCTATAAATTATGAAATGTTGAATTTAACAGAGTAGAGTATTATTTGAATTTAATCACTAACTCTTAGAAGGATTTTGTAGATTCTTCAGCTGTTTGCTTTTGGAATAATTCAGAACTTATCAAAACATTTGCCACTTTTTTGTTTTGTCATAAAAATCATCAAATTTTTAGGTACTATCAAAGTAAAATAAAACGAAGAACAATAAAGTACTGTGTGTTAGAAACGCTTGAATTTTGAAATAGTTTTGGACAAACAGATATTATAGAGTTATTAAAAGTCTAAAAGACCAGCAATAAAGATGTTTTACGCAAACTTCCATGAATTCACAGGACAAAAAGTTTGCTAAAGTTACCCTTAGACCAGGTTTTTTCTACACCCAAAAGTTGAAACCGTCATTATAGGAGTTTTCTGCGTCTATTGATGGCGGAAAAGTGTTCTTCTGAGCGACATGACGTTTTTGAGCGTCTATTGATAGGCAGATAATCCGGTCATTGAGTCGAGCAGTTTTTACGGTACAAATGGGGAAGTACAACTTCATATGCTTTTTGAACCACGCATACCAACAAGCGGGTTTAGTGCTGTGGTATAGTATTTGGTTCTCACGCTCATGACCATGGATCGATCCTGGTTGATGTCGCATGTGTATTTTTTTTTCATGTGCGTGCATCACCAACACATGTATTAAAAAATAAAACTTCCACACATATGCCTCTTTTAAGTGCATGTATTGGAAGTATGGAAATACGCAAAAAAACGAGAGGGTGCAAACCAGATCCGAACCATGATCATCGGATCGACTAGCACACTGTGTATCTACTGCTCCAAACTTACTGCTGAAGTGAAGAGTAACCAAAGTCGATGTGGTTTTACGTTTCATATGCATGATTGCTCATGCTGTTGATAAACATGTGAACATGTGTTATCCCCAGCAAAATAAAGATATACAGTCAAGTCTCCTTTAAAGCGTTAATCAACGTATGTTGAACAAGTTTAATGTATATTCATAATAATTTATAACCTACCAGAGTAGCCACATTCTCTATTGTAGAACTTACTTAAGGACTGTTCATTTTATAAAGTGGACACCTTGTGCATGCTATATCTTTATAATATATCAATAGAATCGTAATCGGTTTTATGTATACAGTATCGTTAGACTATTATATTATTGCACGACGGTGTTATAACAAAAAAGCCATCAAAATAATTATAATTCACACGAATAAGGAACAATGTTTAGAATGGTCAAAGATTGGTAGGTCTGGAGCCAAGTATAATAGTTGAGTATACCAAAACACAATTCATTCATAAAAATTCGGATTTTTGGTATGTGAAAAATATTGTTTAAGTTTGAAGAACATCTTTTCTAGGAAGTTTTTGTCGAAACTTCTTTGTTCTTCTTTGTAAGATCTTATATTTCCATATAAGAGGAAAATAATAGTATTACGATGTACAGAAAACCGATTATGATTTCATTGATAAACTAGCTAACCCAGCGTGGCTAGTCACGTTCCATAAGAATTTTCAAGCAAACACCTCTTTCAAAGATTAATAATGTTTATGTTCAATTACAAAACGATAACATGGACAGAGAAATTTCTCTGTTGATTAATATGCCATTGGTGTATGAATAATAAGCTGAGACACGCATGATATTTATGAACGCAAATTTATGCTCTAACCATACTCCACTGTTATAGTGCCGTTATTCTGATCTGAAATAATTACAGCCTTAAATGCTGTTGTGAAATATTTCAAAAGTTCCAGAAGCTTCTATAAATTAGAGAGAAGAATCTGACTGAAAATTCTAGAATATTCTATTGAATCCCGATTAACCAGTGCTACAATTTCTGTATAGATCTTTGTGCTGCGATGGCGATCGTCAACGATATACAACGAATCGAATTGTAATTAGGGGACTATCGACTAATGAATATATCGTGCCATCGAACAGGAATGCTTTGGAAAGCTCTTTTAGGGGACCATTATAGTTACCATAAAAAAATATTTTTATTTTGCCTTCATAAGTCGATGTCGAACCATGGAACATCGACTCAAGAAGGTTGTGTAAATAAAAAAAAACTAGAATATTCGGCCCACAATCATGTTTATCTTTCCTTTGCAAATATCTTATTTGTTTTTGAACCTTATATTGAAATGACGAAAACCGTAATGAATCACATTTTCAACTTGCATCGGAATTTAAGTGCGGTTGAACAGCATAAAGTTGGTTTGTTTACATTTTGATTACCGTCCAAGTTCATAAAACCGGAAAACTACAATGATAAAAAGATCGTGACTTTTATACGAATTAGGAAGGACAAAGCTCCGGAAAACTCTAGAACACCCTGTGCAATAGCTGTTATAGTGCTCCACAATTTGCAATAGGGTCCTAAAATGGTTAATTAAATCTTGTTTTCATTTAATAACACGAAAGATCATATTACTGCAACTACTTTAGCAATTTTTCTCGCTCAAATAACGGATATATCATATTTAAACTTTAATTTCAAAATTGGATCCATAAATGAACCTTGACACTTGAGATCATGTTTGACGTTCGCTTAGTCGACAAAAATATCACAGGGGTTTTAGTTTTAACACTGGGGTTGTTGCTATCTGACATTTCGGAAGGGACACGGAAAACAAAATACACCCGAAATTTGAGTTCAAATCAAGGAGTGTGACAAAATCTATAAAAACATAAAAAAATGTTTTTTGTACTTAAACAAATGAAAAACATTAAAAAATTGAGTAAACATGTGTTTTTGGCCTGAACGTAAGCGTTTGGCACTAAAATGGGACAGGGCTTTAGGACCCTATTGTAATGTTGTTACATTCAAATGGACTTTTGCAGTGCTCTTAATTTGACTGTTGTTGTGCTCTTAAATTGCTGTTGTATACTGCTCAATGAAACCTTTCAAAGCGTTACTGACAGACAGAAAACTCTGGGATTTTATATACATGATAAAAAAGATATAGCATAAACAAGGTGTCCTCTTTATAAAAAATAATAAATGAATAGTCTTTAAAACATGAAAACTCTGTGGAATCTTTTGCTGGTGCTATTCAAAGAAAACAAGATCACGGTTCTACTTTCACATTGATAAAAAAAATATCGATCCAATGCTGATGAATGCTACCCAGAATGAGCCGATTATAAGAAACCGTGCCCCATATATGGGATTAAATTTTAACCATGGTTTTAGTATAATAGTAAAAGAGTTTTCTATAGATGAATCGATCATTTTGACTCAAGAACAACTTCTGCAAATTGGCTATTAGTTTTTGCAAGCAATTGATTTTAAGAATTATGGCACCGATATGTTGATTTTAGAACAGAACGTTCAGTGGGGAGATTGTAGTAAACCGTTTGGAGAAGTCAAGAGAACATATATACTGATTTTTTTTATCATGAAAAATATGAAAACAACATTTCATTTTTATATAACGCAATAATCTTTTTTTATCATTTTTAATTTTGACTATCTATGAATTGTGATAAGAATTAGTTGTTCAGGACAAAATTTCAGAGACATTTTCGATAAGAAAGTTTTTCTAAGAACAACTTATGCTGTCCATAAAGGCCCATATTGAAAAAAGTAGGCACTGAGAAAATAGCGCTCAAACTTTGAAGTTTTTCTTTCATACAAATGTTTATAATTTTCTATTAGGGGCCGTCCATAAATAACGTAGCATTTTTCACTGATTTTTTACACCCCCCTTCCCTCTCGTACCGTTTCGTCACAAATGCTGATACTTCCCCTTGGAAAATACGTAGCATATCAAGCACCCCCCCCTTCTTCTTCTTCTTCTTATTCTTCTTCTTGGCATTGACATCCTCACTGGGACAGAGCCTGCTTCTCAGCTTAGTGTTCTTATGAGCACTTCCACAGTTATTAACTGAGAGCTTTCTATGCCAAAGTTGCCATTTTCGCATTCGTATATCGTGTGGCAGGTACGATGATACTCTATGCCCAGGGAAGTCGAGAAAATTTCCAACCCGAAAAGATCCTGGACCGACCGGGAATCGAACCCAGACACCTTCAGCATGGCTTTGCTTTGTAGCCGCGGACTCTAACCACTCGGCTAAGGAAGGCCCCCCTTTGCATTTTTTATCAATTTTCCTCAGTGATTGGGTTGAAACAAAAAATTAGAATTCAGAAGTTCAATACAAAATTTGATATTAATTACTGACTAAAATGTAAGGATAATCTAATCTAACAGTATGATATACAGTAGCGCTCGAAAGTAATTTGGAAAACAGTTTCAAATAAACACAGTTCCTGTTACATAATTTTGGTATCTAGTTTCATATAGGCTAAATTGTATTACTTTTGCTGTTGTCACCAAGCCAAACAAGTTTACTATAGAAAATGTGAAAAAAAATTGATTGGATTGATGAAGCTCGTTATTGTTGAGTTAGGGTACAATATATTTTTAGTTTATTTTTAGTTAGAACAAAAATTTCGTTATTAAAGGATTGTTTTTTTTTTTTTTAATTATTCTTTGTTAGGAAATAGATTTCAATGAAAATGAACAATAAAATATATTAATTCGAAATGAATTATTATCCAAATTCAAATCCATTTGGCAATCAGTGGCCAGATATAGAAAAGATTACACTTGATATACTTGGAATGTTTAGAAAATTTTAGCGATTATTATACAAATTATTTATATCTATTAATATTTCAGCTGAACTTCATTATCTTTCTTCATAATAAAATAAACCTACACAACCTATAATGAAACAGTTAAATAATAAAAAATTATCATATTACCAAGTTATCAATAAAATTGAATGATAGGGCAATTTCGATATCACTCGAATCTGTTGTCCTCATTAATATTCAGGCTATTCCATCAAGAGCATTGATACATCAAAACAAATCGATGAGTTGATTGAGTGAGATCTCCTGCAACATTGAATGCATAATACACGGTATAAATATCTTGTTTCATGTAATATTTGCCGAAAAGAGCATATTTTATTGTCTTGAAAACGGCTGACTTTATGACTTGTTAACAAATGAGAAAACAATGTACTCCAAGTAGTTAAAGCATTGATTTTTAATTTATTTATTAAACTTTGATTTTGTTTATTTATAAATTTATCAATTAAGACACGAATATAATATAATATTTACATAACCATTTAAAGCTTTGAAAAATCTGTTTGATTGCATTTATCAAGAAAATCTAAAATTTCTCAGATTTCTTTTCAATCTTGATGAATGTTTTGAAGCTGAATCATCATTTTATAAACCAAGTTTATAAGTCAAACAAAACAGAGGACAGAGCCTGCATCTCAGTTTTCTTATGAGCACTTCAACAGTTATTAACTGAAAGCTTACTGTGTCAATGACCATTTTTGCTTGCGTATATCGTGTGGCAGGAACGAAGATACTCTATGCTCTGGGAAGTCGAGAAAATTTCCAACCCGAAAAGATCCTCTACCGGTGGGATTCGAACCCACGACCTTCAGCTTGATCATGCTGAATAGCTCCGCGTTTACCACTACGACTATATGGGCCCCGTAAAGATCCCCCTCCCCCCTAAATAGCTACGTCATTTATGGATGACCCCTTACATTTCTTCCTGACATATTTAACACAACCGCATAGCTTACTAATTTTGCTTCTAATGATCAGCAAAAAATAATAAACTTGAACACAATTCACGTTTGCACCTGAAATTTAAATTAAAAGTTCATATGGAGACTGGTATGCCTTTATTTTTCAATATGGGACTGCACCAACTTCATATTTTCCAATACATTTTCAAACAATGTGTGTTTATTTTTATATGCATAATAAAATGCAGATTAAAATAAGTTTTATTGCACTCATTCGAAAACTGTCAAGCAATGATACATAGTTTTGACATCATGAATGCATGACTTTAAATCGAAAATATGTTGAGCATTATTATTATTAGTAAATTTTCTGGGATGTAGAAAAAATATTGTTCGGAAAAGATCTTCACGAGTTTTAATTAGTTATGCGGCTTGGCAAACCTCTGAACGAACACCAACACCAAAAAATCCACTTAAGGGTTGAAGAAATCATTTCGTGACGCGTTCACCATTATTTTGCGATTATGTTGTGCACATAAGTTTTTTGAGAATTATTATTTATGTATATCAATTCCAAAAATATGGAAAATCTGGCTTTGGTGTAAAATGTTGAGTGCGATAATTAAACCTTATTGTTATTTCTGTAAATTCCAGTAAGGTACTATTGCATCTTCTTTACAAAAAAATATATAACGGTAAATGTAAATGACTGCTAATAAGAGCGGTTTTAAATTTAAAAAAAGTTTGAAATTCCAATCCCCATATCTTTCTTAGGGGTCGTCCATAAACCACGTGAACATTTTTCCTGACTTTTCAGTCACCTCCTCCCCCCTCGTGCTTTTGTGTGGTTTTGACGAATAACCCCCCGCTCGCCCAATGATCATGTGTTTCATTTGTTCATGAATGAAACAGAAATTTGAAAAATGGGAGAAAAGATATTTATGAATTGGTTTGCTATTATTAAGCAAAATTTGAGATTATAGTGTGACAAACTTCTGCAAAAATCCCTAACAAAATTAGCTTCAAAAAGATTTGTTTCTACTGCAGTGTTCCTTATTATTGTTTGAGGAATTAGTTTTCACTTAGAGATAATTTTGTATCAACATTACAGTACTAACATGTGGGGAACATTTTTTTTTTTTTTCAAATTTTGTCATAGTAATTTCCATAGAAATCTTAATCGTCTTCTAATCGTTGTTGGTAAAAAAGATATGAAATATTGAATTTTAAAACTTTTTTTTTTAATTTGAACCATCCGACTGCTAATGAAACGTTTCAGGTTTAGTTGATGGTGGAATTTTCTTTGAAACACAAATGGGTGGACCGTGGTCTTTGGCTAGATACCCCCTCCCCGCTAAATGATAACATAGTTTATCAACGGCCTCTATTTTGATAAGTAATTGTTAAAAGAATTACGGTAATCCAGTTTGCTGTATGCACACTTAGATGTTTGATTACAATATTACATCGTCAAATGAATCGAATCCCACAAACCCTGGGTCTCCTACTTCGAGGAGTCTCATACCGACCCCAACCATGCGAGTAATAGGAGACCGAAATGTAAATAAATGAAAAGTAAATCAATCAGCAAACGTCAACGATAAAATTCTGCTTATAAAGCGCCCGACTGTTATAATCAAGTGTGTTTATTTGTTTCTCCCTAATATATTACCCAATCCAACACGCACGGCATGAAATTCTATTTCCACTGCAAATGTATAAGTCATTGCCGATAATAAAGATATACAAACATATAGATTTTGACTCTGGTATAAGTAAGATATTCCCGCAGCACCGCGTTGGTACTTTAAATATATTTATAGAACATATCATCTCACCCCTTCTCGCACTTGGCTGTCCAACGGGTGTTGTATTTTGCTCCTCTTGCAGGTTGTCCTCCGTGACAAGATGGTTCCATGTTGTGTGATGTAGAGAACTCCACACATGAGAAACTGCGATAGGGGAGTAGTGTGGGTTTATGTTCAAGGATCCGAAGGTAGCGGTTTCAAATCCAGTTACTGTGATTATTTTTTTGTTTTTCATATTTTGGTGTCTAAGGCAAATTTCTTGTGGCGGAGCCTTGGGGCAATCGGGTATATGGGGTAGCTAACAAGGGAAGGTCACGATGTGTTACACGGGGTTTTCAACCGGACTATTTTTGTTGGATTCAACATGTCGAAATATGTGAAACCCCAAAGCCTTTCGGGTGAAGAGCCAGGGAGATGTAGTATGTTGTTAACAAAATGTTAATAAAATCTTAAATTTGTTTTACCAAATTAGGATGATAGTGTTGTCTAACACAGATCACCTAGATATAAGAAATGAATGTAATGTTTGGAATGATACTAATAAAGAAATTAAAAAAAACATGTACATCGTAATGTTCTGAATGGCTTCAACGGATGACGCATGAATTTGGATACTAGGTTCAAATAATGACTTATTCAGTAGGTACAAGAATGTTGACACTTTTGACCGGGTTAAATCCGCTCGATAAAGGCAATAAATACATTACTTAGAAAAGAGATAACTTAACTTTATATAAAATGAGTAGTAGAAAATCGGTAAAATAGAATGGTGTTTGATTTTCGATGATGTTATTACTTTTAATAAAAGTAACATTGTTGCTAAATAAATAACTTTA
Source organism: Aedes aegypti (assembly GCF_002204515.2). Taxonomy (NCBI): domain Eukaryota; kingdom Metazoa; phylum Arthropoda; class Insecta; order Diptera; family Culicidae; genus Aedes; species Aedes aegypti. The sequence continues at coordinate 348,009,877 of NC_035108.1, forward strand.
CTCAAGAAAATTGTTTTAAAAAGAACAAAATGTTTATTATTTATGTGTGATTTTTTGTGTATTCATACACTAACAAATGAGGCCATTTGAAATCACAGATCTGACTGTTATTTTTTTAGTTTCAGTTCAGTCATTTAAAACGACAATATTTTCACTTGTCACACTAGTTTCCAAAATTTTCAATATTTACCTTGAACTTTGGCACAAACATTAAATTTAAATATAGCATAGATTTAGTATGAAACAATCTGAAAAATATAGTAGATCTTATTCATTTTATTTATTTTAAGAACCCTCTCTATACGATTTCCTTTACCCATTTGTCACACGGTACCTTATTTCGATAGTCACTCAAGCAAAATGATTATCTAAATACAGGGACCGGAATCTATTATGATAATACGCCACAAGAAATCGGGTTGAATTTCATAAATTTGCCTGAAGAACCAAAAAATAAAAACAAAATATATACTCGCGCTTATTCAGAATCGAACCAAGGACCCCCCGATTCATAAACAAGTACTAACTCCACGAACCTATCAACGGCTTGATGAGAGAAGTGACAAAAGCAATATATAAAGCGTTTTATATTGCAATATTCATTCCATTCCTCTGACATGTCCACCATCCATTTGCCGCGTGACCATTTGCCTAAGTGTGCGTTTCCGATGCCATCATTCGGCTTCGGATTGGTTGTGCAATTGTGTGGGTCGGGCGTAAACATTTAGATTGCTCGAATTTTGAAGTCCAATGTGCTCGATTTCAATTGACGGGTTTGCCCATCTACGCTTAGGAGGCGAATCTTACCATCAATAGGTGGATTTAGCACCTAATACGCTAGGAGGGAAATTCGCCATCCGAATTATTTTGGGTGTAGATGTATCAATCCATTTTTTTTTTTTGAAAATTGCATTTAACTTCGAATTTGCAGAAGAAAATAATTGAAATGGTAGAAATAACCTACTAGTACTTATTTTCAGTCGAAAGAACCAAAATACGGATAATGGCATTCACCCAATAGAATTCATAAGAAATTCAGAGATTTTCGAATTAAACTGTGTATCTAAATTCAGGTCATTGTTCCAGTAATCAATAATGTTCAGAATGGGCAACCCATCATCTATAAATAAATACAAATAAATTCTTGATCTGGTGCATTTCTTGGGGGTCTAAGAAATTTTTATGACATATAGGTACATCGCAAAAAAATGACTAATTGCTTGCAAAAAAATAATGACATATCTCCAAACAAGCATCTTTGCAGGAATCCATCGAAAATTTCGTCAAGAATGTTTTCAAGAAATAAACAGAATCAAGGATACATAGATTACCTTGCCACTTATTCATCCATCAAAAAGCTCTACATTAATTCATTAAAGGTCTCACAAGGAATACGCTTAGAATGACAGGAAGACGTCACTGTAAATCTGCAGAAACTTATACAAAATCTCGTCAAGTACCAAACTTGGACTTGGTTATAGATCACGAATTAGTCAAATTAGTAATCCAAACAAAACTTCCTCAGGAATCCGTCAAAAAGCAAATCTAAATGAATGTGTCCAAAATATCACTGGGAAACCACTAAAATCTTCCAAAAATTTCATAACAATCTTCAAGCTCAGTTTTACTACAATCGCTAGTAGTGTGCTTAAAATTTCAAGAAAAAATCGCCGCCACTAAAAATCTCATTTCCAAAGCACTAGTTTTTTTCAGTGATTTTCCAAAGAACTTTCAAGCAACTGATCATTTATCGCCTCGATTCCATTTAAGATTCCTGAAAAGATGTCATCAAAAATGTACCATAGAAATTCATCAAGTCAAAACACTTGCCAGGTAGTTGCAAGTAGTCTTCTAAACATTTTGCAATGATACTAATGATTTTTTTTTTCTACAAATTGCTTTATGTTTTAGCTTAAAAAATCACAAAACATTTTAAAAGAAATCGTTAACAATTGTGACACAGATCTTTTTTTTTTTTTGAAACCAACGAGTTTTTGGCTGAAAACTATATCAGAAACCGTTAACTATTTCTCTAGCATTCAGTCGTGCACTCCATGGCAAAATTTTCTAGTGCCTTTTTCCGGTGTGTCCTCAAATTTCCCGTGTATTTCTTGTATTTCTCCCGGTCATTTAAAATTCCCGGGTTCTTCCCGCTTTTCCCGGATGTCCCGGGTGAAACACTCTGAAACAAACACATCTTTGATTTGACGTTTGTTCGGATAGTTCAGCGTATAAACCAGGTTACTAAGACAGTGACCGGATGTTTACGTCAATTCTTGCATATCTCGCCCAACAATTCAAAAGGGCCAATCCTCAAATCGTTGATTCTGAGAAAATTCGGTGTAGATATTGTTCACCACATTTTCTTTTTTATAGGCCAACTTGAATTTTGTTAGCGTGCCCTAGCCCTAGGCTTTTTTCGCTTGTAGGCTCTCGTGATGGAGATAGATCCGATCATTCAGGGTGGCCACCAAATAATCATTTTGAAATTCCCGCTTTTTTCCCGGTTTTCCCGGTATAATTTTCAAAATTTTCCCGTTTTTTTCTGAGGGGCCCAAGCGCAAAAGGGTGACCCTTTGGTCGATTTTTCAATTGAATTATACTAAAAAAATCTACTTCAAGCTTTTTAACGGTAGTTTCAGGTGATTTTTCCGGAAAAATAATATTACATATTAGTGGGAAAAAATAATATTCAATATTAATATGAAAAATAATATTATTCTTGTATTTTTCTTTTTGGCTCCCATACAATGAAACCAAAAAATGCTGAAAAAAGTTTCTGTCACTTACACCTCTTAACTTTTAACACACTTTTGATTCACTTCGGCAGGGGTTTGTTTTTAAAGCTACCGTAGAAGCTTTGAAAAAAACCAGAATTATATGTCAAATTTGAATTTTTTCGATTTCCTAACTTTCTCGGAGGATTCTCAAAAATAACATTCCACACAAACACGTCGGAGACCTTGAGGGAAATAAAAGTGAAAGAATTGTACAAAGTGGTCGTCTCGCTCTTTTTTTTTTTCGTTTTTTTACAACTCGTGACCAGTGTTGTGAAAAACTCAATTTCTCATAACTTACGTTTGAGATTTTTCATGCGTGAGTTGTCAATCACACAACTCAGCAGTTAAAAGATCATGGATGAGTTGGCTCGCCTTTTTGACTCATTGTCTCGTATTTCCACAGTTTACTCACACACGGCAATAATTTCTTGTTAGTCTGGTAAAATTATAGTTATCCTTTCTAACGTAAAAAACAACATTTGGGTTTCACGAGTCTTTGATGGATTTTAAGACTGACTCATTTTTTACGGTTTAAGTTGATCAAGCGTGAGATTTGCGAAGCAGATCTCTAATGAGTTTGCTCTCACGGGAGAGCATTGATTGATTGAGATTTGAGTGTGAGCCTATCAACACTGCTCGTGACATACAAACACCATTTCATTTTCATTCATATGTATAGATAGAGAGCCGGATCCTATTCTTGGTACTTTTAATCCACTTCGGCAGTGGGTTTTTTTTTTTGAAAGCAACTGAGCCAATATTTGGCCCCAATATGCGTCGTATTGATGTGCTTCTAATTGCAAAGTTTCAGACAATTCCGCCGAGAAAACTCCCCATGCCAAAATGAATCATGGAAGTGCCCAAGTAGCTCTGCACCCTATGCCCCTTTTGAGTATCTTACTATGTTATTTGAAAGTATTTCAGTTCCTGATCTATCGATATTTTTCTTCATAAAAAATAGAAGTTCACTAAAGCAAATAGATTTAAGGTATGAATGCAAGCCACACATGTTGAAGCACGTATATAATATTACTTATTCAATTTTTAGTCGATTAGATAACTTGTGATACATTTAAATAAAGTATTGTTGGCAAGAATATTCTGATTTATTGATTTATTACTAACTAAAGAAAATTACGAATCCAATATGTATGAGTGCTTAAACCTTCTGCAAGAAGTTTTGAAACTCTGAATCAAAACATTGAGTCAGATAACTTAGAGAAAAATTGAAGCCCTGATAATAAGAGAAAATAAAAACATTACATATTTCAAAACATTGTCAACCAATAAGAAATGGGAAACATTTTTAAAATGTATAGTGTAGCAAGGCAGACTATCTTTACAAGAAGTTAAATAATTAATTTTTACATGTTATGTGTCCAAGTTTACAGATGCTTAATGACAATATCATCAATCATATCAACTTTCTACAGCCTATTTTTGGTGGTTTGTTGATTCAAGCTTAAAGATTTTCAAAATAATTTTCCCGGTGATCATCTCAAATTCCCGGTTTTTCCCGTCTTTTTCCCGATGAATTCAAATTCCCGTCTTTTTCCCGCTTTTCCCGTTTTTCCCGGTTCGGTGGCCACCCTGTTGGCCGTTTTAAGTAGAAGGCCAATTAATGAATTTCGAAAATCGGGTTGGTAACGGTAAGTTTTATGATTATGTTGACAATGTTTGAATAGTTTGTGGGTATTGGGAGATGCTATCGAATGGTATCAAAACCCAATTTGTTTACAATTTGATCATTGGCCGTTTAGAATTGTTACGCGAGATATAATCGTTCATCAGATTGGTCGTAAAAAATATTGTTCCAGTTGCAGTTACAAAAGTATGACTTCAATCTAAACTCGGTCAACTTTTGAATTTCATTTTTCAGAAAATGTACAGATTATTTGTCTGAAATTATCAACAGATGCAAGAAAGCAGCTGGAAACACTAACGCGGTTACGTCAATCACGCAAACATGCGCAGAACTGTGTAAACTTTTTTTTCTCGTTTTTTACCTCCCCCATAATACTACAAATATTTTTTACTGAACACATAAGCAATATATCACTATTTAAAATAATCGATTCAACTTTTGACCTCAGCGCTATCCTAAGGACACCAATATACTTGTAATTTTGCACCTCATATCCTGAATTATTATCAAAAAAGGCGTAAGTTAATGCCTTCATGATCTACATGTTATAGCGTCATATATTTTCACACTACAAATACAGTAGACATATGTAGGTACTCAAAGTACCTTGAAATTATGCAAATAGAGTTTAAAGTGCTAGCTGAGTATGTCAAGGTATTCAGAAAGTCTCAAAAGCATCTTAAAGTTATTTCCTAAAATCCTATGTAATCTACCACTTTTTTTTACACAACTACCAACAAAATCTACAGTTCAGATCTTGCTTAACCCCAAACAAAAATTTTACATTAATCTAGTTCATTCGAAGTACTCCAGAGTTGAGGTCTTCAATGTCTACAAACTCTACCGAAAGATTAATTAATCTATAACTCATAAGGATTATATTTGACTATATCAATAACATCTCAATATAGGATTTATATCTGTCGGTATAACCATTGATGCCATCAAAATTGATGTGTAGAGTTTCCTAAACTATATGGACTACAGTTAGTTTTAGTCGATATACGCATGTGGTTTATATTCGTTGCTATCCATAGTGCCTCGAAACCATTGCCCATACTGTGTTAGTTGAACATTGTAAGGTGTCTAAAGGGTTGTTTCTTAAATTATGTACACTCAACTATATTTCAATTTGTACGATTAGGCTCTGTAAAACGAATATGATATTTCAAATCGATGGCCGAACAGCTGAGACTTGAAACTTAAGTCCAACACTTGTTATTCAGCCCACCGATTTTTGTTCATCAAACCTACCGATAACGAAAAAAATTAACCTGGCAACCCTACAGTCGGCTCCAGCAGCCAGAGCCAGCAAGCCGTCAGGTTGTTAGCAAAAACGTGTATAAAAGAGTATCATAGAGTCGCCATCACACACCCCGCACTCTGGCTGGGGTCAGGGCGAGCGGGTAGGACCTAACGGGATTTCTCGCTTTATTTGCGTTCTTTTCTTCGGAAAGCGTGTATTTTCTGCGGAATCTCCCTCGGACGGAACTCTACATGCTACACGATGTGGAGCCCCCGTGCCCGGAATTCGTGGTTTGCCAATGCGCGAAATTGCCGGTTTTTATGCTTTTCTTCGCTTCATTGTACTAGGTACCTGCATTTCATGGCCCCAGGTCAGTAGTTAGTCATCCGCTGATAGTGATCTGCGTGCTCTCAGTTTGTACCAACTGATGCTTCAAGAACCCCCCCAACTATAAGATGGTGGGGTGGATTCGAAAGTCCTCATTTGTACCGTTTCGTTGCTGGGCGAGATTACTATCATCGAAAAGTAGTGAGTGAGTGAGCTCGTGAAATTCATCCACTGATTTGTTGTCTTGATGCTGGTCGAGGAATCATTTCTCCCATTATGTGCCCGATAAAGATCATTGATGACCTGAAGCATGCCATGGGGGGAGTACTGTTGATGAACTCAACGTGCCAAGGCGTGCGGCCAGCGAAGCGTGTCTGATCTGGACCATACTTAAAAGCACCCACGCGGAATCACGAAATAACTTGAGTGCCTTCTTTTATGGCTTAATTGGCTCTCCTCAAGTGACCCCTTGTTGCTGGTCATTGTCAAGAGATTCGGCTTGCGAGTTCAGGTGGGAATTCAAAGCGGAAGAGCGGATGTTTGAGAGCTGCATAAACATCGGCTGGCTATTTGTTTTGATATGGAAAACATAATCAAATTAGGTTGAGAATAGTGAAACGTAATTTGTTCATCAATTTTTTAAAATTTAAATTTATTTATGTATTTGCAGTTTTGTTCAGAATAATACTAGTAAAAGCTGATTTTCATACAAAGTGCTCAACTTTGGCATGCTGTAACCATGTTTCCCGACTAGTAATTTGTACGTTTTTTACAAAGAACTACAAATATGTTCAAAATGATTATTACAAAATTTAATTTAAGGTTAAAAAAAACTAAGCACCAGATGAAATCGCTCAAAATAATAGCAGTTTTTGTGCTGAAAATGTTGGTGCAGCAACAATTCTGTAAAAATGGCCTGCTTATATATTTGTAGCTTGGGTGGAGATTTTTGAAACGATGAACGAAGAAACATTTTATAACATTTTATTAATAAATAATTCAATAAGAATATTTACCTAAATTCTTGAAGGATCATGTCAGAAGTCAATCAAGGATCGAAACAAAAATCCACCAAGGCACTGACTGTTTTGTCATACAATTAAATAAAATGAAATGTTTTAAAATTTATTTCTTGCGTTACGACCCAACTGAAACAGAGCCTGCGTTTCAGCATAGTGTTCCTCTGAGCACAGTAATCAACTGAGAGCTTTCCTTACCCATTGACCATTTCTGGCGAGGGAAAATCAAGAAAATGGTCAACACCAAGAGATCTCGACCGATGGGATCAAAATCCACGATCTTCAGTTTGGTCTCGCTGAAAAGCTGCGCGTTTACAGCTATAGCTATTCGGGATCTTATTTATTTTTTATTCAACTTTGATGATAGTGCATTATTATTTCAAAACCGTCATTGTTCTCAAGCCAAAATCATGAAACCAGTTATTCCAATCGTCATTTCATAAATTATCATCTATAGACATCAAAGTGTTAAGCATTCTTCTCCACCATGCATAATCCTGAAACGCCATAGTTTTTTCAACGATTAACACAGAGCAAGTCCTGGGATTAGAATATCGCCACCACACAGCATTGGAAAACATACCGTTCGAGCTCCTCTCTCTCTCTCTATCACACTAACTTCATCCTATTCGAATGAAATCCCGAAAAAAAATCACACAGGCACACAGTGAAACGGTTGCATAAAGATTTATGCAAATTTTATGAAAGCTTCCAACAAGATAAAAATTAAAACCTGCTGCTGGTCGTACAAATGTCCCATTCGCCGGCACATGACCGGCCCGCACCGAACACTACACGCTAAAACGAAGTTGCACAAAATTGAGTACGAGCTCTTCTGGACCAACACATCAGGTGTGTACTTTCAACACATGCTGTTCCTGGTATGATTTATTCTTCGTATTTTGTGCAAAGTATATTCGTAAGCAGAAATCTGTACTAAACCGATTTTCCAGGATGTGTGAAAACAACACACATGGTGTGTTGGTCCAGAAGAGACTCGTTTTTTGTGTAACTTTATTTGAGAGAGTATCCACTATCAGCAACTACTGGTCGTCGTTTCGTTTCACCAACCACTATGCTAGCGCGCGGGTGACAATATTTTATGCACACGTTATCTCTGAATCCCCAGCTCAACGCAGCGACAATCCTCATTGGGGCCGGCAGCGAAAACTACCAGCAACATAGGGGGGCTAACCCGCACCGAGTACACTTGTCGCCGGTTTAGCTTTCCGACAGCACAGGAAATTTGCCGTTGTTTGTACAATTTCTGGTTTTTATTTGCTATGCCACCGTAGCCGGTTTCAGTTGTGTGGCTAAGCACTTTGGGCCAGAAATCGAAATTTAGCGACAAAATCACAATCATTTCAAAAATGAGAAAAAAAATCAACCTAAAAGTAATACAAACTTAAGTATACCTGTAAAAGTCGTGATTGCAGTGACAAAGATGCCTCTTGAATTAATTGAAAAAAATAATTACGTGAATTTATATAATTACGGCAAGCTGTTCTCTTCATCACGGCAGGTTTTTATTCAACCGAATTCTCTGAAATTGGGCAGTTAAATTGCGCTTACATTAAAAAAATATTGATGCAAACTTCAAGCAAAACATGTTCTGAAAGACAAAGCTGCCGAAAATATAACAAGTCTCGCATAAACTGTGGTCTCGCCCTAAAAGCCATTGGTAACCGAGTGTGTAGCAAATGAATGAATCAGGATGAAAACTATCAGCACTGGGAGAGAGAGGAGTATCTTCTCTTCATCATAGCATTGTTGAATAACGTGTAAATCCATTCGTTTGCTCGGTAACAACGAGCTAAACACTCGGTTACCAATGGCTTTTAGGGCGAGATCACAAATTATGCGAGAAGTCACCCTAGTTCACTTATAATTATTATCAGGGTTTGAAAAAATCTTGAAATCTACTCAACAGTAGCCAAGCAAAGCTAATCACAGTCAGCAAAGCCAGTGAAACTCACGCTCATCGCTGCTGTAGGCAAAAAGCCTTGAAAATAGTAAAACACCCGTTGCTAAGGGCAACCCAAAATTACTGTATAAAAATGTTGTTTCCCGCTGCATTTCCATTATTTAGGGCTTTTAATGACACTAATGATTTGAAAAATTCATGCACCTTGATGAGATTCACGTTTTTGAACTACTGTACTGGGAAGAGCCACGTGAGTTTCTCGAAATTCAAACCTACTACTATTACCATGAGGGCCCAGATAGCCGTAGCGGTAAACGCGCAGCTATTCAGCAAGACCAAGCTGAGGGTCGTGGGTTCGAATCCCACTCGTCGAGGATCTTTTCGGGATGGAAATTTTCTCGACTTCTCAGGGCATAGAGTATCTTCGTACCTGCCACACGATATACACAAGCAAAATGGTCATTGGCATAGTAAGCTCTCAGTTAATAACTGTGGGAGTGCTCATAAGAACACTAAGCTGAGAAGCAGGCTCTATCCCAGTGGGGACGTAACGCCAGAAAGAAGAAGAAGAAGACTATTACCATTCTCAGCACTGTTTATTATTACAAAATATATTCTCAATTTTTCAAAGATGTCCGTCATGCATTTTGGTATATTTCGAAGTATTAAGTTTCTAAACAAAAAAAAATCAAAATGCATAAAAAATATGATCAAGAAGTCGCTTTCTCAAATTCTGCTGATATACCAACATTAAAAAATGTAATAAGATCAGATAGAGTACAGAGATTGCTTGATTCAGATTACCAATTCCTATAAGCAATTCATATTATGAATCGACTCTTTTAATCAATTCAGTGACATATTTTCTAAAATAAAAAATAAGCATGTATCTCACATAACAATATATTTCAATTTTAATATTAGAATTTTTATACAATTGGTTAAATTATGGTTTATGGGCAAAAGGTCGAAAGACATAACATCGAAAAAACAGAAAAATGATAGACAAAAAGTCGAAAATGATTTACTTGATGGGAAATTTTTCCTTCTTTGAAAAAAGATTTTCGACCTTTTGTCCCTTCTTTTTGGTTTTTTGGCCTTTTGTCTTTCGACCGTCTGCTCTTCCAACCTTTTGTCTAGATTTGGAGCTTTCTTTCAAAAATTTTGGTGCTAGAAAATGGCGACTCTTTCCAAAAGAATCGTGAGTCGTTGACTATTTTATAAAAATCGATTCTGAATGATTTTTGACTGAGTCGCCCAAAAACAAGCATGGAAATAAAACAATTCTAAAATATACAGAACTTTGATTGTTGATAGGGATGTTATCTATAGCAGCAACACGAATTCAGTCTGAAATAGTTAAATTTTCACATATTTTTATCGCTAGCAAAAAACGAAACAAATGTTCATTTTACATGCACTTTGTGGGTAAAATGAACATCATGCAAAAAACGTGAGTAAAACAAATATTTTTGAAAATTTTCATTGCATTCCCGAAAATATATTCATTGATGATAGTAACCCTAAAGGGAACAGATTTGACATCATATCATAACGATCCTGTTCGGAACATAAACCACTGCGACCAAGATTTGATCTATTGTAGTAATATCATAACGATATTGACCTCACTGAAAAACCTCAAGACTCCAGAGCTAATTTTCAAAAGTGGTTTTCTAAAAAATTGGTTTTCATTGACATTCTCACTTCAATAGACTTCCATATCAAACCGAACACTCCGATTTATGCTCTTAATCGTCCGTGAGAGATAAAAATTCATTGAAATTTGTTTTATCTCGGTAGAAGGCACGGTGTTCATTTTGCCACCACTTTCCCTGTACCTGTGTATTGGGAAGATTACAAAAATTGCTTTCATACCATATATTTTTAAAGAATATAAGATGTTGCTATAACTTTTAGAAGTTAAACTTTCTCTTCAAACTCAATGAAAAACACATTGTATTGATAAAATGTTACTTCCAATCAAACAAAAAATCCAAGTTGTTATACACGAGCTCGGCTGTGCAAATCTCGGTTTTTCAATTTTACCCGAAACTCAGTAAACAAATTGCCCGGTTGCTTAGCAACGAAGGACGATTTGCTGATACGATTTTATTTCCCGGCTGTGCAAATCTCTGTTGAAATTAGCCAAGATTCTGCAGTGTGTAGGTATTCCACTAAACAACTCGAAGGTTCATTATGAAAAAAACATGTTTTATTTAAAATCTGAAAATTCACGAGATTCAGCAATTTCATCCCAAACACTGTTACAGGCAAAAAAGCAGGGAAATTGACCCTCTAATCTTAATTTCTCCAGCAAAAGCAAGACCTAACACCAAAAATCTATAATATCGTTGCATATACAGAAAACATAAGGTTACCTTACAGAGAATATTACACAGTTAAAAATTATGAAGATTACACGTCATGTAAATTTCATTTATGCGATGTAAACATGAAGTCATGTAAATTTAAGTCTGAAATCATGTAAAAATGTGTTATATGTCATGTAACCACAGAGGATCCTGCTGGATTACATCATATATAATTGAAGTTTACATGAAATATCATGTAAATATCCATGATACTCCACGCTCCAATTATGTGCATTATTTGTCTCAGAAATTTACACGTTTCGTTCGAACTGTGTATGTTTCAATACAAATACTGTAAAATATCCTTGGATTTTCTGTAAAGAGTAAAGTGGGACAAAAGTTCGAGTGGGGTAAGAGTTTCTTTTGAAGATTTCTAGCTCAATTCCAAACAAAACTTAAAAATGTTATGGTGGTTCGAATGCTATTCAAGTTGAAGACTTTCACTCTAAATATCATAAAAATTGATTGAGATTTGGAAAAGTTATGGCTATTTGTTGTTTTTTGACGTGAATATTGTAATTTTTGGCCAAACTTTCGATGCATGGAACCAAATGAAGATAAAATATTTTTCAATATTTTTTGTAACGGCGTTTCTAGGTTAATTATAAGGATGCGTTGAGGTGCATTATTTATGCATAAATGCTTGGAAACGATTTTTGGGATCGCAGCAGGCTGTGCGCGCGGATGGATGTGTTTTGCTTTTGCTGTCACGTTTCATCTCGGTTCCTAAATTTTTGTTCTAATTCGGCTGGTGAGAATAGTGGTGCTATGCCACCTGGAAGATATTTCGATGTGAGAAAAATTGTGAGAATTGTGAAAAGAAAGTGATGGAAAAGGTTTATTTCGATTTCGCGTTATTGACAAGTTCGGCTGGTTAAAATTGAATCGGCTGATGGTGCCACCCGGCATAGCATGTGAAGAAAATTCATTTGTGAAGTGACTGCAAAAAAAAACCTGAAATGTTTAAGAAAACGGAGTTCTGCATAATGTTTAAGTGCTTTTCTGTGCTTCAAGAAAAGTGTTGTTCCGTGACAGCCAAATCCGCGGGGTTATTTTCGCGTCCCTGTGAGAATTTTTTTTCTCGATTACCATGTATGGATAGTGCGTGGTAAAGCGTGTTTGTTTTTGCATCGAATACAGAACGGGTATGCTGGACAGTTTAGAGGTGAATTTAATAAAAACTTCTAAAAAGAATCGGTGAGATTGTACGAGTACCGTTTGACCGTCTTAGTGTGTGTAGCTTGCTTTTGCGAGTGGATTAGAAAAACTAAATTCAGGATCAATTTTGTTTAATAAGCAGTGCGCGTAATCAAATAGTAATGCGAATCGCGTCGTGTTTGATCTCTCGAGCGTTTAGCCTACTCCTGCGGGGATGAGCACAAGAGCGTTTTCCATAAAGCAGCGATGGAAAGGACAACAAACTGGTGAGATCGTTCATAATTATATAACCTTTTGAAAACACTAAATACGTGCCAGAGTCGAAAATTTAATTTTCGATTCGGGAAGTGTGAACTCATTTTAGATATCCATTTGATATCCAGATGTTTTCATGCGGGGCTTGCTGTAGTGAGAACGACCTCAGAATGTGTGTGTATGAACAGCCATTCTTGAAATGGGTCGTTGGAATTGCAGTAGAGCTATCACCTTCCATCTCCAGGGCTAAAGTTGTCTGCACCTATATAGACATACATGATTCTCGATAAATAGATGCAAACAAATTTCTTCCATAAAAGCACTGCCGGTCAGTGGGCGGTGGATTGTAAACACACACACACACACACACACACACACACACACACACACACACACACACACACACACACACACACACACACACACACACACACACACACACACACACACACACACACACACACACACACACACACACACACACACACACACACACACACACACACACACACACACACACACACACACACACACACACACACACACACACACACACAATGCTTGGAAACGATTTTTGGTCCATAGTGGGGCAAAAGTTCGAATCAGCGGGGCAAAAGTTCGACCCTTGTATAAACTCACGGAAAAATTTGCAAATTGCCTGAAATCCACATATTATCTTCAGATTTAGCTAAATTTGCCTGCTCGTGAGAAAAATGTTACCAAACTTTTACATTTTCGCTTAGTTTTGCGAAAAAACTGCTATTTTTGGGTATATTACAATTAACCTTGTTTTGGGCAATTTTTTTGATAAAAATTTAGTGTGTATTTTTCAGCAAACATAAGTTTACGGATGGTATAAAGTAAGCCTGTCACAAAAGTATCGATATTTTGTGTTTTGGCCAGCGAACTTTTGCCCCACCGGTGGGGCAAAAGTTCGTTTAAGACAATCAATTTTGAAACTGTTATAACTAAAAATGGGTAAATGTTTTGACACAAGTTTGTTCAGCAAAACTTCAGCCAATATGTTGAAGGTTCACTGTATGGTGTTTGTTTTGTTTCATCTGCTATTGTTTTCCTGGAAACTTTGATTATACCACTAAGGTCGAACTTTTGCCCCACCTTACTCTATGCGCCGATATTATACGAGATTTGTAAAGTTTTCATGCACAATTGTATTAAAATCTGGCAGTCATTGGTTGGGTATCCTAACACGTCTTTTTCATATATAGTTGAGTTTGTATTACTTATAGGTTGATTTTTGTTAATTATGAAGTTAAGAAATTTGTCGCCAAATTTCGATTTCCGTCCCATAGTGAACCGATTTCAGTTGCACGGGTACGGAATGCTCTCGTAAATCCTGTTCTACACTCCGACGACCGGCACGACCCTTTCACTGCGCCGCGTCGTCATCCAGCTGCGATCAATCTCTTCGCTCGGGTTAAGCTCTTCTGACTCGTACACAGGTTACATACTTAGAAGGGACCACACGTGCTTCGTCGACGGTATTCACTTCCCATAAGCCCCAGGATCCAAATTCAAGCGATCATCACGCACAACTTGACAACAGGAAGCCTCCCCAACTTCCAATCTTAATCACTCCTTTTTCGGTGACCCAATTCTCGGCTGCCAAACACCACACACATAAATCAAAACAACAGCAGCTCTTCCATTTTTAGCACGTTTGATTCAAAATTAACATTAGAACAAAACCAGACAGAATTACGCACATCGCACTTTTGCACTAACGAGCTACCAGGGAGATCACACTTAAAGGGAGTTACACAAAATTGAGTACGATTCGCATGAAATCGAGCCCTTCTGGATCAACACATAAGATGTGTCTTGAGATGGTTTCTTCTTTTTTTTTGCAAAGTATATGACACATCTCTGTGCGTCGTCTTAGTCCAGAAGAGTCCGATTTTGTGTAACTTTATTTTAGAGAGAAGGGCCCGCAGAACCAACTTCAAGAATAGCAATTCACACACGCACCGGTGGAGAATATCGTCAAGATGTCGTTGTCACGGATTAGATGTCCGTCCACTTCACGCGCCAGTGAATTTCGACTTCGAGCGTCGCGTCCTCGGCGTCGTTGTCGTCGTCATGTGTTGTTTGCCCACAACACAACCTGCGCGTCGGAATGCGTTTTTTAGTTTTGTTTCGACGTCGTCCGGTAAAAAGCGCGGCAGGAGAAAAGACCCGAACGCGATCGGAACTTAATTCGTACTAAACTGTTGGGCTAAGTCGTCCGGCTTTCGTTTGTGCTCCACGCGCGATCGCCGTTACTCTCCTCGGCTGCGCTAAGTCGGCTCTCAGCTGGCGGTGTTCGGTCAATCCGCAGATCGTTTGTTGCATAAAAAAGACACGTTCTGCGGGTTATGCGCAAAACTCTTTCATTGCGTGTGTGAGAGTGTGGATTACGGCCGAAGGTAAACGAAGGTTTTGTGACAGTGGAGCATCGTTGGAGCGGATGGGGTGGATAAGTGAGGCTCACTTGAGCTGTCCGGGCGGTTGAGAGAGCTATTAGAAACGGAGTAGTGAGATAAGTGAACTGCGAAAGCCGGTTGCGAGATGAAGTGACGTTTTTGATGTGCCTGATTGAAGGGTTTAATATGGACATCGGTTACTAGTGATCTATAATACTTTTGTAGCTCATAATGTCATAAATGCAATGGATCGTTTTATTGAATAGGATTTAAAATGTTGTATTCGTATTAAGCTAAGAATGCCGATTGCCATGATCGTGTAATTGGTAGTTGTTACTCTGTGATTGGCCAAATAAGTGAGGCTTAGTATTAGCTGAACTTTGAATGCGCAAAAATGTAGAGTTCAGAACTTGCAATTTTCTTAGTCAACGTCCTTAGTAGAGTCATTGCAGGGAAAGAGCACTAATTGTCGACCCATCAATAGTTTTGGCCTACTTTGTATGAAAATCCAAAAACTGACACAGAATTCTTATAGGGTAGATGTACCAATAGTGGAGGTACAAAGCATGATTGAAATTCATTTAACCGCCTAAATTCAAGAAGCGCAATTAATGTACATGTTAATGTTGTAACGGGAAGTAACGACCATTGATTTAATGAGAAAAATGGTTTCATCGCAGTAATCCGAAGTGAAAAATAATACCTCCACTATTGGTACACTGTTCCTTTAGTTGCGGTATATTTTTAATATGTGTTCCTATAGTTGCGGTATCCGTTGTTTTCTTATGGGATCCTCCACTATAGGAACACTTTACCGCAACTATTGGTACAAGTAAGTAAAGCTTTAGCAATTTTAGTGATATTTAATCAATTTTAAAGAAACTTGAGCGATCTTTTCAACTATTCCGTGTATCAAGAAGCCAATACGTCGATTGGCAGTGTCGGTTCTGTGGCTAGTGCAATAAAATCAGTGAAAACGGCACTACCGCAACTATAGGAACACCCACAACTAAGGGAACACTTACCCTATGTCGAAACTTAGTGCTTTTCCCCTTTGTACAGAAACAAATCTGAGGTAGGTTTCGCGGTTTATTACTTTTTTCTGTAAAAACCATTTTGCTTCTAAAAGCGACTTCAAATGGATAAAACAAACTTCAATGTATTGACAATACAGATTCTAGATATTTTTCTAGAATTTATTAGAACATTCTTTCCGAAGCAACTCCAGAGATTTGAGCGTCGAAGAAAGTCAAAAATCTTTGTTTGTGAATGACACAAGCCTCTCCGCCACAGGACGAAGCCTGCGTGTCAGTTTGGATATTTTTTCTTCATACTTGCAAAAATAAAATTGAATAAAATATAATAAAATAAAATAAAATAAAATAAAATAAAATTGAAAATTCAATCCACTGATTGAATGTAAATTTTTTTGCAAAATATTTATTGAAATTTCTTGAAAATTTTATGAAGCTTAAAAAAATTCCAGTAAGAATTCTTAGATGAAATTCTTGGAAAAATATTTAGAGATATCATTGAGTTTTCTTCAGAGGAAAACCTTCCGAAACCGCTATAAAAATTCTATAAAGCAATACCTTAATTAATTCCTACAAAGAGGCGTTTTGAAATATGCACAAAGGAAAACACCTTACGAAGTTTTTTATTGACAAAATATATTCAACCTGCAAATAATTATGAAATAATTCTTTGAGAGATAGTTGCATATTTCAGATTTTTTTTTAACTTTTACAATCAAAAACTCATAAAGGTTTAACGACTCAAAACATCGTAATAATTCTTTCATGAAATTCTTTATGTTTTTATTCGTGAATAGCTGACATAATAAGGTATCAGTAGTGCTTCCCGGCTTTTATTATCCTGTGTTTAAAAAGACCCACTGCGAACTTTTGCCCCTCAAATTATTCTTTGTTAAATGTCGAGATGTCTATTAGAATTTCCCAGCTCGGCATTGCATTATTGTTAAATTTTCGAAGATTCCTCCAAAGATTATACAAGAAATAACTCCAAAATAATCTCTATCGCAATCCCTACAGTGATTTCTCCAGGGGTTCCCCTGGCGATTTTGTCAGAGATTCCTTCAGGAAGAAGTTTTATTCGATACCAGATTTTCTAGACCGGTTCCGATAGGGCTCTAGGTATCCAGTGAATCCACCATAGATTCTTCTAGTAATATCTTTACTTATTTCTCTTGAAGTTCCTCCGAAAAATCTTCCAGAAACACCTCAAAGGATTCCTCTATGATATGGATTTAACGTTTCGGTGTTTATTATACCTTCTTCAGGGAATTAGAACTTATAGTCGTTCTCGTTCTAGAACCTCAGTCGATAGCATTCCGTGATTACAATAAATAACTTCATAATTCCTTTTCACATTCCTCACATGAATTATTCAAATGATTTCATCCCTATGAAATTTCTCCAGAGATACTTCCTACAGAGATTAACCCATGAATTCCTCCAGGGATTTCATCACAAAGTATAAAAAGTCTTCCAGGGTTTCCATCGCGTTTTTTAGAGCGTCCTTTAACGTACTCCTTTTTCTGAAATTTTTTTTTTATGAATTCCTGGAGCAAACTCTGGGGAACCCGTTGAAAAAATCTAGAAGAATCCCCGGTGAAATTCCAGAAGAAAATCCTGGAGAAATTCCTGCAGGAGCCTGAAGAAATCCCTGGAATTTCTTATAATAATATACTTTTTGGCTACATAAATTCATTAAAATTTACAGTCGAATCTCTACCAGCTCATCCCTGCTACAATTTCTAGAGGGAACCATTAGAGATTTTTTGGAGCAATCCTTAGAAGAATCCCTGAAAGAAAACCTGGAGAAATCTCTGCAGGAATCCCTCTAGAGATTTCCCTAGAGTAAACCCTAGAGGAGTCTCTGAAGAAATTCCTCGTGGAAAGATTATCTAAGTTAATTACTAAAGGACTCCTCTCTGAAAGAATCCCTGGAGATTTTTTTGAAATATCCCTGGAAAAGTCACTGTAAAGATTTTGCTGGTGGAATCCCTAGAAAAATCCCGGAAAACCCCCTTGTAGAGATTTTTCTGAAGACATTCCTGGTATTATCCTTGGAGGAATCCATGGAGAAATTTCTTTAAAAATCCCAGGTGAATACTCTGAAGGAATCAATGACGAGATTTTTCAAATAGAATTGATGTAGAGATTAAACTGGGGAATTTTTGTAGACATTTTTCCTAGAGAAATCGTTAGGATGATTTCTGACAAAATTATTGTAGGATTTCGTGGGAGAATTGGACCCGATTGGACCCAATCCTCCCCAATTGGAGAATGGGAGAATAACTTTTTAGAGTCCTAGAACGAATATCTTGAGAAATCTCTGGGGAATCCCTGTAGGGTTATCTGGAGAGATCCTTGGAGTAAGTCATGTAGCGATTATTCTGGTGATATCCTGAGTAATCTTTGAAGAGACTGCTCTTTGTTCTACTCTTGGTTCTGCTCTTGGAAGACTACTTGCAACATTCTTGGTAAACTTCTCCAGAGGATGGTAGTAAATTTCTTATGTGCTACATAGTGGATTTCAGAAGAAATCTGAAAAAGAAAAAGTGCTCGCCAAGAATTTTTGATTTATTTCTCATGATTGGACGATTTTTCTAGAGCTTTTAAACAAGCTTCTTGTTAGATCTGATCTGATAAGCTGGCAAATACATAGATTATTGAGAAACTTTTACGACATCCTTGTTGAATTTCGGAGGAGAACTTTGCCGGAAGTCTTTTGAAATTATTAAGTAATTTCAGTTAATTCAATATGATTTTCATTTAAATTTTCATATTATAATCACAGTTTTTTACTGGACGAATTTAGCCAAATTTTCCGTTTCCCTGAACTTTGATTTCACTCGTTACTCAAATCATGATAAGACATATTTGTATTAGCCTTCATGACAAGGATCACTGGTTTTGCATGCAGATCTAAGGTATGAACTAAACTAAGATGAAATTCGCTTGCTAGAACTTATTTGATTGATCACGCATGAGTACAACCTGCTTAACCAATATGTTCAAAAATAGTCGTCAGTGGCTGACCAATTTTCATATGATACGAAATATGAACTACGGCTGCTTTAGTGGAGTACTAAAATATGCTTCAGGTGCTTCAAGAGAGTACTTTAAGTTGCTCAGGACCATTAGTGGGTAACCAATTTATCCCTGTAGAGTAGAATATTGTTTCATGAGGTCCACAGCAAGCAAAAATAAAGATGTTTGTATTCAAAGCTTCACCTTTCCTACAGATTCATCATCCAAGAGTAATTTTTTTATGTAAATACAATCGCTTCATTTTGTCAGTATAGTTGCAGAAAAAACAAACACCGACATATAATTGGTGAAGACTGTTCCGAATTTGAAAGTTTTGAAATATAGAAATTCGAAGAAACAGCATTAAGAGATATTTAGTGACAGGTACCGTTTTGACTCATATTCCGAACACTTAAGGCCAACATGTGATGTGTGGCATGTGATACGTAGAAGTATCGAACAACATTTTGATTCAAATGCCGAACACTGTGTTCATTTTGTCTCATATTCCGAACAGCACGAATAAATCGCATTCAAATGAAAAATTTCACAAAGAAGTTTATCTAAGCTAGTTTTACTGGTCTCAAACGAGATGATCATCAGTACTCCCGAAGCATAAAATAGATTGAAAGACGTTAAAATTGAATTGCAATCGACTGCCATTTCTTGGTTATTTTATGACATATTTCAGCGAAACATTTCAACCAAATCACCATACAAAAACCGAGTGTTCAGAATATGAGTCTGTACGGAATTTGAGACAAAACGGTACGTCATATTCCAACCAATTAAAGAACCACTACCATTGATTTGGGTGATTAAGGGGTGTTGAAGGTTGCAATTATGCAAAGCAAAAATATCAAAACTGTTTCAAGAAAAAATCTTTGCAACTCAAACCATATAAAGAACTTTTTTTGTGGCAAACCATATAAAGAACTCAAATGGCATTTATCACTTTATAAAATTTTTATGTGCAAAATTTCAAGATTTTAAGTTTTTTAAACTAAACATTCCTCTTCGGCAGTTGTTTTTGTAATTTGTAGAACAAAGCTTCAAAAGTCGTAAGCAATTTCTTAACATTTTCTTCATTAAATATCAATGTGCAAATCTCTTCCAGATGATAAAAAAAACAATCTAGTCCTATTTCACTAATCGCCGAGAGCAACCTGTTCAACTCTTTGTGCTATCTCTCGTGAGAAAAGAAGCAAAAAACTTCCGCTCACTGTTCATCAGAAGATGAGAGAACAGCGTAATGAAAACAAACAAAACTTGTAAGCAGAGCCCATCCGCAGCTACGGAAGGTGGAAAATTGCCCTTTTTAAACCGCATTCAATCCACCTTGAATCGAGAGAAGGTGCTCACTTATTCGCGAACAACACCGAAACGATGACTAGTATAAAACAGCAATAAAGCGATATGGGAACAAGTGGTTTGTTGGTAAATCCATCATCAAGCAGCGTCGTATTATGTTATTTCATTTAGGATTTCCACCGGCTTTAAGTGGATAGCAACGTGAGAAGCAAAGCTGTTGCTACATACACTTTACAATGAAGGAAGAGGCCAGCTATTCGAAGTTTGGAACTGAGACGGGGGAAGAACAGCTTCATAAGATCAATATCGACAGAAGGTTCAGCACTAGAGTGGTAGCTGCCGTCTTCGGATGGTATTGATGAATTTAACCGCTTTTGACAACGATCGAGGCAATTATTCTGCGAAACGTAGAACGCATTATTAGGTAGACTCGCGTAACATTTCAAAATGACCCATCTAACAATGAGATGCTCTCTTTGCTTACTTTCTCTTTTATCATTAACTTAGGCAAATTAACCTTCTCTGTTGCGTATTTTCTGTGAAACGCTATCCAAGGACATTGTCGTTCGATCTATAGTGAAAAACTTCCGGAAAACTTTAGTATGACATTGTTATAATCGAAAGAGAGCTTAGAATGTTAGAATTCAAATAATTGAAGGAATGTAACATATTTTTTGCGAGGATGCATAATGCAATTAAATTTCGAAGAATTCTGTGATAATTTTGGCTTAAAGCATCTCATGTTGTTTCTCTGCAATAAGAACGAAAGGAACAAACCCAAACCAAAGCTCCGATGGTCTACCCATCCAAGTTTCTCTCCACCAACCGAAAAAAAATAAAAGAACAAACTCAACAAAGAAAAACAAAACTTTGGGCGCCAAACTCGGTTGAAGGCAGAAGTTTTCTTTTCTCCGCAAGCACGTGCGAAGCATTCCGACCGAAAGGAAAACACATCCACGAAGCATTGTGTCGTGGTGGTGAAAACGAACGACACGAAAGAAACCGCCAAAAAGTATGCAACTAGCGAGGCAATCGTACCTACCCATCATCACTACGGAAGCGATCGACTCGATTCTCTTACGTGAGGGAAAGGAAAGCTTCTCGGTAAGAATTTCGAATTTTTTGTGCTATACGCTGAAGCGGGTTTAAAAATTGAGTGAGTGTTTTAAAAAAATTGGTCCTGTGCAATCATTCGAATAATCGTAGAAACATCAAATATATTATATCAATTATTTCAAAAATATTAAGTGAAAAAAGTGCTTTTCCAATTTTAAATTCATTCATTGATTTTTTATATGAAATATTTATTCGAATTGCAGTTGATTCAGATAGGCGTATCCGCCTTATCCGACCTTGTACTCACCCAAGTTCAAATCATATCTAACAAAATGATTTTCTCTACGGGGATGAACCAGATGAAATCAACTAATAAAATGATCATTTTCTGGCTGGATATTCATGAAAGTAGGATATAAAACATATTCAAGCATTGAAGTAATCTTCAACTGGAAGTCAAGTAATGAAGAAATGTCTTCCCTGAGAGAATTGTGACAATCAGTATAGTATAAAGGAAAAGCTACTTACGTGTGCTGGATGCTTTGGTCTGCAGCTTCGGTGATCCACCCGTCAAGCTCAGATCACTCTGCGAGCTTTGCTGGCTGTCTTTGCTGTGGGTGCGACTGCTGAAACGGAAAAGCGGAAACGGAACGTGAGATTTTATGTCTTCGTTCGTTTATATCGGAGGAGATAAGGAGCGTGTGACGTGAGACGTGAAGGTGCAAATACAATGTGGTAAATGTGTAGATAAAAGCGTTGGAAAGTGCCTGAATCGAGGAGATAAGAGGAATGGTCTGTTGGGGAGATCGCTTGACCAGTGGAATTTGGTGTAGAGTGGACAAATTTAGGAGGCGATATCTTGTTTACATTTCACCGGCAGCGAATCGAAAGGTTTGTTATCAATATGATAAGAGTGTGGCGTTTGAAAGACAGCTTTAATTGAACTAGGAATGCGGTAAGCACGTTTACTGATAAAATACGAAAGGGAGGGTTTTTGGTGAACGAGTTCGGTTGACACCACAATCGGTAATGGTTGAAATGAACAAAGTAATGTAATAATCATTGACAGCGTTAAAACAAAATAGGGAGCCGGGCCTGCTTTTTTTTTTTTAAATTGTGTTTTTGATGTAGATTTAAGAGAATTTTGGCGTACATAGAAGAATTTCTAGCACCAGAACGGACTCATTTATGATTTTTATTTTTTTTTTTTTTGGCACCAATAGTGTAACTTCTGGCACAAAAATGGACTCATTTATGATTTTTTTTTAAATATTTTTGGCTCCAATAGTGTAACTTCGGTGCAGTAAAGTGATCAAAACTGAGTATAAACGATTTTTTGATTTGGAGTTTGGGGGGACACGTGCCCCCCGTTGGGGGTCTACGCCAATGCGGATCATATTCTTGGCACTATTGATTCACTTCGGCAATGGGGTTTTTTGAAAGCTACAGAGGCTACATATTTGGTCAATATATGCGTCGTATACTATTCAATGATGCGAATAGTAAAAAGGGACATGCCACAAAAGTTCAATCCAATGGAATTGGAATGGCTTAACCTTTCCAACAAAAAAAAATGCGTCGGACTAAAGCACTTCTTATTGAAAAGTTTCAGACTATTCGGCCGAGAAAAACCTTCCATGCCGAAGTGAATCAAGGAAGTGCCAAAGTAGCTCTGCACCCTACATTGCCTTAAATATAGAAGTTTTATTGAATGCATGATTTTCCAATACTTGTTATTCAAATGCTTTGGTTATAAGCAAAGCTATTAATATTTATATATAACATATTTATATATTGACAATTTTAAATTTTCTTGGAATTTCTAAAGTAGAGTTTCTACAGCCCATTTTTTTTAACTAACCCTTAACTTATTTTCGAGAGATTTATGAACGTTTTCTGTAGAAATTACTTAAAAATTCTTTGAAAGGATTAAAACATTTTGGCATAATAAAAATCTATGTAATCAAACTGCTGATTTCAGAGAATAGTACGATGCCACCTCCTTTTGCCACTCACTTTAAATATGTTGTGCTTATTTAGTAAGGATATTTATGAACAAAACTTATTTGAGTCCTTTAAACGTTCTCAGAGAAATTTGAGGCAGAAACAAACGAAAGGTAAATCATGATATTGGATAAAAAATTCTAAATATTTGTTAAGATCTTTCAGATTATGTTTTAACTCATTCCCAATTCCCACTAGACCGAGGCTTTGAGTTATATATATCTTATGCAAAAAGTAAGTTTGATATTGTTGTATGTTATTTCAGAAGCAAATTTCTGTTATTGTTGTTATTTTCATTCAAAAAATTTAGTAGTTCAGTTATTCACCTCTCGAGATGCAATTAATAGTTCATGACAGAACACCGGGGATTTTTCCCGGCAGAACTGCATATTATTCTTAGTTGTTTTTCCATTTGTAGTTTTAGAGGAATTCCAAGATGAAAATTGTGCTGGAATCAATGTAGAGCAACCAATCTTCTGTATATGTATAAATAAAAATAAAATGATGTTTGTAACTCACGAGTTGGCTTGATAACTAGTCAACGGATTTAAATGATTCTATCCCCGTTTTTTTTCCTCAAGATTTTCCGACATGTTCGTGTGCACTAATAGTTTGAGAAATCCACCGGAAAACTATGAAAAATCGAAGAAAAATAAATGACAGTTTTATGGAGGTCTTCAGAGCATCAAAAAACAATACAATACATGGGTGACAATACAACGTTTCCCAAGCAAAATTGTTCTGAATAATTGAGAATAATCTGGACATTTTTCCATGTTTTTTTCAGAATACATTTGTAGAAAATTGCTTTACTGAATATGCGACCATTTGAATAGAAATTTCTGGATGAAGTCTCATTACGTATTTTCAGCATCAATCGCTTCAGTAATTTTTATGTAAATTTTTAAACAAACCCTGATATTACAATTCCATTGAATTTTTTGTTAAAAATGTATTCCGGAGAATTTCCGCAACAAATTTCTCTGGGAATCTTATTTATGTTTTGCGCTAGGAATTCCTCCACCAGTCGTCTAAACGTTTCCATTGGTATCGTGGTGAACATCCTTCCCTGGATTCCCACTTAAACTACGCCGGAAGCTTTGTCCCATAGCTAAGGGGAAGTCTTGCAACTGATTATGAAAGCACTTGCTTTATTCAATGCGTTATCCAGATCCTTTGTAGAGCCAAACGAAGTAATAATTTAATTGCCTGAGATGGATAACATCAATTCGAAACCAACATTTCAATGTCTTGGACGTAGTTTGGCTTTGGTTCATAATCATGTTAAGTGCATTTTAATGCTGAATATCAGATAATTTGGCTGACAAAAGCCCCAGGTGCCTAAGTAAATCATCAAGATGTCCAAGTAGTTCTTTGCCGTAATTGAAATTATTTCAATTCTTAATCGTTTGAATTTTCTTCTCTAAAGCAAATAAGTTCAAGGTATGAATGGAACAAGGCCACACATATAGAAGCATTTATTTAGGGATCACTCACAATTTTAATAACACCGAAAATTATCATTTTTGCCATCCACCCACCCTCTCGTAATGCTTTTTGTATATGGATATTCTACACGTGAATGAGCCCTTATTCAAAATTTTGTCGATTAGCTAACTAGCTTAAAACCATTTTATAAAAAAGGCTTGTTTTCAAGATAAGTTGTGGTAGTCAGTAATTACAGAAGAGTTGTTGTAGTTTGTTTGAGGGGAGCTTTAAGCCGAAGGTCATTCGTTCCTTTTACAGATGAGTACTAAACCAATCTGCAATAAGAAATTAAACTTTGATACAAAACATCGAAACATTTTTAAGAAATATGGTGTAGCATAGTAGAAATTAAATCATTAATGTTTGAAAGATATTTGTTCGAAAATGCGGTTGGTTTGTAGATAACAGCTTGAAGTGTTCGTTCAAAACGGTTTTCCTGATGATCTTCCCAAATGCTCGGTTTTCCCGTCTTTTTCCCGGTGGATTCGAATTCCCGTATTTTTCTTGCATTTCCCGGTTCGGTGGCTTGAAATCGTCGAGAGATTCCACCCGAAATTTCAACAGAACTTTCGCCAATAATTGCTGCCAAACATATGTCTAAAATTTCGCTTCAAACTTGTTGAGCACTGATTTCAGTAATTACATTCAAATTTCTTCGAAAATTCTATCAGAAGATCCATAAGTATCACTATAACTTTATTCTGATTTTTTTCAGTTACTGCATCTGGAATTTTTGCAAAGTTTCCTCCAAAAAACTTCGCCACACTAAGAACCCGATCAAGATTTCTACAAATAATAAAGGTGAAAATCCCACAAGAGATTCAGTAGAATGAAAAACAAACATTATTTTCACTGCAATTCCACTGATTGATCTACCAAATTTTCAACAAAAAAAAATTTTCTCATCATTTTTTGTTCAATACACCTTTAAGGAAACGTTTTTGTGTCGTTCCATCACGTACAGTGACCGGCAAAAATGAGAAAAAAACATTTTCCAGAGCAGCTGGACAGCGGATTGAAAGGCCACTCGCTGGTGGTGATAAATCGGTCAGGTTTTCAGCTTGAACTGCTGTATGGTTCTCTAGATTTGTGCTTTAGTTTTGGTTTCGTTCCATCTTTACTAGAAATATTGTTTTTTTTTTTTAGTTCGCACGTGTTCTGAGTGCAATTGAGTTCAGGTTTTCGCGTCGTCGGAGTGATTTTTGGAGTATGCTGATTAAAGTAGCTACAGTTGCTCAATCAAGTATGGATAAGGATCAAATTGATGAGCTCGTTCCATGCTTTTGTTTTAAATGAACAACATATTATAAAACGTATAAACATATTACAAACGTCATGATGGGAATTTTACTTAAGTGAATTGGTTTAACAAAATATGAACAGTTCGTCACTGTAAGTGTCGTCATAGACTTTCGAAAACCACTATTTTTTATCATTTCAAGGTTATTTCCTTTAAATGGTTCGACGCTAAAAGTGTCAACTTACCGTATGTTGCATTGTCTTTAGAGTACTGATAGGTGATTTATTGAACTGAGGTTGCATGAATCGCATCACTTACCAAGGTGAATCTTGATCATGCAGCTATGATCCCTTTCCATTAACAAAACTCCTTCCCGAGACAACCATGGAGATGCAGAGGTGATTGGTCTCTAGTAACAATCGAAGTCACTAACGTTCTTTCCCTTCCTCGATGACCGTAAGGACGTGGCCGGCGCCGTTATTTACTTTTTAATGTTTGGAGTTCTCGAAAGTTTACACTGAGGATGGAAAGCTACTCCCAAGCTACGTTTCTTGGTTTCTTGTGCAACTTCGATTATTCTGGTCAATCACGGAGTAGCAACTACGAATTGTACAGTCATCAATGCTTATGCTTATGCTTAAAAAAATTCTCGCGGATTTGAAAAACAATTATACAAAAGTTAGAGAGCAATTCATTTGGAAATGCTTTAAGTAATCAAATCATATTTTTTAGTAATTATGCCAAAAAAACTACCTAAAACTCCTCCGAAAACTGTGTTATGAGTATTGTCATAAATCTTTGCTATTGGGAGAATGTTCAAAAGCAGAGGGATGTAAGTAAAATTTTGGTCTATTTTGAATAATGTATACATAAATATTCTGCTGTTGTCAATCTTTTTAAAAGAAATAGTTGGTGATTTTACTGTCAAACAGGCAAACTAACGTTATTCGTAAACATGAGCTTGTTTTGCTACATTCTATACAATTCGTATGATGATAAAAATTGCTGAAAAACTTTAAAGACGTGTTTCTTTAATGTTGTTTTTTACACTCACAATTCTTCGCTTTTAATAAACTTAGAAAGCGCATTACTCAAACTTTGTCTTAAATTATAAGTTATCATTTTGAATGATTGAATCACTATATCTGACTTATTTGATAATTACTACTTACTAAAATGTCATTGACATACAAATTTAACGTTTAAAACAAAGTTAATTGCTCATGACCCAGTAAACACACCATCGTATATGATGGTATACAAGAGTAGAAAGAAGGAGGCGATATACGTACATCTTGCATGCAGCCTTATGGCGCATGTACGTATATTGCCTCCATT
The DNA here is from genome assembly GCF_002204515.2 of Aedes aegypti. Taxonomy (NCBI): domain Eukaryota; kingdom Metazoa; phylum Arthropoda; class Insecta; order Diptera; family Culicidae; genus Aedes; species Aedes aegypti. Next base: position 348,037,521 of record NC_035108.1, read on the forward strand.
GTTGTACTCTTATGCGCTATCGTATACGAGTTTGTGTTCACTGGGGAAACAGTTGTTGATTAATAACGTGCAAACTTATTAAATTTTTCATCAATTTATATTTCGACGAATGTCTTTACAGGATTTCGTTGTTCGAATAACATTCAAAAAGGATTTATTTCCTGTATTGCACCAAATTTGTTCTGTTGTACGAATTATCACGTCTATTACAACGCAAAAACTGGGCTTGTAGAAGAAATAATCAAAAGATAAGTCCCTTAACCACACACAAAAAATAAACGATCAAAACAGTTCGGCAATTGTAACAATCCTCATCAGTCAGCAACACGTCCATTCAGGAAAAATACAACAACAACAGCAAAAAACGTGTGTCAACATTACGACAAACACGTAACAACCATTAACGACTGTCATCGCAATAAGTATTTCATCACTCACTGTGCCGAGACGACTGGCAGAAGCGTCACAACACAATGCTTTGCCACGCAGTTATCACAACAAGCAAGATACGAGAATATCAACCTGTTTTCCGATTCATTTGCTTCCACAATGTGGTGGCTCTGGACTAGATGGACTGGATCATAGTTTCCCAAACTGTGGGTCGCGAGCCCCTGGGTCCGGTTGCAAAAAAATACAAAGAACGTTCAAAGTAAATCCTTTTAGTGTGGAATATTTACATAGAATTATAAGCGCATATCGTAAAATATTTAACTTCTGTTTGTATTATAAGAGCATCTGATCAGTAATCTGAAATGTTTTGAAAATACTATCATTAAATGTTTTGAAGTCATAATGCATTTTAATTAAAAATATTGTTAAAAAAAATTGAAATATAATGGCGGAGACGAACCAGCCAACGGCTGAAAGTCTCGATAATAAAGATAATAATATAAAATATAATTTCTTGATTCCAGCATAGAATATTTAATGGTTATTTTAAAAAATAGTTCAAAAAACCGCAATTAACGCCTCAGAACTTCAAATTGGCCGACAAAACTCATCCAAATCATGGGGACTGTCCATAAATGACGTAGCATTTTCTGACTGCTTTCAACACCCTCTCCCCCTCGAAACTTTTTATCCGAATGTTGAAAGTTTTTATTATGTTTGAGTTGAGCTTGCTGCTTTCAAATCTTCAATTTTCATAAAAACTTGACACAGATTTAAATTTTAGGGGACTTACTAAGGAGCCTAGCATAGCCGAGTGGTTAGAGTTCGTGGCTACAAAGCAAAGCCATGCTGAAGGTGCCTGGGTTCGATTCCCGGTCGGTTCAGGATCTTTTCGTAATGGAAATTTCCTTGGCTTCCCTAGGCATAGAGTATAATCGTACCTGCCACACGATATACGATGCGAAAAGGGCAACTTTGGCAAAGAAAGCTCTGAGTTAATAACTGTTTTAGTGCTCATTGAACACTAAGCCGAGAAGCAGGCTTTGTCCCAGTGAGAACGTTAATGCCAAGAAGAAGAAGAAGAAGAAGAAGAAGAAGAAGAAGAGGCTTACTAAGAGCACAAGATTTTTTGGTGGGTCGTAAAAATTACACTTGACGTGTAAGGCCGATGACATAGTAACGCGTATGCGTGCGCGAACGCATTGCGATCAAAGGAAATCTTATTGTTGATATTCTGATTTCGCATACGCGCACGCAACGCATGACGCGTTCACTATGGCAGCGCCCTAAAGGTGTCGAACATCAGAAAAGATTGGGAACCTATGGACTACATGGATGCTAGACTTGACACCGCAATTGCTCGAATGTGGAGGTGTATATCGGAAAGGTGGTCGTCGTGTCCAGCTTACATCATCTTATCGACTCCGATTCCATTCTCACCATTTCAAGCAACTGCATCCCCGCCCTTATCTTATCTTCGCAGACGCGCTTCCTAATCGCATTCGCTTTTGTTCCCCAATTTCAATATGTGTCTCGGTTCGGTATGCGATCGATTGTTGTCGCCTCCGATTCGACGGCGACAAAAGATTTGTCTCAATTCGTGAGTGATTGAACGATTCTTCTGTGCTCGAATGGGCGGCGGTATCATTTAGGTAGGTGTGTGAGAGAGACCACTTAACGCTATCAATATAAACTTAATCACAATTCAATGAATCAGTTGCTGCAACTGCGACGCCAAAGGGACGACAGCTGGGGACGTGTTGGAAATTAATTAGCTGGATTTGGTCAACCGCTGTTCGTCCAAGGTCACTTCCAGTGCTGCCAATCTCCCAGTTTGTTCTAAATTTTCCATATATTTGAAATTCTATTTAAGAAAAGTCTAGAAATTCCAGACATAATTCTTCAAACTTCTAAAATTAACCAGATTTGTAAAAAAATGACCTGACATCCCTGATCAAATCCGAGATATCCCGCATGTTTTTTTTTTGTCGCTTCGCGCCCGATTTGGCTGTGAGAGTAAACTCTCTGCGATTGGCGGTGGCGATTCTGGCTTTGCTTTGGCGTGGACAATAGTGGACAATAAAAGATGACTTTTGGGACGAAGGCGATGAAGAGAGAGCAAGAAACACATTTTTCATAGCTCGTTCAAAAGGTATATGTAGTTGCAAGCTCCAACAGAGGCCAGAGGTTCAGCTATAATGGTAGTCTTGAATGTATGGGAACCACCGGGGATCCATTTATACGCATAATTTGGTACGGCTGGACTGGTGAATGACTTCGTGGAGATGATTTTTTATATTTTTTGGAAACTTATTGAGATGACCGTCTGGAACTGATTCATTTGATGAAATAAGAATTGATTTTGTAATGCCACGTTCACGTTTCACGAGTTTTTGGCTAAGAACCTAAGCAGGAACAAATACAATAATTAGTTATCGTTCAGTAGTTCTGGTATTATACTGTTATTGGAAATTCATATAAAATTATCTGATGTGTCAAATTATCTCGTATGGAATACCTCAGCTTGGTATTCAGCAGCAATACTCCTCGGGAAGAATAGACTTTTTATTTTAGAAAAATAATATATTTGTTTCAATAGAAAAACGTGAGAGATTTCACATGATTATACAGCATTTGTAAAATGGGCACTGCGTCCTATTTCTATCGAATAAGACAGAGAATTGTTAATATAAGCGTTGATAAACTTATACTCAAATCCCAATCTACCGGCAGTTTCATTTCTTACCACAAAAGTATTCAAACAGCGATAACTTTTTTGTTTTTCGATATTTTTGCACCAGTTTTTTACAAGCCTTTAAAAACAGAAGAGTTTTAGAATCTGCATCAATATTGATCACTGGACATATGGTTTTGATTATATTAAGATGTTTCTTGGGGGACCAACATTCCCCATATAAAAATTTTTTGGCCACCATTTTCTTTTTAGCTAGTTTTTCAAAAACTAAAATATGAGCTATACAATGTCAAGTTATAGAAGCTTCTCTGAAAAAATCATATAAACGGTTAAGTTGTCTTCAAGAAATCTTAAAATTATAAAATAATATTTTTTGACCAGGAACCAGGTACCAGGAACAAAAATGTTCATTACTCCAAAACTGTTGCACCAATTTACTTCATTTCTTAACAGCAGACTCTCATTGAAACATTGTTTTGAGCAGGGTTGGGAAAAAATCTGAAATTCACTCTACAGTAGTTAAACAAAGCCAATCACAGTCAGCGAAGCTCATTGAAACATTGTTTTGAGCAGGGTTGGGAAAAAATCTGAAATTCACTCTACAGTAGTTAAACAAAGCCAATCACAGTCAGCGAAGCCAGTGAAACTCACGCCCATCGCTGCTGTAGGCAAAGAGCCTTGAAAATTGCAAAACACCCGTTGCTAAGGGCAACCCAAAATTACTGTATTACTGCATTTCCCGCATTTAGAGCCTTCAATGACACTACTGATTTAGAGAAATTCATGTACCCAATATAGGCTACTTGATGAGATTCACAATTTTAAACTACTGTAGTGAGAGAGCCTAGGTCGAACATGAGAAACATTCTGTAGCCTGAGATGTCTAAGTGGGTTATAGAAAAACGCCGGAACCAGATGACCAATGACCAATATCAACACAGATTCTTAAAATAGTAGAGTTTTTTTAGGGCTTGTGAAAAAATGGTGCAAAAACATCGAAAAACAAAAAAGTTATCGCTGTTTGACTATTTTTTTTTTTGTGGTATAAAAGTGAAGCTGACGGTTGAGGGGTTAAGCTCTCACGCGGGAGTAAAATCACTTCACTCACTTGAGTTCATGCCATCAAAATTAATCATAAATCAATCGAAAAATCGCCAAACTCTTCAAAATTTCGTCCATAGAGGAATTAGGATTTCCCCAAAAAAAAAAAAATGTTCCGGATCTCTGTAAAATTTCAATGAGAAACTTTTTCTAAGGATAACTTCTGGAATTATTCCAGAGATTGCTCTAGCCCTAGAGCCAAGGATAACTCCTGTTAAAATATCTAGACGCATTTTTTAAGAAATTCTAATATAATCTCAGATTGAACTTCTTGAAATATATAATTAACTCGTGTAGGAGAAAAATCCTGCTAGGCTCTCAGAATCAACTAACAGTCGGGTCTCCTATTAGACGCTGCCACTCAATTTACGCCCACCGAAATTTCTCAGCTGTTGTCCAATTGATACCAATTGAATTTAATATCTAATAAGTTCATATTATGCCTCAGTCACAAAAGAAAAATCTGTTTCATCCGATTGAAAACAGCTGAGAAATTGTGGTGGGAGAAAAGCGGGTAGCAGCGTCATAAAGGAGACCTTACTGTATAAACCCTTGAAAAAGCCTTCACAGATAAAAATATTTAGTTCTCAATGTAGCGTAAACATAAGAGTAAAGCAAAAGTATATTAAATTCGTCTATTGTAAATTTAAGGTGCATTCGATTAAAAATTCAGTTTATTTTGCTGTTCCAATTATGTGCATGAATATTAACTGAAACTTACAACATATTTTTAGCTGTGTTGGTTGATACTATAAATATATAAAATATTACATAATATCAAAAAATACTGGAATATCAAACGTTTGGTTGACGAAACGTCGTAAAATGTAGAAGGTGCAAAACGTCGAAAGGAGCAAATTGGAAGGGAACAAAAATTTCTTGTAAGAATGATCATCTTCCGAACGAATAAATAGTTCAACGTTTTGTCCTTTCGACGTTTTGTCTTCCGACATTTCGTCCTTAACCTTCCAGTCGTCGCGTGGTTGACCACCGTCAAAACCACCACGCTGCTGTTGTGAACAAAGAGCGAGGTTTTTTCACCACTGTTGTACAAAGTACAACAGCGCGACGACTGAAGTGTTAAACCATATTAATCAATGATGGAAAACGTGAAATAACATTTCAAAGAACTTTCGTTTGAATTGTTGTTCACTAAATGAAATTCTGGGGAAACCCTGCAGCAAACTGTTAATAAATTCCTGAAGGAGCTCTATGAGCACACATTATAGAGAAATCCTGAAGAATCACTCCTGGGAAAATGCCACGGAATTCAATCGGACTGTAAATTTGGTAGATGTTTTTTTTTATGGCTTATGTTGACTTCCAACCCAGTGATCTTGCTTAGGAATAGATTGAATACTGGTAGAGAGAAAAAGACGATGAATTTCTTGCAGAAGCTTCCAAGTTAGTCGAAAACAACTAAAAAACGATGTAATTTATCTTTCTACATGAATACACGTGTTTCCTTTGATTTGATGTACTTAGGTAGCCATGACTTTTGTGAGTTGAACATGTATGAATATTCAATAAATAAATATATATATATATATATATATATATATATATATATATATATATATATATATATATATATATATATATATATATATATATATATATATATATATATATATATATATATATATATATATATATATATATATATATATATATATATATATATATATATATATATATATATATATATATATATATATATATATATATATATATATATATATATATATATATATATATATATATATATATATATATATATATATATATATATATATATATATATATATATATATATATATATATATATATATATATATATATATATATATATATATATATATATATATATATATATATATATATATATATATATATATATATATATATATATATATATATATATATATATATATATATATATATATATATATATATATATATATATATATATATATATATATATATATATATATATATATATATATATATATATATATCGTCTATTAGTAAAATCGGTTTTAAACTAGATAGAAAAATATCATCTTCTCCATACAAAATAGCTAATTTTAAGATGAAAAACTCAAATAACATGAAAACCATGAGAAATACACCTTTGGTATGTTCAGCAAAGTTGTAGCAAATGATAAGTATGAAAACTTTGTAAAACATAGTAGGCCAATAAAACTAAAAAATAAAACAATTAAGAGCAAAAAACGATTTTTTATTAAAAATACTTAATTAAGGGGGCAGGATCCGTCATTGATTTTGGAATTTTCAAAAGCAGTTTTTTCGTTCAAAATCAAGAAAATTTACGGGAAAATGTGTTCACTGTATTCTTTTCTCCAAACAAAACACAGTGAACACATTTTCATCGAATAATTTTTAATTTTGAACAGAAAAACTGCTTTTGAAGTTTAGATGATGACGATGATTACGATGACGGAGAGTTGATCGTTAACTCGGCTCTTAAGCAAAACCGAGAAAGAGTTTGTTCGCAAAGTTGTTCCTATGATTATTTGCTACAACTTTGCTGAACATACAAACTTACGATTCGTTAAAATAAAAAAGTTGGCCTATACGTCACTCTTACGATTCTTGATCCGTACATTTTGTAGTACTGAAAATTCTGAATATATATTCTCAGAAGAAACTATGACTCGAAAATCAATAAATCTTGACGAAAACCTCATGTCCGCCTAAATTAGCTTCCTGGACCAGTGTGCACTGGCCGCGCTGAAAGCGTTCATGTCGAATCAGAAGGTAAAATCTCCCGAGGAAATGTCATAGATCATGGGATCCCTGACAGACAAACGTCATTGCAGTGAAGATTAGAGGAGACATTGTTAATCCTTCGGATTGTAATATTTCATTTCGAATAGCTTAAATTCTACCCCTAACTTTGAGCACAAGTGTATTATCTACTTCACTAGCTTAACCTGAAAGGTTCTGATAGAATTGTTAACCCTTATACTACCAGCGGTAAAGAGAATAGTTGAGCATACCAAACCTTATTGCTCTGAAGCGCCGCGTAAAATAAGATTTGTTGGGAGAGATTGAAACTTGAAACACCAGATTGTAAGTAGTATGAGCGTTAAGCATAAAAACAATCTAATAATAAACTCTTCTCTCAGTTTTAAGAATTCGGTACACTAAATCTACCCAACAACTTCCATAGGTCTACTTGAGAAATAACTCGAGACATTTTTTGAACAGTCTGCTCTAGTAGTCCACTGAATGAAATTCTGGTGAAACCACAGAGAAATCTGTGTAGAAATTCCTGGAGGAGCATCATGAGCAAACACTGGACAAATTCATAGAGAAATCATGACGATATTTCAGAAGAAATACTTGAAATAACTTTGAGGAAACTCTTGAGCAACTACCCAAGAATTCGGAAACATTCTGGAGGTTTTCCAACATAATGTAGAATAGAATTTCTTAATCAATTTTAAAGAAAATCCGTAGGGAAATTATCTGAATATTAGTGCAAAAACGGCCAAGTAAATGCTGGAGAAATTGTTGAAGGATTCCTGAAAGAAAAATTATGAATTTCTCCAAATTTTATAGCAAACATTTTTATGTTTTTACGCTATAATTTCTTCTGAAATATTTAAAAGATCTCCTGGCAATCTTCAAAATAACTACGTAAAAATCTGAGGACAAAACCTTGATATCCGTGAGAATGTTTTCAGAGCAGTTTTCGTGGAAATTATTGGATGTATGAGCGGTATTCTGAAGGAAATTCCGTAGGAAGGCGCTGAAGATTTTCGAAACAAAACCCTGGAAGAACTGTTGGAGGAATTAATGGAAGAATTCCTGGTGCTTCCGTTTATATTTCTGATAGAATGTTTGGTGGAATGAATAAAACATTCGTCTATGAAATATATTCAAAAATCCATCTTGATTATTATTGGAAGTTTCCAGGAAGGTTCATAGTATGTTTTTTAATTATCCATTTCACGCGGCTCTTTTGCTCGTAATATGACATAATGCTTGAACATAATTCGCCTAGAATGATTTGGCGGAATCGTTGTAGTTAAAGATAGAACTATAGGAAAACTTCTGTTCAACTAATTCATGCTGTGACAGATCTTTGGTGTTAATACATAAGGATTACCCGATAGCAAATTTTGAGATTTTTTAAAATGGAACAATAAATGAAAGTCATTTTGGGCGAATTACTAGTTGTTCCTACATAATTGCTGTTTAAATTAATATAATTTGTGTTTAGAAAGTGTTACACTACATATTTTTAAAGGGTTTCTAAAAGAAGTTTTTGATGCAATCAGTTTGACCAATTATGTCGGAATTTTCAAAGAACTTTGCAAACTTTTGGTAAGCAGTGTTGGAAAATTACAAAAAAGTCATGAAATAAAATTGATATTCTCATTTAATAATAGACGTTTTTATTCTAGAAAGCAATGCCAACTACAATAATGGAGCAATGACAATGACAATGATGCCAAGATCACGCGCAGCGATTATACTTATGTCACAAGAGACAATGATATTCACTGAAACTTTAAAGCTGTGGCGGTAGATTATAGTTGTTTTTGACGGTATTATCGATGAAATGTTTTTCAAGCATTTTTAGGTAGTGGCGCAGTTTCTGAAGTAACAATGAGAGAAAAAATACTTAGTATTAGCAATTATTGTAGTATATTCTAGGGTAACTGTTTGATATACTATTGATTCAAGATCCTAAAAAAATCATTTTCAAAATCAGGTGGTCGAAATTTAGAAGTTAACGAATTTTTTATTCCTAAACTTATTTTGGTGATCCATTTCGCCCCCTTTTTTATATTCAAGATAGTTTTATGATATATTTAATGAAATTTCATAAAAAAAAATCAATAACGTACACTGGTAGAGATCAACGAAGTACTGATATTGTCGAAATTAAGTAGACAATATCTCAAATCCTAAGGATAATATAACAAAAAGTATCAATTTGCTTGATCAATTTGCCCCGAATTATGGTACTTATTTCTCACAAGTGGAAATTAAATTAACAATTATCAAAACTCGTTTAAAACTTTTACGCTCTGGTGGTCGGTTATAGTTGTTTTTGAAAAAAATATTCTTGTTGTGTTTCGCAAGATTTTTTCTTAGGGTTTTTTTAAGTGATTCATGACTAAACTCCTGGCAAAGTTTCTTAACTAATAATGAGAATACTTGCGCAATAACTGATATATTATTGATTGAAGATCCTAATATCATGATACTAAAAGAAAAACCGTATATGAAAAGATAGATCATATCATAGTTAAAATCATTACTATTCAAACATGAAACGTTACCATCCAAGCGGAAGCACCCATTAGAGGAAGTAATGTGTAGGTACTCCTGTGCATAGTCACGCATAACCTTGCAGCCATAATCTGATGATAGGCAGTGTTGCTGTGGCCCATCCCTAGAACATAGAGCACCAGCTCATTCCGATAACATCATCGTGTTCCGTTTTACTTTGTGCTTTCCACAGTGCTCCAAAGACCTGGACCCAACCCAAGCCCGGAAAGTGACGCAATAAATCAATAATCAAACACTATTAGGTACGGGATACCGTTGTGATATCGCTCCTAGCAAGACTCGAGCTACACATATCGGGTGTTATGAGGTCCTTCTTCGATTCTTACCTGTATCAAAGAGTAGAGCAGGGCAAAAATTCGACATTAGTAGAAAATATTATATAATATTGGCCCCAAAATGCTGCCTTGAAGAATACCAGCTCTTACAAGAAGTCTTTCAAATTTGGAGTTCTGGTAATTAGCTTGAAGTGTACGATCTGACAGATAGTTCTGGATTATTCTAACAATGCACAGTGGTCCAGATAGCAAGTTTAGGCGGACATGAACTTTTAGACGTCATTTTGTGGTTTTAGAGTATAGGTTACTTCCCAGAAGTGTCTCAAAATTAGTTGTACTACAATTCGTACGAAAGGGATTTCTTTTCTGCACTAATCGCAATAGTGTCCTATACGCCAACTTTTTTATGTTCATAGATAGCAAGTTGGTATATTGAGCAAAGTTGTAGCATATTTTAATACAAAAAACTTTGTAGAACAAACTTTTTCTCTATCTCTTATACTTTCTGAGATAATTGACTTTTTATATGAAAAAAATGAAGAAAATCATTTTTTCACTCATAAGTTAATTATTTACAAATTTTAGCAGCCTACTATGTTCTACAAAGTTTTTGGTAATATTATATTCTACAACTTTGGTTACTATACCACAGTTGTATTTCTTTTGGTTTTCTTATTGTGGGAGATATTAATTTAAAATCATGCCGTATTACAGGCCAAATAACTCGCAAAGATGCACTTGAAAATGAACCTACCTATCACACCGTGGCTCTACACCCCTTAAAGAGTATTAGAGTGAAATTTGGTGAATATATTGTGTTTATATATATTTTTAAGACTATTTTCAATGACGGGTGATTTGCAATTAAAACACATTAATTGTCATCTTTTCTATTCTTCTTCTTTCCTCTGGTCGAAGCTATCATCTGACAGCTTCTGTTTGTGGCCCGGTGACTTCGACCATATGGCCACATCTTTTCTATAAAATACACAAAAGTCATGGCCGCCGCGATTCAGCATGAAATAATCAACACCTGTTTAGATTTTGTAGAGTTTACTAAATTTGTTAAAAAGCATAATTTTCAAAAAAAAATCAATAATTCTTGCGCTTCTTCTTGCAATTCCGAATAATTCTGTGCGATTCGACGATTTGTCATTGAGATCACTGGATCTGATGTGAGTAGCAATCGCTAGAACACGTCATTCAAGTTCACTAGTCGACTGAACTTGCGGGAATGGTGCTCCCTGAATTTCCTTATGCACTTGTTGCGTGTCTCCTGGGCTTCCTCACTCAACATTCCGAGGGGTAATGCAGCGTGTTTAATAATATCGCTGCCGTGTAGCAGCAGTTTATGTACTGTAGGAGACAGCATATACCAGCCGTACACCTTGCAGTACATTCGATGCGTCTCGGCAGCATAATTCTCGAAACTTACTTCGTCGATCTCCTTGTTACAGTTGACTATAAAAAGCAGTGTTGCGAATCGGGATAGGAGGTTTCGGTTGAGTCCGGTGATTGAAGCGACCGTCTCGACCTCCCGGAAAAATCACCGTGCTGTGTTCCCGTCGTTAGAGTTGCCTCCACCTGGAAGCGGTTCATTGCAAATCCCAGCTTCTCTTTCAATGCTTGTCGGATGGAAACCTGGCGGTCCTTAACAATTGAATTGTCTTTGCTTACGCGCCAAGACGATTTTGGTAACGTAAGCCGATAACTTACATTCAGTAACAACTCCATGGTTCTAATTTGGGCGTGAAGTGGAGAGAACACACACTTCACACTAGGGAAACGGGGCAGACGGGTCAAATGTACGGCTCGGAACGCACCAACAGGGTAGCTCACCGGGACAGACGTACCAGATATGCAGATGGCAGGTTCGGGATCGCACAGACAGGGTCACTCACTCACGGTCACACACGGAAACGGAACAGACGGGTCAAATTTACGGCTCGGGATTGCACCAACCTTCTGCGCGTCAACGCCTACTGATCTTTAACAATTGTAGTTTTTTGACATGGTAATTATGACTGATTTCAATAAACTTTAACTTCTGTTATAATTACTGCTATACATAAATCAAAGACTCAAGATAAATAAATTGAATGCCTCTCAACTCTTGCAACATACCCAAGTAATCAAATAGCACTTTAATTCACTCTGCGTGCTAGTATACTGCTATTATACAGCTGACAAGCCCTATATTAGCCGTACAATAGCCCTTTAATGCCAAAGAGGCGAATTAGCGGGCTAGTGGTTACTTGGGTATTACCATAAATGACTTTTAATACGGCATGATTTTAAATTAAAATCTTCTTTGGGACGTTACGCCAGGAAGAAAAAGAAGAAGACAATAAGAAAACGAGAAGAAATACAACTGTGGTATATCCACCAAAGTTGTAGAATATAATAGTAACAAAATCATTGTAGAACATAGTAGGCTGCTAAAATTTGTGAGTAAATGACTTATGAGTGAAAAAATGATTTTCTTCATTTTTTTCATATAAAAAGTCAATGATCTCAGAAAGTATCAGAGATAGAGAAAAAAATTGTTCTACAAAGTTTTTTGTATTAAAATATGCTACAACTTTGCTGAATATACCAACTTGCTATCTATTAACATAAAAAAGTTGGCGTATAGGACACTATTGCGATTAGTGCAGAAAAGAAATCCCTTTCGTACGAATTGTAGTACAACTAATTTCGAGACACTTCTGGGAAGCAACCTATACTCTAAAACCTCAAAATGACGTCGAAAAGTTCATGTCCGCCTAAACTTGCTATCTGGACCATTGTGCAATGCATGTTTGGCAATTTTTTTTTTATTTTACAATGAATCCTTCATGCCAAACACTTTCCAATGTTTTTTTTATATTTCTAAAATAGCAAAATCAAAAGAATAGCCTTCAGATTTGTTGAAACGAATCAAAGTTGATCCAATCAATATTTTTGTCCGGTTTTGAAATTGGAACAACCTTGGCATTTTTTAATTTATCAGGAAAATATGCTAACTGAAAACATTTGTAAACTTTATCAACCAAGAATGATACTCTATTCTCTGGAAGTTTCTTGATGAGTATGTAGAAAATTCCATCATCACCAGAGGCTTTCATATTTATGATTTTTTTAAAATAGTTCTCACTTCTTTCAAATTAGTCTCCCAAGAATTTTCAAAAACGTTCTCTTGATTGAGAATGCTTTCTTAACTTGATTTTCAATTTGACTAGTGAGTCCTAAATTGAAATCCTTCGTGTTTTCAAACTGCATAGCAAGATTTTGAGTTTTGATTTTTGAGACATTTGTAACATTCGTTTTCAATTGGTCTAGAAATCTCAAAGAGGAACCTTTGCCCCACTTTACTCTAATATCCATCCAACAAAACGCCTCGGATGTGGGAGGAGGAGGGTATAGTTCGATCTGATTTACTACCAACCAGGACTGCTACGGATTTGCTTCTATTGTTTCCAACAAGATTATCGTCCGACAATAACCAACAACGAAGCCCCGGCGACGGCTCCGAATGATTGAGTTCTGTGCCTATGGCGGCAATGAGAAGTAGAACGGAATTTGTGCTCCATAAATATCGACCCGTTCGAGCATTCCGACGAAGGGGATGAAGGGGACGGACCTTGACTGGGCAGTTATGAGAACTGTGGCCCTGGGGATTCGATCTCGGTTGAATCGTAGAGGTTTGATTTGGGTTAGATATGCATATGATGTTGAAAAGTTTCCAATCGAATAGGATGGAATATTGCAATTTGAATATCATCATCATCATTATCATCTATATTGCACAGACAATCAGGCGTAACACTAACGAAATTTGCATCGACCACCCTTTAAACGATCATCTCAGAGTGTGCGACGCTTTTAGAAGGAAATTTTTCTAAGTGTTACGTCAGTTTGTATCTGTATATAGGATTAAGGCAAGTAGCTCACCGCCAACCGATAGCATGCAGTAATGAAAGCGAAACTTCACAGCCAAGGTTCGGGCAAGTAGTAAACATGTGCCTATCTATGGGATGCTAATATTATAATCATAGAGTCAATTGAGCGCGAAATCAATTATCATTATTATTACTCGCTGGGTGATTGTGCGGATCATACACAGTGTTACGTGTGCTGCAAAGTTGCGTACCGGAAGATTATGGCTAAGAGCGGTCGCACCTTGTACTGACTACTGAGTACATAGCTCAGTGAAAAACCACGATTATTGTGCACAGCTCGAGCGTAGCTCGTTACAACTGATGAAACGTTAAGAAAATTACTAATTTTGTTGAAACAAAAAGAAGTTTCTTAACTTTGTGGGCTTCGTGGTCGTGCGGTTAGTGTTACCAAGCATTTAGCCGCATCGAGTCAAAGAGTGTGGGTTCGATCTAGTCTGGAAAACTTTTTGTCAGGAATGTATTTCGACTGTGCCACTGGGCGTTGCATGCCAGTCCGTTGTCTAGTGTGGTGCTTCCTTCCACTGGAAGCATTAACGCACTGGAAGCAAAACTTTGTTATATGTAAATTCTTCTTCTTTCTGGCTTTGTAACATAATTTAGGGTTAAGTTTGCTTCTCAGGCACGAGCACTTCCGCAGTTATCAACTGAGAGTTTTCTTTACAAATAGACATTTTTTGTATTTTTTCTAGGCCAAAAAAATCCATTACCGACAATATTTGAACCCACCAGCTCAGCTGATTACTGCTAAAGCTATTTTGCCTTTATAGTTTAGGTAATCTACATAACTTCAGAGCAAGGATTGGAAAACTCACTTGATTTGAAACACATTCAAAATCTTTTTAGTAATTCAATAACACATAACGTTTTTTATAAGACTATTGTATTTTGGATTGATCTGTATGAATGTATGTTGTATAATTCATGAATGGGTATTGTATGATACATGTTGGTAATCCAAATGATTTAAATCATATCTATTATAGTAGATACCGTTCTGATTCAATTTCTAGACACTCTACTTTGTATGCGAAACATTTGCCGGTCAAAAATTACATCTTTTGAGGCTCATTTTAAGAATCATTTCCCAAATATACATACGAAATTCTCAACATTCTTAGACGACTTTCTAACAGCTGGGTGAGTTCAATTAATAATTGACATTTCTAATCATGATTTTCATGACCTGTCAATAATTCGAATTAAAGTGTACGGAATATGATGCAAAAGTGAAGAAGTGTCCGAAATAATTATCTTGAAAAGACCACGCAGTTCTATTTATTTAAATTATTTCTAGTAAAGGAAGCGTAATCTTCACTTTCCATTCAAATGCTAAAGGTTTCCCAAGCTTGATAACGATGATGATTTTTTTTGTATGCTCTATTTTGAGCTACACTCCACTGTAGTGTAAAGTGTCGGTAAAATTAATCAAAACAGTAAAATTTTATATATATTTTTTAATTTTATATTTTATATGTTTTCGATTGATCCAAATTCTTAGAAAGTTATGGAATAACTCAAAAGAAAAATATTACAAAATAAGAAGAGATTTTTTTTATTCTCAACGCAATTTGGAAAGCATTTGTTATTGAGTTGGATAGAATTCTAACTTCCTTGGTATAGTTTTTTACAGAATTTCTGATAAAAATCTTGACTCCCTGCAGAAAATTATGAAAGAATGTCAGCAGAAGATTTTTGTTCAAGCATATTATTTTAGAAATACTTCTAAGAACTTCACGACTCGAATGACCAGATAAAAAGGTCGTAAATAAATCAAACAACAACAAAATTCTAAGAACTGAAGAAGTGTGACCATATTTTCAAGTCTTTAAAAAATGATATCAATTCGTTGAATTATTTTTTTCTTAAATATGATTTACTAAATTAGTAACTTGAATCATAAAACCCAAACTACATGTTTAATTTTCCTCTATGAACAGGGCTGGTAGCAAGAAGTGGTACTAAAAAAAGTTGTTTTTGTGACCATATTCTAGAGACTAAGAAGTGACTTTTGATTCTCGAAAAAGTGACTTGAAAATCAAACTGTAACCAGTTTTACTTCAATTATATTATTCTGTTTTAGGATCAATATCCAATATGATAGGGAGAATTCAATATGATCTACTGCAGGTAGTAGGTCTAGTTGAGTACAATAGTTGGATTTTTTTATTGTACTTCCAAAATTTTAAGATATTGCCTACAATTGTTTCAAACTGAAAAATTAACATTTACGTAAACAATCCTTTTTAAGCAAATTTTTAATCTTTTCAGAATTTTGGGTCTTTTATAACACCCAAGTATTGTGTTTTATCATTTCACATTTCCATCCAAACTCCCACATAAATAGCATCTGAAAAACCACTAGAATTGAATTCATTGTAAACTGTGGAGATCCCTAATTTAAAAATTATAAGCATATAGATGAATTTACGACATATGTAATATTCACAGAAGACAATTTTCTATTAAGCGTTATTAGATTGTACTTTAACGCTTCTAATAAGGCCAATATTTTGTGTAACTAGATCAAGATTACGGAAAAGGTAATACTTGGGCATTAATCAATTTTTTTTATTAAAATAATGATAGAAGATTGAATATGATTGAAATACCGATTAAGAGATAACAAATGGTTGACATAAGCCTGAGTGACATTAGAATTTTCCATCAGTAAGGTAAATAGGAGGTATTTTATGTGTAGAAACAATTGGTAAAATAGATTCCTTAATAGATGCTTAAATACATGCATAATAAAAAAAGAAGTCCTAAAAGGAATTTTTGTACGCGGTGCCGCATAAAAAAAACACGTTATTTAAAAAAAACGGTTTATAGATTTGGTTTGTAAATAGTCTTTCTAAGAAGTATTATAAAAGAAGATTCAAATATGACGCACATCGTTTTTCAGGATTTCTTGACCCCCCCCCCCCTTCCCACTCTGTGACGCTTTTTCCAGTACATAACACATGTACTGTCACACTTTAGTAGATACCACCCCCTCCCCCAAATGATGGACGTCATTTTAGGATGACCCTCAAGTTTTTACTTTCAAATAGAATAAAATATAATTAGAATCATTTTTTTGTTTTGCATTTTAGTGTTAAATACCTATATTAGAAATTTTGTAAAAATTTAATAGCTAGTATGCTTTATACCAGGATGGTTTGGTTAAAAAACGAATTTCGAAGACAAAGAGAATAATTAAGAAATCTATTGAAGATTTTTTTTAATCCATATTTTGATACTGGCATGAAGTTGTTCTGGAGAAAACCTAACTTAAAATGTACCCTTAATTAAAAAAAGTCGATTCATAATATTTTCCCGAAATTATAGCTAAAATAAGTTGAAAAAAGTGACTTTTTGACAGAAAAAGTGACTTTAGTTGAAATAACTTCAAAAAAGAGGCTTTAAAGTGACTGGCTTAAAATAAGTGACCAAGTCACTAAAAGGTGACTCGCTTCCAGCCTTGTCTATGAAAAGCATACCTACAAAAAGTCACAACATTATAAATACAATACACTAAAACCTCGATTTACGAATTTTTTTTTCTATCTTTATTAACGAGATTTTTAGCCCTGGGCTAGTTCATCTCGGGACCAACAACTTTACTTCCCTTCCGAAGGAAGTCGTCACTGAAATTTTTAGTGACTATCTCGGGGATGGGATTCGATCCCAGGTCCTCAGCGTGAGAGGCGTGTGTTCTAACCACTACACCAGGTCCGTCCCCTAAGCCTTTTTACGTAAATTCAATTTACGTTACTTTTTTACGATATTCGTAATTTGAGTTAAAAAATTAGTATGATATGTTTCGCGAAAATAATGTGATGTATTTTCAACTTCTTGTTTATAGTTCAGTTCAAACGTGTTTATTTAAAGACACCATAATACAAATTTTCGGCCATACCTTACTTAAAGTCCGGAATACTCTGGAATATGATTTCCAAATCTACAAGCGTGATCTTTGAACTTTTGAAAATCTTTGCAAATGCAATGAAGTTCAGAGCAATATGTTGGTTTGGTTTTATTGTTGAATTATATTAAAGAAATGTTTTGAGTCATCTAAGAGCTTCCTGTATTGTAGGCTTTAAGATTCTCAACCGTGATAAGAAACTAGAAGGACGATTACACTGCGGAACACGTTTTTGTCTCAAGCATCAAAATACCGCTATTAACTAATTAAGAGTTGCTGAATCCATTGCCGTTTGCAAAAATATCATAGCACGTCTAGTTTTGGAGATATTGGCTATACATACAACTTTGGCGACGTATAGTTAAAAATTGTGACGTGCAGGGACATTTCTGAGAACGGGATTAGATTCTACAAATCTACTAGAAACACATAATTTAATCTTTGAGACACGCAAAAATGTAATTTATGCTACACTTTGTTATTGATGTAGTACATGTTTTTAGTTATTCAACGAAGTGAGTTTCATAAAATCTAAATCTGAATAGAAGAAAAATGGATAAATAAATTTTGTAATATCTGGGTCATCCAAGAACTTTCTGATATCTCGCGTAACAATTCTAAAGAGCCAATAATCAAATTGTAAACAAATCAGGGTTTGATACCATTCGATAGCATCTCCCAACACCTACAAACTATGCAAACATTGTCAACATAATCATAAAACTTACCGTTATAAAATCGATTTTCAAAACGACCAATAACCGCTTTTTTTCAAATAATACATTGGCTCCTTTCTCGAAACAGCCAATGATCGCTTCTCTTTCTATCAAGTGGGCCTACAATCGGAAAATTTCGCAAACTGTTATTGGCCTTAGCGTGGTGAGAGGCCAATGACTCTCTCTTGCTCACTTATTGAAAACCACTCATCGAGCAAGAAATCATACTGAGAAATATGAATTGAAAATGTGGTGAACAATATTCACATTTCTCAGAATCAACGATCTATGGATTGGCCCTTTTGAATTGTTACGCGAGATATGTAGGTCTTGAAATCCACGAGCGTGATTTGTTACATATCGAAGGGTTTGAAATTTAATCTGTATGAATTTATGAGTTCAACGAGTGCTATTTCCGACCAGTGAATGAAGTCTCGTTTTACGTAAATTGCCTTTACGCACCTTTTTTTATTACCAAGTTCGTAGATTGAATTAAGACGATTCTATGGAAAACTTTTTAATGGAATGATAATTTTAGCTTTGTCGTTTAGTTCACACATGTTCAGCCTATAAATTAAATTAATGATACATATTCTCGGTTATACTAAATATTGTCTTCATATGTACAAACGTGATCTGTGGAACATTGAAAATCTTAACAAACGCAAAGAAGTTCAAGGCAACATGTTGCTTTGATTTTGTTGTTGTATGTCGAATTCAAAAGATGTGCTGAACCATCCAAGTACTTCTTGGAATGCAGGTCTTTTGGTCTACATACATAACAAGTGACATTTTAGTGAATTATTACAACAGTACATGCTCAGCTCGTAGTCAGTCAGTGAAGTAAAATTTCGAATTCGATACATGCTCAGCAAATATTGAAGAATAGTATTGCGTATTTCAATGAATAGTACACAAATTCAAAGCCATCCTGAAACTTCTCGAAAACATAGGTGCCAGGATCTACTAGCTAAGTAGAAGCTAAGGCCTGTAATATATGGAGTCCTTGGAGTACTTAGCACATCAGTATGAATCAATATATTACTCCATTTACTTATAGGAAGAGTTGAAATTCCATGCCATAATAAAATACCACCAATACCGTTTTGATTCAAATTCCGGACAGCTTCTAATTCCGGACACTCTACTTTGTATGGGAAAGGTTTCAATTGAAATGTTTCAAAATTTCCTGTTTGCAAGTTCCCAACTTTCAGGCGCGTTTTAATATGAATTTCAAATAGCAATCCATGAAAATTTATAATGCGCAACTTGTTTTGACGTTGCTTTTACGAATGCGAGAGTTTATTTATAATTTAACTATTAAAGTTCTTCTCTTCGTGAGTTGTCCGGAATTTGAAACAAGGTGTCCGTAAAATGAAGCAAAAGTGAGGTTGTGTCCGGAATAAGAATCATGGAAAGATCATTAATTTCTATTTATTTTAGGTAATTCAAGCTTTGGAATCCGAATCTTCGCCCACCGTTCGGAAGTTGAGTGTTTCAAAACTCTGATAACGCACAGGTATCATACAAAATGTTTCAATTTATATGCTTTTCAATCGATTATACTTCACAGAGGCCTTAAGCGTCCGTAATATGAATCAAAACGGTATATAACTGCTTACGTTTGAAGATCCTAAAGCTCATATTTCATGAAACCTTGGAAGAACCAAGATCATAAATATAAATCAGTACAACACTCTGTTTACTGATATGAAAGGATAAGATTATCAGCCATAACTAAAAACTATAAGTAGAGCAGTGATTACGCTTGTATGTGCTAAGGCTTGTATTACATGAAGTCCTCCGAGAACCAAGAATGCTCGTACAAATTAAAACAATAACCTGTTTATTTATATGAAGAGTTATGGTTTTAGGCTATAGCCAAATACCATCAATATACAACTCCTTACGCTCGTAGATCTTTAAGGCCTTCATTCCGTGGAGTCCTTGGAGGTCCAAGAACATCGAAACATATCAATATAATCGTTAGGACCAAAAACGTCCGTATAATCATTCCGATAGCTCAAATGAATGGTTGTGAGACTGTACCATGTTTAAAACTATCAATAAATCAATGCTCACACTTGAAGATACGAAAGCTTATATTCCACGGAGTCTTTGGAAGACCAAGAACGTCGATACAAATTATAACAATACTCACAATCAGTTTACTGAAACGAATAGATAAGGACCTGTGGCATATCAAAAGAATATCAACGAATAGCGAAATACGCCATTTAATTACAGGTATACATTCCAGGATTTTTTTGTATAATCTAGAACACCTATTGTTCTTATCAAGTTATCCAAACGGGGACCTTGATGAAACAATTGATTGTACAGAAAAAAAACAACTATCTAAGAGACCAGGGTTCAGAGATGTTCTAATGCTTGGAAATATTGAGTAGATCTCCTTTTACTCAAATAGAGTCCCAAATCCCAAGGAAATATTGAAAGAATCGCAGATATTGTGGCTAGCTAAGATTCATAAAAATCAATTTAATATGATTTGTTCCTGGAAAGCAAAATTTCTTGAGACGATGAATTTCTTACGAACAGACTTCAAAAGGCAAAACCTCGGTTTACGAACTAAACTCCCTCGTTTAACGAATTGATTCAATTTACGAACCCCCGATCTAGTTCGTTAATTGAGGATCCAGTGTTTATTAGTATTCAATGTAAAAGCTGGAATATATTAAATATAAAAAAATATTAATGAATGTATCGCGGTAATTTATATACAGATTCGGTAAGAAGTTCAATTTTTCCTCTTGAGTTTATGTGATGTGGTATAAATAGCACCAAACATGGGTTTCGTGAGAAATGATAAAGCAGAATCCACAGAAAAAGAAGAAGAATTCCTCCATCAAATTTGTGAATCAATTTTGCCGCAATTCCTAACAACAAATTTCGACAGTAATTCTCCTAAAATTTTCTAAAAAAAAACTTCTCTAGAAGTTCCGTAACAAATGTCTGCGATCCGCTGATTTTTTTTTTTTTTTTCATAAATCCAATTAGTATTTCTCCCACAAGCCTCTTGAGAATATTCGTAAGAATACATCCAACAATACATTGTTAGGATTTTTTAGGAGCTCTGTCAGAAAATGCAAAAAAAGTACCTCCAGAGAATAATAAAAAATGCTCTCAGAAAAACCATCATATACCTACGAATGATTTGGAGTGAACTTTTTACGAAGAATAATGGTAAAACATCCAACAATTGATTCTAAAATCTGAATTCTTTAGTACAGTGGGGCTACCGTTACTTATGTTCTAGAGAGTCTGTAGCGCGTACTTTTTCCAGAAAAAAGTTCATTTCAATAGTTAACAGTACAAGGTTTCGAATACTTGCCTGGAATTTGATGGCAATCTATTCATTTGTTTGGACTGCTCAATGGACATGGCTTCAGCTTGTATGACAAACCGATAGTTAAAATTGGTCTCGTAGATATTTTCATTATCATTTTCTACCGGGTAGGAAGATATTAATGATATTCAATTGAACGATATTCAAAACTGAAAAGGCGAAATGATGCAATAAAGGAAGCACCATGGAACATGAAGTAAACGCAAAAAGTTATTTATTCACATTACGCATGATTTATAATCACTACTTTTTCTATCCATTTTCCAAATTATAAGTAATTTACGTTTTTAATTATTTTCCATACATTTTGACTGCTCTCGACTACCATTCTTTCATGCTTGTGTTGGAAGTTTAAGAAATTTGAGAACCGAGCGTAGAACGATCAGTGAATGGAGTACTAGTATCAGTGTCGCCGCTCGACGGCCAGTGAGATAAACTAAATGTTCGAAAGATTATTGTCTCTACTTTTTGTCGCTGGTGCCGACTGTTAGCATTTAAGAAACGATGTAAATAGTCAATAATCCTATTGACCCATACAATAACTAGTTACTTATTAGAGAAACGCGATCTAAAATTTGAATATCAGTTCGAGAAATTAGAAGCCCACATATATTTTTTGATGATCACAAGCTTCTTTTTTCTAGACAAACCTTCGTAATCACACAATTTCCAATTCGTGAATTCTGTTGAAAACGTCTTAACCAACATTTGAGGCTAACATAACTACACTGTTCCGGCATTGCTACCGCTCTATTTTCTCCTGCAAATAAGAATGATTCTCGGACCATTAACCGCGCAGCAGTCATCTGAATCAATATTCAATCAGCACCATCGCCATCAAGCCATTTACCGAAATAATGCGAGCAACGAACCCCAGGCGAAAGCAAATACCATCCAACATACTAGCCTAGGTCTCGGATGCCAAACTGAAACGAGACTAC
Organism: Aedes aegypti; assembly: GCF_002204515.2. Classification (NCBI taxonomy): domain Eukaryota; kingdom Metazoa; phylum Arthropoda; class Insecta; order Diptera; family Culicidae; genus Aedes; species Aedes aegypti. The sequence continues at coordinate 348,060,182 of NC_035108.1, forward strand.
GGGGGTATCAAATCAATATTGAGCTTCATACCCCACCATGCCTCGTGAAACAAACCAAATTTGTCGCCCAGCAATAACAACAGGAGCAACAAGCAATTTACTAATTGACACATCCCAGATAGAGCTCGGAATTGAATGAGTTGGTTATTTGTCATAAACCACCAATCAATGGACGCAATAGCGCTAGTGGAACCGAAACTCCCATATTGTTTTACTGACCTAGGTCCTAATGGCCAAATCTAGACAGTTAATTAAATTTCGGGGACCATCCATCAACCATCAACTACTGATTTGGTTGTCGGGGCGCAACAGTTCCAAAATGAATTCCTGCAGTTGATTGGTGGTTAATTAAGCGGAATGTATTGTATAAATGGGCACTGAACAATGGTCGAAAATCAATAAAGTTTGACCAAAACTAATTTTATCGCGTTATACAAAGAAATATCTGCTATTGGCCTAAATAGCAATAGTATTGCGTATTTTAATTGTTTTAGAAGGGACTATTAACATATAACATAAGTTTTGTTTAACCGTCTTTTCATTTATACTTGTTTTATTTAAAAAAAAAACTTATTTAATGACTGACTTTTGTTGGATGTCATAAAATGGATTTGTTTGTGCACTACAAAAAATTTGGCCTGCAACCAAATACAGTTTTTTTTATTTGTCCCGCTTTTCATAAATTAAAACATAATGCATTAGATATACTTAAAAAATAAAATAAAACATATTGAAATTTAGTAATTCTGGCCACCTCTTTGTACGAAGCCCGACCACAGTGCACTGTGTTGCATTGTCCAGTGATTACTGATAAATGATTTGGCTGTGAGCCTATTGTCGCAGAACTCATCCTAAACCGAGTGGTTCGACAGGTTTGGTGACATTTTAGCCGGTTCATGATAATCGAACTAACACCCCGTGGGGTGACGAAAGCAAACCAGGGAAATATTTGCTTCAGAATGACACGACGGATTTGTGCTTTGAAGATAAGAAAGAATCACACAGTGCAGTGTGGTCTGAGGCAGGTAGATCGAAGAAAAATGATACAAGTCTGGACACGAGTGCGCTGCCGGTATGGAACCGCAACCTATGGGTTGCATATCTGCTCGATTTCTTAACCATACCGTGCTGATATGATGCAGGAGATGCAAAGCACACGTATTTTCCATAGGTGTGTCTATTTATAAACCATTGTGTCAAATGATTTGGAAAACAGGTTGACATTCTCCTCCGCCAGCATGACATTGTTGTGATAGCCCGGCGGCGGCAGCGAGATGCGAAGTAAATACGTATGATTCCAGCTGTTGATGTCGCGTCTGTTTTTGCCATGGCAGTGAGAAATGGACTTTTTATTGTGATGACACTGGTGGGAGCGTTTTGTGTACCAATGCATAAACAACAGTGATGTTTGCACAACTTGTGTGACATTTTCTTCATTGTTTCCCAAAAGTTGACGGATATGGATGCACCTAATTCATTTTGCTTTGTTTAAACAGACTATACATTATTATACACTTCATATCAAATCCTCCGGTAGCGATTCAGTTGCCCACATTGGAATGATAAGCTAAAGTATTGTGATAACGGCGAGCAAATTTAGCAGGCACTGACATTGATTTCACAAGTACATTGGAAAGCGCCCAATAGATTTGTCGGCGTTTCGTGTGATAGATTACCTACTTCTTCATTTTCACTGACAAGTAACGTTCTCTGGAAGCTTCCTGAATGAAATATGCCGAGCTGGCTTGCGTAATTTCTTATTGCTCTTCTCCGGATAATGAGAAAGCAGACCTTCTATGTAATGTATTAGAAGGTATTATTTAAGAGTTTGAGCTTGATTGGCCGCCCGCGGTTGGTACTCCAGTATCGTCAGATCAACTGCACTTACACAAAGAACCAACCAGATGACTACTTAGGGCTTACAGACATCCTCAGCGTGTAAGTGCTGATGATCTTCTATTTTTAGACAACAATGTCGCTTGTCATGTCAGAATACAGACCCCAATGAGCGGAAAAGAAATTGAATTGCATTTAAAACTGACCTACAGTAGACCGGATATACCACTGCATCTACGCCAATTCATGCGGGAAGGAACAGCAGTAAGGCATTTTTTGGCCTAGCCTAGAGGCTTGCTTTTGGTTATCAGACTGCCAATGTATCAGACGCAGGGAAAGATCTGATACATAGGCAGTCTGCTAACCAAAAGCAAGCCTCTCGGCCGCAAAAATTGCCTTACTGCTATTCCTTCCCGCATGAACTGATGTAGATGCAGGGTTATATCCGGTCTATTGTAGGTCAGTTTTTAATGCAATATAATATTTTTCCATGTTATAAGGATGGAAGAATGGAAGCGTATTTATGTGTGATAGATCAAAAAAGAAAATAGAAGCAATTACAAAGTACAACAAAAGCGAAGGATCTGGCATGTCCAACTACTATGTGTTAAACTCATCGACTTTATATTTTCGACGATGCTTAGTTAACTGGTTTAAATTAGTTCTGTATAACACAGAATGCATAATCTCGTTGAAAAGGTTTGAAGAGAAATTTGAGAAATCATGAGAATCTGTGTTGTGGGCCCAGATAGCCGTAGCGGTAAACGCGCAGCTATTCAGCAAGACCAAGCTGAGGGTTGTGGGTTCGAATCCCACCGGATCTTTTCAGGTTGGAAATTTTCTCGACTTCCTAGGGCATAGAGTATCTTCGTACCTGCCACACGATATACACATGCAAAAATGGTCAATTGGCATAGAAAGCTCTCAGTTAATAACTGTGGAAGTGCTCATAAGAACACTAATCTGAGAAGCAGGCTCTGTCCCAGTTGGGACGTAACGCCAGAAAGAAGAAGAGAATCTCGCTAATCTGGAGATTTTTTTTTTCATTGCTCGATACCTGAACTTGTAGCTTACACTTATCTAAAAGGCATTTATGTAGGAATAGTTTGAAATTCCAGAAGCACCACCAGTAATTTTACCAGAAGGTCTGCTTCATGCTTAACGTGACACAATTCAAAAGTACTTTTCGTAGTACCGTAATCTTTATGAGAAACATGATTTCATCGCAGTAATCCACGGCACGTCAGTGAAAAATAATACCTCCACTATTGGTACACTGTTCCTTTAGTTGCGTTATATTTTTAATTTGTGTTCCTATAGTTGCGGTATCCGTTGTTTTCTTATGGGATCCTCCACTATAGGAACACTTTACTGCAACTATTGGTACAAGTAAAAAAGGTTTTAGCAATTTTAGTGATATTTCATCGAATTCAAAGCAATTTGAGCGGTATTTTCATCTATTCCGTGTATCAACAAGCCAATACGTCGGTTGGCAGTGTCGCACGGTGTGCTGGAACACACTTATTATCGAACTTGCATGAACCTCCGATCTTTTTTCACTAAAATTTCGCCTTGGTAGACTAGATAAGCTTGCGGCATATTAAAAAATCTTTCATCGGCAAAAATGTGAAAAAAGTCGATTTTTGTATGTTTGTCCTTTCTTTATATATGGGGTTCATAGGAGAATAGTGAGTTACACTAATTTCGATGAATTTCAACCGGTCAAAGACTAATTTCGCACATCATAAACCCAAGTGAATTATAAAACGTTCCACATTTAGAAAAAAATCACAAACATCTACACAATATTACCAGCCCATGATAGTATGCCGTATTTTACCAACTTGACATTTACTAAGCACACATAAATATTATCAATGTTATCGATTTCTCAAAATAAATGGAATCATGGCGATTCGTTAATCTAAAAGGTTAGGAATTTGCTTGAGATAATAGAAATATTATACAAATATATAATTGCATACAGCCATTAGATCATTATAGAGCACTGTACTGTTTTAATTTAGTCTGTGATTTTGAATTTTAATCGTCTTGTTGTTTACCAGTAATATTGAAACTTTTATTTATTTTCTAAATTTTCGGAGAAAGATATAGAAGGGTTTTTGCTGCATAAATTCAATCAGATTCCATTGATTTCCAGCGTTGACTGTAGCTATCAATTGTTTTGCTTTGGTGGTTTTTAAATATAAAAAAAAAACTCGAATCCTTAAAAAAAAAAGACCCCAAACGGGTTTAAACGTCGGGAAAGATTGAAAAACCTTGTTTTCAATTCTTACCAAGACTGCTAAGCCAATTTTTCCCAAAGATTAAATTCGCGGTCTTCTGCAATATTCTTCATCGTAAAAATATCATTTGAGGTCTGTGTTTATATTTTTATAGACGTCAATGTATGACCTCTTACGATTTTTCATTGCATAAGCAAGTCGTTCCATACAATATCCCATTGGTATAAACATTGAACGGCTGGCGCAAAATTTAATTTTACACCAATTGAGCTGTAAAACTGTTCAAGTTCTGGAATCCAAAGAGTGGACTGGAACGAGTATTTGAATCTGATGTTCCAGTAGTGGAAGTTGATTCACTGATGGTCACCACTAGCGAGTAATCAATCGGTCAAGTTTTCAATTCAAACCCCCGACTCGTTATCTAGATTTGCGGTTTTGAAAATTTGAGGTGGGGCTCTGTTGTATCTTCACCTACAAATAAAGTAAAGTTCTAGAGATTATTTGTACGAAACATTCAAAAGATTTCAATTACTGCTACTACAAAAATGTTCAACTGACGTGCAAATTTATTACTTTATTTTAAAGCTTTTGCACCAGTCTTTTACTGTAGCACTATCCAAACTATTGGTAAACGTTCACCAGCAGTAATTAATATTGGTACCGGTATCCTAGCTGCTGCAATGTGCTTAGTGAAAATTTTGATTACTTCAAATGCGGCATACTGTCATGGGCTGGTCATATTATGTGAGTGTATATAAAAATTACGGTAAATTCAGAACCTCTTATAAATTATTTGGGTTCAAGATGTGTCAAATTGGTCTTTAAGCGTTGAAGTTTACCAAAATTAGTGTAACTCAATTATTATTCTATGAACCTATTCTATTAGAGGACAAAAGCACAAAAATCGACTTTTTCAAATTTTTGCCGATAAAAGATTTTTTAATAAGCCGCATGCTTTTCTTGTCTACCAAGGCAAACTTTTAGTGAAAAAATATCGGAGGTTCATGCAAGTTCTATAATATGTGTGTTCCAGCACACCGTGTGTTGGTTCTGTAGCTAGTGTAATAAAATCAGTGAAAACGGTACTATCGTAACTATAGCAACACCCACAGCTAAGGGAACACTTACCCTATGTTAGATAAGCACAACTTCTGGAATATTTTAGGTAAGTTACTAATGGGATTAAGTAGCAAACTTACGGACGTCATATTTTTTTACATTTCGTCAAGAACTCTTAGAAACATTTTCAGCTGTCCATTAAAAAACTTAGCACACAATTGTTTCGTGTATTACTGCTACAGATTTCAATGGAAAATCTCATACGACGTCCTCCAGAATGATTCGAAGGAATTCCGCCAATGAGTGAAAATTTCGAATCCCATTATACCCTTTCATAGTTCGACAAGGAACATCCAAGTATTTTTTAAAGGAATTTGACCCAATTTGCAAAGGTTCTTAACCCGTATAGGCCTGAGTGAAAGTAAAAATTCTAAAACCCTCACCGCTCAGCGAATTCTTAATGGATTCAAATGATTTTTTTTTTTTTTTTTTATCAGTATACTGGCACACATATCTAGTTTCTAGAAAAGGAAAGAGGAACGCGGAAATATTCCTGTGGCCGTCAGTGCGCATCGTACCTTCGTGCTGTGCGTACACGAATTCTCTCTGCTCTTGGAAGTTTTCTTAAAAACTACCTAAAGCAATAAAACAGTACTTTTCAGTGCTACACAAACAGTACTTTTCAGTGCTAAAATTAAAAACGGTACTTTTCAGTGCTACTTAAACAGTACTTTTCAGTACTATTTTTTCTACTATTGATCCCTTTACGATCCTTGTTTGGACCCGTGCCTTCGATTTTTCGTTGGACCCGTTGGCGAAAGCTAGCGGTGGTAATCCTTCTTGGACACCGTCTAGGGAAAAAACCTCTCTAAGGTCACGTCTTTCTCGTTTATTAACTAAACATGGTATCAACAACTAACAAAAGGAAGGGTGAATCTCTGAATTCACTACTTCCTTCCAAAAAAGTGGGTTTTAAAACTGTCACTACACGTGGCAAGAATGGAAGAAAGGACGCTTCCCCGGAATGCGAAGTTTCTTCCAAGGGTGAAATGAATAATTGTATTGAAATGAGCAATCAGTTCGATGCTCTAGACAAATTTTCCGAACACCAAATCGAAGCAGCCTCTAGCCCAGGCTCTTTGATTCAAGTGAGGAAGCAAAGAGTGCCGCCTATCGTGGTCAGTTGTTCCGAATTTGGGGGATTTAGGCAGGAGATCTTGAACTCCATTAGGGGAATCAAGGTTTCCTTCCAAATCGCAAAGAAAGGAGACTGTCGCGTTTTGCAGGAAACTCTTAAAGATCGCGAACTTCTTCTCAGATATCTTGAAGAGAAGAAGCACAAATTTTTTACTTATGACGACAAAACTGAACGTTTGTTCAAAGTCGTCTTGAAAGGTCTCTCAAGTGACTATAAGTCACCTGAAGAGATCAAAAATGGAATAAATGATTTACTTGGATTTTCACCAGTCCAAGTAATCATTATGAAAAAGAGAACCCAATCTGGCATTGTTCGGAAAGGGCTTTCTCAAGAATATTATTTAGTTCACTTTAACAAAAAAGAACTAAATAATATTAAAGCTTTAGAAAAAGCTAAACTTATGTTCGATGTCCGTGTGACGTGGGAACATTTCCAGAAACCTGGAGGAAATTACCAGAACCCCACACAGTGCCGTCGGTGCCAAAAGTGGGGTCATGGTACAAAAAATTGTCGCATGGATGCTAAATGCATGATTTGCGGAGGTTCTTCTCACGCTAAGGACGACTGTCCTGTGAAAGAAGATACCAGAAAATTTCAATGCGCCAATTGCAAGGGCCCTCACAAAGCTAACTTTTGGGAATGCATTTCACGTAAAAGAGTCGTTGAGGCTCGTGCCAAGCAGATGAAGGATAATATCCGTTACGATAACGGTCGTTTCCGGAATTTGCCTGGTAGAGTATCGAACAATGCTCATTTTTCAGTTAACGATCGCTTGATCATGAATCATACCCATCAGGAAGATCATAATCATGCTCATTCACAAACTTATTTTAATCCGTCGGGTAGCCGTTCGAATCTTTCAATTTCGAATGTTTCTACCCACGGTAAATCCTTTGCCGATATCGTAGCAGGAAATTCGAACTCCTCCCCTGTTCGATCCATGGGTACCCATTCTACTTGTTTCAAATCAAATGGAAAAAACCCTACCGCCACAGGTAACTCCTACCCCGCTTCTTCGTCTACCGAAAATTCCAATGGGAAATCATCAGATGATATGTCTGCCTCTGATATTAATTTTCTAACTGAACAACTGAATCTAATGATTGATGCAATGTTCAAAGCCACCACTATGACTGAAGCAGTCCAAGTAGGTGTAAAATTTACAAATAAAATTGTTATTGGATTACGTTTTTCTAATGGATCCAAATAATAATTTAAATATTTTAAATTGGAATGCTCGTTCTCTGAATGGTAAAGAGGACGAGCTGTTTAATTTTCTTACAGCTAATAAAGTGCATATAGCAGTTATTACCGAAACTTATTTAAAACCTGGATCCAAATTTAAAAAAGATCCTAACTTTTTTGTTTATCGTAATAATCGACTTGATGGCGCATGTGGGGGAGTTGCAATCATCATTCATAGGCGTATAAAACATCAACTGTTTTCGTCATTTGAAACTAAAGTTTTTGAAACTTTAGGTGTTTCTGTTGAAACACAGTTTGGTAAATATACTTTCATAGCTGCCTATTTGCCTTTTCAATGCTCTGGACAGCAAGTTAATTGGCTTCAAACTGACTTGCGAAAATTGACTCGCAATAAGTCAAAATTTTTTGTCATTGGTGACTTTAATGCCAAACATCGGTCATGGAATAATTCTCAAAGTAATTCCAACGGCAGAATTTTATTTGATGAGTGCTCTTCAGGATATTTCTCAATTCAATACCCTGATAGCCCTACATGTTTTTCCTCTTCTAGAAATCCATCTACGATTGACTTGGTCTTAACCGACTCTAGTCATCTTTGTAGCCAATTAGTTACTCATGCTGATTTTGATTCTGATCATGTCCCTGTTACATTTCAAATATCGCATGAAGCGATTCTCAATCCTATCAGCTCCACTTTCAATTATTTACGAGCCGACTGGAATATATATGAAACGTTTGTTGACTCTAATCTTGATGTTAACATTTCTTTAGAAACTAAAATTGATATTGACAATGCTCTTGAAACTTTAACAAATTCCATTGTTGAAGCCAGGAACATTGCAATTCCAAAATGTGAAGTAAAATTTGAATCCGTGATTATAGACGATGATCTTAAACTCTTGATCCGTCTTAAAAACGTGAGGAGAAGGCAATTTCAACGCACTCGTGATCCTGCTATGAAAATTATATGGCAGGATTTGCAGAAAGAAATCAAGAAACGTTTTGCAGATTTAAGAAACAAAAATTTTGAAAATAAAATTTCTCAATTGGACCCCGGCTCTAAGCCCTTTTGGAAATTATCTAAAATCTTGAAAAAACCTCAGAAGCCTATACCGGCATTGAAAGAGGAAAACAAATTATTACTAACTAATTGCGAAAAAGCTCAAAAACTTGCTATGCAGTTTGAAAGTGCTCACAATTTTAATTTAGGACTTACTAGTCCAATTGAAAATGAAGTTACTCAGGAGTTCGAAAATATTCTCAATCAAGAGAACGTTTTCGAAAATGCCTGGGAGACTGATTTGGAAGAAGTGAGAACTATTATTAAAAAATTCAAAAATATGAAAGCTCCTGGCGATGATGGAATTTTCTACATCCTCATCAAGAAACTTCCAGAAAGTAGCTTATCATTTTTAGTTGATATATTTAACAAATGTTTTCAATTAGCATATTTTCCTGACAAATGGAAAAATGCTAAGGTTGTTCCAATTTTAAAACCAGACAAAAATCCTGCAGAAGCTTCTAGCTATCGTCCAATCAGTTTGCTTTCCTCCATCAGTAAACTTTTTGAAAAGGTTATTTTGAACAGAATGATGGCCCACATCAACGAAAATTCAATTTTTGCCAATGAACAGTTCGGATTCCGCCATGGACATTCGACCACTCATCAACTTTTACGTGTAACAAATTTGATCCGTTCCAACAAATCTGAAGGCTACTCTACTGGTCTTGCTCTTCTAGACATAGAAAAAGCATTCGACAGTGTTTGGCATGAAGGTTTGATTGTAAAATTGAAAAATTTTAATTTTCCAACATACATTGTTAGAATAATTCAAAGTTATCTGTCAAATCGTACACTTCAGGTTAATTAGGCTGATACAAATATTAAATTTCTTTTATGTCCGAGACCTCTTGGAAGGTACGAGGGGGGGGATAAAAATATATAAGGAACAAAAAAATAAAAATGAAAAAAAAGTTATTTTTTCGAATTTTTATTTTTGATGATAGTTGTTAAACTGTTTTTAATCGTCCTCTGGATCATTATTTTACTTGTTTTTTGCTTTAGAAATTGAAAAAACCTAACTGATGTCAAAAAAATGATGAATCTTTTTTTTTCTCCCCTTCAAAATTTTCGGATTTTCGAAGGGGGGGGGGTGACATAAAAGAAAATTAATATTTGTATCAGCCTTATCAGAACTCCAGATCTGAAAGACTTCCTGTAAGAGCTGGTGTTCCCCAAGGCAGCATTTTGGGACCAATATTATACAATATTTTCACATCTGACTTACCTGAGTTACCTCAGGGATGTCAAAAATCTTTGTTTGCGGATGACACAGGCCTCTCCGCCAAAGGACGAAGCCTGCGTGTCATCTGTAGTCGATTGCAAAAAAGTTTGGATATTTTTTCTTCATACTTGCAAAAATGGAAGATTTCTCCTAATGCTTCCAAAACTCAACTAATAATATTCCCACATAAACCAAAAGCTCTTTATTTGAAACCTTCAAGTAGACATGTTGTCACGATGAGAGGGGTTCCAATAAATTGGTCAGATGAATTTAAGTATCTAGGACTCATGCTAGATAAGAATTTAACTTTCAAAAATCACATTGAGGGCATTCAAGCCAAATGTAACAAATATGTAAAATGTCTCTATCCCCTTATTAATAGAAAATCAAAACTTTGTCTTAAGAACAAGCTTTTGATATTCAAACAAATTTTCAGGCCAGTCATGTTGTATGCTGTACCAATATGGACTAGCTGTTGTAATACCAGGAAGAAAGCTCTGCAGAGAATTCAAAATAAAATTTTGAAAATGATTCTGAGGCTTCCTCCCTGGTATAGTACCAATGAGTTACATAGGATATCCAATGTTGAAACATTGGAACAAATGTCAAATAAAATAATCAATAATTTCAGGCAAAAATCGTTACAATCTTCTATTGCCACGATTAATGCGTTATATGATTAGGTTAAGTTAGGTTAAGTATATTAAAAACTTTTTTTTTCTCTTATAAGCAGGTGAAATCAACTCACCTGTAAAAAATCTGAACTGCTACGGCAAATGAAATGTAATATGTTGTTAACAAAATGTTAATAAAATCTTAGATTTGTTTTACCAAATTAGGATGATAGTGTTGTCTAATAACACAGAACACCTAGATATAAGAAATAATGAATGTAATGTTTGGAATGATACTAATAAAGAAATTAAAAAAAAAAAAAAAAAAATCCTGTGGCCGGAGTTTTTCCGATGGATCACTGGGTCAGGTCGGATGAGAAGGGTACTGTGCGTTTGTGCCCTTGGAGGTACGCAAATTTCAAGTCACAGATAATTTCCGGAATCGGCTATCAAACGGTACAAAACTCTTCATTTATAATGTTGAATATCAGATCTTAATGATTTTTACAAATTAAAATGATTGTCATTGCAAATATATAAAGGTAACTAGGCATGTCCCAAAAAAATAGCCCTTTTTTATCCGACTTGACCCAGTGACCCACCGGAATAACTCCGGCCACAGGAATATTTCCGAGTTCCTTTGGCTACTTCTAGAAACTAGAAATGTGGGCCAGTGAGCTGACAAAAAATCATTTTAATCCGTTCAGAAGTCGCTCAGCGGTGAGTGTTTCAAAATTTTTCCTTTAACTCAGGCCTATACGGGTTAAACAAATGAATTTCCTACCAATGCATCTAGGAACGATATAAGTTGCATTTCCAATAAATAGACACAAATTCGCGCTGGAAAAAATATTCCAGAAATGCCAGTTAGGTAGAAAAAAGGCTTGAAGTCTCTCATTATTCCTTTCGTTACCAAACCCCCTAAACAAGAGTAAAAAAACACGTTTTAGGATGTAACATTGTCACAAGAAGCGGATATTTTTTTAAAGATAGCACATTCTATGAATAAGCTTCAATGTCTGGGACCTATTTGGCCGTTGTGCAGCATAGCATAGCATAGCATAGACTGACTGTACATTTCAATGGTTGCTATCCCGTGATTGATCGGAACTGGTAAGAATTGCACTACGATCCAAATGAATAAGGGATGGGAGTTTCCGCTTACTCTCGAACTGCAATTTTAGCAGATCTAATATTATTGATCAATAACGGCGCCGGCCAAGCCCTTACAGTCAGTTGGAATGGGGAAAGAATGTTAGGGTGTAATGATTGTTGCTTCTAGAGACCGAGAATACCTCTGCATCTCCACAATCACCACGGGAAGGGTGTTTATTAGGGAGGGAGGAAAAGATCTGGGAGTCACCTCTGGTCGGTGATGCGATCCATGGACAAGGGGGAAATATACGACTTATATTTAAAGCTAGTTTTGTATTTTTGTCTCGAGAAGTTTTTGGTAGAAGCTTTGAAAAATACGTCAACATCTATAATGTCGAACAATTCAAAGCAATGACGAAAACTGAAAATTACATGTATATATTTTAAATTATATGAAATAGGAATAATGCCGACACTTGTAGTGACGAACCATACATAGTTTGTTTGAAAATTACATATGAGTATTACTGTGCATTTTGTCTCGATATGGTAGAAGTCTTAGAAAATACGTCAACATTCACAATGTCTAACAATTCAAAAGATAATTTTTAATAATGTCAAAAAGAGAAAAACATATGTATATTAAAATTGTATAAGAAAAAAGCATAATGCCGACACTTATAGTGACGAACCATACAAAGTTTGTTTTAATATTACATAAAAGTTACGCTTTCAAGAAAAAATGTGTTATCATAAGCATGAAACGAACTCACCAGTTGGTTATCCATTCTCGACTGAACACAAAACTGACACTGACAGCAAAACTTCTTGGCGTCCCGAAAAAAACGTCTTGCTTGGGCCTTCCCAAATACCTACCCAGCAAGACGCTCCAAAACAGGAAAAAAAATCTCCGGCGACGAAAACACGCGAAACCGTGAGCAAAATTTATCGGACGACGCAAAATCGAACTGTCCTGCTTGGGCTTTACGAAGTAGTCTCTGGGACCTATTTGGCCGTTGTGAAATCAAAACCCGGGTTTCCGAGGACCGTTACTCGGAAACCAGGATATAGATTCCAAAGGGGTCAAATAGATCTCGGGCGTTGCAGCTCACCCATAGAATGTAAGATCTCCAAAAGTAAAGTTTACTGACTTTCTATAATTGACCCCGGAACCGGTTCCTCGGAAACCCGGATACCGGATCCAAAGTGGTCAAATGGATTCGGTACTGTGCAGCTCATAGAGTGAAATCATTTGCAAAACCATGAAGTTTGATGTGTCACATTTAGTGTATTTAGTCACCTTCGAAAATTGAGCCCGGAACCAGTTCCTCGAAATCCCGGATATCGATTCCAAAGTGGCCAAATAGGTCTCAATCGTTACACATCAGCCATAGAAGGTAATATCTTTCAAAGTCATGAAGTTTGATGTGTCGCATGACAATGATTACTAAGTTTTAAATAATTGTTCCAGGAACCGGTTAATCGGGAATCCGGATATCGTTTTCAAAGTGGCCAAATAGGTTCTGTGCTGTGCAGCTCGGATATAGAACGCAATCATTTGAAAAATGATGACGTTTGATGTGTCGCATGATAGTATTTAGTCGCCTTCGAAGATTAACCCCGGAACCGGTTCGTCGGAAACCCGGCTATCGGTTCCAAAGCGGTCAAATAGGGGCCAGTCATTGCAGCTCACCCATAGAATGTAATATCTTTCAAAACCACGAAGTTTGATGCGTCATATGATGATTTTCATCGATTGATTCCGGAACCACTTCTTCGGAAATCCGTATACCAGTTCCAAAGTGGCCAAATGGGTTCTGTACTGTACAATTCAGTCATAGAATGCAATCATGTAAAAAAATCATGAAATTTGATGTGCCGCATGGTAATATTTACTCACTTCCAAAAAATGGTTTGGGACCAGTTCCCCGGAACATCCACAAATTGTGATCCGCGCTCAGAAGTGATCATGATGGACTTCAAGACATCCTTTCCCATCGTTATAGAACTAAAAACTCAAATGATTGCACATTGCAAATCCACTTTTTTTTTTGGAATTGGGCAAATTGAAACATCCGACTTGATTTCGGAATAACTCCGGAACCAGATGGCCAATTCTAAAATTCTGACCACCACTAGAAAGATCTTCTTGTGTCAAATTTAGGTTTAAAAATATCGAAAAACAAAAAAATTACCCGATTCCCGCTTCAGTCTGGAAAACTTTTCGTCAGAAATGTATTTCGACTGTGCCACTGGGCTTTGCTTGCTAGTCCGTTGTCTAGCCTGGTGCTTTCTTCAAAGGGCAAATCTGGAAACATTAACGTGTTGGTGTCGTTTTTTAACTACATTTATTTAAAATTGGGTCCTGAAATTTTTAATGAAATTTTGTTTTTATTTAATAACACGAAAGAGCATCTTACTGCAACTACTTTAGCAATTTTTCCCGCTATATCATGTTTAAACTTTAATTTAAAAATTGGGTCCATAAATGAACCTTGACACTTTTGATCATGTTTGACGTTCGACAAAAACATCACATGGGTTTTAGTTTTAACACTGGGGTTGTTCCTATCTGACATTTCGGAAGGGACACGGGAAACAAAATACACCCAAAATTTGAGTTTAATCCAAGGGGTGTGACAAAATCTAAAAAAACACAAAAAAATGTGTTTTGGGCTCAAACCAACGGAAAACTTTAGAAAAATGAGTAAACATGTGTTATTGGTCTACATACTTAAATTATTCAACGGATTCCTGTGAAATTTCAACAGCTGAACAGTTCGGTAAAATAAATTAGCGGAGTACGGTAAATTTTTACAGTATTCGGTAAAAAATCACCGGAATCCGTTAAATTCCGACGAAGTTACGGTGTTTTATTTCACCGTACTGTTCAGCTGTTGACATCACGGTGAAATACACCGTAAGAGCTTAGTGTGTTAACTTAAGCGTTTGGCACTAAAATTGGGACAGGGCTTAAGGACTTCCTTCGAGATTAGTAGATAGAGTTCTGAACCACGAGCTCGCTCAACTCTACGGCGAACCCAGTATCGTGAAGGTAGCTAAAGCTGGAAGGATACGCTGGGCAGGGCATGTTGCAAGAATGCCGGACAACAACCCTGTAAAGATGGTGTTCGCCACGAATCCGGTCGGAACAAGAAGTCGTGGGGCGCAGTGAGCTAGGTGGATTGACCAGGTACACCAGGATCTGGAGAGCGTGGGTCACAGTCGAGGATGAAACATTGTCAACAAATAACAAATAACATTGTCCGCACTACGAAGCCACGAACTACTACAACCATGCTCTATCCTCCTAAGATAGAAAAGCAGATGGTTAAGCTTGAGTACTGCACACAAAATCGATCAATTTTGATCCTAGAGAGCCACAATTCAAGTTTCGGTGAAATGAAATGAGTGAGTGAGTGAGTGCGAATCATTTCACCGAAACTTGAATTGCGGCCCACCGAGATCGAAACTGTCGGATCCCATGTGCAACACTCAAGCCCAACCACCTCCCCCTCCATCTCAGGAATACAACGCACAGTTATAACAGTTCATGGCTTCACAGGGCTTCACAATTCGAATTTCGGGGAAATGAGTCTGGTCAACACTGGGGAGAATCAGTATTCAGCTGAGGTTAAAAGGGTGAAAGGAATTAAACAAGGATGTCCGTTATCACCATTGCTCTTTAATTATTTAATACAAGATGTTCTCAAAAAAGTAGTTGCAGAAATCCCAGAATTGAAACTAATGGGCATTAATCAATTGATTCTTCCACTATTTCTAGTGTTTGCAGATGACATTCTAATTATAGCTAGAACGAAGGCGGAGTTAGAGAAAATATTGCATAAATTAGAACTGCAACTTGCAAAAGTGGGCCTTGAAATTAATTGCGACAAAAGTCAGGTTTTGATTAGATATCCAAACGATAAGGCTCAACACCCAAAGGAGATTCTTCTAAATAACAAGATATTCAAAGTGAACGACAGTTTAGCTTACCTAGGAATATGCTTGACTGCGACGTTAAATCGTAAACTTACATGTAAGCAAAGGTGTTTGAATGCAGTAAAATCATCGAGGATAATAGTAGATTTTTGAAAAATTTTTAAGCCAAGCTGGGGATTAAGAAAGTTAATGTATAAGACCGTGATAGCACCGTCGTTGATATACGGAACTAAAGTGTCTGTTATGACTAAGAAAAGCAGGTTAAAAATAGGTAATTATGAAAAACTTATACTCAGGAACATTTATCAATATTGTAAGAAACCAAAAGACTTAAAATTCAATGCTAGAAAATTATTAGACGGAAAAACCATTAACAGAAGAATTAGAGTAGGAAGAATAAGTTATTTTGGTCATGTAAGACGTAGAGAAAAAAACCATCCGCTGAAGTTAGCATATAAATTGAAATTTGATAAAAAGAAAGAAGGCAGACCATCTTTAACATGGCTGAAATCATTAGATCAGGATTTTGAGAGGTATTGAATAGAAGTAGTTGGGAGGAGCTATCAAAAGACAGGGTAAAGATTAAAAAGAAGCTTGATGAAATTTATAAAAATGAGGAGAGCGAAATTTCCGATGGGGAGTCTTCAGATAGGGACCAAAACTCGAGATACAAACATAGGAAATGGAAAAGGAGGAATGAGAAATGAAGCGATTCAGAATGGCTAGAGTTGAAGAAGAGATGAGAGAAGATCACCATATTGGGCATTGCCAGAATAAAGGTATTGTAAGTACAAATCAATGTTTTAAATGTGTAAAATGGAAGTCGAACAAGTATACGTTATACTAGGAAGGTTTAATATAATTGTAAGAGAAATTATTACAAAACATAATCAATAGTACTAATCGTAATTTTCATATATCATATATCAAACAGGACACCCAATTGAAGCAATATGGATGAGGAGAGTGGAATTGCCAACTCCTTTTCGATAAAATACTGTGGATTGTCCTTAAACCCCACTCATTGAGACTTCCTTTTGTATTATGAAATGACCGGTAGACCGGTGACCAGTATATAGGTTATAATTTTTAGAATGCCTTAGGTAAACCTTAAATAATAGCAAAGAACTGAAACTATCAACTGGATAACATCATATAAAACGGACAGTCTACTGCAACAATGAGTGGTTACCCTTACATACATACATACATACATACAAAATTGGGACAGGGCTTTAGGACCCTATTGGCCTCTTGGACTCCTTGGAAAGTCGTAACGGTTCACTAGGACCACCGGTTGGGAAACCCTGCTTTAGGGAATTACAAACGCTAGTTTTTTTTTTAATATTTTCCCGGCGTTTCGGTCCGTCTCAAGAGTTCAATCACTACGGTTTTCTAGGCAATATAGCTTTGCTAAACTCTAAAAATTGCCAAAAAATCATCCAGGCAGTCTCTTTGTTATTGCACTACAATTAATGCTAGACAATCTTCAGGTGATGCATATAATGATTTATTCCGAAATCTCTTAAGTAATTGTACCATAAATTCTGGTGTCCAAGAGATGTGTTGTTATGATCCATAATTTTTACTGAAAAATAATTCTTCAAGAAATTTTGCCAGGCAAAATAGAAATCAGAAATATCAAAGTGAATGCCAGGAAATTCAAAAAAATAATTTATTTATTTCTTTAAATTCATTTTTTTTTTCATCAATACCGTCAATGATTTGTCAAGCAACTTTTTAGAAGTATGCTTCAACAATTTCAATAGAAGTGCCTACATGGACTGACTCAGGTTTTGTTTCAAAAATTTGTTCATTAGTATCGCGAAAAAATATAGGAGGGAAGCGGAAGATATGGATTGTGAGTTGATAATAAGTCCAGAGTGAGACGAAAATCAATTGAAAGTGTTAATATTCAGTCGGGACGTTGCCCACTATTGGGATAATCAAGAGTTTATTGACAGTGAGTTAGGAGAGATATCGAATACTATTTGCTGTCAACAAATTCGAGTCCAATCGGAACATAAAACAATGGCTTTAGATCTTTTTGGTGGATTTTTTCTTCGGCTTTTCAAGCATAGTGCTCTTGCCTCGTTATGTACGAATTCATACAATAACTGGAAAAGCCATTCGATTGACAAATGAGAAAATCTTTGAGCTTTACTAAAGGACCTATGTAACAATAAGAGATTCTCTCCTCTCTTGCTCTCTTTCGATTAAAGCAGTGCAATTCTAAAGCTTTTGAGAAGCTTTTCATTATAGATCGAAGGACAATGTCCTTGGGAAGCGTTTCATACAAAAAACGCAACAGAAAAGGTTAGTGTGATTCAGCTACTGATTAAGGAGAAAGTTAACAAAGAGAGCCTCTCAATCGGGGGTGCGAACTGGATATCAACAAGCAGCCAGGCTGCTGTCAAGCTAAAATGTTCATCAAAATGATCCGAGTATGCCTAGGAATGTGTAGCCATTGCTTCGTCACGCTAAAAACTGGTAAGCATTTTATGTGACAAAAAACTATCAACTGTTGAAAAAACGTTTACTTGGTCTTATTGATGCGCAAGTTTTTCAGAACTTTTGTAAAACATATTTTTAACTAACATACGATCAGAAACTATCTGGTTCAGCTGATTAATTGGACTTATTACCTGCATCAAATTGCAGAAGCTTTGTGTGAAGTATTTTAAGTGTGCATCTTGAAAATGGTTTCCTGCGAGACAACCAAACAGACAACGGTTAGCACTGGTTGAAAAATTTGTGTTCAAATTGAATGACCAAAATGTTCGAAACCGCACCCCTCATCTCTCAATAGAAAGCTGATTATAGAAAAAGTAAACTAAGGTAGTTTTTCTATGTTAGATAGGTCGCTTTGAAAAGTTACTCAAGAAATGCATGTTATGGGAACACTAATTCGAAGGAGTAAACCAAGATTATCAAGAAGATTTTGGAATTCGGTTTTCTACATATACCTATTACACAAATGAGCAAAACGTGCCGTTAGTTCCGTAGACTTTTTCCCCGGTCAAACAGCTGATGATGACCGATGACGGACTGGTCTTCGTGAGTTGATCAGGTCATCGACCAGCAGCCTTAAATCCGCTGACGATCAACCCCGAAGACATTACACTCCGGCGGGGCGGCTGATAATGGTGATGAGAAAACGAGTTGGAAAAATTGGTAATCATCATCATCAGTTTATGAGCGATTAGAGAGCGCGCCCGGTGCTTATACCCGGTCAGGGTCAACGTTGAGCTCTTTTGCAGAGTATAGCTGCGCTGCAGGTGAAATCCTCGTTTCTTTCTTTCGCCGCACTGCGCCGCACTGCATAGCGCTATCAGTAAAGTTCACGGAGATCAAAGCTAATAATGGGCTTTGTATGGTTTGCTTTAGCGTAGTTTGGTAAACTTGACTATCATTTTCGTTCAGCTGGCTGAACGTGGAATGGAAATTTCCTCGCTTTGTCAAAGACTAGTAACTAGGTCAGTTCAACAGTTCCTGCTGCCAGTATAGATGAACCATACTCTTCAGTTGATTATTCAAAATGAATATTGATATTTGACATAGGACTGTGAACGAATTCGTTTGTTTGACTCCGTTTTCAAAAAGCCAAGCTGTGTTCGCGCAAAAATTCGATCCTAATTATGGATGTAAATTAAAGCAGTATGTGAACAATGTTTCGTCCACGGTCGTTGCTGATAGCAAAACAACCATAAGCCTACGGATACTGGAGATTCTCAGGAAGAGAAATTTAACGGACCTGTTGACTATAACTCATCAACTTCGTGGATGGGCTTCTCTGACGATATGTTTGCCGCAAGCTACTCGCAATAGGGGAAGATGGTCAACAGTGGAATAAAAGTTTGTTCAGCAGATCTAGTTATTCGCAAATATTTTTGTATAAGCCTATCAACTTCAGGAATAAGCTTCTTATTCTTCTTCTTCTTCTTCTTGGCACTGCATCCTCACTGGAACAGAGCCTGCTTCTCAGCGTAGTGTTCGTATGAGCACTTCCACAGTTATTAACTGAAAGCTTTCTTTGCCAATGTTGCCATTTTCGCATTCGTATATCGTGTGACATGTACGATGATACTCTATGCCCAGGGAAGTCGAGGAAATTTCCATTACGAAAAGACAGGATCTTCCGGGAGCCAGACCGGGAGTCGAACTCAGGCAGCTTCAGCATGGCTTTGCTTTGTAGCCGTGGACTCTAACCACTCGGCTAAGGAAGGAATAAGCTAATCCGCTTTAATTAGATGTTTCAGAAGATTTTTGGTTTCAGAAGTCTCACTTTTCACAACTTTCCCCTACACACGTTCCGTACCGTGATGGCGCAATCAAAGGCCCGCTCAATGATCGATTCGTAGCCGGTACCGGCACACAAATACCTATTTGCACTGTCGAAGTAATTTTGCAGTTTATGAGTTTGCTGTTGTCTTTTCCGTTTGCAGACTTGTTCGTTTCTTGAACAGAGGAGCATTGGTTGCGACGATCTGCGCGCGCTCCGCTAAATTGTTGCTTTGATTAAGATGGATCGCCATCGAACTGACTGCTGTAGCTCCGGCTGATTTTTTGCTAAAGCGTTGATTTATCTCTGAAGGAAGCAGTTTTTGGTGGTGTTTTTGGTTTATATCGGAAAGAAATCTTGCTTTTCGCTGTCGGCTTTCGGCAATTTCATGGTAATCCGGGTGGGCCAGTAGCTGTACAACTATTATGGGGTGTAATTAATAGCATTGTTGTTGAATTAATGATGTCGATTAGAAGTCATGGCTGATGCATCCAAGTTAGCATGAAGACCTTTTACATAAGGGCGTTTTTCATAATGGATGGTTGTCTAAATGAGAATTATATGCCTTTTCAAAGTGCTGCCTGTGCTTGTATGATATTGCATTATGTCAAACGTCCTTATGCGAAACTTCCTTGTGCGAAACGTCTTCATGCGAAATGGGCCACCTCAAAAGGGTTTGTCTAAATGGAGATGGCAAGAAGAAAAATGAATGCACCGGTTTTGACTATAATAAAACATTAAGCCATTAGTATTGAACATCATTTTACGAAGCGAATTAGGCTTTGTAAGCTCACTCCCATAAGAAAACAAAAAAAATCGTTACAGCCAGTACAGAAAGCCAATATTTTGCGCCAACTCGAACAGATGTTGGCAGCATCCTTTCAGAATTCTATGAAATGTGTAGACAGAGTCTGACAAAATAAGCCACTTTGCATACTTAGTTTTTCCAAAATTTATCCTTCCCCTATCCCAAGTTTCGGTAAAGATGGGCGTGGCCGGGAATAGTGATATTCATACTTTTAGTAGTCTTGTTTATGATTTGAACAAGGTATGCTCCCCTGCCTTGTTCCTGAAAGTAGTCAGGATGAGATTATTAAAAAGAAACATGAATGTTGCTAGTATCCAATCTACGAAGTATACCGTAACTACGCTAACGCTAACGCTAACGCTAATTTATCTGGACAAGTTTTTGAAAAGGTCCAACATTTTAAGACGTTTTTTTTTAAATAATGTAATCGAGAGCGTTAAAAGTGTTATAAAGATGACTTGTAGATAATTGTGTAAATTTTTGAATAAAAATACTGAAAAAAATCTCGTTTGTGGAAATTGAAACAAATTTATTTTAAAAAATGAAAGTCGATTTAGAAAAAATGACCATTTTTTATTTAAATGAAATGTTATCTCAAGATAGATAATTAGGTTTGCTACCAGTGGTCCATACATCGCGAGATGGGCACTTTTAAGGAAAAAAAGTTTTTTTAACAATAGCTTTTTCGTGCCTTAATTTTATTTTTGCGTATCATTTACAGACTAAACACGTGAAAGTCACAATTATATCAGAATTCAATGAAGCTTGTTAAGCGAGTTAATTTGGTCTAATCAGTATACAGTAATGCCTTGATACAACGTAACTCGATTTTTATTTTCGTTACGTTATATCAAAGCTTTAATTTTGTTCTACGAGTATTTATTGATGAGAAAATAAATTTAAAATTTATGTTATTCACCTAGCAGGCATTTTCAGCCTTTCTTACATTTATTTCCATTATTTTTCCCTGTTTTATTTTTTGTATTTAATTGTTTATACTCCATAACTAAGTAACTTAAAGATTACTGGAGGAATTCTTTGAAAATGTATTTAAATAAATAAGAAAGATTTTTTTTTTCAGAAATCTAAAAAAAGTTTATGTTTAGAGCATTAATTTCTAGTGCATTCTGATCGATTTCGACTAAAATGTATTGATGGATTTTCTAGATAAATGCTGAGAGAATCCTGGAAACAATAATGAAGAAGGCAATAACGGAAATTCATTTATTATACAGAAAATCATAGTTATAAAACTTAAAACAAACTAATTTGAAATTGATTGGAAGAATGTGTGAACAAAATTTTGCAAGAATTCTTGAAAAATATAAAAAGAATTCACGAAGAAATCATCAGACAGTTCAATCAAAAATCAAGAAATATTATTGAAGGATTTTCTATAGAAAAGTTCCAGAAATAGCTGGTAGAATTATTCGCAGTATTCCGGGAGCATTCTTTGGGAAACTTGAGGAACTTTATCAGTTTTTGGAGTAATCATAGAATATTTTTTTTAAATAAAAGTTCTATGTATTGGTTCAAAAAAAAAAAAAATTCTGGGAGAAATCACTGAAAGAACCAATTGAGTAGTTCCTTCAGAACTTCCTGGTGGAATCAATGAAGGATTTCTCTCCTACAAGAAGTTCTTCAAGAAATTTAAGTAGTACGTGTGGTTCTTGAATAATTTTTTGGGGAATCTCCTGAAGAAGTTTATAATGAAATTACTGCAGATATTCCGAGAGCATTTTTTTTGTGTTTGAACGATTATCTGCACGATTTTTTTTTTTCAATAATTGCTTGAGCAATCCACGAATAATTACTAGATTTCTCCGCTGAAAAACAAATTATGCAAATTTGCTGGAATGATTTACGAAGGAGTCTCTAGATAAATCCCTACATGAACTCCGGAAATGATTCAAATGTGTCGTAGGCTTAATTACTTGAAGAATTCATAGTAAAATTCACTTTAAATTCTAGACAAATTACTTGATGAGGTTTTTTATCAAAGGCATAGCAGAACTCATGGATACATTTTTTTTTCAACTATTGGAGAAATTCAAAATCCTTGAGTTCAAATTTCCTTGAATCCAGAAAAAAAAACTTTTCCTAAGCATTTTTCGAGCGAATTTTCAGTGTTTTAAAACTTCTAGATGACGGAAACCGTGCTCTTGGTAATGCAAAATGTAAACAAAGTTATGGCAGTCATCTTTCAATTCTAGCAACTTAAGATATTTATGGAGGCAATGATTGTGGAATTGCTGCATTTCTGATGAAGTATGTGTAAATCTAACTGAAAATTCCGAGAAAAATCCCAGAAGAGAGATTTGGATTAATTTCTGATTGGAACTTGGGAGAGATTTTGCAAGATTTGGCCGATTCTTTCAATATTCCTGAACATATAATTCAAACGTGTGCTAGAATAAAGGTGAACGTAACATGATCGATTTCTCCTCATCGTCCCTTCTTTCTGTGATTAAAGGTGACAAGATGTGAATTTGTTTGCATGTTTCCGCCTCAGGATACAAGATTGCTTCGATGACTAACATCTTGAAAAGAAAAAGTGCTAAGAAACTTGCATCTTGTCACCTTTATTCGCAGAAGAGATAATCAATGATATTATGTTCAAAAATATGCCTGGAGAAATTTCTGAAGAAACATTTGGAAGGTAAACCTCTTTGGTGAACCCATTAAGCAATTCTCAAAGGAATTGCTGCATAAGTACTCCAAAAACATTATACAACAGCTTCTGTGTCGAGTCACGGAGGAATCACTGAACCAAAAGTTTTTCTTCTAATTTCTTGTGATATTACTACAAGTATTACTGTATGTATTTTTTGTGATGTTCTCAAAGTGATAACCTTAATAAGTCTTGCAATTTTCTTAAAATTCCGTCATGTAGTGGCCACATTATAACCGATTCTGGTAAAAACCTGTGACTTGAAATTTGCCTACCTCCAGGGGCACAAACGCACAGTACCCTTCTCACCCGACCTGACCCAGTGATCCACCGGAATAACTCCGAGCACAGGAATATTTCCGCGTTCTTCAGTCCTTTTCTAGAATTTAGATTTGTGTGCCAGTATACTGACAAAAAATTATTTGAATCCATTAGGAATTCGCTGAGTGGTGAGAGTTTTAGAATTTTTGCTTTCACTCAGGCCTATACGGGTTAAGCATTCAAAACATGTGATATCCAAGCATCTTGCCTGTAAATTTGAAATCATTACGTCGAGAAAATCTGAAGTTACAGCGATTTGTATATTTACCATTATTTCTATGAAGTCTAAATTAGAGCTTTTTTTTGGCTTCTTTATATTAGTGGACAGAATTTACAAACAAAAATGTCCATATGACTGACACTCGGCATTCAAAGGATGATTATTCAAGCATCTTCGCAGCTAGTTTGAGAATACTTTATGTAGAGACAATACTACTAAAGTACTTTGAAGTTTTGGACCTATAATAAAATAAATTTTGAGTATTCAATTATCACGTTCAATGTTTTACCACTACTAATTGCAACAAATTCATATCAATATGTTGATCAATGTGATTTAATAGCAAGATTGACCGCCTACTGTTGCTTCTCCGTTATTACAAGAGCAACTATACATTATTTTATTTTTTTTAGAACATTATCTGGATGAAATTTTGGTCAAAAACCTGAATTAATTTTTGATGAAAGCTTCATAGAGAAAGAGATTTGGTTTCCCCTTTCTCAGTTCAGGGAAAAGCAATATTTTTTCAATTTCTCAGTTCGGTTGAGAGTATTTCCACACAGTTCTTCGTTTCCCATCGGAATTACACTCTTCTGATGACGGAGTACTCACCCTCAGTTCATCTCAAAAGCAATGATGAGGAGTTTGCAGAGCCCCGCAGTAAGCAATAGATGTCAAATGGAAGATGTGCATTTGGCTACAGCCAACGTTTCTCTCTACTCTCTTAGCCACGAATTGTTCAATTAAATCCAATGCTCTCATAATTATTGTGAGCGTACGAGTTTACTCCATCTATCAGAACAAGATGAGTAAAATAAAGCTTGGAGCAGGGATTGAATCCTGAGAAAATTTAGAGTATCCCTTACTTTTCGCTCTCTGTCGCATTCATGATCAGCAACACATCATGAGAGTACGCTGCTATAGCTCTGATTGAATCGGGGAGATAACAGTGCATGATAAAACCCATCAACAGAAGAACCTAGAGGACAGTATTGCTATTGTATGTTTCAGGATTATTTATCATGTCAGCAAAATAAAACGCCAACCCCCAATGATAAATAAGAGAGAAAAACGGGTTTCATCATCGCTCACTCTTTGAGGCACTCGCTCGCTTTCGTAGTTTATCAAGCTTGTTACCGTTTTGATTCATATTACGGACACTTAAGGCCTCGGTGAAGTATAACCCAGCTTGCACCATACAAAATGAATCATTCTGTATGATTTTTTAGCGTTATCGAGCGTCGGAAGCCCTTAACTTTCGGATGGTTGGTAAAAAATACGCGTCCGCAACTTGAATAATTTTAAATAAATCAAAATGTGTGGCCTTTTCATGATTCTTATTCCGGACGCTCCCTCACTTTTGCCTCATATTCCGGACGCTTTGATTCGAATTACGGACAGCTCATGATAATCATTAATGGAATAGTCAAATCATCAATTGAAACCGTCCAACCACTTAAGAGACGTCTAAGGTAGTTGGGCATTATAAATTTGCAATGATATTTATGGAAAAAACCTAATAAAACGAGCCTCGAAAATGAGAACTTTTGGACGGCGAAAATTGAAACATTTCGTGTGAAATGTTTCCCATACAAACGAGAGTGTCCGGAATTTGAAGCTGTCCGTAATATGAATCAAAACGGTACAACATGCGAAACATTGCCGATCATGGACCGAAACAGATGGAATGCTTTTCTTCGCTTGCTTTGATCGTGCTTCAAAATCAAATGAGAGCGAATTCTATAATGTCAGGCCTGGAGTAATAATCTCCAGACTAAATGCTGAAAAAACATAGAGAAATTTCTAAAGACAATCAATTAGAAATTGCTGGTCGATTTTTTGTGAATTTCCTGAAAAAGTTCTCCATTGATTTTCTGGAATAATCTCTGAGCGAATTTTTGAGAAATTTCTGGAAAAAAAAATGTGGATGAATTATTTTTTCTTGGGAAGTAATCTTGGCTTCGTGCTTGCCAATCGATATACAAAGGCAGAAATGGTAGGTTCGCAAAGAAAACTCTCAATTACTAACTGTGGAAGAATTCGTAGAACACCACCCAATAGGGACATACCATCTAAACAAAATAGACGAATAAATAAAATAGTTCAACATAGAACGACTGCCCCTCTGTAGAATTCGGCCCTAACGCCCTAACGCGTCCACATCACCTCGTCGTCGCCAAATTGACCCATATTCTGGTATTGAGCCACTTCGATTTGAACTTGCGCCAAAACAGCCGCCGTCGTCTAGCAAACAGAAAAGAAAGAAACCCTGCAGCCGGCGGGCGACTCGATGTCATTATCAAAAGCATCGTTTGTCCGACCGAACGCGAG
This sequence comes from Aedes aegypti, assembly GCF_002204515.2. Classification (NCBI taxonomy): domain Eukaryota; kingdom Metazoa; phylum Arthropoda; class Insecta; order Diptera; family Culicidae; genus Aedes; species Aedes aegypti. The sequence goes on from NC_035108.1 coordinate 348,086,296, forward strand.
TTCGGCTTGGTTTCGCCTAGCTGCTTGACCCAGCAAATGCGGCAGCGCAGCGTCGTCGTAACCAGCCGACCACGAACGAAGCTTTGGCAGCCGCCCCTCAAGTCTAGGCTCTAGATCGGTACGCTCAACATTTGTGAAACTCACCCATCCATCGAACGAACACTCGCACTCTCAGTATGCACACTAGGGTGGTCTGTGATGATTAGAATACAAAAATTTCAAGTTACACCTTTCAAATATGTTCGTTTAGACCCCAAAAAGATACTGTGAAAGTTTGAGCGGAATCCGTCAACTCTAATGCTTTGTGGCAGTCTATTCTCTATTGATAGGTGAATCTCTGGTGAAGACACCAGATCGATCCGACGTAATCCCGCACTTTTAACAAACTTCAGGGTCGTTCAGCCTCTTCTTAGAAATGACAGATTCCGCTGAAACTTTGTCAGTAGCTTCTAGTAGTCCAAATGATAAAAATGGATGAATGAAACTAACGTATTTTGTAGTTTGATCATTATGGACCACCCTAATGTACACCTAATCTACTTAGAAGGTACACAACAAGCGCAAAGCTATGCCGCCGACCTAAGAGAGGTGCCCGAGATTTTTCGAACGTTTTGGCTTCATTCAACGCAATCTACCTCTATAGCTAACAACTATTGTTCGGGGCAAACACAAAATCCTACATATGCATGAAGCTAGGTTTGCATAATTGCGAAAATCACTTCAAAGTGATTTTCCGAACGCAAAACAATCATCCCAGCTTTTATTGCGACTTGAATTTACCCGTCAATTTAGTCGATGTTGACTTGAAAAATTATGACCTGTGCGCTGCTGAGATTCCAACAAATGTGACGACATGCTTCGTCTTCCACGCATGATTGACTAGCAAGCTTGAATGCTCTCTTCTTCATTCAAATCCACCTACCTACTAACGTTCGTAAGTATACTACTATGTACTTTTTCTTCTCCTTTCTGATGTTACGTCCCAACTGGGACAGAGGCTTCCAGCTCCAGCTCCAAAGATCCTCGAACGGCGGGATTCGAACCCACGACCCTTACCGCATACGGCTATTTGGCTCTCTAGTATAGTAGTAAGTATAATACTGTAGGTCAATATTTACGTAGCACTATACTACCTCTTTACGCAAAACTGTCCCATGTATATAGGAAATCCAATAGAACACTGGACAGTTATGTGGAGAATATTACCTATATGCGTCGTCATCGTGCAAGGTAGTACACTTCAACCGGAGCAATTAAATAATAGCTTGTTTTCATTATCATCACTGGATGGAGGCATCTCAAGTGGACTCGCGCAGTGGTCATTCACATAAATCGCAGGTGAACGCGAGCTGAAGTGTACGATGGTGTTTGCAAACAGCTGACTGACTGGTCACTACTACTGACTGTGTGAGAAATTCGTTTTCATGTTCGGAGTTGAGTTGGTGTTGAGCGATAGCAGCCTTTAACTTATCATCGACGAATGCACCTTGCCTGAAGTTCCAGTAAAAGGTACATGTTGAGTTTTGAGGTGCTGCGCTCTGTCAAGGGGCCGATGCAAACAAATGGCCACCAACATCAAAGTGCCTTTAGGTGAGAAACCGGTTCTTTACATAATATAGACCTGCGTTGTGGGCCGTATGCACCAGTAGGGATTCGTGATGACTTAGAGTTAATTCCAAGTTTGTGGAATTCGGGTTACGAGCATTCAGGAAAATAGTTGTCGGGTACATGACTTAGAATCATTATCAGATTTATGCTGTTCTAAAAAAATAACATGGTCGTTTAGTCTAGAAAAAATATTTTTCTTGGAAACAGTGCTTGCCAATATAATTATTTTATTTTTATTTAAATAGTTTGTTTATTTGAGGCTCAATTGTGTTCAACGCTTTACGGAGCCATTTTTTTTTGTATTACACTGTCGTTCTACGCATATTTGTCCCACGGTCCATAAAATTTACATACTTGATTATCCGGATACTCGATTATCTGGCGACTCGATTATCCGGGATTCGATTATCCGGAATTTTGGACTCGATTATCCCTTGTTGTTCAGTTTTTATGCATAAATTTGAGATAAATTAGTATTGCAATATACAATATGAATGGTTTTGCAGTTTTGAACGTAGGTAAGAAAAGGGATGTTTGAAAAAGGGTTTTTTCATGTATGATGCTCAACAATATTTTTTTCTTCTCGAGGTCCCTAATGTTCCTAGAAATAATTTCTGACTACGCCACTGCATCATATAAATAAAACAATGAAAAAAGATTATATTTATGTTTTTATCGCAGATTTTATTTTTCTTTTAGTGATTCGATTATCCGGAGTGAAAAAAATCGGTACTCCGGATAATCGCGTCCGACCTTCTTCTTCTTCTTCTTGGCATTACGTCCTCTCTGGGACAGAGCTTCTCAGCTTAGTGTGTTCTTATGCACACTTCCACAGTGAAAATACTTTATTCGCTGAGTTTGAAGAAAATTATATTGATCAGTTATCATTTGAGCAATGGGTGACCACGGATAGGTGTGACCTAGAAACTATTGTAAAACCTGTAGATGAGTTTGTGTCATTTTTTTGCTTGAAATTAGAAAGTTTAATTCCTCACGACTTTATTAAAACAGAGCAATCCCGCTTTTTAAAAATACGAAAAACACATTACAAGATGGTGAATTTTTAGTCATTTGTGATTTTTCTGAAAACTATAGCTTTGTATTGCAAGATGAAGTGCAGTCCCATCACTGGAACGTACAACAAGCTACAATTCATCCATTCGTTATTTATTTCAATGGAAGTACGCAAATTGAACATTTTAGTTTTATTGTAATTTCCGAAGATTTAAGACACGACTCAGTATCTGTAAATTTGTTCATTGCCAAAATGATTAACTTTTTACGCGTTGATAAGGATAAAGAAATCAGAAAGATATATTTCATGTCTTATGGAGCAGCATCGCAGTACAAAAACCGTAAGAATTTTTCGAGCCTATGTCAATTTAAATCAAAGTACGGAATTGATGCAGAATGGCATTTCTTTGCTACCGTTGGTAGTTCGACTGTAGTTCGTTATTGGTGATATATTGGCTTTTCAGTCTTGACAAAATTAAAAACTGTTATTTTATTTTGTCCAACGTTTCGGTCCGTTCGGGACCTTCCTCAGGGACTCTGGAAATTTGTTATGTTTTCATATAATTTTATGTTAAGTTTTAATGTATTGAATTTTTACCAATTGTTACAGTTCTTTCGTCCAGTGTGGTTCGGTAGAACCTGTAACTGTCTGGAGGATCGATTTTCTGTTTGAATTACAAAAAGTTAATATCGACACTCATTTTACGCCTACGCATTCTTTCCGTGTACTTACTCCCGCACGACCGCAGCCAGTTTAGGATGCTTTTTCGGTGGGAAAATCGAACTTAAAGCTGCGCACCGAAATTTAGTACCTGATCCAATATCGATCACCATTGCTTTTCGTTTTTGTTGTAGTGTTCGTGTGGCATGTCGTATTTGTCAGTGTGTGTAATTAAAATCTAAATTGCAGTGTGCGTGTGGGGATTTACAATTTGTTTTTCATGTTCGTTTTGATCGATCTGTTCTGTTTCTCCGGTACAGCTGTACCGGATTGTAAATCCCCACACGCACACTGCAATTTAGATTTAAGTAAGTACACGGAAAGAATGCGTAGGCGTAAAATGAGTGTCGATATTAACTTTTTGTAATTCAAACAGAAAATCGATCCTCCAGACAGTTACAGGTTCTACCGAACCACACTGGACGAAAGAACTGTAACAATTGGTAAAAATTCAATACATTAAAACTAAACATAAAATTATATGAAAACATAATAAATTTCCAGAGTCCCTGAGGAAGGTCCCAAACGGACCGAAACGTTGGACAAAATAAAATAACAGTTTTTAATTTTGTCAAGACTGAAAAGCCAATATTTCTTTGCTACGTCACATGGCAAAGGTCCTTGTGATGCTATTGGAGGAACCATAAAGCCCATGGCCACAAGAGCAAGTTTAGCCAAAGAACGTGAGCATCCAATTAAAACTGCAAAAGAACTATTGGATTGGGCGAATCGCAGAAAAGAAGAAGATTTAACAAAATTATCATTTTGTTTTACTACTACTGAAGAGTACGAATTAACGGCATCAGAGCTCAGCGAGCAATATAATAACGCGAAAACGATCCAAGGAACCCAAAAATTTCACTGTTTCATTCCATTGTCAGAAAATAAAATTAAAGCAAAACTATACTCGAACTGTACTGATAATGATGCAAAAGTGTTCGCTATTGTAAAAAAATTGAATAACAATAAATAAATAAATAAGTATTAATAAAATGTTTTCATGATCTCATAACGCATACCCAAATCCAAAACTTTTAAAGTTTATATATAACATTTAGAAACTCATCGATCATACTCTAAAAAAAATATCCTGGTAAAAAAAAAATTATTTTCGTGTAATCTGTTAATTCATTTTAATTTATACATATATACATATACATATAATATTTATACATATACATAATATTTATACATATAATATACATAATACTAATGAATACATGAAAACGACTTGTTTAATTCACGCAAGGCCCTTAACAATAAAATCAGCAACAAACTGCGGTTCCCGTAATAATTTACACCGAAAAAACAATTTTTTTTCTACTAAATGTGAAAATTGTGACATGTTTGAAATGTCATAACTTTTTTGTTTATTGGTTTACCATAACCAAATTTTTATGGTAGATAGCTAATATAATGGACCGTTTTCCCTCAAAAAATTACGTTGGTATTCCGATAGAGTTTTGAGATATTTGAGTTTGTGTGTCAAAAATTATGTTTTTCAATGCAAAAAAAAAATTTTTACTGTGTGTATTTTTTGGAATCTTTATTTAGTTGTCTAACTTTGTTTCTTTAGTTGTCTAACAATCGAACGAACCGTTTTTGCTGTGCAGCTTTTTGAATATTTTTGAACCATTTTCACATACACCCTTTTGAAAAGTTAGTCGTGACTCAACTTGAAGATTTGATATCGGAAAATGACGATTTAGATGGAACTGGAAAACTGTGTAAAGTTTCAGCTCAATAGAAAAAAATGAATTAAAAAATTTACCAAATTTTGGTGCTGTTGCTTGGAATCACTCATCTCCTAACGAAAACATCAGTGGCCAGTTTTTTTTTTCAGCGATGGCTTAAAAGAACAGCCTGTTCCAAAAAAAGGTAATTTCTTAGCAAATGTTTGTATCTATGATGCCAATAATAACTATAACAATAAGACTCCATTATATTCAACATAGGATTTCTGATTCAAATAATAGGGAGATATATTTTTTTTTTCCTTTGTTATGATACTTGCCGTACAGTGAATACTGTCCGAAGCTCTAAACTAGACATTAAATAGGAAAGAGAACGTAATCCTTCTGAAGCAGTTCACCAGACGTACACGGAAAGATGGCAGACAGATGATACCGTCGAGATGAAAATGAAATGCCTCACATAGGGTGGCCAGCCGCTTCTATCGCGCCAACAGGCATGAATCAGCCACAAGCTGAAAACGTCTCTAAACAGGTAATGATAATATCGATAAATCATTATAATACGCCCAAAAACATTGTTTGAATAAGGGTTTATAGTGTTTTTTTTTAATTTAAGTACAACTGGTGCATAGAACATGGGATAAGTAGGCGTAGAAGGGGAGTATAAAGGAGCAAAATTCGCATCCCGGCAAAATTTAATAAATTTTATACATATTCTATGCAGCCCTTGTTCACAGGCGCCACTGAACTTTCATATTTGAACGACAAATAATCAATACTTTAACATTTTTCCACGCATAGGAGAGTGTGAGTGATCTCACCCTGAAAGCCATTGGCTTTTAAGGCGAGATCAGAAGTTCAGCATGATTTTATTCGAAATTATAAACTGAATAATGAAATTATGTAATGACATATATGTATTTTCCTCAAAGTTTCCTTGACTTGAAAACAAGTGTAAACTAACAAGTTATCGTAAGAATAAATTAACAAATTACAAATTACCAAATTAGAATGTTGCAATCGTCAATGGCGCTTACGTCATCCTTGGGCAGTATAGGTGCTTTTTGAGTGTTGAACCATTCATTGTTTTACAAATCTGTTTATTATATTTTATTAGAAGTAATGCAAAACAACTAAACATGTTTTACAGGTATTGTAAACCCGTTTAGTAAAGCTTCTGAAAATAAACACGTATGAAAACATTATTCCCTTATGGAGCATACGGCCCACCACGCCCGAAGCATCAACTCTCAAAGCAAACCAATTTGCAGCCACCTAAGCGAGTTTGCCGCATTGTGACGTTGATTCCACAAGCATGATCGGCCGAAATCCCAAACAACACAAAAAACACAAATCACGCGCACTGAAAGGTTGTTGCTGATTCAATCAATCGATTATCTCAGCCGCGGAGTGTTGTTTTGCTTTGGGCGCATGTTATTGTAGTGTCCGAACTCTGAATTCGATCGAATCGAAAATCAATTTCCACACTGGGCGGCTGCCATTTAGGTATTGCAAATTCGCATCCACGTGAATCCCATTGACGGCATTTGATTTGAATTGTTGATTATGTTTGAGACGTGAATGTTAAAATAGATTTCTTTACGTAACGAAAAGTGGCAAACTGGAGAGCTTGAATCAGCTGATAGCAAAAGGGCACACTTACCGCTTCACCGATCCGGAAATAGTCCGCTTCCCGCCCGTCATCGGAATTGCTCCGATGCTCCGGTTGCCCACACTGCTGCATTCCGAAGGAGGACTTTTGAGCGACGCCGGAGAATCCAGTCGACGCCCCGACGCCACCGATGAGGACGACGTCGAAACCACCGTCTTGCCGCAACTGATTTTCGACTTCACATCACTGAAATTTTTCTTCACGACGGCCTTATTCTCGGCAATTTTACTCATCACTGCGTCCCATTTGTTCGGGGTGGCTGATTTCTTCGTAAAGCTCAAATTTCCGACACTGGCACTGGCACGTGGACCACAGCCACCGCGATTAGCACTGGTGGGACGCTTATTTTCCTGATTTTCACACTCATTCTCGACGTCCAGATTCATAGCACTTCCGCCGACACTACGCGACGCTTTCGAAACGGCGCTCTCCTTGAAGAGACGCGTCCTGACCGCGCGCGACGACATTTCATGTTTTTTCAGCACTAAATTGGATTCGTTTTTCTGCTGTTTACGACTGGAACCGGGCTTTTTGCCAACACTACCGACATTACTACTACCGATACCTCCACTACCGACGAGTGCGCCAGACAAACTGTCGGTGCTGCTAGCGATTGGCCCTGCTCGGACGATGGTGATGATGTTAGTTGCGCTCTCGGCTTTACTACTAGCCGCTTCACCAACACAAGTGACGCCGACGCCGTTCTCACCACAATCGATTCGGCTGCCGGCGTCGCTCACCAAAGAGGTCGCCGACGGTGACGATTGGATCTGGTGCGACGCTGTTGCATCAATAGCCGCGGCGCCACCACTTAAAGAAGGTGTGACAACGTGTTTGGTGACGTCACTTTCACGGTAAAGACTCTCCGGTTTTGACCCATCGAGTTGGGCAGGTGTTTTTGAGTCGTTAGCGTTTATGGGTGGAACCATTGAAGTAGTTTGTAAACAACTAGCACCGTGTTCGGCGTTTCTCGCGTTTAGCGGAACCACCTTCTTCTGACTGCAAGCCGTATTGCTGCTGCTGATCGTATCGGTAGACACGTCAGGGCTCATATCGCTATCGGCAACCTGCTGACCTACCCCGTTGATGGAATGCTCGTCATCTTCCTCACGTTCTAACCGGTCTTCGTTCTCAGACCTTCTATGCACGAGATCGTCCTCCCCGCGGTTCTCCACATCCGTAAAGATACCACTCGACTCCATGCACGAGTCATCATTTTGCGGTTGTTGATTTATGAATACATTAGCCCCCTGCATCATCGGTCCGTACAATTGGCCGTCAATTATCTGCGCCCTTCGATCTCCGCGATTCAACACATCATCTGCATCGCTTTCGGTGAAGAAGTCACTGTCTGTCATCGGATCCGGCCGGCGTGGCACTGGGGCTGGCTGTGCTACCGGACCGTTCCATATGGCTGCAGCTGCTTGATTTTTCAATCTTGGTCCATTCGACGGGGAGTGGTCGGCCCCGCGGCTTGCTGGACGAGACATTTCGCCATCTCCCTGGTAGCCGGTGTCCAAACTGGTGATGCTAGTGATGCTGGTAATGAAGCTGTTGGATACCTTGGAGGTGGCAGATTTCGTCATCTGATCCGTTTTGGAATCCGAATCTGTTTGAGATATCTCTTGGTACATTATTGGGCCGGCGTTCGAAAGAATCTCCGACGGTAGAATGATGTCAGACATGTCGGTTTTGACACCAATTGGGTCTAGGGGCAACTCTTCGGGCGATGGTGTTTGATCTATTCGACAGTGATGGAGACCGTGTTTGTGAGAACCAGTGTTCAATTGAAGCTCCAAGTTGTTGGTATTGTTCGTGTTAGTAGTTGTAGAGTCCAAGAATTCTTTCATCTGATCGGGTGTCAGTATTCCCAAACTTTCGTCCATTTCAAACGATCCTTGTTTCGTCATGCAGCTAGATACAGGTGATTTCAGGTGTGGTTTTGCCGACGATATCGAGGAGTCGCAAAGTTCTATGGAGCAGTCGTGCAGCAGCGTTTCAGTAAGATCCAGACCAAACGAATAGCGCTGTCTCGCCGGAATCGAGGTTCTTCCTTCGATCGGACGGATCAGCACTTCATCCTTCCCTATAGACGGCGGTTCATCTAAACTCAAATCAAACATCTCCTTCCCCACTCCGCCATCGTCAACATCCATCGTTTCGCCGAATTTCGCTCCATCCAAATCCTCCGCCACCAGCGTGCGATCTCCACCACTCACGTCTAACTGCATAGCGTCCACTAAGCTGGATCCATGGATGTCTCTCGTGACGTTCAAAACATCCTCAATTGTTCCCACCGCCAGAGGCGAATGCATCGTCGAGCTGAAAACTTGCGTCTTATTCAAGGCTGCCGTAGGATCAGACGCATTCAAAATGTTCATGGTTTCGTTCATGTTGAACGTCAGTCTAGTGGGGCGCTGGGGAACCATCGGCTCCGTAGGCAATAGCCTGTCGGGGCTAAGCACTTCATGCGTTTGATACATCAAACTCCTTCGATTGATGTGCGGCATACCTTCGATTTCTGCGGTAACATTTGGAATGCTTTGTGTGACGTTCATCGGCCTGTCAGAGACCATGGTCGAACTAAACGGCCCCTTACAATCTCCCACATCGATCAATATCGTATGGGTTTTGTCCAAAACCGGCGACTCCCCGCTGCTATTGCTTTGAAACAAGGACGCTCCCCTCGTTCGGTTCAATGATTCTCGACTACCGCCGAGTTTCAGCGACTCCTGGGACGACTTGACAAAGGTTTCGCTGCGTTTCACTTCATACGTGACGTTTCCGTCGCAGTTGAGCGTCACGGTTTCGTTACTAGACGCCGGTTTCAGCATGTTCATACCGTTCTGGTTCTGTTGAGCTAGCACAATGTTGTCCGTACTGTCGGCCCCGACCAGCTCCAGCGATTCATCAACTAGCATCCGACCGTCATCATTGTAGTCTACGTTTTGGCTAGCTGGCCTAGGCTGCGTCGTCGTCGTAGATGATGGCAGGGCAAATGTGTCATGCAGGTTTTCGGTCGATGCCAGCTCCAGCTTCTGGTAGAACTCGAGCCCACTGGTGGGTTTCACAGTCGGGGCTGGGGTAGAGGCGGCCAGAGCTGGCAGAAGAGGTGTGCTTTCACCGCATAGTGCGTCCCCGGAGTAGGATCGGGCGATGCTGATTGCTGTGGACTTCGGCGGCCGAAGATGTCTTCCGGCAGGTGGTGGCGCTGGTGTTGCAAATGGGGTTGACGGTGCAGGGATCGCGGAGGTGGAGGGTTTGGCTATTTTCGACTGGAATCGTGCTTGGGGTAGACGAATCGATCCGGGAATTGGGATTCTACTGCTACTTGTGGTGCTGCCGATCCGTGGTATCCGTGACTGAGTGGGGTCCTGCAATGAAAAAAAGCAGAAGCTGTTTTAGCAAAATAATTTTATATCTTCAAAGTTCTATAATGTTATAGATCGACATGATAACAAGTTTCGGCGGTAGGATGAATCGACGTAAAAAAAAATCCTGGAAACATGTTTTATGAAATTCCTGAATTAAATTTCAGGTATTTCTGCAACATTTCTAACAGAATTCTTGAAGTTTTTTGGTCATGGAAGAAACTTCTAAAGATATCCTTCAAAAATCCAGAAAGAACACTGCGTAGAATTCTTATGAGAATTTGTGCAGTGTATCTCGCAGGAATATTTCAAGAAATTCTTGGAAAAATGCAAGGTGTAATTCTTGAAGCAATTCCCAAGGGAGTTTTATTAAAATTCTTTCAATAGTTCCTAGAAAGACCTTTTCCCGTATGGAATCATGGAGAAAACTGGTGAAAATGTAGCAATAATATTTGTAGTCTTTTAAAGCTTTTCAAAGAAATAAAGAAGGATTCGCAGGATTTCCGGAAGAAATTCCAAGGAAAATGATTGCAGGAATTTTCGATAAAATCCCAAAAAAAAAAAATCAAGAAGAGCCTGACCAGCTATAGCAGGAATATATTGCTGTGTGCGTTCGAACGCAAATATTAAATATGGGAACACCAAACGCGGTAAGATTTTTAACAAGGAAAGCGTAGTCAAGGATTGGTTTTCTTTGCTAGGTTGGCGGTGATATGGACCATGGTTGCTAAGTATTCTTTAGTTACTGTGTGTTACCGCATTTGAAGCTTAGTGAAACTGGATTTGTACGTCACACGCAAACAGCAATATGAATAAATCCTATCACGGCTTCGTAACTGTGCGGTTAGCGGGGTCAGTCGTTTAGGTGACGAAGCGTTGATTCAATTTCGGCGCTGTCGATGGAAACTATTCAACGAACGGGGCTTTTTGGTATTTCTTGTTGTCCATTTACTAATGTTAGTGATCGTTCAGTCTGTGCAATTTTTGGCTGAAGACAATGTAATATTTTTGTCTGTTTAAGGCTAAGTAGCCCGTCATTCGTTTTGGCAACAATGATGACTTTTCAGCTTGCATTTCAAAGTGATAAAACTCAGTCTTGATAGTTTATATTGACTTGAAAAAGTATCACTGTACGCACTTACAAGCATAAAGAAAAACTCTTACGATCATTGCTTAACGATTCCTGTGATAAATATTACTTGGTGGAACTAAATGATAAATGTTTGAAAAAATCCATTTAGGAGCAATCTTTGGATGAATATCTAAGTTTGTTGTAGGTTATGGCCTTCAGTCTATTATGCTCAAAAACGGATTTTAAGTTTTCATCCGACGTTTCGGACACATCTATTGTGCCTTTTTCAAGGAGTTATCTGTGTTCCGTTTTTTGGTTAACTTGCCCACAGCATAGGCAGCATAAGTCAACATACAGAATTTTGCCCGTTCTGGTCTTAACACGGGCTTAGAATCCGAAAAACGATCCGGGTCGCAGAACTTCGATAAAGTTGCCTGTTTATCGCCACTTATTATAAGCGAATTACTAGCTCGATATCTGGACGAACATCTTGGGAGAATCCATAGACAAAATTCTCGTAAAAATCCCTGAAGAATACTCTGAAAAAAATCCATTATTCTTAGAGGAATACCATGTATATGAGATCGAGAGGCGCGTCCCTGTGCGAAACCATGGGTAGGACAAACAATGGCAAATATTTTGTGCACAGTGAAGATAAGAAAAATATTAATACTATGGAATCTTAGGCTGGAAATTGAAAGTGACTAATTTTGAGGGACCCAAACGCAAAGAGGTGTAAGTGAGTTTGAGGTTTTGAGTTGAGAATATTGAAACAAATACTGTTTCCAGGCTTATATATTTTCAAGGGATTGTCCGAGCAACAGAAAAAAAACTAGTTCTGAGAATAAGGACTGCTCATTTTACAAAGTGGATACCTTGTTCATGCTATGTTGTGAGAAGTTATAAAATCTAACCAAATACTTCTGATTGAAGAACTAAATATTTTCTGCAGACACTCCCAACTTAGGAGTCCTAAGAAAAGTTGTTCTTCGAAGGTGAACATAATTTAACGCATCCCAAAAATCCTCATTTCAATGATCAAATTGTATTTTGTTATCCTTTACTATTCTACTATAGGTAGAGCTTCGAACCAAATTGCGGGAAAAACACAAAGTTGATTTTCTCAAAATTAGGTTTTCTGTCCCTGACATCCCTTTACTTCTTACCCCTTATTTTCATGCCAGTCGTTACTACAAGACTAAGAAAGCTTTTTCAGGGTATCTATTCATTGAAATTCACTGATATTTCCAGTGAATACAAATGTACATCTAACAGGAACCATGACAGCTTGATTCCTCATTTGAACAGGCACTCATCTAAGAATATTTCCAAGACTTCTTCTTGGGATTTCTGGTGACATTTCGACAAGTATAAATGCTCGTTTTACTGTAGTTTTATTTCACACTAGTGGTCCTGGCAAACTTCGTCTTGCCATCAAGCAGGCTGTTAAAAAAAGCTATTGATCGTCCCATACAAAATGACAGATCTGTGCACTCTCGTTTTTTCAACTTTCCCGGTGAATATCTTGGGATTTTTATACACACAAACACGTCGGAACCCTTGACGAACAAAACGGAGATAGAATCATTGTAATCCGTTGACCCGTTCGTAAGCCATTTCGTGACATACAAACACCATTACATTTTTATTTATATAGAAGAAGATATTACTCCGAAGATCTTTTTAGAGGTTTCTTTGGTGATTTTTCACGAACTTTTTAAGTAATACATCCTACAATTTCGTTTCAGATACATTTAGGAATTCAATTTGTAAATTTTCTATAGAAAGCCACATAAATTACTACGAAGATTTTACTAGGAATCCATCCAAAGATCGTCTCAGACATTTTCGAAAAAAGTCCCAAGTTCTCTAAAAAATTGTCCATTGATTTTCCTAGGTTTTCCTCCAACATTCCCATATTTCAAGAATTAAAAGTTCCTTCAATAATTTTTCCAAATTTGTTGGAAAAATTTCCCAAGGGTGTTAAATTTGTTATAGTAATTCATCCAGGGATGTGTCCAGAGAAAAATATAAGCAATTTTTCAGAGTTTCTGGAGAAAATTTTGTGAAAATTCCGAGAAAACTCCTGCATTCTTCTCGATTGAATTGTTCCTAGAATTTTCTTAATTGCTATGATTGAGCCGGTACATATTTGACTTTGGCTTCTTGTGTCCCCCCTTTCAAAATGTTCCCGCCCAATTTGGTATTTTGAGGGGGCAGTTGAAACAATATTTATCAAATCCTGAAGGTTTTCACATAATTTCTTCTTTAATATTTTTTTCAATTTTATTGCTTATTTTTTATTATCTTCCCTCTCAACCGTCCGAATGTCGACATTTTGACAGAAATTTCTAGTAGAAAATCAGACAGAATCTTTTTTAAAATTTATCTATGAATGATTGGAGCAATAACTGTAATAATTACTGCAATATTACCTGGTGTGAAACATCGGAAGCTTTGAAAAATGCATGGAGATTAGGAAATTTTGTTTGATTTTTTAAATGTTTGAACCACAGCAATAATATTTTAAAATGCTGGAGAGAAGCCGAGAGAAATTTCTGGAGGAACCTAATGTCTAATCTCAGATGAAATTTTTCGAGGAATTCTTGGAAAACTTTGTAATAGTTCGAACAATAAGCAGGATTTTTTTAGCAATTTCTGAAAGTAATCGTGGACAAATTCCTGAAATAATCCCTATAAAAATGTCTGGAATAAATAAAAAAAATAGGCGTAGGAATTATTGTAGGGGTTCTTCGAAAAATGTCGAAACATATTTTTAACTCTGAATAAACGTTGGTGAGCAATTGGATAAAAACTGTGAAAGAATCAGTGGAAAAAAACATCTGGAGGATTTAATTTTTCATAGTAATCTTTCTGAAAACGACGGGAAATAGTAGCGTTGCTCTGGTTTTCAAAAAATATACGTTAAGTGAAATTGATTCTGAATAGTCATGAATCAACGAAATTTCTGAAATAGGACAATCAAATTTAAACAAAAAACGATGAATTAATTTCCCCTAACGAAGACACCATCCCCGTGTCGAAACGTTGGGTTAAAACAAAACTCGCTTAAATCATTCCAAGATTGCGTAGCTGTGAATTCCACTATTAAACAATACAGTCGATTCCACGATTCTTCTTCTCCACCATACATTGATTCATTCAGAAATGCCATAGAGGATTACTTCATTAGTGGTTGATCTGCTATATGAACTATTCAGTAAAAAATGTAGAAAATCTTATGAAGAAAACTTTGGATAAATTCCTGACGAAGTCTCTGGAATAATTTCTGCGAGAGTTCTTAGAAGTGTGCATATATGAAATACTGGAGAAATCTTCGAATACCTGGAGGAACCCCTTATGAAATTTCTAGAAGAATCTATGGCAAGAATAATCAAACAATATCTATCTGAATACTCAGAGATATCCTTGGAAAAACTACTTAGAAGGTACTATAGAATGAAGCCCTGTAGAAATAATTGTTGGAAACTCTGTAGAAGTTTTAGGATTCCTTGATTCTTGATCGAATTCTCATTGAAATTGTTAGATATCTCGCATAACTTGTGATCTCGCCCTAAAAGCCATTGGTAACCGAGTGTGTAGCTCCTTGTTTCTAAGCAAATGAGTGAACCAGGATGAAAGCTTTCGCCACTGGAAGATAGATGAGGATCTTCTCTTCATCGTAGCATTGTTCAATAATGTGTAGATCCATTCGTTTGCTCGGTAACAACAAGCTACACAGTAGGTTACCAATGGCTTTTAGGGCGAGATCACAAGTTATGCGAGATATAGGTATTTTTGAAGGTTCTATTAACCTGTCAATGGTGTGCGGAGAAAAACAGCGCCGTCTACCGCCATGTGCAACGACCACGAGGTAGGAAACATTGGTGGCCGCCAGGTGGAAAGAGTACTTCAAGTCATTGTTGAACGGAGATAACGGAAGTGGATCTGGTAGTAGAATCAAAATCGATGACGATGGACAGGCTGTGGAACTACTGTCCATCGTCATCATCGAGAAAGCTATTAATGGGCTGAAGAACAACAAGGCTGGTGGGAAGGACGAGCGCCCTGCCGAACTTCTCAAACACATTTGCCTACATTTGCCCTTTGTACAAGAAATGGTATCCACAGGCATTGCAGAATTCGCTCTCATTTGAGTTTGAAGCACGATTAAAGCAAGCAAAGAAAAACATCCCATCTGTTGCGTTCCACGATCGTCATTGTCGCAGGTTGTAACAAGTCTGATAAATGGAAGCAGTGAGCGAGAGCCCCAAAGAGAGAGCGATGATAAAATCCATTTTTCTCGCTTGTTTACCATTGGGGATAGGTGTTTTTTTTACTGGCACGGTAAACAATCCACGAACTTCCAATAGCAATAGTGTCCCCCAGGCTTGGAGCATGTTTAGAGGGGTTTTATCATGCACTACTAGCCCCCCAATCTGATCAAAGTTGTAGCAGTATACGATAAACAGTCTCTCATAATGTGCAGCATGTTATGATAGTTACAGAGAGCGATATGTGAGAGATTCTCTCAATTTTCTTTGGATTCAATTCCTGTGTCGACCCCACTGGAGTGCGCTAATTACCGAGGGATAACACTCCTGAATTCGGCGTGCAAAATCATGACTGGACAGTGCTGTAAACATTCGACACTTTGCGCGACGTTCGTTACGTTGCCATGGTCAGCAGTTACAGCACAAGTGTCAATTGAATGTCGTCTGACACGATGACATTTGCATAAATCATAAGTTTTGCATAGAATTCAGACATCAGATCATAAACAACATGAATAGTATGATCTTGCCTGTTATGTCGAATTTGACACACATACAGTGGAAGCAGAAAAGATACAAACAAAACCGTAATGTTTCCTAGCGAAGCTATCGTGGTCAGAGGCATTCAATTGACATTTTTCTTTTCGACATTCGTTTGATCGCTCGTGTTGTGCATCTTTAAGGGAAGCGCTGTCGAATATCAGCAAAAACGTGTCGACTACCGTGATTGCTTACAATACTGTGTCTGGAATTCTATTCAACAGATTGAGACCGTATGAGGAGTCCTTTGTCGGCGAATAACAGTATGGTTTTCAAGAGGGCCGATCAACGACGGATCAAATGTTTACCCTGCGTCAAATCCTAGATAATTTCCGGGACTACAACATGCAGACTCATCATCTGTTTATAGATTTCGACGCAGCGTACGATTCACTGAAGAGAAACGAGTTGTGGCAAATTACGTACGAACATGGCTTCCTGCGAAGCTGATAAGACTGATTCGTGCAACGCTTGATGGATCGAAATCATGTGTGCGGGTCGAGATTTTGTCATCGTTCGTAACCTTAGAAGGATTAAACAGGGTGATGCTCTTTCTAATTTGCTGTTTAACATACCGATCAAAGTTGCTTTCAGGATAATTCAGGTCGACTGGAAGCGATTGGCCCAGGACCGATATCAGTGACGAAGACTCATCCATTCGGCGCCGTTTCATCGTAGCGAGTTGTAGCCCATCAAATATAAAATAAGTAAGATATTTTAGATGAAATTACAAAGGAAATTTCTTAAAAAATCAGTGAATAAAATTTCTTTGAAAAAGTTTCTGGACATGGACCTGGTAAATTTTTTGGAACAATCCTAGAAGATGTTCCTGGTCAAATATTGAACAATTTCATGGAGCAACCAATAGAGGAAATATAGGAAAATTCATCCAGAAATCTTTTGGGAAATTTGTAGAGTTATTTCTAATGGAATCATACTAATTCTAGGGGGATCTTCAAAGAAGATCTAAAAGACAAAACTTTGACACAAAATAATACATAAATGAAATATTGGAGGACTTTTTTTTCAGAATTATCTTAATCCCCAAAGCAATTTCTAGTTGAATTGCTGGCAGTTGTATTTGAAGAATATGTGACAGAATAATTATTGATATTATTTGAAGCAATCCCGTAGAGAAATTCAACTTCTGAAGATGTTCATGGAGGAATCATTGTAGATTTATCAGAATGAATGTCTGTAGAAGTTATTGAAGGTATCCATGGGGAAGTTCCAGGAGGCTGCCTCGGAAGAGTCTCTGGTAGAATTCTGTAGCGGTATTTCTGAAGAAATCTCTATAGGAATTCTTGGAGAAATCTATCAACGAATTTCTGTAAGAATCGTTGTAGGAATTCTTAAAGCAAATATTCATTATAAACCTTGCGAAGTTTAGAAAAACAATTGTTTTATTCTTTTATTAATTATGCCAAAATATTGAAAATATTAGAAATTGACTAAACTTGTAATAAATGATCCTAATATCGATTTCTATCATTTCCTTCATCAATTCGCATTCGGAAATGGACAAATGGTATTCCCCCACTAAATTGAAATTCGCTTATCATTCAGCAAACGCAAAAAAAAAACTGATTTACTCTCGGTTCATCATTCGCAAATATTCGTCGGTCGGCAGTCGTCACTCTTGGCAAAAACTGCCCGAAATTCACAATGACACAGCACCCTGCCCATTTATTTCATTCGAGATACCGAAAGCCCGGGAACAATATCAACGAGCCCAACTGTGAACTCCTCCCCGATTCCCCCGGGACCTCGTTCTCTCCGAGAGATGCCGGACGAGTGATGAATGGTTTTATCAGCTGAACATGAATTTTATTACCCTCCGTTGGATTACCACAATTTGCTCGCACACAAGCATAGCCAGGACCAACAACGGTCCTATGTAGCAGCGTTGAATCCTTTCACCGGAATGCCCCGCGGTTCATGACAACAGCTCAACCATTGTTGTTTCTGGTAACAGGCACATTCAGATAACTGGGAAATGTACAGAGTACATTTCCACTCTATCGCATCCCCACCCATGATCCAAATGCGCGCCCAAACCGGAACATAGAGGGATGTAAAGCTCATTCGAATCGCAAACAGCCATTAAATTAAGTAATGAAAGCGAATGGTCTAGTGTCCTCTGGCGGCAAAGTTCTAGGTAGGAGTGTCGGAATGTGTGAGTGCGAGTTGTAAAGCCTGATCCGCAAGTAAATCGGTGCATTTCAATTCAGTTCTGTTTCAGTTTTGTTCTGTTTCTGTTCCTGCTCCCGTTCCTGTTCCTGTTCATGTTCTTGTTCTTATTCCTGTTCCTGTTCCTGTCCCTATTCCTGTTCCTATTACTGTTCGTATTCCTGTTCATGTTCATGTTCATGTTCCTGTTCTGTTCTGTTCAATTTCAGCATTCATTTCCACTGTTTGATACCATCGTCATTTTTTATCATATTATTCCTTCATTCTATTCCAGCATTCTATTCCATCGATCAATATTCATAATTCAATTTCATAATTCCTTTCCTTACATTCACTTTTAGTTCTTTTCCACGCTATTTCATTTTCATACTTTCATGCTTTCTATTTCATTTAATTTAACTCTACCGTTAAGTCACCAGTCACCGTGCGGCCTCCATTCACCGTGCATATATACAAATTCCTACAGAATATTCATACAATTTTTACAAATTATTCTTTTGTCAGCAAAATAAGATAAAACTGATGAAATGAAGTAGTTTTTGTCACAAAGCATTTTGAAAAACCTAGTTTATGTAGTCAAAATCATGTCAATTCTGTTTGATAATGATATTTTATGGTTCCTTTTACCGTGCATTAGTGTAAAAGGCATGAAACTATTCGGTAATATTAGATTTATTGTTATGTTGTCATTGCACTACTTCATATTTAGTTTTTGAGTGAACATGGAATGGTTTGGACAATACAGTCAAACCTCCTATAACGGTTTTAATGAAAAAATAATGATTTAGACAATTTTAATTTTTTTATGGTTTTTATTGTAAATGATGATTTGAATACTCTTAAAAATAAGTGCGCACACTACTAGCAACATAGTTGCACCATCAACAACGTTTCTTCGAGATACAAAATTAAATCATGACTAAAACTATACGCACGGTGAATGGTGACATAGAACGGTACGAGGCGACCTTAACATTACATTTTCAAACATAATTTTTGAGTATTTTTTTGCTATGCATGATTAGTTTTAAATTTTTCCTTGAATTATTATATAATTGCACGCTACGTAGTGGTATTCTAGTGCGCTTCAAATTATTTGGAAAAGTTTTATAATTTTTTGAAGATCAAATTTTTCTTAAATGCACGGTGAATGGTAGCTTGACGGTACTACATTCTATTTCTCTTTTCCCCAATGGTTCAATGGTTCAATCTAATTAGTTGCAACAATTTTTAGATCGATTTAAAGATACCACTACTCAAAATCGAATCGACTGTGTACAAATTTACCACTGGTCAATCATCCCATCTCCCAATCTCAATGGTCTGTGTCAAATTTTACACCCCTTCACTTCTGCTCACCGTGGAATGTGGTTTCCGTCCGCGCGTAGGAGGAAAAACGTAGCCATGAAAGTGTGGCATTGAACCGAAGACGAGAGAGAGACAGAAAAAAGGGCATCCTTTCTTTCGAGAGCACTCCAGCTTCCGGGAAATGATTTTAATTAAAACGACTATTGCCGTCACTTCCGGGAGACGCATTTCCCATTTTTTTTGTTGAGAATGAGTTAGGGAATCGGAGATTACACGGGTTTTATGTGACTGGGCTAGATTGAGCGTAGAGGAATCTGAAAGGCTTGGATTCAAATGGGTGGAAAAAGTTCTTACTAGAATTGATTACTAGAGGAAATTAACTTAATCAACTCCGAGCAAAAAGATGGACAGTAGAAAAAGAGGATAATGAACAGAAAGCTTGGATTTTATTGAACTGTTCTGCTATCTCATCACAATTTATTTTAGTTCGCCTCTCCAGGAATACTTCCAGGGATGCTTCCAGAGATTCTTCAGAAAATTCTTTGGGAGATTCTTCCAGGAATCCCTCCGTAGATTCCACCAGGAATCTTTCTGGAGATTGCTTAAGGAATCCCTCCGGAGATACCTCCAGGAATCTCTCTTGAGATTGATTTAGGAATCCCGCAGGTTGCTCCATGAATCTCTTCAGAGATTCTTCCAGGAATCCCTCTTGAGATTCGTCCAGGAATCTCTCTGAAGATTGCTTTAGGAATACCTCTGGAGACTCCTTCAGGAATCCTTCCGGAGATTCCTCCAGGAGATTCAGAGATACACTCGGAAATCTCTCCAAAGATTCTTCCAGAAATCTCTCCAAAGATTCTTCCAGAAATCTCTCCAAAGATTCTTCCAGAAATCTCTCCAAAGATCTCCCCAGATATTCCTCCAGGAATCTTTTCAGATATTCCTCCATGAATTTTTTTTTTCAGAGATTACTCCAGGAATCTATCCAAAGATTTTGCAGGAATCTCTCCAGAGATTCTGCCCCAAATCCCTCCAGAGATTTCTCCAGAATTCCCCTCTAGAGTAACAATTGATTTTTGAATTATTTCTTCAATTTAAAAATGGTTTTGCAGCAAATTCGTAAACAATTGCTCGCACACAAAACCCATCACAGATCGTTACATCGCGCTTGGCAGGGTATATTCACATTTTTTTTGGCGTCAAGCCGTCAATGTACACCCAACGCTCCAAATTCAACTTTTTTCTCTTTCATTTCGCGATTGCCGCTAATTAAACTGATCGCCGCGGATGTAATCACATCACGGTCAGCCATCTCCAGCTGCGGTCGGTAGTCTTGTTGTTTTTTTTTTCTGAAATTGTTTGTATGAACTCGATACGCACATAATCATCATCATCATCATTATCCAACGAGAGAAGCTCGTTCCGGAAAGCATCATGTGCAAAGTGTGGCCAAGATTAACACTGCACACCGATCATCATTAACGCTTAGTGGGACATCGAGATTGCGATCAAAGGCGGAGGCAGATTATGATTTGTTTTTCACAGCAAGTAACTTGGGGTGAAATATGTAATCAGATGATGTTGGATCATGTAGGAGATCCAATTATAGCGAAAAATGCGTTGGCTGAGGAATCGATCTTTAAAATTATCGTTGGGTACAAAACACCAAAACTATCATTTTCAGATCATCAAAGCTCGTTATGGTTAATGGAATCCTAATAAACGCAAAACTACCAGTTTCGAATCGCACTTCATCGTCACCCGCAATTCCATCAACAAGGTGGTTCGTGCCTCACTTACAGGGGGTGCTAATTAATCACGCCTCTGAAAACGGAAAATTTATCCAATCAGCCGGGTCTATCGCTCACCGACGAGCATCATAATCTTCAGGGCACGCACGTGCTATCATCTAACGCAGAGGTTCCCAATCTTTCCGGATGTGCGGCTCACCTAAATGTCAGGATTACTTTTCGCTACCACTAACGAGAAATGATAAGATGAAAGTTTTAAAGTTTGGTTAGGGAAAGTACCAGTTATGGCCATAGTGGTTCCCTATTTGGCCATATTTGAAATTTTGATAACGTTCACATTTTAAATATTTTTGAATGTTTAAATATCTTAAATCTAATTACTCCAACACACAAAAATTTTCATTATTTGAAGACATCAAAGTAATATTGTATGGCGAAATAGGGAACCACTATGTCTATAACTGGTACACCTACCCTACTTGATGAAATTTTTTTTGTAGAATATTTCATATGATCAATATTAGGATTGCATTTTTCCAGTTTACAGTGAATGATGCTGATACAAACCGATGCTAAACAGTGCTTTCCGAAGACGTCTTTCGCATTGTGCAATAAGCTTTAAATACATCTTTACCGTTTTTTTTATAAAAAATACAATTGAATTATCACTTTCAACTGCCTATTTCCGTCGTATTCATTTTAATTATAATCATAATCAGTTTCGATTCGTCTCAAAGCTAACGGTTGACTGTGATATACTGCCGTGAATTGCAAGCCAGTCCCATCAATAAAAAGTAGGCATTGAGAAAATGGTATGTGAAGGTTCCAAACTCGTTTTCCATACGAATATTTATAAATTCCAATGATTTGGAACATGTTCAAATCTTACTGAAACTTTAACAAATTTGCTTTTTATTACGATATCTCGCCGAGAAAAACATAAAGATGATCAAAACACGGTTCATTTTTGTGTTACACGGTGCGGACATCTGTAGTGGGTTACTTTTCATTATGAGGCAATTTGACTTGCTTTTCTCTCTATTGTTTTCGAACAAATCATATTATCTCATTAGTGCAGCTAAAAGAGCATTGAAAGTTATGTTGAAAACTGAACTCAACTCAATTTTGACGAAAACGCAGATGGGACTGACTTGCGATTCACGGCAGTATAGTGAGTGTTCAAATAACAATATTTCAACTTATAAAACTATGTTTAAATTTTTGTTTTTTGTTCGGGCTTTCGCATTCATTTCTTCAGCATGAAAATAATTTAAACACAGCCCAAATGTATGAGAACAATAACTTTTGACTGTACAAATGCATTACGGTGAGCTTTAGGACATTTGGTCGAATGACATTTGGTCGAAAGTACATTTGGTAGAAGGGACATTTAGTCGAATGGACGTTTGGTCGAACTACCTTAAAAAAAATTGTATTATTTTGTACGAAATATCGTTTGGTTCAACAGATATATTTTGCACAATGAATGATCTTATGTCTTTTTCGGGTAAACATACTTTTCATCAGAAGCCCATGACGAATTTATCTATATTTTTTGACTACGCTTTGTAGCGTGGTTAGCATGCATATTAGATTGATGCAAATTTTGAATTTTTTGCTCCCCTATGCTTAAACGGTGTCAATTATGATAAAAATCATTTTCTCAAAATTTGAAGTGATTTGGAAGAAATTTGTGTGTGCACACGCCATTTGAAGTTTCTATGAAAATTACTATGAAAAAGGCAAAGCTTTTGTGCTCAGCCCTCTAACTGCTCGAAATAATAATCTATGAAAAAATGAACAAACTCTTCTCATGTAAAATCTTCCCAGCTACAACTTTGCCGAAGACCACATTTAGATGCACACACAAATTTCTTCCAGTTGTAGCTGAAAGGATTTTACATGAGAAGATTGTGTTCACTTTTTCATAAAACATTATGACGAAGAGATAGAGGGCTGAACACAAAAGGATGGCGTTTTCTATAGTAATCTCCATATAAACTTCAAATGGCCTGTGCACAGTCAAATTTCTTCCGATTCATTTCAAACTTTGGGAGCATGCTATTTACCATAATATAAGTCGTTTAAGCAGTTTAAGGGGAGCCAATCACTATAATGCATATATTAGTGTCTATATATAGGATTAATAATTCTTGTACATGTACTCATTAGACCATTTCACAAGAATCGAAATTTCTGGGATTCAACCAGTCATCCCCTAGTCCTAATTGCAATACTTAAACAAACTACCAGACACATTTTCATCCAATTTGGAGAAGATTAGGAGGTGCCTCAAGTCGAATTTGTGTTTTTTGGCTATTTTTTATCTTCAACAAATTCTAACAAGAATTTGGAAACACGAAAACTCAAATAAATACCACTAGTTGAACTATTATTAATATTTTACAACTTTTGAGAACACTGTATGCCGATTAGAGATGGTTTTGACCTCATAAAATTGATTTCTGTTCAATAAAGTACCTGTAAAACATACATTTCTCTACAGTTTTTGTTCTACGAAATTCTTAACCTCATTCCTAATCATAAAAATTCAACCGTAGTATCATTCCTTTGTCTTTTCTGAACATTATTGTAGTACATCATTTTCGTGTCCGAATTACAAATAGATTGCAAAAAATCGTCGGAAATACGGCATTCCTCATTTCTCGGCATTTAGAGCTGCTGACAAATGGCGCAATTGCTGACATGCAAAGCTACTATGCTTTTTCAATGATGGATGATGATTGGAGCAAACATCTAGCAAAAGTCATCAATGCAGTCGAGCCACAAACAACATTTGCATTTGATGCCAAGCAATTGCATATGCGATATAGCCCCTAGGTCAAGCTTCTCGACTTCCGATCTTGAGGATTAATTTAATTGATTTGTTCTATTATTACGAAGAATAAGAGGACGAATTTTGATGGCCATGGTTTTTAGGAAACGATTTTGACGGAGTCCATCGGAAGATCCGCCTGTAGGATACGTTTCCTACTCATGATGAATTATCGTTATGATTATAAATTCCAGCTAAACTACATTCCTTGGGCAAACATGTGGGTTTGATAGCGGAGTTGATGACTTTTATCGTAAATAAGCTGATTATTAATTAAATCGAAAGTAATCAAACAAGATACTTGTGTTAATCCCATGTATCGCGTGAGGTGAGACGAGTCGACTTGGTTGATGAAAGTTTACTTGCTCCTATTTGAGCTCAGCTCTTCGTGATTCATCCGACTCGCAGAATAAGCCTGAATTAGAAAAATGACATCGAGTGGCGTCAACAATGTCGATTTTGTGGGAGTCTGGAAGATCAACTGGAATCCCATAATATCGCTCGTCGCTTATTAAAAGCTTGAAGTTTATTCAATAAATACCAGGAAACCAATGCAGATTTCTTGCTCTCTATCATGTTGTTCTTGCTTCTGCAACCTCACGTAATAGCTCCTACCATACATGCTTTCTGCTCTTTCAATCTCAATAACTGTATATTAATGTCAAAATATCACTCTATAAAATATAATCTGAAAAACATCTACCAAATGTACTTTCGACAAAATGTCATTCGACCAAACACCATTCGACCAAATGCAGCAGATTGATTACGGTGCATATGGTGCTGCAAAAACAATCACAATCAAAGGAATCGTTTTCTACGCCAAATATCACGCACACATTGATGCGCACAAGTTTTTTCTCAGTCCGGAGTCCGGACGAATGAAAAACTTTGTCTACGTTCTGAGTTCTATGCGGTCGTGAATTATAGTAGTTTTACGGCGTGTGGGGCCCAGATAGCCGTAGCTGTAAACGCGCAGCTATTCAGCAAGCCAAGCTGAGGGTCGTGGGTTCGAATCCCATCGGTCGAGGATCTTTTCGGGTTGGAAATTTTCTCGACTCCCAGGGCATAGAGTATCATCGTACCTGCCACACGATATACAATTGCAAAAAAAAAGGTCAATTGGCAAAGAAAGCTCTCAGTTAATAACTGTGGAAGTGCTCATAAAAACACTATGCTGAGAAAGCAGGCTTTGTCCTAGTTGGGACGTTACGCCAGAAAGAAGAAGAAGACGGCGTGTGATTGGAGAAAAATCCTTCAGTGAAGATGTACGAAGGTTTTCCATAGTGTAAATAAAGGCAAGTTGAAGTAAGTTACACAGGAGGGGGGCGGTAGGAAATAATGTGGCGAAGCTCAGTCGATCGCTAATCAGATTTCGCTCGATACGTCTTCGTCCATGCGAGTTGGGTGAAAAGATGCAAAGTGGATAATTGAACTGAAGTTATTTATCCAAATACAGTAGTTTGATTGTATTTTTGGTATACAAGTGGACACATCATAAGAGCTTTCACAAAATTACACTTGGTTTGATATGACGAATATTAGCGCCTGCGACGAAGTAGATCAAAACCCTGGTTGTGATACATTTCCTCGAATATCGTTTCCCCGAACACCACTTCCCCGAATGACAGTTCTCGGAATACCCCGTTTCCTCGGATAGCCCATTTTTCCGAAAAGTTTTTGTATTTTTCAAGGTGGTGAACGGCATTGGCGTAGCTAGGATTTTTTTTCTGAAGGAAGGCTAGGGGGAAGGGGTATAGCAAATTTTTGTTTTACAGAAGTAATGTCGGCCGCAATAATCAATATTTTCACTAATTTCGTAGTTTGCGTTGATTTCATTTGTTTGTGATTTTGTCTCACTGCACATCAGTTATATTTGTAAATTTTAATTTTCACTACGAAAAATATTCATTTTTTGTCTAATCCAGTATGAAAAATCCTTTAGGAATTCTTACGAAGAACTCACGAGGCATAACGCTTGTGATCCTACACGAACTTTTCAGGTATTCTACCATGTGGTTTTCAGAGATTTCTCTGAGAATTGTAACGGGGATTCATTAATAAATTCTTTACGTACTTTTTCAGAGCTTTTTCTAACAGATCCTTAACCTGGATTCTCTGAGTTCCTCCTGGTATTTCCACGCAAAATCGTGCCCGAAATTAGTAGTTCTTATTCAACAGATTTTGTTTTAGGCTTACGGATTTACCTAGAAAATTTCTCGAAGGTTCTATATCAGATAGTTTTAAAACCCTATTGAAGGATTCCGCCACAGAGTACTTCAGAAATTCTTCTAAATTCTAAATTTTATACATTTCACCATACTCTCCTTTGCACTGGTCCTCCGCATAACTTGTTACATATAAATTTCAATTGTAAATTTAATTTCATCTATCCATGAACAAAAAATTTCTTCAAGATTTTCTGGAATTACTGAGGAATTTCCTAAGAAATAGTACAAAAAATAGGAGTCTTACCAAAATTGTCCACAAGGATTTAAGTTCACCAATGGTTTTTCCAGCATTGCCTTTGAGGTTATTTCTATAGTTTCAAATACCTTCCACAAATCTTTCAGAAAATCTTTCGAAAATTCTTCAAGGGTTGCTTGAAAAATCCGCAGCAAAATTCTTCAGGATCCTCTGAAAAAAAAATTAAATAATTCTCCCAGGTGTTACTTTAAGGATTCCTCCTAATATTCCACAATATTTTTATAAAAAATTAAACAAAACTCGATTAAAAAAATGTTCTTGATGATTTCTCAGAGAGATTCTTCGCTGATCTATTTGCATTTTTCCACAAAAAATCTTAAAACTCTCTAAAAATCAATATGATGTTCCTTTAAAACTATCTCAGGAATAATATATTATAACTTCTTCAAACAAGAGAAGAAAATTTGGAAAAAAAAACAATAAATATTCCTATAAATTTTAGGGCGGAATGGGTTCAAATGTTATTTCTCAATGTCTTCTGAGAAAATACTTAAAATTTTCCCGAGCATTCCTCTTGGAATGTCCTCCTAGGGGTTTTCCAAAAACGAAATATCAAAGATTCATCCAACTATGTTCCAGGGCTTTTTTTTAGCAGCACTAGCGATTCTTCGAGAGAATAGTTCAACAGATTCACAATAGCATTTGTAATTCGTTCTTGAACTTCTAAAAAAAAAAATCTTCGAAAATTGCATCAGGTTCCTTTTTTGTAGTTCTTTATAAATTTGTAGTTCTTTATAAAATTTCCTTGATTTCCCTGGGTTATAAAATTCTTTATGAAGACAAAAAAATCGGGAATTATACGGTGAATTCTGGAAGTTTCCGACAAGGTTGAGTACATTTTTCGAATTCAATTTTAGCTACTATTATCTATCAAATTTCTTAATGAACCTATAAAGAAATTTGATGGATAGTTGCAGTTTAAATTGAATTCGGAAAATGTACTCAATCCTTCCAGAAACTTCAAAAATTCACCATTCTGAAACTTTGTGTCTTGATTTCTGACGATATATTTCACGGAATAGTTTAAATAATTTTTATTACTACAAAAAATATGGTTTTTTCTTCCTTTTTTATAATGGACAATTGAATGGCGTTGAAACGAATGGAATTTTTACTGAAGATATTTATATCTAACATCTTTGAAAATGTTTTGCATGAACTCCGAAGTTCTGTGATAGTATGGCGAAGACATTAACGTAGAAACTATTTTTTTTCTTCTTGAAAAAAATTCAAACAAACTTTTTTGAAGGCCATAATTTAATTATTGTGGTAGAACTGTGGAAGTTTAACGCGAAAGTATTGGTGTTTTTTAAGAACATTGCCAATGATGTGTTATAATAAAGTTCGTAATGTAAGATTTCACTGAATTTAAACATTGGAGGAATAACTTTAAAAAATCATTGAAGAGTTCCTAATGAACTTTTAGAAATCGAGAACCATACGTATTAGAATTCTGTAATTTTTTCAATGTTTTAGAGTTAACCTTTTTTCTTGAAATTCTCTTAAGAATTGCTCTTTGGACAATGAAAAGTTTTTTGTAAGGAGTTCAAGCAAATGTCATGCGAAGGAAAGAGAAACAACAAAATGTTGGACAACGAAATAATGAAAGATAAGTGACTATTAAAAGGTGAATGGTTAAAAGGTAATTAATTACCTCTCTAATGATTTAAAAAAGAAAATTTCTCAAGAATTTCAAAGTTAAGAAAATTATCCTAGCAGGAATTTCTGTCAGAAAGCTTCTGAGAATTTATCCTGGGAATTGCACAAGAATTCAATTAAGGATTCTGCCAACAATTGATAATACTATTAGACATAGCTAGGGAAAATTTTTACAAATCTCTTTATATTCTTCTTCTTCTTATTGGCATTACGTCCTCTTTGGGACAGAGCCTGCTTCTCAACTTAGTGTTAAATTAGCACTTCCACAATTATTAACGGAGAGCTTTATTTTGCCAAAGTTGCCATTGTTGCATTCGTATATCGTGTAGCAGGTACGATGATAGACTATGCCCAGGGAAGTGAAGGAAATTTTCATTACGAAAAGATCCTGGACCGACTGGGAATCGAACCCAAACACCTTCAGCATGGCTTCTAGCCACGGGTTTTAATCATTCGGCTAAGAAAGGTCCCAAATCTCTATGTATTTCCTATTAAACCTCTTCTCCCTTCTCAGTTGTTTTGAAGATTCGATGGCAAAAGACATTTCAAACACACTTTCGTTGGTAGTTCTTGTATAATCCTGAGGTTTGAAGCAGTATTTACAAAAAAAAACTGTGACGCAATTTGTGATGTATTTTAAAAATATTTCTGGAGAACTTCGCGAAAGAATTTGTATTATATTACTGGCGAATTATTTGAAGGAATTCACAGAGGTATTTACAGTATAATTTTCAGCTAAATGTCTGAGTATAAGATATGACAGAATATATGATTCTTTTTTTAAGGGATTGCGAGGGAAAATTTTGATGTTTTGAAAAGTATTTTTTTCTAGTTGAATCCGAGAACATATTCCGGAACTGGTAATTTGTACAAAAAAGCAGGCATATAATAAATTGTTGTTCTCCTGGAGGAATTCACGTTCAATGTATGAACAAATCTCACAATATTATTTGACTAATTTCTAAGATATTCGAAGCGAAAATTCTAGAGCCACTCATCGATATTACTTGGAGATAAGAGTCATGTTTCTCCACCTTATAGACAATTATTTTTTAAATTTTTTATTTTTGAAAATTCTGGGGGCCTGGCCAATTGTCTGAAATGCATCCTTTTTTATATAATGAGCTTTTTTTTTCTCAAATTTAAGTGTTCAAATTTTTGGCAATATCTTTTAAGTCGAGAATGACCTTTCATCTCCCTCTTTCGATTGCTCATCACTTTGTCACTAAAGATAATTATTGTACTTTTTAAATTGCATAATTTTTCGGGGAAACGGGTCACTCAAGGAATATTTCAGTTATCTGGTATATTGTTCCTTATTGAGGATTTTCTTGGAGAGTTTTCGATCTAACTAAAATTGTTTGAAGCTTATTAAATTACTGCTAGGTCAGAAAATTTCTGCTTTCCATCTTTAAATTTTACTTATTCTTTGAGCAATTTAACAAAAAGTAAGTTTCAGTAATTATTGTACAATTTTTGGCATTCCAAAACGTAGGCTGAAATCCAAAACTCTCTTGATATGGGCTCACATACCCCCGGGGAGCTGCGACCTGCAGTTTGGGAAACTATGATCTAATACTGTTAGATTCCATCAGTTGAGGGTCCACGTCAAGTCAGGGA
The DNA here is from genome assembly GCF_002204515.2 of Aedes aegypti. Taxonomy (NCBI): domain Eukaryota; kingdom Metazoa; phylum Arthropoda; class Insecta; order Diptera; family Culicidae; genus Aedes; species Aedes aegypti. The sequence continues at coordinate 348,116,113 of NC_035108.1, forward strand.
GCGATTTCCTAAACCGACATCGTTTGTCCATTTTTTTTCGCGGTTTTCTTTACGCCTGTCAACCGCTCTGCTGGTACAAAAAAAGGTCACTGGATTAGCGGCGCCGGACAGCTTGTGAAGTTCCTAATCTAATTAACTCACGTCGTCGTTTGATGGGTGGGCATTTTGATCCACGATGACGAGCCGCACCCTAATCCCCAAAAACCGTCACCGTTCTTTCGAATGGTAGCTAGAGCATGACAAAAAATGGTTTGCGGCAACCACCTGGTGGCCATTTACTGTAACATAGGCTTCTCATACCATGTGCTTTAAATCATCCGAATGGTAAAACTCTTCTTCCTGACTTTACATCATAAATGGGAAAAAATTTGCTCCCATTCTATAATTGTTTTCACCACCTAATATAATAGAAACTTTCTAAGCAGAGAGAATCGGGCCGATTTTACTGTAGAAGACATAGGGTTGGTGTACCAGTTATGGACATAGTGGTTCCCTATTTCGCCTTACAGGATTACTCGAATTTCTTCACATTTTGAAAGGTTTTTTGTGGTGTAGTAGTAAGATTTAAGATATAGGTCTATCTTGATATTTAAACATTCAAAAAGATTTAAAATGTGAAAGTTATCGAAATTTCACGAATGGCCAAATAGGGAACCACTATGACCATAACTGGTACACTTTCCCTATGTCTCGTAAAAATTTCAAACTAATCACGAACCCTGACCTCTTCAGCATGACTTTCGTAACAACGCATTTTTCCACAGAGCTAGGAAAGGCCTCATTTCGTATACAGCAATGGCCATCCACCCCATAAATCTAGATATTGTCAACCGAAGCGATGCTGTTGTTTGCACAAACATGCCTGACGAAGTACGAACCGATAACTTTGTTGTCCGATAACGTGACACAGGTGAACTTCAAGCGCCAAATTGTCTAGGCTTGTGAAACCTGCTGCAATAAAACTCACAGACAGGACGGCACTCAAACCAACTTTTAAAACAATCAATATGCAAATTGAACGAATTGTTTGTTCTAGCTACAGAGTACTCAGAGAGATATTTTTCATACATACAGATGTGATCAAAATAATAGTACGAAAGGCGTTTTTCATAAAAATAAGATAATTTTGACATGCTGTAACATTGATGCCATATGAGCAATCAGCATGAAATTTTGACAGAAAACTACTAATAAGCTAAGGAATATGACATTTTCGATCTATTAAAAAGTTAAACACCGTGTAAAAACACTTAAAATATGTAATCATAATCAGAAGCAGAAACAGAAGCAGAATCAGAATCAGAATCAGAATCAAGATCATAATCAGAAACAGAAAAAGAATCAGAATCAAAATCAGAATCAGAACCATGATCATAGTCATATTCATAATCGTATTCATTATAATAATTATATTTTTCTAGGAATTTTTATATAAATTTTGATAAGTGCAAAACATATTGCAAAAAGCTAAACAACATTTTTTGAAATAGACCCCTTGAAAATAACTAAAAACTCATAAGCCTTGTTACCATTACATTAGATCACTATAATGTATGTCATAAATAACAGCAACAAAAGATATTCAGGAAGCTCGCCGTAATTCATCCGACGTAATTTGTTTAATCGTATGCATGACAGCATAATGTTGCGGCTGCTACAGCCAAATCGATTCGGCTCCATACCCGCAGCAACGAGCAATACATAATTTGTTTGCATCCTCTCTCTCGCGCGCGTGAGCAACATATGTATGCTTTCAGATGTCCACCGTATCATCTCGATCCCAAGCCAAGCGAGTATTGTTTGCTACTGTGCCGTATGTAATTAATTTGTTTTCACAGCACGGCAATCAATTAGTTTTATTAATTTTATTCGCCAAACAGCTAAAACAATATTGAACATGATACTGCACGAGAACGAGTGATGTTGTTTCACCGGCGGATGATTGTGATTTTAAATTGCACATTATGATACAGATCATCATCAACATAAGGAAGTATCAACTTTAATACTGTCGGAGTGTGATTGATGGTTTCATATTTAAGTTGATGGGGACCAGATAGTCATAACTGTTAACGTGCCGTTATTCAGCAAGACCAAGTTGAGGGTCGTGGGTTCGAATCTCACCGTTTGAGGATCTTTTCGTAAAGAAAATTTTCTCTTGGGTGATCAAAATGATCAATTTGCAAAGAAAGGTTATAGTTAATAACTGTGGAAGAACACTAAAATGAAAAGCAAGCTCTGTCCAAGTTGGGACGTAATGCCATTAAAAGAAAAATAACATTAAAGTTGCTCATCAAATTCTGACGCAACAGTCGCAGTCTTCAACAGCGTGCCGAGAAGAATGCTCCTATTAAGATCGGTCGATAAGGCACGATTCTGTTTTGTTCTGTTAGAAGATTTGCCGATTTTCGTCTACAGCGGTTCAGCGGGTGGGTGGGTAATAACTGCCGGTCATGAACTCGACTCTGACGCCCATTACTATTGATTTTATTACTACTTATTATGAGACTGATTCACTTTCAGGGTTGCAAAAATGCGATTTCACGATATATAAAGAGTTTGGCGTATCAATGTCCAATAGATTTCATACACTCCCGTGTAAAATTTTTGGTTTACCCCCTAAAATACACACAGAAGTGTTTTGTCCATATCTCTGTGATTACACGTCCAATTGAAACTCTCTAGGGCGCATTCGACAGTCAATGAGTTATTCTTACTTCGTGAGTATTTGTCCAATTTTTTTTTCAGTTTTGCATACTAAATTTTTACTTGAAGTTGTGACACTTTTCAAAAACACACTAAAAACATGGCTAATTTTGTCAGCTTTGGATTGACCAAAATTTTAAATAAATGTGTCATTAGAATTGTAATCTTATATTTTTTAAAGAGCACTTACGAAATTTTGGCGGAAAAATCGGAAAACTATTCAAAATCAATAAAACAGTCATTTAAGACATCGTGCGAAAGTTTGTGTTAACTCCTCAGTATATACACCATGCTGCAAAAGTTTGGGTTCATTTTAAATTAATGATTTAAAATTTAGGTCGATCCAATGCTAAGGAAATAAGCCATGTTTTTCAACGTATTTTTGAAAAATGTCACAACCTTAAGTAAAACTTTAGTATTTGAAATTCAAAAAATGTTGTTGGAAAATACATACGAAGTAAAAATAATTCATTGCCTTTCGAATGCGCTATAGAGAATTTCAATTGAACATGGTACATGGGTGAAATTGTGAAAAAAATCCACGTACTCGGCTGGGATTTGAACTCAGGGCTCTTGTATGCTAGATGAGTGCTTTACCAACTACCCAAGTAGCACACATGTTATAATTGACGCAGATTAATTCTTATATGACCAAATCTGGTCATATTTCAGTTGATATGCCTTAATTACAACATGTGTGTTACTCGGGTAAGCTACCGAGCCACTTGGTTACCCAATAACTGAGTTGGTTACAAGTTTAGATTTCAAATCCTCACAGACCACACACTGAAAATATCTTTTCGTATTTTATCCAAAATCCATTTCGTAATAGTAGTTTACGGAACAAGTTGCAGAATGATGATTTTTACAGCACGAGTCGTAAATTTATCCTACGAGGCTTGCCGAGTAGGATAATTACGACGAGTGCTGTAAAAATCGAGTTCTGCACCGAGTTACGTACAACATTTTTTGCAATTTCGTAGAAGACCACTTGAGGGTATCAGAAATTATATCAGAATGCATTCACCATTATTTTACAATTTCTGAGAAATTGTTGTGTTATGATTCATTACGCAACTCAAAACAGTTGCGTAATGAGAAAGCGTTGCGTAATGAATCATTACAGCACTGGTTTTCTTAAGGTAATGACTATTCCCGCACTGCATACTTCAGTGCAGGAAAGTAGGCCGTTCCATGACAGATTGGCGTGATGAAAAACAGCCTATTACGATGAGAAATTGCAAAAAACAAGTTTTCGTATATTTAACGCTATTTTCATTCATTGTACGAATTATTTTTACTTGACAGAATTTCGCGATTCAGTGACTTTACGAAATAATCGTAAGATGTACGATATACAATTCGTAGATGTGCGTTATGGTGTTGTTCGTATTACGAATTGTTTAGTATTACGAAACTGATCATTTAATCTACGAAATCATTCGTTAGTTTTCTGCAACGAAAGGTATCGTAGACACATTTCGTAAAATACATCATGACACGACCGCAGCCGAGGGAGGTAAGTAGAAGCGCATATAAATGTTCGTTCTGAATACGAAACAAACGAATTTCGATTACGAAATGTTTAGTACATTATAGCAATCATTGTTTGTTTCGATTTCGAGCTTGAATCATCTTCTGAAGCTGGTTGCATACATTTTACGAAACTGTTTCGTTGCAGAAAACAACGAATAATTTTGTAGTTCAAACGAACGATTTCGTAATATAAAACAATATATATTTTCAGTGCACAGACCTTTTTCATATCGCACATCCATCCATCACATGTATACTACACACATACTAGTGATTAACTCAGTTATTGAGTCACCAAGTGGCTCGGTACCTTAGTTGGTAAAGCGCTCGTGTAGCATATAGGATTCCTGAGTTGAAATCCCAGCCGAGCACGTGGATTTTTTTTCATAATTTCACCCATAATTTATCCATCTTTACTACGCGCAATGAATTAAATAATTTAATAACCATGCGGATTGGATTACCGAACAGCTTCATATAAGCGTCAATTTACAATTTTGTATGTTCTTATGGGGGTGAACCCAAACTTTTGCATGGGATATTATACATAAGTTGCAATTTGAATGAATTGATAGGAGTACATAACATATTACTTACAGTCATACATTTTGTAGAAAAAAACATCGTACCTGCAAAAATAAAATAAAACACATCAGTTGCGATTGGAAAAAAAAAGTTTTCAAAAAATCAATTGTAGCTTAAACTATGCGATATCACTGTTTGATGAAATAAAATCAAAGTTTTTATTTCTTTTTGATCGAGATTTTGATATTTTTCAATACGTTTTATGCACTCTATCAAAACATCATTAGAAAAAAAATATGTATCAGAATTAAAATAATGTTTATGACATATCCAAAATTATACTACTTATTCTTCTTACTCACACAAATGTAACTATTCAGGGCTGGTAGCGAGACACTTCGTCACTATTTAGAAGCCAGTCTATAAGATATTTTTAAAAAGACATTTGTACTAAAGTCATATTTTAACGGTAAGCCAATATTTTGGGCAAAAGTTCCAAGATAAATTATTATAGGCCATTTTTTCTTGACGTTAAACTAAGTTTTAAGTTTGGATACCCAAAGTATAATTTCAAGGGAATATTAAAATATTAGTTCTTGATGTTTTAGTGAAATAATTTAAATGCATTATTGTAAATCTAATGGTTTGAATCTTCAATGTCCTACTTGTATTTTCCTGGAATTCTTCTTAAAAGTGGCGTCCATTTATTACATAACCCCCCTTCAGTAAAACTTGTTGTATGAAAAACAAACAAATTATTTTATGAGACATAACGCTCTTTTTCCAAAACTTTTTTAGATTGCTTCTAAAAGATATTTTCTTGAGATACAGTACTGGATAGAATAAAATCATATCAATCGTTTTTCCATTCAAAATCCGAATGACCTAAAATTTTCACCACAGCTTGAAAGTACTTTCAAATTTGGTAAGCTGGAAATTTTGAGCTTTACATAACCAAACTTTTGAATTATCACAAATTTCCATGCCTGACAAAAATCATAAAATTTTGAATCAGAAATAATTTTTATTGGACAATCTTATAGCAGTCCGCCCTTCTATAGAATAGTTCAATACAAGACATACAAGTTAGTAGAACAATTTTATGTAAAATTAATTGTTTTAAAAATATTTCCAAACTATTTTTTGCAAGTTCATATTATTTCTAAACTGTGGTGAACATTTCAGGTCTGTCGGATCATTCAAAGCCGAGATCTAGACCTCTTATTATTGCTAATTCGAAATAAAAATGAAAAACGAGTACTACATTCTGTCCAGAACTATATGAGCTCTAGATGGGTGCCAACTAAACGTATACATGGGGAAAAAAGTTACTAGGGTCGGTGTTCCCTTAGTAGACAGTCCCCTATAGTCACACTAGTGGCTTTTTACGGCCGTTTTGGTTTAAATCTTTTTAAAATATTTTTTGACATGAAGGTCATAAACTATTTATCAAAGTACTATTTGCACACAACTTGATTTTGTTCAAAAAATGATCGAAATTATTAGTTTTGTTTAAAATTTGAGCTCCCTTGCGCTTATAGTAAACCTTTGGTTCTTATAGTAGCACTACTGAGAGAAACTATTTTTTGTTATACGCAGTAATTAATGAATTAAGAACTTTTTTACGTCAAACGAAAGCTTTTGATCCAAACTTTGAAGAAAAAATATAAAAGTTTTGTAAAAATACGATTTTGATTTGTATTTTGCCAACGCCGTGGTACTAGTGCTACTATAGGACCAGAAATTAGAAATAGTGCTACTATAGGCACATGTGTTCCTATAGTGGTACATGCAATAATAAATACAATCATATGAGTTTTCGTAGTTTTCATATTTTTCCCACAAAACCAAGATGAAAAGCTTTCAGATGATTTAAAAATAATGACGCTAGCGTTATTTTTCGATTTTATACGAATATTTGTTCTTAGCTATGCGGCTATTGGTACATCGACCCTATATATTAAGAAAAACCGTGAAGTGCAAATTACTGGTTGTCAAAAAATAATATATGATATATAGATTGAAAAACTTGAGCTTAATCAGACAAGGCCAACTTGATGACAAAACGTAACAAAAAAACTTTATTGCATATCACAAGGATCTATGAGTCTTTAGTAAATTTGGTGTTGCTGGATCTGATGCTGCTTTCAGAAATGTTTCAGCACGTCACAATTTTGAGCTAAAGGTAGTCGAAAGTTGTATAAAATTTTGGTTTTCACAATACTCACATGAAATTGAAACTATGAATTATCAAATTTTTTTGAGAGCGTCTACCTTGCATGCAGAGTAGGAATTTAACATTCATATAGGATATAATTGCCCATAAAACCAAAACTGTCCCTTATGCAAGTAGTAGGCATTTGAAAAATTGGCGCTCAAAGTGTGAAGTCGGTCTTCTCGTGCATATGTTATTGCTATTTGGGTTTGAAGTTTATATAGAGACTGATACCGTTTTGACTCATATTCCGAACACTTAAGGCCAACAGTTATTTCAAATGCATCTGATTGGCATAAATTGGCTGATATTCGTGTAAATTTTAATTTCCTTGCAAAGCCTTAATGTTAGCTGTTGGTTGAACCAATAATAATGTTAATTTAATTAGTTTTAGTATTGTTTTTACGTAAAAGTATCGAACTACACTTTGATTCAAATGCCGAACACTGTGCTTATTTGGTCTCATATTCCGAACACCTTGATTCAAACTCCGAACAGCACCAATAAATCGTATTTAAATGAATAATTTCGCAAATAAATGTATCTGAGCTTGTTCTACTGGTCTCAAACTCAACTACAAAAACTGAGTGTTCGGAATATGAGTCTGTTCGGAATTTGAGACAAAACGGTATGTCTTTGTTTGCAATGTAGAACTGTACTTAACTCATATTTTTCCACAACATTTTCATACAAATTGTGTTCATTTTCATTTGCGTAGTAAAGAATATATTAAACATGATTATTTTGTCGATCATATGTGTTTGTTTCAGAAATGTGTTTTTGTAGAAGTACAGTTTGGTTAAAATCGAACGATCAAATTTAAATTTGATCAATTTGTACAATAATCTTGCAGCCTCCATTCTTTTCTTTTATATGACAAGATACAAAAAAAAGTAAAGCATCGAAAGTATTATAAACCATTAACTTTAAAGTTTAAACTCTATGGAAAATTGAAGTAAATTAAAACACTAGCTTGTATGTAGAGCTAGTAAACTTGCATGTAAATTGACTGGAATTGTTAAATAACGTATTTTCAACGACCAATATTACAAAACCTTGAATTACTACGATTTTTTTTTCAAAACGGCAAATAAAACAACCCATTGATGCTACAGACAAAACAAATTCTGCAGTGTGATGTATACATAATCATAAAATACTAGTTGTCTCAGCATTCTTCGTCTTGCTATCAAGTAGGCTGTTGTAAAATGTCATATATTCCCCCATACAAATTGGCACATTAGTCTTCTCCCGTTTTCCCAATTATTCCGGACACTTTCCAAAACTTTTTCCTCGCAATATCACGTCGCATCTCTTATGGAGTGCAGATGTGAAAATTTTAAATCGATCCGTTAATCCGTTCTCAAGTCATTTCGTGACAAAAAAACAACTTAATTTTTATTTATATAGATAGATGTAGATTCATCCTTTTTTTGTAAAATGTGAACATAAGAAATGTACCTACATGAATCTAGGCTAACAATTCCAAAGTTTTTACCAGGGATTGTTTTTTTATAGAATATCCTGATGAATAATTTTATTTTCACACTAACTTTATTGAACCATTCGTTCTTAATTAACGTTGCAATCTATGAAAAATTGGTTTCATGGAGTATTTATAATCTTATTCGATATTCTATCAAAATTTAAAATGACTAATGTTGATGTTGTTCTATTTACACAAAACATTAGTCCATTATGGTAGAAGGGATAATTTTTACAAATAGAGTTTTACAGTTACAATTTACAGTTTGTACAAATACAATTGAAATTTGTTCGTTCGATTATCTTTAGATGGGTTACGTTGTAAATGGGCTCCCCTTAAACATAAGAGGCAAATTGCCGATGTTAGGGGTCTATTTTGTAAATCGCGCAGATTCACGTGACTCATCTGTAGTCACTGTCGATCAAAGAAAGCATGTGTATTTCAGATGTAATCCATTCACATAAAGTGACACTTGTCGAAAAACTCGAGTGACAGAGCCGTGTCGATCGAATTTTTTGGTCAACAGTGACTCTAGTCGAGTCATTTTGATCGACTCGTCTTATAAAATAGTTCCCTTAGTAGCTCTGTATTTCTCTTGTAGTCGATTATTTGACAGCTCAAAACTCAGCCCTATTAGTGAAAGTCTTTCAAGTGGTTAGCCACCTTTAGCGAAACGAACAAAAATTTACTACAGTAGTAATATCTTTATCCCTCCAGCAAAAGTAAATTTCACATGAATATTTCTTTTTTTTTCTAGAACTTTCACATGCACATCTTCTGTCTTTCTAGAACTTCAACTTCAACAAGATTGGAAATGACGGCACGCTCAAAAAAGAGTTCTGGAGAACGTGAACTGTTAAAAATACACCATGAACAACCATCATATTTACATGAACGTTCTCGGAACTAGGCAACGCGCTCACATAAACATGATCTAGTTCACGGTGTATTTTTGCTTGTTGACGAGTTCACGACTGCTGTTCACGGATACGAGAACGGATTTTTTTCTGTGGTTTTCATTTGGTTTTCATTAGTACTCGACTAAATGTACAACTTGCAGTAGATGTATAATTTTTTATGACAGTGCAATTGAACTAAAATTAAACTGATTATGGTTTGATATTCAAGTCACTTTTAGTGTTTCGCGTTTACTTCGTTCCGCGTTTTTTCAATTCGGCTGGTGAAAATTAGATTCGGCGGATGGTACTTTACTACTTTTTTTACTTATTTTTTTCGATTTGCGCGCGTTTCGCTCGAGTAGAACTCGTTTCGCGCGACTCGTTCTTTTTAATCTCGTGTGTGTGTGTGATTCAAAAATTTAATATGGTTTGTAGATGCTCGGTTGGGGATGGATTACCAACTGCAGTTTTTTGTCGGTTTTTCGGGCGGTACGTGCATTTTGATGGGCAGTGCTAAGTTACGGCTCAAATAAGCATGTCCATTTATGTTATGTAGTTTCTAAAAATGAATGTGATGAGTTTGTTTTGATCAGCAGCGCCAAATCTGGTCAATTAAATAATCAATTTTGGCAACCAACACTGCTATACTGAGATGCAACTCAATTTTTTGTGAAGTGTTTGGCATAGGTCAATCGATATAAGTTTACTTTGTCTAGATTTCAAACTGTTTGAACATGTCTGAAGCTGAACTTCAACACATAAATCGCAATTCATAGGTGAATGTCCTAACACACCATTTCCCATAAAGCATCCCACCGAGAATTGCACGTCAAAGTTCGACAATTTGCTTCACGAATCAAACTTTTTATCTCTTTCGACGAAACCACCCGGGAAGAACAAACTCTTAATTTCTAAATCAAAAGTTTTCTTTCTCGTGGCTTCCTTTCGCCGAACTTCTCTCGCCACCCCTAAAGTGACGCATCACATTATCGTCGGAAAGTGTCGGTGAGTTTTCCAACAAACGGCTAACATTCACCAATCACGCGAAGCGCGAAAAAGTTTTCCCGATTGAAGAGGATTAGCATGCCCAATTTGCGAGAATGGTCCTCGATTGGGGAGCAACTTTTCCCAGTTTTTGGAAGAGTTTCGTCACCACTTTAATTGAAAGTTAAGCCGCCGATGAAGAGATTCTCCATTTGGATTTCACTCCCAATTTACAATTTGGGCACTCGTAAAAGTAGGCCATCTGAAACTTTCTGACCGTAGAACAATGGAAATGTTAAACGGGGAATTTTCCCGGAAGCCGAGAGCAAATTTTACGGGCCCATGAACCATGAATTGTTCCCTTCCGGTGCCTGACAGCTTTCGTGTCGAACGGGATAATGGAGAGAAGGATTTACTCTGCCCGGCTGTGGTTGCATTTCAGTAGGTATTATCCCCGATAGGATCAAACTTTCTCGTATTTACCGGCGTGTATGCAAAGGCAGGCATACGAAAGTTGATGAGAAATGACAAAATAACAGCGAATATACATCATCGCGAATTCATGGAGGACTGTTCTCACCAGCAAAGCGAACAATAGGCGTTCAATTTTGGTACCATATTTACTCTGGGATTTTTGGAGTATTATGCAGTTATGTACGAGAGATAGATGCATTGTGAACTCACGAGGCTGTAAGTTGTGAATCAATTATCGAAATGAAATGCGGAGGTTTTATGAAACAGTCAATGGAACGTGGATGAATACTGTGCCGGTACCCACCATATGCACCATGTTCATCGATCAGCGTGAATGGTTGTCAGGTACTTTAGATTTGTGCTCTTGAAAATTCGAGGTTTGGCTTCGATGCATCTTCGCCGTAACGCCAGAAGGAAGAGAAAACTATAGAAACATTATCCGATATTAACTTTTTAATAACTCTAGAGAATTCGCTCAAAAACTTGGGACCAAAGGTGTTTTAAAATTATTTACACAAAACATTCGATAGAATTATAGGTAAACAATCCTATATATTGGGGGATAAGCCTGGTGTAGTAGTTAGAAAACATGTCCCTCACGCCGAGGACGCCAATCCTAGAAAATAAGTTTTTTTTTAAGAATTTGGAAGAAAAAATTTCGATTGATTTCAAAGCTAACAATATAGTGCCCCTCATCGTAAAACTCATAATTTTGCACCTCTTTTCATTGCTTTCATCATTTTAAATGAGCACAAACCCCACTTCACAATCAATGTTGAGTTTATGTTCAACGTCGTAAAATATTCAATGTAATCGTTTTCCGCTACTTCGTTATCAACATCGTAATACATTTCCCAATACACGACACGAAAAAAAAACCTCAGCCCCAAAAACCTTTCCAATATTGACTGGGCCGAACAGAACCGGTCACCGTTTGTGCTGTGCCCCATTTCCCGGTAATTATTAGATTTGCCCAAATCCCAAACACAGATTCGATGAATATTTAAAAGCACAAACAAAACCGATCGCCGGTCGCTGGGACGGAAGCTCGGATTTACTCTAATGTATGGAACCGTCACAAACAACGTGTTGTCCTCGAAAAGGCGTCAGAATGCTTAAAGTGTCGTTTCGGATGACGATTGAAGCTTGTGAAGTATGGTGGAAAAATCATCAACTGCCAACAAACGGACGAGAACCAGTTATTTGCTGGGAAATTGTGGCGCATGCGTATTATGGCGCCTGAGGGAAATGTTATTCTTATCCGATTCACTTCTATGGGGATGTCTATAGACAACGTCGATCAATTTCCTGATTAAAAAAGTTAAAGGTATCTTGAATGAACATTCGTCAAAATTTGCATGATGAGAAAACAGTTTCCTTTCTAATAAATCCTTAGGTGCGTAATTAATGGACGGCCCCTTTTGGAGTTCACTCTTTCATGTAGCAAAGTAGACTCTCATGTACGAATGGAGCCTTCAGGGAGATATTTGCTGAACATTATGAATGAAATATCCCAGTAACCGATTTGCGACTCACTTGGTGAAATGAATCTTTCTTCCTTGAATTTTGTTTCAATATCCGAATTTATAGGAAATTTCCAGTTCAGTCTCCCTAAAAGCTTCGATTTTGTTCGAATCTCGTTCTCTGTCCAAAGGGGTAGATTATTTCTCCTCTTGTGAAAGGTATGCAAATTTTAATTAAATTGATTCCGGTTTTATTCCGATGTTGAGTGCAAAAGTTTTCAAGAGACACAATTTCCACCATCGAACATGGATTTCGTTTCAATAGTTCGCTTTCGATTCTGGTCATGAAGGTGCAAATCAATGGCTGTCTCTCGTTTGGCCACTCAACGATGACTATGAACAAACAGCAAACAGAGCTAAAACGAATGTTTATCCTTGGCTCGATACGTATGTTTGTTTTTCCGGGCCAACCGTTGTCCGTTGTTTTCTATGCGAATGTCCACTCTCAGCGTCCACCAGTTTTGGGAACCTAGTATGGAATAATCAGTAGGAGTGCTGGGGACGGGGTCCATAGAGGGCTGTTTGCATGTGGTATGGAGTCCTATTTCCTCATTTAGTGCTTATGGGAGCTAAACGTGGTGAACTGGGTTGCGGTTGTTTGCGATACTGCCAAAATATTCAATTAGTGGCAGGGAAATCAATCGAATTTGGTTCTAGGAATCTATGACAGAATGTCGAGAAACGAAACGTTGGGTCGACAGGTAAAAACCGTTGGAAAGTGAAGAGGAAGTTTGGGAAAAAATGAAGAGACAGGCCAAAACTCTACATTAAGAGAAAAAAAAGATTTTCATTACAGCAGTTCAACTTTATAGTTTTATGCTTATGACTCTTTTCCTTTTATCTCTCTGATATTTTGTCTTTCGATCTTCTAAAAGGGTTTGTTCTAATTTTGCTAAATGATATTTGTTGGATAATCCTAATATTTTGTATAGGATGAATATGTAGGACATCTACGCTCCATACGATTTCTCTAGGAATTCTCCAAGAAATATCCAGCAATTCCCTCAGAAATTCTTCTTGGACTGCTTCTGAGAACCAATTCAGAGATTCTTCCAGGTACTCCTCTTTTATTTGGTCGGTGTTCAGACAGACCGGACTAGATGATATTTTGGCGTCCTAAAGATACGTCAAGGTCTCCATCTAATTTTTTTGATCTATTTTGATACAGATTCATTATTAAACATATAAGTTCTATTATCACAGAAATTAGCGCCAATATCTTGATATTTGGAATGTCTGGGGTACGTTTTCCTAAAACCACTAAAAAAACACTTGGTCCAATCTGTCTGAACTCCGACCATTTCAGAAAGAGACTTCCAAAACTTCCTCTTTCTTCTAGAGAATCCGTCAGACACTTCTTCTGATATACGTTTTATGTCGATCCTGAGCTGTTTGATAGCATTAATTTCCCTAACCGTTGCAATATTGATATTCTACCTCCACGCCATTCAGGTGTTCATCGTAGTGCTCCTCCCACCTTTCAATAACCTCATTTTCATCCGTCTAGATTCTTTCAGCATATCACGTCAAACATCAGAAATAACATTTATCTTGAATAGTATCCGGTTTCATTGCTGAAACAATTTAGAAAACTAAATGCTTATTTGCCAATTGACTATTTGTATTTGTATTGGCTATGTGTATATCGTGTGATAGATATGTTCTATGCCCTGGGAAGTCGAGGAAATTTCCAAACCGAAAAGATCCTCGACCGGTGGGATTCAAACACACGACCCTCAGCTTGGTATTGCTGAATAAATGTGCGTTTATCGCTAAAACTATCTGGGCCCCTATGTCAAACAATTTTATGCCAAATGGGGAAAAATCATCTTATTCGATAATGGATATGAATTCATGTTTACTGAATCATTTATTAACAATTATGTAAGAAAGATTGCGCTTATTCTCAATAAACGTTTTGATCTAATTATCCCGAGTTTCGTGTATAGCACAAGGGTAGTATGCGAGTATAATTCATATAAAAACTACATGCACCGACGGCATTGCCGATTGGGGAAATAAATCGGTTTCTGTGAAAATGTAGCTGAGAGAGGAATAAATGGTCTTCCAAGCAGTTCACAAATAATAAGTTTGGCGATAAAAATTTGAGCTGAAAATATGATCCCGAAAGCTGATATTAAGTATCGTCTCTTTGGGGGAAGCTAGACGCCGTAAAAATGCAGTAAGTGGAATGCTGATGATAATAGAAAATTTATCGTAATGTGCTGTATCTGAACCGAAGCCGACAGAACTCTGCCCTGATTGCTGTCACTATCCCCAGCTAATTTATGTAGCAGTTTACTGGGAGAATAAAAATCAAAATTTCTGGACATTTTAACCCATTAGGGCCCAGTACATGAATGATTGTTAGCTATGTAATGGATTACGTAGTTAGTAAGTGTTTGCTGTAATCGTTGCATACACTGAAATTGCATAACTACACAAACATTTCAACACATCCCCTACCAGGGCAAAGTAGGTTAAAACGGTTGATGAAACTATCCTTCCCCACTTGTCACGAGCACAGAAACCACCCTAGCAGTAAGTTTGACCTGCTCACTCACAGTTCAAGATTGATGCACACTCCACCCGCTGCTGGGCGAAGAAGGATATTCTTTCCTTGCGATAGCTCACGAACCCAGACATACGAAACAGCAGCGTTTTTCAAACAGTGGTTCGCGATTCACTGACTTAGTGCTTTAAATGCTCAGCTGACTATAATATGTTTTTTTGCAATTCCGTTATATATTGGCCTACTTTTAATCAAGAAGATAGACTACATAACGGCCTACTTTTCTTAATCAAAGAAACAGCACTGTTAACGGTGCTGAAAAGTAGCACTTTTCAGTACTGTTTTGGTAATCCTCAACTAAATATCGAAGTGTCCGTGAAAACCATTCATCGAATTGCTCTGGTTTTTTCAATGATTGACATTTTATTTTACATCCGTTGAACGATCCAAATCCGACTCAGGTGAGCGTTTCTGATTCGAAATAGGATCGTCTAGCAAAATAGATGAGGTTTACCCCCCAAAAAGTCCGGCGCTTAATGCGTCTAAACCAAAGCATCCCAAACACGGTTTTCGCGGCGCACCAGCCGTTCGCAGGATCACTTCTTCGCGCCGCAAAAACCGAGTTTGGGAAGCGCGGGTCTACACGGTTCAGGATACAAGTGTAGGCGATTTGGAAAATTAAGAATATACAATTTATCCGGTATTTTACCTGGCTTCTGTCAAACAATAAGTTGTGGTCATTTCAGCTACGATGGTGAAAATTTGTGACAGTTTTGTAGAATGTATGAATCATAGCTTACCTGATTGGAAAATATTGATTTTATACTACGCATGTACGCCCACGTGGGTTTTCATGAAACATGTTTGTGATCCTAGAATCAATCCGAATGAAACGGTATTTTTTCGTAATAGCAAAATATGTTATAAGTAACTCGTTGCAAAACTTGATTTTTTCAGCACTCGTCATGTTCATCCAACTCGGCGAGCCTCGTTGGATAAATGTACAACTCATGCTGAAAAAATCATCATTTTGCATCTTGTTGCATAAATAACTATTACAAGCATCAGTAATTTTACCGAATATCGATAGATTTTGAAAATATATAAAATAATTACACAGCGCAACAATTTTGCCATCCAAACAACAACGAAAAATTCTGCTGTTTGCTCAATTTATGGTTGCTAAATAGCATGGTACGTCATGTTTTTGAGATATTGGATTATACAGTCAACTCTCCTAACTCGATATTGAAAGATGGTACCGAGTTAGGAGGGCAGCTACTGAAAACAAAACCAGTGCAAATGCGATCCAAGGGACCATAGCGATAGCTTTGAACACCAACTTTTAACAAGGTTCTCGAACTTGATTCGTAATACCGAATACGAAGTAAGGGAGAATTGACTCTATATCAATTTCAGTAAATTTTCATGCAAGTTTATCAGCTTGTATGCTGATGTACATCCTAAATTTATAACAAAAAAATGTAGTATGTATCATTGATGCTTGTAACAATTCGGATATTAAAAAGGTATTTTTTTTTTATGTTTTGGAGAAGTGTTGTATGCAGCCATTGTATAACCTTCCAAATTTTTAGTGCACAAATGATTTCTACATGTTTGTACACTCATAGTTAGTTGAAAAAATACTTTTTGAGAATTTGTAAAAGTATTGCTGCTGAGCTCAAAGAGATTTTTTTAAAAGTCCTCAAATTAATGTTTACAATTTTATAAGGATTCATCTCAGAATTCAGCTAGAAATCCACATAGGATTTTGTAAAAATGCCATCCAGTATTATTATGAGAAATATGTCCCGGATTTTGTGAGAATCCTGCAAAGTGTTCTGTAAAAAAAATCTAGTATTCCTTTAAAAATCTCATCAAAATTCAATTGCAATTCTAGAATGCTGTACAGGGTAATATGAAAATCCCAGTGTTTGGATTTTGATCCGAATAAGCCGATCGAACCATATTTGGAGAGTGTAGCAGCTCGCGAACCATAACAGTTCGGGGCACATCGCATTCGGGGAGCCCAATGAATGTAAACAGTCACTCTCTCGTTTGGTACGTGGCATGAGAGCGTTCAAGAGCAGCAACTCTCACAGACTGCAACAGTGTCGAGCTATAGGCCAGGAGAAGTGGATGAACTTGTCATTAATTTTCATGCCAATTTTCATACAAAATCTATTTTTTCTCTGCTATAAATTCAATCTAGGTGACCCCCTTCCGTTGGCCTATTCGGGTGATTTATGTTTTGCATAAAATTGGTAATAATCTTTTGGATTATTTAACACCCCTTTGGTTGCAAAAATAGCACAGAAAATAAAAAAAATATTCGCCTCTGTTTCTTGATCTGAATGAGGTTGTACCACCGAAAGTTACAAGTGTTGACACACAGTGATCGGCACCAAACAGTGAGTCGTATGCGTCTGTCTTTTTTCCTTTCGTGGCTCGTTACCTGTCACGAACGATAAATGTCATGCGTGTTGTATAGATGCAGGCGTATAAATGAGATGAAATTATGGCTCGTTTGTCAATGATCGTTAAATTATCCAAAGCCTGAAAAATCCAGCAGTGCTTTCACTGCGCATATGTGTGTCACATTCGACATATCAAGCCAGATCTAGGTACATACATGGGGGCCTTCCTTAGCCGAGTGGTTAGAGTCCGTGGCTACAAAGCAAAGCAATGCTGAAGGTGTCTGGATTCAAATCCCGGTCGGTCCAGGATCTTTTCGTTATGGAAATTTCTTTGACTTCCCTGGGCATAGAGTATAATCGTACCTGCCACACGATATACGAATACAAAAATGGCAACTTTGGTAAAGAAAGCTCTCAGTTAATGACTGTGGAAGTGCTGAGAAGCAGGCTCTGTCCCAGTGAGGATGTAATGCCAAGAAGAAGACAAAGTACATAGTGATGTTGGTTATGATCTGATACCGTTTTGATTCATATTACGGACAGCTTTTAATTCCGGACACTCTTCTTTGTATGGGAAACATTTCACACGAAATGTTTCAATTTTTGCCGTTCAATAGTTCGCACTTTCGAAGCTAGTTTTAATAAACGTTTTTCATAAATATCGATGCAAATTTTCAATGCCCAACTGCCTTAGACGTCTGTTAAGTGGTTTGGCGATTTCAATTATTCGACTTTTCTATTTATGATTTTTCATGAGCTGTCCGGAATTCGAATCAAAGTGTCCGGAAATCAAGGCAAAAGTAAGGATGCGTCCGGAATAAGAATCATGGGGAGTCCACACATTTCCATTTATTTAAAATTATTCATGTTGCGGAATCAAAACCTTCACCCACCATTCGAAAGCTAAGGGTTTTCAAGGCTCGATAACGCAAAGGAATCATACAAACTGATTTATTGTACATGTTTTTTGATGAGTAACACTTCACTGAGGCCTTAAGTGTCCGTAATATGAATCAAAACGGTATGTCTGAATTCTTTGCAAAACTTATGATTTTAGGAAATGTCATCGTGTCAGACGACGTTCAATCGATAGTTTTTTGTGTTTGTCGATGTTCATTCGAGCTGTGTAAGAGATGGCGGTAGTGGAAGAGTGCTGAAAAATAAAATGACTGCTGAACATGACAACGAAACGAACGTCACGCTAAGTGTCGAATGTTTACAAAACTGGGTTCACTCAAAAGAACGAGTGATCCATTCGTGATCAAACGTCAACACCCCACCGCAAAATCGCTAGTGTTTGGAGGTGATTTTAACCTCCAAATTGCGAAATCATCACCTCCACAATAGTTCTAATACCCTCCGTTATATGAATTATGATGGCTCGTCGATCGTCGCAAGATTCTTGTTAAACAGTCAATTGGTCTTTTTTGGCGAGAGTCGGTTCTTGATCAGCACGGATCAGACAAAAGGTTGCCTGGAAAAGAACAAATCGATTTGTGTCCACTATTCTCCTTCGTTCGCTTCTCGGCTCTATTATAACGCTTGACACATGCCTTCCTTTATGCGCTAAGGCACACATGCAAACGTAGTTTGCTGCAGCTCGGCACTCTCAGCATACACAACTAAACACATTCATACATTTGACATTTTTGACAATTTGGAGTTAATACTTAAATTGAGGACTTCGGCTCCGTAATGCCTTCGGGCGCTTGAGCCTTTAGAATAAACAAAAAAAACTTAAAGAATCCTGTCCAATAGTTTGATAGAATTCTCCCTAAGCTTTTATGACAAAAAAACAATGATCTAAATAATTGTGATAGGGCAAATGTACCATTAGTGGTGCATCTAAGGAAAAACAGCTAAAATGCGATGATAAGATCACGTAATGTGTGATTTTAACGTATAAATCGATAGATTTTAATTCCTCTATCATTCAAATGTATGAAAATCACGATTTATTTGAAATTTCCCTGCAAAAAGCCTTGCACCAAAAATAGGAACACTTTTCCATTAGTGGATGTACCTTTTGAGAGTGATTCCTTTAATGGCACAAACCATTGTTTCCTTAAGAGACCCTCCACGATGTACCACTATAGGTGCAAAGGAGCAAAAATCTTAAGCAGAAGAAATTGTTTTAAATGGCTTTATGATTAAATTATTTTCGCATCTTACATAATTGAAAAACATCAACTAACCAACTAAGAGCGAAACATGTCGAAACACACTACTTCCACTAAGGGAGCGTTTACTCTGACTCTGTCCTGTCCATAAATGTGAATATGGGCTATGTAAAATGCATGACTAGTATTCTGTAAGCATCCAGCTGTTGATTCGATGAGACCAATAATTGGTTTATTTATTGGCAACAACATTCATTCAAGCTTTGAGAAAATTTCGTCTACCAAATAATGTAAAAAGTTGGAAGAAGGAATACGTTTTTTGGTACTTTATCCTTATGAAACCTTCTTAACTATTTAAAATTGAATATTTTCGGCCAAACATAAAATCAAGTAAATGAAAAATAATAGAATAAAATATGAAAAAAAACATCAAACCAAAAGGTTAGTATGATATAGTGTATAAATATGAAATAATTATTCCTGATACTTTCTAACTTATAGTTGGTAGTGCGATCAACGGGTCAACTAGTATCTGTACATCACGTATAATTAAAAATGGAGTGGTGTTTGTATGTCACGAAATGGCTTGAAAATGGAACAACGGATTGACGTAAGTTTTTCACTGTTACACTTGACAAGGGATGCGTGTGAGGAAAAAGTTCTGGAAAGTTTCCGGAAAAATCTGGGTGTCATGTGGTAGGAGGGATTACAAGACGTTTCACAAACAGTCTACTTTAAGGCAAGATGATGTTTGCCGGGAGCACTAGCATCTATATATGAATGAAAATGGAATGGTGTTTGTAGGTATATCACTAGTTGATTAGGAAGCGAGAAAATGGATTCATTGTGTTTTTTCACAATAACCTTTGTTCAAGGTTCCGAGGTGTTCGTGTGAAATTATATGTGAGAAACCCTATCGCGAATGTTGGGAATACAGGAAATACAAATTTAACATTTTGTAAAGGGTTTTTTTTTCTAAAATTAACGGCTTTTCAGTCTTACGGATGAATCAAAACGCTACGTTTTATTTAAAATCCAACGTTTCGGCCATTGGACTTGGCCTTCTTCAGGGATATAAAGGTATCCCTAAAGAAGGCCAAGTCCAATGGCCGAAACGTTGGATTTTAAAAAAACGTAGCGTTTTGATTCATCTGTAAGACTGAAAAGCCGTTAATTTTAGAAGTTACACAACAGTCGTATTCTAATAAAAAGGGGTTTTTTCCAAAGCCGACTACAAATTCTACTGGGCAGCCATGCTGAAGGTGTCTGGGTCAGCGTTGGGCGATTTTGAATCGAGATGTGTGTGTGTAATTCTTCTAACCCCCACTGTCCGGCAGTGGTATTATGGAAGAAAACTTTCTGCACTTCAGAACATTCTTTGTTTGCAAAAAGTTTTAGTCCGGGAGTTAGATGGCGATAGCTCTATTGTAGATCCCATGACCCATTTCAGAATGGCTGGAGAGACACGTCCATTCAGAAGTCACTTTCACTTACAATAAGCCCCGCATGTATATATTGTCTTTATCAAATGGATAATGGCAATGTATTCACGCTTCCTGGTTTAAAGATTTCATCTTTATACCTGGCGCGTATTTAGTTAATATTCATGATAATATGCATGTTAATATAATTGATTCGATCTCACCATTTTCTGCTTTTCCACTCCTTTTCCGATGCGATAGCTTCCTCTGAGATTCTCTGTATCTCTCCTCTTTCTTTTATTCGGGCGATTTTGAATCGATGTTCCAAAAATCGATGTTTTCATTCCGATTAATCGATTTTTTGAATCGATGTTTGGGGCATCTAAAGTCGGATGAATCGATTTTCTTCATTCGATTTTTTGATTCGATTCATTTTGTTGAAATCGTTGGATATTTCTAAATGAGCTGATGAAAAAGACTTCGAATTGTGAAGTAGTCGTGAAGTAATGATTTTTTTCTATTGAATTTCTAAACTGATTTGTTTTAAAGGTGTTAAAATCGAATGTAAATGCATTTGATCTCATTTTAAATTCATAAATTTTAATTCAAACTCGATTCGCATTGATTCACAAAACATCGATTCAAAGGATTTGATTAAATCGGTAAATCGATTCGACAGTTCAAATGTGAATCGATTCAGTAACATAGATGTTATAGACGAATTTGCCCAACGCGAGTCTGGGTTCGATTCCCGGTCGGCCCAGAATCTTTTCGTAATGGAAATTCCCTTGACTTCCCTGGGCATAGAGTATCTTCGTACCTGCCACACGATATAGGAATGCGAAAATGGCAACTTTGGCAAAAAAAGCTCTCAGTTAATAACTGTAGAAGTGCTCATAAGAACACTACGCTGAGAAGCAGGCTCTTTCCCTGTGAGGACTATAATGCCAAGAAGAAGAAGAAGAAGAAGAAGAAGAAGAATCATTTGACATAAACTTTACTTGGTTTAAAATTGCATGTTGTATGGATCGTACGGTTATTGGATATTTATGAATTGAAATTGATATTTGTTGCAAATTAATTTGTGATCAAAGTGATTCTGCACCCAATAAAAGGTTGAAACCCCCTGTATTACATAATATTTTTTCCTCTCCACCTCCTTTCAAAAATACTGAAGTGTAGTCGTCGTCTTCGTCGTAGTTATGGATGGAATACAAACCCCTTGTTCGCCCTGGCCCCGAAGCTGGAATGACAGGCGCCACTTGCCCTGGTTGCTACCGTCCGTATTTTTTTCTTTTTCTACTCCGTGTCATGATGCGATATTTATTGTGGCGTATTTTTCCCTCGTCGTCAAACAACATCAACAGCAACAACAAATCTTGGTCCAAGAAGAAGGAAAACCGCGTCGGGTGTCGGCCAAGGCGACGGCGGCGGGAAAACCCTCTTGAAATGCACAACAAAAATAGAGCAACGAAAAATGATTCACATAGCGATGCATAAGGGGGCGCGGATAGCCGCAGCGGTAAACACGCAGCTATTCAGCAAGACCAAGCTGAGGATCGTGGGTTCGAATCCCACCGGTTAAGGATCTTTTCGTAAAGGAAATTTTCTCGACTTCCCTGGACATAGAGTATCTTCGTATCTGTCACACGATATAGACATGCAAAAATGATCAATTAGTAAAGAAAGCCGAGAACCAGACCAGGCTCTTTCCCAGTTGGGACGTTAAACCAGAAAGAAGAAGTAGAATCGTTGCAGTTCGTCAAAGTAGCGTCACATGGCGAGGCCACGACCGCCTGATGGTTTTGTGCATTGCTCGAGGTTCGAGACACCTTAGCTCTAGCTAACGCCGCGCTGTTGCACTTTTTGCAAGATGTGTGCGTATACAAAGAAAAATGAAGGAAAACTGTAATGGCAAAAAGATGAATCACCAAATGTCGTGCTTCGGGATGTTTCAAGTAAGGATTGAGATTGGAACAATGTACTGAGGGCGTCGGTCTAGAGTTCTTATGTTAGCAACTTTTGTGATTGAATGATGGTTTTATTGCAGCTTTTTACTTAAAATGATGCACGCACGGAAACAAATTGTACAATCACAAACATAATAAATAACTGACATCTAGCCTTCCAAACTTGATCATTTTCTATTCTATTCCATTCTAAGTGCTTGTACAGTCAATATTGAAACGAATCTTGCAAAAACCGAAATTTTTTCCACAAATTTTCTTGTTAGAATTAATGTTTGTAGCATTATATTTTTCAATGATTTTATAGAAATATCAAAATGGCCAAGTCTTTTGCAGAATTGAGCTTTTGAATGTAATTTAAAAATCTCCGGCGATCAGATTTTCCACTAACATTATTGGTGGAAAATATTAACAAAAATTGTGAGGGAAGAAATGGAGATAATCGCATCAACCGTTCCATTGAGAAAAGATTAAGCTAATTTCGCAGACTGTTAGATCTGAACGATAAGATTACTGCTTATTAATTGTCTGATTTGTCGGAAATTTCAATAAAATTTGGTTAGTTTATTGCTCATCAACTGGAATTGAAATGTTGTTGAGTTAATATACCGAATAAATCCTCTCTGGGCATTATATTGTCGGTTTAATTGTTTCGCATCGTATATTCAAACAATATTTTAAAGCATTTTAAAAGCAAATACAAAAAAAAATCGTTCTAGCCCTTGAATAAAAGTTGCGTCTATCTATCTTACAGGATGAGGCAACTGTTTGATTCCGGAGAGCACATGCTGATACATACCGTTTTAAGAGCATCTTCTATAGCTATACCGTCTATACTGACTATTTTTGCGTCACCTTCGTTGAGCTGGCAAGCATGGATTTTTAAATATAGAACTGTAAAAAAAGTTCCATCCTCCATACACAAGTGGAAAGTCGACGACAACCACCTGCGAGTAATTTCTCCCCGCCCTTCTTTCCACAACCCCTCACGAAATGTTCATCTCGCGTGTAGTGGAACGATGTTATGTTTCTGGAGTAGAGAAAAACAACTCCCACTTGGTACATTGTTTCCATACTACGTAGCTACCACCCTTTGCGCGGCTGGCAGTTTCAGAACGGAACCACCTAGCAGGAGGCGCTAATTGCTTCCAAACAGACAATCTCCGACAATGTAGGGCGACGCATAGAACATAAAGCGTACTGGAAGATCATATCTGGGTCTGGATGTAATCAAGAAGTCAAATAGTTTAAGACCTCCATTCAATCCTTCTTACTCTTCTTCTGCTCGGTATTACATTCCCTCAGGGACAAAATTTGATTTTTAGCTTAGTATATTAGGAGCACTTCCACAGCTATTAGATTTGTGTTTTGTTAAACAAACTTGTCATTTTTGCTTTCGTTAATAATGTCTCAGAAACAATACTTCTTATTCGTGCAATTGGAATGCTGGCTTAGGACTCTTAAGGCCTAAATGATGTATAACTCATTAATAAAGCATATAAAATGAATCATTCTGTATGATTCCTCCGCGATATCGAGCCATCGAAACACTTTACTTTCGAATGTTGGATTTCGTGTGAAATGTTCCCCATACAATGTAGAGTATCCGAAATTTGAAGCTGTCTGTAATGTGCATTAAAACGGTATGAAAGTTGTTTATTCGAGTGTCTCATAAAATGTGTATTTTACTCACAAAAAACAGAATTATGGCAAAATCATGATGAAGGCATAAATAGAAGAAACTAGGGTTGACTGCATGGTTGGATTCTTCTTCTTCTTTTTGGCATTACATCTTCACAAAATCTACGCTATGTTCTGAGCGTATGATGGAGTTGCCACCTTGACAAATACTCCGAGCTTAATAGCCGTAAAATTGCGAGAGCTTAAGTGATGTGTTTTAGTCTAAGCGGAACTAATGTAATCGTACTTGAACAGTTGGAACTAGACTTATTTGTTTCTTTGGTTGAATCTAGGTAAATTTCTTTGGCTCTTTCGTTGATTATCCCTCTACTGCCTGCGAAAATGCTTGCAAGGGGTCATCCATTAATTATAGAAGGTAAGAGTTTATGGGAGACGGGGGTTTAGAAATTTTGTATGTGCCAAACAAATTATTTTTTAATTTTCATACAAAAAATCTTGCTAGACCCCTAGACGGTGTCTGAAAACCGCCAAAATTGTCATACGTAATTAATGGACAGCCCCCAGAGGAAGATGCGACACACATTCAACGGAGGAAAATTCCACAAATAAGAGTGCCATCAAAAATCTGCGAGGCCCGTTTTATTCGGACGGGTCACTCAAGAGTTCATTTAAAGTGCGAGTAAGGGTGAGCATAGAAGCAAGAGAAAAAGAGTACCAAAATCTCGCATTTCGTTGCACTCTCACTTGAATCGTTTGAGGATTCATGTTGTAAATTTTGAATTTAAATTTTGCTCTAAAGAAAAAATTTCGAAATCACAGAAAGTTACTATCAAGCCTTCCTACAAGTTAAGCAATTTTGTTTAGTTACTTAATACTAGAACTATGCCATTGCGTTTCCCGTAACGCGGGTAGATCACCTTCTCGAGGTGCGTTACGAGGTAATATCTACCATATTGTACTCTTGTTGTATTTGTTCTTGTTAATACTGATAAGTTATGGTCCGAAGAGTATAAGAGAGTAACAAGTCACTAAGACCCACCTAATTGTCCTAGATGATGAGGAGGTCAAAGTGGAATAAAAAATGATTCAATCAGAATCTGAGGCTGGTTTCAATCCATGAGACAAGTTCTTTCCGAGATCAAGTGCTTATTTTATAAAAACCTAGGAGGTAAACGATTCCAAATCAGTAGAGTAGCAGACCTCCTACATTTTAAACAAGCTTCGTGTTTCAAGAAATCTAAATATCTTATGCGATGGAACCTGTTAACAATTATAAAAACAGCTTTGAACCTTATAAGTAGATGCAATAACTTGATACGCAAGAGTACCGCTGCATGGTCAAAATCGGTATCATTCAACCAGCATAGTGGCCGAATCTGATTAAGGAGCGCGCTTTTGAGAGTTTAATGGTGACAAACTGTTTTCTCCAAAAGGTATAAATAGCGGAATAGAGGGTCTATGCAAAATGGTGAAGAATGATAAGTGTATAAAAAACGACTACTTCATTATTTATTAAAAGTATTGAAGTAGAACGACATGGACTAAACAAAGGACACGGGTATACCGCAAAAGATCACAGAAAACTGGTCGTAGTGGTTCATCCCGAACAGAAACAGATACCATAGAGTGTTAGTCTTGATCTAACAAAGTTTAAAATACCGCCAACAAAGTTTAAAATACCGTCTCTTTAAGGTAGTCATTAATAACTTTCACTGCCTGGTGTTTCTACCTAACATCACTAGCGGTATTCTTTACAGTACCTCATGATTTCGCTATCTTTTACTTCTGTGTTCTTCCTATGGGAGTTCTGGACAGCGTAGCAAAAATCTCAAATTCTAATTTCTTATGCTTGAGCTTTTTTACGCTTGATTTGCAACGCATCTCACCCAACTCAGCAGCGAATTGGCTTGTATTTATTTCCACAGATTTTCTACGCAAAGCACTTATTCTTTAAGTTTTTGTTAAAAATCTAACAAACTTTTCTAATGTAAACTATAACATTGAATTTTAACAGATTTTTGATGGATTTAAAGATGGATTCATTATTGACGACATGATCGTGAGCAAGTCATTTTGCATTAAAGTCTCATGCGTGAGTTTTGCGAAGCAGATCTCAAGTGAGTTTGCTCTCACGGAAGTACTCAATTACTGAGGTTTGAGTGTGAATCTACTGACGAAAGGGCACTCTCCTCTGCTTCCCGAACAGTGGACTGATTAACATGTTATTTTCTTTTTTTTTCCTTTTTAAAACAAAATGGTCAAATTTGGAGGACCTGATCTAACTTTTTTATGCATTAGATTTGAATAAATTCGATTTTGGACAAAACAGATA
The DNA here is from genome assembly GCF_002204515.2 of Aedes aegypti. NCBI lineage: Eukaryota > Metazoa > Arthropoda > Insecta > Diptera > Culicidae > Aedes > Aedes aegypti. The sequence goes on from NC_035108.1 coordinate 348,142,871, forward strand.
CATTATTTATTGAAATATCTGAAAGACCTCCTCGAATTTATGGGAAGTTCAGAGAGATTTGTTTTCGGTGTATCTTAATTTAGAAAACATATTTCCATAAAAGAGCAAAGTTCAATAGCCAACCCAATACCGTTTAAGAATGCCTTCCAAATGATGAGTTAAATATGGGTTATATTTCAAAGATATAGCCAAGAATTAACAACATAACAAAATCTAGGCAAGAATCCTAAAGGATTTCGCTATTTATTTATCCATCGAAGGTCTTGCCATGAATCTATGAATAATCTTACTATTTGTCGGGAATTATTGAACAAATCGGCTATAAATTTGCCGAAATCCATACAAAATCTCGTGAAAGGCCTCATAAGAAATTTGTCATAGTTCAAGGACTATCAACACTAGTCCAGAAAAACCTTCACCTAGAATCAGTATCATCAACAACCCTAGATATGCTCCAACGAAATTCATAATGAATCTGTCCCTGACTTCAGTAAATCTACCAAGATAGATATATCTTTTGGCTCAACTTTTCGTCAAACTCTACAAATGTACAAAGAATTTAAAAAAAATCAGCCAAGCATATTTTTCAAAATATCTAAACACTGCATTAGCAATCTACTCATAAACTTTTCAGTGTTAGAAAGAACTTCCAAGAAACTGGTCAATTATCGACTCGATTTCTATTAGGATTCCAGCAAAGTTCTCATTCAAAATTTAGCATGAATCGAAATGGAATTATAACAAGCATATCATCAAGAACCAACAATCTCTAAGTCCGCTTCTAGAAATACTTCAAAAAACTCAATTAAAAATCTTATGTTTGAAATACACAATTTACCAGTGTGTTCTGCACCTTGTAGTTCTTCCTTAATACTTCTATGACAGATACGCGAATTTCAACTACCACTTGCAGTCTTCTTCAGTGTCAGTTACAGTGGATACGACACTGAAGAAGACTGCAAGTGGTAGTCGAAATACGCGTATCTGTCAAAGATAAGCATTTAGGGTGGAATTAAAAGGTACAAGGTACTCCAATTTACTTCTAAGCTTCTATATTGAGATTCTGCTCAGAGTATTCGAATATTAAAAAGAGCTAGAATGCATAACTTTTTATGTACAGATACTGAATATAGGGTAAAGAACTACTTGGGCATTCATTTTGGTATGTGGGGTTGTTCTCGGCCGAATTGATTGAATGTTTTCAGTAAGAAGTATTTCAGTATGTGATGCCTTTTGTGGTCAAATATGACCCATTGGAATTGATTCAAATTTTTCAAGAATGGGATACGAAGCTGCACAAGGAACCAACAGATGTAGCTTGGGAATAGCTTTCCATCTTCAATGTACACTTTCGAGAACCCCAAACATTATAAAGTCAATAACGGCACCGGCCACGACCCTACGGTCATCGAAGAAAGGAAGAATAATGAGTTTGACATCCATTGTTACTAGAGACCGAGATCACCTTTGCATCTTCATGGTTGTCACAGGAAGGATTTTGTTAGTGGGGAGGGGTTTAAAAGCGATGCGATTCATGCAGACTCAGTTCAGAAAGTCACACATAAGACACTAAAGACAGCGTGAACATATTCTAAGTCGACATTTTTAGTGTCGAACTATTGAAAAGGGTTTTTGTAATGGCAAGAAATAGGTGAAATAAAAGATATGTTATCCTAACCATGAACAAGATTTGGTCGACTCATATAGTGAAGAACCATTCATATTCTGTTGTAAAAATACATAAAGAGTGACATTCCTATCGTTTTCATGATAAACATATTGTTAAAAGGCACCAACACGTAATGCTTCCAGTGGACGATTTGCCTTTTGAAGGAAGCACCACACTAGACAACGGACTAGCAAGCAACGCCCAGTGGCACAGTTGAAATCTTGGGTGGGAATCGAACCCACACTCCTTGACTCGATGCGGTTAAATGCTTGGTAGCACTAACTGCACCGCCACGGAGCCCACAATATGTTTCATAATAATCAAATATTTAAGATAAGAAGCATGTAACGGGCTCACCAAATTAATTATCCATGCGTGATGAGCAGGAGCATACAAAAATCCACTACGCAACGCGAAAACCGAACTCTGAAGCTTGGGCCATTTTTTCCGGACGTAAACCTTGAAAATTATAAATGAAAAATCGTATCACAAACGCTGCCTATATTCACTAAAAAGGATCATTCGGAAGCAACAGAAAAAAACGCGAGCGAAAAATGTTGACGTCTGTATCTCACTTCCATCCTATTTGCGCAGTAGCGTAGCTAGGGGGGTGCGGTGGGTGCGGTCCGCACCGGGCCCCATATTTCTAGGGGCCCCAAAATCGTGGAAAAAAAAATCCTCATACTATTGAAAATTCGTCTACCACTGAACTAATATGTAAACCATGAATGCAAAATCCAATTTTGAACATGCCTGAATTGATAGTTTGTAGGGGCCCTTGATCAACTAGTACATGTGATATGGGTCCGTATATTTCGAAAACAATTTCAATTTTGCAAAACAGTTTATGCAATAAGATAAACTGCTTGCTTTATGCGATAAGATAAATTGCTTGCAAAAATCACTATTTTGAGTTTATAGTTAAATACTTTATTCAAATAAATAAACCTCATTATTTGGGGCCCCTAAATCATGGTCCTGTTAAGTCTAATGTTCATCTGTTGATTTGTGTGGTGTCTAGTACTTAAAAGGTTCCAACAAGAATTTAAATTTATGCGAAATTGAGGACTTCTTTAACTTTGTTCAACAGTTGTGATTTATATGCTATAATTTTGTAATAAAGATATCTATCGACACCAAACCAAAATGTATCCCTCAAGAATCTTCTTAAGAACAATACTCAACAAATTTTGTTTACAGTATGGCTCTTTATAATGCGATTAAATAAACAAATGTACATAGAAGTCGGATAATAAGGAGTAGACCACAATTTTATATCGGTATATCTCAAAATCCAGATAATTTCGAAACATGGGGTCTTCAGTACAGTCAAAGATGGTTAAAAGGAAACAGATGATCGACTCTTTATTTTGCCATATATTTTGTCGACGACACGTTATTCAAGTAACACTACTGCCATCTGTTGAGTCAAAAGCGCGTAAACATTATATTCAGCTAAATTAAAATCATCGTGCAATCAAAAAACGAAAAGTGGAAGAAATCAAAACAACCATGCTTAAAAATTGTTAAACATAAGTGAGTTCGACTCACATAATATCAGGCTTTTCTGGAACAACACAAAATTTGAGTAATTTTTATACATACTAAAAACTGTTCATTTGCTGTTTTTTTCTTCTTTTTCTCACATTTTATGCCATTTAGAGATGATCGGCAATGTCACACATCCTCGTTTGAGCTGTGTACTTTTTTTCAAGCGTGAATGTCATTAACGAACACCTCAACATCTGGTGGTCACTAGGAGAACATTGCATATTAGTTGGCTTTTGACTCACCAGAGCGGCACTATTCATGTCGCCTAGAAAACACGAGAGTCGGTTATCTTTTTCTTTCTAACCATCTTTGGTACAGTTGTTATGGAGGTGGAGCGCTATCTGATGGTACATCATTTATTTTGGAATTTGACCGCTAGGTGGCACTAGTGGACATGGAACTTTTACTTTTGTTCTGCATATATTTCAGGATCCTGACCATTTAGAAAGTTGGCATCTTCGGAAAAGTTGTTCAGTAAGTTACACACTAAAGTCATTTTATCGGAAATCGATGAATTTCACCGTAATATCAACAGCTGAAAAGTTCGATGAAATAAAACACCGTAATTTCGTCAGAATTTCACGGTTTCCGGTGAATTTTCAACGAATACATCGTAATAGGCTGTTTTTCATCACGTCAATCGGTCATGAAACCGCCTACTTTCCTGCACCGAAGTATGCATTGCGGGAATAGTAATTAAGCAACTGAAACCAGTGCTGTAATGATTCATTACGCAACGCTTTCTCATTACACTACTGTTTTGAGTTGCGTAATGAATCATAACACACATTTTCTTCAGAAATTGTTAAATGATGGTGAATGCATTCTGATACAATTTCTGATATCCTCAAGTGGTCTTCTACGAAATTGCAAATAATGTTGTACGTAACTCGTGGCAGAACTAGATTTTTACGGCCCTCGTCGTAATTATCCTCGTGCTGTAAAAATCATCATTCTGCAACTTGTTCCGTAAGTAGATGAAAAAACCGAAATTAGTACTATACCATTTAATTCCACTACACTGAAGACGGCCTTACAGTTGAGGTCGAAATACGCGTATCTGTCAAAGGATACAAACTCTAGTGGAATTAAATGGTATAGTACTAAATTCGTTTTTTTATCATCTACTTATAGGTATTCTACTGACAGCTCGAAAATTTATTATCATTGTTCCGTAAACTACTATTACCGAACTGTTCAGCTGTTGAGATTTCACAGGAATCCGTAAAATAATTTAAGTGTGTAAGAACTATCATTGTTCGAGCTAGTTGATTCAAAATGTTGCCACCAAGCGGCGCTAGCGAGCATGAAACTTTTGTTTTACTGATACTCAAGGATCCTGACCTTTTAGAAAGATGGTATCTTCGACAAAGTTGATGCGTAGCTCAAGGACCATCATTATTTTAGCTAATCTCGAACTTCAGGGATTAAACAAAGAAAGGATTAAAGCTACTGAACAACTTTGCCGGAGATGCCATCTTTCTAAGTGGTCAAGATCCTGAGATCTACCAAACAAATGTTTCATTCTCACTAGCGTCACCTGTTGGCAAAATTAAGAATCAACTAACTCGATCAATTATAGCCCATGAGACACTGAACAACTTTGCCGAAGACCCTATCTTTCTAAGTAGTCAGGCTCCTGGGATATTCGCAAAACCAAGCATGTTGTACAAAGTACAACGCGCGACGACCGAAAGGTTAAGTATTTATTGCTAAATTATCTGATAGTAACGAGAAAGCTGAAGGTTCAACAAAACATTCAAATCAATAGAGTAACGCGATGTAAGCACATATGTAACAATCAATGTCTAATAGAGCTGTCTGAGATATACTGGAAAACATTAAGAATGATCACTTGAGGATTACCTAAAAAGGGTTTTTGGTCAAATAGTTGAATTTAATCCACATTTTCAATCATATTTATTAATTGTAGATTTCTCAAAAAAAAATTAATAAACTTATAGATTTATTCTTGAAAAAAGAAATATACAAAAACTATTGAATTTGAATTAAAAATACAACGATATAATAAAGTCATACTACAAATCATATTTGACATTGAACTTGGGTGCACAATGTTTGACGTTTGAATTTGTGAGGCACTTAATGGATAAATTAGCTGCTCCAAAAACGCTAATTTGGAGCAGCTAGTTTATCCCTTAAGTTATTTTTTGTTCCCAATATTTTTGCCACATCTTTTGAATGAAGGGTTGTTATCACTGAGCTATGAAATATGCTTCGGAACGCTACGAGATACCTTGATAGATTTAAAACATTTTTTTATTCTCAGGTAGCTTTCGATCTATGTCTTTAAAAATTTTACCAAAAATAAAGAAATCATCAAAATCATTTATTTTGTAATTCTTCCGAAACACCTTATTTGTTTGACATACGAATTATTATGTTTGACGATTACTGTAGAATAATTAAACTTTCTTGAATCTTTCAAGGACTTTCCCCTAAGAATTTGCAATTAACTAATACAGCAACAGCTTATTTCAGGCCTGTCCAACCTTTTTGAATAGCGGGTCGAATCGCAATAGTTAACAATGTGACGCAGTCAATTTTTTAAATGTTCAAATATTCGCATGAAAGGAGATTGGGCAAATCTGGGCCCGGAATGTACACAGATGACTCATATGTCATTTGAAAGATCTAAATGAGACAAGAAAAAGTTGGTATGGGGTCAAAAATATCCGTCGTGGGAGAAAAAAGTTATTCCGCATGGTTTGAGATGAATTTTCTATGTTTATTATTATATTTTTGCTATATTTTTTATCGATTAAAAAAAAACATATATTTTTCTGCACCTATATAATGGTTAAAAGCTCTATGTTTTAAAGAAGTGAATTAGGACTTTGATTCAAAGATGAAAACATTACATGGTGATGTTAGACCGTAATAACATTACAAATCGTTTTAAAATACATATGTGCTATTCAGTAAAGTTTTCTACCAGACCCTGCTACCCACATTATACAAACCAAAATGCTTAACGGTTTTTAACCGACTTATACGATATTTTTGTTCGTAATAAGGTAATATTACGACTTGTATTCAAGTAAAAAAGTCAGCCTCATTCGATGAAAAATAATTGGAAAACAGCGGTGAAAGAAAAGTGTGTGATGTCTTATAAAAGAACTGACTGTAATTGTTTTTGCTGAAGTAAATATTTCTACAGAACGGATTTTGCGAAGAGATCAATAAAACCATCAGCTTATCCTCAATGAACAACATCATCAGTAAAAAAAAGTTTAATGTGAGTTGAAATGCTCATTGTCAAATGCTACGCAGCCTCTATGTAAATGCGTAGTTTTAGGATTTCATGTGTTTAAATCAATGATAATCTAGCTCGCTAGTATAAACCATATCGCGCTGTATACTGCATACGTGGATGTTTAGTATCACCTCTACTCCTACATTATCCAACCAGTCTTAAATTAAAATGTCAATCATTATCGTTTTACAAGTTGGTATACGAAAGACGTGGAGTTCAATGACATTATTTTTTTCTAATGAGTGCATACATATCTTATAGTATCTCCTACCTCTCTCTTCGTCTATTATCCTTCAGTAACTTGTGTGCAAACCTTTGACAATGTATTACAGATAGAAGAAAAGACAGATAGATAATCACTAACGTTTTCTGTAGATAGAATATTTAACCCGTTGGCTCTACTCCTCTTGCAGATGTTATGTCTGCCAGGTTCTTACTATCAGCCGATGCAGACAAGCGATCAACTTTTCCGGGCTCATCTTGATGAGTTCCACTCATATACCATCCTCAGCAATTGCTGTGTTATTCTTGAGCAGTTGAACGTCATCCTTAACTTCACTCAAAGTGGGATTTGGTTGGTTGCTTTCGTCCAATATTCGGACGTAGAAATGCTCTCCTTAGCCTTGAACCACTGGTCCTGTGTCATCAACACAAGTCTGCTGCTTCAGCTTCTGTGTATGGTGCTTCATGTTCTTTTCCTCTAGAATAATTCGAAACCTTTCAGCTAACCAATCGTACCATAAACTACGTTCAACGCACAATGACTCCATCTGTGAGTTGATGGCTACTTTTACTGTAGTACAACAGACAAGAAGGGTTTCAGCAAGCAAAACCTATTCTGGTTACGCTTGCTAGAGATGTAGAACGATGCTGTGGCGACATCCGTCTACTTCAGACGCTGAAGGTCATGCTGAGGTGGGTGTCGGTACCGTTCATTGTTAACGACAGGAAGTTTGAAGTGCATTTTTATAATTATCAGGAGTGAATGTTAGCACCACGATAGTTTTTAACGATGATTATGTTGAAGATGTGCAATATATCAAGCAATACCTGATCGATTCGAAATTCCATTTGCTTGTGGATAACTGTGGCGATCACCATTGGTACAGGAGGTTATCTTAGAAGTAGGTGCTAGACCATAATGACCATATTCTTGGAGGCGGAAATACAATCAAGCATTGGACATTCAGAGCACTGATCTTCCCAATCGTCAATCTCGATTCCTTATCTTGGCGTTCAAATCTCATATAATGATCTTGACGTGGAAACATGGGTAGCGGTCCTACTTGCGTTCAAGCTGCGTCTTTGTTATCATCCGTTGACCGAATGTTAATCCTCAACCTGCACATTCTTTTGTTGATCGACCACCATCCGAGCTCATGTTTTTGCATGTCGCTCATCCCGATGAAAGCTGTTCCCAACTCAAGTGTGTCGCGCAGATCTAGAAGATGGTATGATTACTTCTAAACATTCACATTATTGAAATCCTCATGAGTATTTAGCGTTCTTAGCGAAGCATTTGTGGAGCCACATGTGCTCAGGCGTCGCCTATGGAGTTGATATTGATACGGACTGAAATGGTTCTGGTCGGATTATTGGCAGTTTGTTCATAAACAGTCAAATACAACAGTTACTTCTAGTTCAAATGATCGCCTTCTCTGAGAAGCAATAGCATCCTAGTATAATGTTATTGATATCAAAGATATTAGTGTGGAAACTGTCGCGCGGATTTCTAGCCCGCTAAAGCTGTGTACGATAAGCGAGGTATTTCTTCCAGTGTAGTACAGAATACAACAACGCAACCACTGTAATGTTAAAACGGATATAGTCTGGAAAATCCTTCCTGAGTAAAACGCCGGTTTATACAAACATATTGCTAGAACACTGAAATAGGGTAATACGATTTGATATTTCTGTCCAACTGTTACTTAAAGTGACATGTTTGTCAAACGCCCATACCTATATCTTTAAATTTTTTATCTCCGTATGTTTTAAGTATTCACATTTCAGCAACTCAAAACGTTCTGAAATCTGTGTCAAATCACAACATTTTTGAAATATTTACAATAAAAATAAAAATATACCTAAGCACATTTAAAGGCACGAGTTCAAAACATTTGCGCAAGCAAATATGCTTGAATAGAAAACTGTCCAAAACATACCTCTTTTTCCACCATTCCAGTACACATAACTTTTTTCTCCCACGACGGATATTTTTGGCCCCATATCAACTTCTTTTTGTCTCATTTAGATCTTTCAAATGATATATGAGTCATCCGTGTACATTCCGGGACCAAACTCCATACATTTTTGCCCAATCTCCTTTGACAGATGTCAGTGAATGAAGCAAATTTCTCTTGTAGAAATGAAAAAAAAAAGACAAATGCTGATGGATCAATAGAGAGAGAAATCATATGATAATCTTGCAGAGTATATGTTGAAAAGTCTACCTCAGAAAATTTTTGACCCTGTGATAATAATACCGAAGATTTTATATGAAGTATACATGGATTCTAAATCCTGGTTAGAATTCTGTGAAACTCAGGATTGTGCCTAGGATTTTTTTTTCAGAACTTTGCCCAATATTCATCTTAAAAATCTATCTTGAAAACTTTGAAAATGCTGTCCAGGATTCCATTCTAACCTTGGCAAAGTAAATTCTAGCTAGAACTCTATGGAATCCTATTGAAGATTCTGTTAGAATCTTGCCCATGTTATCCGCGAAGATCATATTCAGAACTCATGGCCAAAATTTCGTGAAAATCGATTTGAAATTCTAGTCATAACAATATTTTTTGTTAATTTTTCAATTATCGAAATTTGAAGGAAGTCATGTAAAAATTATTGTTGTTACCTAACAGGCATAATCTTATAGAATGATTAGAGTTACATATTTCTCAGGAGCACATAAATGTACTGACGAGCCTCCAACCAAACTGTCTCTCAGCTCATCGGAATCCTAGTGTGCTGCGCTAGACGGAGGCTCACGAAAATTTTGAAAGCGCGCGCTGGTGATGTGCTCCCGGGGAGACTCGTCTCATGCGCTGTTCGGCGCTACTGCTCGCCTTCGGTATCCAAGTTGTGAAACAACTGCTTAGTAACAAAGAGCCTCGACAACTATTTTCGCTTCATTATAAAGGTGTCTAGATGGTCGAAGACTCGCGATCCAAGAGTTACAATTTCGATCCCCGTTGAAAACTTTTGTAATCACTTCAATTATTGCGCTGAATTTTAAACAGCACATGTGACGGTGCACATGAGAGCGCAGTGAGACACATCTCAAGAAAAATGAGGCGCACCGATCAAGGTCTCACAATGTACAGCGCTCCCGTGCGCTTGCAAGCAATGAGGCTCCTGAACATAAGGCTACAGCAACTCCAAGAATGATTTTTTTTTTCAATTTTATTGATCCTCAAATTTATCTTCTCTAGTAAGATTCATTTGCAGAATAATAGAATAGCTAGAAATATTTACTGAATTTTGCTGATGAATATCAAATTCAGTTATTTGAATGAAAAACCAGCCATTAAAATAATTCAGTAGGACATTTTCAACCCAACGAGCATTATTATGGAGCTGAACAAAATCATTGAATTCCATGATCAAGAAAACAATTTCTCATTATATAATTATTTGCTTTTTTCAGAAAGGTGGCGTATTGGTCCCTATGAACATATCTTGATTGCCATTGTGGGTACAACTACTCTACTAACTAAAGTCTCATTCTTTTACTATTAATCATAATAACATAAGACAAACACTTCTACTTTAGGGGCCCCCAAAACTGACTCCGCACCGGGCTCCGAAAACCCTAGCTACGCCACTGTATTTGCGTATTCAATCAAAACGTACTTATTCAAGAATTTAACTGCGAATCTATAGTTTTTTTCTTCGTTCTTATCAGACAACTTTATTTATTTTCATTTCATATGAAATCTGAACACAAATTTAAACAAATGCCTTCTACGATTTCGCAAAAAAAAACTTAGCTGAGTGAAAGTAAAATTACTGAAGCCTCACCGCTCCTCAAATACTTGACGGATTAAAAAAAAATGTTAGAAAACTCGTACACATATCTGGTTTCTAAAAGTGGCCAGAGGAACTCGGCAATGTTCCTGTAAGCGGAGTTATTCCAGTGGGTCACTGGGTCAGGTCGGAAAAGGGCTATTTTTAGGACATGCCAGGACCGACTAGAATACACTGGATATAGCCACTCGGATTTAATGCCATGAAGAATCGGCTATAGATTTTATGGATACTAAATCGTTTCAATTCTCGAAAAGTAGTTATCAATCATAATAGATCACAAAAATGTGTTTCCATAAGCTTGGGACAGATGTTTAGATACAAATTCACTACTTTATAGTAAATTTCCAGAGACCCGGAAATGGTGTAGGATCAATCAAATGCAGGAAATATGGATATCCAATTTAATCGTTCACACTCATCCGTTTTTCTTAAAATTTGCCTAACTCCAGGGGCACAAAAGCACAGCACCCTTTTCACCAGTAACCCACCGGAAAAATTCCGGCCACAGAAACATTCTCGAGATCGTTTCGACACTTTTAGAAATTAGATATGTGTACGAGTATACTGACAAAACATATTTGCAATCCGTCAAATTTTCGCTGAGCGGTGAAAGTTTTTGTTTTTTTTTTTGTTTCATTCAGGCCAGTATACGTGAATCAAGTCAGCCCCATCCGTAAAAAGTAGGCATTGAGAAAATGGTTTGTGCAGTTTAAAAATTCGGTGTCCATACGAATATTGAAAAAAATCCAAAAGATTCAAACATACTTGAATCTCAATGTGATTTTCACATATTGATTTTCTCTCCGATAGCTTTCCGAGAAAAAATTGACGTGACCAAAATACGGTTCATTTTTTTAGTTCCGCGGTGCGGAAATCTGTAGTGGGTCTGATATACGGTTACATTCTATTATGGGACAAAATAATATCAACTCAATTTTGACCAAATGTGTAGATGGGACTGACTTGCGATTCACGGCAGCATACGGGTTAAATTATTTTAACCGAGGTTTAGCTTACCAATTGTTCGATCAGCAACGAAGCAAGATCACCGAGCATACTCAGTCTAATTTTGTCAACATGTTACCAAACATTCCACCTAAAAACATGTTAAAAATTTCGGGAAACATTTTCAGGAAATCTACACAAAATAGCTTGGCGGAATGCGCCAGAGAGTTCACAATTTCGAAAAAAACCCCAACATATTCAAAAAATTGAATGTCTTCAAAATATGTCAAATGTCTTGAAGACATATCTGCACGACTCGCAAATTTCATCAAGTCAATGCTAATTGGAAGGTATCAAATGCATTCCACCAGTGAAGATTTACCCTTCCCATTCTGGACACACATAATTTTGTCACACATCCGACCACAAACAACCCAGAGATGAAGCCTGTAGATGATCCGTAATAAATTACGGAAGTAGGGGAACATACTTATTTACGGTCGATTTTTTTCTTCGTGATGGGGGGTTTCAGTCGACCGAATCCTCTGAAATTCGACAGTAAGACACTCTAGAGGCATATAACAAAGCTGTCGAAAATTCAACAAGTCTTCCTACTTCTACTGTGAAAAAAATAATATTCAAGATGTTCAACTTTATTATGGCGCATTAATTCGGACTACCTCCACCTCAAAAACATTTAGCACGATATTGCACACTACTTCAATTGTATCATAACATCTTATGTCATCGAATCTACCCCGTGAAAATATCATCCAATCGAACTTTCACTTTAACCGCATCTCTATCACTTGGCCCTTATACAAGACAAACGATTCAGTACAAAACCACAGTATAGACTAAGAAAAAGTTCATATCAACCATCGCCCGGGTGGCGGAAGCGTGAAGCATGCGATCGGACTAAAAAGGTGGCGTTTCACATGAGCGAAACTGGAAAAGCCCCTTGGTTCGGGAAAAGCCTTCAACGTTTGTTTTTTATCTTCCTAAATGGTTGACGGCCTTTCCCCTGTTTCCATTTGTGTGGTGGCATCTTTTGCTCTCTTATTGCGCAACACAAACAGACACTGTGCGGCACACAATTCAGCGCAAATCTGCGCGCGCGACTAAGGGAGATGCTCTAATGGTGGAGGTACTAAGTATGATTCAAGTGGCTGGCAATCAACTTTATTTGGAGTTTATTTTAAGTTTTTATTCAAATACTTGTTGCTTTCTTATATGGAATTCACCTCTATAGGAACATTTTAATGCAACTATTGCTGCAAGAAAAAATAACTTAGTAGTACTCCTGGATGTATTTAATAAAATTTGATGAATTTCCAACATTATTTTCTTCTTTTCATGATTTTTATAAGCTTATCTATCGATAAGAAGTGCCAATAGGCCAGGGGAAGTGGTTCACCCAGAGTGGATTTATAGCAGAGAAAAAGTAGATTTTGTATGAAAATTGACAGGAAAATGAATGACAAGTTCATCCACTTCTCCTGGCCTATAAGGCAGCTTATTCAATGAACACAGTATAAATGGCACTACCGCAACTATAGGAACACCCACAACTAATAGACCACTAACCCTACTGCTCTCCACATCTCATTGGCCATGGCGATTACATACGGCGCGCGGTAGTGGCGCTTCAAGCTCGAGGAAATTGGTAAAGATAACTGAGGCCGTGAATTGAAAGGAAAAGTGTTAGGCAAAAGGCGGTAAACGAATGCCATTAATCGTTGAAATGGAAAGATGATTGATTTATTGTTGCAGGTGTGTTAAGATTTGTCGGCTCCAGGGTAGTTGTAGATATATATTTTCTTGAAAGGCCCAGATTGAAAACAAATAAGTAAGGCAATATATATTTTCAACATTTCCTGCGCCACTAACTTCCAGTCTACATCAGCTGTGTGGTACGTACGCAAAGCCACACTGTAAATGTCTGGGTTCAATTCCCGAAACAGTTCGGGAACTTTTAAGCTTAGCTTAGCTTAGCTTAGTTTAGGCTGACTACACATATCAATGGTTGCTATTCCGTGATTGACCGAAGTCAGTGAAAATGCACAAAGAATCAACTAGAATTTCGGCTGGGATTGGCCATAATCTTCTTCAGTGTGCATGATTCAGTGCCTCTATTTATACAGGGTCAATAACGGCGCTGGCCACGTCCTTGCAGTCAGGTGGGATTGGGGGAAGGAATGTTAGTATGTAACCTTTGCTATTTGGAGACCGTGTTTGCCTCTGCATCTCCACAAAGGTTACTGGGAGGGATGTTTGTTAGTGGGGAGGATCGTTGGGTCACAAGATTCACTTTGATAAGCGATTAGACCAGGGGTTTTCAGCCTTTCTGACTCACAGAGCACTTTTAAAAATAAAATTGTTGCACGAAGCACCTGTTTTTCAACCTGTTTTCCTACGAAAATTGTGAAGTAAGATTTGTATGACTCAATCTGTTATAAATTTTGATTTTATTCTAATCCAAAAATATTTGTTCTTCGGAAATCGAAAAAAAATCGGAATTCTTCAACATTATTGATTGTTTTCCATACTAAATTCATGAAAACTCAATAAAACTTTCCCATACGAAATGTGTGAGAAAACTTTCACCAAAAGAACCTTATTAACATTTTAGTTACAATGCCCAAATGTTGAACGTTTTCGTGAAAATAGACTCAAAAATCAATTCGACATTATATTATAGCTGAACGTTCGTTTAAAAATAACTTAATACGAAATGGCCAATAAAGCCATAAAGGAAACTCTAAAATGTTCCGACCGGGAATCGATCTCTTGCCCTACCGATCAGGAAGTAGACTTATTACCACTACACAAGCATTAACTGATTATTAGTGTTCTGCCCATAACTGCATATTTGTAACATTCGACAAAAGTAGGCATTGAGTAAATGGAATACAAAATGTGCATTTTATGGCAGTATGGGAGGAAACTAAAATTTCTAAAAAAAATACCAGGAACTCAAAAGTGCTTGTTTGAGGCTGATATTTTGTACAACTCATATCGCATACTAGGTGAATTGTCAGAAAACAATGCTGATAGAAATTTCATTGCTATTACATTACGAGGCTCATTCATAATCTCAATGTGACTGTTATGCGGTTATAATTACCAATGTGACAAAACAGCTTGGTATATTTTTAGAATTTTCTAGAACAATCTCACAGATTTCAGTAAGTTGATCGAAAGTATTTATCATTTGATGACTCTCCATGGTATTAACTCCAATTTGTCAAAAATGTCGAATGTGACTGTTTTGCAGTTATGGGCAGTGTTGTGAAAAACCAAAAGAAAAGGAGCTCATACTTGCCAAAGCCTCTGTTAAATGATTTCACAGAAGTTCGGTGAAAATAATGCTGTCACAGAATTTTTCGTTAGTATTTACATATTTACGACAAATTTGTTTGTTTTCACAACAATTGAAAATCATCAATACTGTGCGGAAAAATCAATATGTTTTGTATTTATTGGGAGTCAAACCTTGTTTTCCAGTCTTACATTCTTATAATATCTCGCATATTTTGCGTTGGTGAGTTAAAGATATTTGTCTAATTTTTTGTACTAAACATTTTAATTGTAATATTTATACAACCCTCAATTAGTACTCAATTTATACTTATCCTGCATTAAACATCAAAATATTGATTTGAACTACGTGAAATTAGAGGTGGCACTTTTGCCCCGGGTGTCCTTCTTGCCCCATGTCCCTCTACGTTTGTCGATCAGTCGACTCAACGGAATGTTTGGATAACTCTAGAAAGCAAGCCGTTTGACTTGATATAATATGTTTGTTAGAGTCTGTTCGGGCATGGAGCTTCAAAAGATCACTGGTTACGCCTGTAGACACAAAGACCTTCATTCAAAGAGATGTTTAGGTAATCACAGAAAATAATTGATTTCGAAATTTTATACGACAGCCTGTTTGGGTATGAACTTTATTCATTAGCGTCAGAGAGGACACTGGTTAAGCGTCCTAAATTCGAAGGAGTAGTTGGACAAGTAATATCTAATATAACGTGAAAAGAATTACGAATTAGGCGCATTTTCCTCAACATTAATCTCCGCTCTTCATACAAAAAGCGCGTTTTTTTAATTTTCAACAATTCATCCAACAAAATTTATTGAAACTTCCACGTCGCTTTTTTAAAGAAAGAAAGCAAAACGAAAAAAGTCATATCCTACCAACAGCAAAAATCTATCGACGTCATTCAATGTAATACATCTTCATCAAACAGAATGAACCGAGGCAATATAAGAGGAACGTTAAAGCAAAAAGAGGTACTCAATCAATATTGAACCAGAATAAAATCGTTCAACTTTTTGCTCCGTCCACAGGAAAAGGGAAAAAGTTATGTCTTAATACTTATCATCATAAATTATGGATTCATGTCAAGGAGCCAAACGGATGAAGTTTACAGTTTTAATTGCCTGGAAGCAAACTAAGGAAGGGTTTCTACTTAACTAAATGATGCATGCCTTTACCGTACCGTGCCATCCAGTGTAATCGTCCGAATAAAGTTCATAATCCATTACCTGCAACGAGACGAAAAGACGAAATTGTCCATTAGTGTTTTGAACAGATTAACAAGTTTGAAATTTGTTGGGCTATCGATTATGGGACATGTTGTTTAGTTTGATCATGGAAGAAAAAGTTTAAATCGTTATTCACATCGGTACAGAGAATGAAGTGCCTTTGAGAGTTGTTCCATACAGTATCTGTATTAACCTCAACTCAGCAAAATTCTACAAAATATACCGAGATGGCATGCACGTATATTCCTACTAACCTATATTTTTATTTTACGTATACATCAACAATTTGATATTTGATACCTCGCAAGTGAATAAGTAAAATTTTCGACTGACAATGATTATATCACCTGTGAAGTAAACGAATTGACTGGATGAATTCAGAACAATTCAAGTGTTCATCGAAGTGTTACTTCCATATCTCAAACATCTCATGTTTGTCCGTCTAGAAGCTCCTATCATTACCACTGCGCACCCAGATTTGATTGTGTTGGATCAGTATCCAGTCATACTTTGAAAAACTATTAAAACAAGTTCTTATGGCTCGGCAAAGGTAAATATTAAGAAAACTCAACCGTATATTTCCGAACAGAAACTCATCAAATTTTTGTCAAGTAGCTTGTCCTCCACAATGACGTTGATAACGACTCAAAACCGCCAAAGTGAAAAATTACAATTGCGAAAATTGCCATTCGAGCAGAGAATCTCCCATTACCGGTAGGATAATATACTCCATATTAATAAACTTTTCGGTATGATATAACCGCAACAACAAAACTGTTCACATCTGCAGCGAGAGTAAAATTAATGGCTTCCATAAAACCAAACTTTACTGGCGCACATTAAACACAACAACTGAGCTGCACTTGCCGTTTCGCGCTTTCGCGTATCACTCAATTCGCGCAAGAAATTAATTTACGTTACATTCGCCCAAACGACCATTCCCAATTATAAACGTTCGAGTTTATGTGAGTAGTTTCGGATGGGAAAACTGCACCCATAACCTCACCTCTCGGGCAACTTGTTAAAGTGAAACCGAAAGTATGACTGTTGCAGCGAAAACTCTCTGCCAAATTGCATCTCCTGCGCCGCGGCGGTGACGAACTCTACTCAAGTAGATATTGCCGGTAAAATGTGGGGATCAAGGTGGCCCATTTTTATATGGAAACAAAATCATATCGTAAAAGTCTTGTTACAATCATTCATCCAACCAAGCCTTCAAGTCTAAAAAGGGCATAACGAATATGAAGTATTTTAAAGATAAAATTGATCAAAAGAATGTTAATTACATTTTAGGTCATAGGTGGCGCTTTAATTGATGCAATTCCAGCATTTGAAGATTATCCAATCAATCTATATAAATAAAAATGGAATGGTGTTTGTATGTCACGAAATGACTTACGGACGGATCAACAGATTTGAATGATTCATTCTCCGTTTACCGCTCGGCTATCTGGGCCCCTTACACCTGATGGATCGCGTACAAATTTTCCTTATAGCTTAAGGGATTTTGTGTGACTAAATTTGGAGGGTGGTAACTTAAGATGTCTACTAGACCTATTCATATTTTCAAAAATGTCGGGAAATCAACCAGTCAACCAATATAGCAATAAAAAATCATAACTACCGAACGGAACACCAAAAATCATTGGAAATACCTCTACACAGTAGTTGATTCAATTCTACGAACTTTTGTCGAACATGATTTTACGATTGGAGCAAGTTTTAACATAGTTTGGTTGAAGTTTGTGCTACGAGGTTCTTGAAAATCACTAGTTTTAGGAAGTGTACTCTTTAAAAAACATACCTGTATGAAAATTTCAGATTTTTAATTTCCAGAACATGATGACTACACATATCTATAACTCAATTCCGTTGAAAGTTACAAGTTATCTTACGAAAATAAATTGTTAAAAATTATAAATTAGGAAGCACATATGTGTATCCGCTGTGGGAAAGCAAAGGGCACCATCGTGAGCGTTGTGGAATGTAAAAAATGAACACGTTAGCACTGCTTTTTCTCAGTCGATGATGATGATTGTTTTCAAATCGTTCTGAATCGTCAATGAAATGCGATCAAAACAATCATCAATCGGAAAGAAAAAGCAATGCTAACGTGTTCAAATCATTCATTCGTCGGTACATGTGTCATGCGTGATTTAACTATCATCAGATTGCGATGCAGTGCTCGATCTTTGGGCATTTTTTGTAATTTATTACCTTAGGTAACATGTAAGCTGTTAATGGTTAATGAATTTATAGCTTTACAATGTTCTATTCCCGTTGACTATGGTCTGAAAAAATAATGTCAATGTGTGTTTTTTGTACCATATATATTCAAAAAACTGTGATTTCAGGGTACTGCGGAGAACAAATCTCGATCAAACAATGTTACAACTCAATTTGATCTTATTAGCGTGTTCGACAAACTTTAACAGAACAGAATTAGCTTTCAAGAAGTGGTAATAGCAAGTGGTTTTGATTTTCCAAATGCTAGTTAAGATTTTTCAAACCTTGATATAAGCTCAAAAACACATTTTCAACTTGAAGCATATTGAAATCTTTATCAAATGAGCTGAAAATTTGACCAGAC
This sequence comes from Aedes aegypti, assembly GCF_002204515.2. NCBI lineage: Eukaryota > Metazoa > Arthropoda > Insecta > Diptera > Culicidae > Aedes > Aedes aegypti. The sequence continues at coordinate 348,161,480 of NC_035108.1, forward strand.
ATTGTTCTTAGCATAATAATTCGGAATACTGCTTGACCGGTAGATTTCCAGACATTTTTTTCAAATATGAACAGGTCTTATGTCTACTCTTTGATGGCAATGGACCACCCTAGTGTTGATGTTGCACTGCTGGCCGACGCTTCGTCTCTGTTACCATTTTTTGACCGTACTTGCCTATTACAGAAGCTGGGGCAGTGCGACATCTCGCGAATGGGAAATTTTTAAACCCACCGAAGCGCATCTGCTCGAAGCGCTGCTGTGCCTACTCAGCTATTTGTAGCGTTACGGGGTTAATCGAGCGTGCCGCTTTGTTGTGTCATCGGACGACGGGCGACAGATTGAGTTTGGATTCGATTTCAGAGATTAGGGGACAATAATCTTGATTTAAGGATTAAACTAATTCGAATGGATGTTTTGGATACGATTTAGCGATGTCTGGTATGATGTTTAAAACAGATCACACTAAATTAATTAACTCATTACGCGTGGTAATATAAGCGTCAATTTACAGATCAAACTAAATTACTGTAAATTAAGCTCATGGGCGTAACCAGAGTTGGTATGAGGTGGCAGCTAGTTTAGTTGTTCAACAGATTGAAACAACTTGAATAGTCCTTCGAATACCAAGCTGGTTTTCGTCAGGGCCGATCGACGTCTGGTCAAATGTTTACCCTGCAACAGATCCTCGATGAATTCCGAGAGTACAACTTGCAGACTCATCCTCTGTTCATTGTTTTCAAGGCGGCGTACGATTCAGTGAGAAGAAAACGAGTTGTAGAAAATAAGGATGGAACATGGTTTTCCGGAGAAGCTCTTTAGACTGATTCGTGCAACGTTATAAGGATGGAAATCAAGTAAACGAGCTGCGGATGTGATTTCAACATCCGTCGTGACCTTAGACGGATTGAAGCAAGACGATGTACTTTCAAATCTATTGTTCAACATAGCGTTAGAAGGTGCAATAAGGAGAACTTGCGTGCATAAGAACGGCACTATCATCACACGTTCTAGACAGCGCGAATTTAGCTCATCATAATACCGTGATGAATCAAAATCCGGACGGGACCAATATCCGGACACTCAATTAATATTAATTGTTTTACCGATTAAATTTAACAATTATCTTGTTATATTTTCTTGTATTTTTAGATTTAAACTAATTTTGTCATTTCACAATAATTTTACATCTAGTATGCTTTGCCATTAAATATTAAAAATGAAAACAAATTCGCAACTTCAGTTTTGCTTTTTTCCTGCGTCGTGCATGTTCATATTGTAAAGTTTCCAATTGGCTCATCAGAATTCATTCATTGGCGAATGTGTGAATAGATATTATTTTTACTGCTTGTTTGGGTCAGAAAAGTGAATGTGATGGTAAAGTATAAAGTTTGTTGTGATGAAACAGTGATTTGATGTGAAAATCAACTAAATCAAGAGCAAAAAGACGCTGTCCGGGTTTGTGAGCCAGTGTTTCTCTAGCCGGACACGAAATGATATCGCAATATATTTGCCATGAAAAGTTCTGTGTTTGAAGAATATTTGAGAAAAAATAAAAGTTATGATGGGAAATGAATGTGATCAAAGATAAGACAATTGTTTTTCGCAGAAAACTGCTTAAAACCACGATTGTTTCTGTGGCACTGCAGCACATTTTCAGCATCGAATCACAAACAATGAATGCAGGTAAAAATGTGCTCATTAAACATAAAGTTCGTAATTATATTTTATCAAACAGCAAATGTATGTACTACATTACCGGAACAACAATCTTCTAGTTGATTTTAATGATTTTTATACAGATATAGTCAATTTAAATAACGTTGTCCGGATTTTGATTCATGAATGTCCGGCTTATTGATTCACATGTCTGGGTTTAAGGACAAGAATTGCTTCATTGTTTTAACGTTTTACAAGTGGTTTTTGCTAGTTTTACTGAAATTTTCTCGTTTTTGTGAAGATGTGATCCTAAACTAATTGTATAAATATCACACATTATTCATGTGAGAAAATAAGGTTGTTAAACCTGAGGTGGTCCATTTGGTGCCTCCTCAACGTCCGGATATTGATGCATCACGGTACCACAAAGGCAAAATAAAGGTCGCTGGTAGACAACGTAGGCCCATAGGTGATGTCGGTAGTGAGGTGGTGATAGGTGCTGATACTTTTGAAGTAGTTGAAACATTTGTGTACCTTGAAACTCTAGAGACTTACGATAATGATGTTACCCACGAGGTAAAAAAGCGTATTAGAGCTGCGAGTAGGGCATTTTGCGGACTTCGTAACTAGGGTAAGTCCCGCAGCTTACAGACGAAGACCTCGCGTTGTACAAGACTCTAAATCTTCCGATTGTACGGCCACGAATCTTGGCCGTGAAAGAGGTCAACCGGAGAGCTATGACGTAAATGGTAGATTGGCTTTTCAGTCTTGACAAGCTTAGCTTAGCTTAGCTTAGACTGACTACACATATCAATGGTTGCTATTCCGTGATTGACCGAAGTCAGTGTAAATCCACAAAGAATCAACTAGAAGTTCGGCTGGGATTGGCCATAATCTTCTTCAGTGTGCATAATTCAGTGCCTCTATTTATACAGGGTCAATAACGGCGCCGGCCACGTCCTTGCAGTCAGGTGGGATTGGGGGAAGGAATGTTAGTGTGTAACCTTTGCTATTTGGAGACCGTGTTTGCCTCTGCATCTCCGCAAAGGTTACTGGGAGGGATGTTTGTTAATGGGGAGGATCGTTGGGTCACAAGATTCACTTTGATAAGCGATTAGACCATGATAAACGATTATTTGTGAGATATTAACATACTTAGAAATATAATATTTTCGATTGACATGAAAAATTTTCAAGTATGAGAAAATAATGCCGTTACTTGAAGTGACGAACCATTCAAAGTTTGTTGAACAAATAGCTAAAAGCAACATTCCTACAGGATATTTTACTCAAATTGAAAAAAAATATCGATTGGCTAGACCATCACATAATATTCTTATGCCGAAACTTACAGTGGCGAACCATTCAAAGTTTTTTGAATAAAATGGACGTTTTGCAAGTCTACACTTCTAGCACAGACCAAACCATTCAAAGCATTTTTTTATGTATAAAAATAAAGGTAAGTGATTTTATATAAAAAATATAAAACAATAAAGTTAGAAGCGAAGTTTTTTCAGCAGTGTTATACAAAATACAACAGAGCGACGGCTGAAGTATTAAACATACTTAAAACAATTTTTTTTTCTCTGAAAAAAATGAAGCACATTTTAGAGGCCACTAGGGACTTTCTGTAGCCCATATTTTATTTTTCCGATAAATTGACTAAACATAATTGGCGGTCAAAGAAAATGTATCTAGAGAGTGTTGATAGGTCCCTTGAGGATGGTCAAAAAAAAAAAACAAAATGATCAGTGATCAAAATCGATAAAGGTACTAAAAATAGAAGAGTTATTTGACAAATTTAGGAAAAATGGTTTTAACCCGTATAGACCTGAGTGGAAGCAAAAATTCTAAAACCCTCACCGCTCAGTGAATTCTTAATGGATTCAAATGATATTTTGTCAGTATACTTGCACACATGTCCAGTTTCTAGAAGTGGACAGAGGAACGCGGAAATATTCTTGGGGCCGGAGTTATTCCGGTGGATCACTGTGTCAGGTCGGGTGAGAAGGATACTGTGCGTTTGTGCCCCTGAAAGTAGGCAAATTTCAAGTCACAGATAATTTCCGTAATTGGCTATAATGTGACCACTGCATGACGGAATTTTATGAAAATTGCGTCAGTGTATACCTTTTGAGAAACGATTGAATTGGATAACTATGAGTTTTGCATTTGATCAATCCTACAAGTGGCCATTTTCGGGTCCCGGGACGCCTCAAACTTATGATAAAGTGGCTAATTTGTATCTGGACAACTGTGCCAAACTTATGGGAATGCATTTTAGTGCACAATTATTTTTTATTTCTACTTTTCGACAGTTGAAACGGTTTAGTATCCAACAAATCTACAGTCGGTTCTTTCGGGCATTACGTCCGAATGGCCACATCCGATATATTTTAAACGGTGCAAAACTCTTCATTTATAATGTTGAATATCAGATCTAAATGATTTATGCAAATAAAAATGATTGTCATTGCAAATAAATAAAGGTAACTTAGCATGTCCCAAAAAATAGTTCTTTTTTACCCGACTTGACCCAGTGACCCACCGGAATAAATCCGGTCACAGGAATATTTCCGAGTTCATCTGGTCACTTCCAGAAACTATATATGTGGGCCAGTGAACTGACAAAAAATTATTTGAATCCGTTAAGAATTCGCTGAGCGGTGAGGGTTTCAGTATTCTTGCTTTCACTCAGGCCTATACGCGTTAAAATAACAAAAAATAAGAAGCTGTCGAAAGATTTTGATCTGAGATCTGTGTGACAACAAAATTAGGCTGCCGAAATTCTGCGTAATCACCGAAGAGCAGACTAAACTCACAAACCTCATTAGGAAAGAATTTCGATCCCGCCGTTAACATAAATCAAGCAAAATATGTGATACTCAAACATGTATGATAACAATGCAGCAAACCATTGTGGGAACTGAATTCAAATTATTTTTTTGCCGCGGTTCAAGATGCCGACAATGAGATGATGACGTTTCTACGGCTGATGGGAGATTATCGCACCACACCCATTATCACCGTCGTCGTCGTCGTCGTTGGGGTATTATTCAAACGTAATGAGTTTTACTTTTATTTATGTCATTTTTTCGCTTTCTTGGCGTAAAACGATTTGCAACTTAAACTGGCATTCATCGAGAAAACTTTGGAGCAGCGTGGTCTTAATTAAATATGATAGAGATAACTTTGTTCGCAGCAATATATTGTGCGTTTTAGATGCTTCATGCTGCAATTTAGAATCGAGAATAATTGAACTGAAACTTTTTTTTTTCAGACCTACTTTCTTAAGTTTAAGTTCAACCATCATTTGCCACACAAATGTCTAAGCTAGTATCATTCCGAAGAACACGTTTATCAGATTTCATGGAAAACATCCTGTCAGCTTCACGATCCTGTATCGCAACGGGCGAAGTGATAAAAAGGCCATAATTGTGTAACAAATTTACAGCGATTTTGTCGGTGGTGATTGTCGTCGCTATTCTTAGCTAGCAGACATATATTTGCAGCTGTGGAAAAAAAAACACAGCGCCGGAGAGAAAAACCGCAGCTGGCAAACCGTATAAAACCAGTAGATAAGGGCACTTTGCACGACAAACGTGATGAGCATAACTCTTAGAACTCTACACAGTCGGATGAACACCCTATAGGTCCCTTTCCTAGGTGTGTACACTTCCGGGCAAAAGTTTTGGGTCACCCCCTAAAAACATGTAAAAGCGTTTTGTTCATAACTCTGTGATTACATTTCTCATTAAGTTGAAGATGAATCGAGGCCAAAGTTCAAATTTTCAAGAGCACGGATCTGGAGAACCAAACATCCGATTGAGCTGAAAACATAATCGATTAGTCACTAGCTGGTGGTGACCAATCGATTAGGTTTTCAGCTCAAACGGATGTTTGGTTCTCCAGATCCGTGCTCTTGAAAATTTGAACTTTGGCTTTGATTCATCTTCACCTTAAAGCTCTTTATAGCTCATTCAAAAACGCAATGAATTATTTTTCGTAGGTATTTTGAAAAAAAAAAGTTTTTTGTTTACTGAATTTGAAGTTGATACATTTTTGAAAAATCACATCTTATGCTAGTAATGGACCCCTTAGTAGCTGAAATTCATTCTCGACGCTTTTCCGCAATGATATCTCAGACAAATATACGTTTTGTATAGTCTAACAACAAGTTCAATGTCTACTTCATAGTACGCCTATGAAACGTACAAAATCATTCGATTTTCCCAGCGAAATATACATTTGGAAAACTGTTGTCCGAATGCCTATTATTATAGGAATGTTTACAAATTTGACGTTTCCTTTAATGTACCCTCCATTTGATTCCTATGTAATCCGGCTCGCTGCCGACGTATTATGGACCCTCTTGTGTGGTTTAATTTACAAAACTGTTCAAATATCTGTATTTATGCATCTCAAATCGAATATTTTGTCTGAAACTGCTGACTAACAATGCGATCGAAGTTCCCCCGGTGGATTTTCATAGGAATAAGGTTGCTTTGAGTGTTAATTTTATGTTTTTCTGTTGGGGGTAGCGTTGGGCAAAATTGTCTATAACTTCGATGTTACTGAATCGATTCACATTTGAATCGATTCAGCAGATTCACCGATTTAATCGAATCTCTTGAATCGATGTTTTTGAATCGATTCGAATCGAATTCAAATTCAAAATATAGTTTGAAATGAGACAAGATGCAATTACATTCAATTTTAATATACCTCAATTAAATCAGTTCTGAAACTCAATAGAACAGATTTACTATTGCAAACGGCTTATTAAAAAAATGATTTATTTTTCATCATGCCAATAAGAAATATTCATAATTTTCAACAAAATGAATCGAATCAAAAAATCGAATAAAGAGAATCGATTCACTCGATTTCAGATGCCCCAAACATCGATTCAAAAAATCGATTAATCGTAATGAAAACATCGATTTTCGGAACATCGATTCAAAATCGCCCATCGCTAGTTGGGGGTCCATAATACGCAAAGGGTCCATAACCGGCATCGACTCCCTATGTTACAATGAGAGATTCTCTCCTCTTTCGCACTCGTTCGGTAATAACAGTGCAATACTAAAGCTTTTGAGGAGTTTTTCACTGTTTTGGTTTTTCAGTGTATTTTTCATATTTAATAACTTCAAACAACAATTTTGTAAGAAAAATAAAAACCTGTTTTTTTAAATACCTACTAAGTAACTAATTATGTTTGGAAATACCCATAGAGAATTTCAATTAGAAGCGTAATTACAGATCAAACATTTTTAACGTTTTAAAACTTTTGTACGGAAGTGTAGATACTGCCACCACTAGAACTTTGCTGCGCTGGAATGGCGTTAGAATTGTAAATGAGCCATTCAGTTCAAGGTCGTTGCGGTGTCGGCGGCGTTAGATGCTGCTCCACAGTTAGACACGGTGTCGTTTTATTCTCTGCTAACTAAGGGGCGACACATCTGGCAGAATGCGATCTAATCAAATTATGTTGACATGAAAATTGATACGCGGCCTCGAAGGAGATTAAGCAATTGAGGTTCCGTGATTGGGATGCACAAGAGCGTTCTGAATAACTTAGGTGGTTCCATATGTTTGAGATTGGGTTGATGTTTCAAAGAAGGCTTCAGTGAAATGAATAATGGGATTAACAAAAGAAACATTGAAGAGCATTAGTTGAATATCTTCATAGAGTCTATAAAAACTTCATGATGCTTGAAAATATTTGTAAAGCTCATACTCTTTGGTGTGTTGGCAACATCTTACAATGTGAACATTTGGAAAAGAATTTGGAAAATTATAGTAAATAAACTGACATTTACATAAATGATTTGGACCGTTAGAAGTCAATACTAAACAATTTCAAATAGATCTTTGCAATAACTTTTGTTCAAATTTATAAAAAAGTTTTTAAAATAATACTACAATCATTTGCAAATGCTAAAAAAATGAAATATGTTAATTTTTCATTGATAAAAAATGAAATTCTGAAGCAACTAAATTCTACAGATATCTGTTTGCTCGCGTATACGTAGCCTAATCAACCTTGAAAAGTATGATCTCCACACTTTTTCGATTGCCATTGGAATGATATCTTTTAGCCTCGATTGCCACAGGCAATAGCTAGAGCAATCACTATACTCATCCTGCCGACTAGATTCCAGTTTATCGAGATTCAAGCCTGCGGATAATGCAGCTACAATGTCTATACACCGCACAGACATATCTGCACACATAATTCCGTTCCATTCAGTGTGTTCCTGGCAGACATTGTGCTGCCAACTGCTGCTTCCAACATGTACGCCGTTCCCGATAGGGAAAAGAAAAGTTTTTCAATAAATTTTGCACCATTTTCCAACATCCTTTATCGCAACTGATCTTACTATGTCTGGTGCGCCTTGGGGACTGCAACAGTCCCATATGTTTTCACACTTTCCGCAGGAAAAAGCCAGGCTAAGTTTAGAAAATTATTACTTGTACCGTCAAGTTTTCACAACACAACCCGTTGCTCCGTTCAGAAAGGTTAAGTACGTGACCTGCCAGGGGTTGGAGTCCGATTTCGAAACGGCCTGTTCGAAAATCAACGACTTCACTACGTGATACTGGCAACTTTATGGCAATTTCAATTCTGAATTTCGTACGTTCCCGAACAGTCGGAAAGATCGTGAACAGCTATTGATTAGTTAAAAATAAGAAATAAAATATTGAAAAAATATTCAAAATTATTATAGAGAAGCATTGAACAACATCTTGTACGATATCATAAGACCAAAATGATATCAGGCAATTTTATAGATTGAACAACAAATCAATATCAATGTGACAAATGATGAAGATTTAAAAAAAACACCAAAGGTCAACAACCAGCATCAAACCCTGGACTTTCAGATTTATTAACAGATTTGATAATCATTAGGCTATGTTTCACAATTGGAACACTTGATAATTAATCTCACATATGATATTAAAATTTGTTCGATTCGAGATATCATTTTGATATTTCCGCTCGCCCAGGTTCCGAGTGGTTCTTCCCTAAGATAGTCGAGTATCTTTCCGTCTAAGCGCAAATCCCTAGAATCACACAAACAAGTGGATTGCAACTTCGACGAGCTACGGTTGATGCAATCTTGATGTCCTATAAAACGGTCTTATGCGCTTCTTCTATGAGCTCCGGTAAGCTAAGCGCCCACGACGACAGTCAAACCGGCGACGCCGGTTGGTGTTGATTTAGAGCTGGCGATAAAATTATATGACCGAGTCTTTTTTTTTCCACATTCACTGCTCCAAATTACACGGTTCATCTTCGTCAATTTTGAACACGTGCCCGGTGGAGGTGGTTTGTCGTTTCGTCTTCGAAGTAGGCATTAGCTGTGAGAGCGCCGGGTGCATGCCATGGTCTGGCTGAATTAGGACTGGAGTGGATTCATGAATGAGCTTGAAGTGCTTCTTCAAACGGAAGATTGCTGACTAGTCAAACGATGTGTAAACACGAAAATGATTTGTTTAGATTGATGGCATTTGGAGGAGGGTTAATCGAGAATGTAGGAAGTTGAGTGTTGATTAGCCAATTTTGAGTTTATTTTTATGTGCAGTCAAAAAATGCTCAAATTTCGTACGATACAAAAAACCATTCTATATAAATCAAGGGGCAATCTGGTCTATAATTATGATAAATACAAATAATAAATAAACTATTGTTATAATTGAGGGGCCCAAACGCAAAGAAGTGCAAGTGGCATTTTGGTCAGATTTTAGTTAGGTGTACTGAAATATTCCACTATTGTAAAGCTTCCCAACTGTATTTTTAACGATTTTTTCATCGAACAGGAGAATAATCATAATTCATAGAAGATTGGCTTGTTTATTCAGTTCCCAATTTGTATTAAGCAAGAATTTACTGAAAAACTTCAAAGCCGTGTAATTATCGGGTAAGCCAATCGGGAGCACCACAGAGACTCCCTGGCTCAAAACCTCAGGGTCGGTAGGCTTACCAATATAACTCGCGGTTAGAAAATTCTCACACGTAAATTAGTTAACCACAGAACTTCTTCAAACAATTTATTGGCTGGCTAGCTCCACTCCCACCTTCTTAACCTAGTCTAACCTTATGCGGGGCCCTTTCTTCTTCACCACCACCTTGCTGCTACAGGATCTCTGCAACTACGGCTTCTGCGACGCAGATCGGTGCAGAGCTCTACCTCGACGACGAGGCAGCACGGCGTTGTCTTCTGGGGTGGCTTGGGGTTAGGGCTTCATAGATCTACTGTGTACCCTGGTCCTGCCGATATGGTAACAGATCGGCCTTCGGCGGGTTCGTTGCCGGAATGCTGCCCAGATGGACACCGGGACACCGCAAGGACGGTCTACTAATGCTATTTTAAACCGGCGTGGTTCTGCATGGAAAAAAATGCCGTCATGTTTCGTCACAGTGACTGAACTTGTTTTTGTCTTTAACCCTTTTTTTACAAGGCTATCTTGATGTTATTTCACGTTACAATGGTCAATGGTAGTTAAAATTGTTACTAGCAATAATCAATTTTCTAAAACTGACAATCAAAAACATCAACGATAACGACATGGTTTGTTTTCTTCATCTACTTTTGTGCCATCTTCATTAATACAATCATATTGTTAGTGGTGCGGTTACTTTGATGGTGGCATAAATGTCAGTAAATTGAGTACACTGAGCATATTATTTTTCTTCCCTGCATTTGACAATTTACATTCTACGATTTTTTTTAGATACCGAAAGCTAGGGTGAAATTGATCACTGTACCATATGATTTTCTTTCCTACTGAAAAAGCAACAATGTTAATGTAACCAGTAGAAAATGAACGCAGTTAGTTTGTCTTAACTATTGTGAAATTGTGTATTGGGAAGGTATGTTTATTTTTATAAAAATTATGTAAAATTCCAGAATCATGTTTGGTGTGGTATTCAGTGATGCATTTCAAACTGAACGCGAGCCAAAAGTGAACTGAACCCGTTCTAATTTTGCACGTGAACGCAGTAAACATTGAACTCTCGAGCAAAATTCTGACGCTGCTCACGAACGGCCCCGTTCAGTTTGAAATGCACTGTGAAGCACAAAACTTTGAAACACTACTTTAAACTACATTGAATTAATATCACACACAGTGTACAGAACCTTAAATGTTCCTAATTGTTCCTTGACACCTTTGGAAAATCTTCCTGCTTTTAAATATGTTTAAAACCTGCAATGAACGCAATTTTCCTCTCGCGTTCATTTTCCAGCTCCTTTGAGTTCAAATGTTTAAACTGATCAATGTTCAAGCCTACTTGATCTCTCGTTCAAAAAATTGAACTGGAACGCAAACTGAACGCGTTCAAATGCAACACTGGTGGTATTGACAGACATTCATGAACTTCTAATTATAAACAAGGGTTTGGACATGGTGTCAGCCCGAAAGTTTTTGAATATACTGAAAATGTATGTATGATTTTATCACCGATATTTGTATCATTTTGTGCATTTTGTTAAAATAATTGAATTTCTGTTATATATTAGGACATACCTTTAGCCTACATTTAGGCGTTTTACGCGGTATTCTTGATATTTAATTACACTGTTCGACAAAAAAGTCGATCTGAATGCACAGAGACCGGATAACCCGGGCTTGACAGTATAAAAATAAACAAAAATAATGGCGTTTTCAGAATGTTCGTGTCTGCCCCAAGTCATTTTTAAAATATACTTGAACTTTTTGCATTTTTTTATTTAAAAATCTAATCTGATCAATAAACCGACACAGTGTTTTATATTCAGGACAGCGGAATTCATGTACCATATAATGTTTTAAACGTTAAGTCCAATATGAAGAGTTGTAATAAGATTTACAGGAAGCCCTCCCCCCTTTTTTTGCACCCTCCCCATTTTTAAAGTATCGCAAATGATGAAATATTTGATGTACAGGGGGTTGTCAAAATAACTGGGACAGGCAAAAATTGGGCCAACTTTGGAATGCTGTAACTTTGACAAAAATTGACCGATTTCAATTCTTTAAGAAGTAATGGACGGGTCAACTAATCTAGTTTTGAGGTGCATGCACGGAGATGAACTATGACCACCGGATACCGGTGATAATCCGGATTTACGGAAGCATGTCTTATGCAGTAAAATTATGACATTTTTTTAGCAAAGGTCTCGGCTAAAAATTCAAAATTTTATTACACATGAAGATAGAAGATCAAATTCTGAAGCGATTGGTGCGCCAAGTATTATGATCGATCCAGAAACAACCAAGATATGGCCATTTCCCCGGAATCGGTGCCAGTAGTGGATCCGAATTGGGATCAAACAATTTATTCACTCAAAATATGTCGCGCAATATTGTTTTTTCCCTAGCTTATCATAAAATACTCTATTATAAATTGAGAAAGAGTCTTGTACAGATTTGGCCACTCATGGCGCCGCCAAGTGCCCCGGGGGAACCTTGCATAGGGGACATTTCGATTTCGACACCAAAGCATATCTTGCGACGGCTCATTCTTCATGTCTTGTCGTAAATAGGGCAACTGTAGACTCAAAACGGATAGTTGACTACAGTGACTACTTCCGGGACCACCGGATGTCCCCGAGGGAACCTGTAATTAGGGACAATTTAAATTGAACTCCAATACATATCGTGCGACGGTTCATTTTTCATGTCTCGTGCTAAATAGGGCTAATGTAGACCTAAAATTGATAATTGACTACAGTGGCCACTTTTGGGACCACCGGAATTTCCCGGAGGAACCTGTCATTGGGGACATTTCTGTTCTTACACCAAAACATATCATGCGACGGCTCTTTCTTCATCTGGTATGATACCATAAAGGACTTATCGGAATTAGTCAACTTGACTCTCTGGTTGTTGATTATGTTCTGTCTTTTATTTTGAAGTCAATCTTACAGCTAACCTCGAGCTTAATCTAGTACTCCACTATATTACGAGAAGGCTGAAACAACCAATATCAATTAACCAATCATAGAATACAAATTTAAAAGAAGGCGTTTACCAAACGGATGGGTAAACGTTTACATGTGTGTTCGCTGGGCCGTTGCACTGTCGGGTCAAATCAGTGCAAAGGCAAAAGTAGAAATTGTCTTTATGGGAATTGAAATATGAAGCTTCTCAGCATGAATGCGCTTCGTCATGAGAACAAAATAAGTTGCTCAAGTTGTGTGGTATGTGGATAATCGATGGGTTGAAAAATGAAACCTAGTCAATTAGTTGAAAAATGACATGTACCAAATGCTTTGAAGATGCAAGTACAGCTAACTTGCGTGTGGGAATGTTTTCCTAGAAGTTGAGCAATGTAAGCTGTCATGATCCTTAAATTATGATCTTTTTGAAATGCGTTAAGATAAACATGCTACACCATCCCCCTTTGGGTGAATGACGTAACGTAGTGAAGACATTCAATTCTTGTCAACATATGTGATATAAATGAAAAAAAAAAATGTTGTTTCAATCTCCTTTACAATGTTAGATTATATTATTTTGATAGAATATTGGTAAATGTATTCAAAAACAAGAAGAAAAAATGCTTAATTAAATATCCGAATTTCTCACTTCTCAGCTTGCGCTAAGAATTTTGACCTATCTCATTTTTTTACTGTTTTTTGATTTTCATTATTTTTTTATGAGATTAGGCTCGGTTTTAAAACTAACACTTCCTAGGATTTAATTAACCTATTTTTATGAACTAAAGATAATTGATTTGTTTGTAAATTGATGATCTCACAATTTGGTTCTGTTATTGATTTTACTTTATATGGACCTGAATAAAATGAATCTAATTTACGTCTGTTTTCTTTTTGCAAATAAACTATATCTCCTATCTTGATTTGTAATGGGTTTATCGAACGATCATTTATTTCCTTTCGTATTTGTTTTTGTTCAAGTAATTTTTGTTTAACTATTTCATGTGACTTTTGAAGTTTGTATCTTAATTCTTTACTATAGAGATCAAAATTATAAACAGGATCAATTCTATCTGTGTATGTTTCGTGTGGTACTTTTGCTTTAACTCCAAAAACCAATTCATATGGTGTTAAACCATGATCAGTGTGTGGGCTAGTATTATATGTAAATGCATAAAATTGTAACCAATCATCCCAATCTGACTGATGTTCGTTGACAAAATTTCGCAGGTATTCATTTAAACACCTGTGATTTCTTTCCAACGAACCAATCGTTTGAGGATGATAGGCTGTAGAAAAAGTTTGCTTAACCTGTAATAGTTTACAAATTTGATCAAGGACTTCATTTTTGTATTCAGTTCCTTGATCCGATTTTAACTCTAAAAATTTTCCATATATTAAAATAAAATTTTCAACTAAAGATTTAGCAATTACGTTTGCTTCTTTTGTTGGAATAGGGACTAAAACTACATATTTAGTTAATTCACACTGTATCGTTACAGCATATCTATTATTATTGTTTGATTTGGGAAGTGGTCCTATAGTATCAATAGATACCACTTCAAACGGTTTAGACGGTGTATTTGTAATTGTTAATTTTTCCTTTGTATGTTTGGTAATCTTGTTCAGTTTACACAATTCACAGGCCTTTATAAATTGTGCTATTGAACTTTTCATATTTGTCCAATTATAAATTTCTCTCAACTTGAGGTATAGTCTGTGCTGACCTATATGTCCTCCAGTCGGTGTTTGATGGTAATTTTCAAGTATTCTTTTAATCTCATCAAGATCACTAATGAACTTGGGTGGATTATATATTATTATCTGCAAATTTTTTATAGATTTCAAAACTAGTTCTTTAAATGTTTCTTTGGGTACCCATTCAAAAATACAGTCATGACTCGATAGCGCGATTTTTGTAATTCTCTTCATTTGCATTTCTTTTTCTAACACTGAAAGTGCAAACACTAATGTTTGTCTTATACTTCGCAGTTGTGTTGTAATTCGTATTATTATTTTATTCTTTTGTGATGCTTCATGTAATGTAAAAATTAAATTCTCATTTTCCATTGCACTTCGAAGTTTTGGTAGTTTTCTAGTTTCAGTCGGATTCTCTGTCGTATAAATAACAAGTTGATCAGGCTTATTATTAACGGCATTGTTTTGACTTTTGTTTTCATCAGGTAGTTCCTGACTACGTTTAGACTCTTTCAGTTTTCTTTTTGTCATGGCTCGTGTATTAACAGTAAATATACTTTTAGATTTTAATTCATCTGACGTCGTTACTATACGTGATAACGCGTCGGCAGTAACATTTGTTTTACCTTGAATATATTCAATAGTAAAATCGAAATCTTCCAAATCTAATCTCATCCGGGTCAGTTTGGATGTTGGGTTTTTCATATTAAATAAAAATACCAATGGACGATGATCTGTACGAATTACAAATTTACGTCCATACAAATAAGCTTTGAAGTAATCGATAGCCCAATGTATTGCTGTCAATTCCTTCAAAATTACTGATTTATTCTTTTCTCCAGGCGTAAAACTTTTACTGGCAAACGCTATGGGTAAATCGTTGCCATCAATATTCTGTGATAATACCGCACCACATCCTACATCTGATGCGTCGGTAGTCAATATAAATGTTTGCTTAAAATCTGGATATTGTAATAGTTTTGGTGACATCAAAAATGATTTTAGAGCATTAAAAGCATCTTCACATTTTGATGACCATTCAAATTTTATGTTTTTTCTCAACAATTGATTCAACGGGTATGCAATTGTTGCAAAATTTGGGACGAATTTCCGGTAGTAGTTACAAAAAGCTACAAACCTTCTGACTTCGTCACTGTTCTTGGGAACTGGATAGTTCTTTACGGTATCATATTTACTACTGTCGGGCAAAATACCTCTATCGGTTATTCTGTGCCCTAAGTACGTTACTTCTGTATTAAAAAATTTGCATTTTGACAAATTTAATTTTAAATTATATTTTCGAATTCTTTCAAAAACAACTGATAAGTTGTGTAAATGGTGTTGCATTGAACAACCTACAACAATTATATCATCGATGTAAACAAATGCTAGTTCTGGCGTCAACCCAGACATTGCAATTGTCATCATCCTTTGAAAGCTGTTTGGGCTAATGTTTAGTCCAAACGGCAATCTTGTAAACTGGTAATGACCTGATTGGGTCGAAAAAGCTGTATATTTTTTCGAATTTTCATCCAATGGGATTTGGTGAAATCCCGACATTAAATCTAAAGTTGAAAAATACTTCGCTCTACCAAGCTGATCTAATATGGAATCAATTCTTGGTAAAGGAAATTTGTCACTTAAAATCTTTTTGTTGAGTTGTCTAAAATCTATGACAAGACGCCATTTTTTCTTATCATCTGTTGATTTCTTCGGAACCAAGAGTATTGGACTATTATATAAGGATACTGAGGGTTCAATAATATTATCCTTCAACATTTTATTAACTTGGGATTGTATTTCATTACTTTGAGAATGAATAGTTTTATAATTTGGTATATAAGTTGGAACTGGATCATTCAAATTAATGGTCTGTTCGTAAAAATTGTTTGTAGTTACTGGTTCATCGGGTAGTGAAAAAATATCTGTATATTTTGTAATTAATTGTTTTAAATCATTTTTTGCATAATCTGGAACATTTGTTAAGTCAACTTCCTTCAAAATTTCATTATTTCTTTTCTGTGTGTCATCGGGTTTATTAATTTTTCTAGTATTTAATATTTGATAACGGGTTAATGGTTCTAACATAAATTCTAGGTCAACATTTGAAACATTGATGGGTCGTGATGTAGTATTCATAAATTTTACATACTGACAGGTTGGTGAAATTATTGCATTACCACAGAAAAGACCAGGCTTAATTTCCTTAGAAAATAAAACCATGTCTTCCGTGATTTTTAAATCTTTGATCTTCCGAATCACTTCACATCTCTGTGGAATTATGTAATTCTCATTTACTGTATCTTGGATTGGAACAGATACAGCTATATTATCAATATTAAAATTCAAAAGCCAAGATTCGTAATCAATATTGCATCTAAAAAGAGACAAAAAATCTCTTCCTAAAATACCATCTGTTAAAATCGGAAAATTCGCATCAACTAAATGAAATGAATGATTAACTCTTATCCCATTTCCAAAATTCAACACTGTCTCTGTTATTGCCATTGTTTCAATTTCTCCTTCTGTAATGCCTGTAATTCTTGTTTTAACTTTGTAGTTTATATTGTGATTTGTTAAAATTTTGTCAGTTTTAAATATAGAAATGTCCGCACCAGAATCTACAAGTAAAGTACAAACTGAATTTGCCATTTCTACTCCAATCTCGATAAAATTAGAAGCAGAAAGGTTTATGGTTAACACTGACCTAAAAAATTTCTTTGACTTTGTTGTTGTTGTTGTTGTTGGGGAGCAGCTCTGTTTGGAGCATCGCGGTTCTGGTTTTGTGGTGGACCGTACGGTTGATCCACATTTGCCACATATACTCGATTAGGGTTGTCATATCGTGGACGATTATCATTAAATCTTCCACGATTATTGTATCCGTTATGGTAACCACCACGTTGGTATCTTCCACGCGAAGAGTTATGATAATAATTGTTTTGGGGTCTTTGAGAAAAACCTCCTCTATAGCAATTTCCAAAATTTCGGTTTCTGTTGAAACCATTACTTCGGAAATTCATTTTCCTTTCATTTGGGTTAAATTGTTTATTCCGCAAATTGAAAACTTGCGATGATGTATTATCAGTAGCACTCTCTTGTGCTTTTTGCAAGGCTTCTCTAATCGAAGAGAAATTGCCAGCTTTTAGGATTAGTTTAGTTTCGCTAGCGTTAATGCCATTAATGAGAGCATTTACGCCTGCTTTTGTGGTCATTGCCTTTGCTACATTTTCCGGGACCTTTTGGGAAATGTAACTATTTTCGAGTTTGCTACAGAGATTTTCAATCTCTTCACAGAAATTTAATACTTGCCCTCTCTGTTTTGTTGCATTTAATTTTGCAACGATCAGATCTGGTGTTAAAGTATCTTGACACTTTATTTTAATGTGCTCAATTAATGCATCAATTGTTACTATCGTATCTGGAAAGCCACAGCGAGCTTTTCCTGTTAAACGTGTTTTAAGGAATTTTACGGCCATTGCCGTATGGTTAGGTTGAATCAATTCTTTTAAAAAATTTACAGAATCGATAAACGATTCCAAACCAGCCGCACTACCATCATAGGGCTGCACTAGCGCTGTTGCTTGTTTAACGTCAAACTGACGTTCCACTTCTGGTTGCACCATACTGATCGAAGTTTCGTCCAACTGGTTTTTGGTGTTTAAATTATCTAACTTGGCTTTTAAAACTTGATTTATTTCTAAATACCACTTTTTTGCATTACTTATTAAAATTTCATCCACAGAGTTTTCACTAAAATAAATTTGCAAATTTTCATAAATTTCCTTACAAGAATCTGATTTCTCTCTCAGGGTGTTCTCTGTGAGAGGAGTGTTAATTGATTTTTTTATATAATTATATAAATGTTTTAATTTTTCATATTCACTCATTTGAAATTCAAGATTATTAAATCTTTGGAAATTATTAACTATAAATGAAATTACTAAAATAACAATAAATTTGTGATGCTTGCTATGTGTTACATAATAATTTTTCCTAAATCAGTATATGATGGTGATGTAATAGTGATGTAATTGCACGTAGAGAAATAGATACACTGACCTCATCTAGTCGACTGGTCCGCGACTACAAACCTCAGCGACGGTAAGCCGGAATCATCTTACGTACGAACTGGTCCGCATTCCGCAACCACGAATCTCCGCGGCAGCAAGCAGGCATCATCTTCTTATTAAGCTGCCTAGAATCACTGGACACTGGCACCATCCCTGTACGTTGAATTGTTGCACCACTGCTCCACCGCAAAAAATCTCAAATTTACACGACTCGCAATTTCACCTTGAACCATGTAAAGTCATTCTTTTCCACGTTTCTGAAATAACTTTTTCCGTGAACTCTCAAAATGCTCACATAATTGTGCACTGTACGGTGGTATTAGATTTTCATTTGCACACATACTGTACTGGAACCAAGAATGTTTTGTTCGTAATCACCTTTTAACCTTTTCAAACTGTGCGGAGGTTACTTAATTGTACTTCTCTCCTCGCTTCTTCTTTCACTTTTCCTTGCATGTACTTTGTGTACATCCTCATTATGACGAAAAGAATTAAAACTGCCACAATCACTACGAGTGTAGATGCAATTACTGTGTTCTCGGGCGTGGATGCATTGGCAACAATCTCATCGTTACTGAAAAAGCCCATTATCACTTATAATATCACTGTTTTTCCACTAAAACTTTGTCTGATTTTCCACTAAGACTTTGTCAGTTTTTCCACTAAAACTTTGTTGACTGTGAATATTTCACAAAGTGTCAACCAGTCCGGTCGCCATCTGGTATGATACCATAAAGGACTTATCGGAATTAGTCAACTTGACTCTCTGGTTGTTGATTATGTTCTGTCTTTTATTTTGAAGTCAATCTTACAGCTAACCTCGAGCTTAATCTAGTACTCCACTATATTACGAGAAGGCTGAAACAACCAATATCAATTAACCAATCATAGAATACAAATTTAAAAGAAGGCGTTTACCAAACGGATGGGTAAACGTTTACATGTGTGTTCGCTGGGCCGTTGCACTGTCGGGTCAAATCAGTGCAAAGGCAAAAGTAGAAATTGTCTTTATGGGAATTGAAATATGAAGCTTCTCAGCATGAATGCGCTTCGTCATGAGAACAAAATAAGTTGCTCAAGTTGTGTGGTATGTGGATAATCGATGGGTTGAAAAATGAAACCTAGTCAATTAGTTGAAAAATGACATGTACCAAATGCTTTGAAGATGCAAGTACAGCTAACTTGCGTGTGGGAATGTTTTCCTAGAAGTTGAGCAATGTAAGCTGTCATGATCCTTAAATTATGATCTTTTTGAAATGCGTTAAGATAAACATGCTACATCATGCCTTGTCGTAAATAAAGTAACTGTAGACTCAAAATGGGAATTTATTTGAATTGGCCACTTTTGGGACCACCGGGTGTCTCCTAGGGAACCTATGATCGAAGACAATTGGAATTGAGCTCCAATACTCATCGTGCAACGGCTCATTCTTCATGTCTAGTCATGAATAGATCAACTTTAGACCGAAAATGGATATTTAACTAGAATGGCCACTTTGGGGACCTCCTATAGTTCCCTTAGGAACCTATCATTGGGGACATTTCGATTTTTACACCCAAACATATCATGCGACAGTTCGTTCTTCATGTCTTGTCGTAAATAGGGCAACTGTAGACTCAATGTGTATATTTAAATATTGTGGCCACTTTTGAGACCACCGGATGTTCCAGAGGGAACCTGTAATTAGGGAAAATTGAAATTGAACTCCAATACATATCGTGCGACGGTTCATTTTTTATGTCTCGTGCTAAATAGGGCTATTGTAGACCTTAAGTGGATATTTGACTACAGTGGCCACTTTTAAGACCACTGGAATTTCCCGGAGGAATCTGTCATTGGGGACATCACAGCCTCCCTCAGGGATATCCGGTGGTCACAAAAGTGGCCACTGTAGTCAAATATCCACTTAAGGTCTACAATAGCCCTATTTAGCACAAGACATGAAAAATGAACCATCGCACGATATGTATTGGAGTTCAATTTCAATTGCCCCTAATTACAGGTTCCCTCTGGAACATCCGGTGGTCCCGGAAGTAGTCACTGTAGTCAACTATCCGTTTTGAGTCTACAGTTGCCCTATTTACGACAAGACAGAAAGAATGAGCCGTCGCATGATATGCTTTGGTGTCGAAATCGAAATGTCCCCTATGCAAGGTTCCCCCGGGGCACTTGGCGGCGCCATGAGTGGCCAAATCTGTACAAGACTCTTTCTCAATTTATAATAGGGTATTTTATGATAAGCTAGGGAGAAAACAATATTGCGCGACATATTTTGAGTGAATAAATTGTTTGATACACTACCGGCACCGATTCCGGGGAAATGGCCATATCTTGGTTGTTTCTGGATCGATCTTAATACTTGGCGCACCAATCGCTTCAAAATTAGATCTTCTATCTTCTTGTGTAATAAAATTTTGAATTTTTAGCCGAGACCTTTGCTAAAAACATGTCATAATTTTACTGCATAAGACATGCTTCTGGAAATCCGGATTATCACCGGTATCCGGTGGTCATAGTTCATCTCCGTGGATGCACCTCAAAACTAGATTAGTTGACCCGTCCATTACTTCTTAAAGAATTGAAATCGGTCAGTTTTTGTCAAAGTTACAGCATTCCAAAGTTGGCCCAATTTTTACCTGTCCCAGTTATTTTGACAACCCCCTGTACCGTAATTCGGGGTGTAGTTGATCAGCGGGGAGAAGTTGATCATTCCCTTACCCACATGTATAGAGTGTTATAAAAGCTATGACACGATTTCAATTATCACAACTTCTGAGTTGTGGCATTACCTGATAGCTACTCTTGATTTTCACAAATTCGGTTTGGAACTCAAGGTAATTATATCATGGAAAAACATATTTTTTAATAAATGTTTGATGAACTGTTGAAGGGTTCTTCTCCAAACAATCGACTATTTCAACGGCTATACAAGATTTCAATTTTAATAAACTGTTTCATACATTCCAGATATATTTGGTGTACCCAATTTTGAATTTATATTGAGGATACAAATTCTTTTTTTAGAGAAAAAATGATCTTTTTGCAAAAGAATTGCGAATTTCAAAGAAAATTGCCTACCTTTAGGCGTTTAATGTGGTGTAATCTGTAATTCACAACTTTCAATTAAAAAAATACCCGATTTATCAATAAGTTGTAAGATTTTTGAGTCTTGATTCAGATTCAGAGACCTGAAATTTAGTAAATAGCATTCTTCTTTATTTTAGGAAACCTATCGCAGTAATTGATCAACTTCACCCCGGAATCAAAAACACCACTTTTTGATTTCCAAAAAATGTTTTTGTTATTATGATGATAATTCGTCAAAATTTCATTTATATAATTCGTTAAACATTCAACCAGTACAGGTTTTAAAAATATTTGGATGATAATACATGCATCCCACTAGGAATTATAGCACAGAATCGGTCAAAAGTGATCAACTTCCCCCCAGTTTACGGTACATCAAATATTCCATCATTTGCGATACTTTAAAAATGGGGAGGGTGCAAAAAAGGGGGGAGGGCTTCCTGCAAATCTTATTACAACTCTTCATATTGGATTTAACGTTTAAAACATTATATGGTACATGATTTCCGCTGTCCTGAATATAAAACACTGTGTCGGTTTATTGATCAGATTAGATTTTTAAATAAAAAATGCAAAAAGTTCAAGTATATTTTAAAAATGACCTGGGGCAGACACGAACATTCTGAAAACGCCATTATTTTTGTTTATTTTTATATTTTCAAGCCCGGGTTATCCGGTCTCTGTGCATTCAGATCGACTTTTTTTGTCGAACAGTGTTATTTAAGATATGTCCATATATATTATATTGTTGAAAATTGAGCAAGGATATTCGGATTCAGGGAGCTCAAATTAAGTATGCAGAGTTATTTTCGTTGTTATCACATTGACAAATGATCAATTTCATCCCGATATGAGATACAATGAGGGTATTCACTTAAAGCTGCGTACACTCAAATCCTGCGTAAGATAGAAAAGTTCAAGTGATATGCTTTTCTTCATATTCTAATGTCATGTCAAATAAGGAAAATTTAATCTAGTTGCCCGCTATAACCGTCAATAACACTCTTCACAATTTTGTTGTTGGAACTAGAAAAAAAAACACGCTTCCATCGGGATACGCGTTGCTGATCTTTACTGTTGGAAACCCAGGCGCTGCTGACTTTTATTTTCTAATCCGTGATAAATTTGATAAATATGTACCTTACACTCTCAGTCGTTGTTCACGAGGATCGAAATAAAAATAAGCCCATCTTCTTATCAAAATAGATATGATTAAGATGCATTGGTTAATTCTGTTCAATAATATTTACTTCCATTCCGTAAAGCTGTGAAGATAACAACAATAGTTCAACAGAATCTTAATACAAGACGTTTTTTAATGGAAAGCACGGATATTGAGACCAATAGCTTCTGATAATGAACAACGTAGCATATATTGCGGTTATTTTGAAAAAATTCCATTTTGCGGTAGCCGCCAAGTTCTACCGCAGCTGTCAAAGTTCTACCGCAGGCTTGAAAATCATTATATCATTGAACGGAAACATCTAATCAAAGTATGCTAGTAGAGTCCAAAGCTTTGGAAAACAGCAGAAAACAACAATCATTAGCGTGGTTTCCAAGCTATCATCGAAGCCGGTCGATGATGCTTTGTGAAAATCAGTAATGTGACAGTTGCGGTAGCTTTCTGTTCAACCGTAGAACGGAAAGTTATCTCTGAAATTGCAATATCTTTTTGTTAATCTACGTGTTACCACAGTATTTTGTCTTTCGTTTCTCAACATATTTTGATCCATTTGTTTTTTTTTTTTTTGTAGTCTTGACAGTTGCCAAGATCACCGGATTACTCGGATCGCTATACGGGCAACTTTTAACAACCTGAAATGTTTCATAAGCAGCTTAAGTAATTGCATGAAATATTTGATATACCGTACCGGGGTAACATTGATCATTTTTTTTAGTTTTTCTTAAATTTTTCATTTCACAATACAAATGTTACAAGTTTCATATTTTTAAAACAAGTACTGGCACCCACCGCTCCTAACTATGTACTTTATTTTGTTTTTCGAAAGATTTAATTATGTTTAAATAAATGTTTTAAGTGATTTTTTGATTCAGCTGATATGGGGTAACATTGATCACCCAAGTAAACAACGTTCGCTAATATTGGAAATGTCGTTACTTACTAAAATCAGGGCCCCTGAAGCCGAATATGAAGACCAAACTCTTACAAGTCATTTACTTTTTGAGTTATTTCAAAATTAAAAACACCTTGAACCGCGGAATACGCCTAAAAGTAGGCAATTTACTCATGAAATTCTACATTCGTAATAGTAATTAGTTAATGTTGCCTAATTGAATAAACTTATGAAAGATTTGACAACGGAATCGTTTTTGGCGATGCCATTTTTAGTAACACCCGCATTTTCCTTGATCACATCGTCTGCAGAACTCACGTGAGACATGAATTTTCGGTAGTTTCAGTGAAAATGATAGAAATCATTGTTTCAAAAAGTTGACAAGTTTGCGCATGAACTAAACGCAATTTTGGCAAAAACCTTAATTATCATTAGCTTATGAATATACGAAAGAGAGGCACCATTCATGGTTCGAAAATGTTTCATCAATATATCTTTATTTGAACGTTTAACAAGATGAGTCATCCCGATCAATGTTACCCCGCTGATCAATGTTACCCCGGATTACGGTACTCAATTTACGCAGCTTATTACGCTGTTAGATAAATCACCTTAATGATTTTTATGGTTATGGTTTATGGGTTATGAAAGGGGTCTGCGTGGTCTGTAAGGATTTGAATTCTAAACTTGTAACCAACTCAGTTATTGGGTCACCAAGTGGCTCGGTAGCTTAGTTGGTAAAGCGCTCGTCTAGCATACAAGAGTCCCGAGCCGAGCACGTGGATTTTTTTCATAGTTCCACCCATAATTTGTCCATCTCTACCACGCGTAATGAGTTAATTAATTTAATAACCATGCGGATTGAATTACCGAACAGCTCAATATAAGCGTCATTTTTTTCTCGTAAAGGATATGCCATGGGAGATCTATTTTGACATCTCTGGCAAGAATATTAGTATGAACATAGAACATAGCTTAAAATTTGCTGGCCGATAGCCTATGCAATATCCAGTCTAGATTATTTGTAAGGATTCAACCCCGTGAACAACTTGACCCGGCACATCTTTTCGTCGAATGTAACATAACTCCGATTTCCATTACTAATGCAAACTGATAGGGTAAGATCGAAATCTTTTAGATTTTAGACTCAAACCATAAAATATTATCTTTTATCTTCAGCATATTATTTTTAAGAATTCTTTCATACATTTTATGAAGAGTTTCCGGGGATATTTCTTGACAAGATCCTTTATGAGTTCTTGCGGAATTTTTTGGTGGGTGTTTCGCTAAAAAATTATGGATCATTTGTAAAATTGTTAATTTATGACAAAAATTGATGATTCATGATGCTTGGTTCTTAAACAGAAATTGTCAATTGCTACCATATTTCAGACAACTTTAATACTTTCTGTTTTGTAGCATTTCGGTCATCTCACTTATTTCTCTTTCCAACCGGGCCAACTAACGACAAAATAATTCTGATTAATTTCCTAAGAAGAGCATGCTTTGTGTCGTGTTCGATTACACTCATCGTAGCACATGCTACCAAGTGAAACTGAGTGCGAAAAGCCAACGCCAACGATACGGAGCCATGCTAGAAAGCTACTTCCACGGAAGTAGAACAGTTGGAGTGTTGGAAGATGTTCATCGAAAATGGCACAAGAGACCCCTTTAGGGGAGTTGGCGTGCTTGGCTACATTTTACCTCCCAATAATGCATTATTTACCTAGTCTCTAGTTGGATCGTGCGCTAGAATTACCGCTTGAGAGAGACGAAAGGCTTGCATGACAATTACACACATACAGGCACCTCACACGATGAGATGGCGAAATAGAACACACCCGAACTCCGGGTGGTATCCAAACCACCCAAGTGAAACCAGGGGTATTTCCGAGAGAGCCATCCATCGAAGCGAACAAACAACGACAGACCGAAATAAGAGACAAAATCAACTTCGCCACTAATGAATCAGTAAATTTAGAGATATTTTGCGCCACCAAGAGCTCTTCAGCGCTTGTTTGATTTACCCGTTACGATCGAGGAAAGCAAATATAACGATGCCTTTTGGGCACAGAAAGGCACCCGAAAAAAATGGATCAATTTCATTCGGTAATAAGTCGACATTCTGACAAAAAAAGTAAAACGTAAAAAACGTAAAACACTTTGCAAATGGATCGCTCATTATAATTATCCGAGTGTCCATTGTTTCAGTCAGATTTAATTCGTTGCAAGATTGTTCCATCTACATCTTATACAACGCCACAATATAAATTAAATCGTACCAAATTTGCAACTTGAACAAGTTGAACACACCATTCATTCCATTCCAACCGAGCGAACGAATTGAAAGCCTTCAATTCACATAATGAGAGTACTTCAATTATGCAGTTTCCTCGACGCGAAAATTAAATGCATCTATTTGGTCTACACTTGTAACGCTGACTGTCATCGTGCAGTAACTTGTTCGTCAGTGGCAGCAAACGAGATGCTGAAGAGGCTGAATCTCAGATGGAATCTCTTGCAGTTAACGTACAACCCATTCTGGTACACTATCTTGTACAAATGCTCTATAACAGACAGACAATTGCATATAAAATAGGATAACCCGATCAGTGAATTAAAACAGAATTGTAACAGAGATTGTAACTTGATTGACACGTTTTTTCTTACAAAATATATTATGATTTTGTAAGGTTAGTTATCAGAATAATAAAATTTATAACAAAATAACATCGAACAAAATTGTAACAAAACATGTTACAATTTAAACAAAAATGTAATTCAGTATATTTTAAATTAAACAAAAATCTAACTTATTGTGTTGTTTTCCATAATTGAACTATAACAATATGTGTAATTATCTAAACATAAAATAAAACTTATATAAGTAATTCTGACCAGGAACGAAAAGTACAAGTGTAACGACCAGAGAAATTATTTTTAAAAATATTTTTAACAGATTGAATTACGACTTTACGACCGGTTAGGTGTTAAATTGTACAACTTCATGAAATTGAAGACCTTGACATAAATTCACCTAATTTTCAACACATTCATATAATTTTAAGGGAGATGTTATAAAACAGGTATATATTTTCAATAGGAAATAAAGTAAAGCACAACAATTACTGATCTTGTAATAGTTTCAATGTTTTCAGGCTGGTTGAGAACTGTCTGGTGCACAGAAATTTACAATTCAATGCACTTTGTTCGGCCACTTAATTGTCTTGTCAAAATTCCGAGTGGCATCAAAACTGTACCAAACAATGCTGGATAATAGCGTTTGAGTGCTGCACAACAACAACCAGTGACTATTGGGCGAAGTTTCGTTTTTTGCCATTTCCTATGATTTACAGTGGTGGCTGATCGGTTTGGTACCCCGTAGCCCAGTGGCAAAACATGTTTTTTCCTTCTATTGTTGTCGATGGATACTTTGCATTCCGTTTCATTAGCGGACATGTAATTATTGCTGCTAATTTTGTTTCTTTCTTTTTGCTACTGCTGGTGTGCACTGTGTAGTGGAAAAGTTTACTGCCTAGTCAATGGCGAATTTATGCCCTTCTAGTATGGAGAGGCTATGGTCGATCGTAAAGTCGACATAAATAGCAGCTGTCGACTGGTTTACTTAAGGCAGGGCTAGGCGGTCTCAGCCATTTACAAAACAAACAACTTAATTGTTGGCGTGAAAACAAGGTGCTGAAGCAGGTGAACAAGAAATCGGGGCATTGTGATTGATTTTTTGCTTTATTTTTTCCTACAGCTTATTCGGTTGTCATTTCAATCCAATAAGTTGATCGAAGTAAGTTGATTCGAAACATACGTTAAATAGGTATAGTTACGAAACATTGAAGAAAAAGTAATTATAATAATTGTTCGAGCAACCACTTATCTAATCGGAACTAATGTATCATTCTTCTTGTTCCCGGTTTTAAATATAATTTTTAATTGTTTTACATCCTAGTATTATAACTTGGAGCATCTACAGCTGAGCCTTCTACAGTAGGTAATAATCACCTCATCTTCTTGGTTTCACGTATCCACTGGGACAGAGGCTGATTCTCAGCTTAGTTTCAATGATCACTTTCTAAGTTAGCTTTCTTTCACTAGAACGTAAAAATCTTGAACTGTACTGGGATCCAATTCATGACACTTTTGGCATTGCTTTGTAGATACATAAGCACGTTATCAAACAGATAGATAAACCTACGGAAGAGTTCGAACACTTTGACGCGCAATTTTTGATTGAATAACAATTATCACGCTATTATGAACCGTATCCTATGTTGATACTTTATTATTGCCGAAATTTTTTAATGCCAATCGTCTTGGTATACTTATGAGGTAATTTCTGTACAAATTCCGGAAGCGCTGTATGTTTTCGGTGAAATTTTGATATAATTTCGATGACAAATTTTAGTGTAAACACCCTCATAATTCGATCGTTTTTTTTTTTCATGAGCTATTCTAAAAACATGCATCTGCGGCCCGCGAAGGTTTTTAAGATTATTAACATTCTTCCGTTTAATATTCTATCAGTTTCTAATTAAATCTTACCAAGTTTACAATCTTGATATAATTTATAGCAAATATTTAGTTTATAATTTTGTACATTATATTTTTGATTCTTCGAAGTAAGGCTTGTTAATCAGGACCATCTGCTTAAAATCCAGCGATTTTTTCTGGTCAGCTTTTCCCACTTCATCAAATTTCTCCAGCTCTTCAATTAACGAACAAGCTTCAACAAGCAGCAAAAGCTTTCGGAGATACTGAGGAAATTTTTAAGAAAAAAATTGAAAATTCCTTGGAAAATCCGGAAGATATTTTTAAACTAAATTCTAAGGATATTACTGATTATGGTGAAATCGTGCATAATTCATACAGAAGAGGTATTTTGAAGATTTTCGAATTCCTTCCGGATGAATTTCACTAAAATTTGAAGAACCCATGGTGAAATTACTTCAGAAATTATTCTCTAAAACTTTGAAAACTTCTGGAGAAATTTATGAGAAATCCCCGGTTGAATTTATTGTGAAATTTCTGGAATGATTCCTGTGGAAGGATATTGTGCAAAAATCCTTGAAAGAATTTCTAGACCAATTTTTCTCTGGGGTAAGACCTGAAGAAGTGGTTCTAAAAATGACTGAAAGCATTACTAGAAGAGCGTCATTAGAGCTTTTTCAATTAAAAAAAAATATAAATGAATTTCTTTAACCTTTGTAAATGTTCCTGGAAGAAGATCTATAGGAATATTTCTCGAATTATTAATATGAGAAAATAATACTGAAGAAATCGGTAGAACATTGTTTTTTTTTTAATCTTCCCAGAAAATCCTGCAAGAATTTCTGGAAGCATTTGCATAGTAATTCAATTGTTGGACTGCTGAAGCATACCTTGAAAAATCATTAGAAAAATTTCCAGAAGAATTCCTCGGAGAGTCGCTAGGGTCATCTTTATAACAATTTCTGGAGAGAATTCTGAAGGAGTATTTGTACGTGTTCCTGAAGGAAGCTCTAGATTGTTCACTGGAAGAATTCCTAGTTTAAAATCAGGAATTCCTTAAACCTGTGGAACAGTTGTAGCAGCCTCTGGAATTTCAAGAATCTGGGTTTATCTCAATGCGAAAAATGAAAAAAGGGGACTCCATATACTGTTTTATGTAAATAGAGACTGTTGAAGGCTTGTTTCAAATTATGGCTTTTAATAAAGTGTTTCCAATCCAGTTCCTGGTTTCCTCTGGCTCAAGTAATAAGAGCATTCCGGAAATTCGATGATAAACAGAATAATGTATATTTGAACCCAAAAACACCATGTTATGTAAAAAATAAGGGCTTCTACATATTACCAATTCAGATCTTGATCCTCCCTGTGAGTATACATATTTGTTTGCAAAAAACGAACATCTACTACGATGGGAATTTTCACCATGATTACGGGGCCCCTGAGAAGCCGGGGCCCGGAGCGATCGCACCCAACGCACCCCCTTAGCTACGCTACTGGAGTTGTTCCAACGATTCTTTAGGAATCTCTTGAAAGTTCTCCATGCCAATTCCAGTTATTTGTCAAGAAATACTTCCAGGAATGCTCATGGCAATCAATCCAAAAAGGGAAATCTCAAATTTCGAGCCAAAAATATTAATATTTAGAGGTGGCGCAAGCGACTTGAAGGTCAAATCTATTTTTTAAAATGATTTATTGTACCCACAGTTTGAACACTTCTGAATTTGCTTCAAAAGCATGTAAAAAGATTTGAAATCGGTTAAGTGTTCATGAAGTTGTGGTCAAACAAAAATATTTTTTTAGTTAAAAAGAGGAAAAATTTGGAGAAAACTACTTTTAATTTTTTTTTTAATAAATTTGATGTACTACAAACTTTTCGAAAATTTAATTTTCAATGCAAAGAGCTTCAAAATTTGAAAATAACGAAGTAATGAAGACTTCACTGAAGGTCATATTTCATAACTTAAACATTCACCTTCAAGTCGCTTACGCCACCTCTGATTCTGAATATTTTTGGCTCCAAATTGGAGGTTTTCTCTTTTTATGTGATGTGAATTCAGAAGAGCTCACGAATTTTTGGTTTTGAAAACATTCGAAAAATAAGCCGCACCTTACTGTATAAATTATGTAGGAATGATGTCACTTCGTGAAGAATCATGGGTAGGACAATCGTTTGACTGTTCTACTCATGTATGTTAGTTTACCGGGTTTTCACCACCCAATATTCGGATTACGATGTCGAACCATAACAAAACCGACACCGATCGCTATGACTTCAGATCAACAACTATCTCTTTATTCAATTCAAAGCAATATACCTACATCAGTTCACCACTTTTTATTAGGAATGCTCAATTCTTAAATCTAACATGTATTTTGTGCGTAGGACATGTCCTACCAGCCCTATCCACTTTCCGCTCCACTACGAAAAATACAGTGTTTTTTCGAAGCATTAAACAAGTACGTCTTGAGTATCAATAGTACTATGAGTCTTGTTTTTGGTACATTGAAATTGAATATTGTAATCATTTGAAAAAAAAAACAATAACAAGCTAATAAACTTGGCAATGGGTGCAGTAGCTCTAAACTAAGGGACAAGCGGTATTTTGGGGCATAAAAAAAATATTACGCTGTATTATTCCAAAAACTTGCGAAAATGAATCAAGTAAAACTAAGGGCCCAGATCAAGTAAGGGGGCCCAGATAGCCGTAGCGATAAACGCTCAGCTATTCAGCATGACCATGCTGAGGGTCGTGGGTTCAAATCCCGCTGGTCAAGGATCTTTTCGTAAAGGAAATTTTCACAATTCCCAGGGCATAGAGTATCTTCCTACCTGCCACACGATATACACATGCAAAAATGGCCAATCGGCAAAGAAAGCTCTCAGTTAATAACCGTGGAAGTGCTCATAAGAACACTAATCTGTGAAGCAGGCTTTGTCTCAGTTGGGACGTAACACCAGAAAGAAGAAGAAGAAGAAGAAAACTTTTTCACAGTTCAAACAGAGAAGCGTACATAACATAACGCAAGTTTAAATTTCTAGCGCCAGAAAAGGAATCGCAAATTCAAAAGAGCTCCGTTAACCAAATCAGATATTGTTGAGGAGTACCACAGAGAACAGACATAAATCTCCCTCAAAGTAATGTAAAGATTTGATATGGAATTCGTCGAAATCACTAGCGCCGCCACAGAGCGTATTGCAACAATCAGTGGTAAGTATTTGCATCCTTAAATATTTAATATTCATCACTGACGTCGTCATGGGTACTTAGCGATATTAGTGCCACCAGGGTATTGCTACTTGTGTTGCCATTTTCTTCACACAGTTTCAAAATTGGACTTGGATCTTCACAGAAATCACTACAAGGATCTCTAAAGTGATTACAGGAGGCTTCAAAATAGTATTTAGAGTGGTTTCCACTGAACTCCTCAAATGGGTCTCAATAAAAGTATTCACTGGGGTTTTGCATAGGAACACCTACAGAAATTTCCACAGTTTCAACAGATGTCTCCATAGAAGTCTCCACAGTAGTTACTGCACAGAAGTACTGCTTCACACTGTCTTCACAGAGGTCTCTCACGAAGGTCCTACAGAAGCTTCAAGAGAAGTTTTCACAAAGGTATCCACATAAACCTTCTCGAAAATCTCCACAAATAGTTTCCACAGAGGTTTGCATAGAATACATTGAACAACTGGAGTGTTAAATAAATAAGCAGAGCGTAACTAGGTCGACACCGATCATGATCATATGAGCAAACCTAAGGTAGGCTTTCACTTCTTATTAACGGGAATAGTGTAGGTAAAAAACTTCAAAACAAATGTTTGAATAAACTTCTAGCGAGCGCAAGCAGTGTATAGAACAATGCACAATTTGTGAACGTAAACTGACGATTAATGCTTAGAAATCACGTGCCCCATTTCCCGATTATTTGCGTGTTCGAAAGCGGTAGTCGTTGACACTAGAAGTTATATACACACACCAGCATACCATGCATACTCCATATCGACAAACACTGAGCACAGGGAAAAAACTAAAACAAAAGAGCCTATTCCGGCACAAAAACTGTCGCCGCCGGTAGGAAAAAAGTATGAATTTTTAATCACATTGACAGGCAAGTCAAACCCGGTCGCAATATACAGCAGCTATGTGTTCCCTTTCTGCGAAGGCCTCTACACATATCGTTCTACGTAATACCTCCATGGAGAATGCTGTTTCGAAGCTATTCGAGTGAGGAACCGGGAAAATAGTCACCCGCCCCATGAACCTATAGCTGCGAAAATTGGAATATCGATTTTCTTGGCAGCTCTGCTTCGGTGGTTCTCTATTTTTCTGTGAAGGCTAGCCGACAATGGATGACAGCCCTCACACGAGGTGCATATTGGCAGCAACGACACATGCCACTCATATGTAGACACGGCGGCCGTTCTACCGGGAGCTAAGGTGATAAATGAACGCGCATGCTGTTATATGTATGAAAATTGCAGGTATAAATTTTCAAAACGACGTATGGAAATACTGAGAAGAAACGAGAAAAATGCGATATTATATTATATCGCAAGTGCATTTTCTACACCTGTGTCTAGCATGAGTTGAGAATAAGAACACTAGTGCTTTAGCAACAGTATGACGTATCTGCTGATCGAAATTTATGTTTTGATTCTGCACAAAAGTCGTTTTACTATTAACGTATATTTGGTACGTATGCAATCATTAAACAAGCTGACAGTTGAGCCACTTTGCAAAGCGTAGGGTGTATGAAAAACATCAAGAGACTTGCACATTGGGCACACATAAGAGAAAATTGTTTTAAACAAAATTTGAAAATTGCTTTTGTAGACTCAGTATGCAGTTTATGTGATTGTCGAGCGCATGCAAATCAAATCTCGACTTGATTATTTTTGTGCCTTCCGTCGTAATGGAAAGCTCCACTCGAACTTTATGCACTCTACCGATACGTGCGCTGCAACTCTCCTAGGGCTAGACAAATGAAAATTCCCTAATCCCACAGCTTTATGTTTGGCCATCGTCGGTCTGTTCATGGCGGATTTTCCGCACATAAAGCACCGGCACGTTCCCCTTCGGAACTATGATGCATGACTCACAATAACCATAATTTTTCTCTCCTCTCCCAGCAGGACGCAAGATACCCCTTTCAGGTTTTGGGTTATAAATTTCGAACATTCGGTACCTGTCCATCAAGACCGCTCCGCCGCCTCAATCAAAACCCAACAACCAAATGCCACGTAATAGTGAAAGATTTATTCGAGGTCGCTCAAAGATGCGATATACCCCACTCTCATATTCAACTCTAATGTTGCACATCCATCAAGTCTACTTTCTAGAGAATAAGAAAAACGGTCGAACTTTGCTTCATTTTATATCGGAAAACCGCCTTCCGCCGGCTAAATCGGTGTTCTAAAAAATTCATGATCAAAACAGAGGAACGGTTCCATCACAGACAAGTGGCATCATTTTTCTCAGACGTTCGCGAGGACTAAAAATAATCCATCGTGCGGAATACGGTTAAGGAATTGGGCAACATAATATATGGCGCTGCTGCCGTTCGGGGGTCATTCATAAATCACGACAAGGCTGACGAAAGTGTCTGCGGTCGATAACGTACGGAAGAAAGTCTACGTGGCGGGAGGATAGTCGAAAATTTGTCTACGTGGTTTGTGGACTACGCTTCGCTATACATATCACACAATTTTCTTGGCATTGATCCAGATTTTCTCATCTAGTGAGTGAATGTTGCACACAATTCGCCTAGCCGGGCACGTTCATATGTTGCTTTATTGATCCCCTGATGCTGGTGAGAATTTCGAAAATGATGGATTGTTCAAGGAGCTATTGTGTTATACCGCGAAAATCGTCTACCAGTATGTATCATAATCAAGTTGGCAGAACATGCCTACATAACTGATTGGGGGAAGGAAGTGGTAAACTAGTTTCATACTATAGTTGATCCTTTCGCAATATTTTCATGGAAAACATTTTGATCACTAATTGACTCTTTTTATAAAACAAATCAACCATAGAAAAGTTAATTAAGGTAAAGATGCATCGAAGCCAAACCTCGAATTTTCAAGAGCACAAATCTGGAGAACCTGACAAACATTGCCGCTGATTTGATCGATTGGTCACCATCACCGAGTGACCATTGAGTTAAATTTTCAGCACAAACGGTTCTTTGGAGCTCTGGATTTGTCTCTTCAAAATACAAAGATTGCCTTCTATGTATCTTCACCTCAAATTCTTATATTGGTTCATCTAATTTCCCAGACACTACTGCGAAAGTTCGAGCAAAATCCATCAAGTCTAAGTAGAGCTCAGTGAGCTTGAAGTTTGTATGAAGAAAATCGCTAAGATATATGATAAATACTGTTCGAATTACATTTTTAGCCATAAATGGCGCTGTAGGTGAGGAATATTTTTCGTTCTTGGGTCGAATAATCTCCAATTAAAATAGAGACCAAAAAGATTTACCTATGAAAAGTAAAATGATGGTTACCTCGGTGTAAAATGAACAAATCCACAGTGAAAAAGTCATTTTCAAACTCAGTCTCTTCTCTATTGATTTGGGAATATTCAAGTCACTGACATCTTAGATATGTTAACAACATTGTAAAACGAAGGAAACTATAATTACCTACTCCATATAATGATTATTGTTTTTATTTTGTCAAAAATGAACTTCTGATCGAGTGCTATGTAGATCAAGCCAAAAATTTGATTGTTGTTTTTCGTTATATTTCGGTCAATCGTCCATTATAACAAAAATGATCTTCGAATCAACCCTTTAAGTTTCTAAGCATTAAATTGCTCGTTAATTTCAAGTTCGGTAATGTATTATAGCCTATACATACATAAATAAAATGGAAACCATTCCATGTTTATGTCACGATTTACTGATTTACTGATTTACAATTTTTCCACTGATACATTCAATCTTGTTCGTACGTACAAAAATACAAATTCACCGGGAATGTCTAGAAAAACTAGAGAAAACTGAACTGTAGAGCATTAGTACAAATTGGGAAAATAATACCCATGAAAGAAGGAAGAAATCATTAGTTATGCTTGTAGATCTTGTATAGATCGGTATGATTATATTTATTGAAGTTCTTAAATGATATTTAACCTGAATGAATGAAAACCTTATTCCTTATTCATCGGTTTTCTATTTTTATTTTAACACATTCTCATCATTTTAAATTATTCTTAACACACTTGACGATTACTTAGTTGATACTTGATGGGCTACAATTCGCTAAGATGAATCTGCGCCGATTGGATGAGTCTTCTCCACTGGGCTCTGTCCTGGGCCAATCGCTTCCAGTCGCCCTGAACGTTAAGTGCCCTTAAGTCCTCCTCAACCACAAAAAGCCATCGTGTGCACGGCCTGCCACGAAGTCGGCGGCCTCGTCCGGGTTCTCTGTTGAATATTATCTTTGCTTGTCGTTCTTCCGGCATACGGGCAACGTGACCAGCCCTACGCATGATTCATGCGACGCCGCTAGATGCCGTTTTCTAGTTTACCGCCGAGTATTGTTCGCAGCACTTTACGTTCAAACGCCCCGAAAGCTCTCCGGTCTACTTCCTTCAATATCCATGATTCATGGCCATATAGGACAACCGGAAGGATCAGTGTCTTGTATAACGCGAGTTTTGTTTTCGTTTGCTGACTACGGGACTTCAGCTGGTTACGGAGCCCGCAGAAAGCCCGACTCGCAGCTGCAATACGTCTTTTCACCTCGCGGGCAACATCATTATCGCATGTCACTAGTGTTCCAAGATACACAAATTCTTCCACGAAATCTTGTCCACCACCCGCGCACTTGATTTTGATCCATCAAGCGTTGCACGAATCAGTCTAATCAGCTTCGCCGGAAAGCCATGTTCGGACATAATTTGCCACAACTCGTTTCTCTTCACTGAATCGTACGCTTCTTTGAAATCTACAAACAGATGATGAGTCTGCAAGTTGTACTCCCGGAATTCATCTAGGATTTGACGCAGGGTAAACATTTGATCCGTCGTTGATCGGCCCTCTCGAAAACCAGCTTGGTATTCGCCGACAAAGGACTCCTCATACGGTCTCAATCTGTTGAACAGAATTCCAGATATGATTTTGTACGCCGAATTAAGGAGTGTTATCCCACGGTAATTGGCGAACTCCAGTCGATGCCCTTTCTTGTATAGAGGGGAAATGAGACCTTCCAACCAACTAGTAGGCATTTGTTCTTCCTCCCATATCCTCAATATGATACGGTGAAGGAGTTCGTGCAGCTGCTCACTTCCGTGTTTGAGAAGTTCGGCCGGGAGCTCGTCCTTCCCAGCAGCCTTGTTGTTATTCAGCCCATTGATAGCTTTTTTTACCTTATCTAGCGTTGGAGGTTCCACAGCCTGTCCATCGTCATCGATTTGAATTCTGCTACCAGATCCACTTCCATTATCTCCGTTTAACAATGACTCGAAGTATTCTTTCCACCTGGCGGGCACCATTGTTTTATCCGTCAGCAAGTTTCCTTCGCGGTCGTTGCACATGGCGGGAGACGGCGCTGTTTTTCTCCGCACACTATTTACGGACTCGTAGAACCGTCGCATGTTGTTCTGTTCCATAGCTTCACGCCTGAGCAATTACTGCCTCTTCATGCTCCTTTTTCTTTCTGCGATGGAGCCGTTTTTTGGCTGCCCTTGCTTCCTTGTACCGCTCTCTGCTCTGACGGGTACCAGACACCAGCATCCGGTTTCTAGCCAAGTTCTTCTCGTTCGTCATTCTCTGGCACTCCTCGTCGAACCAACCGTTCTTTGGTCTCCGTTGAGCAGTACCTACCACTTCTCGCGCTACTGTGCTCACCGCTCCGTGGATTGACTCCCACAGATCGCTGAGGTTGACGCTTTCGTCGATTTCGCTAATCCGCTCGTCGAGCTTTTGATGGTAGTCCGCTGCTACACCATCTGCTGACAGGCGTTGGATATTGAAACGCAACGATTGTCGATTTCTAGAACTCGAAACGGTTGATAATCGCGCTCGAATTTTGCTTACAACGAGATAGTGGTCTGAGTCGATATTAGGACCCCTGAAAGTTCGAACATCAATGACATCGGAAAAATGTCGGCCGTCTACCAGAACATGGTCGATTTGGTTGCAAAGTTCGCCATTTGGGTGTTGCCAGGTGTGCTTGCGGATATCCTTGCGTGCAAAGTAAGTGCTACTGATGGCCATCCCTCTGGTGGCAGCAAAGTTCACTAAACGTAGGCCGTTGTCGTTGGTAACAGAGTGAAGACTCTCTTTACCAATGATAGGGCGGAAGAAGTCCTCTTTTCCGACCTGCGCATTAGCGTCACCGATGACAATTTTCACGTCGTGTTTTGGGCATTCTCCATAGGTCTTGTCGAGACAATCGTAAAACGCGTCCTTCACGTCATCGGGTTTGTCGTTAGTCGGTGCATATACGTTGATCAGGCTGTAGTTGAAGACCTTGCCCCAAATCCTCAATACGTAGATCCGCTCGTTGATCGGCTTCCACCTAATAACGCGCTTCATCTGTTTCCCGATCACTATGAAACCGACTCCGTGTTCAGCTTTATCGCCACCGCTGTGGTAGATGTTGTATTTGAAAGCGGTGTTAGCCAACGCACTTCCTGAATTGCAGCCACGCACACGCCAACTTTTCGCAATTCACGAGCCAAAAGGCTCACTCGTCCAGGTTCATTTAAGGTCCTGACGTTCCAGGTACCGAGTTTCCAATCATAGTCCTTATTTCGTTGCCAGGTCGGTTGCCGAAAATAACGTTCGTTTCTTCTTCTTTCTCCATTTTTCGTGGTGGATAATGAATTCGGTATGCTACCTTACCGGGGTCGCGCTACCTACATCACGTTGATGGGACTGCCATCTTAGGTGTAGCTGACGTGATACAGCGTGTCATACTCAGCCGCTGGATGCCAGAACAGACACTGTTTGAGCCGCACCTCCTGGTGTGCAGACGCTCAAAACGCACCTCCTCACTCTAGCTGATGTCAGAAGGACAACATTGCCCAGGCTGCACTACCAGCTAAGTACGCAACCCTTAGCTGGCGGTCTTTGTCATCATTTGACCCGTGGAAGCGCGATGTAGGAACTTGTGGGGACCAGAGCTGTGTTGGTCGCTCCTTCCTGATTGTCGACTCACCATTTTGCAGCCCTGACTGATAAACATTAAATTAGATTCAAATTTTTTACGTTATATAATAAATCTTTTTTTTAATGAACCAACCACGGTCTGAAAATCTTAATAATAATAATAATAAACCAATTTTATAAACATTTTTCTAAAAGTCATCAAAAACTTTCCTACTTACTATAAGATATTAGTAGGAAAGTTTTTGATACAGTTAAAATAAATAAATTTCCATGCACATATGTGAAAAATCGAAATAAAAGGAAATTTCAACGGAAATTCTTAGACTTGAATCAAAATAACTTTAAATTTACAGGATCATGGAACATTCAAGTAACACACTGAAACAAGACATGAATTTAGTTTTATTTTCACGGTACACTTCACTTCGTTTCTGTTGCTTGTTGCATTAATTACTATTTTCTGTGCAGTCTTATTAGTTATGAGCCTACTATTTTTAGGCCAAAAACTCATTTTTATTTCCAAATTACGGAAAAGTACCCAATCTTAAAGTGATTTGGGTATAAGAAGGTCAACCTGTTAAATTTCACACTAGCAATTAATGCGGCTTCCAATTCAGTTTCAAGTTAAAGAAGAAAAACGGAAAATTGAGGACAAATGTACTTTGGACAGAAGCAAACCTTATCAAATTGATGTTTTACCTACTTTTTCAAGTATGACACAGCTCCTCTAAAAGATGTTTCAATCGTTATATTAGACTAAATGGTGTTATAATAGCCCATAATAACTCCATCTATTGAATAGAATTTCATTGCCCTTTTCTTGCATCGACATTCACTTTTGGGAATGAAAGCAAACATAATTATTATCTGCAAACACTACTTCCATACTCATTAATCACATCTACCAAACCCGGTGACGATAATAACCATTGTGAAATGAACTCCAAACACCCCATACTCAGCAACCACACAGACCACCATCATGAAGCCTCGAACCCCCAAAAAAATAAAAAAAAAACTGTCCAATCTCTCCAAGCCCACCCAAGGGAGACAAGGCCGTCCATTCACCTCGTTCGTTGCCTTCGAATCGGATGGGGCATGGGAAGGCTTCTTACACTTTTTCCATCTCTTTGCCTACATTTTAAGTATCAACTCATTTCCCTTTCATCGCCAGTAACAACACTCCACCAACATCCCGATCAGGAAAGTATGACAGATAAAAACTCAATTGCATCAGAATTTGTTATTCTATATAAGTAAAAATGAAATGGTTTTTGTATGTCACGAAATGGCTTGAGAACGGGTCAATGAATTTTTACTATTCTTTCACTGTTGAAATTCACCACGCAAAATGTAAAAAAAAAAACAAAGTAATACAAATTTGACGTGTTTTTCATGAGGATTTTCGCTTAGCCTACTTGGCATTAGGTACAACTTTTTCCGGGACAACTAGTATTTAAATATTTTGGATCCAGAGATCCCTCCAGAGATTCTGAGACGACCATTCCCCAGGTTCTTAGGTAGTTTCTTAATGGTCCTCAAAGAAATACTCAAGTCAATTATTCTAATGATTTATCCAGATGTTTTTTTGGAATACTTTCAGGAACTCCTCCGAGGCAGAGTTGCTCGCTGTTACACTTAAAATGTGTACAGGCCGACTGCGATAAAATTCGGATCAATCTATATCACATCAACATCATGCTGTCTACTCCATCACCAGTACATTGATGGCGATAGACTAAGGATATCACTGATGGGTTAAGTTTAGCCTCAAATTAGGAAAATAAAATGGCAATTTATCAGTACGATATTTTTGACAGTGCTGCAGACAGGTTGAAACTTCGTGTTGATCACTGAAAAACATTAAAAGCATGGATAATTACCACGTGATCACTCATTCTGGAGTGATTATGATCTAGAGTGCGATGTCGCATCACTGCTGTTGGTTATGAAATCAAAATGATATTGATAGCTCGCAAGTGATATTGATAGTTTTAGACTATCTGACATCAGCTAACATGATTGATATTAAGCAACTCTGCTCCGAGGTTCTCTCCAGCAATACTAGTAGAGATTTCTCTACTAGTTCTTCAGAGAATTCGTCCAGTGATTTCTTAAGGGATACGTAGAACATTTTTCCTACTTTCTTTAGAAATTACCAGAGGAATTAATATTTATTTAATTATTTATTTAGGTCGACACTTTATGTAAAAGAAAAATTAAAGAAAAGAAAAAAAAGACTAGGGATTATTCATAGATTGACTCAAGTTATTTTGTCGTTATTATCCCCAAGACTCTTCCAGCTTGTAAATTATTTCTTGCAATCAATAAAACCCACAAGGGTCTTTTCTACATTTTTTGAAGTAATCGTTAGATCTCTGAACGATTAAATCCAGAAAATCCCACAAAAATTTCTCCCGGAGTTCCAACGTCGATTTTTTTTTAGTTATTCTTCCATCCATTTTCATAGAGATATCTCCAATAATCCAATATCTCCAAACTACAGCTTTTCCACGAATTACCCAAAATCTCCATAAGGATTTTTCAAGGAAATCATTTAAAAATCCTTCGGGATGTCCTCCCAAAAGGTTTAGCATTTGAGATTGAACCGAAATCCGTTACATAATCTAAGCGTGTAAGGTTGCACAGCAGCAAATAATACAAAAATATACTGCAAAAATACCGAGCACCCCCGTTGCTTTGACCACGTTTAATTTGAACAATTTTAAATTTGATCCCCGCTAATTTGCACATTGTTCAAATTAAAAATGGTTCAATTTAGATTCTTAGGTCATGGAACGCAATGAAGTAAGATGGAACGTCTTGAAACGGACCGCAGATTCAAAACAATTAATATTGTAAACAAAAACGCATTTAAGACTTGTGCGTAGAGTAACTAGAGGTTCGCATTGAAAACAAATCCCGATAGTTTGCATGAGGTACCGTTCAACTCAGACCCCCGCACGGTACCTCCGACCGTTCTTTCAGAAGTTTTATCAGGGATGTTCCCTGCATAATATTATCCAGGTTCAAATAAAATC
Organism: Aedes aegypti; assembly: GCF_002204515.2. Classification (NCBI taxonomy): domain Eukaryota; kingdom Metazoa; phylum Arthropoda; class Insecta; order Diptera; family Culicidae; genus Aedes; species Aedes aegypti. The sequence continues at coordinate 348,202,664 of NC_035108.1, forward strand.
TGCCAAATAAATATTTTAGCAATTCATCAAGTTTTTCCGGAGTTCATTGCAGGAGTTCATTGCAGGAGTTCACTAGGAATTTCTACAGAAGTTTAATTAAAGATTACTTTAGGATTATTTTTTTCTAGAAACACTTATTTGAACACTTAGAACACTTATTTGAATTTTCAATATAGCCAGTGATTTTAAAAAAAATTCATTCACAAGTCGCTTTAGACATTCCATGAATAATAACTGAATAAATTTGTCGAAGTAATCGATCGAAGTAATTCGACCAGACGGAAGAAACAAGATTATAACAGAATGTGTTCCCTTGATATGTTTTTTTATATCACCAGGTGTTATAAAATATGTACCTTTAGTAGTTAAAATAACAAAAATTCTAACAAAATTTGACCAAATTCAACTAAAATATAACAAACCCTATTACAATTATATCAAAATTATTACAGAATGTGTTTCAAGGATGTTATAAAAAAAACAAATTATTGCAAACTATGTTAGGCAGCGTCCATAAATGACGTAGCAGTTTTGGCCAATTTTCGACACTTCCCTCCCCCATCGTAGCCTATTTTCACATATTCATGGTTCGTAGCTAAATCGTGGACCCCTAAATGCTACGTCATTTATGGACGGTCCCGTACTGTTTATGACATCGGATGCTATTTGCAACAAACTTATAAATGCGATGTCAAAAATATAACAAATGTTGTTATAAATATGTTACTAAAAATATAATAAGTTGAGAAAAAGCCATCTTGATATCAAAATTTTATCAACTTAATAATAACTTAACTTTTATAACTGCTGCTGATAGGAACGTGTTATAATTTTGTTATGTGGTTCTGGTCAAGAACGCTCAGGAATCCATGGAGCCATCTCTGAAATTTGTAAGTTAAAGTCAAGACAAATATAAATTAAGCTCATAAAGAAAAATCGATAGGAGTAACAATGGAATAATTCCTAGAGGATTTAAAATTCCTTGAGATTTTTTGAAAGAATCTTTGGAGGGTTTGCTGAAGAAATTTAGATAGCACTCTCTGGGATGATCTTTGAAAAAATACAGATTGAATTCTTGAATGCATCTTGAACGAAATTCTTGGAGGAATTGCTTAAGAACCCCCTAGAAATTACCATACAAAATCTTCAACAATTTAAGCAGTAATTAATGTCGACAAGTCGATATGAATTCCCAAAAACTATTCGAAATATAATTAGCCTCTTCAAAACTGTTGACGAAATTTACGTCAAATTGGTCAGACACAGAACTCGAATATCTTCGATTTGAAGTAAAATTTCAAATGTTAAGTAAATGTTTTCAGTAGGATAGAATAAGTGTTTTCCATAGATAAATTAATCATTTTGACTCAAGAATAACTTGAACTGAAAATGGCCTACGAGTTATGGTAAGCAATTTATTTGAAAAATTCTAGCTCCCAATCTATTGATTTTAGAGAAAAACGTCTCCATAGAAAGTTGTATGGAATTGTTTGGGCTATAAGAAAAAAAGTTTACTGAAAAATATTCGATTTTAAATCACGAAAAGTTTAAAATAAAACTGAATCATCAAATTACACAAAAAAGGGGGTTTTTAAATTCTCATTATACAATCTTAATAGAAGACAGATGTTTGGGACAAAGTTTGTAGATGAAGTCTACAGTTTTTCTAAGAACAACTTTTGATCGATCTTCCAAATAATGATCTTTTGTTGAAAGAAATACGTTTTGATAAAAACAATAAGTTGAAATTTGTGTCTCGCTCTCGCTCTCAAATGCATAGGTAATCAAATGTGTAGCTTGTTATAACCGAGCAAACGAATGGATATACACGTTGTTCAACAATGCAAGCGAGATCACTAGTGCGAGATATATTCCTCTACTGACTTATTGCTATTGTTGGAGAATCGCGAATAACCAATGAAAATGGGCTATTTTATAATTTTAATAAATTATTGCATTAAACTTGAAATAACTCAAAATTTGCTACTTCCAGAGAAGTGAACAATTTTTATTTTATCATCAAGACTAATCTATTTCACAAAAAAAAATGAATTTTGAGAATCGACCAAAATATGTTCCTAGTAACATTTTTTATTAAAATTTTTGAATTGTGTCCTAAACATCCCAAACATTACGTCTAGGTTCTTGTACGGTCTCTTTTTCAGGAATCTGCTCCTTAAACTTCCTAATTTTAAGACATTCCGTTGCTACCCTTGCTAAATTTCTAACAACCATTATTGTTATTATGCAGTCAACTTTGTCTTACTCGATATTTTGTATCTCGATATCGAGTTAGACAACCATAGTACAAGTCAGTTTTCATGGCTATCTCGATGGTCCCTTGGATTGCATTTGCAATGGTTTTGTGTTCTATAACTCAATACCTCCCTAACTCGATGATCCCTTCAATATCGAGTAATGGAGAGTAGACTATATCTTCTTTTGTTTTAATCTAGATGATATAGTTTCATTTCATGACATGTTATAATTGTGTTATTATAACATCAAACCGATTACAAGTTAAAGTACATTCTGTTATAAAAGCTGTTTTGAATAATATTTCCAGTTGTTACAACTTTGATATTCCTTTTTGATCGGGATAGCCGTAGCTGCATTGCTGAATTTCTGCTGTGCTTGGGTGCGGAAAACTTAGAAAGAGAAAAAAAAAATCCGATGAAAACACTTGGTCCACTTTCTCGCGCTTCAGCTTGCCGCTGGTCGGAGGATCGTCGCGTCGTCGACGACGGTTTGGCGAAAGAAATGAAACCAATATGTCTGCTGCCACCCAAGAGCCCCCCAAGATTGCTCCCATATAAATGGGAACGAATGATTGAACGAAATTGTTGGTTCAGGTGTACGCGCTCAATATGCAGGTAGAAAGATGTTTTATATTAAAAGGCACACGAATTTTTCCATGCACGCTAGTCGTCGAGACGGCGAGAGTCTGCTCAACTAGAAGTAAAGAAATGCAATGCTAGAGGAAGGAGTTAGGCACGCTCTGGTAATGGATTGAGGGTACTAGGACTCACGCGAACCATGTTGCCAAGAAGACCTTTAACCGAGAGGGAAAAGGGTTCCGCTTTTTGGGATTTGGGTTATTGAGTGACCCCGGACATGGGAGAGATGAACGGCATTTTAAGCGACAGGTAAAAATGGCGTATGGTTTGGGCTGTGTGAGTTGCTAATTGGCTGGCATCATGTGAGTATTTCCTGAACATGGAATGGTGTACTCAATAATGCCGGAAAGGACCTTCCACTGGTTCTATGATTTAGTCAGAAAAATTGAAACAGTATTAAAATTATGTATTATACTGGAAGAAAAAATCCAATCTGGTTGTTTTTAAAATACAAATAAACTCAAATTCCATAATATTTCACGAAAACTTATTCAAACAATCTCAAATAAGAAAAGATAAACTTGCTTCATCGATCCTACGTGTTTTGCAGACGAATTTCTACACGTTCCGCACAAAACCAACACGATATTTCACTTTTAGAACGTTGCATTTCGGATTTACGAAACGGCGTAAGTAAGATTCTCAACTTTCGCAATCTAACCGCTACTTTCACCGCTCCGTTGTATAGAGACAATACGACTTAATCACGAATCCAAACACTACTTGAGTTGATTTTACACTGGTACGAAAATGTCGTAAGTAACTGAATGAAACGGCTTATCATTTTGTCATAATTGTTTTGTGGGAAATAATAGAAACTACTTACCAAAAAATGTTTAAATATGATTCATTTTAAAACAGTTTTAGAGCACTGGTTGTGATTTTTCATAATTAATTTTCCCAAAACCGTTTGACAGTTACTTACGTCGATTTGAAAAAGTAATCGAGAATTTGTTTCTCGGATAATTTATAAAGTGCGTAACATATATTAGAATCCATCAATTCATCCCTCACATAATTTTATCAATAAAAACCCTGCCATCATTTGGTATCCCCACATTTGGGAAAAAAGATAAGCTTCATCATCCTCTCGAAATCAACAAGGTGTCTGAACGTTTCTGTTTGATGCCCACATTCACCATGACAACCAACCGGCATAGATACAGCCGTAAATGTATTTTTATTTTCCACTCTTCAAACAGAACAAAAGCATTTTGACGAAGGGCGAAAGGGTTTTCCACCCGTGTTGAAAGCTCTAAATCCGATGCCAGCGACGAAGAATGGCCGTTTTCACACGAAAGCATCTAATCAAAGAACCAATTGTATGGGCAGAATCATGGTTTTTGTTGCAGGTCCTTTTGTACTGTGGCCCGATGGAATATCGATCAGCCAAACACGATGGACGACCCATTCACATGCAATGCACAGCACTTGTGGCGGTTTGGTCTTTGAATGGTGGTGGGGCTCATGTGGGAAAAGCTTTTGTAGAAATTTGCGGTTGCCTGAATGGGAAAAATGAATGGGAGCTCAAAATGGAAATCAATGAAAGAAGGTATCAGTTCTTGCAGTCCAAATTTATTGGGAATGCAATAAGCATCCTACACATCTAAAAATATATTGTAAATTTTAGTTTATTTTCATGCACATATTTGGAGCATCAAAATAAACTGAAATGTCAACGACAATTCGCTTATTTTTCAATCGAATGCACTTTAAATTTACAAGATCATGTAACATACAAGCATCTTTAGTTGAAAATTACTATACTCTTCTGTTTACGCTACATTAAAATTTAAATATTTTTATCTGTGTATAACTGATTGTGTGTGCTTTAAAACTTTATAAACTGATTTGATTGGTTCTGAGTCTAAATCACCTGGTTAGTTTTTACGCAAGGTATGAATTTTACGGGAATTATAAATTCAAGAAATTTTACAGTCATAAGGATTGGACTCGGAACTTTTTATCACGATGGTAAAAACTAGTGAAATTTTGGGTAATACTAATTTAGAGTGTTATGTTATGTTTATCGCGATCTGTCAAGTAGTTTTCAAGATGCATTCGAAACAAGAAGAGCTACGCCATCAAATCTTGGGCGCGTTGATCGATAATCTTGGTCAGTCGCACAGATGGATCGGTAAAAGGCTTGGAATCCACCATTCCACCGTGTCACGCGTTGTGAAGATGTTCCAGGAGGCGAAGACCATTGAGTGGCGCGCTGGAAGCGGCCGAAACCCGAAAACGGAATACCCAGAAAAGGCGCGGAAGATAAGGCAGTACTTTAAGAATAACCCGAACCTTTCCACCCGAGACGTGGCCAAAAAGGTCAATTCGTCAAAGTGGACCGTCCAGTAGACCATGAAGCGGGCTGAGCTACGTGTTTCAAGGTCAGGAAGGTGCCACACCAGACTGAATCGCGGTGGTCAAGTTGCGTGCGCGGAAGCTGGTGGGACTCGAACCCACGACCCTCAGCTTCGTCTTGTTGAATAGCTTCACGTTCACCGCTATGACTATCTGGGTCTCTAGTGATCCCTACATGAACTACTCTAAGGATTTTCCCATGAATTCGTCTCGCAGCCCCTTTTGAGGACAATCCATTAATTATTCCTAGAATGCCTCCAAGAATTACTCCAAAAATCGTGCAAATTCCACAAACATAAAAAAAATCTCAACATTTTTTTTAAAGAATTTCTATTGGAGTTTCTTCAAGGATTTATCCAAGTATCACTCAACTTAAGAAAATCTCCAAGTATTCTTCTTCAAAATTTATCAGATAGTTTTTGAAGGGTTCTTCCGATGATTTCTCTGAGAAATTCTCTAAGTATTCGTCGATAGATTTGACTTTGAATGCCTTCAAGAAGCATTCCTTTTTATAACAAGAACTTCTTCTCTTTAATCAATGTTCGAATCCTCTGAGCAGAATCTCAAATAGAGAAACTTAAAAGTAGATGGAGTACCGTGTACCTTTTAATTCCACTCCTAAATGCTTATCTTTGACAGATACGCGTATTTCGACTACCACTTGCAGTCTTCTTCAGTGTCAGTTACTCGTATCCACTACTTCTTACAGAATTCCTTCAAAAACTGATCAAGTAATTATCCATAAACTTCTTTGGAATACCGTCAAATATTCTTTCAGAATCTTTTTCATGGCTAATATTATCACCTTATCTAAAATGCTCCTTAGAAACTTCCAGAGGATTCTATTCAGGCCTGCAGTAAGCCACCGGGATACCTCATAAGGCACCGCACCAGTGGCCACTGCATACCTCAGCTGCCGGCCATAAACACTTCATATTTTCTGTTCCAAATCTGGTTTGACAAATGTTTGTTTACCAATTCGTTATTATTTCTCCGGGGAAGTCCACCTAAAGATATCTCCAGGAGCTCTTCCAGGAATTCTATCGAAATTACTCGGATGTGCCTACCAGGATTTTAACCACGAATTCTTCCTTCTACTGCAGGAATTCCTCTGGGAATAGAAATTCAGAGGTTGCTGCAATAATTACTCCGGGGATTTGCTCCAGGAATCCTTTCGGAAATGTATTTTATTCATAAATTTCTCAGGTGATTTCCACCAGAAATTACTCCGTGGGTTTTCTCCAGAAATTTATGTGGGGATTTCTTACAGCAATTCCTACAATATTTCTCCCAGGAGTTCCTCCGGGAATTTACTCCAGGAATTACTTTGGCAATTTCACCCAGGAATTCCTCTTTAGATTTCCACCAGGAATTTCTCCAGAAATTCATCCGGGTAATTCCCTCTGGAATTTTTCATGGGACTTCCACCCACAATATCTGCGAAGACTTCTTACTAAAATTATCCGGGATTCCCTCCAGGAGTTCCACCGGCAATTTGCTCCATGAATTCATCCGGGGATATCCTTAAGAAATTCCTCTAAAGATTTCCGCCAAGAAATTCTGCAGATATTTCTACGGAGTTTTCCTTCAGGATTTTCTTATTACCACCAGAATGTTTTTCAAATTTTATCCAGCAATTCCTCCAAAGATTCGCTACAGAAATTCCTCCGGGTATTTACTCCAGGAATTCTCCTGGAGATTTCCTTCAAAAATTCTTCCGATGATTTCTTCTAAAAATTTCTCCAGAGAGTTCCTCCGAAACTTCCTCAATGAACTTCTTCAGAGACTCTCCAGTAATTCCTACAGAGTATCTCTAGAAATTCCTTCTCGAATTCTTTTAGAATTTTTGCCGGGAATTCCATCTGAGCCCACCAGGAATTTCCCCAGAATTCTTCCGAGAATTCTACCGTTCTTACTACGATCCCTTCGGAGCACCACCGAAAATTACATTGGGTTTCTTTGTGAATTCTTCAGGAAAATTTTCAGAGTTCCTCCAGCAATTCCTCGGATTTCCTCTTAAAATTTCTCCGAGCACCTTCAGGAATTTCTTTGGAGATCCTCCGGAATTTGCATCAGGGTTCCTCCGGAATTCCATCAATGGCACCATCAAATCCTTCGGTGTTCTTCTAAAAGTTCCTCTAAAAGTTCGAAACTTTTGCCAGGAATTCCTTCGGAGTTCCACCGGTTGTTTATTCGGATTTCTTACATAGATCCTACGGAAATTCTTCGGAGTTCCTCCAGAAATTCCTTGGGGTTCCTGTAGAAATTTCTCGGAGTTCCTCCAGGAATTCCTTTGAATATGCACCAGGAATTTCTGCAGAGTTCCACCGGGATGTCCTCTATAATTCTTTCAGGAGTTTCTCCAAAGTTTCTTAAAAAAAATAGTCAACAGTTCCTCCTGCAAATCCTTCAGAGCTCTCCCAGGAATTTTTGGAGGTCCTCCAAGAATTTCTTTACAGTTCCACATGGATTTTCTTTGGAGTGCCTCATGGAATTCCTTTGGAGCTCCACCGGTAATTCCTTCTACTTTCCGCCATTGTTACTCCAGGAATTTTATCAGAGTTTGTCCAGAAATTCTTCAGAGTTCCTCCAGTAATTCCTCAGAAAATCTCCGTAGTCTCCTGGAAATTCTTCTGGAGTCACTCCGAGAATTTTCCTAGATCCTCCGAAAAATCCTCCAAAGTTCCTCCTGAAATTTCTCAAGACTCCTAGAATGTCGCCGGAATTCCTTCAGAGTTCCTCCTGGACTACTGGTGAAGCTGCCCTTATTGTATACAACAATACACTTCTGGAAAATTCCATGAAAGTAAATAGGGAAGAACAGAGTATAAATAGAAACCCATTAATCGTAGAATATTAGTCTCAAACAATCCGTAAATCTTTCTCGTGTAACTATTTTTTGTAACAGTTTTTATTTTATACAGAATTGAGGTAATGCTCATGAAAATCTAGCATTGCAGTGCATTTGCTATCTGTAACGCGATGATAGATTTCAATGAGGATTGCTTTAAATTTGAGCGAAAAAACTAGTTTTTGATTTTGATGATTGCTAATGATTGAATAATAGATTCTTCAGCCTTCAGCAATTTCACCAAGATTTTTCTAAGCTATATTTGTCGGATTCATCCCTGGACTCCTTCAATAAATACTTCCAGTAATACCTGTGATTTCCACGAGTTTCTTATGGAAAAACAGTCTTAAGGGGATTTCGCCATAGGTTCCACCGGACATTCCTTTCAGGATTTGGTTTAGTGATTGCTACAGTTAAAACTCCAATATAATTTCTCAGGCTAAACATTAAAGGATTTCTGCAGTCAATTAGCTACAGATCTCTATACCAGAGTATGCTTCTCAGCTTATATTCCTAGAGTTTTTTGAAAGTTGTTTTCAAATTTGGCATTTTTCATTGTAAATCGTATGGCAGCTACGAATCGGTCTTATGCCAGGAAAGCTCTAAAAATTACATTAAGAAAAATTCTATAGGGGGAAATCCCCCAGTGCCGGACAGCACCCAATACCGGACAAAGTCGAAACATTGAGAAATCATTGTCCAATCAAGATAGTGTTTTAGTAGAAAAAGAAGCTATTATGTACACTAATGTTTGCGTAGAATAACACATCCTTGAAATATGCATGCCTTTTTAAAAAAGTAGAAAAGTTTGAAATTCTTTTAAAAATTGACGTATCGCCTTAATTTTGAGCCTATTTAGTAATTATTCTGAATATGAAAAAATACTTTGGATCCCGCAACCATGTTTGAACATAATCCTAATTTGATAGTATGAATGTATTTTGTACCATAATTGAACTAAATATGGACAAATTACAATTTTGGTTAAGCACCTCCTGTCCCTCAGTTTCGGACAGCTTGATTTGTTATATGATATCTTTGTAATTATTGCATCAGTGTCTCAAAATACTTTCATTTTTCATGGGTTCCGTCGATCATGGTATCAAACATACAATAAAATTAAGAAGAATGAGCATTCAGAACAACATCGTAAAATGTGCTCTTTTTCATCATATGTGAAAGAGGTTTTTGATAGGCATCTTGCAAACTAAGAATAACTCAAATTATTCTTGTAGATGTTGCAAATGCATTGAACTGGTAATTATAAACTATTCCTATAGTGTACACATTCATTGATATTCAAATTTACAAAATTCGAGGCATTTACAGATCGTGTCCGGTATTGGGTGCCACCTTTCAAGATCGATCAATTTGGTACTAAAATTCATCATCAAAATGCAATGTCAAAATTCATATTTATATTTTCAAATTTATTTTCGTACACTATAAAAATGATAATATTTATCATAAATGGGTAACACGAGCCCATAAAATCAATGTTTTTCCAATTATGAATTTAGTGGCTTAAGTGTCCGGTACTGGGGGATCTCCCCCTAACTATTGTCATATACCAGCTATGGAAGTGCCTACTGAGAAATAAGTCCAGTTACAATAAAAAAACCTGCTAGAAATTTAGAAAAAAAACTTACGATATTGAGACAAAATATGATAAGAAGGGCTTCACAAGCCCTTAAAAAACTCTTCCATTTTAGGAACCTGTGTCAATATGTGGTCATCTGGATCCGGAGATATTCCGAAATTCCTTGGGGAACCGACGTTTTGCCATAACTTACGTTAATATCCCAGGCAAAAGATATTTTTCTCATATTCGGTCATTTACTGTTCGAAGCAATACTGCAATGAGAGTATGTTGTGCAAAAAATGAAGCAAATTGGTGCAACCGTTTTGAAATAATGCACATTTTTGTTTCTGGTACCGATCTAGCCATATGAAGATCTTGAAAACTTCAAAAACATCACACTGTAACTTTCCGATATTCATGATTTTTTAAGAGAAGCTTCTTATAACCTGATATTGTATAGACCATATTTTAGTTTTTTTTTTCGATAAATTGAATAAAAACAAAATGGCGGCCAAGTTAATTTTATATGGGGAATGTCAGTCCCCCAAGGAACATCTCAATATCTTCAAAACCATATAACCAATGATCAATATTGACACAGATTCTGAAAATAAAAGAGTTTTTTTATGGTTTGTGAAAAAATGGTGCGAAAATATTGTAAAACAAAAAAGTTATGGCTGTTTCAATACTTTTTTGTGGTGAAAAAAAGAAGCTGCCGGTAAAGGAATTAAGGCTTCTTGTATGGGAAAAGGGTTCGGTTTTCAAGGCATTATTTTCCGTTGAAAAAAGTAAAAATATGCGTATCTCAATACTGGATATTCAATCATATAAGGTGATCTCTTGACATTACTTTTAAATTTTTCAAAAATACAAACTGCTATTGTATGTTTTTATTTTCATCTATATGCAGGTCCCTTGAACTCCAAGTGACAAATTGTGGAAAATCGTCTAGTATCAACAATAACAGCTCGTGGTTCACTGACGGCTCCAAGCTCCATTTCCGACTGCAAATCAAACGGGCAAACCGATGACAGTTAACAAAAACAAATCGATTTTTTTTTCCGTTCAGATTAATGAACTTTCACTGCACGATTTGATGATATTATAGCAATATTGTTACGTCCAATCAACGATAGGTGCGCCATTGAGCCACTAGACCAAATAAGCGAACGTTTGTTGGAAGCAGAGACCGCAATACCAATAACAAGTCATAGTCATTTCCCAACTGCCACCAACTATGCTTTGCTCGGAATGCGACGACTCGAACGTTCAATCACCCCATTTTTCGCCAAATGTCGGTATCACATTTTTTTTCCAATCGTACGTCGAATGTACCTACTCATCTTTTGATTGACTTATCTTCCATTTGATTCAGTCGGCGCACATCACATTATTTCCTACTGCTGTTATACAGCAATACAACAGAGCACAATGGTCCGAATCCACAATTTAACAGGAAAAATGTATTTTGCTCTGCACTTATTGATTTTCCACGTATCTTCAGAGAATTTGTACAATATTTTTAAAAGGCATCCAAAACTTTCCACATACCAAAAAAATTGGACCAAAATTTAAACCTAAACCCTATTAAACTTTTCTTTAGAAAAATGCAAAACTCAATTACTTCTCTGAAGACATTATACGTTTAAAATCAAGGAGAATAGAGAAGAAAAAACGTTTCTCTTGCTAAATTGTCGATTTAGACCATTGTGCAATGAGTTTTAAAGAGCTGGTAGCAATAAGTATCTTGAAGTATCCAATAAGACACACTTCCCGGTGGAAATGACTGAGTCGGCATCGCATCATTCGAGAGCTCTCAGTGTGACTGAATGCGATTTCACACGGAGCTATGATAGATGGAATCCTACAGTAGTTATTCTACAATTACATTTCACACAAAACTCATTCCATCACGGCAAACGGTGGAAGTAAAGAGTCGTTCCCTTTGCCAATCGAAACGACATCATCTTTGCAGTCATGTAGCGACAGCATCGTCATCGCCGGGAGCAATGGCCAATAGGTAGGGGAAAGTAGTCAATGTTCACCCCTCTGTTTTACTTAACCTTTACTTTTCCAAAATCTTCTGGTTACAAAAACCTGATGTCCGATGTTCCTTGCTGAACTCCCCAAACATGTTTTTTTCTTCAGATATTTTGTTTTTAGTCAATTTATCACAAAAAATAGGGCGGAAAGTGTCAGCTATTAATCACACAAATTGGATGAGTTGTTTCCAAGAAATCTGAAATTCTCTATTCGTAAATCCCAAAGATCTATCCCAATTTTAGTAACAAACGCTTAGGTTAGAAACATATGTGCAAGAAACATATGTTTACTCAATTAATATTGTTTGCGTTGGTTTAAGTCCGAACAACAATTTTTCCATCCAGCGAGCGAGTAATGGCGCTTAAGCCAACCTACTAGAACCAAGACATGAGGCCTAAATACCTATGTCCCATCTCAGGAAAACATACATACATCAATGATGTGTTCAACGGTTGGTACGGCTGTCCTCGTTTCATCCTTCCTAAAGTTTAAAAACTATCGTCTATCATGTGGTTAAAAAAGTGAATAATCTGAACTGAAGGCAATCAAGTTTTTAATTTATCTACAACACCAAGTCTGCACTGTGCGCCTGGCCATTTTATTATTTGTAGTACATTATGTTGTGTTGCAAGTATTAATATTGACAAAAAAATACCAGAAATAATTTTGATTTGGATGCTATTCAATATTTGCTGTGCAAGCGCTTAGAAAAGAATAGAAACAACAATTTTTCCGGGTTTTGAGATATGGCACACTAAAGTCACATCTTCTATCTCGAATCGCCATCATTTCTTTTATTCCAAGGAAATTGCAAAACAAATCATGGAAATTGGAAAACTTTGCCAGTTCTTCAAACCATCTCCTCTCCGGAAAACTCAGTACACCAATCGTATGATGGTTCTAAGAAAAAAATAAAAATCTTCTATCTCAATACTTATCTTATTTCTTGATTCGTCTCATTTCTTGACAACTTCTCATTTATCATTTATTACTTGTATCGCAACGACTACTTTACCCAGAAAAGGATAGTAAAAGAAATAAAAGTTTCTTATAAGATACGATTCCCAGTTGATGAACATGGCAAACGCTACGGGAGATGTCACTCGTCAACCCAATATCTGCTGATAGTGTCATTCATACCGTTAGATACCTTTTCCATGTAGCCGCCAGTTCAGTCTAAAAGCTTTTCATTTTCCACCGTGTGGTTGGTCGATCGATAGTTTTGCTCTTTGCTATACAATTCTGTTCCCAACGTTGGTTCCGAAAATTAAATGGAGCGAAACGAGTACAAATCGAGTGCGGTGGGCGGTGGCCAGTTTGAGGGCGGCAAGACTAATAGCACAGACAACCGGACGTAACACTGACAAAATTTTGATCGACCACGCATTTAGCGATCAATTCAAATTCGCTATTTTTTAAACCTCATAACCAGAGACGCGCATTTGACATTTCAGACAACACCTCCTGCAGGTCTTGTTGCACAAAACCGTATTTTGTGCAACATGATCACTAGATGATGTAAGGCGGCATCCACAAATTACGTAACGCTCTAGGGGGAGGGGGAGTAGGCTCAAGCGTTACGGCTCATACAAAAATTTAAAAAAAAAATCATACAAAAAGCGTTACGGAGGGGGGGGAGGGGGTCAAAAATTTCCAATTTTAGCGTTACGTAATAAATGGATGCTGCCTAAGCATGTCTAGGGGCGATGGATTTTAAAGTTCTAAGTGTTACGTCAGTTTGTCTGTGGTACCGGTATGGCTATGTTGGGTGCCATCGGGGATGCCATAATTGTGCGTGGAATAGACAGTACGATTCGCAATTTTACGCTCAACTAGGTAACATTAGGTAAGCACTAGGAAGCAATTGTGATGCTAGCAGGTTTCGATTGATTCTGGAAGTATGAATGCACTTCAGAACTAGATACGTAGAATGGGCGTTTGCAGACGTTCATGAAATGAGTTGCTCAATTAGTAATTTTCATCATGGGTTGAATTCTCCGCTGAGGTTGTTTTCGATCTCACAGTTGTTATCGAAACCTAAGTTTGAGTTTTGAATTTTTTCTCAAAATAATAGGAATATTGAAGGTACAATCGGAACATCAGTAATTCTGATCGTCAATAAAGTGTTCACTGTGGGTCACTTTCATCTTTCTACCACCTCACGCTTATTCTTGACAAGAAGCCATTATAATCAAAGTAATAATAATTAAATTCTGTTGATCAACTATGAAGATCAGAAAAAAGGGGTACCTTTGATATATATTTTATACGGATATTTTTATAGTGCAAGTCACCAAGGTATCCAAATTTGGGCTGTAGTTGATCAGTAAGTACCCAAATGTAAATATACTGTCAGGGAAGCTATTATTTGATTACAATTATCATTTTTTTTAATGTCGCATCATCTGAAAGCTACTTTTGATGTTCCCTACATTGGGTTTGATATTCATGGTAGTTGTAACATGGAAAAAATATGTTTAGACAATGTAGGGCAAATATACTATTAGTGGTGCACCTAAGGGAAAACTGCTAAAACACGGTGATAAAATCCTAAAATATATTATTTTACCGTATCAGTCGATAGATTAGATTTCAAATCCTTCTATCATTCAAATGTATGAAAATCACGATTCATTTGAAATTTTCCTGCAAAAAGCCTTGCACCAATTATTGGAACACTGTTCGTTTAGTGGAGGTATGTTTTAAGAATGATTCCTTTAGTGGCGCAATCCATTGATTTCTTATGGGACCCTCCTCTATGGGTACTGATGCACCCCTGTAGGTGCAAAGGAGCAAAAGTTGAAAGCAAAATAATTGTTTTAAATAGTTTTACGATTAAATTTCATAAATATTATTCTATTACTTATATCATTTTTGCATCGTACAACACAGAAAAATATCACATAATCATTTATTGAATGCCAAAACACACTACCTTCACTATTGGAGCTACCTCCACTAAGGGGGCGTTTGCCTTAAAAGGGTTGATCTCCAAACAATCGACTATTTCCAAAGCCATTTAAACACTTGCCTGGTGTATTGAAATGGCCTTGGAAATAGTCGATTTTTAAACTGTTGTATGCATTCCAGATAAGTTTCTTGAATCCAGTTTCAAATTTATCCTGAGGGTAAAAAAATCATTTCTGGATAAAAAAAATGTTTTTTTCGTGAACAAGTTGACACTTTCAAAACATGGCCTTCCTTTAGGCTTGATAGGATAACCCCTATCCAAAAGCCATGTGGCCATTCAGGGAGTGATGGGTGTATCTGACCATAAAGAAAATCATTACTGGTTTATGCACAGCCCCTGATAAGATTCATTCTGTCATTCTTGCATAACATTTGAAAAGGGCTTAACTGCAAATTTTTTTTTTAAGGCACTCTGTGCTTGTGGCCACTACTGTGCCGGAATCAGTTGATCTGTATCTTCTTTACCGATACAGATCTATTTTTAGCTTATATATATATTTACATCTTCTTTCACTCTCTCCTACTCTTTTACTCTCACACCGAGCAGGTAGGAGAGAGCTCTGCTGTTAGTGAGGCTAGCTGCCTTCGAAGAGGGTCAGTTTGTCTCAGTCACTATCTGATACTGACGGAGGATGGAGGTGCTCCCCAAAGCACAGTCCTCCGTGAAGCGTCTTCTGGTGGCTGGACGGGTTTTTTGTGGAGGGGCTGGGAATCGAACCCATGACCTTCCGCTTATGAAGCGAAAACGTAACCTCAAGGCTACAGACCCCCTTTAACTGCAAAATTTTAACAAACACGATTTTTCATTATTCGTATTAATTTTTACGTAAACAATTCCTACATACTCTCACGGACATGCAAAGCGTATATTTTTAGAGGTAATTTTATTCAAATTTTAAAAGGTCCTTTCTGAAAATGATAGACCTTAAAGGGCCTAACTTAAAGATGTATTTTTGCTCCAAAACGGGACACAATTTAACATTTTCGATCATGTTCGCACATACCACTACAGTGGAAAATATGTCGGCCAAACTTTAAAGAGTACACACCAACTTTTTCGCTGAATTCAGCAATATTTTTACCTTGCTGAAATTTTCTGCAAAATATTGCTTAGTTTTTCAACAAATTCTGGTGATCGTTAGCGTTTATTTACTGAGATTTAGTAATCTTTACTGATTTTCAGCGCTTTGGATTGCTGAACAACTCAGCTTGGCAAATTTCAGCAGAATATTGCTGAACGGGTTTGGTGTGTACGTGTACGAAACAAAAGTGAGTGCAACTTTTTAAATATTTCAATAATTTATGTGAATCTACGAACTAACGGTTTATCAAACAGTTGAGGTGAAACAAGGAAGTTCAAGGATTCATTATCACAAAATTTGATTATCTTTTATAGTCTGAAAAATCGGCATGTGTTTTCTCTTAGGCTGTCCACAGTACCACAAAACTGTTTTCACATAATCCTGGACTGTTTTCTTACATCCTGGTAAAATTCTGGCCCTATTCTTACAAGATCCTGAGCGAAATTATCGCTACATATTGCGAGGGATTCTTGCATAATTCTGAACAGGGTTTTCAAAGTTTTATTTTAAACAGTGAGGTATGAGCGCACTCAAGCGTTCTATTACTTAAACAACTAAACTGTTTGGCAAATATCTAATACATAAACATCCTATGTTCCCAATGTACAAAATTCGGGACTATTCGGCGAATAGTGGGACGTTTGGGCTATTCAAAATTTAAAAATGTATGAAAATCCAATCTCCCATATGCTCCTTACCATACCTACCTTAAAAATAGTGTTCTGGGAATTTTTCAGCTTTTTCGGTGGTGATTTAAAGGGGGCCCAAAGAAAATGTAGGTTTATATCGAAATTACTATGGAGAAAATTTAAGAAATGTTACGAACACGTTAGTACTGTAATGTAAGTACAGGCTTATCGTCCCATAGTAAAAACTCTTCATTCAAACTTTAATGAAAGATGTTGCTGAAGAAACAAATCCCATTTGAGCTTATTTTGTTTGGGATTTGTGTAGATGTTTGCAGATATATAATGCCACATTAATCTAAATAATAACATACAAACTCATGGATATCTCTTCTCCTATCTATCAGATTGAATTTCTCTCTTCAGCAAATTTCTTTATTATGATTTGAAAAATGAGTTTTTTTTTATGGGATGAAAAGATTGTACTTACATTCCAGTACTATCGTGTTTGGAACATTTTTCGAAATTTCTCCATATTAATTTCCATATAAACCTACATTGTCTTTGGGCCAGCTTCAATCACCACCTAGAAAGCTGAAAATTCCACAGAATCCTATTTTTATGGTGAGAATTGTAAGGAATATATGGGAGATTTATTTTCAAATTTCAACCGCCCTAAGATATAAAAGGGACTGAATGGAAATTTCCATCAAAATCAGATTGACCCTTTTGTACATTTTCAATTTTTTTTCTCATATTTTCCAATATTTAAGTAGTGTATTGTGTTTTTCCCATATAATCGGTCCTGGGGGTCAAGCACAAATTACGTCACGCTCCAAGGGGGGGGAGGGGGTCGAGCCAAGCGTGACAAGCCTTACAAAATTTTCGGAGGACTCATACAAAAAGTGTGACAAAGGGGGGGAGGGGGTCAAAAAAGTTGAAATTTTGCGTGACATAATTTGTGTACCATCCCCTGTCGAAATATTTGAAGAGGGCCTATATGCAAAACGTAAACTTTAGTTGAACATTTTATACCATATTGATTATTCCTATTTTGCTAGTTTCAAACTTTTGTTCGATACTCATTAAATTCTATTACGTGGCCCATAACGTTTTTAACCTCGTGACAATGGTTGAATTAAAACATTATCGGCAGATAGGCCCTTTTACGAATCTTCAAACTAATAAGGCCCTTTTAGCTAGGCACTTTGATTGAAGATGGTTTAAGTTAGGCCCTCCAGTGTGGCTCTTTTAGTAAAAATAGTTCCAGTTGACCCTTTTGTAATTTGTTAATTTTCATGATTGTTGAAGTGATTTTCATAGTTCTTGAACAAAATCAAACGATTATGCGAGAAAAACAACATACAGTCAATCCTCCATGAGTCAATATTGAAGGGACCATGAGTCGATGGAAATATCGAATCATGGAACAGCAATGCTATAAAAAGCCGTTTAAGGGGACCATCATAGTAACCATGACAATTGATTTTTAATATGGTTCTATGAGTCGATATCGAGTAATGGAACGTCGACTCATGGAGGTTAAACTGTAACAGCTAAGTATTGGAGATTCTCTATTGAATGCTCAGTACTATATTGATTGTTATTCCTAATCCTAAGGTGGTCTAATGCGAAGTTAGTTGAACAAATATTTTGAAATACTGAAGTTTTTGTATCCGGAGCAAAAATTTCAATTACATTAATTTTTTGAAAATATTTTATTTGTCGTGGGTTGTTGCCTCTAGTTGCGGATCGAGTGTCAGAAGTCGTGATTTTCGCAAATACAAGTTTGAAGGTTTTGTAACTGCCCTGCAAGTAATAAACAAGTAAAAATTAGAATGCCTATTTCAAGTACTGAATCCTCAACCGAGAATTTCCTATATTTAGAATTCATAAAGGATCAAACTGGAGGGGCCGAACTGAAAGGTCCTAACTGGTTTGAAGATTTGTAAAAGGGCCCAACTGCCGATGATGTTTGACTTCAACCATTTTCACGAGTTATTTTATTATTTGAGGTTTAAAACGTTATGAGCCACGTCGTATACAAATTATGTCACGCTCCAAGGGGGGAAGGGAGTCAGGCATAACGTAACAAACCTTACAAATTTTTTCGAGGATACATATACACACTGAAACGGATTCGCCGAGAACCCAACAGTATCTCGGTTACAATTTGACGATTCTCGGTAAAACTTTTACCGAGATTTCGGTAAACGTTTACCGAATCTCGGTAACGTTCGCCGAGATCTGGGCAAAAAAAATGGTTTGCCGAAATCTCGGTAAAATAAGTACCGAGATTCGGCATTGAAAATTACCGAACGCTCAGCTGTTGGGTTCTCGGCGGAAAGTTTTACTGAGGTCGGTGAAATAATTTAAGTGTGTAAGAAGCGTGACAAGAGGGGGGAGGGTCGAAGAAGCCGAAATTTAGCGTGACATAATTTGTGTATCATCCCTTAATAAAGGTATTGGCGAAATAATTGTATGAATCTGTTGACGCCATTATGTGAAAAACAAACACCATTCAATTTTTATTTATATAGAAGATTTTGTCAAAATTTCGCCTACATTGTTCGAAGTTGAACTCAACTTCATCCCATTTGGTCTAATATATTATTTGACAACATCCATTATTTACGTAACGCTAAAATCGGAAATTTGTGACCCTCATTCCCCACCACTTCCGTAACGCTTTATGTAAGTTTAAGTTAAAGTGTATTAATAGATGGAGACATCCCAGGTAACATAGATAGCTAAATGAAAATTAATTCAACTGAAACGAGGCTGTATAAACAGCATTTTAGCTTAATAAACTGTAATTCAGCTACCAGCGTTACTTAGGATAATTTTGCACTGAAATGCCATTGATTACTGCAATGAAATCATTTTTTTTCCTTGATTAAATGGTTGTTACTTTCCCTTACGATTTCAGCGAGATAATCAAGTTGTACCTCCACAATTAGAAACATTTCTCTAAATTGTATTGGCGATCAAAATCGAGGTTAGGTTGCGAAAGTTTTTCAAATTATAATTAATATTTACGGTTTCCTGTGCCTTAAATTGCAAAAATATTGTCAGTTAAATCAGACCTGCCCAACCTTTTTTGCGCTTTTTTTGACATAAATGACTGGTGCGTTCGCAAGAATAGACCAATATGAACAAAATTAGTCTCAAATGAAAGCTTTGAAGTATATCTGTCTAATCCATTTAAACATTTTAAAAAGTTTTATTTCTCCTGGAAATTTTGTTCCAGAAAATATCGTAATAAAGCCGTATGGAGTGCTGGATACCCAAAAACAGACATTCATGTAAATCCTAAAAACGGTAAAACTGATTTTTATGATAGGTCCAATCAGCGGAGATAACTGTTTCCATAGTTTAAACTAATAGCCAGGTGTCGAATATTGAAAGTTATTTCAGGTTCTTGCGTCCAGACAAGTCTATCAACTTTTACCCATTCAAATAAAATCCAGCACTATTCATCTTCTTGGGTTAACGTTTTTTCATCAGCTTAATTACTTTTTCCACGCCACCTCAGACTAACCTTACTGCGGTTTATCAATTACTCTACGCGTAATACCTTCTCCCAACCTTCAAGATAATTAAAGCTACATAAAAAGCAATTAATTTGCATAAACCACGTAGCTTCTCTCGCATTATCTGCAGCTCCACTCTTTTCTCACTAGACTCTTATCCATCTTGTATGAATAAATGTTCATCAACTAGAATAACACAGCGCAACAAAAACTATACTTTATGTGTCCCTACGATCGAATTATGTGTCTTTAGTAAATTTGGAGTTGCTGAATCTGATTCCAGCTTAATAAATGTTCCAGCACGTCATAATATTAAGCTATAGGTCGCCAAAGTTGCATAAAATACTGGTTTTATTAGTTTTTACAATGAATTTATGATTTTTTAGTAATCTAAACCGTATGCTATATGGATCTAAGAATTCAAGTAGGATATTTTCTAAAGCGTAAACAAATAACTTCTGAGCATGGAACGAATTATGAACTTTGTTGATAAGCATTGTTTAACACATGAATTTAGAATTTTATGATAAACTAGTGGGCCCGGCAAACTTCGTCTTGCCATCAAGTAGGCTGTTGAAAAACGCTACGGATCGCCCCATACAAAATGACAGTTCTGTTCACGCTCGTGTTTTCCGACTTTCCCGGTGAATATCCTGGGATTTTTATACACACAAACACGTCGGAACACTTGACGAACAAAACGGAAAAATAATCATTCAGATCGGTTGACCCGTTCGGGAGCCATGTCGTGACATACAAACACCACTCCATTTTTATTTATATAGATATAACAAATAAATCGCCATAAAAGCTAGTAAACTTGCATACATGTTGGTTGAAATCTACAAATCTCGAAAACTCATTCAAACAGACTCAAGTCAGAGAAGGAAACCAACTTACTTTATCAATCCTATTTGTTTTGCAGACGAAATTCTGCACGTTCCGCTCTAAACCAACTCGATTTTTTACTTTCAGAACGTTTAATTTCAGGATTTACAAAACGGAGTAAGTAAGACTATCAAGTTTCACAACCTAACCATGAATTTCACCGCTCAGTTTATTGGAGAGACAAAGTGACTTAACCACGAATCAAAACAAAACACTACTTGAGTCGATTTTACACTGGTACAAAAGAGTCGTAAATAACTGAATGAAACGGTTCATAATTTTGTCATACAATTTTTGTGGGAAACTATAGAAACTACCTAGTATTTTAACGCGAACTGATTGCATGCAAAATTTAAACGGTGTACACGGGGAAAAAATTTTAAGAGGGGATTAATTTCAAAACCGCTTTAGACGACAGGTTGTGATTCTTCTTAAATAATTTTCTCAAAACCGTATGAAAGTTACTAGTAAGTAAACGTAAACGTCAATTTGAGAAATAATACATTTTCAAAAGTCTATACCACAAAAACTTGACGTATTATGATAATTTTGAAAACGCCAATGGATTCAGCACCCTTAAATTAAGTAAATAGTTAGTTAATTAGCGTCTTGGGTCAAAAACTTGTTCCACAGTGTAATCATTCTTGAAATGAGCGATTGGACGCTTCAATAGATCCACGTGCTCCGAACAGACAATTACCACCACGCGAAGACGAACTGCACCTGATGCGATCAGAAGAAAATGCATTGATGCGTCTTCGATTTGAACGCGTTTCCCATCGTAAGGGGGGACGGAATGAAACAGCAGTTTTTGTGCCCAGCAATATCTATAGACACACGATGATGACACATCGTCACGTAATGACGAAACATGACAGCAAACAATAATCGACGCTAATGGTTTGATTTGAGGTTCAATTTCGAACGATTTTTCTCCGAAGGCCCCGCATGTTGCGTTATCGCACGTGGCTTGGAATCTTCGGGGGCAATAAAATTAATTGGATTTTTCTTTAATATAGATCAGCTGACGGGTAGTCATTGGAAAATTAAAGCTTTTAAAGCAATGAAATCAAACGCTGATGGAGGATAGCATGCAAAACGCAATGTCGCTGTACGACTGCACTATTGATTTGATTTTCCAAGTGGAAAATTGTACCTTAATAGCAGTACGTGTGTCTGAAGTAAAGTGCACTAGGCCAGAGCTTGATGGTCATCATGATTCAAGCGACGAACCAAGACGACTGGTGCAAATATCTTCTTCGTTCCATTCGTCAGGAAGGTTGCGTGTAGTGAATGACTTCCTTACCCTGTGGTATTGTCGAGGTGTAGTTGTCCATGGATGTAGCCAGATTTTACATGAAAATCGTTGCAATCTTCTATTGGCTTGACAAGTGCTTTATACATGAGTGATAATAAATCATCCAGTTGTTTAGTGGAATACCTATGAATAAATGAAAACCGAATTTAGTACTTTACCATTTAATTCCACTAGATTTTGTATCCTTTGATAGATACGCGTATTTTGACTTTAACTGTAAGGCCGTCTTCAGTTTCGTATACTAGACTCGATATACGGTTTTTTATTTATTTTAAACTAGTGGTCCCGGCAAACTTCGTCTTGCCATCAAGTAGGCTGTTGAAAAATGTCATAGGAGCACCCATACAAAGTAACATATTAGTACTCTCCTGTTTTACCAAATTTTCCGAACACTTCCCTAAACTTTTTCGTCGCACGAACACGTCGGAACCCTTCAAGAAGACAACAGTGAAAGAATTGTGCAAATAGGTTGTCCCGTTCTCGAGCCATTTCGTGACATACAAACACCACTTCATTTTTATTTATATAGATTATTTCACAGATAAGGTTAGGTTAGGTTAAGTTTATTATAAGTTATGATTATTCTTATAATGTAATGTTATATGTTATTTAAAATAATGTGAATAATAGCCTCATTTAATATTACCAAATTATAATGACAGTGTTATCGAATACAGAACTCCTAGATATAAGAAACGAATGCATTGTTTGAAATACATAATACAAATAAAGGAATTATATAAAAAGTAGGATGAATATTCTTCATAATTCAACGCTTCATGTAAAATAGTGTACAGACTGTGTTTAATTCCCTTTTTTGCGTGAAATTATTAAATAAACTTTCGATGTCGCTCAACCCATGATGTATATCCTGGCTACGCCAATGCAGTTGTCTCTTCCATGTCATCAAGATGAGTCACAACAAGTTGCAGCTAATTCGTGCAACCATTATTACATCATTTTCAACATTTCTCTTGAGCACTCTTGCAGCTCTGTTATGCACACACAACAACTCTTTGATATGAACTAGTTTTTGATTCATACCGCACGCTAGTCGCCCACATTTGAACATCTGTATGAACACGACGACGCGGGGGGACGACGCCGATCACAGTCTGTTGAGCGAATTAATAACTGTGTAATTATGTTGAATTGCAATTTCCCAGCGCTCAAGCACAGAAACCGAATCGGAGGAGAGCAGTGCAAATAGTGTGCATATTCCACCCACAATGGGCAATCTAAATACCATACGTCACCCGTTCAGCGAGACGATGGCTTCTGTGTTCAAACATGTCACAGCAATGGAACTTCTGTTACCAGCTGATGCAGCAAAAGCGGGAACATTTTATCAATCGTTCCTACATCTATCTAGGCTGCCACCTTCCCCCCAGTCAGCGATTCGTCCCATGCTACACCATTAGGGTGTTCAAGAAAAAAAAACAATGTTCGAAAAGTCATGGTGCTAAACGACAGTCAACTCTCCCTTACTCGATATGTTGTATCTCGATATCGAGCTAGGCCTTCCTTGGCCGAGTGGGTAGAGTCTGCGGCTACAAAGGTGTCTGGGTTCAATTTCCGGTCGGTCCAAGATCTTTTTTAATGGAAGTTTCCTTGACTTCCCTGGCCATAGAGTATCATCGTACCTGCCACACGATAAACTACAGTCTCCTCTCCACATCTCGATATCGAAGGGACCATCGAGATAAGGAGAGATCGAAACAAAGAACAAATTTTTGATGAATACTAGATTGAAAAACACTCCGTTGCCAAGAAAGTAATACACAAACAAACGTCATTTTGCGCTCCTAATTTGTTTTGAATCCCAAAACTTTGGTCTAGTAACCTTTGAAATTGCTCATATCGACATACGGAGAGAAAATTGAGAACGAAAAATCAACAGAAACACATTGAGATATGGAGATATCGAGATAAGGAGGATATCGAGATATGAAGAGTGAAAATGTATGCAGACTGAAGGGACTTATGAAATCATCGACATAGGGAGAGATATCGAGATGTAGAACATCGAGGTGTGGAGAGTCGACTATAATACGAAAATAGCAACTTTGGCAAAAAAAAAGCTCTCAGTTAATAACTGTGGAAGTGCACATTGAACTCTAAGCTGAGAAACATGCTCTGTCCCGGTGAGGACGTTATGCCAATAAGAAGAAAAAAATGTTATGAAAAGCTCTGTAGACGAGAAAATTGAATATATATAAAAATAAGTACCGTACGAATGCTCAATAATACTCATGGGAAAATAATAAGAAAGAAATAATAGTAAGCTTTGAAAAAAAAATTAGATGTTAGATGTTTATAAAAAATATATGTTGGAACCTCTAAACGTTCTTTTAGAAGATGGTTGTTTCTATAAAAAGTGCTATAAATAAACATATCTTATTCTAGAGTTGAAGGCTTTTCGAGTATTTTTTTTTGTCTGGAACGCCCTAATGGTGGTGCATTGAAGCTGCCTGTTCATAGCAAGAGGTACACAGACATTGCATTCACAGAAACTGGGTTATCCTTTTGAGATGCTCCGTTTTTCAGCGCGGAAAAAACGCTTCACAATCGGTTGGCGGTGATGTTGCAGCAGAAAATGCACATGCGGAACCGTGCACCAAACAACCGACCGCGACATGGGCCATACCGTGCCTGGATGGAAATGCATGCTTGCATGAATGAGGAAAGAATTCCACCAGACAGACAGCATGTGAGTTTGTGATGCTGATTCCAGATGTGAATATGGTTCCGCCTGCTTGCGAGATGGGTCGATGAAGTGGTTCGACAATATTGTTACGATGAATGGGAAAGCTGGGAGAAACTTCAGGTGATAGATTGGGATCGGAATTGGCAGTTTGGGTGCCATGTTGTGCCGATTTGACTCTAAACTGGGAGTGGTTGTTTGAGAAACTAGTTTTGTGTGGAATGAACGAAAATCCGATTTTCTTTTCAAATATGTGACTTAAAAGAGAATGCAAATGCACAGAGAGCACTGTCAAACTGTCCTTATTTGTCTTTTTAAATCAATGATTTTTATGAGCATCAAAATAATCACCTGTTCATTAATTCAGCAATGTCAAGTTATATTTTGTACTATTGAAACATAACTTCATCGTGGTGGTTTTTGTAATGATAAATTAAATGACAATCAAAAACACCTAATTCTTGAATAAAAATCACTGGCCAATGCAATATTTTTTTAGTTAAATAAAACAATATCGAAATAATGATATAAAAATAATTAATGAACAATTGACAACTCCATTGTGCATTAATATCGGTTTTCACTAACACAACCATGTTATACAAAAAAATGCGATTTGTGATGGTTTTCTGTTAATTATTACAATCGATCACATCTACAAACTAAGTTTTATTTCACGAGCTCAACTCTGCTAATCAATTTTGATCGAAATTCGGCATTAATAGAAATATAACTTTATACGCTTACGTGCAGAAAGTATGCTGATACTTTTTCAGGTATGTCAGTGCAAAACCAACCGATTTTCATCAATTTGAAACCATCCGATGAAGTGGTAATAACCATTGATGACGCGTACAAATTTCAATGATAGCCTACTTCACCTTAAAATAAGCATTCTAAATTGAGTGTGTACCTTGAATTGGTTCCAGACTACTACCGTTTGTCTAAGTCCAAAAATCTGTCCACTAACCCCAATTCTCTTCGAAAAAGGCGCAATTTGATATGATCAGGCATTGCATTTCATCTCATATTTTGATCTTCTAAGAAAGATACGGATCGAATAATGGAATATCATCTAGAGCTCTATGATCGATCTTTTATCAATATCTTTGGTTCATTTGATGCAAGATAATATCCTTTAAACTCAGCAGTCCACGCGCAATAAACCATTGCGAAAAGCTGTCGAAAACAGTGACAGTGGTTGATGGCGGATTTATAGTGGAATACTTTGAAACCCAAAAAATCAATTGAAAGTGAATCCATTGAAATAAGTAAAGGATACACTTTTAATAAGATCAAATACAGTGAATAAATTGTCACCCAACACGCAGCAACAAAGACATTGTCACCTCCTATTCTTGTTGCAACAATTTTATTCCGCAACATGAGTTTATCATCACCTGAACAGAATATGACAGAGATCGATCACCACGTGCGCGGCGATTTTCTGGGCTTCGCATTGCAATTTTCGAGAACTTTCTCCGTGTTGGTAAACATTGAAACATTATCAAACAGCATCCATTAAACAAATTTGGTTTTGTGTTTAAAATTACTGATTAATCGCGAGTTGATAAGGTTGCAACAATATTGCGCTCTGTGATTGTCATGACAATTCTGCTTTTAATTGTGTCCTTATCCGCAACAGTTGTGACAAACGGTTGTGAGCGAGCTTGCTTTGTTGTTTGTTTTTCGTCTATTTTGATGATAATTTGATTCACTGTCAAATAATCATTGGATTTTAATTGTAGATTTGCAAACTACCAAAAGATGCCGTTGGTGCCCGCTTCCTTCAGAATTTTACAACCTTGGCTGGTTCTCCGGAAATTCTGAGCGTAAGACTCCCGCTGGTTCTGAGCTGAGAGAGACTCGCGAAGAGGAAAAATATCAACGTCATATGCAGCCCAGATTTCACTGTCACGAAACGTCAAATGCAGCCCACCGATTTTATGGCTGCAAACGTGAAAAGTATTGTATTCAAAATGAACTGTGATTGAAAACCTCAGTCAGCGGAGTTGTTTTTTCCAAAGTTGCTGATAAATCTCAGCGCAAGATTAATTATTTCTAATGTCTGCTACATTTGCTGCCATGATATTTTACTCAAAAGGCTATTTATGATTCAGTGTGATGTAAAGTGACCAGACGTCCCGGATTATCCGGGACAGAACCATTTTTAACTTGACGGTACAGTGTCAATACTTTTTATTTCAATTAACTTTGTATATAGAACATGTCTAAGATTGAATATGAATGTAAATTGTACATCAAATATAGGCAGCGCTTCATTGAGTATGAGATCTGACAAGCGTCCCGGATTTTTTTCCGGGACACATCTGGTCACATTAGTGTGATGCATACGCAAACATTTTTTGCTGAGAGCTTCATGTAAAGGTTTGAACGGCTTGCGCATGATTGGTATAAACACAAAGTGTAATAAGAAAAAACTCAGCAATCACAGAAAAAGAAGACCGTCTTCGCGAGTCTCGTCTCAGGTTTTGAGAAGAAATGATATGTGCAATACTAATGCCAAAAACTTCACCAAGAATATACAAAAAATCCTGCAAAAAAATACGTAGTTTACTGTTTATTTGATTACAAATTCTCATTCTTAAACCTACGAATTTTTAAAATATATGCTATGATTGAACAAAAAAATCCAACAAATAGAATACTTTAAGATCCAGTCAAGATTTAAGGCACCAGCAAAAACTCATCATTAATTCACTATCAAATTATCTCATTGAAAACAACTGAGAATGCCCACCATACCACAATACCAACAAATCCACCAAATTCGTACAAAAAATCTGCACAAAAAATTGGGTTAACATCCGCTAAATCTCTTGCAAATGTTCACCAACTAGCTCGTCAGGAATCTGCATACAGGTTTCCTTCAAGAATGTGTAGAAAATCTAAAATGGTCTCTCGATCCGCGCACTTACCCCCAAATTAAACTGCCAAACAAGTTGTAGAGGATGTTTCTTTCCGTTCGTGTTTTTTTTAACTACAGTAATTAATAACTGCACCAACATTCGCATTCGACATCACATTAATCTGCACGTTTGAAGGAGTGTTCACATTTTTGCGTCGATTCACAGTGTAAGTAATCTGCAACGTATTTCTAGAAACCGAATATGTGATTTCTTTAAAAATATACTAAACATTTAGCAAGAAAACCATAGAAAATCTTAGAAAACATCCATGAAGAATTTCA
Source organism: Aedes aegypti (assembly GCF_002204515.2). Lineage (NCBI taxonomy): Eukaryota > Metazoa > Arthropoda > Insecta > Diptera > Culicidae > Aedes > Aedes aegypti. The sequence goes on from NC_035108.1 coordinate 348,230,730, forward strand.
AAAGTAACCTCAACCTGCCTAATAATTCACTAGGGAATCGATTGAACTGTCTACATGATTATTTTAAGTATTTTGCCTGAATCCACATACCACATTGTCTGACTGACATTAGCTTTTCTTTCACCATTCATTTTTGTATAATTTACCAAGCAATTAGAGAATCTGCCATATTTAGTACTCCTAAAAGTCTTGCAAATAATACGTTTGAAATGCTCAAGCAACTGTCAAGAATATCTATTGAAGTATCAGATCGAAAGATGATATCACATCAAAGCGCTCTTGGATTGAGGATAATATCTCGCCACCAGAGTTGCTCGCTGTCTCTATCAACGCTTAAAATTTGCTGATTTGTACAGGCCGACTCACAGTGGCGGTCCTTCATACGAAGGTCGGACAAAACCTCAAATACGTCCAAAATCGCTTGATAATGGTTAGCTATTACCTATCTTGGATACCTGACATCATCCCGTTGGAAAGAACTGTCAAATTGAAAATTCGATTTTCTAGTGAAATTTGACAATATTATTTATTTTTCATCCAATCGAATAAAAAGCCTATTATTACAAAAAAATGAGTCGTAATACAAAAATTTGTGCATAAACCTGAACTAGAGATACATATTTAATTTCCTTTTAGTAAATCCAGTAAAATTTCAAACGGGCCATGGCATATTATACTGATTTGAATGATGAAATGGTGAAATAATAATGAAAAATGAAAATGTAATTTTCACCTCTAGGGGCAAAGAGGGGCAAGAAAAACTGTTGCACTTCAGAAAGTATGGATGATTTGCTGCTTCATAGTGAGTGATTCATTTTACCGAAACACTTCACATAAAACGGACGAAGTTTCGAAAATTTAACAAAGTTTTGGAGAAAGATTGCGATAAACTTTTTTTGGTACAAATAACAACTCAATGTGTAGAAAATTATGTAATTATTGACCAAGCAGAGGCTTACAACTACGCTTTCAAATGAAACCTATTGAGATTAAATCGGTTATGATTTCGTTGAGATACGGCTGTTTGAAGCTTGATAGGTAAACCATAGTTCATGAATTTTAAGCAGTCCAATTTTGCTGACTTTGCCACACTTACGATGCTGCCAAAAATCGAAAACAAAACAGATCACTCTCAAATTTTGAGAAACTGTCACTAAATGATAAAGAAGTCTATAAAAATATTACCTAGTGATTTTGAGAACATGAATTTTTGAGGTTTTGTCCGAACATGCGCCACTGTGCGACTGCGATACAATTCGGATCAATGTATATCACATGAACATCATGCTGCCTACTCCATCACAAGTGCATTGATGGCGATAGACTATGGAAGTTAATGGAGTTAAAATGGTAATTTATCAGTACGATATTTTTGACAGTTTTACAGATAAAATGAAACTATTTGTTGGTCACTGAAAAATAGTAAAAACATAGATAATTACCACGTGATCACTCATTCCGCAGTGATTATGATCTAGAGTGCGATGTTGCATCACTGATGTTGGTTGTCAAATCAAAGTGATATTGATAGCTCGCAAGTGATAGTGATAGTTTTAGACCATCAGCTATCAGCTGATATGATTGATATTAAGCAACTCTGCTCGCCACCATCTAAAGATGATCTTAGTGATCAGATCAGATTGTAATGCCTGGATATGATGCATAGCAGGATTTTGTTCAATTCAATATGTGGGCACTTCTTCATCCAAAAATAACGATTTCCAGACCACAACCGATAGTCAATTATGTGGATAATTTGTTCACCATCTATAATTATATTAGAAACTAGTGGTCCCGGCAAACTTCGTCTTGCCATCAAGTAGGCTGCTGAACGTCATGGAACGTCCCATACAAAACTAGCAGCTCTGTTCACTCCCGTTTTATCTAACTTTCCCGGTGAACATCCTAAGCTTTTTATACACACAAACACGTCGTAACATATCAGGATCATATCTAAATGAATAATTTCAGAATACTTAGGCCATTCTCAAGCCATTTCGTGACATACAAACACCATTCCATTTTTATTTATACAGATAGATAGATGTACTATTTAATGTGTCGCATGGTAGAGTTCAGTCAATTATACTATTTGGTCTTCTCTGGTGACATCGTTTAGGACCGCTGGAGTAGTGTTAAAGTAATCATTGTTAACAACGCAAAAGATTGTATCGTTTTCAAAAAAAAAAAAATAAACGCATTTCGCAAATTTTACTTTTTTTCTCGTCCCGTGAAATGAACTATACTAAACTCTCCATAACTGGATGTTCAAGAGATCATCGACTTTTTTATCTATTTAATTTATTTGAGGCCCAATCTAAGATCAATGAATTATAGAGCATACCAACACAAAATATAGATTTTTCTAGAGATCATAAACATTGTTTTGAATTAACTTTATTATTTTTGTTGTTGTGGTGCTCGAAAAATATTTTTTATTTAGGGATCCCCCTGGCCCCTTCCTTTTTACGCCAACGGTACCTGCCACACGATAAAGGCCTCTGCACTGTTTTGATTTTGTATGGGATTTTGACTTTTACTGGCCTTGTTGTTTACAAATTTCATGAAAGAGTGATAGGGAGGAGTACATTTTTGTGCAGAGCCCCATACAAATGCTAGAATGGCAAATGTGGCAAAGAAACCTCTCATTTAGCAACTGTGGCAATGCTTATTGCACTAAGCTAAGAAGCAGGCTCTGTCTCATTGGAAATGTAATGCCGAGAAGAAGGAAAAATAGAAAGGGGGTGAAAAATCCATCGAGTTATAGAAAATATTGAATTATAGAGTATAGAGTTGTGGAGAGTCGATTCTATAGTGTTTTCAAATGCTAGATTAACTCCCCATTACACGACGTTAAGTGATATTTTTCATATTTTGAGAAGAAGAGGCGTAAAGTCTAACAATTTGCAATTTTTTGAATCGTGAAAAATTTTAGTTCTATATTTCCACACATCTTTGTGTAACTTCAAAACAATACAATGTAAAGTGATAATCATAGAAAAAAAATCCAAACTTCTAATAGAACGATGTTGGTTCATTCTGACTGAACAATTGTTTGGAAAATAAAAATTATTTAATATTTGAGTGATCAAACTGGATTCATCTTCTTCTTGGCACTGGGACAGAGCCGGCTACTCAGCTTAGTGCTGTTATGAGTACTTCCACAGTTATTAACTGAGAGCTTTCTTTGCCTAAATTGCCATTTTCGCATTCGTATATCGTGTGGCAGACACGATGATACTCTATACCTAGGGAAGTCAAGGAAATTTCCATTACGAAAAGATCCTGGAGCGACCGGGAATCGAACCCAGACACCTTCAGCATGGCTTTGCTTTGTAGCCGCGGACTCTAACCACTCGGCTAAGGAAGGCCCCAAAACTGGAATCATAGCTTTAAAATAAACAGATTACCAACATTCTTTGACATCAGTATCGTAAATTCTTCAAGAATCCATATTTTCGATTCTGAAATCAGTGGCATTACGACAGCTTTAAAACAAAAGCTTTTTTCCAGAATTCCTCCAGAGATTTCCTCGGATATTAATCCAGAGACTTTTGCAAGAATTTATTCTAAGGAAATCTTCCAGGGATAATAGAATTAACCCAAGAGCTTTTCAAAAACTCCTTTAGCAAAAAGGCAAAAGGGAAAATTCTTGGAGGAATCCCTGGACGCACTCTTAGGGTCACCATATTTTTAAGAGAGAAATCATCCAGAGGTATCTAGGGATTACTCTATGGATTTCTTCATGAAATTTTTCTAGACGTTCCTCCACGGGTGGCTCAAAAAAATTCTCCAGCGATTCCTTCAGGAATTTTGTCCAGGGGCTTTTTAAAAACATCTTCAGCAAAGGAGTTCCTCGAGCAATTGCTGGAAAAAAAACCTTGGAGGATTCTCTGGAGGCACTTTTAGGGTAGATTCTGGTTAAATCCTTCGAGGGATTCATGAGGGAATCTATTGTACAGAAATAACGAATCTCTAGAAAAAAAATCTCGAGTATTAGTAGAATCCCTAGAGGAATTCGTGGCAGTAACTCTGAAGAAATTCTTGATGGAATACCTGGAGGAATCTCTGATGAAATCTTCGGAATAATTTCTGGTGGGATCTTGGGAAGTCTACCTGGGAAAATTTCTGCAAGTATGGTTGGAGGAATCACTGGAGAAATAACATGAGTAATTTTTAAAGATCCTTGAAGGAATTCCAGCATAAAGCCAAGAATTTTTGTAGAGATTTTCCTGGTGGAATATTTGGAGGAGTGCCTGAAAAAAATTCTGGGCGGAGCTTTATAGGCATATCAGGAGAAAACGTTTGAAAAAATATGCAAAGGAATCCCTGAAGCTTGAAAAATTCCCGAAGAAATCCTTGGAAACATTCCTGATGGAATCCCACTGGAGGAACCTATGAAGGAATCACTGGAGAAACTCCTTGCAAAAGCTCTAGAAGAATCCTTGTAGAGATTTTCCTGCAGAAAGCCCTGGAATAATTTGTGGAGGAATCCCTAGAGGATCCCCTGACGCTGACGATACTCCATGAGCTCTGTCGGAACTGATCAAAAAAAAATCTACACCTAAAACAAGGCCTAATACAAAAATGGTATAATATCGTTGCAAATACAGAAAATGCAAGGTTTTCCTACAGAAAATTTAAGATTCCAATACAAATATTGTAAGAGAACCTGAAAATAATACTGTATTTGCAACGATATTATACATTATTTGTAAGGGTTTCATTGCATTGAAATCTTACAGTCACTGATTGTGTGTAGTAATGATCAAAAGTTCTCCCTGGAGAAATTCCTAGAAGATTTCAAGGAGGAATCTCGAGCGAATTGTCTAGTGGCATAGCTGAAGAAATCGTTGAAGGGATTACGGTAGAGATTATCTTGGAGGAATTTCTGGTACAATTCCAAAAGGAATCTTCGAAGTGATTTAAGGAGAAATCTCTGGGAGAGTGTCTGGAGAAATGACTAAGGGAGATATTGCAGATATTTCAGGAGGAACTCTTTATGGAATCTCTGGAGTTTTTCATGAAGGACTGGACCTATATTTAAACTGGTCTCAAAATTGCGTTTGCGCTCAAAAGCGATAAAACGTAATTCTACTAAGAGGATCAAAACATGAATAATGATTTGTCGCATGATTTCTTATAATTTAGCCTAACGGAAACGGTTATTAGTATTCGGATATAATAATGTTATGTTATGACCATTTTTGCATGCGCGTACCTGCCACACGATATACGCATGCAAAAATGGTCATGGCATAGTAAGCTCTCAGTTAATAACTGTGGAAGTGCTCATAAGAACACTAAGCTGAGAAGCAGGCTCTGTCCCAGTGGGGACGTAACGCCAGAAAGAAGAAGAATGTTATGTTTGTGAGTCCAACATAGCCGGTAAACACGCTGCTTTTCAGCAAAATAAAACTAAGGGACATGGGTTCAAATTTCATTGGTCGAGGATCTTTTCGGGTTGGGAATTCTATCGACTTCCCAGAGCATTGTGGCATGCACATGCAAAAATGTTCAATCGGAAAAGATAGCTCTTAACAAATAACTGTAAAAGTTCTTATAGGAACACTAAGCTGTGAAGCAGGGTCTTTCCCAGTTGGGACGTAACGCCAGAAACAAGAAGAAGAATTTCAAGTTTGGTATTTAGCATGGTGTCTATTTAGATTTGGATGAAAAATCATGAATTTTGAGCTGTCGGATGATGGGACTATATGATGGTCTGAAAATGTCCACATCACACCCTACCGGAACCCTACTCAAAAACTTAATATATTTCTATGTTCAACTAACTTTTTCAAAAACAAAACAGTTTAAAATCATCATCAGACAGAGAACATGGAATGTCTGTGATACCAACGATGCATTCAGCATCCTTTAAAGAAAATGTAATCCCTTGTGATCAATTTGACCCCAGATTGCGGTATGTATAATATAAATTAATATTTTAATTATATTTCTTATGCATATGTCTACTGTATGTAATAATTTGTTTCTATCAGTCGATATCGATTGCTACATTAGTTCATCTATAATAATTACTGTTATATAGTGCAATCAGTAAATAACCCAGTCAACAAACAACATATTGCGTGTATCGCTCACTCACCTTTGACATATTTTCATCCAAATTAACTCTCCAGCTTGTTACTGCGTCGCTTCTCCTTTCTTCCTTACTCCTTCCCCGTCTTCAAGCCCAAATTGACCAGTCACCAAAAACTGTCTCGGTGTCCCCCTTCCGCGGCACACGACGTCAATTCAATCCACACGCGATAATATTCCCACCGGATCAACACTAATTTATATATTTGCGTTCCTCGCAACCGGGAGCACCTTACTTCACCATACACTTGTTTCTTAGCCACCGCAATTTTTCTTCCTCCTCGCTCTCTTGAATGCACTCGAGGGTATTCACTTCACGTCAGATTAATCTTTTGATCCGGTCCTTTCACTTGTCGTCATTTACCAACCGCTAAAAAAGCTCATCAAATCAACAAATCCAGCTCGCAAAACAATGGCGCTGTGATTTCACTGCTCACTCGCCAATCAAAAACTCGTGCTCCGTTGATGGGGGTTAATATCTTCCGAGAGACGTTTCCACTCGAATCGATTTGCCCGCGAAATGCTTCTCCGTTTCCGTAATTGGCTTGCGCTTTTTCCTGCCCAAACTGCCTTTATTCATACGTAAAGTAATCTTCTCCGACTAATTTCAATATTTGTTTTAAAATTTTCTCCGTTTTTTGGCGTTAAAATGGAACAACATTCAATCAACGTTTACTGGGATGATTTTTTGTTCGCTTCTCACGTCACTCACAAAAACTCCGAGGAGCACTCCGAGTTTGGGTTGCTAAGGGGTAGTAGACCTGCTCTCATCGGAGGCTGTGTCAGGTGGTGGTTTCACTTTTTTCTTCTGTTGCTCTTATCTCGTAATGTTGCGGTAGTTGCTGTGCAAAAAATAAAAACGGAGAAAAGTTAATGGCAAACAAATTAAATAAATTCAATAGACTTGTGCCGTGATTCAACGAATTTAGCAGCGACTGTTGAGCGAATGGAATACACTGTGCTTCTGATGGGCAACAAACTATCATGATCTTCGGGCTACAACTGAGTTACTCGATTGTTGATTCCTAAATTATTTCCATTATGGACAGAATGCTCCACAAAAAACTACTTTCTAGAAAACATTGATTACTACTAATAAACTGCGAAAAAGCTTAAAGACTTGCTGTGCAGTTTGAAAGCGCGCACAATTTTGATTTAGGACTCACTAGTCCAGATGAAAATCAAGTTACTCAGGATTTCGCAAGCATTCTCAATCAAGAGAACATCTTCGAAAATTCCTGGGGACTGATTTGGAAGAAGTGAGAACTATTAATAGAAAATTTAAAAGATGAAAGCACCTGACGAAGATAGAATTTTTTACATTTTCATCACGAAGCTTCCCGGGTAACTTGGTGGATATATTTAACAAATGTTTTCAGTTGGCATATTTTCTTGATAAATGGAAAAATGCCAAGTTTGCATCAAACAAAAAACCTGCCTTAACTTCATGCTATCGTCCAATCAGCGTGCTTTCCTCCATGAGTAAACTCATAATGCTTCCAAAGCTCACCTTATAAGTGTAACTTAACACTAGACATCTAAACCACTAAGACCTTCATTTGAAACCTTCAAGTAGGCATGATGACACGATGTGATGGGTACCGTATCTAAAACTCATGCTGGAGTTGTTATAGGTAAGATATTGGGTGTCCCAGAAAGTATGGGCACAACTTCACCATACTGGCATTTCCAGATTACTGCATATAAAAACCAGATTTTCACACACTTGATTCTTCACACATCAAGAGTAGATTTTAAATTTAACGATTTATTTTATTATACATTTGTAAATGGCGTTACATTTGTTAGAAGCATCACTGTCTGTGCGAAAAAAAATACGTTGTCTGTGTTTTCGGGTCATATTGACTCCAAAATCAAATCGCTATAACTTCACCATATTTGAACGAATTTTCGATTTTCTGCAGTTTTGGAAAGCAAACTTAATTGAATTTTAGTTGAAAATATAAAAAAAAATCGAAAGGGAATGGTCCATTGCGGAGAGGGGTTTTTGTGAAGAATGGTCTAAAAACATCGATTTTTGAAACATTGGACACTTATATCTCAGAAAGAGTTCTATGTGAATATTTACTTTATTCGGTGAAGACTTGTAACAGAGAAAGAAGGGCTACTATAATACGCTTTTATTAGTTGGGAATTCTACCGCTTGAGGGCGCTTACTAAGAAAAAGGGTTTTCTGGTTCCCCTAATGCTACGTTCAGACTAGACCTGATATTGTAATATAAGCTACCTTGATATCAAACGTCATACTTTTTATTTCCAGTGAAAACTAGATATAAAGTTTCTGATATCAAGAAAGCCAGCTCTAGTCTGGACGTAGCATAAGCGACTATGACGTTCTGTAATTAGATCTTGGTTATTTCTGATATTTTATTCTATTTTCATAGCATATTTCCCAGGACGTAGTCTGTGCGGTCTCTGGCTGGTTGGATTTTTCTTAATTATTGCTTATATTTTGTGAAGGTGTTTTCTGGAAGACATTTGGTGGACAGAAGATATCTGTACCTCTTGTGTTACTCAATCGAATATATGGGCTGATTTTCGTATTGACAACCCAAATAAGGCATAATCAGAACACTACATCACATTGACATATGGCATCGAGTGTACTGACAGTAAAATGTAGAAAATTCAATGAGCTATTAAAAAATTTACACTTAAGATTCCTCGGATTCCTGAAAGAAACTAAATGAAATAATCAGTTTGATAAATACTTTTAAGAAAATAGAATTCCAACCGAACCTAACCGTAGTGAAAATTATTGACAGCTCAATCAACAACTTAAAATTTCTGCCTACTAAGATCGAGCTATAAAATCGGTACGCAAGAATTGTCAAAATCGAATCACCCCTCGTTGTTTTATAGCTAGCGTAAAAAGCTGGATTAGTTCGATTTTTGGCAACTGAGGGGAACTAGTAAGTATTTCAAAACCTTGTGTATTTGAATACTTGATAATTTAGTTGTAGGTATTGTCGACCAAAATTTTTGTTGATTCTCAACTGGAAACAATGAATTTTGTGGTCCCGGCTTTAGAAACCTTTGGTATTCGTTTGTTTCACCACATTTTCGTAATGCCAGATTATGGAGGAACTAAATATGAACTCGTTTGTTCTAACAAATACTATGATCTCTGCTATCAAAGTCATGTTCATACTTTCTGGGATACCCTATACTGCCAATAAAAGCAATGAACATTCAAAACCACATAATTTTTTATTGTAAAAGTCTTGTTACTTTACTTCACAATGCATTCAAAAAATAAAAGAACTACTTCCGAAAACATTTTGGGATACGTTCGTGCAGTCCCAAATTGAAAATTGATGCATATCAGTCTCTATATGAACTTTCAATCCCCATGGGGCTCTACACTGTTTTGCTTTTGCATGAAATTTTGACGTTTTCTGGCCTTGTAGTTTACTAATTTCGTGAAAGAGAGACAGATTTTTGTGCAGAGCCCAAACGCAAATGTACCACATGAATTAGATATGTTTAAGTTTTCATTTTTTGTTGACGATGATTCTAAATGAATTTGACATGCAAAAAAGTTCTACAAAATCATAAACATTTGTAACTTCAAGCCGTATCTTCTCTTTGCCTTACTTTGGTATAGCTGAAAACATAGGTAATTCTTGTGTTTTAACTTGTTAAGCTTGACCCTATATCTCAAGAAGTTTTTTTTGGGTAATATCTACTGAGCGATCATAAAAAAAATCTCATAAAACTACAACAAACATCATAAAAAATGTACTCACTAATTTTTCCAGATACCTTGCAAAAACACAACTTTGACCCGGGTAGAGGAGCATTGCTAATTGATAATAAAATTTACCATTAAAGTAGAATGTTTGAATGCCATAAATTATTATTTGTTTGTTTGAAATAAGAGTTAAAATAAAAAACGTAATAACTAAGTTTGTACTAAGTGATAGTTGACTACAATTTTTAAATTATGGCACGCATGGCTTTCGAAGTTGGAGAAATTTCTCTCAAATATTTGTTGATTTTTGTTTGAAGAAGTTTTTTTTTATTATGTAAAGCTTATGTTATGATTTTTTTGTCAATCCCAACTGAAATTTTCCCAAGAATTATTTTAAAAAAGCTCTAGGGCACCGTTTCCCAAACTTTCGTTTCCCCGGTTTTCGTCACGTCAGCTGGCTTTTATAGAACAGACAAAGCACTGACAAGTCGCGGGTGGCGAAAGCCATATTTGAGAAACTATGTCCTACTTCAAGAGCTGCTCAACGATGTTTTCTACACGAAATTTAAAGTATGATTTATCAATCTGTTTTTTGATCTTATCTACCTACCATGCAATATATGACTTTAGCTTTCATTTCAGATAAAATTAGGTTGAAATTGCTTGATTAAATTTAGATTAAATCGTTTTTTTCCAACATGCTTGCAGTCTCCCTACAAAATTCTTCGTTTCTTTTATATTGCAACATATAATAATTTTCTAAATTACAAAAAAAAATAACTTCTGAGCATCGAAAGTATTATGAACTTTGTAGATAATAATAGTTATACACATGAAGTTTGAATTCTGTGCAAATGAACTGAATAAATTGTCATACAAGCTGGCAAACTTGCATGCAAGTTGGCTGGAATAGTCAAATTTTGCATTTTCAACGGTCAATATCTCAAAAACTAGACGTGCTATGATATTTTTGAAAACGGCAATGGATTCAGCAACCCTTAATTTAGCAAATAGCCTTATTTTGGTGCTTGAGACAAAAACGTGTTCCGCAGTGTTTCCGAAAAAAAATATTACAGTCAACTCTCTCTCTAACTTGATATTGATGGGATCATCAAGTATCAGGATACAGAACAAACCATTTTCATTTTTTCAAATATTCATTATTTCAACAAAATACATTTGAATTGTCATTTGAACGTGTAAAATATTAAAATTTCAACAGATTTAACTACGCGACACTTTTTGAAAAGTCTGTACAAATTTGAAATTTTATCACCCTAAATGGGTTGTAAGCCTTCATTTTACCATCAGCATAGTCGTAATATTAAAATTCAACAGATTCATTGTCATTTGGAGAGTATATGAAACGTTAATAGATATCAGTAAGGAAGAGTTGGCTGTAGGTAATATTCTCTAAGAATCCAATAAACATTCGTGGAAGAATCATCAGTAAAATTGTTTACAAAATCCTGGAAATTATTCCCAAAGATCTCAGGGTAGAATGTTCAGAAAAAATCTGGGCTAAATTCCCACGAAATCATGAGTACAAATAGGTATAACATAATCCTGATCAGTATACTCAGCAGCAGATAGAAGTGGGTTGTGCAATGAAAAAATATGATTACTGAGTTAGGCAGATTGAAAAGCATGATCAGGTCTTGTCTAAGATTACAGAATGTCGCTGAAAAGTGTTTCGTTCTTGTCAAGATTCAATTAAACGAAAGTTGTACACTATTCAACGAACACTGAAATGAGTTTTATTGCAGAAAATACTGAATCCATGGTAATATTGAGAACTCTCGCCAACGATTTTCTAACGATCACAAAAATTTGTTAAGGGGTTGTTGATTAATTACGTATGACGATTTTTGAGTTAGCGTCGATAGGCGAGTGATGTACGCACGGGCCTGTCGATTGGACATTACGTTACGGTTCGATTCCAGATTACCGCGAAACCTTTTTTCTTGTCAAATCTTGGTTCCATTACGCAAATATATTAATTTCAATCGGATTGGCGAATTTCCATAATGGGATTGTATGTATTTCGACAGTCCAGGCAAATGGATATTCGTAGAGATTAACGCGCAATTATTCAGCAAGACCACAGTCAATAGTCGCGGGTTCCAATCCTACCAATCGAGAATCTTTTAGGGTTGTAAAATTCTTCTAATTTTAAGGGCATTGAGTTTCTTTGTTAATTGACGAAGAATATTATCATTTGATCACTGCGGGAGTACTAATACTAATAGCATAAAGTTCATGCTAATATCTCATTCCAAAGGTAGGAAGGAGCTGTGGGAAGCGTCACAAGCTTATAAAATTGCCAGTGGGGAAGTTGGTCAAATTTGTCAAATTTTTGCACAAAGCTATTTGTGTATAATCCAATGACTCAACAGTATGATCTTAGCTTGAAGGAAGGGAAATTTCATGATGTTTAATATTAGCAGGCTTCTCATCAAACATTTTTCTGTCGGTATTATTCGGAAGAACGTTGTTCAAATGTTCAAAAGAAGGGCGATTCTCTATGAAAATGGTAGTAGCTATAATTGGAATTCATGTTGATAAATTTGTTTATCAGTTTGAAAATTGCTATTTTTTCTTAAGGCATAACTTGGAAAAGGAGCCTATGTGCGAAGGAAGGGCAATTATCCAATGAAAATATAGGGGGAGATCCCTCAGTACCGGACAGCACCCAACATCGGACAAAGAAAGCTATTATGGAGAGTAGTGTTTGCGTAGAATAACACATCCTTGAAATATGCATGCCTTTTAAAAAAGTAGAAAAGTATGGAAATCTTTTAAAAATAGACGTGTTAGTTTTGAGCATATTTAGTAATTATTTTGAATATGACAAAATACTTTGGATCACGCAAGCATGATCGAACATTATCCAAATTTGATAGTATGAATGTATTTTGTACCATAATTGAACTAAGTGTAGACAAATTAAAATTTTGGTTAAGCACTTCTTATCCCCCAGTTTCGGACAGCTTGATTTGTTATATGATATCTTTGTAATTATTGCACCAGTGTCATTTATTTTTCATGGATTCCGTCGATCATGGTATCAAACATGCAATAAAATTAAGAAAAATGAACATTCAGAACAACATCGTGAAATATGCTATTTTTCATCATATATGAAAGAGGTTATTGATGGACATCTTGTAAAATAAGAAAAGCTCAAATTGACAATTGTTCTTGTAATAGCTCTACCAGAATAACACGAAAATGGACCGGCCGAAAAGTTCCTCACAGACTGCACATAATACCAAAGTAGAGGTTTAAAATATCATGAGACTATTTAGTCTTAAAGTAAGCCTACAGTTGGAAGCAATATGAGATCTTGAAAATTGGTCCACATGATATATAAATAGACTAAACTAAGCTTGCATTCCATTTGTTTGTAAAAAAAAAAACAACCCGTAAAAATTCTCGATCTAATAAAAAAAATACGGTTGTTAGAATCATTTTAACTGCAAACATGTATTTCAGGGGATTCGCTGGAATATGTCTTATTAATGTACTACTAAATTGCTACTATGTTACTAAATTGATATTTTATTAAATATTTTAATCTATCTATCTATATAAATAAAAATGGAATGGTGTTCGTATGTCACGAAATAACTTGAGAACGGGTCAACGGATTTTGACAGTTCTTTTGCTGTTGCATACAACAAGGGGTGCGACGTGTTCGTGCGTAGGAAAAGTTTAGGAAAGTCTTCGGAATAGTCATTAAAACGGGAGAAAACTTATGTGTCATTTTGTAAGGGGTATTGCATGTCATTTTTCATCAGCTTACTTGATGACAAGACGAAGTTTGCCGGGACCACTTGTTCAACATAAAAAGGGATGCAAAGAAGCATGAATTTTCTAAACGATGCATCAATGAAGTATTACCGGCGTGCGGGGTGACATACTCACTTAAAAATTATTCGCGAGCTCGGCATTTGAAATTGCTGAACTTACTCGGTTTTCACACATTTTGCTGAAAACTCAGCTAAAATATAATTGTAACCGAGTTTCGGCAACTCCTGAAACTGAAATTTCGGTTAACTCTATTTTTTACCCGTAACTCGGCAACAAAGAGTGCCGAGCACCAACGTTAAGAATGTTTTCGCCGAAGTCAGTTGTCTTGAATGCTGATATATCGGTTTTCCACCTAGGTTTACAGAGATTCTCAGCATTTTGTTTAATCATTCGCCATCTTGATTTCATTTCGGTTCGGAAAAGTGCGTCGGTCGTACATAAGTTAATATAGTAAAATATAGTTAAAAAGTTCCAAAAAGTGGTCCAAATTTGGCAAACAGTGAAGCCGGAGGAACTAAGATTGCACGAGATCTTCAGTTAGTACGCCAATGTATTTTTGTTGTTCTTTTTCTAGTGTTCAATGTCGTCTCTTATATGCTTTTTCTGTCACGGAGTAAATGTGAAGTTCTTGGCAGACTGTCCAAGTTGCGTGACTTATCCGGAGCAGGCCATATCTGTACCATATCCGGAGCAGGCACTTTGAACCGTATGCTGTATTTTTACGATTGTACGGTATCAAAATGATTGTTTTTAATTTTAGCTGAGATTTCAGTTTCTGTAATGCCGAGATTCTCAGTTGAAAACAGTACCTGAAACCTCTTGTACAAACTGACTTAATCGGTTAAAACGATTAAACCGAGTTCACTACCGAGCGCTCGGCTGTGCGGATCTCGGTTTTCGAAAGCCGAGTCTCGGCAGATAAATTTGAGTGTGTAGACCTTGAGGGTGACTTTGACCACCTACTTCGATGCATCTCATGGCTAGCATGAACAAAGGGTTCTTGTAAGTTTCATGATTCTGATATTATTTTGCTGTAAAAATATCGGTCCAATGCCACCCTAAACGACCGAACATCATTTGTTTAAAAGTTTTCTTTGACGTTGATTATATTATTTATTATTAATAAATGCGTCATTCCGGGAGACATTTCCCGGGAGATAGGGTCTCCGGGAAATGGTATAGAACCCAGTTCTTAATTTTACCATGGATTCAGTAGATTATACAACAACATTATTACGGGTAGGGAACCGGATCCTATTCTTGGCACTTTCGATTCACTTCGGCAGTAGGGTTTTTTGAATGCTACTGAGCTCATATTTGGCCACTATATTTGGCTACCTGTGTGGCACATTAAAATGTTTCTTATTGCAAAGTTTTAGACGATTCGGCCAAGAAAAACTATCCATGCCAAAAAGATTCATGGAAAGGCCCAAGTAGCTTTGTTACCAACAAAATCAGATAAACGTCTATGAATCTGCTTGTGTTAACTTGCCTCAGTGATATATTTTATTAGAGACTAGTGTTCCCGGCAAACTTCGTCTTGCCATCAAGTAGGCTGTTCAAAAACGCTATGAATCGTCCCATACAAAATGACAGTTCCTTTCACGCTTGTTTTTCCGACTTTCCCGGTGAATATCCTGGGATTTTTATACACACAAACACGTCGGAACACTTGACGAACAAAACGGAAGTATCATCATTCAAATCCGTTGACCCGTTCGGAAGCCATTTCGTGACATACAAACACCATTCCATTTTTATTTATATAGATTATTCAAAAGTGTTCTTTTTTAGGAGCATCTGCAAACACCCAATACCACAATCGCTGGTTACGGTATTGCTGAGAAAATATGTCTATCCATGAGCATGTGATGAATGCAACCCGATAGCCATTAATTATTAATTACTCAATATTAACAGCTTTAAAATTTAAAGTTCTTCAAAGCTTTTCAAAGTTCAGACTTTGTTTCAAGATACGAATTTCTAATTTTATATCGGAACAACCTGTTCACAACGGGGCAACCCACAACTAGGTAGGGAGTTACTCACAAAGTCGAGTGCGCTTATTTTGTTGCTTGCAATTTTGCCAATTCACTTTCTTTTCGCTCTCCTCCCCAATTCTCGATCGTCTGTCATTGTGGGGCACACAAGAGGCTCTTGTTGGCGTTGTCTGGTGGATCAGTCGGATCACACGCCGCATCCATTCGCTCTCCAGCTGTTGCTAAACCATGGGAAACACTTTTATTAATCACCTCGCTGCGATGTTTTGTGTCGTCGCTCATCGATGAAGTCTCTCTCTCCTGAAGCACAATGACGACACCCACTGACACTGCTTTTTGCTTTTTCGCCGGAGCACCCGCCAATAGATATCGGAAACAAGCACAAAAACATCCAACCGCGGGCGTTTCGGATTTTCCGCTGCTTTATTAGACGCAGAGGTGCAGTCAACTCTCCGTGGGGAAATTCAGCACGGCTCCAAATTGCGACCAAAACGACGACGATGACGGTTGTACAATCGATTTTCTCCACTATTACACTATTATCGTGGGTTGTTTCGTTCGACTATCAACGACTACACTCGGAAAGTACCTTGACCGGGACAAGATTACCGTTTGTTCGCAGGAGGTTCTTTTCGTCACTGTATAGTTATAAGTTACTTAAAACTCTTCGTTAATGCATCCACTATCGACGAATGGGATCGATTTTGAAGGGCAACAGTCATTCACACGCGATCAATTAGCTTCTTTGGAATTTCGTTCATTCAATTGGGTACAATTGATATCCTGAAATAAAAAGAAATGGAAAACAACTGATGAGATCAATTTATTAGCAAGTATTAATTTAGGAATCATGCTAAAATAAGAATTAAAGCCAACACGGTTTATCATCGAGTTCGGGACACTGTTGTTGGATACGACAACCGCGACGCGCTCGGAATAGTATTGTGTTTTTTGGTGGTTTTCGCGATCGGATCGTTTTTCTAAGCCATTCGACGCATAGTGGCTAGTGATTACTAGTGGTTGAACGTAAAATCCGAGTTAGATCGGTGAATACTAGTGCGAGAACAGTGAAGATAAAGTGCTTCTAACGCGTGGGCATGGTGTAAACAAGAGCCCGCTGTTTCACTGTGTGGTGGGTTTCATTGAATCTCACTGGTGGACCACCCGAGTAACATAAAGTTGTAAAAGGTGAACAAACCAAGTTTTCTGTTTTTTGGTGAAAAGTTTGTTATCGAAGGAGTAAGTGCCAAAAGCCACCTTGTTGGTGATTTTGCTAAACGGTTTCGACGTTGAAGGAGTCAAAGGTAGGAAATTCCATTGTTTTCTATATCACATTGCCTCTGGGGTAAGCAACGGGTGACCGTTGCACTTCTCACTGTTTTCCAACGTCCGCCGTGTGTATAAGCGAAAAATTGGTAGAGTAGGGTACTGAGGTCATGGCGGCCGCGAGTAGCGGCGATCCTGGAGGATCCAGAAAGCGATGGCCAGCCTTAGGACAACTACAGAACGACTTTGGAGAACTGACGTACCTCCAACTGCGAAGTAAAGACGAAAGGAAGCCTTTGTCGTCCGATCCCTTCATTGTTGGATTATCTGTGGAAGCAGCTGCTGGTGGTCCTATTGAAGATGCTGCGACGGAAGCACAAGGTACCCGGTGGACACTAAAAGTGAGGAATCAAGCGCAGGTTACCAAGTTGCTGAAGCTGACCACTCTTTCAGATGGGGCTGATGTTATCGTCGAACCGCATCCAAACCTAAACGTAAGCCGTTGTGTTATTTCTTGCTACGAAATAGTTCGCATGTCTGAGCAGGATATCTTGCATGGTCTAACCAGCCAGGGAGTTATGCGCGTACAACGGATTACCCGTAAGGAACAAGGAAACCCTGTGAATACGCCCGCCCTTATTCTAACATTTAGTAGGTGCAATTATCCGTCCCATGTAAAGATAGGTCTCCTTCGCGTTGCTACTCGACCCTACTATCCGAATCCGCTCTTATGCTATGGTTGCGTCCGCTTTGGTCACCCACGTGCCCGCTGTCCTGGTCCGAAACGTTGTTTGAACTGTTCTGCCGAGCATGAATTAGCAGAGGGTGAAACATGTCCTGCCGCAGCTCACTGTATCAACTGTAACGGACAACACCGACCGAATAACCGACAATGTCCGGTTTACAAGAAGGAGGTGGAGGTGATCCGACTAAAAGTGGACCACAACCTAACCTTCCCGGAAGCACGTAAGCGTGTTGAACAAGGGCTAGGGAGCTACGCTGCAGCGGCAGCCCAACAGACTGCTACTCAGCGAAGGCTTGAAGAGCTCGAAAAGAAAATGGAAGCGAAAGATGTGCTAATCTCCCAGCTAATGGCCGCGATGAAGGAGAAGGACGATAAAATCGAAGAGCTTATGTCGCAGACCAGACATGTCCAGATCCCAGCCCCAGAAAACCAAGAAAGCCAATCAACCTATCCGAAACCGACCCAAGTGGACCAACACATCAGTCCAATTGAATCGACGCATCATAATCATGTCGTCAGGAAAGCAATAGAACCGCAAACAAAGATGCAACTACGAAATAGATCGCCAGCTATATTACCGCCCAAAGTAATTGAGCAAGGAGCCAAGAAGAAGAAGAAAAGACAGAACAGAAGTAACAACAGTTCACCCGGCCGTCAAAGTCCGCCTCCGAAGAAGATTCCCGCAGAGCAACCACCTTCGTCGGATCAGGAAACATTCAGTGTCGACGAAGAAATCGAAGAAACCCCCCGCAGCCAGCACGTTCGATAATATCGAACACTCTAAACGATTACCGACCAGCAATACCATCCTGACCAACGAACAGAACAACACCAACAATCGATTTGATGGGAGGGAAAGTGTAGTACCCCTATCACTCTCACAAGCGAGAGCGCGGCAGGCTAGAGGATCCGTCCGGGACGTTATACCCCAACCCGTTGATGGAGAATCCCCTGCTGCGGTCGATTTTGAAACCTCATACCCATCTACTCTAATACCAACTCGCACTCATACGCACATCCGAAACACACCGACCGGAGAAGTGCCTGCTGAAAATCACTCGTCAACAACTAGCCAACCACGTAGCACATATCACCATTCTCGCACCGTACACATTACTGGCGACGCCACTTCAGTGTGCACTGCTGAAGATCATCATCATGGATCGTCATCACGAACACAACAACAACAGCAAACAACCACAGCTAGAACCGGAGCCAACACGGTTTCCAACAATTGGCGTGGGGATGGAGAGCGTGAAGTAACCTCCCCCCTCTCAGTGACGGGAGTGGATGTCCGGGGGGATGAGAGTGGGACCAGTCACGAGCGTCTTACACCCTCTGTTTCCTCCTGGAATCCAGCCAATTCGTCAGTAAGAACCCTCAGAGGACCACTATTGTCAACATCGTCATCATCGTCGTCTGTGTCCCACCCTGAAGGCACTAACTGCCTTGCACTGCAGTGGAATATACGCGGCCTGCGTACCAACATCAACGAGCTTAAGCTGTTGATCAGCCAACTTCAACCACGTGTTATTGCGCTTCAGGAAACAAAAACGGATAATCTGGTGACTCCAGCCGATTTCATCGGCAAAAACTATACTCTAATGCTCAGATCCGGCAGTCGACGTTATTGGCAGCAAGGAGTGGGTCTTGCTATTCGCGAGGGAGTTCCTTTCGAACGAATCGATATCGACATTGATCTCCAAGCCATCGCGATACGGATACACCTTCCGAGTCCAATGACGGTAGTATCGATTTACGTCCCTCCTAGTTCCCAGCAATGTCAATCTGAGCTTGATGAGCTGCTCGACCAATTACCTAAACCGTTGTTAATTCTTGGTGACTTCAACGCACATCACATTGCATGGGGTTCCTCAACGTCAAACACGCTCGGACGCTTCATTGCAGAGAAAACTCTGAATGAGCAACTCGTCATCTTAAATAACGGATCACCCACTCCTATTTGATCCAGCCACGGGTTCTACTTCAGTTTTGGACCTCTCAATATGTTCTGAGACACTAGCCCCCAGACTTGTGTGGCGAATTGTACCGGACAGTCATAATAGCGATCATTTTCCGATAGCTGTCTCTTCATTGGGTCTCTCTCAGATACCGACAAAAAGACGAAGATGGTTGTATGACCAAGCGGACTGGGACACATACGAACGAATTACGGCCAGCACTATCAAACCGGGCAACGAAATCGATGTAGACGAGTTTGTGGAGCTCATAATTTCAGCAGCAACAGCGAGCATACCGAGGACATCGGGACATGTCGGACCCAAATCAGTGCCGTGGTGGTGTCCAGAAGTAGAGGCAGAAATCAAACAACGTCGAAAAGCACTCAGAGCACTAAAGCGAGTTCGGGCAGCCGGCTTAGACACAACCGATACCTTAGAAAGGTTCCAGAAAGCGAAAGCTTCTGCAAAAAAGGCAGTTAATGAAGCAAAGTGTCGATCGTGGGAAGAATTCGTGGGCAAAATTTCATCAACTAGCTCGGCTGCCGAAATGTGGCAGACAGTAAACACATTACGTGGTAAGCGGCAAAACAGCGTACCTGTCATTAAACGGCAAGACGGATTTACGGATAAGGCAGACGAAGTAGCAGAAGAATTGGCAAAGCACTATTCAGAGAGATCAGCGACCTCCAGCTATCCTCCATTATTTCAAATGGCGAAAGAAAAAGCTGAACGAGAACGTGTGAATTCGTTACCCAATACAAACGACATCTATAACTCGGATTTCACCCTAAACGAGCTGCTGTGGGCACTCGATAAAGGACGCAGTGTTTCTACAGGACCAGACTCGGTAGGGTATCCGATGTTACGACGACTGCCGCTATCCTCAAAAACAGCATTACTGGACACGCTCAACAAAGTATGGCAAAGCGGTACCTTTCCAGCCAGCTGGCGAACTGGTTTTATTGTCCCTATTCCGAAACCGAGCTGTTCCGTCTCCGGCCCAGCAGCGTTTCGGCCTATCACGTTGATCAACTGTATAGCAAAAGTGTTTGAGCGTATCGTTAATAGGAGATTGACCACAGAACTTGAGGAGAAGGGACGACTCGACCAAAGGCAGCATGCCTTCCGGGCCGGCCGCGGCGTCGATACGTATCTAGCGGAGCTGGATAGATCGTTACCCAATCGCGATGAACACTGCCTTGTAGCATCACTAGACCTTTCAAAGGCCTACGACTGCACATGGAGATTCGGAATTTTGCGTACCCTACGGAAGTGGCGGATTTCTGGGCGAATGTTCAACATTTTGAACAGTTTTCTCGCTGACCGTACATTTAGAGTAAACGTGTGTGGTGTGCTCTCGCAAGAAATGCAACTGGAAAATGGTGTCCCTCAGGGCTCTGTGTTATCGGTCACGCTCTTTCTCGTAGCGATGCAACCGATATTCCGTGTAGTCCCACGTACCGTCACTGTTCTCCTATACGCGGATGATATCTTGCTGATAGTACGGAAGAATAAGAAGCAACATTTACATCATGAACTGCAGGCCGCTGTAACAGCAGTCAATAAGTGGGCAAAAAGTGTCGGTTTCAAAATCTCAGCGGATAAATCCAATATATTTTATTGTAGCCCAAACGCTCGCCAGGAACCGAAGAAAGACATCATTATCGACAAGATGGCTGTGCCAAAAACACGGCAATTGAAAATTGTCGGCATTATTCTGGATCGAACTCTGACGTTTAAACAGCACTGCAAGCTGCTAAAGGCTACCTGCGAATCACGATTACGAATAGAGTAAAGTGGGGCAAAAGTTCGAGTGGGGCAAGAGTTTCTTTTTAAGATTTCTAGCTCAAATCAAATCAAAACTTAGAAATGTCATGGTGGTTCGAATGCTATTTAAGTAAGAGACTTTCACTCCAAATATCATAAAAATCTATTGAGATTTGGAAAAGTTATGGCTATTTGTTGTTTTTCGACGTAAATATTGTAATATTTGGTCAAACTTTCGATGCATGGAACCAAATGAAGATAAAATATTTTTCAATATTTTATGTAAGGGCGTTTCTAGGCTTATCATAAGGATGCTTTGACGTGGATTAGTTTTTCCATAAATAGTTGGAATCAATTTTTGGCCCATAGCGGGGCAAAAGTTCGACCCATGTATAAACGCACGGAAAATTTTTCAAATTTCCTGAAATCTACATATTATCTTCAAATTTAGCGAAATTTGCCTGATCGTGCGAAAAATGTCACAAAAATTTTACATTTCCCTTAGTTTTGCGAAAAACCGCTATATTTTGGGTGTATTACAATTAACCCGGTTTTGGGCATTTTTTGATGAAAATTTAGTGTGTATTTTTCGGTAAACATAAGTTTACGGCTGGTAGAAAGTATGCCTGGCATAAAAGTATTGATATTTTGTGTTTTAGCCAACGAACTTTTGCCCCACACTAGATTCGAACTTTTGCCCCACCGGTGGGGCAAAAGTTCGAATAAGACAATCAATTTTGAAACTGTTATAACTAAAAATGGGTAAATATTTTGACACAAGTTTGTTCAGCAAAGTTATAGCCAATATGATGAAGGTTCGCTGTATGGTATTTGTTTTGTTTCATCTGCAATTATTTTCCTGGAAACTTTGATTATACCACTAAGGTCGAACTTTTGCCCCACCTTACTCTACTAAAAATAATTGGTGCTAGAAACCCTCGTGGACAGCGGGGATCGTTGCTGCGTATAGGTTCAGCGATCATCACGTCACGCCTTCTCTATGGCGTTGGAATCATCAGCAGAGCGAAAGAATCGGTGATTCGAAATCTCGCACCCATATATAATAAGATGATCAGACTAGCATCTGGCGCGTTTGTAACAAGCCCGATTCCAGCTGTTATGGCTGAAGCAGGCACTTTGCCATTTAACCTCGTGTACCTCCAAGCAGTAGTTCGTGTTGCCATCCGCATGTTGGAGAAGGACTCCAGTAATAGCAGTCTCCCTGTTGTTCAACGAGCGACTGAACGCCTCATGGAGACAACTGGCGTACAAACCCCAAACATTGCTGTGCGGACACGATTTGGAAACCGAGCGTGGCATGCATCCAAGCCATACGTCATGTGGGACGTGAAACGTCGAGTAAAAGCAGGGGATCCCCCGGATATCGTACGCCCCGTTGTAAACGAGTTATTGACAAACCGGTTTCCCCAAGCTACAGTCGTGTACACCGATGGCTCAAAATCCGATAGTGCTGTTGGAGCGGGCGTGTTTAGCAGCAGTATGCAAAGATCAATAGGCCTTCCACCACAGTGTAGTGTTTTCTCAGCGGAGGCGTTTGCAATCAAATCAGCCTTATCAAATGTCACATCAAACGAATTGCTGATATTATCTGATTCAGCTAGCTGTCTTTCGGCCATAGAAAGTGGCAAATCGCAGCATCCTTGGATTCAAGAAATTGAAGACATAGTTCGAAACCGCCAGGTACGCCTCTGCTGGATCCCTGCACATACTGGTGTCCACGGCAATGAAGCAGCTGATCGTCTAGCTGGCGAAGCAAGAAATAATCCGCCGCAAAACGTAGCAATTCCAAGAAGAGATGCCGTGAAAGGAGTGAACTACACCATCCGTCAACAATGGGAAAACCAATGGATGTTAATGACAGACATGAAACTGAAGGAGATCAAGTTCGACACAAAAAAGTGGATGGATCAAGAAAGTTCAGCTGATCAGAGAGTTCTCACTCGACTTCGCATCGGACACACAAGACTAACTCACGAATTCTTGTTGAAGAAATCATCACCCCCGATTTGTGAATGCTGTGGAACGGTCGTTGATGTTCGTCATATAATTCTGCATTGCAGAAAATACGATGACGTTCGAAGGAATTACGGAATCGAACCGACGAGTCTGCGCGAAGCCTTGTGTAATGATGATGACAACGAGAAACGAATGCTGATGTTCCTAAAAGAAATTGATGTTTATCGCAAACTGTAAAAAGAGATGCGTTTAAGAAGGATGAAACCAGCTGGAAAAAGAAGAAGATGGAAGAAATGGTGAAGGAGAAACGAATAAGAACAGAGTATGGCGTAAAAAGTGATAAAAGTGATAATTGATAAAGATGAAATTAAGGGAAAAAACTACATAAGTGATTCATGAGAACAGGAGTTGCGCGAAGATTAGACAATGCAAATGAAACAGTGCCTAAGACAAACTACACAATGTAATGCAACGGAGAAAGCAGGCGAAGCAGAACGGACCAGAGCCACATAATTGCAAATCAAGGAAACGAAAACGTCCAAGATAAGTACAGAATGAATCTAATATTATGTGTAATACAAAAGTGATTTCTTTATACGACACGAATGCACTTCGGTGTAAAGTGTCTCTAATAAATAATAATAATAATAATAATAACACGGTTTATGAAATGCGACCACAAAAAAGGGATCGAGCGATAGCAGTGATGAATGATGTGGAGTTCCACAAAAATAATTTATGTAGAAGTTCAGGTTCTTCATTGGAAGTTCACTTTGTATGACCTTAATGATGATGAGATTAGTCCTTCTGAGTAAAATATTTGCTTCCATATATTTTCTGTCTGCGTCTGATAGGATTAAGAATCGCTTCATGGTATATTTGAAATGTAACAGGGACATAATTAAAATCAGCATGAGTATCCAGTTGGCTGACTAGAGTCGCTTAAGACCAAATCAATTGTAGAAGGGTTTCTAGAAGAGGAAAAACAAGTATTATGGCTAAAGGGATATTGAACTGAGAAATGTCCTGAAGAGCACTAATCAAATAAATTCTGCCGTTGAAATTTCATAAATTTTCTCTTCTACTGGAAATTGCTATGCATTCTCTCCTGACCTCCCAAACTCTGATATCGATAATGTCGCAACTCTTTGAGTCAACCAACCTATTTCGTAACTAATTCCCTCCCGAACGTCGCCACAGCTGATGGTTAGTGGCCATAAACGGTCGATCATCAAAAAATAGTGCATACAATGAAAGACACCTCAATTTTGCCAGCAATCGTGGGACAAGTTTGACGAGTAGGTGTCAGTAAATACATTAATTGGAACCTCACCATGATTGCATCGTATAGTGCTGCAGATGTCCACCGATGCAAACCGAAACCGAAAAGGCAACCATAAAACCGCAAACTGTAAATCGGGCACATTTTCAGAAATAAACATATGAGGGGAGGCAATCGACGGAGTCGATTACCGATAGTTTGGTCCCTAGGCTTGCGAATCGGTATACACTCCCGTGCAAAAGTTTGGAGTCATAATTGGTCGGCGTTAAGTAAGAGTGAACCAAGTACAAAACTTGGGAAATTTGGATTATTCTTTATTTAGATGCGAAATTATCTTACCTCCATATCACTTTGATTAGATTTGATGAATGTTGTAAACTGCGAGAGGTATGTAAGAAATTTACTTTGGATGATCAATAAAAATCCATAAAAGTATGCAGTC
Source organism: Aedes aegypti (assembly GCF_002204515.2). NCBI lineage: Eukaryota > Metazoa > Arthropoda > Insecta > Diptera > Culicidae > Aedes > Aedes aegypti. Next base: position 348,255,800 of record NC_035108.1, read on the forward strand.
AGTGTGGACCAAGTGCTTATTACCATAACAGCGACAATCACCAGCGCGCTGATGAATGCGAGAAAATGAAAGACATTCCAAGTGTTTTGTCAGATTTTTTCACATCGAATTATTCATCTTCTCCATCAATAGAAATTCATAAATATTACTTATTTCGATGCATTTGATTTTGATTTTTGACCATTTACCACATTTGGATGGGTGGTCAGAAATTGCAACACTTTCTGTGCATACAGAGCGAACCAAGTGTCAAAAAGCAATAAACTGCTTGATTATTGCGTTTTTTTAGTCGATTTCAGAGCCCGATAGAAGCTGTTGGTAGTTCTATGGTGTCTAAATGGAATGTCCTAGAACCCGCGCATTGGACCAGTATATATTGGCCGGCACTCAAGATTTTCACTTGGTCCACTCTGACTGAACGCATATTTGAATATTGCTGGTCTTCAATGCCCTGACCCTGCAACACTTTAATTTTCAAGCTATCGTAATGCCATTGATTTTAGGATTGAAGATATGAATTATTGAATAATATACTATACTGATGTCGAAGGATGTTGATAATCTGTTTATCTTAGAGATATGCACCCAGTTTGACCAGGCAAGCATTGAATGATTGTTATTTTCCTAGAAATTGTTCAGTCAGAGTGAACCAAATCACTAAACGGTGGTTTTACAGAATGTTCGTGTTTTGAGTAAGTTTTATAAGCGATTTCTTCACCACCGCTTAGGCTTTAAACCTGGTTTAATTGTATGGGTAAACGTGGTTTACGGCTTAAGCGAAGGTGAAGAGTGACTTAAACTTTGGCACGATGATTTCAATGACTGTTTTAATAATTTTTAATAGTTTTCAGACTATTCCACCACAGTTTAGCAAGTTTTCATTAAAGATTATGAGACTCAAATGTCACACTTGTTTAAAATTTTGGTCGATTGTTTTATATTGTTTTTTCAGTGTTATTTTCAACAAATGTTTTTTTTATAATAATATTTATACATATATCAAGTAATATTAACTCATTGTCTTTCAAATGAGCCATAGAGAGTTTAAATAAAACGTGTTAGCGCAGGGATATAGCCGAGTGGTTAGAGTCCGCGGCTATAAAACAAAGTCATGCTGAACGTGTCTGGGTTCGATTCCCGGTCGGTCCAGGATCTTTTCGTAATGGAAATTTCCCTGACTTCCCTGGGCATAGAGTATCATTGTGCCTGCCACACGATATCTATACGAATGCGAAAATGACAATTAAGGCAAAGAAAGCTTTCAGTTTATAAGTGTGGAAGTGCTCATAGGAACACTAAGCTGAGAAGCCGGCTCTATCCCATTGAGGACGTAATGTCAAGAAGAAGAAGAACGCAGAGATACGGATAAAAACGTTTGTACAAGAGTGTAAGTAGAACCATTTGGTTCGATATCCACTCGTAAGCGAAGAGCAAAAGCCGACGGAGGGGTTTTGAATTGCGTGACCAAACATCCGGTTGTCGATCTTCGGTTTCGATTTCTGCTTATGTTCCATGTGATGGGTGGTAGATATCGGTTCAGAATTCTGAACTGGTATCCTACATCAACATCATGTATGGCTTTGCGGCAATGTGAGGTCGAACGTGTATTTATATCCGTACATGCAAGGCTATTTGCGGTTGAAAACTGATTTGATTTTATTAAAGTTGAAAGTTTCGTTATCGATCTGTATGAGAATATTGAGCTCTCGCCGAGCGGTGTCACGAACACATGCGCACATTTGCTGGTTGAAAATACTGCCATTTGATTTTGCTGGAAACAGCTGATCTTTGTTTATATTTTCAACCAGCAATCTTTAAGTAGTGTTGGTGCCATGTAACGTGTATGTACACGAGCGCAGAAACCACTATTGCATACATGCTTCGGAAAAGGGTAGAAGTGCGCTGTGCATGCCATAGATAGAAGTACGAACTAATCTATATAAATAAAACTAGAATGGTGATTGTATGTCACGAAATGACTTACGAACGGGTCAGCGGATCTGAATGATTCTTCTCTTTCTCCGTTTTGTTTGTCACGGGTTCCGACGTGTTTGTGTGTATAAAAATCCAAGGTTATTCTCCGGGAAAGTCAAAAAAAAAACGAGATTGAATGGAACTGTCATTGTGTATGGGACAACCTGGGAGGGAGGCACCGATACTACACACGAAATTGGATACAATTGTTTTCCAAATTGCAAGATAAGTCTAGTTTGCCAACGACAATCAAGGCAGGCTTAGTGAAAATCGCTAGTTTCCATTTGTTGTGTACCTTCGATCTTTCTGGACAAAGATTGAAAAAGGGCCACAGTTTTCTATGCGTTTAATTTTCAGTTTTAATGAAAACAGTAAAAAAAGCCTCATTTCAATACGTTACTTTCAATTAGACAAAAACGGTGCTCTCGTGACGTTACTTTTGAATGTGCATGAATTGATTTTAATTCGATTTTTGCTACTTTTGATAAAATGCAAAAATATGCTTAGGTTAATAACGCGCTTTTATCATGTTTATCTATTGTTTAAGATCCGGGCTCACAGTGACAGTTCGTGACAGCAAAATCTCGGCTCACTGTGACGTAGAGAAATGTTGTATTGGTTTCTCCCTCCCAGGGACAAACTATAGCGTTTTTCAACAGCCTACTTGATGGCAAGACGAAGTTTGCCGGAACCACTAGTACGAAATAAAGACGTAGCAATCGGACTTGGAAAAGGTACCACTTCTAAAGCCTGATTTGCTACTGAAAAGGAATCGCTAAAGAAATTTCTCGTCAATTCCTTGCAGAAATTTTCTACGGCGACTCCCATTTGAATTGATATTTCTTTTCAACTGCGTACTGCGATCAGAAAAAGCGCATTCTTGATCGATTCCTTGCAGAAATTTGCCATGCATCAAGATAGGCTGAGAAATTACTTGTCAGCAGCGAATCAGGCTTAAGACCGTGAATCGAAAGTCAGTTTGGATGTGTTGTGTTATAATGTGTTCCAATACTTTGCATTTATCAGTATGAATATGGGATCATTGAGGTGCGTTGTGTCAACTAAGCTTTCGCCTGAAATCTCAGCCGGAAGACCACCACTAGAAGGTTGTTGCAATCAAGATGCACCATCCACTTGTCGATTGTTCACCGTCGACAAACCACCAGCAGGAATAAACACCACAAAAACAAACGAACGTTAGGTAAGCTCTTTCTCAACAACGGTAAGTAGGCATAAACTTGATAGAAAACTAGTAACTTTATTCAAAGAATTTTCAACTGAACTAATTTACTTTTATTTTTCCTTTCAGGTACAATTTAGACGTTCCGAAGTGACCAGCGTATTGATAGTAACTCAACTTTGATTTAAAGCAAATGGCTTGGCTACGTCCCCTCATGTATGTTTGTAGATGTAGTATGTACAAATATATCTATCTATATAAATAAAAATGGAATGGTGTTTGTATGTCACGAAATGACTTGAGAACAGGCTTTCAGATTTAAAAAATTCTTTCACTAAAGTGTACGTGAAGTGTTCCGACGTGTTTGTGTGCACAAAAGTAGTAGATATTCAACGGGAGAGTCGAAAAAACGGAACAAAACGAAACTGTCAGTTTGTAAGGAAATCTTGCAGAGCATATCATAACATATCAAGTTTAGCCTCGATTCATCTGGTTCTTCTTTCGTTGGGACGGGGGTTGGTGGTCTGATGGCTACCGCTTCTGCTTCATAAGCAGAAGGTCATGGGTTTAATCCCAGGCCCGTCCCTTTCATCGTACTTTGTTGCTGTATATCTCTCACTTGCTTCTATCTTCCATTCTAAATCTATCACACTCAAACTATTCGTTCATAGCAAATGCTAGAACCAGAGACGGACAAGAAACCGTTTCCCTAACGTTTCCATTCTTCCACGCGCATGCTTTTCCTTACGCCTGATACATATGCAGTCTGCTAACCACAAAAGCAAACCTCTCTGCCATGCCTTTCCCCCAATTCATACACTCCCGCGTGAACTGGCGTAGATGCATTTGGACTCCACAGTCTACAGTGTGCAACATCATTTCCTCCCCTTTCCCCAAATTGGTCAGCATTCTGACGTAGCAGGCACCATCGTCGCCTTAAAATAGAAGATCACCAGCACTGTATACACTGAGGATGCCTGTTAGTCCCAAGCAGTTATTCGGTTGGTTCCTTGTGTAAGTGCAGCTGATCTGGCGATACTAGAGTAGCATCTACGGGCGGCTAATCAAGCTCAAGCTCAAATCTTGCAGAGCAAAAAACAACAGCCTACTACAAGGTAATACAACGTTTGCCGGGCCCACTAGTATGTGAATAAAGGCCCAAACGCAATGATAGCGGAACGGCAACGGAATGCGGAACCGGTTCGCCAGCATGTATCACAACATTCTTGACTGAGCTGACAACGAATGAAATTAGATCAACACTGAGTCGACAAGCTGATTATAGTTCATGCTGGCGAACCGGTTCCGCATTCCGTTGCCGTTCCGCTATCATTGCGTTTGGGCCTTAAGTATTGAAGGGGTTCAGCCGCGTTAGCCTAATGAAGTTCTTATCGTACGTGACTAAACATGTGCAAACTGCAACTAGATGCAACACTTACCCAGCTCATTAATTTCGATTCGTCTTTATACTGCGAATTTGAAACCCGATTGAGAATCTACGGAAGTAATTACGGAAATCCACTAGGAACTTCCAGATCCCGTTGAAAAGGCTCAACACTTTGATTGAAGTTCTCAAAAGTCAAACCTGTAATCGCTGTAAGACTGTACCACTTAAACATTTATCAGACATCAACATTCTTAGATGGAACTTTTGGTTAACTCTCTGAGGTACCATTGAAAAAAAAACTGTTTCAAAAACTAGAAAAAGTACAACTGGAAAAATAAACAATACCAGTTTTAAAACTGTTATCATGTTCCGGGCAGGAATCCCCAGAAAGAATTCTTCGAAGAAAATTAAGAACGATTTACGCATTAGTGTCGTAAAAATGCTTTTAATAAGTGATACTCCAGGACATATCTTTAAAAAGTTTCTGAATCTTGAGATTCTTGAGAGGAATTAAATTTATTTGAAAGAACTCTTGATTAAATTCCACACTAGCAGGGCAGTGTGGAATTTTTTCCTAAATTTGCTCAAATCGAGTAGCTGTCTTCAACAAAGTTGTAGTTGAAAATTGGAAAAAAAAAAATGAAAATTTCTGAGACATCAACTTTGTACACACGCTTCCAACAGTTACAGTTACAGATCATTTTGTATAAAATACTTCTGAAATCAGACTTTTAGGAATAAAAGCAACGGTTTAAGCAAAAATGCGTTATTCTAGAAAGTTGACCACAATCAAAAAATCATTGTTTTTCTTGAAAACACCAACTTTCTATCTCATCTTCTTGTAATGTTATTAACGATTTTAGTTTAAAAATTGTCACTGTTTGTCTTAAAATATCATGAAAAGCTGCAATGAGCGGAAAGCCAAACAACTTCCATTTGAAATATTCTCTTTTAGGTTAACGATCAGCCATTGTTTCATTTTGTTTCGTAATGTTCCAATGCTAATTTGGAGCTACTGTTTATGGACGAGAAAACCCCCCATACCAAAGGGTAATTCTTTATCCTATTGTTTGACCTAGTCTCAAGGACGAAAATACTCAATCTACCCTCGCCTATATTGACACTTGCTGGGTTGAACATTCGTTGATTTTTATTTGTTTTCACCTCACCTTGACACAACAAAGATTAACAAAGTGCTGGTTGCAAATGAAATTCATTCGAAGCAGCTTGACTTTTTAACATTTCGCTACGGGAAGTTGTAATTTTCGCACGAAGCAAACTAAAGACGCGTCAATATCGTCGATTCCATACATCGGATCGTTCATTACCCGTATCACAGCATATTTTGTTTTAATTAATATGAACCTCATTGATCCTCAATTTTCTAAAATTGACACTCTTCTGCTTCTGATGATCAAAAACACCAACGACAAACGGGCATCGTTTTTTGCTTGCTCCATCTTCTTTTGTGTCATCTTAATTGTACAATCATATAGGTCGTGGTGCGATTACTTTGATGGTAGCATAAATGTCAGTGAATTGAGTATAGTGAGCATGATTCTTTTCGTCCCTGCCTAGTCTCATAATATAAACAGTAGTTCCTTTGGCAAGATCCGTGACGGAATTCCGAGGAATTTCATATAACTTGGCAGTTATCTTGCATGATCCTATGCGGATTCTAGACAAAAGTTATTAATGATTTTAGGTAACAGATTTGGCAGAAGCTAGATTTTTTTTTAACTTAAAACAATTTCTAACAAGTTTATAATTTTGAATTAATGTGAGGCCAAAAAATTAACAGAAAAACTAACGAGAACTGTCAAAACGTATGGAAAATAATATGAAACGTAAATGATTTTCATTTAGGAAACTGGATCAAAAAAGTAGTGATTAGAACTCAAACGTTATGTGAATACATAACTTTTTGTGTTTAATTTATCTTCCGTAGTGCTTTCTAAGTTTGCCTTTGCAGTTTTGAATATCGTTCTATTGAAAATATCATCATGTTTTTTTTGCTTTCATCGTTTGAAGAGCAACTTAGCTTATCCCAGATAGTATTCCGGCGCCCCAGCTTCGTTGATATTCTGTCAAACACTCGGAACTACAAAGGTTCCCGTACGAAGATTTTACTGCGGGAAGGTTATAGACAAAAGGTTAAAATTAATTTGCTTGGTGAAAAATTTTACCTTCTTTGAAAAAAGAATTTCGACCTTTTCTCCTTTCTGTTTTTTTTTTACTTTTGTCCTTTTATCCTTAAGTCTTTCGATGTTCTGAAAACCTTATGTCTTTCGACCTTTCGTCATAGGTTTACGCAATCGTCATGTGTTTGCGAACTTTCACGAAATTTCCTATTTCTATGTGTATCACTACTGGATTTTCAACATCGCTGGGTGCCCAGCCCACTCACGTTTGCCGGTGGTTGAAACAACTAATAGAAAATAGCTGAAGTGAAGTGAAGTGTTAAAGTTCAATTAATATTGAATAGTCGGCATAAGTGCCAATATGACCAAAATGCATATTTTCATTGCTGACATGCGAACATTGATCTCGCGTAGCTTTTCAAAAGGGCCTATCTAACATTGAGAGACTCTCTTTGTATACTTTCTCTTTAATCAACAACTGAGCCACATTAACTTCTTCTGTTACGTTTTTAGTATGAAACGCTTTCCAAGGACATTGTCTTTCGATCTTTAGTGAAAAACAAAAGCTTTTGTATTGCAATATTATAATCAAAAAAGAGTGAAAAAAATCTCTCATTACATAGGTCCTTTTACAAATTACGCGAAATTGTTCGTATATTTTTTAGTTAACAGAATAAATGCCATGTGAAACAAAACACAGCCCTAGTCAACTTATGTATTTTAATCTTCAGCAAATGGTCAGACTATTTGAATAAAATTACTAATAGATGGAAGAATGCAGCCGAAAGCACATTTTTCCCCAGCATTGATTGTGCTCATGGGTTGATGTTTTGGCTTCCTAATGCTTAAACAATATAAATTATGGGAAATATTATTCTCCCAAGGTTTGAAGGGATTTGAAAGAAATTTGACTGTGCACATGCCATTTGAAATTTATATGGAAAACGCCAACATTTGTCCTCAGCCCTATAAATCTTTGTCATATTCTATGGAAAAGTACACAAATTCTGAAGCAAAATCTTCCCAGCTACAACTTTGCCGAAAACCACATGTTGGAAGGACATCAGGATAAATTGCTATTCATAATTATAATGTGGGTTTGCATTTAGCATGCAACTGCAACTGGTCGGCAGGCTACAATTCAGCTCCTGGCGAGAGGAATAGATCAAAGTAATCCAGGCTACTATGAGAGTAATTGAATGATCATCACAGCATGGTTTAGACTTTGAAATCAATAATAACAAATTATTTAGACGTTCAATCAAAATGGTTGGCAAAGTTGTAGCTGATAACATTACACTTGAAAAGAGGTGCAGAACTTTCCCATAATATGTTATGACAAAGAGTTATATGACTGAAGACAAAGGGTTAGCTTTACCTAGAAAATATGGATATTCTTTAACCTTCCGTCAGTCGCTCCATAAAAAGTTACACCAGCGGTCGCATCGTGTACTGAGTACACGCGGAGCAATTTTGATTGTCAATCTAAAGCTAGGCAAGATAGAGTATTGATGTCTTCGGCAAATTTCTTCAGTGCAACGATACCAATCGGTCAGTGGACAAATGAAACTTTGAAAACACCTTCATCCTTCAGTGGCCATCGGAATGTGTCCCGGGGGAACCGATGAAGTGGACATTTCGCAATGCAACATCTCGATCACAAATATCTCAGGATCTAGATTTTTTGGCAAGATGGTGTCTTCGGCAAAGTTGTTCAATAAATCAAGGACTAACATGTGATAGGCTGCTTGTTTCGGAATTCTGTCACCAGTTGGCGCTAGTGAGCATGTAATTTTTTAAACACGGATATCTCAGGATCCTGATTACCTAGAAAGATGCGGTCTTCAACAAAGTTGTTTAGTAGGTCAAGAACTATCATATCATAGGCCATCTAACTTGAAATTCTGCCATCAGATGGCGCTAGTGAGCATGCAATATTTCAATCACGAATATCTCATGATCCCGATTTCTTAGAAATATGGTGTTTTTGGCAATGTTGTTCAATTTTTTTATATGGCATTGACATTCACTGCTGGAATTGTTGACATATTTTTTATATAGAGTTTTGATTTTATGTCAGACGTGCAACGATCTATTGTAATTGCCTGTGTTGTTTATAAATAAATTCAAAATGCTCTCAGCGCTTCTCTAGTATAATCCCATTCTCTGGGTTTATCATTATAGTCAACGCTCCATGATTGCTCTGATAATTGAAGCGATTATCGACTCATGGTAATATCGCGTTATGTACAGTAATACCTTGGAAAGCTGTTGTTGGAGATAATTACAGTGACTCATGTTGGTTTCACAATATACCAGTGCAGAGAAAGTTCAATGTTATTTATGTTGTTATAAACCGAAGCATGTCGAAATTAAATGATCTTTTCATGACTCATTTTTGTAGTCATACTATTTAAACAATAAAATCGAAAATCATCCTTCAACATTGATTTTATTATACACTTTGTTCTTTATATTGATGCTATATCATAACAAATTTAGGAAACACTTTGGCATGGTGTCGAAAACGAATCTTACCAAAATCTAACAGTAATTATGTTGTGAAAAATTCGGTTAGCCGACATTTCGGTAGATTATGTTCCGAGATTCGATATTTTAAATTACCGAATTCTCAGCTCTTGGGTTCTTGGCGAAATGTTTCGCTGAGGTCGGAGACCTAATATAAGTGTGTATGGATGTTCATTCACCTGTATATCGCGTAGATATAATGCGTCTTATGTGAGGAGAACTGTTTTGCGTTTTACGAAGTCTTTTCTCGCAAACATAATCAATGTATTCATCAGAAGTTTGATTAATGGGCTAAATATAAAAATAAGATTGATCAATTTGAATCTAGATTTTGAACGATAATGAACCTTCTATCCCTTGTATTATTTTGTGCTTTCCTATCAATTCACTGGTAGCGAAATATTTTAACATTTGACAAAACGTGCACCGATAGCCCAAATGATCAGAATCATTTGCTCACTTTCGCCGGGTTACATAATTCCAAATGTAATTGCCCATAACATGTCAGCACTTGCTTACTGAATAACTTTGAAGAAGACGTCTCTGAAATGATCGGGAACTCGAGATTCTGCATTAGAAAAATTTGAATTGGGACCACTTGCGTAGCCTGATGGAAGTACATCTAGCATCCCACTGTATTTTAAATTGAGTACATTTAACCCTTTACACGTTGCCCGTGATATACAGAATAACTTGATCAAAGACGTCATCTTTCTAATCTAATTTTATTTTCAAAATGAGAAATATAAATATGTTTGAAAATCCAATCTCCCGCATCTTCCTTATCATCCTTACCATAAAAATAGAGTTCTGTGAAATTTTTAGCTTTTTCGGTGGTGATTGGTGGTGCAGGTGGCCCAAAGACAAAGTAGGTTTATATGGAAATTACTATGGAAAATTTTTGAGAAATGTTCCAGACACGTTAGTACTGTAATGTAAGTACACATTTATCATCCCATAGTGAAAACTCATTCTTCAAACCCTTATGAAGGATGTTGCTGAAAAAAACAAATCACTTTTGAGCCAAATTGTTTGGGAATTTCTTTTTAATGTTAATAATCCCGTATGAAGCTGAATAAAAGCAAAAAACTCATGAATATCTCTTCTCCTATCCGTTGGAATGAATTTATCTCTTAAGCAAATTATTTTATTATAGTTTGAAGAATGAGTTTTTACTATGTGATGATAAGAACTAACAATCTAGTATTAACGTGTTTGGAACATTTTTTAAAATTCCTCCGTCAACTTTCTAAGTAATCGGGATACCGTAATTTCGGGTGAAATTGATCATTTTTCGCGGTTTTTCTAGTCTGTTTTCTATAATGTTAACAATCCCAAACAACTAAATGCAGGAAAACAAGTACGAAGGTGAGCCTTATCGACTTATGTACCGAAATTTTCTAACAAATGTCATTTTAGTATTAACAAATACCTCTAAAATAAAAAATCAGAGGATCTCATTTCGGGGTGAAATTGATCACTTGTCAATGTCATTATTGTTAGTTTCCAAAACAACTCCATATGATAAATTTGAGCACCCTGAATCCGAATATGCTTGTAAAATTCTTAACAATGCAATATTTATATAAATGACGAATAGTTAAATTTCAAGAATTACGCTGAAAACGCCTAAATGTATGCAATTTCCTAAGGAATTCAATGATATCTAACAGAAATTCAATAATTTCAACCATATGAGCCAATTGGTACGAGTTTTGGTGATGAAATCTGGTTTGGGGATATATCTCAAGCATCCTCACAAACTTTCAGGTTTATACCATGTTTTAATCCTTGCTTATAAATAGAAGTTCATAGGTGTTTCTCAATACTGCACCGTGCATGATTTTGAAATTTTACGTTATTTTCATAGTAATAAACATTCTTTAACGCAAAAAACTTCACAACACACAATTCGACAATAGTTACGACAAGCAACGTTCATTTACTGCAGCTTACATCAATATTTGTGCTCCATTACGAGTAAATAAAATCGTGTGATACGATGATCAATTTCACCCGTCTGATCAATTACACCCGATTTTACGGTACTGAGATATCTGTGTTCAAAAAATGTCATACTCACTAGTGCCATCTGGTGAAAGAATTAAATTAAATAGATCATCACATATTAGTCCTTGAACTATCGAACAACTTTGCCAAAAACACCATATTTCTGAAAATCGGGATCATGAGATACTCGTGATTGAAATATTGCATGCTCACTAGCGCCATCCTGAGATATTTGTGATCGAGATGTTGTATTGCGAAATGTCCACTTCATCGGTTCCCCCGGGACACATTCCGATGGCCACTGAAGGGTGAGGATGTTTTCAAAGTTTCATTTGTCCACTGACCGATTGGTACAGTTGAACTGAAGAAATTTTCCGAAGACATCAATATTCTATCTTGCCTAGTTTTAGATTTATAATCAAAATGCTCCGCGTGTACTCAGTACACGATGCGACCGCTCATGTGACGGGCCCGGTAAAAAAAAGTTACACGAGCGGTCGCACTGGTGTACTGAGTACACGCGTAAAAACTTAGGTTAGAAACACGAAGTTTTCGAATACTTTTCATTGATTTTTTCGAAAAATTTCTTCCCTACAAGCAAGAAGAAGAGTAGATCTTGGAATAGGACCAACGCCCGGAGCGATTTGAAGGGGTTTTCATCGTGTTTTTCGAATTTTTGCAAAGTGCGTGTACTCAGTACACTAGGGCGACCGACGGTGGGTTAAATGACGTCAATTTTTTTTTTTTTTTTTTCAAAACATTTCAAAACTTTGGGAGGATCAAACATATAATAACTTAAATCATTCAAGCATAGGGGAGCCAAAACTTCAGATTTGCATCTCTCTAATGGACAGCGTAGAAAACGCAGAGCTGTCCATCGGTACCATTTCGTGGTCGATTTTTTTTTCGGGTTGCTCAAAGATTAACATCAGCAAGTAACAGTTTTGTTAAGCAAATTTAAGAAAAGCCAAAATTAAGTAATGAAATTGTGCACTGTCAAGTGAGTGTTGAGCGATAAAAGCCCCTCAGCACGAGTGATCATTTATTTCAGAGCAACAAAGCTCAATATGAAAATTAAAAATAAACTAAGTAACCACTTAAGGTGAAGATGAATCGAAGCCAAACCTCAAATATTCAAGAGCACAAATCTGGAGAACCAAACATCCGTTTAAGCTGAAAACTTAATCCATTGGTCACTAGGTGGTGGTGACCACTCGATTAAGTTTTCAGCTCAAACGGGTTTCGGTTCTCCAGATTTGTGCTCTTGAAAATTTGAGGTTTGGCTTCGATTAATCTTCACCTTAAAGTGTAGAACTGACTATCTCCGAACCACATCAATCCAATACAAATAAATAAACAAATATCTACAGTAAGTATTCAAAGTCATTCCCTCCAATCAATAGAACACACAGCTGGCAATCTAGTGCAACTCCACCGAACTGTATCGGATTCCGATAGAATGAAATCAGCTTTCGAAACAGCAATAACGTAACCAAGCCGAGTATACACCTTCCACGTTCTAAAGGTAAGTTGTACTTCATCATGCTCTCCATAGCCCGGGGTATGGGGAAAGAAAAATAAAAACAATCGATAAACAACGCACTCTGTCTGTCCGTCCGTTCGTTCGTATGTCCATCCGTCTGCCAGACAGTAGTCGCTGGGTCTGTTCAACTATTTCTGCCTTCTCATGCTCCCTTTCCGATTTCACTCACCTTAAGGTTTTCCACTCTAGAAGCGTCCAACGGAACCAGCAAATGTTAATCCAAGTGTACTGGCAGTTTTAATCCACTGGTAATCCTTTTTCTTCGGCCCTTCGAAATGCCCCGGGCTACTTTGTTTTCACTTGACCACCCAATAGCGACGGTGATGACTAATGTATTATCACTTCCACTGAGCGCTTGCACAACTTCTGTGTGGAAAATTCGCTGGTCGCACGTGTCAGTCGCACTTTTTTAGACTTTCTCTACACACGCATCCGCTATTCACTTCTTCAAATCCAATTACAGAATGTTTTCCTCCCGCTTTTCTTATGAAACAGAACCCCCGCTTATCCCCGACCCCTCACTGTGAGTCTGTCTACGGAAAATCCAGTCCACGCATCCAGTAGGATCTGTTGTCCTGTCGAACCCTACAAATGCAAGCCATGGTCCGCGTCCTGTCGTCACTTTCTGATCCGCTTTCAAGAGCACACAAACTTCTGCCCGGAAGGCGCCACCCAAAAACTATACAGAAGGGGTGGGTTTACTCCTGGTTATCACACTCTGGTCTATATCCTTAAGAGACCGCACCACAGAAAAAATAAGCAAAAAATAGTCCTTAACACCGTTCGCCGGCCACGGAAATTTTCCAACCAACCGATCGATACCGAAGTCAACACCGAACTGAACCTGGTAATGGTGCTTTCTCTCGGTTTCGGCTCCGGAATTGAAGTACGACGACGAACGGCGATGAGCAGCAGATACACATAGCTAGCTAGGTGAAGGAGCGGAAGCCAACCAACCTGCTAGCATCGGTTCGCAGCACCACGGAGCAACACCCAAGCTCGGTCACAGCGTCACGGTGTGTCTAAAACCTTCAATAATGCAAAATTTGCCATCTATTCTTGCGTCAACCACTGGAAAGATATCATATCCTAGCATCCTCTTTTTTGCATTTTTCAAACCTGTTTTCAGCATTTTTAATTCGCTCACAAACAATCTGTTCTACGATAACTATTGGATGAAATTTTAAATAGGTCGTCACTTATCCTTTTTAATTTTTTGAGAGCGCAAGTTTGAAAAACAAACTAACCGTTCACGCTGAAAATTTGATCTATTGATGACTCAGTTGCTGATAATTTATACTCACTTTTTAGAGAGTTTGGCTGTTAAAAATTTGAGGGTCGGCTTGCTTCAATTTATTAACAGTTTAAGATTTGATCGCCGTCTTTGTGGACGATAGAACACAGTTTTAACGAGTTTTGAACAAAATTAGCAATATTTCGCTAAAATATATTCGCCCAATTTTGCTTTCTCTATTTTCAACATATAAAATGAAAAATCATATACAATTTCATTTATAATCGAATCGCCAAAATTTAATAATGAAATAAAGCAGTTTACTAAATAAAATTAGGCATCTTTCCAGATTAGATTCAATTGTTTAAACAAAAATTAAATTATAATTTGATATAATGCAATAATAAAATTTAATATAATACAATAAACACAGTTTTAACTTCTCGATTTGTGTTAGCATTATTGGATTGAGTAACTCGTGTCGAAAATTCCGGGTTTCAAATGGAGTCGAATCAATTTAATTTTAAAAAGTAGGTTAGGTGTACCAGATGTGCATATACTGGTTTCCTATTTTGTCATACGTGGTAATTTAATTGTTTTCAATCATTTTGCGTATTTTAGAAGTTTAATTTACAATATATCTTGAGCTTAAAATATTCTGAAATACACAAAAAGTAAAAATTTTCAAGAATTTACATATGGCCAAATAGGGAACCACTGTAGCTATAACTCGTACACTTTCCTTACTTTTCGACTCGAAAAGACTGAAAATCCCAGCATTATTTAATTCGTTCGATCTTGTTCCAAATTAACTAATACATATTCTAAAACCAATTGATTTATAATAATCTAAAAATTTTATAAAATTACGCCCTGTGCTAAAACTATGGGTCACCCCTTACAAACATATGAAGATGTTTTTTTCATATCTAAGGTTACACGACGTATTTAAAATAGCTATGGCTGAATCAAATGGTAATGATTTAATCTGTTAATATTTTTTAGTAAGATTATATTTTTTAATTTGTTGAAATAAACTTTTACTTAAAGTTGTGACATATTTTCAGATTGCACTGAAAAAACATGGCTAATTTTTGCTGAATTGAATCGATCAAATTGTTTAATCAATTAAAATCGCACCAGAATCGAAATCCTTAGAATTTTAGCGAAAAAATCTGAAAACTATTTAAAATGAATAAAGTAATCATTTAAGTTATCGGTCAAGGCTCGATGAGGTGGTCATCCCTCAGTATGCAATAATTCGTGATCACTAAAACTCACTTGAATCTCTAAAATTCTGTGAAATTTCATATCAATTGTGTATTTGCGTTAGAACAAACCGTAGTTGATATTGGTTTAAAATTGTTATTTATGCTCTTCAAAAATTATAACATTACGGTTCTAATGCCGAGTTTAAAAAATTTGGTCTATCCGTTGCTGAAACCATGTTTTTACAGTATAATTTTTGAAAAGTACATCCAGCTTTTTACGCTAGCTATAAAACTGATGAGGGTGATTCGACTTTGACATGTTTTGCCCACAGATTTTATAGTACGATCCAAGCAGTTACCCATAACGCGGGTAGATCACCTTTTCGTGGTGCGTTATGGGGTAAAGATCTACCAGTGAACCCTAGTCCTGACTGCTTCAAACGAAGAGTAATCAAAGGAACAATTTTAGTCCTTGTTACATTTTTAAACTTTGTTGACAGTGACAAGTCTCGGTTTTCCTAGTGGCCGAGAATGATCTTGAGAAAAGGAAAAAAATGAGTCGAATACAACAATTTGTTTTTCTAATATTTTATTTATTTAGTTCTCTAGTTTGAAGCAGTAAGGACTAGGATTCTGATGCATGGACAATATCGGTGTAATTTCTTGGCTTTATCAAGGGATTCGATTTTGACTGATAAAGGGGCGCGCCTGTGGAGAGTGTACCCACCACATTCTTCAAAGGGTCTAAATAGCGGAACCTTTCAATTAGAATCCTTTCCTACGATCAAGTTAGGAATTACAGCTGTAAGAAAACCGAATACTTTATCACTTCTCAATAGTGATAAGGTAACACGACATGCACTAAACAAAGTACACGGGATATATTACAATAGATCAAATATTGGTCGCAGTGGTTTATGTTCCGAACAGGAAAAAAAAAATGATCCAAGCAAGCTGTTATTTGAAGTTGTTTATTGGAGTGTCAAAACTTTTCACTATTTGTTTTGCAGCTGGGCATCATCAAGTTCGGAAATCAATTCTAAAATATTTATTGCTTTCTTTCTATAAACTTATTTCTTCCATATTTGTTTAAATTCAGCAAATCGATGCTAATGATCAGAAAGGCAAAATTCAGCGAAAATTTTCGGAATTCAGCGAAGAAAATTGATCTGAATGGAATAATGACGACCAAAAATATATATTCCACAAAGCGACAAGTCTGTAAGGCTTTTGAATATTGCAATGCTATGTGGTTTACACATTCATTTCTAACTTGTCCCACAGCTTGTACGCACACTTCTTCCATGTTTAAGTTAATATATATTTTGTAGGTGGGGAAATATTAAAAATGCGTTGCGGGAAGATGGTGTGGAAAATTTGGAATTGATTCCTATTAAAAGCATCAATTCAACGTATTCGGTTTGAAAAAAAAACACAAGCTCAAAGCCAAAATAAGATTGTAAGGAATAATTATGGCCACGACCAAAGCAATGTCTTGTTCTGAATTAGAAGGTCCTCCAAAATGAGTACATTATAAAGTTCCATGGCTCTCATGGAAATATCTTCAAGTGGATGATCACATTTTGGCATTTGAACATGCTCGTTGTCCTTGATTGTTCTTCATTAATCTGGAAGAGAAAACAGTTGAAATAAAATAGAAAACTTAAAAACATTTTTGATTTCCATATCCTAGTAACAATAATGAAAATTTTTGACGTTCCATGTCAATAAAACAAATTTCATATGCCCAAAGCATACTTTGATCTAGCTATAAAAATTATAGTGCATGCAAGAAATGTCAATAAGGGGTGATTCAAAAATTATGGCATGCTAGCGTAAAAAACTGGATTGACACCTTCTTGTAAAACTTACTATAAGATTAAATACTTCCGATGGAAGATTAGCCCATTGCCCTACGATTAACACTTCAGTCGTCGCGCTGTTGTATTTTGTACAACAGTGGTGAGAAAACCTCGCTTATCGTACACAGTATCAGCGTGGTGGTTTTGACGGTAGTAAACCGCGCGACGACTGAAGGGTTAAGAAATAGAAAGTTTCATTTAGACGTGTACTCACAAAGACTTTTGTATGCTTTTATGAGGTGATGTTTGTCATGATTGTTGCCACTCAGAACACTTTTTTAGGTGATTTTTTCTAAAATTTCTGTACTTTAATGCATAAAATTTAATCAACGTTCTCTATTAACGTTCTTCATTCCAGATGTCATACAGTATTTTGATTGAGGATTTTTACGTATTTACATATCTATTATCAAAGTTACCTAAAAACTAAAATCGACTTCAGGTTATTTTGAACATTATTATATGAATGCAAAAAAAATCATTATGTAATCTTTCAACTGCAATCGATAAGTTGTTTGAAAAAATAAAATAAAAATCCTTGAGGCAAAATGCAGAAATAATTAAATTTGTTTCCAAAAATGTATCAAAATAAAATCGTTATGTTTAAAATGTATGTCAATATTTTCATTTAAATCATAGATAGCTTTGAGTTTCGAAAAAGAAAAATATAAATGTTTTGGTCGCACATTCCCTAACAGGAGACAAGATTAAAGAGCTCAACACGAGCAGACAAATGGAAAAAAGTAAGAACCTATGGAAATAAGGTTAATGCTATGTACTAATGTTATTCATATCTTCTATATTAAAAGTTTTTATGTTCACAAATAACATATTTAGATACTGAATTTTCCCCGTTTTGAATACAATTCTGACATTTTAGGATTAAAAAAAAATCAAAACTGTTAACTGAAAAGCAGGCTCTGACCCAGCGAGGACGTATTGCCAAGAAGAAGAAGAAGAAGAACCTTTCCATTTAATATTCAAACTTTTACATTTCAACTCGTGGACAGTGTTGTGAAAAACTCAATTTCTCATAACTCACGCTTGAGATTTTTCATGCGTGAGTTGTCTATCACGCAGCTCAATAGTCAAAAAATCATGGATGAGTTGGCTCACCATATTTATGATGCAACCAGTCTTAGTATAAGACAACCACGATCATCAATTGATACTTCTCCGTGTCTTCGAAGCAGTTGAACCGCATCTTCTAGTACGCGACGCAAAGATACACGCACAACATAGGGAGATACACGCACAACATAGGGAGCCGGATCCTATTCTTGACACTTTTGATTCACTTCGGCAGAGCTTTTTTTAATTAAAAGCTATTGGGCTCATGTTTGGGCACCAGATGCATCATATTGAAGTACATTATATTGCAGATTTTTTAAACAATTCGACCGGGAAAAAATACCTTGCCAAAGTGGATCATGGTGATGCCAAACTATTTCTTATCGCTTATTAACTACAGTGCTCGCTAATTGAGCACATCTCTTCTATTGCATTGTGTTATTTACAATACTACATGTTATTTATAACACTAGATCATTAAGGACAATAAACTGATAAAACCCTTAAAAATATCATACTCTGAATCAAAAACACTTCATCTGTCTGTAAAATTCTGTCATTGGAGAAAAACATAATTTATATATAGGGAAAGTGTACCAGTTATGGCCATAGTGGTTCCCTATTTGGCCATATTTGAAATTTCGATGACTTTCACATTTTTAATCTTTTTGAATGTTTTAACATCAAGATATATCCTATATCTTACAGCTAAAACACACAAAACTTTTCAAAATGTGGAGACATTCAAGTTATTACGTATGGCCAAATAGGGAACCACTATGGCCATAACTGGTACACCTACCCTACACCTCAATTTGGTCAAATAACAGCCATTGTCAGTAGATTCCTATTGCTGATCTACGCTGATCATATATGGTTTGATCGATCAACGTCAACTCTCAACGTGTTTGACTAATCACGGCCTATCCCTTAGCTGATCATCAAGTGAGCCTCAAATAGACTGATTTTTGCTCATAAACTAAACATTTTCAATAGCAACTGCAGAGCTTAAAATTAAAAAAAAAACATCAAAATATCCACTTAATTTAACGAGAACTCTTGATGTTTCCAACAGTTTGTGATTTGATACTTTTCTGTTTAGACAGTAGAAACATTAGCCTTAGAATGCTAATGTTGCTACTGTTCGTGTGAGCAAAATCTAGTTTACCACACTCTGTCAGTTTGAGTACCGGGTCTATAAATGTCGAATAATTTTTTTCAACCAAAATAAAACATTATCTACAGCATATAATCTAAAGCTCTAATAATAAGGTGATTTTGCTTTTCATCGATAAAATATTGACAAATTTTCAAAGAAGTGACTCAAATATTATATTGCTTGAAGGTCATATAGACATTTAATAGTTGTTGGCAGATTTCTTCGATTTAATTTAGGAAGTATTGCAAATTTACTACTATTTTAGCTAAAACACCAACTTTTTCAATTTGTATTATCATACTGTCTTCTACAATATTGTTCGCTATGGTATCAAGTAGTGTTTTTGGCATTCTGAGTTCAATTGAACGCGATTTTCCTGACCCAAACAGAAGATGATGTGCTGTTTCCCATATGTTTGAGCTGAAAATCTCATATTAACTTCAATTCAATTGCACCAGCTCATGGAACAACCAAATGAGCAGAAATTTTCAGGAAGTCCTGATTCCCATGGAATTATATAACTTTATTTTTTTTGCCATGCTGGGCTCGGCCAGTCTAATACAAATAAATGAGGCTTAACATATGCCACATTAAAATCATTTTAAATACATTGTAACTTGTGATTTCCCCAACGACAGGTTTTTAAATTTACACGGAAAATGCCAAGATATCACATCTTCTGAATGCCGAATAAATAATATAAAATTTGTCTATAAATGGTGAACGATGCACGGTGTGCTGGAACACACATATTATCGAACTTGCATGAACCTCCGATCTTTTTTCACTAAAAGTTAGCCTTGATAGTCAAGAAAAGCTTGCGGAATATTAAAAAATGTTCTTCGGCAAAAAATTGAAGAAAGTCGATTTTTGTATTTTTACCCTTTTCCCATATATGAGTTCATAGGAGAATATTAGAGTTACACTAATTTTGATGCATTGCAATAGCTCAAAGACTTATTTGATATACCTTGATCACGAATCGATTACAAGACGTTTCAAATTGAGCATAATTTCTACCTACATTCACACAATGTGACCAGCCCATGGTGGTATGCCGTTTATTAATCGCATTTTTACAATATTTTTTTAAGGTAAACATACTACAACTTATCAAGTTTCAATCAATGTTTCCTATTCTTCTGAATAATTGAAATCATTGGAGTTCGTTGTTGAACATAAAGCTTTTTAAAGATAACAGACAATTGTATAATTACATGCAACCATTAATATAAACCGTCATACAATTATATAGGGCAATGTACTGTTTCAATTTTGTATAGTATGTTCACTCTAGCTGATCTTGTTATTCACATTTGTTTTAATTGAAAGATGGAGGAAGATTTTACGCAAACCTGTATACGGTATGTCTACATCCAAAACTAGAACGCATACAAATATTGTAAAATATCGTAACATATACAGGGTTTATACAGAAAATGTACACGCAAACAAATTTTGTTGTATAATCTACCGAATCCATGGTAGTGCAGTAAATGTGATCATGTCCATAGTAGCATCCACTACAAAGCATTGTATTTCAATCAGTGACACCCACCGTACAACACAGTGTGGTCAAAAGTAGAATGCCAAAATTGTCCAATCAAGAATGTTTTTAGTCATAAATACTGCAACTGTGGTTGAATAAACGGAATATATTTTCTTGTGTAGTGATGTTGTCTATGTTTTGGTAGAATTAACAGATAAATGTAGTCGGTTGAAAATCGTTGGTGCAGTTCTTAATTTTACCATGGATTCAGTAGTTGCTACAATAAAATTAATTTCAGTGTAAGATGTGAAAATAAAAAAAAATTATGATAGTCTTATATTCCTTGTATGAGTAACAATATTATATAATATTTGAAAAGTTGTCATGCCGATTTATATTGAAATCTTGCAGCCGCTGGTTGGGTGCGTTTGCTAAAACCTCACATCATTAACGTATCCTTAGTTACCTTCACATACTTAAAACTAAATACATACCATAAAACGGGGTAACTTTGATAGTTTTTTGAGAGAAAATCGAAATATTTTATTTTTAATTTGTAAAACAAGCACTGGTTTGTTAGTTATCGATTATACATGAAAGTTTGCATAACGGTTCGATCTTAATGAATCTATAGTTTTTCATACAGTTAACTCTCCCTTACTCGATATTGAAGGGTCCATCGAGTTAGGGAGGTATCGAGATACAGAACACATATTTTTCAAATTTTAAACTTTTTTTATTTTGACAAAATACATTCAAAATAGTTATTTTAACGCGAAAAACAATACAATTTTTCCATATTTACCTACGTGACATTTTTTTACCAATCTGCAAAAAATAAAAATTTTAGCACCCAGAAATTGGCAGTAAACCTTAATTTTACTAGCAATTTAATTATAATTATCGAATTCATGAAATTTATTAACGTTTGAAGGACATTTGGAACTTTTCAAGAAAATATCGAGTTAGAGAGGTGAACTTACTTGGGAAACTGAAACAGATAGCATCGAGTTAGGGAACATTGAGTTAGAGAGATATCGACTTAAAGAGGTATCAAAGCATGCTGGATTGAAGGGACTGTGAATTCCATCGAGTTAGGGGAAAAATCGAGATACAGAATATCGAGTAAGGGAGAGATGACTGTATAATCGAAAGTCAGTTTTTTTGGTAATATGGTGTTACCCTATTGATAATGAGTAGATAAGCACATGAAAATCCAAAACAAACTATTGTTTGACATCATCACAGTTTGAATTGGATTGGAGAATGTTAATAGAGAAACTGGATTAGATTTTATCAATTAAAGTACAGAATTGATTGAACAAAAACATCTTTAAAAGGGTTTTCAGTTAAAACAAACATGATAAACACCATTATAAGTTGATAATAATGGGTATAAAAATATATCTCTGAATAGATATCTATTCGCTCCCAATACGACAATTCGTCCGGTGGAGTGTGCTGCCGTGAGGGGCCCAAATAGCCGTAGCGGTAAACGCGCAGCTATTCAGCAAGACCAAGCTGAGGGTCGTGGGTTCGAATCCCACCGGTCGAGGATCTTTTCGGGTTGGAAATTTTCTCGACTTCCCAGGGCATAGAGTATCTTCGTACCTGCCACACGATATACGCATGCAAAAATGGTCATTGGCATAGTAAGCTCTCAGTTAATAACTGTGGAAGTGCTCATAAGAACACTAAGCTGAGAAGCAGGCTCTGTCCCAGTGGGGACGTAACGCCAGAAAAGAAGAAAAGAAGAAGAAGTGTGCTGCTGTCGTCATGATGATGGTTGACGAGAGCAATGTCAAACTCATTCATGGTTTCAAAACATTCGGAACAAAATATTTATTTTCACCGCTTACTTCACTTATGTATGAAATTGAATGAGATCCAATGGTAGAGAATTCATTTATCTACCCAATGGTATTTTTAGAGGCGGCGGAGAATGTCCCGAAGCGTGTTTTATTCAAGCGCAAAATTCGCTCATGCGAAAGTTCCAATGAAACTAACCTCACATATCCTGGTTTTCCAACCTCAAACTAGTGCTCCTACCAGCCGGATCTCAATTTTTATGAAAGAAGTGCAATAATACAAAAAAAAAACAAACGTATGTAGAACATAGATAATGGATATTCCTACCTTTTCCGCCTAGCTGTTTCACTGTGAACCGTCTTATATCAGGAAAATAAAACATTTTCCCCACAGCGGCATGTGATGGATGCGTGAAAAATCAAATCTCTCATCATCTGATCAGTTGCGCTACCAAAGTATAGATGGCTAACAGTATGTTGCATTTTGCAATTGAAAGCACATGAATACAGCCTATACTGCCATGTGTATCAATTTCTGGGAATTCCTATTCTGATTAGAACCGCATACGTAAAATATTACTGATTTGATTCAGAAAGAAGAATACAAAGCGTTCGTATGAGCTTTTCTGAAGTGAAAAGTGAAATTTCCATTATATAAAATACAGCATACCACCATGGGCTGGTCATATTGTGTCGATTCCCGGTCGGTCCAGGATCTTTTGGTAATGGAAATTTCCTTGACTTCCCTAGGCATAAAGTATCATCGTACCTGCCACACGATATACGAATGCGAAAAATGGAACATTCGCAAAGAAAATTTCAGTTAATATCTGTAAAAGTGCTCATAAGAACACTATGCTGAGAAGCAGGCTCTATTCCAGTGATGACGTAATGCCAAGAAAAAGAAGATATCCCGTGAAAAAAGCTTCCAATCAAAATAACTTTTATTTCCCTGCATGAATCATTTTCAAATTCACGGATAGAATGCTAGGATACCACATCTTTCGAATGATGGGTGCAGAATTGATGGTCATTTTTTCTTCGTTAATAACGCTGTAAGGCACACCGTGCGCCAGCCTAAAATTGTGATCATAATTTTCTCTCTGACGACGACGACGCGATGCTCACTTTTCTTCTCGCTCAAGCTCTGTATTTGGCTCTTCGGTTACGAACGGCGGCGGTGAGTAAATTCCGCTTTCGATGGCCAACAGCGCATCAATTTGCGCATAACAACAAACGCTTCCAACATACAGTCAGCCAACAAACTCCACCATATCCCCAAGGTGGTGGCAGGTGGGCGGTGTGATGATAGAAGCAATCTAGAGCAGAAGGCTTGGTAAACACATCGCAATGCTCATACAAGGCAGTATGCAAGGATTCTTCTATGCTGCTTACTGTAGGAATTCTACTTTACGTAGTTGCGGATTTCCATTCTTTAGTAGGGTGGGTCATGCGTGGGTGGGTGGGTTCGAAATTAGTGGTGGCAAGCCATGAGAATTGTTTGTTCCTAATCTTATTCTTCTTGATATTACATCTCCACTGAGAAAAAAAAACTTCTTCTATGCTAAGAATTCTGAAAGCGCTTTCACAGTTTATAAACCCTCGAAAGCCTGGTACTGACTTCGAATTTAAAAAAAAAAACATTATTTAATGAGAGCAGTAGATCAATTAATTTGAAATAAATGCGGTTTGTTGATTCAACAATACGCCTCCAATCGCGAAACGCAACATACTGTTCGCCATCTATACTTTGGAAGCGCAACTAGTCAGTGGATAAGAGACTTGATTTTTCACGCATTCATCACATGCCTTTGTGGGGGAAAATGTTTTATTTTCTTGATAAAAGATGGTCAACAGTGAAACGGTTTAGTGGAAAAGGTAGAAATATCCATGCTCTATGTTCTACATTCGTTTGTTTTTTATATTATTCCACTACTTTCATAAAAATTGAGATCCGGCTGGTAGGAGTACTAGTTTGAGGTTGGAAAACCAGGATATGTGAGGTTAGTTTCATTGGAACTTTCGCCTGCGCGATTTTTGCTCTTGAATAAAACACGTTTCAGAACATTCTCCGCTGCCTCTAAAAATACCATTGGTTAGAGAAATGAATTTTCTACCATTGTATCTCATTCAATTTCATACATTACTTCACTTAAGCGGTGAAAATAAATGTTTTGTTCCGAATCGTTTGAAACCATGAATGGGTTTGACATTGCTCTCGGAAACCATAATCATGACGACAGCAGCACACCCCAGCGGACGAATTGTCGTTTTGGGAGCGAATCCTTTGGTGAGTTATCCCCCTGTCCCTCCCATTTTCTGTATAACAGCAAAACCATGGACACGAAGAGTCTAAAATTGTTACATTGATATGTAACTGTCCAGTTTTTGTGCAAATGCTATTCCAATTACTTGGTAAACACTTATTAAGTGAAACTGAATTCAGAAGCCTGAATCTTCAGGACATTTTGTTATTCTTAACCCGCTGTGGTAATGAGCTATAGGCTCTCTTTACGTTCATGCGTTTTGCAGTGCCCTTTTTAGGGCACTGTTCGAACCCATTGTGGTATGGAGTACATGTTCTCAATTCGCTCATGCAATCTTCCCTCTTCAAGGGACCCCACTCCTATTTCCTCCCATCTTTCCCTTCCCTTTCCTCTACCATCGGGTAGATGATGAAATAGGCTCAAATATGGCGATGGCACAAATCTCACAACTGGTGGGAAACCTTTGGAGCCGGCCTTCTGATAGCCACTACCCAAACTAGGTAGGATTAAGCTTTTTGCAATCTCAGCAACGAAAAAACCAGATCGGTACCTATTGAAAGTCGCCAAAGGCGAAACATCACAGAATACACTTTGTAAAACGCATAATGCGAATCCATATAGGTGATAATTTAAATTAAATAACAACATATTCATAATCCCAACCTTATTAAGCCTCAGGATAGAGACTGAAGAAAGGCAGCCGATTATCTCGGAGAAACACAAGGTCACCTGTAGTGTGCTATTCCTATACCTAAAAAACAATGCGCTCTCGGGCTAGACATTGGATATATATAGAAAGCGTTGTGTTTGGATGGGCATCTAATTCTCCCGAAAGAGGTGCACTTTGCGAAAAAGGACCACGTGATTATTGAGCTCAAATCGAATTCAGGTTAACTTCTGCGTTCATGAGTCCTTTCATGGCGTAGAGGTAACGCGCCCCAACTAGAGATCGGGGAGTTGAGAGTTCGATTCTCACTGAGAAGACGTGTAACTTTTTCGCAAATCTTCACATCAATTTGTCCATCTAATCCAATTGCAAATTATATGTAATGTTTAGCTTTTCGGTAGTTGTTAAACTTCCACTCGGCTGGTTAGCCGTAAACCACGATTCATAATTAAAAACAAGTAGGTTTAAGGACTAAGTGGTGGTGAAGAAACCGCTTATAAATCGTTTAAATTTAACAATTTCTACCCACTGGGGTTAGTACCCAGTCAGCCACTATCTGAAGAGAACCATTTGAACATTAATTTGGGAACCTCTGGAGATACGGAACTACGTATGTGACTTGCTCCAAAACAAACAAAAATCCGCCAAACGGTGATGGTGGGTGCAATTTTCATCGTTTTTCTTTCCTATTTGCGACGTAGCCCATTTTCGTATCGTAGTGCTCTCATTAGTCTATTTTGTTATTGAAATCCCATGATGTTTTATATTGCTGAACAAAGTTACTAGTTTATGCGTTTTGACCATCGCTACCAATATAATATTGTGTTTTAATTGATTACGCTGCTTCACATTTAAAGATTGTAGTATGATTTTTAGATACCGGATCTTTCTGAAAAACGACTGACAACGCGTCGCGACGGTTTCATGGCGCATCGAATGTAGTGCATGCGATTCCCCGTGCAAGCGAAAGCCACCCATCCAAGTAAACAGAGACGAGAGAGAATAAATCGCGAATTCGTGGGGTAACTTGCAAGCGTTTTCCCCCAACATAAAATGGAGAGCGAGAATGATTGGCATGGTTTGCTTATGCGCATCAGCGTGTTGCACGACAGGGATTCAGTAGCGTGTGTGATGTTGCAACAACCAGTGTTGTCAGTGATGTTGGAAAGGTTTTTTAAGTAAATTGTACTGATTACTCGAATTACCATGTGAAGGTTTAAATTGAAAACTAGAATTGCTTCACATTTTTCATAATTTTCAACTGTAATTGGGCATACGCAGTGATGTTGGAATAGAATAGAGCTTCCAACATAGTTTCTACGTTTTTTTTTCTACTCCTTCCTGATTTCTGATACGATAAACGGTCTTTTTGATCTGGAAACTAATATGTATATAGGACAGCTATCTATAATTAATAACTGTTGGGAAATTTGATAAAAACTGAAAAGGATGACCAGAACAGCATAGCATTGCATAACTGAACTGGTAAGAATTGCACTACGATCCAAATGAATAAGGGATGGGAGATTCTGCTTACTCTCGAAGTGCAATTTTAGCAGATCTAATATTATTGATCAAAAACGGCGCCGGCCAAGTCCTTACAGTCAGTTGGGATGGGGAAGGAATGTTAGGGTGTAATGATTGTTGCTTCTAGAGACCGAGAATACCTCTGCATCTCCACGATCACCACGGGAAGGGTGTTTATTAGTGGGGGAGGAAAAGATCTGGGAGTTACCTTTGGTCGGTGATGCGATCCATGGACAAGGGGGAAATATACGACTTATATTTAAAGCTAGTTTTGTATTTTTGACTCGAGAAGTTTTTGGTAGAAGATTAAAAAAAATACGTCAACATTTATAATGTCGAACAATTCAAAATGAGTTTTTATTAATAGCGAAAACTGAGAATTACATGTATATGTTTTAAATCATATGAAACAAGAATAATGCCGACACTTGTAGTGACGAACCATACATAGTTTGTTTGAAAATTAAATATGAGTATTACTGTGCATTTTTGTCTCGAGATGGTAGAAGTTTTTAAAAAATACGTCAACATTAACAATGTCGAACAATTCAAAAGATATTTTTAATAATGTCAAAAAGAGAAAAATATGTGTATATTGAAATTGTATAAAACAAGCATAATGCCGACACTTATAGTGACGAACCACACAAAGTTTGTTTCAATATTACACAAAAGTTACACTTTCAAGAAAAAATGTGTTATCATAAGCTTGAAACGAACTCACCAGTTGGTAATCCATCCTCGACTGAACGCAAATATATCTTCGCACTCACACAGTGCGAACAGAAACACTTCTTGGCACGCGCGAAACCGAGAACAAAACCTATCCGACGATGCATCAACGAACCATCCTGCTTGGGCTTCACGAAGCACTACCCAGCGAGACGCTCGAAAAAAAGGAAAAAAGAAGTTCTCCGGTAACGAAAACACGCGCGAAACCGAGAACAAAACCTCTCCGACGACGCAACAACGAACCATCCTGCTTGGACTTCACGAAGCACTCCTGAAAAGGATGACCAGAACAGCAATGATAAACATGTTTTGTTTCAATATAGTGTTGGCACAAGAACACTGTCAAGAACGGATGGCCCAATACTGTAGCAGACGACGTGACCCTTTCAAACCCGACCGTATGATATTTTACAAAAAAGTTTTAATTTGTTGATTTATGTATCGAGGCCTGAAGATGGTCCAATAGCCGGACCGAAACGTCGGCGGTGATTAAAAATTAATCAACGCAATTAATTAGACTGAAAGCCGAAACTCAAAAATAAATAAATAAACAGATGGTTAGGCTGTAAGTTATTTTCTTCTTCTTTCTGGTGTTGCGTCCCAACTGGGATAAAGCCTGCTTCTCAGACTAGTGTTCTTATGAGCACTTTTACAGTTATTAACTGAGAGCATTCTTTGCCGATTGACCATTTTTGCATGTGTATATCGTGTGGCAGGTACGAAGATACTCTATGCCCTGGAGATCGAGAAAACTTCCTTTACGAAAAGTTCCTCGACCAGCGGGATTCAAACCCACGACCCTCAGCATGGTCATGCTGAATAGCTGCGCGTTTACCGCTACGGCTATCTGGGCCCCACACTCATATCTGTGCCATTTCTTGTAAATTGGGCGTATGAGGCCATCCAACCAGCCGGTGGACATTTCTTCGTTTTCCGTACTTCGTACTCCGAAGAACGACTGGTAAAACTGCCCACTTCCGTGCTTGATCGATATCTCATCCTTCCTAGCAGCTTTACAGTTCTTTTTAATATCTCCCATGGTCGGTGAGTCTACAGCTCAATCGTCATCATCAATGTTCATCGTGTTTCACGTTACATTTCCATTTTCACCGTTCAACAACTGTTGGAAATGCTCCTTCCATCGGGCCTCTAGCCCGCGGAGACGTGATGACGGTCATAGCCATCACAACCATCCACCTTTATCACCCCTATCAGGATTTAGACCTGTTATGGCAGTACTCACTAACAAACATTCGAAAAATAGAAACGAAATTTCTTGAGTTCTTTTTCTTTTCTGCCATTACATTCCAACTGGGACAGAGCTTGCTTTTCACCTTATTGTTCTTATGACCACTTGCTGAATACAGAAACAGAAACTGAAGTTTAGATCATTACAAATTTAGTTAAAGGCTGTAATATTAAAACGTAAAACCCAAGAACAATACTCGATAGATGAGTGCGAAAACGGTCAATTGGTAAAAGCTCTAAGAATAACTGTTAAAGTGCTGATAGAACATTTATCTGAGCAACAGGTTCAGTCTCACTAGGAACATAACAAAAGAAAAAAGGGGCAAACGAATTTTCATCCATTCTCCATTGTTCGTTTTTTTTTTCAAATCAGAAGAGACTATTTTCGTCTGGCTCGAACTATACAATAGTTTCTTTACGTTGAGACCAACAAATACCATCCCCTAATGGGTTAATCAACCAAGATTATTCTAAGCAAATAGTGTTTCGGATGTTCTCTGAAAAAAAAAACTGTCCCAAACAGTACATTTTTATTGATTTTATTGATTCATTGTTTACTTACTGATTTACAATTTCAATTACTTTTAAATGATATAGTATTCCATTGTTATTCACTTCGAATTCTGTTTCTCTTTCGGTTTCTTGTCGCTGTTAATTTCATTTAACCTTTTTGTTTTCCTTTTCCTATCATCTTTCGAAACCTACCTACCGTTCACACTATCGCCAGGTAGGATTTCCCAATCTAGTTTATTCCATTTTTTTTTAAAGTTCACACTCGCAATTAACCTACAACAACTTTCCGCGATACCTGCCGGGAAGAATTATTTCCATTTTTTTTGTTTGGGTCAATACTTTTGTTGCTGTATGTGTAATTTAAATCTGATGCAATTTACTTCTTTCCTTTTCTCTTGCTTCAACATTGATGATTGGTTTGTGTGTGCTTTTTGTGAAACGATGAGTATATGTCATATAATGGGGTTTGCATTTTGTGATTTTCGACTGAGTGCGGTGTGCATCGATGAGCCAACTGGTTCCGAGAGGATTTTCACGACGTTGATTGTAACGAATAGAAAATGTCAAGTGTATTACTTAAAATGACATGAGATCAAAGATGGATTTGCATTAATGTGTCATTTTTTCTTACATTTCTCGATCAAATTTTGTATTTTGCTGGTGATCTATCAATTTTTTGTTTCGCTAATTCCTACTAAGATTAGAGCCTTTGCAGCTTTTCTGCTCGTGGTTGCTTGAATTTATTTCATTATTTATCTTCTTTTGTATTTGTAGGGTTGTGTGTGTGTCCTCCGTATGGTTTAAAAATAATATGCCACGAAAATATGTATTATTTTAATTTTACTGTCTCAGTATTCACTTGCATACGAGTTGTAGAGATAGAGTTTTGTTTCGATCAATATGTTTTCATTCCACTGTTCCGTGTCTTCGTTTATTCACGCAACTTCCTTTTTCTTCCTTTTTGCATTTAACAGAAAGAATTATTTTATCTTTCCCCTTCTTGTTCCGTAATGTGATTATCATTCAGCCAAGTATTATTCTAATATGCATTTTTTCACATCTCTCTAACTAAAAACACTTTTGCCTTTGATTTTTTATTCTTACTATACTTTTAAGTAGTTTATCTCAATCGTATGATTTGCTTGTTTTACTTTTATGCATTCTTCCATCACACGAACATTCTGTCATTGATTTATTGAATCTTAAGTAAAATGTCTCTTTTATTACCGTTATTTCCGTTTATGTGAGTGTTTTCTTCCTACCATTATGCACTAGTGAAACACTTTAGAGGGTCTGGGTCATTTGGCATAAAGCCATTTGGCATAAGGTCATTTGGCATAACGCCATTTGGCATAAAGGACATTTGGCATAACAGCCATTTGGCATAACGGTCATTTGGCATAATTATGAACAATGTGAAAATAAAGGGTCATTTGGCATAACGGACATTTGGCATAATATCAAGACATGTGTAAAGTAAGAATCAATTGGCATAATATCGAATCATATGTGAAGTAAAGGTCATATCGGACATTTGGCATAATATCAAACCATCTGAAAAGTAAGGGTTATTTGGTATAATAATTCAGATATTCCTTTTTCTATGTGAAAAAAACTGTTGTAATATTACGCGAAATAAAAAGTCATGTTAAAAAGAAGGGCAAATTCCTATATAACAGCATAACGCGTCGAATCGCTATTGCAATAACCCACGAAAGAATACCTTATGTTTAAAAGAAGGGTAAATCTCTAGATAAATATCATGACTGAACAGGATAACAGAAGATGAACTAGGGTGTCAATCAGTGACGCAATATTTCTTAATTTGAAATTAAAAATTGAAAACAAGGTAATGACTTTGTTAAACAGAAGAAAAAATGCAGCAACATTGCTACTACAATTATCTTTTAAATAACATTTCGTGTTCCAACGAACCCGATCAACCAGTGCACACTGGTCCAGGAAGCTAATTTAGGCGGACATGAGGTTTTCGTCTCGATTTATTGATTTTAGAGTCATAGTTAATATGTGCCATTTGACCGAATGCCGTTTGGTCGAAATTGAAAACAAAAGTGAACATAATGAATTTCAAAGAACTTATTCTGCTAATTCATGGATAAGGTTACACCATCATTGACATACACATAATTAGCTTTTCAGTAGTATTTCTAGAAACATTTCGTGCTGAAAGATGAACATCCTAAATGTAAGCAGTTATTCACTTCTCTGCTAGCGGTGATAGCCACCTGCAGATGTTTGTAGTTAGATTTTTACAGTAACCACAAAGGTTTAAGACTTATTCGTCCTTTTGCTGGATCTGGTTGTTTTGATCCCTCGGATCGTACTAAGTAATATATCATAGCTCTAGTAACCACAAGTTTTGGTTTCTTTGACTTAAATATTCCCCGAGTCATTTATTGCTATACGCAAGCAGGAGGAGAATGACACTCACCCAAGTTGAGGTAAAAAAAATGTGTTTTGAATATGACGTAAGGGAATCTGGGGTAATATGCACCCTTGAGGCAAAACAACCCCACGGTGCCTTTTATGAGTATTTGCAAAAAAAGTGGAAAAAAAACATCAAGGGCGGATAGAAGTGACCCAAAACATGCAATTTTACAAATCCAACTTCCAGAAAAATGTCTATATTTTTCTAAAATATTTGTAGAATCTCCGAAAACTCGTTTTACTCCTGGGGTTCATATTACCCCTGATGCCCTTATTATAAGCTTTAACATGAATAACTAATTTCTCATAGTTATTCACTCTTGAAAGAACAGCCTATGATCAAAAGAAGGAAAAATCTCTTATGAAAAGTTAGGCAAGTGTAATGCATATAATAGTTTTATCAGTACAACTACAAAGAACTTCCGATGATATAAAGAAGGTGAAATTCCCAATTAAAATATAAGCTGAACTATTTTCAATAGTATAACTCGAATGAACAGCCTATGTGCAAAAGCAGGAAAAAAATCTGATGAAATCAATAAATAACTTGAAACCTTATTACACCTTTGGTAGTCCAGAGGCGAATTAACCGTCACCTCAGAGTCTTGACGCAATGTGAGGAGCTCACAACTTCGTCCTGAATTAACGGGTCGATTTTATCATTCTCTTAGAGCTCTTATAGTGTGACAAAAAATTACGTCCTGTCACATTATGAAAAACAACAAATTAATTAGCTTATCAGTTATTAGGTCACACTTATGAAACCTACATATCAGAGGTGGTGTTATATGATTTTTATTTTCATGATTCAGCCAAACGGCATTCGGCCAAATGACCCGTTCGGCCAAACGGCATTCGGCCAAGTGGCCGGACACCGAATTTTCAGTACTACAAAGTGTACGCATCAAAAATTTTTTACGATTATTACAAGATTGAAGTAGGTATAGGCCAACTTCTTTATTTTAACGAATCGTGAGTTGGTATGTTCAGCAAAGTTGTAGCTAATGATCAGAGTTGCTCAATATCAGTCATAACAGCGTATGGCTGATTTACATAAACTATTAATATCAGTTGCGAGCTATCAATATCACTTTGATTTGGCAACCAAAAGCAGTGATGCGACATCGCACTCTAGATTATAATCAATTCAGAATGAGTGATCACGTGACAATTCTCCTTTTCCCTGGGGCCTTCCTTAGCCGAGTGGCAAGAGTCCGTGCCTACAAAGCAAAGCCATGCTGAATCCCAACTGAGAAACAGACTCTGTCCCAGTGAGGACGTAATGCCAAGAAGAAAAAGTGACAATTCTCCAAGCTATTATTGTTCTTCTTGACCAAGACATAGTTTCAATTCATCTGCAGCTTTATCAAAAATATCGTATTGATAAGATGCCATTTTATTTGCTTAAAGGGGCAGGACCGTCATTGATTTCGGAATTTTCAAAAGCAGTTTTCTCGTTCAAAATCAAGAAAATTTACAGGAAATTGCGTTCAATGTATTCTATTCTCCAACCGAAACACAATGAACACCTTTTTATCGAATAATTTTTAGTTCTAAAAAGAAAAACTGCTTTTGAAGTTTCGATGATGACAATGATTACGATGAAGGAGCTTTGATCGTTAATTTAAAATTGAACTTAACCCATCATTGATATACATAGTCTATCGCTATCAATCATCAATGCATTGGTGATGGAGTAGACAGCATGATGTTGATGTGATATAGAATGATCCGTATTGTATCGCAGTCTGCCTGTACAAATCAGCAAGTTTTAGGCGTGGATAGTGACAGTGAGCAACTCTGCAAACGATTAGCTTAAGAGCCGCGATAATTGAGTATTTTTAATAAAAAAATCGTCGCTCTCAAGTGTTTTATTTTTTCGATTTATTGGCCTACTAAGTTCTCAATTATCCGGAATTTATTTTTTGATGTTCTTGTTCTTCAGTTTTTATGCATAAATCTGGGATTATTTGGTATTGCAATATACAATATGAACTGTTTTGCAGTTTAGAACGTATTTAAGAAAAGGAGGGTTTGAAAAGGTGTTTTTTTGTGTACGCTGGTCAAACAATTTTTTTTCTTGTAATGACCCCTACTGTTCCTAGAAAAAACTTCTAGCTACTAAACCGCATCATATAAATAAAATAATGAAAAAAGATAATATTTAAGTTCTTTTATCAAAGATAACAATTTTTTCTTAGTGATTCGATTATCCGGAGTGAAAAAAATCTATACTCCGGATAATCAAGTCCGACCTGTATTTTGTGTGCCTTGTATCTCAACTATGAGCACCTGAAGAAAATGATTCTTCCCACCTAATGATTTTGCAGTCTTTCGAGTATCTATGAGCAAAATTAAGAGAAGATGACATTGTGTTTGCATTTGACGTGCAAATCCAGTATTACTGAGCTGCGGTAACACAAAGTAGCCAAAGGATACTTAGCAACAATGATCCATGTCACCGCCAACATAGCAAAGAAAATCACTCTTTGACTTCGCTTTCCTTATTAAAAATCTTACCGCGTTTGGTGTTCCCGCATTTGATATTTGCATTTCAAACGCACACAGCAATATTTTCTATCTCGTTCAAAATCGATTTTACTAATAGACGATATGAGATAAATCCATATTTATTGAATATTCACACATGCTCAATTCACAAAAGTCACCTGAGCATATACAATTTGAAAGAAATTCACCATTTTTCCTTTATCGGTATTTCGTCTATTAGTAAGCGAGATCATTGGAAGTCAACGTAAAGTCGTATAAAATACATCTACAAAGTTACAATCCGATTGAATTCGGTGGTATGATTTAACCGGAATCTTCTGATGCATTCATACCGCACTTGTTGTGCTTCTTCGGCGACTTGCCAGAGAAGAGAATAAATAAATTATTATAGAACAGATTCAGCTGTTACTAAAATGAAACAGTAATAAAATGCTAAAATCTTAAATTTAAGTATGTACAGAAAATGTATTGAAATTATGCCAAATGTCCGTTATGCCAAATGACCCTCATCTTTCACTTAGTTAAAATTATGCCAAATGTCCGTTATGCCAAATGACCGTTATGCCAAATGTCCTTTATGCCAAATGGCGTTATGCCAAATGACCTTATGCCAAATGGCTTTATGCCAAATGGCCCGCTCCCCAAAGAAAATCACTCTTTGACTTCGCTTTCCTTATTAAAAATCTTACCGCGTTTGGTGTTCCCGCATTTGATATTTGCATTTCAAACGCACACAGCAATATTTTCTATCTCGTTCAAAATCGATTTTACTAATAGACGATATGAGATAAATCCATATTTATTGAATATTCACACATGCTCAATTCACAAAAGTCACCTGAGCATATACAATTTGAAAGAAATTCACCATTTTTCCTTTATCGGTATTTCGTCTATTAGTAAGCGAGATCATTGGAAGTCAACGTAAAGTCGTATAAAATACATCTACAAAGTTACAATCCGATTGAATTCGGTGGTATGATTTAACCGGAATCTTCTGATGCATTCATACCGCACTTGTTGTGCTTCTTCGGCGACTTGCCAGAGAAGAGAATAAATAAATTATTATAGAACAGATTCAGCTGTTACTAAAATGAAACAGTAATAAAATGCTAAAATCTTAAATTTAAGTATGTACAGAAAATGTATTGAAATTATGCCAAATGTCCGTTATGCCAAATGACCCTCATCTTTCACTTAGTTAAAATTATGCCAAATGTCCGTTATGCCAAATGACCGTTATGCCAAATGTCCTTTATGCCAAATGGCGTTATGCCAAATGACCTTATGCCAAATGGCTTTATGCCAAATGGCCCGCTCCCCACTTTAGACGACTTTTCAGTCATTATTACTAATACATACATATCGGCTATCTGAGAATTTTGGATTGTAGTATTTCAACTGCAGCTTTATCGGTTACCTCTAAGTTACAACACTGTCTGGACTTAATGGATTTTCATTATGGTTTTCACTTACTGTTCGAATGATGATGGTTTGTCTGATAAGCACTGGTACGTCCAGGTTTTTGTTTTACTGTTTGGAATATCAATGATATTTGATTTCTAAATCGAGTGACACATTTGTTTTATAATATATTCACCAAAGGAATCCAGTGAATGTTGAAGTTTAAGTTTAGCTTTAAAATAGTTTTGTATTCGTAAGGGGTTCTACTCAAATTACGTCATTCGACATAACTTCAAAACTTGTCTCATGTTCTTCTATGCTATCTGAATTACATCACTAAATGAGCAAAATAGAGTTCTTTTTTGTTTTGTTCTGTTTTTATGATTCTCAGTGTTCACCAAATTACTCGCATTCATATCTCGTGTCAAACGTTCAAATTTTTTTTTATTCTTTTGCAAAAGCTACAAAGCTGTTCTCTTGTGTAAAACTTTGATCAGGCACTGATCGTCCGGCTCCGGGAAATAAGGCATTTTCAGCGAATGTAAAACAAAGCACAGAATTAGGCATATCGATCACGTTCTATGGCAACACTGGTTTCGTGTATATTATCTGTTTGCGTAGGCACAATGGGCCACCGTTTATCCGGCTGGATAAAACTGTGGCTTTTTTCTAGCAAAGGCCTCCCATTGTTCGAAGGTTTTACAATTTCCTAAATATTATGAGTATAAGTTGTGTGTGTTCAACCCTCGAGCATCTGTCGTAAACCGTAAATATATGAACGTGTTGCTTGAAAAATTCAACATCACTATGCATTTTGAGATCGAGCAGCCGGGGTTTCGCGCTCTTAAATAGCCACTTGGGAACGAAGGGTCAAGGCCTCTTTTGAGTTGCTGGAGCGAGCCTCTTGATGGCACGCTGCAGGACACGTGTCGCTTTGTGTTAACGGGGAAAATAGTGTGGTTTAGGAAAGTGCTGAATTTTTGTCAAATTTTAACAGGTGCGAAGTAAGCCACTTTTCTTTGTTCGTTTTTAGTATCATTTAGTATCAATGTTCGGATGTATTTTGCGTAAAACGAGGTTCAACTATGAATACTTCATACCTTCAAAGCTTACTGTTTTAATGAGGTTGCCTTTAAAAACTATACAGATTAGAAATTAAACTACCCAATTTTCAAAATCAGTGCTTGCTGTTGATAGCTTTGAGCTTAAAAACATGCTACAGGCAAAAAGAAAGATTACTCAGATTTACGAATATGTGTAATGATTCTGCAAATGACCGAGGAGTTTGACCAGTAACAAAATCCTTACAATTTATGGGGCAATTCCTGGAAGAATTCGTAGATATTTTTTGTAAGAATTCCTGTGGATCGAATTAGAAGAATTACTTTAAAAAGCGTAGGAACTACTGGAAGTTTTTTTTTTGTATTTTTTCTAAGCATTACTCTAAAGGAGTAATTCCAAAAATCTGGGAATACAATTTATTCCAAGATTTAATCTCTTAGTTTCCCTGGATGAATTCCTGTCATATATTTTGAAGGATCTGCACCTGGTGTAGCAACTGCAGAAACCAAAGGAACACTTACTATGTGAATCTGTAGAGGAAATCCTGGGAGAATTCAAATAACATATAAAAGTTTTCCTGTGTAATTATATGCAACCTTGCAAATGCATTCTAATGAATTATCAAACAAATCAAAGAGTTAAGTACGTGGCCGAATTGTCTTGAAAATAGCAAAACACCCTACACTTATTTATTAAATTTAGGGGGGCCTTCCTTAGAGTCCACGGCTACAAAGCAAAGCCATGCTGAAGGTGTCTGGGTTCGAATCCCGGTCGGTGCAGGATCTTTTCGTAATGGAAATTTCCTTGACTACTCTGGGCATAGAGTATCATACTACCTGCCACACGATAAACGAATGCGAAAATGGCAACTTTGGCAAAGAAAGCTCTCAGTTAATAATTGTGGAAGTGCTCAAAAGAACACTAAGCTGAGAAGCAGGCTCTGTCCCAGTGAGGACGTTAATGCCATGAAAAAGAAGAAGGGGAGGTATAATTGGAGTATGTTTAAGAGAAAAAAAACTACTAATTAAACTTTAACACTTCAACTTTTGCAAAAACAAAAAAAAAATAAATACTAAGGGGCCTATTTTATAAATCGAGCAGATTCATGTGACTCGTCTGTATTCATTGTCGATCAAAGCAAGCATGCATATTTCAGATGTCACCCGTCGACTCCCATAGTAATCCAGTCACATAGAGTGTCGAAAAACTCGAGTGACAGAGCTGAGTCGAGCGAATTTTTCGGTCGACAGTGACTCCAGTCGAGTCATTTTGATTGACTCGACTTATAAAATAGACCCCTAAAATCACTAGTAAGGCGAGCAAATACCTTTAAATTCTAATATGTTGCTTATCTTGACAGATATACCTATTTCGTCTGCGACTTACAGTCTTCTTCAGTGTCGAGTGCTCGACTTGACCCGTTGTTAAAGGCAACCCAAAATTACTGTAAAAAAAAGATTTATTTCCCGCTGCATCCCCCGCATTCAGAGCCCTCAATGACACTAATGATATAGAAAAATCCCGCACCCAAAAAAAAAAAACTACTTGATGAGATTCACGTTTTTGGCCTACTGTAATGGGAAGAGCCACGTGATTTTTCCTAAATTCAAGCCTACTACTATTACCATTCCCAGCATTTCACAAGTGTTAACGGGACTTGAGGACCCACAAAATTAACCCGTATAGGCCTGAGTGAAAGCAAAAATACTAAAACCCTTACCACTCAGCGAATACCTACTCGGACTCAAATATTTTTTTGTCAGTATACTGGCCCACATATCTAGTTGCTAGAAATGGCCGGAGGAACTCGGGAATACCCCTGTAGCCGGAGTTATTGCGGTGGGTCACTGGGTCAAGTCGGGTAGAAAAAGGCGATTTTTTGGGACATGCCAAGTTATCTTTATTTATTTCCAATGGCATTCATTTTATTTCTAATATTCAACATTATAAATGAAAAGTTTTGCACCGTTTAGAGTGTACCAGATGCGGCCACTCGGGCTTAATGTCCTGAAGAACCGGCTCTAGATTTGTTAGGTATTGAACAGTTTCAAAATACTGAAAGTATATAGATCGAACATAATAGTTCACTAAAATGCATTCCCATAAGCTTGCAGAGCACCTGCTGAGACTCCATGAACAACTCAACCGACACTGGCACACCATTTAAGGTTGAAAGAGCTTTAATTATTTGATGCTCACTAGCGCCTCATAGCGGCCGAATGTTGACACAATGAATATCTTTGCCGAAAACGCTAATAATGTAAAACTTAATTTCATCTTGAGAGAGGGCGACTATAGTATTTTCAGTAGCTTTGTTCTCTTCACCATGAGTCGTCATAAAACTTTAAGCATGTAAGCGCATTTTACTGCCGAATTTCGCCGACAAAACCCCTCATGACGAAGAGAACAAAACGGCCGAAAAAACCTAGGTTCGCCTATGTAAGTAAGCTCGCAAACGCCTCTTAGTGAGCATATCTGCCGAAGACATCAATCTTCCACATCGTTTTACTGAAAATAATGATTCCTATGCTAGTGCCATCGTGTGGTAAAATTTTGAACAAACGAGTGTATTAAATAGCAACCCTCCATCTTTGACAAAAGCCAAATCGATTTGGCATGAGGTCGTTTACCATAAAGATTGTTTGGCATAACGGTCATTAGACATAATGGCCATTTAACATAATGGCTATTTGGCATAAGTAGTCATATCCCTTCTTTCAAAAGATTCCCTTTTTATGTTTTGCCATATAACAATTATGTCGAATGACCTTCATGACAAATGTCATTTATGCTTTAATGACTTTCTGCCAAATGGTCCAAACCCTTTTATATAGCATATACTGTTTCTAAGAAACAAACGTCCAAAGCTCAGGGTGTCCATTCAAAATCAGTTATGCAATTCTCGAAATTTTCCCAGATATCAGGAAAAAAAATGGATGACAAAATTGTCCTGCGACTAGATACTTTAGTTTTTCTTGGTCTAATTTGAAGGGAATTGCTCTCACTTATTTATGCATTATTTTTTTTTTATAAAATTTAGAAAATACTGTGAGCTAAGAACGGTTTGAATTTCGAAAAATATAGAAAACAATTTGTTGAAATATCAAAAAGACTGCCCACTTACTAGAACTCATTGGATGTTCAGAGAGATTTTGGAATAAATAAATTGAACAAATTTCTGTTCTGTGTATCTAAATTTAGTCTTAATTTCCATGAAACGGCAGAAATCAATAGCCCATCATCTTCTAAGAATGCCTTCGGAATTATGCGTTAGCCACAGTCCACGGCTGGTCTCTGAAGAAATTCATCTGGCAAAACTCATACTGGATCCAAGGTGAGATCTTCTTAACAAAGCCGATATCTCTTCGTTTTTTCTTTGTAAAGTTCCTTAGAATTGACATGAATTGGCAAAAATTTCGTCAAGAACCTTACAAAAATCTGGCCAAACATACCTAAAGAACCTCCCTATTTATTTATCCATAAAAGATCTTTCCATAAACTCATTAAAAATCTTCCGAGAAATTCGTTGTGAATGATTGGAAGAATTCGCTGTAATCTGAAGAAATCCAATGCAAAATCAAAGGTGGTCGATGGACAATGATTAGAGTGTGACATCTGTTTGTCTATGATAAAATTAAGCGCATTTCTGGTCTGCTCAAAATTGCCGGTGCGACCACTTAAATTACCTTCTAAAATAGTAGTTTATACCGCATTTTCTTTGCGTCTGGGCTGCTAGAAAGCCAACTGGCTAATACAACGTTGTTTCAAATAGTGTTTAACCCATATAAGTCTGAAAGAAAGAGAAGAAACTAAAACTATCACCGTTCAGCGAATACTTAACGAGTTTAAATTATTTTTTGTCACGCTCGTACGCTCGTATCCAGTATCTAAAAGTGGCAAGAAGTGGCCACATTATAGGCTACCAAATTTGCCTACTTACAGGGGCACAAAAGCTGACCCGACCTGAACCACCGGAATAACACCAGCCACAAGAACATGCTGAGTTCCTCTGGCCATTTTAGAAACTAGATATACTCGCTGAGCGGTGAGGGTTTTAGTATTTTTGCCTTCACTCAGGCCTATACTGCCCATAAACGCATAACTGTCCCATGTGAATAGGAAATCCAGCAAACATGGGACTGACATGCATTTATGGGCAGTAT
The DNA here is from genome assembly GCF_002204515.2 of Aedes aegypti. NCBI lineage: Eukaryota > Metazoa > Arthropoda > Insecta > Diptera > Culicidae > Aedes > Aedes aegypti. Next base: position 348,296,940 of record NC_035108.1, read on the forward strand.
ATGGGTTAAAAAAATGAAATAGCAAAAATCTAAAGGCCACAATTATTTCACAAACAAGAAAAACAACATACAATAGCTTTGCGGACCGCCTGGGAAGTTATCATGTCCCACTCAGGCGTCCGCAGACTACCAGTTGAGAAGCCCTGGTCTAATTTCTCGCTAATTTCTATACGAAAATCACGGGCTGTTCAACATTTGGCGAGAACTTACACTATTCAACAATTGGCGAACTACCTAAGTTTTTGTCTTTATCTATCAGATTGCCGATTGCCGGTTACCATAATCATTGGAATAGGATAAAGTCAGCTCTGTTACCAGGTTGACGGTAAAGGCGCAGTTTAAAAAGTCAAAAATACAGTATCGCCATCTGATGGATGTATGATAAAACTTCAAATGCCGAACCACAGATGGCATCAATGCTGCACATAATTGCAAGTATACGGTAGCGACAACTGCATATCGTTCTTCGAAATTATTACGAAACCTTACAGAAAAAGCTCCATAACGGTGACTGCCTACTAGATTTGTAGTGTTCGGCTCAATTTTAGTAACATCAGTGAGCTATTTCTTTTTTACAGCTACTAACAATTAACATTGAAATAATAGGATACAATGATTATTATTGTAATTTGTAGTTTATGCACCTTTTATCATTTATCATCATATCTACAGTCCGGTAGTCTGTTGATGTAAACCCAAATGTAAAGTAGTGAATATAATTGTGTTGATGAAGGATTAACTTTACTCCAAATTTCGGCACTGCAATAGGTTTGACGGTCCTTAAAACCCGAGAAGATTAAATTATATATGCGTTTTTCAATTAAAATCTTTATATCTTCTTCTTCTTTCTGGCGTTACGTCCCAACTGGGACAAAGCCTGCTTCTCAGATTAGTGTTCTTATGAGCACTTCCACAGTTATTAACTGAGAGCTTTCTTTGCCAATTGACCATTTTCGCATGTGTATATCGTGTGGCAGGTACGAAGATACTCTATGCCCTGGGAATCGAGAAAATTTCCATTACGAAAAGATCCTAGACCAGCGGGATTCGAACCCACGGCCCTCAGCATGTTCAGCTGAATAGCTGCGCGTTTACCGCTACGGCTATCTGGGCCCCTAAAAATCTTTATATACAGTTTTGATAATATGCATTACGCAACATCAAAACTTCCACCCAAGTTAATATCGTTGCCATCAGAATCACACCACTGATCTTTTATGAAACACCAAACCCCATTATTCAGTAAGCTTTGAAATACGCACTTAGGTAAGAATCATATTCATTAGTTATATTTTTTTTTGAATTTCTAGCATTTCCTGTAGTAACTTTAGTAATTCTATTGTTCCGAAATTCGTTCCAAATGCTTCCGAACGGGTGCATAGCTGGGAGAACCGGTAGATAAAATAGGCACTTCCAAAAAACGGTCTCCGGGGAAACGAAAACAAACTACACATAAAAGAAAACGTGTTAAAACTTAATAAAAGAGCGAATCTGTTCTTTTTAAAAGAAGCACTTGTATTAAAATATATTCTGCTACACTATTTTATAGATAAATCTTATAAATTTTGATTATATCGTTAAGCTTTCCATTCAACTGCAACGAAACAATAATGGCAAACTGTTTTATTTTTTGTTTGGAAAAATTGCACATTTGAGGAAAAAAATACTTTTATATCAAATTTGGGAAGATTTGTTTTCTGTTTGCAAACTTTGTCCGAAAATAGATTGTTTTTATGACCGCGTAAAATTTTGCAATCTTACGCACCTACCACTACCGACAGCAAATCACTTGATCGTTACTAATAGTAAATATGAAATCATTACTTTAAAAAATAAATGTCACTACACTATCATTATCGCTTAAAAACTACCTCCGTCTATAACGTGTACAAATTGTGGGTGCTTAAAAAGAAGAGCGAACCTTGTCTTTAGAACATTCCCACGCACATCTCATACTTGCACAACTGCTATCGTTCCTTCTCCTCCAAACGGCTCCGATTTCTCCTCGTATCGATTGCTCACACATCCGAACGGGCGTTCGCTAAAAATTAAATCAGTTTATAATCCTCGTCCCCACACGCATTGCAACCAAAGTGCACTCATTCATCCCCATCCAATGTCTCGTTCATTCCCATTTCCCACTTCCGCCTTACGACACCGAGCTGATTGCATTGTGGGGCGATCCCATCTGGATCAGGACTTTGTCCAGCCACTGCAGCGGCCCGTGCAGGTGAATCTCGATCCAGCAGGGCGTGGAGGTCACATCCTGTCGGTGGTATTCGGCGCCCCAACCCTTGACGAAGCTCATTCGTATCGTGCACATCTTGGTCAGCTCGTACACCGCCTCGAACCCGTGGTTCACCGATTGGGACAGAAGCTGGGCGAATTCCTGATTGTTGAAAATCTTCAGCGAACAGCCGGGCGGGATTTTGCACACCGTGCTGGGATGGAACCCGTGGTGGTGATTGCAGTTGCGGCTCTGCACGAAGATGGCCGAATCCGAGAGGCACTCGGCGTACACTTCACCTCCAACGTAATACAGGTGCACTCCCTTTCCGATATGACGACGTGTGTTTTCGATTGTACTGTTGCGGTTGACGTTGCTCAGCTGACCGAGGCAGAACCGGTCCGAGTTGTTGGAAGGGTTGGTAAAGCCATCCACGATGACGGAGGTTGAATTGCAATGGAACACTTCACCGACTCGGCAGTTCAGCTCATAGTATGCTATACTAGCCCAGTAGGGAGGTTCCTGGTAGCTAACTGGGGCTACCTCGCCATGCATCTGATTGGTATCCATCTGGTTGTTGTCCTGGCTGCTAACGTTGTTCCCATCTTCCGGAGGACTGTATGCCGGAGGAGGCGTTTCAGGTAATGAACCGTACGGGCTCTGAGGATTCGAGTTGATCGGTCCCGGACTGGACACCGAGGAGATAGGACTGTTTGGGCCCATGTGCGAGGAAATGGGCGAGTTGGGTCCGCCTCCGCCCATGTGCGAATTGTTGAAACCGGAGTTGGTGTAGCTTACGTTGTGCGGCATGTTGGGTTCGTTCATCTGGTGGAATGGCAGCAGCGAGTGGCCGGGGGCGAATTCCGAGTGGCGCGGAACCAGCACCGGCGGAAGGACCGGACTTTCGACGCGTTTGTAGTGATACGGGTTGATGCAGACCTCTTTCTGCTTGGCGCTAAACGGATACTGACACGTTTCGATCGGTTTCAGCTCGTGGTGGCTCTGCAGATCTGGCCAGCGCCAGACGCGGCAGTAGATGACATGTGGAAGTCCTTTTCGGTGGGATACCTGAAAGTGGGCAGAACGGAAAATGTTAGTTTGTTTGAATAGGAATCATTTGAAATTCAAACAGGAACAAGTCATGAATAAGCTATATTTCGCTTTCAATAAATTTAAAGATACAAGGAATAGTCAAAATGATTAACAGGCACAATTTTGGAAAATGTGGTCTTTTTTTGTTTTTACAAGGGAGAGACCTGCAAATAGACCCCCTGAGAAGGTAACTCAGGCAGTGTGGGGATGCCGCACCAACAACGACCCACTAAAACCAGCCCATGCACTGTACTTGAGCATTTCTTTTTGAATTGCTCAAGTGGTGTACAGTGCATCGACATTACCCTTGGCATCAGACCCTTATCTCCCCGGAACCAGCTTACGGTATTTCTTCAGGGCCCCTCCCTGTATAGTGTATATAGCACTTAACGCATGTAGCAGAAGGAATACTGCTTCTCCTAGCCAAGTTGAACTATTTTACAAGTGACTAGCATCGGCAGGGTTATTCCTCTGCAGCGAACTTTTGGTCGGCGCGCCATAGGCGCTGCAATTCTAACATAATGTGAGTGACAGCCGTAGTTACTGCATTCCAGCAGTCGGCATCCATTCTCTCTATTATATTGTCGGGATACGTGTCCCCTCCGCATGCAGCGAGCATGCAATCCCTCAAAACAATGAAACGGGGGCAATTGAACACGACATGCTCCGCTGTTTCCTCCACACCGCACAATTGGGGCACGCAGCAGATTCTGAGTGCCCGATCCTATGCAGGTACTGTCTATAGCAACCATGTACTGGCTAAAACTGCGTCAGGTGGAAGTTCACTTCCCCATGGTTTCTTTTATATCAATCAGCCACATATGGTATTAGCCGATGGGTCCATCTTCCTTTAGTGGAGTTATCATATTCCTGCTGCCAACCTCTGAGCGTTGCCTCTTTATACGCGTTGCAGACTCCTTTGGTACCTCTTTAGTTGAAGCATTGAACATCTTCCTTGAATAGAAGACCGATGGGCGTCATCCCGGCTATGATGCACACGGCCTCTTTAGAAACCATTCGGAATGCACTTGCTACTCTTAAGCTCATGATCCTTTACGTGCTTTCCAACCGCTTTAGGTTTCTGCTCATTCTAAGCGCTTTTGACCAGATTGGATGGATAGTATGGATAGCGCCACGCTTGCCAGGAGCTTGCGTTTACTGTTAGACATCATCGTTGAAAGCGCTGCTATAGCCGTACATGCCCTTTCACAGCCATATTCAACGAGGCTAGCGAAGCTGAGCTTGTTATCGATCATTACACTAAGATGCCTAAGAGATCACTTGGACTCTATGGTGCAATCACCCACCGAAATAAGCACCCTTTGCTCGGACTTGCGGTTGTTGACCACCACCACCTCAGTCTTGTGACGGGCCAGTCCTAGTTTCCTAGACATCATCCATTCCTCAACTATAGAAATAGAGTGCGCTGCTGTCAACTCTACTTCCTCCATCGATCGCCATAGACCACTTCGTCGGCGAAGCCAACAATCTTAACACCCGTCGGAAGAAGCAGCCTCAGTACGTCATCGTACATCGCATTCCATAACAGCCGGCCCAGGATTGAACCTTAAGGTACTCCCGCGGTAATTCGAACACTTTCCTGCCCCTCCTCTGTGTCATACAGTAGAATCCTACCATCAAAATAGCTTTCTACCAGCTTACAAAACTGCACCGGTAACTTGAGGAGGTGAAGTACGTGAGCTATCGCTTCCCAGCTTGCGCTGTTGAACGCATTCTTCACATTCTACGTGACAACCGCGCAGTAACGGATGCCGCTCCTTTAATGCTCGATTGCCGTCTCAGCTGTCTGAACGACGGACTGCATAGCGTCTAGAATATATTTACCTTTCCTGTCTCTGAACTGGTTGTTGAACATGCCGTCCGTACCTTCCGTATACGGTTCTAGCCTGTTGAGGATCAACCTTTCCAACAACTTGCCCGTCGTATCTAGTAGACAGATAGGTCTACACGCCGACGGGTCACCTGGTGGTTTCCCTGCCTTTGGTAGTAGTACCAATTTCTGTAGCTTCCAAACATCCGGGAAAATTCTTTGATCTATGCAGCGTTGCATCGTGGTTCTGAACATGTCCGGATCTGCATTCACTGCCGCTTTTCATTCGGGATACCATCGGGTCCCGGTGCCTTGTTTGACGCAAATGATTTCACGACTTCTGCCAGCTCTTCGTTCGTCACCGTCGCCACTTCTTCTCCTTCATCTGCCGCATACGGCACTCGGGACTATGGGCTTGTGGAATGATGCGGGCAGAGTACATCGATTATTGATCGCAGCAACTCGGGCGACTTGGGGGGCTATGGGGCTCTGCACAAAAATCGTTCTCTCTCCTTCACACTTACATAAAATTAGTAAACAACAAGGCCAGTAAACGTCAAAACCCCATACAAAATCAAAACAGTGCAGAGGCCTATATGGCACTCTGTCATAGACTATCAAAGCATGACTGATTTCGACTCTTGATTTCCTTTTTTAAGAGCTAACTTTGTCTCTCTGAATGCTGCACCGCGTTCTTCTCTTTGTGCTTCTGTGCGTGCACGTTGCATTCTTCGTCTAACCCGAAGACAGATTGCTCGAAGATTTGCAATTGATTCGCACCACCAGTACACTGGCGGCCTGTTCTCTTTAGGAGAGGCATGGAAGCATCACACGCTCGTGACATCACCCCAACTCACTCTACGCCGTTTTGGTCTAGAGTTTTTCGTTCACGTCGCAGGGCTTCATTGAATACTTCGCCGTCGAAGCGCGCTATTTTCCAACCTCGAGCTTGGTTCGAGTTACATCGCACCGCCCTTTGCCCACCTGGTATTATACTATAGCGAATCGATTGATGATCGCTATGGATATAACCGTCATCAACGCGCCAGTTCATGGTACTTTAATAGTTAGGGTTACAGAACGTCACATCGATAATGGATTCTGCTCCATTTCTGTGGAAAGTACTCACTATACCCACATTTGCACAACTTAATGCGACCAAGGATTCCAATAATAGTTGGCCTCTTTGGTTGGTGCAGCGGATACTCCACTCCGCTGTCCATGCATTAAAGTCACCAGCTATCACTACAGGCTGCCGATAAGCCAGTTCGGCTATCATCCTGTCGACCAGGTGGGAAAATTCCTCAATCGACCACCTTGGGGCGCGTAACAGCTGCAATAGACTACTTCTTGGATTGGGTTTCGTCATGTCGTCCCTATAGCTGTTGAGACCTATTCGCCATCCAGTTCCCGTTGTTGGCTAGTATGCGGTATGGGTCCGATAGTAACACCACGTCGGTCTTCGTTTCTGAGACTGACTGCCAAAGCAGCTGCTGGGCTGCTTCATAGTGGTTTAAATTTAACTGTGTTACTTCCGTTTTTGCTGCTTTGATACTCCGCTTGTGCCCGGACATTTGGGTTCGCCCGTTAAGTGTCCGTTGTCTGCTCTGTCGATTAGCTATTTGCTTACAATTGCTTGCCCTATGACCTTCGGTGCCACATTTTCTGCACAAGATACTTCTGTCGGGACCTTTGCATTTCCCCGACTTATGACTCTTCCCGAAACTCTTGAAGCTAAGTTCAGGAGACTGTTGTATGCTCAGCCGACAAACCGACCACCCTACCTTGAATATGCCTAAGTTTTTCGCTTTGAAGGCCTCTGCACTCGGCATCGGCGCCACCTGGGTGCCCTGCGGGCCCTTTCTAAGGTGAATGGCCTTACTGGCTACGTCGATAACACAATGCTTTTTGAGGGCAGCCGAGACCTCCGCTGCATCGGTGATTTCATCCAGATTTTTACCCCGGAGAGTCGCTTCTGCAGTCAAGGATCGCCCATCAACTTCGTCGCCAAGTACTTCTTGTACTAATTGCTTATAAGCTGCACCCTTTTGCTTGGCGTCTTTCTTTATGCGCCCAATGGCGATAAATTCTCCGTGCTTCGCATCGCCTTCAAAACCTCGCGTATTTTGTCTTCTCCGTTTTTATAGCGAGAGCATCGCCTAAGTTTCTACGTTTCACTATCCTCGGTTTTAGATTCTCCTTGGTCGCCGTTTGCGGTTTTCTCTTTTGCTTCTGCTTTCCAACTCGTATCCACGGGTTGTTATTGCTTTTCGCTCGTGGTTCCTGTGGAAGCACTGCCTGGTTCAGGCCATCCCGTAGCTTATTTTTCCTGTCTTTCTTGGCCTTAGACGTGGTGTTGGCTTTTACACTGTTGCCATGTCCTCTTGATCGAGGGGCTTGGCCCATGCCAGATTTTCTGCTCTGGAGAACGGCCTCGTAGCAACTATGCATCTGTTCGCCACGTATTCATCCTCGGAAGGTCCCCTCTTTCGCATCGCATATCGAAATATCATATCATCTGATATATTCGCGTTGCCTGTAAAGGAAAACACTTCAGTTTGGCATGACCTAGTGTCTTTTTTGCCTTCTATCTTGCCAAGTTGCGCTTTGGCTTTCTCATAGTCCTGCTTTGCAGCTAGGACTGATTGTCACAATTTCAGCAGACTTGTTTTCAAGTCCATGCTAATATTGCTTTTGCTCTTAACAAACTCGATCGAGCTGTTCAGCAGCCACCTGCATTTTTGGGAGGTCTTCAATCACCTCACATGTTGCACTGGAGCGGCCAGTGCCTGCCGTCATCACAGAGTCTAGGCTGTTGCCCACACTGTTCTCACTTACGTTGATATTGGTCGCCTCCTTTCTTGGCGAGAACCTTAGCCGGTTACTGATTATTCCAGAAGCCTTCACTTCACATTCCGCTAGTTGATTGTTTTGGTTGATCAGCCGCTATCTATCTCCGCTGGAATAGTCGCCTTTATGATCCCATGGCTATCTATGCAAGCAGGGAGGCCATGCTAGGGTTGACATAGTCTTTTATGGGGTAATATGTTCGGAACCGGATCGGAATAAGTCAGGTAATAGTATCTGAGCCTACTTTCGCCTAGTTTGAACAACCAGGCGACGGATTTGGAACGTACTCTAAGGCCTGCCACGGTTTTACGGAACGGGGGCAGCCAGCGCCATTAGCCCACTCGCCACTAAGGGAGTAGAATGTCGGTGCTGTCAGCCTCAACGCATACCATTACTTCTCCTTAGACGTGCGCTGCCAGTATACATAATTGGAGCCGTACTGGTGTTGGTTCCAATGTGCTCGAAGCACTCCTATTCGTAGTTCCATGCCTTGTCCGTTTGTATCGCGACCAGTATGCCATAATCAGGATCTTACTGGTATCAATCCTGGTGTGCCTGTTGGCACTCCTGTTATTTTGATAGTTTAAGCGGCACAGTTTCCAGAGTTGCATTCGGATTTTTGTGGTTTTTATGAAGGTTCATCAGAGCCCACTGTGAACTCCACCACATCCTGGGCAACTCACCAACTCGCAGAGGTCCTGGGGGGTCCGTTAAGCCCCTGGACTTTCGTCCCTGCTGTCCCGGTAGATCTTACCTCGTAACGCACCACGTAAAGGTGATCTACCTGCCTTACGGGACCACTCTAGAATCTGTTTCGATTTTAATCATTGGTCATCTGGATCCAGAGATATTCCGAAATTCCTTGGGGGACCGACGAGTAGCCATAACCCAAATAAATATCTTTGGTTACAGATTTTCTTTCTCATGTTTGGTTATTCGCTTTTGTAAACAATGCTTTTTAAGAGTCTGTTATGAAAGCATGAAGCGATTTGGTGCACCGTTTTTTTTTTTGAGATATTTGCATTTTTATTACCACTCCGTGTTAAGATCGTGAAAACTTAAAAAAACACATTGTAATTATGAGATTTTTTTTTAATCGACTTAACACAAACTGGCTACCAAAGAAATTTTATATGGGGAATATCAGTCCCCCATGGAACATAGGAATATCTTATGAAAATGGAGGAGTTTTTTGAGAACTTGTGAAAAGTAGATAGTAAAAAGTTTTTTTTTTGCGATTTGGATATTTTTATGTGGTTTAGCCAAAGCTGTCCGACACCCACCTGTAACCGCCCGTCGAGCGAGCGGGGAATGGTGACACACTTGGACGGCTGCCCGGGACAGGACAGGGCCCGCTCCAGCTCCTCGATGGCACCTTTCCGCTTCTTGAGCTTCTTGACCAAACTGTCGACGGCTTTTTCGGCCCATTTTTCCTCCTCGTCGCCCTGCTTCCAGCCGAGCAGTTTCTTCACTGCCGGACTGGTGAACGAGAACAGACTGTTCAGGCTGGACATGGTACTGCTGCTCGACGACTCCACATCATCAGTGTCCATCGTGAAGAAGTAATCTGCGGGGCGGGAGAGAGAGAGAGAGAGGACAAATCGAATCGATTAATGTCATTGTTTTGAGGATGCGTCATTGATAGGTGCAAATATTGTCTAAGTATGATAATGCTTGAACCGCACTGCTGCGCGCGGTTCGATGTTTGGTGTTTACCCGAGAAATAATGTTCCCATCAGCCAAAACATAAACATCAGAAGTATATACTGACAATAAACGGAAAGCGAGGTTCAAGATAATTCTTCTGTTTTATGTTACAGTTGTTCGTTCAGCACAATATGAAATGATTTTACCCACTGCTGTCATGCCTGGACAGGTTGTTCTTATCGTACTCTAATTCTAATTTGAACTGCCGCACTGGATGAATGCTTTGCGTCATTAAACGCATGACTAATTCAGTGGTTATGATCGATCGGTTGGAAGAAGGCAAATTTTCAGAAAGTATACCGTTTTGATTCTACCCCATTACCCCGAATGCCATTAACCCGAACGCCATTACCCCGAATTCCAAAACCCCGAACGACCCGTCACCCAGAATGGCATTACCCTGAATTCAAATATCATGAGAAAATGTCATAAATATAATCATGTCAAGATAATTGTAAATTCGGGGAAATAGCATTCGGGGTGATGGAATTCGGGGTAATTTTACATTCTGGGTAATGGAATTTGGGGTGATGGCATTCGGGGAAATGGAGTTCGGGGTAATGGGGTAGAATCGTCCTCTGAAAATTTTGTAAGGCTTGTCACTATTGGTTTGACTTTTGTTTGAGTCAAACAAAAAAGTTCAATAATGCATTGACAACCACACTCTTGCCTGATTTACATTTCCACCACACAATATTTTCTCAAACCAGTGCAATTTGTCAGCTGCAATAAAAAGTGGGCCACGCAAATTAGCCCCCACAACGCTGCTGGTTTGCACTTTTCTCGCCCACTGCTGATAAGCTTCCGCAATTATAATGACTGATTACTATATGAGCTGCTCCCAAGACCACTTCTACCATATTAAGAAAGCTGCATGCTTCCCCTCCATTACTTAGTAATCACTTGCAATCCCGACCAGAATCACATAACAGGATTATAAAACATTTCTATCAATCGCAGTTAGAAGCAATAGAAATTGATATAATTTGATAATAAGATGGCTTTGTTTTTGACTTACATTTTTATAACATGTTTGTTATAAACCACATAATTTGCAACAATATTGTTGTTGTTTATGATAGGATTTGTTGTATTCTTATATTATTTGATGTAAATTTTGCTAGAATTTTTATCATTTTAACTACTAATGGTACATGTTTTATGGTGAAATAAAACAATTATATCAAAGAAACACATTCTGTGATAATCTTGTTTCTTCCATCCAGTCGGGATGTACCTTATCAAAGTTGAAACAAAAAAAGGGTAACCAGCTGCACAATTATCAAGAACCCCGTTCAAATCTGATTTCGGTTGATTATTTCGCGACCACTTTAAGTCGTCCGGTTCGGTCGAATAAAATTTGCATGCCATTTAAAACGAATGGAGAGCGAGGCGAATGGCAGTCAACTTTTAAGAAATGGACATAGATTTCTGCCGACTAGACACCGAACCGAACCGAAGGGTGTCCGAACGAGAAAAAGGTGTGACACACCTGTAATTAATTAATTGATGGTGTCGTATGCGAGTGTGGAGGCGAGTAATTCTGTCAGTAGTATCGGCGTGGGTTGTTGAACGTTAGGTTCTCGCTAGACTCGGTAGACAGTGTGTCGCGGTTTTACTTTTGCTGACAACAAAGTGAGCCGTAAATGTAAAGCGCAGCCGGTTAATTGGTTCGTAATTTATGGCGGAACGAATGGGTTTAAACATTCAGAAATTAGGGGTTGACCAAGGGTGGTCATTAATGGTATGAATATGATTATAAATGAGGTGAATGAACCAGTTATTACTATAATGTGGTTTTGAACGCACTTTTCTAATTATTATTTTAAACGTTTATTTTTTTCTTTTTTTCTTGACAACTTCAAGTTTTGTTGTTTTAGAGCGGGATTATGAGTACGTAGAAATAACTTACTTCTGAAGATTTTTTAACCTTTATTTATGTCAATTTTAACGCTAATGTTTTACGCGGTTTTAATAATTGAGTCGAATTACATTTCACATTTTTTATATTGCAATGCTTCTTGCTTCAACGACATAATTCGTTATAGTTTTGAGACCATTGCCAATAGCAAATTGCTTACGCAATGAAATGTTTACGTCAAGATTGCTTTCAAAAGTTTTATTCGCAAACTATTTTTCATGATTACTTGAAACCATATGCTAAACACACTCATGTTCGAAATTAACACAGATATTACGAAATTCGTAACATGTGCTTGGGAAGCACGATCAAAACAATTAGCAATAGTCTCCCCCAGAAAAGGGGCATGGTTTTTGAAATGGAGTTATCAAACAAATTGAATAATGTTATCTAAAACATATTGATAACATGTTTTGTTTTTGAAAAAAAAATAAATCTTGTTTGTCTCTTCTTACACTATGAGTCGATGTTCCATTACTCGATATATGCATTATTTAGAGGTTGGAAACCTACCTTCTGTGTTAAAATTATTTGCAGAGTTAATCAAATTTCGACTCAAGATAGGAAATTAATGCATTTGGAATATGCTTGAGCCTTGAGCTTCAGAATAAACATTGAACGAAAACGGTCTTTCAAAAAGTTGTTTGAAATTGAATGGTCTACAACTACAGTTGCTTGAAATTCAATGGCCTACAACTTTGTTGAAGTATGTATAATATAATTTCTACAAACAAGAAAGTAAGTTACACCATTTCTATGAAAACGTGGACCACCCTAATTTTCAGTAACATCAAACAAAGGGCCTAACTAATACAAACAACTTTGTGGAAGACCGTTTTCGTCTAATGTTTCATCCTAAAGCTCGAAATGCATCTTTCCGCGTAAAACTGATTCCCGGACCACTGTGCAATGGTGCTCAATATGCGGCCCTCATCTATAACTGAGGCCCTTAATTTCATACAATATTGAAATAAGCTGCTTATCACTTTTATTTCAAATGTGAATTTGAAATGTGTTTCCGAAGTTGAGCTGGTATGTTGTTAATCGATCATAAGAAATCCACGGAAATTCGCCAGATCTCGCTATGAAACCCCAAGAGCTCGAAAGCCATCACCAGGTGGTCGTTAAGAATCCACATGAACCCGCTAGGATACTGAAGTAGTTCGTTAGGAATCTACAGGATCATGGATTCAGATAGGAATTGACATCTTTCCAAGAGCTCACTAGGAATTGTGGGAACATTCTGAAATTTCTCTGCAATATTGCTTAAAAATCTCGTAAGGATCTCCAAGATTCGTTTAGACCAACATACATGATTGAAATAATGATATGGAATGCAGTATACTCCAACTTGAGCACATCTGGTTGGATTGTTAAAAAAAACGCCGGTCTACTCCAGAGGGGGGACCCAAATTATAGTTTCGCAAGGTATAACTTCTCTGTTTATATACGGAAAGACATCCGTTTAATTGCAGTTTCTTCCATATTGATTAAAGTATGTTAAAATTCCAATTCTGTCCGAAATGTAGTTGGAACCGTTCCTTCCATAGATTATGCAATTGTTTTTTTTTCATACAAACTAGGAACTCTTTTAGCCCTCTCTTGGAATTGACGCTCAAATTATCACAGCAGCTTCTGGAGGTCCAAATGAACACATTTGTGGAGTGCAACTTAAAACTTTTGTAGTTTTCTGAATATGGGCCATTGTAATCAACATACACAGACAAACAGCGAAAACACTTTCAATCGTTCTCATTGCAATTTGAAACATATACTTTTATGTTTCTCTTGTGTGAAAGCTTTTGGTTTGTTCCAACGAGTTGCTCCAAATAAATAAAAGGTTTTTTGTTGACTGTATCACCTACCAGCAAACTCATGTGGGCTGGTCGCAAAGTGTGAATGCCTGAGAAAATATTACTTAATTTAGATGAATAACTTCATGAAAACGAAGATATGAACATCTAGAATTAAATAAGCGCACACGCTAGCACTAGCAGTTGGTGCGATTAGGGGAAATATCGACAAAGATGTAGCTCTTGGATGCGGTATGCAGGAAGCTGACTTGGTTTTAAATTGACTAAAACAAAAGACACAATGATGTTTACAAAAATTTCCAAATTTCAATGGCATTCAAAAATGTTGCCAACAACGGATCCATTTTGATGTCAAAATCAGGGGGTGTCAAAAATGGAACATACTAAAAACGAAATCCCACTGTACATCGCCTTCACTTTTGTACGTTTAAAGCCTTTTGACGGAATAATACGGAATCTGCAATATGTGCAAATAAGCATCGTATAACGCTGTACTATATGTACATTCTGGTTGTCTGAGTAGTGTAACGAAGCATTTGCGGCATTAGGTGTCTTCGGCAAAGTTTTTTTGTAACAACGAGGACCATCTACATAAACTAATAGTTGGTAGTTCGTCCGCAAATGTGGTGCTACAATCTAACTTTTTACTGTTGTGTTCTAGACTTGACATGTTAGGTAAAGTTATTGGCAAAATGAGACCAAATTAGAAAAAAAAAACGGTTTTCTTTTTTACCGAATTTGATATTTTTCTTAGGAATAATGTCATAAAATATTGTTTGCTGCTAAATATACAACAAACACAAACTTGAATGGAAAAATTTTAATAACACCACACATAAAAATTAAGAAATATTGAAAAATTTTGAAAAATAGAGCATAGAACAATAATAGATAAATGGATGTCAAAATTTCACAGAGGTATATTTTAGTGTTTTAGAGATATTTCCATTTTTACAATGAAGGGACAATCAACTTATAGAAGTAACGAGTAATGGAACAAAACCTTTAGAAAACATTGCCGAACATGCCAAATCTCACAGTAAAAAGTTAGTAAAGAGTTAGTAAAAAGTTAGATTTTAGCGACACATACGCGGACGATTTACGAACTGTCCGTTTTTGTTAGTATATGGTCCTCGTTGTTACAAAAAACTTTGCCGAAGACCCCAAATGCCGGAAATGCTTCGATACCGAGTTATTAATTTTGTCCCTCCAGATTGCGTCCCTGGCCCATAGTGCATTGTAGATTGCAATGATAGGATAAATCACTATTGTTTCTAAAATCATTAACTTTCTTTTGGTGCCTTCATTCAATAGCAGGTCGTGCTAGTTTGTCACAAATATAGAAAAAAATGCTCTATAGTCTCACAAAGTGCAACGCAGTACAAACTTTGTTCTCCATCCATTTACTGAGGATTTGCTTCAAAATTTTCATTCAGGAATTATCCCAGTCTCAGAGATTTGTTTCAGGCTCCCTTCAGAGATTTTTCCATACATTGCCATGGAATTTATTCAGAAAATGCTTTTTAATGTTCAAAGAAATATGTCATACATTGCTCGCTGACACTATAAACGATTTGTACAGGCTGAAAATCATCATATCATTAAGTAATCTGTGATGGAACTTCTAGAGGAATACTTGATACAACTCCTGCAGGATAAAACCTCTATAAGGATCTCTGAATAAACTTCAGAACTCTACAATTATTGTTATGAGCCCCTAAAAAGGGTAGACGTACCGGTATTCGTCATATTACCAGTAATCGCCACCTTGAATTTTACGATATACATACGCATAGAGTAAAGTGGGGCAAAAGTTCGAGGTGGGTAAGAGTTTCTTTTTAAGATTTCTAGCTCAATTCAAAACAAATCTTATAAATTGCATTGTGGTTCGAATGCTATTCAAGTAAGAGACTTTTACTCCAAATATCATAAAAATCGATTGAGATTTGGAAAAGTTATGGCTATTTGTTGTTTTTCGACGTGAATATTGTAATTTTTGGTCAAACTTTCGTTGCATGAAACCAATTGAAGATAAAATCTTTTTCAATATTTTATGTAAGGGCGTTTCTATTTTTTTTTTTTTCTATCTTTATTAACGAGATTTTTAGCCCTGGGCTAGTTCATCTCGGGACCAACGGCTTTACTTCCCTTCCGAAGGAAGTCGTCACTGAAATTTTTAGTGACTATCTCGGGGATGGGATTCGATCCCAGGTCCTCGGCGTGAGAGGCGTGTGTTCTAACCACTACACCAGGTCCGTCCCCGTTTCTAGGCGTATCATAAGGTTGCTTTGAAGTGTATTAGATTTTGCATAAATGCTTTAAAACAATTTTTGGCCCATAGTGGGGCAAAAGTTCGAATCAGCGGGGCAAAAGTTCGACCCATGTATAAAATCACGGAAAAATTTTCAAATTGCCTAAAATCCACTTATTATCTTCAAGTTTAGTTAAATTTGTCTGATCGTGTGAAAACTGTGACCAAAATTTTACATTTCCACTTAGTTTTGCGAAAAACTGCTATTTTTGAGTATTTTACAATTAACCCGGGTTTGGGAAATTTTTGATGAAATTTTAGTGTGTATTTTTCGGCAAACTTAAGTTTACGGCTGGTGTAAAGTATGCCTGTCATAAAAGGATCGATATTTTGTGTTTTAGCCAGCGAACTTTTGCCCCACACTAGATTCGAACTCTTGCCCCACCGGTGGGGCAAAAGTTCGAATAAGACAATAAATTTTGAAACTGTTACAACTAAAAATGGGTAAATATTTGGACACAAGTTTGTTCAGCAAAATTATAGCCAATATGTTGAAGGTTCACTGTATGGTATTTGTTTTGTTTTAACTGCTTCTGTTTTCCTGGAAACTTTGATTATACCACTAAGGTCGAACTTTTGCCCCACCCCACCAGATGAGTTATATTTTTGATTCATGTCTTGACAATTTTGAATTGGGTTACGATTTTAGATTTAAGTCCAAATTCGTTGTGGTAGGGTAGCTCTGCACTTGAGCATTTCCATGATTCACTTTGGCATGGGGTTTTTTCTTGACTGAATTGTCTGAAACTTTGTAATAAGTAGCGCTTTAGTGGCCAAATATAAGTCATAGAGTGGCCAAATATAAGCTTGGTAGCTTTCTGAAACCCCCACTGCCGAAGTGAATCAAAAGTGCCAAAAATAGGATCTGGCTCCCTACCTGGGGTGTTTCGAAATAGAAATGTCGAGAAAACGCACACACTCCGAAAAAATCATGTGTTTTTACGTCTTTTGGATGCACATAAAAGAAGCCATCCGAAAGACGTGCATTTATGCCACATTCAAATACCATAGTGTCTGATTCGGGAAATGCCGATCATTGTGACAACGTTTTCGTGTCCTTTAACGTGTTTACATTTTTACAATTACATTTTTTGTTCAATACATATTCAAGGACACAATTTTTGTGTCGTTTTATCATTTACATCATGTGCCATTCAGTCATACTATCAATTACGTCCACAGTAATTTCCACTATTTTTAAGAGTGCAAGAAACCTAATTAAACATTTGGAAAAATTCACTTGTTTCTATTTGACGACTATTGCATACAAATGCAAAAATCTGTTAATGTTTTCAGGTCAATAATGTGCAAATGTTCGTGAAATACTGAGCTGAGAAGCAGACTCTAATCTGGTTGGCATAATAGTTCCCAAAATGGAACATTAGGAGCCTGCCACCGGGTGGCCAAAAGTGGTTAGAACCACTTTATAATTCATGACATAATATTTAAACACTTCTGGGAAAAAATCATGAATTTTAAGCCGTCGAAAGGTAACAGTGCATGATATTCTGTAAGTGTCCTTTTAAAGCCCCTACCGGAACTGACATCCGGTAACCATGTTCCCGAATTTACAGCAATGGTGCACAAACTGAAACAAGTGGCATATTATTTCAAACAGATCAATATTCCATTTACTTTTTTAAGTTTTGGATTAGGTTTTTTGTATGTTTTTCACAATTTCCATTCCGAAATACCCTAGGTACACCAACAAATTTTGACCTGAATCTGGAACCGTCACCGAATCCAGAATTTTTAATGTATAATTCAAAAATATGATCCAGTTGTGATTTTTCCTGAAAATCTTATCAAAATCGGCCGAACTATTGCGAAACCAGAGAATTTTGAAATTTTGATCTTGATAACTTTGAAAAGATGTGGCAACATTCACAGAAACCTCAAAATTTAATGATATCTTCTCGAGTAATTACTAAAGAAAACGGCTATAGAAGTAATAACTAAAGAAATAAGCTATAGGAGTGTTTCCCTATGGATTTCTCAAAATAATTCTTGGTAGAAATTCTGAAAAACTTCTAGGGAGAAACTGAGGGAATTTAGAACAAAATCCACGTGAAAAATAGCTTGAAGAATTACTGAAAAAATAGATAAGTTCTCATATGATTTCTTGGTGGTTTTCTGGAAGAACTCTTTAAAGAATTAAATGAAATAAAAATAAGAAAGGACCGGCAGAATCTTTAGAGGAAATCCTGGGTGTATCCCTGAGGGAATATTCATAAAAATCATTGTGGAATTTCCTGGAGGTATCAACGAATAAATGGGGAGACTTGCCGGAGGATATTTGAATTGACCATTGAAAAAAAAAATCCTAAGTTTCTGCTTTCAGAATTATGTGAAAGAATGCCTTTAGATCCTAAAGAAGAGTCACGTCTGAATTTTTAGATCATCTTTCTAATTTGTACCACGCTTCAAATATACTTAAGTTTTGAGAGCACACAGTAGATTTGCGCGCTGTCACTATCAACGCCAAAAATTTTCTGATTTGTAGGGGAAGATGGGGTAAGGGGCGGTCTGAGCAATTTAATTCATATGTCAAAATCAAGAATCAATA
This sequence comes from Aedes aegypti, assembly GCF_002204515.2. Taxonomy (NCBI): domain Eukaryota; kingdom Metazoa; phylum Arthropoda; class Insecta; order Diptera; family Culicidae; genus Aedes; species Aedes aegypti. The sequence goes on from NC_035108.1 coordinate 348,315,259, forward strand.
AATTCTTTTTCGATGCAGCATGTCGTTTTTTGAGGCCTTGGGCATAATCAAAAAATATCGCAGGTGTTGTATTTGTGAAAATTTATTTATTTCTTAAAGGTTGAAAAAGTGATTTCTTATGACGATTTTTTTTAGCGACGGGGTAAAAGCGACCACCTCGATTTTCGTTCACAATTTTGCGAAAAAAATATATCAGTTCCCTGTTATTCTAAAAAGTATATTGTTTTATGAATTCTACATTGATTAGTGTGGATTTTGAATCATTTTTAGGGTTAATTAGTTCAAAAAACTTAGATATATACTTATCATTACCTTAAGGTGAAGATGAATCGAAGCCAAACTTCTAATTTTCAAGAGCACGGATCTGGAGAACCAAACATCTGTTTAAGCTGAAAACTTTATCGATTGGTCACCAGCTGGTGGTGACCAATCGATAAGGTTTTCAGCTCAAACGGATGTTCGCTTCTCCAGATCCGTGCTCTTGAAAATTTGAACTTTGGATTCGATTAATCTTCACCTTAAGACACCCATATTTTTCAAAAATATGCGAATTTAGTTTGTATTTTTAACAACATTGATTTTATTTTTCTTGAATAGTAATGTATAACGTAGTTACAACTTCTAAAATGGTTTAGACGCTATATTTGGTATAAATTAGGGGTGGCGGTCTTACCCCATCGACAGTGGTCGGTTTTACCCCGTTTGTGCAATTTTCACAAGTAGAGCCTTATTTCAAAGCTAAATATTTACAATTAATATTTCACTTCACTGAAGCATATTGCACATATATGTTAAAGCTTGGACGGGTAATTTGTTATGTTTTGACAAAAAAATCCCTTCCGAAATCCTTAAGTGAGCATCTGTTAAATTTAGATCAAATTCAGTATCTACGAGCAAAAACTTTGTTTTTGATATTTGTTATGAAAAAAATAATGTTGGTACTATCCTAAATGCTTTGGAATGTCCAAAATCTTGTGTTTATGCAAAGTGCTTGGTGAACTTTCAAGAAAACCACCATTTTCATGCCAAACTGAAGGTGGTCCGTCTTACCCCGGCGGGCGCTCTTACCCCGTCTTCCCCTACAGGCCGACTGCGATTCAATTCGGATCAAACTATATCACATCAACATCATGCTGTCTACTCCATCACTAGTGAATTGATGGCGATAGACTATGGATATCACTGATGAATTAAGTTTAGCCTTAAATTAAGTAAATAAAATGGCAATTTATCAGTACGATATTTTGGACATTGTTGTAGATATTTTGGAACTATATGTTGGTCACTGAAAAACATCAATAGCATGGATTATTACCACGTGATCACTCATTCTGCAGTGGTTATGATCTAGAGTGCGATGTCACATCACTGCTGTTGGTTGCCAAATCAAAGTGATATTGATAGCTCGCAAGTGATATTGATAGTCTTAGAGCATCAGCCATCAGCTGACATGATTGATATTAAGTAGACTGGCCCTTAAAAAAAGGTGGAAAACTCAACGGGGCACCCCCTAGATATGAGCCTTAGGGTAAGAAAAACGCTCTCTCAATATTTCAACTCAATTGGTTGCTCCACCAGCTGGCGCATTCGATTTGAAGTTTGTATGGGATATTCGTCTCAAATATATTGAAAATTGATCCTATGTCACTGTTTCGTTCCGTATACTAATTGTTCGCGTTCAAATAAGCCCAGAATAACAAATACACTAGTTGATACCCTAATGAACAAAATTGCAGAAAGTTGTATCTGGATTTAATCTCATTTTCAGTTGTTGAAAGTTAGGCTTAGATCAGCACTCCCGTAAGTCACTTATATGCATGCGACATGTGCCTCAGCTCGCCCAGCGTCATAGGTGGCTATGATGCGCTTAGTGGCTACCTCCAAGCTATGTTGAAGAAATACAAGCAGTATAACATAATATACTTCAGATGGTTAAAACACCAACTTTATTAATTTTGGTCATGGTACAATCTTCTACAATATTCTTTGCTATTACATCAAGTAGTGTTTTTGACATTCTGGGTCTAATTGAACGCGATCATCAATTTTCCTGAAACAAACAGTAGATGATGTGCTGTTGCTCATATGTTTGAGCTGAAAATCCCATATTAACTTCAATTCAAATGCGCCAGCTCATGGAACGACCAAATGAGCTGAATTTTTCATGACCCTAAGAAATAAACCTGAGGGGTGCCCCGTGGAATCATACAACTTTATTTTTTTCCCATACTGAGCTGGGCCAGTCCAATATTAAGCAACTCTGGCACACAGTTCAGTTTACTTTTTTGAACATGGACTGCATAAACCAAAAACATGCTGAAAGATAAGGCTTTTTAAAAGAAATATCTGTGATATACTAAGTCATTTATTCTTAACTGCATCGCTGTATATCACATACGTATTGATTAGGATGTAGCCCAGTTTAGCACTCTTATTTCTATAAAAGCAGATGACCTTGATCAATGCAAACCACTACTTACCGGCACTACTCTAAAACCACAAATGTCGCACGCCTGGGCTTAAAACCACATGAAAACCAAGCCAAACAAAAAAACAAATCTCACTAGGAAAGACGATATAACAGCTTTTACGAAAGCCGTTGTTGAAACTAAAAGTAATATCAGTCGACTTAGGCTATCAACTCTCATTTGCATAGCGCGCGCTCTTCGCTGCGAAAAGCGTACACTCAGAATAATTCAAGCGTGAATTTCACTGGAAATAGTTACCAAATATTTTTGTGATTTTACATGATGCTACCCTCATTGGCAATTCCTATAAACCTGCAATGAAAACCTTTTTCAAATCACATGGTCAGTTTTTTTTTCTAGTGAACAAGTAGAGTTTGAAGGTAGAAATAATAAAAGCGTTCGTTTTAGTTCATCGCTAACAAGCTGTAAATCGCAATGAATGCAATCAAGTATAAAAAAAATACTATAATTTGGAGGGACAATTCGCTTGAATTTTGTAGTAAATTTTGTAAATATTTTCTTTAATAATCCACATAGCTTTCAAATGTTTAACTAGATGGAAAAATTCTACTTATCACTTCAGGCAGCTTTCAAGTGAAACCTTCCCTCAGTGTACGAAACCAAAAATATGTCATCCCCAGTCAGACCGGCCTGTCTGCTGTTTTGGCCGGCCGGTAACGTTTAATAAACGTCGAGAAGGAAACTGACAAAATTCCACTGCCTGCCACTCGAGACGGATACGCGTACGCACGCGACTCATCAACTGGCTCGGCAAGATCAATCAAAAATAATCGTCCGAAAATGTGTCCCAGGCAAATTTGTTGGCTGGCTAGGTAGGTAGGTAATCGACAGATGCGAGATGCTGAATCAGCAAGTCAAAACATTCCCCCTGCCACCAGTGGTCCCTTTCCCGTTGCGTGATGGGATTTTTCTTGTTCTGGTTTACCACGTCAGCCGGGAGAGATGTCTTCTAATAAAAAGCTTTATCTATAGCCATAATTTGTATACTTATCGGATGATTGGGCTGCGGGTTTCCGGATATTTTTGGAAAACGAGCTGCTGGAGATTGCTAATAGTTCTTCATCGGAGATGTTTTCAAAGGTTGTCATAATTTACATTTGTACAGTTTTGTGTAGTATAGACACGAATATTTAATTGCTTTGAAGGTCGCAAATTAATTTTTCTGTCACGTGTACTATAAGAATATATTTTTACATTAATAATGAAGGTTTTTATGTTGAATGACATATATATGCCATATATATTTAATATAAATCGGGGACAGTAATTGTGTGAAGCTTTCATTTACGTAATATTAATATATGTTTTCTGATACTCGCGTACTAAAGCTTTAGTAGAATGTAACTAAACGACCTTGTATGGGTATCAACCTTGTTCATAACACTTCGAGAGATTACTGGTTACGCTTGTAGATCTGAAGATGTTTGCGAAGGAAGTCACGCAGTTTGTTTGTTAACTATTTTGATTTTTTGGGAGACTTCTTCCTGACCAATAAGCACAAACATTTTGTCAAATGTCTCATCAACAATTTTACTGGTAAGTATTAGTTCACAATTAATGCCATCTGATTGTACCCACAAATAATCAACCAACAAACCTTCCTAGATTAATACATCAGAACCGTAGCAATACTTCACCGACTAACCATTCGTGTAATTTGCCATTTTTCATCAGGCCTCTCCATGAACCGCGGTCATCCACCACAGACTGGGGAGCTCCGTTTTCTCCGTCAATTTTTCCGCCAATACCTTAGTTTCCTCCACTCTTGTTGGTGCACTCAATCACTAAGCCCTTCGTCGTAATAACTGGTTGCTTTTGTATCACCACTCTTTGCCCTCCTCGGTCCAGTTTCTCAAGCCTCCAATAACCGCCTCACAAGCTCGGTTTCCATATATCGGAATCTAACTGCCGTTCCCTAGTTTTGCTTCACTTTTCGCTATATTTCATGGCGAGTCTATTTCCACAACTAAAAAGATGTCGTTGTTGTTGTTTTTTTTTGCTATCGCGATTCGTTCGTTGCCCGCCTGATGATCAATATTTCATACATATGGTTAAGGCGAAATGATACGAGAAGTTGGTGGAAGCAAAGCGAGACAAGAAAAAAAAAACTGTAGAACGCTACGCACAATCACTACACTTGTTGTAAATCACTTTTTTTTTTTTTTTTTGCAACGATGTGCGAGCAACGATTGGTGAATTCCCGCAGGCGTTGTTCGCAAGCATCAGCTTTCTTCCTCAATTTCGTTCTCTTCAAAGACTATTATCGTGTTTCTTTCCTTTTATCTTGTTTTGCCAGTTTCAAATGTTCTGAAAGGTCATATTTTCTGGTGAAACAATTTAACAACAGAAAGCAAAAACTTCCTTAAAACAATTGATAAATGCACAGCTATAAAGCAAATCCAATCTAAATCTTCAATGAATCCAATCAAAATCATATTAAATCTAAATCCTAACCAAATCCAACCCAAATCCAATCCAAATCCAACCCCAACCCAATCCAAATCCAATCCAAATCCAAGTAGAAGTACTCAAGGAAGTACTATGCAGGGAATGAACCAATAACTATTTTAAGAAATTACAAAGTAATTGAAAAGAGAAACAAACTCACCTAGCAATGAGAAGTGTACTCTCACTGCTAGGTGAGTTTTTTTCTCTTTTCAATTACTCGCTTCTCGAAACAAACACCAGTAGCGCGTTGATTTCTTGGAGTTGAATGAAAACAAACGGCAATATTGGAGAATATTCAACGCACGCACTTTACGATAGTTTATTATATGGTAAAGAGGACAATAAAAATAAATAGGGGTTTATTATTATTAAATTATATCGTTTGCATTGATTGGTCTGTAATTATTTGAAAAGAGGTTATCTGTGGGGAAAAATGTTATCTAAGTAAATTCAGTATACCCAAAATTGTCCTCGAAATGAAAGCTTAGGCTCTTTCTTCATTCATTCGATGTCAAGAGAGAATTTTTTATCTGGAAGCAAGAATATTTCTTATTTTTTTAAGTTTCAGAGAAATATTTATTTGTATGCATTTTTCACTCGTAGTCTAAAGGGTGTTAGGTTATTTGGCATAATAGTCGTTTGGCATAATGTGTATAACATCAAGAATTTCGTAAGATGACATTCGTTTTTACGTTTCTTTTAAATTCCTCTGAAGACATCAGGCTTATTTGGAGTTGGAGTTGGAGTTTGGAGTTTGGAGTACTAAAGCATATTGGGAAAGTTATTGTCACTAGTTATTATTATTTATCCATAAATTACCCTTCTTTCAATATTAATTTTGTTTTTTTATTAAGCTATTGGAATACATTTTTGCATTGAAGATTTTGATAAATTTAGCACAAATTGACATTTTTTTTCAAACATGTGATGTTCTTTCTAAATATGATGTAACCATAATTATACGTATAAAAATTGTTGTTTTGAAATTTAAAAAAACACCTCTTTTTTACATTGGCTAACTTTGGAGCTATAGTTCTTAGATGTTTTTTTTTTTGTTTCTAACTGATATAAGGGCGGCAATCGATAATGTTGATATGCTCAAGTTATCAGCGAAAAGAGAAATCGATAACTGCAGTTACTCACTCCTATGATTCTTAACGCAATTTTTGATGTCTTTTCGTTTTATTATTTCACAATAATTTTTGGCGTCCAATCTTCAATTGTTTTAATAATAAATTTTGCCATCTTTTAAAAATAGGCTGTTCTTTATATTTATTTGGCGTTCAATCTTTTATTGTTTTAATCATAAATTTTGCCTTCTTTCATAAAAAGGCTGTTCTTTATATTTATACTGTCATAACATCAAATATAGTAAGGCTGAATGTTAACCATTCTTATATTTTGCTGTGTCATTTGGGCGATTCAAATTTTAAAAATGTTTGAGAATCCAATCTCCCATATGCTCCTTACCATCCTTACCATAAAAATAATGTTCTGTAAAATTTTCAGCTTTCTAGGTGGTGATTTAAAGGTGGCCCAAAGACAATGTAGGTTTATATGGAAATTACTATGGAGAAATTTTGAGAAATGTTCCAAACACGCTAGTACTGTAATGTAAGTAGAAACTTATCATCCCATATTGAAAACTCATTCTCCCTCAAACCCTAATGAAGGATGTTGCTGAAGAAACAAATCCCTTTTGAGTTGATTTTGTTTGGGATTTTTGGACATGTTTGCAGGGCTATACTCTCATATTTAGCTAAATAAAAGCAAACAAAGTCATGAATATCTCTTCTGATATCCGTCGGATTGAATTTCTCTCTTCAGCAAACTTCTTTTTTATGGTTTGAAGAATGAGTTTTTACTATGGGATAATAAGTTTGTACTTACATTACAGTACTAGCCGGTTTGGAACATATCTCAAAATTTCTCCATAGTAATTTCCATATAAACCTACATTGTCTTTGGGCCACCTTTAAATCACCATCTAGAAAGCTGAAAATTTCACAGAACACTATTTTTATGGTAAGGATGGTAAGGAGCATATGGGAGATTAGATTCTCAAACATTTTTAAATTTTGAACCGCCCTACTGTGTCATCAATTGCTGTTAGAATTATCATTACTTTATAATCTGCTAATATTTCAACATATTTTTTGTTGATTTCCATGCTGTTTAAAGTAAAATCATATTTACTTGACAAAAGATGACAATTTCAGAACCCAATTTTTGGATCCAAAGTTCCGATTATGTTAAACATCAAATAACACTGTTTCAGAAAATTATAACTTGTAAAGTTGGAACATTTTGAACGTCTATACGTTTATGTTCCGTTTTGAGTTTTGTTCAGTATTTCTTATGTTTGATTCCGGAATACATATTGATATTTTTAGAAATAATTATTTTGTGGCTTAGAAATGTAGAAAAAAAATCTGGTCATGAGAAATATAAAATTCAACTGCTTCAAAAAGGCAAAACTATCGGAAGCTACATAAGAGTATTTAGGATACGATCGAACATTATGTCGGAACTCGTTTCACAACAACAACAAAGTTTCACTTTTCACGGAAGATCAATGTTTTTTATATTTAGGATTCCAGTTTAACTGGGAGGATTCTTTCGGGAATCCGTAAATGATTCCAAGAAGAATCCCGAAATGATTTTTATGAGAATCCCCAAGAAGCTGATGAGAATTCTGCATGGATTCTGATAAGAATCGTAAAATGCTTCTAATGAAATCCCTGGAAGAATCCAGGAAGGTTTCTGATGACAATTCTGAACAGTATCTGGTGAATATAATGGAAGGTTTCTGGTGAAAATCCTGGTGAAACTCTGATGAGAATTCTGGAAATATTCTAATGAGAATCCTGGAAGAATCTCTTTAAGAATGCTGGAAGAATTGTGATGAAAGTCTTGATTTCAGAAGCGATCCCTGCAATATTTCTGAAGGAAATCCTAGAAAGTTTGAAAAAAATTCATGGAAGGATTTGATATGAATTATGTAAAAAATATGATGAAAATCCAAGAAGGATTCTATTGAAAACTTGAGAAAAATTCTGATGAAAATTCAAGAAGGACAGTTGAGTATCCTGGATGGACTCTGTTGAGAATTCTGGAAGAATTATGTGGAAAGTAGGATGCGGCTAATTTTTTTAATGTTCTCAAAACCGAAAATTCGTGTGTTCTTCTGAATTTAATCACAAAGATTCCTCATCCTCAAATTTTGAGTCAAAAATATTAAGATTAAGATGTGCCACAAGCGACTTTAACGTGAATTTTCACGTTATGAATTATGACCTTCAGTGAAGTCTTCATAACGTTTTTGTTTCCTAACCACTCTTGAAGCTCATAGCATCTTTCTCTTCAAAATCAAATTTATGAAAAGTTTGTAAAATATCAAGTTGGTCTAAAATTAAAACTAATCTTAGTCAAAAGTAGTTTTCTCCAATTTTTTACTTAACCGATTCCAAATCTTTTACATGCTTTATAAGCAAATTTATTAGGTTTTAAACTGTGAGTACAACAGATTTATATAATCATAGTTTTGACTTTCAACAAAAATACTATATTTTTGAATTTTTGTCAGTTAAACGTTAATACTTAAACTGAAACTGGTTTCTCTCATTTGATGAACCTTCTAAAAGGTCTTAGAAACAATGTTTCATACATTTTATAACACAAATATTTAACCAACAACTCGAGGAAATTTGACTTTTTAGTTCATTAAAAAATAAGTTTTAGGGTAGTTTTTGTTGAACAACTGAGTCAAAACAATTTTCAAATTAAATTTGATGAAAACGCAGTTCTACAACTACTAAGTTAGCTTCAAAAGCGTGTAATAAGATCTGAAATCGGATGAGTATTGTTGTATTGATGTAGTTATGGTCAAACAAAGATTTGTTTTTATTAAAAAGAGGAACAATTCAGATAAAACTACTTTTACTAGTTTTCATTTTGGACAAAATTGATATTCTACAAACTTTTAACAAAAATAAATTTTGAAGAGAATCATGCTAAGAGTTTGAAAATTGGTTGGAGAATAACAAAGTTATGAAGACTTTTTACAATGAGAATTTTCGAAAAATAAACCGCACCCTAGTGGAAAGTCCTGGGAGCATTTTGTGGAGAATGTGTGGAGGATTTTGATGAAAACCACAAAAGTATTTTGAAGAGAAAATTGGAAGGATTACGACTAGAATTCTTGAACTATTCCGATGAGTATAATGGAAGGGTTCTGATGAGAATCCTGGAACGTTTTTCATGAACTACCTGGAGCGATTTTAAAGAGGATTCCGATCAGAATATTGAGAAGATTCTGATGAGAATCCTCGAATTTCAAAGAGATTTTTAAGAAATTACAATGAAAAACTTAAAACGAGCCTGATATGAATTCTGAGAGGATGCTGATGAAATACCTTAGAAGAAATTAAACAGAATCCTGAGAGGATTGCGAAATACGAATCCCAATAGGATTCTGATGTGAATCTTACAAGGTTTTTCAAGACAATTCTGAGAAAGAGGATTCCGATTATATTCCTGAGAGAGTTCTGAAGAAAGTTCTGTGAAAATTTTGATTAGAAACCTGCGAGAAATGTGATGTGAATTCTGAAAAGAATCTTATGTGAATCCTGCGTTGATTCTAATTCTAACTGCGAGAATTCTGATTTAAACAATGAATTGATTTTGATGAAAATCCTGAGAAAAATTTGACGTGAATCCTGCGAAGACTCTTATGTGAATTCTACGTTGATTCTGATTGTCAGTACGAGAATTCTTATTTAAATAATTAACGAATTCCGAAAAGAGCCTTGAAAGGAATTCGATGTGAATCCTACGAAGAATCTGATGTGAATCAGATACAAAATAAAACAATGAAAACAAAATACAATCCTGAGAGGATACTAATGAGAAACGTGTGAGAATTCTGAGATCCCAGAGAGAATTCACTGGAAACCACCTAGGATCCTCATCCTTCCTGCCAGGATTTTCCAGGAAATCAAAATTTCAAAAAGGAATCATAGGAACTTTGTTACTAAACCTGAGTTTCAGCACATTATCGAATATATTCAAAATAATCAAACTTATCTTTCAAAACTCGTGATAAGAATTTTCTCCAAGTTTTCCTTCATGTGCAACGAGATATTTTTTTTTTTCTTAAAAATATGAATCCTTCCCTGTCACACCAAGTCGTTTAAGTAAAGTTGAGGGTTTAGGGTAGATCAGCTTTTCGTGGTGCGTTACGAGATAAGATCTACCAATTTGAACCATAGTCTCATCTTGTTTGTCGGGCTAGGGTAATAAGATCTGGTAATTCAAGGATTCGCGGTACAAAGACCTTGTTACTGGCAACAGTTTCTGAAATTGAATATTTTTTACCTAGCAGATGGTTCAAGCCTCGGAGTTCATCAGTCCCGAGACTACACTTGAAGCCAGGAAAACAATCATGAGTATTAACTCTACAAGGACTGTTTGATTGGTACTGGTTGATTGGCTGCTAACACAAAACCCCTTTTTTCTAGTATTTTTCTGGGACTAAACTGAAAGCGAAACAAGGATGGCACTAGAGTTTCGTGGCATGGTCAAATATCAGTAGTACCGATTTGATTCCTCAGGAATTCAATCGATTAAGGGGCGTCTTTTGCTGAGATATAAGTGTCTATGAAGAGTGTAAGTAGCGGGACCTTTTCATTACATTCGATTTTTATCAATCTCTGAGGAATGAAAACAAGAACTGTACAAAGTCGATGCTTCATTACCCAGCATCGAAAATGGAGTAATGCGACATGCACTACACACTAAGGATACGGGTAATGCCACAATATAACATTCTAAAGCGATTTGGGAGGAATTCTCGAAGTAGGTACTACTTGGAAGAATTTCTGGAAAAATCTCAAGAAGAACACTTGGCAGAATATATAGCGAGAAATTCTAAAGGAATTTCTAGAGCTATTCCTAAAGAGATAGCTTAACGAATTCTACGGAAATTTCACGGATAGTTTTTTTTCTCACATAACTATTGCTTTTAAGATTTTTTGGAAGAAACCTGGGACCTTCATAAGGGTTATTTGATAGTTTCTTTGCAAGATCCGTTATGGATTTATGATGAATCCTTTAAAAGTGAAATTTGGTTGTATTGAAAGAAAAGTATTTGTTTGACGCTAGCGAAATTCGATTAGTTTGACAAATAATCATCGATCACTCATTCAAATTTCAAAACTTAAGCATAGATAAAGTATCTGCCGAAACCATCGGTTTTCCTATAACAAACAAAATAAGCTCAACCAAAAGCAATGATACAGCATCAAAACCGTGTTTCGCCAACGTGAAACTAGAGACCCACTATGCTTTGCATTTGTGTGTGGGATCAAGAACAAATTGAACGCAACCCCACAAGCGGTACTCCCAATCCACACCACAGCTGACGCTGGCAGCCTACGGCGGTTGCGGCAGAAAGGAACCAGGAGAGGAAAATCCATACGCCAAACAAGCCAACAACAACAGCCATTTCCACTATACACAACAAACATTCAAAACTTTTATACGCCACCACCAATCGCTGTTTGCGCTTCTCGCTTTATATTCGCTTTGCTTCGCACCACGTTTCTGCTCACTTGGCCTTTTCTCGCTCGGTCGCGCACCTCCCCCAGAGTTCCTTAAATCATCGCCCGAGGAATCACACCACCACCTCCGAGGAACAGTGGGCCAAAAACGGATACCAAGCAGCAATTTTTAAAAGTTATGTCGATTGGTGATATTCACGTCTTGTTCGGACTTTAGGAAATGCTTGATTTTGCCACACTTTGCCCTTTTTTGTTCGATTTCAATAAAGCATACTCAGGATGATTTTCAAATAACACTAGATGGGATTTTCACATAATCCTATGCGTGTTTCTCATAGAACTCTGAGTAAAATTTTTGTAAAACCCCAGAAATCTTTTTCACTGATTTTTCAAAGAGTCCTGGTGTAATAGAGGGCAAAATTCTCATAGCACTCTTAATAAGATTGTCACATAATCCTGAGCAAAAGCAGCAAGAGCAAAATAACTAAAAATAAATCAGAAAACACTTTTTTCAGTGCAATTAACATAAAACCAAATAAAGTGATACTTTGGTTGGTTTTATGTTGAGTGTACTGAAAATAATTTGTTTTAAGCTTATCCTAATTATTTTTATTTTTGTTTTTAATTGTTGGAATAGATTCTTATCCTTAACCGTAGAAAAATATAAATAATCTTAATAAGCTTTGTTTATCTAGTTATGCATCAAACGGGATTTGAATAAAGCAAAATACGGCACTTCCTGAAATGTGTGCGAGACGAGACAAATACTAATCGAATTCCTGTGATTTTCACATGGATTTAGGTACATTATAACGTTTTGAAGCAGTGTCTCATAAAAGTTGCGATATTAGGTCCGTTTTTGCCCACTGTGCGACACCGCGCACAATGGTGTCGAATTCCACCCACTTTTGGCACCACCACCATCACTAATTGCAATCGGCACGAAAAGCAACCACAACAACAACAACCAACGAAAGAACGAACGAATCCGATGTCGAAAAAGTTTCACATGTTATCAGTTGGAACTGTCTCACCGTTGCATGCACAGAACAACCCCGTCTAATATCCGCGATTGGTCGCTTGGTGTAAACAAACCGTTCCGAGTGCGAACGAATTGAAGAATCTGTCGCGGGAACCAACGAACCTCGAGAAGTTTTGCGGGAACAAAAAAACAGCACCAAGCATAAACAACGCCAAAACTGAGAAACGCGAATCCCCCCACGCACGAATCAGCCTCTTGAAATCGAACCGCTTAATGCCGTGTCCGGGAACTAACTGGTGCGGCGTGAACCGTTTAGCAACTTTTTTCCCCCAGCCCCAGTGGGTTGAGTTGGCTTCTGGCTTCTGGGTTGTTGTTCCAATCCAAGCGCGTGCTGCTTTTCTCTCTTGCTCATTCGCGCGCGGAATCTCAACCCGCTTGGGGCTTGGGGAGAGATTTTCAATCTCCAAGTTCGATCCTTCCCGGACTAGGGTGGCACTAGAAGGGTTGGATCAGTTTGAATAACTCAAACTTTTTTGAAAAGATGAATACAATTTATCTAAAACGGCCCTTTGGAATTAGGCGAAATTAGGCTTACCAGAACGCAATAAGTCAAAATATAGTAATGTGGGGCAAAAGTTCTAATCTTTCTGTTCTCACAAGATAACTAAGGGATTGAAAGCGCTGTCTTGTAAAGAAAGTTACACATAACTCAATTAGGTCTTAAATAGCCGTATCGGAAAACGTGCAGCTATTCAGAAAAATCAAGTTGAGGGACGTGGGTTCGAATCTCACCGGACGAGGAACTTTTCGTTAAAAACATTTTCTCGACTTTCCATTTTCGTACCTGCTACACGATATACACATGCAACAAAGGTCAATCGGCAACGAAAGGTCTCATGTCATAACTGTGGAAGTTTTCATAAGAATCGCATATTGTTTTTATTCTCATACATTTTTTTAAACAAAATTAAGTATGATTTAGGGATGGTAGCGACTGCATGTCTTAAAAATTGGAACTTTGGAGACCTCATTGCTGAAAAAAGGCGTCCAGAATGAAAACTAAGTTGAACCTGATTATAACGACAACTTTCATAGCGACAAAATCTCTCTATAACGCCATTTTTCTCTTAAAGAAATCAATATCAAAACTAATCCGTATATCGACTTTTCTCAGTAACGACCGTTCCTTTCGATGTCACTATGATAAGCTTCATGTTCATTCATAATCTTTTTTTTTCAAAAATTCAGCCAGACATTTGTCCATAAATAGGGAAAGTGTACCAGTTATGGCCATACTTAGTGGTTCCCTATTTAGCCATATTTGAGATTTTGATAACTTTCACATTTTAAATCTTTTTCAATGTTTTAACATCAAGATATATCTTGAATCTAACTACTACACCACACCAAATTTTTCAAAATTAGAAGACATTAAAGTTATCATGTATGGCGAAATAGGGAACCACTATGTCCATAACTGGTACACCTACCCTATTCCAAAGGTTTTTTTTTTTAATAACGACAAGGAGGTAATGCTGATTTTATTACTGTAAGCATTTTGTCGATATTTTATACAAGAAATCCATCAGATACTAATGTTCAAAGTTTCTTTTAGGTATTATCCAGAAGCGGGGATGGGATGCGACTCAAGTCTCCTTCGGTGCTACACGCGCTGCTGCGAGACAACACCTTAAATTCGAAAAAGACGTGCACAAGTGATTTTTCTGCACAGCACCCCAACAGTTCTGACTCGCAATGTTCGATCGTTTTCACTCTTTGCGTTTCGTACACGCGTCAAAAATTCCACCTGAATTAATTTCACAGTGAAAACTCTTAAACACAATGAACAAAATTTATTACCACCTCATGTTTCTGACTTTACCAAATATATTAAGATCCACAACTATAAGTTTTTGCAGAGCACTTATTAGGCTTGTCCGCCTTCAAAGCATACCTTGCTGAAATTTTCCTAGAGTGAATTTTTGTGCTGGTACGAAAGAGATTTAAAGAGTAGAGGATTGTGCTTCGCTATGTCTCGCATAAATTGTCTCCAGCGCTTTGCTTTGAGTTTGCTCGCATATAATGGGAGATGCACAATTAATTTCGGAGTGGCACGCATGTTTTTTGCACAGCACTGAGTTTTCAGACATTCTCTGCCCAGAAGATTTCTTCAGGAATTCTTTTAACTTTTACAGAACTGGGTGCCGACATCGAAGTATCAAAATTCTGTTATTTCGCAATCGTTTGATCAATTTTGATGAAATTTTCAGGAAAAATCACAAATGAGTTAAATTTTTGATTCATGCATTGAAAATTTCGAGTTTGGTGATGGATTTGGTCTTAACTTCAAATATGTTGGGATACCTATGGTATTTCATAATGAAAATTATGGGAAAAATCAAGCAAACTTGTCAAAAATCAATGCAACATTGGCAGCATGTATCGCCTGTTTCAGTTTGGAGATTGTTATGGTCAGTCGGGGAACATAGTCACGGGATATAAGTTTCGGTAGGAACCCCAAAGGAACATTTCCAAAATATCATGCACTGATACCTTTCGACGGCTCAAAATTCACCCAGAAGTGAATAAATGTCATTGTATCAATTATTAAGTGATTTTGATTATTTTCGGACATTTTGTGACAAGTTCTGATACTGCTTCAAATGGCCACTTTTGGGAACTCTTGTGCAGTTGTCGTGTGACGGCTTGAATAACATGATTTTTCTCACAAAATTGAATTTAAATCTTCTCATATACAATAAGGTTTTTTTACGTCGGTCGATGTCCCGCGTAAAAAAATGCATTAATTACAAAAACGACGAGAAAAGACAGCGTGAACTTAAAAAATTCCGTAAAAAACCACGGTCATAAAAAACCTCCTGTTTTTCGACGTTTTATGGCCATACGAATTATAATGTAGAACATTGATTTGTTAAAAAATATTTTTGAAAGTTTTTCTACGTCGTTTTTTGAATTTAGAAAACTTCACTTGCAACTTCTTTTTGCAAATATACAATGTGTCGTATTTGTGTGCAACATTCTCCAAACTAAAACAGTTGAAACTTTCTGCCAAGCAGATCTACTTTACACTAATTTTATAAAATAATTGATAAGGTTTCTTGAATTTATACATAATTTTCCATTCGAAATACTTTAGGCACCCCAACAAATTTGTACCTAAGTCCAAAACCATAACTGAATACGAAATATTTAATACATAAATCAAAAATATAACTCATTTGTGATATCGACATCCAGGTAGTAAAGGTTATCCCCTCTACTAGCATCATTTTTTCTACAACAAAGACATATTAACATCACGATAACTTTTTTGGTTTTCAAAATTTATGCTCCATTTTTCACAAGTTTTCAAGATAGTCGTATGAATCCTGAGATATTACAGTATTGCTTGGGGACTGACGCGTAGCAATAACCTACTTTTATGTTAGATTTTTTTCGCGTGTTTGGTTATACACTTTTCGATACAATAATTTGATGAGAGTCTGTTGTGAAAAAATGAAGCGATGTGGTGTAACCGTTTTTGAGATATGAGCATTTATGTACTACCCTGACCGTAGGAGGATCTTGAAAACTTAAAAAAAACATCAAATTTAAGATTTCTCAACCGATTTGTAAGATTTTTTTTTCAGAAAAGTTCCTTATTGCCTAACATTGTATAGCACATATTTTATTTATTTTTTGATGAGCTGATCACAAATAAAATGGCGGCCTAAGAAATTGTATATGAGAAGTGTCGGTTCCCCAAAGAATATCGGAATATCTTCTAAGGCAGATGACTGATGTTCAATATCCACATAGATTCTGAAAATAGAAGAGTAGTTTGAGAAGTTGTGAAACAATGATGCAAAAATATCGAGAATTTCTTATAATTTATAATTTTTCCAGAGATGCCTAAACCGATCTCTTTGGATTTGCTCCAAAATGGTCTTTCAAAGAAATACTTCAGACTTCAACCAGAAAATGTTCAGGAAAAAAATCAGAAAATACTTCAGAGATTTCTCATAGAAGAAATCCAGCAGTAATTCCTTGAGTTTCCCCGAACTAATTTTGAAAAAAAAACAAATATTCAGAAAAGTTTCCAGATTTGTCTCCATGGAGCTGTGTATAATATATATTTTTAGAAATATTGGCGAAATTTCTAAAAAAAAAAACGGGAGGTGTTTCTTATACAAATCATATAGAGATTTCTGATAAAAATTGTGTGGAAATTCTCGTAAAGTTTGGCAAGTCTCTAGATATTTTCTGAAGCAATTTCTTGAAGAACATCAAACGGAATTCCTACAGAAATGTGTGTAGAAACGATTGGAATAAATTATGTGATATATTGTGGAGTTACACCTTCTAGATTGAATTTTGAAGAGTCCATTAGGATGTTAATTAAGACAAAACAAATCCAGAGTTGTTTAAAAGAACTTTAGGAGCAATTCGTGGATGGAATGTTGATGCAATTCCAAGAACATATCTGGAGGAAGTTAAACTTAAAGAAATCCCTGGTCGAATCAAATGAGAAATTCCTGGAGGAGTTCTTAACAGATGTCGTGGAACAATGCTTTGAGTAATTTTAGTGCAATTCCTGAGACTAATCATAAGCAATTCATGTAGGAATCCATATGAAAAAAGCTTGAAGAATAACTGGAAAATCCGCGTACAGTCTCTGACGGACTCTTACAGGGTTGCCGGAAAAATCTCTAAATGAATTTCTTTAACATCTCTAAACCTTTGACGATTCTTGGAAGAGCTCCTGAGAAAACCATTGGAAAACCTGCAAGAATAACTACTGGCAAAATCAATGGAAGAATTTGGGTGAATTAACGAAAGAAATCCTGGAATAGTTTCTGGTAAAATTCTAGTATTCATTATGGAAACTACTGGAGGTAGCTACGTTTGATCTTCAAAAACTTTAAATTGTGGAGAAATTTGTCTAACCATTTTTTGAAAAATCTCTGGGGGAGTATGTGCACGAACTCCAGGAAGAATTGGGGGGAAACCACTAGAAGAATTGCTAATGCTTTCCTTCGAGGAATATGAGAAAAAATAATCTTGAAAAATAATTGCGTAAGGGTATTTGAAGGTTACTCCCAGGCTTCTTCCTTACAAAAGAGAAGCGAATTTACCCACAAACAAACTGAGCGTCCGTACTCTGCAAGATGGAGAGTTTACACGTTTTTGTTTGCTTGTTTTCCTTCCCACAGTTGTGAAGAGTTTGTTTTAACATCCTCAGTGCTCTGAAGAGAAAGAGATAGTTTTTCCCCTTTCTCAGTTCGGGGTAGAGCATTTTTTCCCATTTCTCAGTTCGAGGAAGAGCATTTTGAGACAGCTCTTTGTTGTCTCTTTGCTGCTCTTTTCCCAAAAAGAGCAAAGAGAAAAGCGAAACCATGCTCTTGTGTTGACGGAGCAACCAACCTCAGTTCATCCCAAAAGCAATGATGATGTGTTCGCAGAGCTTCGCGGTAAGCAACACAGAAAGAATGCCAGATTTGTCGCTAATTTACATGACACATGACGTGTAAAATTACATAAGCATCATGTAAATTTATGCCAATTGTCGCGTAATCGGTTAGAGTCCATGCTAGATTACACGATGTATAGCGGAAACTTACATGATGTTATTGCAATTTTACACGATATGAAGTGTAAATTTGCGACATTTCTGGCATTCCCTTTATGTACACGATTTTACGCTGAAATTTATATGGATTTTTCTTTCTGTGAAGAGCTATCAATAAAAGATATGCATTTGGCTAGAGCCAACGTTCCACTCCACTCTCTCAACGTTGTACAATACACATCGAACACAAAAAGAAAAATATATGTAAATTTCAGCGTAAAATCATGCATATAAAGGGAATGCCAGATTTGTCGCAAATTTACATGACACATCGTGTAAAATTACATCAACATGATGTAAATTTATGCGAATTGTCGCGTAATCGGTTAGAGTCCATGATAGACTACACAATAGACTACAGCGGAAACTTACATTATGTTATTGTAATTTTACACGATGTGACGTGTACATTTGTGACAAATCTGGCATTCCCTTCATGTGCATGATTTTAAGCTGAACTTTACATGGATTTTTTTTCTGTGAATGCTGACTCATAATTGTTGTGAGCGTACGAGTTTGCTTCATCTATCCGAGCAAAATAAAGCCTGGTTACTCCGTAGCCGCTAGACTTTAGCACCAGGGTTCACAAGAAGTTAAAAGTGAAAACAGTGACTTTAGACATCATTTTGATGAAAAAAAGACACTGTAGAGATCTTCTTTATAGAGCCTTGCATTTAAATAGTGTCCAAGTATCTAAAAAGAGACCTACTATCACCTGCACAGTTGATTACACTTGAGTTATCTACAAGTATATAAAGTAAATAACTACGTCACTAATTTACACGGCTTCTTATGGGAGCTCGCTCGCTTGTAGTTGTGAAATATGTTGCACCATACACGGATGTCATGCACACTAAATGTCTTTTCCTCTGGTATATATTCTCATTGGGTACTGTCCCGTTAAATACGGTAAGTATAGTCAGCACATTTTAGACCACCCTACCGGTCGCGAATGACAAGATACGCGTGCGAATCGCATTCGAGTGGTGCGATGCGGTAGAAGCTGGAAAAAGAGCAAATCGCTTGTTCTGGTCCAGCATCCACGGAAAGCACTGTAGAGGTATGCTGTGCTGTATGCGCTGACTGATACCGAGTAGGTTATGGGTTCATTCCACGTAAAGAGGAACGGAAAAAAGTGCTGGTTGTTGTCGGTCGGTGGTAACCTTTCTCGTCGTCACCACAGACAACTGACAGTAAGCAATGTGGGGGCTCTACAACACAAGTGTGTGAAGCAGCTCTATAACATCAGCGAAAGAATCAACAATACTGACAGATGAATGGGATCTGGTGGAGTGCGAGAGGAGATGGTTGGTGTAGCTCCGCCAGTCGGTATCAATATTGTACCCAATATTGAGAATGCGAGTGCGGGGTTCTTATCCATTGCTTTGCGTTTGCAGCATAAACAGATTCTTGTTTTATTCTGGTTGGTTTGCTGTTTTAATGAAATGATACAGCACTTATATGTAGAGCAAAAATGGTGAATACAGATTTTGAGCATGAGCATGATTGGCCATCCGCAGTTGCTACATTGTTATTGCAAGAGCAGCTGCTATTAAACAGGGAACCAACAGACGCTACTCGGGATCAGTAGCATCAGAAGCATAACAATAACGGCGCCAGCTGCGTAAGAATGCAGGTAAATTTGGAAACGAAAAGGAAATGTTGATGGGTTACTTGCTTTACGGAAGCCTTTGAGTCCTCTGCACTTCCAAAAAAACGAAAAAGCTGGATTCAGATATACGTCCCGAGTGTCTATTCATCACCTGAGATGACGTACTATCCAGGGTCGAACAACATATAAAGATTCGAATGATATTGACCCCATTAGAATCGATCACATGAAGATCGTGCTATTGAAAAGAGAGATACTGACTTACTTTTAAATGCAGTTTACACTCCTTTAATCTATTCAAAATTGAAACTAAATGAAGGGGATAAAATAATTTAATATATGAGGATATCTTGTGAGATTCTCAAAAATACACTATGGTTATTAAATTTCTAGAAAATGACACAACTAAAAAAAATCGAAGAGACCTTGAACACAATCGGCAGCTTCTTTATGTACAATTAGATCGATTAGACTAACTGCAACCATTCGATATCAACACGATTATTTTGAACGGCCATAAGAACAAGGAGTTCAAAACTATTATCCATTTCCAATCGATAGCTATAACAGCTCTATCCCATCACTTCCACCAGATGTAACATGGAAGCATCTAGCGCCGTGGTCAAGACGTGGTGAAAGAAACAAGCGGCATGCGGCAAATAACTAGTTCTCTCTTGGGCACGCACAACCGATCATACAGCTCAACGTTTGAGAAGAAGTCCAGTACCGAACGAGAATATTAAGCAGTGAGTTCCTGCCCGTGTTTGCTGCTCTGTGTGGCTTATCCACGTATGATGGAGATGATAGTGCTGGGGAGAGGGGGTGTGGTGCCTCATCCAAGTTAATGTGAAGAAGATTTTTCAATATTGACATCCATATACTCGATATTCCGTGTCTAGATATGGAGTTATAGAACCATGGTAAAAGTTTGTTATCATGATTAAGTCGATAGTCCTGCGAGCAACAGTTTGCACTGATTTCGTGGTGTTATATAAATCGATAACTATCAGTGTTGTGAAAAACTCAATTTCTCATAACTCACGCTTGAAATTTTACATGCGTGAGTTGTCAATCACGGGGCCCAGATAGCCGTAGCGGTAAACGCGCAGCTATTCAGCAAGACCAAGCTGAGGGTCGTGGGTTCGATTCCCACCGATCGACGATCTTTTCGGATTGGAAATTTTCTCGATTTCCCTGGGCATAGAGTATCTTCGTACTTGCCATACGATATACACATGCAAAAATGGTCAATCAGCATAGAAAGCTCTCAGTTAATAACTGTGGAAGTGCTCATAAAAACACTAAGCTGAGAAGCAGGCTCTGTCCCTGTAGGGCCGTAATGCCAGGAAGAATAAGAAGAGTGGTCAATCACGCAACTCAGCAGTCAAAAAATCATGGATGAGTTGGTTCACCTTTTTAACTCATTGTCTTGTATTTCCACAGTTTACTCACACACGGCAATAATTTCTTGTTAGTCTGGTAAAATTATAGTAATCCTTTCTAACGTAAACAACAACATTCGGGTTTCACGAGTTTTTGACGGGTATTTTGACTGAATCATTTTTTACGGTTTGAGTTGATTGAGTGATTTTACATCAAAATCTCAAGCGTGAGATTTGCTCTCACGGGAGAGCGTATTGATTGAGATTTGAGTGTGAGTCTAGCAACACTGATAACTATCTATAGATGGTCACTTCAATATCAAGTTTTAGGGAATTGAATTACTTCTAACTTTCTCCAAATTAGAGTTAAAAAAGGACATATGAAAAAAACAATATTAAAATTGTAAATAGTTTCACATTTTTTTTTTTCAACCAATCAGCATTGCATTGCATGCCAGGTAGGGATTCAATAATTTAAGAAAAAGGGCTTTAGAGACCTAAAGTATTAAAAAATATCAAAAAGACATTAAACAGGAACTAGAAAGGGATCAAAAAAGACCAAACGGAATTTGACGATAACAGTTTACATCAAATTTATCAAAGTATCCCAACAAGCATTTCATTAATAATATTTCTTATAGTTTTTTTTTCAATTCATGTGGTATTATGACAACTACTACTACTCGCATTACTGTCTGAATTACCTTAGTCAAAATTTAATCAAAAATTCATATGTGTACCCAAAATTCGCTTCAGATATTGTTTCGAAGATTTCTTCAAGACTTCAATAAATATTCTATACAAAAGAACATCCAAAAGTCTTATTCTCTCTGGAGAGCGATTTGCCCTTACTCCCCTCTTTATAGGGCAGCAGTAGCTACTCTGTAGCGGCATGGGCAGTAGCAGAACAGCAGCAAACAAACTTAGAAAGCACATAAACCCATAGAATGATGATGTTGGAGAGAAACCATAAACGATCTGCGCCACCTCTCGTCTGCTCCCCTCCAGCCCAAAGTTTGAAAGAAACTCCGTGGTAAGCGATTATCGTTCATAACTCGACCGGTGATTATGTGAGTGTGCAGAACTAAATCTAATTATGCACATTATGCGAAAAAGCGAATGGAAACCAATCATAACGCTAAACTGCTAGGAACCGTGCCATATTTAGCTGACACGGTCTCTCTGCTTCTGGCAGAGCAAGAAACGAAACGTTCATCACATCACGAGAACCGTCGTAAAAACTTTGCACGTGACTGGGGTACTTTGCGGTGATTTGAGCTAGGCTAGAATCGATACTTTGCAATTATTCTGGTGAGTTCCTCCGCGAGATTACCGATGAACCTACTGGTTGGAAATCAATCATTCCGGGAAGTCGTAAACTTCACTGGAAGGCTGCTGAACCCTTCTGCAACTTTTTTGTGTCTCCGGCACGTGAAGAAAGTAACCGTTGATACCGTGTAAATATTCATGCTGTCACATTCGTCCAAATTAGGCACACCGAGTAATAAGTTACCAATTGCGCGAATCTACCGAACTGGCTCTGGTGATGAGTGACCCTAAAAGTAATTTATGCCCATATTGACTTTCCGCAACGCGCGGCGGTCCATTTATGAAGTCGTCAAACAGGTTGAGAGAAGTCCATCCATCCGCCTTGGGAGCGAAGCGCCAGCCATATGTATATTTACATTTCGGACTTGATAGTTTTCCAAACAACAACATGCATTTACTTGTGTGTTTGCAAAAACACGATCAACATTGAAGATCAACTTTTTCCACTGCGGTTGAACATTCCGTTTTACCGCGCCGCTACGCGACGAAGAAGACGCCGGTATAGTCTGAAAGGTATCCCTGGTCGACGATCGATGGTCGTGACACAGACAAACAGACGAACACAACAAGACCTGCAGAAGCTAGTGTGAAACGTCAAACACGAAGAAAACGATGCGCGCCCTTAGATGTTAGATTTGAAACATATTGAATTTGAAATGATCGTTAAATGAGTGGTCGATGCTAATTTCGCCACTGTTATGTATGTTTGTCTGTGGTCGTGGTGTACAACGATCGTAGGTCTATTGAGTGCATGCGGTGGCATAAAATCACATAAATCACAATCCGCAGACGACAGCGCAACTATGGTGAAGCATGCACGTGTACGCCTATGTATGTCGTGTTGAGCTAGATCGGTG
The DNA here is from genome assembly GCF_002204515.2 of Aedes aegypti. Lineage (NCBI taxonomy): Eukaryota > Metazoa > Arthropoda > Insecta > Diptera > Culicidae > Aedes > Aedes aegypti. The sequence goes on from NC_035108.1 coordinate 348,338,547, forward strand.
TACGTACGCACATAATTGTGCCGCAATGCTAGATGCAATTGACAATTTCTAGGTGCAGAATCAAAATAGTCATTGCGGTTTTCATTCTACGCTTCTAAACGCTTCTAAAAGAAACTATCGCTTGGATGGAAAAGCAATAGAGTACAAAAGATATATCTTTTCTGTTCTAAGAGTATTTTGTAAGTGACACATTCACTAACAACTGATAATGTACTAATATTACAAAGGTAAAACAAATGCGAAAACTATTCTGATGAAAAATTCTTGTTTTATTAACGTTTGAATTAAGTAAAGTTTTCAGTACTAAAACGAAAGCAGGGCATCAACAGGGTTATCGAAAAATAGAATAAAACCTTAAGTAATGATATGAATTTACGGATAGTGATTGCTGGTGACCAATATCTGGTTCAACAGCAATTGTAACAAAGTAGTTTGTGCTTCATCAGTGCGTATCGTACCTTCGTGATGTGCGTACACAAGTTCTCAATCAAAAATCAAATACGGCACTTTTCAGTGCTACGAAAAGAGTACATTTCAGTACTATTTTTACTACTATTGATCCCTTTACGATCCTTGTTTGGACCCGTGCCTTCGATTTTTCGTTGGACCCGTTAGCGAAAGCTAGCGATGGTAATCCTTCTTGGACACCGTCTTGGGAAAAAACCTCTCGAAGGTCACGTCACTTCTTTCGTTTATTCACTAAACATGGTTGCAACAACAAACAAAAGGAAGGGTGAATCTCTGAATTCACAACTTCCTTCAAAAAAAGTGGGATTTAAAACTGTCACTAAACGTGGCAAGAATGGAAGAAAGGACGCTTCTCCGGAATGCGAACTTTCTTCCATGGGTGAAGTGGATAATGTTGATACTTGCATCGAAATGAGCAATCAGCTCGATGCTCTAGCCAAATTTTCCGAACACCAAAATAAAACAGCCTCTAGCCCAGGCTCTTTGATTCAAGTGAGGAAGCAAAGAGTGCCGCCGTGGACAGTTGTTCCGAATTTGGGGATTTAGGCAGGAGATCTTGAACTCCATTAGGGGAATCAATGTTTCCTTCCAAATCGCAAAGAAAGGAGACGTTTTGTCGGAAACTCTTAAAGATCGCGAACTTCTTCTCAAACATCTTTTTTACTTATGACGACAAAACTGAACGTTTGTTCAAAGTCGTCTTGGAAGGTCTCTCAAGTGACTATAAGTTATCTGAAAAGATCAAAGATGGAATAAATGATTTTCTTGGATTTTCCCCAGTCCAAGAAATCATTATGGTGAAGAGAATCCAATCTGGCATTGTTCGGAAAGGGCTTTCTCAAGAATATTATTTAGTTCACTTTAACAAAAAAGATCTAAATAATATTAAAGTTTTAGAAAAAGCTAGACTTATATTCGATGTCCGTGTGACATGGGAACATTTCCAGAAACCTGGAGGACAATACCAGAACCCCACTCAGTGCCGTCGATGCCAAAAATGGGGTCATGGTACAAAAAATTGCCGCATGGATGCTAAATGCATGATTTGCGAAAGTTCTTCTCACGCTAAGGACGTCTGTTCAGTGAAGGAAGATACCGATAAGTTCATATGCGCGAATTGCGGGGGCAATAGTAAGTAAAATTTTTAGGCTTGCCCTTCGCGTAAGCGAATCGTCGAGGCTTGTGCCAGGCAGATAAACAGTAATATCCGTTACGATAACGGTCGTTTCCGGAATTTGCCTGGTAGAGTATCGAACAATACTAATTTTTCAGTTAACGATCGCTTGATAAAGAATCACACCCATCAGGAAGATTATAATCACGCTCATTCACAAACTAATTTTAATCCGTCGGGTAGCCGTTCAAATCTTTTAATTTCGAATGTATCTACCCAAGGCAAAACCTTTGCCGATATCGTAGCAGGGAATTTGAACTCCTCCCCTATTCATACTATGAGTACCCATTCTAATTGTTTCAAATCAAATGGAAAAAACCCTGTCGCCACAGGAAACTTCTACTCCGCCTCTTCGTCTATCGAAAATTCTAACGGAAAATTATCAGATAATGTACTTACCTCAAAAGATATGTCTGCCTCTGATTTTAATTTTCTAACTGAACAATTGAATCTAATGATTGATGCAATGTTCAAAGCCACCACCACTTCGAAAGCATTCTCAATCAAGAGAACGTTTTTAAAAATTCCTGGGAGACTGATTTGGAAGAATTGAGACTTATTATTAAAAAGTTCAAATACACTACCCGCCATAAGTATGGAATCGCATCATCTAGTATTGCAACACCTCAATTGAATATTGCAGCACCCCCCAAAAAGTTTAGCATCACCCGTAAGCTATTACACTAATGACGCAATATCTTGGAAACCTTACTTTCTAGAAAGCTGCGCTCTTCAGCAAAGTTGTTCAGAAGCTTTACGGCGTTCATCAGCTGACATTTTTAATGCGCCATTTTGCCGCTACGTGGCGCTAGTGTGCATGTAATTTGGCCATATTTTAGACGGCTCTAGCTCATGAACCTGATTACTTAGAATGTTCGTGTCTTCAGCAAAGTTGTTCAGAAGCTTAAAAGCAATCTGAGGCAGCACTGATCGGTTAGCATTTTTGCCGATACGTGGCGCTAGTGTGCATGTAAATTGATCATATTTTAGACGGCTCTGGCTCATGAACCTGACCACTTAGAATGTTCGTGTCTTCAGCAAAGTTGTTCAGAAGCTTAAACGCAATCTGAGACAGCACTGATTGGTTAGCAATTTTGTCGCTACGTGGCGCTAGTGTGCATGTCATTTGATCATATTCTAGCAGGCTCTAGCTCATGAACCTGACAACTTAGAATTTTCGTGTTTTCAGCAAAGTTGATCAGAAGCTTAAAAGCAATGTGAAACAGCACTGATTGGTTAGCAATTTTGCCGCTACGTGGCGCTAGTGTGGATGTTAATTGGTCATATTTTAGACGGCTCTAGCTCATGAACCTGATTACTTAGAATGTTCGTGTCTTCAGCAAAGTTGTTCAGAAGCTTAAAAGCAATCTGAGGCAGCACTGATCGGTTAGCATTTTTGCCGATACGTGGCGCTAGTGTGCATGTAAATTGATCATATTTTAGACGGCTCTGGCTCATGAACCTGACCACTTAGAATGTTCGTGTCTTCAGCAAAGTTGTTCAGAAGCTTAAACGCAATCTGAGACAGCACTGATTGGTTAGCAATTTTGTCGCTACGTGGCGCTAGTGTGCATGTCATTTGATCATATTCTAGCAGGCTCTAGCTCATGAACCTGACAACTTAGAATTTTCGTGTTTTCAGCAAAGTTGATCAGAAGCTTAAAAGCAATGTGAAACAGCACTGATTGGTTAGCAATTTTGCCGCTACGTGGCGCTAGTGTGCATGTTAATTGGTCATATTTTAGACGGCTCTAGCTCATGAACCTGACCACTTAGAATGTTCGTGTCTTCAGCAAAGTTGTTCAGAAGCTTAAAAACAATCTGAGGTAGCACTGATTGGTTAGCAATTTTGCCGCTACGTGGCGCAAGTGTACATGTCATTTGATCATATTCTAGCAGGCTCTAGCTCATGAACCTGACAACTTAGAATGTTCGTGTCTTCAGCAAAGTTGATCAGAAGCTTAAAAGCAATGTGAAACAGCACTGACAGGATCCCTTGTCTTTTGGGAACTCGCAATCTAAGCCAACTCTCTCCTCTCTCTCAGATGTGCAGGTAGGTTTGGTTATATTTTCGCGGGCTCTAGCACATGATCTTGACCACCTAGAATGTTCGTATCTTCAGCAAATATTTAGAAGAAGGCATTTTCTAAGAACCTGTTTACTTAGACAAAATTCAAAACATTGTGGAATTTAATACAGTGAGGACCCGATTTTGTCAGCCCCTCGATGAATTTTAGGCTGACAAAATGGGGAACCTGACAAAATCGGATCATTTTATTATGTTCCTGTTTTTCAAATTTCGACATGTTTATGATTGCTTGTGAACCGCGTCAAGAACTTGCATGGACTTTAAAGAGTTCATTAAAAAATTACGTAAGCCAAAATTTGTCAATTTTAGACCCCCTTTCACCTCCACGTAACAACTTTTGTATAGAAAATTTTAAATTTTTCTTTGAACCGTAACACTATGTAAGACCCTCTCCCTCCCCTGTTGCGTTACGTAATATTTGAACGGTCCCTAAGGGGTCGATGACCATTGGCGTAGCCAGGTTTTTTCATCAGGGGGGGGGACTTGAGAAGATCGATTCTTAACATTTCATTCACGATTTTCACGACAAAACGATCACGGTGAGATAGGGTAATTATTTAATGGGTTAAAATGGGATGAAATGATTCTCGTATGTGGAACTTATTTCTGTGTTGCCAAACGGACCGATATTCCTAGCTACAAACAATACATTACACTCTTTTTGCATGAAACATAAAACTATACAAGATATTCAACGTATTTTTTTTTTTTCATAGTAAGCTAAGTAAAGTCCTAAACGCGTCTTATTTCAATGTTGAGTGACGGGTCTATTTAAAGTCTTGCAGATTTACCTATTGGAAAAATTCCAAAGATTCGATTCGTTGTGGTCCCTTTGATCGCCAATTTTGATTTGTCCAGTAAAACAAATGGAATCAACCTGAGTTCCTAGTTATACATGATCAATGAATTATCTAAAAATTTCTCACAGAACACAGAAATTCCTAAAGAGGTTCATATTAAAAATCCTCTTGATTCAGAAACTCCTTCGAAATAGCATGAATGATTGCCTCGAAGCTCTTCTTGGAATTCATTTTAGTATAATTCAAAGAATGTTTCATACGGAGTTTTCACATAATTTTTCCTAAATATTGTTTTAAAACTCAATGTTCGGAAATGGAATGTGTGTAAAAATATTTCTTACTGTATGAAAACCAAGAAATTTTCTTAAGTTTTCATGGATTTTTTTTGCTGGGTTTTTAGCGCAGAAGTATTCATAAATTACATCACATGGAGTTGTGAATAAATCTCATAAATTATTCCTATACCTAAGGGATGATTTAATGCTTCAAAATGATTTTGACTAAATTCCTAGTCAAGTTCCTTAAAATCTCGTGAGCAAATTTTGAAATTTATCTCGAGACATACTGAAGATAAAAATTGAATGAATTCAACAAGGACTAAAAGAAGATAATTATTGAAGTAATTACTTGAAACATGAAAATATTCTATTAGAATATTAAGTGAAGTTTGTGGTCGAGTTCAAGTTCAAGCAAAAATCAATTTTAATTTAGACGCAAAACCCTTTTGGTGTACCCAGTATGTTTCTGGAACAATTTATGAAATTATTGTTTGGAAATTTTTGAAAGAAAAGTTTCAACAGGAATCCATAGATTAATTTTTGAAATAGTATTGAGAGAAATTCTCGGAGGAATTCATGAATGAACCTACACACATGTTTTTTTTTGTCATAAACTCGGCTGTATGAATCCCGTTTTTTTTTTAATTTTAAGAATGATTCAACTAGCGAATTGCCAAGTTGCTAAGTAACGAAACACAGTTTTATGATACTTGAGATCGCTGTACATAACTCGTTTAATATTTGGCATATTAAATTGAGTTTTTATGGAAGAATTTTTAGAATAACCTCTAGAAAACACCTTTAAATTTTGTTGAGGAATCTCTGGAGAAATTCGAGGCACAGCCAGGAACGATTTATATAATAATTTCAGGAATAATTGGAGAAACACGTTGGAGAAATATCTGGAGGATTATGAATGATATCTCGAGTGGAATTCCTGTGGGATATACGAGGAGTCCGATTACTCTAATGATAATATTCTGCTGAAGACACGAACATTCTAAGTGGTCAGGTTCATGAGCTAGAGCCGTCTAAAATATAACCAATTTACATGCACACTAGCGCTACGTAGCGGCAAAATTGCTAACCAATCAGTGCTGTCTCAGATTGCTTTTAAGCTTCTGAACAACTTTGCTGAAGACACGAACATTCTAAGTGGCCAGGTTCATGAGCTAGAGCCGTCTAAAATATGACCAATTTACATGCACACTAGCGCCACGTAGCGGCTAAATTGCTAACCAATCAGTGCTGTTTCACATTGCTTTTAAGCTTCTGAACAACTTTGCTGAAGACACGAACATTCTAAGTGGTCAGGTTCATGAGCCAGAGCCGTCTAAAATATGGCCAATTTACATGCACACTAGCGCCACGTAGCGGCAAAATTGCTAACCAATCAGTGCTGTCTCAGATTGTTTTTCAGCTTCTGAACAACTTTGCTGAAGACACGAACATTCTAAGTGGCCAGGTTCATGAGCTAGAGCCGTCTAAAATATGACCAATTTACATGCATACTAGCGCCACGTAGCGGCAAAATTGCTAACCAATCAGTGCTGTTTCACATTGCTTTTAAGCTTCTGAACAACTTTGCTGAAGACACGAACATTCTAAGTGGTCAGGTTCATGAGCCAGAGCCGTCTAAAATATGGCCAATTTACATGCACACTAGCGCTACGTAGCGGCAAAATTGCTAACCAATCAGTGCTACCTCAGATTGCTTTTAAGCTTCTGAACAACTTTGCTGAAGACACGAACATTCTAAGTGGTCAGGTTCATGAGCTAGAGCCGTTTAATATATGACCAATTCACATGCACACTAGCGCCACGTAGCGGCAAAATTGCTAACCAATCAGTGCTGTTTCACATTGCTTTTAAGCTTCTGAACAACTTTGCTGAAGACACGAACATTCTAAGTGGCCAGGTTCATGAGCTAGAGCCGTCTAAAATATGACCAATTTACATGCATACTAGCGCCACGTAGCGGCAAAATTGCTAACCAATCAGTGCTGTTTCACATTGCTTTTAAGCTTCTGAACAACTTTGCTGAAGACACGAACATTCTAAGTTGTCAGGTTCATGAGCCAGAGCCGTCTAAAATATGGCCAATTTACATGCACACTAGCGCCACGTAGCGGCAAAATTGCTAACCAATCAGTGCTACCTCAGATTGCTTTTAAGCTTCTGAACAACTTTGCTGAAGACACGAACATTCTAAGTGGTCAGGTTCATGAGCTAGAGCCGTCTAATATATGACCAATTCACATGCACACTAGCGCCACGTAGCGGCAAAATTGCTAACCAATCAGTGCTGTTTCACATTGCTTTTAAGCTTCTGAACAACTTTGCTGAAGACACGAACATTCTAAGTGGCCAGGTTCATGAGCTAGAGCCGTCTAAAATATGACCAATTTACATGCACACTAGCGCCACGTAGCGGCTAAATTGCTAACCAATCAGTGCTGTTTCACATTGCTTTTAAGCTTCTGAACAACTTTGCTGAAGACACGAACATTCTAAGTGGTCAGGTTCATGAGCTAGAGCCGTCTAAAATATAACCAATTTACATGCACACTAGCGCTACGTAGCGGCAAAATTGCTAACCAATCAGTGCTGTCTCAGATTGTTTTTCAGCTTCTGAACAACTTTGCTGAAGACACGAACATTCTAAGTAATCAGGTTCATGAGCTAGAGCCGTCTAAAATAGGACCAAATTACATGCACACTAGCGCCACGTAGCGGCAAAATGGCGCATTAAAAATGTCAGCTGATGAACGCCGTAAGGCTTCTGAACAACTTTGCTGAAGACCGCAGCTTTCTAGAAAGTAAGGTTTCCAAGATATTGCATCATTAGTGTAATAGCTTACGGGTGATGCTAAACTTTTTGGGGTGCTGCAATATTCAATTGAGGTGTTGCAATACTAGATGATGCGATTCCATACTTATGGCGGGTAGTGTATATGAGAGCCCTCGCAATGAAGGAATTTTATACATCCTCATCAAGAAACTTCCAGAAAGCAGCTTAGTAGGTTGTACCAATTTCAAAACCAGACAAAAATCCTACAGAAGCTTCTAGCTATCGTCCAATCAGTTGGCTTTCCTCTATTAGTAAACTTTTTGAAAAGGTCATTTTGAACATAATGATGGTCCACATCAACGAAAATTCAATTTTTGCTAATGGACAGTTCGGATTCCGCCATGGACATTCGACCACTCATCAACTTTTACGTGTAATAAATTTGATTCGTTCCAACAAATTTGAAGGCTATTCCTCTGGTCATGCTCTTCTAGACATAAAAAAGCATTCAACAGTGTTTGACCTAAAGGCTTGATAGTAAAATTAAAAAAAAAACTTTGGATTTCCAACATACATAGTTAGAATAATCTGTCAAATCGTACACTTCAGGTTAATTATCAGAACTCCAAGTCTGAAAAACTTCCTGTGAGAGCTACTATTCCTCAAGGCCGCATTTTGGAGCCAATATTATACTATATTTTCACATCTGACTTACCTGACTCAAGTATGTCAAAAATCTTTGTTTGTAGATGACACAGGCCTCTCCGCCAAAGGACGAAGCCTGCGTGTCATCTGTAGTAGCTTGCAAAAAAGTTTGGATATTTTTATCATACTTGCAAAAAAGGAATCTCCTAATGCTTCCAAATCTCTTATTTACACATAAACCAAAAGCTCTTAATTTGAAACCTTCAAGTAGACATATTGTTACGATGAGAGGGGTTCCAATAAATTGAATGAAGTTAAGTATCTAGGACTCATGCTAGATAAGAATTAAACTTTCAAAAATCACATTGAGGGCATTCAAGCCAAATTTAACAAATATGTAAAATGTCTCTATCCCCTTATTGATAGAAAATCAAAACTTTGTCTTAAGAACAAGCTTTTGTTATTCAAACAAATTTTCAGGCCAGCCATGTTGTATGCTGTACCAATATGGACTAGCTGTTGTAATACCAGGAAGAAAGCTCTGCAGAGAATTCAAAATAAAATTTTGAAAATGATTATGATGGAGTTAAGTGTCTAGGGCTCATGCTAGACAAAAATTTAGCTTTCAAAAACCACTTTAAATGCATTCAAGCCAAATGTAACAAATTTATAAAATGTTTGTATCCAATTATTAATCGAAAATCGTAAATTTGTCTTAAGGACAAGCTTTTGATTTACAAACTAATTTTCAGGCCTGCCACTAATTTTCAGGACTAGCTGTTGTAATAACAGAAAGAAGTTCTGTAGAGGATTCATAATAAAATTTTGAAAATGATTCTGAAGTTCTCTCCCAGGTATATTACTAATGAGTTACATAGAATATCCAATCTTGAAACATTGGGTCAAATGTCAAATGAAATTATTGATAATTTTAGACAAAAATCGTTGCAATCTTCTATTGCCACAGCAAATTTTACGTAGGAGAAAGTGACAAACCCTTGCATACGAGTTATTTGTACTTTACGCCTTTTAGTTTCGCCGTAAACTACTTCTGCAATCACTTGTCCCATCTCTCTTTCCCACCATCCAGCAATCCAGATGATCGATTATCCCTAGCTTCGCAGCACTTCCTACATTCTATGATAAATCACCAGGTTCATCCATGTGCCCAGAAGGATGTGACCCGAATATATGACTCAATCCTAATCGTTGCCCAACGATCGCCAGGCCTGGCCTGGCACATCGTAATAACGACATTATGCACATGATGCTCGTGTGCTAGCCAGCAGTAGTAGTGAGTGGTGCTGTAAAACCCGCTCCATGGCGCCAACATACTTTGATCACCTTCACCGAAAAGAGCGTGCTGCAGTTACTATAGATAGCGAAAAAGCGAAAAAAAAAAAGTCGAACCCGGATCGAGCCAACAGGTCCAGTCCATCCGCGTTGTCATCGTTTGCCTTTGCCGTTACGGTTGTTTAGCGAAAAAGGCCAACGGACAGTGGCGCACGGAGATCCGTATAAGGAGGATCCCGCTTCAGATTGCGATATCATCAGGTAGGGTCTGAAGATGTGTTTCCCTAGTCTAACTTCTGTGCTGCATCCGCAGGGGGGAAACAGCTCCTACATTTCCCATGAGCGAGCATAATAACACGTTTTGCACGCGCAATACCTCCGATTCCCTGTAAACGATTACCTACGTACCTAGCTACGTGAGGATATCTAACCAAGCGGCAATTGTCTGGATTTTCTATACCGCGCAGTTGACAGTGGAACAAATGGTCAATTATTCCATTACAAGTCAATTGATCGGTCACTTCCAGGGAGAAAGTATGACAGATTAGATAGAGTAGAGAAACAGTTCAATTTCCCAGTGCTTTTGTAGTCATTTGAGTATGGTTCAACTCAACAGAAGTGAACAGACTAACGTTAATTGACCTGTTTCGTCGATAGAAAGGATGTGCTGATCTCGGAGTGGCCATTCCAGAACAGGTTGCCCCAGAAGCTTTTGCCACAAGCACTTATCAGTGCAACCTCACCAGTAACACAATTCGTACTGTATATTTTTGTCTAATTCCTTCATAAGTATCATTTAAAACATTACATTCATTTCTTATATCTAGGTGTTCCTAATTTGGTAAAACTAAATTAAGATGCATTGAGAAATGTCCTAAAGATAACTCATCAAATAAAATTCTGCCTTTGGAATTGCTTAGCGATTTATTCCATGTGCTATGTTTTGCATTAAAATCACCAGTGACAAAAATTGATTTATTACGAATCAATTTCCAAAATAACTTGCTGTCCAGTGCATTGAAAAGGCAAATAGGGTAGATGTATTAATCTTCGCCCCCTCCCTAGTTTTCGCCCCCCTGGTAGAACATTAGCTTGTTCTAGATTGTAATAAAATAAAAATGTTTTACTTTTTAACTTATATAAAAGATTGGAATAAAATATACTTAGTTTCCAAATGTTACTAATTAAAGTAATCTTCTAAACCGCCAAATAATCACATATAAAAATGTGGAAAAAATGATACGCTATTTTTTGCGTTCATTGAGAAAAGCGTCTATTTTAAAAGGCAAGGAAAACATATTAAGATAACTATTTCATCTTTAAAAAATGAATAGTTCTGATAAGACATGCATCAGCAAGAGACACGAATAGATTTTTTCAACTATTCCAGCAATTATAACCAGTTTTAAACTATTTTTTCAGGGTGGCGAAAACTAAAGCACGTTTTTGTACGATTCTAATCTTCGCCCCTGGCGAAACTACCTGTAACGTTCTTTCAGTGGTGCGTGCATTAATTTTCGCCCCTCCTCGAAATTGTTCGAAAAACAAAACAAACTCATTGATTTATTAACTGTTTACAGGAGGTTACAGGAAGTTTAAAGGATTTTCTAAATGTACCGAATAGTTCCTTCTTCTTCGTATTACGTTTCACTGGGACAGAGCCTGTTCTTAGCTATATATTCTCAGCAGTATTCATATGAGCAGTTGCACAGTTATTAGCTGAGAGGTTTCTTTGCATAAGCTGCCATTTTCGTATTCTTTTATTCTGTGGTAAGCACAAAAACACTTTATGCCTAACGAAGTCAATATTATTCCCGTTAAGAATAGATCTTCGACCGACCAGGAATTGAACTCAGACACCTTCAGCATGGCTTTACTTTGTAGACGCGGACGTTACCACTAGAATTAGGTGGGATTAAGAACTTCATCAACGTTTTTCAACCGACTACTAAAATCTGTTTAGTTTACCATAATCTGGTAAAAATCCTGTGCAGTAAATGTGACCATTTCCATAGTAGCATTAACTACAAAGCTTTTAGATCCGTGACACCTACCGTACAGCACAGTGTGGTTCAAATCAAGTTTATTTCTAGTCATAAATATTGCAATTCTGGTTAAATAAATAAATTTTCTTGTGTATTGATGTTGACTACACTTCAAAAAAGTTAACAGATTTATGTAGTCTTGAAAATTGTTGGTGTAGTTCTTAGTTTTACCATGCATTCAGTAGTTTCTACAATAAAATTCATTTCAGTGTATGATATTTGTTGCTCATCATTATACTGATAGTCTGTGACGAAGAACAAATTGAACTTATTATTGTCAATCAAATAACCCACCATATTCAGCAAGAATGGAATAGAAACGAAATATGATCCACCGATTTTTAATATTAAATATTATTTTTACCACTACATGAGTTAATGGGTTTACCGCAGTACTTTTTTTTCCGCATTCAGTTTTTGGCACTGCTAACATTATTGAAAACGCTGAATATGATAAATTTCTCCCGAAATAACGGTACTTGATATAATTATTTAAAAAATATTGGAGAACTTTAATGTATGACATATCGGGGTTGATTCCGATATTCTGACATTGGATTATTTCATGTTGGGAAATTTCTCGACTTCCTGGGAATAATAACATATATCCAGGCTTCCGAATTCTCACTCACTCTCACGATAATGGATCTATCCCTCACAGCAATTTTCAGCGATTAGCTGCCTTGCGATTTTATCCGTCCACAAAACAAAGCGAAAATAGATAATTGCACATTTCCGCAGCTGTGAGAAGTTTGTTTCCTCTTTCTCCGATCCATGGAGAACTTTTCCTGTATCCATCGCCACAAGCAGCAGTTGCTTTTATGCACCAAATCAACCACTCCTTTCGTCAAGTTGGGGTGGTAGCATGGTTAGCGTGCACGCATCGCGGTTGTTTTTAGCAATGTACTAGGTTCGAATCCCGTCGCCGGCACTAGTTTTTGTTTATCCACATAGTGATAATTCTCGGGAACAGTTGGTGAGCGAAAATATGATGGAGTGAAAAATAAATTATCCCCCGGAGTGGAGTGGTTTTCGGTTATCCACCATCGTAGCTCCAGGGAAAATTAGTGTGAGCGATAAAAGATGTTCACGTGAGGAAGCGAAAAAAGCATTCTCCTTACGTGAGAAAAATCGTAGATTTCGCATCATTGATACGAAAATTCAGAACCCTGCATATATCACATAAATGCTACAAGAGCATAAATAATTACTTTGCAATAAATAAAAACAATACATAGTGGAAATCAGGACCTTCCATAGCCTTCGTTAGTAGGCGGCTACAAAGCAAATCCATGCTGAAGGTGTCTGAGTTCGATTACCTATCGGTTCAGGATATTTTTGTAATGGAATTTTTATTTGAGTTCCTTGTCCATGAAGTGTCATCGTGCCTGCCACACGGTACGACTGTAGAAATGGCAACTTATGTAAAGAAACCATTTAGTTATGAACTAAGTACTCTTTGAAAATTAAGCTGAGAATCAGGCTCTGTCCTAGTGTGGACGTAATGCCAAAAAGAAAAAGACATAGTGGAAATAGGCAGGATAAGTACCAGTGAAGATGAAAAGTGAGAAGATAATAAGTACTTGATTAAACTATCGAAAACCTGTACTTCAATTAATGGGGGCGAAGATTAGAGCATGGGTGGGGCGAAGATTGAATTTGGGGGGACGAAAATTAAAGCACACCATCAATCCAAAAATTATACTTTTTTCAATAGTAAAACTTTGTTTTGGATAACTTTGCAGCTTGATCATCCTAAAATAATAGATGAATAGTTGAATAAACCCAATAACATTATTTGATATTGATTAATAGAGTCAGAAATTTATTATTCCTGCGATTACATGGTTTAGGGGGGCGAAATCTAGTGCTTCTACCCTAATAGTTTGAAAAAATCGTTATGAAAGTATATTTACCAAGCTTTGCTTCAACAGAAACACCCAAAGTTTCAAAAACTTTGAAACGGAATAGAAGTTTCTGCGGTGACATAAGCATGAGTATTCCCATTTGGTTTGAAACAATTCGAACGGTTACCCGTAGGATGAAAATTTTAATGGGAGGAACTGAAATTACCTGCGACAACATTGGCATAGAAATTTCCTTGGGTGTTTCCATTCAAAATTTTAAAAAAATCGAACGGTTACCCGACGGAAGAAAATAAGCTTTTGAATGAGCATGATTAAAATATACCTAATGGGTATGATTATTAGGCAAACAATCGTTAAAAATGAGAATTGTTGGAGATTATGCATGGGGAATTCCGGCTACGAAATACGTTGCCGTTCAACGTTGCCGCCTCAACGATTCGTTTGCACGAAGGGCAATCGCAAAAGTTAGACTCATGGTTGCATCCGCAATTTGCGCTTCCAAACTTTTGGGTATCTTCCTTCACAGGACAGAAATCTTTAGCATGTGAAGAACCTCCGCAAATCATGCATTTGGCATCCATGGGGCAATGTTTGGTATCATGACCCCACTTTTGGCACCGACGGCACTGAGTGGGATTCTGTAAATTTCCTTTTCAAGATCGTCGTCGCGATAAATAATTGCGCAATACACAGTAACAGCATCCTAATAATATTTGAAAATCAATTTTTAACCGAAAATTTTGATTTTGTTGTTAAAAAAAGGTTTCTGACTTTCTTCGGCTGAGTATCTTGAAAACAGGAAATTTAGAGACCTCTTGTCTGAAAAAAGAGACCAACCAGGAACGAAAAAGATCGAAAAGAGAAACCAGAGCCAAGGATCAAGGAAGCAAATCGAAAGCTTATACAAATCAGTTATCTTCTGGAACTTCATAAAATCAAACTTGACATTTTTATAAGATATAAGATAAGGCAATTCTTTTTGACATGACGACAAGTATTATTGTATGTATTTTTTTATGATTTTCATCAGAAAATAATTTATGTATTTTTCCTAGAGTTTCATATATTACTCCTAAGATTGCCTGAAGGCTTCATTTAGTGATTATTTCCCATGGAATTGCTCCAAGAATGTTCCTAATAAATTTATCCATGTTTTTTGTTTTGGGTACGTCAAGAATTCAACACGGATTTTCCACGGATTATCACGGAAAATTACATTGTAGATCATCAACAAATCCTCCAAAGATTGTTTCAGAAATAATCAAGAGATCAAAAATTCTGTCAGATTTTATTTTGAAAGGAAGTTTCAAGTTCTCCTGGATTTTTTCCTGTAATTTTTGCGCCGATTTCCCTCGGATGTCTAACTTAATAATATCTCCCTCCAGAGATGCCTCCAGGAATTTATTAGGATTTCCTACAAAATTATTTGTCAGAATTTATTTAAGATTACGACTACGAGTTTCTCTCAGGATACCTTCAGGAATTACTCCAGAGATTTCTCCCAAAATTTCTTCATGTATTCAGATATTTTTCAAGAAAATCCTTAAAGATTTTTTTCTCGGCATTCATCTAAGAATGTCTCCAGGGTAATGTCAATGATTTTTTTTTCAGAAATCATAAGAAAAAAAATCCGTGAGTTACTTGTAAACAAAACTCTAAAGTAAATTCAGATGAAACTTGTGTAACTAAACATCACAAAACTCCTGGACTCTTAAGAAAATTTTAGAAGAAAGAAAGAAAAAAAGAACACTCGAATTCCTGGATAATATCCCGCGGTATTTTCTGAAGGAACTTCTTGGAAAACATCGGACGGAATACCTATAGAAACATGTGTAAGGATGATCAGAATGATGCTGCTGAACCTAAAATCAACTTTTGAAAAATCCATTGATAGTGTGTGAGAAATTTCATAAGAAGTGTTTGGAAGAACTGCAGTAGTACTCTTTTAGTTTGTGTAGTTAGTTAGTTTAGTAAATACTCAAGGATTTTTTGGAGACATTCCAGTAAGCCTCCGTCGAAAAATCGCTGAAAGATTATATGAGAGAACTGGTAGGTTAATTGAAGAATTTTTAGATAGTCTCGCAAATGTCTAGTTTCAGAAACCCTCCCCGAGATCCGGATTTGATCACCGGGAACCTGCTACATCTGAAAAAAGTCCCTTTAGAGACTCTTACTTTGACAACCTGTAGTTTCATAACTAAACAAGTAATCTGAATCATCCTCATATTGTTGAATAGGTATTCACGTGGACTGTGAATAGAGATTAGTTGTTCATACCCGGTTCCGGAAACCCGGAATATCCGAAAAGTAAGTTTCCATCGCAGTTTTGTAAACGTAATTCACATCTGTATTACCTATAAAATGTATCTGTAATAAGGAATCAATTACCGCCGCACATCTCCTGAAAACATCGGTACAGTATGGTCCATGTGGAACCGGTTCCTGGAGTCCCGGAAGGTGACCAATCTGGACAATGAGATGATTTATGCTTTATGCCCCCGATTTATGCTCCACAATCAAATGAATTGTGTCCAGTTCTTTAAGATTTTTCATGTTTGGATGTATTTTGCCAAAATGATAAATGAATGGTTATTTTCGTTCTTTTGGAGCACCAGAATTGCCACCGGGAAACTCGTAATATGGGACCACTAAGTTTTAGCACCAAAAATAGACATGCACGGCTCAATGAATTTGAATACTTGTGACTCTTCTAGTTCAATTATAGATAAATGATCACTATGGCTCATTGTTACCACTGAAGTATCCCAGGAATGACCACCGGAGATACCCGTATTGTGCGATATTTAAGTTTTTGTACCAAAACTAGGCATACGACGGCTCATTCTACATGATTTTGAATATCTGTGACTCTTCTAGTTTAATTATTGATGAATAACCACTCTGGCTTATTGTGACCACAGAAATAACTCAGGAATGACCACAAGTGATATCCGTATTGTAGGATATTTGAGTTTTTGTACCGAAACTAGGCATGCGACGGCGCAATCTTCATGATTTTGAATACCTATGACTCTTCTTGTTCAATTACTGGAACTTCTGAGTTCGATCAACACACTGATTATTGCGAGCTGTTTGAATTTTCGGTCACAATTTGTAACTTTTTTTCTGGAAGCTTCTCTAGGGATTATTCAAAACTTTTGTTTTGAAATTTTATTTTCCTACAACAAAACAATTGTCAGAAAATTTCAAATTGCTAGGTTATTTCAATCAAAAGTTACATTGATTTGAATGTTGAAATGGGTCGAAAAAGACCCAAGGTCCTTACTAAGGTTAAAGACCACTTCAGTTAGAATAGAGACTTTAGAGACCTTTCACTGAAAATAGACTTACATTAAAAAAAAAAACATTGGGAAAAACACATTTTGAATATCTATTAGTGCTGAGAATATAGTCATCATACACAATACACATACATATTTCTCCCATACGACTGGCTGCGACGTCATCATAAGTCAATCATTTCATTACAACTAATTCAACAACCAACGGTGCGCCGGTTGCACGCTTTGAGCTGACAGCACATTGAATTTCAAATTGGCACTAATATATCCATTGATTGACCATCAGATGCTGAATTTGACAGGCCATTCCATGCGACCCACTGGATCATAGGCGTGATGTTTAGATATAATGAAGAAAAGCCTTTCAACGGAAAATTAAAAGGATTAATCTATGCTGGGAAGGTACATGATAGACACCTACGACTAGCTGTAGTAGATGCACCAGTATCATATCAGTTGATCGTATTTGACCGCTACATACACCGAATGAGATCGTAATAAATTAGTCTTAACTCAGTAGATTCAGATTGAGATATCGTTGAATTTCAAAAAATCTAGAATGATCTAAAATTTGATTATAGAACTTGTAACAATTTACACATAAAATTGCACTGAGAGCACGCCACAATCTCATATGGCTTGTAACACCACAAACAAGAAACAAGCAAGCTCCCCACATTGCTGTGCAAAATTAAATCCGCTCTCCGTTCAATTGAACTTGATTGATCTGGACAGATTTAACTGTAAGTGCACGTCATACGTCGCAGCAAAACTGGTACACCAGTAAGTAGGTAAGTGATCTTGGGGAGCCTCCGACCCGCAGCAGCTCGTTGCATATCATGTTCCTACACGCTTTCCGAGCGAGATTGATGCACTTAGTCGAGCAACGGCGTGCGGTGTGGATCCAGTTTGTGCTCTCGCTCGTTGCATAGAAACCCCTCTATCTGCTATTTGACTCAATCAATCGTCATCCAATTATCTTAGCATCATCTTGGAGCGCGCACCGAGCGCTGAATCTGTTGGGGACGTGTCACAAAAATGCTAATCCTATGTTTAATTAGTTCGGTCCGATTCAGAAGCACCAACGCTTCTGACCTACTTAATTGGTCAGAGCGATCGAACCGAAATTGAAATTGCCCATAAGGGTTTTATTTGATCGAGACGGGATCACGTAAAGAGTGGCGCCTGCTGTACCCTACTTGGTATTCCGAACTCAATCGGTGCTTCAATGTGTTACAATGCTATTTTAAACGGTTTTATGTTATCTCAATTTATAATTAGCTCGGATATTCAAACTACGTAAAAATAATCATCCGACATAAACAAACCGACGTGTACAACGAGCCCCCATCGCTGCTACAAAAAGGCCTTTAACTGCTTCGGAGTGAGTGCGCGTTGCTCACATCTAGCACATTATTTATTATTTTTATTGCTCTGGTCGGCCACCACTTTGGGCGCGCATTGCCTTACACGGACATCTACCGTACGGACAGCTGCTATCTTGCTGGTATCTGCCTACTGCAGCCGAGCTCCTACAATCGCTTCGATCCAGTTCCAGTTGCATCGCGGGTAACTGCTGCTGAACCACGGGATCAGTCTAATGCGATATGTTTAACGATAATTATGCTCTTATAAACATCTCATATCTGCGCGTTAAACTCATACAATTTCGATATGAACGCGGGTAATCATGGGTTTTCGCGTGTTCCGTCGATTAGACGGGCGATGTTTGCTTTCCTCGGGCTTCTGTCCCTATAAATTATATTCCGAGATGCCAGCCCGAAAGGGGTTTCTGATAAAAGTTGGAACCAGTTGGTAGCGCACTGCGCGGCTCGGCGAAGGGTGAAGTCACGGGAGCGATCGACACGCACCGCCCAGTGTAGATCAAGTGATCGCGGTGGAGATTGTTGTTTACAGATTGTAAAACTAGGTTTTACCGCAGATTCCGTCGCAGATAACTGTAATTCTTCGCTGGAAGTGTCGCCCGACCGGTGCAATAGACGATTTATTGGCACATATTTACGCTTGGTTGATGTATTTGCGACCGAGTTGGAGTTTTCGATTCGAGCTGCGCAGGAGACAAGACGCCACCCTGTTGGATCGGGCCTGGTATCTCTTTCCGAGAACTGGGGGAAGATGCGTTCACAATATGTTCTAAGTTGGCAAATTGCATAAACTTTTATTGGTTCAAAGAAAAGAGTGTAGACACCAACAAAATTTGATGTTTCAAACGTGATAAGATATGAAGATATAGTTTTCCATTGCTTTGCGAAATGGAACAGGTTCCAGAATTGAGCATACGTACCTGAAAAGAGACAATACAAACATTACATTAATAAACTGAATACGAACAATAAAAAAATGAAAAAGGTTTAAAACAGAGCCGATCACAGAGAAACATTCTTTGAAACATTCTAAAGTTTCACTCTAAAGTCTAGAAGATAACTATTTCAAATCTGGTCAATTTGATTTGGTACTTATTTCAGTATTAAGTGCAACTTTGTTGCATATAAATTCTCTCACAGCGCACTCATCTGATTTCAAACCACAATTTGACTTCCTAAAATAACACCAAACGGGTCAATTGATAATCGTGAAAATATTTTCATCTTACAAAGTATGCACAACGCTCTCTCACGAAGTGTCTACCATCGAGCTGACTCGTTTCAAATATCCTAGAAAATGCAGCAATAAACGAAAAAAACAACGACACGTAGAAAATCCACCTTATTATGTTACCGTTTAGGCCAACTCATAAGAAGAAACCGGCGCAACACACAATTCACGTGAGCAAATTGCCACAATTTAATGGCTTAATTTGCCAAACCACGGCGAGAAACAATGACCTCGCGAGCGCGCACTTTGCTTCCTACAGCACCGCAGACAGACCAGAAACACCAGAAGGCACAGCATCTCCTTGCGTTGCCTCTCGATACGTGGTACCAGCTAATAGGGTGAAGTGAGCAATAGTTGACCATATTGATAATTCGTGTGGTTTCATTAACATATTGCTCTAACGCTGAAAACTACTAGGGGGAGATCCCCCAGTACCGGACACTTAAGCCACTATATTCATAATTCGAAAAATATTGATTTTATGGGCTCGTGTTACCCATTTATGATAAATATTATCATTTTTATAGTGCACAAAAATAAATTTGAAAATATAAATATGAATTTTGACAATGCATTTTGATGATGTATTTTAGTACCAAATTGATCGATCTTGAAAGGTGGCACCCAATACCGGACACGATCTGGAAATGCCTCGAATTCTGTAAATTTGAACATTATTGAATGTGTACACTATAGGAATAGTTTATAATTACCAATTAAATGCATTTGCAACATTTACAAGAATAATTTGAGTTTTTCTTAGTTTGCAAGATGCCTATCAAAAAACCTCTTTCATATATGATGAAAAATAGCACATTTTACGATGTTGTTCTGAATGTTCATTCTTCTTAATTTTATTGCATGTTTGATACCATGATCGACGGAACCCATGAAAAATGAAAGTATTTTGAGACACTGACGCAATAATTACAAAGATATCATATAACAAATCAAGCTGTCCGAAATTGAGAGACAGGAGGTGCTTTACAAAAATTGTAAATTGTCCATATTTAGTTCAATTATGGTACAAAAAACATTCATACTCTCAAATTAGGATTATGTTCGATCATGCTTGCGTGAGCCAAAGTATTTTTTCATATTCAAAATAATTACTAAATAGGCACAACATTAAGGAGATACGTCAATTTTTTAAAGATTTTCAAACTCTTCTACTTTTTTGAAAAGGCATGCATATTTCAAGGATGTGTCATTCTACGCAAACATTAGTCTTCATAATAGCTTTATTTTCTCCTAATACACCATCTTGATTGAACCATGATTTCTCAATGTTTCGACTTTGTCCGGTATTGGGTGCTGTCCGGCACTGGGGATCTCCCCCTACTACTAAATCAGAACACGAAAGGTATTAGAAGCCTCAATAATTATTTGTTGCATATGTAGCATAAGATTGCCAAACAAAAGTCAAAAGATCCATATGTAATATTTTTAGGGTAACTGTGCAAATTTGATTTGGTTAAAATTTTGAATCTAACAATATATACAAGTCTGCTAAAATAAGACCAATACCTTTGAAATACTGTTGGAACAGCTAAGCATCTGCAGATACATAGCCAACTTTCATATCGCGACCAAGAAACAAAAAATTTTGCTGCATTCGGAATTCCTGAACGAAACTTCATCGAGAAATAGCACAGCTTCAGACGAATGGTTGAAATTTTTGGAAGCATTGTTGAAGGAGATAATGAATTTATTTAAGTTGCGATTGATGCAAGCATGTTTGAAAGCGAGTTTTAGAGGAAATCCTTGGTAAATTCTTTATCTTCTTATGTTTGTTCAAGACAGCACTGAGACAGAACCTGTTTCTAAGCTTAGCTTTCCAAGAGCAGTTCTTCAAAAATTAATTGAGAATTTTCAAATCTAAAGTTGTAATTTTGTCCTCGTATGCCTTATTGCATGCATCCGCACCAGAAGAAATCAAATTTTCAATCCGAAAGAACAATAACGGATTTTTAACAGAGGCAACTTCAACAAAGGCTTTGCAGGCATCACAAAAGTAGAGTAAGGGGGAACTGTCTCAAAATTATTTTTTTTTTTTGAAGCGATTCTTGGATGTTTGGACATTTAGTTAAAATTTTCATATATTCCTAATATTCTTATTGTTGGACTTTAGCAGTCCCTGGAGGAATAATCGGAGAAATTTGTTATTGAGCCTTTTTTCAGAAACTTTCCTGTTGAGCCCTTTTTAGCCCACCCACGCAAACTAACACCACTATCAGAACGATTGATGCTAGCTCTTCCTGATAGTGGTATTGGTGAGCGTGATCGAGTTGAATTGGGCTCAACAACGTCTTGCAAAGCCAATGTTTATCAATGTCGATGTGCCCTTTTGAAATGTTTGTCCAGAATTCTTTTGAAAGATTTCTCCGCGAGTTTCTCAACAGAGTTATCCTGTATTTTTCTGTTTTCGTCCGTTAAATTCTAGAACTCACAGTTTTATAATATTTAGTGATTTGATTATTTCATGCATTTATTCTATTCTATTCAATTCTAAGCGCTTGCACAGCCAATATTGAAAAGCATCCTGGAAATACAGAAATTTCTTCCAGTACTTTCTTGTCAGCATTAATATTTGCAGCATATCAATGATTTGATACAAATATTAAAATCGCCAGGACCACTGTGCAGACTTTGGGTTTAAAGGTACTTCAAAAATTAACGGCGATCGGATTATTCACGAATAAATAACATAATAGACGGAAAATTTTGAAATATTTTGCAGGAAGAAACGGGGACAACCATACCAACCGTGTCATTTAGGGAGAAAGTCAAATCCCTTGGAAGTGGCGTTGCCAGGAAAGTTAATGCGCACTTCATTGTTGTTTTATTTTCTGGGATGGGACACAGGTATTTATCCCGTATGCCCTGGCTCTAGAGCCTAGGCTTAAGCGCCATTACTTGCTCTGATTATTTCATGCATTTATTACGTTTAAAGTTGAATATTGAAGTGTATGTATCAAGCAGAAGTGTAAATTGTTGTTATTGTGAAGATTTTTCAAGCGCAGTGTTACTGCTGTTTCCAAAAACGGTAAACTTCTGTCAATGTGTGAGTCCGAGTTCAATTGGAGGAAGTGACTTTGGATTGTGAATAGACGAACAAGAAGTATAATGTCCGGAGGCATACATAGCAGACGAAACAATGCATCAATGCTGTCTTGCTGACCATCAAAAGGCTACCGTAAATTGCCTCAAGCGCAACATGTAATCATTGGAAACAGCGGAATCCACGATCCAGGAGAACTAAACCATCAAACGTTTGTACACTACTGAATTCTAGTGAGATCGTTTTCAATACTCAATATTTAATTTTGATGAATATGTACACATGGTCTCATATTTTGTGAGCTATATCAAGTATTCATATTATTTTTATTCCTAACTAGTGGCCCCGGCAAACTTCGTCTTGCCATCAAGTAGGCTGTTGAAAAACGCTATTGATCGTCCCATACAAAATGACAGTTTCGTTCGCGCTCGTTTATCCAACATTCCCGGTGAATATCTTGGAACACACAAACACGTCGGAACCCTTAACGAACAAAACGGAGAAAGAATCATTCAAATCCGTTGACTCGTTCGTAAGCCATTTCGTGACATACAAACACCATTCCATTTTTATTTATATAGATTTATTTTTGTGTCAACCTTATCTATATAAATGAAAATGTAATGGTGTTTGTATGTCACGAAATAACTTACGAACGGGTCTACGGATTTGGATGATTTTTTCTCCGCTTCGACAAGGGTTCCGACGTGTTTGTGTGTATCAAAATCCAAGGATATTCACCAGAAAAGTCGAAAAAACAAGAATAAACGGAACTGTCATTTTGTATGGGGTGTTTCAAATCGTTTTTCAACAGCCTACTTGATGGCAAAACAAAGTTTACCGGGACCACTAGTATACTATAATTTTTTGATATAATGTTTATTATTCTGCACAAATATGTTTAAATTTATGAGAAACTGTTTTGGTTCTTGTATACCAGAAAAGCGGCAAAATAATGTTTCATCTCGTTTCAAAAAGCGAGCAAAGGCGCTTAAACATAGGCTCTAGAGCCAGGCCATGAGGAAGAAATGTCTATGTCCCACCCCAGGAGAAAAACAGTGGAGTGTTCATTAACGTTCTTAGCAACTCCACTCCCAACTATAATCCTGAATTGAAACGGTTGTTACGGTTGTCCCCGTTTCTTCCTTCTTCGTGAATAACCTAATCGTCATGATTTTTTTTTTCAATTTTCTTCAACCCCAAAATCTGAACATTTCAATGTTTGTATCATATCACTGATATTCTGCAAATTTTCAAACTGACATGAAAATACCTGAATACTTTTAGATATTTCCAGGATGCTTTTCAATATTGGCTGTGCAAGCACTTAGGTTAGATTAGATTAGATTAGAGTTATCCAGTATTTTTAAGAAAATACTTCAAATATTCCACGTGACAGTTCTCTAGAACAATATTATGGAGTTAATTTAGGAGTACCACAGAGTTTTCTAAATTATTTCTTCCAGGAATAATTTGATATTTCCTGCAGTTCTTTCTCGAGGAAAAAAAAACTTTTTCCGGTAACATCGCTAAAAAAATCTAAAATTGTTTGTTTAGGATTTTTTCCGAAATGTTTCTAACATTTTCTGCAAAAACTTCTCCTAAGGTATTCTTTTACATGATTTTGGATTTTTTAGAACTTCTCTAAGCAAGCATTTGTATGATTGACCGTGAAGCCATGTAACTTTTTTTAACATCAATCAGCTCAAAGAAGTCCAGTGAATATTTATGGGTAGAAATATATTGCTTTTATCACCCTCAATTTTTTTTTTTACTAGGACTAAATTTGACTACTTGTGAATTTGTTTATCTGTGTCCAAACATATTCTTTGTTCTCATGCAATTAAATTTAAGTCAAAAAACATGGCTTTACATAAGTGAAAGAAAA
The DNA here is from genome assembly GCF_002204515.2 of Aedes aegypti. Taxonomy (NCBI): domain Eukaryota; kingdom Metazoa; phylum Arthropoda; class Insecta; order Diptera; family Culicidae; genus Aedes; species Aedes aegypti. The sequence goes on from NC_035108.1 coordinate 348,362,865, forward strand.
ATTGTTTGAATAATAATATTTCCTAGTTTTTTTTTTTTTGTAAAATAAATTTCTAGTGTTAAAAGAACAACATGTCATATCTTTGCATTTTGATTTACAGGATAACAGGCAAACACCTTGACTTTTTCGTAGCTTCATCAGTAAAAAAAAATTAGGTGTAAACAAAAAGTTTTATTTTTGTCTGACGTGTTGACTAGCGTTCTACATTCAATGTTTTGATTTAAAAAATTGATCGCAATAAATTTTGATTTACAGGCAAGTAGTCTGAAACAAATAAGATTATTAATAGATTTTTAGATAAAATAAATTCGGAATGTTTCCAAAATTTCAATTTCTGCTCAAATATATTCTCTAGACTTATACATAAAATATGTCGAAAAAGATAAATGCCATCTTCAAGTTTAAATGGGGCCCAGATAGCCGTAACGGTTAACGCGCAGCTATTCAGCATGACCAAGCTGAGGGTCGTGGGTTCGAATCCCACCGGTCGAGGATCTTTTCGGGTTGAAAATTTTCTCGACTTCCCAGGGCATAGAGTATCTTCGTACCTGTCACACGACATACACATGCAAAAATGGTCATTGGAAGTGCGCATAAGAACACTAAGCTGAGAAGCAGGCTCTGTCCCAGTGGGGACGTAACGCCAAAAAGAAGAAAGAAGAAGAAGAAGCTTAGATTTACTAACAAATAAATTAAAACAATAAGTTTTCTAGACTTTTCAGCAAAACAAATTTTGAGTGTAATCTGAAATATTAATTTTTACCCAAACATATTTCCTAAACTTCGAAACTAAGCGAAATAATGCGAAAAAATGTATGTCATCGCTTTGAATTTTGATCTATAGGCTAACAAGTTCAAAAACTTGGCTTTTCTCTAGTGTTTAGACAAAAGAAATTTTGAATGTAATTTGTGTGTGAGTGATTTCAAAATTTAGTAAATATTTCTTCCCAAACATGCTCACTGAATGTAAAAAAAATGGCATTGCTTTATATATTGATTTACAGGCCGAGAGATTGAAAGTTTTATAAAAAAAATAAGTGTATTCCAAAATTTCTTTGTTTGCTCAAATATGTTCACTGGACTTGTAAGAGTAAACTCATACCGAAAAAGCTAGATATCATCGCCAGGGAATGTCTAAACTCAAGGCTGTGCAAAAAATATGTATGCCACTCCAAATTCTGCGTCTCCCATTCTGTGCGAATAACTCAAAGCAGGGTGCAGAAGACAATTTGTTTTCGTACGAGACAAACCACAATCTCTACTCATTCAATCTCTTTCGTGCCAGCACAAAAATTCACTCTAAGATAATTTCAGCAAGGTATGCTTTGAAAGCGGACAAGCCTAATAAGTGCTCTGCGAAAACTTATAGTTGTGGGTGTTAATGTAAGGTGGTAATAGATTATGTTCATCGTGTTTAAGAGTTTTTACAGAGTACGAAATGCAGAGTGAAAATGAGACAACTCGATAACACGCAGCACATCGCACATTGCGAGTCAGCAGTGCAGGTGTCCCTTTCGAATTTAAGGTGCTGTGTCGCAGCAGCACGTGTAGCACCAAGAGAGATTTGAATCACACCTCATCCCTGATCATCGCCATGAATTTTGATTTGCATGCACACAGTTTGAAAACATTAAATGCTTGGCAGGTTTTTGAGTTAAACAAATTTCGAGTGTAATCAATAATTTCTATTTCTACTCAAAATGGTTCATTGGACTACTGAAATCAAATTAATGTCAAAGAAACTGCGTGTCTTCGCTTTGAATTTTGTTTTATAGGCAAACAGTTTAAAATATAGTTTTTATTACTTGTATTTAGTGAAATAAATTTTGAGTATAATTAAAAAACTTTATTTCTACTAATATAGTTTCACTGCAGAAACAAGAAATTTCACGTCGAAAACAATATATGCCATCGCTTTCAATTTTGTTTTAATGTTGAATGTATTTTCTAATATGCTAGAAATTGTCTATTGCTAGACTAGGCTGTCTATTGGTTAGACGCATTTATGTCGAAACAATTAAAATAGACGTTTGATCTTAAATGATACTCGGTTCCGTTGCAGAAAAAAAAAATCGAAATCGCTTCGAAAATAACAAAGATATGTATTGTCAAAGTTGGAATTTCAACTTTTCAGGGGATTGGATGTGCAGGTGTAAGATACATTTGATCATGCTGGAGCCCGATTCTACCCCATTATCCTGATTGCCATCACCCCGAATATCATTAAACCGTATGTAACATTAACCCGAATGCCATCACCCCGAATTCCATGTCCCCGAATGTACCTTGAATGGCATTGCCTCGTGATATTCTAATTCGGGGTAATGATTCGTTCGGGGACATGAAATTCGGGGTGATCGCATTCGGGGTAATGGAATTCTGGGAAATGGAATTCTGGGAAATGGAATTCGGGGCGTTTTCAAGTTATTTACGCAAATCAATGTCCTCAATTGAGGACGCTGGGTGTTCGGCGTATCTGCCCTCAAAATAGGACGCTGGGCGTTAGCGGGTCATCTGAATTTTGTAAATCACCTATAAAACATTGAGATAGTACGCGGAATTCCATAAAACTTTTAGAAGACTTATAAAATATTTTTGATTAGGATCCACACAAAAATAATATTGCTCTACGATTACTCAGGATATTTCAGGGATCTGTTTAAGAATTACTCCAGAAATTTTTTCCATGGTTCCTCCAAGAATTTCTCCAAAGTCTCTAGAATTTGCTCCCAAATTCTTTTAAGATTTTCTCAAGAGTTGCTCCACGCGGCCTTCGGCAATATTTTTTCTAGTACACATGCTACTAAGATTTGTAATCAGTTCTCGCGTTCGGTATCATAAGGGCGTAACTGCAGTGATCGATTTCTCTTCATAGATTTTATCTTTAGCTAATTACTTGGGCGGGCAACTGTTTTCGATTGCTATTTGGCTCAGTAGAAAGTTCTCATTATTCTTCATCGTACTGCACCGTAATATGTTTCGAAAATCAATTTAATTTCGTGTAATAATGCAAAGAGAAAATCGACGAAGAGCAAATCGATCACTGCAGATACGCCTGTATGATACTCAACGCGAGAGTTCTCTATACAGGTTGATCGATGTCCACTGATGATTTTTGTTCGAAAACATATGTTTCCCCAAAACAAATCCCATATAAACTTTGAACAACTCTGGACAAACATTTCAAAAGGGCACATCGACATTGGTAAACAATGGCTTTGCAAGACGCTGTTGAGCCCAATTCAACTCGATTGCGCTCACCAATATCACTATCAGGAAGAGCTAACACTAATCTTCTTGATAGCGGTATTAGTTTGCGTGGGCGGGCTAAAATGGGCTCAACAGCAACGTTTCCGAAAAAAAGGCTCAAGACCTCTTGAGCCCTTTTCAAATGTTTGTCCAGAACTGATGCCCAATTATTTTGCCCCACACTTTATCAAGTTGCCATCATGCCACCTACACGATATACGAAGGCTGCAAAATATTCCATGAAGGCTATTAATAAATAACTTTGAAAAAGCTCATCGAACACTTATAAAATAGGAAAACTATATCCTGTAGGGATTTATTTTCTTCTTCCTTTTTCTGGCGTTACGCCCCAACTGGGACAGAGCCTGCGTCTCAGCTTTGTGTTCTTATGAGCACTTTCACATTTATTAACTGAGAGCTTTCTTTGTAAAAATCCCATTTTTGCATGTTTATATCGTATACCAGCTATGAATATACTCAATCGAGAAAATTTCCACGAATTTTTGTGCTGGCACGAAAAGATCGGCGGGAATCGAACCCCCGATCCTCAGCTGTGCGTTTACCGATACGACGTTGGGACGTATACCACAAATTTCGAGTGTCGACTACTGGTCAGACTCCCCTAGTTGGCTACTTCCCCAGATGACATGGGGCAGACTAATGGACGCGTAGTGCGCGTCCTGCTGAGTCGATCGAATTTTTGTTCTCAACTTATCCCAGAGGACGCTGAGGTGTCTGTCGCGGAAAAAAAGCGTCAGAAAAAGTCGCCGACAAACGCTACCGACCGTACCGATTCGAAACTGTACGTACACCCATGACAGCCCCGAATAGTCACTCACTCACGCTCTGACTGCTGACTGATGTCTTGTGCTAGCTTTGTCGCAGACTACACATCTGACGGTTGCCGCGCGAAGACGAACATTTTAAAAATAGGTGGTACAATTAAATGCACACCACAACATTCTGCGCTAGGTTTCGCACACGACAAAGCAACGATTAGAATCATCTGAGGTGAAACATGTAGGATTCCACAAACTGTGGACTACCGCACACGCAGAGGTACTTACGAGAGATACAGAAGATGCCTATTTGGATCCATGATCGATCTACACAAATGGAATCCGATGTTATCACTTCGAAAAAGCAGGATCGAACCAATCTGAATCTATAGTTTTCTTAGTGGGGAATTTCCAGTAGTTGCCTTCGTGTGATGCTTCTTCGTTACTTCAGGCTAGACACACTCACTGCTATCTTCTAGGAACAATACAAACTCACGGAACGCTAATTAGGTCTTCCCCCGCTATAAATGCTGTGTCATTCACATTATCGCTGTTCTACGTGAACGAAATCAACCTGTTATCACCGTTGCAAAACACAGACCAATTTTGTATTTCACTGCTTCAATTGATACCCTAGACCGGAAACACTTCGTCGATAGTCTGTTACATAACTGATAGGTTCTTGGCTCAGCTGATTAATGGGGTTTATTCCAGTGCTAATGGATATTCGAAGTTCAACCTTTTCCGTACCTCTTCTTGAAACAATACCAAAATACCATCCAAGGAACTAATTACGACGACGAATGTCTGCCCCGAGTCCTTCAGTAACCAATTTTCAACCGGACCGTCGCGAATCGTTGAACGTAACTCAATGATCCTAGTTCGACAATCTGTTGATTTGGATTAAATTAGATGCGCGACCGGTAACGAGCATGATTCGAATCCGGAGCGTCACCAAGCAAGACGATCTCGTCCTCTGTTCTCTATAGCGCCAATATTGCTGACATTTGCACCATCACAGAACTATGGTTGGGCAAGTGCGGTGTGCAGCTTCGAAGTAATGCAACCGGTAAGGATAGGGATCGGAAAGGAGAAGTTCAAAGTCCACCCGTACACTGCCTTTGGCACATTTATAGTTTAACATTTGAAAAGAGCCTATCTGCTAAACAGAAACATTCTGTACCATATTCGTTAGTCTTATTTCCTACGCAATCACAAAGTTTTATGCTCGCGTTTAATTCTCATGGCAGTCTATTAGGTGGCCCATAACACCAAACCTCACATAATATAAAAGCACGTGAAAACGGTTAAATCCGACCATCATCAGCAGTTTGGCCATTTAACGAGTCTCCAAACGAGCTAGGCCCCTCCATCCAGGCTTTTTTTATTGAACAGGATTCCAGTTTGGACGTTTAATTAAACAAGGTTTAAGTTTGGCCCTTTTATTAAACATGGTTCGAGTTAGGCCCTTCTGCAATATGTTAATTTTATCGATTATTAAGGTGATGTGCATAGTTTTTTTCACAATATTAAAAGGTAATGTAAAACAAAAGTTTAATATAACAGCAAAATATAGGCAAAAAACGAGAAAATACAATTTTTTTTACAAAATGATCAATCTGATTCTGAGTAATTTTACTGTGAATACCTTTTATGTCCAATAAAATGAAAAGTCGAATTTGTTTACATTTTTCAATTAAGCTCCTTTCAAATGTTACATTATGGTGTTTGATGCATCGGTTCTCGAGGCGATGAGACTGAATGGGACAAATGCCCGATGAAATGCACTGGTTATGACTTGAGTGCACGGAAAGGGGCGGAGGAAAGTACCATTGCCGCGGGAGATCGGTGTTCAAGTAGATATGTACCTCTACGAACAGCTTAATCTTGTGGGAGGAACGATGAAGACGACATATGGGATGATAGTGGTGCGAGCGAATCTCGTGATTACATTTCAATGGTGACGAAATATTTACGGACTGTGATTTTACTGGCGATTGCGCTTCTTACCAACATGGGCAGATATCATGAATTAATGATGGTTTGAATTGCTTTTTAGGTTCTGCGAGTTAGCAGCAGAGCAATCTTTCTTCGGTATCGACTTGATGGAAAGTTATGGAGTTTCAATAAATTATGTAGGAAGCATAACCGTATATCGGCGTGATACCTATTTTCGGGCTTGAAAGCAGTTGAGCAAACATACTGTTCTCAACATATCATTACAAGATTTGAGGCTTAAATGTCATTGAAGACTTCACTTAACAAAATTAGGCTGTTTAGTAGTAGTTCTAGTTAATTTTATTTTTTATTGTAAAAGTATTTATTGGTCAATACGTTCATATATCCTTAAAGAAAAAAGTCACTTTTCTTGTCTGTTCAACAATTTCTCGAACCTAGCAAGAGAACCCTAATGATCGATCTCAGCGTCTTACTTTCCATAGTAATTTGATTGTACCCCGTTTGCCATAAAGTCGTTTGGCATAAGGTCGTTTGGCATAAAGTCATTTGGCATAAAGTCGTTTGGCATAATGGTCGTTTGGCATAATGGCCGTTTGGCATAATGGTCATTTGGCATAATGGCCGTTTGGCATAATGATTGACTTAGAATGAATATCGGCATTTTTGAAGTTTTTACCGAGATCAACACCACCAACAATTTTTGGTAGGTTCTCAATAAGCGTAGTGTTCGTTTAGAGGTTTTCCAAGCTATGAATGTCAAAAATTGTTGTGACATTAGAGAGCATAACTGAATAAAACTCGTGACGGATCTGGAAGATCTGTTCGAAATAATAATTTTCTCTACATCCCAGAACATAGAGTATCTTTGAGCTTAATGCGATATACATACTTGAAAACAGTAAATTGGCAAAGAAAGTTCGCAGTTATTAATAAAAAGAACGCACATAGAATATTTCGTTTCAGATCAAGCTCTGTCCCAGTATGGACGTAAGACTTGATGAAAATTACTTGATAAACAAGGGACAATTTATTTGCAAAAAATAAAAACTCTAATCCAAAGATCTTTTATTGTTGCATAATGCAAAAATAAAGCAGATTTTTGTTTCGTTCAAAATGCTTAAAGTCCTAATGCAAAAAAATCTTGCTACAACATAACTCAAATGAACAACACATGTTTAAAAGAAAATATGTGTGGCAAAACTTTTGGAAGATTCAATATAAATTTTGAATTTGGAAGTATACGTCAAAAACAAGCCGTCTATTATCGAAAGAAGGAAAAATTTGTGATTGATTTTTTTTTCCAGCATATTTCGAAAGGAGATCATGTGTTCGCAAAAATATGTTGATTATTGGCAGGTTCTAAAGTAATTATCATTCTAACAGCACGTATTGCCAGAATTGCTAAAACAGTAAAATATAAAATTGGTTAACATTTAGATTTACTTAATAATAAAATTTAAAACAGTATAAATATAAAGAACAGCCCATTATTGAAAGAAGGCAAAATTTATGATTAAACCAATAGAAGATTGGACGCCAAAAACTATTGCGGCATAATAAAACAAAAAGACATCAAAAATTGCATTCAGAATCATCGAAGTGATTGTGCTACTTTTCCCGAATGTCGGTTTCCGAATGACAGTTCCCCAAATGACCGGTTTTCCCGAAAAGTGGTGCAGATCAAATAGGTGTTATATTAGTCTTCAGTGACAGGATAGCGAACGAGAAAGGATGATAAGCAATCAAAAGAAGGAGGTTTTCTGACATTCTCGGCTATACACATGTTGGCAAAAATGCTGAGGACGACTCGAAGAACCGCCAATTAATTAAAGAAGGGTTCATAACAGATGGCCAGTTCGTTCACCCTCCTGAAATGTATAAAGTTACGACAATTAAGGATTTCAAAAACTTTTCGGGGAAGTTGGCTAATTGGGGAAACGGGTTATTCAGGGAACTGGAGTTCAGGGAAACGACATTCGGGGAAAAGTAGCACAATCCATCGAAGTAACTGCAGTAATCGATTTCTCTTTTCGCCAGTAACTTAAGTAGATCAATGTTACCGATTGCCACCTCTTGGTCAGATGGAAACAAAAAAATATATAAAAAAATATAGCCCCAAAGAACAACCTATGTATAAAAGAAGGTGAAATTTATTTTAATTTTCAATCAACAGTCCTTATACTTATAATTATGGTTATATCATATTTAAAAATAAGTAGAATGTTTGAAAGAAGAGTTAATTTGTGCTAAATTTATCAAAATCTCCAGCGCAAAAAAAAATATTTCAATAGCGAAACTCAAAAGAAGAATTAATATTTGAATGGAGGGTAATTTCTGAATAAATAATAAAATACTCTTTCCTTATATGCTTTAGTCTATTCAAGAGCATATGATTGTTGAATAAAGTATCTTTTTGTATCAATTGACTTCTAAACAAGCCTGATGTCATCAGAAAGATTAAATAGAAACGTAAAAAAGTTCTAATAAATTCTTGGTTTCAGACTCATTATGCCAAACGACTATTATGCCAAACGACCATTATGCCAAACAACCATTATGCCAAACGACTTTATGCCAAATGACCATTATGCCAAACGACTTTATGCCAAACGGCTTTATGCCAAACGACTTTATGCCAAATGACCTACCACCTAGTAATTTATATAGTGAATATTTAAGAGTAAAGTTCCTTAGGCTTCTATAACAGTCTCCTACAAGATTCACTTTTCGGTGGCAAATGCAATGCTTCACAACGCCTACTTTCTACATGTAAATTTTGCGAAAATGAAGCTGGAATTAGATTATTTATACCGTTGTTAGAGGTATTTCTATTTATGGCAATGTAAAAAGATATTCAAATAAGATTGTCGCCACTTATTTCTACTCAGTGAATCTACTAATCATTTTCCTCAGAGTAATATTCCCTACGATAGGGGGGTCCGTAGCCTTGAGGTAACGCTTTCGCTTCATAAGCGGAAGGTCATGGATTCAATTCCCAGCCCCTCCAAAAAATAACCCGTCCAGCCACCAGAAGACGCCGCACGGAGGACCGTGCTTAGGAGGGGAGCACATCCATCCTCCGTCAGTTTCAGATGGTGACTGAGACAAACTGACCCACTTCGCAGGCAGCTAGCCTCAAACGACTCAGGAACACGGCAAAACGAACCACCGCGAGAGCAATGGACTATGGCTTATGGAAATCGATTGGACCAACAGCAGAGCACTCTCCTACCTGCTCGGTGTGAGAGCAAAAGAGCAGAAGAGAGTAAAAGCAAAATGTAAATATAGATTAGTTAAAAATAGAACTGTATCGGTAAGGAAGATACAGATAAACTGATTCCGGCACAATAGTGGCCACGAGCACGGAGTGCCTTAAAAAAAAAAAAAAAAATATTCCCTACGTCGTATGATAACGATGTGTCTAGCTAGCTAATAGTAAGAGTGGCTACGGATCATTCTGGTTAGCAAAAGGCAAACTGATCGTCACCAATAGTATTAATGTCCACTTCGAATAGATTATTTTTTTTAATGGGCATCAATTCTATCAATGACGCAGAATGTCCGTTGGATCACATGCCATATGAATTATGACGCGGCTTTAAGCAAAAAAAATGCCAAAATGTGATACCACCACTACAGGTTTCCATCATTTGGGCTAATGGATTATGCCCTCCCATCGCGGCAAGGTCGCATAACCAAGGGGAGGGGTCAAAGGATACAAATTCTAGTTGGAATTAAATTATATAAAAGGGGTACAAGGGGTAAAATGAAAACCCTAAGCCATTTTCATGTTTTCTTGCTTATGAAGCTATTATATTCTATCTAAATCGGTCAGGATTGAAGAAGGATGTTTATGCAATGTAACAAAGAAATATTGAGATGGTAATAAAATGTTATCAACATTATTATAATTTTGAAAATTTCTTTCCACAGAGTCAATGTTCCAAACATGTGGGTAAAATGAACATGTGATGGGGATAATATTAACATAACTTGGGGGTAAAATTAACATTAATGGAGTTAATATGAACATATACTGGGGGTAAAATAAACATCACTCAAATTGTACCGGTTGCGGTATGATTCTCGGAATCTTCTACATGATCAATGCATATCTCACAGACATTCCAGAACCGATGGAACGTTTAACCGCGACCATTTAGATGGCTGTCCTTGACTGCCTTTGTATTTTTCTTTGATAAACTCTTGGCATCTGAAATAAAATCCGGTAGTATTCATCCTACCCCGGTATTCATATTACCCCCATCTCGAGTGGTTCATTTTACCCCCAAAGAATAAACATCTTCAAATCATTTGTTTTCAGAATTTAGAAGATAAAAGGTCTTTTAATTTCCGTCAAATAATCATAAATACTTCAAAGATATGATGTGCTACGCAGTCCAGTAAAGGTTAACTGGTTTTTAAACGGTTAGACTGGTTTTTATTTACTTTTCCAGTATTTAATAGTTCTAGATCGCGCTAGAGTTGTAAAAATAGTTAGTCTGAGAATTAAAGAATTAATCCGCTTATCCTCCTATTTCCGGGTAAAAATTGATTTTTCGTGTCAAAAACCAACATTTTTCGCACGGATATATTCTAGCAATATTAACAACTTTCAAATGAAGTCGTATGATATTATTTTTTATCATTTGATAAAATAATACTTCATATTGAAAAAAAAAACAAGACCACGTGAGCGATTATTGGATCACTAGGTATTTTTGTGTATTCCAATAACCGGTCATGCAAAAAATTAAACAAAATTTCAAGGAAATATCGATTCTAGTATGGAGCATTCTTCATTGCAGTAGTAGCTATGGTCAGTGAATCAATTGTCACCCAACCCGCAGCAACAAAGACATTATAATCTCCTATTCTTCTGCAACAACAGTTTTTCACCACTTGAACCGAATATGACAATGATCGATCACCACGTGCGCAGCGATTTTCTGGGCTTCGCATTGCAATTTTCGAGATCTTTCTTCGTGTTGGTAAACATTGACACATTATGAAACAGCATTTATAGAACAAATTTGGTTTTGTGTTTAAAATAACTGATTAATCACGAGTTGAAAAGGTTGCACCCTGTGATTGCCATGACAATTTTGCTTTTGATTGTATTCCAATCCGCACAAGTTAGGACAAACGGTTGTGATAGAGCTTGCTGTTTTGTTTGTTATCCATCTGTTTTGATGACAATGTGATTCACTGATGAATAATGAAATTCGAAATAATGCATTTTTAGTAAGTTCGTCACGAAATCTGTTTACCGTGAGCGGAAATAGGAACACTTAGATGCAATAACAAATGCAGTAAAATAGTTTTGTTATGAGTTTTATTTTGCCGCTGATTACCTAAACTTTGAGCTACATTGAGCTTGATTGGCCGCCCGTGGTTGCTACTTCAGTATCGCCAGATCAGCTGCACTTACACAAGGAACCAATCGAATGACTGCTTGGGGCTAACAGACGCCCTCAGTGTGTAAGTGCTGGTGATCTTCTATTTTTAGGCAACAATGGCGCCTGCCACGTCAGAATGCAGACCAATGAGGGAAAGGGGGAGGAATTGATGATGCGTTAAACTGGCACCCACGTAAGCCGTATATAGCACTGCGTTCAAGCCAGTTCATGCAGGAGTGTATGGGTTGGGGGATAGGCATGGCAAAGAGGTTTGCTCTTTGGTTAGCAGACTGCCTATGTATCAGGCGTAGGGAAACGGTTTCTTGTCCGTTTCTGGTTTGCTATGAACGAGTAGGGTGTGAGTGTGATAGATAGAGAGTGGAAGATAGAAGCAAGTGAAAGGTACAAGTACAAAGTACGAGGAAAGGGACGGGCCTGGTATTGAACACATGACCTTCTGCATATGAAGCAGAAGCGGTAGCCATTAGACCACCAACCTCGTCAATTAGCTATACTTGGAGCTACATTGTGACATAAAAATAATATTGATCGAAACAATAGTTATTGTATAATAAACGTTTGAACACATAACTTCCCTTAAATGAGCGGGATCTGGTACACTGATATTATTTAACGTTTCTTTATTATAGAGAAGCCATCCCAAGTAACATTTTTAGTTTTTTTTCATTTACTACAAGCTGTTGTTACCACCAGATCGTTAAAACTCATTTTAGAACTTATTAGACTTCTCTCTCTCTCTTCTTGGCATTAACGTCCTCACTGGGACAGAGCCTGCTTCTCAGCTTAGTGTTCTTATGAACACTTCCACAGTTATTAACTGAGAGCTTTCTTTGCCAAGGTTGCCATTTTCGCATTCGTATATCGTGTGGCAGGTACGATTATACTCCATGCCCAGGGAAGTCAAGGAAATTTCCATCACGAAAAGATCCTGGACCGACCGGGAATCGAACCCAGACACCTTCAGCATGGCTTTGCTTAGTAGCCGCGGACTCTAACCACTCGGCTAAGGAAGGCCCCCTTATTAGACTTAACAACCTTAATAAACCTTTGATAAAACTCCGTTAAACCTGAAGAGGCCCACACTACAGGAGGTTGTTAAGGCTATACCTTAAAACCGCTTCTAACCTTTTTGGTTTTGCATCGTATGCATACATCTACTCTTGTAGTGTACTATAAAACATACAAAAGAGCTATTGTATAGTCTTATTGAGCTCAACTGGCGGTATTAGATCTTTTGCGATATCCTAAAATACGGAATAAAACCAACGTTAAGAGCTTATGATTGAACAAACATCAGCCAACAAGTTGTTTATAAATCATAACCTTTTTTATAATATTGAAATCATCATGATGTCTGCCGAACCATAATAATATATTAAAATCATCATTTTTTTGCGGGGCAGTAAATTTCCTTTCCATTGCGTGAAATTCATGCCAAAGAAAATTTACTGGTGGAACGACACAATATTTTTAGATTTACAACAACGCGCCACAATTACGACATCATAATTGACTATCTAATTTTTTATTTCATTCCATTTTCAGAATGATGGCATGCTCATCACAATCACAAATTGAAATTTCCCACGCATGAACCCGAAACAGCGACAGTAAAAATTGATTCCATCCATTTAAATCTTGCTGGTTTTGTCTGGAATGGTTTAAGATCAATTGGTGATTATTCCGTATAATATAATCATTCATGAGAGATTTTGATCTTATGAATCCTTTCGCAAAACCCTCCACTGGCCAAAATATTCCTAAATCAGATTAATTGTTCTGCGCAAAGACAAATAGGTTTTTTGGGACCCTTGGCTTAAACTTAATGCGCTCAGGAAAGCTAGTGCTGTCAAAAAGATAAACAAATCGGAAGATATGATTTTGTGATGTAATTTAATGAACTAAATTTGCGTTGTTACGTATCAAATTATGGTTTTACTTGAATGAATTGTTGTGTCGGTTGTACTGATGCAGAGAACGGTAAGTGATAGGTGCCTGAAAATTGAGAGTTTGTTCGTGTAGCTCATCTGTTATTTGCGGTATCGTTGCCTTACTAGAACGGGAAGTTCAGGCAAGCATGGGAAAAATATGCTACATACGGTAATAAGATAATTGTACGAAATGAATATTTGTCATTTCTATTTTCGGGTTCTGATTAACTCATACTCCATGTAGAGAATTATTATTATCGACATTATGATATTGGTAATCACACGCAGACTGCATTCCAATATCATCAGACAATTGAGATTTAAGAAGGTTTTAACATGACTTAGTGCAGTTTTATCGATGTCTTTGAAAGACAAATATGATGAGGTTTTAAGTATAGGTTTTCTTAGACACTACACAGCTCCTTCAAAATAGTACTTATAGGTATCTACAGAGCGTTTTAAAGTGGTTTTTGCTGAAAAGACCGTTTAGCACTTTTCAATGTTGTATAAAATTTGTCAGGATTTGATGCATCTCTAATAAAACCTCCATAAATAACATATAAGATCAAAAAGCATTGAAATTGTTACTTGGGATGCTTAACGGTCTGGGTGAAAGCTTTATTTACTATCATGTGAAGGATTTAAAAAAGGTTTTTTTACTAGGATAAAGGATTTCGTAGAACTAAATAAAAAACTAAATAAAATTACATTAAGAGTGTCAAAATGTCAAAATGTTTTCTTCAGGATTAACAAAATAATTCCAGATTCAAGAAATACAATAAAGATAGGGTGTCCCAGAATTTTAAAAAAAATTTCTTGGGGCATTTTAAATGCTGCCTGTGAAAATTTTGCTTGATAAAATAACCTTTTACACTGAAAGTTTTATTTTTTGAAAATCAATTCTTATCTAGCCTGCACAGACCATATTTTGTGTTTTGTTGAAACTTAATTAGTAATGAATGTTTTTATTAAAATCATTCGATGTGGTGAGTTCAAGTACATTGTAGCTATGAAAATGGTAAAAATAAAAAAAGCACTTATTTTTCTTTCCACTTAAGATAACTTCACAAAATCATAGTTTTTCAGGTAGTTTCAATATGAATAAAAATTATTCATTTCAGATATTTAGATTCAGATCTATACTTTTGGAAAGGCAACAAAAAATTTAGATTTTTACATGTTTTAACGTTATTATTAGCAATCGGATTTGATGCTTTTATAAATCGACCACAGCTAAAATCGGATGTTTAGTTCCTATTCAAATTTCATATACTTACGTTTATAATTTTCATTAAAATTAGTGACAGCCGGAGAAAATTCTAGGGAAATTTCTCAAGATATCCTTTAAAAAATCGTTGAAGGAATATCTGGGAGAATTTGTAGAGTAATCTCTAGAAGAATTTCTGGAGAGATCCCTGTAGGAGTCCCTGAAAGTATTCCTGATGAAATCTTTGAAGAGACCACTAGTTAAATTTCTGGAGCTTTTCCTCGAGAAATCTTTGATGTAATTTTTGAATAGTCACGTAACAGTCTCTGAAGACTTCTCTGGGGTCTGCAGGAATTTGCATTAGAATTCACTGCAAGCAAGATAAGGAAAAAAAGAGACTTTAGAGACAATTTTGTTTTTAAAAAAGACCTTTCTTTAAAAATAAAGACCAAGTCTCTAAAAAAAGACCTGGTACTAGACCAGAAATTAATAACTTGGTTGTTTCGAAATTTTAAATTTTAAATTGGTCTGAATTTCAGATAACTTTCCTAAAAACATTTTTCCAAAAACATTAAAAATCGTGCATGAAGATATGTGAATCCATTACACATCAAATTAAGAGATATTCATACTGGGAAGCCCAGTATAATTAATCTTGGTTTAAATACAATTGTGATAGTTTTGGACTACAGTTTAAATTGGCTTTTTGGAATCAGCCATGCAACGGAAACAGTATTATTATTATTTTTTAAATTAATGTGTATTCAATTCTTTCCTGGTGAATGAGTCTTCCACAATGATCTGTGGTCACTCTTTCTTGTACAATAACCCCATATCAACAGCAAAGCATGCTTCGCTTCCCAAGCGATCCTCAACTCCAAACATACAGAAAGCCCGCATCGCTTCACAGCGCGCAACCAGTATTCCAAACAACTGGCGCCTACCGGTCGTTCCAAAGTATCAACTTTCACTACCAGACGCCGGTCAGCGCGATTCGAACCCATCCAGGCCGTGTGCCGTACAGCAAAACCCCCTTAGACCGATTACGAATAACGCCGCACAGAAAACCTTAACCGATCAACATGAACATGTGCAGCATCTAACCCATTCAAATTCGACGACACGTGTGACTTGAAACATTACACGCGATCACTTCGTGGTCTTTGCAAAACTCGCGCAAACCTTCCACACCAATCAGCCGATTATTAGTAATCAATGAACCGCACCCGGCAGAGCACCCTTTTTGCTTATCAATGTTTGCCTTACTTCCCGTCCGCGTCAACATATGTATTTCCATCGATAGCTTGGGGTTTTGAAGTTTGATTCCGGTTCACCGGCGTTCTGTTTGAACTGAGAACGAATCGAGAATCGTAGGCAAACAGCTGATCAAATCGCTTGGAGTCATTTCCGTTTGCTCGTTAGCATATGTGTATGAGAAACAGTGCCAAGCACTGTCAACGCCGGAATGGAATTTATTGATGATAAGCGATCACACACTCCACCAACATTGCGTAAATGGGAAGAATGCTGAGCAGATTCACGCGCGTATTGAGTCTATGATACGCGCATACGATCATCATTGATCAATGCTGTTGGGCATTTGATCGTTTTGTAGGCCGTAACTTGTTTGCGCGCGATAAGATGCAGCCGCAGTTTTTGGTCCCCTTGGAACTTTAGAGGTCAGAAGAATCTAAAACTGGCCAAAATGCAACCGGTCGTCTCCAGCAGAACAGTCACAGGTATAAAAGATGATGTTAGAATCCAATATGCAGTACATCACATCTGCTCTTCAATTTGCAAACATCTGTAACGCAAATACGCACATCTTCACAATGCGGGTAAGTATCCATATTTCATCTTATTCTAAGGATTTTAATCGAATTGGTTTCCTTTATCATTTCAGTTTACCTTCGTTATGCTGGTAGTGCTACTGGCAGGAGTAACACTCACATCTGCCAAGCCCTTGATCCTGACGAAGGCATTCCTCCGCTATGTCCTGCCCACTATAACAGCCAAAGTAGCCGGTCTGTCCGGACTGAGTGGTCTCACTGGTCTCACAGGACTCACTGCATTGGGTAGCCACTCAAATCGATTGGGAGGACTCTCAAGCGTCAAGAAACCAGAGTCGATCGGTTCGGTGTATCTGCCGAATCGTGTGTACTCATTCTTGTTCCCGAAGGACACCATCAACCCTCCGGCATCGGTTGTGTACCACTCGTTGGAAGATTACTGCGTTCCCGATCCATTCGTGCCACCACCACCTCCACCACCAGTACCTGTGCCGCCACCAGTTGCCTTCCCTCAGCCAATTGCCTATCCGCCAGTTGCCGTTCCAGTTGCTTTCCCGCCACCCCCAGCAGCCATTGCCTACCCACCTCCGCCACCACCACCAGCACCACTTCCAGTTGGACCGGTAGCGCAAACTTGGGAACAGGACGGAGCCCAGACTACGGTGAACGTGGACACTCCCCTCGGCGGACCATCCGTGTACATCGCTGAGACACCGGCCGGAAGGCACGAGGCTCCACTTCCGGGCTTTAACGGCCCAGTGCTTTCCTCAAACACAGCCCCTGCACCCGGTACTTCGTTTTAGTGAGTGAGCGATCATAAAATACTAGCCAAATACCTCCGCATGACGATGCCGCCCAGGCACATGAGGAGATAAATTATTCTAGCCAATTGCACAAAATTAGGACAAATTTATAGCACATTAGGAGTGGTTTGCGAAAACTTGATACTGAGATGGCATTTACCGAATCATTGGAATTGCTTAATTTAAATTTTTCATTTGAAAACATTTGACTTCAAACATTTGAAAAGTTAGCCCACAGAATAACTCAATAGCAAAGTATTATTAGAGAAACATTCATAGTATAAATTCCGAGAAAGTGAATCAAGGTAACATCATTGTGATTACATATCTCATGCATTGCAAATACCCATAAAGGTAACTAACTTCAAGTATCATGAAGGAAAAACAAAGGCCAAGAAATGCCTTTTGAAAAAAAAAAGAAATTAATAAAAAATGATGAAAAATAACAAAATGTTTTATAAATAATGATCAATAATAATATCACAAGCGACTACCTATAAATAATCCTGAAAGCAACCTTAACTTTATAAGCGTAATAAAATTCCAAATTCTCAAAAGACTGCTCAACAAATTGAAATACACATTGATCAACAATAAGGTAAAAATCGGAAACCATTATCTCAGCTTCTAGAGCAGCTCATACAAGAATTGTATACAAAAAACTACTCAGAAACTGGCAAGACTTTGAAGAAAAACAAGAATTCTTCAAAATTAGTTGAATACACAAATTCCGTTAATTAAAGAAACGCGTTACTTTAAATACCAATTAACCCGTATCCGCCCAGCAAATGAAAAACAAAATCAAAATACTGTCATTCGGAAAGGTTAGGAACTGAACCTAAGTTCGAATGGAATCGTCCGGATGTCTAGTTTTTCGATTACACGGCAAAAAAATCCTAAATTTACATGGCACGTAAACTTCTATGATAATCATGTTAACCCTCAAATCCCCGGGACAGACCTTTTATTTTCAATCGATTGGTGTCCAGAAACAAATAAGTCTAACGAAATGCGGTTTTCACTATGATCGATGGGATGAGTTAGACTTCCTGCGAGTGGGGTTTTCGAACCGGAAGTTCAGGTCTGAACATCTTTTTCAGCCGGAAATAAGTGTTCCCTAGTCACATATTTTACAACTTTACAGCTAAACCAATGTTTAACGATAAGTTTTAGCCAGTTTTAGACATTATGTAACGGACCAAGGCAAGAGTACACTATGTGGTTTATTTTCATGCATGGGACGAAAGCCGGAACCTGGTTCCGGAAGTATTTTCCGGGTAGGAGCCGAGGCCAAGGAACACATAAATTTGACCCAAAGCAACATATGCGGCTACTTGAACGTCATGAAATCAATTTAGAAAGCTAATAGAAGACATCAACTCTCAAAATTGTCAATTTTATCATATGGCCAAGGGTGGGTTATAGGGTCACTTCCGGTTAACCAGGACACAAATGTGGATGAAGCTCAAAACTAGACATGCGACCGCTCAAACTTCATGAAAGAACATCAGCGTTGCTGTAAGAACATGCTTTTTACGTATTGATGCTTCTGTCAGATGAACAGACAAGGGCCGGTTTCTGAGGTCACATCCAATGATTCAGGAAAAAAAACATGAATAGAATGAAGAGTAAAACTAGAAATGCGACTATTCAAACTTCGTAAAACAACCTCAGCGTTCCTGTATGACCAAGCCTTTTACATGTATTGATACTTCGGCCATATAACCAGACAATAACCAGATTTTGAGTTCACTTCCGAACCAAGAAACAAACACAAAAAAGTAAAACTGGACATGTGACTACTCAAACTTCATGAGTTATACTCATTTTTTCTGTAAGAACATGTTTCTTGCATGTAGCCAAATGTCCGGATTTTGAGATCTATTCTGTTGAATCAGGAAACAAATATGATAAAAGAACTCGATTATCTTTTATCAAAATAAAGGTGAACACAATTTTTATAACTTGTGTATTTAACAATTGCAAACAGCAAAGCAGAGCTAAGACGATTTCATGAAGTTTGAATAGCCGCGCACCTCTTTTTATACTTTATTTATGTGTGTCTTCTGGTTCACCAAACGTGACCTCAGAACCCGGTCATTGTCTGGTATTTTGGCCGAAGTTTCCTTACAGGCAAGCATCATGTTCTTATAGCAATGCTGAGGTTGTTTCATAAAGTTTGGGCAGTCGCAAGTCTAGTTTTGATCTTCATCCACATTTGTTTCCTGATTCACCGAGAGTGGCCTCAGAATCCGGTCTTTGCCTGTCCAACTTGACGAAAAGTCAATAAAGGAATGAAGCATGTTCAAGCAGCTACTCTGAGATTATTTCATGAAGTTTGAGCAGTCGCACGCCTGGTCTTACGTATTATATATGTTTATCTCCTGGTTCACCGGAAGTGAACTCTTGTCTGGTTATATATCAGAACTATCGCTGAGGTTGTTTAATGAAGTTTAAGTAGCCGCATTTCTAGTTTTACCTTTTATTCTATTCATGTTTGTTCCTTGAATCACCGGAAGTGACCTAAGAAACCCGACATTGTCTGTTCATGAGGCCGAATTATCAATACAAACAAAAGCACGTTCTTATAGCAACGCTGAGGTTATTCATGACATTAGATCGGTCACATGCCTAGTTTACCCAATTATATATGTTTGCTTCTGATTCACCGGAAGTGACCTCGAAGTGTCCATACAGGCATGATCTTACAGTCACGCTGGGGTTATTTCAATAAGTCTAAGCGGTCGCATATCTAGTTTTACCTGTTGTTTATGTTTATCTCTAGATTCACCGGAAGTGACCTCAGAATCCCAACAACGTTTTACAATCTGGTCGAAGTGTCCATATAGGAAAGAAGCATGTTCATACAGCAACGCTGAGGCTATGTCATGAAGTTTGAGCAGTCGCATGCCTTTTTTTTTGAGCTTCATCATTATTTGTGTCCTGGTTCTCCGGAAGTGACTTCACAACACAGCCTTGGCCACATGGTAAAATTGATAATTTTGAGAGTTGATGTCTTCTATTAGCTTTCTGAGTTGATTTCATGACGTTCAAGTAGCCGCATATGTTGCTTTGGGTCAAATTTATATGTGTTCCTTGGCCTCGGCTCCTACCCGGAAAGTACTTCCGGAACCAGGTTCCGGCTTTCGTCCCATGCATGAAAATAAACCACATAGTGTACTCTTGCCTTGGTCCGTTACATAATGTCTAAAACTGGCTAAAACTTATCGTTAAACATTGGTTTAGCTGTAAAGTTGTAAAATATGTGACTAGGGAACACTTATTTCCGATTGAAAAACATGTTCAGACCTGAACTTCGGGTTTGAAAACCCAACTCGCAGGAAGTCTAACTCATCCCATTGATCATAGTGAAAACCGCATTTCGTTAAACTTATTTGCTTCTGAGCACCAATCGATTGAAAATAAAAGGTCTGTCCCGGGGCTTTGAGGGTTAAACGAGTTATAAATGAATGTTCAACGATAAATAATGTAAACTGTCTCATTGCATTCGAAAATGCTTGCAATCTTGAGTGAAACTGAAACATTTCATGATCTTACATCCAACATTCGCCAATATTGCATGCTTTCTTGCATCTTGAAAGTGAAATTGGAAACAAAATCGCTCAGTTTACATGATTCCACGCTGAATATTCTACCAAAAATAATGCACATGAATGGATCGACGGCTTGTCATTTGATGTGCATTATTTATGATTGAATTTTCAGCGGGAAAATCATGTAAACCGAGCCATTTTGCAAGCAACATTCTTTGAGAGAAGACGTGTTGCGTTCAATATTAAAGAATTTGGTAACAATGTTGGATATAATAGATGTGTTTATAAGTTTTATCATTGAAGACTGCATGAGAGATGGCTTTGCATGATTGAAACTAAAATAACGTTACGTGTAAATCTAAGATTTTTTTGGTGTGTATCATTGGAATTTTCGAAAATGACCATCGGTTCGGAGTTATTACGGTGGGTCTTTGGGTCAACTCGAGAAAAAAAGGACTTCATGTTCAATCAACTTCTATCCAACAAATATAACGATATAAATCTGACTCCATTTTAATTTCTATGAAAATTTATTGGCTTTTTTCGGTGAATGCAATACTTATACTCAAAGTGAAAGAGAGTAATGAAAGTAGTGAAATGGAAAAATGGATAGAATCGAAAACGAGCGACGACAGAAATGAATAGATGTTGAAAATTAACAGAGGGCTATATGTGTAAACAACATAATCGAAATGACAAATTGTTGCCTAACGTCCTGGTTTTGAACGGCTAAATGTTGTAGTCCGACACTTGTCGCTTCAGGCGGGTGAACAAATTCGCCACGGTTTCAATTTTTTTTCCAATAATATCCATGTCGTCCACGAAGCAAACAAATTGTCTGGATCTCGTGAAAATCGTGCCTTGACTATTAAATCCAGCTCTGCGCATGACACTTTCGAGTGCAATATTGAACAGCAGGCACGAAAGTCCATCGCTATGTAGGCTATCAGTTGATTCAGACAAGCAGCCAACATCTCCGGGCCCATCTTGATGAGTTAGGCTCCGATACCATTCTTGCCAGCGGCCTTGTTCTTGAGCTGATGTTGCATGGCATCCTTAACATCCTCCATTGAGGGAGCTGGTTGTTTTCCACTGTTCGCTGTGCTGACGTAGCCACCACATTTGCTATCTTGACCTTCTGTGCCTGTGTTCTATGCGCCATTTAGGTGTTCATCGTAGTGCTGCTTCCACCTTTCGATCACTTCACGTCCGTCCGTCAAGATACTCCCATCCTTATTACTGCATATTTCAGCTTGCAGCACGAAGCCTTTGCGGGATTGAGCTTCTGACAGAACTTCCGCGTTTCTTGAGAACGGTTCAGCAACCCATCGCTTGGTATTCTACCTCTTACACACGGCGCTTTTTGTCCCGCAATAGGCGAGTTTGCTGTTTCCGCTTCAGCCTGTATCGTTCCACGTTTTTCCGCGTACCATTGCAGCCCGTTCTGCATTTTTCTCCTCCAAAACACCCTGGCATTCTTCGTCGAACCAATCGTTTCTAAAACTCCGTTCCACGTACTCGACTATGCTTTTGGCAGCGTCGTTCATGGCGGCTTTGACTGTCCTTCAGCTATCTCCCTATTGAACTCGCCCTCATCCGGCAACGCTGCCTCGACGCATTGGCGACATTTGGTTGTTTCAGACGCGCTAGATTGTACCGAGGCGGGCGTCGGTACCGTACATCGTTGATGACAGATAGTTTTGCGCGTAGTTTCACCATCACCAAGTAGTTGTCGGAGTCAATGTTAGCGCCACGATAGTTTCTGACGTCGGTCATGTCGGAGAAGTGACATTCATCGATCAGAACGTGGTCGATTTGCGATTCTATCTGCTGAGGTGATCTCCAAGTGTGCCGATACCGGAGGCTGTGCTGGAAATAGATACTACGAATGGCCGCACTTTATGTGATAACTAAATTAAACAATGGGACCACCAATTTTTTTTCTTTGGGTATTTTTTTTTTTTGTTTTTTTTTGTTATTTATACCGGCCCCCAGGCCCATGGCAAGGGATCATTTTTAGCGAAGTCAACATATTAACGTAAATTATTTACCCACCGGACCCATTGACGCACCGGAATAACTCCAAACCGGTGCACATTTTCAAAAAATCGAATTAGCCTAGACATCGAGACGAACTAAAACAATCCGCATGTGTGAGTGGTAGTTTCAGTTTTCATTTTTTATTAATTTCTTAGCTCTTAACCTGCCAGACGTATATTCTTACCGCTTTAATTTTTAGTTTTTCGAAAACCTCACGTGTACACCCAAAAGAATTACTGTCAATTACTATATATAAAACCGTGATTTGTCGTCATATCTTTCTTTTTATCTGTAATACTTGCATAAAAGACAGTTTGCATACAATTTGCTGGAGAATTATGGAAGAGTAAATAATTTGACGAAAATTTTTAATTTTTTGTTTGAAACGACAATATTTTTACTTATCCTACTAGTTTCAATCTTTTAGGGATATTATAGACATACAGTGGGGATTCGCTCGTTGGAGCTCCACTCCATTGCATATCGACAAAAATTTCTCTTCAATTGCTGTAATGATAATCTGGTCATCATCGTAAATCAGAATAAATTTTGTCGCTCCTCCTGTAGTGCTGCGCTTGTACAAACTTTGATTAGTTCGACACTGTTTGAAACCCAACCAACGTCTTGAATACTGCATAGACTTTTCTGCTCCAGACCTTCACCGATTGTTTCAATACGTATTAACTCCTCCTTTACCTTCCAGTCGTCGCGCGGTTTGCCACCGTCAGAACCACCACGCTGCTGTTGTGAATGAAAAGCGAGGTTTTTTCAACAGTGTTGTACAAAATACAACAGCGCTACGACTGAAGTGTCGCATATAGATAGTTTCCTCCAGTTGTCCATTAAGATAAGCGGTTCTAACATCTACGTGCTTCACATGCGTCTTTCTATGACTAGCAATACTCAACAACATGCGGAACGTAACTTGCTTCGCTACAAATGCGAATAATTCATCAAAATCCATTCGGTACTTTTGAGTAGAGCCTTTTGCGAAATCCTTACTTTGTATCTGACAACGTTCCCCATTTCACTTCGCCATTATTGTCACGTCATTTAAATCGTCAGAACTATTTTTATGACTCCTTTCTGTGAACGAAAAACACTGCGAAACTTCAGATTCTTGCATTTCTCTTCTCCAGTATTGAATAGCTGTTCATTTTCCTAATCTGATCAGTAATAGTAATGGCTTTTAAAAAAATCTAGGCTAACAAAATTATGAATTCTTGTCTCGTTTTGACAGACTATTGCCTTTTTCTTGATCTCGTTCTATTGACTTATGGATAAAATTAACATCTCTACTCTTAAATACTCTATACTACACTTAACGGAATCATAGATAGATGATAGGTTCTTGTATGTTTTGCATATCCCATGAAAATAGCTTCATTTGATTTGGCATCCCATTTCAGTTTCTATGGCTTAGGAACGGGACTCGGGACATATCTGGTTTTCGTCTAGACCACGCTTCTTTTGGTGTTTGCTTACGCCTTTTCGTTGCAGATCGGTTTTACCAAAATGAAGCCGCTGATACTGCTTCTGCCCAGAAATCTTTCGGTAACGCGATCGCTCCACTATGGACCAATGCACGGCTTCACTTTTTGACGTTTTAGCGGTGCCGTGTTATCTATGTGACCATGGCAACCAGTGAATTCGGCACCGCTCAAACGTCAAAATAGTGAACTCGTGCATTGGTCCATTGTACGGTTAAGACACTTATAAGCGGTTTCTTCACCACCGCTTAGGCCTTAAACCTGGTTTAATCATATGGGTAAACGTATTTTACGGCTTAAGCGAAGGTGAAGAAATCGGCCCTTAGCCATACCTTTCTATTCTGGATTGTAGTTAGCTGATGTCTGATGTTGTTTGCCATGCTTCTTCAGAAAGTTCAGGAAAGCTTGTTAGTGAATTCCTTACTATTATCAGTTCATAACGTTTGTAGCCTTCGTCCAATTTGATTGTCAGCAAAACTCCTAAATTGATTGAATATGTGTATGACTTCGTCTTCACTTTTTCGTTCCAGATAATGTGTATGTAAAAATTCGTCTTGTCTTATCATCAGTGAAAGATAGGTAACAGCGACTTCCACCAAGAGACATATTTCAGTGGAAATGTTTCAATCTGGGCCCATAACCACTTAGTATACTGTAGTAGAATGAAGTACTGACCGGTTTGAGAGTTGATCAGGGAATGACTAGATCACGGCATACCAAGACAAGGCAGTCTCTTTATTTATGTAATCATCAAATTTGATTGTAAACATGTGACTTCACTCCTATCGTAACATATACGGTCTGGATCACTAGATTATTTTTTCAACAAATTTGTTCGAGGTGGATATGAATGACGTCGTCAAGTAGCTGTCAGTGTTCGGAATATATAACCTTATCAATTTTGTAAACCGTGGACTAGATTTTTTTTTTCATTTATTCATCATCTAGGGTCACTATGATGAAACATAGGTCCAAACGCCTACTGCTACTAACAGTTCTATGGACCGATGCACGAGTTCACTAATTTGACGTTTGAGCGGTGCCGAATTCACTCGTTGCCATGGTCACGTAAATAACACGGCACCGCTCAAACGTCAAATAGTGAACTCGTGCATCGGTCCATAGGGATCCCTAAAGGAGTCCTTAAAAGTATGTATTCCAGAAGCAATATCTGCAGAAACCACTAGAAGAATGCCTGAAGGTTTTTCTCGCAAAATCTGAGATTTTTTTTTTGTAAAATCTGTGGAATAAATAAACGCGTAAGAGACTTTGATGATTTCTCTGGATTCTTTAGAATTTCAAACATGGATTTACTGCACGGAGAAAAACAGAAAAAGGTGACCTTAGAGACCATCAAGAATTAATATTATTTAATGATAATTTTTGTTGGTTTAAAAAAACACTTCAGAGACTTTTCTTTGAATTAGTGACAAAGTTGCTATTTAAAAAAAACAGTCATAAAAGTCAATCAAAGCAAATTGAAAATGTGCACAGCAGCATAATCTTGGCCCGATAGCATTGCACACCACCTCCTGATTACATTACAAAACGAAACAACATTGACTGTTTATGCGCGTGATAGCGCACTTCTTGGTGTTAGTACAATCGAACGGAGGATTGGATGCTTTGTTTGTGTTGTGTTCGAAATCAAATCTGTCAAAACGGAGGAATGAATTTTTCCGCCTTGATTGGAGTTCGACGCCGATGATGATGCTGAAAGTGAACCGATGAGTGAACTTTTCAATCCACTCACGACTCACCACTATTTTTTTTTTATGTGCGGTTTCCTCCCTCCAACCCGTGTGCTGTCCTGTCATGAAAAATAACTTTTGATGGAAGGAAAATGATTCACTTCATGCGATGAATAAATAATTATCTAGAACACACGTCAAAGGGTGCAACCCTTCCGCCCAACCCCACTTTGCCACATTTTAGCTTTCAAGGGAGTGGGCGCCCAAAGGGATGTTATCATTTTTCTCGGGAATTATCCTATTACTCACTTGGACTTCCTGGTTATTTCCGCAAGATACAGTTGTTGCTGCTGCGCTACTGGACTTTCGACCGGATCAATGTGTTGGTTTTCTCTCTTTTTATTTGAAGGTTGCGAGAAATGGCCTCCTGTAGAATGTTTCGTGGGTTGATCCCCGTGTCACTATATACTGCACTGATCCTGATGCGGACAATCTATGAGGCCAACACCACACACTGCGCCCCCCTTTACTTATCTAAACGAATAAAACACTTTTCACCGCTTGCACGCACCAAATCCAACCGAAATCACCGCAATTCCACCGTTCGCCACTAATCTCGAGCACCGTAATTCCGCACGGACAACCGAAAAGCGAAGAATCCGAATCCGTTTCGTTAGCGTCTGCTAAAGTGACAAAAATTTCACACTCTTTCTTCTTCTCGACGACGACGACTACGGACGGCGATGGAGTTTGCTTTCATCCACATGCACACACAATTCGGGTTGCCTCTCACATTCACACAATCCTAAGGACGGTGCTTCAATAGGACAACATTTTTGAAAATCCGGTTCTGAAAGACTAAATATTTCTCAAACAAAAAAAACATTACTTTATTGGGGCCTTCCTTAGCCGAGTGGTTATAGTCCGCGGCAACAAAGCAAAGCCATGCTGAAGGTATCTGGGCTGGATTCCCGGTCGGTCCAGGATTTTTTTGGTAATGGAAATTTTCTTGACTCCCCTGTACCTGCCACACGATATACAAATACGAAAATGACAACTTTGGCAAAGAAAGCTCTCAGTAAATAACTGTGGAAATGTTCATTGAACACTAAGCTGAGAAGCAGGCTTTGTCCTCGTGTGGACGTAATGCTAAGAAGAAGAAAAGCATAACTCTATCATCTACGTCGGAATTTCTAGCATTTTTTTACAAGAGGCTAACCATAAATCAATCGTGAAAGAGAAGTGTGACCTCTCAGATGCCCAAAACATTGACCACGTGAGTTTTGGACAACTCCAAAGACCTTGAAAGGGTGTATAAAAGCTTAAGAAATCAAGGAATCTTCTGCACTACACAGCAGGATCTGATATAACACACTTTTAATTTAATTAGTTCAAAAGGAAAATGTCCGGTTTATCTTCTATCCACTTTGCATATAAAGAAGAACATTTTATATTATATTATCTATCAATAAGAAATATAAAACGATACATGCAACGAACTAGACTATTGAAATTGCATCAAAGCATCAATATTTCAAACTTTGGTTACTCAAAGAAAATTTAATCCGAATTTTTGCGGCAAATTTTCATAAAAGGGGTTTCTAAGCCATCTCGATAGTTCGTTTGTCTGAGTGTAGGATTTAATCGACACTGCAACTTCAAAAGAAATTATCTGACTTTATCGATCCTCGTTTTCGATAACAACATCGCCAAAATAAATTCTTCCTCAATATTTCTAGCTAACGATGCAAGGTTCGGTGATTCTATATTTCTATATTAATATTGACAATTCCGGATCAGCTGATTTGAAACGTCATGTGAAAAGGCCTATTCTAATTCAGTGCTTCGTCGATGCATAAGGAATGCCTTTGTCGACGTAGCACTTCGGTAGAATGCCGACGCCGAACTTCGGCAAACTTTTGTTGGTAATATTTAATTTCTCTTATGAACTTCGGTCTAAAATTAATCTGAATGCACAATATGAAGCGACCAAGAGAAAACGATCATTCCATGCAAGTAAATTACGTACTTATAAATACACAAACAAAACCGCAATTCACAATAATTCCATTTAAAAAAAAACTGGGATGCAATTTTTTATTTAATTTGGGGCATAATTTCAAAGAATCACGTTGTTCAAGAAACATTCAACGCAAAAAACGCCGTAAATGGGTTACTAGTGTAACACACTTCCAAGATGGTGTGTAGGAGTTTGTGTATGAAAACCGTGACGTCACAAATTTTCACACATGTGAACGCATCGTGTAACGTAGTACATGCGGATGAAGTGTTGTGTTCAGTAATGAACCTCTCTGCAACATCTGTCCAAGACGTGCAACGTGCATATGTAGTCTAGGAGAAGGGGGTAAAAAGCACATTCCCGCGAAACAAGTTCCACATCTCGTTCTTCCTGCTAAGGCCTTCTTTAGCCTTTTTTTTTTTTTTTGTTTTTTACAAGGGGGAAATCTGCAAACAGATCCCCTGAGAAGATAACTCAGGGAATGCGGGGATGACGCACCAACGACGACCCGCTAAAACCAGCCTATGCACTGTGCATGAGCAATTCATTTAGAATTGCTCAAGTGGTGAACAGTGCATCGACATGACCCTTGGACTCAGACCCTCATCTCCCCGGAACCACCTTACGGTATTTCTTCGGGAAGGGACCAGTGCATATAGCACAACACGTGTAGCAGAAGTAGCCTAGGCAAACTGCTTCTCCTAGCCGACTTAAACAATGTTACAAGGGACCAGCCTCGGCAGGGCTAATCCTCTGCAGCCAACTCTTGGTCGGCGCGCCATAGACGCTGCAATTCTAACATAATGTGAGTGACAGCCGTAGTTACTGCATTCCAGCACTCGGCATCCGCACACATTCTCTCTATAATATTGTCGGGGGACGTGTCCCCTCCGCATGTAGTGAGCATGCGACCTCTCACAACAATGAAACGGGGGCAATCGAACACGACATGCTCCGCTGTTTCCTCTACACCAGCACAATTGGGGCACGCAGGAGATTCTGAGTGCCCGAACCTATGCAGGTACTGTCTATAGCAACCATGTCCTGACAGAAACTGCGTCAGGTGGAAGTTCACTTCCCCATACCAATCTGACACATTTGGTATAAGTCGATGGGTCCATCTACCCTTAGTGGAGTTATCCCATTCCTGCTGCCAGCTTCTGAGCGTTTCCTCTTTACACGTGTCGCGGACTCCTCTGGTACCCCTTTGGTTGAAGCATTGAACATCTTCCTTGATGATGAGCCCGATGGGCGTCATCCCGGCTATGATGCACACGGCCTCTTTAGATACCGTCCGGTATGCACTTGCTACTCTTAAGCACATTATCCTGTACGTGCTTTCCAACCGCTTTAGGTTTCTGTTCGTTCTAAGCGCTTTTGACCAGATTGGTCCTCCATACCTTAGTATGGATAGCGCCACGCTTGCCAGCAGCTTGCGTTTGCTGGCAATTACAGCAGAGCTGTTAGACATCATCCTCGAAAGCGCCGCTATAGCCGTAGATGCCCTTTTACAGGCATATTCAACGTGGCTAGCGAAGCTCAGCTTGTCATCGATCATTACCCCAAGATGCCTAAGGGATCGCTTGGACTCTATGGTGCAATCACCTACCGAGATAAGCGCCCGTTGCTCGGACCTGCGGTTGTTGACCACCACCACCTCAGTCTTGTGACGGGCCAGTCCTAGTTTCCTAGACTTCATCCATTCCTCAACCAGGGAAATAGAGTGCGCTGCTGTCAACTCTACTTCCTCCATCGATTCACCATAGACCACTAGGGTGATATCGTCGGCGAAGCCAACAATCTTAACACCCGTCGGAAGGGGCAGCCTCAGTACGTCATCGTACATCGCATTCCATAACAGCGGGCCCAGGATTGAACCTTGAGGTACTCCCGCGGTAATTCGAACGCTTTTCTGCCCCTCCTCTGTGTCATACAGTAGAATCCTACCATCAAAATAGCTTTCTAGAAGCTTACACAACTGCACCGGTACCTTGAGGCGGTGAAGCGCGTGTGCTATTGCTTCCCAGCTTGCGCTGTTGAACGCATTCTTCACATCCAGAGTGACAACCGCGCAGTAACGGATGCCGCTCCTTTTATGCTCGATTGCCACCTCAGCTGTTTGAACGACCGACTGGATGGCGTCCAGAGTAGATTTACCTTTTCTGAATCCAAACTGGTTGATGGACAGGCCGTCCGCACTCTCCGTATACGGTACTAGTCTGTTGAGAATCAACCTCTCCAATAACTTGCCCGTCGTATCTAGTAGACAGATAGGTCTATACGCCAACGGGTCACCTGGTGGTTTCCCCGCCTTTGGTAGTAGCACCAATTTCTGTCGCTTCCATACATCCGGGAAGATTCCTTGATCAATGCAGCGTTGCATCGTGGTTCTGAACATGTCCGGATCCGTGTTCACTGCCGCTTTTAAGGCAACATTCGGGATACCATCGGGTCCCGGTGCCTTGTTTGACGCGAATGATTTCACGACTTCTGCCAGCTCTTCGTTCGTCACTCTCGCCACTTCTTCTCCTTCATCTGCCGCATACGGCGCTGGGGGCCATGGGCTTATGGGATGGTGCGGGAAGAGTACATCGATTATCGATCGCAGCAACTCGGGCGATTTCTCTTGGGGCGCTATGGCTCTGGCTAAGATAGCCATTACCACTCTGTAGGCGTCACCCCATGGACTAGAATTGGCACTCTCGCATAGACTTTCAAAGCATGCCCGTTTTCGACTCTTGATTTCCTTTTTGAGAGCCAACTTTGCCTCTCTGAATGCTGCACCGCGTTCCTCTCTTTGTGCTTCTGTGCGTGCGCGTTGCATTCTTCGTCTAGCCCGAAGGCAGATTGCTCGAAGATTTGCAATTGATTCGCACCACCAATACACTGGCGGCCTGTTCTCTCTAGGAGGGGCTTTTCTCGGCATGGAAGCATCACACGCTCGTGATATCATAGCAACTAGCTCTTCACCGTTTAGGTCCAGAGTGTTTCGTTCGCGCCTCAGGGCTTCAGTGAATACTTCGCCGTCGAAGCGCGCTGTTTTCCATCCTCGGGCTTGGGTCGAGTTACATCGCGCTGCCTTCTGCCCGCCTGGTATTATACTATAGCGAATCGATTGATGATCGCTATGCGTATAACCGTCATCAACGCGCCAGTTCATGGTACCTAAAAGGTTAGGACTACAAAACGTCACGTCGATGATCGATTCTGCACCATTTCTGCGGAAGGTACTCACTGTACCCACATTTGCCAGCTCTACATTTAATGCGGCCAGGGATTCCAACAATAGCTGGCCTCTTTGATTGGTGCAGCGGCTACCCCACTCCACTGCCCATGCATTAAAGTCGCCAGCTATCACTACTGGCTGCCGATTAGCTAGTTCGGCCATCATCCTGTCAACCATGTGGGAAAATTCCTCAATTGACCACCTTGGGGGCGCGTAACAACTGCAATAGAACACGCCGTTGATTTTTGCTATCGCAAAACCGTCATTTGAGCTAGAGACTACTTCTTGGATTGGGTATCGTCCTGTCGTCCCTATAGCTGCTAGCTGTTGAGACCTATCCGCCACCCAGTTCCCGTTGTTGGCTGGTATGCGGTATGGGTCCGATAATAACACCACGTCAGTCTTGGTTTCCGAGACTGACTGCCAAAGCAGCTGCTGGGCTGCATCACAGTGGTTTAAATTTAACTGTGTTACTTCCGTTTTGGCTGCTTTGATACTCCGCTTGTGCCCGGACATTTGGGTCCGCCCGTTAAGTGTCCGTTGTCTGCTCTGTCGACACATATTAGGCACTTAGCGATTTGCTTACAATCGCTTGCCCTATGGCCTTCAGCGCCGCATTTTCTGCACATCTTACTTCTGTCGGGACCATTGCAATTCCACGACTTATGGCCCTTCCCGAAACACTTGAAGCAAACTTCAGGAGGCTGTTGTATGCTCAGCCGGCAAACCGACCAGCCTACCTTGAGTATGCCCAAGTTCTTCGCTTTGTTGGCCTCTGCGACCGGCAGCCTGATCGCCGCCACCTGGGTGCCCTGCGGGCCCTTTCTAAGGTGGATGGCCTTACTGGCTACGTCGATGTCACACTGCTCTTTGAGGGCAGCCGAGACCTCCGCTGCATCGGTGACCTCATCCAGATTTTTACACTGGAGAGTCGCTTCAGCAGTAAGGGATCTTACATCAACCTCGTCACCAAGTACTTCTTGTGCCAGTTGCTTATAGACTGCACCCTTTTCCTTGGCGTCCTTCTTTAAGACTAGGATCATTTCACCAATCCTAGTTCGCCTTATGCTTCGCACGTCTGCGCCCAATGGCGATAGCTTCTCTGTGCTTCGCATCGCCTTCAGAACCTCGGCGTATTTTGCTTCCTCCGTTTTGATAACGAGGGCTTCGCCTAAATTCCTACGTTTCGCTGTTTTCGGTTTAGCGCTCTCCTTGGGCTCCGTTTTCGGTTTCCTCTGTTTTTTCTTATTTCCAACTCGTATCCACGGGTTGCTGTTGCCTTGGGCCCGTGGTTCCTGTGGATGCACTGCCTGGTTCCGGTTAACCCGTGGCTCCTTTTTCTTGGCTTTCTTGGCCTTAGGATTGGTGTTGGCCTCTCCTTTGTTGCAATGTCCTCTTGATCGCGGGGCTTGGCTCGTGCCAGCTTTTCCGCTTTGGAGGACGGCCGCGTAGGTCACTTTTCCCTTAGCAACCATACGTCTTTTCGCCACGTATTCATCACCGGAAGCTTCCCTTTTCCGCATCGCGTATCGAATAATATCATCAGATATATTCGCGTTGCCTGTGAAGGAAAACACTTCGGTCTGACACGACCTAGTGTCTTTTTGGCCTTCTACCTTGCCCAGTTGTTCCTTGGCTTTCTCGTAGTCCTGCTTTGCAGCTAGGACTGATTGTCGCAATTTCAGTAGACTTGTTTTCAAGTCTTTGCTGATATTTGTTTTGTTTTTAACATATTCGATGATGACATCAAGTTGCTCAGCAGCTACCTGCATTTTAGGGAGGTACTCCCTATTGCGATCCATGGCCTCGATTAGTCCCGGGCCATCGGTCACCACACATGTTGCACTGGAGCGGCCAGTGCCTGCCGTCGTCAGTATCTAGGCTTTTGCCCACACTGTTTTCAATAAAGTTGGTCGCCTCCTTCCTTGGCGGGAACCTTAGCCGGTTACTGATAGGTCCAGAAGCCTCTCCTTCACATTCCGCTAGTTGTTTGTTTTGGTTGATCATCTCTTATGGGTCCCCCTAAGAGCCGCTATCCATCTCCGCTGGAATAGTCGCCTTTATTTAGGCCTTCTTTAGCCTAGGCTAACTATAGTGCAACGTCTGTGGCTACAAAGCAAAGCCATACTGAAGGTGACTGGATTCGATTTAGGAACATTTGGTATAGAAAATTTCCTTGGTTTCTTTGGGCATATTGTATTATAGTCACACGATATACGAATAAAACCAATTGTTAAGCCTTTCTTTCCCTCGATTTTAAACGAATACTAAATACATATTTAAATTATATATTATTAATTAAATACATTGAGCTCTGGAGCTATGGCGAACCACCGTTGGTCTGGCCAGTTTAAATATGAACACTTTTTAATTTGCACATCGTTCATATTATGGTTCGAACAAAATTTTGCTCATGGGACGAAGTAAAATAAAATGAAATATCGTGGAGCGAAACGAAGAATCAAAACAAAACAGCCAAAGAGGGGACCAGAAACACGACAGTAGGGTGCCTAAATATGTTCAAATTGAAAATAAATCCCAATGGTTTGCATGAAATATTGTTCAATTAAGCGGGAGTTCAAGGGAAAGGGAGGATTAATAACTGCCCGGATAAAAAAGTACCATTCAGTGAACGGAATAAACCATTAATGTACAACCATACATTATTGGATACAATACAGCGTATTGTAATTGAATGTCGAAGCATCATTATTCTTGTTTGAATATACAATTCAAAAACTGAATCAAAGAGTAGAATCGCAAAATTAATATTATCGACAGTTGTTAATCAAGTTATGTGAAAATATTATGGTCGCGATTTATATCCAATTGTAGAAAAGTGTAGTGACAGGATGGAAATGGTAGTCAACTATGACATACCCTATAAGGTGATCATGTCTTCTCGTCAAGAATGGGAAGAAGGTGGACCCAACATCCCTCCAGGGTCTATTAAATTCTACACAGATGGTTCCAAAATGAATAATCTGGCAGGTTCTGGAGTCTACGGACCCCGAACAAAAACCTCAATTCACTTAGGACAGTGGTCTACAGTATTTCAGGCAGAAATATATGCTATCTTAGAATGTGCGTTACTATGCCTGAAGAGGAAATACAGACACGCAAGTATATGTATTCTCTCCGACAGCCAAGCGGCTCTTCAGGCGCTTAACACTTACACGTGTAACTCAAAACTAGTGTGGGAATGCATTCTAGCTTTGAAAAAACTAGCTCTCTGCAATCGAGTTAACTTATATTGGATCCCAGGGCATGCGGGTCTAGAGGGAAACGAAATTGCTGATGAGCTGGCCAGAAACGGATCTGCTAATAGGTTCACTGGCCCCGAGCCATTCTTCGGAATA
Organism: Aedes aegypti; assembly: GCF_002204515.2. NCBI lineage: Eukaryota > Metazoa > Arthropoda > Insecta > Diptera > Culicidae > Aedes > Aedes aegypti. The sequence goes on from NC_035108.1 coordinate 348,397,383, forward strand.
TCAGACAGTTTCTTAAAAATGGAACTGAACAACTGGCTGGTTAGCCAGACCTCATCAAACTGGGATGCATCTCCTAATACGAGTCAGTCAAAAAGGCTTGTAAATATAAACCCAAAGAAAACCCAACAACTATTAGGTCTCAGCAAAAGGGATCTCAGTTTATACACTGGTCTAGTAACAGGACACTGCCCCAGCAGATACCATTTACAAAAGATCGGTGTTGTTCAAAACTCCAACTGTCGTTTCTGTGACGATGAGCGAGAAACATCAGAACACCTCATCTGCTATTGCAGTGCACAAATCCATTGTAGGTCCAGGATATTTGGTAAGCCCTTCTTAGAGCCTGCCGATATAAGGATCGCAACCCCCAGCAATGTTATAGGCTTTATTAAGCTAATTGCACCAGACTGGGGGAATCCTCACACTGCAGCTTAGGACCATTATTTCTCAATAATAAGGTGTTCATGAGCTCAGAAGTACATAGATCATTTAGTGACATACATGTCACTGGATGATGTATGTACTATACATACAGTAAAAGGGTATATCACAATAGTTCAAGTTAATTGGACGCAGTGATTCAACACCCGACAAAGAAGGAGGATGGTCGCGATTTAAATATTTAAACTATCTTTTGTGTTAAATTTTGCTAGCGTTTAGGTTGTTGTGTGTATTTTGATAGTGAAAAAAGAGTAAAAAAAACTTCCAAACTGCCTATTTTTTGTTCCCGTTTCATCACCGTCGGACTAAAACCAGCCGAAAGTTATTTGAACATTGTTTGATTGCCGTTCCGGTAGTGTCGGACAGTGCCAACTAGAATAAACCATCCGTCGGAAGGTTCTCCACTGACCATGAAGGTGCTAAGGGCGAAATTGCTGTCGTGTACGTGATCGGTAAGCGTATTTAACTACACGATATTCTTGTATTCTATATGTGTTTCTTTTCTTTGATTCCAGTAGGTGGAGATTGTTTTAGTCAATGTAATTTTCCGGTCTTTTAGATAACCTGTACTCCAGCAGTCGTCAGGATCCTCAGGAATCGATTCTGATGGATGAAGGTGTGTAATGTTGAAATTCCCTGGCAAATCTCTCATATTAACCGATAATATTCTGGATTGCAGCGGAAACCGAAGTCAAAGACGAGGAGTAAAAGGCCATCCGTGAGCAGTGAAAGTGGAGGAGTAAAGTGCCAAAGTCGCCGGACAAACAAGCTCCAATGTTAGTTCGAACGAAAGCGACGACGACAATAAGGAAGGGGAGGGTCTCGTTTGCAAGCGACGGGGACACAAACGAGGAGGACAGAAGAGACGAAAGTTGGGCCCTGTCTCCGGCCAATCGTTTAGGCCTATCCGGAATCGCTCCGCCAGATCTCAACGAAGATGACGATGAGCATGATGATGATGAAGATGTGGTTCTGGTGGGTCATTATTTCAAAGAGAGGACGATACTTTCAAGGATCCACAGAGGCATGATGTCAGATGGCCTATCACCTTTGAAACGACGTGGCCATTTAAGAAGAACGTTAGTGTTCTGAATTTAGCTCTGACATAATAAATGGACACGATCTACGAATCAAACCGTTTGTTAGTGCATAAACAGTGTTTAAGATGGAATGCAATAAAAGATCAAATCATAACATTGTGTAATTTTTTTTATTATGATGATTGCAAGAAGTGCGTTTAAATTACATAAAGTACAAGCATAACATTACAATATGGTGTAGGGTTGAAAAAACCATAACACACCGTAAATGATTCGTTATACATACATTACTAGTTTTATTTCATTTTTATTGGTCAACAATTTCACTACTGTTTGCGATACGGTGAATTGGGCAAAATATGGATAATATATCGACCATTTTTCATCTCACCATTGACAAAAATTGTTCGAAAATATCGGCGTTTTCAAATGGTGACATAACTTAACCGCCTATTCCCCACATTATTATTTGTTCAATTACAATTTGCCAAACTGTCAAAATTGATCAGGGTAAGGTTGGTTTATTGTTACATTGGATGTTATACGAAATTGTTTATAAATTGTCGCAAACAGTTGCGGATAGTTTGGGAAACAGTGGCTGTATTGTTCCGGTTTATGCGGGTTATTTCTGTCTAAGAACGGAATGAAAACCCAGTTCAATTGACGGTGACTACTCCCAACCGTCCTTTTCAGGAAGACAATTTCATTTTGAAAGAGAGTTATGAGAATTTTTCACCGTGAAGATTCAGGTTTCGGTCATTCATTTGCATATAATCACTCATCATGGCCAAATGATACTTTTCGAGAATCACAGTGACAAGAAATGAATTTCCCATCGTGCGTGTGCGGGGCAGTATGCGTCGACAATATATGCATGAGACGGATAAATTGAGGACGGAACTAGAATGAATAATCCATCCCGCATCCCGGCTTGCCTCGCGTTTAGCGATGATTGAATGATGCCGTTGTCCTCGTCGCTACCTACATGCATACTAGAGCGATCAGTATCAACTTGTCGAACAAAGAGCAAAAACTGATCAGCAATAGCTATATTTGTGTTTTGATTTGGTATGAAATTGTTGATCGAATCGAAATACAGAGAAGATTGCAAAAAATCTGTTTGCCATTTCTCTTCGTTGAAAACTAATCATCCGAAATTATAATTCTGGTCCGTCGACTTTTGGTAGCGACAGATCTCAATCTGCCGATAGCGATGCGGCTTTTTGACTCCTCCATGGTGTGGAACTTATTTGAGTATTAAAAGGAGAACATGCCAATCATCGTGTCAGGCAACTTCAACATCGATTTGAGCAGAAGAGAACATGGAGTTAGCGAACTTCATGGACAAGTACCAAACCTCAAACTGGCTTCGGGTCTCACTGAAGCAACCAATCTTAGTGGATCATGCATGGACCTAACGTGCACCCGTAATATTTTTTTGGAGAACAAGAGTTACCGCTCATTCTTCTTCTTCCATCACCCTTTCAGGGCCATGAAATCAATGTAAGAGTTATTTTGTATTGTTTGCTCCAAATTAACAAGCAGAATGTGTACACTTAAATATCATTTCTATTATTATTAACACCAAATAATAGCACACAATGTCCATAATAGGTCAGAATTGACATGCAACGAATAGTGTTAAAAATTGATTGGATTTTTATCTGAAGAAATCGTTCATAAGTTGTTCATCTCAAGTCAGGAAAAGAGGAAGCCAACGTTATCAAACGTCAACATGGCGGTCGTATCTCGGAAACAACCTCTTACTGTTTCTTTTGTAAAAGTGACGTGAAGTGTTTAAGTTCAATTAGTAGTTGTTTCTTAAACATACTCTAAGAATCCCTTCCATAAATTTTAAAAAAGAGTAGGGTTCCTGATCTATTTATTTTAAATTATTTGCTAGTGCACAATGCCAAAACAAAAATTGAACTTTTGACCGATGTCTATAGGCTTTCTTGCTTTCTGAACTTGTTTTGTTTAATTCTTTCAGACAAGCTACACAGAAAAAAGCAACAGTTGTTTTACGCGAAAATAGGAATTTGACCAACATTGTAAGGTATACAACCAATAAAAAACAATACAGTGTTAGTTACAATATTATGTATCCGGTAGAAATCAAGACCAACATTTATTTATAATTGTTGTTTTCTCGGGCCCCGTGCGTCGCAGCTAATATGTGAATAGTGCGCTGTGTTCATAAAAATCGTAAGAATGCAGCGCCACACTAAAAAACTGATTTCAAAATCGCGCGAGTTGAGGCGCGTCGCGAGTCTCACTGGCGCGATCCGGTTTGGTGGCGGTGCGACAATATATTATATTGTTTTTGAATTGTATATTCAAACAAGAATGATGATGCTTCGACATTCAATTACAATACGCTGTATTGTATCCAATACGTTATATTGTACATTAATGGTTTATTCCATTCACTGAATGGTACGTTTTTATCCGTGTACTTCGCAAGATTGATGCCATAAAAGTTTTGGTGTAATATTGGAAGTTGGATTCCAAGCAATTTCGCCTTAAACGAATAAAGGATCGGTGAAGAGAAATCGATCATAATTGACTGTTTAACGATAAACTTGCGACGATCGACGCGCCACCATATTTCATAAAACGGAGGTTATTAGAACTAACTTGAAGGTGATGTTTTGGAGGTTAAAATCACCTCCAAACACTAGCGATTTTATGTTGACGTTTGATCACGAATAGGGTAACCAATATATTTTGGACCCCTTGGCCATGTTGACGTTTGATCACGAATAGGGTAACCAATATATTTTGGACCCCTTGGCCATTTCACTGCAAATTTCCCAGTTTAAATCGAAAAACCAACTCAATTTGCATGCCATTTGGGAAGATAGGACTATTCCGCACTTGCATCAACCGTTTGTGCAAAGAAAATGTGTTCATTTTATCTGAAATTAATTCAATTTAATCGGTGCATCGATGCAACCGTTACAACACGTTACACACAGAAAGCCGTCAGAAATTTATCAAATGTAAACAAAAACTTTTTTGAAATTTCTGAACAAAAAGCGTAGAATTTCTTCGGTTTTCCATTTTTGATCGATTGATTAGACTATAGGTAAGCATATTATACATCCAGTGTCATGGACTTTGTCGCCAAACGATAAAACAATGCCGGGGGATTAAAATATATACTTTGAGGCTCCAAAATGTATTGGTGTGTCCAAAATAATGAAACACAGTGCTTCACAATTCAATTTTTCCGTCTTTTTTTGGATCCTACATGACCGTTTGGGCATTTTTATCTCGTAGAGGAAGTATTTCTCTACATTTTGACATGTTCTTTGACTTGATTACGCTGTGCAATTCATTAATTGGGACACAAATCTAAAATCACTTCCTTAGGGGGTTCAAAATACGACCGTTACCCTACTAACGCCCCTTTTGCTAGCAACCGCTAGAAGAATTTTAGTTATCCAGCCGTCAACGAATTATGTCGAATTCGTTTTTGAACCCAGGTTGGAACTGGCGCAACCCGTTCTGAATCACAGTTTCAGCCCCAACCCGATTCAGGTTCGACCGAACTACAATTTGCTTGACGTTTGTTTGTTTATGTGTTGATCACAGACCCAGTTCCTTAAAACGAAAACGACATTAGATACGCAAAATAGCTATCACATCGACTGTGCCGTTTTACACCATTCTCCCCAGACCGAATCCCTTGCTACTAAGCCGGCGTTCACTTCATCGAACGAGAAAACCGACACCGATGTCGCAAATGATGGCGACACCAAGTCTGCATTCAATTTTCCACAACTTTTCACAAACTTCACCTTCAACCAACGGTCCCACACGGCGGCCAAATCTAACGCGCAACGGCTCAAAACGATTACGATCGGTTCCGGACGGATTTCACGCGGTTTTTGATGCGGTTTTCTCGGAGCATATCCACTGTTGTTTATCTGGAAATGCGGCACGGAGTACACTTCGGGACGTCAAGTCGCATGAATTCAATTTGTTTGGCGCGGGGCTTGTGGTGGTGGTGAGCACGAAAGATGTTGCGTCACGACGAGGGTGTATGAGTGTGTTGCGTAGCTTAGGTGAACACGTGAGTAGTTCGAAATTCGAAACGTCGAATATGAATGATTATCACTTTTGCCAAGCAGTGCTGCCCTAAAGCGGTCGGAGTCTGAACTTGAAGCAGATAGGGTGACCGCTCGGTTCGGTGTCGATCGCAGCACAATTTTTATTGTCCTGTGAGTCAGATTTTTCTGAAATGTCGCTTATTTTGCCTCTAGGGCAAATGTACCATTAGCGGAGCATCTAAGGGAAACCATCAGTATACCAGCCACCTTATCACAAAAATAGACCATCCTTACATATACAGAGAATCCTCCATGCAAGGACTCGATATCGACTCATGGAACCATATCTACTAGAAAGTACAACCGGGGTATGAAAGGATACTCTTCAAATTACAAATCAACCCAATGGGACGATTGATTTGTAATGTGTTTCTTTGCATTTCGAGACCTTTTCTTAGGTGGCCCTATTGAACCTACATTTACCAATTTTACTACCGTTAGAACATCCAAATACAGTGACTCAATCTCATTTTCGTACGGGGCACTGTTTTCATATCAAGTTGGTATAAATCTATTAAATGGTGCATGGACTTCGATATACTTTATCAATAATGAAGGTTATAGGTGTCATCTATTGTTTGGCAATGACAAACTGTATTCATTTGCTTAAATCTTTGGAATAATGGAAAAGTATTGAGATTGTGTCTATAATTGACCCAATTCCAATTCGTACACCTAACAAAAAAGAAATATACAGCATTCAAAACTAATTTTTAATGGACTAGATGATTACTTAAGCTCTTCGTTGTGTTGTTCAGATGCAGTAGAATACATTTGGAAAATTTAAAAGCTTTAACTTAAGTAAATTTAAGAAAAATACCAGTTTTTCCATGTTTTTTGCTAAAATATTCGGTAAGTCGAACAATAAATTGCATTTTTTTCAACATCACTTCCTTAAGAATGATAACTGCGAGTATTGCACAAGTTTCAAAAAATTATAATCAGTTTTAGAGTAGGTTAGGAGTGGATATCGACAACTTATACTTTTGAATCTTAGGTAGTATAACATTTATAACAAATCCAAAACGAAAATTTTCAGTCAATTTTTTTATGTTTGGCTCCTAAATGTATATACATAATCCATAGTTAATGTTCCTATCAAAACATTGCGAAATTATCATTTTTAATTTACATTTTACTACCAAACATGATTATAGAGATTTAAAGAATAAATATTATTGCCATAACCGCAACACAAACGTTTTTTAAAATGATGAAAACAACAGGATATATTCTAACAACTACCGAAAAGCTAAACATTACATATAATTTGCAATTGGATTAGAATTGCAAATAATATGTAATGTTTAGCTTTTCGGTAGTTGTTAAACTTCCACTCGGCTGGTTGGCCGTAAACCACGATTCATAATTAAAAACAAGTAGGATATATTCTATTAAATAGTATATCAATGCTCTCTGCTCATTCAAGTTATTTTGTATTTTTCTTATAAAATGTCAAAATAGGGTGCTATTTTAAATATAATTTGAATATTATTTCAAAGATAATTGAATATTACGATGAAATCAATTATGTGGAGGTAGGTACAGCGTAGTTTAGGGTACTTTATTATAAAACGAAGTTCGTAGTTCAAATTATGTTTACAGACAAATTCAAAATTAACATTTACCTGTTGTTTAGAATGAAAATTTGGTTTACATTGATTAAAAATATCATTTAAGAAGAGTTTTGAACTTATGGCACAACAATTTTCTGAACTCAAAAGGGATAAAAACTGTCTATGATTTCTGTAAACTATATATATTTCAACTAAATTTCTATCAAAGCTTACGAGTATAATCTATAGATTTGATCCAATGACAAAAATAAACGTTATTGTTCGAATTATAGGATTGAATAGCAAAAATTATTGGAAAACTGGCATTTCTCATAACTTTACCTAAGTTTCATATATGTCCACTAATAAATTGTCCAAATATATTTCACTACATCTGAACATCATAATAAATCATTTCAATAATCAAATAGAGCTTCTAAATTTAGTTTTGAACGTTGTGCGTATGAATTTTGGTAGGTGTACGAATATGGAATTGGGTGAATTTTAGACATCAATTCAATACTTTTCTATTAATCCAAAGATGAATGTAAATGGAAACATTTTGTGATTGGCAAACAATAGATGACACCTGTTACCTTCAATGTGGATAAAGTATTTGTAGCTCAATACTTCATTTAATAGTTTTTTACTAACTTGATGTGGAAACAGTATCCTGTACGAATATGAAATTGGGCCACTGTATTTCCCTGACTTCTCTGGGCAAAGAGTATCATAGTACTTGCCACACGATATACGAATGCGAAAATGGCAAAGAAAGCTCTCAGTTAATAACTGTGGAAGTGTTCATTGAATACTAGCTGAGAGGCAGGCTCTGTCCCAGTGGGGACGTAATGCCATGAAGAAGAACATCTACGCCAATGACGTGTAAGACAAGATTACACCAAAATTTTACCGCCGTAAATCAGCAAATTTGTGCTGATTTTCAAGCTGTAAATTCAGCAATCGATCCAGCAAAATGAAATTTATTGGATCTTTCAGCTAAGCAAAGTCGCATGAAAACGACAGCTGTTTTACTGACCATGCAGCAAAGTACATTTCCACTTGCAGCACTTTTTTTTTTTTTATGTTGCTAGCCGTACAGTGAATACTGTTCAAAGCTCTAAACTAGACTTTAGATAGTAAAGAGGACGTAATCCTTCTGAAGCAGTTCACCAGACGTGCACGGAAAGATGGCTTCCAAGAAGACACTGTTGCGATCTGTCTCAGAAGGTTACGGTAGAAGGTGGGAAACGTTATTTTCACACTATCACTTCACTTGATAACTATTAGATTACTTCATAGCACTATTCACTGGTATTGATATCACCATCTTCATTATCAACAGAATTTCTACTAACAACGCCACCATTATCCATATTAATTTTATTATTAACATCACATCTATAACCCAGCCACAACACAATACTACTGCTTCATCAAGTTTAAAGTATAAAACTTCTCATTAAAAATAATCACTGTAATAAATAAATCACATCAACACCAATATCATTATCTTCATTAAAATAAAAGTAGGATTCTCGTTTCTTATATCACTAATATTCAAAATATCACAAACTATCATCACTCTAATAATCACAACCTTAGTAGCTTACTACCATTAACCACACAAAATTATTCGACACAATAACGTCATCTCACTATATTATCACATTATCACTATTTTCTTAGTAACATGATCAAAACCAGCTACGGAATTATTCATATATCTTCTTAAGGTGATCCCGCCGAGGGCTGAAGGCCGTATAATAATGAGAACAATGTCCTGCAACAATGAAGCGCATCGCACAGCAATCACAAGTACAGATTATACTATAATCACTTACACTTACAAAAATTCAACCTCAGCGAATAAACTGTTTCTATTTTTTACCGCGCCGATGATATGTCATTACTAGGATCTGTTATAAGAATAAATTTGTTCTTTACGTTGTTTGAAAACTCTAACCGACACTATCAGATTATTAAAATTGTAGTAATCTCTGATAATTTGGTGTTATAAATAATATGTGAATATAATATGAGCTTACCTTTTCAGTGTTGGGGGTGTTGGAGATCGCAGTAGGCTTTGCCGCGAACGGTCGTGTTTTATTTTGCTCCACGTGCTTTTTTTCGTGCTCCCGTTTTCCGTGATTCCGCAGATATTGGTTAGTGCTACACCAGCAGAATTTTTGCTTGAGAGTGAATCACCGAAGCCTCCGTAGTTAAACGTTCTAATTCGTGTTTTGTTGTAACGGTTCACCGCCAATTGCAACTGGCTAGTAGGTTTATCCCTGGAAAAAATTGTCTCCGGAATTTCGATTTTGGTTCTACCGCCACCCAGAATGTTAATGCGTGATAGAAAAAAGTCGCTAATTGATCGCAGAGAGCCTCTTTCTGACAAAAGGAACAAATCAGAAGCAATAAATATCGCGTTCTGTAATTCGGTTTGTTGGAGAAAAGTGCTTCAATGTGAAAAAAAAAACGTCGTGTAATTAAAGACATTGAAGAAATTGTTTTTGTGTGGTGAAATGACGAACGAATGCGCGGCAAAGGCGAAAGAGGAAGACAAATATATCCCAAGGCTGGTTGAGTCGAAGGTTTCCATGGCGACGGCAATGCCACCTTAGATGGTTTTCGGTGAGATTGTTCTGATTATGATTTTTACTAAAAAAAACTAAATACGAGCCTGTTTAAAAGAAAACATCTTTTAAACAGGAAGTGTGTTTTCATTACATTTATCCATTTGATAACGGTAGTGCATGCATGCGGGGCTTATTGTTAGTGAAGGTGACTTCTGAATGGACGTGTCTCTCCAGCCATTCTGAAATGGGTCACTGGATCTGCAATAGAGCTATCACCTTCTAACTCCTGGACTAAAGCTTTTTGCAAGAGCATAAAAAAAAGCATTGCAGAAAGATTTCTTCCATAATATCACTGCCGGACAGTGGGTGTTAGTTGGATTACACACACACACCTTTTCAGTGTTGGGGGTGTTAGTGATTAGTTCGTACTCACTTATATCCTAGTATTTTTCTCATGAGTTACTATTCCTATTCACGGTTACGGGTACCTATAAATAGAGATAGCGATTAGTCACACGTTTTTTTAGTCTGACGGCATTCTTATAGTACAGTTAACTCTCCCTTACTCGATATTCCGTATCTCGATATCGAGTTAGAGAACCATAGTAAAAGTTGGTTTTCATGGCTAACTCGATGGTCCCTTAGATCGCAGTTGCACTGGTTTTGTGTTCTGTAACTCGATACCTCCCTAACTCGATGGTCCCTTCAATATCGAGTAAGGGAGAGATGACTGTATATTCAATGCTATAATGAAAACCCTAGTCCTGAAATGACGCTTGTTGACGAGAAGAGAATGATATAATTAGTAAATTAGTAAATAGTTGTATTAATTAATTAATAAGATTTTGTTGTATCCTTGTACGTCGATGCGTGTTCCTGTTCAGCACGATTTCTTCAATGTTAGGAGGTTTTGATTAAACTGTTACCGGATGAGTGTCTGGAAGCATAAATAAAAAACGTATAGAAAAAACAAACAAGGACCGCTTCATCATAGACCACGTAAAGTATCGGTTCTCGGTGATGCTAATCAATAGTGTTCATTAGAAAACACTCTTGATTATTATCACCATTGGCACCACTAGTGTGCATCTTTCTCTTCAGAGTAAAGATACATTTAAGCCCCGAGACCTGACAGCAGTCAAGCTGATCACAAGGTTGTGCCTTTGCCCAGGGCATTTCCACTTGCAGCACTTGATTATTAAATTTTGTTAACTATGTCAACTAACACTGAATTTCGGATCTGAATGCATAACATTAGTTCCCAATGTATTAATTTTACAATTGTATTAATAATCGACTCTTAAAAATAAATACACACACAGGTGAATGGAAAAATAGCAAAAGTATCCCCTCAGGCCGCCCAAAGTCTACGAGGTTCTGTCCCAGCGCCAAACGGTCCCATCGTCACAGACGCAGATCAGTACATCGCCGTTCCTGGAGAACGAGGTCTGCCGTATGGCGGTTGTGCACTTGGGATGATACAGCTGGCTGCATCTGGGATGAACGGGATCATCCGTATCCAGCTCCCAGAGGTAGGTCTTGCCGTTTTGGTTTCCCAGCGCCAAATACTTTTGCCAGTAGTCTAACGAAAAACGAATGAACCAAATATCGCACTCCTTATACTCCAGAGTACTCAGGACCGTGGTCGTGGTGTCATTGTTCTTGATTTCCACGTCATCGATCTTGCCTGCCTTCCAACAGACGATGGTGTTCTCGCACGACTTGGACAGAATGTAATCCCCCATCCATCTGACGCAGTCCACATAGTTTCGGTGGATATCTCTCGTCGAAAAGACCGGAAAATGCTCGTTGACCGTGGGAAACCGATAAACCGCCTTCGAAACATTGAACGTGTAACTTCCTCGAATGGCGTCTTTCATGGTATCAGTATCCAAACGCCACATCTTCAACGAGTGATCCATTCCGCAGGACATAATCCGCGATCCCAGGATATCGAAATCCGCACTCAACACCTCATCTCGATGGCCTTCCACCCCTCCGAAAACCGCTATGCAAACATCAGTCTTGGTATTCCACAGCCGCAGCGAATGGTCCTTGCTGGCCGACAGCAGCAGATAGTATTCCTTGGGATGGAACTTCACCTCGTTGATGGCATGTCCGTGGCCAATGTAGTGCTTAGCCGTGTTCAACGTAGCGGGACTGAAAACACGAATAACTCCTCGCAGCCCAGCTGCGGCCAAAATTGGGCGTCCCGTTTCACTCTCATGGGACCACGCACAGGTGTAGAATATCTCGTCAACCTACAAAACAGAAAGGTGTTACTAGAAAAAATAATCCACCAAATCACCAGTAAACTACTATAACTAAATTTCATATTCATATTTAGGGCACTATTTTCACATCAAGTTGGTAAAAACTGTCAAATTGAAATACTTTTTTATCAAACATGTTAATAATACCTGGCAATGACCTTGGCTAGCGTTTCATATAAAAAAACGCAAAAGAAAAGGTAAATGTGGCTCAGTTATTGATCAAAGAGCAAAAGAACAAAGATAGCCTCTCAATGTTCAATAGGTCCTTTTGTAAAGCTGCGCGAGAATCCGTCTCCGAATTTGATTAGAAACCTCCTCTGGATTGAGGGAATCCTCTCCGGGATTAGAAGAAAATCGTTCAAAGGATTAAGAGAAAATCCTCCTAATGAATCCGAAAGAATGCTTCTCTGGGATCGGTGAAAATCCTTTTGGATTTGATCAGAATCCCCCCTACAGGATTCAGTTTTAAGCAGATTCATTGGATTTTGAATTTTATACAGCTCCTTGATTGGACTGTGGACATGATTTTTCTAGAAAATTTATATTTGCGATCCATGTTTCACAAGCTATTTATGAATTTAAAGAGAGCTCAAACCGCAATGATGTCTTCAGAGAAATTGTCTGTATATACATAAAGTACACCTGAGTTGAATAAAAAATGTCATTAAACAGACCAGATCTAACCCCCAGTCTTTGTATTTTTCTTCGAAAGACCATATTTTTTTAATGAATATTAACGCTTTCCGATTTTGTGTATACGCACTCCTAATTTTCTTATGAATTTTTGAAAACATGGATACTCACCACATTTTGAAAAATAATTCGAGATGCGGCACAGTTGGTTCAACCCTCTGGGTATCAGCGTAGTGATTTTTCAACAGTTTTTCGACTGCACCCCTGCATTGGGATGCTTGTTTACAGGGTGTCTACTCGTTTACAGAAATTAAATTCCCTGATATTTCCAGGTTTTTCCCGGTCATGAAAATTAATTCCAGGTTTAAAAAGTCTCCAAAATACATAAACGATTGACGAATAGTTAATTTTAGATGACTAAAAATATATTTTCAAAGATTGGAATCCTAGAAAAACAAATTACGTAACTATAAATTTCAAAGTGTTTTTCTCTTCTAAAACTATCTGTTTTGTTCTAAACGTGTAAGCAACATAGGGAAAAAATCGAAAATATTGCTGATGATCTGAAAATGCCTTTAATCATCACAGTCAGTTATAAAAAACAGTCTATTAGATGTTAAGGAAAAAAGCCTTTCTTATAAAATTATATAAAGATTTATGAACATACCCAGAATATTTCTCTGGAGAACGTTTTATATTTTTTCCTGATTGATATTATGGAAAACTCAGGTCTGGTCTTATCGTCTTGAAAATAAGAACTTTAGAGACCTCTTGCATGAAAAAGAAAAAAATATGAACCAAACGGGGTCTTACATGAATTGGTCGGGGTTCTGCTAAACCGCACCAAACGCCATTTTTTTCAAAAATGAGTTATTTACACTAGAGGATTCAGATTATCATAACCTATCTACATTTAAGATATCGAATAATTTGAACCATCCCTCGTTGAGCAAATTCAAAATTTTTCTCTAGCAGGATATGTAAAACTGAAATTGTATCCAACCAGAGCGAACCATAAACCTTAGCTTGTCATTGGAGGTAATTTAGAATTTTGATTAAAGACGGCATTTTTTTTAATTCTTCCTCAAATATTGCTAAGTGGCCATTCCGGACAACATACAGTAACAACACCAACGGATTTTAGTATGTCATGTAAGTTAACGGCTTTGTAAAATACAGTATTGTTTCGGTGGTGCTGATCTAATATCATTCCAATTTTGTTCAGCCACACCGCACCAAGTACCATTTATATAAAAATCGTGTTTTTGTGTGAAGAAAAGATATCAACATTCGCTAAACGCTTGCCTTCGCTTTATATATAATATGTCGATGGGTCCATGCAGGAGCCGTGATGAAATAACAAGTCATTTAAATTTGATGTTGTCTGAATAATTTGGAAGCACTTGGTGCGCTTTAGCTGTTCAAAAAATTACGTTTTCACCTGTTTCAGCCTCCTTGATCAGATCGCGCACAGCTTGTTTCGAGTTATTCGCTCTCAATTCAACAGTTCAAAATGACCGAGAGGTAGCACGCCTAATCACCACTCGAAGGACGCGAGTTCGAATCCCGATAAATATTTTTTTTTACGTTGTCGATAACAGGGAGTCATAAAAAATCAATCAACTTTTAGCTTTTATGACTATTTTTGAACAATAAAGCACAAGCAGTTTCATGTACAACGGGAATGATGAAATGCATGCCATTCCTGGAATGCACTTCAGATAAATAATCGTCAACTTGTTCAGCCAAAGTGCGCTAAATGGGAGTAACTTGGTGCGCTCTGGCAGATCAAATTCATGATTTTCTTCGATCGTCACATTCTATAACTACATCATTATTGTCTTTATCAAATCTTTGAATGCGTGAGGGACTTGGTTCAATAACTCTTCTGTTGAAATAGATAATCCATCAAGAGAAAGTCGGTAGAATACGTTAAAATACGAATTGGCTTGTACCAATTCATACCACTACATTGTGGCCAGTTCTATGGAAAATTACAAATCTTTTCCGTTCATAGTGCTTAAACATTTGTGACAAGCATTCCAACATGTATGGCGATGATATGAACCCTCTTTTTCCTTTTTTTTCTTTGTTCTTGGAAATCATGAAACACGTTCAGCCATACCGAACTGAAAACCATTTTCTTCAATTTTTGTTCAGCCAGAGTGAACTGAGTACCTCTTGATTTGAAATCAAATCTAATTAAATGGAAAAATTTTGATGATTTTTTTGAATATTCTATCTTGAGTTACTTATTGGAACCTGTTAGTCATTCGTGAACGGTGAAATTTTCAAAAGAGTCATTTGCGATTTACTCGCAGATGAGTGAACTTTAAACTTAAATATGTCAAAATAATACTTTTGGCACTTGGTGCGGTTTAGCAGAACCCCGACCAATTATGAATACAAAAAGAAACATAACAGAAATCACGACATGAGAGTTAGATTCCTAACTTCTACAGACATTTTTATAAGATTATTTTTAAGACTCTTTCGGAATTCCTCGTGACATTACAAGTATTACTGCTCGTTTTACTGTAGATTTCCTTCACATATTAGTTCGAAGATCTCTCCAAAGCAAACGATTTTTCGATTTCTAAGTAATTCTTCAAAAAAACCGTTTTAAATACTCTAAACAATATAACTAAAATCTGGAATTTTTCACAGACATTATCGAAGATTCCATGAAGAATCCATACAAATATTGTTTAAGACATTTTTAAATGAAGCATTAAATTCTCCAAATAAATATTCCATTGATTTCCCTAAGATAAAGTGAGCAGACGTAGCGCGTTTCGCGGGACACCCCAAAGCGTCAAATCTATTTGTTTGATTGAAATAAACAATTCGATCATGATTTAGGTTTGCAATGATTGTGGAATACATACTCGATACGGAAAATGTTGGACTGGAAACGAGATGACTTCCTTCAACATATTCGATTAGAGCCCATTCAAAAACTAAAAACTGCTTCAGAAATTCATCCTTTTTTTTAAATATTACTACAGGTAGTCAAGAATTTTGGAATGTCTCCATAGAAATGTCGTGCAAATTTTTCAGATTGTTCTGGAGAAAACTATTAAAAATATTCATGATGAATTTTGAAAGAAAATCCTAGAATAACCTCTGTTGAAACTTGTGTGAGTTCTAAGTATACCTTGATGAATTTCTACAAGGATTTCTGAAAGAGCTTCAATATTTTTGATAAAATTATTCTTTGATTTTTTTTTATAAATTGCTAAGCAATTATAATCTCTGAGTAATGTCCTACAAGACTAAATTCTTTGATGCAATTCGGACTGTATCCCTGAAAAAAAAACTATCTATGATTGATCAGAGCAATAACTGTAATGATTGCTGTAGTATTAACTGGTGTAGAATCTTGAATAAAGTTTTGAAGGATCCATGCAGATTTGGAAATTTTAATTGAAAATTTTGTAGAGAAATCTTTGAATCTCTGCAATAATATTTTGAAGAACTGCTGGAGAAATGCCTAGAGAAACTACTGGAAGAACTTAATGAGGAATCCCAGGTCAATTGTATCGGGGAATTATAATAGATTTTATCAAACAATGCCTGAATGATTTTCCTGAGAGTAATCGAGGATGATTTTTAAAAAAGAATCCAAATAGAAATGCCTAAAAAAATTAAAAATAGAATAAAAAGGAATCTGAAGGATCTGTGGGGAATTTTCAAGAAGTAACAACAGGTGATATAGGTAAAAAAATGAGTGGAAAAGCATCTGGAGGATATCCCGGGATAATCTCTAGGATTTTTTTAAGGTTATTGTGATTTTCATGAATGAATAGACTTTCATGACGGAATTGAAAAGCTGCCAATAGTGTACTGATGGTACATTTTCAAACACCATTTACCTTTTATCCTTGATTTCAGTCACTACCAGCTGGTTTTGAAACGACAACACGACCAGCTGGAGCGTGAGAACAATGGCGATGACTGTAAACATCGGAGGACCAGCTGGTTTTGTTGTGTAAACCAGACCAGCTGGTGAGGCGAAAACAAAGAGAAAATGGTTAGGGGTTTGTTCACAAATTTCATAACGCCAAAAAAGTCCATTTTTGACACCCATCCACCCCCTCGTTGCGCATTTTGTATGAATATTTTTCGAATTTTGTATGAGCTGTAACATTTTAAGGACACCCACCCACCCCCTTAAGCGTTATGAAATTTGTGAATGGGCCCGAACACTGAGCTGGCCGGAGTAAACTGTCATGAACATCATCGCATGGGCGGTGGTGATCGAAAAGGGGCAGCAAAATCGAAAGCGAAATCTGAGAAAGACGAAATTCAAATCACTAAGGTCTAAGTGGTAAAAAAAAATCGCAATATCTCTGTGAAAATTACTGTAGGTTTTTTTTTAAACTCTGGAATTAACGTTTGTGGGAGTGTTGAGTGCTCTAGAATTCTCTGAGCCAAGTTGTGAAAATAATCTTCTAAGCATCCATTGAAAAATCGCTTGTTGCAATGCAGGAAGAATTTGAAAGAACATTTGGAATGTTTACACCTATGTTTCATCTGTTCATGAACGACTCCC
Organism: Aedes aegypti; assembly: GCF_002204515.2. Lineage (NCBI taxonomy): Eukaryota > Metazoa > Arthropoda > Insecta > Diptera > Culicidae > Aedes > Aedes aegypti. The sequence continues at coordinate 348,414,578 of NC_035108.1, forward strand.
AACTGGAATTTCACTTGCCTTTACTAACTTGGCAATCTTAAGTTCTGCTTCTTTGGCTAAACATGTATAACTGAATAAATAAAAATCGTCAAAAGGACCAAACATGTCAACTAGCGGTTTGATAGCGGCGCAGCCGAAAATTTTTCGATTAAAAAGATTCCATGTCATAAAAACGACATTTTCTACCATATTCTACCATGTACTACAGCTTCAAAACAAACTCCCTGAGTGTAGTCGAAATTCCCTGAGAATTCCAGGTTTTTTCCAGGTTGAATAAACTTCCCTGATAATTCCAGGTTTTCAAGGTTTTTCCTCAGTAGACAGCTAACTATAGCAGCGAACGGTCGCGTTGAAACCGTTCTCGTATATCGCTTGATTATTCGTCGCGTTGGTGGTAATAAATTACCTCTCGTCAGTTTATCTTCGCTCCATTTTGAGCCAGTCCTAAATAGTGTCTGCTTGAGTAGTTTTTGATAGCATTTAGAGCGTAATATCAAATATTAATTGTGCTGTAGCCTCGGATCAAGCTTTTGATTTCAGAGCGCTGTGTGGAAATCAAACAATAGAGCTGATTGCCATTGTCTGCAGCTAAGCAAAAATACCGCCTAGTGAGTGGCATCTCGTGCTGTGAAACTTGTTTTCTCTTTCGAGCTGGTGAACAATAAGTGGTCTACCAGTTCCCGACATGCTGTCGGGGACTAACCCTTTCCCCATCTGGGATACGGGTCCAGCTAATCGTCGGAATGGAGAATTCACAGGACCCCTCTTGGCTGAATGGGGAGATCCGGATGGTAACCTCGGTCAAATGGTTATGCTAAGGATGGAAGCCGTGGAAGGTACTCTTCCCCCAGCACCTATCCTTCTCAGGAAGTCAGTAGAAAGCTACTTGGGAGCGAAGGTGGAGGGAGCTTATCCTGAAGCGAGAGGCACTTCGTATGTCTTGAAGCTAAGGAATACTGCTCATGTGGAGAAATTGAAAAGAATGTCTCAGCTTGCGAACGGATTCCCGATTAGAATCGTGGAGCACCCAATCCTCAACGTATCCAAGTGCGTCATTAGCTGCAGTGAGTCGTGTAACTACTCGGACAAGGAACTACTCGAGGAACTGCAACCTCAAGGCGTGAAGGAAATACGCAGGATCACCAAATCTCACGGCGAAACACGCATCAATACACCCACCATCATTTTGACCATCCAAGGCACCACCGTACCCCAATATGTGCACATCGGTTGGATCCGCTGTCGAACCCGCCTATTCTACCCTTCACCAATGCTTTGCTACTGCTGCTGGGAATTTGGGCACACCCGCGCTCGTTGCACTCAGCTTAACAACCCGACTTGTGGCCTCTGCTCCGAAAAACATGTGATCGACAAAGACAATCCGTGTACTGCTGCTGCTTTCTGCAAACGATGCAACACTATCGACCACCCACTCTCAAGCCGCAAGTGCCCCACTTATACGAAAGAAGAGGAGATTCAACACTTGCGAGTGGATATGGGAGTTTCGTATCCAGCAGCCAAACGTCAATACGATTTGAATCACAGCTCAAAATCAATGGCTTCCGTCGTAGCCGCTGGCAACGATCAACGTTACGCAGAGCTCTCGTCTAAACTGGACAACGTGCTAAAGGACATGAAAACCAAGGATAACAAAATCGAAGCGCTGATTACAGAAGTCCGAAATAAAGATGCCCAAATTGAAAAACTCCAAGCAGCGCTTAAGGCCACACCGCAAGACAGACTAAATCTGGTGAAGGAACATGGTACGATTCAGGACCTAGTCGACAAGATTCGTTCTCTTGAGTCTGCTCTTGCCAGAAAAGACAGGGAAATTGCCACGATTCGAGACATATACATCCCAAAAAGAACCGCCGATAATCTTTCTACCGACCGCTCCACCAAGAAGCAAACTACAAAAAACCAAGAGTCGAATTCCACCAAAAGCTCTAACAAAGGTACGAAGAAGAAAGTGGATAAAACTGATAGTTTTGAATCTCTCAATAAACGCACCAAAAATCGCCCTTCGCCATCAGCCACTCCTGAACGTACAGATCCTGCTCCGGAGTCCCCCTCGCACACTGTCCACATGGATTTCTCTTCAGGGGACGAACCGATGCTAAACGCATCCGGTTACATATCCGACACGTAAATGTTTCGGCAGTAAGACTAGTTTTCCCTCGATTCTTCATAAGATCAACAGAACCACCAACGACAAACTTCAATGTTGCCCCATCGAAGCAGAATTGAAGCCATCAACCGTAGTATAGATCTGGAAACTAGTCTAGTATCTACTCACACACCAACAACATCAACCACCAACAGCATCTTTAACTTGGCATCCATCTACGACAGTCAACTTTCCACCCCTTCAACTTCCCCGGTGGAGCTACCGAGCAGTCGAGGCCCCGTCAGTGCGGAAGTCATGACCACACCGGAACTGGCGGACAACCCCCGACACTCCGTAGCGGCCGGAAGAGGGACGGACAAGGGAGGAAACTCCTATCCCCCTGAGGACAACGCGGGACTCAAGACTTCAAAAAAGCCGGCATCCAATCATGTTAAGAAACAATCCTGGAAACGCTGTAGTACTACTCCATCGGCATCTGGCCGATATCCACAAAGAAGAGCCTTGCCTGAAAGTGCTAGAACCAATGCAGCATTATACGACTTAATACAATTCAAGCATACGAGAACTCCTTTTCCAACAGCGGGACGTTCTAGCTCGCCTCTCCACGAATCACAACATGTCAACCAAGAAGAATCATCCGAAGCACCAAGTCTCATCAGGACTCCACGTTTACCTGAAGCTGGTACTCGCCTATCTATCGCGGAATCATCAATCCTGACAACAAATTCTCCTACTCGACTATCTCGAGACAACTCAAGCAGGCTTACTACCAAAGCTCCGCTGGCCATCCAATAGAACATGAATGGCTTTTACAACAACATCGGGGACCTCGAATTACTTATCCGTGATCAGCAACCAATTATCCTTGCCATTCAAGAACCCCACAGGATCAGCACCGATGGACTAAACCGCTCTTTGAGGGGGCAATATAAGTGGACCCTTAAATGTAACGAAAACGTCTATCACTCGGCTGCTATCGGTATTCTGTCATCTGTCCCCCACTCTTCTATCCCATTGGATACCGATTTACCAATAGTAGGCGTGAGACTTGATTACCCCTTCCCCCTGACAGTTATCTCGGGATATCTGCCTAATGGAAACGTACCGAATCTCGAAACTCAACTCATGGATATATTAAAAAGCTTGGATACACCAAGCCTGATCCTATGGGACACTAATGGTCATCACACAGAATGGGGTAGCCCTTCTTCTAACGCTCGTGGTTCGCTTATCATGAGAATTGCAGAATCGCTTGATCTGGTAGTTCTTAACGACGGAGCTGTAACCTTTACTAGAGGGGATACACAATCTACTGTTGATATCAGCTTAGCTAGTGTGAATATAATCAACCGACTTTCCTGGACAGCCGGAGAAGACCCTTTGGGTAGTGACCACCATCCGATTACAATCCGCTTTGACGAACAACCAGTGGCGATTACACGCCGCCCCCGCTGGAAGTATGACCAGGCAAATTGGTCCCAATTCCAAGAAACCTTAGACACGACAGTAGCAGATATGAATCCGAACAACATCGATGATTTTCTGAATGCTGTTCACCACGCGGCATCATCTACCATCCCTCGAACAAAAGGGAACGGTGGCCGAAAATCGCTTCCTTGGTGGTCTCCAGATGTAAAAAAAATAATAAAAGAAAGAAGAAAAACTCTCCGTGCAGCTAAACGATTGCCCAAAGACCACCCGAATAAATACCACGCTGATGAAGTCTACCGCAAGAAACGAAACGAATGTCGTCAACTTATCCGAGAAGCAAAGCGGAAGTCCTGGGAAGACTTCTTGGAGGGGATCAATGCAAACCAAACATCCTCTGACCTGTGGAACCGAGTCAACGCGTTGAGTGGCAAACGAAGAGCAACAGGCATGACCCTACAAGTAGCGGGAGGCCTTACCCGCGATCCGCATTTAATAGCCAACAAGCTAGCAGATTACTTCGAATCACTCTCTTCATTGGGTCAATACGACAACAACTTCATTCGGCGCAATCACGTATCCATTAATAGCATTCAAAACATAGCTATTCCAGAAGACACTGCTGTTCCTCTCCCTATTAACTCCCCATTCCGCCTGGAAGAACTGAACTTCGCTCTACGTCGCAGTAAGGGCAAGTCAGCTGGCCCAGATGAACTCGGTTACCCGATGTTTCAAAACCTATCCATTAACTCAAAAGCTACTTTTCTTGAGCTTCTAAACAAAACGTGGGCCGAGAACACTCTTCCCAAGAGTTGCACCCATAGCCTGGTGGTCCCAATCCCCAAGGTAGGAAAAGTTACTAAATCACCAAGTGATTTCCGGCCGATCTCACTCACCTGCTGTGCTAGTAAAATTCTTGAGCGAATGGTAAACCGCCGACTGAGTCGATTCTTGGAGGATAACCAGCTTCTTGACCATCGTCAACATGCGTTTCGACCAGGTCACGGAACAGGAACGTACTTCACTGGGCTGGGAGATGTTCTCCAGGATGCCATGAACAAAGAGCTTCATGTCGATATCGCTTCCTTAGATCTGGCAAAAGCGTATAATCGCGCCTGGACTCCAAAAGCCATCAATCAATTGTCCGAATGGGGCTTAAGTGGCCACATTCTCCATTTCCTGAAAAACTTTTTAAGCGACAGGACATTCCAAGTGATCATTGGAAACCACTCCTCTTCAACTCGGAAGGAAGAAACCGGGGTCCCACAAGGATCCGTAATTGCAGTGACTATCTTTCTGGTTTTGATGAATAGCGTTTTTGATTCTCTCCCAAAAGAGATATACATATTTGTATATGCGGACGATATTGTCTTGCTCGTTGTGGGTCGTACTCTTAAGTTTATCCGACGGAAACTCCAGGCTGCAGTCACTGCAGTTGCTAGATGGGCTCTCCACTCTGGTTTTAAGCTGTCCGCTGAAAAAAGTGTAATATCCCACATCTGCCGCTATCGTCATCGAATGCTATCATCGCCTGTGAAGACAAACGGGTCTCCAATCCCAATGAAGAAAACTGTTGTTATACTTGGAATACGATTGGACCGCGTGCTGAGATTTGAGGACCACTTGCGCGATACCCAAAAGAATTGCCAAACCAGACTGAACATTCTCCGCACTCTTTCAAAACCACACCGTAGTAGTAATCGAGGAACCCTCCTTAAAGTATCTAAAGCAATCGTAAATAGTCGACTACTTTACGGTATTGAGCTGTTATGCCTAGCAGAAGATTCCCTCATTTTATCTCAACTTGGCCCTACGTACAACCAAAGCATAAGAATTATTTCTAGTTTGCTCCCATCCACACCAGCAGATGCAGCTTGCGTAGAACTAGGTGTGCTTCCTTTTCGGTACCAAATGGTGGAGACTTTGTGCTGCCGAACAACCGGCTACCTCGAAAAAACCACGGGAGACCACGAGGTCTTTCTCCTCAGAGAGGCGAATAGAGCCCTCGCAAATCTGGCCCATTTAGAACTCCCCCCGGTTGAGCAGGTCCACTGGGTTGGAGCCAGAAGGTGGGACGCTGCAAACCTACATGTTGATCTTTCCATCGCGAATCGCTTCCGTGCAGGAGATAACTCCATTGCTATGCGCTCACATGTCACCGAATTGTTAGCTAGAAAATATTATACTCACCAACTCCGCTACACTGATGGTTCCAAGACCAGGGGGAGAACCGGTTTTGGTGTTACCGATACGGACAGCAGCCACTTTTTCCAGCTCCCCAATCAGTGCTCAGTGTTTTCTGCTGAGGCTGCTGCAATACTGTTGGCCATTACAACACCAGCATCCAAACCAATTTGCGTAATCTCCGATTCAGCAAGCGTCCTATCTACGATCAACTCTCCAACAACCCAGCACCCATGGATTCAAGCTATTCAGAAGGACTGTCCCGCAAGAACCGTTTTCCTTTGGGTACCCGGCCACTGTGGTATCCAAGGCAATGTAGAAGCAGATCACCTCGCTGCCATAGGACGAACCGGTCGCATGTTTACCAGGTTGACACCAGGTGCGGATCTGAAACACTGGTTAAAGTCTACAATCCGCGTAGCATGGGCTCAAGAATGGGCCAATGTGAGACAACCCTTCATACGCAAAATTAAGGGAGAAATTACACAATGGACCGACACTACCAATCGCCACGATCAACTGATACTTTCTCGCCTACGAGTTGGACATACTCACGCTACGCACAATATGGGATCCACGGGGCCTTTTCGCAGAATATGTTCAACATGCAACATAACCATGACGGTGGAACACCTACTAGTCAACTGTCCATTCTACCAGGGAATACGAGATCGCTATGATATATCAAACAACATAAGAGACATCCTTGCGAACGACCCAGCCAGAGAAACAGCACTAATTTCATTCATCAAAGATGGCGGGTTACACCGGGCCATTTGAGCCCCAAAACACAGAACCAACATAAAATATCCACACCATTCATCATACGGATCAACTAAGCTACGATTTTGTGTTAATGTGTTGTATATCGATTTTATAAGAATATCCTTTGTAATTGTAACTAAACTATGAAACTGTATGATAGGGGGGCCCCTCATTGTGAAGCCCTCTCCCTTTTTCTTCCAGAGACGAACCAGCCACGATCTGAGCTGAAAGTCTCTTTAATAAAGATAATAATAATAATAAGGTTTTTCCAGGTAGTAGACACCCTGGTTTACATTTGGAAACGTCAAATCAAGTGCAAGCTCAAACTGACCGTGATCCCAGTCACGACGCCCCAAACAGGAGCGCCAACGAAACTAACCCCAAATTACTCAAACAAACATTCTTGAACCAGGTTGGAACTGGTGCAACCCGAATCACAGTTACAACCCCAACCTGATTCAAGTTTTCCTGTAGGAAAATATATAACCCACCCCGTAAATAAATCTCTCATACACCGAACAGCTACGGTACCGGTAGTTCTATTAGAGACTATTTTTGCTGTTCATGCCGACAAATGCCTAAATCTATCTGTTGGCTGTTGATCCGGAAGATTCCCTCCTAGAGGCAACAACAACCAGCTTATTCAATCCTCGTCGGCACAAAACATCTGTTGACTACAATCCTTGCGTTGCAGAACCGTGTAGTGTTCGGCGGGTGCAGTCATAGCCGGCCGAAGCGGTGAAGGTGGTTTCCGCGGTGATAACGGAGATTTCAGGAACCGTGAAGGAAGCAGGTAGCGGAGCCCATTATGATGAATGAAAACATAAACAAAAATCATCTGGTCATGCCAGCTGATTATAAATTCACCACAACGTGATGACAAAACCTTAGGGGAAAAAGGGGTCCGCATTTTTTCGAGGTGAAACAAATTGTAGGGGACCGAGGGGACTAACGTGCCACCCGTTTTTCATTGTTTTCCAATAGTTAAAGGCTTCAAAACACATTGGTTCCTTAGGAAGATTTTTCAATGACAGGAAGCATATAAGCCAATAAAAAAATTTGACGGAAATGGTCTATTCATACAAAGTAAATTAAAGTTAAAATTGGTCAAAAACCTATATTTTTTTTTAGAAAAGTACCCTAAGACATTAGTAGCCCGCGAATGCCCGCGATGAGCTAAAAACAAGAGCTTTCATGTAAGGTACAAATTATTTTGTGAAAACTTGCGACAGACTCCTTTCAATGCGTTTGAGGGTGTACGGAGTGCAATTCTAATTAAATAATAATAATAATAATAATAATCCCGTGATACGCTAGTACGTGCAGTGCAATCGCAGTAGCCATGAATTGCATCCCGAGATGGAACGAAAAACTCGCTCATATCTTCTTCATCTTTTTTTCTGACGTTACGTCAGAACTGCAACTGGGACAAAACCGGATTCTAAGCAGGCAGGTGTTCTTATAAGCACTTCCGCAGTTTTTAACTGAGGACTTTCTTTGCCTATTGACCATTTTTGCATGTGTATATCGTGTGGCAGGTACGATGATACTTTATGCTCTGGTAAGTCGAGAAAATTTACTTTACCAAAAGACTTTCTACTAGTGGGATTCGAACCCACGATTCTCAGGTTAATTTAGCTGAATAGCTGCGCGTTTACCGCTAGGACTCTGGGCCCCTATGTATACAATATTTTGGTCTTATACACACTAAGCTCTTACGGCGAATTTAACCGTAATCTCAACAGCTGAACAGTTCGGTGAAATAAAACACTGTAACTTCGTCGGAATTTGACGGATTCCAGTGATTTCTTACCGAATACTGTAAAAATTTACCGTACTCCGTTAATTTATTTTACCGAACTGTTCAGCTGTTGAGATTTCACAGGAATCCGTAAAATAATTTAAGTGTGTACCTTAATTAAATATTGTCCACACCTATATTTTATATTATTAGGGTATTGAAGTACTTTAAATTTAAATTTGAACTATCACTAAATAATATGACACAAATTATCTCGGCTTATTTAGATGGTTGAACAAAACTATTTCCTTCGACATGCAGCCTCCAGATAAAATTAAACAAGTTGGAAAAATCATTCCCTACGTGGACTTGCTGTTGCTGTTAAAACAAGTATGTTAAAAGACTGATGCTATAGACATGACAATCATATTAAAACTGATTAAATGGATGATACTTGCATCAAGGCTGGGTTAGATCTGAGATATTTAATAAATATTATTATATTATAATATTATTATTTTATTTATGGACAAATTTCCACATATTTTCAGACTTCACATGAATTTTAACATATATTTTTGAGCGATTTTTCCAATCACGAGTTCATCGTAGTGATTTATTTTATAAATTTGGAAAATTGGCTTATAAAATAATTAAGGTGGAAGATATGGGAGCTCTATACAAAAACCATCATAATTAAATATGTTCATCAAGTCTAAATACGAGATGAACATTAACTTATGATGGTTTTGTGTAAATAGAGCTTCCAAATCTTTGGATGAATAGTTTATATTTTATCAAAAAATTCACTTTAGTATAGTTATTTTTTCTATTGGAGTTGTGCATGGAAAAATTACTCAAAAATATATGTTGAAATTCAAATAATGCCTGACATGCTGTGCAAATTTCATTTCAATCCGTCAATAAATAACTGAGAACTAGCCTGTCCAAGTTGACCATGTTGTATGTGTAGAGAATGAGATGAATGGATTATCAGGATATTTAAGAAGTTTGGTACTGTTACATAAAAATACATTTTGGAAAAAGCATGTAGCAATTCCGGATTGCCCTCTTGGTCACGACAGTATGGAAGATTGAAAAAGTTGAAAATGTATTGTCCAAACCTGAATATTCTAATGATCAGTCCAAAACAAGAAAAAATTGAAAACAAAAGTCCATAATAATTAAACATGGCATAAAATATGTCAAATATATGATTTCAGCTATATTAAAGAGAGTTTGAGGTTTTAGCCGACATTAGTTCTAGATCGAACCACTGTGGGCTGGTTAGCGGTAAAACACGATTCGTAATTAAAAACGAGATTTTGATAGATTTTTACCAAGTTGATGTGAAAACAGTACGAATATGAGTTCCAGTCACTGTACTTACGTCCGGATCGGAGTAGCACTGCAACAGTTTGAGATTTCCGTTTTCCAAGCACTGATAGATCGTCACGCGATTGCTTCCAACGGCGGCAAACACCGGAAGCTCCCCCTTCTTCAGATTATGATTGAACTGGCACCCGAACAGGGGCTGGCCGTGATCTTCCTTCACGTAACACCTAAAACCAAAAATCGCCAAATTTAACGGAATGTCTTCCAAACTTCATTCCTCAAATACTCACGCAAACTTGAACAAAGGACGGGTCACCTTTGGTGGTTTCTTCTTGGGGCGCCTCCGTTTCTTCCGGTTCGGATGACTCTCGCTTCCGTTGGAAGTGTTATCGGTGCAAGTGCTTCCTATGCTGGAAGTGTCGTGCTGCGGAAGTAAACAAAATTTCAATGAGAGGAGCGTCCTTTTCACAAACGCAAAAATGCAATGAGCTTACCAGGTCCTCTTCCTCCTCGTCGTCGGATGCGTCCGCTGCTGGGTTATTTGTGGGGTCTTCCTTAGTTCCGAGCTTCATTTCTGTCCCTAAATAGTTTCGAGAGCCTTTAAAGTTTTGATAAGACAGTGTATTTTACGCGGAATTTGCAAACAAGCACACCGGCGGCGGGTGGATTTCGCGGCTGATGGCTTCGTTTTGTTCGGAACGCGCATGTAAACAAAAAGTGCGAAGCAAAAAAGAAAAGCGGCAATTTTGACGGATGAGTTCGAAATTTCGAAATCCTAAATAGGGCTGGGCGTTTAATGGTGGAAGGCAAAACAGACGATTGAGATTAGGTCGACAATGGGCCGTATGAATAAAATGTAGTAAAGTTGAGTTTACTACAGTCGACTCTCCACATCTCGATGTTCTACATCTCGATATCTCTCCCTATGTCGATGATTTCATAAGTCCCTTCATTCTGCATACATTTTCACCCTCCATATCTCGATATCCTCCTTCTCTCGATATCTCCATATCTCGATGTGTTTTTGTTGATTTTTCGGTCTCAATTTTCTCTCCATATGTCGATATGACCATTATCGAAGGTTACTAGACCAAAGTTTTGGGATTCAAAACAAATTCCGAGTGCAAAATGACGTTTGTTTTTGTATTACTTCTTGGCAACTTAGTGTTTTCAATCTAGTATTCATCAAAAATGTGTTCTTTGTCTCGATCTCTCCCTATCTCGATGGACCCTCCGATATCGAGATGTGGAGAGGCGACTGTATTGTGCATTCAGATTAACTTTAGACCGAAGTTCAAAAGAGAAATGAAATATCACCGAAAGTTCGCCGAAGTTCGGCGTTGGCATTCTACCGAAGTGCTACGCCGACCAAGGCAATCCTTATGCGTCGGCGAAGCACCAAATTAGAATGCCGACGCCGAACTTCGCCGAAGTTTTGACTGCCGAACTTCTAATTGTCACTCGAATTATCAATACATTCTCGGTAGTAAACGCTGTATGTGGAACACGAGTGGAATATGTTTGTGTCATTTTCCTTTCTACACCTTTCGAACATACTACAAACAACGCGTTGCTATGAATAAAGGTAGCATTTACTACAAAGCTACTGGTAGTTAGCTTAAGAGGTTGCTACTCATGCTTTGAGATTGCGAAATTGAATGGAATAATTTACTTTTGAGTAAAAATCATGGGAAAACGATATGAGTTTTGATATTTTGGAAGGTATTTTGAGTTTTGCTTAGGAGTTCTGAGGTGACGAAAACATTCGCCCGCCAATTCTGAGATTCCGGTAAGATTACTGGCAGTAGCAATTTGTAATATTCGTGGCATTTATGTTATTTTTCTAGGAATTTTAGGATGTTGGTAGGAATTCAGATATTTATAATGTAATTCTGAATTTTACGTGTAAATCCTGACATCTCAGATTCGCAGATTTCCTTTGGAATTCCGGAATTCCTGTAGGAACTTTGGGATTCCGATAGGGATGTCGGATTTTTTATGATAATTCTGGAAGTTTAAATACCATTCTAGAAATATTGCGGAAATATTATAAATCTGGTAAAAATTCTAGAATTGGGGTGGGAATGGGATTCCGGATATTGATCTCTTGGAATTCTGTGGGTATCTTTGAGACGATATTTCTGTAAGAATCTATGAGATTGCGGTGGGATTCCTGCGAATTATTGTGTGAATATTTGTAATTCTGAAAATCAATCTTTGTAAATGTTGTAAAAACCTTTAAGATTCCGTTGATCTCCAGTTCCGTTGGAATTTCAAAGCAAAGCTTTAATATAAACCTTTTGAATGTCGGTAAATATTTTATAGCTTACAATGGGGTTTTTTTTTGTGAAATCGATTAGAATTTTAATAATTTCAAAGGGAACCTGGTGTTTTAAGGGAGATCCTCATTGAATTCTAACGACTACCAATGGAATCACTACAATTCCCATAAAAATCTCTACATTCTAAGTTCTAGAAATTCCAAATATACTATCAGAAAACCAAAATAACGAAAATATCACAGAAACACTTAGAACTTCCGGAATTCTACCGCAATTTCACCAGAATCTTAGTACTGGTGCTAGAAAATATGTGATTCCTAATTTGATAGCTGTAATCTCAAGATCTCAAGGGGCCTTCCTTAGCCGAGTTGTTAGAGTCCGCGGCTACAAAGCAAAGCCATGCTGAAGGTGTTTGGGTTCGATTCCCGGTCGGTCCAGGATCTTTTCGTAATGGAAATTTCATTTACTTCCCTGGGCATAGAGTATCATCGTACCTGCCACACGATATACGAATGCGAAAATGGCAACTTTGGCTAAGAAAGCTCTCAGTTAATAACTGTGAAAGTGCTCATAAGAACACTAAGCTGAGAAGCAGGCTCTGTCCCAGTGAGGACGTAATGCCAAGAAGAAGAAGAAGAATCTCAAGATCTCTTCATAGATGTTAAGCTAATATTAAAAAAAAAATCATCAATCACTGGCGTTAGCGAAGACCGAAAACCACTCAGATAATTCTTTGATGTACCATCATCATAAAATAATACACGCTTAAAAAAATATATGCTAAATAGAGTAAATGTCATACTAAAACCATATTGGGTCTATTCACCCCAAGCAATGAATATGTACCTAATATGCATTGCTAGTATAAACTACTTTTATAGCAACGTATGTATATCTCACAATTATTTTCTCCAATGCATAATGAATGATAATGCACTAAATTTCTTAAAATTTTGTTTCTTTGTATCGTTTTTGTAAACAAATGAAAAATCTCACGATATTATTCCGCGAATAATTTATATTTATTGAACCAACTATTACACATCTGATTAAGGATCACATGCAAAACCATAACATTAGTTGGCTTCACCCGAGTCGTATTGGTTCATCGTGTTGCTCACCGTGTTCTCGATTCGACATCATCCAGTCCATGTTTTCTTGAATGTCCTTGACTCACTCTGTGGTCCGATGGAGAGTAAATTACGTACATTTGAATCGAAATTTGAATAACTGCTTGCGTTTATCGACCATTTGAGGAAACAACTTCAGTAATCCAGGGAGAGAAGTTTGCTAGAATTCGACGGAAAACGGTCTGCTTCGTGTGGTACTCCTGCAATGAATAAATATTACAGTTATATGATAGAAAAAATCTACAAAAATAACTTCCGGACTTACCTTGTCAGAATCAAAGTAATTTTGGAAATGTCGCAGATTCGATCGCGCTCTGGAATGGGCTTTCTACTGGTCACATGCGGCTTTGAAGGTCTCCCCCTGCCACCATTCGAACGCCCCGATGGAACTTACTGAAAAACATTGAATATCCCCAATGATTTGATTTGGAATTAGAACCACAGACAAACAGACGTAACACTTAGAACAAATGTCGATCAAAATCATAGTCACGAGGACATGTACGCCCAATGCTAAAATCGGTGTGTTTGGCCGATAGGCCAACAGATGGCGGTAGTGTGCAAACGTCAAACACGAACAAAAACGATGCGAGCGCTGCGGGTGGTGGATCGGCCATCTACCATATTTTTGAACCGACCGTTAAAAAGGTTGTCGATGGCCAATGATGAGAGTGTGACGTCTGTTTGTCTGTGTTAGAACTTTTAATATTCAAATTACCTCTACATGCAATTTCAGCTGCCCGATCAATTTTTGCCATTATTTTATTTTAAGCATTTTTAACGATGGAAAACTATCAGCAAACGTGTCGTTGCTTACAGGTTTGTCAGGAAAATTAAATTCATTTCTACAAGTTCCAAGATTAGCAAAAGGTTTTGTAAAGTATAAATTATAATCATGTAGTGCATGTTTCATATGCATCGTGATAACAGTGATAAACATGAAAAATGTTAAGGAAATATTAAACACTAAGCTAATTAGTATTTTCAATTTTCACCGTGTAGACATATGTGAAGAGAATACCAGAATAATCGCAAAATTACACTGCAAATTGTAGTAAAAGAGATAAGAGAAAAAAGCAAATATAGTAATTTGAACGACTTCGTAATATAATTAATGGGTTCAGCACATTTGTGTTATGTTGAAAACAATTCAGAACATCTGGCAGCCTTGATCCATTAAACGCTAACTTTAGCGTTTTGGTTCCGTGTAGAGAAAGGGAGAAAGAAAAACGCAATTGTGAGACGGGGGAGTTTTTAACAGGAAGTGATCGTGGATGATTCATTCTGTGTAATATTTTTGTGGATGGAGGACGTTGTTTCGGCAGCTCGAAAATTTGGATACGACATGGCGGAGCCGGTAGGTAAGTAGAGTGCAATCATCCTTTTTTTCAGAGCTGCATTAATAAGTATAGATGCACCAATGGAGAATATTGAAAAAGTGTAGCTGAGAAGCCAGAAAAAGCTTTTTTTTCTGATATTAAACATGGCGTCGTTGCAAATAAACAGTGCATGAGCGATGCGGTCTCAGCACGAAGCAAAAAAAAATGTGTACGAGCGATGCGGTCTCGGCACAGAAAGAGACAAAAAAAAAAGAGAAATGTGGAAATGTGTACGAGCGATACGGTCTCGACACAGAAAAAAAAAATTAAAATAGCAATATGTGCACGAGCGATGCGGTCTCGGCACGCAAAAAATAACATAAAAAAAAAATTTGGGGTGGGTAATGTCTATTACATTACCGCGGGGTTGACGTAGAACTACGATGATTAATAATTTGATTTGTCATGTGTATGAGTTTGTAAGTGTACTAGTTTTGTGTTGTTATTGATCCTTCATCCGATTCCATTTCAGAAGTTAACTCTTTTTGGACTCATTTTGGTAGTCCTAAAAAAAACCATTTGTCGTTCTGTGGTTCCGAGAACCAGTGTTTGGTGTTCCAGGAATAATGCCAGATGATTGAATTTGTTTGTTTGGTCGTTGCTTCCTTGTGTTGCTTGGTTGGGTGATCGGTTTCTGGCTCCAACTGTAGTTCGCCAAACTCCTCCAGTAGATTAGATGTTTGATAGCTCGGGTGCTTCGATTGTTAGAATCGATAGAATCGGTCCAGTGCTTTGGTCTGTAGCAATATCCATTGCATGAGCATTTAGTATTTCACGCAGTTTGTCTCAAAGCGTCACTAATCGATGATTGCCTAAGCGCTGCAGCTCATTCCTTAAGTCAACCCTCTTGGGAGAATTGCTGCCTTTGGCGTGATGGAACTTGAAAAAATTGGTAGAGTTTGTCAAAAATAGTCCTTGCAGTGAAGTAACCCGCGACAAACCAACATACACCAATTGCTGATCCTGGCTTTTGTCATAGTCGTACACGACCTCGGGGAAAGTTCCACCTTGCGACTTATGAACAGTAAATGCACAGGCACTAGCCATCGGGAACTGAATGCGTTTGCATTTGATTATGCCGCACAGTTTGAAAGTAAAATAAAAATTCTCTATACAGGAGTGAAATTGGAATTTCAAAACCAAGAGCCTTACGTTGGCATGACATATTTTGAACTTTTATAACTGTTTGCTGGTTTAACGAAATTCCTTGAATGGCACCTCAATTGAAAGACAAGACATCAAAGGGTCATGTCGTTTACTTACTGAATCCCACATACCTGTCCAAATAGTTTAATTACTGTTTTAAAAGAGAACGTTGATTCAAGCAAATTTATAAATAGGTGTGCTAGAGAAAATATGACGTCATTTGCTTTCCATTCTCCGCTTGGATCGCATCTCAGCAGGCAAAAGATCGTCTGGCTCTGACCGGGCGTGCTTCTCAGGCACAGACATCGATAGCGAAGGACCTCCCCGTTTGTCTTGCTTCGCTCAAATCAAACTGTCGAGCGAGCGAGAGAAGATGCCGTCCGAAGCCAAAGTCATCAGCGCTGCCACCGCCAAGAAAAAGAAGAAGAAGAGGAAGCAGTCCACAGGAAAATTTGCGGTCGAACTGTGAACACGGTTGGGCAAGTCATTCTCGCTTTGTGCTTCACCGCTTGTTTGCGTTCACCCAGCCAGATTTAAAAGTGAAATATTTCCGACTTTATATATGACTTCTTATATTCCTAAATCAATTTCACAGCTTCATACAAAATTTCATTTGTCATGAATGATTTATGACTAAACATTTTGAGACTGTAATCGCGGACGCTGCTGCAGTGCCGTCGGGTTGAGTGCTCAACATTCCACAACAATCGTAAAATAGAGTGGCTTTTCCAACAGCGTCTTTGATTTTCCATGTTTTATGGGAACACTTTGATTAGCAAAATTATCACATGTAACAAAATTGCGACATATTAAGAATGCATTGGTCAACCTAGAAATCTTGAGTGATTTCACAAACCAGATGCTGGATTGGCAGCTTGAAGATTAACAGCTCAGCAGATTTCTAGCAGCGAGGTACTTCTCGCTGAGCAAGTTTGGAGGAGCTCTTATCAGCTCGAAAGCGGAAATGGAATGAAACTGAATCCCTCGAAGGCAGCATGTTTTATAACCTTGGAATAGCAGATGATGCTCCTCCCTTTTGTGCTCTTCGCTTTCTGATCGACCAATCCGGGAAAAGGGTATGAGCTAATAATGTGTTGGGCTTGGAATTACTTGAAAATTGTGGTCGAACATGAATTGGTCGAACATGAATTGTTGGAATGATTGGCATTCCCTAAATATTCAATACGAGCTATTGATAATCAATAGTTTTCTTTATTATGACGGTAAATTTCTGATCCATGGGTGCCAAAATTATTGCAATTGTTCAATGAGAATGTCTTATCAAAAGCATTCTTAATATGTCGCAATTTTGTTACATGGGATAATTTTCCTAATCAAAGTGTTCCCATAAAATATGGAACATAAAAGGCGCTGTTGGAAAAGCCACTCTGTTTTACAATCGTTGTGAAATGTTGAGCACTCACCCCGACGGCATTGCAGCAGCGTCCGCGAGTACAATCTCAAATGGTTGAGTCATAAATCATTCATGACAAATGAAATTTTGTATGAAGCCGTGAAATTGATTTAGGAATATTAGAAGTTATAAATAAAGTCGGAAATATTTCTCTTTTAACTCTTTTCCACAAATTTGATGGCTCTGAAAAGAACCGATGGCTTTGTTAGCTTCGATGTTGTTACGGATAAATAACACTGCTCGGACCAGCAAAACTCAGGGGGCTTCTGGTATTTGCTCCTAACGGGATTGCTTCTTGACCATCAATGATGATTTCATCACGAGTCGAAATTTTGAAGCGCGGGTCAACAGCTCCTCGGCCGATAATTTGCGGCGGCGATGACGATGGCTGGGTGAACGCAAACAAGCGGTGAACCACAAAGCGAGAATGACTCGCCCGACCGTGTTCACAGCTCGACCGCAAATTCACCTGTGGACTGCTTCCTCTTCTTCTTCTAGGCGGCGCCAGCGGTGATGGCTTTAGCTTCGGACGGCATCTTTTCTCGCTCGCTCGACAGTTTGATTTGAGCGAAGCAAGGCAAACGGGGGGGCCCTCGCTATCGATGTCTGTGCCTGAGAAGCACGCCCGGTCAGAGCAAGCCGATCTGTCGCCTGCTGAGATGCGAGCCAATCGGAGAGTGAAAAGCAAATGACGTCAAATTTTCTCTAGCCACCCCTATTTATAGATTTGCTTAAAATCAACGTTCTATTTTAAAACAGTTATTAAACTATTTGGGCAGGTATGTGGGATTCAGTAAGTAAACGACATGAAGCTTTGATGTCTTATCTTTCGATTGAGGTACTAATCAAGAAATTTCGTTAAGCCAGCGAGAAGTTATAAACGTTTAAAATATTTCATGCCAGCGTAACGCTCTCGGTTTTGAAATTTCAATTTCACTCCTGTATAGAGAAGAAAGACGTACTTCTACGTCAAAAAAATGTAGACTTCATATCAGAACATTTTGATTATGTTTATTGCAAGAGCGTAGTCTGTATAGTAATAATAAAACCAAAATAAGCAAGTGGACAAATCTCGACAAAATGTATTTACTTTCTCGTGTGAGATATCAGTGAGAACATCCGATATTGTGGAGTCGAAATATGGAATCCTGAAGGGAATTTTTGTTATCTTTCATTTCACAGGAAAAACAACGCAGTGCAGAAAACAAAAATGTTACAAAATGAAAGACTTGACAAGCGCACCGAGAGAAGAGAACGCCTCACGCGAGAAAATAGCGGCACCAGCACATAATCAGACAGTGACGGAAACGGGAAAGGAACGAAACACACGACAAATGGACTTAACAAGTGAGACGGAGGCCGAGGTTGCTACCGTCGCCCTAGCTGAGGAAGCAGTGTCGGCTAATAAACAAAAAAAGACGAACAGAGCCAAACATTTGTCTCGCGAGTTGGCGGCAGAAAAGGCACGAAATACACGACTATTGGAAGAACTCAGGCGTAGCAAGCAAATCAACGAGGAACTAATGGCAATCCAAATGGAACGAGATGGCGATGAGATAGAAAGGGAAACGCGTTTCTCCAGCACCCGTAGGACGCCAGGTGCATCGAACATGGAGGAATCCAGGTTCTACACGTCTATGAATCAGTTATCCATTGCGTCTGTCAACATACCGGAGTGCAAGCCGGCAGAGGATGGTGAAATTCATCGTCAGTCTTTCGAAGCTTGGAAGGACCTTCTGTTGGATTCAATGATGTTGGCAGGAGTAGATGACGAACTTACCAAGTTTACGATTTTCAAGGTGAAGGCAGGAGCGAAATTACTCGAAATTTTCAAGAACACTAAGTCGTCGAAGGAAGACCCGAATGCGGATCATTTCCCATTCGCAAATGCAATTTCCAGGCTCAAATCATACTTTGGATCGGGATCGGATGTTATGCTCTTGAGGCGTAGATTAGCGTTGCTGACCCAGAAATCGGATGAATCTGACCTATCGTACATAACGCGAGTAGGTTCGATGACTTCAACGAACTCGACCGAACAGACGTTGTAGAGAAGGACGCCGAGACTAAGCTCACATCTAAACAATACGCCGACCGTGTACGTGGAGCAAAGGAGAGCGAAATCCAAATAGGCGACACCGTCTTCTTGGCACATCAGAAAAGGAGCAAGACAGAACCAAATTTTTCGTCGGAACGATTCGAAGTTGTAGCTAGAAATGGGGCGAAAGTGGTGGTAATGAGCAGGTCAGGGCTCCAGTATGCCAGAAACATCCAAGATATAAAACTGGCACCAGCATCGATTTCGCGTCCATTAGATGCGTTTGTGGATGAAACAATAAATTCTGGAGATAAGCCGAAGAACGTTGATGATGATACTGCTGAAGATACATCAAAAACTGATGATTCCACATCCAATCTTCGACAGCGCTCGAATATAAAACGACCATCCAGGTTTGATGATCAGTACATATTTATATCGGGTATTCCATTGATTTCTCGAATCAGGAAGCATAAGCGAACCCTGTAAGGAATGAAACATAAATACGGACAACGATTGGTAAATTCGTTTTTTTGCTTTTGTAACCTTGTAACAACGATAAAATTTGAATTAAAAAGAAACTCTTTCAAAAGTATGTTCACGATCTTATCACTTTGTCAAAAAAAAAACAGGATGGTGCTAATATTTGACACAAATAATGTCAACAATTGCACACTCAGTTTACTTTAACTGAATTTGATAATAAACTTACTTGCTTGGGGTTTACAACAACTCGCCGAAATCGCAACTCGCCGAATTTTTTTTTCTTGCAAAGTTATTTATTGATCTCAATATAGGAAGAGTACAGATGAGAGCAGATGTAGTAAAAGAGATAAGAGAAAAAAGCAAATATAGTAATTTGAACGACTTTGTAATATAATTAATGGGTTCAGCACATTTGTGTTATGTTGAAAACAATTCAGAACATCTGGCAGCCTTGATCCATTAAACGCTAACTTGAGCGTTTTGGTTCCGTGTAGAGAAAGGGAGAAAGAAAAACGCAATGGGTTACATCAAAGATGGTTAAAAGGAATAAGATGACCGACTCTTTATTTTTCCATACATTTTGCCGACGACACACTATTCAAGTAACACTACTGCCATCTGTTGAGTGAAAAGCGCGTAAACTTTATTTTCGGCTAAATGCAAATCATTGTGCAACGTGAGCAAGAGGAAGAAATCAAAACAAACACGCTTAAAAGAAAGATACACAGAATTGAGTACGACCAACACAAAATCTGGCTCTTCTAAACCAACACAAAATTTGTGTAATGCTAAAAAATCACTCCTGTGCTGGTTTATTTTTATTTTTCTTACTTTTTATGGAATTGAGAGATAATTGGGAATATCGAATGAACCCGTGTGGCTGTGTATCTTTTTTTAAGTGTAAATGTCATAAACGAACATTTCGACATCTGGTGGCCACTAGGAGAACGTTACGTTTTAGTTGGCTTTTGACTCACCAGAGCTGCGCTGTTCGTGTCGCCTAGAAAAGGCCGGAGTCGGTTATCTTTTTCCATCAAACCATCTTTGGTTACATGCATGCCCTGATTCGCTACTCGCCACACCGTAACGCACATGCGCTAGTGTCTATGCACGAAAAATCGCTAAAAGGTAACTCGGAAAATATTTGCATGGCGAAATGCATCTAACGAATTATTTCTCAAAATTGGGAAGTATTTTCGAAAAAAATATTTGGTACCGGTTGTACGCGATGATAATGACTATCAAGCCTACCAAATATTTTTTTGATTAATGCTTTCATTCACGAGAAATTTGAAGTTAGATGCCTTTCCCCATACAAAATTAAACGAGAAAACTTCTGCTGATCAACTGTGAACAAGAGCAAAGCAGGTAATCCATTGTGAGACGGGGGAGTTTTTAACAGGAAGTGATCGTGGATGATTCATTCTGTGTAATATTTTTGTGGATGGAGGACGTTGTTTCGGCAGCTCGAAAATTTGGATACGACACAAATCTTGTCAAATTACAGCATCTTCATGATTTTGTGCAAATTGTCGTGTAATCGATTAGATTCTATGAATTTCCTGCATATGCATGATTGTATTAATTTTAAGCGTCACTCTGAATAGATTGTTCTTTACGTGCAGAATCACTCTGCACTCTGAATGGAAATTTCTTAACGTGCAGCTTCAGTCACTGCTCATGTTTGAAAGTAGTAAGTACTACATGTTCGAAAAGATTTTTATTCATATCAAAAGTGTAGTAAACTTTGTGGATTTTGTTTTTGAGTAGATGCTACATGTAGTATTGAGGATTTTGCCCTCCAATAGACTCACACCTAAATAATTTTGTCCCACCAAAATATTCTCCCACCATGTTTGCCGTATATTGGATGGCGTCGTAGCTAAAAAAACCAACAAGTAACGCACATGTAACGCATTATGTTGGATTGTACATTGAATGCAAGGTGCGTGCTTCTATGAAAGTGCCATATAAACTGACGTGTGAATATTTTTTTTTCCTCGTTGAAGATGTGCACGATAATCTATTCCTCAACTAAACGTACAATAAAGTTCAACGTTTTTATTCATATCACCCATTGAGATGTTGACTACGCTGGAAGTCGTCCCGTGCCATGGGCCTGGTTTTTATTCATACCGCCCAATATTTTAAGTTCAGTGTAAAAATTATAACAGTCAGAGCTGTGCCGCTGAGTTCCAAAGCTTTTCGAAATCAAACTGTATAACAGTTTGGGAAATCATCGGACCGACAACACTGCCAGCTGCTGTCAAAATGTTTGTAAACGTTTCCTCATTTTAGTTAACTTCTGGAAGAAAAAGTGTTTTTCGCGATATTTTTGGTGCAAATTTGTTTTAAATTAAACAACACCGTTCCCGTTTCATCATGGGTTCCTCAAAGAAACACAAGAAGGAATCAAAGAAACACAAACGCCGCTCACGGAGTCGTTCTCCGCACGAGAAGCGCAGTCGTTCCTACTCCGTGGAGGACGATTACCAAGAGGTAGAGGAATACGAGCGAATCCGAAAGGAATCCTCCGGGGCAGAGAGATCCCATCGGCATAAGAAGCACAAGAAGGACCGAGTGGAAGCAAAGCATCACCGGCGGACCAAACGTTACGAGGAGGGCAATGGAGAGCTGGAAGTTGGACCGAGCAGGAGGCAAAAGAGTCGCCGGGAGCGGGAGCTTGTGGAAGTGGACGATGACAGCGACAGTAAGTAGCTAGATTAAGTATCCGGGAAGTACGGCCATGAAGGTGGAAGAACAACCATTAGAGAGCGATTTTGTGTTCTCCCATCTTGAGTACTTCCCGTTTGGGTTGGCCTCAAATCACTAGCAATTCTTTTTAAATCTTTTCAGGACACTCTGTAAAATGAGTTAATTAATTGATAGAAGATCCTCTGCTCTGAGTGTTCATAAAGTGTGGGTGTCTTACGTTAGGCAGGCGAAAGGCGGAATTTTGAAAGGCAGAACTAACAAAAGGCGACTACGCACAAAAAGCTGACTCACGAAAGACAGAAACCCGAAAGGCGAAATGACGGGCGTAGGTAGGGGAGGTGGCCGTCATCCTATGGCATTACCTTTCCCATCAACATCTCCTATTAGAGGTCACCTTCAACACCTATGAGAGGGCGTAGAGTTCTCTGCATCTTAAATAAAGATAAAGACAATTTACACCGTCTTCAGCCAAAGGCTGCACAGACTGAACAATCACGAACATTAGGCAACGGACAACACAACACCCAGTAGACCAGTGATGAATTTTTCGTTTGACGAAAAGTTTCCACCGACTGGAGCGGGAATCGACCTCACGCTTCGTAGCTCAATACGCCTAAACGACTGACGCCGCTAACCGCAAGGCCACTAAGCCCACAGTTTTTCTTAAATACCTAGATGTTCAATCAATCATTCCTTTCCAATCCTCAGCATTCGCAAGGATGTGGCCAGGACATCTCTCGACTGTTGGAGGATGCAATCTTGTCTAACAGTCAAGGATTAGTCCTCCCATCCCCCCGGGACGAGGCAAGATCTTGCGAAGAATTTGCTAAAAATCTGGGAAAGGTTTTTGCCACGTATCTGTTTGGTTATCATTACGTGGGTTGACGGTCTATGTAAATTTTCTTCACTCATCAGAAAAAAAATGGGTCAACGCTCGACCATACAGTGTTCCTGGCCTAAAATCTGACCACATTGCTCTGCTTGGATCCCTATTTGGTTGTCTGCAGACATGGTATGACCGAATGCTTTAATTCCCGTTGCAGAATCTCTTGCACGTTACTGCGTGTCGCACCGATCTTTTTGGTCAAATCACGGACTGAGATGTTAAGATATGGTGTAATGGTGCTACTTTAACCCGCTGCTGAAGATTGCTTCGTGGCTTGCGATCCGTCGAAATAGTTTCTTCGTTCTCTGTCAGTACATGTTACAAAGTATTTCTTGGAAAATCGTACCACTTTCAAGATTTTCAAATCCGTCCACTAGATTTGCTGCAACACAGAGTTTTCCTTCGAATTATGTGTTGAGATGAAACATCGCGGTACAAAGCACAGCATTAATAAGCAAAAATTCCACATTTGAGGAACATAAAATCTATTCGAGATTCATAAAAAATCCATGATCAAATTGTTAAAATTTTTTCCAAACAGTACGAAACAGTCAATGGAAATCGATATGTTTGGATGTTGGCTCATTATGTCTGCTCGCAAATTCGTGAAAAAGGTCCTGGCGATTACTGGCTACAATAAGACGACACACCATGTCTCACTGTAAATCAAATTGTTCAGTTTATACAACGGAAATTCCAAGGATATCTGATGTCATTAGGAAAGGATATTCGATTTTAATTTAGGATTAGTGATCACACTCCTCCTGACTTAAAGCAAAAAGTATGCAAGAAAATCCTGGACCATTGACGAGCTCAAAGCAGACTCTAGTGCCGAAGTCATCTCAAAATTCCCCTAACAGCTCAAAAAGGAATGAAAAAATGCAGCAAAAGGAGCTCATTTATACGACCTATAAATGCAGCCACTTGATTGTTAATGCTTTCATGAAATAGACAAAATAAATTGCGAAGGTCCTAATTAAACAAAAATTGAGGTAGCCAGCAGACGTAAAAATAATCATTTTCATTGCACAGCAGAATAGCGTCCAATTCTAATATTTGGTAGTTGACCGACGGCCAAATAGTTGGCCAAATGAAGTGTTTTTAGAATTGGGCGTAAATGTTCACGTGACTCAGATTTAAATTGATAATTGTTCTAGCTGTTACATCTGTTTGTCTGTGCCTCAAATATAGATATCGATTAATTTTTCACAAAGTTATTACATTTTCACATACCGCCGTAAAAAATGGCGCACTGTGTACTCTGGGTATCATATGGACAGATCTAATAACCATTTCTGTTAAAAATGCTTCAAAGGATCAAGAAAATGTCCAAGAATTTGATGTATCGATTCACCCTAAAGTTATTTTAGGGATTTCTTTCAAAGTTCATCAAAAATTCATATAGAGATTTAATAAATTTGGAAATTTCAAAAAAAATCAACCAGAAGTACTGTCAGACGGGGCTACTTTGGACGCTTACGATTTGGAATTGTTTGCAGCACAAATATCAATGTGAGCAGTTTTGTGTATTCAGCACTTTTATAAACTAATAGGTTTATGCTCTACAAACAGGCAAGATTTTTTTGGAACAACATCAACAATAGCATGATATTCAAGTAAATTTACAAAAATGTCTTAACAAATATTCACGAAGTCCAAACATAAAATTGGTGATAGATAACAAATAAAAACTAAAAAAGTACACTAAAAGTAATCCAAACGTCATTGTTACGTGAAAACATACGTGTTTTTTTTTTCCATCGCACTTTTCACGTAGCTCTTACGGGAATTATAAGTGATGAAGAATGAACGCATGAACCAATGAACTGTTTTCTAACCATTGGAGAATTACGTGAATTTTTCGTAAATTAAACCAAGGGAATTGATGGAAGCTAAAGAAAGCGCTTCCTGTAAATGTCAATTGAAATCTGTATAAATGTAATCTGCTTGGCTTTGCTTCATTATCTGCAATCGCATATTTTTATAAAACGAATATAAACATAATATTTATGAAACTTTTATTAGCTGACTGGTAGATGTGAAAGCTCAGGGAAAACATTTTCGTCACAGAACACTTATAGAATAAACACACATTTGTATCGGAATTGGTTTATTGGTGCATACTTCTATAGACACAAGTAGGATTAGCTTCTCTCGTCGGGTTTTTGCAGGTACCGTGTCTGTAAAAGTGAGAATGTAATAAAAGGGATTGAATAGTAATAAAAACGCAAAAAAAAAGATGATTTACTCACGTTTAGCTGTCACCGGGAGAAAACTATTGCGTTCAACACCAGATCACCTTAAGCCTTGCCACACTTGCCTCATCAAAAAAGCTATGCAATTCTGGCCCTAAGAAGTATAATTTATACCAAAATGCGATTGCAGAAACCAAAACAGAATTTTCTTTAAAATTAATGTTATTATAGCGGTCAAAATAATTGCTCTCAAAGCTTGCCTTGGACTGACGCCACCACAACACTGAATGAATTGCAGAGTGAACACGATCAAAATGGATCAATCTATGTACGTAATTTTCACGTAGGATTGATAGGTTAACCACAGTGAAATTTAGCGGAGCTTCATTCCATATTTACCTATGGTTCAGTGATTGTTACCTTAGTCAGGTAGGAGTCGGAGAGAATTCATTTTCAAGGATCTACGTGATTTTTCACATAACAATGACGTTTGGATTATTTTGAGTGTATTCAGAAAAGTGAATGAACAAAAAAAAAAAAACATATATTACAATATGCCTATTCATATGACGTCTCAAATCAGCTGATCGGGAAACACTTTGACAGTTCTTCTATGAAAATGACACAGGGTGTCTACTACCTGGAAAAACCTGGAAAACCTGGAATTATCAGGGAATTTTATTCAACCTGGAAAAAACCTGGAATTCTCAGGGAATTTCGATCACAATCAGGGAAATTATTTTGAAGCAGTAATTCATGATAGAATATGTTCACGACAAAGGATTTTTGCGTTATAACCCAGAGCTATCATTAATTGCCAGAAAACTATCTTCATTCGAAAAAAAATCGGCTGCTCCGCTCTCCAAAAACTATATGAGCTGTTCAGTGAGAATTCTTTCGAGTATGAAATTTCATAAGCTTATCGAAACATGATTGATGTTTTTAATATATCTAAATTTATTCGGTAAAGGATTAACATACCTAGGGCTGGTAGCAGGTTTCTTTTTATATACCAGTTTTTTGCAAGTCTCTAAAAAGTCTCTATTTTTGATAAAAGGTGTCTGAAGTCTCTATTTTAATCAAAATAGTATCTAAAGTCTCTTTTCTTTCCTTATCTTACTTGCAGATAACTGAGATGCAAAATTTCTTCTCGTATTTCTCGAGAACAGCCTCAGGAAATATCCTTGTGGTTTCTCCAGAGATTTTATTATGAATTCTTCAAGAAATTGCTTCAGCATTTTTTTCATAGGATGCTTACAGGAGTTCCTCCATAATTTGCTTCAGGAAATCCTTGAACATTTCAACGTTAATACCTCTAGAAATTTTTCTCAGGCAGTACTTTGAACAAAGACTATCTTAGGACTTCCTTCAGATATTTTTTCACACAACTATCCAACCGAATTCTACAGTCCAAAGTTTCCCACAGAATTTCTCCCAAGAAAACTTGACAAGAATTTCAACGCCATTTCGTCTACGGTTATTCCAAAGAATAGATCCAAAAGCTCCTCGAGGGGTTATTCGAGTCAATATATTGAGAACATTTCAAATAATTCCCTCAATTCGACCTGTGTTTCGTTATTAAGTTTCTCTAGAGTTTTTTTTTTCTAGGAATTTCTCCAGCATTTCATCCAAGGATCACTGGAGTTCATCCAATCATTTTTCAATGAATTTCTCAAAAAATTCCCATGGAATATTGAAAAGTTCTTTTAAGGTTCCACACAATTTAACACCACAGCATTTTTTCTATGAAATCCTTCGACTGTAGGAATGATTATTCCTACACAATTTTCTAGTAATTTCGTCCTGTGTTCCAGGAGATCCTGCGCAATATCCTGCGAGATATTATGATTTTTTTTATAATCGTGGCAATAATCTTGGAAATCTTCTAAAAGTTCTTCAAGAGTAAGTCTTCCTGAAAATTCTCTTCAATCAAGGGTGTCCTAAGAAATTACATAAGTAACTGTAACAGAAGATACCCATAAATTTATGTCAAGGATTTTTTTTGATTTCTCAGCTTTCTGGGAAATTACCTTCAAATTTCCTTGGTGAAAACTCCTGGAAGAATGCTTGAGAAAAAGGTTTTGAAAACTTCCTTGAGAATTAATAGAAGAATTTCCGAGAAGAAATCCTAGGAGCAATCCTGAAGGTATCCTCAGAGAAATTTGTAGTCAAAATCTTATAAAAATTCTAAAGAACAATTTTGTAGAAAATCCTGAGAAATCCTTGGAGGCATCTGGAGAAGTTTCTAGTTGAATATTACAACATGTTTTAAACGGGAGTCTTGGAGGATATTCTAGAAAAAACAAATTGGAGAATCACCGGATAAAATCCTCGAGGACTAAGGGTTTTTTTTTCACAAAAATATCTGAAATAATATGTGAAGGAATGGATCATTGAAGGTAGTTTTTGCAAGCGCTCACCACATCAAAACAAAGGCGCCACTGTATATGGGATTTAACATTGTGACAGCATTGCTGTTCTATCAAACACACAAGGCTACGGTGGCGCTATCTATGTTTTCCATAGCGGCCGTTTTGGTTATTTTAATGATCCATTTCTGATGAAAGCCTTGTGGTATTTTTTTGATAATGCATGGAAAAATCTTGGTTCTATTTTGAGATATAAAAAACAAAATTTTTGGAGGAATTCCTTAGGAAAATTTTTGGAGAATTTTTTTCATATTTTCAAAGAACTCATTCATTTTTAAAATTATTGGAAAATATTTAAAATCAGAATTTTTTTTTTTCGAAAAGTAAACTGGAACTTGAACAGCAATCAATTCGAAATTTCGTAACAATCATGACTAATTTAGAACTTTTTCGAATGAAATGCAAACATTTATAATTTAATCATATTACCACAGTTAAATGTTATACGGTCGAACGCGATTACCCAGGGGCTTGATAATCCGTGTTTCTATCATAAAAAAATGGATCCGGGATCCAAAAGTTTTACGAATTATTTGTGTTAATTTAGATTGTAGATATATTGCCACATATCCAAATAAAGTTTAATTTAGCGCCCATGAAGGTGTCTAAGTTATCCAAACGACAGATGGAAATAAATGGTACATAATCTGTACAAAAAATACTTTCAAGAAGACACATACTAATGCACTTGAAAGTTCCGTTCATTAATTTGTTTTAGACATATAAAATTACAGTATTTCTTGAACCTGGAATTATTTTTATAAAACCTGGAAATATCAAGGAATTTCATTTTGCTTAACGAGTAGACACCCTGTGACAGGCCCGTGTTAGCACCGGTCCTCCACCGATGTAAACAAATGCATAGACGGATCTGTCACATGAAAAGGCCTATGAACCAATGCACGAGTTCACTATTTGACGTTTGAGCGGTGCCGTGTTATTTACGTAACCGTGGAAACCAGTAAATTTGGCACCGCTCAAACGTCAACATAATGAACTCGTGCATTGATCCATACGAATAGCAATTTTACTTCATAATCTCCAATATTATTATTTTTAGTCATATTTTACATGAATCTTCAATACAAAGAATTGTATCCTTAAACTACTAACAAATATCATTTTTTTCCATCTGAGAAGCTTCTAACAAAAGCACAATTTTACATGTTAACGAGCTTGCAAAACATTATTCTTAAACTTCATAGATTGCTTTTTAAATGCAAATTTTTGTTTAGTTACCGTTTTGTCTCAAATTCCGAACATGAATAAGATTTCGAACAATGGCGATTTCAAAGATAAGAATTGATGTTTTCACAACTTTTAAATGTAGAAAACTTGAATCACAACAGAATTGATAATCCTGTGAAGAAATTTAAGTCGTTTTCTTAAAAGTCGCGTGTCACCTTTAACCCCTCTACCAGGGATTGAATCCTGAGAAAATTGAGAGAATCTCTCACGTATCGCTCTCTGTAACTATCATAACATGCTGTACATTATGAGAGACTGTTTATCGTATACTGCTACAACTTTGATCAGATTGGGGGGATAGTAGTGCATGATAAAACCCCTCTAAACATGCTCCAAGCCTGGGGGACACTATTGCTATTGAAAGTTCGTGGATTATTTATCGTGCCAGTAAAGAAAAACACCTACCCCCAACGGTAAACAAGCGAGAAAAATAGATTTTATGATCGCTCTCTCTTTGGGGCTCTCGCTCGCTGCTTCCATTTATCAGACTTGTTACACCTTGCGATACAATGACGATCGTGGACCGCAACAGATGGGATGTTTTTCTTTGCTTGCTTTGATCGTGCTTCATACTCAAATGAGAGCGAATTCTGCAATGCCTGCCCTCTACCGGCAGCTTCATCTTTTACCGCAATGAGAAAGTTTGAACCTTGGTTACTTCTTTGTTTCTCAACATTTTTTCACAAGTTCTCAGAAAACTCTTCTAGTTTAAGAATCCAAGTCGATATCTGTCATTAGTGATCTGGTTTTAAAGATATTTTGATGTTTCTTGGGGGACTGACATTCCGATAATAATAATAATAAGATGTGGGCTTTACGAAGCTAGGTGATGAGGAGCTACTCTGAAAATAAATCATACAAATCAGTAAAGTGGGGGTCTGTAGCCTTGAGGTTACGCTTTCGCTTCATAAGCGAAAGGTCATGGGTTCGATTCCCAATCCCTCCACAAAAAAACCGTCCAGCCACCAGAAGACGCCTCACGGAGGACCGTGCTTTGAGGAGCACATCCATCCTCCGTCAGTATCAGATGGTGACTGAGACAAACTGACCCTCTTCGCAGGCAACTAGCCTCACTAACAGCAGAGCTCTCTCCTACCTGCTCGGTGTGAGAGTAAAAGAGTAGGAGAGAGTGTAGATATAAATATAGATAAGTTGAAAATAGATCTGTATCGGTTAAGAAGCTACATATCAACTCATTCCGGCACAGTAGTGGCCACGAGCACAGAATGCCTTAAAAAAATAATAATAATAATTAAAGAAAAAGAAATCGGTAAAGTGTTCTAGGAGATATCTGAAAATTATGAAGTTTTTAAGATTTTTATTTGGCCAGCGTGGTACTAGACACATGAATGCTTATTACTCAAAGACGGTTGCACCAAATTGCTTCATTTTTTCATAACACGCTCTCATTAATGTATTGTTCCGAAAAGTGAATATCCGAACACGATAAAAAATCTGTAGCCTGATACATTTCTGTGGGTTATAGCTATGCGTCGGTCCCCCAAGAAATTTCGGATTATCTCTGGATCCAGTTGGACAATGAACAATATCGACACGTAAACTAGAAGAATTTTATTTTGAGAACTTGTGAAATAATGGTTCAAAGATATCGAGAAAAAAAAAGTTTTCGAGGTTTGAATATTTTTATTGCGGTAAAATATGAAGCTGCCGGTAAATGGGTTAACAAACACGCATTCGTAAATAATAGTTCCATTTAAACGTAGAGTTAAAATTTCATACCGCAAACTAAAAATTAATAACAATGTTTATAACAGTGTTATATTAGTGTAAACTTTTAAAGCTTCATAATTCTTCAATTTGTGTTAATCAACGAAAAAACGTTCCTTAATATCACAAATTATGATTAGCATTTCTAAGATTTCAAAGTACCTCATATTTTGTCTTGAGGGACACTTTTTTTTCGCTATGATATTTTTAATTTTTTATGGATTTGCCTCATATTTTGCACATTTCTTACGTACATATACAACTTGCAAGAATGATCGAAATCTATCCATAAACCGTCTGGTAGCCTGTATTGATCAACGAGATTTTCAAAGCAAATCATGGTTTCAGCTTAGTTCTGATATTTTTCATTCATAGTATGGATTGGAAGCTTGCATTTGACGTATATATTTTTCAAAGGCATTTTTTCTTAGGCTGGTTAAAACCGTCTATGTTTTCTAAGAATTCCTCCAAATATTGAAACAGAAAACCTTACTAACGTACGTTAGAAGACACTTCAGAGATTTTTCTTGACTTAAATGCTTTCTTCGAATTTTACTATAATTTATTTACGAATATTTCTATCATTAATTAAATTGCAGAATTTAAAGGGAATTTATCTACTCTCTACTTCTTGAATTCCATAAATTGCTGCAGAAGATATTCTTAGAAAAAATCTTGGAGGAGCTCCGGAAAAAAAATCTAGTAAAAGAGGCTGTTCGGTAATGGAGCTAAGTTTTTTTCCAACCCGAAAATTGAAATCAAATCGTATATTTACAAGACGTAAGAACATAATTTAGAAGTAAAGCTAGTAGAAAACTTTAAAAATCATCAGTATGCGTAGAATAAGCGGAAAAAAATGCTGTGCACAAAATTACCGAGCCAATACGTGACTGCTGCAATTCACACTACGGTCATCTCAATTCACTTAACCAAACTACAAACTTTGCTCACAATTAAATGTTTAATTCTGTGACTCTTACATGTTGCTAAGAGCGTGATAAATCTAGTTGAATTATGAAGTTTTGAAGAATATTTATGTACGGATTTGAAGACATTTTGCTGCAGGTGTCCAGATTTAAGGACAAGCTTCACTGTTTAAATATTTTCTATGGTAAAACTTAAATTTTATCGTAAACTTAACAATTTTATTAATAACAAACATGATAGCTTGGGTTTCATAAAAATTCTTTCATTGATTCTTAATGAAAGCTATTCAAAACGTAGTTTAAACATATGTGTCGTCTTAAGTGTCCATGTAATAATACTGCATGGTACAAATCTCTGCATAAGATTCTGGAGAATCTTTTAAATTCTACTCAAACAAATGCCAAGAAGAGCTCTTGAGAAATAAACTGGTTTCTAAAGAAATCCGCAGAAAAGCTCCTATATGAATATGTAGAAATTGTTTGTCGATCTTATAGTGCCTAATTATTGACTCTTGGAGTAGTTGTTGGTGTTTACTCTGAAATAGTCTTAGAACGTATACCGTAAAATGGGGTGTTAAGGGATGAAAAAAAATTTCAACTAGAATTTCAAGCAACTTCTAGTATGTCAATAATTGAACAAAGTACTGCCCTACCATTCTCTCGTCGTGTATATCAAAAGCCAAATACAATTATAAGGATCCCATGACAAATTTCTGATATAATAATGAAAATGTGTGATTTTTGACGTAAATGCACAATGGGGTGTTAAGGAATTTGAGTTTCGTGAATAAAACCAAATTTTTCAAACAGCAAAACATAATCTTTTTGGTCAATAACTTTGGTGCTTTCATTCAATTTCATAAGTTATGTTCAACCTTAATCAGATAATACATTAATATTATTGAACTTGGAACTCCTGCAAACGCAAACCGTTTCATTTTAACTGCTAAATTTTTCATAGTTATTAATCCTATTTGGGAACTATCAAAACATCATAAAATTGTCTTGAAATGATTTTTATACTTATATGCAACAGGATCATAACCTTAATATATGCAGTTTACGAATCCTGTAAGCTATGCAGAGCAACTTCTTAAATAATTTATAGTATAAGGATAATTTCAACAAGTTTTTATTTTTAATAGGAGAAATGGCCAATTTGTCCTGAAAAGTTAACACTACACTAAACAAAGTATTTGCATGCAACACCCAGTGGCATGGTCGAAAAATACCGAAGAAGAAAAGTGTTCCAGTATGGAGCGGAAATCTAACGCTCACTATATAACACTTTAAGTAACCGACGAGGCCGCGAAGTTTCTCAAAAAGAGCTCAGAAATGACAGAGTCTATGTACAGAGAGTTACGCGAAGAGGCTTCTTTGAATTATTGTTCTCCTTAGTCTTTGAAAAAAGCCTTTATTTGTTTTGCTGATCTGTTTGATAGCTGGACGGTTTGAAAGCTCGATAGATTAGTTTTAACTCTTCGCGCAACTTTTCATTTATAGACTCTGTGAAATGACAAAATATTATTTTTGTTTACCACTTCATAGGATTTCCACTGAAAGAAACAACGGCTGCAAAACCATTTTGCATTTCCAAGTAAAAGAATCCTTCTAACTTATCAAAAATTTTACCAGTAACAGGGTGTCTACTACCTGGAAAAACCTGGAAAACCTGGAATTATCAGGGAATTTTATTCAACCTGGAAAAAACCTGGAATTCTCAGGGAATTTCGATCACTATCAGGGAAATTATTTTGAGGCAGAGATTCATGATGTTCACGACAAAGAATTTTTGGGTCATAACCTAGAGCTACCATTATTTGCCTGAAAACTCTCTTCATTCGAAAAAAAAATTCGGCTGTGCCGCTTTCAAAACACTATATGAGCTGTTTTGATCCTGAGTGAGGATCCTTTCGAGTATGAAATTGTATCAGCTTACCAACACATGATAGATGTTTTCAATGTCTCTA
Organism: Aedes aegypti; assembly: GCF_002204515.2. Taxonomy (NCBI): domain Eukaryota; kingdom Metazoa; phylum Arthropoda; class Insecta; order Diptera; family Culicidae; genus Aedes; species Aedes aegypti. Next base: position 348,448,131 of record NC_035108.1, read on the forward strand.
TATTTCTTCAGTAAAGAACTGACGAACATATCTAGAGCTGGTAGCAGGGTTTTTATAGATACTTACCATTTTTATGCAAGTCTCTAAAAAGTCTATTTTTGAAAAGGTGATGTCTCTATTTAAACCAAAATAGTCTCTAAAGTCTATTTTTTCCCTTATCTTGCTTGTAGGTAATTGAGATACAAAATTTCTTCTCATATTTCTCGAGAACAGCTTCAGGAATTATCCTTGTGATTTCTTCAGAGATTTTATCAGAAATTCTGCAAGAAATTCCTCTACTCCTGCTTCAAGAAATCCTTGAGCATTTTAACGTTATTACCTCTACTAATTTTCTCAGGGAGTACTTTGAACAAAGACTATCCGAGGATTTCATCCAGATATTTTTTCACTACCTTTTCACCGAATTCTACAGTTGTTAATCTAAGAGATATCAAAAGTTTCCCACAGATTTCTTTTACAAGAAAAGCCGACAAGAATTTCAACGCCATTTCATCTACGGTTATTCTAAAGAATAGCTCCAAAAGTTCCTCGAGAGGTTATTCGAGTGAATCTATTAAGAACATTTCAAATAATTCCTTAAATTCGACCTGTGTTTTATTATTAAGTATCTTTAGATTTTGTTATAGGAATTTCTCCAGCATTTCGTCCAAGAATTACTGGAGTGCTCATCCAAACATTTTTCAATGAATTTCTCAAAAAATCCCCATGGGATATTGAAAAGTTCGTTTAAGGTTTCACACCAGTTAACACTACAGCATATTTTTATGAATTCCTCCGATTATAGGAATAATTATTCCAACACATTTTTTTAGGAATTTCGTCCTCTTTTTCCAGGAGTTCCTTCACAATATTCTGCGAGATCTTATGTTTTTTTTTTCTTTTTTTCTCAATTATCTTAGAAATAATCTTGGAAACCTTCTAAGAGATTCTTCAAGAGTGAGTATTCCTGAAAATCAAAGGTGACCTAAGAAATTACATAAGTAACTGTAACAGAAGGTAACCTAAAACTTACTTTAGGAATACGTCACGAGTTTTTCTCAGCATTTTTTTCAGCTTTCTGGAAAATTTCCTTAAAAGAAACTCCTGGAAGAATGCTTCAAAAACAGTTTTGAAAACATCCTTGAGAAATTTCTTAGAATCAATGGAGGAATTTCTCAAACTGGTTGTTCGATTGTATACTGGATGTTTTGGGTTGAAATTGGTAGTTCAGTCTACTGAATTAATCAAAAACAACTATATGTTTTCGTTATCCAACGTTCCGGCCCTCATTGGACCTTTTTCAAGGATTCTGTAATGTTAATCGAATTTATGGAATGGCATTTATGTAATTAATGGAATTTCTTAAGAAATCTTAGAAGCAATCTCTGGAGTGATTCCTGAAGGTATCCTCAGAAAAAATTGTAGTCAAGATCAAAAAAATAAATCCTTGGCGACATCTGGACAAGTCTCTGGTTGAATATTACAAAATGTTTAAAACGGGAGTCTTGGAGGATGTTCTAGAAAAACTGAGTGGAGAATCATCAGATAAAATCCTAGAGGACTAAGGGCTTTTTCAAAAAATATCTGAAATAATATATGAAGGAATTTTTAATGAAAGGTATTTTTGTGATATTTTTTGGAGAAAATCCTAGTTTTATTTCGAAATATCCAAAAACAAATTTTTTGGAAGAATTCCTTACCAAAATTCTTGGAGAGTGAAAATGTCAAATAAAGATATCAGTCCATCTCACTCATAATGTCGTCGTAATACATCAATGAAAGTTTGTCCTTTACTTACATATACCAGATTTGCTGATATGTCGTCATAATGTCACGACAAAAAAAAAAGTTTTAAAAAGATTCATACTGGTTCCTGTGAGATTTCGTTTTTTTGATTACTGTTTTGTCTCTTTTCAGTATCTTTTGATTACTTTTTAGTCTCTTTTTTTCTGGAGAAAGGTTTTTTTATTTTCCTATTTTCAAGAAACTCAGTCATCATCATGCCTGCTTCATGCACAATTTTTAAATTTATTGAAAAATATTTGATTTCAGAAAAAAACGTTTTTAGAAAAATAATCTGGAATTTAAACAACTTCAAATTTAAAATTTCGTAACAATCATGATTAATTTTAGTTTTTCGAATGAAATGCAAAAGTTCATCATTTATTAAATAAAATTGCCACAGTTAAATGTTATGTGATCAAATGCGATTACCCAGGGGCTTGATAATCCGTGTTGCTATTATCCGAAAAAATGGACCCGGGAGCCAAAAGTTTTATGGATTATTTAAATAACTTTAAATGGGTACGTATCTACTTATGTAGCAGATAATCACTAACAATTGATTCAATTGAGATATTTTAAAGAATTTGGATTTTTGCAGGGCAGAACTGTATGATTATTTGCTAATAAATCGGTTACCTTAGTATTTATTGCCACAAATCCAAATAAAGTTTTACTTTTGCGCCCATGAAGCTGTCTTAGTTATTTAAACGACCAATGGAAATAAATGGTAAATAATATGTACTAAAAATACTTTCAAGAAGAAGCATACTGATGTACTTGAAAGTTCCGTTCTGTTCACAGAGCTCTTATAAACAAAATAAAAGACATCATCATTGGAAAATACAATTCATTTGAATAAAACTTAAGCTTCGGTATTGTTAGTACCTTCATATTGTGATATTGGATATTGGAATAGCTTTCGCATGCTTTAAATAATGTTTAAAAGCGTATAAATAGCTATTAAATAGAAAACACTTCAAAATTTGTCATTAGTTTGTTTTAAGAGTTGTTAGTTTGTTTTTAGAGTATTTCTTGAACCTGGATTTTTTTTAGTGAAACCTTGAAAAACCTGGAAATATCAGGGAATTTTATTTCGGTAAACGAGTAGACACCCTGAGTAAGTTCGAACAAGTTTTGGAAATAATATCTAGAAAAATCCTGTATTTACTTTAATACGTAGTTAACAAGATTTTCCAACCAGTTTGACCAATTTTTGAGATTAGACATTTCTGGAGATACCTATTTTTTTTTTTTTTTTTAAAGACACCTACACGTTAATGCTTCCAGTGAGCATTTTGCCCTTTGAAGGAAGCACCACACTAGACAACGGACTAGCATGCAACGCCCAGTGGCACAGTCGAAAAGCATTCCTCACGAAAAGTTTTCCGCCCGAGGCGGGAATCGAACCCACACTCCATAACACGATGTGGTTGAATGCCTGGTGACACTAACCACACGGCTACGAAGCCCACAATTTTTACAATGCAGTTCTACCTCACGGAGTAAGGCAAAAGAGATTTATAATTCCAAACCCTTATATCAGCAAAAAGCTACTAGAACTCAACAAGAAAGTTCTATGTACATATACTGGCCTAGTAACCGGACACTGCCCGAGCAGATATCATTTGAAAAACATCGGCCAGCTTGAGAATTATATCTGTCGTTTGTGTAACATGGAACGAGAAACCTCGGAACATCTGCTCTGCAGTTGTGGTGCTTTGTACAAGCGCAGATTCAAATTCCTAAACAATTGCTCTTTGCAACCTAGAGAAATTTGGACTGCAAATCCTGGAAAGGTTGTTGGTTTCATAAAATCAATTCTTCCTGACTGGGAAAAGACGCGTCTTCGATTGTTCACTCGATAAATGGTGATCAACTTTGAGATGCAAATAATAAACAAGGGTATACCACAAAAGTTCAACTCAATGGACGCAGTGGTTCTACGCCCCAACAAACAAAGGCAAAAGTATATTGAAATATATTACAGCATAAATCGAATGAGTTTAGTAACTTGGAAAAAGTAGAAAAGATATTCCCTTAACACCCCACGTATTTTCAAAAACAGACTTTTTCCATAAAATATATTAAAACTCGAAATTTAGATAAAATTTTCAAAATTTGTTGATCTCAATTAAATATACTTATCTTCTAAGTTACTCACATATTTATCTTAATATTGTTTCATAGTTTTGTAGATTAATGTATTTAGCCTATAAAATTTAAACAAAAATTTTTTGAATCGTTTTCAATATCTAGACTCCACAATACTTTATTTTATTAGACATTCCCTATCAGATACTGCAGTTCACAATCCTCCGAACAAATCGAGCATTTCAGATGACTGATATATCGACTTTCGACGTTTTTGTGACTTGTCAAACTTGATGGAGAAGTTCAATCCCTTAAAACCCCACGAGTCCTTAACACCCCATTTTACGGTACTCGGATTTTTTTTTAAATATTAAAAGGATTTCCATTGCATAGCCAGAGGTATTCCTGAAAGATATTTTTTGTAATATATAATCTTGCAAAACATGTTCACAAAGCCTGTGCAGAAATCTCGTCAATTTTCTTATATCCCTGCAGTGTTACGGCCACATAACTCACATGAATAGGAACGCAAATAGTTCAGTCCAATTATAGTTTTCAGATTCTGCATTTTCAGATTATTATACGCCTTTTGCTACACGTTCAAGGTAGCCTGCCTTTTGTGATTCCGCCTTTAATTAGGGTCCCCAAAAATGTAAGTATGTAGGAATCCATTTGAACGATTTTCTTTTCCTCTTCCTTCAGGTTCGGATTGTATCGAGGTACCCGTGGACGATGCCATACCGCCACCTCCGCCTCCCATCACCCGTCGGCCTCCGACGCCGGAACCGGTGCGCAAATCCCCTTCACCACCAAGAGTGGCCGCACCCAGAAGACGTACGCCGTCTCCGCCACGGTTAACTCGCAGAAGAACCCCTTCGCCATCACCTCCCCCTCCACCTCCAAAGATTTCTCGGCAACGGTCACCTTCTCCTCCGCCACCACCCACGGTCAGAATGAGATCCCCCTCACCGATTCCTTCGAATGGCGCCGGCGATGTTCTTTCGATTGAGGAAACCAATAAGCTGAGAGCAAAACTTGGTTTGAAGCCACTGGAAGTTGGACCGTCTTCTGTGCCAGCGGAAAGTTCGTCTAGCAAAAGAGATGAAGACGCTCCGAAGGATGCAAAGACCGGGAAGACCTATGAAAAAATCAAGGACGATTTGGGAGAGTTCTATCACAAACCTGCGTCAAGTTTGACGGCAAAAACTAAGGAAGAAAAGATTCGGGAGAAACTGAAGGAACGCAAGGAGAAACGTGCGATCGAGGAGAAGCTGAAGAAAGTTCAGACACTCGGAGAGGACGACGAAATGGACGACCTGAAGAGTTGGGCCATCAGAACTCGGGATAAGCACCGATTGAAGAAGGAAGCCGAACAGAGGGCTAAGTTGCTTGATCAACTGGACGAGGAATTTGGTGTGGGAGATTTGGTGGATCAGGAAGTTCGTAACTCAAGACGAGAGGCTTACAGGGATCGAGATTTGAGAGGACTGAGGGTGGAGCATGACGTGGAAGCTTTCACAGAAGGTCGACAGGTTATTTTGACTCTGAAAGATGCGGATGTTCTGGACGAGGAAGCGGGAGATACGCTAGTCAACGTAAACATGGTCGATGACGAACGCTACAAAAAGAATGTGAAGAATAGAAAGCAAAATCCCAACAGCTATGGATACGATGTCTACAGTCAGGATGATGTGGATGAGTTCGGAATGCCAAAGGAACGAGACATTCTCGGAAAATACAACGAAGAAATAGGTGGACAGAAAAAGTCCAGTTTTACGATAGGCTCCAATGCGGAATATGAAGCCTTCGAAAAACGCAAGCAAATGGAGATCAGGGCCAAGCTTCAGAACAAAAAGCTAGAAGCATTGGATACAATTCCTCTCACGCTGGCTTCAGAGTTCTACACGGAAACAGAAATGGCATCTTTCAAAAAGCCAAAGAAAAAGGTCAGGAAAATCCGCCAAAAGCTGCGTGCAGATGATTTGCTGGGCTCTGTTCCGGAAGCCTCATCTAGTCAAGATCTAGGTTCACGCTCTTCTCGTCGTCCAGCGCCAACTTCCACCGAAACAGAATCGCAGTTTAGAAACAGAAGGAAAGATCTGCTCATTACGGATGATACTGCTGTGCCTCAGGAAGATCTGTCAAACATAAAAATCGAAGAGGACGATGAAGATTTGCAGGCGGTCCTTTCGAAAGCTCGCCGACTCAAACAGAAGGAAGCCATCATTTCCAAGGCCCTCCCCATCGATCCGGATCAGGTCAAGAAGGAGATCAAAGCCGAAATGGAGTCCGATGAGGAGGAATCAAATTACGACACCCGAACCCGAGACGGTGCGATCCTCCTCAACGCAACCGCTGAATTTTGCCGAACCCTCGGAGATATTCCAACGTATGGTTTGGCGGGAAACCGAGACGAAGACGTCAACGAAATGATGGACTTTGAACAGGGCAGCGATCGAGAGCAGGATGAAATGGATGACCATGCGGCTGGAACGTGGAACTCGGTCAACACCGAACAGGAACAAGAAGATCTAGGCGGGGCAGCCATTCCCGTTGATGATGTGGCCATTCTGGACGAGGAACCGGACGTGGCATCTAGCGTTGCCGGCGCTCTACAGCTGGCCCAATCCAAAGGCTATCTGGAAAGGGAGGAATCCAATCGACCGAGCAACGCCCGGTTCGCCCACCTGCAAGCGCAAAATTATTCCATCGAAGATAAAAACTACGGCGACGATGATAAGTACTCGAGGAGGGATCGCTTTAGTGGACCCATCATGGACTTCAAGGAGAAGGAAACGTTCAAACCGAACGTCAAGCTCGAGTACATTGATGACAATGGGCACCTGCTGACGCCGAAGGAAGCGTTCCGGTATTTGTCGCACAAGTTCCACGGCAAGGGACCGGGCAAGAACAAGGTCGAGAAACGTCTGAAGAAGAATGAGCAGGAAGGGGTAAGTTGCGTTGCCAATAACCTGGTGATGATTGATTTGATTCTATAGGATTCCCCAGAACCCCATTACCCCGAAAATTATTTCAGAATGCAGAATTCCCATATATCCATATTAATTATTGACCTTCGGGCTGTCGCGCTGTACGTTGTATGTACAACAGTTGTGATTTATATGTTATCTCTTTACAAAGGAGGTATCTATCGACGGGTCTACCCCGTTTGGCATAATGCCGTTTGGCATACAGTCGTTTGCAGGGCTGTTACAACAGGCGCGAAAATCGCGGGAATTTCCCAAATAATGCGGCAAAAATTGCACTTATATTCATACAGTCGTGATTTCATAATCATGAAATTTCTATTTAAAACGGAAATTCCAAGTCGTCTTCTCCTTGAGAACAGTAAAGTTCAGTTAGTATAGTCACTGATATCAAAAATACTGTTTAAGGAAATATTAAAAGCAGTAACATTTTATTTGTAAATCATTTTCATTTTATTTGGAGTCATTTCTCTCGAGGGTCGCTAGTCAATCAAGAGATAGTTCCTCCCTCAATTCCTAATGACACTAATCTAAAATTCTATTCTATTGACGGCGATCTATAGGTTCATGACTTTAAGATAAACTGGAAATAAAAAATTATACCGTTCAAATCCTGTGAGTTTGAAGGACATTTCTCTTCCGTTAAAAATCATAGAAAATGACGCTCAGTAAGACCACTCAGCACATTTGGTTTGGCTTTAAAATATTTGAAATCAGAAATGTGTCAAATTTACTGAACATGAATATAATATGCCAAAATATTGAACCGTGTAAAAATTTGTACGGATAATATGCAGACACTCTGGCTGAGTGTTGGTGCTGCAGTCATAGTTGGTTACCCTATGAAATCTTAGGATCGATAGAAAAGCTTAAAATAATAGATAGCTCCGCAATCAAATTAGGAGTTTTGTCAGTGAAGAATAAGTATTGTAAATCTAGAAGATTCAAATTACTTGAAGTTAATGGAAAGCAGCACTAAAAGTTGTATATATATATATATATTTGACGTAAATATAACTAAATAAAACCTCTTGCAGTGTAAGCTGATCACCATAAAACCATTTCACGATCTGCTTTGAAATTCAGTGCAACGGTTGAATCACCACCACAACACACCGGTTAAAAAGTTAGCACCTGGTGAAATTGCTCAAAATAAAAGTAGTTTTGCCTGGTAAATTTTTGTTCGCAACAATGTTGTAATAAAAATGAATCATTTATAAATTTTTAATTTTGAAGAAAACTGTTGCACACCGATGAGTGAAGAAAAATTTAAAAAAAGCATAATGCAGCTGATATCAAAACTACTATTATTTTGAGCGATTTCACCTGGTGCCTAACTGTTCAATCAAACACTTCAAAAATCTTTGAAATTTACGTCATATGTTCCCGACATATTGAAGCAAGTAAAATGACGTGAATCTAAGTCACAAATTACGTAATTTTCCGTCACAATGGACTGAATATAATTCGAGCCACAAACATTTTCTATCACATTGGACGTATTTTTACAAGAATGGCGTATATTTAAGTTTTATTGCCATCAAATTTATCAACGTACGAAATATAAGTTTTTATAAGTGTGCAGTACTAGACGAATTTGAAGAGATATTTAGAGTTGTCTGTCAAAATTTCATGGGTTTTGTTCATAGCAAAACAAAGTTACAGCATGGGGGTGGTCCATTAATTACGTAAGACAATTTTTGGGATTTCTCAACCCCCCCATGTTAAGATTTTTTGTATGAAAATTAAAAATAATTTGCATGGTGGGTAAGAAATCTCACCCCATTTTCAATACTTTTTTGTAAAATTGTAAGGTCCGCGTAATTAAACTGAGTAGTTTACAAACCAGTTTTTATATATTTTTTGTTAAAATTTGGAATTTCATTTGTTTTAATATTTATAAGGTCTTGTTAAAATTTCATCGAAATTGTTTTATAGGTGACTCAGATCTGCCCTGTAGAGTTGGGCATTTTGTGTCAATTGTCGAGAGAGTTTTAAACGTATAGTCCAATGTACTGCCAATAACTAATGAATATTACTGAAAAAAATGTAACAATTTTCGTAAACACAGAAATTTGTTAAAAATATTAAATTATCACAACAATCTTGTATTTTTACTTCAAATTAATTGAGTATTAAGACTTGAAGTTTTATAAAAATAAAAACAGTTTTCATACAATGACTGGCATGTATTTCAAACTTATTGTTTAACTATCCTCATCTCATAAAAAAAAAAAACAATATTTTTAGCAACATTATTTTTTAAAACAATATGATGGTGTTCGCCTATCCATGTAAGTATAGTTGCAAACTAGGCACTACCATTTATTGAACTGCACGATTTTTTTATAAAAAAATATATTGATGTATTGATGACAAATAAACTTCGAGTGATATTGTTGAATACGATTTTCTCCAAGAAAAACTCGAATTACTGGATTTTTCCGCTTTTGCCTTTTTTCTACCTAGTGGCGCAACTGGAGTAAATTAAATATATTTCATAAGTTAACTCCACCTTTAGTATTGACAGAAATCCTTATACCTACCGTATTTTTGTCTTGCTCAATTGTTGATACTTTATGATAAGGCGAAAATAATCACTTAGTACCATTAAAAACTAGTTTTTGATCAAGCACGTTTACGCATTTTTAATAATGAGTTGTAAATATGCAAATGAAACAGATTTTTTTTAGGCGCGGATTGGAGTTCCTAGGCGCGGATCAAATTTCTGAAGTCGCGATTTTCGCGGATACGATTTTAAGATTCTTGTAACAGCCCTGCGTTTGGCATAAAGTCGTTTGGCATAATAGTCGTTTGGCATAATGGTCGTTTGGCATAATTTGAAAAAGGAAGATACTGCAGTGGTACAGTAATATGCCGTACCATAAGGTGCGTCATAAAATTCCATGTTCCTTTTTTTTCAAATGACATGGAATAACTTAGGCGTTGGATATATTTTTGTTAAAAATGCGCCATAATATCCCGGACATAATGACCCCGGAAGTCATGTATGGTGCAATTCCAAAAGAGCTTTATTGGATATTGGTTTCCTTGAAAAAATGATAAGAAGTATGTCCTATCACTAACTGGCAACGGAATGTACGATCGTGAGCAGTTTATACACATCCCTTTGCTTAATGGAAGGAATTTGATCAAATTTAATGTTTTTCACAATTATGCCAAACGACCGTTATGCCAAATGGCGATTATGCCAAATGACCGTTATGCCAAATGGCATTATGCCAAACAGCTATTATGCCAAACGACTGTATGCCAAACGGCATTATGCCAAACGGGTAGACCCTCTATCGACACAAAACCAAAATGTATTTCACAAAAATCTTCTTAACCCTTTCTTTCGCACGGCGATTTCAAGTAAATAAAAATAGAAAATAGTCTTTTCATTCGAAGTTGTTGAACAAATATCTTTTATTTAGGTCAAAATTATTGAACTAGCAAAAAATTGTCAAAAAATAAATGGAGCTCCTGAGCTCCATTGGGCATACAGCGTACTTTTTGTGAAGCAAGTATTATTTTTTCTATCTTTATTAACGAGATTTTTAGCCCTGGGCTAGTTTATCTCGGAACCAACGGCTTTACTTCCCTTCCGAAAGAAGTCGTCACTATAACTTTGTTGTCTTGAGTGACTGTCTCGGGATGGGATTCGATCCCAGGTCCTCGGCGATTTGAAATACTGGTAATGAGTAAAACTCCTTAACGGGGGGGCTGACAGAGACAATGAACATGCTTGAGGATCTCGTGTGGCTTTAAATTAAATTTCAAATCGCTTCAATGCTTATACCAACCTGATTCAACGTCGAAAGTGTCAGGAACTCGTAAGAATTCACAAACTTAATTGTTTCCGGTGTTTTCCAATAAAGAAAAAAACGCATTCGGTTTCATCTTCCGCGAAACCAATTAAATCACTTTCACTGTTACTCTTTTCAGAGGAATTTTGTGTGAATTTTAAGAGTAAACAACTTAACTGCACGACTAGTGGAATGAGGTTGAAAGCAAAATGGTCGGTGGAACGGGTGGAACACGATTTGATGTTTGAGAGGTGCAGTGTTTACTGAACTTCAAGAAAAAAGTTTCACTTTCAATGAATATGGCATCGCTCAAACGTCAAATAAGTGATCTGACCAAGGGACTGTCAGATTGTGATGTTGTGGTAGCCAGCATCAAAACTGTGCATTGAACCTGGCTGTCAGCTTGGGCCTTCGGCTTGAGCCTTCTAATGCTGGCTACGGCAACATCGTGTTGGTTGGTATAGTGCTGCCAGTCCCTTGGATCTGACCGAACTTATGCACACTGAGAAAAATCTACACGTCAAGGTCGTGTGTTTTACTTATAGATTTGCGCAATGAGGAAAACCACATGATTTGAGTGTGGTAGCCATATGGATTTCATCATTGATTTCACGGTGTATCAACATTAGGTTGTCATGTGAAACACACATGAATTTCCAAATATTAAATCATGAAAACCAACTGATTTGCTTATTGAATTCGAAATGTAGTAGCTTTAGATAGTCATGTGTGATAGAACATAAATGTCATGGGACTGAAAGAAGAAATTTGGTAGAAAAACTTTTGCTCCCCAAAATATGGATCCGAGGCTCCTCTGCTTGTCGCAAGCTCTCTTGATTTTTTTTTTCTAACCCGTGAGCCAGCAACAAGCGGGGCGCCGCAAATCCATAATTTGGGAAGCCAGGGATAAGCATATTTCATTTTTTCTCGAAACTGAAAGCCAGGAAAATCTGTTAGTGGAATCCGATTTTTCTACTTAACTATACATTATAATCAATGTTTTCTTATAGAAAGGTAGAATTCTCGTATATCGGTCAACTTCACTAATAAAAGAAAAATCGAATTCACAAATTTTCATCTAACACTTTTAGCTTCAAAATTTGCTTCTTCTCTTTGGAAGCAAGATGATAACTGTCGTTCGCCACGAGGTCCAACCGCAATTCAGTTCACTATGCATCCCATGGGTTGATCACAAACAATTTAGAAGTTTTGAACATGGAAATCGATAGCATAGCTCATGGATTTCATCATAACAATCTCATTGCGCAAATCAATGAATCGACCAACTTGAACATGATGATTATGACACAAGATAACCATAAGCAAAACACACTGATTCCGTGTTGGAGTGATGATCTATGCGTCCATAGGTTGACACATATGAATCTGAAGAGAAAGCTTCGGGAACTTATGTGGAAAAAATATGAAATCCCTGTTGTCGGTTGATGAATCAATCCATGAAGCAAAACACAGGAATTTAATGTGTAACACACACGAAGTTTGCAAGAAAATCATAGCAAATCGATATGGACGTTCATGAATTGATCCATAATTTTAAACACACAGATCGAGCGTGTGGATTTTTATCAGTGCATTGGAGTATGCGCAATGACAGTCATTCAGTTTTTGCTGTTATCTGCCCAATGGAGCTGTGGTGCTCCACAATCAAATTTAAGTTTACGGAAAAAGTAAGTAAAAATATTACGTTTTCAATCACTATGGAGGTTCTACGCATCTATATTATGATGCCGATAATTTAATTGGAACACTTTCATGGCAACATATACTTTTTTCAGTGTACTGAAAACCGCCATGATTTTTTCGTTGGAAAAATCGGTATTTGTCGAACAATTTATTAATTTTGTTTGGTTTTCGAGCAACTTTCAACAGTTTTTTGTCGAATTTATTATTAATGACGTAGGAACAAATCATTCTGAGAAAAAACCTTTTAAAATAATTTGATATATAAAAAACTATATTCGTGCAAAGTTGTGGAGCTCTGGAGCTACCATGGGAAAGAGAGGGTTAACGGGATTTTTTATAAACCTTTGATGTTGTATAGTTTTTTGAGAAATTGTGCATTCTGGGGAATTGTACATTCTGAGGACTGAGATTTTGGGGAGTGGAATTCTGGGAACGGTTTTCTGGGAAAAAAATATATAAGTAATCGATTGATTTCCAAGGATACTAATCTCGATTATTTCTATCTATTCTTGTAGTTGATGAAGAAGATGAGCTCGACGGACACTCCGCTGGGAACGCTGAACATGTTGCAGCAGAAGCAGAAGGAAACCCAATCGGCGTTCGTGGTGCTCAGTGGGAGCAAACAAAACACCAGCATCGTGAAGCATAAACGTTAACAGTCACGTGGTTTATAGGATTAAGGTATGTCCCTCATGTGTGTTGACAGAATATTATAATGCACACAGCATCATCGTGTCGTCGGAGAGAAAGCAGATGAGCAAGCTTTCTTGTGGCGAAGAACTATCAAAACCAGGTTTGTAGAGATAAATAATCTTCGTATTCTATTCGCTGGGAGTTTCAGTAATAGCGTTTAATATAGCTGCTGGAAGCAAAAAACATCTGACTGCGTGTTGTGGTTTTTTGGCGTGGTCATCGATGACACATCCTGCATTAGGTTATTTCACGATTATTTTGTTTTTCAAACCGACGTCAGTTGGTTGGGAGAAAAATAATTTAGAAAAATCAAAACGATATTTCTAAATCTATTTTTAAATTAATCTACATTTTGTAATGTTTTTTCACAAATATTACATGCAAGCAGCACGCTTCTAAAAATTCTGATTTTCTATCATATCCACACAAAAAAAATCATGATAAAATGAAACACCGTTTTGTTCAATTACTTACGACGTTTTTATACGAGTGTAAGATTGACTCAAGTAGTGTCCTGTTTTGATTCGTGGTTAATTTATCTCTCCAAATAACAGAGCGGTGAAAGTAGTGCTTAGGTTGCACGACATATATTCTGTTGGCGTAGTAGGCAATCGGACGTCGCCTCCCTAAATTGAGTTGTTAGGATCCCCTAGCAACAACCAGTTACTTGTTGGTGAAAATTAACAAACTGGTTTATTCCATAATCAAACTCTGTTCAGTTAACACCTAATAAACCTAAGCTTTTCGTTTCTGTTAAACTGTGCCTATTATTTGGAGTTTCCCTGCCATTCCCTTCAAGAGGTTATGGGCACCACCGCTAAGGACGTTACGTACAACATCCCGTTGCTGCGTGGGAGTGGAGCAGACTTTCAAAACTGGAGCTACCGTGCACGCCTGTTTCTCGAAGCAAAAGGCGTTGCGGATGTGTTGACCAGAACGGCACCGACAGGAGAAGCAGAAAAGGCGAAGTTTGAAGAAATGGACCGGATCTCCAAGGCATTGCTGGTGAGTTGTCTATCGGACGAATGCCTTGAAATCGTTCGAGAGAAGACGACCACGAAGGAGATGTGGACTAGTCTGGAATCGGCTTATGCGAAGAAGTCCGTGGCGAGTCAAACGATCGTCAGGAAGCAGTTGGCCCGTTTGCGGATGAAGGAAGGAGCCGATATGCGAACGAATTTATTGGAATTCGACGGACTCGTGAGGAAGTTGAAGACGGCTGGAGCAACCTTGGCTGAAAGTGATCTGGTGTCGCAGCTCTTTCTAACGCTTCCAGATTCTTTCGATCCGCTTGTTACTGCCCTGGAGAATGTTGCTGAGGAAGATTTGAATCTGGATCTTGTCAAGCAGCGACTGTTGGCTGAAGAAAGGAAGCGATCGGATCGGCAAGGTGATTCAGTTGAAGACAAGTCGGCAGCGTTCACGAGCGATACGAAGAAGAAGTTCCAGTAATTCCAGGGTAAATGCCACAAATGTGGACGCCGTGGCCACATGAAGAAGGATTGTCGCCAGCGGGAAGCAAATTCAGCGAAGAAGGATGCTGTAAGTTTCATGGCCGATGCAAACGTTGCGGAGAAAAGGCCTGGACGAGTAATGTTCAAGCTTGATTCCGGGTGCAGTGACCACCTGGTTGGCGAGAAGAACGTTTTTGCCGTGCTGGAGAAGATGATAGTGTGGAGATAAAGGTCGCTAAGGAAGGAGAAGCTATGCTTGCTGAACAGATAGGCGAAATCAACGCGACAAGCAACAAAGGAGTGCACTTCAACTTGAAGAAAGTGCTGTATGTCCCGGAGCTACGTGAAAATCTGATGTCCGTCAGAAAAATGGCCAGTGCTGGGATCGACGTTTTGTTCTCTGGAAGCGTAGCTGTCTTGAAGAAGAACGGCAAGTTGTTGGCAACTGGACATCTTCGAGGCAACCTGTACGAGCTCGAGCTGTTGCTAGAAGAAGTAAAAGTCAATCATTGCGAGGTAGCTATCGGAAACCTTTGGCATCGTCGACTCGGGCATATCGGCCAACGCGGATTGGAGACCATGGCCCGGAAAGGAATGCTGAAAGGTATGGATGAAAAGGCAAGTCAAATTGATTTTTGTGATGCATGTGTACAAGCAAAGCAATGTCGAGAACCGTTTAAAGGAACGCGTGTTAGGACCAGCCGGCCTTTGGAGCGGATACATTCTGATGTTTGTGGGCCGATCGATCCGCCGGCATGGGATGGTTCACGATACATAGTGAGCTTCATCGATGACCATACCCATTTCTCAATGATTTACTTGCTGAAGCGCAAATCTGGTGTATTTGAGAAGTTTCAAGACTACGAGGCGAAAGTAACGGCCATGATGGGAAAATCCATTTCAAGAATTACGAGTGATCAAGGCAGGGAATACTGTTCGACGAATCAGTTGCAGTACTACAGAACGAAAGGAATCCAACTAGAGACAACGGTTGCGTACACTCCTCAGCAGAATGGTGTAGCGGAGAGGTTCAACCGAACCTTGGTAGAGAAAATTCGTTCCGTGCTCATTCAATCTAAAGTTCCGAAGCGTTTATGGTCCGAAGCTGCCCTTGCGTGCGTTTACTTGATGAATCGAAGTCCAACAAGCGCACTTCCCTCTGGTGTTACCCCTGCAGAACTGTGGTTTGGTGTCAGACCAGATTTGGAAAAACTTCGAGTTTTCGGATGCAAGAGTTTCGTTTGGATTCCGAAGCAGCAAAGACGTAAGTTAGATGCCAAAAGTAAAGAAATGGTCATGGTTGGGTACGCACCCAACGGTTACCGCATGTGGGACCCGGTGGCACGACATGTAACAATTGCTCGAGACGTCAAGTTTGATGAGTCGTGTTTTCCGTACGCTGTAATGAGTCAAGAAGATGATGTTCCGTTGGTCGTCCACTTCCCGCTCGAGCAAGAGGGGGAAAATAACCAGTTGGCCACCATAGATGAAATCGACCAAGCAAATGAAGAAAAGGACGTGAATGATGAAGACTCGATTGAAGCACTGGAAAACGCGCTCCCTTCGCCCACAGAAAGACGCGAAATTCCGAGAGAATTGTCGTCGAGGTCTAGCGGACGGGAGCGCAGGCTCCCCGGTAAGTTATTCGACTATTTTACCGGTTATAGAGCTCTTTCTGGCGAATCGATTTCCGCAGATATTCCAGAGTCGTTTGATGAGCTGACAGAGCATGCTGATCGAGCCATGTGGATGGCTGCTGTGAGAGACGAACTACGTTCCATGGAAGAGAACAAGGTTTGGCGTTTGTCAAGCTGTCCCCAAGGAATTAGGCCACTGAAATCGAAGTGGGTGTTTCGGTTGAAAGATGATGCGGCTGGCAACGCGTTCATACATAAGGCGAGACTGGTGGTGAAAGGATTCCTGCAGAAGGCTGGGGTCGATTACGAGGAGACATTCGCTCCTGTAGCAAGACTTGCCACTATCAGAACGGTTCTCGCTGCGGGTGTCCAACAAGGATTCCACTTCCATCAAATGGACGTCAAGACGGCGTTCTTGCACGGCGACCTGAAGGAAGAATTATATATGGCGATTCCTGATGGCGTAACAGCACCTCCCAATACAGTGTGCCGTTTGCTCAAGTCACTGTATGGACTCAAGCAATCCCCAAGGTGCTGGAACGAAAAATTCAACGATCGGTTGCTGAGCTTGGGCTTCCGACGATCGCTACATGACTACTGCCTCTATGTCCGGATAGTACCAGGAGACGAAATTTACATAATTCTGTATGTGGACGATTTACTCATCGCTGGAAGGAAGATTGAAACAATCGAAAACTTGAAGAAAGCTTTAAGTTCAAGTTTCAAGATGACGGACTGTGGAAAAATCAGTCGTTTCCTAGGTATGAAGCTAGAGTACGATCGTGAAAATTGTTCTATGAAGCTTTCTCAAGAAATGAATATCGACAAATTATTGACACGCTTCAAGATGACGGATTGTAACCCTAACAAGACACCTATGGAGAAAAATCTGACTGTTTCCCGCGAAGGTGAGGCGACTCAGGAACCGTATCGTGAGCTTCTGGGGAAAATTATGTATTTGATGCTGTGTACTAGGCCTGACCTGTGCTTTCCCGTCGGATTCCTCGGCCGTTATCAACAGAAGCCAACAACCAACCATTGGCAGTGCCTCAAACGTGTGGTACGATATTTGAAAGGAACAAAAGCAAAGCACTTGAAGTTCGTACGCAACGAATCAGCGGACCCGTTGGTCGGATATGCTGATGCAGATTGGGCGTCGGATGCAGAAGATAGGAAATCAGTCAGTGGCTACGTGTTCACTGTATTCGGAAATGCTGTATCGTGGTCGAGTAAAAAACAGGTAACTGTTGCTACATCTTCAAGCGAAGCGGAGTACGTGTCCTTGAGTTCTGCTGTTTCGGAAGCCATCTGGTTGTCAGGAGTAATGGCAGATCTTCAGCTGAAGCGTCCATCGGATCCGGTCGTAATCTTTGAAGATAACCAAGGCGCTATAGGTATGGCGAAAAATTGTGAAAGCAAGAGATCAAAGCATATAGATATCAAGCACCACTTCATCAGAGACCACATTGCAAACGGACGAGTAGCAGTGAAGTATATAAATACCGAACACCAATTGGCGGATTTGTTCACTAAACCGGTGGACGCGGTACACTTGGAGAAGCTGTGCCAGGGCCTAGGATTGGCCGATTGAGAGGGGGTGTTGGCGTAGTAGGCAATCGGACGTCGCCTTCCTAAATTGAGTTGTTAGGATCCCCTAGCAACAACCAGTTACTTGTTGGTGAAAATTAACAAACTGGTTTATTCCATAATCAAACTCCGTTCAGTTAACACCTAATAAACCTAAGCTTTTCGTTTCTGTTAAACTGTGCCTATTATTTAGAGTTTCCCTGCCATTCCCTTCAAGATATTCTAATGAAAATGTTCATCTGCTAGATACAACTTACGCACTCACTAAAACCAGTAAGCGTATGCTTTGAAAACTATGACGTTCCAATTTTTTCAAAACAGTAAGGTAAATTTTATCAATACTTGTCTATTTCCGCGACCGTTATTGCATCGGCATGCTTTTTTAAGCTCATAGTTGACCACAATGTGCATCGTATTGACGTTTGTTGATGTTAGACATCGTGAATCTGCAGAAATATAAAATAGACCCCTTTGCCAACTTCCTCTCGGTACTGGCCGAGGTACGAGCAACCTTTGTAAAGATCTGGTAATCATCCTCGGTGGAAACTTTTGTCGTATACTTAAAAGGAAGGGGGAGAGGTTTGCTTCTGCTTTGCTTTTGGGGAGTCTGTATTCTACACTGAGGCAAAAAAACTTAATAGTTTCTTAAGGAATAATTATGATTTGGCGCCACAACGATTATTGTTGAAATTTGTAAGTTTTACTTATGATTTTGGTGAAGAATTTCAGTAATGAATTTCATAAGTCAATCAATGAAATTCGGTAATAAACGCAATGATAATAACTCAAATCGAACTATCAATCGATAATATTGTTCGCCTTTTATTTCAGGCGTGCACAAAAATTGACATGTTTTAATAACATGTGATCTGTTTTCGATTAACTTGTAGCCAACATCGAAAGCGGAGTAGTTCTTCTAGCGATTGCTATGATAAATATTTCAAGTAATTGTTGTTAAAGAATTCAAAGCTCTCACTTATGAAACTTATGATTCCATTTTCGAAATTTTTAAGCATGCAATGAAACCATAATTTGGCTGGTTCATAAGTTTTCATTTATGGAAAACCTAAGTATTTTTGCCTCAGTGTAAGTAAGAAACAACTCATACCACTGTCTTCTTTGTAAGGGGTGGCGTCTGATTGTTCACTGAACGAAATCTCCCGCCACGAAATGAATGATTTTTGTCTCATCCGAGCCCCATACCTATTCTCAGACACATTCAGGATGATTTTCATCCTCGTTGGAATCATCTGTTTACATATCGCACTGAATGAAAATCATCCAAACTTGAAAGGATTCCAATCCTTCTGAAAGCGGGATAAAATTGAATGATTATCGTTCATACATATAAACACCCCATGCTATATTGTTTATAATTTTAAACTATTCAATTTCACAATGAATAACTCTCAACTGTTGATAACTTCACGCAATATGAGTTTTATTAGGGAAAAATATCAAGCATAATAATTATTATTGCCAGGAACAGATGCCTTTCTACAGCGCACGAGTTTGACTCCAGAAACTCCATGATAATTCCGTCTTACCGCCGTACATTTATCAGGATTCCGTGGATGTCAGTTATTTTTTCCGGCCTTTAGAATAAAAGAGACATGGTAAAAGTGAAGATAGTCATTGATAATTTTATCACAACACGCAATTACCTGTTATATTCAATCGGGAGTTTCGGATCCGCCACGCTTCTGTCGCCATATGTGCACTACGATTCACAACAATAATTTGACAGCTATCATCGTAAGCTTTCCATATGTTGTTTCGGACGGTAATTGGATGATTTTCGATTTGGAACATGGTAGAAGTTAAAATCCGTCATAAGTTAGATGTTTTTCATTTGCGTTAGCATAGTTCAAATATCTACTTAATGTCATACGGATGTACAACGAAAGTCATCTCAGAATTGGATGATTTTCGTCCATTTGTCGGTGGATTCATCATATAGTTGGATTTTCTTTCAAAAGGAGGAATGTGACGTTTCACAGACAAGTGAATTATAAATCATTCAATACGTGGCGGGAGATTCCGTTCAGTGTTGCCAAACTGTTATGCAAGTGTATGTGTGGGGTGTGCAAATATCCACTTTTTGCCCAGTGGTCTAATAAGGTGCAAAATGCTCAATAACAGTTGAAAATGTTACTTTCGTTTATGAGAAATATAATTAATGTTCAATTTATCTTTTTATATCTTAACCGACCCTGTCCTTTGGTTCAGAAAGGGGTACGGGCGCGTTCTGCCAACTCGGTCGAGGCAGATTTCTTGTGTGAACAAGCTACAGCATGGACGTTCTAAAGTGCCAGAATGAAGTGTAGTGCTTGTGAGGAGCACTTGAAGATGGGATGGAAGGTCATTACTTCGCGTTCGTGCTATACTTCTGCTTATCTATAAAGTTATATACAATAACCGACCCTTAGATTAACTATTTAAATTAAAGATGCAACTACAATAATCGTTTTGAGCTTACTAACATGTCGTCGCGTTAATTTAATCATACTGATCTTTTATCTACATCCGTCGAACCATTCTGAATGGCCGTTGTGAGAATATCACTAAAAACTTCTCATATGCAATAAAGCTGGATTGTCCTACATTGAAACATTAAGGTTTTTGCTCTTTTGGATTCATTTTTTGTTGTTCGTCATCAGTAGTGTTGAAATGTCCTGAATGCCGCACATGGCGTAAAGTGATCATTGCCATGGAGTTTCTCAGAAGCTGCATGGGGATTGTTATCATGGGAATCCAAAGAGCGAATTTTGTATGATTTCATTGTAGGTCAATACAGCAATAAAGCATGTAACAATCACTAACATTTCTTTTCTCTTTATCCTTGTTTTCATATCTAACCCGCCATTACAACGAGGAAAAAATCATCCGAGAGGAAATACATGGCAGCGTATTGGCCGAGAAAAGATAAGTATTATGTTTCTGTAAATATTCTTATTACTGATTGCAAGGTGAATAAGATCAACTAAATTTTTAACTAATAACAAACTTTTTCCACAGAGCTATTTACAAAAAAACACACAAAATCCCTCCTTTTACATATCCTTAGGCAAAACACTTCACTAACGCTATATGTATGACTGATTCATGTTCTTTTGACCTTGCATCATTCATACGTGTATTGGAAGTCAAGAGTAGAAGCAAAACTTAAAGAACCTTCTGGTCAAAGATGTTGCGTTGCCTACTTCCCAAACTCCAAAACCTCCTCGGTGTATTATGGACGGCGTGAGTTTTCAAACTCATGCTGGAGACTTGGCCCCTGACTCCCTTGTACATCAATAAAATAAAATAAAAAATAAAAAATTATCTTTCTTTCTCTTAACCCGTTCCAAATAATATTCTCTTTTCACCTGAACCGGCTCTGCACTATAGTACTATGCATTCGATTCATTGTTATTCAAAGGGGAACAAGTAGAATCTTGTCTCCGAAACAAGGAGGATCGATAAACTAAGTTTGTGATTCAGCTTTTTGTATGTTTGTACGGCCATGGAGAGAGCACCCGCCTCTCAATTATCGACGAACTTGAGACAAACCGAACCAGATGAATGCTATGTAATAGTTACTAGAATGTGATTCTATACTTATCAGATTAATCCAAAAGTCATTACTGTTTCAATAGTAAAAATATTGATAAACAATCAATTTACTATTGAAAAACTATCAATTCTTATTCTTTATTCTTTTCTTGGATAAATTTAGACCATTTGAAATAGTCGTTCAAAGTTATGAGAAAGAAAGGGTTAAAGTTGCTCAATTATATAAATTTATTCAATACCGACGCAATCAAAATGGTAGCAAAAATGATTGGGCTCACAGAGGTAACAACTGCATGATTCTGATCGGCAAGCCTAATGTTCAGCTCAGTTGGTTTAAGTTGGCAGTTTGCGTTGGCTCCCACCAGTTTCAAGGTAGCCGAGTTGATACCGTGGACTAAAAATAAAGAACAAAAGTTTCATATTTGTATAAATCGAACTTAAAGCTTTAAGATTCTTACAAGCACATGCTGTGTTGATGCCACACGGTTCATGCGACACTCCATCGATGATTATTTGTATCGTGGGCATAGTTGGTATAGCTTGCTGCCTGATCGTAAATGATCCATCCTGCTGTACCTCCAATGAGAACCGGAATCTGTTGAAGTTGATTGTCGGAATGCTAAGGCGCGTAGTTCCAGGAGGTAGCCTCGGTCTGATGACCATCTCACCGTCACGCAGTCGGATCCCGCCGTAGCCGTTTATCATTGTGTGCAAAAAGCTGGCGGCACCGGAGACATAATTGGGTGCTCCTGGGAATTCGACAGGACCTTGGTTCCACACGTTGAACGGCGAACGTAGATATGGCTGATAGCTTCGGCGAAGATTGTCCGCAGCTAAGGTCAGCTCGTCTAGTTCGAGCCATCCAATCGTGTGCATCGACCAGGTCATTGCTGAACTGCTAGCTGAAGTGACTGGACCATAGATGTTCAGATTATTTCGCTTCGTCGATCTGTTAGAAGTTGAAAAATTCTCGTAAGAGGCTAGTTAAGTCAGTGAAAAAATGAAAACTTACTGTTCCATTTCGAGATCAAGAGGATACGCTAAGAGTACGGCATCGGCTTGAGCGATTTGTCGTCCTACTACATAACCTTCGAATTGTGGATTGAAGTCTCCGTTAGACTCGTGCAACAAGCGCAAACCTCTTGCTGTACGAATCATTTCGTTCAAATCTTCGTTTTTGAGGTTTATGAAGGATTCGCATACACATCCAGCATATTCGCCGAGAAACAGGTTGTGAGCAGCCATGACGTTGGTGAATACGTTGTTTAGCACGTTGGGGTTCATGGTGTCTGGACCGGTTACCGTAGGAATGTCATACTTATCCGTGGCGGAGTTATAAACGGCTCGGCGCATCCAAAATCGAGCAGTGTTGAAAGCCAACTCACATCCATCTGTGACCATCCAGGACAAATTGTCTGTAGCATACAAGTACAATCTGATGGCAAAGGCGATATCTGCTGTGATGTGATGCTGTAATTCAGCCGCTCCAGGAGTCGATGTAACCTCTCTACCAGTGAAGGCAGACGCCCAAGGATATTGCCAACCTCCAATGTTGTTCGACGCTGCATTACTTTGAACGGCTCTTCGAATGATTCTTGTCCTGTAAGTCAGCATTTCTCGAGCAACGATTGGGTCTGTTAGCAGGATTACTGGAAATATCCACATATCGAAATCCCACATAACGTGTCCCTGGAAATCATTTCGTCCAACTCCCGAAGGCGATACTCCGAAAGTTTGAAACGAATTCAAGTTGAACAAGGACGGGACATTGCTGAACAGTTGAAATGCGCTAGCTTTGATGGCCCGATCTAGTTCACTGTTTCCGTTTACAGTGATCCCGTACTGACTCCACAGGTCGTTCATGTGTGTTTCCTGAACTCGATCTATAACAGCTGCAGTGCTCAACGTTATCAAATTTAGTTCATTTTCAGCCGCCCTTCTACTCCGGGCGAACACTGTGTAGAAACTAAACTCTTCAGCGGTACGATCTTCCGATAACACTAGGGTCGTTGGTATTTCACTGTAGTATACACACACTGTAGTACTCTCAGTTTGGAGCACCGTGTCTTCGATCTCATTAGTAAGGCCACATTGAAACGTGAATATCTGGTCACGGATTTCCACTTGTTGAGCTGGGTCGAACGTTATATCAGCAGAAGGCGATCCTGTAGTTCGTCGAACATATGCAAACAACGTGCCTCGACCGTTAAGCCGTTGAATCCGAACATGGTTGACAATAACGTGATTGAAGTTCCGATGTGGGTAAACGGTGTGGGTGAGTCGAAGTTGTCCATTGGGATCATCGTAAACCGTTCGGAAGCGGCCGAATCTTATGTCCAGCTGGTAGGAACAGAAGGGTGGATTTGTTTCCGGATGGCTACATGTTTCCAGTTGTATATTGGCATAGTTTGGAACACGGGCACGGTGACTTTGGGAACCACGCCCGTTGTAAACTCCGGTCAGGTAGACGCTGTCACTGAATACGGTGAATCCGAGATTTCCGTTCGAAAGCGTTGGCACTCCGGGAGCCTCTGGGAATCTACGTCAATTAGAAATGTTAAAATCGTTGAAGTGCTGAATGAAATGCGATACTCACCGAGCCGAATTGAAAAGATAATTGGTGTCGATGGCAAAACCAAGCGAGCTGCTGCATAGCGCGTATATCAGAATTGGTATCACATTTATCGAAGCCATTTAACTGGGGGCTTAAGATTAGGTAGGGTTTTTGGGTACACTTGTTACTCGGAGAAGCTTGACGTATGACTGAACCGTTCGGATTTGTTAGCCATGGTTTTAAACGATATGATATCGATGATAAAATAAAATTTCGGGAATGTAGATTAGATAATGGAGAAATGGATATGAATTTACAAGTGCGGTGCATTCGTAGAGGTTTGCCAATTCGTTGCTGTTGAAATATGTTCGTTACGAAAATGGTTCGTAGTTCGTTGATGAATCTTTGGTGTCATGATATTCGTTTTATGGGCCAGTGATTACAGGAACTTCGCAAAAGCGCAATCAGGGTTTCAACATCCAAATATTTGTTTTCCATTTCTAGAACAGTGATAGCTTGTTTTTCAATACTTATAAATTGAAGATTGTAGTAGTGGTTATCTGTTATTAATTACTATTATTGTTATTGCACATGTCGAACTTGCAGATGAACATATTGACCAAAGACGAAATGGAGACTCTCAAGCCACGTTTATATAAAGAAATTCCATGCACACTAGCTGTTTGGACAAAATACAATCTATGTATTTTTTTTTCAAACTGGCATTTAGCTCTATCTCCTCTTATATTACTGACACAAGATATGTCATACTGTACAGTGTACACAATGTAGGCTAAATTCCAAAGTTTAGAGAACTATATCTCATAAATAACGTCAGACAACCGATTGACCGATATTTTTAAATGTATGTTCTCGGAGCACTTGGTGCTTGTCATGTGCTCCGTGGCACTTCTAAAAATTTATGCTGATGCTCTGAAATACCTTATTTGTTTGAAATTACACTGTAATTTATGACAAAAAATCGCTCAGCCACACTTTATATTTTTCAAAAACACAAAGCTAGAGAAAAAATCAATCATTGACGCTGGAAAATTAATTGATGTGTTACTCGCTGGTTTTGACCAATCCTTCAAATGATCAGCTCATAGCACTATTTAGTTCGTTAGATTCGTGATGTTTAATTTAAAGAAGCGGTTTTAATTCGTGTTCATCGCCCTCACAGATGTAATCAGGGTGTCCATCCACCCGGGCAATCCGGGAAAAACACGGGAATTTCATTTGGCCGGGAAAAATACGAGAAATACCAGGGAAATTGTACAACACTCCGGGAAAAATATTTATTCCGAATATAAAAGTACCAATTTGTTTCACTTCAAGGTACTGTGGACAAAATTGAAAAATTTTGACGAAAGTTACACGGCTGCTTGACTACTCAAACTTCGCGTTATAATTTACTTTTGGTGAGTCAACAAAAATCGTTGGTTTCTTGGAGAGATATTCGGCAATTTTTTTCTAGAAACTTATACCGATTTCTTGTGAGATGATTTGAAAATTTTTGGCGGCAATATATTCATCAAAGGCGATCACGCGCCTCTGCATATCACCCATCACTATAAAAGCTGTTCCCAGCTCATGTGTATTCCTGCAGCTCTGGTAGATGGTATGGTTACCTCTAAACGTTCGCACCATTGATCCCTTCCAACACACTTCCTGCAACGCTACGATGCCGAATCCACGGTCCTTCAGCACGTCGGCGAGTATGCGTGTGCTCCCGATGAAGTTGAGAGATTTACAGTTCCACGTACCGAGCTTCCAATCGCTAGTCCCTTTACATCGCTGTGGTCTTCGCCGATTGTCCCGGTTCGTATTCTCTCGTTGATTATTCGTTGCTTGATTTTTTTACGGCTGGCTTGCAGGGCCTGACACCAACCCCCTAGATTTCCGGAGGACCATTCCCCCTAAATGTTCGGAGGACCATAGTGCGCAGTTTAGCTTAGAGTCCTCTGCAAGGATGGAAATCTAGTGATCATGACAAAATAAATGATGCATCGCGGTTGTTCTTTATCGTGCGATCATAGTAACAACGATTAATAATTAGTCGTCAAGTCCTAACAACAAACTCCGCTCTGCGAAAAATGAATCGCTCGGCATGTGTGCTAACGATCAATTGTTCGCAAACCAAAGTCATAACTTTTGGGGGATTTTTACGTTTTTATTCCGCGATCTGCCTTGTGGTATGTCATTTAAGATTCGAATGTCAATCGGGTATGGTCTGAGTGAAAAAAATATGACGTGAACGCGTTCTGATTCATGTTAATCGCGACTTGTAACAACATCCGACAAACGGTTTGTCCCGCGACAAACAGTGCATCGGATGCTTCATTTATCCTTACTATGCACGCGTGATGAGCTGTTCAAATCATGCTTCTGCAAGAGCAACGGCCCTCTTAGACCATTCAAATACTATGTTGTAAGTCGCTAGAGGCGATTTTTTTTCCATCATTGGTCCTCTGGCACTCGGACGATGATCAGCCGCCCCTGACATGGGGAACAGACGCTGTTGTGAGCCGCTCCTAACATGGAGTACAGACGCTCAAGGTTTGCAGAAGCAAAAGCAAAAGCAAACCCCCCCTTCCCTGTCAGCATACGACCAAAGTTCCCACCGGGGGTTGGTTACCCGATCTTCCCTAAGGTTACTCGTACCCCGGCCAGTACCGCGAGGAGGTAGGGATAGGAGTTGCTGGGCAAGAGGCTAAGGACCGCACAAAGGGGTCTATTTTATTCCTTCAGGTACGCGAGGTACCAATGGTACGCCATGCCCAGCCATTTACCAACCAAGAGTCGTTCATCTTTTCCTTTTAACCATTTTTGATGATACATAAGGTACAACTCAACTAGAGTTTTCAATCCCGGGAACATTTCCCGGAAAATGAGATTTCCCGGGATTCCCGTTTCCCGGGAAATGATTTCCTGTTTCCCGGGATTCCCGTGTTTCCCGGGATTTCTGTATTTCCCGGGTATTAAAAAGGCTATTAAAAAGAATTGACCATCCATTTTTAAACCAAAACTATCGTATAATTTACTTTTCATATCATTCTAACCAATAACCTTTCTAGATCACTAGTTATAGTTCGATTTTGTTTTTTTGTTTTTTTTTGTAATCAAATAGTTGTTGATAAAATGGAAATCTCTTTGACGATATGTTTTTTTTTTTCAAAATAGATTATATGCCAGAGACGCATTTTGAACGCTCATGTTCTGTGAGCGTTCTCAAATGATCCTTCGATTGCTCTCGTGTTCTTGTTCAGTTTCTTGAACACGCACACGATGACTAGATTGATCATGGAGTTGTGATCTCCAAAACTTTCGACGAACGCAATTACGTTTTTTGGTACAGTCCGGATTCGATGTTCAATCTACGTTTAGTATAATCTGGGGCAACTTACAACTGGGATAAATGCTCCGGAATCTCACAAATGAAGCAAACATAATTTTAGAACACTCAAGTACCTATTTGCACATAAACTGAGCTTGCGCCCTTCGACGGAATGCTGTTAAAACTCGGATGACAGTCATAGGATCAGCACCAATGTGGATGAATCGTAGTTCAATGTAATAGTGAGATGAACGTCAACTTCTATCACAGGACAAATCAACATTCGGATCAAGATTATTATAATGACGCTTCTAGATACCTTGATTCGGATAGTTTTCATTATTTGTATTGCAATAAATGACGAGTGCAAAAATAACGCAATTTTCGCAAACGTCTATATCTAAGTTATGTTTTATTCATAAAATTATTACAATGGTTAGGGTGAGATTGTGAAACGATATTTATTATATTTTGCGCCCAGACAGAATGACTAACCCGCACCCGAATACATGGAGCCAAGGGAAACTCGAGAATAGGGAACTGCGAATGTTATCCCGATACTTTTAGGCTTAGAGACACCGCCATCGCTTAACCAGTAATTTCGCCGTTATTTTATATGAAAAAAGTATGAGCCTGAAAAAGAAATGATTGTCTAGAATATTTTTGAATTTATGAGATACAAAGAATTTCAACTTACTAAGAATAATCCGACGTTGAATCGAATTGGTTTTCTGCGTTTGTAGTGCAAATTATGACGACAGCGGTTGCCAGGAGATGAACAGCGCACTGTGATCATCACCGTAAATTGTTTGAACTTGAACACGGCTCTCGTGAGCACAAGTTTTGAACAGAACATGAACAGAACGCGTTCAAATGCATCTCTGTTATATGCTATACAAAATACAGGAGTTTTCGAGGGATCATCCATGGATTGAGTACGTTTATAAAGCTTTCATGGATTTAACCGTCACATTTTCTATCGTTAAACTCTAGTTGGTTTTTGTTCTAGTGCTTGAAAGGATTGATTCAATGTTGGTACAGGTCGGACTCGATTATCCGTTGTATCGATTTTTTTTTTCACTCCGGATAACCGAATCTTCCTAATAATCGAATCACTACAAGAGAAATCAAAATCTGCGATAAAAGAACTCAAATATTATCTTTTTTCTTTGTTTTATTTATATGATGCAATGGCGTAGCCAGAAGTTATTTCTAGGAACATTAGGGGTCTTGAGTAAAATATTTTTTGACTGGCATACTAAAAACCTCTTTTTCAAACCCCCTTTTTTTACCTACCTTCAAAGCTGCAAAACCATTCATATTGTATATGAATCGAGTCTAAACTTCCGGATAATCGAATTCCAGATAATCGAGTCCGTCTTGTACATATTATTTGAACTTCATACGATTTGTCAAGAATAATCTCCACATGGACTCAATATTATACAGGGGATAGGCAAAATGATTGAGATAGGCAAAATTTTGCCCAAATTCAAATGCTTATAACTTTATGAAAAATGAATGAAATTGGATGCATCTGGAAGCAGTCGACGGCAAATTTGGTCCAGTTTTAGGAACTTCCTTGGCCATGCATATTGGCCACTGGACACCGGAGATGTTCCGGATTTTCTGAAGTCATGTCCAAATGTCATTTTTTCTGTCGCTTGTACCCATATTGATGTGTTTTCGGACATGTTCCGAATTGGCCACATCCCCCGGGGCACCTGGAACCTACTATAAAGTGGTTATGGCAGCCGGTGATGCTGGAAATGCTTCGGAAAGCATAACCTTTGAAAATAATGAAGTTTGATGCCCATATTGATATGGTTCCGGATATGTTCCTAATTGACCACTTCCCCCAGGGCACCTGGAACGTTCTATAGAGTGGTCTGTGCATCTAATGGTTCTGAATACGCTGCAGGAAACATCATTTTTAAGGTTGGTGTCCGCTTGGATATAGCTCCGGATAATATTTACATGATTGGAAATACAAACATGACTGACCATGCTTTCCGGAACCAGTTTTACGGAAATGGTCATATTTCTGACGATTTCCAACCAATCTTAATGCGTCCGGTGGCATTCAACTTCCTATTAGTTCTAGTTTCTAGGAAAATTACAAACATCTATCTAACTTTACACCACACAAAAATACAAGCGACAGAAAAAATGACATTTGGACATGACCTTAGAAAATCCGGAACATCTCCGGTGTCCAGTGGCCAATATGCATGGCCAAGGAAGTTCCTAAAACTGGACCAAATTTGCCGTCGACTGCTTCCAGATGCATTCAATTTCATCCATTTTTCATAAAGTTATAAGCATTTGAATTTGGGCAAAATTTTGCCTATCTCAATCATTTTGCCTATCCCCTGTACTTTTTGTTGTTCTGAAACCTTGCGAACACAACGAAATCAATAGGTTTTTTTGAGAAACATAAATAAATTACTTACAAGAAAGAGAATGAACCATACAAGTTAACTGGTATTAAAAAATACAACAAAAATACCAATAATTAAACAAAAATAATCAAATTTGCTTTATTTTCATGTATTTTTAAATTTCCCGGGATCCCGGGATTTCTCGGGAAATGGCAAATTTATTTCCCGTTTCCCGGGAAATCAAATCCCGGGAAATTTGGAAACTCTAAAGTCAACTATATTGCAATTGGATTGACACAAACAAACTCCTAGCTGTCGAATACGTAGTTTACTGTAACTTTCGCGTAACTGGGATAAATCTTCTTGAGTTGTGAGCATTGAAACGCAACTTGAGTGCAGTGAATCGAAGTTGCGGATGCTTTAAATGAAAGTAGTTAAATTCATAACATTGAATTCGGCACTTTTGGGAAAAGTTGCAAGGCTTTTTTGAAAAGTTAATTGATTTTCACTTCAATATTACAAAATATTTACCAGAATTCTTCCGGGAAGGTTGCTACGAATCCCTATCTTTCTTCACACCTTGATTTTCAAATCACACTATATTTATCATTATAATAATGAACATCTATTTCTTGCTGTTTGTGTTTTTGAAAAGCCGACCCAGCTTCAAATTTCATTACCATAAGATCACGAAAATAGTGACTCGAGTGACATTTTTTCTCAAAAAAGTGACTTTTTGCTGCAAAAAGTGACTTTTTAGTGACCAGTTCGAAAAAGTGATCATGTCACTTGAAAGTGACACGCTACCAACCCTGAATGAATCATTTCAAAAATAAGTAAACAATAAACTAAAGAAGTGTTGCGATAACGTAGGAGGTCATGCACAAATTGCGTCACGCTCCAAGGGGAGGGAGGGGGTTGAGCCAAGCGTGACATGCCTTATAAAATTTTCGGAGGATTCATACAAAAGTGTGACAAAAGAGGTCGAAAATTCCAATTTCAAGCATACACTGAAAACGGGATTGGTGGTCCAATGGCTACCGCTTCTGCTTCATAAGCACAAGGTCATGGGTGTAGTTGTATATTTCACTTGCTTCTGTCTTCTTGGTTTAGCCACAAATTTCATAAAGCCAAAAATGGTCGTTTTTGACACCTGTTTTACGTAACGAATTTTGCATGAATATTTGTCGAATTTTGTATGAGCTGTAACATCTTAAGGACCCACTCACCCCCTTCAGCGTTATGAAATTTATGAAAGGGCCCTTAATATATCACAATCAGTGAATAAATTGTCACCCAACCCACAACAACAAAGACATTGTCATCTCCTGTTCTTGTTGCAACAATTTTATTCCGCAATAACAGTTTATCACCACTTGCACAGAATATGACAATGATCGAACACCTCGCTATTTTCTGGGCTTCGCATTGTAATATTCGATAACTTTCTCAGTGTTGGTAAACATTGGCACATTATCGAGCAGTTTCCATAAAACACATTTGGTTTTGTGTTTAAAATAAATCATTGATCGCGAGTTGAAAAGGTTGCAACAATGTTGCGCCTTGTAATTGTCATGACAATTTTGATTTTGATTGTATCCCAATCCGCAAAAGTTGGGACAAACGGATGTGAGCGAGCTTGCTTTGTTGTTTGTTATTCATCTGTTTTGATGACAATTTGATTCACTTATCACAGTTGATCTATCACAGTTCATAGCATTTGCTAGAACCCGAGACGAACAAAAAAAAAACCGTTTCCCTACGCTTCCATTCTTCCATAAGTATAACAAGCCTTTTCTTACGCCTGGTACATAGGCAGTCTGCTAACCAAACAGCAAGCTTCCCTGCCATAAAAATTATACCAGCCCTACACCTTCCCGCATGAACTGGCGTAGACGCAGTACACGGCCTACTGTGGAAGCCAGTTTCATGCCATCATCTATTCCTCCCCCTTCCAGTGTTGCTCAGACTCATTTCCCCGAAAATAACATTTTCCGAACTATGAAGCCACGAACTACTACAACCATGCTCTATCCTCCTAAGATAGAAAAGCAGATGGTTAAGCTTGAGTACTGCACACAAAATCGAACAATTTTGATCCCAGAGAGCCACAATTCAAGTTTCGGTAAAATGAAATGAGTGAGTGAGTGAGTGCGAATCATTTCACCGAAACTTGAATTGCGACCCACCGAGATCGTAACTGTCGGATCCCATGTGCAATACTCAAGCCCAACCACCTCCCCCTCCATCTCAGGAATACAACGCACAGTTATAACAGTTCATGGCTTCACAATTCGAATTTCGGGGAAATGAGTCTGGTCAACACTGCCCCCTTCCCCTTGGTTTGCAATCTGACGTGGCAGGCGCCCTTATCGCCTAAAAATAGAAGATCACCAACAATTCATACACTGAGTTTGTCTTTTATTCTCAAACAGTTATCTGGTTGGTTCCTTGTGTAAGTGCAGCTGATACTGGCGATACTGGAGTAGCAACCACGGGCGGCTAATCAAGCTCAAGCTCAAGCTCATTACAATTTCAAGCCTACACTAAATGGAACGTTCCCTTATAAAGCCGCAAGTTACTACATCCTTTTGCAAAAAATAAAGAAAATGGTTAAATACTGCTGGAGAACAATCGTAGCAGCCAATAACGACACAGTTGTCCGGAATGTGTTGAATGGACTTGGAGATATGAATGATTCAACGAGGAGTTCATGAATGTTTAGGAATTTGCTCCGTTCTCAAATGACGCTGAAACTATACTGGAAGCTTAATGCATCGTTCAAAGGCTCCGTCTTGCAAACTGATATATGTACAGTATGGCCCATAAAAAAATGCGAAAATTATTTGAACGTTAATATAGCATCCACAGGCGTTATTTTCAGTGTTTATCATAGTAAATGTAATTTCTGATTATTGTAGTATATTTTGACACAACTTCGCTATCCTGGACAATTTTTGTCATATTTTTCTTACTGTCCTAAATAATGTTATAAAGCAAATAAGTTCAACGGGTTTTTCCGCCCAAAGCTAGAAACAGCGTCGAATTGTCGTATACTCTAGTGATAAACTTTCCACCTTCAAAAATCACACTTTATTGTTGAAACTTTAAGTTTGTCTGGTATCAGAGGATGAAGGAGTTCTTAGAGAACGTGTTCTTTATGATCACAATAAAATATTTTGCCTGGGTCATAGTTTTGAGAGTATTTGCGTCTTATAGGTTTGATATGCCTTTATTTTTCGTTGAAGTTGAATAAAAAATAAATACGGAGGCCTATAACAGATTTTTGAGGATGAAATTTGTTCCTTCGGTTAGAGACAACTTATATCAATACTAGCTCATAGGTCTTGAGCAAAACGGAGCCGCTTATCTCATTTATATCAAGGTTCAATCGAAGCTTTCCAAAATGAGCTGTTTTTCGAAAATATGTTTAAGTCTCCAATTACCCAGGTATGAACCGATTCTATCATTTGATATGGGCGTATGCTGGAGACAAGGCCTGTGAAGAATCTCACGCCATCGTTGATGTTTTAGAAGCTTTCTTCGCACAGATATTGAACTCGACGTCTGCATGATAAAATTTGAAGGTATGCTTCCAATTCCTCTCTGGTAAGGTGAAAATAACAGATAAAAATCATGTCTAAAGCAAAAAACTGAGCCTAAATAGATTAAACAATACAAGTAATAAATAATATTTATGTTTCATTCTCATTTTCTATGTAAAACCTACCATAAAACATGACATGACGATTTTCGCATTTTTTTATGGGCCATACTGTAGGATTACTGATAGGAGTATGTTGTTGAACGGACGGAATGTGATCGAATGGTGGAACTTCGGTGAACACATGTTTGGCGTAGAAGACAAATAAATGGATGATCATGGTAGTTGCAGTGATAAAGTCACAAAATTGATGATGGCAACAATAAACGGCATGCAAAACTGAATGGATATCGGGATAATGATCCAATTCCTCCACACCTAGGGCAAAGTTATGCGTTATGCGAGCCAGGTTTAAGACAAAAGAATAATGTTTACAAGATCTGGAAAAAATGAATGACCGATAAGTCGATGTCATGTCTTAATTGATGAATGAAAAGCGATGGATTCCTCAAAAACCGTTGTGCGGTATTGTCAATCCAGCAAAAATTACATTGTTTACATTATTACACGAATTTATTCAACACCGACGCAATCACAATGCTAACGAAAATCATTGGGCTTATCCTAGCAGCTACTGCATGATTCTGATCGGCAAGCCTGATGTTCAGCTCAGTTGGTTTCAACTGGCATTTTGTATCGGATCGCACCAATTTCAAGATGGCCGAATGGGTACCATGAACTAAAATTAGAGAACGAAAGTTTGAATATTTGCATATTCCATATGAATACTATTGAGTTTCTTACAAGCACAGGCTGTATTGAGGCCACACGGTTCATGCGACACTCCATCGATGATTATTTGTATCGTGGGCGCAGTTGGTATAGCTTGCTGCATGATCGTGAATGTTCCATCCTGATGTACCTCCAATGAGAACCGGAACCTGTTGAAGTTGATTGTCGGAATGCTAAGGCGCGTAGTTCCAGGAGGTAGCCTCGGTCTGATGACCATCTCACCGTCACGCAGTCGGATCCCGCCGTAGCCGTTTATCATTGTGTGCAAAAAGCTGGCGGCACCGGAGACATAATTGGGTGCTCCTGGGAATTCGACAGGACCTTGGTTCCACACGTTGAACGGCGAACGTAGATATGGCTGATAGCTTCGGCGCAGATTGTCCGCAGCTAAGGTCAGCTCGTCTAGTTCGAGCCATCCGATCGTGTGCATCGACCAGGTCATTGCTGAACTGCTAGCTGAAGTATACGAACCATAGATGTTCAAGTTGTTTCGTTTTGTCGAACTGTCCGGAGTAAAAGATTCAATAAAATATCTGTTTAAATCGGTCAACGAGTTAATTCTTACTTCTCTATTGCGAGGTCGAGAGGGTAACCTAGCAAAACGGCATCGGCTTGAGCGATTTGTCGTCCTACGGCGTAGTCTTCGAATTGGGGATTGAAGTCGTTATCAGAGTCGTGCAATAAATGCAAGGCTCTTGCTGTACGAAGCATTTCGTTCAAATCTTCATTTTGAAGATTTAAAAATGATTCACATACACATCCAGCGTATTCGCCGAGGAACAGGTTGTGTGCAGCTACGACGTTAGTGAACACGTTGTTGATTACGTTGGAGTTCATAGTGTCCGGTCCGGTCACCGCACGAATGTCATACTTATCCGTGGTAGAGTTATAAACGGCTCGACGCATCCAAAACCGTGCAGTATTGAAAGCCAAATCACACCCTTCTGTTCTCAACCAGGGTAAATTGTCCGTAGCGTACAAGAACAACCTAATAGCAAATGCGATATCTGCTGTGATGTGATGTTGTAGTTCGGCCGCGCCAGGTGTCGATGTTACCTCCCTACCGGTGAAGGCAGAAGCCCAAGGATATTGCCATCCTTCAATGTTGTTCAACTCTGCATTGCGCTGAACTGCTTCTTGCATGATTCTTGTCCTGTAAGTCAACATGTTTTGTGCAACGGTTGGATCTGTAAGCAATACAATAGGGAACATCCACATGTCGTAATCCCACATGACGTGTCCTTGAAAATCATTCCGACCAATCCCGGAAGGCGATATCCCGAAAGTTTGCACAGAATTCGGAGTATACAGGGTGGGAATATTGCTGAACAATTGAAAAGCGCTAGATTTGATGGCTCGATCAAGTTCATCGTTTCCATCAACAGTGATCCCGTACTGATCCCACATGCTGTTCATACGCGTTTCTTGGATCCGATCCAAATTCGATGCAGTACTCATTGTTAACAAACGAAGTTCCTCTTCAGCGTTCGCTTGACTTCGCGCAAACACTGTATAGAAACTAAAATCTTCGGCGGTACGATCTTCCGATAACATTAGAGTTGCCGGTATTTCACTGTAGTATACGCACACCGTCTTTCTCTCTGCTTGAAGCGCCGTGTCTTCGACCTCATTGGTAAGGCCACATTGATACAGGAACGTCTTGTCCCGAATGTCCACATATTGAGGAGCATCGAAGGAAATATCGGCAGACGGCGATCCCGTAGTTCGTCGAATGTTTGCGTACAGAGTACCCTGACCACTCAGGCGTTGAATCCGAATATGGTTGACGATAACATGATTTAAGTACCGATGTGGGTAAACGGTGTGGATGAGCCGCAGTAGCCCGTTAGGGTCGTCGTACACCGTTTGAAATCGCCCAAACTTAATGTCCAACTGGTAGGAACAGTAAGGTGGATTAGTTTCCGGATAGCTGCATGTTTCCAATTGTATGTTAGCGTAGTTCGGAATACGAGCACGATGACTCTGAGATTCACGTCCATTGTAAACTCCAGTCAAATAGACGCTGTCACTAAATACAGTAAATCCGAGATTTCCGTTCGAAAGTGTCGGCACGCTGCTGGCTTCTGGGAATCTGCGCAATTCGGAAGATTAGTCGTTGAGCTCAATGGTGAATGAAATGCGCTACTCACCGATCCGAATTGAAAAGATAATTTGTGTCGATAGCAAGGCCTAGCGTGCTGCATATCGCAATTATCAAAATTGATAACAAGTTTATCGACGCCATTTGGCTTGGAGCTTAAGTTTAGAACCTATACGAACAACACGTGCTATCCAGGGGAACTAAACACTCGAACTGAATCATTTGGATTTGCAAGCTATGATTTTAAGCTGTATGGCATCGATGATTAATCAAAATTTCGTGAATGTTGATAAGATAGCGGAGAAATGGCCCAATATTACCGCGTCTAGTGTCGAAGAGGTTTGTCAATTCGTGATTGTTGAAATGTGTTCATGACGTCAGTTATGGACGTGTTCGTCGTTAAGGGATATCCTCTTTATCGTTAGTGATTTAAGATTGTGTGTAGAGGCTCGTCTGATAAATTATTATTTTAAAAAAATAACTAAAAATGTTATCATGTGTATG
Source organism: Aedes aegypti (assembly GCF_002204515.2). Taxonomy (NCBI): domain Eukaryota; kingdom Metazoa; phylum Arthropoda; class Insecta; order Diptera; family Culicidae; genus Aedes; species Aedes aegypti. Next base: position 348,484,685 of record NC_035108.1, read on the forward strand.
TACTATTGATATCAATGTAGATAAAATGTGTTTATTTCCTTTGTAAGTAGTTAAAAAAACAGTCGATTTGCTTCCATTTCCTTCGATTTGGTTTTAGCGGAGGTTGTTATCTGAAATGAATCACGATTACCAACGTCGCACATGCCGGGATTGTAGGGTAGGAGCATTGCAGTGATGTCACAGATAAATTTGTCAGATGTTCGTAGGAACTGCCTATCAATATATACTGCATATTGAACATATATTCTGAATGGTTTTGAAGCGTTCTAACCCTAAAAAAGATGTAATCTTTTTTAAAGAACGTCGTTCACGTTAAAAAAGTTACACGGGATTTAGTACGATTCACACACAATAGGGCTCTCCTGGACTTTTTTGTTGTACAAAACCACGAGAACGAATAACTCATATCTATCTATGCATATCATATAACTCGTATCTACCCGAAGAGACGTAAATTGCTGCAGAATACCAAATTGAGGTTTTCCCTATCAAATAATTTTAAATACCTACTAACTGAAAAAGGTATGAAACAGCCCTGCATAAGAGGCAAAATAACTCAAATGATATCCCATGCAAACACCAAATTGATAATTGGACTAGACATTGCAATATCTCAATATGTAATACATGATGAATTTCCATGTAAAGATTGGTCTTGGAAAAAATACAACACTTTGTTTTGAGTGTAACTTTTTATCGCGTGGGTAAAAAATAATGAAATTTTGAGTATTACTAGTTTAGAGTGTCATTTTTATCGCGATCTGTCAAGTAGTTTACAAGATGCATTCGAAACAAGAAGAGCTACGCCAGCAAATCTTGGAAGCGGTGATCGATAATCCTGGTCAGTCGCAAAGATGGATCGGCAAAAGGCTTGGAATCCACCGTGCCCCGCGTTGTGAAGATGTTCCAGGAGACGACGACCAGCGGAGCGGAGCGTTGGAAGCGGCCAAAAACTGAAAACGGAATACCCAGAGAAGGCGCGGAAGATAAGGCAGTTCTTTAAGAATAACCCGACCTAGAGCGGATGGCGCAGCGGCATACGAGCAGCACCTCGAGGCTGCATTACCGGAACATGGTGAGCTGGATGAAGCCCCTCTTGAGGACTGCTGGAGAACAGTGAAGGCAGCCATCAACAGTGCAGCTGAGAGCAACGTCGGGTACGTGGGACGGAGTCGACGGAACGATTGGTTCGACGAGGAATGTAGGCAGATTCTGGAGGAGAAGAACGCAGTGAGAGCGGTCATGCTGCAGCAAGGGACCCGACAGAACGTGAAGCGTTATAGATGATAACGGCAACAACAGACCCGCCTCTTTCGGGAGGAAAAACGTCGCCTGGAGGAGACGGAGTGTGAGGAGATGGAACAGCTGTGCCGGTCTCGAGAAACACGCAAGTTCTATCAGAAGCTCAATGCTTCCCGCGAGCTGAGATGTACAGGGATAAGGATGGGAGCATTTTGACGGACGAGCGTGAGGTAATCGAAAGGTGGAAGCAGCACTTCGACGAACATAGAGACGTTCCGATACTTCCGATATATCGGAATATCGATATTTTGCTTTCGATATTCGATATTTCCCATTCAATATATCGGTGATATCGATATTTGTTTCCGATATATCGTAAACCAATATTCAGTTAACAATTGCAAGGTTTTATCGAAATACAATTCATTTTTAAATATTTGAGAGTTCACATTCCAATAGTTATATAATGTATCATAAAGTGGCTGTCCATAACTCACGTGGTCAGTTTTTGGATTTTCAGACACACTGTCGTGGTCTTTTATCCACACACATTTTTACGATCCGTGGTTTTTGGTCAAAACTCTCCTCTTCAATTAAAGACCACGTGGTTTATGGACGGTTCTAAAGAAGATATTCAAGTCCGTATCGAACAAGATGCAGGAGGCCTTCTTTAGCCTAGTGATAACGTCCGCGGCTACAAAGTAAAGTAATGCTGAAGGTATCTGACAAGGGAAGGTCACGATGGTGTTACACGGGGTTTTCAACCGGACTATTTTTGTTCGATTCTACATGTCGAAATATGAAAAACCCAAAAGCCTTTCGGGTGATGGACCAGTGGTGTAGCCAGGAGGGGCTCTGAAAGGGGCAATTTTGTACGTATATTATACTGTTGAGCTAATTGGAAATTTGACAAAAATATTTTTTTAGTATCTATTGTGATGGTAGAGAACAGAATTGACATTAAAGTATGTTTAAAATGTATTTTCCATGCCATTGGCGTAACCATCATGGAATATGGACACTAAAACAAATTTGGTTTTATTAGAGTAGTATACCAATACTAAACCCATCCCGATTGCGCCTATGGCATGGAAAATACATTTTAAACATAAATTAATGTCAATTCTGTTCTCTACCATCACAATAGATATTGAAAAAATATTTTTGTCAAATTTCCAATTAGCCTAATAATATAATATACGTACAAAATTGCCCCTTTCAGAGCCCCTCCTGGCTACACCACTGTTCCATCACCCGAAAGGCTTTGGGGTTTTTCATATTTCGACATGTAGAATCTAACAAAAATAGTCCGGTTGAAAACCCCGTGTAACACCATCGTGACCTTCCCTTGTGAGTTCGATTCCTGGTCGGTCCAAGATCTTTTCGTAAAAAAAAATCCTTTAATTTCCTGGGCATGTAGTACATGTAGTAAAACATTACAATTTAGCAAAAAAAGATCTCAGCTAACAACTATGGGAGTGCTCATTAAACACTAAGCTAAAAAGTAGGCACTGTTCAAGTGGGGAGGTAATACCGAGAAGAAGAAGAAGTAAATCAATATACTGGTAATATTGGGTGTTCAAAAATTATTTGCAAAGCGTAGGAAACGAAGCGATATATGAATTTGGCACTCTTCAAGTATATCATATGATATTCCGATATATCGATATTTTGAATCAATATATCGGTGGTATCGATACTTTGATTCGATAATCGTATCGAATAAAATATCGATACTTTGCAATATCGGAACGTCACTAGACGAACATCTGCATGGTGCTGAGAGCACATGCAATGAAGGTCGGCACAACGGAGGAAATGCCTTCATCGGTACTGCGGAGGATGGAAACCAACCAGCTCCCACTTTCCCACTTTGAGGGAGGTTAAGGATGCCATTCACCAGCTCAAGAACAATAAAGCTGCTGGTAAGGATGGTATCGGAGCTGAACTCATAAAGGTGGGCCCGGAGTGGCTGGCCATTTGCTTGCACCGGCTGATAGGCACAATCTGGGAAATAGAACAGCTACCGGAAGGAAGGGGTAGTATGCCCCATCTACAAGAAAGGCGACAAGTTAGATTGTGAGAACTTTCGAGCGATCACCATTCTAAATGCGGCCTACAAAGTATTATTCCAGATCATCTTCCGTCGTCTGTCACCTATAGTAAGCGAGTTCGTGGGAAGTTATCAAGCCGGCTTCGTTGACGGACGATTGACAACGGACCAGATCTTTACTGTATGGCAAAGCCTCCAAAAATGTCGTGAAAACCAGGTCCCAACGCATCACCGTTTTATCGATTTCAAGGCGGCATACGATAGTATCGACCGCGTAGAGCTATGGAAAATCATGGATGAGAACAGTTTCCCCGGGATACAATTTGTTTGGTTCGTGGATGATATGGACATTGTCAGCCGAACATTTGAAAAGGTGGCAGATCTGTACACCCGCCTGAAACGCGAGGTAACAAAGGTTGGACTGGTGGTGAATGCGGCTAAGACAAAGTACATGTTAGCTTAGCTAGTGGGGCCGAGCGCGATAGGGCTCGCCTAGGTAGCAGTGTTACGATAGACGGGGATACGTTCGAGGTGGTCGACGAGTTCGTCTACCTTGGATCCTTGCTGGTGGCTGACAATATTGTTAGCCGTGAAATATGGAGGCGCATCATCAGTGGAAGCGGTCAAAAAAGATTCACACCTGCGCCAAATGTACCATGTACAAAATGCTCATGAGGCCGGTAGTCATCAACGGGCGTGAAACGTGGACGATGCTCGAGGAGGATTTGCAAGCACTTGGAGTCTTCGAACGTCGGGTGCTAAGGACAATCTTTGGCGGTGTGTGGCGGCGAAGGATGAACCACGAGCTCGCTCAACTCTTCGACGAATCCAGTATCCAGAAGGTGGCCGAAGCTGGAAGGATACGATGGGCAGGGCATGTTGCAAAAATGCCGGACAGCAATCCTGCAAAGATGGTGTTCGCGTCGGCTCCGGTTGGCAGTGTTGATAGACTCACACTCAAATCTCAATCAATACGCTCTCCCGTGAGAGCAAACTCATTAGAGATCTGCTTCGCAAATCTCACGCTTGAGATTTTGATGCAAAATCATCTCAATCAACTCAAACCGTAAAAAATGATTCAGTCGCAAAACCCCTCAAAAACTCGTGAAACCCGAATGTTGTTGTTTACGTTAGAAAGGATTACTATAATTATACCAGACTAACAAGAAATTATTGACGTGAGCTAATAAACTGTGGAAATACGAGACAATGAGTCAAAAATGTGAGCCAATTCATCCATGATTTTTTGACTGCTGAGTTGCATGATTGACAACTCACGCATGAAAAATCTCAAGCGTGAGTTGTGAGAAACTGAGTTTTTCACAACACTGCGGGTTGGTACAAGAAGGCGTGGAGCGCAGCGAGCTAGGTGGGCGGAACAAGTGCGTATCGATTTGGCGAGCGTGGGGCAGAAACGAGGATGGAGAGATGCGGCCACGAACCGAGTATTGTGGCGTGAAATTGTTGATTCAGTGTTATCTGTTTAGCATTGGCGTAGCTAAGTTTTTTTTCTGGAGGGGGCCTAGGGGGGGCCTAGCATATACCTGTTTTACAGATGTATTATTATTATTATTATCTCTATTAGGGAGATTTTCAGCCCACGGCTGGTTCATCTCCAATTTACAGATGTAATGTCGTTCGCAATAATCACGATTTTCACAAATTTCGTATTTTTAACAAATTTGTATTGATTTTAATAATTTGTGATTTTGTCTCATTTCGCGGCACATAAGTTTAATTTGTATATTTAAAAATACAAATTCATTCTTTTTGTAATCCTTCAAGAATTCTAGCAAAAAAAAATCACCAGGAATGTCTTTTGTGATTCTTCCACGATTTTTTTCAAATATTCAATCATGTTCCTTGAAGAGATTCCTCTTAGAATTCTTACGGACATTTTTTTATGAATTATTTTCTTAATTTTCAGTGCTTTATCAAGAAATCTTTTACCAGTTTTCTCGAAGTTAGTCCTGGGCTTTCCACAGAAAATCATTCCCAGATTTTCTGATCTCACCAGAAAAATTCTCGAAGAATCTGCATTGAATTGCTTAAAAAAATCTCTTGAAAAATTCGGCCAGAAAATGCTTTAGAAATTCTTTCAATCATTTCTCCTGGAAGGTCCTCTACGTACTTATTATATAGGGTGTCCCAGAAAGTATGGGCACGACTTCACCATACTTCCATTTCAAAACTAATGAAGATAAAAATCTGATTTTTACACATTTGATTACTGTATCCAACAAGAGTAGATTGCGATTTTTTAAAGCATAATTTAATCATTAATGTGTTGATTACGTAACATTTATTTGAAGCATCTCTTATCAGTCTTGCACAAATCGCGTTATTTTTGAGCGACTTTGTTTTAGAAAAATTTGTCCGATATTAATCATCTTTCATTCAACGATTCTAGGTAAAATCATCGAGTTTTTGCATGATTTCTTATATTTTTAAATTTTAAATTATTGTATATAATTTTATTACATAACAATCATGTAATTGAATCATATAACATGGGTGATATTGGGAGGGTGCATCAGGGCATCATTGAAGTTACAGCTGGACAATGGAGTGGAGTGCCAGCCGGAGTCAAGGGTTGAAGTAACCGTAACATCCTTGTAGATGGGTTCTTCTATCCCAACAGTTGTAATGGATTTGACGCGCCCTTCTTTCAACAAACCATCCCGTGGATAACTTGGCAGATATTGCAAATTTCATTATACTTTCTGTTGGATCATATTATTGGAAGGAGATTCTCTATTTCCCGCGGGTTTCGCGTAAGTGCCTTTACTTACGGGTCCGCCACACCCCCTTTTGGCCCTTCAAACAATAGTATGTTGAATTCAGTTTGATAATGAAGGTTGTCTTTACTGTAAAGTGGAACCGCATGCAGAGCAAGACTCAAGCTAGGATGGTGGCTACCTACATACATACATACATACTTTGTTTTAGAAAAATTTGTCTATATCAGAAAGTGCGTATAATAAAAATCTGAAAAATATATTTATCAGCGACGATACGATAATTGATCGGACTATCACTTATTAAAATTGAAATGTTAAACGTAAGCATGTATAATTTGGTTTGGAACTAAAAACTCGATTCCAGCCGTGATCGATTTGAAAAAGGTAAAAATCAAATCCTTATATTCACGTCAAAACATGAATAAATCAAAAATTAAAGTTGCCAATTCAAGAGAATGGGGATTAACCTTTCGTAAATCTGAAATGTATTATTTGTATTACTATTCAAGATACCAGAAGAGTTATAACTTCGTGTTGTCTTATGCGGAGAGAAAAATACGAGATTTTTCGAATTTTACAATTTTTCCAAGTGTTATCTAACAAAGCGAAATAAAATTTCAAACAAAAATTTATTTAAAATATCCTTTATACAATGTACTTGAACTCACGACGGCGAAAAATTTTGATAAAAACATATTTTACTAGTTATTTTTCAACAAAATTAAAATGTAGGGTCTGTGCTGACCAGATAAGAATTGATTTTCTAAAATCAAAATTTCCAATGTTAACGATTATTAAATCAAACAAATTTATCACAGATGCTAGTTGAAATATCCCATAGAAAAATACAAAAATATAAAAATATTTGATTATTTGGAAAAGTACTATGATTTTCATTATCAAAGTCGTGCCCATACTTTCTGGGACATCCTATATACAAACTGTTAGTTTAAAGTGTCCTCCAGTTGCTCATTAATAATTTGTGTAGGAATTTAATCAACTACTGACTATTTCTCCACGGCGTGTCTGGTAGAACAATATTATCACAAAAAAATAGGCATCGCTAAATCTTTCAGCATTCGAAAATATAGGTTTTTAGCTTTCATTTGACGGGTTCCCCAAAAAAATCCACCGAGGGATCCAGAACATTTTTTTAATTTTAATTTAAAATTTTTTTTTGCATTAAAAAACATAATTTTTGACACAAAAACTCAAATATCTCAAAACCCTATACCAACGTAATTTTTTGAGGGAAAACGGTCCATTATATTAGCTATCTACCATAAAAATTTGGTGATGGTAAACCAATAAACAAAAAAGTTATGACATTTCAAACATGTCACAATTTTCACATTTAGTAGAAAAAAAAATTTTTTTCGGTGTAAATTATTACGGGAACCGCAGTTTGTTGCTGATTTTATTGTTAAGGGCCTTGCGTGAATTAAACAAGTCGTTTTCATGTATTCATTAGTATTATGTATATTATATGTATAAATATTATGTATATGTATAAATATTATATGTATATGTATATATGTATAAATTAAAATGAATTAACAGATTACACGAATTTTTCTTTCCTTGTCGTGGCTAGATTCGAGAACCTTTCCTTCATATTCATAATTACCTCATCGTAGTCTGTATTTTCCACATCCTCAGGTCCTAATTTGAAGAGGTTTCTTCGTACAGCTTCGTTGATTTCACGGTATTTTTCTCGGGATAATTGACGTAACCCATCTTCGTCCATTTAATCGGAGTCACTTTTATTCCAGCTATCCCTTCGTTGAAGCGTTCGATGTTGACCTTCTGGATGCACTCATCTTCTGATTGATTTGTTGAAACAGATGTCGCTGATGGTACCGTGGCAAGACTATCTGCACTTGGTACTTCTGGTAACTCCTCAGTTGTTGTCGGTGCATCTAGTAATTCCTCAGTTGTTGTTGTTTTCGAACTTCCTGCAACCTGATCCACCGATGATGTACAGATTGCCCGTTTGTCAACGTTTAAACGGCAGGACGTACAAATGCGTAAATTTGTATTCAATGTAGACATTGGAGCATAACCAGCCGCTTTCAGTTTATCTATGGTGCTTTCGGTGAGATTTCGTAGCTCTTTCGAACACTTTTTTTCTGCAAACGGCCTGCAACAGTTGAGAAAGCGACTACTCATGTTGCTCGTTAGATTTTAATAAACAAAATCACTTTTAAGTTTTTACGGACTAGTTTGGTGTCGTTTGCTTGAGTGAAGAAAAATTTTACAATTAAATCTTTTATAACCATAGTGGTAGTATATTTTTAGCTTTTTCGTGAGTATGTTCATGGTATGTACCTATCATGTTTTTGATGTTGTTGAAGTTACTCGCTTTCTCCCAAATATGATTAACAAAGTCTATTCTCTACCAAGGCGGGTCTATACCCAGGTGTAATCAGATTTTAACTTTGTGGAGAAAACCAGCGCCGAGAAAACCGACCTGCTTTACTTATACTAGATCACCTGCGTATAGACCCGCCTTGTTCTCTACGAAGTAAACTTTTTGCAGGTAAACTAGTCGTATACCTGTATAGAAAACTTTTTTTGTAGCTTTTGTCTTCAATATTAGATTTCTTATAGGTTTCTTTTATCAAAAGGTTTCAACACTATTGAGAGAATTGTTCTTCAGTTACGTACAATAAAAGATATGACACTATCAAGACTTTAGATCACAACACTGGATCGCGTCTAACTTTCTAATAGATGCTATAATAGTTATGAATAATTAAATAAAATATCATGAAAACAACTTGTTAACCTCATATGGTACCTTTAACAAAAAATTCAGCAACAAACTGCGGTCCTAAAAAAATTAACAATGAAAAAAGAAAAAAAAAAGTTTCACTAAGTGTCAAATTTGTGAAATATTTGAAATGTCATAACTTTTTTGTTTATTGGCTTACCATCACCAAATTTTTATGGTAGATAGCTAATATAATGGTTTTCCCTCAAAAAATTACGTTGGTATTCCGATAGGGTTTTGAGATATTTGAGTTTTTGTGACAAAAATGATGTTTTTTAATGCAAAAAATTTTTTTTTTTCACTGTGTGTATTTTTTTTGGAATCTTTATTTAGTTGTCTAACTTTGTTTCTTTAGTTGTCTAACAATCGAACGAACCGTTTTTGCTGTGCAGCTTTTTGAATATTTTTGAACCATTTTCACATACACCCTTTTGAAAACTTAGTCGTGACTCAACTTGAAGATTTGATATCGGAAAATGACGATTTAGATGGAACTGAAAAACTGTGCAGTTTCAGATATTTTTGAAATGGTCGATCAGAATCGACTTGCATGCCTCCGTGGAATCCCTCTAAGATGTCAACAAACGACCTTTTACCGAGATTTGCACAGCTGAGATCGGCATTCGGATTTAAGTGTGTATTTGATTCTAGTGTATAACTGTTTCTGTTCATATTAGGAAAATATTAATTTTCTTTTCCTTCTTTCTGGAATTACACCCCTATTGAGACAAAGCCAGGTTCTCAAATAAGAGTTCTTCGGTTACTCATTAACTGAGAATTTGATTCGCCTACCATGATTGTTTTTTTTTTTATATTGTGTGTAAGAAAAATATACTCGACCGATGAGATCTAATCAACCATCCTGAAAATTCCACAAACTACGTAACGCTCTAGGGGGAGGAGGGAATAGCGTTTAATTTTTCCATACAAAAAACGTTACGGAGGGGGATGGGGTGAGGTGGTCAAAAATTTCCGATTTTAGCGTTACGTAATAAATGGACGCTGCCAAACGATTGATACGAGCTCTTTTGAACCATTTTTACAAATCAATATTACTGCTGGGTTAATATTGCCACATTTTCCACAATTAATATGATATAAAAAACAACATGCCAAAATAGCGACTCTTTGAATTGAAAATAGTCTTGCAGTTGTGTTAACTCAACTGCTATATCCTTGAAAATATCGTGGTCAACAGGCACAATCTGGCTTCATAAATAAGCAAAAATGTCACATTTGAGGAACAGAAAATCTATTCAAGATTCAAGAAACGCCATTCCATGACCAAGTAAGTACTAACAGTTTGGACTAGACCAAAAGAATCATTGAGTCAATTTTTTTTCAAACAGTACGAAACAGTCGATAAATTCGATATCTTTGGAAGTTTGTTCATTATGTCTCTGCAACGGAAATTCCATGGACATCTGACATAAAAAAGGGACACATGATTTGAATTTGGAGATCCTAATTTGACTACTCCTGACTTAAGTTTATGGAGCTACTGTAAAAACAGAGGCAGAGCTCAAGGCAGACTCTTGAGTCGCTATCATCGCAAAACTCCCCAAAAAGCTCCAAAAGGTAATGTAAAATGCATGCTGTATGGAGCTCATTTTGCTACGACCAATAAATGCAGCTACTTGATTGATGTTGTTTTCATGAAATAGCCCAAAAAATTGCAAAAATCGCACCCTGTATTCGCTGATGTCCGCACGAATGGGAAGGTATCTTTTCGAGATATTGAAACCCTTAGAATAAAGCCATAAAAATCTACTGTAAATTGCAGTTACTCAACTCTACGGGGCAAGTGGGCACATGAAATTTAACTTTTTATTCTTCCTCATAATACAAACCGTTGCCAATAATCACATTATTTACCATATTTCATGTTGAAAACATATATTATATGAATATGATATCAATCTAAAAGGAGTATAAAATGGTAAAACTTTCTTGTTTGTAAGCTACTTACGTGCTTTAATTACTGCAGTAATTGTGAAAATTGTATTATTGTTGTTCTGCTTGTCAGAAAACCACTTTCACGGTGGAATTATTTTTATGATTTGATTTAACAGGAAATATCTTCCACTATATTATCACTAAATTTTGAAATTCCAAGCTAAAAACATCAAAATAACTTCAATACTATTAAAAAAGCCTGTGTAGTGTCACTTACTCCGGGTGCCTGAATAATATTCTTAATGAGGATTTTTTAAGCTTTTTGCTAAGGCTTGGGTAACAGGGCGTTTAAGCATATTCCATTTACTTTCGTAGGCCGTTGTAATGTTGATCCATTCTACTTTTAATCTTTAACGGTTGATTGGCAAAGAAAATTCTCAATCAATAACTAAATACTCAAGCTGGGAAGCAGGCTATGTTCCAGCAGAGGTGTAATGCCAGACAGAAGAATAAATTTTATGTATTCTAACCATGAAAAGAAACAGTGCTCGGTTAGATATGCTTCCACAGTATGAATAAGTGAACAGTCGAACTTACAACATATCTAATCGAATAAGTGTCCTATAGCTCAATAAATCCTCAAAATCACATAGGACTGTTTTGTTTTTTACAAAATGAAACTCAATAGCTATGAATATATATATATATATATATATATATATATATATATATATATATATATATATATATATATATATATATATATATATATATATATATATATATTTTATGAACTTTTATATGGAAATAAAACTTTTATCCAACGAAGCTGTCTTTTGCAATGATTACATTTAAAAATAATGTACCCTAAAGAAGAAAAATTTTAAATTAAAAAAAAAAGTTCGGGATTCCTCGGTGGATTTGTTTGGGGAACACGTCAAATGAAAGCTTAAAACCTATATTTTCGAATGCTGAAAGATTTAGCGATGCCTATTTTTTTGTGATAAACCTTTCCCATGTACACGCCGTCTCCAAAAAAATAATACAGAAAAATCACCAAAAATGTCTTTAAGATCACCAAGCAAGGATTCATTCCACGAATTCCTCAGAACAGTTTGCATTTGAAGCTCTACAATACTGTTTGAAAAAATCACAACAAAAATTATCCAGACTTTCCGCAAAACAATCTTCTGGGTGTTTCTCTAAATATTCCTCGTAATATTCTACAAAAATGATATGAACAATTAAAAAGAATTCAATTGGGAAATTGTTATTCTCATGATTTCGCAAAGTAGAAGTTTTAAAATTGAGTCTCTGAAGAAGGTCCCAAAAGGATTGAAACGTTGGACAAAATAAAATATTTTTTTTTTCTTCAATTTTGTCAAGACTGAAAAGCCAATCTATCATTAACGCAGATCTACCTGCATTTTTTTATTTCTCTAATATCAAGGAGCAACATCCCTCATTCCTTCAAAACTTCCTCGGCATTTTTGTTTTATTTTCTTTGCTTTGCTTAACTAAGAAAAAAATTCTAACATTCTTATAAAATTCCTAGCGGAAACCGTTGAACTGTTCTTGCAAAAACTCTTCCACGAAAATACTCACAGATTTCCGGAGAAATTTGTTCAGGGATGTCTTAGAGATTTAAATTATTGTTGCCCTAAGATTGTCCCGAACAAAATACCAGAGATTTATCTAAGTATTTTCCAGAGATTTTTTTTCTTCAAACCGCACTAACGAAATTTCAAAAAAAAAAATCCTCCAATAATTCTCGAAAGATTTTTTTTTTGAAGAAATTTCCCATCGATTTACTAGGTTTGCAATTCATTCTTGAATTTCTCAAAAAAATACTCCAAAAATTCCATCAAGTATAATTTTAGGTTCTTGAAAAAATTCCATTTTTTATTGGTAATCTCATGATTCATTCATAAATTACATTTAAAAATTTAACCACTCTTCATATTTTGATTCAAAAACTACTCCCTTAATATCTCAATACTTTTAGGAATTGCTTTGCAAAATCATTTACGAATCACTCCGTATTAGATTTCTAGAGAAACACATACAAAAAAGGTCTTTCTAACTTTGTAGGTAATTGTTTTAATGTAGCTGACATTTAATTCGGAAAAAAATTACTACATTCCTGTCGAAAAATCGTCTTTTATAATAAAAACTATAGGTGTTAAAACGCATGGAAGTTTTACTGAAAGTAAAATAAAATCTAAATCATAGATAATATTTTGTATGAACTCCGAAGTGTCATGTACTATATTGTGAACATATTGATGTAGGAAAAAACAATTTTTTCGTACTCTTAAAAATATCAAATAAACTAACTTGAATAGTCTATTATCGATTAGTTTGCAGTACAGTAGAAGTTAAACGCAGAAATATTGAAGGTGTTTTTTAAGAACATTACCAAAGATGAATTGTGCATTACTTTGAAAATTTGTTGAGGAACTCCTGATGAATCCACAAATCAGGAACTATACGTTTAAGATTTCTGAAATTTTTCAAAACTCCTAAAATTTACCTTTTTTAAGATTCCATCAGAATCATCTTTAGAAATTATCCTTGAAATCTATCCTTCCTTGACTTCCGGTTTTCTAGAATTCTGCCAGAAAGCCTCTAGAAATTCTGGCCTTGTATCGCACAAAAACATAGGAATTTGGAATCAGACAATAATTGGAAAAATTATTTCTAAGGAAATGTTTTAGGAAAGATCAGTAAAAATTTCTTTATGAATATCTTAAAATATCCATTCCCCCTTTCCAGTTATTTTGCTACATGTTTCTCTACAAATTCCTTTTCCTGTGCTAACTTTGGAAACAAAAGTTTTCCTGGTGTTTTTCAACAAATTTCTTTTGAAGATTCGAAGGCAAGAGATGTTTCAAAAACAATTTTCTTTCCAATTCATGAATCAACCGAGGATTTGAAGCAAAATTTCTACAAGAAAGCAAAGAAGAATTTGTCGCAACTTGTGATGTATTTTGAAAATATTTCTTAAGGACCATTGATGAGCGACGCAGAAGAATTTGTAATAAAATTTTTGGGAAAAATATTGAAAGAAATTAACAGAAGAATTTCTAGTAGAACTTTCAGTGAAACATCTCAGAATTAGATTTGACAGATGTAACATTGTTTTGGCAAATCCGGGAACGTATTCCGGAATCAACTTGCTGATAAAAAGTAGACATAGAAGGAATGGGTGGAATTCGCTTTGAAGGTATAAACAAGTCCCACAATATTATTTGACTAATGTCCATGAGATTTGCAAAAGTTCTGAAGCCACCCTTCAATATTCCTTGAGGAATTTGATAATACTAACATTCTATGAATAATATCAAAAACTTATTTGAAAAAAAGAATGCTACAAATCTGTTGGAAATTAATCAAATAATTTATGAATTAATAAGTTTTCTTGAAATAATATAGTATAAGCAATAAATTTATTCATGCGAATACTTAAAACATTGAATCAAAATCAAAGCAAGAATTAGGCCCCCCTGGCCCCCCCTGTTCCTACGCCAATGCTATTTAGATGTGAACTATATAAATGAAATGTCCGTAAAAAGCAACTAGTTAAAACTCAGCAGAGAACTGAAAAGAGAACTGAAAAAAAATCTAATTAGGGGTCTACCAGAACTTTGTTTAGAACTTAATCAGAAATCCATCAAGAATACTAAAAAGGTATTGGCTAGAATGTTACCAAGAATCTGTTGTGAACTTCGAAGATTTTATCACTATCATAAAAAAATTTGACTTGTTGATGTTCAAATTTCACATTTCCAAAATTTGGCACGTGAAGGGTAAAGTATATAACTTGGACATGCATATAATTTGGACAGGCTAGTTGTTTTATGCTCATTTCCAATGAGATGGGGAGGAATATATTAACGGGAAATTATGTATTGCATTATTAAAACACTGTGCTACTTGTTGATGATGACCATTTTCATAACAATTACAAATTAGCTTCAAAACTATCAAAAATGTAAATTGTATCAACACAACATCTGTGAAACCTACAAATGCAAGAGGATGTGTACTTCTAGAACATACATTAAATACAATAATAAAGCTCAGAATTGGCATTCATAAAAAGTATAAAAGTGGCAACATGATAAACTATATCTAAAGTTTAAGCTAAGTTTATCTAAAATCTTAACATGACTATATAAGCCATAAATTAGGTGATGTCCAAAATAAGTTATGGTTTCTGTTCAGTTGATATACACCCTCATTCTTGTTTTCGGCGTATCCAACGGTTTTCGATCGAAAGAGCATTCGAACGTAAACAAGAATAGAGGTGATATTTTGGCCATCTGACGAAACACCCTGGAATGCATGCATGTATATTTGTAGGCGATTTTCGTGGATCTGATGATAGTTGCTTGCATTAAATGAAATTATTGATTATCACTAATATACCAAGCGTGTGCTAGAATAAGGGCGTAAGTCGCATCATCGATTTCTCTTCATCGATCCTCTCTTCTGTTAATAAAGGTGACAAGATGCGGATCTGTTAGCATTTTTTCTCCTCGGGACGCAAGATCACCCGAATCGAAAGTGCCGTAGCCGTTTTAGATACAAAATCTATTCAATTCGTGTTAGGGGACATGAATTTGCCAATCAACATCTCTGATTCTAGAGGAATCCAGACTTATCTTCAGCTTCTCGCTGCATATAATATGGTTGTAACAAACACGATTGTTACGCGACCCAGCAGCAATAATATACTGGACCATGTAGTTGCCGATGCAGACAACTCCCATAAAATTACCAACTTTACCGTGGATTGTAACTTCAGTGATCATAGATATATCTTCACTTTGTTCCACACTAAAGCTTCCAAGGCTACCAAAGTGTATACCAAAACTATTACTAACTACAGACGATTGGACGAACAGTTTCAAAATTATCTTAACTCGTTCGACTTTAGAACACTGTCTCCGAACGATCGACTGGTAGCGATCTCTGAAAATTACACGAATCTTCGTCAAATTCATTCAAGTAGTAGATCTGTTGAAGTGCGTATCAAAAATAACTGCTGTCCCTGGTTTAACCTGGAAATATGGGAACTAAGCAAAGCATCCAGAATACTATACCAAAGATGGAAACGCAATCGACAGGATCAGCAACTAAAAGTTCTTCTTGAACTTTCGAACAAAAAACTGGCTGAATGCAAGAAACGAGTAAAGTCTGCGTATTATCGAAAAATCTTATCGACCGATAACCCAAAAAATCTCTGGAAGGGAATCAACGAACTGATTGGAAAAAAATCTGTGAAAGCCGAACAACATGTTCTTCGAATCAACGGAATTGAAATCACAGACCCTGAGAAAGTTGGTGATGCTTTTAATGACTTTTTTTCGACGGTCGGGCAACAACAAGCTCGCAACTTGGCATCAAACGGCGATATAAATATGTTCAATACTATGGACAGATGCAATCTCTCTCTATTTTTGCGACCTACGTCAAAGGCCGAGGTATTTTCAATCATTAGTAATTTGGATGCCACAAAGGCAACCGGAATTGATGGATTTCCAATAGCTGCGCTGAAGCAACACTCTACGCACCTTTCCGGCATATTAGCAGATTGTATCAACGACAGTATCAGTATTGGTGTCTATCCTGAATGTCTGAAGCAGTCCCTAGTGTTTCCTGTTTTTAAAGGAGGAGATCCCATGAACCCAACTAACTATAGGCCCATCTCAGTTCTACCCGCGGCCAACAAGATATTTGAAAAGGTGATCTACATACGATTCTCAAGTTTCCTTGAGACCACCGGAATGCTGTATGAACATCAGTTTGGATTCAGACAAGGATCATCAACCGAAGTTGCAATTCTGGAGCTGGTAGACGAAATTTCAACTGCTGTGGACAAAAAGAGTTGTGCTGGATCCATATTCTTGGATTTATCTAAGGCATTCGACACAATCAATCATGAGATGTTGCTGAAAAAGTTGGAAGCTTACGGCATTCGTGGAGTTCCTCTCAATATTATGAGAAGCTATTTGTTCAATCGGTATCAACAAGTCGTCGTCAATGGAATGAAGGGCAAAGCCTGCACAGTATCTTGCGGTGTACCACAAGGGAGCAATTTAGGTCCCTTATTTTTTCTCATTTATCTAAACGATATATCAAAACTACCACTAAAAGGTAAACCAAGACTCTTTGCTGACGATACTGCCATCTCATACAAAGGTCCAAACGCGGAAAGAGTCGTAGATGAGATGACACAAGATATGGAGCTTGTCACGGCATATTTGGAAAACAATCTGCTAGCCCTAAACCTGAAGAAAACCAAAATGATGATTTTCAGCTCACTCAAATGTGACAAAGAGATTTGTCCAGATCTGGTGATTAATGGTACACTAATTGAAAAAGTGACAGAATATGAGTATCTGGGGGTATACATCGATGAGCGCCTTAGCTGGGACTTCCACATTCGAACAACTGTCTCCAAATGTTCATCACTCTGTGGAATTCTACGGAAACTCTCCAAGTTTGTTCCAGCCCATGTTCTGATGAAAATCTACTACTCTTTCATCCATAGCCGTTACCAATACGGTATCGCAGCTTGGGGTTCTTGCAATAAGGTTTATCTCAAACCATTACAAATTCAACAAAATCGCTGTATAAAGTCAATCCTAAGCTTACCGTACCTTTTTCCAACACGTGACCTCTACGATCTACCTCAACACAAAGTGCCACCAATACTAGGGCTTCACATTCTTCAAGTTGGAACTTCAATGTACAAAATCATCAACGAGCAGAATATTCACCATAACTGGTCTTTCGCAAGTGCGTTTCATCAACACCGAACCAGATATGCTCATCATCTTCAACGACCGGGATTCAGAACGGAGATAGGGCGACGTCGATTTGCCAATGTAGGGCCGAGTATATATAATCAAATCCCAGAAGAGATAAAAACAGCTCCCACGCAATTTACTTTTAGACGGAAACTAAAACAATACATTCTTAATAATTGCAGAAATTTGTAATTAATTAGTGATAAGAGTCATCTGAATTACAAACTAATTTACTATTAGACAGGTAGGATACTGAACAACACCTTTTAAAGAACAATAGTTCAGTAGGGAATGTTCAAAATTATTGTATCGTATTTTTTATCATAAATAAATGAAATGAAATGAAATGAAATGAAATGAAGATTACATCGCTGCCTAGCGTCCTGAAGTGAAAAAATGATAACAAATCCGCATCTTGTCACCTTTATTCACAGAAGAGAGGATCGATGAAGAGAAATCGATCATGCGACTTACGCCCTTATTCAAGCACACGCTTGAATACAATAAACGAAAAAAATGCATAAGTTTCATGTAAACTCTTGAAATTTTATGATATGATCGTCTTTTTAAGAAACCACTGTATGGATGTTGAGATAACTCCCAAATTATATTTACATGAGGGTGTCCAAAATGTATATTTGGTGTCCGAAATGTATAACAGACAGGCCGCAAAAAACGCTATTATGGAAGCTTATACTACAGTTTGTAAGCTTTTCCTCTCCAGAAACTCAAAATAGAATAGGACATTAGGCATATAAGTAACATTACGTAATGAACTATTAGTATCTAACGCAGTTTATCGATCGCCGTTGCCAGACATATCCTTTGCCTGTCCAAAATACATGATTTACCTTACAACCCGGAATATCTCCGGTACGGTTCCGAATTCAGCATTGTCCATCTATGACCAACAACTAGAACCTTTTTAAAGTCAACTGAAGTTGTTTTAAAAAAAATCGTATGGAAATTGACGAAATGGGAGCTACTTGAAAATGCCATGTCGGAGGTCGGTAGTGTAAAGGTTAAGAAACACCAGCCGTTATAATCGCTAAAGGTGAACACAGAAAATCGTAATATCTTTGAACTGTCTGTGTCTTAGTGTGTTAGCTTACATTTAAGTTGGAAATCTCCTTCGGGTTGTTTGTAACCATACGATGAGACTTAAGTTTTAAGACAAAATTTAAAATTAGGATCTGCAAGTTAATTTTTCAACGATGTTGAACTTTATGGAACAAGGTAACAATTGAAACGATAGTACGAGCAGTCTTCAAAATTGCCTTTGCATTTCGTTGCTTTGATGTATAAAACAAAGAGAAAGAGAATGCACGATCCTAATTTTCCAATCCAACAAGGCTTTGATTTGCTCCAATCATTTCGGTGAAAATACTGCATCATTTATTTGAATCATTTGTGGCTCCTTCGACTTAGCGCACTAGGCTGCAGAAGGATAACAAACATTGTTGGTAGGCTTAGCCACCAAGAATGTTTTCTTTTCATTGCAAGGTCAAAAAGTGCTTGTCAGTACCTAGGACAGGACGTGACAGCTCAACTAAGACTGCCCAGTTGTTTTTCGGCCGATATCCTTGACGATACAAAAGCCAGTGCTTCCAGTATTCATTTTAAGCAAATCTTGTGATCAAATTCAAATATCAATGCCCATAATTTGCTTGTTTCTTGCACGCTTCATTCATATAGTGCAATAGAGGATGCTTTATTTTTAAAAATTCAGGTTTTTATTAGAAAACGGCAATACTTGTAGAGAAAATTGACATAATTTCCATTATATTGCTCTCAATTAAGTATATTTAATTAATTTTAGTATTGTAGGAGCACACGCGGAAAAGTTAACATGGAATATAAATGGATTCGAAACAAATAGACTTCATGAAAAAATTTCAAACTTTTTATGAAACTTTAATTTATGATCTAGCAACACGGCCGGGCTAGCAACACGGCCGGGCTAGCAACAAAGTGCCCTGTTGAAATCCAACTCAACGATGTGAAAGTAGGCCTTTGCCAAAACGACCAATCAGAAGTGGTCTTTTTTGACAGGCAATTGGTTTCATTTTTGTACTGTGACCTGTCACGTCTTGTCTTAGGTCAGTACCTATCCCGTTGATGAATCGGCGCAATGTATTTCTTTTGATTTCATAAGACTGGGTGCCAAACCAAAGCAATTAAAATTATTGACAGTCTGATCTGCAATATTTTTAAACATATACAGCGGGGATTCGCTGGTTGGAACACGACTGCCTTCTATCAAGCAAATCCGACCCGTTAGTTGGAGCGACTAACAGCTGGTGAAGATGTTCCAGACTAACGCATCTGGAGCGCAAATCCTCACGAAATATGTGCGTACATACACATTTGTTCTATATAGGGATACTTCAATGCGCCGGTACTCAGACGTCAAATCAGTTTGACATCTTTTCTTGGCATTCAAGTGCTTTTAAGTTGGATTTTTTTTCCAACCAGCGAACATCCAACCATCGAGTCATTCCATGTAGTGGACCCCCAGCGAGCGAATTATCACTATAAATTGTCTCTTGCCAATAGGAAATATGTTTCTGAGTTATGTGATGATAAGCTAATGCTTCAGTACTAGCAGAATACTGACTGACCTTTTACATCAAACTATTTTTTTTTTCGTAGAAAGAGCTAATCTTTAAACAAATGATATTACTCATATAAATTATAAGTTTATACCCATGGTAAATACATTAGACTAAAACACTTTTATTTATTTACTATACTGTTTACATTACCCTTTAGATAGGTTTGAGATAGGTTTCAAGAAGTTTCAATTGAAAGCTCACTGAAAACCGCATTTTTGAAAGGGATTGTTTTATGCTTACCAAGGCTGGCAAACCGAGGTCTAGAGTATGCAGTTTGCGGTGGAATGATTTAAATCAATGATGCATTATTTTTGATCAAGTGAGCACAGGAGCAATTGAATTGAAAAGGCGCGAATCCTACGCGAAGCATTGATATTTTCAAAGCATGCTTTTCAAAATATCTGTGCAGCAATGATGATCTTTGAAGACTGAGTACGAGTACGTCTTCTTTTTTTTTTTGGCATTTCATCCTCACTGGGACAGGCCTGCTTTTCAGCTTAGTGTTCAATTAGCACTTCTACATTTATTAACTGAGAACTTCCTTGTTCAAAGTTGCCATTTCCGCATTCGTATATCGTGTTGCAGGTACGATTATACCTACTCTATGCCCAGGGAAGTCAAGCAAATTTCCATTACGAAAAGATCCTGGACCGACTGGGAATCGAACCCAAACACCTTCAGCATGGCTTTGCTTTGCAGCCGCGGACTACTCGGCTAAGAAAGGAAGTACGAGTACATGGATTCACCAAATTATCCGAAATATTGTGCTGTAGTTACATGATCAAACTGACTTCGTAATGCATTAAAGCGCTTGAGGAAACGAATTAAGAAACAGTTTATAATTGAAAACATTTAAACATGATGAACGATATTCTAATATCTCTTACATTTATTCGAAATTAAATTGTAATGGTCTAAATATTGTCGATTTTCTTAATCAAAATTCCGAAAGTGGAAAGTGGACACTATATAGTTATCATTTTTCTACTTGTTTATTTGATTCAAATAAATTTTGTACGCAGCTATCACTATCTACGTCGAGCCATCCAATGGTGTGCATTGCCTAGGTCAGTGTTGAATTTTTTGTAACCGAACTATAGATGTCCAGATTCCGTCGTTTCGTCGACCTGTCGGATGCGATATTCATGATTAGGAAAATAAATAGTTTAGTTATCTTTCGACGACTTACTTTTTCATTGGAAGGTCAAGTGGGTATCCAAGAAGCACGGTATCCGCTTGAGAAATCTCTTGCCCTAACACGTAGCCTTCAAACTGCGGATTGAAGTCTTCATTTTCGTTGTACAACAAATGTAAACTTTTCGCAATTCTAATCATCTCATCAGAATCATTTTTGTGGACATTCAGCTCGGTATTACACACACATGCTGCGTATTCGCCGAGAAACAGGTTGTTAGCTGCTACGACGTTTGTGTACACGCTGTTAGTGATGTTGGGATTCATGGTGTCGGGTCCCGTAACATCACGAATATCGTACTTATCCGTATCGGAGTTATAAACGGCTCGACTTTTCCAGAAACGAGCAGTATTGTAGGCCAACTCACAGCCTTGCGTTCTCATCCAGTACTTGTTTCCTGTAGCATACAAGTACTGTCGGATGGCAAAGGCGACATCTGCCGTAATGTGATGCTGTATTTCGGTTGCTTCTTGAGTCGATGATACTTCTCGGCCTGTGAAGGCAGAAGCCCATGGATACTGCCATCCTTCATTTTTATTCATTGCTGCATTTCTTTCAATTGCTTTCTGAACAATAGTTGTTTCGTAAGTTAGCATATCTTCTGCAATGTTCTTAAGAGCTCTTGTTCTGTATGTAAGTATTTCTTCTGCAACGATTGGATCTACTAGCAGCACTACAGGGAACATCCACATATCGAAATCCCACATGACGTGTCCTTGAAAATCGTTCCGCCCTATCCCTGAAGGCGATATTCCGAATGTTTGTACTTTATTATGAGTTTACAAGGTTGGAACATTGCTGAACAGTTGAAATGCGCTCGCTTTGATGGCTCGATCTAGCTCATCGTTTCCGTCAACGGTGATCCCATACTGATCCCAAAGTTCGTTCATATGCTTCTCATGAAACCAGTCTACACTTGATTTTTCTTCATTTGGCTTTATACTGAACAGCAATCCCCGTAAATCAGCTTCCGCCTCTGTTCTACTTCGGGCAAACACGGTAAAGAAACTAAACTCTTCAGCGGTGCGATTCTCCGATAACACAAGAGTGGACGGTACATCTTTGTAGTATACACACACGTTGGTTCTTTCAGTTTGAAGTTCTGGATCTTCAACCTCATTAGTAAGGCCACATAGACTCATATACGATTTGTCTGGAGTTACAGCATTTTCAGCGGGATCAAATGAAATATCGGCGGATGGCGATATCGTAGGCTGTAGAATGTTTGCGTACAGTGTACCTTGACCATTCAGTCGTTGGAATCGGATATTGTTAACAATGATGTGATTGTAGTATCTATGTGGATAAACGGTGTGGACGAGACGAAGTGCTCCATTGGGATCGTCGTATATTGTTCGAAAGTAGCCGAATTTGATGTCCAGCTGGTAGGAACAATAGGGTGGATTAGTCTCCGGATGGCTACATGTTTCCAATTGTATATTGGCGTAGTTTGGAATACGGGCACGATGACTCTGAGATTCACGTCTATTGTAAACTCCAGTCAGGTAGACGCTGTCACCAAATACGGTGAATCCGAGATTTCCGTTCGAGAGCGTCGGCACGCTGGTGGCATCTGGGAATCTACACAAATCAATTAGAAGTTTAGTTGTGCTATTTGATGCTGAATTAAATGATTTACTCACCGATCTGAATTAAAGAGATAATTTGTGTCGATAGCAAACCCCAACGAACTGCATACCGCTATTATCAAAAACGATAACATATTTATCATTTCCGTTTTACTGTGACGCTATTGGCCAACGGAGTCTCACGGTCCACTTGCACTTCGGGCAAGCTAAACACTCAAACTGAATCATATGGATATGGTGCCCAAGGTTTTAAGCGACATAGGTTTCATCATGAAACGAAATTATGGGATTTGTTCTAGATAAGATAAAAGTGAAATGGTTGCTTATTTTGGGTTAGCTATAAATTTGTGGTGGTTATCGGGATTTGTTAATTCGTCCACAGAAAATAAGATTTGGGATATCCCTGTTATCACGTGCATGATGAACAGCGAATTTTTTTGATGTTCTTTGTTGTTTGGGTTCGCTGAAGTTAGATTTTTCTCAAAACCCACGCCAGATACCTAACTTCGGATGCACTCGAATGCGCCCTACTTCCAAAGTAGGGTATCTTGCATGAAATCCGAGAAAAATCCAACTTCGGCGAAATGCATTTTCATTATAAAGCCTACTTCTTAGCTTTGTGTTCTGTGAGCATTTGTACAGTTTCTAACTAAAAGCTTTACTTGCAAAAGCTGCCGATTTCCGATGAAACTTTGTGTACATGGATGTCTACGAAATTGTCATTACCTACGAAAAGACTTTGGATTATCTTAGATTTGAACACCCTCAGTATAGACCATGTTTTTGATTAGCGGCGGCGTCACGCCGTTTACTAGTTTCGGCGGCGTGCATTGGCGTGGATGAAATTGTTTTTTTTTTTTGTGAAAATGACTGAGACAATCAAAAACAAGGTATGTTCGTTGGTTGTTTTAACAAGGCAATAACCGCAAAGCGATCAGTCGCCTTTGGTCATACAAAATCATTAACTATTTTAATGGAAAAAAATAAATAAAAAATCGCAGATTGAAAATATTGTCCTGTTTTTATAAATATTGAATAATTCCTGAAGGAATCTGTGATATTCTCCAATAGGTGTCTAGACAGGTCTACGGTTGAAATAGAAGAGACTGAGTTTATTTACTCTCACTTAGAGCAAACCTCCCATATTAAAAACTCTTGCTTCTTTATATAAATTCTTCTTCTGTCACTCGTCTAACTTTGACAGTTATTGTTCATGCACTCTAAAATTATTATATATAAAAATTGGTATATGAGAGAATCCATGGAGGATTTTTTTATAGAATTTTCAAGAACATTATTATTTTTTCGAGCCGAATTAATATTTCGTCAGTGCATCGCCCAGCCACAGCCTGCTGAGTTGCATGATGTACACTCCCGTGCATAAGTTTAGGTTCACCCCTTAAAAAACATACAAAAGTGTTTAATCCATATTTCTGGGATTACACGTCCTAAGCCGCATTCGAAAGGCAAAGAGTTGTTCTTATTTCGTATGTATTTTTCAAAAAACATTTTTTGAATTTTGTATACTAAATTTTTTACTTAAACAGGGTGTCTGCTACCTGGGAAACCTGATTCATGATGGTACAGAGCATATCGAGAGAGGGAACGTGCCCCACCAATTGAAAGATTTGTGCCATAAAGGAGATTATGTGTGCCATGTAAATAAATGTTTTTTTTTAAATAAGCGTATGCATTGATTTATTAGATTGCAAAAATATCTGCAATTTCGCTCCCTCTATCCAAAATTACCGATGATTCGGTAAATACCATTACAGAGTAGAAGCGTAACTTCGGTAACTACTACCGATCTACCGATAATTTTGACAGCTCATCCGTCGGGTTGGTCCTTTCGGTAATTTTTTTGTTTACCGAACGGATTACCGACCGTTCAGCTGTTGAGATTTCAGTAAACGAACTCCCGACGTCGGTGATTTTTTCTAACTGTGTATCTTTGACAGATATTCGATTACTACTTGCAGAGATTCGATTACTACTTGCAGTCTTCTTCAGTGTCAGTTACTCGCGTATCTGTCAAAGATGAGCATTTAGGAGCGGAACTAAAAGGTACACGGTACTCCATCTACTTTTAAGTTTCTCTATTGAGATTCTGCTCAGAGGATTCGAACATTAATAAGAGTGTTTTCTGATGTTGAATCATCTGCTGAATACAATGGACAATTCAACCGGTCCCGGTGCCTTGTAGACAGTGCCGTAGCGTGCTATTGGCCAGGTTGGCACCCGCCAAGGGCGCCAGCCTTTAGGGGGCGCCAAAATGCGTGCCATAATTTGTAAAAATTTAGAAGAGACATATTTCATTAGGGGGTCTCTCAAAGAGACAGTTAAAAAAACTCTAAACATGACCATGCAAATTATGGGACCTAGATAGTCCTAGCGAAAAACGCGCAGCTACAATGAGGGTTGTTAGTTTAAAACTTATATTCTCCTGGGCATAGAATATACGAATATACGTGCTTGCCACACGATATCCAATCCAAATGCAAAATTGGTCAATTGGCAAGTATAGCTTTCAGTAAAAACTGCGGAAGTGCTCATAAGAACACCACTTAGTTTAGGCAGGTTTATCTGAAAAGCAGGCTTTGTCCCAGTTAAGATGTAACACCAGAAAAACAAGGTGAAAAATGAGAATTTGAAAATAGTGTTACTCAATTGATTTTAATAAAATATTTTTGAAGAATCTTGAAAAAATGCAGAAAAATTAAAAATATAGTTAATTTAAAACTCCTGTGACAAACCTCAAACTTATCAATGTACATTAAATAAAAACTTTCCAATTCCAGCAATGATTTGGAGATCTCTACACAAAAATAAAGGTAAAGGCGAAACAGTTAAGAAGACAAATGAAATATTGAATCAAAACTTTAAAGGCACAAATCTTTTGAAAGAAGCCGCGAACAACAGTGAAATTCTAATTTAAGTATTTTGTGCACTAGCAGAAAAAAAGGTTTGGTCAATTAATTTACTATTTCTTCAGTAAAAATGAAACAGTAGGATTCCACATAATTATTACTCATATTATCACACAAATCAGGACATAATGTCCATTAAAAAATCTCTTTTAAAATTTCCACATAGGTATACATGTATGCAGTGCCGGATTTGGGATTCATGGGGCCCGGGTCAGATCTCTTGAAGGGGGTCCTTGACACAAAATGTGCAGGAAACGTTTAGTATAGGCAAGTTTAGTATTTTGAAAATGATATATTAGGAAAACTAAAAAAATGTATTATCACTCGAACATGACTATACCCACATCACTTCGTTAAGGTTGCGCAAAATTAATCATCAGCATAAAATACTTGCACATGAAGCAATGAGAAAATCGATAAGCTATTTTATTTTATTGTGTAGAAAATTTCTGATCTCCCACCATCACTGTTATAAAAATATGATCCTAAAACGACTGGATTGAACTATACGCTTCAAAAATCAATTTTATGTTCGTAACGGAAAAGGAACAAACGATTGTCTAGCGTTGCTTTAATCAGATATACAACTAGTAATTGCGGACAGGAAGCAATTGCTTTCAGAAAAGCACATGAACTTCACTTTTGGTCAACTAACAACTTTCAGAATTAGCTATTTGAGCCTTCCCCAAGGCTCATGTCTTCAGAAGGCAGGCTCAAAAGGAATGTTTATAATTTTTATGGCCCAGATATTGACAACAGTTAGTCCTCGAGCGGAAATTTTACAAACACCATATCCAAATTACCTTGGGTTAGTAATTTGGGGATCAGGGAAAATATATAACTAAAAATATAACTAAATTTAAATAATGTAGATTTGGGTCAGACATTTTGGTAAATTCTGAGCTTTGGTAAATATTGATATATTTAAACAAAACTATGAAAATATTAAAACAAAATTATAAATATATCACAAGGGTACAGTAGAATAAAGAAATATCGAATTACCGTTTGAATTTTGAATGTTTTTGATAGAATAACAGCTTCAGTACCCTGGTAATCAAATACAAAAAAAATGTGAATTACTTAGTGTCTTAGTCTTTTAATGATCATTCCAGGACATAAAGTACTGTAATTATGACAGTATCTTTCCAGAAAACTGTGACAGTTTGCTGTATAAGAAACCAAAAAGAGTTTTAAAGTTTTCGATATAACTTCGATGATTTTCATCAGAGAATTGCAATGTTTTCATTGATACTGAAAAATTCAGTTACATGCGATTTAATTTACTACTTACTTTACAATAATATAATTTCATGTCATAATACATCTGTTAGAAATCGTTTCCGATATGTCTTTAAATTTAAAATCATTGATGTAGAAAATATTTCATTAATTTGTGTTTCACTTTTTTCCCTTCTCTAGGGGTCCCCTTGATCGGGGGGCCCGGGGCATTTGCCCCCTCGGCAAACACCCCCCCCCCCCCCCAAATCCAGGCCTGCATGTATGTGGGACTTTGACAGAATACCATGCGAGTTTTTGACAAAATTTTAAGTAGGATCCCTAGTCAGCTTTGGAGGGCGTTTTCACGTGATTTTGAATCGAATAGTATCTTATTCAAGAATCAGATCGAATATTCAGAACAATTCTCACATCATTCCGTATCAAGCTATTAAAAAAATATTTGACATTGAAATGAGAACAGTAGTGAAAAGCCATAATACTAAGTTTTACTCTATTGGACAAGAATTTAAGAAACTTAAGCAAAAGTATATGGGTCAGCAATTGTCAACAAGCATTTCTTAGGGAATATACACTATACTGATATTTCAATAGATCCCAGTGGTTTTAACAGGAAATGTATTAGAAAATTCAATAACTTCCGGGCTATCAGATAATCCTCCTGAGTATAAAATTTGGTATGCTGTGTATTACTTCTTACAGAACTTTATTCCATCATTGAATGTCTGTATACAAAGTTTTAATAAACAGCAATATCATAATCCTTGAGAATTTTGATGAACCATTTTTACAGAAGTCGCGCTAGAATTTCGCGTATTACAGGTAATATAATGCTTTCTTAATATATTTAAAAACAACTTGAGCTTCAAACAAGGGGCGCTCAAATGTCGGTTCGCCAAGGGCGCCATGAGACCGCGCTACGGCTCTGCTTGTAGAGCCCATTTGGTCCCACTTTTCCATGAAACTAAATGTTGTGGTAGCTTATGTGTGAACTACTGAGCGTATTTTTTAATTATTTCTATCATAAAACCATTCATATTCAACAAAAGTGCTTATATTAAAGAAAAGTGCCTACATTGAGGCGTATTATGCTGATTAAAAAGTTAAAATTAAACTTTTTAAACAAGACATCCAGACACTTGAGCTGCAAGAATTTTGACAACATTTTCAGATCCAGGGTACCAAATTTGGTAGACAAGTAAATTTTTTGTTCAATAGCCTGTTTTTATTATAATGATCTATTTCACTCCAGTCTGTTATGTCCAATGAACAATGCTAACTGAATGTAAAATGAGAGAGGTCAAGGAAGTGTTGAAATCAATGTTTAAATTTCTAAGAGAAACAAAAATATGCCAAATAGTAATTAATTTGCTCCCGGTTTACGGTACATAGTACGCCATTGTTTGACAGACTGGACTTGATAAGAAAGCATCGGTACATATGTTTTCATTCAACTTTCTACTTCAACTGTGCTTTTAAAGTAATGTTTTTATCAATAATTAATAAAATTCAATAATTAAGACGGGGTTGGTGGTCTAATGGCTACCGCTTCTGCTTTATAAATAGAAAGTCATAAGTTCAATCCCATACCCGTCCTTTTTGTAGTTGTATCTTTCACATGTTTCTATATTCCTCTTTTAATCTATCACACTTAAACTATTCGTTCATAGCAATCGCTAGAACCAGATACGGACAAGAAAACGTTTCCCTACGCATTCATTCTTCCATAATTATAGAACGTCTGTCCTTAAGGCTGATATCCTAAAACATATCCCAGGGGTATATCCAGTCTACCGTGGGCCAGTTGAGAATGCAACATCAATTCATTCCTTTTTCTCACATTGGTTTGCATTCTGACGTGGCAGGCGCCATTGTTGCCTAAAAATAGAAGATCATCGGCACTTATACACTGAGGGTGTCAGTTAATCCCAGCCACGGGCGGCCAATAACGCTCAAGCTCAATAAAGAATGAAATTAAATGATGATTCGATATCAACCAGAGGTTAAATTCTGAGAAAATTGAGAGTATCTCTCACTTATCGCTCTCTGTAACAATCATGATCCGCAAAACATCATCTTCTGCTACATCTCTGATTAGATCTATCCCCCCGATCTGTTCATGATAAAACCCATCTAAACAAGCTTCGAACGCTATTGCTATCGGATGTTTGGTGATTGTTTATCATGCTGTAAAATAAAACACCTACCCCCAATGGTAAATATGCGATATATCACGTGTTTTATCATCGGGGCTCTCGTTCGTTGTTGCTTTTTATTAAGCTTGTTACAACTTGCGAAACATTGCCAATCATGAACTAATACAGGTAGGATGTTTTCTTCGCTTGTTTTGATCGTGCTTGGAAATCAAATGAGAACAAATTCTGCAATACTTGATCAAAACTTTACTCCAAAAGCCCCAATATCAGATATTTCAATTCTAGCCTAATTTGTTTACTGCTGTGTTATGGCCAAAATCTATAGAATCTCGTGATAAACTTGCTATTTAAGGGAGTTGAACATTTAAACTGAATCAAACCGTTCTACTAACCTCGGCTTTATGACACGACTTCATGTTATGTATTCCGTGCATGCCCTGATAAGATAGCGGAGAAATGGCCAACCATTGACGGATTACTAACGCCGCGGAGGTTTGCCAATCCAGAGCTGTTAAAAGGTGATGCGAGATAACGTAGACCTGTATCTCGGAAAACATCAGTTCACGGACAGGAAATGAATGTCACGCTATCCGTAGTATAGCCAACGAGTAATGATTATGGATGGACAGGTTCAGCTGATGAAATGTGTTATCAGGCCCGATTTCCGAAAATGTTATCTTGTAGTTCGTGCAAATATTTGTTTGTTTTATTGTTTTTTTTTTTGGTTAGGAACAGGCAAAGTTCAGTTTTGGGCGCTTTCCGAGAATTCTAAGCTATGTGACAATATGTTATCAATGATTACAACGTAGTTGTTGCTCCAGTATGAATCACAATTAGACCGGAACAAGTTTGAAATCTTACTTTTGTCAATGCCTTCGCTTCAAGTTTCCCAAAAAATCGGTTTTCACTATTTTTCGTATTTAGCCAGATACTTAACTTCATCATGAACCCATCTCATCGTGATAACATGACATTGAAAGTTTTAAATAAAGAGCTTTTGGTTTATGTGGGAATATTATAAGTTTGGAAGCATTAGGAGAAATCTTCCATTTTTACAAGTATGAAAGCAAAATATTCCAAAATTTTCCAAAGGTTTTCAATGTTGGAATCCAATCTATTCATTGGTAAAAATTGAATTCTGTTCAAAATGACCTTTTCCATAAGTACACTGTTGGATGAAAGCAATCTGATTGGAAGATAGTTGGAAGCTTCTGCAGGATATTTCTCTGGTTTCAAAATTGGTACAACCTTGACATTTTCCCATTTGTCAAGAAAATATGCTAACTGAAAACATTTGTTAAATATATCAACCAAGAATGACAAGCTACTCTCTGGAAGTTTCTTGATGATGGCCCCGTCAGAGGCATTTATATTATTGATTTTTTTAATAATAGTTCTTAAAAACGTTCTCTTGATTGAGAATGCATTCAAAATTCTTAATAACTTGATATTCAATCGGACTAGTAAGTCCTAAATCAAAATTGTGCGTGCTTTCAAATTGCATAGCAAGTTTTTGAGCTTTTTCGCAGTAAGTTATAAATAATATGTTTCCTCTTTAAATGCCGGAATTGGCTTCTGAGTTTTTTATTTAAATTATTGATAATTTCCAGAAGGTCTTAGAGCCAGGGTCCAATTGAGAAATTTTATCTTCAAAACTTTGCTTCTTAATTGAGAAAAAAATTTTTTTTTGCAATTTCTCATCGTAGGGGAAAAGCACTAATTTTCGACCCACAAGAATTCTGTCCCAATTTTCGGATTTTCATACAAAGTATGCCAAAATCGTATGGATGGGTCGAAAATTAGTGCTGGGTCGAAAGTTGGTGCCTTTCCCCTAATAGGCTGATTTCCATCACGCCAATCTGTCATGAAACGGCCTATACTTTCCTGCACTGAAGTATGTAGCTCAGGAATAGTCATAGTAGGATAAATTTACGGCTCATGCTGTAAAAATCATCATTCTGCAACTTGTTCCGTTAAAAACTATTTTAATTATTTTTGTAGATCCTGCCATATAATTTTCATAGCAGAACCGCGAGTGCGTTGAAATTGCCTTCGCCTCGTATGTTTCATATATAATCTAGTCGGATAATAAATTATTTAAAATGGCGCTGACAGGATTGAGAATCACTTGATATTTGAAATGTAACAGAGACATAACCAATATCAAAATCAGAAAGAGTAACCAGTTGGCTACATAGGTGATTAGAAGCAAACCAATCGTAGAAGGGTTTCTAGAAGATGAAAAACAAGTAGGGCTATCAGGGTATTGAATAGAAAAAAAATACCCTGAACAATCATTTAATAAAATTCTTCCGTTGAAATTGCTTTGCGAATTATTCCATGAGCAATGTTTGGCGATAAAGTCACCAATAACAGAAAAAAACTTATTGCGAGTCCGCAAGTCATTTTGAAGCAGTGGCGCGGGAAGTGGGTAGGACAGGTCACAAAACCACCTGGGTAGGACAGTCAAAGGATTGACCTACCCACGATTCAACAAGAAAAAAGATCAGCATAAAGCTTGATAAAAAATTTAAACTATTTATCATCTGTTCAATATACATAACTCGATCAACGTTTTACTGATTCTTCTGGATGGTGGAAAATACGAGGTTTTCAATGGTATTCTCTTACTTAATAAAGCATGACATGGTTTGTGCATGACCCCCAAAAGTTCTGGATCGTAAGATGAACGATTGAGAATATCTAAGTTGAAAATCCTTGAGAAACTTACTGTAATAATTGCTACAATAAACGTTTTTAACCATCAGAAAAAAAAAACAAATGGAGCAATCTTCTATGGCATTTCTGAATAAATCAATGAATGGTTTCTTAAAAATATATAAGACCAACTCTGTTTATGCTCTGGGAAAAATTGTCGTGAGCAATCCTGGATGTGATTCTTAAATGTTTCTGGAACATTCACAGAGAGTTATCATAAAATTAATGAAGAATTTTTTGATGAAGTAACCTGCCCATAACTGCAAAACAGTCACATTCGACATTTTTGACAAATTGAAGTTAATACCATGGAGAGTCATCAAATGATAAATACTTTCGATGAACTGTGAGATTGTTCTAGAAAATTCGAAAA
This sequence comes from Aedes aegypti, assembly GCF_002204515.2. Taxonomy (NCBI): domain Eukaryota; kingdom Metazoa; phylum Arthropoda; class Insecta; order Diptera; family Culicidae; genus Aedes; species Aedes aegypti. The sequence continues at coordinate 348,517,020 of NC_035108.1, forward strand.
AAAATACCAAGTTGTTTTGTCACATTGGTAATTATAACCGCATAACAGTCACATTGAGATTATAAATGAGCCTCGTAATGTAATAGCAATGAAATTTCTATCAGCATTGTTTTCTGACAATTCACCTAGTATGCGATATGAGTTGTACAAAATATCAGCCTCAAACAAGCACTTTTGAGTTCCTGGTATTTTTTTAGAAATTTTAGTTTCCTCCCATACTGCCATAAAATGCACACTTTGTATTACTCAATGCCTACTTTTGTCGAATGTTACAAATATGCAGTTATGGGCAGTAATGTGTTAATGCAATACCAGTCGCATCGTGTTATATACAGCACGAGTGTGATGATGCTAGCGGTTTTTGAACATGCGATCACTCTTGATATAATCTATCAAAGCATTGCAGAATCTCTTCACGATTTTCAGAGCAATTCATATAGAACTCCCACAGCACAGCAGTTCTCGGCTGATTCAGAATTGCCGTAGAAATTTCTGGAAGTATTTCGTAGTTAATTCCTGAAAAACTGATTAATTCAATTTCCTACTGATATGTGCGGTATCATTAATAACAATATTGCATAATTGTCGAAGAAATTCCAGTGAAATATTTGAAATAGTTTCAGGCAGTTTTGGTGCAAAGAAAAAAAAAACTACACGAGTTCACATAATCTTTGCTGTTTATTCATTTGTTATCTAGAAACGATGCGGAAATTAGCTCAACCTCATTGGTTGTAAAGACAAGCAGTTCGGTCTATTTTTGTCAAATTTGTTTAACAAAACTGGATAACAAAAGATGATACAATGAATGATCTCAAAGACAGGACTGGTAGTAGGTTTTTTGGTCTCTATTTTAATACAAGTCTCTATTTTTAATGGAAAGTCTCTTCAGCCTTTATTTTAACCTAAATGGTCTTAAGTCTCTCTTTTCCTTATTCTGCTTGCATTGATATAAAATTGAACAGGCTCCAAAGAAACCTTCCGAGACTATAACGGGATCAACAGGCTCTTCAAGAATTTCGTCTCAGATTCCACGAGGAAAAGTTTAAGAAATTATCAGAGTGATTTTATTCAGATTACTTTCATGATCTCCTACAGGTATCTCTCCGCAAATTCTTCTAGAGATTTCTCCTCTACCAATTCTCCCAGAAACTCTTCCAACGGTTTTTCAAATGATAATTAGAAGTATTTCTCCAGTATTTGCTCCAGAAAATACTACTACCTCAAGTATTTTTTTAGATATTTCATTGATTTTGTTTTCCAAAACTATTCTAGAATTTGTCAAGGTATTTTTTCACTCATCATTAATCGACTTCTTCAGTTATTACTCTAGGAGTTCTTACTAAGATTCTCAAAGAATTTCTTCCGAGGAAATCAACAAAGGTTTAACCCAGAGTGTTTGAAAAAATAGCTCAAGAGTTTTTTTTTAAGAAACCCTGTAAGAATTCCTCCACTTGTTCATGTAAATTCTTTCAAGAATTCATAAACGTTTCCTCCCTGAAATCCGAAATTCCTCATCTGCTTTTTTCCAGCATTTCATCCAAGTATTACTCTTGCAGTTTCACCAAACATTTCTCGAAAATTTCTCTAAGTTTTCACAGTTTTTTAAGTTTTTTTTACACTAAAGCAATTTTTCACACAATTGCTCCGATCATTCCAGTACAAATTTCAATAGAGATTCTGTCCAATGTTTTTCGAGAAATTTGTTTAGAAAATCCTGCGGAATACTAGCCCAAGATTCAATTGATTGTTATCGATTATCTTAGCAAACTATCTAAGAAATCTTCTAAAACTACTTTAAGAGTTCAGGAGCTATTTCAAAGATCCTTTTTCATTAAGGGTGACTTTAAAAGTTACCCAAGTTTTTATCAGAGGTTATTCTAAGATTTTTTTTAAATACCTCACGGATTTATTTTCAAGAAAAAATTCCGTTGCATTTCCCTGGTGACATTACTGGAAGAATCCCTAAAAAAACTGTAAAGAATTACTTAAATTCTAAAATAATTGCTAGAGGTAGAAATCTTGGAAGGAATCTCTGAAGCAATTGCTGTAGGTCAGATATCCCTAGTTGAAATTTTATATAAATACTGAAAGACAATTTTAAAGGAAAACCCTAGACTTTTCTGGAGAAGTTGTTGATTGATTTTTAGAGGACGTTTTGACCGGGAATCTTTGAGGATGTCGCAGAGAATCCTGATAATGTCCTGATAAAATCTTGGAGGAATTCGGACTTTCTTGGAAAATTTCTCAAAAAATTTCGAAGAAATTCTGATGGTTTCTGAAATAATTTTTGGAGAAATTCCATTTCTGTGGTTCTCCTTGGAGGGAAAATCCGGTTTGAATTCTTGAGGTATCCTAAACAAAATTTTCTGACAAACTCCTTAAAAAATAATCCTTAATTGAACTCGTCTTGAAATTTTGATATTTAGTTTTGTAAAAGTCTACTTTAAAGTTGTTTCATTGTATGGGAGTCAAAGAAACATGGCAGTGGTCCAAGAATTATGTTATTTTTCTGTTGAGCGGAAAAATCACCTAAAAATATCGTTAGAACGTAATTCTTAATTGAGTTGAGAAAACCGACCAAAATGTCACTCACATTTTATTGCGTCTCAAATATAGTTACTTTCGATTTCCAGTTCAGGATTGAAATTTTCTTAGCTTCACTGTGCACAAAATAATTACCAACTTTTGTCCTACCCAACCATGGTTTCGAACGTGGACGGGCCTCTGTTTTGAAGCAAATTAATTTTCTGTCCAGTGCATTGAAAAGGCAAATAAGCAGCTATGAAAGTACATTTACCAAGCTGTGTTTCAACAGAAACACCCAAAAATTACAAAAAAAGACAAAATGACAGAAAATATGGTGAATGTTGATTTCAACTCCACCACATGCTCCATCCAGTCGATCATTACGATAAACAAAACAATGGGATCTCCTTGGAGTTTGGATCCAGATTTCAAATAAGTTTCAGTAATAACTGCCATATGTACATATGTCAACAGCTTTTCTAACAGCTACTGTTAGAAAATCAAACAGCTCGTCCCCTTTACAATTCAAAGAACGAGCGTTCTAATTGAGAATATTTAAAAAATGTTTGGATTAGCGAAACGTAATTCAAAAACAATTTTACACCAGATTGGACTGCTTCAGCCATTGTGGTGGTTTTGAACATTGCATCAATTGTTTAGTTAGAAAACTGATCTCAGAGGGAGATATACTACTAGAAGTAGGTACACTACCCACCATAAGTATGGAATCGCGCATTGCAACACTCATACTGAATACTGCAGCACCTTGAAAAGTTTAGCATGAATATTAACTCGTGATTCTGAAGTGCTAGATCAATGTATTTTTGAGGCCATCTTAAAAATTACGTCTTTGAGCCCCTGCGGTTTTTTATTTAAAAAAAAATATCACTGGATTTTGGGTGATGCTAAACTTGAAAGTGCTGCAATACTCAGTATTCCATACTTATTCCATACTTATGGTGGGTAGTGTACATATGTTGGTAGATGGAGAGGCGGAATAGAAGTTTCCTGTAGTGGCAGGGGTATTTTTATTTGATATTAAAGGAGTTTGAATTACCTGCTACGATATCGGCATAGAATTTTCCATTCGAAATTAAAAGATTCGAACGGCTACCCGACGGAACAAAATTCGTTTATGAATGAGCATGATTATAATTTACCAGATGGGTATGAATATTAAGCAAGCGATCCTTAATTGAAAAATCAGCATTATTGGTGATTTTGCCTGGGGAATTTTGGTAACGAAGAACTCTACCGTTCATCTGCCTGGTACGAGCCCTTACGTTTCGTTTGCGTGAAGGACAATCCCAAAAGTTAGACTTATGGTTGCCCTCGTATTTTGCGCATACAAATTGTTTGATATCATCCTTCATTGGACAGACGTCCTTAGCGAAAGAAGAACCTCCGTAAATCATGCATTTAGCATCTATGCGGCAATGTTTTGTGCCATGACCCCACTTATGGCACCGCCGGCACTAAGTGGGATGCTGAAAATTTTCGCCATGTTTCTGGAAATGTCCCCATGTCACACGGACATCGAACAAAAGTCTTGCTTTTTCGATAACAAGTTCAAAGAAAAATCTCAGGCACGGGTTCAAACTAGGACCGAAAAGGGATCAATAGTTACAAAAGTAGCCCTGAAAAGTAATGTTGTAATATAACCATTGTGAAGTACTGTTTTATTACTTTAGATAGTTTTCCGAGAGCTGAAATAATTTGTGTACGCACAGTACGAGGGTACGATGCGTATTGCTTCATAGAGCTCACTTACAGTCAACTTTCTATACCTTGATATTGAAGAGACAATCGAGTTATGGAAGGGGTATTAGGCTCTAGAATATTGCAATTGCTGCTCAAGTGACCATCGAGATAGCCATGAGAAGCAACGAGATAAGGAGTATCAAGTTACGGAGAGCTGCCGTGAAATCCGTGAAATGCCTAATACAGTTATCGTAGTTCGGGTCGAGCAGTATTCCAGCACTGATCTCCTGGATAATCTTTTAACGTTATTGAGTTTATCAATGATGTTTTTTGAGTTAAGAAATTAGTAACAATAAAAGAGAAAAGGAATTGGAGCAATATAATCCTCAAATATAGGACACAAGTACAAGCTCTGACCATTATTTTATGCACTTTTAAGGCTAAGTAGCCCGTCATTTGTTTTGGCAGCAATGATGACTTTGCAGCTTGCAATTTCAAAGTTATAAAACTCAGTCTTGTTAATTTATATTGACTTGGAAGTATCACTGTACGCGCTAACATGCATAAAGTATGCTGATACTTTTTCAGCTGTGTGAGTGCAAAACCAACTGATTTTCTTTGATTCAAAATCGTGAGATGAATTAGCAACAATCATCAACGACGAGTACAAATTTCAATGACGGCCTACTTCGCCTTAAGTCAAATATTGCTTGATGGCTACTATAGACCTTTTACTGATTGCACATGTCAATAGCGTACTCGTGATATTCGCATATAGTTCCGCTATCAATGACTGCAGCACCCGTACCAGTAACTTTTATTAGCAATTTAGTTGTAATCAGAAACCCCAATGTATCGCACGAGACCTGACGAGGCTTGCTGTTGACATGACGTACAACCTGGTATGTGAATTGTTTACCATTCTTGCTCGACGTTGTTTACTATGTTGCCGATAAAATCCATTATTTTTTTTTATCAAATCAATCGTCCGCTGGGAGAACATAATGGGAAGTGACTTTGAACCGTGCGGTAATATCTTGATTGATTATCGCTGTATCAATGTTTGAGTAGGTGTCTAAGGAATTTATTTTCGTATTGTTTTTAAAGCTACACATATGCCATCATTTTGAGTCCACCTAACATCGGTATCGATTTCCTTATTTGTAAATTAGCTTTAGAGGAATTTTTGCAGTGCAAAAATCGGCAAAAAACCTACAAACAAAATCGAGGCTAGGCGTGTCATGTGCCCGGCGTTGTTCTGATCAGCAACCTTAATACCAATCGTAGTTTCCTTCAGCTGACAGCCGTTGAAATGGGAAGGCCTATTCGCGCGGATCACTACTTGATCCTTGAATGAAACTGAGAAAGAAAAGAAACCATTAGGATAACGTTAAAATTCTTTGATAATCTAGCTACTTACCAGCACAAGAGTCGCAAACTGTGCGCTCTTCGTTGTCAACGATAATCTGAACATCAGCTGTGTTCAACTCATGTTTCAGTCCCAAGGTGATGTTATTATTCTTGACGTCCAAATAGAATTTCGTTCCCAAATAGTTGATTTCCGGAATGTAGAGTCGAGACGTGCTAGGCAACAGTAATGGTTTCGTAATCACTATTTGCCCATTGTGTAGGCGTATACCAGCGTAGCCAAAGATGATGGACTGCAGGAAACCACCGGCTCCTGTTATGAAATTACCGGCGCCATCGGTTCCGTCGCCATTCTCGCTCCAAACATTGTACGGAGCTCGCATGTACTGTTGGTAGCTCTTGGTGAACATTTGTTCTGCCTCCTGCAACTGTCCTAGTTCAAGATGACCAATGGTATGCATAGCCCAAGTCATAGCCGGGCCATTGGAACGTGTTACCCTGCTATAGATCTCCAAGTTATTCGCTTTTGTTGAGTTTTCCATTTGGAACTCCAGAGGATATCCGAGAAGAACTACGTCAGCTTGTTTGATCAATGTTCCTTGCACGTAGCCTTCGAATTGCGGGAAGAAGTCCTTCTCTTTGTCGTACAACAACGTCATTCCTCTACCAACTTCAGCGAATTGTGCGCGATCTTCTTTGGTGGCTCCTACAATTCCCTCACACAAGCAACTTGCGAACTCTCCGAACATAAGATTATGAGCGGCCACTACGTTGGTGAAGGGATTGTTGCTTACGTTATGATGATCCTCGTCGGGTCCCATAATACGGTGGATTTCGTAGAGGTCAGTTGCGTTGTTGTACTCTGCACGGCTGCTCCAGAACTTTGCGGTTTCGTAGGCCAAACGGCAACCTTCTGTACGCATCCAATCCAAATCCTCGGTTGCGTAGAAGTACTGTCTAGCAGCGAACGCTATGTCAGCGGTAATGTGGTGTTGATACTCAACGACTTCCGGGCAGCATTCTGGAGTTGTTTCCGTTCCAGTGAATGCCGATTCCCATGGGAACTGCCAACCTTCATACCCGTTTTTCTTAGCAATGTCAACGGCCGCTTGGTGAACTACGGTTCGGTAGCGCAGTAATTTCCGAGCGTTTTGAGGATCCATTAACAGGATTGGTGGATACATCCATATTTCTGTGTCCCAGAAGCTGTGACCTTGATATTCCTTCAATTCTTCTCCACCACGACCCAAACCGGATGGAGAAAGACCGTAGAATGGGTAGCTGCTGATCTGATTGGTGTACGTGGATGGTAGCGAACTGGATAGGTAGAACGAGCTAGCCTTCAGCACTCGATCGAGGTTATCGTTTCCTTCCACGGTGATTCCATACCGTTCCCACACGCGTTCCATTTCTCGGAGGTGGAACGATTCGACATTTGTTCTTTTCATAGATCGAAGTTCGGTTTCTGCCTCGATTGTCGAGTGAGCAAATACCGTGAAGAAAGTGAATTCTTCAGCTGTTTTATCGACAGTCAGCGTCATTTGTCGAAGAGAGGGATAGTAGACGCACACATCGTGGCCGTACTGTTGGTAGCGGCTATCTTCCACTTGGTTGGTTTGGCCACACAGTCGATTAAAGATTTCACCATCAACATCTGCCATCTGTGGCAGACCGAACGTGACATCAACGCTCGGTAGTCCCTCTCGTCGATCGAGATTCAGGGTGATGGCACTTTGAGAGTTTAGTCGCTGGATTCGAACCTTGTTAACGATCGCTTTGTCAAAGTACCGATTGGGATAGACGTCATGCACAATGCGGAAGCTCCCGTTTGGGTCTTCGTACACCGTACGGAACATGTTGTTCTTCATGTCCAACTGGTAGGAACATCCGGTCGGCTCGGCGTTGCTGCTCGCACAGTACGGCATCTGGAGATTTGCGTAGTTGGGTATACGGGCCCGGTGGCTCAATCCGTGCTGACCATTGTAGACTCCGTTCATGTGCACGGCATCACCGTAGACTACGAAAGCGATGTTCCCGTTGGCCAGGGTAGGAGTGACGGCTTTTGCGGGAAGACTGCGGGAAGAGAATATACAATTATTGATCGGAAGGAGGAATTACGTGCGGTTATCTTATCATGGGAACGATGATATTCATTATGACCCTGATAGTCTCTAGTTAATCCCATCGATTTGGGATATTGAAAAATTTGTACTCGTTTTAAATGTTCAAAATGATTCATCTGTCTAATAGAAGCAAATGTTTCATAAAAATATAAATCTTGTATTAATTAATACCTAATTTTCAACATCGAACATGATATCAACGAAACTTACCGATTCGCGGTGAACAGGAAATTCGCATCGTTTCCGGAAACCGCCGTAGTCCCGATGGCCACCGCCACCATCAGGATAGCAATTCTATTAGAATGAGACATTGTCACCTTCAAATTGTCCACCTGTCGATACCGGTCGGTCGGTGGGGGTACTTTCAACACCTATCCCAGTTCGCGGTCGATTTCAAACTGAACTTGCCGCACAAGTGGGTCGTTTGTTTTCTAGCTTTTGCCTGGGCGGTGTGCAATTGCCTGATGTCACGATAAGGGACCATTCCCTTCCAGAAAACTTATCATCGGTGACGATTAGTTCGCAGTTTGGTTATGACGTTATCCATATGACGACCCGGGGCACCAACAAAACTTATATTTGTATAGGTGTGTGGGGGGTGACGGACGATGGCACATTACAAAATATTTTACAGCTATCAATGGTGTGTCTACAGTGTGATTCACGCGATACGACGCTGATATTGGGATATCATGAGCTAATTCGAAAACCATAATGATCGAAACCGGGCTTTGTGTAGGATTTAATGTGCTTCGATAACAGCCAAATATTGATCAATTGAATACGTTCCTTATCGGTTCTACACGCCGGTTGTTTGTTGTGTCGAATTCTGAGGTCATTTTGGCAGTGAATAAACGCCAATTGCATAAGGTTGAAACACTGTTTGAATGAGCATGTCAGCAAAATCGAATTTTCGATGAATCCCCGAAAAAAAGACTGCTCGCCTGTTAGTATAATCAGAAATGTTGATAAAAATGTCGTGAAGGGACTGTATAGAATCCATGGCGAATTTAATTTTGTACATATTTATTTATTTAATTGGTGTTCGGGTAGAAGCACCGGTTTTGGCCATACGCCTGTTGTAGCCATAGTGGATTATACACCGTTTTACATAAGCAATCAGCATGAAACCTTTTGTGTTCAGTAGATCACATTCATATGATAGAGGTACATTCATTTACTCGTCCAAATTGATTCAAAACATAAGAAAAACAATTCATTTTCCTTATAATTTCAACTCCCATACACCTAATTTGGCCAGGGCACTCCTAATTTGGCCACTCTCATGAGAAATCAATGCAATTGGCCAATTTAGGAACCAAAGTTAAATCTCTGGCCGAAACTGGTTCCGTTGGCCTATATTGACCAACGGGATTTTCAAAGCTAAAAAATGGGTTTAGCTCAGTTTTGATATTTTACACACATAATATAGAATGAAAGCTTGCATTTGACATATTTGTAGTATAAATACGGCTTCCCATTTAATTTTTATTGACATTTTCTCTTAGGCTGGCCAAAACCGGTACTTTTACCCTACATCAATTAATTTGATAAAACCTCGTTAACGATGTTACGCCAATTTACTCGGTCCATGGCTGTGTCCCTCCAACTTCGATTTTGGCCCACGCTCTCCAGATCTTGTTGCACCTGATCAAGCCACCTCGCTCGCTGTGCTCCCCGTCTTCTTGTGCCAACCGGATTCGACGTGAACACCATTTTTGCAGGATTGCTGTCCGGTAGTCTTGCAACATGCCCTGCTCAGCGCACCCTCCCGGCTTTCGCCACCTTCTAGATACTGGGTTCGCCGTAAAGCCTAGCGAGCTCGTGGTTCGTTCTCCGCCGCCACACACCGTTCTTCTGCACACCGCCAAAGATGGTCCTAAGCACCCTTCGTTTGAACACTCCAAGTGCTTACAGGTCCTCATCTAGCATGGTCCACCTCGGTTATTGAACCCGGCTCTCCGCATGACACCTTCTAGCGCGATGTTGAACACAAACACGAAAGTCCATCACCCTGTCGAAGTTTGCGCCGGGATTCGAACGAACTGGAATGTTCACGCTATTCTGCACACCGTCCATCGTTGCTCTTATTAGTCTTGTGAATTTCCCGGGAAAGCTGTACTCGTCCATGATTTTCCATAGCTCTTCGCGGTTGATGCATAAGCCGCTTTAAAATCGATGAATTGGTATTCACGGAATTTCTGGGTCCGTCGTCTAGCGGCCGTTGATGAAACCAGCTTGATAACTTCCCACAAACTCATTTGCTATTGGCGATAGACGACGGAAGATAATCTAGGATAGCACTTTGTAGGCGGCATTCAGGATAGTGATCGCACGATAGTTTTCACATTCCAGTTTGTCTTGTAGATGAGGCATATGACCCCATGCTTCCACTCCTCCGGCAACTGTTCCGTTTCCCAGATTCTGACAATCAGCTGGTCCAGACAGGCGGCCAATCTCTCCGGTTCCATTTTGATGAGTCCAGCTCCAATATATCCTTACCAGCGGCCTTGTTGTTCTTGAGCTGGTTGATGGCATCCTTAACTTCCCTTAATGTGGGGACAGGTTGGTTTTCTTCATCCGCCGTGCTGACGTAGTCACTTCCTCCGCTGTCGTGACCCTCTGCGACTACACATTTCGGCTCGCAGCACGAAGCCTTTTCGGAATACGTTAAGCTTCTCGTAGAACTTTCGCGTTTCTTACTTACTCAAGTCGGTGTATATCACATCTGTTTGCATCCGCTCAACCAATGAACGAAGTGATCGTCACTAAAATACTGCCTAGAACGCGATAATAAAGGTTGCATTATGATAAGCTCAAATAGTTTCGATACAGCGCTCAGAGATGAAATACCGCGATAGTTGTCGATGTTCCGTTTAATACCTTTCTTATGCACAGGAAACATATGAGCTATTTTCCAACAAGAGAGAAAGATTCCACTAGACACAGAACTCCGGAATAATCGATGCAGTGGTATGAGCAGATTGGAGATATTTGCATCTATTAGCAGATATCATCTGGACCTGGGTTAAAAGATGGCTTCAGTTGTGATTAAGGATGGAAGAAAATCGTCTCTAGCGACAAATAACACAGTATTCGAATGATCTAAGAGGGCCGTCGTTCTTGCAAAAGCATGATTGTGATACATCGTTCCGCGCGCGTTGAACCGATATATGTGGGACAAACCGTTTGTAGGATGTTGTAACATGTTGCGATTAACGTGCGTGAAAATTCTCCAAAACTTATGAATTCGGTTTGCGAACAATTGATCGTTAGCATACATGCTGAGCGATTCATTTTTCGCGGAGCGGAGTTGCTTGTGAGTAGAGTTACTGTGCACGTGCTGTAGCCTTAGGTGCAGGAGCCTCATTGCTTGTAAGCGCACGGGAGCGCTGTACATCGTGAGACCTTTTTTGGTGCGCCTCATTTTTCTTGAGATGTGTCTCACTGCGGTCTCATGCGCTCCGTCACATGTGCTGTTTAAAATTCAGCGCAATAATTGAAGTGATTACAAAAGTTTTCAACGAGGATCGAAATTGTAACTTTTGAATTGCGAGTCTTCGATCATATCATGTAGGCCATCTAGACACCTGCATAATGAGGCGAAAATAGCTGTAGAGGTTCTTCGTTACTAAGCAGTTGTTTCACAACTTGGATACCGATGGCGAGCCATAGTGCCGAGCAGCGCATGTGACGAGTCTCCCCGAGAGCACATCACCTAGCGCGCGCTTTTAGAATTTTCGTGAGCCTCCATCTAGCGCAGCACACTAGGATTCCGATGTGCTGAGAGACGGTTTGGTTGGAGGCTCGTTAGTACATTTATGTGCTCCTGAGAAATATGTAACTCTACTTGTGAGGACTTGACGACCAATGCTTTATCGTTGTTGCTATGATCGCATGATAAAGAACAAACGCGATGCATCGTGGTTGTGATGCGGCAGTCTAGATCATCTCGACGCTGATGTCGGTAGCCCTCAGAGTCTGAGTATACGGAGGAACATTATTCGCCGCAATAGCGATCTGGCCATCAGTTAGAGTTTTGTCGGTAAACACATTAGCAAACTAGAACGAGAATAACTGGCAAATCCGCTGAGGATCAGATACGGTTCAATTGTTCCATGTCATTGACGAAGGAAGGTCGGTCTCTTTGCGTTGCTGGTTAACGTACTTCCAAAACTACTTCGGATGCGACTTGAGTATTCGTTGAGTTTGTTGGTATCGAGAATAGCATGAACGACTAATCAGCTTGTATTCATAATTTAGTCTTACGTAGTGAAGTTTCAAAGAAAACGTGCTGTATTTTGTGTATCACCTAAGAGCGGCTTTCTTGATTGTTTCGAGTTGTTTCAATTTACTTGTCTGCCACGAAAAACGATTTAATCGTGGACTTTTTTTGAATATGTTCGTCTATAAATTCCATGAAAATTCCAAAATGAAGATTCGATAAATGAACATCAAATATATTTTAAGGAATATCAAGTTTAGCATAAGCACGTCTTCTATTGTTCGTTGATGGTTATTGTCCATCAAATTGTCTCTAACACATATGACAAAGAGAATCTTAAGCTCCGGGAATGGGAAACTTCTCCTCAGTAGGACGAAGTGTTTCCTACTTCAAATCAATTGATTTTGATTTGAATTCATGCTATTGTTATCAAAGATTTATCCTTCTTCTGATTATCAGCTATTCTTTAAGGGCCATGTTCGAATCAAAATATGTGTGCATTCGATTTTGAGAATGTAGCTGTGACAATAAATCATTTTCAAACTCATGGTAATGTTGATACTGTTTTCACAAGGGACAATTATGCGAATAGGGGCAGTATAGAGACGAATCGCATTCATCATAATGACTTTCACCCAAACAGTACAACTAGAAAGAACAGCCCATAACTCAAAGATGGTACAATCATTGATTAAAATATTTATACTTATAGTGCCAACCTCGAAAGAACAGCGGATGACTGAAAGAAGGAAAAATCACTGATAGAAATGTTAGCAGTTATTACGCCGACAGCTATTACACTACTAGATAAAGATAAAGCGTGACGTACACATCACGAGCAAGATGAATTTCTAAGCTCAAATCCACGAGCATCCTGGAAAGAACATTCAAAGTACAACTGATTTTCGGGGAAGTGTCGCATTCGTGGAACTGGTTTTTGGGGTAATTTGCCATTCGGGGTAATGTGTCATTCGGGATAATGATTTTCGGGGAGATGGTTTTCGGGGTAATGGTATTCGGGGAAATGTTATAGGACCGTCTATACCATATCCCAGAACATGTGAAAAAGTAAGAGCAGCACTATTCGCATCACCGGTGCCAAACGACATCCCAATCTAAGCTATTCAGCATGTCGGTTATGCTACGATGGTCGGCCTTCCGGAAGTCGTACGAAACGAGTTCAGGGAAATCAAAAGTCCCTGTCCAGACACTTTGGAATGTTAACTATCAACAGAGGGTGGCGTCAGTGCGCATCGTACCTTCGTGCTGTGCGTAAACAAATTCTCCCTGCTCTTGGAAGTTTTTCTCTAAAAACTACCTAAAGCAATACGACAGTTCTTTTCAGTGCTACAAAAACAGTACTTTTCAGTACTATTTTTTCTACTATTGATACCTTTACGATCCTTGTTTGGACCCGTGCCTTCGATTTTTCATTGGACCCGTTGGCGAAAGCTAGCGGTGGTAATCCTTCTTGGACACCGTCTTGGGAAAAAAACCTCTTAGGAGGTCTCGTCATCTTTCGTTTATTCACTAAACAAAAGGAAGGGTGAATCTCTGAATTCACAACTTCCTTCCAAAAAAGTGGGATTTAAAACTGTCACTACACGTGGCAAGAATGGGAGAAAGGACGCTTTCCCAGAATGCGAACTTTCTTCCAAGGGTGAAATGAAAAATTGTATCGAAATGAGCAATCAGATGCTCTAGACAAATTTTCCGAACACCAAATCGAAGCAGCCTCTAGCCCAGGCTCTTTGATACAAGTGAGGCAGCAAAGAGTGCCGCCTATCGTGGTCAGTTGTTCCGAATTTGGGGGATTTAGGCAGGAGTTCTCGAACTCCATTAGGGGAATCAAGGTTTCCTTCCAAATCGCAAAGAAAGGAGACTGTCGCGTTTTGCCGGAAACTCTTAAAGATCGCGAACTTCTTCTTAAACATTTTGAAGAGAAGAAGCACATTTTTTTTTACCAAGATGAGAAGAATAAGAAGAAGGAAATTGATTGCTGATTGGATTAACAACGCCGCCTTAGATGGATTTTTGTGAGATTGTTCTGATTACACATTTATTTGTACCTAAGCATCAAATACGCGCCAGTTTCAAAGTAAACATCTTTGAAACAGGAAGTGTGTAGGTATTATCGTTATCCATTTGATAACGGTAATGCATACATGCGGGGCTTGTTGTTAGTGAAAGTGACTTCTGAATGGACGTGTCTCTCCAGTCATTCTGAAATGGGTCACCGGATCTGCAATAGAGCTATCACCTTCTAGCTCCCGGACTGAAGCTTTTTGCAAAAATGTACATTTTTGCTGAAAACTTTTTTCCATAATACCACTGCCGGACAGTGGGGGTTAGATGGATCACACACACACACAAGAAGCACATTTTTTTTTACTTATGATGACAAAACTGAACGTTTGTTCAAAGTCGTCTTGAAAGGTCTCTCAAGTGACTATAAGTCACCTGAAGAGATCAAAAATGGAATAAATGATTTACTTGGATTTTCCCCAGTCCAAGTAATCATTATGAAAACCAGTGGCGCGGGAAGTGGGTAGGACAGGTAGGACATGTACTACGCACGAAAACACCTGGGTAGGACAGTCAAAGGATTGTCCCACCCACGATTCGACAGCAAAACGGTTGAAAAATAAATTGAACAATTTATCATTTGTTCAATATGCATTCAAACTCAAATGCAGCCCGCCGTTTTTATGGCTGCAAAAGTGAAAAGTATCGTATTCACAATAAACTGTTATTTAAAACCTCAGTCGACGGAGCAGTTTTTTTTCCAAAGTTGCTGATGAATCTAAACACAAGATTAGTTATTTCTAATGTCTGCTACGTTTGCTGGCATGAAATTTCTTTCAAAAGGCTATTTATGATTCGATGTGATGCAAACGCAATCATTTTTTTGCTGAGAGGTTCATGTAAGAGTTTGAACGGCTTGCGCATGATTGGCATAAACACAAAGTGGAATAAGAAAAAACTCAGCAATCACATAAAAAGAAGACCGTCTTCGCGAGTCTCGTCTCAGGTTCGGCCTATTTTTGGCAAATTTGTTTAATAAAAATATAAAAATAAAGGATATTCATTTTTTTTCATTCATTTACAAAAGTTGATCCAATGAGTAATCCCAAAGGCAGGGCTGATATAAAGTTTCTTTTAAGAGATTTGGTCTCTATTTTAATGCAAGTCTCTAACAAATCTCCATTTTCAATAGAAGGTCTCTAAACTATCTAACCAAAATGGTGTCTAAAGTCTCTTTTTCCTTATTCTGCTTGCAATGAATCCTGATGCGAAATTGTACAAGCTCCAAGTAACCTTCGGAGACTATAACGTGTTCAACAGGCTCTTCAAGATTCTCAGATTCCCCGAAGAAAAGCTTTAGGAATTATCGTATTGATTCAGTATACTACAGGGATCTCTCCAGAAATACTTCTAGCAATTTCTCAACCGATTCTCCCAAATTTTTTTCCAATGATTTTCCAAAGGATGCTTAGAACAAATCCTTTAGATGTTGATCCAGGAAGTCCATGAGAACTCCAAAACTACTACCTCCAGTAATTTTCTCAAATATTACTTTGATTACCGAAACTATCCTAGAAATTCTAAAGGATTTTTTTCACTAATCCTTTAACCGAATCCTTCAGTTGTTACTCTAGGAGATCTTCCAAAGATTCGTACAAAATTTCTTTTTAGGAAATTCATAATGGTTTAGTGCAGAGTGTTTGAAAACAATAGCTCAAAAGATTTTTTTTATTTTTAAGAAACTCTTGCAGTGTTTCTTCGCCTGTTCATGTGGATTTCTTCAAGAATTCATTCACGTTTTCTCTC
The DNA here is from genome assembly GCF_002204515.2 of Aedes aegypti. NCBI lineage: Eukaryota > Metazoa > Arthropoda > Insecta > Diptera > Culicidae > Aedes > Aedes aegypti. The sequence continues at coordinate 348,532,794 of NC_035108.1, forward strand.
AGAAATCGAAAATTCCTTGAGGGGTTCTTCAAACAACCAGTTTTACCAAGCATTTATTGAATAGTTTGTCAAAAAAATTCCATTCAATCTTCAAATTTAATTTAAGTTTTTTTTTCTAAATTTCCTTCAAATATTGCTTTAGAAATTTCTTTAGAGGTGTTTTTCAAGAAATTTCTAAAGAAAATCCTAAGAAATACTACTCCGAGATTCGAGCGATTTTTAATCAGAGAGTTATTTCAGAGAACCTTGTTCATTAAGGGTGACTTAAACAAGTTTTGTAAGAGGTTTATCTAGGATTTCTTTAAAAATTCCTCACGTATTTATTTTTCAGAAAATTTTCTATTTATTTCCCAGGAGATATTCCTGGAAGAAAAAAAAAAACTTTCAAGAGTAATTTCCTACAGGGAGGTCCATTTGATATGACATTTTTTCTAAACTGCGTGCTGTGATCAAAAAAATGAGATCTTCTTAAAAATTTCTGGAAGCAATTTTTCATGCATCTAGATAATCGGTTATTTTCCTTTTCAACAGCAAACCAGCATATAGGTACTTGAGAAAATCTCAAAGAATTCATTCTTTGTAGAAATCTTAGATGAAATCTCTGGAGAAATTGACGAAAGCAAACTTGAAGAAATCTCAAGTTGAAGTCTTGCATAAATCCTGAAAATCAAAATTTACAGGACATCCTTTGGAATCTCTGGTGAAGTTATTGATTGAATTAAAGAATACGTTTGGCCGGGAATATTGAAGGATGTGCCAGAAAAATCGATGGATAAATCACTGGATAAAATCGTGGGTGTATGAACTTCTTGAAAAATTCCTCAAAGTACTGAAATAATCTTTGGAGGTCTTCCATTTCTGTAGTTCTCCTTGGGAAAATTCATGTTGAATTCTTGAGGTATCCTGAATAAAATTCTTAAAGAAATTTCCTATGAAAATTCGTAGAGAAATTCCATGGAAAACAATAAAAAAAAAAATAAAAAAAATCGATGAAATTCCTAGAGGAAATCATTATAAAACAAATTCAGTAATACTTGTCGTAATGTCAAGAGAAATTAAAAAAAAAAATTTGGATCTTAGAAAAATGCCTGCTCTGATTCTATGAAGAATCAACGTCTTAAATCTTAGCTTTTTCTAGGTTTTGTTTTCCTGGTTCCTTCAATTTCCTATTTTTAAGGCACTCAATCGCTACCAGCTTTGTTAAGACGAAAAGCATTCTTAGTCTTGTGGTAACGACTCGCATGAAAATGAAAGGGTTACAAAAAATCTATTTAAAAGTTTTTCCCGCAAGTTTTTATTCAATATAAGTAGTATGGAAATCAGAAAAAACAGTCTTCTAAGAATCATGATGTTTCTTTTTCTGCTGAGCGAAAAAATCACCTGAAAATATCGTTAGAACGAATCGTTCAGAATCAAAATGTTACTTACACGCTTTGCGTTTGAGCCTCTAAAATATATGTACTTAAAATTTTCAGTCCAGTGCCAAAATTTTTCTTTGCTACACTGTGCACGAAATATTTGTCAATGTTTGTCCTACCCATGGTTTCGAACGTGGACGCGCCTCTGATGAAAACCCACCCATTCTACGTTTTTCAAATCAAATAAAAAAAAACCCTGCCGCCACAGGTCGTCTACCGAAAATTCAAACGGAAAATCATGAAATGTACCCACTTCAAGTGATATGTCTGCCTCTGATTTTAATTTTCTAACTGAACAATTGAATCTAATGATTGATGCAATGTTCAAAGCCACCACTATGACTGAAGCAGTCCATGCCGGTGTAAAATTTACAAATCAAATTGTTATTGGATTACGTTTTTCTAATGAAACCAATAAATAATAATTTAAATATTTTAAATTGGAATGCTCGTTCTTTGAATGATAAAGAGGACAAGCTGTTTAATTTTCTTACAGTTAATAACGTGCTAATTTGAATTATTATTATTATTTGTTACTGAAACATATTTAAAACCTGGATCCAAACTTTTAATTAAACTTTTATTAAAACTTTTTTGTTTATCGTAATGATCGAATTGATGGGGCATGTGGGGGAGTTGCAATCATCATTCATAGGCGTATGAAACATCAATTGTTTTCGTCATTTGAAACTTTAGGTGTTTCTGTTGAAACACAGCTTGTTAAATATACTTTCATAGCTGCCTATTTGCCTTTTCAATGCTCTGGACAGCAAGTTCATTTGTTCCAAACTGACTGGCAAAAATTGGCTCGCAATAAGTCAATTGTTTTTGTCATTGGTAACTTTAATGCCAAACATCGGTCATGGAATAATTCTCAAAGTAATTCCAACAGCAGAATTTTATTTGATGAGTGCTCTTCAGGATGTTTCTCAATTCAATACCCTGATGGCCCTACATGTTTTTTCTCTTCTAGAAATCCATCTGATTTTGATTCTGATCATGTCGCTGTAGTAACATTTCAAATATCCCATGAAGCGATTCTCAATCCTATCAGCTCCACTTCAAATTAGTTTCGAGCCGACTGAAATATATATGAAACATATATTGACTCTAATCTTGATGTTAACATTTCTTTACAAACAAAACTTGATATTGACAATGCTCTTGAAACTTTAACAAATTCCATTGTTGAAGCCAGGAGCATTGCATTTCCAAAATGTGAAGCAAAATTTGAATCCGTGATTATAGACGATGATCTTAAACTCTTGATCCGCCTTAAAAACGCGAGGAGAAGGCAATTTCAACACACTCGCGATCCTGCTATGAAAATTATATGGTAGGATTTGTAAAAAGAAATCAAGAAACGTTTTGCACAGTTAAAAAACAAAAAAAAATGAAAATAAAATTTCTCAATTGGACCCTGGCTTTAAGCCCTTTTGGAAATTATCTAAAATTTTGAAAAAAAAACTGGCTTCTGAGGATACCGGAAAACAAATTATTACTAACTAATTGCGAAAAAGCTCAAAATCTTGCTATGCAGTTTTAAAGCGCACACAATTTTAATTTAGGACATACTAGTGCAATTAAAAATCAAGTTACTCAATCAAGAGAACATTTTCGAAAATTCCTGGGAGACTGATTTGGAAGAAGTGAGAACTATTATCAAAAAATTCAAAAATATGAAAGCTCCTGGCGATGATGGAATTTTTTTGACAGGCAATTGGTTTCATTTTTGTACTTTAACCTGTCACGTCTTGTCTTAGGTAAAATTAAAAAAATACTTTAATTTTCTGACATACATTGTTAGAATAATTCAAAGTTATCTGTCAAATCGTACACTGTTAATTATCAGAACTCATTGCTTATCTTTGACAGATACGCGTATTGTTAAGATCCCGGGCAAGACCGTCTAATGGTAAATATATTGCTTGGACTGGTACCGAGCCAAACAAATGTTTTTCATCGCAAAGATTTTGTGAGTGTTAAAATCGATGTTTGTCTGTTGATTTATGTCTAGCCAAGTATTTGCACATTTTGCAAAGCATATACTGATAGCTTAAGAATTTGACAAGTATTCAATAATTCAAAGATCTCAAATTTTGTATACAGAGTTATTTAAAAAAAAAAAAAGTCAACATATCGACAGAAGATGTTTTTTTCCGGTAAATTTCGGTTTTGATAAAGTGGACTTTACAGAACCGTCGTTGAAGTTTACATGAATTTATTTGTTTGTTGTGACAATAATTCTCTCATTTGATAATGCTGGGCATTTGAGGAAACTGTTTTCAAAATTAGATGCCCGACAGCTATGAATAGAGTTTTCAAATTTCCCGGGATTTGATTTCCCGGGAAACGGGAAATAAAATTATTATTTCCCGGGAAATCCCGGGATCCCGGGAATTTAAAAAAAAAACGTGAAAATAAAGCAAATTTGGTGGAATTTTATTTTTCAAATTATTCGTATTTTGTGTAGGGTCTGTGTTCCCTTAGTAGACAGTCCCCTCTTGTCGCACTAGTAGCTTTTTACGGCCGTTTTGCTACAAATCGTTGCAAAATATGTTTAACATGAAGCTCAGGAACCATTTACTTAAGTACCATTGATATACAACTCGATTTTGTTAGAAAAAAAAAATGATCGAAATATAGTTTTGCTTATAATTTAAGCTCCCTTGTATCCATAGGAAATCTATTGTTCATATAGTAGCACTATTAAGAAAAACTATTTTTCATAAAACAAAATAATTAAATAAATAAGAACTTTTTTATATCAATTAAAAGCTTTTGATCCACTTTTTAAAGCAAAAATGTAGGAGTTATGTAAAAACACGGTTTTGATTTGTATTTTGCTTCGTATTATAGGCTATAGTAGCACAAGAGAAAATAAATACAAAAAAAATGTTTCGTATTTTTTGTGTTTCCTTTTCCACAAAACCGTGGTAAAAAGCTTTCAGATGTAGACGTAGACGTTATTTTTCGATTTTATTCGAATATTTGTTCTAAGTCATGCGGCTCCATCGACCGTATATGTATTTTAATCCAGTAAATTTGTTGGTTATTTCTCTTCTTTGTGAGTACTTTATTCATGTTTCTCTAAAGAAATGTTAGCTTCATTTCAAACACTAGGCATCAGAACAATAAAGTTTATAGCATTAAGCAAAAGTCCTCGTGGAGTTTATTCGTGATCCAACTATAGTCTTTATATTAAAAATTGTGACTATTTCATGGATGTGAAATTCAGTAGCCTTATGAATTCATAGAAGAGATCCCTTGAAAATGTCTTTACTTTATATAGCGAAATTCGTCAAAAACTATATCCATTTTTAATGAATAACTTTTTCATTACAAAAACAAAAAATCAGCATTGAAATATAACTAGTGATGTAGTCAGTTCATTTGTAAGAATTAGGTATATTATAAGTAAATGGTGCGATGGTTTTTGTTTGAAAATAGATAGAATTTTTTTTTTCATAAAGCTACTTGGGAAATATGAAAATCCCGGGAAACAGAAAATCATTTCCCGGGAACCGGGAATCCCGGGAAATTTCAATTCCCGGGAATTGTTCCCGGGAATGAAAACTCTAGCTATGAATGAACAGTACTAATAACTTCTTCAGGGATATTGCAGTTTTTGTATATGCTATCTTTGGCTTTGATAATTGCGGTGGCGTCTGAAGTATCATCTGAAAAGATTAATTAGATTAAATATACACGCAAACCCATGAATCCAATAATAAAATTTGCCATGCACTTACACACTTTATTCACTGTTATAGTTTCAAATTCAGAATCACCAATACTTATGATCATATCTCGTGTGACACTCGTGAATTCCAGTGTACTCTCATCGCCGGACACTGTCAAGCTCAGTTTCGCGCCCAGATATCTGACCCCTTTAATTGATAGTCTCCTTGTACTCATTGGTACCTTCGGCCTCTGTATCTCCATACGATCCAAAAACAATCTCACACCTCCAAACCCATTGATCACGGCTTGCAGAAATCCTCCCGCACCAGTAATAAAGTTGGAAGCTCCCCGAATACCCGGCTCCACCTCACTCCACACCAGGAACGGCTCCCGAACGTACTTTTTATAGCTCTGATCGAACAGTTGCGAACCTTTCTCTAGCTCGCCCAGATCCAGATGACTAATAGCATGCATGGCCCAGGTCATTGCTGGTCCAGAGCGTCGGGTGACGGATTCGTAAAATCGCAAATCATTGCTCCTGGTGGAGGCCCCCATGCCAGGGTACTGCAACGGATAGCCTAGCAGCACGGTGTCCGCCTGTTTGATCACGGTTCCCAATCGGTAGCCTTCGAACTGGGGATGATAGTCATTTACGGTGTCATAAAGCAGCTTTAGGCGTTTCGCTAGAGAGCTCCAAATGGAGAATGGTGGCGCCATCAGCAGCTCGGCTTTGTCCAGATCGGTTGAGTGGGTTTTATTACCGCTATCGATACTGTTGTCGTCGTCTTGGTAGCTGCAAAGGCAGTTCGTCAAGCTGTAAAGATGGGATTAGTAAAGGGTCTATCGAAAATCTTAATATGATCACAATATTTAGACGCGGGAACGTGATATCATGGAATGAGCGTTGTGAAGAATGGATGCTGAATGGCGTAGCGAAAAATTCCCACCGCCCTGCCGTTGGTGCACCTGGGTGACATGAGAACGATGTTGGTTGAGATGATGCATAGCATGACGGATAGAGCGTTGCGCAATGATTACAGCGATTGAACTGTGCGCCGACATGTTTTTAATTGGCAGCGGAAACGTCATGCCGCATGGTGGCCTAAAGCAGGCCTAAACTAAAATAAAGTTTAAAGGGGAATACCGTACCCTTGTGCTGTGCATTCACAAATTCTTTATGCTCTCGGAAGTTGTTTAAACTAACAAAAGCAATAAAACAGTACTTTTCAATGCTACTTTTTTTTCTACCAATTGAACCCTTTTCGATCCTGTTTTCATTGGACCCGTTAGCGAAAGCTAGCGGTGGTAATTCTTCTTGGACACCGTCTTGGGAAAAACCTCTTAGAAGGTCTCGTCTTCTTTCGTTTATTCACTAAACATGGTTGCAACTACAAATAAAAGGAAGGGTGAATCTCTGAATTCACAATTTCCTTCCAAAAAAGTGGGACTCAACTTGGCAAGAATGGAAAGGACGTTTCTCCGGAATGCGAACTTTCTTCCAAGGGTGAAATGAATAGAGTAAGGTGGGGCAAAAGTTCGACCTTAGTGGTATAATCAAAGTTTCCAGGAAAACAATAGCAGATGAAACAAAACAAACACCATACAGTGAACCTTCAACATATTGGCTGTAATTTTGCTGAACAAACTTGTGTCAAAACATTTACCCATTTTTAGTTATAACAGTTTCAAAATTGATTGTCTTAAACGAGCTTTTGCCCCACCGGTGGGGCAAAAGTTCGAATCAGGTGTGGGGCAAAAGTTCGCTGGCTAGAACACAAAATATCGATACTTTTGTGACAGGCTTACTTTATACCATCCGTAAACTTATGTTTGCTGAAAAATACACACTAAATTTTTATCAAAAAATTGCCCAAAACAAGGTTAATTGTAATATACCCAAAAATAGCAGTTTTTCGCAAAACTAAGTGAAAATGTAAAAGTTTGGTAACATTTTTCTCACGAGCAGGCAAATTTAGCTAAATCTGAAGATAATATGTGGATTTCAGGCAATTTGCAAATTTTTCCGTGAGTTTATACAAGGGTCGAACTTTTGCCCCACTATGGGCCAAAAATCGTCTCCAAGCATTTATGCAAAAACTAATGCACCTCAAAGCATCCTTATAATTAGCCTAGAAACGCCGTTACAAAGAATATTGAAAAATATTTTATCTTCATTTGATTCCATGCATCGAAAGTTTGGCCAAAAATTACAATATTCACGTCAAAAAACAACAAATAGCCATAACTTTTCCAAATCTCAATCAATTTTTATGATATTTGGAGTGAAAGTCTCTTACTTGAATAGCATTCGAACCACCATAACATTTATAAATTTTATTTTGAATTGAGCTAGAAATCTTCAAAAGAAACTCTTACCCCACTCGAACTTTTACCCCACTTTACTCTAATGTTGATAATTGTATCGAAATGAGCAATCAGTTCGATGCTTTAGACAAATTTTCCGAACACCAAATCGAAGCAGTCTCTAGCCCAGGCTCTTTGATTCAAGTGAGGAAGCAAAGAGTGTCGCCTATCGTGTTCAGTTGTTCCGAATTTGGGGGATTTAGGCAGGAGATCTTGAACTCCAATAGGGGAATCAAGGTTTCCTTCCAAATCGCAAAGAAAGGAGACGTTTTGTTGGAAACTCTTAAAGATCGCGAACTTCTTCTGAAACATCTTGAAGAGAAGGAGCACATTTTTTTACTTGTGACGACAAAACTGAACGTTTGTTCAAAGTCGTCTTGAAAGGTCTCTCAAGTGACTACAAGTCACCTGAAGGGATCAAAAATTGAATAAATTATTTACTTGGTTTTTCCCCAGTCCAAGTAATCATTATGAAAAAGAGAACCCAATCTGGCATTGTTCGGAAAGGGCTTCCTCAAGAATATTCCATTGTTGAAGCCAGGAGCATTGCAATTTCAAAATGTGAAGTAAAATTTGAATCCGTGATTATAGACGATGATCCTTAACTCTTGATACGTCTTAAAAACGTAAGATGAAGGTAATTTCAACGCACTCGCGATCCTGCTATGAAAATTATATGGCAGGATTTGCAAAAGGAAATCAAGAAACGTTTTGCACAATTAAGAAACAAAAAATTTGAAAATAAAATTTCTCGATTGGACCCTGGCTTTAAGCCCTTTTGAACATTATCTAGAATTTTGAAAAAACCTCAGAAGCCAACACCAGCATTGAAAGAGGAAAACAAACTATTAGTAATCAATTGCGAAAAAGCTCAAAAACTTGCTATGCAGTTTGAAAGCGCGCATAATTTTAATTTAGGGCTTACTAGTCCAATTGAAAATCAAGTTACTCAGGACTTCGAAAATATTCTCAATCAAGAGAACATTTTCGAAAATTCCTGGTAGACTGATTTCGAAGAAGTGAGAACTAATATTAAAAAATTAAAAAATATGAAAGCTCCTGGCGATGATGGAATTTTCTACATCCTCATCAAGAAACTTCCAGAAAGTAGCTTATCATTCTAAGTTGATATATTTAACAAATGTTTTCAATTAGCATATTTTCCTGACAAATGGTAAAATGCTAAGGTTGTTCCAATCTTAAAATCAGCTATCGTCCAATCAGTTTGCTTTCCTCCATCGGTAAACTTTTTGAAAAGGTCATTTTGAACAGAATGATGGTCCACATCAACGAAAATTCAATTTTTGCCAATGATCAGTTCGGATTCCGCCATGGACATTCGACGACTCATCAACTCTTACGTGTAACAAATTTGTTCCGTTCCAACAAATCTGAAGGCTATTCTACTGGTCTTGCTCTTCTAGACATAGAAGAAGCATTCGACAGTGTTTGGCATTGTAAAATTAAAAAAAAACTTTAATTTTCCAACATACATTGTTAGAATAATTCAATGTTATCTGTCAAATCGTACACTTCAGGTTAATTATCAGAACTCCAGATCTGAAAGACTTTCTGTAAGAGTTGATGTTCCCCAAGGCAGTATTTTGGGACCAATATTATACAATATTTTCACATCTGACTTACCTGAGTTACCTCAGGGATGTCAAAAATCTTTGTATGCGGATGACACAGGGCTTTCCGCCAAAGGACGAAGCCTGTGTGTCATCTGTAGTCGATTGCAAAAAAGTTTGGATATTTTTTCTTTATACTTGCAAAAATGGAAGATTTCTCATAATGCTTCCAAAACTCAACTAATAATATTCCCACATAAACCAAAAGCTCTTTATTTGAAAGTGTCAACTATAAATGTTGTCACGATGAGAGGGGTTCATATAAAATATACAGGTGAAGCGAAGTATTCAGGACCCATGGTATATACAAAAATAAACTTTTAAATGTTACATTGTAAATAATATTAAACAGAAATCAAAACTTTTCATGGAGAAAATAATTTTTGATCTTAAAACAAATTTTCAGGACAGCCATATTGTACTTATGCTGTACCAATATGGAATAGCTGTTATAATATCAACTGGAACAGGCTCTTGAGAGGATTCCAAATAAATGGTATGATTCTGAAGCTGCCGCGTGATAGAGTTTTTGATTCTGGATAGAAGATCCTCGCCAGGAATAGGGATACCGATGATTACTAAAGAATGATACAATAGTTAATTGCGTATTCCCAATTTACTACTCCATTAGTATTACAATGTCTTTTAGTGGTTATCATTCAGCTGAAACCAGATCAATCCCATTCTCCACTGAATCTCTCCCTCCCCCTTTCCCGTAGAACAAACAACAATAATGACATAATAAAAACGATCTCAAAACGATTCGTTCACGACAGCCGGCCAGTCGATAGTGAAGACGATGAGAGAAATCTGTCTTCCATATCTGACGTCTTGTCTGCGGTGGGTTGGGAAAATTATTTTCCCATGTAGAATCAATCACCATCGGAGCGGGCCGGACCCAATGAACATTGAAATGCAGGCCGGAGTGATGTTGGCTGGAGGAGACACGATCGGCCCCAGCCCACGAAGAGGAGACGATCAAAATGAGATCGGGAATTATAGGCCTCTAAAGCCATAGGTTCTCAAAGTGTGGGTAGCGACCCCGTGTTCGGACATCAGACCAAGACAATTAATTATATTGCGCGCAAAATTCATTAAGTCTAAAGAAGGGAAGCAAAACAAAAAATAAAATCCTCCATAAACAAATGTTGTTTGGAGTTTTAAATGAATATATATATTATAAAGTTCTGTATCATATGAATATATATTACAAAACTTTTGAAAACTTGAAAACCGTAGGTGCCCCGATAGCCGTAGCGGTAAACGTGTAGCTATTCAGCAAGACCAAGCTGAGGGTTGTTAGTTTGAATCCCGCCGGTTGTAGATATTTTGTAAAGGAAATTTTCTCGGTGGCCCACGGCAAAGAGTATCTTCGTACCTGCCATACGATATAAACATGCTACAATGGTCAATTGTCAAAGAAAGCTCTCAGTGAATAACTGTGTAAGTGAACTTGACGACTAGGTGGGCCGTGCATCCGGAAAGCTTGGGAGTCTATGCTCTAAGCTGTGTGTGTGTTTCTCTTCCGAGGATTGATCCGCGGACAGAGTCAATCACCAGCTACGATGATAATTGTACTGTGCAGCACGCGGTCTCGAAGAATGGATTAAGGAGATGGGACGTTTTATGATTTATTTGCTTTGTGTTCCTGAGAACTTGGTCGCATGCCGGGTGAAGATTCTTCCGTCTTTTGTTCGAAGTGGACGATTGACGGCTGCTGACGAGATCAGGTTGGCTCGTAATCGGATTGGTAACGGTTTCGGAAATGTTGTCTAATGAAAGGGTCTGTCCGCGACAGGTTCGACTCGGTGGGATGTTGATTTTGCGTTCCAGTTTAAGATTGTTGCATCCTGTGGGAACTATTCCTCGATCGGATATGGATGTTATACACTCTTCCGTTACGTTCCAGCTAGGCCAGACCATTTTTAAATCCAAGTCCAAGTCCAAGTCCAAGTCCAAGTCCAAGTCCAAGTCCAAGTCCAAGTCCAAGTCCAAGTCCAAGTCCAAGTCCAAGTCCAAGTCCAAGTCCAAGTCCAAGTCCAAGTCCAAGTCCAAGTCCAAGTCCAAGTCCAAGTCCAAGTCCAAGTCCAAGTCCAAGTCCAAGTCCAGTCCAAGTCCAAGTCCAAGTCCAAGTCCAAGTCCAAGTCCAAGTCCAAGTCCAAGTCCAAGTCCAAGTCCAAGTCCAAGTCCAAGTCCAAGTCCAAGTCCAAGTCCAAGTCCAAGTCCAAGTCCAAGTCCAAGTCCAAGTCCAAGTCCAAGTCCAAGTCCAAGTCCAAGTCCAAGTCCAAGTCCAAGTCCAAGTCCAAGTCCAAGTCCAAGTCCAAGTCCAAGTCCAAGTCCAAGTCCAAGTCCAAGTCCAAGTCCAAGTCCAAGTCCAAGTCCAAGTCCAAGTCCAAGTCCAAGTCCAAGTCCAAGTCCAAGTCCAAGTCCAAGTCCAAGTCCAAGTCCAAGTCCAAGTCCAAGTCCAAGTCCAAGTCCAAGTCCAAGTCCAAGTCCAAGTCCAAGTCCAAGTCCAAGTCCAAGTCCAAGTCCAAGTCCAAGTCCAAGTCCAAGTCCAAGTCCAAGTCCAAGTCCAAGTCCAAGTCCAAGTCCAAGTCCAAGTCCAAGTCCAAGTCCAAGTCCAAGTCCAAGTCCAAGTCCAAGTCCAAGTCCAAGTCCAAGTCCAAGTCCAAGTCCAAGTCCAAGTCCAAGTCCAAGTCCAAGTCCAAGTCCAAGTCCAAGTCCAAGTCCAAGTCAAGTCCAAGTCCAAGTCCAAGTCCAAGTCCAAGTCCAAGTCCAAGTCCAAGTCCAAGTCCAAGTCCAAGTCCAAGTCCAAGTCCAAGTCCAATCCGAATCCATTTCAAATTAATTACAAATCCCTTTGAAATGAATCTAAAATTCAATCGGCATTCAATTGAAATCCAACCGAAATAAACCTAACGAAAATGCCATCGAATTCGAAAGCGATTGAATTTAAATCGACATTGAAACTAGAAACAATTGCAATCGGTCTCAAATCCAAATATATTTCCTTTAAAATATAATTCAACGTCATTCAAAAATCAATCGAAATTCTTTCAAAACCCAATAGAAGTTCTGAATCAATTGATATCCAGTTTAAATTCAAATGAATTTTAAAAGAATACTTATATCACAATCAAATTTATTAGTAACTAGTGGTCCCGGCAAACTTCGTCTTGCCATCAAGTAGGCTGTTGAAAAATGCCATGGAACGCCCCGTGCAAAATGGAAGTTCCGTTCACTCCTGTTTTTTTTCAACTTTCCCGTTAAATATCCTTTGCTTTTTGTATACACAAACACGTCGGAACACTGCAGAGGGATTCCACGGAGGCATGCAAGTCGATTCTGATCGACCATTTCAAAAATATCTGAAACTTTGCACAGTTTTTCAGTTCCATCTAAATCGTCATTTTCCGATATCAAATCTTCAAGTTGAGTCACGACTAACTTTTCAAAAGGGTGTATGTGAAAATGGTTCAAAAATATTCAAAAAGCTGCACAGCAAAAACGGTTCGTTCGATTGTTAGACAACTAAAGAAACAAAGTTAGACAGCTAAATAAAGATTCCAAAAAAAATACACACAGTAAAAAAAAATTTTTTTGCATTAAAAAACATCATTTTTGTCACAAAAACTCAAATATCTCAAAACCCTATCGGAATACCATTTTTTTAGGGAAAACGGTCCATTATATTAGCTATCTACCATAAAAATTTGGTGATGGTAAGCCAATAAACAAAAAAGTTATGACATTTCAAATATTTCACAAATTTGACACTTTGTGAATTTTTTTTTTCATTGTTAATTTTTTTTAGGACCGCAGTTTGTTGCTGAATTTTTTGTTAAGGGTACCACATGAAGTTAACAAGTTGTTTTCATGATATTTTATTTAATTATTCATAACTATTATAGCATCTATTAGAAAGTTAGACGCGATCCAGTGTTGTGATCTAAAGTCTTGATAGTGTCATATTTTTTATTGCACGTAACTGAAGAAAAATTCTCTCAATAGTGTTGAAACCTTTTGATAAAAGAAACCTATAAGAAATCTAATATTGAAGACAAAAGCTACAAAAAAAAGTTTTCTATACAGGTATACGACTAGTTTACCTGCAAAAAGTCGAGTACTTCATTAACAGATGAGACAAAAGAAAAAATAATTCAATATTTTGAAGACGATGAAGTAGGTAGAGCTATGCCTGGCCAAAAAGATTATGTATCTGTAAAAAAAGATGGAAAGCGTCCAGCAATCCAAAAACGATTAATGATGACTACTTTGAAAGAAGCGTATACACGCTTCAAGGAAATTAACGAAAATATTAAGGTAGGTTTTTCCTCATTTGGAAGCCTTCGTCCAAGGCAATGCAAGCTTCTATCCAATTCAGGAACACGTAATGTTTGTGTGTGCACAACACACGAAAATATTAACCTAATCTTACATAGTTTGAAAAGAATCAATTTATCAAAGGATATTAAAATGTTAACTGGTAGTCTTTTGTGTGAAAATACAACATCAAATTGCTATCTACGATCTTGTTCGGATTGTCCAGATTCTTCATCATTGGAAAATACTTTATTCGTTGAGTTTGAAGAAAATTATATTGATCAGTTATCATTTGAGCAATGGGTGACCACGGATAGGTGTGACCTAGAAACTATTGTAAAACCTGTAGATGAGTTTGTGTCATTTTTTTGCTTGAAATTAGAAAGTTTAATTCCTCACGACTTTATTAAAACAGAGCAATCCCGCTTTTTAAAAAATACGAAAAATACATTACAAGATGGTGAATTTTTAGTCATTTGTGATTTTTCTGAAAACTATAGCTTTGTATTGCAAGATGAAGTGCAGTCCCATCACTGGAACGTACAACAAGCTACAATTCATCCATTCGTTATTTATTTCAATGAAAGTACGCAAATTGAACATTTTAGTTTTATTGTAATTTCCGAAGATTTAAGACACGACTTAGTATCTGTAAATTTGTTCATTGCCAAAATGATTAACTTTTTACGCGTTGATAAGGATAAAGAAATCAGAATAGTTATTTATGCAACAAGTTGCAAAATGATGATTTTTTCAGCACGAGTTGTACATTTATCCAACGCGGCTCGCCGAGTTGGATAAATACAACGAGTGCTGAAAAAATCGAGTTGCATACAACATTTTTTGCTATTATGAAAAACTCCGTTTAAGTTGGATCATTTCCAAAAGCACAAACAAACATTTCAACAGAAACCACGTGAGCATACATCCACGCGTAGTATCATTTCAGTATTTTTCAATCGCGTAGGCTGCGACTTAGTAGTATCTACGAATGTCACAAAGTTTGTTGTCCACAGACCTACATTCCCTATTGGAGGACAGAACAGGTAAGACAACGCGTATAGTAGTGGATTCTGCTGCAACCTCTACGAATTCTGATCGATCCGTTCTCAGTTCCGCAGTTCGCTGGTATCGGATTTTTCTCGGTATCCTTGCAAGATACCCTGCATCGAAAGTAGGGTGCATTAGTGCATGTCCGGATGCGAATTGAATGCACCACTGCCGAAGTTAGGTATCTCGCATAGATTTTGAGAAAATCCAACTTCGGCAAGAAAGCGATTCAAAGTTTTTATCGCGCCGACAATATCACCAGTTTTGCATCTGTATCGCACATCAGCTATAGAATCAGATGCTATAGCAGAATAGACTGGGATATTTTGCTGACGCCTTCCAAACAGAACTGAAAAGTGCTACTTTTCAGCACCGAAAACAGTGCTGAAAAGTAGCACTTTTCAGCATTGTTTTTTTGGTAGGAAAAGTAGGCCATTATGTAGTGCAAATTATCATTGAAAAGTTGATTAGTTTGCAACCGAATCGCAAAAAGATATATTTCATGTCTGATAGAGCAGCATCGCAGTACAAAAACCGTAAGAATTTTTCGAGCCTATGTCAATTTAAATCAAAGTACGGAATTGATGCAGAATATCATTTCTTTGCTACGTCACATGGCAAAGGTCCTTGTGATGCTATTGGAGGAACCATAAAGCGCATGGCCACAAGAGCAAGTTTAGCCAAAGAACGTGAGCATCCAATTAAAACTGCAAAAGAATTATTTGATTGGGCGAATCGCAGAAAAGAAGAAGATTTAACAAAATTATCATTTTGTTTTACTACTACTGA
This sequence comes from Aedes aegypti, assembly GCF_002204515.2. Classification (NCBI taxonomy): domain Eukaryota; kingdom Metazoa; phylum Arthropoda; class Insecta; order Diptera; family Culicidae; genus Aedes; species Aedes aegypti. The sequence continues at coordinate 348,548,053 of NC_035108.1, forward strand.
AGAGTACGAATTAACGGCATCAGAGCTCAGCGAGCAATATAATAACGCGAAAACGATCCAAGGAACCCATAATTTCACTGTTTCATTCCATTGTCAGAAAATAATATTAAAGCAAAACTATACTCCAACTGTACTGATAATGATGCAAAAGTGTTCGATATTGTAAAAAAATTGAATAACAATAAATAAATAAATAAGTATTAATAAAATGTTTTCATGATCTCATAACGCATACCCAAATCCAAAACTTTTAAAGTTTATATATAACATTTAGAAACTCATCGATCATACTCAAAAAAAATATCCTGGTAAAAAAAAAATTATTTTCGTGTAATCTGTTAATTCATTTTAATTTATACATATATACATATAATATTTATACATATACATAATATTTATACATATAATATACATAATACTAATGAATACATGAAAACGACTTGTTTAATTCACGCAAGGCCCTTAACAATAAAATCAGCAACAAACTGCGGTTCCCGTAATAATTTACACCGAAAAAAAAAAATTTTTTTTCTACTAAATGTGAAAATTGTGACATGTTTGAAATGTCATAACTTTTTTGTTTATTAGTTTACCATCACCAAATTTTTATGGTAGATAGCTAATATAATGGACCGTTTTCCCTCAAAAAATTACGTTGGTATTCCGATAGGGTTTTGAGATATTTGAGTTTTTGTGTCAAAAATTATGTTTTTTATTGCAAAAAAAAAATTTTTTTTTACTGTGTGTATTTTTTTTGGAATCTTTATTTAGTTGTCTAACTTTGTTTCTTTAGTTGTCTAACAATCGAACGAACCGTTTTTGCTGTGCAGCTTTTTGAATATTTTTGAACCATTTTCACATACACCCTTTTGAAAAGTTAGTCGTGACTCAACTTGAAGATTTGATATCGGAAAATGACGATTTAGATGGAACTGAAAAACTGTGCAAAGTTTCAGCTCAATAGAAAAAAATGAATTAAAAAATTTACCAAATTTTGGTGCTGTTGCTTGGAATCACTCTGCAGGAACATAACTATTGAAGAATTTTCAAAATCCGTTAGCCCTTTCTCAAGCCATTTCGTGACATACAAACAGCACTCCATTTTTATTTATATAGATAGATTCAATTAATACCCAATCGAAATGTATCCAAAATCTTATATGAATTGAAATCCAAATTGAAATTCAAATCAAAATCCAAACCAATAATTGGAACTGTTCATGTAACAGACACTGTTAAGAATAATCTTTTTCGGGGACATTGATATTGTTTTCGCAAAAGATCTTGGATTCCCACCATGAACAACTTACGTTGCTTATGTTAGGACTGTAAATCTTGTGAAGATCCCATCCTCATGTAGGTCGCTTCTAAAAAAGGAATGTCGGAACTTAATGAGCCGCCGAAAGGGCTCACCGATCGGACGTAAAACCACTTACTCTCCAAAGAACAGCGCATAGGCCGCGACCACGTTGGTGTACGCATTGTTGGTAACATTTTCATGATCTTCATCCGGTCCCATCACCTCTGTGCGGAAGAAAACAAATCAAAAAAGAGTCAAGTCAGAGGCGAGTGGTGGTCGATTAACTGTTTGCGTTTCAACGTAAATCGGAGGTAGGTACTGACCCTTGATGTCGAACAGCCCTGTAACGGGATCTGGTGAGATTCGGCTGGCCCAAAACTCGGCAATTGCCTGAGCCAAAGGGCATCCTTGGTTGCGCAGCCAGACGAGGTCTTGCGTGGCGGCAAAGTACTGCCTTAGAGCGAAGCTTATGTCTGCGGTAATGTGGTGTTGAAATTGCGCCACTTCCGGACAGCAAGGTTGGGTCACTTCGATACCGGACCAAGCGCTTTCCCAGGGGTATCTGGAATGGGAAAACATTAACTTGAGCATGTTTGAGGCTTTCCTTATGGTGCTTCATGCAGCTTTATAGCATACGTAAAAAAATAGGCATCAAAACTTTCTGATTGTTTTCGATGACATATGATACCGTAAGGATGCCATTCACCACTTATTCACCGCTAATTGAATTATTTTGAGAAAACTGATTGAATTTCCACAATAAAAGTTATCAACATGTGTTGGCATATCAGAATGAAATGTATTTGAGTGAAATTCACATGATTAGGGTGGTTGTAATGTACCAGTAGATTGGACTATGGAATACAAGTTACATTTTTCGATAAAAACGGCATGCGCTAGTTTAGTTTAGTCGATTTGCCAAATTTCAGCTATTTATGTTATCAAAAAGTCATATAAATATTTGAATGTACGCAAAAAATTTGCTCCCTTGCACCAGTAGTTGCCGTCGTGTTCCAGTAGTGGATCAACGGATTAAGGTGATAAACATAAGTTTACCAATGATTTTATTATAAAAGATCAAAAACTTTTATATCAAATTTATATCAAACTAGCTGCTACGCTTCAATGTGCTGTCGTATTATCCAAAGATTAACAAGATATGAATTGAGCCATCTGAAAAATCTGAAATCTGAATTATGTTCTGAAAAGTAGTTTATTTTTTGTTAAATTTATAACTACACTGAGACAAACAAAATTTAATGTGAGATACTAGATACAACAACTTACTAAATCGATTTTCTCAAACCATTATTTTCTTTTTGTTTCTAATTTTAGAAAACAAAAGACTTTCCCTTTTTTGTATTACAGCCAATAATGATAAAAACAGCGAACCTATGCAAGGTTCACGTCTCCTGACATGTGAAACGTGCATCACCCGCTTCTAGGATTCTACTGGACTCCCTCTGGGATTCTTCCGGATTCGCTCTGAAATTCTTCCGAACACCATCAAGGATGATTCGGACTTCACCTGGGACCATATAGGATTCTTCCAGACTCCACCTACGACTCTGTTCGACTCCCTCTGGGATTCATTTGGACTTTATCTTCCGGACTCCATCTGGACTCCCTTTGGAGTTTTCTCGGACTTCTTTTGGGATTATTTTGGACTACTTCAGAAATTCTTTCAGTTTTTCTAAAATTCTTTTGGGTTCCATGTGGAGTTATTCCGGACTGCCTGTGGGGTTATTCTGGACTTCATCTGTAATTCTTCCAGACACCTTCTGGTAATCTATCCAACTCCCCCTGGAATTCTACTGGGATTCTTCATGACTCCATCTGAATTTCTCACAGACTCCTTCTGGTCTTGAAAGACTTCTGTAGGATTCTTCTAAACTTTTACAGAATGCTTCCTGAATCTCCTGATTCCACGATGCGTTCGGGGTTCTTCTGAAAATCTTCCAGGATCTTTCAGTAATGCTTCCAGAATCATTTCAGGAAGCTTCTGTAATTCTTACATTTTTTTCAGGATGCTTCCAGAATCCTTTCAGAAGCTTCCATAACCTCTTGAGGATGCTTACAAAACCTTTTAAGATGCTTGCCGGAACTTTTCAGAATGCTTGTCGAGTTCTTTCATGATACTTGACGAATGCATTCAGGATGCTTGCCGAATCCTTTCAGGATACTTGCCAAGTCCTTTCTGGATGTTGGCACAAGCTTTTAAGGATACTTGCCGAATTCTCACAGGATACTAGCGAATCCTTTCAGGATGCTTGCGGAATCCATTATGGATGCTTGCCGATTTTTGCAGAATACTTGCCGAATCCTCTCAGGAAAAAAAATAACTTGCCAAATCCTTTCAGGATGCTTGTGGATTCCTTCTCAGAATACTTGCCCAAACCTTTCTGGATGCTTTCCGAATCCTTTCTGAATGCTTGCGGAATCTTTTCAGGATACTTGCCGAATTCTCACAGAATGCTTGAGAATACTTTCAGGATGCTGATTAAGTTCTTTCAGGATACTTGCGCAATGCTTTCAGGATGCTTGCCGAATCCATTCAGAACTATTGCCAAGGCCTTTCTGGATGTTGACAGAATCTTTTCAGGATACTTGCCGAATTCTCACAGTATGCTTGCGATTCCGTCAGAATGCTTGCGGAATCCATTCTGGATGCTTGTTAATTTTTTCAGGATGCTTTCCGAAACCTCTCAAGAAAAAATAAAACTTATCAAATCCTTTCACGATGCTTGTTGAATCCAATCAAGATGCTTGTAGAGTTCTTTCAGGATACTTCCCAAAACCTTTCTGGATGCTTGCAGAACCTTTTCAGGATGCTTGTGGAATTCCTCCTGGATTTTTCCAGCATCCTTCTGGGATTCCCAGAAAATCCTTTTGGGACTCTTCCATAATCCTTATGGAATTCTTTCAGTATCTTTCTGGAATTCTTCCAGACTCCTTCTGGAAATCTTCCATAATCTCTCTGGAATTCTTCCATTATCCTTCTGGAATTCTTCCAAAATGCTTCAGAGATTTCTGCAGAACCCTTCTGGTAATCTTCCATAATCCTTCTGGTAAACTTCTAGATTTCTTCTAGGATTCTTCCAGAATCCTTCTAGGATTCTTCCAAAACCCTTCTAGGATTTTTTTTGAATCCTTCTAGGATTTTTCCAGAATCCTTCTAAGATTTTCCAGAATCCTTTTAGGATTCTATCCGAATCCTTTATGGAATCTTTCCGACTCCTTCTAAGATTCTTTTAGAATCCTTCGAGATTTCTTCCAGAATCCCGAGATTCTTCTCGAATTCTTCTGGGATTCTTTCCATAATCCTTTCAGCCTGGGATTCTTCCAGAATGTTTCTGGATTTTTTCTGATATCTTTCTGGAATACGTCCTGAATCCTTCTGGAATTCTTCTAGAATCCTGGTTTCTGGAAGCATCTTTCGAGCTTTTTATGCATTCCTATGTTATCCTAGTATGATCCTGATTCTTCTAGGAATGCTAAGATCCTGAGAGCATGTTCGATTAATTAAGACTCATGCATCCTGAAAGGAACCAACAAGCATCTTGAAGCACCCCGAAAAAAAAAACCCTGAAGTCATCTTGGAAGGATTCTGGAAGGATTCTAGAAGCATGTAAAAAGGATTCTGAAAGTATCTCGGAAAGATTCGGGAAGTATCCCGGAAGGATTTTCAAGCTCCTGAAAGGATTCCAAGATGTTTCGCGAAATATGTTTCTGGAATTATCCCGGAAAATACTGCAAGCTACGCAGTAAAATTCTGATAGTATCCAGGACGGATTCTGCAAGCGTTCCAGAAGGATTTGAAATCAATGATTCTGATAGCACCCGGAATGGTTTTGGAAGTATCCTGGAACGATTATTCAAGCATTTCGGGAAGATTCTGGAAATATAATGAAAAAATTATAGACGCACCTCGGAAGGTATTAAAGAAAGATTTTAGACGAATTTCGGAAGAATTCTGGAAGCACCCCATTAGGATACTAGGAGCATCTCGGAAGGAGTATCCTGGGGGATTCTGGAAGCATCTCGGAAAAATTCTGGAAGCATCTTGAAAGGATTCTTGAAGCATCCCCGAAGAGTTTTGGAAGCACCTCGGAAGGATTCTGGAAGTATCCTGGAAGGATTTTAGATGCATCTCAGGAGAATTATGGATTTACGTGGAAGAGTTCTGGGAGTATCCTACAAGTAATATGGAATTTCCCTGGATGGATTTTTGGAGCATTCTTGAAGCATTTCTAAAAGATCTTAGAAACATCTCTGAAGGCTACTCATTTTTATAGTTTGCACTAACGTAAGAACTACACGACATTCACGAGACGCGACGGAGACAAGACATAACACTTATCGATCTTACAAATCGTCAACAAGTTTTAAAAATTACCTTTTCGTCGACCGGACTCCGTCCGATAAGTCGGACATTGTCCCGAAGATGGGCTATATCGCGCCCGAAACCGGTCGACGAAAAGGTAATTTTTAAAACTTTTTGACGATTTGTAAGAACGATAAGTGTTATGTCTTGTCTCCGTCGCGTCTCGTGAATCTCTGAAGGATTCCAGAATCATTCCGGAAGAACTCTGATTTTATCCTGGCATGATTCTGCAAGCAACTGAAGCATATCTAGACGAATCTTGGAATAATTCTGGAAGCATCCCGTGAGGATTCTAGAAGCGTCTTGGAAATATTTTTCAAGCATCCCTGATGTATTCTGGAAGTATCAAGGAAGGATTCTTAAGGATTCTCAAAGCGAAATGATTTTAGATCCATCTCGTAGGCATCCTGTAAAGATACGTGGAGCATCCCGAAAGGATTCTGGATGCATCTCGGAAGGATTCTCAAGAGGCAGGATTCGTATTTGATATGAGAAATTTCGAAACACTGCTTTTGAAAATTCTCAAATCAATTAAGAACCCTGCTCCTTTTTGTCCAAAATCAAGAAGCTGTACATGAAAATGTGTTCATTGTATTTTATTCTTTAACCGAAACACAGTGAACGCATTTTCATCGAATAATTTTCAGTTTTGAACAGAAAAACTGCTTTTGTTGATGATGTTGGTTACAATTACGAGTTCTTGAACGTTAAAGCATATCAAAAGAATTCCGGAAACATTCCGGAAACATTCCGGAATGATCCCGGAAAAAATCTAGAAACATTGTGGAAGGATTCTAAAAGTAGCCCGGAATGGTTCTAGAACCATTCCCGAATGACTCTGGAAAAATCTTGGAAGGATTCTAGAAACATCCAAGAAGCGTTCTAGAACCTGAAAGGATTCTGGAAGCGTCCCGGAAGGACTCTGTAAACATACTAGTAGGAGTATAGAAGCATCCCGGAAGTTCGAAAAAATAAAATCGGAAAGCTACCCGGAGATCTTCAGGTGTTATCTTTGAAGCATTTTGGGGATGCTCCAAAGGATTCTGAGAGTAAACATGCATTCGGGTAGAAATCTGAATCCCAAAATTCACTTATTCACCCGGATATCATGATTCCAGAGTGTTTTCATCTTATGAAAATCATCATGATTTGGACTCACGATATCATGAGTCAGATTATTATGAACAAGTGGTCCCGGCAATCTTCGTCTTGCCATCAAGGTAAGGATGATCCCTTTGTCTTAAAGTATAATTAAATAAATAAAATAAATAAGTAGGCTGTTGTAAAACGTCATGTAATCCCCCATACAAAATAACACATTAGTATTCTCCCGTTTTCCTGATTATTCCGGAGACTATCCCAAGTTTTTTCCTCGCACGAACACGTCGCATCCCTTGTAGAGTGCAATAAAGAAAAACTTACGTCAATCCGTTAATCCGTTCTCAAGTCATTTCGTGACATACAAACACCACTCCATTTTTATTTATACAGATAGATAGATAGATAGATAGATAGATAGATAGATAGATAGATAGATAGATAGATAGATAGATAGATAGATAGATAGATAGATAGATAGATAGATAGACAGATAATAGCGCACGATCCCAATCAATCCAATAGGATCGTAGGTATTTTTGACGAATTGAAATGTAATGTGCGCTCATGTACTTAGGGATAGCTCAAATATTACGTAATGTAAAATTTGTCAATTTTATACCCCCTTCTTCTTTAGAACAGCTTCTGTACGGAAAATTCAAAACAATTGTATGGATAGTAACATTACAAAAAACCCCTATCTCCCCCTATTGCATTACGTTATATTTGAACGATCCCTTAGATTATTTGAACTGTTAAGGTTTTATGTTGAAAATTATATTTGTACATAACGATGTAATGAAATCGTAGCACTTGAACCTACAAATAAACAACTACTAATGGAAATTCTTTTTAAGATTAAAATTTCGTCCAACGTTTTGTTTTATTAAGCTAGAAGTGTAGAACAACTATAGAAACAAACTGGTGCTAAAAGTTTTGATGACTATTTTATAATAACAGTAAACAAAGCACCGTGATCTCTGGTTCATATTGGTACTCACTTTGCTCCACGAAAACCACTAGCCAAGGCATTTTGTCGCGCCGCATCCATCCTGCGGAATCTATAATCGACCATCATCTCGGCGAACCTGCTCTCGATTAGATTCACCACCGGGAACATCCAAATCTCCGTGTCCCAGAACGAATGTCCCTCGTAATCATCCAGATTGGATCCACCCCGTCCGAGTCCCGTTGGGCTTAATCCGCCGAACAGGTGGCTCCGCGATGGATTTAGCGGAAAGTTGCTTATCAAGTAGAACACGCTCGCCCGGATGATTCGTTCGAGGGTCGGATTTCCCTCGGCGGTGATGTCGAAATCGTTCCAAAATGCTCGCCAAAGGTCACCATGGAGGCGCAGCAGTTCATCGTTCGCGGTGCGAAGGGCTGTGAAATAGGGTGACCCAAAATTGGTACTTTGTCAGAAAATTTGGGGCCTTAAACTCCAAATGATAGCTAAGGATGTAACAAACTAACTTTCAAATGAGGGGAACTATTAAAACTGACGTTTAGTGATGGTTCTTAGAGTTCTCTCCATACAAAAGGTTACCTTAACCTACCATTGGGAGGTCAAGCCCCCAAATTTCCCGACAAACTAAAATTTTGGGACACCCTACTGTGTAATGGAATCACATTCGTCGATTAGCAACAGGTAGGTGCGATACAATTGCATAAAAGAGGAGCATAATAATTCCCATTAGCGGTCGCCGTTAGAATTCAGCCGTCCCATTGAGTTTGAAAAATGAATCGCATTAGGCCTTTGTTTATGACCCGCGCCGCGGTTGTAAGTTTGTGATTTTTATAGCGCACCGTTTTCCATTCGCTAAGCTCTCGGGATTAAGCCCTCCTGTACTGTGACTGTACGGGTTGGCCCCACCGAGACACGAAGTGAGCACAGTGTGGCGAAGGAATTATGGGTTATTATAAAGGAAGAACCGAACCGTGAACCGACTTCGTTTCTGCAGTACCGTTAAACGGGTAACATTGATAGTTTTTTGGATGAAAATCTGATTAGTTCTGATTGAAGATTTTTATTTTTATTTCTTTGAAAACAACCGGTTTCTTAGTTAGGTATCGATTGCAGTTGAAAGATTGAAAAATGATTAGTTTTAACTAATATGTTTTCATATAATCATATTTTCATATAATTCATATAAACATCACTGCGGAATACATTTTGTCTCAAGTATCATCTTTTTATTAATTTAGGGTTGCTGAATATATTGCCGTTTTCAAACATATCATGATACGTCTAATTTTTGATTTTGCAATTTTCAGAATTTGACGATTTCAGTGACATTGAATGCAAGTTTATCAGCTTGTTGGAAATTTATTTGCTGAGTTTACCACAGAATTCAAACTTCATGTGTTAAACAATACTTATCAACAACGTTGATATTTCTGATTGGATGGAAAAGTATTGTATTTCTCCAAATAAAAGAAACGAAGAATTTTGTATAGAGACCGCAAGTACGTCGAAAAAATCGATTTAATCTAAATTTAATTATGTAATTCAATTCAAATTATATCTTAAACGAAAGTTGAAGTCCTATTTTGCATGCTTCGTGGATTAGATCATTAAAAAGTGTGATAAATAATGCTTCGAATTTCATGTAAACATCAATAAAACCAGTGTTTTATGCAACTTCGGCACCTGTAGCTTAAAATTTAAATGTGCTAGAACATTTCCGAAATGGAACCAGGTTCAGCAACCCCAAATCTACTAGGGACACGTTATTTGAGTTAAGCTGTATTGTCGATTTTCCAGTTGTTGGTAATTTTGATAATTAATAACCTCTAGACGTTTTCCGTTATATGGCCATTTCTGGGATTTGAAAGTGAATTCAAGTTCCAGGATAACTAGACTGTCTAGGATTAATGCCGATCATTTCTTTGTGAGTAATATTTTTGTCATTTAGTTTTTGTTTACGTTAATGTCTTCAAACAAATGTTGTAATAGTATCTATATGTCGTGTTTAGCATAATTTGTGTGTATCTATTTGAAAATATAATTAAATAAAAACATTTTAGATCCCTGAGGAAGGTCCCAATCCAGGACCGAAACGTCGGAGCGAGTAAAATTTCGTTCGCTTGATTTTTTAACATAAGGCTGCCGAGCCAATCCACTTGAAACATTAATGCCGAACTTTTCAAAACTTCATCAGATAGTGACTGTAGAACACATTGTTTATAAGCGTTCCGCGAAAGCTAAAATATCATCAAGTTTTAATATTCAAATATAAAGCCTCAAATGTGCTCGATTCCAACGATAATTGCTCTGACTTTAAGTGTTATACTAATACTTTTTAATTTTATATTCGTTCTGGTGCAAATTAATGGGTTTCACACTGTCAAAGTTATCCCCATTATCAAAGATACTCCGTTTGACGGTCCTAGCAAACAGGTACGAAAAGCAATGGGATTTATTTTGTTAGTCTGATTTCTTCATGAAATAAGCATAACGATGGCGTCGAAATGAACAGAAATGAAATAATTTTATCAGTTCAACGACGTGCACATCGGTTGATGACAGTGACGAGCGGTTTACCGTACGGCTGCGATGGAGGTGCAAAACATGGGTCCTAGGGATGGTCGAGAAATATAGTCATTGTCAAAAATTGTAGATTAAAAATATCTGTCTACTTTATATATAACTTATATTTATTATGATACACAGATAAAAGTTCTGATTTTTCAATGAATTGTTGATTTTCAAAAAGGCGGTACAAATCTCGGATAAGTATTCAAAGAGACAACTCATTTTTTTGTTCCGAAGAATCTATGACATTTGGTCGAATGACGTTTGGTCGAATGACATTTAGTATAAAGTACATTAACACCGATAGCGCATGATGGCTCACCATAGTAGCATGTCCGAAAGAACTTGAAACTATTGAGAACCAGCGCTATAGGTCGAAAGCCCTGATAAAGGTAGATGGTTGTGATGGCTATGACCGTGGTCATCATGTAAAGAACAAACGGACAATACTGCATCGTGTCAGCACCGCGGAGGCAGCCCCTCTAGCACGAAAGGCAAAAGTAGAGCAAACGGATTGATTTTACGGCAACAGACCCGGCAACGAATAAAGGACAACGATTGTAAAGTTGGATCTTGGAACGTGAGAACTTTGAATGAACCCGCGCGTGTTGGACTCCTGGCTCGTGAACTGCGGAATGTCGGCGTGAACGTGGCAGCTATCCAGGAAATACGCTGGCCGAGAACTGGAAAACGTGACATCTACTACAGCGGTGGCGACAGAGCAGAACGTGGAGTTGGCTTCATAGTGATTGGGAAGCAGATGAAGCGAATTATTCGGTGGAAACCGGTAAGCGACCGAATATGTGTGTTGAGAACGAAGGGCAAGTTCTTCAACTACAGCCTGATCAGCATATATGCGCCAACGAACGATAAGCCCGATGACATGAAGGATGAGTTCTATGAGAGCCTGGATAAGGCCTACGGAGAGTGCCCAGAATAAGACGTCAAGATAGTCATTGGCGACGCAAATGGGCAGATCGGGAAAGAAGTTTTCTTCCGACCCGTCATTTGAACGGAAAGCCTTTATTACGTTACCAAGGATAATGGCCTGCGGCTAGTAACCTTCGCTGCTGCTAGAGGGATGGCAATCAGCAGTTCCGTAAAACGGGGTAACTTTGATAATGCGGGTAACTTTGATAGTGCGAGACCCACAACATACTAAACGAAATAACAAAGTTTCTGTTAATCAGTTAAGCAAAACGAATGCAAAAGTGAAGAGTATTATTATGACGCTTCATGTCAAAGCTATTTTCGTTGGAATCAAGTACATTTGAGAATTTTTATGCAAATATTAAAAATCTGTTAGATTTTAGCATTTTTGAAACGCTTACAAACAATCTGTTCTACGATCATTATTTGATGAAGTCATAATGAGTTCGTCACTCATTTTTGACAGCCTAGTTGTAGTAGAACATGAATTCGGTCTCAAATCTCTTAGCGAAACCCATTTTTACAAACTGGGGTCATTTTTGAAATTTCCATATAATGTTAAACGCCTAGAGGTATGCAAAGCCCTATAAATGTTCCGTAATTGATTCAATTTTGTTCGATTTGTACTCCATTATCAAAGTTACCCCAAAACAGCAAACCGACTTTCGATTATACGAAAAAAAATATATATCTATTCAGAATAATTCTTTTGGCAATTTATCAACTGCAATCAATAGTTTGGATTCCAGTACTTGTTTTAAAAATATAAATTATAATTCTTTGAAACAGTATGCATAAATATTCAAGTTTTCTTCGAAAAAACTATCAAAGTTACCCCGTTTTACGGTACCTACTTCACACGAAAGAATATCCGCAAACACACCTGGCGACATCCGAGTGGCGATGCCTGCTCTCAAATAGACCATGTGCTGGTTGATGGGCGACATTTCTCAGATGTCATGGATGTCAGGACCTTCCGAGGCCCTAATATCGACACGGATCATTATCCCGTTGTAGCTAAAATTCGGGCGCGGTTATCCAGCGTCACGAGTTCCAGAACAAACAGAACGCTGCGCTTCAATATACAACGCTTGTCGATTGATAGGATAGCTGCACAGTACCGCCAGCAGCTAGACGAGCAGTTGGGAAGACTGAACGTTGCTGGAGATGTCGTTAGCCTGTGGAACCCTATCCACGAAGCTGTGACAACAACAGCGCGGGAAGTGATTGGCACTGGTCAACGACGAAGACGAAACGTCTGGTTCGATGAAGAATGTCAGAGAGTGACAGATATGAAGAATGTCGCCAGAAGCCGTATGCTTGTGGCCGGTACCCGACAGAACAGAGAGCGGCACAGGGCAGCGAGAGCCGAAGAAAAGCGAACCCACCACAGAAAGAAAAGGCAGCACGAAGCTGAAGCTCAAGAAAGCATGAACCGGAATGATATGTGGAGATTCTATGCAACGGACAATGGTGTGCGGCACAACACCGTACCAGTGCCCGCCATGTGAAATGATCGAGAAGGAAATTTGCTGACTGATAAAACGGTGGTGGCTGCCAGGTGGAAGGAGCACTTTCAGCTATTGTTGAACGGTGAAAATGGAAATGTAGCGAGGAGCAGGATGAATATTGATGATGACGATCAAGTTGTGGACCCACCGACCATAGGAGAGGTTTAAAAGGCTATTAGCGAGCTGAAGAACTGTAAGGCTGTTGGGAAGGACGAGATCCCAGTAGAGCTTCTCAAGCACGGAAGTGAGCAGCTTTAGCAGTCGATCCACTGAGTACTTCTGAAGGTATGGGAGGACGAAGAATTGCTCACCGGATGGTTGAATGGCCTCATAGCCCAATTTACAAGAAAGGGCACAGAGTGCCAATTACAGAAGAATTACCCTGCTGAATTCGGCGTACAAAATTCTGTCGCGCATCCTTTTTAACAGACTGAGACCGCTCGAGGAGTCCTTCATCGGCAAATATCAAGCTGGTTTTCGTGAGGGTTCCACAACGAACCAGATGTTAGGCTTGCGAATGATTCTAGATAAATTCCAGCAGTATAACTTGCAGACTCACCATCTGTTTATTAATTTCAAGGCGGCGTACGACTCAGTGAAAAGAAATGAGCTTTGGCAGATAATTTCTGAACATGGTTTTCCGGCGAAACTAATTAGGCTGATACTTGCTACGCTGGATGGTTCGAAATCAAGTGTTCGGATTGCAGACGAGGTGTCAACCTCGTTCGTGACGTTAGACGGGTTGAAGCATGGAGACGCACTTTCAAATTTACTGTCCAACATTGCACTCGAGGGTGCTATTAGGAGATCTGGGTGCAGAGAAATGGCACTGTTATCACAAGGTTGCACATGCTCCTTGGCTTTGCGGACGATATAAACCTAATTGGAATCGATCGCAGGTCAATGAAAGAGGCCTTCGTGCTTCCGAAAAGGGGGACAGCGAAGATAGGCCTGACCATTAATTCTACCAAAACGAAGTACATGGTTGCAGGTAGAGATAGAGTCAGGCATGGTGGTGTAGATGGTGAGGTAGTGTTTGTAGTTGTTGAAGAATTTGTTTACCTTGAAACACTTGTGACATGTGACGACGACGTTTCCCGCGGAGTGAAAAGACGTATTGTGGCGGCGAATAGCGGCTTTTACGGACTACGTATCCAGCTTAGGTCCCGCAGCTTGCAAACGGAAACAAAATTCGCCCTGTATAAAACATTGATTCTTCCGGTAGCTCTCTACGGGCACGAAGCGTGGACGTTGAAAGAGTCAGACCGGAAAGCTCTCGGTGTTTTCGAGCGTAAAGTGCTGCGGACAATACTCGGTGAGAAACTCGAAAATGGTGTGTGGCACAGACGCATGAATCACGAGTTGTATCAAGTGTACAAAGATGCGAATATGATCAAGCGTGTAAAATACGGCAGACTTCAGTGGGCTGGTCACTTTGTGCGAATATCGGAAGAAAGAATTAATATTCAGCAGGGAACCAGGTAGAGGTCGGCGGCTTCGGGGAAGACCAATATATACGCTGGCTGTACGCAGTGGAAGAGGACCTGGCGACCCTAAACGTTCGGGGCAACTGGAGAAGTTTCGCCCAAGACTGACGAAGATGGAGCTCTACAATACACCCGGCAATGACGTGACGGTACTGGTATCAAGGTGGATACATTTGGTCGAAAAGACACTTCATCGAATTAACATTTGGTCGAAAGTAATTTAATTCCCTTAAGATATTTGGACGGAAGGACATTTAGTTGAAATTTTAGTCGAATGGGGGTTTTCAAATTATTTTACAGAGTGATATTTTGACGTTAATACAAAGTGGGGTCAATGAAATGTATGGTAGGATGCTTTTAATGGAAGTTGCATATGTTAGGACAACATGATAGTGTGCAGGAAATCTGCATTGGTGTTCTGGTATTTTTTGAGCAAACTTCCGACCTTCAATATGCGTAAATTCCAAATGATCACCCAGGCTCCCACACAAAACCGATTGACTCCTTTCGTTGTTGACTTAACTTGATGTAATTTCTCTCATTCAGACTTATTTTGCGAATCGGATGTATCACGAGCTGATTTCGAATGGAAGCTCAACTTTTGTCACCTAAGTCTTATCTCAGTGTTTGATTGTGTTTGTTTGAATTAATTATCGACTTATTATTCATCAAAGTCATCGACTGTAATTTAGCTGGATGTCACAACAATAATTCTCCATGACTAGGAAAAAGTATTCTACAAGCGGAACTTTTGACGCACTTCCTCAAAATCGTTCCTTAAAAGTCATCATAGCCATAAAAATTGCCCCTTTCATTCTACGTATAAAAGTGTATTATATGAAGACAAATCAAGGTGTTCAAATTGTTCTACGCCCAACTGTATCAGGACTGGTCTCCGCATACCAAATCCTTACCCACGGTCAGACTGTAAACTTTGTTATATAATAGAGGTTCCAAGCACTCACACTGGAAGCTGTCATGTCATTAGATATTGATCAGCTGAACGATGACATTCTAAAGAATAATAAATTCAACAATGTTTAATATTCCAATAACTGAGCGACAAAAATATTAAGGAGGATTTTTTTCCAAAGGAGTGTGATATTTTGAAAGAATAATAAATTCATCTGATCAATATGGTTCCAAAGTTGTGCAATAAATAGACACATTTACCTTTGAACTTCTACAAAATTGGGTAAAATAAAACGTCTTGTCTTCCAATCCAAAAATATTGTTTACATACAGTGGCTCAATTTCATTTTCGTACGGGGCACTGTTTTCAAATCAAGTTGGTATAAAACTATTAAATGGTGCGTGGACTTCGATATACTTTACCAATAATGAAGGTTATAGGTGTCATCTATTGTTTGGCAATGACAAACTGTATTCATTTGCTTAAATCTTTGGAAAAATGGAAAAGTATTGAGAATGTGTCTATAATTGACCCAATTCCATATTCGTACACCTAACAAAAAAGAAATATACAGCATTCAAAACTATTTTTTAATGGACTAGATGATTACTTAAGCTCTTCGTTGTGTTGTTCAGATGTAGTGGAATACATTTGGAAAATTTATAAGCGGACATATTTGAAACTTAAGTAAATTTAAGAAAAATACCAGTTTTCCCATGTTTTTTGCTAAAATATTCGGTAAGTCGAACACTAATTTGCATTTTTTTCAACATCACTTCCTTAAGAATGATAACTGCGAATATTGCACAAGTTTCAAAAAATTATAATCAGTCATGGCTACTCTAAAAGCTAGGAGTGGATATCGACAACTTATACTTTTGAATCTTAGGTAATATAACATTTATAACAAATCCAAATCCAAAAATTTTAGTCAATTTCTTTATGTTTGGCTCCTAAATGTATATACATAATCCATAGTTAATGTTCCTATCAAAACATTGCGTAATTATCATTTAAAATTTACATTTTACTACCAAACATGATTATAGAGATTTAAAGAATAAATATTATTGCCATAACCGCAACACAAACGTTTTTTTAAAATGTTGAAAACAACAGTATATATTCTATTAAATAGTATATCAATGCTCTCTGCTCATTCAAGTTATTTTGTATGTTTCTTATAAAATCAATAATTTGGCAAATAGGGTGCTACTTTGAATATAATTTGAATATTATTTCAAAGATAATTGAATATTATGATGACATCAATTATGTAGAGGTATGTACAGCGTAGTTTAGGGTACTTTATTGTAAAACGAAGTTCGTAGTTCAAATTATTTTTACAGACAAATTCAAAATTAACATTTACCTGTTGTTTAGAATGAAAATTTGGTTTACATTGATTAAAAATATCATTTAAGAAGAGTTTTGAACTTACGGCACAACAATTTTCTGAACTCAAAAGGGATGAAAACTGTTTATGATTTCTGTAAACTGTATATATTTCAACTAAATTTCTATCAGAGCTTACCAGTATAATCTATGGATTGGATCCAATGACAAAAATAAACGTTATTGTTCGAATTATTGGATTAAATAGCAAAAATCATTGGAAAACTGGCATTTCTCATAATTTTACCTAAATTTCATATATGTCCACAAATAAATTGTCCAAATGTATTTCACTACATCTGAACATCATAATAAAGCACTTCAGTAATCAAATATAGCTTCTAAATTTAGTTTTGAACGTTGTGCGTTTGAATTTTGGTAGGTGTACGAATATGGAATTGGGTGAATTTTAGACATCAAATCAATACTTTTCTATTAATCCAAAGATGAATGTAAATGGAAACATTTTTTGATTGGCAAACAATAGATGACACCTATTACCTTCAATGTGGATAAAGTATTTGTAGCTCAATACTTCATTTAATAGTTTTTTACTAACTTGATGTGGAAACAGTATCCCGTACGAATATGAAATTGGACCACTGTAGGTGATCAATGTTACCTCATATCAGCCATATCAAAAATCGTATAGAACATTTTTTGAACATGGGTAACATTTCAGTTTTCCGGGTTTTTAGTTCAGTTTAGTTTAGTTTTCAGAACACAAAGTATGTTCATCCTAGGGAATGTCCCAAAATTTAAAAGTGAGTGACTAATCCAAACGTTTCTATGCTAAATGCTGCGAATCAATTCAAAATGATTTGGCAGAATGTGTCTACGATGTCATACAAAATAAAATTTTTGTCCAAAGATGTCGAAACTTATTTCTTAAAGTTCAATGATACACTGCACAAAATCTGTGTATGAGATTCTAACAGACGCAGATTATTGTTTAATTGATGTGTATGCTCCTTTATTATAAGACATGTGAATCATTTTTGAGCAAATTTTGATAACTAAGGTTTCCACTTTACCTGGAAATTAGGTTCTCGGTAAACGAGAAATAAAGTTCCTGGCAGTTCTCGATATCCCGGGATTCAAAAACACATTCTCACGAAGCAAATTAGATTCAAATTTTTTAGAAGATGGTTTCTTTTATTATATTTTTTCCAGTAAATCTGTATCGTTTGTTATCTATGTTTTTGCATATGTTTTTCAACATTCTTATTTATTCTCATTTTTTCCGTATTGCCTTCATTTTAGAAAACAGATCTGTCAAATACTGACTTGCTGAAGATTGTTGCTTTTCATTATCAATTATGAAAATTTTAACTCATTCGGACACTTCTTTACCTCTTAAAAAGAAAATGAACATAAAAGGTTTAGAAGCCAAAAGCAAAGGATCAGTTCTGGGGTTTATTTCAATTTTATGCATACAAGCCCTAAGAACACAAAACGAAAAATCGATTAGCCCAGTTATAGAAATTAGCAAAAGTCAATACAATGAGAGCAAGACTAGTTTTCATATTCAGTTAACTTACGTTGAAAGTATGACTGCTAAGGTAGAAGTACCAATTATGGCAATAGTGGGAACAAAAAGAGACTTTTCTCATTGTTTCACTTGAATAGGACGGCTAATATTCACAGGAATGATAAACCTATTTGGTTTTGATGATAACTAACCTTAGATAAAAATATTCGTGTTATATGATTCGAAAAATAAAATATTTGTAAATTTTGCCTCACAGTATATCACCTTCTGTTTGCCAAAGGACACTCTTTACGAAATTTATGTTTTCATTCGGTAATACTGCTTAAACTGAAGACTTCCCATCGTAAAAGTCATCCGTAAAACAGATTTACTTCTTTTATTTCATTGATCAAAAATGTCAACAAACCGCCTCCAGAGTATTGCCATAATTGGATTCTCATACACTCTTTGTCCCAGTTTTAGCGGGAGCAAATCAACAAATTTAGCTGGTAAGTAATTAAATTTACCATTTTAAGTTAGAAATAGTTTTAATTCAATATATAATATAGAATGTAAATTCTTAAATAAAATAAAACTTCTCAGGGAATCCGGGAATTCCGGGAAACCGAAAATTATATCCCGGGATTCGAGAATCCCGGGATTGGAAACCCTAGTAGGGTTTTTTTTTCTGTTCGGAACATAAACCACTGCGAACAATATTTGATCTATTGTAGTATATCCCGTGTCCTTTGTGTAGTGCATGTCGTTTTACTTTGTCACTATCGAGAAGTGATAAAGCATTCGGTTTTCTTACAGTTGTAATTCCTAACTTGATCACAGGTAAGGATTCTAACTGAAAGGTTCCTACCCTTCGAAGAGTGTGGTGCATGCGCTCTCCACAGGCGCGCCCCTTTATCAGGTAAAATCGGATCCCTCGATAAAGCCAAGAAATTACACCGATATTGTCCATGCATCAGAATCCTAGTCCTTACTTCTTCAAACTAGAGAACGAAATAAATAAAAGATTAGAAAACAAATTGTTGAATTCGGCTCATTTTTTTCCTTGTCTCAAGATCATTCTCGGCAACTGGGAAAACCGGGACTTGTCACTTTCAACAAGGTTTAAAATGTAACAAGGACTAAAAGTGTTCCTTTGATTACTATAATATTCTGTTCTCTTCGTTTGAAGCAGTCAGGACTAGGGTTCACTGGTAGATCTTTACCCCATAACGCACCACGAAAAGGTGATCTACCCGCGTTATGGGTCAACCCTAGTAGGGTTAGTAGAAGCTTCGGTTTTGGCCATATGCCAGTTGTAGCTATAGTGGATTATACACCGTTTTACATAGCCATTCAGCATGAAACCATTTGTGTTCAGTAGATCACATTCACATGATATAGCTTCATTCAATTTTCCGTCCGAATTAATTTAAAATATAAGAAATATAATTCATTTTCCTTATTATTTCCGCTCTCATACACCTAATCAGGCCAGGATACTCATAATTTTGCCACTCCCATAAAAATTAATATGATTGGCCAATTTAGGAACCGAACCTAAATCTCTGGCCGAAATTTGTTCTGGTGGCCTATATTGATCAACGAGACTTCCAAAGCGAAACAAATTGTTTCAACTTAGTTCCGATATTTTTCATTCACAATATGGATTGAAAGCTTGCATTAGAAATATTGGTCGTATAAATTGAGCTTCCCAGAAAATTTTCCATGACATTTTCTCTTAGGCTGGCCAAACCGGTGCTTTTACCCTATTAATATTTAGTAGCCTTTAGTTGAGTGCATGCAATTGTTCGTAGCGCAAGATATGTATAAATCAAGTTACGTATCTACAACTATATGTAATTCTTACAAATTTGATCGTCCCTTCTTCGAATCCATGAAATATCTTGGTATACCTTTACTGTATCGCTTACCATCAGTCAGGTCTTGCCGGGCCAAGTTAGCACTCTCGTCAGCCGTCATTATGAATTTGTACGACACCGTGCTCTCGGACCGTTCCAGTGTGAGCTCTTCTGGAACATGATTCCATAAGACACACACCTGTCGCTGCTGGTTCCGTTGGTGCTCGGGATCTTCCAGTTCCATTGTGGTACCGCACGTTTGGTACACCCTGAATGAATATTCATCGGTACGGTTCCGGTGCTTCCGTTCCGCGCCAGAGCTAATGAAGATGGTTTTCACCGGGCTGAATGCGATGTCTTCGGTGTTGGGAATGGTAGGGTTTTGCTTTATACCGATGCGAATATCATCTGAAAGATCATAAAATACGTGATTTCTATTAGGCATGTTTCGAAATGTATTACCAAGAGAAGTCGATCCCATGACAAATTCAATACAATGCATCTTAATATGCATGAAACCGATAAATCATATGGCAAGTAATCTCACACCGGCGATTACCATACCTAGGACCATGATTTGTCGTCTTATTACATACACAAATGCCTTCGGTCCCAATTGGGACAACCGTAGCAACTTAACCACCTGTCTGTGTCAACAAATTCAAATAAGAAATTACGACAATTTCGTGAAATTTCAACGAAATTTCGATTATTTTTACGATTTTGAAAAAAATCTTTCATGCCCACTACAAAACACACGAACAAAGGGGATAGTTTATTGTGGAGAGGAATTATTGTGGAAATACAGTTTTAAAATAAGGAAATTTAGATATTTTGCACTCAGAAACAGTTCTATATTAATTTACATTTTTACCAGTTAAGATATACAACAGGGTTTCTCCTGAAATACTTTGACTTTCTATAACTAGATCTTAGAAAGACTCAATATTCTGATGATTTTGAAAATTGCAGTGCTGCTAGCGAATCACTATTTAGTGGCTT
Organism: Aedes aegypti; assembly: GCF_002204515.2. Classification (NCBI taxonomy): domain Eukaryota; kingdom Metazoa; phylum Arthropoda; class Insecta; order Diptera; family Culicidae; genus Aedes; species Aedes aegypti. Next base: position 348,568,938 of record NC_035108.1, read on the forward strand.
AGTCACTATTTTCAACGTGGTCACTAAAGCGTCATTTTTTCATCAACAAGTCACTATTTTCACAAAATTGGTTATTGAAGTCACTATTGCCGTGATGCGAATATAAAGCAACTATAGTCTTCTTTAAACAGCAAGGCATAAGGATTTTCGTTATTCGAAACATAAACACAATTTATAATCTTGACATCTAAAATTCAAAAAAGGGAGGGAAATTCATTATTCGGTTCACTAACAACATAGTCTTAGCCCCCTCCAGAGTACTCTGGGGTCATATTGACCCCAGACCACAGACAAAGGGTTAAAGGTCCGTTTCCGACCGCAACCGCCACCACACATCTACCAACCTTTGCCATCGATCCGTTCGATTGTAAATTGATTGACGATCGCACGATTGTACAATTGATGGGGATAGATCAGCTGCACTACCCTGAAGCTATTATTAGGTCCTCGATAATCGACGCGAAACGTGCCGCTCTCAAAGTCCATCGACGGAATCGGAGGCGGTTGGTTCCCACCGGAGAAGGACAACCGAATGTTGGCAATGTTTGCTATTCTGGCCCTGTGACTCAGCCCCCGGTGACCGTTGTACAAACCGTTCATGTAGATCGCATCGCCGAACACCGTAAAGCCTAGATGTCCGTTGGCCAGGGTCGGGAGCAATTCCTCATCATTGGCGCTGGGGAGAAAAAAAGGGAAAAATTGCGTGTTAGTGCACGTACACTACCGTGCAAAAGTTTGGGTTAACCCTCTGAAAACATACAGAAGTGTTTTGTCCAAATATCTGTGGTTACACGTCCAATTTAAACTTTGTATGATTTATTCTAAAAGTCATGAGGTAATCTTACTTCTATGGTATTTTACAAAAATATTACAATCTTGTTTACCGTAATCCGGTGGTAAAATTGATCGAGCTTCCATCCTTTTTGGCGATTCTTGTATTCCTGAACCCGTTAGAAAGCCGGATCTATTGGTTGGTTGGTTTGACTTTATTAACGAGATTTTTAGCCCTGGGCTAGTTCATCTCGGGACCAACGGCTTTACTTCCCTTCCGAAGGAAGTCGTCACTATAACTTTTTACGTCATAAGTGACTATGTCGGGGATGGGATTCGATCCCAGGTCCTCGGCGTGAGAGGCGAGTGTTCTAACCACTACACCAGGTCCGTCCCCCCGGATCTATTGATTAACTTCGGCAGTGGGATTTTTTGAAAGCTACTGACCTCATATTTGGCCACAATATGCGTTGTATTAAAGTGCTTCTTATTGAAACATTTCAGACAATTCGGCCGAGAAAAACCCCCATGCCAAAGTGAATCATGGAAGTGCCCAAGTAGCTCTGCACCCTCTAGCACTGGCACAGACGCCCTACAGGAAGCTATCGCTCCTGACTATTTAAATGCTGTATTTTGTTTTCTGAACGTTTTAATCTCGTTTGAAAATAGCTTTGTTTTTTTTATTTAGCTGATATGTGGTAACATTGATCCCCCATGTAAACAATGATCGGTAATATTGAAATATTGAAAAAATACGTCTGAAGGTAAGCAATTCCCTAAGAAAATTCTGCATTCTTCATAGTAATTGATCAATTTTGTTGAATTGGTATTACTTATGAAAATTGCTGAGCACGGAATCATTTATAGCGTTGCAGCCATAGATAAATGAAATCGGTTTGAATTACAAAACTTTGGACAACTATTGCATGCGTCCCAGGTGACAGACATATGGACAAAGCACTGTTGTGCGTTTTTGAGAGAATGACCCCAAACTTGTGCACGGGAGTGTAAATGGCTGCAGCAATAATTAGTGTGTGAGAATGTTGACCGTTGGTGCAGGTGCATTTTCACTTTCGTTAATCCGGTTTGGGAACATTGCGCGATTAAAAATGCACATTTATAATCAGCACTTCCGGTGCTCGGGGTTGATCCCTTCACTCGATTCTCAAAGGTTCGACTGATGTTTAGTTTGACTGTTGTTTCCCCCGGCAGGATACGCGTTGCGTAAGGGCTTAATGTGGGAAAATATGAAATTCTTGTCATAAAAGGGAACTATCATAAGTGTCAGCTTTTTTTTCACAACAGATAATTAAAACGCACGGTAATTAGTTTTGAGCTCTTTCCATAAATTGGATTCTTGACTATCTATGGACGGCTACCTATCCTGAGTTTAAAGAGGTTTTGGAAAGCTGTTTCAATGGAATAAATGTGAAGAGCGTGAAAAGATTTTGCTTAAAAGCATGAATAATTTGTCAAGGTAGCGTCATGTCATAAAAAAGTCGCATAAAATTAATCGTTTTCAGTAAACAACCTTTTGAAATGCGTCACGCTATGTCTAAACCAGCATTTTGTAAAAATCGAATGTACCATCAGTACACCAGATTCCGCTCATTTAAGGGAAGTTATGTGTTCAAATGTTTATTATAAAATAACTATTGTGTCGATCAATACTATTTTTATGTCACAGTGTAGCTCCAAGTATAGGTAATCATCGGCAAAATAAAAAGAATTTGAAAAACTTTTATAAAAAAAAATAATAACAATAACAAATGCATCTAAGTGTTTCTATTTCCGCTCACGTTAAACAGATTTTGTGACGAACTTTCTAAAATATGCATAATTTTGAATTGTGTTATTTATGCTGATATTTTCTGTAGTCAAACCATATCTACTACTGTAATAAAGAAGGCTATATACTAAAATCGACATTTCTTTAAAATTTTGTTCAATTTTTCGCATGAGCGGTTATTGGAACACACACAAATTCCTAGTGGCCCAATAACCGCTCACGAGGTCTTATGTTTTCAATATAAAGAATTATTTTATCAAATGAAAATAATGTCAGACGACTTCATTTGAAAGTTGTTAATATTGCTAGAATATATCCGTGCAAAAAATGTTGATTTTTTACATGAAAAATGAATTTTTACTCTTGTGAGCGGAAATAGGGGCATGAGCGGATACTGGTACACTGATGGTACCTCGGTTTTTTTTTCTCGCTAGAGATTAGTAATTGGTCTATAATTTCATAATCGGAAGGTTTTGAAATATTTTTGTGTATTTCTTTCACTACTGGACTGCGAAGTGTATTTCTTTCACTACTGGACTGCGTCATTAGTGCAAATGGGAATAAAAGTGCGGGATTGCATCGAATCATGTTGGTGTCTTCAGAGTACTTATTCTTTGGACTTCGATAAATAAGATAATCACTCGATTTTATGCAATCGTGCACTTTTACTAGCGTTCTCGTACTTGTAAAAACTTCTGTGGTGAAAGAAATGTGCAATATATCGGTGAGTACTTTTTAAATACATTTTGTCAGGGCTGAAATGCGTAGGAAAACGAAATTTTTATGAACAAAATGAAAATAATTTAAAAATTAAAAAAAAAAAAAAACGAGACCTTGCTGGATAGCTGCGCGTTTATCGCTACGGCTTCTATGATGTTTTTTTCTTCTACTTTTATGTTTATTGTTTTTGCTGGAAAGCAATTTTGATAGTGAAGCTTAAACCTTAGTTTCAACAGTTTATAGAATATTACATATACAATGAAATTTCTTTTGAACAGTTAAAACAAATCTTGCAGACACTCCTAGCAAATTATCAGAGTTCTGTACCTAGTAGCCTTTTGGTAAACTTAAGATCAGTTATCAAGCCAATTCTACATAAATCTATTGATGGTTAGTTGTCTAGCCGAACCTACATACATTCGTGAAGGGATTTGAACAAAATGTTTATTTTGGAATTGAGGTTAATTTAAATTGAAGTTTATGCTAAAATCTTCAGAAGAAAATTAGTGAATTGAATTCTCTTATAAAAATTACCTATTATTTTCTGCCACAGAACGCGCAAGATGTATAAATTGGAAGTAAAAAACATAAACCAAAACGATAGATAGAACACAAAGGCAATCAAAATACCTAGGCTTTGCCTTAAAATGTAGCTCTGAAATAGCCTTAAAGGGCCGTCCAATAGTTACGGTGTAGGGACGGTTCCAGATTATTTACCCACAATACAATTTATTATTAATTTTAATAAGAAAAATCTTACGATTTGAAAATGTTCATAATCGTCTCACGTAAAAAATGGAAAGACCTTACTTCGACAAAAAATGATTGTTGATTCAACCAAAATGAACATTGAATTGACGAACATGTTGCACTGAATGACAAATATCACGATTGTTGATCTGACACACATTCCGGATTGAATTCAACAATGTTAGTCCTTAGATGAGCCAACTTTTTGATGATCTTACTCTGCGTGTCAGTCTTTGAAGAAAAGCTCTACTAGGAATATATTTAATATTTTACATCCTTCAGAAATTAAAAAAAAATCGTCCAGGAATCCCAGGAATCTATTCCTCTATAGAAGTTTCATAAAAAATGTTCATCAATAAGCTTAAAAAGGCATTCTACACAAAATCAGAGATTGTCGGAAAACTTCACATCCAAACGATTGCATTATTATAATTGAACTGTGAGATCGCTTGATGTTAGGATTTGAATGAGAGTCCACCAATATGCTCTCACGCCAAGGGGAAGTGATCAAATACCATCCTCGAGAAAGGGTATCCAATATAATTTAGCCCTCTATATATTTTGGACTTTTTGGGCCATTTTCCAACAGATTTTTCCATTTAAATCAAAAGATGAGCTCAATTTACAAGCCATTTCGAAAGATAAGAATGATTCGCACTTGCAACAACCGTTCAAACATGGGAAATGTCTTTATTTTTATTGAAATTAATGTAATTCAATCGGTTCATCCATTTCACGCATAAATTGCAACCATTTTAATTTTTTCCTTTGTAAACAAAAACATTTTTCAATTTTCTGGACTAAGCAGCGAAAATTCTTTTTGTTTTCCTATGTTAATAGATTGATTAGACTATGTGCAAGCAGTTTAAACCAACAGTTTCTTTGACTTAGTCTCCAATGAAATGAAAATACTGGAGGTCAAAAATATATATCTTGAGAGTCCAAAATGTTTGGGTGTGTCGAATAACGAAAAACAGTGCTTCACAATCTAATTATTTTCGTTGTATTTTGGATCATACATGACCGTGTGAGCATTTTTATTTCGGCCCTATACAATTTGGCACGTTCATTGACTTGTTATACTGTATGAATAACACAGCGTAACAAAAATGACACTTTTGCGTGTCTCAAGGATCAAATTATGTGTCTCTAGTAGATTTTGGGTCGCTGAATCTGATGCCGATCTCGGAAATGTTCCAGCACGTCACAATTTTTAACTACAGGTCGCTAAAGTTGTATAAAACACTGGTTTTATTGATGTTTACATGAAATTTAAAGTATGATTTATCAAACTTTTTTGTGATATAATCTACCAAACATGCTAAATAAGACTTGAACTTTCAATTTAGATACAAATCAGCTGATATTTAACGATAAAATTTAGTTTAAATCGATTTTTTTCAACATGCTTGCAGTCTTCATATAAAATTCTTCGTTTCTCTTATATGGCATAATACAATACTTTTCTGAACCACCAAAAAATAACATTTTACCTTCCAAAAAATATTATGAGCTTCGATGATAATTATTATTCTATAAGGTACCGTGGGGTAAGTGGATACAGAAAAATCAATAATTAACTTCATTGTTATGTACAGCTAACGTGAATAATGTAATTCAAACTTATTCTGTGGATAACAAATGAGGGACTATTATACTTCAAATCGTCATTTATTTTTATTTTTCTGATTGTTATGTATTGAGTATGAGAGAATTAAAAATTTGCGCCAAATGATCCACTTGTCCCACCATGGTGGGGTAAGTGGATCACCAATTAAAAAAAATTTGTTCTCGAAACAAATGTGGTGTGATTATGTATAATAAAAATGATATTACTCTCGTTCTTGTTATTAGTGCTAGTAATGTTACATTATAATACTTTAAAATTAAAAAAGTTTCTTTATTTAATCAAAATATAATAAAAAGTATGTATATATAAGTTCATACTAAATCTCACAAAAAAAAACATTGACTCTAGAAAAATTTGGAGAAAATTCATCCATTTATACGCATAAGTTATAAAGAAGTATTGTTGGATTATTCCTAACGATATTTTCGAAAAACACTCTTAGTTTAAAAATATTAGTTACTTTTACTTTGGAATAACAAACTGAAATACTTTTATTTTATTTATGAGCATATGTGTATCATCTGTCTAGAACAATTTATATGGTCAAATAAGGTACGATTTTTTTTTTTCTCTTCGGAACATAAACCACTGCGACCAATATTTGATCTATTGTAGTATATCCCGTGTCCTTTGTGTAGTGCATGTCGTTTTACTTTGTCACTATCGAGAAGTGATAAAGCATTCGGTTTTATTACAGTTGTAATTCCTAACATGATCACAGGAAAGGATTCTAACTGAAAGGTTCCTACCCTTCGAAGAGTGTGGAGCATGCACTCTCCACAGGCGCGCCCCTTTATCAGGCAAAATCGGATCCCTCGATAAAGCCAAGAAATTACACCGATATTGTCCATGCATCAGAATCCTAGTCCTTACTTCTTCAAACTAGAGAACGAAATAAATAAAAGATTAGAAAACAAATTGTTGAATTCGACTCATTTTTTCCTTGTCTCAAGATCATTCTCGGCAACTGGGAAAACCGAGACTTGTCACTTTTAACAAGGTTTAAAATGTAACAAGGACTGAAAGTGTTCCTTTGATTACTATAACATCCTGTTCTCTTCGTTTGAAGCAGTCAGGACTAGGGTTCACTGGTAGATCTTTACCCCATAACGCACCACGAAAAGGTGATCTACCCGCGTTATGGGTCAATAAGGTACGATACTATGCGTTCAATTGGAGAATTAGTATATTTTGCTCTTTTACAATTCAACTTAGATAAAAAAAAAGTGTACATTTTGAAATTATTATTCTTTTACATTTTTTTTAGGCCAGAAAGGTTAAAAAAACTTTTAGGTGGATTAATTCAAATTTTCTATGGTCAATTTGACAAATTCAAGCTGAGAATGGAAGAAAATAAAGGAAAACAACATTTGCGGATATTAAAGCTTAATAAAATTCTCGTAAGCAGTCTGCTAATAAATGATAATAATTCTTGATCCACTTACCCCACCCCATTAAAAAGTAGGGGTAAGTGTACCATGTCCAATATATTTGTATTTATTTATAAAAATCACATATTTTTCATTGTGATTCATTCAATTAGAGCTGAAGTGCTCACCATGTGTCGAAAAAAAAATATAGAATTCGATTTAAGACAGAGATACAATGGATTTTTGATTGATGGAAAACAATTTTGAAAGTAATTACTTTTTGCAGCTGACAAGTTTGCTTGTGTTAGTGTACGTGTAGTACCAGTTTTGCAATAGTAACAGTGTGGGCATAAGAATATAACCTAAAACGAAGCAATGGTGCGAAAACATTCAACATATTCAAGCATTTATGCTTTATATTGACAAATGATCCACTTACCCCACTGATACACTTCCCCCACTGTACCTTACATGAAGTTTGAATTCTGTGACAAATTGAGCAAATAAATTACCGTACAAGTTGAATTCAAACTTTATGTATAGAACAATAATTATCACCGAAGTTCATAATATTTTTTCCAAGTTGGCTGAAACAGTCATATTTTGCATTTTCAACAGTCAATATCTCAAAAACTAGATGTGCCATGATATTTCTGAAAACGGCAATGGACTCAGAAACCCATAATTTAGTAAATAGCGGTATTTTGGTGCTTGGGATAAAACCGTGTTCCGCAGTGTAATTGAATGGTACAAAAACCCGAAATCACTTCCTTAGAGGGTACAAAATACGATTGTTATCATAGTCACTTAAGATCTTAAGGATATTCCTGAGCAGAAAGGAATGGAAATCATGGTATTGAAATGAAATACCACAAAACCATAGTATGTTATTTATTAGATGGTTGTTGCTGACGATATGGACTTCTGTGAGTTTTCGGATGTTCTTTAGCAAACCCAGCGTTATTTGTGAATGCTTTAAGCTATTATGTGATAATTAGATTAACTTTAAGTGTTTTTAATGTGTTGGGCTTACAAATTTAAATCCTCTTCACGTGAAAAGTTGACTGTGTCAGTTTTTTGGAATCGACTTTCTGCATGTAATCTATTTCATATAAATGTTCATTTTTAGCTAAAGACGTATAAATTCATATTTTTACTTACGATTAGGATACAAATTCAATAAAGTTGTTAACTAATATGTTAATAATAATATACAAGTTTTAATTTGCACATGTGATATCAGTTACTACTTTCTTTTCTGTTCTCTTTCTCAATGTCAATGTCAGTTGTCTCATCATTGTAATTTGTCCTGTCAATGTCAGTCGTCCTGTCAGAATTCGTGATCAGTTCAAGGTCAGTATAGACCGAGTGACCGTCGCTAACATTCCCCGATCCGCGTTGCTGGGAAGTCTGTCCAGCTATATCGCTTCTTTGCTCCTCGACCACCGCCAAGTTTGTTACTGGTCGTTGAACCACCTCACTGTTGATTTGGACGTCAGCGACACGAATCCTGCCGTATTTGTCAGGGTATGTTCTCTACCCAACGGCCTAGAATTGACGATGGTTTCTACTTCGGCTGATACCGTCCCAAACGTTTCCTCATTTGGATTTCTGCTCTTCGAGAGTACCTCAAAACCCGTCTTCACAGAGCGGACTAATCTCTCCCAGGATCCACCAATGTGTGGGACAGCAGGAGGGTTGAGGATCCACTGAGTGTTGATATTTGTGACGGTTTTAGCTAATTTCTGATTGATGCTAGTCATTTCTTGGGCTAACTCCCTCCTTGCTCCATGAAAATTAGTCCCTTGATCGCTGTAGATCCTTCGTGGTCATCCTCTTCTTACGATGAATCTTCGTACGGCCATTTTGCAGGACCCTGTCGATAGACTGCTAGCGACTTCCAGATAAACTGCTCTCTTGCTGCTCTTGACATCAAATAATGCTACCCTTGTTGTTGTTTGTGAGGGACTTTAACCCGAAGGTCATTCGTCCCCCTCTCTATAATGCTACCCATCTTTTCACATTACTTCGGCCGATTGAAGAACGATCCACAATAATCCACCCCAACGAACGAGAAAGGACGTACCGTAAAACGGGGTAACTTTGATAATGCGGGTAACTTTGATAGTGCAGGACCCCCAACATATTAAACGAAATAACGAAGTTTCTGTCAATCAGTTAAGAAAAACGAATGCAAAACTAAAGAATATTAGTATGACACTTCATGTCAAAGCTATTTTCATTGGAATCAAGTGCATTTGACGATTTTAATGCAAATATTAAATATTTACAAGATTTTAGCATCTTTGCAACGCTTACAAACAATCTGTTCTACGACCACTATTTGATATAGTCATGATGAGTTCGTCATTTACCCATGACAGCCTAGTTATAGTAGAACATGAATTCGGTCTCAAATCTCTTAGCGAAAACCATTTTTACAAACTGGGACCATTTTTGTAATCTAAGTCAGAAATTTCCATATAGCGTTAAACGCCTAGAGGTATGCAACGCCCTATAAATGTTCCGTAATTCATTCAATCTTGTTCGATTTATACTCCATTATCAAAGTTACCCCAAAACAGAAAACCAACTTTCGATTATATGAAAAATTATATATCCATTCAGAATAAATCTTTTGGCAATCTATCAAGTGCAATCGATAGCTAGAATGTCAGTACTTGTTTTAAAAATATAAATTGTAATTCTTTGAAACAGCATGTAGAAATATTCAAGTTTTCTTCGAAAAAACTATCAAAGTTACCCCGTTTTACGGTACGTCCAGAGTTATGCGAGAATCTGGTAGGAGTGCCATTCTCGGTGCCTGAGGAGTTGCTTTGTAGGCTTTGCACCAGTTGTATTTCTGTATTTGCTTACGAACTTCTGCGCGCAGATTCTAAATGTGAAATTTTTGGCGAAACTCATTCACTATCGTCTCTACATTACAGTGTCCGTACTGACGGTGGTTACAATCCAATATTAGTTCAGTTACATGGTGGTTCTTTGGCAGCACTATTGGGAACCTTGCATCGTAAGACACGTAGTGAGTGTTTCCAATTTGCCCATCCTGCCTGATCACTCCTGAATTTAAATACAATTATATTTTCCTCGATTCCTAAATTACTAGCCCAATCAGCATGGTACGTGGAACGGACAAACGTGGACTGAAGCGGAAACAGCAAACCCGCCTATTCCGGGACAAAAAGCGCCGCCTGGAAGAGGTGGAATGCCAAGAGATGGAGTTGCTGTACCGTTCTCAAGAAACGCGGAAGTTCTATCAGAAGCTCAACACATCCCGCAAAGGCTTCGTGCCGCGAGCTGAGATGTGCCGGGATAAGAATGGGAGCATCTTGACGGACGGACGCGAGGTGATTGAAAGGTGGAAGCAGCACTACGATGAACACCTGAATGGCGCAGAGAACACAGGCACAGAAGGTCAGGACAGTGAAGGCGATGGCTACGTCAGCACAGCGGACAGCGGAAACCAACCAGCTCCCACGATGGGGGAAGTTAAGGGTGCCATTCAACTGCTCAAGAACAACAAGGCCGCTGGCAAGGATGGTTAAAGCGCAACGCTAGACAACTGCTAGTTCCTTTACCGCTAAGAAAATCAAATTGAGTATTTGAAAGCATATTGCTTAATCCAGTCGCGATAAAATCCTGTTTTTCTAACAATAAAGGTATGAGATCAGAAAATGTCAACATAATAAAATAAAATAGTTAAACTATTTGCTTATTGCTTCAATAACGACTGTCGTGTAACTTCATTTAATGGAAATATCTGCAGCATCATTTGAAACACATTAACCTTTCAGTCGTCGCGCAAATTTTTGCAACGTGAGTAGTCGCGCGTTGTACTGTGTACAACACCCATGGCTTTGCGAATATCCCAGGATTCTGACCACTTAGAAAGATGATGTCTTCGGCAAAATTGTTCAGTACCTCAAGGGCTATCATTGTTTTAGCCAAGAAATTCGGGATTTTGGCACTAGGCGGCGCTAGTGAGCATTGAACATGTGTTTCGCTGATCTCAGGATCCTGACCACTTAGAAAGATGGCGTCTTCGGCAAAGTTGTTCGATAGCTCAAGCACTATCATTGTTTGAGCTAGTTGATTAAATATTTTGCCACTAGGCAGTGCTAGTGAGCATAAAGCATTTGTTTCGCAAATATCTCAGGAGCCTGATCACTTAGAATGGGATGGCGTTTTCGGCAGAGTTGTTCAGTAGCTCAAACTGTTTCTTTGTTTAATCCTTAAAGTTCAAGATTTTGTAAAATATTGATAGTCCCTGAGCTTCTGAACAACTTAGCCGAAGGTGCCTATCTAAAAAATCAAGTTCCTGCAGTATCCACAAAACAAAAATTTCATGGTCATTAGCGACGTCTAGTGGCAAAATATCCTATTTCTTGGATCAAATAATGATAGCCCTTGAGCTACTGAACTACTTTGCCAAAGACACCATCTTTCTAAGTGGTCAGACTCCTGAAATTTATGCAAACAAAAGTTTCATGCTCACTAGCGCCGCCTAGTGGCAAAATTTTGAATCTACTAGTTCGAACAATGATATTTCTGAACTTTCCAAACATCTTTGCTCAAGACGCCATCCTTCTAAATGGTCAGGATCCTGAAATATCTGCAAAAACAAAAATAAAACTTCCATGCTCACTAGTGCCACCTAGCGGTCAAATTCCGAATTAAATGAGGTACCATCAGATAGCGCTTTACCTCCAGAACAACTTTATTAAAGACCCCAAGTTTCTATATTATCTGAATTTCGAGATATACCGATTTCAAATTGTGGTTTACTCGAACCGCATATAGTGCGTTCATTATTATGCGACTTCCATGTACATTTGTTGATTGTACCGTATTATAAAGGGCCATACTGTAAATAAAAACTGTCGAGTATTGTTCTTAAGAAGATTCTTGAGAAATACATTTTGGTTTGGTGTCGATAGATATCTTTGTTGCAAAATGATAGCATATAAATCACAACTGTTGTACAAAGTACAACATCGCTATTGTTATCTTAGTCTCGATGAATCATATAGTATTGATTTTAACTGACAAATTCGAGTAATTTAACAATTTGTTTTTTTTTTCAGATATTTTGTTTTCATAATACCAAACTTTCCTGTGGGCTGCGATGGTTCTACGTATCTGTCAATGGTGTGCGGAGAAAAAACAGCGGCGCCAGGTGGAAAGAGTACCGTGAATTCGGGTGAAATTGATCAGTAGGGTGAAATTGATCACTGTGTCATTCGATTTTATTTCTTCCTAATGGAGCACAAATATCAATGTTACCTGCAGTGAATGAACGTTGTTTGTCGTAAGTATGTCCAAATTGTGTGTTGTGAAGTTTTTTGCGTTCAAAAATGTTCATTTCTATTAAAATAATGTTAAATTTCAAAATCTTGTACGGTGGTGTTTTGACAAACATTAATAAACCTCTAGTTCTAGACAAGAATTTGGACATGGTATAATCCTGAAAGTTTGTGAGTATACTTAAGATATATCCCCAATCAGGTATCAGAAGGCCGGCTCCAAAGGCACGTTCCCCACCAGTTGGGAGATTTGTGTCATCGCCATCGTTGATTTGGTTGAAATAATTGAATTTCTGGTATATATCAGGAAATTCCTTAGGAAATTGCATACATTTAGGCGTTTTCTGCGTTATTCTTGAAATTTAAACATTCATTATTTCTATAAATATTTTATTGTTAAGAATTTGGCAAGCATATTCGGATTTAGGGAGCTCAAATTTATTATGTAAAGTTGTTTTGAAAACTAACAATAATGGCATTGATAAGTGATCAATTTCACCCCGAAATGAGATCTCCCGAATTTTTATTTTAGACATATTTTTTGGCACTAAAATTACATTTGTTAGAACATTTCGATACTTGAGTCAATGAGGGTCAACTCCATACTTATTTTCCTGCATTCAGTTATTTGGCATTGCCAAAATTATAGAAATCAGACAAGAAAACCCATGAAAAGTGATCAATTTCACCCGAAATCACGGTACTTCGAGTCATCGTTGAACGGAGATTATGGAAGTGGATCTGGTAGCAGAAACCAAATCGATGACGACAGGCTGTGGAATCTTCAACGCTAGATGAGGCAACTCGGAAGGACGAGCTCGCCGACGAACTTCTCAAGCACGGAAGTGAGCAGCTGCATGAACTCCTTCAGCGTATCATTTAGAGGATATGGGAGGAAGAACAAATACCTACTATGCCTGGAATTCTGTTCAACAAATTGAGACCGTATGAGAAGCCCTTTGTCGGCGAATACCAAGCTGGTTTTCGGGAAGGTTGATCAACGATTAAATATTTACCCTCCTCAAATCCTAGATAACTTCCGGGAGTACAACTTGCAGACTCATCATCTGTTTGTAGATTTCAAAGCAGCTTACGATTCAGTGAAAAGAGACGAATTGTGGCAAATTATGTCCGAATTTGGTTTTCCGGCGAAGCTAATTAGACTAATTCGTGCAACGCTTGATGGATCGAAACCATGTGTGCAGGTAGTGGACGAGATTTTGTCATCGTTACCTTAGATGGATTGAAACAGAATGACGCTCTTTCTAACTTGGTGTTTAACATAGCGCTCGAAGGTTCTATCAGGCGAGCCGGTGTGCAAAGAAGCGGTATCATTATCACTCGTTCTCATATGCTCCTTTGCTTTGCGGACGATGTCGATATCATCGGGATTGACCGTCGGGCAGTGGAAGAAGCGTTCGTGCCTTTCATGAGGGAGACAGCGAGGATCGCGTTATACAAGACACTGATCCTTCCGGTTGTCATATGGTCGGCGTTAAGTCAGAGTGGACCAAGTGACGTTTTTCATATTTTGAGAAAAATGGGTTTAAAGTAAAAAGCTCTGTAATGTTTAAAACCGTTTAAATTTTGGTTCAATATTTCCACACATCTTTGTGTTATTTTCAAACAATATAATGTGAAGTGATAATCATGAAAAATCATAATCCGAACCTCTGATAGAACGATTTTTTGATGGACTATGTGTACTTGGTCCACTCTGACTGCACTAAAGATCACCGTTCAGCGAGTTGGTTCACTCTGACCAAAGACAAATTCAAGACCTCCATGTCCCTTGCAGTTGCCCAAAATTTTATGGCTCATAAGGTAATCTAGATTGCCGTGAAAAGTGTACTGCGATCTGTCAAACTTGGGTACCTTTTGCACTACCGAGGGACCAAATGCAGTACTAGAAGTGGTACCCAATCTGAGCCCGAGTGTGACGGACCTGCTCTGACTGAAAAATTTCTAGGAAAATAATAATCATTTAATGCTTCAATGATCAAACTGGGTGCATATCTCTAAGACAAGCAGATTATCAAGGCCCTTCAACACCAGTATCGCAAGTTCTTCAATAATCCATACCGTCAATAGTGGGGTGCAGTAATACCTAAAACAGTGGCATTACAATAGCTTGAAAATTAAGGAATTGCAGGTCATTGCATTGAAGACCAGAAATATTCAAATATGTGTTCAGTCAGAGTGGACCAAGTGAAAATCTTGAATACCGACCAAAATATACTGGTCCAATAAGCGGGTTCTAGCACATTCCATACATACACCATAGAATTACCATAAACTTCTATCGGACTCTGAAATTGACTCAAAAATGCAATGATCAATCAATTTAGTGTTTTTCAACACTTGGTCCGCTCTGTTTGCACAGAAACTGTTGCAATTTCTGACCACCCATCTAAATATGGTAAATGGTCAAAAATCAAAATAAAATGCATCGAATTAAGTAATATTCATAAATTTCTATTGACGGATAAGTAGTAGTCGAAATATCTGACAAATCTCTTGAAATGTTTTGCTGAAGAATGCGAGCGCTGATCATTTTCGCTGTTATGGTAATAAGCACTTGGTCAGAACTGCACACTTTTATCGATTTTTATTGGTCATCCAAAGTAAATTCGGCATTGCTTTCAGCTTAGCTTAGCTTAGCTTAGCTTAGCTTAGCTTAGCTTAGCTTAGCTTAGACTGACTACACATATCAATGGTTGCTATTCCGTGATTGACCGAAGTCAGTGAAAATGCACAAAGAATCAACTAGAAGTTCGGCTGGGATTGGCCATAATCTTCTTCAGTGTGCATAATTCAGTGCCTCTATTTATACAGGGTCAATAACGGCGCCGGCCACGTCCTTGCAGTCAGGTGGGATTGGGGGAAGGAATTTTAGTGTTTAACCTTTGCTTTTTGGAGACCGTGTTTGCCTCTGCATCTCCACAAAGGTTACTGGGAGGGATGTTTGTTAATGGGGAGGATCGTTGGGTCATAGGATTCACTTTGATAAGCGATTAGACCATGATAAACAATGATTTGTGAGATATATACATGCTTATACGTAAATATAATATTTTCATTTGATATGAACAATTTCTATGTAGAGGAAAATTATGCCGACACTTGAGGTGACGAACCATTCAAAGTTTGTTGAACAAATACCTCAATGTAACATTCCTACAGCTGTCAGGACGAAAGCATGTGTTATTATATTTTACTAATTTGAAAAGAAACAAAAAACTCGATTGGTTGGGACATCATAGAACACTCTTATTCTTATGCCGACACTTACAGTGGCGAACCATCCAAAGTTTGTTGAATAAAGTGAACCTTTCGCAAGTCTACACTTGTAGTGTCGAACCATTCAAAGTTTTTTTTAATTACAAAAATAAAGGTATATAAGAGGTGTTCTGAAAAAAAATGTTAAACATAAATAAATCATGAATCAGAGTTTGTGTCGACACTCACAGTGACGAACCATCCATAGTTTGTTGAAAAATCATATTTACATCCCACCATTGTAACGATTGAATGTGCAGTCATACATATTTTATAGATTAGAAATAGTAGCATGAAACGAGCTCACCAATTGATCCGTTATCCTTGACTGAGCAGCCACAATCCACTTTCGGCTTCACTTGTTTGGTCGGCTATAAAAAAGCACTCAGGAAAAAAAAAATAAGCGCGCGACCCAAAAAGAATAAAAAAAAACCGTTCGGGCTTTCTTGACGCACTGCCCAGGAGCAAGCGTCAAGGTCGAAGGATCAAACAGAACTAACCGATCGCGGCACTTTTTCAGTTACTCCAACCGAACTCACCGATCACGCCACTTTTTCACTTACTAGACCAACGCGCGACATGTTTGATCCTGCCCTCATCGCTCGCCCCGGCAAAAGCAAGTGTCAAGGTCGAAAGATCAAACAGAACTAACCGATCGCGGCACTTTTTCACTTTCTTCAACCGAACTCATCGATCACGCCACTTTTTCACTTACGAGACCGACGCGCGACATGTTTGATCCTGCCCTCGTCGCTTGCTCCGAGAAAAGCAAGTGTCAAGGTCGAAAGATCAAACAAAACTAACCGATCGCGGCACTTTTTCACTTTCTTCAACCGAACTCACCGATCACGCCACTTTTTCACTTACGAGACCGACGCGCGACATGTTTGATCCTGCCCTCGTCGCTCGCCCCGGCAAAAGCAAGTGTCAAGGTCGAAAGATCAAACAGAACTAACCGATCGCGGCACTTTTTCAGTTACTCCAACCGAACTCACCGATCACGCCACTTTTTCACTTACTAGACCAACGCGCGACATGTTTGATCCTGCCCTCGTCGCTCACCCCGGCAAAAGCAAGTGTCAAGGTCGAAAGATCAAACAGAACTAACCGATCGCGGCACTTTTTCAGTTACTCCAACCGAACTCACCGATCACGCCACTTTTTCACTTACTAGACCAACGCGCGACATGTTTGATCCTGCCCTCATCGCTCGCCCCGGCAAAAGCAAGTGTCAAGGTCGAAAGATCAAACAGAACTAACCGATCGCGGCACTTTTTCACTTTCTTCAACCGAACTCATCGATCACGCCACTTTTTCACTTACGAGACCGACGCGCGACATGTTTGATCCTGCCCTCGTCGCTCGCCCCGGCAAAAGCAAGTGTCAAGGTCGAAAGATCAAACAGAACTAACCGATCGCGGCACTTTTTCAGTTACTCCAACCGAACTCACCGATCACGCCACTTTTTCACTTACTAGACCAACGCGCGACATGTTTGATCCTCCCAAAGTAAATTCGGCATTGCTTTCATCGGCAAAACTTAAGGATTTAGCTATCTGAGGATATTTTTCGGCCTTAGCTAGCTAAATTGTCCAGTCGAAAAACTACCATCACAGAATTCCGGTAAAATGAGCTAAGTGTGTAAGAATTAAATTAAATACCAAGAACTTTATGATTTCCTATAAATTTCAGAGTTTTTTTTTTAAACAAAATCACAATTTGTCTTACATTCTGGGTAATCTAACAGAACTGATTAGATTCACCACATGAAACCCGGACATGTAAATTAGGACTACCTTGGTTTCCCACAGTACCCATCACATGTAGAGTGCTTCCAGTAGTACTCACCTTTGCGACATCATGGTCGTCGTCTTTGTCCGGTTCCAAAACAATTTGTTTTCACCGGAGGCCACCGGTGTTGTTCTCGCTGCTGCTGCCGCCACTGTCGAAGATTCCGGAGAAGTGACCCCGTTTGGCAGTGCCGCTGCTTCAACTACCGGTACAATCCCAGCGCGACTTCTCGGTGGGAGACGTTCAACATAATATTGTCCATTAGTCACCGGCGGCATGAGAATCAACATCGTCACCACGAAAATCGGTGGGACTTGAAGCATCATCATAAACATGCCTTCGGTTGGTCGTTACAACTTTCGGTCTAGATTTCTTCCCGGAGTTCTGTTGGGCAAATGCACTGCGCTTAGGAAGGGCTGTGTTGACAAAGATGACGTTGAAGTTAGGCACTTTTGCGGGCAGTTGCGATTTTGCATACCGTCAAACGGGTTAGCTTTGCAACTTCAGAATAGATTTCACCGAATTTTGTTTCCTCGAGAGACGAACAACGTAACCGTATTAATAGATTACAAAAAAAAATTACCTAGCATTACAGGAAACATAAATATGGTATCGTGTCGATGTGTTGCAAGTTTCCCCGGTTGACGGTAACTATGGTTCGTAGTAGTTTCGCTCGTATGATTTGCATAATTGAGTCTATTAGGCGAGAAAAGGTAATTTCTAGTTATGTTTTGTTTTGTGGAACTTACGAAGCGTCTCGTAAACGGAAGCTCGCGTGATTGCACCAATCGGTGTGCATCTTCCAAAGGGTGGAACTAGTTCAGTTGGAGGAATTGCGCCGTTTGCACAAAATTGTGTGAGAATTTGATTTGTCGTGACTGTTGAGTGGCACGCCGCGTTGGCTACTGTCTCCCCACTAGAATCTATAGTAGAGTCGCTGACGAACTGACGGATGCTGAGAATTTTGCATCGCTTCGAGCCGTTGAGCTAGGACAGGGGCTTTCAACCGCTTTGAATGTACGGCCTTCATGTTCTTCATGTTTCTACAAACATCTCACGGACCCCTGATGCTGGAACATTTATGACAGCAGTAACGAATTCAGGAGCCCCGAATTTAATGGATATACAGAGTTTTTGTCTCAAAGAAAAAAGTGAAAAGGATATTTGTGCTAGGTACACAGCGTGATTTCATGAGGATTTCACAATTGGTTTGTAAGGAATCAAATAATAGTTTCAAAAGAAAATGGCATTGAATTCCGCAAATGTAGGTCAAGCAACTTTGGCAAAATCTGCTAAGAATTGAGCCAAATTATATCGTGATTTTCCCATATTTAGAAATTGAAATTTTGGGAAACCCTGAGCTAGGGTAATGAATTTGCTCTGAAACTGATAGGGAATATGACGAACCGATTGACGGTACTCCTTGAGAAGATCATTTTCAAAAAGTTTGAAACTGGAATGTGCACTTTAGTTGGCTGCACTCGACTGTAGAATCGTCGTCTTCATCATTCTTTGGGACGAGAAAGTAACCATGTTATGCTACATGTCTCCTGTGAGTTCTACATGGTCGATAGACAGTAGTTGCTTATTCATGGGAATAAAATCGTTCGTCACCGGGCTATCATCGTGGTTTTGAGTCCGGCGCTGCCGGAGATGAGAGATTAATTGTTTTTGTTTATGCTTGGAGGTTGTTTGCCTTAGCCACAATCAATGGGAGCGTAAGAGAAGGTAGGTTCCTTACGGAAGAAAGATTGGATGAAGACGAGGTATGCGCTGACTGGAGGGTTGCAGACTGCAGGGGCGAGATACTAAACGAATCGTGTTTCAATGGAATCGAGGGAAATGGGGTCGTTCTTTGTGACGAGGATGCATGAGTATTGCATGAGAAAGTTTATTGAGTTGTTTTTGGATACGATCAGCTAGTTGTGGTTTTGAATATTGAAGTTTTTTCAACAAGAGTTGTATAGGATTATATTGACGTTTGTTTTTAATTAAATTGATGGCTGTCATGCAAAATGGGATTTACTTTATGTGTTAATTAAGTCAATCACAATCTATTTCACGGGGTCAAATAGATCGCTGAGGTCTGATCAGGTCTGTATACATTTAGAATAAATAACTGAATACTGTGAAAAAAAATCAACGAACCATTGTAAACAACAATAACTTCGATCCCCCAGGAAAATCTACCGTTTCATCAACGAAATCTACGAAAACAAACTAATTTAAATTATCCTTCAACAAATTAAAATGAGATTGTAGTTTGCTCATTACAATAAATGCTCTCATTGAATGGTAAAATTATAAACTTAAGACTTGTTTAGTTTGAGAAAAACTGACAAAAAGTACACTTTCGTTATGCTCTGTGCTATAAAAATTAGCCATTTAAAGGCTAATGAATCCATCATACAATCATCAGCAATAAGCAAAAATTTAAAACCAGCTTTCGTTCGAATTCAAGGTAATCCTCGTGAAAATCTATCACCACATTACAGATACCGAGGAGTGCTGAGGCTCTTCTGGACACATGATTTGATATGTGTGTCATTTCAAAAAGTTCTGAAAAATTGATGATGATTTCTTTTGCTTTTTCGAATAGTTACGACACATGAAGATGCTTCGCAATAAAAAGAATTTCAATGTGACATGAATTTTGTGAAAATTTTATGCTTCATTACCACAGAATCAATTTTTCAGCATGTATGAAAATTACACACATATGTGTTGGCCCAGAAGAACCCGATTTGTGTAACTTGTGTGTGACAAATCGTCCAGCATGGACGTGCCGGTGTCTTGTTTTTTTCGACAAATGTCTTCTGCATTGAGGAAATAGAGTACCAAGTGTGTATTTTCGGTTAATATGGAAAGGAACTCAATTTTTTTTAAAATGGCCAATTTATTTTTTGAGATTTCTTACGCGCCGTACAAATTATTTTTAATTTTCATTCAAAAAACCTTACCATGAAGGAGAGGGATCTAGATTACCTCCAAAATTGTTTTACATAATTAATGGACAGCACCTTATCCTCAAAACTTGTTTATTACCCAAGTACCGTCAAACGGGGTAACTTGCAACAGGGGTGAAACTTGCAACACTTCGACATGTAACCGAATTATCGTTTCGTTCAGCATTGAGTTTAATTTTCAAAATTTATTCCTCCACTTATTGACCTCAAGTATACAACAGAAGATTTTGGCAAGGGTTTGGGTATTGTTTGTTTTTTGCTTGGTTTGCTGGAGGTGAAAATCATATTAAACATTGAATTGCATGAAATTTATGCTGAAAAACGTTCCTCGTACCACAAAACCGGTTTAAATTTGTAATTCGAGGCATTTGCTAACAGTTACAGTACTTAGTAGTGTAATAATTGACAATTTAAAAGTTTTGATAATTTGATGCTTAAACACTATAAAAATTCAAAAACCTTTTTGACTACCCTTGTGGGGTAACTTGCAACAGCTATTTTGATCTTAATTGTTTGATATTTTTCGCCGTTTATCATCGAAAACACATGAGAAGGCAAAATTGAACATAAATTTGTTCAGTAACTTCAAAATTTTTGTACCGCGATTAATTACTAAATATTGAAATTAATTACTAAATATTGAAAAATTTACATGAATCGCTTTATTATTAGATTCAGATTTATTTTATTCATGAAAATAATGAAAAAAATGAAAATCTGTGCAAAAACTAACTTGCACATCTGCCATTTGGGACTTTCTGCATGAAGTATGCTAAAAGTTGTTTTAGAACACCAATAGAGACCATTTTAAAATATACATATCAATATGTGATATGTCGCTTTGATTTGAATTTGTATAAACAATAAATTATGTGAAGCATATCCTAAATTACAATTGTATTTGTAGAAAAGTTACATCAAATAGTTTTAATGGTCTTCCAATTATTGTCAAGACTTATAATATGATAGAATATCCCCGTGTGGACACCCTATGTAATACTTATGAAGTTTTCAATCAAATTGGTTTAATACTCATAATTCAATCAATAATAATTAGTTTTGTAAGAGTACAGTAGCCGTTTCTAATTATCGTCATACTTTTATTGCGTAAAATTATTATATGATCATACTAACACGATATAGGTTCAGTTTTCAATAGTGTACTTCAAGTAGCACTGTGTGTTGCATGTTACCCCACATCAGAGGTAGCATGAAAAATGTATATTTTTCGTCTCTCCTGATCCCAGAAAACCAAATACTGATAAAATTTATACCGCGTGGTATTCTTTCCGTGGCGATTAGGATACTAGATGGTTTTTGTCTCATCGGAATCCTCAAATTTTTCATCCATATAGCTTTGAAGTTGAAAATTGTTGCAAGTTACCCCGTTTGACGGTAACCAAATAGCACTTTATTTTGCCCTCCGTGCGACTATAGTGCTATTACAGAGCTAACATGCCCTATCTTAGCCGTATTATAGCCCTATAAGACCAAAAAAAAAAACGGGCTAGTGATTATTTGCGTATGCCTCACAGGGATGCTCACATTCCTCCGCATTTTTGACTAGGGGTAAGACATGTTTCGAAAAATATTGGCCAAACAATACAAGTTGCCATTTCATTTGGGTAAGTGGATACAGAAAAATCAATAGATAACTTCATCTCAATGTACAGCTAACGTGAATAATAATTGTAACTTTTTTCTGTGGACTAATATACTTCAAATCGTCACTGGTTTCGATTTTCCTGATTGATATGTATTGAGTATGAGGGACTTGAAAATTCAATTCAAATGATTCACTTGCCCCACCGTGGTTGGGTACTGGATCACTAATAAAAAAATGAAATACAAGATGTGTACGATGAAAATACACTTTATTATTGCTCACTTAGCTATTATCGGTTACAAAATGCTTGATATGCTCACTGTTTGACAGTTGCTCTGGAAAGCGTCAATGTAAATAGAGAGTGTCAAGCAACTTTCATAGATACTTCCCTCACTGTCATTGAACGTCGAGACAATGAAAGAGACTTTTTTTAAATTCTCTTTCATTTTTCCGTCCCTACGGCTTGTGACGGAATCGTAAACTTGTTAATTTTGAGTTCATTATCTGGTATGATTCTTATTTATTTCGCTGGAATCACGGAAAGATATCCACTTAACTTATCAAATACATTTACTTCCCGAAATACTCCAAAAATATATACACGCTCAAAAAAGAGTTCTGGAAAACGTGAACTGACAAAAATACACCATGAACTACCACCAACGGTCACATAAACATGATCTAGTTCACGGTGTATTTTTGCTTGTTGACGAGTTCACGTCTGCTGTTCACGGATACGAGAATGGATTTTTTTCTGTGTTTAAATGTTAATAGCAAAACACCAATAAAATTGCTCTCATGAGAGCTTCGTCATTGCGACGTGGCGAAGTGAGCACATGAAATGTAGCTTCGTCTAATGACAGTGAGAAGACTCGTTTCGTCAGTGTCGCAAGTCCGTCATGACACTTAACAGCCCTGGCTCTGGCAGGCAAGTTTTTACCTAGTGTCTTACTTTCCGGCAGGGACTCAGAAAAAAAAAATGAAATTTTTCTATTACAAAATTGAACATATTTGTAGTCCTGTGGAGAAATTTTCAGCTCGATTGCTTGAAAAGGAACAAAACTGAAACATTTAAAAGTTGAGCATCGAAAATCGACATGTGCTGCTATTATTCAGAACAGCACTGTAACTGTCAAACTGCATACATTTTCACGTTGACATTTGTAGCTCCGCCTATCTCCGCCAGCAACAGATGTTCCGACAGCGACGCCAGCAACATTCTTCTTCTATGGTTTATCATTTCTATTACGAAGTCAGAGGGGGGCAGGCGATGTCCGTTGCCATTGCAGGGTGGGGGCTGACGAAAAATAATATAAATAATCAACTAAATGGTACAAAGGTTAATATATTATTTGAATTTTTCAAAGATTGTTTTCAGCTTTTATACTTTTAGAGTATTTGGACTTATTCCACGAGTGGCGTGAGGTAAGAATAGGGTCCTAAAGCCCTGTCTCAATTTTAGTGCCAAACGCTTAAGTTTAGGCCAAAAACACATGTTTACTCAATTTTTTAATGTGTTTCATTTGTTTAAGTACAAAAAACAAAACATTTTTTATGTTTTATAGATTTTGTCACACTCCTTGGTTTAAACTCAAATTTTGGGTGTATTTTGTTTTCCGTGTCCCTTCCGAAATGTCAGATAGGAACAACCCCAGTGTTAAAACTAAAACCCCTGTGGTATTTTTGTCGACTAAGCGAACGTCAAACATGATCTCAAGTGTCAAGGTTCATTTATGGATCCAATTTTTGAATTTAAGTTTTAATATGATATATCCGTTATTTGAGCGGGAAAAATTTCTAAAGTAGTTGCAGTAACATGCTCTTCCGTCTTGTCTTCAAATGAAAACAAGATTTCATTAAACATTTTAGGAGCCTATTATTAGTCTCGTATTGCGAGGTGACAATTCTCGACTCGAGTGAAGTGACTCGCCCTGTAAATCAAATGAAGAGGGCCTCGAGTCGAGAATCGTCTCCTCGCTATACATTATGGCTCATAAAAATGCGATGATTGTTTGAACGTGCAATAGCATCCACAAGCGTTTTTGTCATTGTTATTGTAAGTGAATGTAATTTCTGATTACTGTAGTATATTCTGACATAAATTTACTATCTATAACAATTTTTGTCATATTTTTTTTATCCTCTTAAATAATGTAATAAAGCAAAGAAGTTTAAACGTTTTGTCCGCCCAAAGTTAGAAACAGCGTCTGATTGTCGTATACTCTGGTACTAAACTTTCCACCTTCAAAAATCACACTTTATTGTTGAAAAGTTTAGTTTATTTGCTATCAAAGGACAGAGGAGTTCTTAGAGAACGTGTTTTTCATGGACACAATAATAACATAGCATTATAACATTTGAAGGTTTGCTTCCAATTCCTCTCTAGTAAGGTGAGAGTAACAGATAAAAAGCATGTCCAAAGCGGAAAAATTGAGTCTAAATAGATTAAACAATACAAATAAAGAATAACATTTATGTTCCATTCACATTTTCTTTATAAAAACTACCATAAAAAAGTGATTTGACGATTTTCACATTTTTTTAAGGGCCATACTGTACAAGACCGACAATTCTCACCTCACGCCACTCGAAGAATAAGACCGATTATGTCATGATAAACTTTTGGGATATTGTCATGAAATGAATTCATTCAAGAGTTCTTCTAAGAATACATCAAAAAATTTGTTA
Organism: Aedes aegypti; assembly: GCF_002204515.2. Taxonomy (NCBI): domain Eukaryota; kingdom Metazoa; phylum Arthropoda; class Insecta; order Diptera; family Culicidae; genus Aedes; species Aedes aegypti. The sequence continues at coordinate 348,593,622 of NC_035108.1, forward strand.
AAATCCACTGTGATTTATTTGCAAGATTTTTTCCGTTCTTCTAACAATTTCTTGAGCAACCAATTCAGAATTTATATACAGAAATTGTTCCTCGGAATACTCTTATTTCTTTAACGAATACCTCAAGGTAATTTTGGAATGCATTTTAAGAATTCTGCCAAAATTTTGTTCAAAACATAAGGAACTGCTTCATCAATTGCTTCAAGAGTTCTAGCAAAAACTTACTGAGAAGTTTTAGCGGTTCCTCCATGTTTTTGTTAAGAATGAATTCTTCTGAATATTGTTTTGAAGAATTTCTTCCATTCATTCATTCAGAGATACAGATTCTGAGAGATTTAGAAAATTAACAAAATCTTTTCCTGAAAATTTTAAAGATGTTACACCAAACTCAATTTTTTTTTTTTTTATTAGGCACTCAAAGAGGGTCAGTTTGTCTCAGTCACCATCTGATACTGACGGAGGATGGATGTGTTTCTCCAATACACGGTCCTTCGTGCGGCGTCTTCTGGTGACTGGACGGAGTTTTTTGTGAGGGAGGATTGGGAATCGAACCCATGACCTTCCGCTTACGAAGCGAAAGCGTAACCTCGAGGCTACGGGACCCCCCCATAAAAAACTCAATATTATGTGAGTAATTTGAACAATAATTTCACAGGAAACTACTTAGATTACTATATATTCCCTACAGTAATCATTCCCCCAACGATTAAAACAGAAATACCACTAGAAACATCTTCAAGTATTGCTTATATATTCATGTGTTCAAAATCAGAATCGTACAAGATGCTAGATTAAGCGTTATCAATGTAAACACAAGTTGTATATAAATCCCCAATACGATTCATAAACGACAATCTGTGTTTACAGCAAAACATGTCGGGCTTCGCGGTTGTCCGTTGCCTAATGTTAGTGGTCGTTCAGTCTGTGCAGCCTATGTGCTGAAGACGGTGTAAATTGTCTTTCATTGTCTTTTAAATAGTGCAACGTAGAATCGCGTTAAGCTGTATAAACTTACAGATCATATCAAGCATGTGCTATAATAAGGGCGTAAGTCGCATGATCGATTTCTCTTCATCGATCCTCTCTTTTGTGAATGAAGATGACAAGATGCGAGTTTGTTAGCATTTTTTTACTCCAGGACGCTAGACAGCGATGCAATCTTACGTCCTGAGGTGAAAAAATGCTGACAAACTTGCTTCTTGTCGTCTTTATTCATAGAAGAGAGGATCGATGAAGATAAATCGACCATGCGACTTACGCCCTTATTCTAGCACACGTTTGATATATCAATCCAGACAGCATCATATGAAATCGCAATAACTTAGAAAAAAAAAAGGCTACCCAAACTTGGTATCTGCTGACGATCGGCCTTAAAGAACAACATAGCAGGTGTCGCTGAACATGAAAGATGCATTAATATTAGCGAATTATCGCAATTCTGTTATGTAACCTTTGGTGGTACAGTGGTAAGGCGTCCTATTTCTAATCCAGAGGTCCCGTGTTCGAGACTTGTTGGAAACTTATTTTTTATTTCCATCCAAGTTTACTGGCATCGTATATCTGATCGCAGAAAGTCTCTAAAAGTCGTGCCAAGTACGCATATAGCCTCCACTTTGGTAGGTATATAGCCTTTTCGTGCATTCTATACGATTGAATTGAGTCATATAGAATGATGTATAACAAAAGTTATAGCAACCAAAATGTTGAATGGGTTAAAATAATCATATTTCACAAACATTTTTTGTGCGAAATACTGAAAAAGCCTTTCACTAAGACATATTCCGAGATGTATACTGCCGTTGTACGCCTACTTGTCCCATGTTCTATATGAACCTTATGGTCCGCGGGACAAATATGTGTAGAACGGCAGTATATCTCACAGAACTTTTGATAAAATTCTTGTAGTAATTTCATTGAGAGAAATGCCTCAGGAAAGAGATCGATGGAAGAACCATTATTGGAATAAATGAAAATTTATGGTAGAGTCAGAGAAAGATTACCAGGAGTGATGTCTAAAGAAATACCTTGATGATATCTCAGAGAAAAGTTAGACGAGTTTGACACAGTTCCTTGGAAATATTTGAAATTGATTCAATAAGTTTAATTCCTGAAGGAATTCAAGTGGTAATATTTCATAACTTCTGTTGATGCATAGCAAATTGTTCAGAGGGTACAAAGGGTACAACTATAAATAAATCCTGGAAAAATCTCTAGACATTTTTCTGTGGGATATTCTTTCTAGTTCTTAAAATGAATACTTACTTAATGTCTGGACGAGTTCTGGAACTTTTCCTGGAAGAAATACTAGTGGAATCAATTTTAGGAAATTCTTGGAAGAACTGTAATATAAATTCTTATAAATATTCCAGAGTTCAATTCACTATCCACCATTGTTTAGTTTTTCTTTATTATTTTGTTCAGCGATTTCACAGATTGTTTGGTGCGAGTAACCAATCGATCAATTTTTCAGATTTAATAAAATAAAACCACCTAGCGATTAGCTATCGATTGATTTTATATCCCAAATACGCGGATTTGGTATGGTGGTTACATCGAAATTAACCTTTATTTCAAACACTCGAATTTTGAATAGCGAATATGTCAAAAGTTTCATTGAAATATGTCATCAAATTTCCAGGACAGGATAGTTAATTATAACTCAATTCAATGTCCTGACAGCTATTTTTAACAATGGGAGATGTAATGGTTTTCTATTTCGAGGTCAGTAGAAGCAGCTTAGTTGAATTTAAATTTAAGTGTTCAGAATATGAGACAGAATGAGTAGCTCGACAATTTAAGCTTTGTGCCTTCATTTTATAAGTAAGAGTGAAAGATGATAAATTTGTAGAGAAGCCAAAACACATCTACATTCAGTGGTGTACAGAATAACAGTGACGTTTATTATATCTCCATCTTAGTGACCCTTTTATGAAAAAAATAAAGCCTACTACAAAATCAATATTTCATCAGTATAATGTTTAACTTCGAAAACCAAATGAATAATAAAAAAAATAAAAAAACTTTCCGGCAGGGACTCAGAAAAAAAAAATGAAATTTTTCTATTACAAAATTGAACATATTTGTAGTCCTGTGGAGAAATTTTCAGCTCGATTGCTTGAAAAGGAACAAAACTGAAACATTTAAAAGTTGAGCATCGAAAATCGACATGTGCTGCTATTATTCAGAACAGCACTGTAACTGTCAAACTGCATACATTTTCACGTTGACATTTGTAGCTCCGCCTATCTCCGCCAGCAACAGATGTTCCGACAGCGACGCCAGCAACATTCTTCTTCTATGGTTTATCATTTCTATTACGAAGTCAGAGGGGGGCAGGCGATGTCCGTTGCCATTGCAGGGTGGGGGCTGACGAAAAATAATATAAATAATCAACTAAATGGTACAAAGGTTAATATATTATTTGAATTTTTCAAAGATTGTTTTCAGCTTTTATACTTTTAGAGTATTTGGACTTATTCCACGAGTGGCGTGAGGTAAGAATAGGGTCCTAAAGCCCTGTCTCAATTTTAGTGCCAAACGCTTAAGTTTAGGCCAAAAACACATGTTTACTCAATTTTTTAATGTGTTTCATTTGTTTAAGTACAAAAAACAAAACATTTTTTATGTTTTATAGATTTTGTCACACTCCTTGGTTTAAACTCAAATTTTGGGTGTATTTTGTTTTCCGTGTCCCTTCCGAAATGTCAGATAGGAACAACCCCAGTGTTAAAACTAAAACCCCTGTGGTATTTTTGTCGACTAAGCGAACGTCAAACATGATCTCAAGTGTCAAGGTTCATTTATGGATCCAATTTTTGAATTTAAGTTTTAATATGATATATCCGTTATTTGAGCGGGAAAAATTTCTAAAGTAGTTGCAGTAACATGCTCTTCCGTCTTGTCTTCAAATGAAAACAAGATTTCATTAAACATTTTAGGAGCCTATTATTAGTCTCGTATTGCGAGGTGACAATTCTCGACTCGAGTGAAGTGACTCGCCCTGTAAATCAAATGAAGAGGGCCTCGAGTCGAGAATCGTCTCCTCGCTATACATTATGGCTCATAAAAATGCGATGATTGTTTGAACGTGCAATAGCATCCACAAGCGTTTTTGTCATTGTTATTGTAAGTGAATGTAATTTCTGATTACTGTAGTATATTCTGACATAAATTTACTATCTATAACAATTTTTGTCATATTTTTTTTATCCTCTTAAATAATGTAATAAAGCAAAGAAGTTTAAACGTTTTGTCCGCCCAAAGTTAGAAACAGCGTCTGATTGTCGTATACTCTGGTACTAAACTTTCCACCTTCAAAAATCACACTTTATTGTTGAAAAGTTTAGTTTATTTGCTATCAAAGGACAGAGGAGTTCTTAGAGAACGTGTTTTTCATGGACACAATAATAACATAGCATTATAACATTTGAAGGTTTGCTTCCAATTCCTCTCTAGTAAGGTGAGAGTAACAGATAAAAAGCATGTCCAAAGCGGAAAAATTGAGTCTAAATAGATTAAACAATACAAATAAAGAATAACATTTATGTTCCATTCACATTTTCTTTATAAAAACTACCATAAAAAAGTGATTTGACGATTTTCACATTTTTTTAAGGGCCATACTGTACAAGACCGACAATTCTCACCTCACGCCACTCGAAGAATAAGACCGATTATGTCATGATAAACTTTTGGGATATTGTCATGAAATGAATTCATTCAAGAGTTCTTCTAAGAATACATCAAAAAATTTGTTAAAATCCACTGTGATTTATTTGCAAGATTTTTTCCGTTCTTCTAACAATTTCTTGAGCAACCAATTCAGAATTTATATACAGAAATTGTTCCTCGGAATACTCTTATTTCTTTAACGAATACCTCAAGGTAATTTTGGAATGCATTTTAAGAATTCTGCCAAAATTTTGTTCAAAACATAAGGAACTGCTTCATCAATTGCTTCAAGAGTTCTAGCAAAAACTTACTGAGAAGTTTTAGCGGTTCCTCCATGTTTTTGTTAAGAATGAATTCTTCTGAATATTGTTTTGAAGAATTTCTTCCATTCATTCATTCAGAGATACAGATTCTGAGAGATTTAGAAAATTAACAAAATCTTTTCCTGAAAATTTTAAAGATGTTACACCAAACTCAATTTTTTTTTTTTTATTAGGCACTCAAAGAGGGTCAGTTTGTCTCAGTCACCATCTGATACTGACGGAGGATGGATGTGTTTCTCCAATACACGGTCCTTCGTGCGGCGTCTTCTGGTGACTGGACGGAGTTTTTTGTGAGGGAGGATTGGGAATCGAACCCATGACCTTCCGCTTACGAAGCGAAAGCGTAACCTCGAGGCTACGGGACCCCCCCATAAAAAACTCAATATTATGTGAGTAATTTGAACAATAATTTCACAGGAAACTACTTAGATTACTATATATTCCCTACAGTAATCATTCCCCCAACGATTAAAACAGAAATACCACTAGAAACATCTTCAAGTATTGCTTATATATTCATGTGTTCAAAATCAGAATCGTACAAGATGCTAGATTAAGCGTTATCAATGTAAACACAAGTTGTATATAAATCCCCAATACGATTCATAAACGACAATCTGTGTTTACAGCAAAACATGTCGGGCTTCGCGGTTGTCCGTTGCCTAATGTTAGTGGTCGTTCAGTCTGTGCAGCCTATGTGCTGAAGACGGTGTAAATTGTCTTTCATTGTCTTTTAAATAGTGCAACGTAGAATCGCGTTAAGCTGTATAAACTTACAGATCATATCAAGCATGTGCTATAATAAGGGCGTAAGTCGCATGATCGATTTCTCTTCATCGATCCTCTCTTTTGTGAATGAAGATGACAAGATGCGAGTTTGTTAGCATTTTTTTACTCCAGGACGCTAGACAGCGATGCAATCTTACGTCCTGAGGTGAAAAAATGCTGACAAACTTGCTTCTTGTCGTCTTTATTCATAGAAGAGAGGATCGATGAAGATAAATCGACCATGCGACTTACGCCCTTATTCTAGCACACGTTTGATATATCAATCCAGACAGCATCATATGAAATCGCAATAACTTAGAAAAAAAAAGGCTACCCAAACTTGGTATCTGCTGACGATCGGCCTTAAAGAACAACATAGCAGGTGTCGCTGAACATGAAAGATGCATTAATATTAGCGAATTATCGCAATTCTGTTATGTAACCTTTGGTGGTACAGTGGTAAGGCGTCCTATTTCTAATCCAGAGGTCCCGTGTTCGAGACTTGTTGGAAACTTATTTTTTATTTCCATCCAAGTTTACTGGCATCGTATATCTGATCGCAGAAAGTCTCTAAAAGTCGTGCCAAGTACGCATATAGCCTCCACTTTGGTAGGTATATAGCCTTTTCGTGCATTCTATACGATTGAATTGAGTCATATAGAATGATGTATAACAAAAGTTATAGCAACCAAAATGTTGAATGGGTTAAAATAATCATATTTCACAAACATTTTTTGTGCGAAATACTGAAAAAGCCTTTCACTAAGACATATTCCGAGATGTATACTGCCGTTGTACGCCTACTTGTCCCATGTTCTATATGAACCTTATGGTCCGCGGGACAAATATGTGTAGAACGGCAGTATATCTCACAGAACTTTTGATAAAATTCTTGTAGTAATTTCATTGAGAGAAATGCCTCAGGAAAGAGATCGATGGAAGAACCATTATTGGAATAAATGAAAATTTATGGTAGAGTCAGAGAAAGATTACCAGGAGTGATGTCTAAAGAAATACCTTGATGATATCTCAGAGAAAAGTTAGACGAGTTTGACACAGTTCCTTGGAAATATTTGAAATTGATTCAATAAGTTTAATTCCTGAAGGAATTCAAGTGGTAATATTTCATAACTTCTGTTGATGCATAGCAAATTGTTCAGAGGGTACAAAGGGTACAACTATAAATAAATCCTGGAAAAATCTCTAGACATTTTTCTGTGGGATATTCTTTCTAGTTCTTAAAATGAATACTTACTTAATGTCTGGACGAGTTCTGGAACTTTTCCTGGAAGAAATACTAGTGGAATCAATTTTAGGAAATTCTTGGAAGAACTGTAATATAAATTCTTATAAATATTCCAGAGTTCAATTCACTATCCACCATTGTTTAGTTTTTCTTTATTATTTTGTTCAGCGATTTCACAGATTGTTTGGTGCGAGTAACCAATCGATCAATTTTTCAGATTTAATAAAATAAAACCACCTAGCGATTAGCTATCGATTGATTTTATATCCCAAATACGCGGATTTGGTATGGTGGTTACATCGAAATTAACCTTTATTTCAAACACTCGAATTTTGAATAGCGAATATGTCAAAAGTTTCATTGAAATATGTCATCAAATTTCCAGGACAGGATAGTTAATTATAACTCAATTCAATGTCCTGACAGCTATTTTTAACAATGGGAGATGTAATGGTTTTCTATTTCGAGGTCAGTAGAAGCAGCTTAGTTGAATTTAAATTTAAGTGTTCAGAATATGAGACAGAATGAGTAGCTCGACAATTTAAGCTTTGTGCCTTCATTTTATAAGTAAGAGTGAAAGATGATAAATTTGTAGAGAAGCCAAAACACATCTACATTCAGTGGTGTACAGAATAACAGTGACGTTTATTATATCTCCATCTTAGTGACCCTTTTATGAAAAAAATAAAGCCTACTACAAAATCAATATTTCATCAGTATAATGTTTAACTTCGAAAACCAAATGAATAATAAAAAAAATAAAAAAACTTTCCGGCAGGGACTCAGAAAAAAAAAATGAAATTTTTCTATTACAAAATTGAACATATTTGTAGTCCTGTGGAGAAATTTTCAGCTCGATTGCTTGAAAAGGAACAAAACTGAAACATTTAAAAGTTGAGCATCGAAAATCGACATGTGCTGCTATTATTCAGAACAGCACTGTAACTGTCAAACTGCATACATTTTCACGTTGACATTTGTAGCTCCGCCTATCTCCGCCAGCAACAGATGTTCCGACAGCGACGCCAGCAACATTCTTCTTCTATGGTTTATCATTTCTATTACGAAGTCAGAGGGGGGCAGGCGATGTCCGTTGCCATTGCAGGGTGGGGGCTGACGAAAAATAATATAAATAATCAACTAAATGGTACAAAGGTTAATATATTATTTGAATTTTTCAAAGATTGTTTTCAGCTTTTATACTTTTAGAGTATTTGGACTTATTCCACGAGTGGCGTGAGGTAAGAATAGGGTCCTAAAGCCCTGTCTCAATTTTAGTGCCAAACGCTTAAGTTTAGGCCAAAAACACATGTTTACTCAATTTTTTAATGTGTTTCATTTGTTTAAGTACAAAAAACAAAACATTTTTTATGTTTTATAGATTTTGTCACACTCCTTGGTTTAAACTCAAATTTTGGGTGTATTTTGTTTTCCGTGTCCCTTCCGAAATGTCAGATAGGAACAACCCCAGTGTTAAAACTAAAACCCCTGTGGTATTTTTGTCGACTAAGCGAACGTCAAACATGATCTCAAGTGTCAAGGTTCATTTATGGATCCAATTTTTGAATTTAAGTTTTAATATGATATATCCGTTATTTGAGCGGGAAAAATTTCTAAAGTAGTTGCAGTAACATGCTCTTCCGTCTTGTCTTCAAATGAAAACAAGATTTCATTAAACATTTTAGGAGCCTATTATTAGTCTCGTATTGCGAGGTGACAATTCTCGACTCGAGTGAAGTGACTCGCCCTGTAAATCAAATGAAGAGGGCCTCGAGTCGAGAATCGTCTCCTCGCTATACATTATGGCTCATAAAAATGCGATGATTGTTTGAACGTGCAATAGCATCCACAAGCGTTTTTGTCATTGTTATTGTAAGTGAATGTAATTTCTGATTACTGTAGTATATTCTGACATAAATTTACTATCTATAACAATTTTTGTCATATTTTTTTTATCCTCTTAAATAATGTAATAAAGCAAAGAAGTTTAAACGTTTTGTCCGCCCAAAGTTAGAAACAGCGTCTGATTGTCGTATACTCTGGTACTAAACTTTCCACCTTCAAAAATCACACTTTATTGTTGAAAAGTTTAGTTTATTTGCTATCAAAGGACAGAGGAGTTCTTAGAGAACGTGTTTTTCATGGACACAATAATAACATAGCATTATAACATTTGAAGGTTTGCTTCCAATTCCTCTCTAGTAAGGTGAGAGTAACAGATAAAAAGCATGTCCAAAGCGGAAAAATTGAGTCTAAATAGATTAAACAATACAAATAAAGAATAACATTTATGTTCCATTCACATTTTCTTTATAAAAACTACCATAAAAAAGTGATTTGACGATTTTCACATTTTTTTAAGGGCCATACTGTACAAGACCGACAATTCTCACCTCACGCCACTCGAAGAATAAGACCGATTATGTCATGATAAACTTTTGGGATATTGTCATGAAATGAATTCATTCAAGAGTTCTTCTAAGAATACATCAAAAAATTTGTTAAAATCCACTGTGATTTATTTGCAAGATTTTTTCCGTTCTTCTAACAATTTCTTGAGCAACCAATTCAGAATTTATATACAGAAATTGTTCCTCGGAATACTCTTATTTCTTTAACGAATACCTCAAGGTAATTTTGGAATGCATTTTAAGAATTCTGCCAAAATTTTGTTCAAAACATAAGGAACTGCTTCATCAATTGCTTCAAGAGTTCTAGCAAAAACTTACTGAGAAGTTTTAGCGGTTCCTCCATGTTTTTGTTAAGAATGAATTCTTCTGAATATTGTTTTGAAGAATTTCTTCCATTCATTCATTCAGAGATACAGATTCTGAGAGATTTAGAAAATTAACAAAATCTTTTCCTGAAAATTTTAAAGATGTTACACCAAACTCAATTTTTTTTTTTTTATTAGGCACTCAAAGAGGGTCAGTTTGTCTCAGTCACCATCTGATACTGACGGAGGATGGATGTGTTTCTCCAATACACGGTCCTTCGTGCGGCGTCTTCTGGTGACTGGACGGAGTTTTTTGTGAGGGAGGATTGGGAATCGAACCCATGACCTTCCGCTTACGAAGCGAAAGCGTAACCTCGAGGCTACGGGACCCCCCCATAAAAAACTCAATATTATGTGAGTAATTTGAACAATAATTTCACAGGAAACTACTTAGATTACTATATATTCCCTACAGTAATCATTCCCCCAACGATTAAAACAGAAATACCACTAGAAACATCTTCAAGTATTGCTTATATATTCATGTGTTCAAAATCAGAATCGTACAAGATGCTAGATTAAGCGTTATCAATGTAAACACAAGTTGTATATAAATCCCCAATACGATTCATAAACGACAATCTGTGTTTACAGCAAAACATGTCGGGCTTCGCGGTTGTCCGTTGCCTAATGTTAGTGGTCGTTCAGTCTGTGCAGCCTATGTGCTGAAGACGGTGTAAATTGTCTTTCATTGTCTTTTAAATAGTGCAACGTAGAATCGCGTTAAGCTGTATAAACTTACAGATCATATCAAGCATGTGCTATAATAAGGGCGTAAGTCGCATGATCGATTTCTCTTCATCGATCCTCTCTTTTGTGAATGAAGATGACAAGATGCGAGTTTGTTAGCATTTTTTTACTCCAGGACGCTAGACAGCGATGCAATCTTACGTCCTGAGGTGAAAAAATGCTGACAAACTTGCTTCTTGTCGTCTTTATTCATAGAAGAGAGGATCGATGAAGATAAATCGACCATGCGACTTACGCCCTTATTCTAGCACACGTTTGATATATCAATCCAGACAGCATCATATGAAATCGCAATAACTTAGAAAAAAAAAGGCTACCCAAACTTGGTATCTGCTGACGATCGGCCTTAAAGAACAACATAGCAGGTGTCGCTGAACATGAAAGATGCATTAATATTAGCGAATTATCGCAATTCTGTTATGTAACCTTTGGTGGTACAGTGGTAAGGCGTCCTATTTCTAATCCAGAGGTCCCGTGTTCGAGACTTGTTGGAAACTTATTTTTTATTTCCATCCAAGTTTACTGGCATCGTATATCTGATCGCAGAAAGTCTCTAAAAGTCGTGCCAAGTACGCATATAGCCTCCACTTTGGTAGGTATATAGCCTTTTCGTGCATTCTATACGATTGAATTGAGTCATATAGAATGATGTATAACAAAAGTTATAGCAACCAAAATGTTGAATGGGTTAAAATAATCATATTTCACAAACATTTTTTGTGCGAAATACTGAAAAAGCCTTTCACTAAGACATATTCCGAGATGTATACTGCCGTTGTACGCCTACTTGTCCCATGTTCTATATGAACCTTATGGTCCGCGGGACAAATATGTGTAGAACGGCAGTATATCTCACAGAACTTTTGATAAAATTCTTGTAGTAATTTCATTGAGAGAAATGCCTCAGGAAAGAGATCGATGGAAGAACCATTATTGGAATAAATGAAAATTTATGGTAGAGTCAGAGAAAGATTACCAGGAGTGATGTCTAAAGAAATACCTTGATGATATCTCAGAGAAAAGTTAGACGAGTTTGACACAGTTCCTTGGAAATATTTGAAATTGATTCAATAAGTTTAATTCCTGAAGGAATTCAAGTGGTAATATTTCATAACTTCTGTTGATGCATAGCAAATTGTTCAGAGGGTACAAAGGGTACAACTATAAATAAATCCTGGAAAAATCTCTAGACATTTTTCTGTGGGATATTCTTTCTAGTTCTTAAAATGAATACTTACTTAATGTCTGGACGAGTTCTGGAACTTTTCCTGGAAGAAATACTAGTGGAATCAATTTTAGGAAATTCTTGGAAGAACTGTAATATAAATTCTTATAAATATTCCAGAGTTCAATTCACTATCCACCATTGTTTAGTTTTTCTTTATTATTTTGTTCAGCGATTTCACAGATTGTTTGGTGCGAGTAACCAATCGATCAATTTTTCAGATTTAATAAAATAAAACCACCTAGCGATTAGCTATCGATTGATTTTATATCCCAAATACGCGGATTTGGTATGGTGGTTACATCGAAATTAACCTTTATTTCAAACACTCGAATTTTGAATAGCGAATATGTCAAAAGTTTCATTGAAATATGTCATCAAATTTCCAGGACAGGATAGTTAATTATAACTCAATTCAATGTCCTGACAGCTATTTTTAACAATGGGAGATGTAATGGTTTTCTATTTCGAGGTCAGTAGAAGCAGCTTAGTTGAATTTAAATTTAAGTGTTCAGAATATGAGACAGAATGAGTAGCTCGACAATTTAAGCTTTGTGCCTTCATTTTATAAGTAAGAGTGAAAGATGATAAATTTGTAGAGAAGCCAAAACACATCTACATTCAGTGGTGTACAGAATAACAGTGACGTTTATTATATCTCCATCTTAGTGACCCTTTTATGAAAAAAATAAAGCCTACTACAAAATCAATATTTCATCAGTATAATGTTTAACTTCGAAAACCAAATGAATAATAAAAAAAATAAAAAAATGTCTATCAAATGTATTCTAGGGCTCAAGTGTTCGGAGTATGAGCCGAAACGGTACTTTGGTATCGTAAACTAAGAATTTAGTTTAAACTAGTGGTCCCGGCAAACTTCGTCTTGCCATCAAGTAGGCTGTTGAAAACCGCAATGAATCGTCCCATATAAAATGACAGTTCCGTTCATTCTCATTTTTCGACTTTCCCGGTGAATATCTTGGAACTTTTATACACACAAACACGTCGGAACCCTTGATGAACAAAATGGATAAATAATCATTCAAATCCGTTGCCCCGTTCGTAAGCCATTTCGTGACATACAAACACCATTCCATTTTTATTTATATAGATATAAATCAATAACTTCACAAATAAATTCTTATGAGCTAGTTCTATTTATTTTAAATTAAAGAATGATTCTAAGATTCCTTGGCCCAATATGTTTCAATAGCTTTAACGGCGTTTAAATTGAGTAGCAAATGACTGTTATTTCTTTGAAACATGATGATGTATTTTAGCGAAACATTTCAACAAATTGTCCATACAACATACGAGTCTGTTTGGAATTTGAAATAAGACGGTACTTTTCGGCTATCCTCAAATTAAATTGATTCTTGATTAATACACGTTGTTCGAACTTATCATAACTCACACTAGTAGATTAAAACTTCTCAGTGGTGTTTGTATGTCACGGAATGGCTTGAGAACGGACGAAAAAATTGGCATTTGTTTTTTATAGATGAAGATGAAGATAGATCGGGGAATATATGACGTTTTGCAATAGCCTAGTTGATTGCAAGACGAAGTTTGCCGGGACAACTGAGAGACTAGTGAAAACGCTTAGCAAAAGGACGTTTCGCATAGAGCAACTTCATATAAGAACAGGAATAATTTCAAAGAATGCATATAGATCTCATTATGCTAAATGTTCATTATGTGAAATGTCCACGGTTGAAATAATGCGAAATATTCTATTCCTTAAAAAGTTGCTTATCGCATACTCTTAGAAACTAGCACACGTTCCAAATGGCGGAGGTGAAGAAATACGCCCGCCTTAAGACGGCCACTTGCTTCGGATCCACAGGCATCATCTGTGAGCTCAGGTGGAGGTAAAATTCACCTTGTGCTCTCAACCGAGAAGAGCAAAACATTATTTAAAAAAAATTTATTATTTTTTTTGTTTTAAGTCTACAGTAAACTGTAGACCAGCCCGTCTCGAGAGTTCCAGAGAGCACGCGCACATTACCAAGAAGTAAATGTGCGATAAGAGCCGCACACTGGAGGAGATAACTCACCATTTACGTTCGTTTCGGAATCACAAACGAAACAAGCCCCCCATCGCTCCGTATTGTTTTCGATGCTAAGAGCTCTGCTATGGCATCGCACAGTGGTTCTATTTGTTCTACGAAGCGGTTTTAAATTATCTTATATAATATCTGACGAAAAACAATTGCAGAAATCGATATATTAATGTTAATTAACTAACTCATTACGTGTGGTAAAATTGGATAAATGAGTGAAATTATGAATGAATCCACGTGCTTAGGTGGGATTCCAACCCACGACTCTTGTATGATAGACTAGTGTTTTTCCAACTAAGCTACCGAGCCATTTGGTGATCCAATAACTCAGAAGTTTATAACAACAACAAAACCTTAATTAGGGAAAGTGTACCAGTTATGGCCATAGTGGTTCCCTATTTGGCCATATGTGAAATTTCAAAAATATTCACATTTAGAATCTTTTTGAATAGTTTAACATGAAGACATAATTGATATCTTACTACCAAAACACATCAAATAATCAAAAATTTGAAAAATATAAAATTAACGCGTATGGCGAAATAGGGAACCATTATGTCCATAACTGGTACACTTACCCTATTAAAAAAAACATGCGGATTGGACTACCGATCTACTCTATACATGTCAATCAATGAGTGTTTTGTGCAGTTTTTTCATGATACCAATCTTAAGATCATAATTGATCTATGGAAAGATAAAGGTCTGAAAAAAGGAAACTTATTTTTCCTTCCTTAGTCGAGTGGTAAGAGTCCTCGGCTACAAAGTAAAGCCATGTTGAAGGTGTCTGGGTTCGATTCCGGGTCGGTCTAGGATCTTTTCGTAATAGAAATTTCTTTGACTTCCATGCTCATAAAGTATCATCGGTCTGCCACACGATGAATGCGAAACTGCAAACTTAAGCCCTCAGTACACTGTTTGTCAAGTGTGCAAATTTTTCCGCACGCATAAACCAACATGCAAACATCGGTCTCAACAATGACAAAAGATCTGAAGTGTCAAGTGGATATTGAAATGTTAGTTTATGCGTGTGGAAAAATTTGCACACTTGGCAAAGAGTGTACTGAGGGCCTTAGGTAAAGAAAGCTGTCAGTTAATAACTGAGGAAGTGCTCATTGAACATTAAGCTGAGAAGCAGGCTTCGTCCCCAGTGAGGACATAATGCCAAAAAAGAAGAAGATACTTATTTTTCTGATTTTGGCCTTTTGGCGGAACCACTGTGCATTGTGCTGCTGACTTCACAAATGCCTCTCTACCGGCGAGAGGGGAACTATATCGTTGGTCGGCAAAAACCGTCGAAAAGTCCCTGGAGCATGACGGAAGCACCGACGCGGCACCAAAATACGTATCCGCCATCCATTCCGTGAGTTGTTTGTTGCCGAGAGGGAATCCAGGGAGCAGAAATAAAAAATAAGCTCGTTGAAGTTGCTGGGGGGGAAAATACTGAGCCTCTCCGGGATTGGTGCAGAAATTTATCAGTAAACTATGTTCGGTTCAAGGTTCTACGCTCACTCACGTGAGGCCAATTTACAACGTCGACAGTCGGCAGGTTGTTTTGTTTTTTTTTTGCATATTTGCAACCCGACGATATTATGATGGGACACCAACGTATTATACAGCTTCGGAGATTGTTATTTTGGAACTATTAATTGCTTATTACAATCGCCTCTCCACATCTCGATATCTAAGGGATCATCAAGATAGGGAGAGATCGAGACGAAGAACATTAATTTAATGAACACTAGATTGAAAATCACTCCGTCACTAGGAAAATAATAAACAAACAAACTTCATTTCGAGTTTTCAAATTGTTCTGGATCATTTAAATCTGGTCTAGTATCCTTTGATAATGTTCATATCGACATATGGAGAGAAAATTGGGAACAACAAATTAACAGGAATACATCCGGATATGGCATATCGAGATATGGAGAGCGAAATCGTATGCAGAATAAAGGGATCGTAGCAATCATCGACATAGGGAGAGATATCGAGATGTGTAGAGTCGACTGTATTACCCAATTATTGCTTTTTTTTGCTGTTTTTGGGTAAACTAGTGATGGAAACATAACTCATAGACAATTTTTTTTAAATAAAAATATATTTAACAATATTTAATGCCAGCTCATGTTCCTGTTTCTGCTCACCAGATTAAAAATTGATTTAACTGCGTATAAATTATGTTCTACGGCACCAAATTACCTTCATTTATTTAGTTAACATCTAAACAGATAACACTGAATCAACAATTTCACGCCACAACACTCGGTTCGGGGCCGCATCTCTCCATCCTCGGTACTGTTCTACGCTCACCAAATCGATACGCACTGGATCCGCCCACCTAGCTCGCTGCGCTCCACGCTTTCTTGTATCAACCGGAGCCGACGCGAACACCATCTTCGCAGGGTTGCTGTCCGGCATTTTTGCATTTTTTGCCCTGTCCTTCGCCGCCACATACCGCCAAAGATCGTCCTTAGCACCCAACGTTCGAAGACTCCAAGTGCTTGCAAATCCTCCTCGAGCATCGTCCACGTTTCATGCCCGTAGAGGACTACCGGCCTCATGAGCGTTTTGGTCATGGTACATTTGATGCAGGTGTGAATCTTTTTTGACCGCAGCTTCTTGTGGAGTCCATAGTAGGTCCGACTTCCACTGATGATGCGCCTCCATATTTCACAGCTAACGTTATTGTCAGCCGTCAGCAAGGATCCAAGGTAGACGAAATCGTCCAGTCCAACGTTCGCTGCTTCGCGTTTCAGGCGGGTGTACAGGTCTGCCACCTTTTCAAATGTTTGGCCGACAATGTCCTTTTCATCCGCGAAGCAAACAAATTGACTTGATCTCGTAAAAATCGTACCTCGGCTGTTGAGCCCGGCTCTCCGCATTACACCTTTTAGCGCAATATTGAACAACAGGCACGAAAGTCCACCACCTTGTCGTAGTCCCCGGTGGGATCCAAACGAACTGGAATGTTCGCCTGAAACCTTCAAACAACTTTACACACTTTCCATCGTCGCTCTTATCAGTCTCGTGAGCTTCCCGGAAAACTGTTCTCGTCCATGATTTTCCATAGTTCTACGTGGTCGGCACTATCGTATGCCGCCTTGAAATCTATGAAGAGGTGATGCGTTGGGACCTGGAATTCACGACATTTTTGGAAGATTTGCGGTACAGTAAAGATCTGGTCCGTTGTCGATCGGCCGTCAACGAAGCCGGTTTTATAACTTTCCACGAACACGCTTACTATAGGTGATAGACGACGGAATATGATCTGGGATAATACTTTGTAGGCCGCATTTAGGATGGTGATCGCTCGAAAGTTCTCACAATCTAACTTGTCGTCTTTCTTGTAGATGGAGCATATTACCCCTTCCTTCCACTCCTACGGTAGCTGTTTTGCTTCCCAGATTGTGCCTATCAGTCGGTGCAGACAAATGGCCAGCCTCTCCAGGCCCATCTTTATGAGTTCAGCTCCGATACCATCCTTACCAGCAGCTTTATTCTTCTTGAGCTGGTGAATGGCAACCTTAACCTCCCTCAAAGTGGGGGCTGGTTGGTTTCCATCCTCCGCAGTACCGATGAAGGCATTTCCTCCGTTGTCTCGTCCTTCATTGCCTGAGCTTTCAGTGCCATTCAGGTGCTCGTCGAATTACTGCTTCCACCTTTCGATCACCTCACGCTCGTCCGTCAAAATACTCCCATACTTATCCTTGCACATCTCGGTTCGCGGCACGAAGCCGTTGCGGGATGCGATGAGCTTCTGATAGAAATTACGTGTTTCTTGAGACCGGTACAGCTGTTCCATCTCCTTGCACTCCGTCTCATCCAGGCGGCGTTTTTTATCCCGAAAGAGGCGGGTCTGCTGTTTCCGTCTATAACACTCTACGTTTGGCCGGGTTCCTTGCTGCAGCATGCCCACCGCTGCATTCTTCTCCTCCAAAATCTGCCTACATTCCTCGTCGAACCAATCGTTCCGTCGACTCCGTCCCACGTACCTGACGCAGTACTCCAGCAGACCTAAAGAGGGGCTTCAACCAGCTCACCCTCTTCCGGTAATGCAGCCTCGAGGTGCTGCGCGTATACCGCTGCGATATCCGGTTGCTTGAGCCACTCTAAGCCATACCTGGGTAGCCGTAGGTTCCGTATGTTATTAACGATGGAGAGTTTTGAGCGCAGTTTAACCCATCACCAGATAGTGGTCAGATAGGTCCTGACGTCGATAATGTCGGAGAAGTGCCGTCCATCAACCAGAACGTGGTCGATTTGTGATTCTATCTGCTCAAATCTGCGAAATCAATTAGTCGTAAGCCGTTTTCGTTCGCCAACCGGTGGGCGCTGAACTTTCCAATAGTCGGTCGAAACTCCTCCTCCTGGCCAACCTGAGCGTTTAGATCTCTTATGACGATTTTGACGTCGTGGCTTGGGTAGCTATCGTACTAGCGTTCGAGCTGCGCGTAAAAAGCGTCTTTATCATTATCATTGCTTCCGGAGTGAGGGCTGTGCTCGTTTTGTTATGCTGAAGTTGAAGAACCGGCCTTTTAGCCTCAACTTGCACATTACACCCGATTCTGTTTTTTCACAGCCGTGCAAAAAAAGTTTCCATACATTTTTTTCCGCCAAAACCTTATTTTTGCATGAAACGTCGAGAAACGGTGTTACTTTTTTTGCACGGTGTTTGAAATTTTGAACTGAAAACTTTTTTTGCACGGTACGCATCCCCCGTGCAAAACAGAATCGGGTGTATCTCATTGATCGACCATCACCCGATCACGAGCCTCTGTATATCACCGATCACTATAAAAGCTGTTCCCAGCTCGTGTGTGTTACTGCATCTCTGGTAGCTGATATGGTTACCTCTAAATGTTCGCACCATTGATCCTTTCCAACACACTTCCTGCAACTCTACGATGCGTAATCGCTTTCACTCTCTTCCCTACTGCGCGCCCTCGTTGTGTTCGTGTTGTTACACTTTGCGCGCGTCTGTCTCCTCTTTGTGTTGTGGTTCAATTCTGGTTTTTGCGCGCATTGTGCGAGTTGATGCCAGCTCTGCTTCCAACCGCTAGTCCATTTACGTCTCTCGTTGTTCATTCGTTGCTTGATTTTTTTTTACGGCTGGCTTGCGGCTGGCCCCCGGATTTCCGGAGGGTCATAGTGCACAGTTTAGCGAAGAGTCATTCTCTGGCACTCGAACGATGATCAGCCGCCCCTGACCATGGGGAACAGACGCTTGCGTTAGCCGCCCTTAACATGGAGTACAGACGCGCAGGTTTTGCAGAAGCATAAGCAAAAGCAAACCTCCCCTTCCCTGTCAGCATACGACCAAAGTTCCCACCTGGGTTGCCCACCCGATCTTCCCCAAGCTTACTCGTACCCCGACCAGTACCGCGAGGAGGTAAGGATAGGAGTTGCTAGGCAAGAGGCTAAGGACCATACAAAGGGGTCTATTTTATTCCTTCAGGTACGCGAGGTACCAATGGTACGCCATGCCCAGCATTTACCGACCTGTAAAGGGTGTACCGTTTTAATTCTGAACACATAGACTCCAATAAATCTAAACTTTGATCATTTGGGTAAAATTTGTTAAAATTTTGCGAAGACATAGTCAGAGCTGTAGCGTGGCCTCATAGCGCCCTTAGCAAACCTCCCTCCTTAGGGCCCCCTGAGTTAATTTAATTCTTATGTTGCAAGTTTGTATTCCAAGTTTTCGGAAAACATCCCAAATTACCATGCTGATCAAGCTGTACTAAACGGTGTACATACCCGACCAGTAGATTACAACAGAGTTGGAACAAATTTTGTTACTTAGTTAGTTTGCTCTTTCTAACAAAATTTGTTATAATTTTGGATGATTATAACAAAATATATAACACAATTTCCTCTACGCTAAACATAAATGAAACAAAATATGTCATAATTTAAAAAAATGAAACTCATTATGTTTCAAAGCAAACAAAAATATAACTCATTTTTTTATTTTGCATAACTTAATTATAACAAAATTTGTTATAATCAATTACTCTCAATTTTTATAACAAATTTTGTTATAATTATGTTTTGAATTGAAACAAATATTTGAAACTTTTGTTAGTATAACTGATTTTGTTTGAATTATGTTATAATTTTCTCCATCAACTCAGAGTACTTCTTCTTCGGATGGCCCACCACATACTAATACACATCTTTTGTAGTATGGAAGGTTTACGAGCAGATATCTTTCGATAATGTTTTCCACCAGCTTATGAGAGATCCCTGAATCTGACTCCACTTCCGTGTATGCCCATCCATTTCTCTCTGTCGTTTATTTTATTGATCTCTGTTTTACAAATATTGAGCAGAAGCTTTTGAAGTCTCGCAGATTGTTGGTTCGCTTAGCATCTTCTGGTAGTTGGCTAAACAAGCTATAGCCCTTATAGAACAGCGAGTTTTGCGTGCATGTTTTTCTGCAGTTCAACAATATGAGGTCTTCTGCATGCCTTGTTTCATATCGATGCACATCTGTCCCATATCATACAGTACACGTCAAATATTGAGGAGCCATCCCCTTGACTACACGGAATATGAAAACTAAGGTGTTAAATTCTATTCGTTGCCGAACGGACATCCATTGAAGGCAGTTCAACATTGCAACTCGAGGAATCAGACGATTGCATTTCAGAATTAATCGCAGAACTTTTTTTTTTGCAGAATCTGCATTCGCTTCAATTGAGTTTTCGAAGCCAGGAAGAGAATCGATGCACAGTAGTCGAAATGGGGCGCGATTATCGATTTGTACAATGTGACCTTTAAATCCATCGGAAAATACCGGCTCATTCTACACAAAATTCCAAATTTTTGAGCAGCCTTTCTAATCGAGTAGTTGATGTGATCACAAAAATTGAATTTTTCATCCAGTATTAATCCTAGATATTTCATTGATTTCACTCGTTCCACAATTTCGCCATCAATGCGCACTTCGCCAGTACAATTTATTTGAGACCGCGTCGTAATCACCATATATTTGGTTTTAATAATATTTAGTTTTAACTTCTTCCATTTCAACCATTCCGAGAAGTACTTTAATTCTTCGTTCATTATTTGAAAACACTCGTTGTAGTTACTCCCTTCGACAAACAAAACTGTGTCATCAGCGAAAAGGTTCACCTCCGTTTTTCGAAGCACTCGTTTTATATCTTTTATGTGCATAATAAACAAAAGAGGCCCTAGAACACTGCCTTGTGGCACACCAAGTTCTACGAATGTTTCTGGTGATACCAAGTCGTTGTACCTCGTCACTTGACTGCGGTTCTCCAAATAACTACCAAACCACTTCAATGCAATTCCTTGGATTCCGTATCGCTTCAACACTTTTTTCTACCGGTCGAACGCTCGCTTCAGATCAACAAACAGGTACTGCCATGACTATCTTCTCTCGTTCAATTGATTGCTTCCATTTCAACAACAGCAATTTCATCGCAGTTTCGCATGAATGATGCTTCCTGAATCACGATTGCTCTTCAAGTATTATCCCATTATCATTTACATATTCCGTTACCTGCTCCTTTGCCAATGTTTCCAATATCCTCATATAATGGTAGCATATTTATTGGCCTGTAGTCTTCAGGATTCGTTGATTTGGGTACTTTTGGAATTGGAATCACCAATGACCTTTTCCACGTCTTAGGAAAAACACCACTTTGTAGAGATCTATTAATAACTTCTAGCAAATGGATATCAATCACGTCAAAAGTATCCAGCAATACACGTTTTGTCACGTTTTCCACTCCTGCACAATCCTTCAGTGTGATCACTGTTTCCTGCAGTTTAGCTATTGTAACCAGCCTAAACGAACAAAATCTTGCATCAGAGTCAAAATTCTCTTCAACTAATTCGTTTGCTGGAGCTGCGATACTATTATGTATTTCTTGAACACTTGCCACAAAGTACCGTAATTCGGGGTATCATTGATCAGCGGGGTAACATTGATCGGAATGACTCATCTCGTAAACAAATCGTATCATCATTTATTGATCAAACATTTCCAAATCACGAATGGTGCTTCTCTTTCTTATTTTCGTGAGCTAATAAAAGTGAAGGTTTTTGTGAAAATAACGTTAACCTTATGCGTAAATTTGTGAACTTTTTGAAAAAATGATTTCAATGGTTAAAGTTGACACTACCGAAGATTCGTGTCTCTCATAAATTCTGCTACCGATATGAGAAAATTGCCTACCTTTAGGCGTATTCCGTGGTTCGAGGTGTTTTTTATTTTAAAATAACTCAAAAAATAAATGACTTGTAAGTGTTTGGTCTTCATATTCGGCTTTAAGTAAGTAACGACATTTTCAATATTACCGCACGTTGTTTACAGAGGTGATCAATGTTACCACATACCAACTAAATCAAAAAATCGCTTAAAACATTTTTTAAACCATGCTTAAATCTTTTAAAAAACAAAATACAGTACATAGTCACAAGCTATGGGTGGCAGTACTTGCTTTAAAAATATAAAATTTGTAATATGATTGATAATGAAATATTCAAGAAAAATTCAAAAAAAAAAAGATCAATGTTACTCCGGTTTACGGTACTTGTTAAGGCTCCTTGCGGTCTCTTCTTCTGATCGTGATCCATTCATTTTTTTCCTAACAAAAGTGTCACAATTTTAGTGTGATCCACTGGTCGGGTACAGCTAGCATACTGTATAACTACAGTTCAACTGGATTTTAAGACGGAAAAGGCCTCACAAATCTCGAGTTGCTGTTATTAATTATTACATCAATATGACTCTAGTAGGGCCATTCCCCGCTTTAAATCAACTTTGATTGTAGTTATACAGTAACGCTAGCTTTATGTGTACCGTGTGTACAGTGCCGTAGCGTGCGGTTGGCCAGGTTGGCACCCGCCTAGGGCGCCAGGCTTCATGGGGCGCTAAAATGGCAAATTCTGGGGGATTTATATTTAAGGACATATCCCCATGAGTACCAAAATGGCCTCTAATGTGGCACCTTACTTCCCCCTTTCCTTTCCGCTCCCTCCTCCCACACTTCTCTCAGTGTTTTGGAGAGCGATCACAAAAAATGATTATTTGAAGTTACTAACCTTATTGTAGAGCGGTGGTTTCTTAACTGAAAGCATTCCATAATTTTTTTTTCACAAATCACCAGTTTTTGAATGCAAATACGTAGTTATTGCTGTGATTTGTGTTGTAAAATACCACGCACTTCCGAATCACTTCTTCTTCACGCACCGAGATATTGTTTGCTGGCTTTTCGGTGCCCGTTCTAAAACTCACTTTTAATCGTATTTCTACTCACCGTAGCAATTCAAAAATCTAATGCGATAGGGGAAGGGGTGGTAAAATGAACGCCTTAAGGAAATCATCTTGTTTCTGATAGAAAAACGAGGAATTTTTGTAGTTCTATCGCACAACATCAAACATAGGGAAGTAATCTATAGCGACATGAATTCAGACTACAATATCTAAATTTTCACATATTTTCATCGCTATCAAAATGCGATGCAAATGTTCATTTTACCTGCACTATGTGGGTAAAATGAACAGCGGTTGGTGGTAAAATGAACACCACGCAAAAACGTGAGCAAAACAAATATTTCTGAAAATTTTCATTGCCCCACCGAAAATACATCCATTAATGATTGTAACATATTGAAAAAGAATTCTAAAGGTATCAGATTTGGCATCATATCATAACGATATTCACCTCACTGAAAAACCTCAATTCTTCCGAACTAAAAGTTACGTCAGTTCAAATTTTCAAACGTGGTTTTCTACAATATTTGTTTTCGTTAATATTTTCACTTCAATTGACCTCCGTATCACCTCGAACACTCAGATTTATGCTCTAAATCGTCCGTGCGTGATAAAAATTCATCAATATTTGTTTTTTCTCGGCAAAAGGAACGGTGTTCATTTTACCACCCCTGTTCATTTTACCACCACTTCCCCTACTTGAAACACTGATGATTCACGCACGATGCTCCTGGGAGCAATAAATCACTTATATTAGTCAATTTGTGCTCGAAAACAGCACCGGAACGCGAATTCACTGAGCCAACATTGTTTATGATTCGGATGCGCCGCTCTCACTGATTGGATGTGATGCCAGTTTTTATGTTTGCAATTAGAATGGTTTGGATATTCATACACTTGCTACAACCACGTATTTTACAATTTCATAATACTCAAAAGGTGTACAATGTCAAAAGTGTTGCAAAACATTTTTATGCGTGAGAAAAACAATGTACGACGTAATTTAACAGCAAAAATGAATATAAGATATTATACAGTACAATTGACTGTAGAATTCAAATGTATACTGATGGCAACTTTCCCCGTCCGTGAGAAGCGAGAGAAGAGAGGAGAAAACTGCCAAAAATAGTAAACAACACACGCATGGTGTGAAAAATGCTTATAATTTTGGTCAAAAAACATGTTTTCACTACCAAATGAAATAAATTGTGATTTTGAGTTTTTATGAAGTTGTTGATGAATTCATATCGACAATAATACCTTTGTATGAAACGTGTGCAAGTAACACTACCTACATAATTTTGTTGGTGGAGGTATACATGAAACGTGTGCAAGTAACACTACCTACATAATTTTGTTGGTGGAGGTATACATGAAACATGATGATTTATTTTTGGCCGACGCACATAACATTGTGCTCCGCCTTGTTGGGTGGCTCTAGAGGGTGCTTTGGCGGGTGGCTCGAGTGGGTGGCAACATTATGTTTACGTGCTCAATGAACCTTCACCTTAATACCTGGATTTTTTGGAGCGTTTTTATGTCATAGTATCTAGAAAAGTAATCATAAACAATTAGCGATATTATGCTTAAAATGAAGAATGCCGCGTCTTTCTTCCTAGATAATTGATTAGCTATTTTCATAATGTAGATTATATCAATTGATATCTAGTTTAGAAAAAGTAGGATTCCACAGAATTGTTGAATGGATTCTCACACAACTAGGAACATAATTAAAAAAAATATTCGACAGACTTATAATGAGTAACCTCTAATAACCAATATCATATAAGAATACTAGACGGGTTCCGGCCAGAATTTCAAGCAGGATTCTTTTGGTAGTAGTTAATATTGTTTTCACTGAATTTTAGGCCAGATTTGCAATATTAACGAAAGTTTTGATTCAATCCAGTGTGGAATAATCACAGAATTATCACATAATTAATCAGCAATATCTACAATAATTTTACCAGGATTCTGGACAGTAAATCAAGTAGTTTCTTCGAATTCGTCTGTGGCTATAGTAGCAGTGATTGTATATGTATATATTTTCATAATCTTCAAGAACCTCAGGCAATTCGGACAGTTTGTCTCTAAAAGAGATTTGAAACATTGTTTATGCCTTCTTGCAGACTTGTGCCAATGTAAGGTAATGTTTAAGTGTTAGAGTAAGGTGGGGCAAAAGTTCGACCTTAGTGGTATAATCAAAGTTTTCAGGAAAACAATAGCTGTTGAAACAAAACAAATACCATACAGTAAAACTTCTACATATTGGCTATAATTTTGCTCAACAAATCTTCGTCAAAATATTAACCCATTTTTAGTTATAACAGTTTAAAAATTGACTGTCTTAAACGAAATTTTGCCCCACCGGTGGGGCAAGAGTTCGAATCAAGTGTGGGGCAAAAGTTCGCTGGCTAAAACACAAAATATCGATACTTTTATGACAGGCATACTTTACACCAGCTCTAAACTTAAGTTTGCCGAAAAATACACTCTAAATTTTCATCAAAAAATTGCCCAAAACAGAGTTAATTGTAATATACTCAAAAATAGCGGTTTTCCGCAAAACGAAGTGGAAATGTAAAATTTTGTTAACATTTTTCGCACGATCAGACAAATTTTGCTAAATTTGAAGATAATATGTGGATTTTAGGCAATTTGCAAATTTTTCCGCGAGTTTATACATAGGTTGAACTTTTGCCCCGCTGATTCGAACTGGTTGCCCCACTATGGGCTAAAAATTGTTTCCAAGCATTTATGCAAAAACAAATACACCTCAAAGCATCCTTATGATAGGCCTAGAAACGCCCTTACATGAAAAAGATTGTATATTCAATTGGTTCCATGCAACGAAAGTTTTACCAAATATTACAATATTCACGCCGAAAAACAACAAATAGCCATTACTTTTCCAAATCTCAATTGATTTTTATGATATTTGGAGTGAAAGTCTCTTACTTGAATAGCATTCGAACCACCATGACATTTTTAAGTTTTGTTTTGAATTGAGCTAGAAATCTTAAAAAGAAACTCTTGCCCCACTCGAACTTTTGCCCCACTTTACTCTACTTGTGCTTTATCACTAAGTTTTAAATTTTGATGGACAATTCTTACGTAAAACACACTAGGATCCTTGAAAAATTTCTGGAATTTCACGTTAACCTGATAAAAAAAACAAGAGCTTTGAATAACGGGCGCTCAAAGGGCAGTTCTCCAAGGGCGCCAGGTGGCCTCGCTACGGCTCTGCGTGTGTATGTATAAATTGCAGTTACTACAGCATTTGGATGCTATTCAAATATCAGTTAAGATTATTCTTAGAATACTAGGAAGCCTACTATATGCAATTATTATCGATACCCTCAAAAAATATCATGTTGTGACTTAAGTTAACTATTTTAAAGTATATTCAAATATTTTTTAAATATCAATAGAAAGTGTACAAGGTAGTTCTTTTCAAGATCTGTTGAAGATAAATTGACGCCTATACTGAGCTGTTCGGTAATCTAATCCGCATGGTTTTCAAATTAATTCACTCATTACGCGTGGTAAAGATGGATAAATTATGGGTGAAATTCTGAATCAAAAAAATCTACGTGCTTGGCTGGGTTTTGAACCTAGGTAAGTATGATAGGCAAAATGTTTCAACACTAAATAAATCGCACTCACTCTGCACGCGTTTGTAGTATATATGAGATGGATGGATATTAGAGTGGTTCAAAAATTCGTTTTTGCTCCACACCGCTCATTCGATTCAAGATCAAATTCTGAGTTTTCTCCCAAAATATGAGCTTATTCGGATGAAAATTGAGACTGCACAAGCCCTTCAAAAATTATATGGGAATTACTCTTGAGGATTAAAATTACGTTGATAATGTAAGATACATTCATCAGCTACAATTTTGCTGAAGACCGTTTTCAAATCACACGTCTTCATTTATTAATAAATTAATAAAGCAATGGTGATCGATATTCGACTAGGTACTAAATTCCGGTAGGCAGCTTTAAGTTCGATTTTCCCACCGAAAAAGCATCCTAAACTGGCTGCGGTTGTGCGGGAAAAATCGATCCACCAGACAGTTACAGGTTCTACCAAACCACACTGGACGAAAGAACTGTAACAATTGACTCCCTGAGGAAGTTCCCAAACTCGGTCCGTTTGGGACGTTGGACAAAATAAAATAATAGTTTTTTTTTATTTTGTCAAGACTGAAAAGCCAATCTAACATCAACAAAGATCTAATATAGTGCTTGTTTGATGCTTGTGTGCATGAGTCTGAGGTATAAGTAATGCTGTTATATGGTTTTTATGCGGTAAAAATGCCGTTGATAAGCGTACCTGTATTTGTAACGTTTATTTAATGCTAAGTTAGATCTTTTTTTTTTTTTTTTCTTTTTATGAGTATTTGGGTTTAACATCCAATGGAATCTGCAAATTTGATAAAATGTTGTCTGATTTTGTTCTCCAAATTTGCATATGTGCTACACATATTTGAAGCATCCTTTTATTTATTGGTCTTCCTCATAAGGAAATGCTGTGTGTTAGCTCTCCTTGCTGATTCGATTAATTTTCCATTATCTACAACCATACAGTCCCGCTCGGAACTTCGTCGAAATCCTTTAAAATTTAATTAATCAAACACCAAACAAGATCCCACACCAGGCCGAGTCGATCCCCCTTTTCCAGATCGGAACGTTTCATCTTTCCGATGGCGTTGGATCGCGGGATCACAAAGCCCACAAAGCGAAATAAGGTGATTAATTCGCTTCCACCCCACGAACGTTGTCGTTTTGGCTTTAATTGAAAACGACATTAAACCCTTTTCCGGCCACAAACAGTGCGTACAACCGCGGCGATGTAGTAAAAGATGACGGCCCCAGCCGGACCAAAACCCACAAGAGCGCAACCTGTTGTATGGGCTTGCAGTAGTAGCGAACCTCGTATGTAGTCAATGGGAAATTTCAGCCCAAAAATTCATCTTTTACTTCATTCACAAACTTCCCTTCTCCGCTTGGCCATTCTCTCTGACCACAATCTGCAGTCGATTGGGATCGGGAGAAGAAGGAAGCTCTGGCAGTTGTTTTCTTCTTCTAGAAATCGGGGTTTTCGTTTTTGAAACGTGCAGTGGCATTTCCAGGCTTAATGTTCTGGATTAATATGAATCCAAGAGGCTTGTAATAATATTAAGAATAATACCTATTCTATACAATTTTTTGAATAATATTGGAATAGTTACATCTATTGTGACAATTTGAACGCTATTTTTCATTGGTATCATTTTTTAACATAACCTTCATTTCTTCATTCTTTTAATTCCTTGCTTGAACAGTGGAATCATTTTAAAATATTCGAGAGCATTCTCAATATCAAGCTTTGATTGCAAAGAAATTTTAATATGAAGAATACTATCGATGTATGTTTCATATGTTTTCCAGACGGCTCGAAAATAATTGAAAGTGGAACTGATTAGATTGCGATTGCTTCATGGGACATTTGAAATGTAACAGACATGTCTCTGTCGGAACCAAAGTCACCGTGAGTAACCACTAACTTTTGCAGTTAGAAAATTTCAAGCACCTCATAACGCCTATGGCAGCATGTTTCATTCATGGTTTCCTAGACTTTTAGGGGGCGCGTTTTGCTGAGACCATCAACATTCCGGCTAGTAAGATAGACGAGGTAATGGTGGCAGAATGGGGGAACAAATTTCGATTGCACGATTAGCTTCCAAAAATTCTGGCCATAGCACTCAGCCATAGCTCCGACCGACGAAGAAGATCACCATCATCATCATTACAAGGAAGGTTCGCCGCGTAATGACTGTTTAAATCGTAGGAGATGGGCTCTTACTTTCCGAGAGACCATCAGCCAGCAAATAGAGAGAGATGCCGACCAGTTATTAAAAGTTACGCACCGTCCGTCCATCCATCAGCGCGGAAGTCGAAAATGCGTGGGGAACCCTTTTTACGGCTCTCCTCCATCCGTTCGCTTGGTACACGTTGCACAGTAGCGAAAAGCTGGACAAAATCTCAAAAGTTGATATTCAAAATGTTTGTCTTGTGTTTCAAATACTTTAACTAAGAAAAAATACAATTTTTAACTCAGTTATATCAAAATGAAGTCGTCAGGAATTTTTCGAAGCTAGGAGATGTAGTGACAGTTCTTTAATTTTAAACACCGTTACAATTCTATGATTCATTGAAAATTCAGTAAGGATTTAAAAATCTATCAATATTGAGAATGTACTTAGATATATTATGCCTTGATGTAAGAGTAACAATTCAATAAATTTTCATCCATTTGGGATGTTGAGGTTTTGTCTGATTTTTGTTTGAAGGTCAGCCACTGTGCGTTGGTCGGATTTTCGACTTCGGTGGTTTCCGAGGAAATCCTATAAAAGTGTTATTTTTTTATTAATCTCCTACGTGCGGTGGGGATGTGCTGCTGACGTTGAGCTGAGTTGGGCGTTTGCCAGTTGATCCATCTGCTCAATTCAATTTTCGATTACAGCTGCCTGCGTTCGATCGGTTACATGGATGCGCACCTGGAATGCAGGTTGCATCGCCGCGAGTTGCATCGAGAGGGAAAACGCAAACGTAAGAATGCTGTTGCCTAACCACAACATATCACCGTTGCGAGGGGTCGGAAAACCACACAACGGAGTGTTGAACCTTTGAGAGAGTCATTCGAAACATGAAAAATAACATTCAGACAAGCGTGGTCAGCAAATTTATTCATGGCATAGTACCGACCCGCTGTGTGAACACCACCACCATCTTATCCTTATTGTGGAGGTCGACCCGGAAAGTGTCCACGGGAAAAACGCACTGGAGCGTATCGATGGGAAGAATTTCGTCTCGTTTCGAAAGGTGCACGCACGCGGGTTCTCCCAAGATAACGAGTAAGTGTGGTTACATCGAGAGGCGAGAAGGTCGAATCAACGATGTCAAGAATGGAAAACTTATTGAAGCACTTATCCTTCGGGCTGTCGCACTGTTGTATTTTGTACAACAGTTGTGATTTATATGCTATAATTTTGAAACAAAAATATCTATGTATACCAAACCAAAATGTATTTCTCAAGAATCTTCTTAAGAACAATACTCGACAGTTTTTGTTTACAGTATGGCTCTTTATAATGCGGTAAAATTAACAAAGGTACATAGAAGCCGCATAATAATCAACGCACTTTATAGGGTTCGAGTAGACCACAATATAAAATATAGATTTATCTCATAATCCAGATAATGTTGAAACATGGGATCTTCAGTAAAGTTGTTCTGAAGGTGGAGGGAATGCTCATAGAATATTTCGCTGCAGGTCTAGCTCTGTCCCATTTTGGACGTAACACTCGATGACAATTACTTGATAAAAGAATGGATTTTGTTTTGCAAAATATCAAAAGCTCTAATCCAAAGAAGCTCGACTTACTGCAAAAACTGCCAATAGACGAGTGCAGATTATTTGTCGTTTAAAATGTTTAAGGCTCTAACGCAGAAATATCTTTTCACTGCATAGCTTAAATGAACAACACATCTTTAAAAGAAAATATTTGTGGCAAAACATTAACGGTTCAATATAAATACGACAAACTTGTTCAAATTACTTTCAAAACTGGGATCCAGCTCGAATGAAAAGCATTCATTAAAAAATGCTTCAAGTCCTTGAAATACATAAAAATAACATATAAGTTAAAACCCTTATTTGACCCATTCAAATCTTCATTTTCTTGGAGCATATGAAAAGCACGGATTAGGAGTCAGAGTCTGTGCATAGCAATTTTTCACAGACATGGGAGCACTACAAAGCCGTACAAACATCAAAAGTGTACCGTTCAAATCTTTTGCGCGCAGTTGTTATTTAATACAGTTTCCATTGGTAAAAATATGTATAAGAACAAGTAAGGTGGACCAGACTGGAATAAATTGAAGTAGAGTAGAATTGAATAGAGTAGAACAGACTAGAATAGAAAAGAATTAAATAGAATTGAATAGAATACAGATGTATAATATAGATACAGATATGTGATGTTTGAGTGTTTCTATCAAGTTTGATACAGTCATTGTTCAGCTATATTGATTTGTATATATTTCAATTATACCTTGGCCCGTTTCTAATGTCATTCTAGACAATATGTGTACACTCAAAATAATCCAAACGTCATTGTTACGTGAAAACATACGTGGTTTTTTTCCATCGCACTTTTCACGTAGCTCTTACGTTAATCATAGGTAGCCCAGAATGAACTTTTGAACTTTGTTCATTCCACCGGCGCTACATGTAAGAGCTACGTGGATTTTCCGGTAGCCTTTACGAAGCGTTTCAATAGGACCTAGATGGTTTTGCATTAAATTAACTAGAATAAAGACCTACCTTATCTCTAATAGGCTTTGGAAGAAAACTAATTCCCAATTGGAAAATGTAAACATATATTTATATATTTATATATTTATATTCAATCTGAGCATTGTCAATCTTGTTTCCCAAATGGAGTGAGTTTGTTCTGTTTTGTGGCAGCCTTCGCGTGCTATAATTGATAGAGGTTATAAATCAGGTGTAAAATATGAAGTAATGCAGGGGTTCTTTGGTATCCAAAGCATATTTACCTTAAAATCAATCTAACACAGGATTTAAAGTTCAGCAGCTTCTGAAGTTCTGCAAAAATCAAGCGGGCGCCGTCTTAGGATTTGCGCTCAACATCGAATGTACGTACAATATGCAGATGTCAAAATGAACTTAGGCACCTACGTGAAATTCACGTAAGTGCGATAGGTAACCTCAGTAACAATTACCGATTCATAATTTGATGGTTATGAACGACTTAGTGATTTTTACGTTAGTCAGGTGAAGTGAAGGCAAAATAAATTTGGAATGATCTACGTGATTTTTCACGTAGCAATGACGTTTGGATTTTTTTGAGTGTACGTGTAAATTTGGGATCGTTCAAATATAACGGATCATAACGCAATAGGGGGGGGGGGGAGAAGGTCTTCGATAATGTTACGGTTCATACAAAATTTTTAAATTTTCCGTACAAAAGCTGTTACGTGGGGAGGGAGAGGGTCGCAAATTGGTAAATTCTGCATTACGTAACATTTGAATCATCCCTTTTATACAACTTGCCCAATTGAATGAAATAAGAACAACCGCAAAGGTGTACTGATTATGTATGCACCTAACAGTTGATTATAGATGGAACGGAATTCACCAAGCAATATTCTTTCCATATATTTCAAAAGGGCGTATCTGTATGTTCTGTTCAAGAATTATTCATACATATTTGAATGCTTTGGACAGTTTCCTAAAATCACTATCAAGCGTTAGATTGGTAGATATCATATTTCGTGTATTGGCTTATTAGTAATAACTAAACAAAGCATTGGCCCTTTTCAAATGTTGGTCTAGAAAAAAATTAGAGAAATGTATTTTTCGATATTTAAAACAAGATAAAAAATATAAAACTGCAAAATTTTAATATGATCTGTTTGTTTAAACAAGTTAAAGTGACATACTTCATGTGATTTCTATCATATAAACTTCAAAAGGGCGTAACTCAAAATTCTGGCTAAGGATTTTTTTTCAAAATCGGCCCAGAGGTGCAGAACAACATCAGGAATCAACTGCCGACTGCCGTTTGGATGGTATATATTATTTAATAATAACGGTAATTGGAGCACCGTGTCCTGAGCAACTTTGTCAAAGACAACATCCTTCTATGTGTTCGCAATCTCGTGTTATCGCATAATTAGCCTTCACCGGAAGTTCATATCGACGCTTACGCCACGCAGCGGTCGAGTTCTGAACTAAATTGTATCTCATGAGGAAGTGCTTATCCTCCTGAGCAACTTTGCCAAAGACAGCATCCTTCTATGTGCTCGCAATCACGAGTTATCGCATAATCAGCCCCTACCGGAAGTTCATATCGACACTAGCGCCACGCAGCAGTCGAGTTCTGAACTAAATTGTATCTTATGTGGAAGTCCTCATCCCCCTGAACAACTTTGCCGAAGATAGCATCCATCTATGAGCTCGCAATCTCAAGTTATCGCATAATTAGCCCCTACCGGAAGTTCATATCGAAGCTAGCGCCACGCAGCGGTCGAGTTCTGAACTTAATTGTATCTCATGTGGAAGTCCTTATCCTCCTGAGCAACTTTGCCGAAGACAGCATCCTTCTATGTGTTCGCAATCTCGAGCTATCGCATAATTAGCCTCCACCGGAAGTTCGTATCGACGCCAGCGTCACGCGGTGGTCGAGTTCTGAACTAAATTGTATCTCATGAGGAAGTGCTTATCCTCCTGAGCAACTTTGCCGAAGACAGCATCCTTCTATGTGCTCGCAATCTCGAGTTATCGCATAATCAGCCCCTACCGGAAGTTCATATCGACGCTAGCGCCACGCAGCGGTCGAGTTCTGAACTAAATTGTATCTTATGTGGAAGTCCTCATCCCCCTGAGTAACTTTGCCGAAGATAGCATCCTTCTATGAGCTCGCAATCTCAAGTTATCGCATAATTGGCCCCTACCGTAAGTTCATATTGACGTTAACGCCACGCAGTAGTCGAGTTCTGAACTAAATTGTATCTCATGAGGAAGTGCTTATCCTTCTAAGCAACTTTGCTGAAGACAGCATCCTTCTATATGCTCGCAATCTCGAGTTATCGCATAATTAGCCCCTACCGGAAGTTCATATCGACGCCAGCGCCACGCAGCGGTCGAGTTCTGAACTAAATTGTAACTTATGTTGAAGTCCTCATCCCCCTGCGCAACTTTGCCGAAGACAGCATCCTTCTATGTGCTTGCAATCTCGAGTTGTCGCATAATTAGCCCCTACCAGAAGTTCATATCGACGCGCGGTGGTCAAGTTCTCAACTAAATTGTATCCCATGTGGAAGTTCTTGGTCCCCGAAGCAAGTTTGCTGAAGACAGTACATTCCTATATGGCCTGCATCTTATACAATTTGGTGATGACTGCAGATTTCTCGACTGAGTACTGAAATTCCACGTGGCCAACATGGTCCCCTTCTTAGCCGATTCCCGGTGGCCACTGGATCCGGAACCGGCATTCCAGGTAGTGATCAGAATCTTGAGGAGTATATCTTTCGAATGCGGCATAAATTTCATTATTCGGTTGATATTTCGCTGATTTATAGGGGTATTCATTTCTGGGTCATAATGACCCCAGTATCTTATTAAGTTGTTTTTTTTGTGGCGCCATCTTAGAATCACCTTAAGAAAAAATTTTTTTTGGTCTTGCGCTTTGTTTCCACAAAATATTAAAAGTCAGGGAATTTCAGAAAGATCCGTTTGATAACAACAGAGATATTGCAGGTTGAAATTCGATTTTGGGTCATTATGACCCCAGTATCTAACTAAGGTTAAGTATCATGAAGGGGTCTTCCTTAGCCGAGTGGTTGTTCCTGGTCAGTGTAGGATCTCTCCGTAATGAAAATTTCCTTGACTTCCCTGAGCATAGAGTATCATCGTACCTGCCATACGATCTGCGAAAATGGCAACTTTGGCAAAGAAAGCACTGGACTAACTTCAACAGTATTTATATAATTAATGAAATCTATTTTTATAAGGTACTGTGATGTTTCACGACGGTAAATGATTATTATTTAGGATGGTGTAATAAAAATAACGATTATTTATGCAAAAAACGTTTAAAAATGCAAAACCAAGAGATGTGTCTTGTTATCTTATTAAGTTGATTCGAAATACGGACACTACTTTTTGAAGAAATATTTTGTATAAAATTCAACTCACCATCTCTACATTTCAGGATTTTGAACAGTTTACTATACGTAATCACAAAACTATCCAGTCGTGACCAGTTCTGAAGCTACCAGAAATGTATAGGAAGTTTGAGAAAAATCGATTCAATCACTCCATGTCAACCGTGAGATGCAGTCCAACATGCAATTAAATGTGTAGAGCATCGGTACGCATTTTGTTCTATTATTTTTGTTAATAATAATGCCTACAGAAAAACCTTAACATCTATAACATACAACTAATGTTGAAGAATAGTATTCTGCATAAGTAGTATAATAAAATTCAAATTGACTGTATGAAAAATGTAAAAAATAGTCATAGTGTCCGGCTTTCGAAGCGTCCGGCAATTCGAAGCAAAACGGTAATAACTATGGAAGTGGTCATAAGAACACTAAGCTGAGAAGCAGGCTTTGTACCAGTGAGGACGTTAATGCCAAGAAGAGAAAGAACCGTAGCGCCACCTATGCTTCAATATTTTAAACTAGCTTCCAGCTCAGTTAAAAGTGCAGATTGAACCAAACAATTTTGCTGAAAGTTTCTCGATAACGCATTCATATATGCAAAACGAGCTTCCGTTTTTTTTGGCGATTTTTTATTCCTCAACTTGTTACTATCACTAGTACAGATAGCTCACTTTCGATTTTGAATCTGGCTCCCACACGTCAAACATGATTAATGCCCTTTTTCACGTCCGGTTCAGGAATGCAGTTCTTTAGTTGAAACGAGCAAATACAATGTCGCTTATGAAATTATTCACAACTCGCTTATGAAATCATTCACAACTTGAATTATCGACATACCGGCAGCTGGTCAGCTGTTCACCGCCTATGTATACTGATAAGAGTCTTGATTTGACAGTTTAATTTACTCCTTGCACTCTTTCATAATGGGCTTTGAATCTGCCGAACACGAGCACTGTATTGCATTGAGACGCGATCAGCCGACTCACGGTGGACCAATTTTCTAAAAAGCTGACGAAAACAAAATTCACAAACATGTTTTTAACTGAAAAACAAAGCCAAACATCCTTCTACAATATAATATGTTTAAGAGTACATATGAAAATTGTTTTTGTACCCTACAGGCAGTGCCGTAGCGTGCGGTTGGCCTGGTTGGCACCCGCCAAGGGCGCCAGCCTTTAGGGGGGGCAAAATGCGTCACGCATTTGGTAAATTTAGGAAGAAATTTATTTAATAAGGGCGCCTCTTAAGTCACAATTTCAAAATTTGCATCAATTTGCATCGTAATAATGGAAAATTTAAACAAAGAAATATTCAAATAGAGTGATTCCAAGCAACAGCACCAAAATTTGGTAAATTTTTTAATTCATTTTTTTCTATTGAGCTGAAACTTTGCACAGTTTTCCAGTTCCATCTAAATCGTCATTTTCCGATATCAAATCTTCAAGTTGAGTCACGACTAACTTTTCGAAAGGGTGTATGTGAAAATGGTTCAAAAATATTCAAAAAGCTGCACAGCAAAAACGGTTCGTTCGATTGTTAGACAACTAAAGAAACAAAGTTAGACAACTAAATAAAGATTCCAAAAAAAAATACACACAGTAAAAAACAATTTTTTTTTTTGCATTAAAAAACATCATTTTTGACACAAAAACTCAAATAGCTCAAAACCCTATCGGAATACCAACGTAATTTTTTGAGGGAAAACGGTCCATTATATTAGCTATCTACCATAAAAATTTGGTGATGGTAAACCAATAATTTCAAACATGTCACAATTTTCACATTTAGTAGAAAAAAAAAAAAAATTTTTCGGTGTAAATTATTACGGGAACCGCAGTTTGTTGCTGATTTTATTGTTAAGGGCCTTGCGTGAATTAAACAAGTCGTTTTCATGTATTCATTAGTATTATGTATATTATATGTATAAATATTATGTATATGTATAAATATTATATGTATATGTATATATGTATAAATTAAAATGAATTAACAGATTACACGAAAATATTTTTTTTTTACCAGGATATTTTTTTTAGAGTATTATCGATGAGTTTCTAAATGTTATATATAAACTTTAAAAGTTTTGGATTTGGGTATGCGTTATGAGATCATGAAAACATTTTATTAATACTTATTTATTTATTTATTGTTATTCAATTTTTTTACAATATCGAACACTTTTGCATCATTATCAGTACAGTTCGAGTATAGTTTTGCTTTAATTTTATTTTCTGACAATGGAATGAAACAGTGAAATTTTTGGGTTCCTTGGATCGTTTTCGCGTTATTATATTGCTCGCTGAGCTCTGATGCCGTTAATTCGTACTCTTCAGTAGTAGTAAAACAAAATGATAATTTTGTTAAATCTTCTTCTTTTCTGCGATTCGCCCAATCAAATAGTTCTTTTGCAGTTTTAATTGGATGCTCACGTTCTTTGGTTAAACTTGCTCTTGTGGCCATGCGCTTTATGGTTCCTCCAATAGCATCACAAGGACCTTTGCCATGTGACGTAGCAAAGAAATGCCATTCTGCATCAATTCCGTACTTTGATTTAAATTGACATAGGCTCGAAAAATTCTTACGGTTTTTGTACTGCGATGCTGCTCCATCAGACATGAAATATATCTTTCTGATTTCTTTATCCTTATCAACGCGTAAAAAGTTAATGATTTTGGCAATGAACAAATTTACAGATACTGAGTCGTGTCTTAAATCTTCGGAAATTACAATAAAACTAAAATGTTCAATTTGCGTACTTCCATTGAAATAAATAACGAATGGATGAATTGTAGCTTGTTGTACGTTCCAGTGATGGGACTGCACTTCATCTTGCAATACAAAGCTATAGTTTTCAGAAAAATCAGAAATGACTGAAAATTCACCATCTTGTAATGTATTTTTCGTATTTTTTAAAAAGCGGGATTGCTCTGTTTCAATAAAGTCGTGAGGAATTAAACTTTCTAATTTCAAGCAAAAAAATGACACAAACTCATCTACAGGTTTTACAATAGTTTCTAGGTCACACCTATCCGTGGTCACCCATTGCTCAAATGATAACTGATCAATATAATTTTCTTCAAACTCAGCGAATAAAGTATTTTCCAATGATGAAGAATCTGGACAATCCGAACAAGATCGTAGATAGCAATTTGATGTTGTATTTTCACACAAAAGACTACCAGTTAACATTTTAATATCCTTTGATAAATTGATTCTTTTCAAACTATGTAAGATTAGGTTAATTTTTTCGAGTGTTGTGCACACACAAACATTATGTGTTCCTGAATTGGATAGAAGCTTGCATTGCCTTGGACGAAGGCTTGCAAATGAGGAAAAACCTACCTTAATATTTTCGTTAATTTCCTTGAAGCGTGTATACGCTTCTTTCAAAGTAGTCATCATTAATCGTTTTTGGATTGCTTGACGCTTTCCATCTTTTTTTACAGATAGATAATCTTTTTGGCCAGGCATAGCTCTACTTACTTCATCGTCTTCAAAATATTGAATTATTTTTTCTTTTGTCTCATCTGTTAATGATGTACTCGACCTAGCATTTTTGGTTGCAAGACAGTTATTTTTGAATTGTTTTGCCTCTTTTGCTGTATTTCTATTGGTTTTGAACTCATCAATGGCGTCTTGAATAGACCACGAGCTTGGCAGCATCGACAAAATCAATAATTTTTCTTTCCTTGTCGTGGCTAGATTCGAGAACCTTTCCTTCATATTCATAATTACCTCATCGTAGTCTGTATTTTCCACATCCTCAGGTCCTAATTTGAAGAGGTTTCTTCGTACAGCTTCGTTGATTTCACGGTATTTTATCTCGGGATAATTGACGTAGCCCATCTTCGTCCATTTAATCGGAGTCACTTTTATTCCAGCTATCCCTTCGTTGAAGCGTTCGATGTTGACCTTCTGGATGTACTCATCTTCTGATTGATTTGTTGAAACAGATGTCGCTGATGGTACCGTGGCAAGACTATCTGTACTTGGTACTTCTGGTAACTCCTCAGTTGTTGTCGGTGCATCTAGTAATTCCTCAGTTGTTGTTGTTTTCGAACTTCCTGCAACCTGATCCACCGATGATGTACAGATTGCCCGTTTGTCAACGTTTAAACGGCAGGACGTACAAATGCGTAAATTTGTATTCAATGTAGATATTGGAGCATAACCAGCCGCTTTCAGTTTATCTATGGTGCTTTCGGTGAGATTTCGTAGCTCTTTCGAACACTTTTCTTCTGCAAACGGCCTGCAACAGTTGAGAAAGCGACTACTCATGTTGCTCGTTAGATTTTAGTAAACAAAATCACTTTTAAGTTTTTACTGACTAGTTTGGTGTCGTTTGCTTGACTGAAGAAAAATTTTACAATTAAATCTTTTATAACCATAGTGGTAGTATATTTTTAGCTTTTTCGTGAGTATGTTCATGGTATGTACCTATCATGTTTTTGATGTTGTTGAAGTTACTCTCTTTCTCCCAAATATGATTAACAAAGTCTATTCTCTACCAAGGCGGGTCTATACCCAGGTGTAATCAGATTTTAACTTTGTGGAGAAAACCAGCGCCGAGAAAACCGACCTGCTTTACTTATACTAGATCACCTGGGTATAGACCCGCCTTGTTCTCTACGAGGCAAACTTTTTGCAGGTAAACTAGTCGTATACCTGTATAGAAAACATTTTTTGTAGCTTTTGTCTTCAATATTAGATTTCTTATAGGTTTCTTTTATCAAAAGGTTTCAACACTATTGAGAGAATTTTTCTTCAGTTGCGTACAATAAAAAATATGACACTATCAAGACTTTAGATCACAACACTGGATCGCGTCTAACTTTCTAATAGATGCTATAATAGTTATGAATAATTAAATAAAATATCATGAAAACAACTTGTTAACCTCATGTGGTACCCTTAACAAAAAATTCAGCAACAAACTGCGGTCCTAAAAAAAATTAACAATGAAAAAAAAAAATTTCACTAAGTGTCAAATTTGTGAAATATTTGAAATGTCATAACTTTTTTGTTTATTGGCTTACCATCACCAAATTTTTATGGTAGATAGCTAATATAATGGACCGTTTTCCCTCAAAAAATTACGTTGGTATTCCGATAGGGTTTTGAGATATTTGAGTTTTTGTGACAAAAATGATGTGTTTTAATGCAAAAAAAAAAATGTTTTTTACTGTGTGTATTTTTTTTGGAATCTTTATTTAGTTGTCTAACTTTGTTTCTTAAGTTGTCTAACAATCGAACGAACCGTTTTTGCTGTGCAGCTTTTTGAATATTTTTGAACCATTTTCACATACACCCTTTTGAAAAGTTAGTCGTGACTCAACTTGAAGATTTGATATCGGAAAATGACGATTTAGATGGAACTGAAAAACTGTGCAAAGTTTCAGATATTTTTGAAATGGTCGATCAGAATCGACTTGCATGCCTCCGTGGAATCCCTCAATAGGCTTGATGAGGACTGTAAAGACTTTTTGTTAAATTGACGCTTATATTGAGCTGTTCGGTAATCCAATCCGCATGGTTATTAAATTAATTAACTCATTACGCGTGGTAAAAATGGACAAATTATGAGTGAAATTATGAAAAAAAAATTATGAAAAAAAATCCACGGCTGGGACTTTTTGTTGTTCTGCTAAATCATTACAAAAGATTACAATAGTGGGCCCTTTTCCCATGGTAAATCCACTCTAACTGTAGTTATTCAGTTATGCTTTACAGCTTGAGCAGCATGGTTACTTATGATGTTTTACGAAAACTTTAATCACATACAAATTTGCATCATGAAAACAGAACTAACTAAGGGGCGCCCAAAGGAAAGTTTGCCAAGGGCGCCGTGAGGCCGCGCTACGGCACTGCCTACAGGTCCCAAAAAACCTTTGTTTTATTTAAAATCCAGGGAATTTTCAGGAAAACTCGTGCAAATCTAGTTTTCACCATATTTTTCTGCTGATCACGAATCAATTTTTACGTGGATTTTCTCTGAAATTTCTCTGATTATCATCTATGGTTCAACCCCATTAAATAAACAACTTTTTTTGCAAGTATGTCAAAAAAGGACAGCTTTTTCGTGTCGTACAAATCGTTCCCCTCTTCCCGCAGAAATATCATGCCAAATGATCTTTCAAGTCTAAGGAATCGATTAGATAAGAATCCGCTTGTCTAAGTTTGCCTAAACAGCCTCAGAATATAAAACAGCAATTTTGTTATAATTTTGGACTATGAAAACCAAATTATACAAACACCCTATTGCCATACGCAAAACAGGGTATGCAAAGCTACATAACACTAATCAAATATTGAGAATATGAAACTTTTGTCAAGATTGTTTTTTAAATCTAAACCACTGTGCGACGGTGGCGCTTTTCTCCGCTTCGACCTCAACCAGCTTGATACTTTTTTTTTTCAAGGAAATCGATGTGATTGATGGCTGCTTATTGAAATTTTTCCCTTTGGCAAAGTGGGCAGTCGATCGGTCACTCCGTGCAGTGGGCAAAAATCAAACAGTAGCGCGAAATAATTATTATAAATTACAATAATTTTCCTCTCATGTGAGCGGGAATGTGTGTGTGTGTGTATTTCAGACTGTCTGTCAGTAACGAGCCGAAGGTGTAGTCACGGATCCACTCCGACGGTTGAATGGCTGTGAGTTGTGCAAAATACGTGAACCCCACCCGTCTACGTTGACACCAGCTCTCGAACAAGCGTGATAGACGAGGAGGATGATGATGAATTTGGGCTTCGACAGGTTCAAGTAGCTGTTTGTATAAGGGTTTTGGATGAAAAATTGCGTGAGACTGACAGGAGAACAAAGGACCCCGAGGGGCAGTTCAAGAAGCATTGCAAATTGGTTAGTCTTTCGAATGAACTATGATATTGATATGGGTTATAATAATAAGTTTTGAGAAAGAAGTGTAGAACTAGCCCTCGTGCGTTAAAATACACTCTAATAAAGATTTAAAAAAAAAAAAAAAAAAGTTTTGAGAAAGGATCTTAAAATTGTATCAAGAATTGTGATATAATATTGCATTAGAGTTTGGTGTCTTGTTTCTTGCTAGTCCACAGGAGTTTGAGAAATGTATGTTTCATTTAAATTTCATATTTAAAAAGACAATTGACTAAAATGGACACCAAATGGGGCCTTCCTTAGCCGAGTGGTTAGAGTCCGCGGCAAAGCCATGCTGAAGGTGTTTGGGTTCGATTCCCGGTCGGTCCAGGATCTTTTCATAATGGAAATTTCCATTACTTCCCTGGGCATAAAGTATCATCGTACTTGCCACACGATATACGAATGCGAAAATGGCAACTTTTGCAAAGAAAGTTCTCAGTTAATAACTGTGGAAGTGCTTATTGATCACTAAGCTGAGAAGCAGGCTCTGTTCCAGTGAGGAAGTAATGCCAGGAAGAAGAGGACACCAAACCTACCTGATAGATGTAGTATTCGGACAGAATTTTTTTGTCGGACTTTTTATCTATTCGATTTGATTTTCTAAGCATTCCTACAAAATGTATGGCAATTTAATTTTATTCAATTCAATCGAAAATTGCTTTTAAATTTCACCAAAGATTTCTTCAGAAATCATTCCGTAAGTAATGCTAGAAAAATATAAATTATTTTCACTACCTTTAAAGGCTTAGCTGTGCAAAGTTGTGAGACAGTTATCTTCATTCAAAAAACTGAATAAGCTTCATTATTTAAGTAAACCTCTTCCTCCTTTTAATCATTTTCCCAGCACAAAGCTCATTTAATGTGGTTTTAATACAATTTTACGAGCGCCAGCACGAGTCGCTCCGATTGCGCCCGCGCAAAAGCAAGTGCAAATTAGTATGTGTCATCTACCGTTACTCACGCTACTATCTTCAATCACTGGCTGGAGAGCACACTCCAGCTCTGTCAAACGCTGCCATCAATTCGCGATTTATACAAAAAGATAAACACCGCTCCGCAGGTAATTATTTCGTTTACCGCCATTTGTGCGCCGGGGTACAGAGTGCCTCTAATTACGGTAGCGAACTCCTTTCGGATCCCTGATGCGAATCGTTCATTTGTAGGAGAGCGCACTATGAAGCACAAGCGCCCCATACGCAACAATGTACACCATCTTGGTCCACCTACGGTGCCTGCCTATACGTAGTGTGCATCAAACCATAACCTCAAAAGACTCGACACGAGGTTTGCGCACTGCGACTCGACGATCGTTGCTGGTGCAAGAAATTAATTCTCTTCCCGAGCTTGGCAAAGAGTAAACTGCACAGTGGTCTAATCTACACAGCTAGAACTGCCTCAAAAACGCGCAGTTCTGAGTGCGCATAGTTCTTTCATGCTGTGCGTACACAAATTCCTTCGATTTTTCGTTGGACCTCAGTTAATCCTTCTTGGACACCGTCTTGGGAAAACTCCTCTTATTCTTTGGTTTATTCTCTAAACATGGTTGTAACCACGAACAAAAGGAAGGGTAAATCTCTAAATTTACAACTTCATTCAAAAAGAGCGGGATTTAAAACTGTTATTAAACATGTCGAATGCGCGCTTTCTTCCAATGGTGAAATGGATATTGTTGATAATATTTTCGAAATGAACAATTTAGACCAGATTTCCAATTTTCCCAACACCAAATCGATACAGTTTCAAGCCAAAGCTCTTTAATTCAAGTGAGGAAGCAAAGAGTGCCGCCTATCATGATCAGTTGTTCCGAATTTGGGGGATTCAGGCAGGAGATCGTGATCTCCATTAGGGGAATCAAGCTCTCATTCCAAATCACAAAGAAAGGAGACTGTCGCGTATTGCCGGAAACTCTCAAACATCTGGAAGAGAAGAAGCACATTTTTTTACTTATGCCGACAAAACTGAACGTTTGTTCAAAGTTGTCTTGAAAGGTCTCTCAAGTGACTATAAGTCACCAGAAGAGATTAACCCATATAGGCCTGAGTGAAAGAAAAATTACTAAAACT
The DNA here is from genome assembly GCF_002204515.2 of Aedes aegypti. Lineage (NCBI taxonomy): Eukaryota > Metazoa > Arthropoda > Insecta > Diptera > Culicidae > Aedes > Aedes aegypti. The sequence continues at coordinate 348,637,394 of NC_035108.1, forward strand.
CTCACCGCTCCGCGAATACTTAACGAATTTCAATTATTTTTTGTCAGTGTAGTGGCACACATATCTAGTTTCTAAAAGTGTCCATAGGATCTCGGGAATGTTCTTGTGGCCAGAGTTCTTGCGGTGGATCACTGGGTCAGGTCGGGTGACAAAAGTTTTGTGCTTCTATGCCCCTGGAGGTAGGCAAATTTCAAGTCACAGATAATTTCCAGAATCGACTATAATGTGGCCACTATATCAAGGAGTTTTAAGAAAAACGCATCAATGTAAACCTTCTGATAATCAATTAAATTGAATAATTATGTCAACTGCATTTGATTGATCCTACAATTGACCAGTTTTGAGTGCCCGGGATGCCTCAAATTTATGATAAAGTGCACAATTTGCATTTCAACATCTGTGTCAAGCTTATGGAAACGCATTTTAGTGAACTATTATGTTCGATCTCTACTTTTAGAGAATTGAAACGGTTTAGTACCTAAAAAATCTAGAGCCGGTTCTTCAGGGCATTAAGTCCGAGTGACCACATCTAGTACATTCTAAACGTTGCAATACACTTAATTAATAATGTTGAATGTCGGATCTTATCGATTTATGCAAATTAAAATTATTGCCATTGGAAATAAATAAAGATATCTTGGCATGTCCCAAAAAACGCCTTTTTTACCCGACTTGACCCAGTGACCCACCGCAATAACTCCGGCTACAGGAGTATTCCCGAGTTCCTCCGACCACTTCTAGAAAGTAGATATGTGGGCCAGTATACTGACAAAAAATTATTTGAATCCGTTAAGGTGATTATATAACGAAGCCACACCTCAAATTTTCAAGAGCACAAGACTCGAGAACCAAAAATCCTTCCGCGTTGAAAATCTATCCCATTGGTCACCACCAGCAAGCAAACAACTTGATTGGTTTTCAGTGCGCATCGTACCTTCGTGCTGTGCGTACACGAATTCTCTCTGCTCTTGGAAGTTTTCTTAAAAACTACCTAAAGCAATAAAACAGTACTTTTCAGTGCTAAAAAAACAGTACTTTTCAGTGCTAAAATTAAAAACGGTACTTTTCAGTGCTACTAAAACAGTACTTTTCAGTACTATTTTTTCTACTATTGATCCCTTTACGATCCTTGTTTGGACCCGTGCCTTCGATTTTTCGTTGGACCCGTTGGCGAAAGCTAGCGGTGGTAATCCTTCTTGGACACCGTCTTGGGAAAAAACCTCTCGAAGGTCACGTCTTCTTTCGTTTATTAATTAAACATGGTATCAACAACAAACAAAAGGAAGGGTGAATCTCTGAATTCACTACTTCCTTCCAAAAAAGTGGGGTTTAAAACTGTCACTACACGTGGCAAAAATGGAAGAAAGGACGCTTCCCCGGAATGCGAACTTTCTTCCAAGGGTGAAATGAATAATTGTATCGAAATGAGCAATCAGTTCGATGCTCTAGACAAATTTTCCGAACACCAAATCGAAGCAGCCTCTAGCCCAGGCTCTTTGATTCAAGTGAGGAAGCAAAGAGTGCCGCCTATCGTGGTCAGTTGTTCCGAATTTGGGGGATTTAGGCAGGAGATCTTGAACTCCATTAGGGGAATCAAGGTTTCCTTCCAAATCGCAAAGAAAGGAGACTGTCGCGTTTTGCCGGAAACTCTTAAAGATCGTGAGCTTCTTCTCAAACATCTTGAAGAGAAGAAGCACAAATTTTTTACTTATGACGACAAAACTGAACGTTTGTTCAAAGTTGTCTTGAAAGGTCTCTCAAGTGACTATAAATCACCTGAAGAGATCAAAAATGGAATAAATGATTTACTTGGATTTTCCCCAGTCCAAGTAATCATTATGAAAAAGAGAACCCAATCTGGCATTGTTCGGAAAGGGCTTTCTCAAGAATTTTATTTAGTTCACTTTAACAAAAAAGAACTAAATAATATTAAAGCTTTAGAAAAAGCAAAACTTTTGTTTGATGTCCGTGTGACATGGGAACATTTCCAGAAACCTGGAGGAAATTACCAGAACCCCACTCAGTGCCGTCGGTGCCAAAAGTGGGGTCATGGTACAAAAAATTGTCGCATGGATGCTAAATGCATGATTTGCGGAGGTTCTTCTCACGCCAAAGACGTCTGTCCAGTGAAGGAAGATACCACCAAATTCATATGTTGTAATTGCGGGGCTAACCATAAGTCCAATTTTTGGAATTGTCCTTCACGCAAAAAGGTCATTGAGGCTCGTGCTAGGCAGATGAAAGATAATATCCGTTACGATAACGGTCGTTTCCGGAATTTGCCTGGTAGAGTATCGAACAATGCTCATTTTTCAGTAAACGATCGCTTGATCATGAATCATACCCATCAGGAAGATCATAATCATGCTCATTCACAAACTAATTTTAATCCGTCGGGTAGCCGTTCGAATCTTTCTATTTCGAATATATCTACCCACGGTAAATCCTTTGCCGATATCGTAGCAGGAAATTCGAACTCCTCCCCTGTTCGATCCATGGGTACCCATTCTACTTGTTTCAAATCAAATGGAAAAAACCCTACCGCCACAGGTAACTCCGCATCTTCGCCTACCGAAAATTCCAATGGGAAATCACATGACATGTCTGCCTCTGATTTTAATTTTCTAACTGAACAATTGAATCTAATGATTGATGCAATGTTCAAAGCCACCACTATGACTGAAGCAGTCCAAGTAGGTGTAAAATTTACAAATCAAATTGTTATTGGATTACGTTTTTCTAATGGATCCAAATAATAATTTAAATATTTTAAATTGGAATGCTCGTTCTCTGAATGGTAAAGAGGACGAGCTGTTTAATTTTCTTACGGTTAATAACGTGCATATAGCAGTTATTACCGAAACGTATTTAAAACCTGGATCTAAACTCAAAAGAGATCCTAACTTTTTTGTTTATCGTAATGATCGACTTGATGGGGCATGTGGGGGAGTTGTAATCATCATTCATAGGCGTATAAAACATCAACTGTTTTCATCATTTGAAACTAAAGTTTTTGAAACTTTAGGTGTTTCTGTTGAAACACAGTTTGGTAAATATACTTTCATAGCTGCCTATTTGCCTTTTCAATGCTCTGGGCAGCAAGTTAATTTGCTCCAAACTGACTTGCGTAAATTGACTCGCAATAAGTCAAAATTTTTTGTCATTGGTGACTTTAATGCCAAACATCGGTCATGGAATAATTCTCAAAGTAATTCCAACGGTAGAATTTTATTTGATGAGTGCTCTTCAGGATATTTCTCAATTCAATACCCTGATAGCCCCACATGTTTTTCCTCTTCTAGAAATCCATCTACGATTGATTTGGTCTTAACCGACTCTAGTCATCTTTGTAGCCAAATGATTACTCATGCTGATTTTGATTCTGATCATGTCCCTGTTACATTTCAAATATCCCAAGAAGCGATTATCAATCCTATCAGTTCCACTTTCAATTATTTACGAGCCGACTGGAATATATATAGGGAAAGTGTACCAGTTATGGCCATAGTGGTTCCCTAATTGGCCATATGCGATATATCTATGACTTTCACATTTTTAATCTTTTGGAATGTTTTAACATCAAGATATATCCTATATCTTACTACTAAAAAACACAAAACTTTTCAAAATGTGAAGACATTCAAGTTATCACGTATGGCGAATTAGGGAACCACTATGACCATAACTGGTACACCTACCCTAAAACGTATGTTGACTCTAATCTTGATGTTAACATTTCTTTAGAAACTAAACTTGATATTGACAATGCTCTTGAAACTTTAACAAATTCCATTGTTGAAGCCCGGAGCATTGCAATTCCAAAATGTGAAGTAAAATTTGAATCCGTGATTATAGACGATGATCTTAAACTCTTGATCCGTCTTAAAAACGTGAGGAGAAGGCAATTTCAACGCACTCGCGATCCTGCTATGAAAATTATATGGCAGGATTTGCAGAAAGAAATCAAGAAACGTTTTGCTCAATTAAGAAACAAAAATTTTGAAAATAAAATTTCTCAATTGGACCCTGGCTCTAAGCCCTTTTGGAAATTATCTAAAATCTTGAAAAAACCTCAGAAGCCAATACCGGCATTGAAAGAGGAAAACAAATTATTACTAACTAATTGCGAAAAAGCTCAAAAACTTGCTATGCAGTTTGAAAGTGCGCACAATTTTAATTTAGGACTTACTAGTCCAATTGAAAATGAAGTTACTCAGGAGTTCGAAAATATTCTCAATCAAGAGAACGTTTTCGAAAATGCCTGGGAGACTGATTTGGAAGAAGTGAGAACTATTATTAAAAAAATCAAAAACATGAAAGCTCCTGGCGATGATGGAATTTTCTACATCCTCATCAAGAAACTTCCAGAAAGTAGCTTATCATTTTTAGTTGATATATTTAACAAATGTTTTCAATTAGCATATTTTCCTGACAAATGGAAAAATGCTAAGGTTGTTCCAATTTTAAAACCAGACAAAAATCCTGCAGAAGCTTCTAGCTATCGTCCAATCAGTTTGCTTTCCTCCATCAGTAAACTTTTTGAAAAGGTTATTTTGAACAGAATGATGGCCCACATCAACGAAAATTCAATTTTTGCCAATGAACAGTTCGGATTCCGCCATGGACATTCGACCACTCATCAACTTTTACGTGTAACAAATTTGATCCGTTCCAACAAATCTGAAGGCTATTCTACTGGTCTTGCTCTTCTAGACATAGAAAAAGCATTCGACAGTGTTTGGCATGAAGGTTTGATTGTAAAATTAAAAAACTTTAATTTTCCAACATACATTGTTAGAATAATTCAAAGTTATCTGTCAAATCGTACACTTCAGGTTAATTATCAGAACTCCAGATCTGAAAGACTTCCTGTAAGAGCTGGTGTTCCTCAAGGCAGCATTTTGGGACCAATATTATACAATATTTTCACATCTGACTTACCTGAGCTACCTCAGGGATGTCAAAAATCTTTGTTTGCGGATGACACAGGCCTCTCCGCCAAAGGACGAAGCCTGCGTGTCATCTGTAGTCGATTGCAAAAAAGTTTGAATATTTTTTCTTCATACTTGCAAAAATGGAAGATTTCTCCTAATGCTTCCAAAACTCAACTAATAATATTCCCACATAAACCAAAAGCTCTTTATTTGAAACCTTCAAGTAGACATGTTGTCACGATGAGAGGGGTTCCAATAAATTGGTCAGATGAAGTAAAGTATCTAGGGCTCATGCTAGATAAGAATTTAACTTTCAAAAATCACATTGAGGGCATTCAAGCCAAATGTAATAAATATGTAAAATGTCTCTATCCCCTTATTAATAGAAAATCAAAACTTTGTCTTAAGAACAAGCTTTTGATATTCAAACAAATTTTCAGGCCAGCCATGTTGTATGCTGTACCAATATGGACTAGCTGTTGTAATACTAGGAAGAAAGCTCTGCAGAGAATTCAAAATAAAATTTTGAAAATAATTCTGAGGCTTCCTCCCTGGTATAGTACCAATGAGTTACATAGAATATCCAATGTTGAAACATTGGAACAAATGTCAAATACAATCATTAATAATTTCAGGCAAAAATCGTTACAATCTTCTATTGCCACGATTAATGCGTTATATGTTTAGGTTAAGTATATTAAAAAAATTTTTTTTTCTCTTATAAGCAGGTGAAATCAACTCACCTGTAAAAAAACTGAACTGCTACGGCAAATGAAATGTAATATGTTGTTAACAAAATGTTAATAAAATCTTAAATTTGTTTTACCAAATTAGGATGATAGTGTTGTCAAATAACACAGAACACCTAGATATAAGAAATGAATGTAATGCTTGGAATGATACTAATAAAGAAATTAAAAAAAAAAAAAAAAAAAAATTGATTGGTTTTCAACGCGATCTGATGTCAAATTCTCTCGTCTTGTGCACTTGAAAATTCAAGGTTTGGCTTCGTTTTATAATCACCTTAAGTACTCGCTGAGTGGTAAGGGTTTTAGTATTTTTGCTTTCACTCAGGCCTATACGGGTTAAAAATGGAATAAACGATTTACTTGGATTTTCCCCAGTTCAAGTAACCATTATGAAAAAGAGAACTCAATCTGGCATTGTTCGGAAAGGGCTCTCAAGAATATTATTTAGTTCGCTTTAACAAAAGTGATTTATATAATATTCAAGCTTTAGAAAAAGCCAGACTTATGTTCGATGTCCGTGTGACAATTCCAGAAACCTGGAGTTCAGAGTCCCACTCAGTGGCGTCGATGCCAAAAGTGGGGTCATGGTAAAAAAAAACATTGCCGCATGGATGCTAAATGCATGATTTGCGGAGGTTCATCTCACGCTTAGGATGTCCATCCTGTGAAGAAAGATACCACTAAGTTTGTATGCGCAAATTGCGGGGGCAACCATAAGTCTAACTTGCCTTTAGGATTGCTCTTCACGTAAACGAATCGTCCAGGCTTGTATCAGGCAGATGAACGGAAACGTTTTTCGTTTCCGGAATTCTCCAGGCAGAATCTACAACAATACTCATTTTTCAGTTAATGATTGCTTGATTAAGAATCATATTCATCAGGTAAATGATAATCATGCTATTTCACAAGCTTATTTTCTTTCGTCGGGTAGCCGCTCGAATTTTCTAATTTCAAATGGATTTACCCAAGGAAACTCCTATGCCGATACTGTAGCAGGCAGTTTCTGCTTCTCCCCTTCCAATTGTCTTCCTACGGATAACTGTTCTAATTGTTTCAAATCATATGAAAAAAAAACCCTGCCGCTGCAGGTTACTTATATTCCGTCTTTTCATTAACGGATAGTCCCAAAAAAGAATCTTCAGAAAATGCACCTACTTCTAGTAGGTACAATGACTTCCTCTGATTTAGATTTTTTAACTGAACAATCAAATCAAATGATTGATGCAATGTTTTATATCACCATAATGGCTGAAGCAGTCCAAGTTGAAGCAAAATTTACTAATAAAATTGTTATCGTTCGGATTTAACGGCTACGCAATCTTTACAAGAATGAAACGAGGTTTATTTCTTGCCTAACGTATCGACACGGGATTGGTTTCTTCTTTAGGTGGAAACTAATTTTGACGTTTTTGGTCTCAAGTTTTGTCCTAAGTGTGTTATCGGATTACATTTCTCTAATGGATCAAAATATTTGAAATTGAAATGCTCGTTCTTTGAATGGAAAAGAGAACGAGATGTTTAATTTTCTTACAGCCAATATCATACATATAGCAGTTGTTACTGAAATTTATTTGAAACCTGGATCCAAACTTTTTTGTGTATTGTAATGATCGACTTGATGGGGTATGTGGAGGAGTTGCAATCATCATTCATAGGCGAATCAAACATCAACGTTTATCGTCATTTGGAAGTAAAGTTTTTTAAGCTAGGGCAGTAAATTAATTTGCTTCAAAATGCCTTGCGGAAATTGACTCGCAATAAGTCAAAAATTTTAGACATTGGTGACTTTAATGTAAAACATCGCTCATGGAATAATTCGCAAAGTAATTCCAACAGCAGAATTCAATTTGATAAGTGCGCTTTCTGTTGTTTCTCAATTCAATACCCTGTTGGCCCTACTTGTTTTTCATCTTCTAACCCAACTACGATTGATTTTGTCTTAACCGACTCTAGTCACCTTTGTTACTAAGTTGTTGTTTGTTTGTTTGTTTGCTACAGTAGCTGACTGGTTACTCATGCTGATTTTGATCAGTGATCATGTCCCTGTTACATTTCAAATATCTCATGAAGCGATTCTTAGTTCTATCAGCTCCAAATTCAATCATTTTCGAGCCGATTGGAATACATATTTAACATACATTGACAGTAATCTTGATGTTAGCATTTTTTTGCAAACAAAACTTGATATTGACAATGCTATCGAAACTTCGACAAATGATGTTGAACTCTTGTTCCGTCTCAAAATTGTAAGGAGAAGACAATTTCAATGGACTCGTGATCCTACTATGAAAATGATATGGCAGGATCTGCAAAGATAAAATTTAAAAAAAAATAATTTCTGAATTAGGAAATAAAAATTTTGAGACTAAAATTTTTCAATTGGACCTAAACCTTACGCCTTTTTGGAAATTATCTAAAATTTTGAAAAAACCTCAGAAGCCAATACCGGCATTGAAAGAGGAAAACAAATGATTACTAACTAATTGCGAAAAAGCTAACAAATTTGCTATGCAGTTTGAAACTCCTATGCGCGCACAATTTTAATTTAGGACTTACTAGTCCAATTGAAAATCAAGTTACTTAGGACTTCAAAAATATTCTCAATCAAGAGAACATTTTCGAAAATTCCTGGGAGGCTGATTTGGAAGAAGTGAGAACTATTATTAAAAAAATCAAAAATATGAAAGCTCCTGGCGATGATGGAATTTTCTACATCCTCATTAAGAAACTTCCAGAAAGTAGCTTATCATTCTTAGTTGATATATTTAACAAATGTTTTCAATTAGCATATTTTCCTGACAAATGGAAAAATGCTAAGGTTGTCAATTTTTAAACCAGACAAAAATCCTGCAGAAGCTTCTAGCTATCGTCCAATCAGTTTGCTTTCCTCCATCAGTAAACTTTTTGAAAAGGTTATTTTGAACAGAATGATGGTCCACATCAACGAAAACTCAATTTTTGCTAATGAACAGTTCGGATTCCGCCATGGACATTCGACCACTCACCAACTTTTACATGTAACAAATTTGATCCGTTCCAACAAATCTGAAGGCTATTCTACTGGTCTTGCTCTTCTAGACATAGAAAAAGCATTCGACAGTGTTTGGCATAAAGGTTTGATCATAAAATTAGAAAGTTTTAATTTTCCAACATACATTGTTAGAATAATTCAAAGTTATCTGTCAAATCGTACACTTCAGGTTAATTATCAGAACTTCTGGTCTGAAAGACTTCCTGTAAAAGCTGGTGTTCCTCAAGGCAGTATTTTGGGACCAATATTATACAATATTTTCACATCTGACTTACCTGAGTTACCTCAGGTATGTCAAAAATCTCCGCCAAAGGACGAAACCTGCGTGTCATCTGTAGTCGATTGCAAAAAAGTTTGGATATTTTTTCTTCATACTTGCAGAAATGGAAGATTTCTCCTAATGCTTCCAAAACTCAACTAATAATATTCCCACATAAACCAAAAGCTCTTTATTTGAAACCTTCAAGTAGACATGTTGTCACGATGAGAGGGGTTCCAATAAATTGGTCAGATGAAGTAAAGTATCTAGGGCTCATGCTAGATAAGAATTTAACTTTCAAAAATCACATTGAGGGCATTCAAGCCAAATGTAACAAATATGTAAAATGTATCTATCCCCTTATTAATAGAAAATCAAAACTTTGTCTTAAGAACAAGCTTTTGATATTCAAACAAATTTTCTGGCCAGCCATGTTGTATGCTGTACCAATATGGACTAGCTGTTGTAATACCAGGAAGAAAGTTCTGCAGAGAATTCAAAATAAAATTTTGAAAATGATTCTGAGGCTTCCTCCCTGGTATAGTACCAATGAGTTACATAGAATATCCAATGTTGAAACATTGGAACAAATGTCAAATTAAATAATTAATAATTTCAGGCAAAAATCGTTACAATCTTCTATTGCCACGAATAATGCGTTATATGTTTAGGTTAATTATTATTATTATTATTTTTATTATTTATATTCAAAGCGTTTTTTTCTCTTATAAGCAGGTGAAATCAACTCACCTGTAAAAAATCTGAACTGCTACGGCAATTGAAATGTTATATGTTGTTAACAAAATGTTAATAAAATCTTAAATTTGTTTTACCAAATTAGGATGATAGTGTTGTCTAATAACACAAAACACCTAGATATAATAAATGAATGTAATGTTTGAAATGATACTAATAAAGAAATAAAAAATAAATTCAAGGTTAAAAAGTGTTACGTTGAGCGTAATTTTGATTGCTCTCTACCAGCTATAAAGTTCAGAGTTGCTCAATATCAATCATATCAGCTATCGATATCACTTGCGAGCTATCAAAATTGGTTTGCGAAAAATTGATCGTTGTTTTTAATATGTTTTTCCTTGATTAGCTGTCCGATATTCATTTTTCTCATAAGTATCTTTACTTCCTTGACTTGAATAATGGTTGTTACAATTACAGGTTTATTTTTCAAAGTTGGGAAATTTGTGATTTGGGGTAGGTACAGTTTTTCGTCGTATGATCAGTGATGGCCAGTCAAAATCGGATCCCTTGATCAAGTCAAGAAATGACACCGATATTGTCCACGCATCAGAATCTTAGTCCTTTCTTCCTAAAACTAGAGAACTAAATAAATAAAAGATTAGAAAACAAATAGATGATTTTGACTCGTTTTCCCTCTTCTCAAGATCATTATCGGCAACTTGAAAACCGAGACTTGTCACTTTTAACAAGGTTTGAAATGTAACAAGGACTAAAAGTGTTCCTTTGATTACTATATCATCCTGTCTTCTTCGTGTGAAGCAGTCTGGACTAGGGTTCGCTGATAGATCTTTACCCTAAACGCACCACGAAAAGGTGATCTACCCGCGTTATATGTCACTTCCACAGTTATTAAGTGAGAGCTTTCTTTGCCTAAGTTGCCATTTTTGCATTCATATATCATATGGCAATTACGATGATACTCTATGCCATGGGAAGTCAAGGAAATTTCCCTTACGAAAAGATCCTGGACCGATCGGGAATCAAACCCAGACACCTTCAGCATGGCTTTTCTTTGTAGCCGTGGACCCTAACCAATCGGCTAAGGAAGGCCCCAAATATGCTATGTAAGGCAAAATGGTCCGAAATGCCACTTCAAGGATTTGTGTCGTTTTCTTTTAATAAGATCCGTATTTGAAGGCCATTCGAAGTCTTCACAGTAACTTTACAATATTTGCTAGCTGCCTCAATGAAATCATTTCCTAAATTTGAGTATTTTGCGGATTTAAATCGTGTCGAAAAGTTGGTGATGGAGATTGAAGGGTCAGCAACCCCATGAGGTCCCCATGAGTTTGCTCTGTGGCATGGAAACGCTTATTCGTTTATAAAATTATCGGAAATTTGAAAATTGTGGAATTTTACGGGGAAATTGAAGGAAATTCTGTGAATTTATCTCCGACATGCAGCAGCAACTCTTGGTAAACCTATTTGAACAACGTTTGGAGAATTATACAAATAGAACGTTCTACAGACTAAAATTATTTAACGGATTCCTGTATATCTCAGCAGCTGAACAGTTCTGTGAAATAAATTAACGGAGTTCGGTAAATTTTTACAGTATTCGGTAAAAATTCAGCGGAATCTGTAAAATTTTGACGGAATTACGGCGTCTTATTTTACCGAACTGTTCATCTGTTGAGTTACGATGAAATTCACGGAATTCCGGAAAAATGAGCTTAGTATGTAGGAATGATCCAATGAGTAGGGCCATTTTACCCCATCGGTGCGTATTGAGCCATCTTCCCCTGCCTGCAGCATAAAACTGCCGACCAATAATTTGACTAAAGAACGAAAATGGTTTACACAGCACACAGCATGCCGGACTTAATAATGCTCAACAAAACTGAACGGATGATAGCGAATACCATCATTTTAAACAAACCAATAAATTTGTTTGTCTTAGATTGCTTTTAAGTTTGGCATTCGTCCTACCAAGGACTCATGTTTAAGTTCAAAATTTTTAGTTGTTCGTAGAGTGTCCATTTCCCGGCCATTTTGCTTGTCCCGGGAATCGGGACAAAAATCTAAGCTTATCCCGGGAAATCCCGGGATCCCGGGATTTTTCAAATTTTCTATGAAACTAGTATTTTGGTTGAAATGGAAGCACAAATTCAACAATTCAATGTTTTTTTTTAATGAAATAAAAAGATAATGTAACTTTCCAAGATAATATGTTAGTTATAAAAAATCACATTTCATACATGGCTTTCTGATGAAGTAACTAATTAAACATCAAAACTTAGCTTGACTACTGAGGGTTTGCTAGGGATTTTTTTTTTCCATATTTTCTATAAAGCTAAGTATGCTATCAATTATGCTTTTCGGCTACGCAGTCTTAATTTTTCAACGGCTTATTTATTTGCCCGACGTTTCGACACGGGAATTGTGTCTTCCTCAGGGGGTAAATATTGTTGTCGTTTGTAGTCTTATGTTTTGTTTAACTTTAACTGTCAGGTCGGGATATTTTGGGTACATGACTTAGCAAAAATAATTATCTTTTTAACACAGCTTGTACTAGCAATTGCGCCATTGCTAGTACAAGCTGTGTTAAAAAGATAATTATTTTTGCTAAGTCATGTACCCAAAATATCCCGACCTGACAGTTAAAGTTAAACAAAACATAAGACTACAAACGACAACAATATTTACCCCCTGAGGAAGACACTATTCCCGTGTCGAAACGTCGGGCAAATAAATAAGCCGTTGAAAAATTAAGACTGCGTAGCCGAAAAGCATAATTGATTACAACCATACAGTCGATTCCCCACCAGCTAAGTATGCTGTTCCGCTCAAGAAAAGTAAAAATTTTTGCGGTAGAAATGGTCAAGAAATTTTATACAGTGAGCTCCATTTGACATTTCTTTTCAACTGCGTACTGCGATCAAAGAAAAATGCTTTCTTGACCATTTATTGCAAGAAATTTTCCACGCATAAAGATAGGCGATTACTTTTCTGCTGAAGTGCATACTTCGCTTAATACTTATAAATGAAAATATATTGTCATAATATTGAAACCATTTGCTTCAGACATAAAAACTTTGCAACTTGACAAATAAAAATATGTGTTTTTTCTTGAATATTTGGTACTTACATGAAAATAATTACTCATTTATTCTTTATTCATGATGCAATACTATTTTATCGAATAAGGCTTGATCTTCTTCTTCTTGGCATTACCGTCCCTACTGGGACAGAGCGGGCTACTCAGCTAGATCTCTTAGAGCACTTCCACAGTTACTAACTGAGAGCTTTCTTTGCCTAGTTGCCATTTTCGCATTCGTATATCGTGTGGCAAGTACGATGAGCCCAGGGAAATCAAGGAAATTTTCATTACGAAAAGATACAGGACCGACCGGGAATTGAACCCAGACACTTTCAGTATGGCTTTGCTTTGTAGCCGCGGACTCTAACCACTCGACTAAGGAAGGCCCAAGGCTGATACTGTGGAAACATATCATTGTTTTTATTGAAATTCAGTGGATTTCATTAAATTCTACGTACATTTCGGGAATCCCGAGATTCCCGGGATGTCATAATTAATTTCCCGGGAAACGGGAAATCCCGAAATTTGTCGAATCCTGGGATTTTTTGTCCCGGAATGTCCCGGGATGGACACTCTAGTTGTTTGAAACTAGTTGCATTTCTTTTCTGAAGGTCCACTCAAAGTGTTGTTATATAATCCAATGAATCCGTTTCAAACATTGGATTTAAACAACAAAAGTGTTATTTAAGCTGGGAAACATACTACCGTTCAGAGAAACCTCTTTGAGGTTTCGGCCGCCTTCGAACCACTGTGCACCGACGAGAGAAGATGGCTCAGTCAGTGCCGTCTGTGGTTCGGCTAATGATAATTGGTTTCCTCACATCACCAGGAACAAGAAGCTAGCAGTAATCAGAAATGGAACACTTGGCACAATATTGCACTTGTTCATGTTGTTTCTCCACACACGGAATGCCAATGGTGGCCATGGCAGGTAAATGGAAATATGTCTCGGTTGAAGCGAAAGGGGATGCATGCAAATTGTGCGCCACACTTGTTGCCTTGCCATGGTGCCTCTGCTTCATTCGAGGGTCTTTCTTCATCCTGCGTGGCGAGCAATTTGGAACGGCCTCATCGCTTGGCAGTTGGTGTTTTATGAGCAAGGATGTTGTTAACCGCATCTCGAATCAAAATCTACCGTGGAAGAAAATTTATCATCAACTGAGCCGCATCGTGGCTACACTAATTAACATGTTCACGGTGCTACGATTAATGAGAACCGTTTCAACTTATTTGAAGTGTTTCGAATCAAAACACCAGTTAGCAACGAACCGTCTATGAATTCTTCGTTCAAATATTTGATTCACGCTTCGGTCAATAAAAAGTATTACTGCACAACAAAAACGATTCGGTGATTCATCAACAGCTAACACGAAACCGGAAAAAATCGATAACGATCTCCCTTGCCAGTCCCACACGAAATGAAGATCCTTTTCTTTGGTCCCTTATTCATTATATGTACATCTCGATCTGGTCGATGATCATTATTAAAAACATCATCTATCGATCAGTATCTGCTTTGGCTACTGGTGAATTTATGGTAATTTTGACGAGAAGAAACAAATAGGGTTGGTTCACTGATATGGATTAGTTTTATGGGGAATTATATCTCAAATCTTTTGACTCAATTAATAAATTCTCAAAATTTCAACAGTATTATGTACGAGATAAGTTGCACGTCCAAATGCATCCACTTTGATTTGGATACCGGTGGCCAATCCGGGTACACGGTCGTCATGTGTAACATTAGTTTTTTCTTAGTGTGATGTTTTACAACTCTAATATTGACCGATGTGTAAGATGGTTTGTCTAAATCAGAGCTTAACAATATTGCTATTTACCCTCAAGAAGGAAAATAGCAATATTGTTGAGATCTGATTCACAGAAATACAATCTACATTCAATTGATACCAGATTTCTGGTTTTTATTTTGGAAAGGCAGGTTCGACGAGGTTTAGATCTGGAAACGTTTCAATCCATGCTCTCATCTTTTCAACCTAAATATTATTTTGATTCCACATGTTTCTCCACGATCTCAAGTGCCTCTTCTCTGACCGAGCATCGAATGCTAGAAATTAGCTGTATACCCGCTGTGTCCTATTCGACTCGGGTCTCAACTCAAGCAGTACTAGATTCGCCGATCATTATGGTTTTTGCCACTCAAAAGTAGCGCAAGTTGAAATTATCTTGTAACGGGAATCCGTACACACTTGTTGTAGCACTCGTATGGAGCCATTCAGCTGTCTTGCATATGGTCGCGTATAAACTACTCACATAAACGCCGGACGGTCAGCCGATACAAAACACTCGCAGTATGAGGCCAAATTGATTCGAGGCTGCGGCTACTGGCCCGGACTTGAGCCGGCGCGGTGCCTTCGGGAGCCCCGGGAGAAAAACGGTTAAATGCAAATTTGTTTTCTTCTCAATGCCCACACCATTTATCTGACGGGTTCGAATCGGGAGCGCGCCTCACATGCTGTGCTGTATCTTGCCGGAGATCGATCCGTGTATGGGCGTAGCCAGGATTTTCGTTAATAGGGGGCGAGCGACCCAAAACGACATTCACGCGTTTCACGCGTTACGATCATTACACCCGAGCCACCATTACAAAATATGTTAGATAACCAATTTTGATAGCAACGTATCAAACCGGAATCTGATTCAGCTATTTAATGTTTGTATTAAGAACATCAAAATAAGTAATCTATTACTTATTTGCTATACTGCAACAAAACAAAATGGGGAAACCAAAATTAATATAAAGTTGACGCTTATATTGAGCTGTTCGGTAATCTAATCCGCATGGTTATTAAATTCCGCGTGTGTAGGAACATGAGATGGATGGATATGGGTTATGAAAGGGGTCCGCGTGGTCTGTAGGGATTTGAATTCTAAACTTGTAACCAACTCAGTTTTTGGGTCACCAAGTGGCTCGGTAGCTTAGTTGGTAAAGCGCTCGTCTAGCATACAAGAGTCCTGGGTTCAAATCCCAGCCAATCACGTGGATTTTGTTTCATAATTTTACCCATAATATGTCCATCTTTAACACGCGTAATGAGTTAATTAATTCAAAATTAATAAAATTGATGCTAAAATTATAAAAAAATATAATCACATATTGTAACGTACCCAAGTAGCAAAGTTGATTTTATGCTATTCTTGAAGTGTTCTCTCACACCTATTCTATAAAACCAGGAACAAAACCAATAATTCTTCAAACTTTCATTCCATTATTTAGTTAACATTTAGAAAGATAACACTGAATCAACAATTTCACGCCACAATACTCGGTTCGTGACCGCATCTCTCCATCCTCGGTTCTGCCCAATGCTTGCCAAATTCTTCAAACCTACGCTAACCCAATCATAAACCTACCATAAGACTGGACACGGTGTTGGAGAGCAAATTCAAGTATCTGTTAAAACTTGTGGTCACGCACTTTTGACAGTCCTCAACACTTGAATAAACCTTCCACAAGTAGTTCTCAAGACAAGTTGAACTCACAATATCATATGTTGGATAACGAATCAATATAAACAACTACCGAAAAGCTAAACATTACATATAGTTTGCAATTGGATTAAATGGACAAATTGATGTGAAGTTTTGCGAAAAAGTTACACGTCCTCTCAGTGTAAATCGAACTCCCTGAGAAAACGTGTAACTTTTTCGCAAAACTTCACATCAATTTGTCCATTTAATCCAATTGCAAACTATATGTAATGTTTAGCTTTTTGGTAGTTGTTAAACTTCCACTCGGCTGGTTAGCCGTAAACCACGATTCATAATTAAAAACAATAAATATAAACTGTTTCATAAAATTGCTTATTGTAAATAACACCAAATTCAAATATCTGTGATGATGACTTTCCGTATTTTCGATACTTAGGGGAAGTGGTGGTAAAATGAACAGGGGTGGTAAAATGAACACCGTGCCTTTTACCGAGAAAAAACAAATTTCGATGATTTTTTATCACGCACGGACGATTTAGAGCATAAACCTGTGTGTTCGAGTTGATACGTAGATCAATTGAAGTGAAAATATCCACGAAACCAAAGATTTAAGAAAACCACGTTTGAAAATTAGAACTGACGTAACTTTCAGCTCGGAAGACTTGGGGTTTTCAGTGAGGTGAATATCGTTATGATATGATGTCAAATCTGATACCTTTAGAATTCTTTTTGAATGGGTTACAATCATTAATGAATGTATTTTCGGTGGAGCAATGAAAATTTTTAGAAATATTTGTTTTGTTCACGTTTTTTGCGTGGTGTTCATTTTACCATCAACCGATGTTCATTTTACCCACATAGTGCAGGTAAAATGAACATTTACATCGCTTTTTGATAGCGATGAAAATATGTGAAAATTTGGCAATTTTAGTCTGAATCCATGTCGCTGCTATAGATAACATCCCTATTTTTGATGTTGGGTGATAGAACTATACAAAATCCTCGATTTTCTATCAGAAACAAGATGATTTCCTTAAGGTGTTCATTTTACCACCCCTTCCCCTACCTGTGTTTTCGTTTTACATCGTGAATGTCATGCATAAAACATCCGAAAAGCGCAATGCGCTTCGATAATATTGCATTATTAGAAAAAGAATTTCATCAATTTGGGGCCCGAAAGTGTTGAACAATGCAGCATACATGGATTCTTTCATCATGGCTTCCATACCAAAGCAATCACAATCATAGCTGTAGTTTTACTCAACATTATCAACGAACTCTAATAAATTTTGTCGGGCAAGAATAACAAGTATCACTTGAGAGTTCTTAGGCTCAAGGCGATCTTGATGAAGACAAACTGTTCTTTTTGAAGAACGTGATAGGATTTGTTCGTTTTATTCAAGAGCAACTTGATTTGATGTTTACACATTTCGTTTTTGGGAAAACGTTTTCACACTTGATGCAAGTAATGTAATGCTACGAAATGACTAATAGTAAGTATTTACAGCTTCGATGAACGTTGTAATTAAAAGTAGTGGAGTAAGTCTTAATTTAGCGTAACATAATTAGTTTATCATGCCTAACTGAAAAATCAAAATATTTTTTTTTTTAATTTTGTCTGATAGGTAGAAAAATAACACAATTTTCGAGGTAAATTTATTTAATTTCAACAGGTATTGAAACATGTTATTTTGAAAACATAGTCAAAAATGAATATGTTTTACCATTCATACAGTACTATTCATATCATAACAAATGGAAATAACGATTGATGAAAGCTCAATAAATTTGAAAGTCAGAAACAAACAAATCGGTTGCATAAATATTAAAGGATCAACAACTAACAGTTGGATATTGATTGTGTCAAATTTCTACATGTAATTGATCTTGTAAATGGTTCACATTACTAGAACTTCATTTGGACTAACGATACCTGATACCTTGATACCTTGATGCAGCGTAGCGTCAAGCCATTGCTGAGCATATTGTTGAGCCCGATCTTCGTCGGTCTAGGGCGATATTTCTCAAGTTGCCCCGAACGTTCAGGGTCGCCAGGTCCTCTTTTACTGCGTACATCCAGCGTATTCGTGGTCTTCAACGAATTCGCCGACATCTCAGGGTCCAAGTCTCAGGGTCGGCGCTACGCTCGTGACACTCCGCAAAAGAAAATACTCATAGATAAACTCCAGTTAACTCTATTTCAGTCTCTGTGCACACTTTTATTCTCACCTCCTTGACGTCATATTTCCTTCTCACTCCTGATCTTTACCCTCTCTATAACCTTCCCTGCATCCGTCCTCAACACCGGACGACACGTCCTACTTTCATACGGCTACTTCTACCTTACTTTACCTTCTCTTCGTCGGGGCGCCATGCACTGCAGCAGCACCATCTCCGCTGCTCCTTCATTGACCGCTCAAACTTTTTTTTCTCTCCTGGCCAGGGGACGGACGAATGCTTTTTCACTTCTTTCGTACTTCGACGGCAGCCTCTAGTGGACCTCCTGCCTATCTAGTGCGCCCCTCGAGTATGATGACGGACTCGAGGTTTCAGTGATCCGTGGATTCACTGAAAAGCCTGGGTTTCCAAGCGCACTCGGTTGTCGTATTAGGCACAGGGATTTTTCGGACATACTACTTATTAGCCAGTAGGGTAGATGTAGACGGGGTTGGCTATCTAAGCGGAATCCACAATGGTGATTTGGATGGATTCAAAATGGTGGAAGTAAGATGTGGTACGGTCGGGCTAGGCTCAGGGTTTTTTTTTGCTTCGGAATTTACCTTTTATGGTAGAATTAATGGTCAGGTCCTCGCTGTCTCCCTCTTCAGAGGAACGAAGGCCGCCTCCACTAACCTGCGATCGATGCCAATAAAATCGATATCGTCCGAAAAGCCCAGGAGAATGTGCAATAGGGCGATTCAAATTTTAAAAATGTTTGAGAATTCAATCTCCCATATGCTCCTTACCATCCTTACCATAAAAATAGTGTTCTGTGAAATTTTCAGCTTTCTAAGTGGCGATTTAAAGGTGGCCCAAAGACAATGTAGGTCTATATGGAAATCACTATGGAGAAATTTTGAGAAATGTTCCAAGCACGCTAGTAATGTAAGTAGAAACTTATCATCCCATATTGATAACTCATTTTTCAAGCCCTTATGAAGGATGTTGCTACAGAAACAAATCCCTTTTGAGCTAATTTTGTTTGGGATTTTTGTACATGTTTGCAGGGCTATAATCTTATATTAAGCTAATTAATAGCAAACAAACTCATGAATATCTCTTGTGCTATTCGTCGGGTTGAATTTCTCTCTTCGGCAAATTTCATTATTATGGTTTGAAGAATGAGTTTTTACTATGGGATAATAAGTTTGTACTTACATTAAATCACCACCTAGAAAGCAAAAAATTTCACCGGACTCTATTTTTATGGTAAGGATGGTAAAGAACATATGAGAGATTGAATCCTCAAACATTTTGAAATTTTGAACCGCCCTAATGTGCAACCGTGTGATGATAGTGCTGTTTCTCTGCACGCTAGATCTCCTAACAACACCCTCTAGCGCAATGTTGAACAGTAAATTCGAAAGTGCGTCTCCCTGCTTTAGTCCGTCAAACGTCACGAACGAGATTAACACCTCGTCTGCGATCCGAACACTAGATTTTGAACCATACAACGTAGCACGTATCAGCCTTATTAGTTTCGTTTGAAAACCATGTTAAGAAATTATCTGTCACAGCTCATATATTTTCACTGAGTCGTACGCCGCTTAGAAATCCCCCCGGAATTTATCTTAGTTCATTCGCCAGGTTGACATCTGGTCCTTTGTCGAGTGGCCCTCCCAAAAACCAGCTTGGTATTCACCGATGAAGAACTCCTCGAGCGGACTCAGCCTGTTAAACAAGAAGCGCGACAGAATTATGTACTCCGAATTCAGCAGCGCAATTCCTCTGTAATTGACACACTCCAGTATGTGCCCTTTCTCGTAAATTTGGTGTATGAGGCTAACAAACGATAAAAAAGTCTGTTAGGAGAAAAATATCAAGGAGTATATTTAAACAGTCTCCATTTGCCGATATGTAAAATACAATCAACCATCGACATGGGAATATCGAACAGGAGATCCTTGGAGAGCTGTTTGAGACGGCTATCTAAGTGAACAAGGTTTTTTTTTAGTATGGTTCCTTGAATCGATATCGAGTCTGTGTGTTTTGATGAACAGACAAAATTTAAATTTGGATTTGGGAATATTAAAATGGTAACAAGTTTTGATATTAGGTTTAGATCTAGATAATGGTTATCAAACACTGGTTATCGAAAAACAAAATTTGTTATCATTTTGATTAGGTATTGAAATCAGATTCTGCTCGGGTACAAACCAAAGGTGAAAGTATGACCTATACTTATGGATGAAACGATACCATTAAGGTATCGACACTTTTACTTGAAGGTGGTATTGGAAGAAAGTATCGATACCAACAAAATTTAGAATCAATAGTATCGATACCTAATTGAATCATATGAGTACCTTTTATCACATAGATAGTATAGATCAAAAGTGATTATTGAATCGAAATACTCAATTTTTTTTTGTATGAGCAAGGTTTTTCGCCGCACTTCAATTGAGCGAAAAACAAAATTATTTACTAAGCACCGTTAGCTCCGTAACATCCGACGTCCATATAAGCCAAAAAGGAAAACCGCAGGAACAGGTCACTCTCTCCAAAACTTGAAATTCTGATATCAAAATCGTTTTCTGTACAAAAGGGACGGAGTCACCAAAAGTTTGCAGCCCCCAAAAAAATAGCTTAAGGTGAAGATGCATCGAAGCCAAAACTTGAATTTTCAAGACCACAAATCTAGAGAACCAGTCAACCGTTTGTGCTGAAAATTTAATTCATTGGTCACTTGCTGGTGGTGACCAATCGATTAGATTTTCAGCTCAAACAGACGTTTGGCTCTCCAGATCCGTGTTCTTGAAAATTTGAACTTTGGCTTCAATTTATCTTCACCTTAGTGGTTGTTGGGTTCTCTTGATTTGTGCTCTTGAAAATTCGAGATTTGGCTTCAATACATCTTTATCTTAATCCCTTGGCGATTTCTGGTGGCATTACACAGGAAAATTAGAATGGATTCAGTTTTTTTTTAATTCTCTCGAACTCTTGAAGGAAAATTTAGCCCCCTGCCCTGGCTACGCCCATTGATTCGTGACGGCAGTAGCGATACTTGGCCAGGCGGAGGAAGTGAATCTTCCCTGGCGCACAGTGGGACGGAATCAAAAAAAGTGGGACATGTGGGTTTGCGCCAAAACTATCGGTTTTAGCGTTTTGGTGTCTTCTGCAATATTTCTTCTTTTTAAGAGTACTTTATTATAGAAATAAAAAAAAATCGTTTTCAATTGTATACACTGAGAAAAAAAAATTAACTTTTTTATTTTTTCTCAAAATTGAAAACTACCTAAGGAAGTATTGTAGGTCACGTCATTTAAAGAAACTTTGTCGAAGACGAAAAAATTCTAGCTCTCATACTTACTAAGTTATATGGTAAAAATGATGTTAACCCCCTTAAAAATGATTTTTTTACAATATCTTTTTAATATGATTTTTTTAATTTTTACAATGTTCTACAATGTTGTAGATACTCCAAAAATACACATTTTTGCTGAAGAGACTAAAGCGCTATCTCTTATTTTGAAAGAGCTATGAACTATTTCTTCTTTTTTATACGTCACCTTTAAGGGTTAACAGCTTGCAAAGTTGCAGGTAGTAGCAGTTAATTTTGACGTTATACTGTTCAGTAACTTACACACTTACAAACCAGAGCGGGATCCAATGGGATCAATAATGTTTTTTTAAGTTTAACGATCTTGATGTTATAACATAATATTGCAGTTTTCAACAATTATGATGGACATATTATGCTTCTGAATAATTTTATATTGCTTTTGAGGTTCATATGTATTGCAAAACAATAGTAAGCAATTGGTTTCAATATTGGAGTACCTTTTATAACTCATGTTAGAATATTGATTTATTTTCGGAGATGTTTCCTTCATCCAAATTTAGTTCATATTTGTTCAACAAATTCATTGAATTCTAATGTTTTCTTCTGCTGGAGTTATAATTAAAGCTCATTTAAATCATTTTCTTCCCAATCTTCATCGTCGGAGGAATTTGACCAATCGTTGTGAGAAACATCTGGTTCTTTCAAACATTCCAATACTTCTTTTCGAAACGGAATACTTTTCCTCTTTGGAATTTTTCGCATGGATGAAATCAGCGGATCCGAAGATACCATGAGGCGGTTGAAAATGTCCTGATTGGTTGCTACACTGTAAAAAAGAAAAGTATGCTTTATTATTTGAGAAGACATAAATATTTGAAAAGTTTACCGTGAGCACTTCCTTGATCGATTTTCGCGAAAACTTTTGATGTCCTTATTTCGACATTCTTGAGGTTCTTCAGATAAAGTTCCGACTGGAACGATGCAATGTCTGACTATTTCAGCGCCATGAATCAGAACACGGTGAACACTGGATGGCATTTTGTACCAGTCATAATGCTTTACATATAGCTGAGCAGATGTTTCTCACAACGATTGGTCAAATTCCTCCGACGATGAAGATTGGGAAGAAAATGATTTAAATGAGCTTTAATTATAACTCCAGCAGAAGAAAATATTAGAATTCGATGAATTTGTTGAACAAATATGAACTAAATTTGGATGAAGGAAACATCTCCGAAAATAAATCAATATTCTAACATGAGTTAAAAAAGGTACTCCATTATTGAAACCAATTGCTTACTATTGTTTTGCAATACATATGAATTTCAAAAGCA
Source organism: Aedes aegypti (assembly GCF_002204515.2). Classification (NCBI taxonomy): domain Eukaryota; kingdom Metazoa; phylum Arthropoda; class Insecta; order Diptera; family Culicidae; genus Aedes; species Aedes aegypti. The sequence continues at coordinate 348,660,450 of NC_035108.1, forward strand.
ATATAAAATTATTCAGAAGCATAATATGTCCATCATAATTGTTGAAAACTGCAATATTATGTTATAACATCAAGATCGTTAAACTTAAAAAACATTATTGATCCCATTGGATCCCGCTCTGGTTCATATATGTTTTGAAAGTGTGTAAGTTACTGAACAGTATAACGTCAAAATTAACTGCTACTACCTGCAACTTTGCAAGCTGTTAACCCTTAAAGGTGACGTATAAAAAAGAAGAAATAGGTCATAGCTCTTTCAAAATAAGAGATAGCGCTTTAGTCTCTTCAGCAAAAATGTGTATTTTTGGAGTATCTACAACATTGTAGAACATTGTAAAAATTAAAAAAATCATATTAAAAAGATATTGTAAAAAAATCATTTTTAAGGGGGTTAACATCATTTTTACCATATAACTTAGTAAGTATGAGAGCTAGAATTTTTTCGTCTTCGACAAAGTTTCTTCAAATGACGTTACCTACAATACTTCCTTAGGTAGTTTTCAATTTTGAGAAAAAATAAAAAAGTTAATTTTTTTTTCTCAGTGTATACAATTGAAAACGATTTTTTTTTATTTCTATAATAAAGTACTTTTAAAAAGAAGAAACATTGCAGAAGACACCAAAACGCTAAAACCGATAGTTTTGGCGCAAACCCACATGTCCCACTTTTTTTGATTCCGTCCCACTGTGTGGCGTTCCGATTTGTGTGCTCGCCGTTGTTGTTGCTGCTGCTTGCTACTGATGCCATTGGTGGATGATGTATGGGCAGAGCAAACGTTGGCAATCGCGCATAATTATTCACGTATTCACAAAATGAGTAATCGCGGTCACTTTCAGGTCCAATTGAGATATCCACTTTGGCTTTCCCTACTCAATGCAATCGATTCGATGCTGGGGTTGAATTGAACCTCTTCATGGCCATAGCTACTGGTGACAATGAACCAAAATTTGTGAATGACGAATAAGGTTGGCTTGAAAATTTACTTCAGTAGTGTAATTATTGTTGGAACGCTGAAATAGTGTCAATCGCACTCAGTTTCACAATAATTTGCTACAATGAATATTTAGGCAAAATTCTTCAAGTTTCACGGGTGACTAAGGCGATAGTACCAAAAATTCGTAGTTTTATTGCGGTGCCACACTTTTGGCCCAATTTTATACTAAAATGCATGTTTTAGTGGAAATATCTTAATTTAGCAGCATTTTATCAATAACAATGAACGCAATTTAACAAGAATGACTTTTTTTTAAATTCGAATACCATCAAACTTTACGTCATCTTATTTTTACATCAAATTTTTTGCTTACCATGAAATTTACGTCATATGTATAATAGTTTTTTCTTAGTTCGTAGTGTAAATGTATTTAAGTTCATTGTTTTAAATAGTATGGGTTCTATCCACAATTTAGTCCGGAATTCTTATTGTGAGTAAGGGTTTCCAGACTGTGCCACCGGGCGTTGCATGCTAGTTTATTGTCTAGTGTGGTACTTCCTTCAAAGGACAACATTGTCCATTAAAAGCATTATAGTGTTGATGTTTCAAGAACCAATCAAACAATGGATCAATCAGAATAAACCACGTCATAGATAAAACAACCACAAACGGTTTCGAGAGTTCATACAACCAAATTTGACATGAGTCTGCCATTATTCCGTCAAAACTTTACAATCCACACAACCTTGAAAGTCTGCAAGAACCCTTGCTGCGCTTCCATGAGCAACCTGTTACTTTCCAACCTGAACCATTGCTGACGATATTCATCAACCTGTTGCAAGATTTTCCACGCTTCGCCTGCCACGGCAAAGAACTTTCTGTCTTCCCCTAGAGCACTTGCTTAAGTACGGTAAGTTTTTCTCTCCCCATCAGCAGGAGGACCGGGTTCTTCACGCATGCATGCCCAAAACGAAAGCAGACCCTACAACTCCCCATTCGTCGTCGCAGTTCATGGACAAGTGGAAATGACCGTGTCTGGAGGTTTCGCTATACCTTAAAGGCACACCATTCAAGCCACTCTATTTACTCAGGCGATAAAACAAAAAAAAACAAGTGATATGCACTAGATAGGAGAAGGTGCCGAGCTGGGGCTCTGAGGAGCTTTCATGGTACCCATCAACCAACGAGATTGAATTCGAAGTGTGTAGAAAAAAGTCATGATCAATCCACCTTGATGACCAGCACGTGTTTTGAACTACGGGACTTTAGAACTCTGGCTGATACAAATAATTTTTTTTTTCTTATGTCGAAAATATTGTTGGGAAGAGAAAAAAAGATGATTTATTATAAAACCTTATAAGCTTTTTGAAGAATTCTGTATTAAAGAACCCCTTAGAATGACGACGTCAAAGACGACCTAAAAGATATTAAACATAAAGCTCAAGTCTGGTCCCATTATAATGGATTGGATATATCCAATAATGTGTAGAATAAAACATAATATGACTACCTAATTTGTACATTCTTGTTCCTTTTTTTGACCGACCTTTAAAGTTTATTCACAAATTTCACGCAAAAACGATCACTACACACAACCTCTTCCCCTTTTTGCATGAAATGTTAAACTCTAAAGAACATCGATCTACCTTTTTCATTCGTATTGAGCAAAGTGGAGTGCAAAACTTGCTCCTTTTTCTGTTTGGAACATAAACCACTGCGACCAATATTTGATCTATTTTAGTGTATCCCGTGTCCTTTGTTTAATGCATGTCGTATTACTCTGTCACTATCGAGCAGTGATAAAGTTTTCGATTTTCCAACAGTTGTAGTTCCTAACTTGAACACAGGGAAGCATTCTAATTGAAAGGTTTCGCTATTTATTCCCCCCACAGGTGCGCTTCGTTAGCAGTCAAAATCGGATCCCTTGGCAAAACGAAGAAATGATATTTTCCATGCATCAGAATCTTAGTTAGAGATGAACAAAAATAATTGAAGCCGATCAAAATATTCGGTTCACTCAAAAGAATGAGTGATCCGTAGCTCGTTTTTGGCGAGAGTTGGTTCATTTGATTAGTACGGATCAGACAAAAATTGACCTGGAAAAAGAAAGTATCGATTAATTTCCCCTATTCTCCTTCGTTCATTACTCGGCTTTATCATAACGCTTGACACGTGCATTGCTTTACACGCCACGGCACACATGCAAACACAGTTTGCTGCAGGTCTCTCGGTGCTCTCAGCATAGACAAACAAATTTGCCTTGCCCACATTTAGCTTTTCCTTTTGGTTCGGTTAGGAGAAATCGACCGAGAATATCGTGAGTTTCTCGGTAAGAATGTACGAAGAGTGAGAGAGCGAAACATACGAAAGGTTCGGCGCATGTCGCGCAACAGTGAGTGAGCCGCTCTTTTTTCCGTTCGCTCAGTTCTATTCACTCTTCCGTTGCGAGCCGCTGAGCCACTGAACCGTTCAAAAGATTCGGTTCATTAATATGAGTAATTCGGATCAGATTCGTTCAATAAAAAGATCAGTTTTGCACATCTCTACTCCTAGTCCTTACTTCTTAAAACTAGAAAACTAAATAAATAAAAGATTTAAAAGACAAATGGTTGAATTCGTTTTTCCATGTCTCAAGATAATTCTCTCATTCCTTGTTGAGCTACCGTGCGAGACAGTCGATAGTTCTCGTGTGTCCGGGTTCACCCCCGTTTTTCCAAATCTTTGGTATTTCGACGCCTATTGCAAAGTGTTTTTAGTGCAGTGAAGAGCCTTACGGTGAGGCCATAGTAACGCGTCTGCGTCCGCGAACGCGATGCGATCAAAGGATTTCCTGTTGTTGATATTCTGCTTTGCGGGCTCGCACACGCGGACGCGTCGCTCGACGCGTTTACTATGGCAGCGCCCTTAGTTCGGCTTGGAAGCGGAACACTTTTGGCGAAGCCATTGTGTTGCCGTTTAATCGAGTTTTGCGCAAAAGTATTGAACGTTTTCGCCATTGCGTGGTTATTTTCCGATCACGTGTATCGTAGAAGACAGCTTGCACCTCGTCCCGTGTGCTACCTGAGTGATCATCGTTTGTGGTGTGCATATAGCGTGCACAGCGGTGCGCTCTCCACACCGACAGTGGACACCATCGTTATCGACGCCTGTGTTGGTTGGTGGCAGGCAGTGAGAGACCAACCACACATACACCGTACCAGCGAACCAGGAACCAGACCGTCCTTTTTTGATCACGTGTATCATCGAAGGCAGCTCGCACCCCGTCCCGTGTGCTACCTGTGTGCTGTGCAGAGTTCATCAGTGCGATCATCGTCTGTGGTGTGCGTATAGCGTGGACAGCGGAGATCAACCACACAGTGATAGAGTAAAAGATAAGTACCTCTCGTTGTTCTTCTCCTCTTCACGTCTTTTTTGATTAGTTTTTACTGCGTGTGAAAGTTTTCCCTCTTCCCTTTCCCCTTTGTATGTGTTTTTTTTTCAGTTTGATTCAATTTCCATTTCTGTGAATAGTGTTAGTTTGAGTTATTCGTGCGCCCTTTGCGGTGTTAAGCTACCGCAATGGGTGTAGATGATGATGGCGGGGGAACGTCGTATCCCCTCACTGAGTCTTCGAATGTGTTGAACCAACAAAAAACAAACACCTCTATGCCCAATCCATGTGTGTCCCCTCAATCTGATGTGTCTCAAATGGACACCAATATTCTACCATCTCCGACGTCCCCTCGCCTCAAGGCCTACCCGCCCGACTCTGGTGGGCCTTTTGTTGTTTTCTTTCGATCCAAAGGCAAACGGTTGAACACTATTCAGATCAGTAAGGATCTGACTAAGCGATTCTCTTCCGTTGTCGCCATTGACACAGTGGGTTCTGGTAAGCTGCGCGTCACCGTCAGTGACCGTAAACAGGCCAATGAGATTGTGGCCTGTGAGCTCTTTACTCGGGAGTATCAAACTTATCTGCCAAGCCATCGGGTTGAGATTGCGGGAGTGGTCACCGAAGGTAGTATGACCTGCGAAGAATTGATGCAGGGTTGTGGTCGCTTCAAAAACCCTTCTCTCCCATCTGTCCCCATACTGGAATGCAAGCAATTGCATTCCGTATCCCTGGTGGGAGAAAAGAAGATCTATTCACATTCTGAATCCTTCTGTGTGACCTTTTCCGGATCTGCTTTGCCGAATTTTCTTGTAATCGGCAAACTTCGTTTACCTGTGCGGCTGTACGTACCGAAGGTAATGAATTGCACAAATTGCAAGCAGCTGGGCCATACTGCCCAGTATTGCTGCAATAAACCTCGCTGTGCTTCTTGCGGGGAGAGACATGTGGATGGTGCATGTAGTATACCGCCAAAATGCGTTTATTGCAACGAAAGTCCACCACATGCCCTCGAAAACTGCCCGACGTACGTACGCCGGCAGCAACATTAGCGACGATCATTAGAGCAGCGCTCTCGGCGTAGTTTTGCCGAGATGTTGAAAAAGGCTGCTCCGTCTGCTGAATCCCAAAATATCTACTCTTCTCTGTCTCTTGATGATCAGGGCTCCGACTCTGAGGTTGGTGAAGGAATTTCCTTCGTTTTCAAGGGTTCATCGAGGAAGCGTGTGAGACTCCAGAGACCCACAAAAAAGCCTCGGAATCTGTCTAGCAGTGATGACCCACCAGCCATGAAAAATACTAAGCCTGTCGCGAAAGTCTCAAAGCTTTCACCTCCTGGATTCAAACTCCAAGAGGAAAGAGACTTTCCGCCACTACCGGGAAAATCTAAAATCCCAAATATTCCAAAATTTCAAACTGCTCAGCCAAAAGAAAGTTCGCATTCGGAACCCCTAGGGCAACTTCAGGGCGTTCCAATGTTTACGCTTTCTGGCATTGTAGATATCATCCTTAATTTCTTCAATGCTTCTGACCCAGTTAATAACATTGTCAAAGGATTGCTTCCATGTGTGACTCCTCTTTTGAAGCAACTGGCTTCTAGAATGCTCCTCCTTGCAACGATCATATCTTTTGATGGATAATTTATCCACAGAGGTCGAAGATATGATTTCTGTTCTACACTGGAACTGTCGTAGTATTATGCCTAAATTAGATAGTTTTAAATTTTTAGTTAGTAATTTACAGTGCGATGTTTTTGCGTTATCAGAAACATGGCTAACACCTGATGTGACCCTTCCTTTCCATGATTTTAATATTATTCGCCTGGATCGATTCGACTCATATGGAGGAGTGCTTTTGGGGATCAAAAAGCATCACTCGTTCTACAGAGTCGATCTGCCGCCGATGTTAGGCATTGAAGTCGTTGCATGTCAGGTGACTATCCGAGGCAAAAGCCTCAGTGTCGCCTCCATATATCTTCCTCCGAGATCGGCGATATCTCGCAGAGATCTCTCTCACATCTGCTCTGTTATGCCTGAACCACGGTTGTTCATTGGGGATTTCAACTCCCACGGAACAGGCTGGGGGGAACTGTATGACGACCACCGATCAACGTTGATATATGACCTCTGCGACGACTTCAATATGACAATTCTCAACACTGGGGAAGTTACACGAGTGGCACCTCCAGCTCAAGATGGAAGTCCTAGGGATAGCCGTTTAGACCTCTCAATATGTTCAAGCTCGTTATCGCTGGATTGTTCATGGAGGGTAATCCAGGATCCCCATGGTAGCGATCACTTGCCGATCGTAGTTTCAATTTCCAATGGAACACAACAGTCTTCATCCATCGATCTCGCCTACGACCTCACAAAGCACATAGACTGGGGAAAGTACGCGGAAACGATCATTGATGGAGAACAAGCGGTAGAAGTACTTCCTCCGTTGGAAGAGTATCGCTTTTTATCCGAGCGCTCTTCAAGCCCAACGCCGTCCTGTGCCTGGTCCGTCGGTTCGCAAGAAGCCTCCCAATCCGTGGTGGGATGAAGAGTGTAAGGCACTCTATCGCGAGAAATCCGCCACGTTTAAAGACTTCCGGAAACGTGGTTCAATTGACAACTATGAGCGCTATTCTTCCCTTGAACGCAAGTTTAAAAGCTTGGTCAAAGCGAAGAAAAGCGGTTATTGGCGTCATTTTGTGGAAGGATTATCACGTGAGACCTCGTTGAGAACGCTTTGGACCGTCGGAAGAAGAATGCGTAATACATCGTCGGTTAATGAAGAGAGAGCTCTCCTCGGTGGATTATCGATTTCGCTAAGAAAGTTTGTCCGGATTCCGTTCCTGTTGATCGCGTGCGACGAGATATTCCGGTGGATAAGGACGCCATGGATAGACCTTTTTCGATGGTTGAATTCTCACTTGCTCTCCTTTCATGTAACAATTCCGCTCCAGGAATGGATCGAATCAAGTTCAATTTGCTTAAGGGCCTACCTGACGTCACAAAGAGGCGCCTATTGAACTTGTTTAATCACTTTCTGGAGTGTAACATTGTTCCGGATGACTGGAGGCAGGTGAGAGTAATAGCCATCCAAAAACCCGGGAAACCCGCGTCGAACTATAATTCGTACCGCCCAATTGCGATGTTGTCGTGTATTCGCAAGTTGTTAGAGAAGATGATTCTCTTTCGGCTGGATAAATGGGTTGAATCGAATGGCATGCTGTCAGATACACAGTTTGGTTTTCGCAGAGCCAAAGGAACGAACGACTGTCTTGCGCTGCTTTCTTCAGAAATTCAACTTGCCTTTGCCCAAAAGGAACAGATGGGTTCAGTGTTTTTGGATATTAAGGGTGCTTTTGACTCAGTTTGTGTTGATGTCCTTTCAGACAAACTCCACGCAAGTGGCCTTTCATCAGTTTTGAACAATTTTTTGTACAATTTGTTGTCCGAGAAGCATATGAGTTTTACTCATGGCAACTTGTCAGTTTCACGAATTAGCTACATGGGTCTCCCCCAGGGATCATGTCTGAGTCCCCTTCTTTATAATTTTTATGTGAGAGACATTGATGACTGTCTCATGGAAAATTGCTCGTTGAGACAGCTTGCAGACGACTGTGTTGTTTCTGTCACAGGACCAACAGCAGCCGAACTACAAGGACCCTTACAAGATACTCTGGACAATTTGTCTACTTGGGCCTTAAAGCTGGGTATCGAATTCTCTGCGGAGAAAACTGAGATGGTTGTCTTTTCAAAGAAACACAAACCTGCCAAGTTTCCGCTTACACTCATGGGTAAGACAATCACTCATAGCTTGTCTTCTAAATATCTCGGGGTCTGGTTCGACGCCAAATGCACCTGGGGGAAACACATTGTGTATCTGACACAGAAATGCCAAAAACGAATCAACTTCATGCGAACTATAACCGGAACATGGTGGGGAGCCCATCCGGAAGATCTGATCAAGCTGTACCAAACAACCATCTTGTCGGTCTTAGAGTACGGTAGCTTTTGCTTTCAATCCGCGGCGAGAACACATATGCTGAAGATACAGCGGATTCAGTACCGCTGTCTTCGCATCGCGCTAGGCTGCATGAACTCGACTCACACAATGAGTTTAGAGGTACTTGCAGGAGTACAGCCCCTGACAGATCGTTTCGCGGAGTTAACACTCAGGTTCCTCATCCGTTGTGAGGTTCTCAATCCATTGGTTATTGAAAACTACGAAAAGCTGCTTGAACATAACCCTCAAACTCGTTTCATGAGTGTGTACTACTGGTACATGACGCTGGAGGTTAGCCCATCTTCGGTTAACACCAATCGTAATAACTTCCTAGAATTCGACTGTTCCTCTGTAGTATTTGATTTGTCCATGAAGCAAGATATCCATGGTATACCAGATCACTTTCGTTCAAAGTTTATCCCTCCCATGTTTGCAAGTAAATTCGGGCATGTCAGCGAGAACCGACAATTCTTCACTGATTGGTCAAAAATGGATGATATCACTGGTTTCGGTGTTTACAACGTTTCTCATAGCGCCTCCTTCATGCTTCAAAAACCATGTTCTGTATATGTTGCTGAACTAGCAGCTATACATTACACCTTAGAGTACATCAGTTCTCTCCCACCCGAGCACTTCTTCATTTTTTCCGACAGTTTAAGTTCTCTGGAGGCTGTTCGGTCAATGAAGCCGGTGAAGCACTCAGCGTACTTCCTGAATAGAATACGCCATACGGCATTGAGTGCTTTGTCAATTCGCTCTTACACTATTACCCTAGCTTGGGTCCCTTCGCATTGCTCCATTCCTGGCAATGAGAAAGCGGACTCTCTGGCTAAGGTAGGCGCTAAAGAAGGCGATGTTTACGAGCGTCAAATCGCCTTCGAAGAATTTTTTGCATTGGCCCGTCGGGAGACCTTGATCAGCTGGCAACAGAAATGGAGAGACGGAGAAATGGGTAGATGGCTGCATTCCATATTTCCACAGGTGTCGAAAAAGCCATGGTTTAAGGGGTTGGGCATGAGCCGTGATTTCATTCGTGTCATGTGTCGGCTTATGTCCAATCACTATTCGTTAAGCGCGCATCCCCACCGTATTGGGCTCTCAGAAAGCAAACTCTGTGTTTGCGGCGTGGCTTACCAGGATATCGAACATGTTGTGTGGGGATGCGTTGAGCATCGTGGCGTCAGATCTGAGCTGACTGAAACTCTCCGGATCCGAGGAAAACAGCAGAAACCTGTCAGGGAAGTGTTGGCGGGCCTTGATTTAGAATATATGAATTCAATCCATCTGTTTTTGAAGCGTATCAATATCCGGGTTTGATTGTGTTCGTTCCCTGTCTTTCTTTTTCCCATTCAAATTGTCCTCTTCTCGTCGTGTCTCCCACAAACCGTTTCTGTTTAGTTTCATTACAGATCTGGACATCCTGTCCCTTCAAGCTTCATCAGCTTAGTAGTCTAAGTAGCTTAAGAAATTCCAAAAAATCCTTTCCTTCCCTATTTCAAATGTATCCACTAACCTTAAAACTTCCGCAAACTAACATAGTTTTTAAAATAAGTTCAAATTTCAAAATGTAAATAATGTAAAAAAAAGAAAAGATTTCGGCTCTGTTATGCCCTACGGCGCCTGAGCCTGCCAAATAAACGAGATAAGTAAAAAAAAAAAAGATAATTCTCGGCAACAGGAAAACCCGAGACATGTCACATTCAACAAGGTTTAAAATGTAAAAAGGGCTAATAAGTGTTCCATTGATTACTATAACATTCTGTTTTCTTTGTTTGAAGCAGTCAGGACAAGGGTTTATTAGTAGATCTTTACCCTATAACGCCTTATGTCAATTTACCCGTGTTATACGTGTTAGCTTGAGCCTTGGTTTAATTTTTTTTGAGAGTATCAAATCCATTAACGGTTCAAATATTCCAGATTGGAAAAACATCGAGAATGCCATTGGTAGAGATCCTTCAGTAATTTATTCAGTTAACATCCTAACAGATAAATCTGAATCAACAATTTCACGCCACAATACTCGGTTCGTGGCCGATTCTCTCCATTCTCGGTTCTGCCCCACGCTCGCCAAATCGACGTGCACTTGATGCGCCCACCTGCGCTCCTCGCCTTCTTGTACAAACCGGATCCGAAGCGAACACCATCTTTACAGGGTTGTTGTCCGGCAACATGCCCTACCGTACCCTTCCAGCTTTAGCCACCTTCTGGATACTGGATTAGTCGTACAGTTGGGCAAGCTCGTGGTTCATCCTTTGCCGATACACACCGTTTTCCTGCACACCGCAAAAGATCGTCCTTAGCACCTGTCGTTCGAAGACTCCAAGTGCTTGCAAGTCCTCCTCGAGCATGCCCGTAGAAGACTACCGGCCTTATAAGCGCTTTGCACATGGTACATTTGGTGCGGGTGTGAATCTTTTTTGACCGCAGCTTCTTGTGGTGGCCATAGTAGCCCCGACTTCCACTAATGATGCGCTTCCGTATTTCACGGCTAACGTTATTGTCAGCCGTCAGCAAGGATCGAAGGTAGACGAACTCGTCGACCACCTCGAACGTGTCTCCGTCTATCGTAGAACTGCTATCTAGGCGAGCCCTGTCGCGCTTTGCCCCACCAGCATGTACTTTGTTTTGGTCGCATTCACCACCAGTCCAATTTTTGCTGACTCGCGTTTCAGGCGGGTGTACAGGTCTGCCACCTTTTCAAATATTGGGTCGACAATGTCCATATCATCCGCGAAGCAAACAAATTGACTGGATCTCGATAAAATTGTACTCCGGCTGGTTAGCCCGGCTATCCGCATAACACCTTCTAGCGCAATATTGAACAACAGGCACGTGATTCCATCACCTTGTCGTAGTCTCCGGTGGGATCCATAGAACTAGAGTGTTCACCTAAAACCTTCACACAATTTTGCACACCTTCCATCGTCGCTTTTATCGGTCTCGTGAGCTTTCCCGGGAAAGCTGTTCTCGTCCATGATTTTCTATAGCTCTACGCGGTCGATACTATCGTACGCCGCCTTTTATTGATGAAAAGGTGATGCGTTAGGACCTGGTATTCACGACATTTTTGGAGGATATGCCGTACAGTAAAGACAACGGACCAGTGTCGATCGGCCGTCAACAAAGTCGGCTTGATAACTTCCCACGAACTCGTTTACTACAGGTGACTGACGACGGAAGATGATGCGGGATAATACCTTGTAGGCCGCTGTTCTGTTTCCCAGATTGTGCCTATCAGCCGGTGCACACAAATGGCCAGCCTCTTTTGGCCCATCTTTATGAGTTCAGCTCCGATACCATCCATACCAGCAGCTTTATTGTTCTTGAGCTGGTGAATGGCATCCTTAACCTCAAAGTAGGGGCTAGTTGGTTTCCATCGCCCACAGTACTGACGAAGGCATTTCCTTCGTTGCCCCGACCTTCATTGCTTGTGCACTCAGCGCCATTCAGGTGTTTGTCGAAGTGCTGCTTCCACATTTCGATCACCTCACGCTCGTCCGTCAAAATGCTCCCATCCTTAGCCATGCACATCTCGGCTCTGAAAGAGGCGGGTCTGCTGTTGCTGTTTCCGTATAGAATGTTCTACGTTTTGTCGAATCCCTTGCTGCAGCATGACCGCCCGCGCAGCATTCCTCTCCCCCAGAATCTGCCTACATTCCTAGTCGAACCAATCGTTCCGTCGACTCCGGCCCACGTACCCGACGTTGCTCTCATCTGCATCGTTGATGGTTGCTTTCACTGTTCTCAGCTGTCCTCAAGAGGGGCTTCATCCCGCTCACCCTCTTCCGGTAATGCAGCCTCGAGGGGCGCGTATGCAGCTGTGACATCCGGTTGCTTAAGCCGCTCTAGGTCATACCGGGGCGGCCGTCGGTACCGTACGTTGTTAACGACGGAGAGTTTTGAGCGGAGAGTTTAAGGTGAAACATCTCGGAATCCAAAGATGGCCGTCACAATGGCCGACTTCTCCCGCTACTCACATTTTCAAAGGCACAAAACTGGAGAAATAGTTGGCAAATGTTCCTGATCTTCTTATTTTAAGCGTTCTGCTAATGCACAAAGCAAAAATAAAAAGTGCACTGTTGTGGGATGCTTTCTTCGCGAGATATGTGCCTTTGAAGTTTTGGTGCAATCTTAGAAGTTGATTCCAAACTGTTTCACCTTAACCATCACCAGATAGTGGTCAGAGTCGATGTTAGCGCCACGATAGGTCCTGACGTCGATAATGTCGGAGAAGTGCCGTCCATTTGTAATCTTTTAGTTTTACTCAAGATTGCAAGCATTCCTGAATTCAATGAGATTGTTCACATTATTTATCGTTGAATATTCTGTTATAACCAGTGCTGTTAAATGTCTTAATGTTTAGTGGGCTTCGTAGCCGTGCGGTTAGTGTCACCAGGCATTTAGCCGCATCGTGTTAAGGAGTGTGGGTTCGATTCCCGCTGCAGGCCGGAAAACTTTTCGTGAGGAATGTTTTCCGACTGTGCCACTGGGCGTTGCATGCTAGTCCGTTGTCTAGTGTGGTGCTTCCTTCAAAGGACAAAAGTCCACTGGAAGCATTAACGTGTCGGTGTCTATTTTAAGTCGTTTGTCACGTAAAAGTTTGAGTACCATTTAAATTTAAGATTTTTTTGCTGTGTAAAATTTCAAACAATTTCTGATAAGATAATTGGCAGAAGTCTGGTGTTTAGTTGGACTCCAAGAATTGTTCTAAAAGTGTATCATTTCTGAATCATTTCATTCTGAAGACCATCTTATAAAAATACAAACCGTAGTAGCAAACCAGTGATTCAGTTTTTTTTATCGTCAGCCGCAACAATTTTGAAATTCTTGAAATACTAATATCCGGTCGAACAAACAAATCTACCATACATCGCGAATGTTTGAATCTTGAGTAGTAACGCCTTTCCAACTCTACTGCCAAAAAGCGAAAACTCCACATCGATCATCTTGGATCGCATCGACGGGAAGGGTTGTCGAGATGGAAGTGGCACGTTTAATGGACAAAACAAGAGGCAAATTTAAGAGCGCTCTCTCATTAGTGTGATCTTGGTTCTGAAGATGATAAGATTTAGAGATAAGTGCACCAGTGGCGGCACTGTGGCAACCTGCCTTAGTCGGTAGGGTGGCACGAGTTGGCTGCTTGCGATCGCACCATCAAACTATGGGCCGGAAAACAAAATTTAGCATTTTTGGGGTTTAAATGTATTACAAACTCCTTCGCGAAGTTTATCAAAATAACTTAAACAATATTTTTAAAATACATCACAAATTCTTCTGTTTCTTTTTTCTGTGAATTCTAATTAAAATCCCTGGATTATTCATGAATTATCCAAGAAAAGTATTTTCGGAACGTCTTTTGCCTTCTATTTTCTCGAGGAAATTTGTTGGAAAACTCCAGGCACACTTTTGCTTCCGAAATTAACATAGCGGTAAAGGAATCTGCTGAGAAACATTTAGCAAAATAACTGGAAAGGGGTTTAGGAGAAGATAAATCGAAGCCACACCTCAAATCTTTAAATGCACAATTCTGTAGAACCAGACAGTCGTTCAAGCTGAACACTTGATCGATTGGTCATTCTATTCTTGAAAATTTGAGGAATGTTTCGTTCTTTAGAAATAGTTTTATCAATTCTGCCCATTTTATTTTTTTTGTAATTGAATTCATGTGCAAATTCAATACGGAATTCTCAGTGGCTTTCTTGTGGAATTCTGGAGAATCCAGCAATCGAAGAAAAAATTCTGCTAGATTTCAAGAAAAATTTGTAAAGAAAATTCTCATGGAGCTTCTTGAGAAATTAATTTTTATTTTCAAATTCAGAAGAGAGGTTTCAATTATCCTGTATGTATCCATTCTAGAGAAAAGATTGTAAATAATCACTTTAATTGTTCCGCTTTCCATTTGTTGTCTATACCTGCTTTAACATTTTGTTGTTACCCTTCCCTTCACAAGACGCTTTCTGGAGCAACTTTGTACAAAAAATATTTCATCCTCTAAAAAGCAACATTTTATTTATTTACTTCATCTTCGACCAATCAGGCCGCACAGACTGTTTTAAAACGTTTCCATCACACATCAATACAGAAATCATGAGTGAATTACACTTTTAGAGAAACTAAAGGAAAAAAAATTGGGGTGGGTAATGTCTGTTACATGTCTGTCCGTGGGGTTGACGTAGGACTACTATGGACACAACTTCGATCAATTCTGGGTCAGATTGTGGGTGTTCAATTACGTTATGGTTTAAAGGAGATCTGTCATTTGGTTTGGGAGCCTTTTCAGAGTTTCGGATTTCAAAGTAAAATACTTTAAAATCAGTGCGGGTTGTGTACAAGACACGACCGCATGACCTTTAACTACGCCATGAGATTTGCTGCATTTGAATTTAAGTTAATTGTCATAATTGCAACCTTCCTTTATTTATAATTCAGAATGTAATGGTTTGTGAATTTAAGAACAGTGAGGAGCTCTCCGTTCGGAGAAGTACCCCAGCTACCGTAAATTTCAATTTGCCGTATAGTTAATTCATCATCTTCTTCTTGGCAAAACGTCCTCACTGGGACAGAGCTTGCTTCTCAGCTTAGTGTTCAATGAGCACTTCCGCAATTAATAACTGAGAGCTTTCTTTGCCATTTTCGCATTCGTATATCGTATGATACTTACGATGAGTATACGATGAGACTTTATGCCCAGGGATGTCAAGGATATTCCAATTACGAAAAGATCCTGAACCGAACGGGAATCGAACTCAGACACCTTCAGCATGGCTTTGCTTTGTAGCCGCGGACTCAAACCACTCGGCTAAGGAGAGCCCCTATTGACAATTGTCAATTATTTATAACAAATCAGATATTGTATGATGCTACGAGAAGAATTTAAAAATAATAGCAAGTATGTGGTGAACACATTAGGAAATATCACACAAATAACTCTTTAGTACACATTGTTTGGCCCCGAAAAGGGCCGATTGAACGGTAAGATTCGAGTAACACGGACACACATTTCGACGGCGAACAGGTTGGAATCCTCCTCGTCTGATGGGGTTAATGGTGGCGATGATGATGGGCGCTTCCACAAGCGTCTTTGGTCGATTTCATTCGACCATCTCGTACAAATCTTGCATTAGCGCACCGATTCCTTCAGGGCCAATTCTGGAAGCGCGAGTAAATTTATAAATCCTGAGCGATTTCAGCGGTTTTTTAAAGTTGGTGGGGTTTTGTTTAGGAACTGCCTTCTTTTCCTCCTCCTTCTTCTCGGATGCCAGCCACAGTTTCCCGGGATTTCACTTCACACTTACCAATCTTGCCGACATCACAGTTGTAGTTTCCACCGATGTATTTATCGATCACCTGCAGGGAGAACCTGTTCCTGTCGTTTAGGGCTGCGATGGCGGGCACAACCATCTCATTCTCCTGTCAACTGCTTTCTCTTATTCTTCTTAGCGGTGGCTGTGGTGATGGCTTTGGCTTCGGACGGTCTTCTCTCGGTCGGTCGACGGTCAGTTTGATTTGAACGAAGCAAGACCCTCCCGTTTGTCCTTTGCTATCGATGTCTGTGTCTGAGAATCACGCCCGGTCAGAGCAAGAAGACCTGTTGCCTGCTAAAATGTGATCCAAGCGGAGAGTGAAAAGCAAATGACGTCAACTTTTCTCTAGCACCCCTATTTATAGATTTGCTTGAAATCAACGTTCTCTTTATAATTAGTTATTAAACTAGTTGGACAGGTATGTGGGATTCAGTAAGTAATCGACATGAACCTTTGATGCCTTGTCTGTCAATTGAGGTGCTAATCAAGGAATTCCGTTAAGCCAGCAAAAAGTTATAAACGTTTAAAATATTTCATGCCAACGTAACGCTCTTGGTTTTGAAATTCCAATTTCACTCGTGTATAGAGAAGAAAGACGTAGTCCTACGTCAAAAATGTTTTAGGTATTTTGAAAATATACAAGATTATTATGTGTACAGTTAATGATACACTTCTGCTGTTCCACAAAAGTTGAAAATAGTCCCTCTAAAAAGTTAGTTTGGAATTTCTGTAAGTAGGAAGAATTGGTTTTTAAATTAATCTGTTCGCCATAGTATCATGAAACTTCTGAATTTATGCAAATTATTATCTAATATGTAAGATACAAATACTTTCAGTAAAAAATCCATCCGTTTTAACGTAAATAATTGTCCATTATAAAAGTCGAATAAATATGAACAAGAGTTTTTGTAGTAAATCTTACTCCTCATCTTTTCTGTGAACCAGCAATTTTGTCAAAAAGTTTCAGAAATTGTACGGTGAAGTTTTGAATTTTCCTACAAGAATTGAGTAAATTTTTCCAGATTCAATTAGAGTTACTGTGCACGTGCTCATTTTTCTTGAGATGTGTCTCAATGCGGTCTCATGCGCTCCGTCTCATGTGCTGTTTAAAATTCAGCGCAATAATTAAAGTGATGCCAAAACTCTTCAACGATGATCGAAATTGCAACTCTTGGATTGCCAGTCTTCGATCATATCATGAAGACCATCTAGACACCTACATAATGAGGCGAAAATAGTTGTAGAGACTTTTCGTTTCTAAGCAATTGTTTCACAACTTGGATACCAAAGGCGACCCGTAGCGCCGAGCAGCGCATGAGACGAGTCTCTCCGGGTGCACATCACCTAGCGCGCGCTTTCAGAATTTTCATGCGGTTCCGGCAAGCGTAGCACACTAGGATTCCGATGAGCTGAGAGACGGATTGGTTGGAGACTCGTCAGTACATTTATGTGCTCCTGAGAAATATGTAACTCTAGATTCAATTCAAGCCTCAATTATGCCTGTAGTAGTTTTTGAACAAAATATGGAGAGTAATTTGATTTCTAGATATGATATATGGTTGAATCCCTAAATAAAAACATGGAGTAATTTTTAAAACCTGAAAGAAAAAGTTCAAGAATGAATTTGCAGAATCGTTCAGTAAATGTGTTCAATGTGTGTTGTTGTCTTCTTAAAATCTCTAGGAGATTCGCTAGTGCTGTTTAAAGTAAAAATTCTCTGAGATATACTTGGATGGATCTTTGGTGAAATTTTCGGAAGAATCCTAGGAAGATATTCAGGGAAACAATAATATAATTCTCCGGAAGATTTCCTGTGCAAATTTCTCGAGAAATTTTTGTTTTTTTTTGCGGAGGAGTTAATGAAAGAACAGATGAACGTATTTTGCTAGAAACTTTATACGAATGCTTGAATTAAAAAAAAATGTAAGATGGGTATTTGTGAAGAATTTAAAAAAATATTATTTATATAGAGAATTTAGGAATATGCAGAGTTTGAATTGACTTTAAGATTAATATAAATAAACAATTAAAAAAATTTCTGTGAAAAAATGCAGATAGATTTGTAGAGAACTTCTCTGAGAAATTGCTACGAATATTTTCCCAATTGAATCTCGTTTAAGGTGAAGATAAATCGAAGCCAAACCTCAAATTTTCAAGAGCATGAATCTGGAGAACCGAACATCCGTTTAAGCTGAAAACTTAATTGATTGGTCACTATCTGGAGGTGACCAATCCATTAAGTTTTCAGCTCAAACGGGTGTTCGATTCTCCAGATTTGTGCTCTTGAAAATTTGAGGTTTGGCTTCTATTCATCTTCACCTTAATTCTTTAGGAAAATCTTGTGAAATATTAGGAGGAATTCTTAAAGTAACCTGGAAGAATCACTCCTGGATAATTTTCGCTGTGAATTCAATTAATCCTTGAAAAATTTCTGAGAGATTTTCTGAAAGATTTGTTTAAGGAATCTGAAGTTGAGCTTTAGGAAGAATCTCAAAAGCAAAGTCGGAACAACTGTTGGTGAATGATTGAGAAGATTTTGTTGATAATTAAATTATTAATGAACAACTGAATGGTGCCCTAAACTAACCATTAGAATTTATTTATAATAAGTACGTAGAGGACCTTCATGGAAAAATGATTAAAATTCTACAAGAGATTCTTCTTAGCAATTTGATACATTCTTTGAGAAATTTTCTGATAAGATCAGAAAGCCTAAAGTAACTTCAGGTAAAAGTCTGTCGAATATTAACCATTCATCCCGGAAATTAGTTCCCATGGGAATGCCAAAAGGAATTCAGTGAAAACTGGTAAAGGAATTCTTGAAAAATTCACTGGAAAAGTACTGAAAACATTCATGAAGAAATCCACGACACCTGAAAAATTAGTGGCAGATTTACAAAGGGATATTCCTTGGAAGTCATTTCTTGAGTTCATTGGAAGAATTCTTGAACGATTTTTCTACTGGATCAGATAAAGAATGAATATTTTCCGTAGTGAAAATTGAAATTTACAAGTATCACTGTGCAGCGATGTGAGACAAAATCATAAACAAATGAAATCAATACAAATTTATGCAAATCAAGATTTTTGTGAAAATTGTGATTACTGTGACTGACATAACTTCTGTAAGCCAAGAATTTACTAGGCCCAATCCAAAAAAAAAATCAATGTGGCAAATTAAGCAAATAGATTGCGATACAAGCTGAATAGTCTTATTTTGCATTACCATTTGCCAATACCTCAAGAACTAGACGTGCTTATGATACTTTTGAAAACGGCAACGGATTCAGCAACCCTTAATTAAGTAAATAGCGGTATTATGGTTCTTGACACAAAAACGTGTTTCGCAGTGTTATTAGCGTTTATGGTTACTTGGGATATTGTATTAACAATTATTCCAATTTCAATTTGAAATGCTTCCAAATCATTCCAAACATGACTCTTCCTTGTATATTTAAGTTTGTGTTACTTAAAGAGTAGTGTTTGATCCTTCGACCTTGACGCTTGCTCCGGCGGGGCGGGCGATGAGGGCAGGATCAAACATGTCGCGCGTCGGTTGAGTAGAGTGAAAAAGTGCCGCGTTCGATTGATTCTTTTTGATCCTTTGACCTTGACGCTTGCTTCTGGGCAGTGCGTAAAGAAAGCCCGAGCAGTCGTCAATTGTTTTCCCTCACGGGTCACGCGCCTATTTTCTCTGAGTGCTTTTATATAGCCGAGCAAACGAGTGAAGCTGAACGTGGATTGTTGCTGCTCAGTCAAGGATGACGGATCAAATGGTGAGCTCGTTTCATGCTACTATTTCTAATCTATAAAATATGTATGACTGCATATTTAATCGTTACAACGGTGGGACGTAAATATGATTTTTCAACAAACTATGAACGGTTCACTGTGAGTGTCGACATAAACTCTGATTCATGAAATATTTATGTTTAACATTTTTTTTTTCAAAACAAGGGGTGTTTTTTACCTCTATTTTTGTAATTAAAAAAAATAACTTTAAATGGTTCGACACTTCAGTTGTATATTATATTTACATATAAGCATGTTTATACCTCACAAATAATTATTTATCATGGTCTAATCGCTTACCAAGTGTATCCTGTGACCCAACAATCCTCCCCATTAACAAACATCCCTCCCAGTAACCTTTGTGGAGATGCAGAGGCAAACACGGTATCCAAATAGCAGAGGTTACACACTAACATTCCTTCCCTCAATCCCACCTGACTGCAAAGACGTGGCTGGCGCCGTTTTTGACCCTGTATAAATAGAGGCACTGCATTATGCACACTGAAGAATATTATGGCCAATCCCAGCCGAACTTCTGGTTGATTCTTTGTGCATTTTCACTGATATCGGTTAATCACGGAATAGCAACCATTGATATGTGTAGTCAGTCTAAGCTAAGCTAAGCTAAATTTGAGTTTGTGTTACTTAACCCATCAGTCGTCACGTGGTTTGCAACCGTCAGAACCACCACGCCGCTGCTGTGTACAAAAAGCGAGGTTTGTTCACCAGTGTTGTACAAAATACAACAGCGCGACGACTGAAATGTGAAAGGTTGTGTTTGTTCAAAATGAAAGTGTCTGGAATTTATCGTCAAATTTTAATTTCTGGTCCACAGTGCATCACGCGGTCTAATGACGGCATCTATCTTATAACTACACGTAAAATGGCCTTGGTCACGGTTCGTCTGATCTGATGTGTCGTCGTCGTCGTCGTCCCGGGAAGCTTTATGCGTAGATCTGAATAATCATTTCCGCCAGGAGAGGATTTTGTAGCTCTTTTTTGCTATTTTAGATGGATATATTTCATCTTCATCGAGAATGGGTTCGCAGCTCGGACTGCGTGAAGATACGCGATCGACAACGACGTCTTGAAATGGTGCGTGGTAACGGATTCAATCAACGGGCTTCTGATGGTTTGTTTTTTCGTCTGATGTCGATTTAACAGCTTTTTATGGTCGTAATTTCACGCGCGCCCCGGAGTCATCTCATTCCATCGCCGCTGAGGAGGTCTCATCAGTGCTGAGGAATCAATTTCCGTTCGTGTGGTTTCAATGGATGTTGAAGGTATTTAACATTCAAATAAGATGCTTTATGCAGACTATTCTGAAAGGAATACTGCAAAATCGTACGGCGTACTAAATGAGGTGGTCATACTTTGTTGTTTATATACATGTTATCACGATGAGACAGGTTCCAATAAATTGGTCAGATGTAGTTAATTATGCGAGTTAAAAATTCAACTTTCAAAAATCAAAATGAGGGAATTCAAGCCAAATGTAACAAATATTTAAAATGTCTTTATCTACTTATTAATAGAAAATCGAAACGTTGCCTTAAGAACAAGCTCTTGATCATCAAACAATTTTTTAGCCCAACCATGTTGTATGCTGAATAAATACGGACAAGCTGTTGTTATACCAGGAAGAAAGCTCTGCGGAGGATTCAAAATAAAATTTTGAAAATGATTCTGAAGCTCCCTCCTTGGTTCAGTACTAATGAGTTACATAGAAAATCTAATGGCTGTTAACAAAATTAGAATGATATTGTGTTCTAACACAGAACACCTAAATATGAGAAATGACTGTAATATTTGGGATGATACTAATAAAGAATTAAAAAAAAAAATACTTGCCATTCTGCTACGATAATTATGTTTAGACATAGAGTAATATACAAGACTTCTTCACATATTTATTATGAAAATGACATGAAAAATCAGCGCAACTCGTACAAAATAAGTACACATATGTCAATATTGAGATACAGTCTACACCTGCTATTGGACAAATGAATCGAAAAAAATGCTCTGTTGCAAGTGCCTCAAACAATTGAACACCGTGTTATTTCATGAAATATTTATAACCCAACCATTTTCCCAACACCTCACCTGAACCGTGTTCCATTAGGTTAGACATTTGTACTATGAAATTGAAAACATTTCCTCACACGGAGCACGCTACACATATTACCAATCAATAGCCACTTGATCATGCTTCGCTTGTAAGACGAAGCCCAACAACATGGATTGCAATTTCCAAAAGCAACCTGTGCCTAATCGACAAAATGAAGAATCGAGCCACGATTTCTACCCACGCTGCGCCACACTCGGTTGTTTGTATGTAAAACGTGGTTGGATTTTTCCTCATACGTTGTTGTTGTTGTTCCAAATGTGTGAAAAGGCGAGCTGGAAAATGCGACGCTGGCCGCCGTGCGATCATCGATCAACACTCCGTTGGGCTGCTGAAGTTTCTCTTTCTTTTGGAAACGTCCACCCCAAGCAGGCCCAAGCCAATAACGGGCGATCGGTAGCCTGATTGCTTCCATGTGATGTATAAGCGGAGTATCTAAAATCGTTATTAACGAAAAAAAAAACCTTATAAAAGGTATGGATTTCTTCAAGCATGCAAGAATACCTTGAAAATGACACTAAATATTCAATATTCAATGTTCATTTCTTACGATGAAACTTTCAAATTCAAGTAGAGGCTGCTAGATAACCATATCTTTCAAATGATGGGTGCAAAAGTGATGGTCATTTTTGTTGTTAATAACGGTTTCAGACACACCGTGGGCGTGCTACACCAAGGGGAAGGTGGTGGTGATGAACAAACCTTACAAACCGGACAAGATCACCACCGAAAAAGGAAATGACTCGTGAGTGCGGGCACACGTTCGTTGTCTTGTCTTGTCAAAGCTCTTGGTGGCCGTGGTGATGCTCAATCAGATGTAAATCAAAGCGGCGCAATGTGTGCGCCAGCTTTTCCTCACTGAATTTGCTAGTTTCTGTATGTTCCCTAGACATTCGGAATGTATGTATATCGAATAACCTTTTGCGTTATGCGTCACTTAAATGTACAAAGTTTTACGTATGAGATGTCTTAAAGCCTTATACATACAAAAGTGGAAACGTTATACTAAGAAATCTTTCCAACCGAGAGGAGCCTCTTTGGACACCAGCATACATTTCATAAGGGGTTTTCCAGAATTTCTGCCTTGTATTTCAGATATTCCTGAAAAGTGTAAGTTTTGCGGTCGGGGTTACTTTTCGGAGCTCGTTGTAGCAAAATTCAACTTTATGCTTGTGAGAATTAGCTCAAAGCGGTAAATGATTCATCATTAAATTGTACTTACAATTGGTCTCGTACTTATTAAACTTAATTCAAATTCGTTTAACACTGGGATAATTTATCTATTAACCTGCAATTTATTATCTGTGCTCTCAACTTGGAAATATGGAATTTCTGGTGAACAACCGTTTCGTTGTTGGCACGACGAAATTTTCGATGCTATGGACTTGTAGCAACAAGTTATTTACCAGGTATCCTTTAGGCAGTATTATCGGAAACTTGGTGTCCTGTTCAAGGCAGCGATACGACTGTCTACGCACAACAATTCGTGTTCTTCCAACATCGGTGGAAGATTCAACAGTGGACTGCTTCGGCTCAGGGCTCGCCTGCTTTCGGGAGCTGAACGTGCGTTCCGATTCATTGTAGCCACCTCATTTGGGTAACTGTCTGACTGGACAAATCGTTAGAGGACCCTCTCCGCATTCTGCAATTCTTAACTCCTGACATTTTCAGTTTCCATGCTCTTTGTGCTCCGAATTCGTCTTAGAAGCTCCTCACCGCATCGATAAGCGTACGCTACGCTTCGTAGAAGTTGTTGGTATTTTGAAAGCTGCGACACGTCGATGGTCAGAGATGATAAGAAGTGACTGCAAACGACAGCCGATCGCAATTCTACTTCTGTGTCCTCCACACCACCTCGAAGTTATCCTTTGGCCACTCTGAACGCCACTGTCAATATCGTCGAGTATCTGACTTTATCACTCCAAGAGAAAGTGGTTTTTTTTTTCTTCTAAGCAATGGGGGAATAATCTGCTCAACAGACTCCGGACCAAGGTCCGGGAGTGCGGGGTTGGGGACCATTTACTACATACAAGCAGTAAACAGGACTACACCCCCGACCCACTAAACCATTTCCATTGCCGCCAAACCCTTCGTCTCTCCGGGACCACCAAGAAGGCATTGCTTCGGAGAGGGGCTATTGCACATCGCATCCTCCAGGTTAGCTGCGTAGCCATGCAGCAACGAACATCGATGACACGCTTAGGGGGGTCCACCAAGGTAGCATGCTGGCGCTTTGCCAGCTTCCCAGGTGGTCCTCACCTCCCATTGTCCGCTGAAGGCGGGCAGGGTCGACCACTACGCCCGCGCCCAGCTGTACCGCAGGTATCAAGAACTGATACCGCGGGCTTCACAATTTGACCTACTGAAGGCTCAGGCCCTATCAGCTAGCACCAGCTGGTATTGCTGACGAAGGGGCCTGTACTGATGAAGAGTCGATAAAATCGCCACTGAATACCGGTAGCTCTTTGGAGATGACTTGTCTCGCGGCCAACTGATGAGACGTCGGATGTTTCGATTCATATTTGCGGAAACATTCGGTACAAATGGTGATTGCCCTAATGAATATATATACCGTTTTGATTCATATTACGGACAGCTTCAAATTCCGGACACTCTCGTTTGTATGGGAAACATTTCACACGAAATGTTTCAATTTTCGCCGTCCAAAAGTTCTCATTTTCGAGGCTCGTTTTATTAGGTTTTTTCGATAAATATCATTGCAAATTTATAATGCCCAACTACCTTAGACGTCTCTTAAGTGGTTGAACGATTTCAATTGATGATTTGACTGTTCCATTAATGATTATCATGAGCTGTCCGTAATTCGAATCAAAGCGTCCGGAATATGAGGCAAAAGTGAGGGAGCGTCCGAAATAAGAATCATGAAAAGGCCACACGTTTTGATTTATTTAAAATTATTCAAGTTGCGGACGTGTATTCTTTACCCACCATCCGAAAGTTAAGGGCTTCCGACGCTCGATAACGTTAAAAAATCATACAGAATGATTTATTTTGTATGGTTCAAGCTGGGTTATATTTCACTGAGGCCTTAAGTGTCCGTAATATGAATCAAAACGGTACCTAAGGAGGCCCTAACATAGGAGGTACAAAAATTTTATGGGATGCTCCTTCTCTCCTATCCTGACTAGTCGCTATGTTTTGCTCATCACATCGAAAATTTTGGGTAAATTTGTTTGGTACAATTTGAGACCTTACCGACGCCGTTGGTGGGTTTTTACTCACGGCTAGACCTCGCTGGATAGTTTCTGAGTAGTTTCCATGCTGTTCAGTCGATGTGAGCTAGTTCGCCTCGAAGCGCGAGTACTCCTACGAATGTTGTTCAGGCGATGTGCGCTTCTCCGCTACGGGACACTTTTTCGTTGCTGAGCGCTGTTCTGCCGAAGATAGATATTCGATCGCTAAGTACTATTGCACTGCCGAACATTGCTCGCATGTTAGGTGCATGTCTTCCAACTGCTTGATCAATTGCTGCTTCTTAGCCAAAACAAATTACTTGCGAGCTTGCTCCTGCACGTACTGCTTTTCGAAAAGTTTCAACCGGTTGACAAGGTCCAGTTCTCGCTTCCTCCGTGAATCGTTTTACGCCTTATGCTGTCTTTTCAACATGGTTTCGATTTCTTGAAGGCGTTGCCTGTCGCGTTGTTCCTCGAGAACGGTAGTCGGATCAAATCGTGTTCACGCTGCTGTTGACGTTGGGCCACTTCCAGCTCATTAGGGCGCTGCTGATCACGGAAATGCTGACGTCGCATATCGGTTACTTCGCGCTGCCACACTGCATACGATCGAGGATTCAACAGTAGCTTGGGGACGATCCTCGGAAGCTTGCCCGCATTCAGCGGAATTGCATTTCGGACTAACTGCGAACTCTTCGGAGGTTGATCTTCATCCAGAGGGCGAACCTACGGTTGGATGTTGACCAGCGGTAGGAGCCGCTCGGAATCGCGTTGTTGGCCAAAAGGATGGTTCGCGAAACTGTTCTGGATCTCCAGACTGTCTCCGATAGAAATGCTGTCGATAGTGCGAGGGACTGATTTCATCATTCCTGCTTGGGCTCGCTGGTGACCACTGACGGAGAATTCACGGATTTTCACGGTTGTGGACGATCCGACTTGCCCACCGGAATGTTCTGGTGGAATCGGTTGATGATCTTGTAGCTTTGAACGAGAATCAATAGCAGGGTTGCCACCGGATGTTATTTGCTGTTTATCGAACTTTTTTCAACCTTTTGTAAGCGGCTTGCTTGGATCCGACTGTTTCGTACACTCTTTACACTCACCACATCTTTATCCTGCTGGCACAGTAGCTCAAGCTTCCGAGCCAAATACTCTTTCTCCAGCTTTTCGTTTATCGCCTTCTCGATCAGTAACTCTTCCTGCGCTCTTTTTCTAGCTTATCCCGCAGACACCTTTCGTCCTCCAGCTTCTGGAGATCTCGAGCAATCTGCGCTCGCCGAGAGCTCGAAGTGCTAGATCGGCCAGCTCTAGAGCTAGTGGGGCGGAGGATCTTTCGGAACGCATTCCGCACAGATAAAGCATATAAAACTCCGCATTGTTGGGCCGCTTACATATTGCACAATCGAACTCTTCACCGTGCTCCACGTCTATCACCGAAGGCTCGAAATACCCTATTTGTTCATAGGCAGCATCCATTTATTACGTAACGCTAAAATTGGAAATTTTCAAACCCCCCCCCTCCGTAACGCTTTTTGTATAAAAAAAAAATAATTTTTGTATGAGCAGTAACGCTTGAGCCTACTCCCCCCTCCCCCTAGAGCGTTACGTAATTTGTGGGTGCTGCCATATACTTGAAGTGCATCGTCACTGGAAGTCGGTCGGGTACCCCTGTTAGCTGCATTTTAGGTCGCTCGGCTTTGCGATCGAGTGTGGCGAACAGACGATCCTTTCTGCATACTGATGCCTCAATTCTTTGAGAATGTTGCGGTCGGGGTTAGTTTTCGGATCTCTTTGTAGCAAAATTCACCTTTTCGCTGGTGAGATTTGGCTCAAGGCTGTAAATATTTATTGTTTAACAAGGCGTAAGATTCATCATTAAATTGTACTTACAATTGGTCTCGTACTTAGTGAACTTGAAATAAATTCGTTTAACACAAGGATAATTTAGCCTTCAACCTGTAATTTATTAGTTTACAATTAGTCCATATAGCAATTTTTCAAATAATTTATAATTCTTTTTGCAGTTCAACTTTTACGTTGTCATCAAAACAATAATTATTATAATTTCTATATCACCGTCTATGACGATTCACCATTCCATGTATGCCCTACTCATACTTTCGTATTCATAGGATGAAGTTTCGGGGAGTGCGTCGATGGACGAATTCGTCGCATCAATAGGTTAAAGTCTTCTGAAAGTTTATCAGAGTTTTGATGATTTCAAGTTCAAGATGCGCTACAATAACAAAAAGCTGTGAACAAGGATATTTAAAAATAGACGTTAATAAAAATAAGCGTGAAAACTGTTGCTCTGTGGTATATTTTTTTTGCTTTTTCATAAACAAAATGGACAAATGGCAACACTGCTGAAAATTTCAATGAAATGTTTCATTACTTTCCACTATTTTTCAGTTAAAATGAGTTCTTACCTTCTAAAGAACTGTACATATACATTTATTTATGAAAATACAGCTTTTACGTGAGATATATGATTACATTTGTTTAAAAATGGTGTATTCCGAATCCGATATTGGTTCAAATTATCTTGTAAAATGTCAATAAAGACAATAGAATACCTTTTTTTTGTAAAACACTTGGATGGAATTGGACTACGGATAATCTTGCAAATGGTCCACTGATGGCACTTTTTCCATGTAGAACTTCTCCGGTTTTGAATAGCATTAGTTCACTGAGTTTCCTGAGGTGTTCTGGTGTTCATCTGTGCAGTATTCCGGCTACGAAGCCGCCAAAGGCCGATTGCTAACAGTACCGGTAGGACCAGGACACGCAGTAGGTCCACCGTAGCCCATACCTCAAGCCACGCCGTGCTGTATTATCGTCTACGTAAAGCTCTGCATATGTCTACATCGAGGACAGCCGTCGTTGCAGGAATCCTGAAGGAATGAGGTGTGCTGGAGAGAAAAAAGGGGCCTTGCATAAGGTCAATAAATTATCTAAAGAAGTGTATGGTTATCTAATTTAAGTGCGAGAATTTCCTGATCGCGTGTTGTGTTGGCAAGCATGCCTACCCTGAGGTTTTTGAGTTTTTTTGGTTGCTCCCGATTGTCTTACTTGATAATTACAAGATTTTCCAGGGATAACTATGCGAAATCCATTACCCACTTGCCCCACGGTACCTTAATTATTCTTCCAAATCCTCAGTATCTGAAGATAAAGAACATCATGACTAATACATGGACTCCATGTAGTAACATGGATAGCGTAACATGGATAGCGTATACGCTATCGCCATCATACGGTGAAATTCTCAACTAATCAATATGCAATATTGTGGCCATTATGACCCCAAGGCACAGACAACGTACTGTTTTCATGAAAATTACTCTGGGAAACTATTTTTCAAGATAATTGAAAATAATCCATGCACAAATAAAAAAAAACTCGCGGAAACGCACCAACGTGTGAAATAAAATCACATTTCGGTTCACTGACAAAAAAGTAACAGCCGTTTAAAAGTGCTCTGGGGTCATATTGACCCAAAAACAGACACAGGGTTGACAAAACCGTCAAAAAAATTCTTCAAAAGCACTGGGGATTATCAATTGTTCATAAATAATTTGTTTGGAATTACTCACGATTTCTCCAAGATACAAAACATTTTAGTAGTCTCACCAAAACAAGGATTCTTCAGAGGGTTCACCAACAGTTTTTTCAATTTTTCTTTTGAGATTCTTCCTAAAATTTTTCTTCGGATTCCTTCAACAAATCTTTTAGAAAATTTTTCGAAAATTATTGAATGATCGCTTGAAAAAAATCCCAGGACTTCCTGCAAAAACAATAAATGATTCTTCAAGATGTTAATCTAAGGATTCCTTCTAGTACTCCTTAAAATTTCCATAGGCAATTAAACAGGATTCAATTGCTAGAATGTTTCTGGCGATTTCTCAGAGTAAATTCTCCGGAGTTGTATCTACCTTTTTTCACAGGAAATAAGGTTCTTAAGGTTTCTTCAAAAATGAGTTTGATGTAGCTCTCTACTTTTCTTCAAAACTCTCTTGAAAATAATAATTGAAAATTTCTTCAAAAATGCCTATCCGAGAAAATTAAAAAAAAAATCAAACATTTCTTTGAAGTTTTAGCCGAATACGATCAACTGTTTTTTCAAGAACTCTTCCGTTGAAATTCTTAAAAGCTTACCGAACAATTTGTTCAGGGATTTCAGAGGATTCTCCCACTCCTGACGCCCTTGGATTCTTCCGTAAAATTCACCAGAGATTGATCCAAGTATTTTCCAGAGATTTGTTTTCTTTTAACACACTAGCGATTCTCCTGCGGATTTTAAAAAATCAACAGATTTACTAAAGCGTTCTACAGTTCATTCTTAAACTTCTAAAAAAATAAAAAAAATCTCAAGAAAGGCTAAAATATTAACGTCCCATAAAAAAATATAAATTTCCATAAAAAATGCAAAATTTGCCAGTAAAGAAACAAGGGTAAAATCAACAGAAAAGTTAAAAATTTCCATAAAAAAATAAAGAAGTGCATAGAAAAAACAAAATTTTCCATAAATAAAAAAATTTTAAGCAATAAATAGATTCAAAAGTGCAGTAGAATCGACAATAATATCACTAAAAAATATCGAATTTTACATTTAAAAACCTCAAAATGTCCCTATTTTCTTCACAAAAAGCAAGAAATAATTATAAATTTTCCACAAAAAAAGCCAAAATTTGCAATAAATAAATAATAATTCGCCTACAATGAACCAAAAATTTCCATTCAAAAAATCAAAAAGAGCAATAGCAGTAAATGCAAAGTTGCAATAAACAAACCCAACTGAGCAATTCAAAATGACAATCAATACATGAAAATGTTGTAGAAAATTCCAATATTTAGGTAAAACTTTCCATAAAAATAACGTAATTTTCCAATAATGTGTAATAATGTGTGGAATGGATTTCATAAATTTTCAGTCAAACTGAAGCATTGTTTTCACAATTGGAGCTAATTAGTCGTCGTATGTAGATGCGTTCATTAACGATTCCCGATTCAGGAACCAGAGTTGGCGAAGGTACGTTAGACGAGTTAAGCACAACAAGTTAAGTCTCTGTTCTTCGATAGGTTTCTCTACTTAGCTAGTGGCGAGTGATTTTAAACATAATACGGACTCATAATACGGAAATTCACTTTCATCTTTGTTGTAACTGCCCACAGCAGTTGCAGAAATGTGTTTACTTCGATTGATGAGTTTTTTCCTAAATATTTTTTTTTATTTGCATACGAACATAACGCTTTTTAAAGTATCTTCTAATAGGTTCATTTTTAGATCTAATGGGTTGTCTCAGTACTACAAATATGGTAAAGCATGCTGTAACGCTACTTTTGTACCTCATCACTACGTCAGTGGTCTAACAACACTTAGCGCGCTCGGCAAAGTTCCATCATGCCGCATAAAGTGTTGCAGCAAATGATGCTTAGTTTGTAAACACCAGTTCCCTGGCTGGTGGGGCATGAAAGCATAAGCTTCTACCATCAATGTAGTTGGACATAACCCAAGCAGTGACATAAAACAATAAATGATTCTAATATTTGGGTACAGTGAGTACCTTCCGCAGAAATGGTGCAGAATCGATCATCGACGTGACGTTTTGTAGTCCTAACCTTTTAGGTACCATGAACTGGCGCGTTGATGACGGTTATACTCATAGCGATCATCAATCGATTCGCTATAGTATAATACCAGGCGGGCAGAAGGCAGCGCGATGTAACTCGACCCAAGCCCGAGGATGGAAAACAGCGCGCTTCGACGGCGAAGTATTCACTGAAGCCCTGAGGCGCGAACGAAACACTCTGGACCTAAACGGTGAAGAGCTAGTTGCTATGATATCACGAGCGTGTGATGCTTCCATGCCGAGAAAAGCCCCTCCTAGAGAGAACAGGCCGCCAGTGTATTGGTGGTGCGAATCAATTGCAAATCTTCGAGCAATCTGCCTTCGGGCTAGACGAAGAATGCAACGCGCACGCACAGAAGCACAAAGAGAGGAACGCGGTGCAGCATTCAGAGAGGCAAAGTTGGCTCTCAAAAAGGAAATCAAGAGTCGAAAACGGGCATGCTTTGAAAGTCTATGCGAGAGTGCCAATTCTAGTCCATGGGGTGACGCCTACAGAGTGGTAATGGCTAAGACCAAAGGAGCCATAGCGCCCCAAGAGAAATCGCCCGAGTTGCTGCGATCGATAATCGATGTACTCTTCCCGCACCATCCCATAAGCCCATGGCCCCCAGCGCCGTATGCGGCAGATGAAGGAGAAGAAGTGGCGAGAGTGACGAACGAAGAGTTGGCAGAAGTCGTGAAATCATTCGCGTCAAACAAGGCACCGGGACCCGATGGTATCCCGAATGTTGCATTAAAAGCGGCAGTGAACACGGATCCGGACATGTTCAGAACCACGATGCAACGCTGCATTGATCAAGGAATCTTCCCGGATGTATGGAAACGACAGAAATTGGTGCTACTACCAAAGGCGGGGTAACCACCAGGTGACCCGTCGGCGTATAGACCTATCTGTCTACTAGATACGATGGGCAAGTTATTGGAGAGGTTGATTCTCAACAGACTAGTACCGTATACGGAGAGTGCGGACGGCCTATCCAACAACCAGTTTGGATTCAGAAAAGGTAAATCTACTCTGGACGCCATCCAGTCGGTCGTTCAAACAGCTGAGGTGGCAATCGAGCATAAAAGGAGCGGCATCCGTTACTGCGCGGTTGTCACTCTGGATGTGAAGAATGCGTTCAACAGCGCAAGTTGGGAAGCAATAGCACACGCGCTTCACCGCCTCAAGGTACCGGTGCAGTTGTGTAAGCTTCTAGAAAGCTATTTTGATGGTAGGATTCTACTGTATGACACAGAGGAGGGGCAGAAAAGCGTTCGAATTACCGCGGGAGTACCTCAAGGTTCAATCCTGGGCCCGCTGTTATGGAATGCGATGTACGATGACGTACTGAGGCTGCCCCTTCCGACGGGTGTTAAGATTGTTGGCTTCGCCGACGATATCACCCTAGTGGTCTATGGTGAATCGATGGAGGAAGTAGAGTTGACAGCAGCGCACTCTATTTCCCTGGTTGAGGAATGGATGAAGTCTAGGAAACTAGGACTGGCCCGTCACAAGACTGAGGTGGTGGTGGTCAACAACCGCAGGTCCGAGCAACGGGCGCTTATCTCGGTAGGTGATTGCACCATAGAGTCCAAGCGATCCCTTAGGCATCTTGGGGTAATGATCGATGACAAGCTGAGCTTCGCTAGCCACGTTGAATATGCCTGTAAAAGGGCATCTACGGCTATAGCGTCGCTTTCGAGGATGATGTCTAACAGCTCTGCTGTAATTGCCAGCAAACGCAAGCTGCTGGCAAGCGTGGCGCTATCCATACTAAGGTATGGAGGACCAATCTGGTCTAAAGCGCTTAGAACGAACAGAAACCTAAAGCGGTTGGAAAGCACGTACAGGATAATGTGCTTAAGAGTAGCAAGTGCATACCGGACGGTATCTAAAGAGGCCGTGTGCATCATAGCCGGGATGACGCCCATAGGGCTCATCATCAAGGAAGATGTTCAATGCTTCAACCAAAGGGGTACCAGAGGAGTCCGCGACACGTGTAAAGAGGAAACGCTCAGAAGCTGGCAGCAGGAATGGGATAACTCCACTAAGGGTAGATGGACCCATCGACTAATACCAGATGTGTCAGATTGGTATGGTAGAAGCCATGGGGAAGTGAACTTCCACCTGACGCAGTTTCTGTCAGGACATGGTTGCTATAGACAGTACCTGCATAGGTTCGGGCACTCAGAATCTCCTGCGTGCCCCAATTGTGCTGGTGTAGAGGAAACAGCGGAGCATGTCGTGTTCGATTGCCCCCGTTTCATTGTTGTGAGAGGTCGCATGCTCTCTACATGCGGAGGGGACACGTCCCCCGACAATATTATAGAGAGAATGTGTGCGGATGCCGAGTGCTGGAATGCAGTAACCACGGCTGTCACTCACATTATGTTAGAATTGCAGCGTCTATGGCGCGCCGACCAAGAGTTGGCTGCAGAGGATTAGCCCTGCCGAGGCTAATCCCTTGTAACATTGTTTAAGTCGGCTAGGAGAAGCAGTTTGCCTAGGCTACTTCTGCTACACGTGTTGTGCTATATGCACTGGTCCCTTCCCGAAGAAATACCGTAAGGTGGTTCCGGGGAGATGAGGGTCTGAGTCCAAGGGTCATGTCGATGCACTGTTCACCACTTGAGCAATTCTAAATGAATTGCTCATGCACAGTGCATAGGCTGGTTTTAGCGGGTCGTCGTTGGTGCGTCATCCCCGCATTCCCTGAGTTATCTTCTCAGGGGATCTGTTTGCAGATTTCCCCCTTGTAAAAAACAAAAAAAAAAAAGCAGTGACATAAGTGTTCCTAATATTGGAAGATTAGATATCCCATATTCCATGTTTCATTTCAACTTTGCCGAAATAATTAAAATTGTAGCGATGGGGTGTATTAAAAAACATTTTTTTGTGATTTTTCGAAACCTCGCCACCCCTCCATGTATGATTTTTTGTATGAAACATTATTTTTTCTATATGACAAGAACTATTTTTTCAAACCCGGCCAATCTCCCCGCTCTCCCCTCTCCTAAATTCTTACGTAATTAATTATCGAACTCTAAAATGCAATTACTACATCTACATACGACGACTAATTTGCTCCAATTGTGAAAACAATGCTTCAGTTTGACTGAAAATTTATGAAATCCATTACACACATTATTCACATTATTGGAAAATTACGTTATTTTTATGGAAAGTTTTACTTAAATATTGAATTTGGAATTGCTCAGTAGGGTTTGTTTATTGCAACTTTGCATTTACGGCTATTGCTCTTTTTGATTTTTTGAATGGAATTTTTTGATTTATTGTGGGCGAATTATGATTTATTTATTGCAAATTTTGGCTTTTTTTGTGGAAAATTTATAATTATTTCTTGCTTTTTGTGAAGAAAATAGGGACATTTTGAGGTTTTTAAATGTAAAATTCGATATTTTTTAGTGATATTATTGTCGATTCTACTGCACTTTCGAATCTATTTATTGCTCAAAACTTTTTTATTTATGGAAAATTTTGTTTTTTATATGCACTTCTTTATTTTTTATGGAAATTTTTAACTTTTCTGTTGATTTTACCCTTGTTTCTTTACTGGCAAATTTTGCATTTTTTATGGAAATTTTATATTTTTTTATGGGACGATTAATTGTCTGCCCTCAAGAAATTTCATAAGGTATTCTTATTTTTGGTTCAAAAACTACTCATATCCAATTTACATAAGATTTCTAGTTTAACATATACAAAAAAGTTTTGGAACAACTTTGAAGGAAATTCGAAGAATAATTTCAGCTTAAATTGAATTAGGAACAATATAGTGAATTTCTGTCGTAAAATTTTAGAATTAACTGTAGAATTTCTGAAACTTTTTTTACGAAACTCCAAAGGATATACCGCACAGAAAAGCTTAAGTAAAATTTATGGGATTGAGTACACATTTTTTTCCAACTTGCAGAAATTCCAATCAGACTTTTTTGGAGGGCCTATTTTTAGTTATTGTGTTATAACTGTAGTAGTTTAACTTAAAAATATCGGCGATATGTTATAAGAACATTGCAAAAGATGTCTAATTGTAAAATTCCTAATGAAAGATTCAACTGAAGAAGTAGTTCAACGGAATTTAAATCTTGGAGAAAATTTTGGCATTACTTTGGATGTTTGATGAACAACTCCTGATGGATTATCGGAAATAATTCTGCAAGTTTTCAAAACACCGTGAATTTACCTTTTTTTAGATTCTAGAGAATATTGATTGTTTGATAATAAAAAGATTTTTGTATGAAGTACCTTAAGAAAAGTCTTTGAAATAGGTAGAAACAACTGATTAACAGTGAAACAATGAAAGTTAAGAGATTTTTCATAATATTTTCTTCAGAAAGGGATGATTTCAGACTAATTAAAACATTAAAACAACTCTAACATATTATAAAAATAACTCAAGAGGTTCCGTCAGCATATTCTTTACAAAGTATCCTTTTAATAATTTTTGACTTCTGTGTTCGACAGAATTCAGCCAAAAATCCTCAAGGAATTCCACCGTGGAATTATTTTTATATTTTTTTTATTTTGCCAAATGTTTCTCTTCAGATTCCTTTCCGTTAGACTAATTTGGGAAGCAAAAGTGTTCCAGCGGGTTTGAAAAAAATCTGAATGTACGAAGGCAAGAGACATTTCTAAAACACTTTGCAAACATCGCGCAATATGTGATGTTTTGAAATATTTCTGAAGGACTTTGTTAAAGAAGTAATTCAGTTTTGGAGAAAACTATTTGCAAAAAAATCTAGTAGGACTTCCAGCAAAATATCTCAGTATAAAATTTGACAGAAGCAATGAATAATTGCGAGAGGTAACTTTAAACTTTTGGATGAATACGTATGTTTTATTGAATCCGGGAACATTGGAATATGTGAATAAAAAGCAGACGTAGAAGGAATGTGTGTCCTCTAGGAGGCATTTACGTTGAATGGGCGAACAAATCTCACAATATTATTTGATTAATTTTAAAGATATTTGTAGCAGAAATACTGAAGCAAACTTTCGATATTCTTTGAGGAATATTAATAATCCGGAAATTCTTCAAGAAATATCGAAGGGTGGCTTCCAATACAAATCCTTTGGAAATTGTCGAATATGGTTTAGGATTTCTCATGAATTTAAAACTTAATAAGTTTTCTAGGAAAAAGGTAGTTAAGAGAGTAGTGTTTGATCCTTTGCTCGCGTCACTTGCTCCTGCGGGGGCGGGTGATGTGAGCAGGATCAATCGTGTTGCGCGTCGCTCGCGTGGCATGATAAATTAGTGGCGCGGATCGCGAAGCAGGTAGTAGTGTTTGATCCTTTGCTCACGTCAAATTATTTATCATGGTCTAATCGCTTATCAAAGTGAATCCTGTGACCCAACGATCCTCCCCATTATCAAACTTCCCTCCCAGTAACCTTTGTGGAGATGCAGAGGCAAACACGGTTTCCAAATAGCAAAGGTTACACACTTACATTCCTTCTTACAATCCCAGCTGACTGCAAGGACGTGGCCGGCGCCGTTATTGGCCCTGTATAAATGGAGGCACTGAATTATGCACACTGAAGAAGATTATGGCCAATCCCAGCCGAACTTCTAGTTGATTCTTTGTGCATTTTCACTGACTTTGGTCAATCACGGAATAGCAACCATAGATATGTGTAGTCAGTCTAAGCTAAGCTTTCAAGGAAAAAAGGTAGTTAAGAGTTTAAGCAATAAGTTTTTTCATTTCGTTAGTGATTTCTTATGAGAGAAATCATCATCATCGGACATCTCGAGGAAGACATCTTCCAAAAACATGGAAAATCATAATGCAATGAATATGCTGATTTATGATAACATATTTAAAACAGCATTGGTTGCATTAAGAAAATACGAATTTTAGGAACCGGATTTCCAGGATATTTACGATTTTTGTTCCACGATTTTGCATTATTTTTTTTTTGCAACGCAGATGGGAAGGGCCCCCTCCCTCCTGTTCCTACGCCAATGATAGCTGGGCGTTTCTTGTTACGGTTAACTGGGCCTTAAAAGCTATTTTCCTCAAAAGTAGATTTTTGACATTTAAAAAATCCGATACAGTTGTATCGATGCGTGATTCGCTCATCGAAAGCCAGTTGTGATTGATGTGCATCATTAAAAAAATGGTGATCTCAAATATATAAACAGAGATGACGGTGTCACCAGCTATCCAATGAAAAATGGTCAACCAAACGAAGAAGCCCAACTCATTGATGACCACACCGTTAATCCACCGTCTGGGTAAAACAGTAGTCCTCACCGTAATCAATCATAATTTACCCGATAAGGTGTGAAACAAATTGTATCTACAGCGCACGCAAAGAATCAATCTGGCCCAGTGGTTCCCAACGATGTTTTCAAACTGCAACAGATTCCCACACAAAGTCAAGGTGGATCCATCGCGATTAACACCAATGCAAATCCTTGTGGTAGTGATTGGGCCGGTTTGATTGGGACTTGAATGAGTCTGGGATAGGCAAGAGTTTGGTAGCTCCTAGCTTCGGTGGATGGGATCGGACTCTGAAAACGTATAACAGGTGTTTTAACACATTTCAATCAATCTTGTTCCTTTCCCATCTTCATCTTCATCAAGAGACTGGCGCAAAAGTAGCAGCAACGTCCAGAAGCAAACACACCATTCAACGGATGTGTAGATATTACAAAGCAACACTGACTGACTGGCTGCTGGTCGTTGAGAGTATCAGTACCACAAGAGGAGCAATTCAAAAGTTGAAGCAAAACGCGATGAAAAGAGCTTCACAACAGAAGGAGAAGAAACATCTTAAGTGGCTCAAACCCGTTTCTGTGCGCTGCTGATGCCTCAGCTCTAATCGAAATGGGACTCTGAATAGCCTGGAGGCTGCAAAACACTTACTGGTTTAGGCTTGGCGCGATGGACTGTTGGCTGTGAGAAATAATAAATTTATTATGCTAATAAATAACCGTATGACGGTTTGTACGATATTTTGTAATCCATACAGAACATGGTGCAAATGAAGTTCTGAAGCATATTTTGCATCATATGAGGTAGGAAGTGGTTAATTTTTCTAAAGTTCTTAAAACCAAAGAATCGTAGGTTCTTCTTAATACAAATCACATCAAAAGAGAAACCATTTTGCATTGCTGGAAAATTCACCTTAAAGTCGCTTTTGTCACCTCTACATCTTAATATTTTTGGCTCAAACTTTGAGGTTTCTCATTTTATGTGATTTGATTATGTACTATAATATTTTGGTTTTTGGAATTTTCGAAAAATTAGCTGCATCCTAATTTAACCTTTACGTCCCCGACCTCCAAAGAGGAATTTTCAAATAACTGCCACTTTGTCAATTTTCATTCGATTTTTTTGAAACAAAGTTCAGTTGCCTTTTATTTTCATTTTATTTACCATAACTGAAGAATGCAGGATACGGAACCATGCCGGACATATTCCGGGTTGTACTGGAGCTAGTGGCACAGGTTCCAGGAGGACCTCTTTGAAACAATTCAATTGGTATCAACTGATATGGTCACTTCAAAGCCTGCCACAGTCTACGCCAGGCCCTCCTTGGAGACATTTCCATTTCTGTCCAAAATATACCGTGCAGCGTCTCGATCTCCATGAATTCGAGAGAACTTGTCAATATGTCCCAAAAGAAGTCTTCTTGGAACCAGTGCCAGGTGCTTTGGAGAGGCCACATATAATCGTACCGATTTTATTCTCCATTTATTGATTAAAGTTAACTGAAGGTAATTCCAAAAAAATCGAATGGAAATTGACGAAATGGCAGCTGATTGGAAGTGCCTTGTCGGGGGTCGGCACGTAAAGGTTAATGTATTTCAGAATTCACTTAAAATGATCATACCAATTTTTAACGAGCATCGTATTCCCACGACTTGGGATAAGACAAAGACCATCTGATTGACGATTCAATACCATATCTAACGATGTGACAAAAAATCAGTTATCCCAGCACCCAATCAAGAAACGGACAACGTCTCACAATTAGACACTTTTTGTGAGAATCGACTATGCGGGAACTCACTTGATCCCACCGTGACTCTATTTTTATTTTAATACTTGATTAAGTTTAACAGCCACAGACAATTTATCACAAATTCATAAAGGAACCCGTTGGATGAGCGATATCACGATGACCCTTAATCACCTTTGTCAGTTGTGCTCTGGCGGACCATCAAGAATTGGAACAAAAGAGAAGTTCATCTGCTTTGCACAATAAATTAGTGCGCCGTCTTGAAAAGGTGCTCCCTTGTAGCCAGTAAATAAATTAAAAAAGTCGTCTCAATGCCTTTCTCATCACTTTTCTCCCACAGAAACCACAGGTGGACGGACGGAACAGGTGACGACGGGATAGCGCCATGCCGACGACAACGCACGGAACACACCTAACTAGGTGTATCCAATGGTCGGTTTATGGAAATGATATGATTTGCATTGATTTATTAGAGCAGCGTAAGAAATGTTTTGTTTGAGCTGTGAGGCGATTTTTGGCATTATTCGTGCAAGCAGAGTACAATGCAGGGTCTTTCAATTCCAGTTTGTTTCACATTTCTTGTAAATGCACTAATGACTTCAAGTTATGTTGTCTTCTGAGTTAAACAAAAATCAATGTGTATTGTCCTCAGATGTATCTATATTTTACAGATTTGTATGAATATTTGTTTTATAACTAAGAATCTGTGTTTACATAGGTGTGTATAAAGAAATTGTTCAAAAATACAGGTAATACATTAGTTTTGCCAAAATCCTACCGATTATCAAGCAAAATTTTCTTTTCTCGTTTATTCACTCATTGGAATTACATTGTTATTACAATAAAACCGCGTTTGTAATTCCACGCCATAGAACTCGGTTCGCAGCTGTCTCCCTCCATCAATGGTTGCGGCCCTTTACTCGTAACATCTTGCAGCACCTGGTCAGTCTACTGTACCCGCTGTGCTGTGCACACCTTCTTGTACGTGCCGGATCGGAAGCGAACACCATTTTTGCAGGGTTGCTACCCGGCATTCTTACAACATGCCCTGCCCAACGCATTCTTTCAGCTTTGCTACCTTCAGGATGCTAGGTTCGCCGTAGAGCCCAGAGCACGCCAAAGATCGTCCTAAGCCCCAGACGTTCGCAGACTCCCAGTTCGCAGGATCTCATCGAGCATCGTTCACATTTCATGCTCATAGAGGACCACTGGTCTAATCAGAAATTTGTATATAGTACATTTGGTGCGGGGTCGAATCCTTTTTGACCGCAACTTCTTCTGGAGCTCATAGTAATCACGACTTCCACAGATGATGCTTCAGTTACTCAAGTTCATACCGAGGCGGGTGTCGGTACCGTAGGTTGTTAACGACGGAGAGTTTTGGGCGCAGCTTTACCATTACCAGGTAGTGGTCGGAGTCAATGTTAGCGCCACGATAGGTTCTGACGTTGATAATGTCGGAGAAGTGCCGTCCATCAATCAGAACGTGGTCGATTTGCAATTTTGTTTGCTGTGGTGATCTCCAGGTGTATCGGTACGGAAGGCTATGTTGGAAATAGGTGCTACGAATGGCCATATTCTTGGAGGCGGCAAAATCAATCAGTCGTAGGCCGTTCCCGTTCGTCAGCCGGTGGGCGCTGGACTTTCCAATCGTCGGTCTGAACTCCTCCTCCTGGCCAACCTGAGCGTTTAAATCTTCTATGATGATCTAAATGTCGTGGCTTGGGCAGCGATCGTATTCACGTTCAAGCTGTGCGTAAAATGTATCTTTATCATCATCAGTGCTTCCGGGGTGTGGGCTGTGCACGTTGATTATGCTAATGTTGATTAATCGACCCTGGATCCTCAACCTGCCTATTCTTTCATTGATCGGCCACCACCCGATCACGCGTTTTTGTATGTCGCCCATCACGATGAAAGCTGTTCTCAGCTCGTGTGTGTTGCCGCAGCTCTGGTAGATGGTTTGATTACCTCTAAATGTTCACACCATTGAACCCTTCCAACACACTTCCTGCAACGCTACGATGCCGAATCCGCGGTCCTTCAGCACGTCGGCGAGTATGCGTGTGCTCCTGATGAAGTTGAGAGATTTACAGTTCCACGTACCGAGCTTCCAATCGCTAGTCCCTTTACGTCGCTGTGGTCTTCGCCGATTGTCCCGGTTCGTATTCTCTCGTTGATTATTCGTTGCTTGATTTTTTTACGACTGGCTTGCAGGGCCTGACACCAACCCCCTAGATTTCCGGAGGACCATTCCCCCTAAATGTTCGGAGGGCCATATTGCACCGTTTAGGTTAGAGTCTTTCTCTGGCACTCGGACGATGATCAGCCGCCCCTGATATGGGGAACAGACGCTGTTGTAAGCCGCTCCTAACATGGATTACAGACGCTCCAGGTTTGAGCTTGAGTTTGATTGGCCGCCCGTGGTTGCTTATCGTTGCAGTATCGCCAGATCAGCTGCACTTACACAAGAAACCAACCAGATCACTGCTTGGGATTTACAGACACCCTCAGTTCATAAGTGCTGCTGATCTTCTATTTTTAGGCAACAAAGGTGCCTGCCACGTCAGAATGCAGACCAATGAGGGGAAGGGGAAGAAGTTGATGATGCATTCAACTGGGTCCCACGGTAGACCGTATATACCACTGCGTCTACGCCAGTTCATGCGGAAAGGGTGAAGGGGTGGGGTAATTTTTATGGCAGAGAGGCTTGCTGGTTTGGTTAGCAGACTGCTTATGTATCAGGCGTTAGGAAGGGCGTGCTATAATGATGAAAGAATGGAAGCGTAGGGAAACGGTTTATTTCTGTCCGTCTCGGGTTCTAGTATATGCTATGAACTGTGATATATTAAGAGTGGTAGATAGAAGCAAGCGAAATATACAACTACAAAGTACGAGATAAGGGACGGAATGGGATTGAACCCATGACTTTCTGCTTATGCAGCAGAAATGATAGCCATTAGACCACCAACCCCGTCTCTGGAGTACAGACGTTCCAGATTTGCAGAAGCAAAAGCAAAAGCAACCCCCCATTTCCCTGTCAGCATACGACCAATTCAACGATGGATGGATTCCATTTGGATTTGTAGGATTCAAATGACGGAAATAATGTGACCCAATTTAATCGTTTCTCAAAAAGTTCACAATGATGCGTTTTTCTAAAACTCTTTGATATAGTGCCACATTATAGCTGATTCCAGAAGCTATCTTTGACTTGAAATTTGCCTACATTCAGGGGCACATGAGCACAACACTCTTTTTGAACGACCTGAACCAGTTACCAACCGGAATAACTCCGGCCATATGAACATTCTCGAGATCTTCGAGTCACTATTAGAAAATAGATATGTGTACGGGTATACTGACAAAAAATAATTGAAATCCGTTGAGTATTCTATGAGTAGGGAGAGTTTTAGTTTTTTCTTTCACTCAGGCCTTGCAAAAATAAATTAGCCTCATGACAAACGAACTTCACTTCAACTCAAACAGTCACTTCCTGAAGTAACCAGCAGATCTTTCAAGATATACAAGAATGGTGATTATTTGCATAATAGCTGCTTAAAATTTTATCAAAGATTATCCCTTCTTTTGATCAAAGGCTGTTCTTTTAATTATTGGCATTATTAAATAGTTTTCCTTCTTTTAATCATAAGCTTGAGAGTAAAACTGTGATCACGATTGTTGGCATTATCAATTATAATTTTATCATACACGCTGTGAACTAGACTATCGAAACACATACATTTTGCCTTATGAAAGATGGGACGGTTATTGCAATACGAACGCTTTATGTATCGTTTTAGCATCAACTCTCATCAAGGCGTCGATTGACGGGTGGTATATGCAAGGGCCTATCGATCGCAAGGTTCCTGGTTCGATTCCAGGTTGCAGCGAAAACATGTTTTGTTTTCAAATTTTGGTTTCATAAGGCAAAGCTATGAATTTTAACCCGATTTTTTGTGGCGAAATTTCTTAAGTGGTTTCTATGTATTTCGACAGTACTTTTGCCTAAGTGTAAGAGATTTTACCATATATAAAAAACAGGCAATTCTAGGAACTTATTTGCATGAAGTTTTCGGTATGTTGAATTAGGCAGGAGTGTCATTCTTTCACAGTCACACTCTGCGCGGTCTCATTCATAAAGTTTGGCTCATATAATCCTAAACGAGGTTTGAAATTTACATCTTGTTTCTGGCGTGCGGTTTATAGTTTCCTATTAGTGTTACTTTGTTGGTCAAACGGCAGTTGATCAAATTACTCTTTCCTTTTTAACAGTGTATGACACAAATGAGACATTTTTATATGGAATCCTCGATAATTAAAAATAATCAGATTGGATAAAGTAGACTCCCTTATTGACCTTCATTGAATTCTGAGATAATTGTGAGTGATGTAAACATTCAACACTTTGTGCAACGTTTGCATCGTTGAATCTATGCCATTTATTCGAATGACATTTAGTTGAATGACATTTGGTCGAATGACGTTTAGTCGAAAGTTCATCGTCGAATGGACAGTTGGTCGAAAAGAATTTAGTTGCTTAGAGAAACATATGGTGCATTTAAGGTTAATTAACATAGTGACATTTGTCGTCAATACACACTGATTGTATTACATGCGTTTATTGAGTTTCTTGCTATCATTTTTCTCATTCAGGCTGATTCTGCGAGTCAGGTGATTCGCGACAAGCTGATCTCAAATGAAAGCAACTTAACTTTTGTCATCTCAGTCGACTCCTCTCACCCCAAACGTTACACAGAATAAAAACGATTCGATAGTTTGATTTTTCAAAGTCATTGACATTGTCATCATACTTGCCCTAGTAATATATTTCAGCCGGAAGTCACAATAACCTGACTCACGATGAGTAGAAAAACGTATCATATAGGCGGCACTTTTTATGCACTTGGTCATAAGCGTTGGTCTTCAGAATGGGCCCTGTATAAAAGTGAATTTTATGCAGACAATTCTAGGTGATTCAATAGTTCTATGTTCAATTTTTACATGTCTTGTCCTCGCATTCCAAATTCTTAACCAGGTTCGTACGACTTAAGATCTGAAAATCAGAAACGGACACAAATAAATTAAAAAAAAATATAAATACGAATTTTGACATTGCATTTTGATGATATATTTGAATACCAAATTTATCGATCTTGAAAGGTGGAACCATATATCGGACACGATCTGGAAATGCCTCCAACTCTGTGAATTTGAACATCATTGAATGTGTTTACTATAGCAGTAGTATATAATTCCCAATTCAATGCATTTACTACATCAAAAACGTACATTTTACGATGTTGTTCTGAGTGTTCATTCTTCTTAATTTTATTGCATGTTTGATACCATGATCGACGAAATCCCTGAAAAATGAATATATTTTGAGACACTGGTGAAATAATTACATCCGTTTGATCAGACGTGTTGTGAATGTTTAAGAGAATGGCTGCCGAATATCAGCGAAAACGTGTCGACTACATTGATTGCTAACAACACT
Organism: Aedes aegypti; assembly: GCF_002204515.2. Taxonomy (NCBI): domain Eukaryota; kingdom Metazoa; phylum Arthropoda; class Insecta; order Diptera; family Culicidae; genus Aedes; species Aedes aegypti. The sequence goes on from NC_035108.1 coordinate 348,704,273, forward strand.
GATTGTGACTTTCACTTGTTTAGTTTTGTGGGAAAATAGACACGTTAAAACATTTCACTTAAGACAAGAAACAATTTTTAATATTTTTTTTCTAAAGTGCCCATCTTGCGATGCATGGACGGTTGGTAGTAAACATAATATTGGTTGAGACAACATTTCATTAACATTCCACTCGTCGCGCAGTTTGTCACCGTCAGAACAACCGCGCTGCTGTTGTGAACGAAAAGCGAGGTTTTTTCAGCGGTGTTGTACAAAATACGACAGCGTGACGACTGAAGTGTTAAAATAGAAAATGATCTTTAATTTTTGAAAATGTTTTTTTTCATCAAAAGCTTAAATTTTTTTTTTTGTAAAAATTCGGGTAGAAAAGTTTGGCCCTTTTCAAATGATAGTCTATATTGAATCGATGTTCCGAAAATCGATGTTTTTATTCCGATTTATCGGTTTTTTGAATTGATGTTTGGAGCTTCCGAAATCTGATGAATCGATTTTCTTATTTCGAATTTTTGATTCGATTTATATTGGTGATACTAATTAATATTCCTTAATGAGTTGACGAAAAAGAAACAGGATTTTATACCCGCCATATAGTATTAGGTATGTTCTGTTGCATATCGAACTTATTTGAATGAAGGATGTTAAAAGCAAAATCAAATGCATTTGGTCTTATTTTAATTTTAATGAATTTCAATTTGAATTCAATTCTCATCGATTCAATAACATTGAGTCAAAGGATTCGATAAAATCGATGAATCCATTCGACAGCTTAAATTTCAATCAATTCAGTAACATCGATATTAGGGATAAATTTGCCCATTTTATTGAAATCAGAGAGGGTGCTGCCAGCTTGGAATAAGATTTAGCACGAAATGGGTCAGAAAAATGGAACAATCACGGTCGATGCTTTCTAGGGTTATATGTACAGTATTGAGGAGCGTTTTTTTCAAGTTATTAGCAGTTCAATTCAACTCACCTGTAAAAATTCTGAACTACTGCAAATAAAATGGAGAATGATCCTAATCAAATGTTATAAATATAGAATATTTTTCAAACTAGGATAAAAATGTTGTTCATAAATTGTACCTTTTAGGAAATTATATAACAGTAAAAGAACTTTTTCGTAGGAGGATGCCTTAACTAGCCGGTGGATGAATTCAAAATCATGATTCTCAATTTATTGAGAAGATTGTCTACGAGTTCACTATGACAAAACCTAATTACCCAAGAATACACCCACGTCATCAACAGTTCTAGAGTCTCTTCTCATCCACCGACACCAACAAGTGAGGTTGTTTTGAAATGTAATTAGGTTTTTGAAATTTTTGCTCTATTCCCCAGAAGATGGTGAAGTTCAAGTCCAATATGCGTGGCTTAGGGAAGCCGGATGAGATTCCCTTGACTTCTTCCCCCCACAGTTGAACGTAAACTTCCCTGCTCTATGCTTGCGTACGTGTATCTCTCTACCCATTAATTTCGTTATGACCGTGGGACCCTCCCGGAGAAAACAACTGATGACCACGGCACACTCTCCTGTTGTACGCATCTCCGGAAAGTTCACAGGATTTAAATACAATAGAGTGCTCCCGCGCAGCTCGGGGAGGGCAAGACAGTACCTAGAACTGAAGTACACACCAAGTGCCTTGCAAGGCGCTTTGGAATGTCGTCGACGACGCTGCTCCAGATCCAGTTTTAGCAGTGATATTTTCCTTAGATTCCGAGAAACAAAACAACCCATTATCACCTGCGAATATCTGTTCCCGCCATTCAGTGGCAGCTCCACCCGGTGATGCGGTCCCATCCCATCCCATGTTACGCGTCGATGCTGCCGGTTAAGTAGCTCCCCTCACGGAAAGGTCATTCTTGGGGCGGGGTAGCGTAGTTTGTTGGAGCAACGCTCTATCGCTCTCTTTCACGGAGTGTCTGAAACTGTTATTAACGAATAAATAACCATCAATTCTGCACTTCTCACTCAAAAGGTTCTAGCAGCCGCTCTGTGAATTATTTTTTAATTGTTCCAAATTTAATTTTGTAGATGAACCTACATACTAAACCAAATTGCTGAAATTCAGCAGAACGTTGCTGATGTTTAGCAGAAAAGTTAACTGGCGAAATATGCATATTGTCAGAGAATAAGTGGGTGTCCATTTCGTCTTGTGTGTTCATTATGCCCTTAATCTTGCTATCAGTCATTATATGGACTTTCAACAGTAGAGAAACCCCAAATATCTCCTTTCTCTGATTGCCTATCTTTTTTTTCTACCACCCTGTCGAAACGGGGTTTTCGGGGAAACGACATTCAATGAAAATATCACAATTGCAGAGAGTATATTTTTTTTCGTAACAACGGTTTAAGACACGCCGTGTCTTCCCAACACCGTGCTTGTTGATTTCATTTAGTGCGTGTGATGGAAGAAATTCCCACGACACAACTCAAACTCAAGAAGACCTTTCCCCAAGTAGTCATCGTTGTCGTCGTCGTCGTCGTCTTAGGTTACCGATAGCCCAGCGAATCAAACGGAGGTGGGATGTACTCGGAAGAAGCAACTCAGCTAATGTGAATAATTGCGATGTCTATTCCTTCCCATTCATTGCCCGGAGAGCTTGTTTGTGTGTGGTGTGGTTCGGTGTCTGGGTCAACTCGTGCTCTCATAAACAACCGAAATTGAGGACTTTCCCATTTAGGGGTGCTGCGCTGCTCCAAAGGCACTTTCAGCCAAATTGGGGCTTCCGACCGAGCGGACATCCCCACTGGCGAAACGGATCTATTGAAATGATCGGTAAACCAAAGATGATTGACCGATGTCCAGCGCGATGGAGGGCCAGCAGAAGCAGACCAGAGCAACATCATGGAAATGAGAACAAAAGAAAATAGTCATGCTTGTTCATGAACCGGAAGTCAATCGATGCTGGCTGGTCTGGGCACGGTTTGTGAGAGCAATGTTGAATCGATTGGAATCAACGCGTCGTCGTCGTCTTCGTTGTCGTCGTTTGTTCCGTGATCAATTGTTTCTCGTTTGTAGACATTTGCCAATGTCGGGAGGCTTTCGAGAAGTAGATTACTTTTCTAAGTTGCTGTGGGAATTTGTTCGATTTTCACGGTGGCTTGATCCAATTGACTTTAGCATAATGGTTTCGTGATACAACGTTCGACTGATCGAAGAGAAGTTTTTATTTTTTGTAAAAGCTGGAAGAACAATGCACTATTTAAGTTTTGGTGTTTATAGCAAGGCAAGGTCAACTACGTGGCTTAATTGGATTGATGAATGTGTTGTTTTGGCTAGAGAGCCTTGGAAAAATATTACCGGATTCTGAAAAATTGCGGATCCCGTGAAATTTATCAATAATCCCGAGAATTCCAAAAATGTCAAAGAAAGCATTATAAGTAGAAATAATAGAAAATCGCGAAATCCATGGTACGTGGAACTGCAAATCTCTCAACTTTAACGGAAGTACACGCATACTAGGCAGACCATAAGCTAATCGGATAAAAACGGGACAGATTAAGAGCAAAAACGGGCCAATCATTACAGACGAAAAATTGCTCTAAAGGAGAATACTCTGCTTAATGATTTCTTGGAAATATCGATCATTAAAAGTTTCACTCTAAGAATTCGTTACAATTTTCAACACGGAAAATTTGATTCTGAATCAGTAGATTTTGCCCTGAGGAATAGTAAGACGAAAATGTTTTCGTTTTGATAATCAAACCATAAACATGAAGACGGACCTGGTGTAGTGGTTAGAACACATGTCTGTCACGCTGAAGACCTGGTATCGAATCTATTCCCCAATTTAGTCACTTCCTTCGGAAGAGAAGTACCGTTTTGACTCATATTCCGAACACTTAAGGCGAACAGTGACTTCAAATGCATCTGATTGGCATAAATTGGCTGATATTTGTGTAAATTTTAATTTCTCCGCAAAGTCTAACTGTTAGCTGTTGGGTGCACCAATAATAATGTTGATTTAATTAGTTTTAGTATTGTTTTTACGTAAAAATATGCAACACCATTTTGATTCAAATGCCGAACACTGTGTTCATTTTGTCTTATATTCCGAACACCTTGATTCAAATTCCGAACAGCACGAAAAAATCGTATTCAAATTAATAATTTCGCAAATTAATTTATCTGGGCTTGTTCTACTGGTCTCAAACCAGAGAACCATCACTACTCTCGAGGTATAAATTATATTGGAGACGTTGAAACTGAATTGCAATTGACTGCCATTTCCTTGTAAAGTTCGTCTTTTTAATATTAACTCTTTTCGATTTAATTTAAGAGTTCTGTTTGATCTTCGACCTTGACGCTTGCTCCTTGGCAGTGCGTCAAGAAAGCCCGAGCATTCGACAGTTGTTTTCCCTCTCGGTTCGTGCGCCTATTTTTTCTGAGTGTTTTTATATAGCCGAGCAAACGAGTTAAGCTGAAAGTGGGTTGTTGCTGCTCAGTCAAGGATGACGGATCAATTGGTGAGCTCGTTTCATGCTACTATTTCTAATCTATAAAATATGTATGACTGCACATTGAATCGATACAACGGTAGGACGTAAATTTGATTTTTCAACAAACTATTCGTCACTGTGAGTGTCGACATAAACTCTGATTCATGAATTATTTATGTTTAACATTATTTTGTTTTCATAACACCCCTTTCATTTTATCTTTATTTTCAAAATTAAAAAAAAACTTTGAATGGTTCGACACTACAAGTGAATACTTGCGAAAGGTTCACTTTATTCAACAAACTGTGGATGGTTCGCCACTGTAAGTGTCGGCATAAGAATAAGAGTGTTCTATGATGTTCCAGCCAATCGAGTTTTTTGTTTCTTTTCAAATTAGTAAAATATAATAACACATGCTTTCGTCCTGACAGCTGTAGGAATGTTACATTTAGGTATTTGTTCAACAAACTTTGAATGGTTCGTCACCTCAAGTGTCGGCATAATTTTCCTCTACATAGAAATTGTTCATATCAAATAAAAAAAAATATGATTTAAAAAAAGCATTTTTATATTTGACAAATAACTATTTATCATGGTCTAATCACTTATCAAAGTGAATCCTTTGACCCAACGATCCTCCCCATTAACAAACATCCCTCCCAGTAACCTTTGTGGAGTTGCAGAGGCAAACACGGTTTCCAAATAGCAAAGGTTACACACTAACATTCCTTCCCTCAATCCCACCTAACTGCAAGGACGTGGCCGGCACCGTTATTGACCTTTTATAAATAGAGGCACTTAATTATACACACTGAAGAAGATTATGGCCAATCCCAGCCGAACTTCTAGTTGATTCTTTGTGCATTTTCACTGACTTCGGTCAATCACGGAATAGCAACCATTGATATGTGTAGTCAGTCAGTTAAAGATTTATATAATACATGATATTAATAAATGACCTCAAATCTATCTCAAATTTTCTGTTTAATTATCGATAAGTAAGAATAAGTGTTGTTAAAGAAAAAGTTGTAAAAAGATTGATAATAGGTTCATGGACTCATCTCTGAAATTGGTCTCCTCATCCTCAATTTTAGGCTAGATTTTGGAAAATGTTGCATTTCATATGCAATTTTCACAATATACCAAAAGTATTACTACCGAACCTGGATTTTTCAAACTTGTTTCAATTTGTTTTGGAAATCAGCTAAAATTTGGCATAAATATAAAAATAAAACAAAAAAGTTAGTCAGAAGCATATGTTGTCTACAAATCTAGTTTAATTTTGAATGTCAAGCTGATAACTACTGTGCTGTCACGTTTACCTCGGGTCCGCGTTATGGAATTTTTCGGAATTCAGCTTGTGCTTCAAAACAATTCTCTCCGACACAAAGCTTTGCATAGTTAAATTTGATGAAATAAAAATAAGTAGTAAAAAAGCTACATTAGTGCAAAAAAAAAGTGGATCGGCAAATGTGGAATACCTGACGTGCGATTGATCGTGAGCGTTTTCTGGCATGAGTGAAAGATGGAAGCTTACATGGCGATGACAGCTCCACCGTGGCCTTCGATCAACTTAGTGAGATTCTCTAGAAGAAGAAGAACTTAGTAAGATTGTTCTGATTTCTATTATTATTATTTTAAGTTTTATTTACATATCAAAACAAAAAGGGGAAAGTGGTCTAAAATGTCATGTTCACGCGGATACGATCCGGTAGGGAATAATTACTACGAGAGAGATACTTTCGAATTCACGGTTTATTTCAGACTGATTTGTACAACGTGATGATGTCATATTCATACTGCGCTCTTCCCTATTGAACTTGTATAGAATTTTCCAGAAGTGTATTGTTGTATACAATAATGTGTTGAAAGGTAATTGTTATACAATTGATAGATTGAATTTTCTGGAACTGTCAGACAATAGAGAGAATGAAAATGTAAATAAACAATTGGAGTTTTCGATCTGGAAAGATCGAAAGGTAAGTTGAATTTAACGTATATCAATTTTATGATTTGATACTAATTGTTTTATGTTTCTAGGTATGCAGCATGAATGAGTGTATGAAACATATTGTCAGGTGTGTAAAGTGTTGCCAGTATGGCTGATTTGTGGCCTCAACATGAGGCATGTTCGTCCACTGGTGTGCTGCGGCATGATGGACCCCGGTGGCTTGTTGTTGGCCTCAACATGTCACTTTGAGGATTTGTGGCGTTTTCGCGTTTGTTCGTTGTGATTAACTTTTAATTTACATACATAAATTGCTGTTTTACGGGAGAGGGATCAAAGTAACTTTTTTTTTCTTTTCAGAAAGCGTGTAAGGGCGCTGTAAGCCCAGGCTTTAGAGCCAGAACATACGGGAGAAATACCTGTGTCCCATCCTAGGAAAAGGACAAACAACAATGGGGTGCGCAACGATTTTGCCTATCTCCCCAAATGGAACGGTTGGTACGGTTGCCCCCGTTTCTTCGCTCACAATATTCCAAAATTTTCTGTCTATCATGTAATTCATTCGTGAATAATTTGATCGACGGAAATTTTTGAGTTAACTACAAACCCCAAGTCTGCACAGTAGGCCTGGTTATTTTTATATTTCTATCAAATCATTGATATGCTGCTGACGAGAAAATACTAGAAAAAATGCAGTATTTCCAGGATGCTTTTCAATATTGGCTGTGCAAGCACTTAGAATAGAATAGAATGTCAAGCTGATAACTACTGTAAAAAACATGAGCAGGACAAAAAACTCACAAAATAAATAAAAATATGCGGTGGCCGATCAACGAGAGAATGTGCAAGTTAAGGATCAAAGGCCGGTTCTTCAACTTCAGCATCATGAACGTGCATAGCCCTCACTTCGGAAGCACTGATTATTGTAAAGACGGTTTTACGCGCAGCTCGAACGAGAGTACGGCAGCTGCTCAAGCCACGACGTCATAATCATCATAGAAGATCTAAACGCTTAGGGTGGCCAGGAGGAGGAGTTCAGACCGAATATTGGAAAGTCCAGCGGCTTACGACTAATTGATTTCGTCGCCTCCAATGATATGACCATTCATAGCACTTATTTCCAGATCAATGGGCTGCACTTCGCCGACATTATCGACGTCACGACCTATCGTGACGCTAACATCGACTCTGACCACTATCTGGTGATGGTCAAACTGCGCCCAAAACTCTCCGGTCGTTATTAACGTACGGTACCGACGACCGCCCCGGTATGAGAGAGGCTTAAGCATCCGGATATCGCAACTGCATACGCGCAGCACCTCGAGGCTGCATTACCGGAAGAAGGTGAGCTGGATGAAGCCCCTCTTGAAGTGATTTTGTGTTTCTTCAAGACAATCGGTTGCCCTTCTTCAGCCTTAGGCTAAATAAGGGTGGGATTATGAATATGTGGTTTTTCAATTTAAATTATCACCTATATGGTTTCGCATTATGCGTTTTACACAGTGTATTCTGTGCGTTTTCACCTTTGCCGACTTTCGATAGATACCGATCTAGTTTTTTCGCTGCTGGTCTTTTTCGTGCTGAGATTGCAAATAGCTTAATCCTGTCTAGTTTGGGTAGTGGCTACGGTTAGGTTAGCTCAGAATAATCTTCAGCATAAAAGAACAGCAACGATAAATCTTTGCATACTCATGCAAAATGGTACATTCCAAGTGGCGTTAGTTCAAGAACCTTATTCTTGTAAGGAGAACTTCAATCTAGGTAACCTTGACCCAGTTTTAGCTACTTTCAGCAAACTTGAAATGGAAAACTCGCGCTCCATGCCTCGCGGATGTGTGCTCGTTAATAACGCAATCGTTGCTACACTCATTTCTGAGTTAACTACCAGAGATGTATATGCTTAAATTTAAGTGAATTGGATGATGCCTTTGATACTAAAACATCCTACAGTATGGAGTATGGTAGTTTTAGAGTGTTTATTCAATACACATTTCCCCGGGTGTGTGGAAATAGTATCTACGGATGAAACAAATGTCTTTTCATGTAGTTACGAGTCTCCGGCCTCGGCTCGTAGTATCGTAACTACTGAATCGATTTAATGGGCACTTAATAGTTTTGCTCCTTTCAAATTTTGTGGGCTTCGTAGCCGTGCGGTTAGTGTCACCGAGGCATTTAGCCGCATCGTGCTAAGGAGTGTGGGTTCGATTCCCGCCTCAGGCCAAAAACTTTTCGAGAGGAATGTTTTCCGACTGTGCCACTGGGCGTTGCATGCTAGTCCGTTGTCTAGTGTGGTGCTTCCTTCAAAGGGCAAACAGCCCACTGGAAGCATTAACGTGTAGTGTCTTTTTAAAAAATCTCCAGGGGCAAATGGGATTTATCCTGTTCTGCTCCAAAAGGGATTTAAGTTTATCATCAGTGATGTTTTTTTTGGCAAAAATGCCTCTTCATGTGCTTGCTAATCTGGAAAGTCTGTGACTCTTTTACAGAAAGTTGTATACGATATCGAGAAAGCATTCGCTCAGAAGCAGTCCTGCTTGGGTGTTTTCATGGATTTTGAGGGAGCCTTTGATAACGTGTCGTTCGATGCCATATTGGAAGCCGCACGAAACCATGGGCTTCCTACAATGATCCTACTATTGGATTCATCAAATGCTCAAAAACCGGCATCTCTTCTCGACATTGCATCAAGCAGCGATTCGAAAATTGAGTGTTTGCGGATGCCCCCAAGGGGGAGTCTTGTCACCTCTTTTGTGGAATATCGTAGCAGATACGCAATTGAGGCAACTCAATAATTGCGGTTTTCCAACTTATGGATTTGCCGACAAACTATCTAGCTTTGATAGTAGATATGTGCATAAGCACCCTATTAGACCTGATGCTAAGTGCTCTTCAGGTAGTCGAGAGTTGGTGTCGCCAATATGGCCTTACGGTTAACCCGAATAAAATATCTATTGTTCTGTTTACGTGTGGTACGCAGAATAATGAAGCGTCTTATCTGTTTGATGGTTTATTACAGAATAATCTTATTCCTTCCTACGTCAGTCAATACTCTATGTCGATGGCTACTATGTTTAGTATATAGTGTGCTATTGTGAGGAATGCCGTAACTTACTCTACTTAATTACTACATTTCGGTCATCCTGACTCAACGATGTCTTCATCGGTATTATTATCATTATCCGAGATATTAATAGAAGATAACCATTTTCGCATATTTCCTGGTGAGCAAACTGAACTGTATGGAAGGCAAGAAACTTGAAACCCGTCTATATCTGTGATTAAATAACGATCATTTGGTAATACTTTTTTTATTACATAAGGACCTTTAAATTTACTAGAAAGTTTTCTATTATCAACTTCTTTTATAACCACAAAATCTCCTTCTTTATAATTCTGAACACTCTTTCTTTTTTTATCAACAATGCGTTTATTATATACTTGAAGCTTTTCAATATTTTGCTTAGCAGCTTTTCTAACTTCTTCTAAATTTGTAGGTTCAAAATCCGATTGATTGTTTTGAATAAATGTTTCTAAATTGTACTCTATTTTATTAAAATTATTCTGAAGTTTTCCAAATAATAGTATACTAGGGAAATTTTTGATAGACCTATTGAAGGTATTATTGTAAACAAATTCTACATATGGTAGTAGAACATCCCAGTTTTTATTAGTATCATTCAAAAGTTTAGCTAGCATAGGTGTGAGAGTTCTATTAATTCTTTCTGCTTGTCCATTGGCTTCTGGAGTATAGACAGCTGTTTTAGTATGCTCAATAAAATTATCTGCACAAAATTGTTTAAATTTATCAGACGTAAAACAACTTCCTCTATCTGAAATTATTCGCAATGGTTTACTATAATGATTCATGTATATGGATAAACTTTTTATCACTTCTTCAGTGTTAGTAGTTTTTGTTGGGTACAATTTTACAAATTTTGTGAAAGCATCAATTACCACTAAAATAAATTTAAATCCTTTCGATGATCGTGACTGTATTGGACCATAATGATCAATGTGAATAGTGTGAAATGGAGTTTCACCTTTATCAATACATTTTAGAAACCCTTCTTTTTTAGTATCAGCTGGACTATAAAATATGCAACTCAAGCAGTTATTGATATATTTCTTAACAATTTTTTTCATATTTGCAAACCAGTAGAATTTTTTTACTTCTATAATTGTTTTTTCTATTCCAATATGACCTACATCATCATGACAAATTTTGATTATATTATCTATCATTGCTTTTGGAATCACTAATAATAATTTATTGCTATCCTTTCTAAACAAAATTCCATTTTTCAATTCAAAATTTGGAAATGTATGGAATTCTAAATGAGTTTTAATATTTTTCAATTTTTCATCTTGCTCTTGGGCCAAAATAACATTTCTTTCAATATCTTCGGTGTTCAAAACGTGTATAGCTTCAACAGAGCGTACATTACTATTTTTATCTGTTGATAGCAATTTATTTTCACTCATTGATAATCGACTTAAAGCATCAACATGACGCATTTTCATTCCATCTCTGAATTCTAACAAATAGTTGTAATTTTCTAAAAATAATGCCCATCGACTTATTTTTGGATTTATTTCTTTCTTAGCCAAAGTCTGAGCCAATGCATTACAGTCGGTGTATACTTTGAATTTTAAACCTGACAAATAAACATGGAATCGCTTTATTGCATGTACTACTGCAAGTGTTTCTAATTCAAAACTATGTAATTTTGCTTCAAAATCATCCGTTTTCTTGCTGAAAAAGCTAACTGGATGAAATTTTCCGTTACTTTGCTTTTGCAATAAAATTGCTCCAAACCCGAATGAACTGGCATCACAATGTAACTGTGTCTCTGCATTTGAATCATATAATGCTAAAATTGGGGCAGACACAAGTTTATCTCTAAGTTTCAAAAATGAATTCTTTTCTGAATCTCCAAACACAAAAACGGAATCTTTTTTTAGCAGATTGTAAAGTGGTCTTGCTATAAGAGCAAAATTTTGAATAAATTTACGAAAATAACTTGTCAAACCTAGAAATCTTTGTACATCTTTTGTATTTTTAGGAGTAGGAAATTCCAATACAGTTTTAACATGAGATTTACTGGGTCTACGTCCAAATTCATTTATAATATATCCTAAGTATTCAATCTCATCATAACAAAATTTGCATTTATCGAAATTAATTTCTAATAAATTATTACTCAAAATCGCAAGTACTTCTTTGAGTGTTGTTAAATGTTCCTCCATATTCATCGAGGCTATCAAAATATCATCGATGTACACGACAATTTTTCCTTTTTCAATGAGTGTCTTAAAAATTTTGTTAACAAATCGTTGAAAAACTGCCGGAGCATTGCATAGTCCAAATGGAACTCGAGTATATTCATATTGACCATTATGCGTTACAAACGATGTATATTTCGTGCATTCTGAAGTTATTTTGATTTGGTGGAATCCTGATTTTAAATCTAAAATAGAAAATAAGCGTTTCCCTTTCAGTTTATCAAAAATATCTTCTATTAAGGGTAATGGATAATTATCGCGAAAAGTGTCTTTGTTAAGCTTCCTATAGTCTACACAGAGTCTTATATCATTATCCTTCTTAGGGATCACTACAATTGGGCTTGCGAAAGGAGAATCACTTTCCTTTATAATTCCAGACATAAGTAATTCATTAATTTTTAAATCAACTTTTAATTTATCATTTTGTGAGAGTTTTCTTGGTTTGAAATGAAAGGGTGCGCCAGATTTTAAAACAATTTTCATCTCATAATCTATCTGTGGTTTTAAAGGTCGATTGAATTCAAAATAGTATTTTGTTAAAACATATTTCAAACTTTCCAAATGATCCTTATTAATATCACCTGTATTTTCCAAAATTTTTTGAACATCAATGGTACTCACAGTCTCTTTTAGCCTTTTCTCTGGTCCAATCTGCTCACTTTCAAATACTGGTGTTTTGAATAACTTTATGTGGCCATTTTCTATTATTGTACGCATTCCTGGTTTCATAATAACATTTCTACCAATAATAACGTCATACGAGTGCATTACTGAGTCGGGAATCACTAAAAAATCAATTTTAAAAATTAAACCTTGAATTAAAACATCAGTTATGAAACACCCCACAATATGAAGTCTGGTTCCTCCGATACCCTTGTATGAAATACTACCATTATATTTGCTTATTTTGTCTTTTTCTACTATTCCAAGGCGTATCAGACAAACCGGACTACCTGTGTCGAACAATGCTCTAAAATCAGTGTTAAAATTTGTGAAGTGTATATCTACCAGTCCATTACTCATAGAGTCTACCATTTTGTCAGCTATCGAATTGTTTACAGCTCCAATCTTCGTTTTTGGCTCCACAAGATCTTGCGATGAATGATTTGAAAGATTGGAAGGTTTGAACATCTTATCATTGGAAGTTTTCGATGCACGACATTGGGCAGCAACATGACCGGTCAAGCTACAGTTGAAACATCTAATTGTCTTGAAATTTTCATTAGATTGGAGTCGAATTTTTGAAAAAGCTTGAAGAAGAACAATAACAGATTTAAATCTTGATATTTTCGCAAAATTTTTCAGATTGTTATCCGGAATTCCTTCGATAATGTATTCAATTAACTCGATCTCTTCAAGGTTCAATGGTGAAGCGAGGATCCTTTTCGAAATATAATATTCTTGAAATGTTTCACGGCTTTTCCATTTACGTAATTCAAGTTTCTTCCGTAATTCAAGCGTTGTCATGGTTGACGTAAAAGTTATCTTCAAAAGGTTTAAAATTTCTGGTAAATTTGAGGTGAAAATTTTTTCTTGCGACATCATCCATTTCTGGGCATTTCCTTGTAATTTCTTGAAAACGATCAGCTTCATTATTTCTTCATTAACGTTGAAAATTTTCCTTACATGTTCAACGCTTTCAACGAAATTGTTCACATTTTCTTCTTCATTTCCTGCAAAACTTGGAAGAAATTCACCGATATCGTCCAATTTCACGCAGTAACTTGAATTCTCAATTCGGTTCACCCCTTCGGTTCGTAGTCTTGAAATTTGGTTTGCAGTTGAATCTCCGTAGCGGCAATTCGTCCAAATTCTTGTATTTATCGCATCAGATTGGTTTTCTCCTGCCAGAGAAGGAAGATTTGTTCCGATATCCTCGAGCATTTTGAGATCTGACTTCTTACGATTACTCAGCAACGAAATGGCGAATTGACGGAAAACGGCTCAGGAATGATTGAGGTATATCCCACTTCTGATATGTGGTACGCAGAATAATGAAGCGTCTTATCTGTTTGATGGTTTATTACAGAATAATCTTATTCCTTCCTACGTCAGTCAATACTCTATGTCGATGGCTACTATGTTTAGTGTATAGTGTGCTATTGTGAGGAATGCCGTAACTTACTCTACTTAATTACTACATTACGGAAAGACGAAACCGCGATGGAATTCGACCTTTACGTCTTTTTGGCACTGTGATTAAATCATCGATCACCGATCAAGTAAAGTATATCGTAGTCGTTCTAGATTCCAAACTTTCATGGACACCTCACATTGATTTCAGCGTCAAAAAACTTGCATGGCCTTCGGTCAATGCTGGCGAACCTTTGGTAAAACTTGGGGCCTCAAACCCAAGTATATCAGATGGATTTACACAACAATTGTTCAACCAATATTGGCATATGGATATCTTGTGTGGTGGCAAATGGGCGAAGAGAGAACAATCCAATCAAAATTGGACCATCTCCAAAGGATGTGCTTGATGGCGATGTCTGGTGCGTTCTCTACAACTCCCACAGTAGCGAACTCAAATTGAGGAACTGAATTCAGTCCACTCTGTAAACCTTTTATGGGTACCTGGCCATTCTTCCATCGCCGGAAATGAATTGGCTGACAAGCTAGCTCGCGATGGAGCATCGCATGACTTCATTGGCCCTGAGCCTGCTATTCCAATTTCGAAGTGCTGGATGAAGCTTGAGATAAATTCTTGGGCGGCAACTCAGATCAAGCGATATTTGAATAGTTCGGAGTCGTATCGTCAAACAAAATTGTACATTACTGAGGCATCTCCAAGGGTGGCGAAGTGTTTAACAAATCTGTCAAAGCAGAATTGCAGTCTTTTGTCAGAGCGTTGACAGGCCACTGTCAACTCAACTATCACATGGCAAATATTCAGCGTGCTGACTCATTTGTGTGTGATAGTTGTAACTCCGATTATGGAACTTCGTATCGCCTGATATGTAACTGTCCAGTTTTTGCGCAAATGCGATTCCAATTACTTGGTAAACACATATTAAGTGAAACTGAATTCAGAAGTCTGAATCTTCAGGATATTCTGTTATTAATAACCCGCTGTGGTAATGAGCTATAGGCTCTTTTCACGCTCATGCGTTTTGCAGTGCCCTTTTTAGGGCGCTGTTTGAACCCATTGTGGTATGGAGCTACATGCTCTCATTTCGCTTATGCGATCTTCCCTCTTCCTGGTAATCAAATGTTAACATCCCGTAGTGCTATTCATCTGTAACAGCATACAAACTCAACCGGTCCTTTTGAAAGCCATCAAACGTTCTTAAAAGGGATTATAGAATAATATTTCCTGATTTATCTATCATGCTCTTAATCTAGCGGTATTGTACGAAACTTGATTTGGTCCACATAATCTCATGAATTTTGAGAATTTACTCGTGAACGCCGCTGCAGCACTGTCGGACCGTAATAACATCATAGTACTCATATAATGGGGGAACACTTCCTAAATTCTTGAGTACGGAAATTGGGAAATGTATTAAAATTGCAACAGATTTTTAATAGAGTAAAGTGGTGCAAAAGTTCGAGTGGGGCAAGAGTTTCTTTTTAAGATTTCTAGCTGAAATCAAATCAGAACTTAGAAATGTCATGGTGGTTCGAATGCTATTCATGTAAGAGACTTTCACTCCAAATATCATAAAAATCGATTGAGATTTGGAAAAGTTATGGCTATTTGTTGTTTTTCGACGTAAATATTGTAATATTTGGTCAAACTTTCAATGCATGGAACCAAATGAAGATAAAATATTTTTCAATATTTTATGTAAGGGAATGAAGGAAATATTGCACAAATAACAAATAACATTTGTTGGCTCTGAAAAGGGCCGATTGAATTGTTGAATTCGAGTCACACGGACACATTGATTGATTGGCGCACTGGTTGAAATCCTCCTCGCCCGATGAGGTTTGCGATGGTGGCTTCTTCAGAGTCTTCCATCATGGCGATCTTTGAAACTTGGTGGGGTTTTGCTTAGCAACTGCCTTCTTTTTCTCCTCCTTCTTCTCGGATGCCAGCCACAATAACAGTTTAGGACTGCGATGGCGGTCACAACCATCTCGTTCTCCTGTGGACTGCTTCCTCTTCTTCTTCTTCTTCTTCTTCTTCTTCTTCTTCTTCTTCTTGGCGGCGGCAGCGGTGATGGCTTTGGCTTCGGATGGCATCTTCTCTCTCTCGTACGACAGTTTGATTTGAGTGAAGCACGACAAACGGGGGGTCCTTTGCTATCGATGTCTGTGCATGAGAAGCACGCCCGGTCAGAGCAAGCCGATCTGTTGCCTGCTGAGATGCGAGCCAATCGAAGAGTGAAAAGCAAATGACATCAACTTTTCTCTAGCACCCCTATTTATAGATTTGCTTGAAATCAGCGTTCTCTTTTAAAACAGTTATTAAACGATTTGGGCAGGTATGTGGGATTCAGTAAGTAAACGACATGACCTTGCCTTGGGTTTCGATTAAGGTGCTAATCAAGGAATTTCGTTAAGCCAGCAATTTCACTTCTGTATAGAGAATTATAGCAATTTTATTATCAAATTGAGCGGCAAAATCAAATGCAAACGCATTTAGTTTCCGGTGGTTAGTGCCTGTGCTTTTATTGTTCATAAGTCGCAAGGTGGAACTTTCTCCGAAGTCGTGTACGCCTATGACAAAAGCAAGGATCAGCAATTGGCATACATTGGTTTGTCGCGGGTTACTTCACTGCAAGGACTATTTTTGACAAACTCTACCAATTCTTTCAAGTTCCATCACGCCAAAGGCAGCAACATTTCCCAAGGCAACGTCCATAAATGACGTAGCATTTTATGGCCAATTTTTGTTCTTTTCTGCAACGAAAGGTTTCGTAGACACATTTTGTAAAATACAACATGACACGACCGCAGCCGAGGGAGGTAAGAAGAAGCGCGTATAAATGTTCGTTCTGAATACGAAACAAGCGAATTTCGATTACGAAATGTTTAGTACATTATAACAATCATTGTTTGTTTTGATTTCGAGTTTGAATCATATTACGAAGCTGGTTGCATACATTTTACGAAACTGTTTCGTTACAGAAAACAACGAATAATTTCGTAGTTCAAACGAACGATTTCGTAATATAAACCAAGTGTATTGTAGTCACCGGTTACTATAATATTGACGTTTTCAAACAAGAAAATATTAAATTTGTCTATTTCATAAATTTGAAATTGCCAAGCGACCACATTAGGTGATTCTTGTACGATTTAATGTTTATTAAAATATAAGTGTAGTGTGCAGTCGATATTGTTCATACTTTTCGTACCATAGACCGATTATCACGATCAAAGCACCCGAGCTATCAAACATCTAATCTACTGGAGGAGTTTGGCAAACTATAGCTGGAGCCAGAACTGAAACCGATCACCCAACCAAATAACACAAGGAAGCGACGACCAAACAAACAAACTCAATCATCTGGTTCTCATACCTGGAACTCCAAACACTGGTTCTCGGAACCACAGAACGACTAATGGTCCTTTTCAGGACCATCAAAATGAGTCCAAAAAGAGTTAATTTCTGAAAACTTCTTCCGATCAATAACAACACAAAACTAGTATACTTACAAATTCATACACATGACAAAATTATAATCTTTCATTGCACTCATACTAATACTTCACTGTTATTCAAACATCACAATCAAATCAAATCCTTTTTAAAGTATTTTACTTTGAAATCTGAAATCCGAAACTCTGAAAAAGCTTCCAAACCAAATAACAGATCTCCCTTATTGAATACTCACAAACACAGCACCTATCATCAAATATTCTATCACCTGCAAAAAGCTACCGCACTGTTGTAAGAGTCTGACCCAGAATTGATCGAAGTTGTGTCCATAGTAGTTCTACGTCAACCCCGCGGTAATGTAACAGACATTACCCACCCCATTTTTTTGCACTGTGTAGCATTTATCGTTCAGTTTCAGTTTATCGTGTGACAGGTACGATGACACTCTATGCCCTGGGAAGTCAAGGAAATTTCCATTACAAAAAGATCCTGGACCGACCGAGAATCGCACCCAGACACTTTCAGAATGGCTTTGCTTTGTAGCCGCTCTAACCACTCGGCTAAGGAAGGCCCTTCTTTCAGCTACAGTTTCTGAAATGCAATATTGGATGATTATGGAGTTGATTAGTAATGACCACAAATGTCAATGAAGGTTAATGAAATATTTGATTGTCTGCTGACAATCAATATAAGTAGGGTGGATAAGTTTTCCTATCAGTAAAAATAAGGGATGAAATGGTAATTGATTAAAAACAGTATTTTTATATATTTGTTATATTTCTCAGGTTTTATGTATATAAGAACTCTTTTCGAGTTTCTACCAAAATCTGCCTACTGTAAGTGCAATAAAACTACCGTGAAACTCAATCATGAAGACCGCAGCAATAACACAAATGTTTAGCTGATTGGTGTTTCGACGTAAATGGTCCATTTAATGGATGAGCGATTTCGTTTTACTATCGTCTAGGAAATCTATGCAACGTTCACACTAATTTGCACAATAAATGTACTGATTGAGTTATAAAACCAAATTAACTCGGTAGTGAAATTGCTTTTATTTCAACTGCTGGGAGCCACATTGCGGTTCGGGTCTTACGGTTGGCCGCCGGTTGATTACCAACATAAACCTGCAGCTCTAGATAATTTAATTGTAAACTCATGCACCATCCTTTTATTTCACCAATAACTGCTCGACATCTCGGCAGCAACAGAGGAGCGCGGCATTCCTCATGCCAAAAGACCAATCGTCAAAGTAATTTCCATTCCACTCTGAGGGAATAGAAAGAAGTAGAAAAAACCAGAGCAATATGTTCGATAATCTTCACGGCTTTGACGAGCTCGGGAACGAACGACTTCCCGTTTCAAATCTACCACCTGTTGCGGCTGAAGACGACGACGGTTAGTCTTCTGGAGCATGACAACCGACCGAAGATAATTCCCGACACATTGTACGGACAGAGCCTAGATGGGCAGGTACCTCACTTGTAATTGAATTAGTTGCTATTCCTGTACGGCCAGGTACATTGAAGGAACCTGAGCATAAGTCTTTCGACTAATACCTTAATATGTTGGCGCTGACTAAATGATGATGTTGTTGTTACCGAGAGCAACAAGGAAACTGTTTCAAAACGATGAGAATTCGTTTAATTAAATTTAATTATTGTGAAAGCTGGGCTTGCTTGGTGGAGCCTCTTAATCGCAACCCGCTGCCAAACAGTGTGGGGTAATCTGCAGCATGTTCTACTCATCGACACGTTTGTTCGGTACACTGAAACCTCCCTTTGCGTAATGGGACGGGGGTACATGGAATTCTCGCCCTAAAAATTTATATGGAATTTTGTAGCCTAATACCAAATAGACTGAAAATGAAACATGTATGACAAAGCTTGTGTTAAATTATGGCAGCTGTACACTTATTTGTCTTTGTGTTCTAGATCAGCCTTGAACTCGGTGGAAAACAGGCTTTTTGGTCTACAATCTCAATCAGCAATCTTCTGAAAAATTCTGAACAACATTTATATCCATATAGGCATATAGACCATGAACCTATTATAACCTTTAATAGTCCAAAGAGTTGTAGAAACCACAAAGGATATAGTTAAGGTACAGTGGGGGAAGTGTATCAGTGGGGTAAGTGGATCATTCGTCAATATTAAGCATTAATACTTGAATATGTTGAATGTTTTCGCACCATTGCTTCGTTTGATGTTATATTCTTACGTCCACACTGATACTATTGTAAAACTAGTACTGCACGTACACTAACACAAGCAAACTTGTTAGCTGCAAAAATTAATTATTTTGAAAATTGTTCTCCATCAATCAAAAATCCACTGTATCTCTGTCTAAAGTCGAATACTATTAGTTTTCTCTACACGTGGTGAGCATTTCAGTTCTAATTGAATGAATCACAATGAAAAATATGTGATTTTTATAAATAAATACAGATATATTCTACATAGTACACTTACCCCTACTTTTCAATGGGGTGGGGTAAGTGGATCAAGTATTATTATTATTTATTGGCAGACTGCTTACGATAATTTTAAAAAAGTTTTAGTATCCGCAAATGTTGTTTTCCCTTAACTTTATTCATTCCCAGCTTAAATTTGTCAAATTGTCCAAAGAAAATTTGAATTAATCGACCTAAAATTGGTTTTAACCTTTCTGGTATATAAAAATAATAATTTTAAAATATACACAAAACTTTCCGTGGTTTATCTAAACTGAGTTGTAGAAGAGCGAAATATACAAATTTTCCAATGGAAAACATATAATCGTACCTTATTTGACCATATAAATTGTTCTAGACAGATGATACAAATTTATTCATAAATAGAATAAAAGGATTTCAGTTTGTTATTCAAAAGTATATGTAACTAATATTTTTAAACTACAAGTGTTTTATAGAACATCGTTAGGAATAATCCTACAATACTTCTTTATAACTTTTGTGTATAAATAGATGAATTTTCTTCAAATTATTCTAGCTACAATATATTTTTTGTTCGAATTAGTGGGAATCAATGTATAACACTGTTCGACAAAAAAATTTTTTTTGGATGGATCAGGGACGCGTTTATATGGGTCTTGAAGTGCAAGAAAAGTATAGATAGAGGCCGTTTTCAAATGATTTGCAGCACCTCTGGATTATTTTTTGATAAAGCTTGAAAATTTGGCATTTTTAATCACAAAAAGTGTAATAAGCAAAATATCAATATCTTTTTAAATTCAATTATACAATCATTGAATTTGTCAAATCAATATGTTTTAGCACTGGATGACTTCAGGGAAACGTGCACCATTTCAGAAGAATATTGGCATCTATTTTGTATATGAGTTTGGAATGATAACGACCATTAAGCAAGTACGTAAAGATGTGCACCATATAAATGCTACTTTTTACTATTTCACACATCTGGTTCATTATATAATAATTATTATAGGTTCAAGAAGAAGCTTGATTAGGATTTTATTCTTTGCTCCATTAGATAAAGCAATTAACAGTGGAATCCAGTAACATTTGATTTCAACAAGGTTACGACGACTACGGAAAATTTATGTGTCTGTTATATTTATATGGGCTGGTTGGTTTAATAAACTCTCAGCAGAAATACAAAATTCATATAGGTTAGACACTGACATGTAAGTGGTCTTACATGCGCTAGCTGGTTTATCAGGAGACGATGTCTGTAAAAAAATGTGATAACATTGTTATTTGCGATTTCTAAATATTTCTATAGGTTCTCATTAAAAATAGTTTACTTGTCGTGAGATTAATTTTCATCAGAATATCCCTACAAAAATTACAGAATAACAGAAAATAGCAATAACTAATTTAGTAATCAACATTGTCACATTTTTTTTCGCGAAAGCCGCTCAGGCAGGCATGAGCGCTTTATGATTCAGTTTGTGCACAATGCTGATCATTTGTGAAAACTGATTTAGTGGTAACATGCCTGCTTCTTACTTGTAAGATGAAACAATTTCTGGTTAAACCATTTCCGATTTTTTTTATTTTTTGATTCTGCATTTCAAATATTTTTTCGGCAACTTTAATCAAACTTTCAGTTTCGAGATTTAGAATAAATTTCACAAAAAAAATGTGATATAATCTAAATGAGTAAAACACTTTTTTTATATGTCTTCCTGTTTAAAGAAAGAAAATCAGACATTACGTGAAGTTTCGCAAAATTGTTTATCATAACCGTATTGATAAATTGTTTCTTCACTTAATCTAAAAGCATTTTTACTCATTTAGAGGATATGGGAATGGGGGTTCATAAATGGACACGTTTGGCTTCATAAGGGAAACGAGTTTAAAATTAATTTTATTGGTCGACTTCTTTATGCTTCCAATATGCTTACAACTAAACCCATTTGAAGAAAACATCCCATTGAACAAGAAACTAACGCTCCATTTGAAAGTTTGATTAAAATTGCCAAAAAAATGTAAAATGTAGAACCAAAAAAAAAAAAAAGATTTGGAAATGGTTTAACCAGAAATTTTTCATCTTACAAGTAAGAAGCAGGCATGTTACCACTTAACCAGTTTGCACAAATGATTAGTATTGTGCACGAACTGAATCAAAAAGAGCTCATGTTCACAAACTGAATCAAAAAGAGCTGAGTGGCTGTCGAGTGGTGTCACAACAAAGGTGAAATTGTTGATTACTGAATTGTTGGTTGCTATTTTATGTTAGTCTGTAAATTCTAGGGATATTCTGATAACAAATGGACCTTACGATAGGTAATCTATTTTTAATGAGTACGTATCAAAATAATTGGAAAATCGCAAATAACAATAATGTCACATTTTTCATAGGTTTCGCCATCGGTTCCTGAAAAACCGACTAGCTCATGTAACACCACTTACACAGTGTCTAACCTAATTTTGTATAAATGTTAAGAGTTTATTGGACCAACCAGTCCATATAAATATAACAGACACATAAATTTTCCGTAGTCGTCGTATCCTTGTTGAAATCAAATGTTACTGGATTGCATTGCTCATTGCTTTATTTAATGGAGCAAAGAATATAATCCTAATCAAGCTTCTTCTTGAACCTATAATAATTATTATATAATGAACCAGATGTGTGAAATAGCAAAAAGTAGTTTTCATATGGTGCACATCCTCACGTACTTGCTTAATGATCGTTAACATTCCAAACTCATATACAAAATAGATGCCAATATTCTTCTGAAATGGTGCACGTTTCCCTGAAGTCATCCAGTGCTAAAAAATATTGATTTGACAAATTCAATGGTTGTGTAATTGAATTTAAAAAGATATTGATATTTTGCTTATTACACTTTTTGTGATTAAAAATGCCAAATTTTCAAGCTTTATCAAAAAATAATCCAGGGGTGCTGCAAATCATTTGAAAACGGCCTCTATCTATACTTTTCTTGCACTTCAAGACCCATATAAACGCGTCCCCATCCAAAATTTTTTTTGTCGAACAGTGTAATATATGTATATACTATATCTTGATTAAATAAAGATACTTTTTAATTTCAAAGTATCAAAATGTAACACTACTAGCACTAATTACAAGATCAATAGTAATACCATTCGTACTATACATAATTACACCACATTTGTTTTGAGAACAAAAGTTTGTTATTGGTGATCCACTTACCCCACCATGGTGGGGCAAGTGGATTATTTGGCGCATATTTTCAAGTCCCTCGTACTGAATACATAACTATCAGAAAAATCGAAATAAATGACGATTTGAAGAATATTAGTCCCTCATTTGTTATCCACAGAAAAAAATTGAATTGCATTATTCACGTTAGCTGTACATAACAATGAAGTTGACTTTTGATTTTTCTGTATCCACTTACCCCACGGTACCTTACCTCTAAGATGTTCCTTTGGTTCGACCACGGTCCATGGTACCGAATTAACAAAACAAACTTAAGCATATGTATATAATAAACGAATGCCAATAAACAGCGTAGCCTCAGATGCATAGCCACAAATTCCATCCATGTAATACTACTGTTCCCGAAGTGATTTGTTGGTATAGAGTTGCGAACCCCTGTTCGAATTCTTTTTGCAAATAACAATACCCGTGGGTTTTGTTTCAAGTGTAGCATTAGCTGTAATTTTATTCTGATGTTAGTTTTAGGATAATTAGTCAAGTGTAATGTACTTACAAAATTCGGTTTGCATGGGGTATTCTAATAACGCATTTTCTACCCGTACTATAAACGCTGACACGCGGAATCTGTATGGACATACACTAATTTTAAGTTAGTATAAGAAACAATCCAGTTTTAATTCGACCTACACTTCACTACGTGTTGGTTCCTTAGTTTGGTACAAACAATACGAATGGCGATACAGGTCGTACAAAGCTCCATTCGTTTTTACCCATACAGTCTTTCTGACGGATTCCTTGACAGTTCGCTCAGGCTGTCATTGGAGCGTAACAGGAAGTGCTGCCAGTATCAACATCCTCTTCCCCGTAACACTGGCCACCAGGTCCAGTTTTACTCTCTTTATCAACCGCAGCAGTACTGCCAGCCTAGCCACAGGCCTACGCACAAGCCCCTCGCAGTTTCAACAATAGCTTGCCGAACTCTCCCATCCGCCCCTTGAATCACTTGAACTACTCGGCCTCTAGTCCACTTATTCCTATTTCCTTCGCCAACTACTACTACATACCAGCTGTCCATCGGCTATGGTACGGGCTTCACCACACCACTTAGGTCGCTTCGTCAACGTAGGCAAATACTCCCTTGTCCAACCTCTCCAAAATACATCCAGCTGTTGTTGAACTTGGTGCCACGATGAGCGGCCTTCGAAGAACTGGTTGCTTCAACTGCAGGCTGACGGACGCCGCTTAAGTTGCCCAGCAAAAAAAAAAATGATTCGGAGTAAGTGCTTCACTTGCTTCAGCTTCCACCATGAATGTTTCCAACGCCTCGTCGTCCAGCTTGTGGTTATTGTTGTACAACCTTAGTTTTCGCCGCGACGAGCGCGCCTTCGGTGATTCCATCAGCGTTCGAACTACGAAAATACCCGATTGCACAATACACAGATTCGCTGGCATCTACGAAAATGTGGAGTTGTAGATCCTGGTATCGCTGTTTGGTAGCACCTGAGAAGTAACACCGAGGAATTTTGAGACTGCGAACCTCTTGAAAAAGCCTTATCAAATTCTTCCACCTTTGATGCAGTTTTTTGCTCACCTTTTCATCCCACTGTATTCCTTTTCTCCAGACTTCTTGTAGAAGAATATTCCCGTGTACTACAAACAGACTCAGTAGGCCCAGCGAATCGAACAGCCAATCACAGAGTCCGAGTACCCGCTCATAATCATTTTGTTTGTCCGCTGCGAAACTCTTATCTTCTCCGAGGTTTACTTCCCCTAGAGCGTTCAGGACATCGCTGCTATTTGATAGCCAGTTTCTTAACTCAAAACCGCCTTCTTTGTGTATGAAACGCATTTCCCTGTGCGCCTGTTCTGCGGACTCGTAGCTCTCTAGGGAGTCTTCCACATAGTGGTGTCCACGATGCCTTCGACTGCTCGAGGGTATAGTCCTTGGAACTCCTTGGCGTTTCTGTACGTGATCAGACGCCGGGGAGCTTGTAGAGCCAAACGTGGTAACATCCAAGAGGTACACATCTGGTGTTTTGGAAGAATCGTTGCGCCAAAGAAACCGCTGGGAGTGGCGTTTATCTTTGCGAATTTGAATTTGGTGGAACATCTCCTTTATATCAGAGGAGACGCCCACATTAAACTGTCGGAATCGTAGCAGCACTCCGGAAAGGGAAGTCAGCTGATCTGGATCTTTCAGCAGTATAGAAGTGAGAGAGATTCCGTTCACGGCCGCCCTTGCATCCCAGATCATGCGAACCATGCCTGGCTTCCGGAGATTGGTAATTGCTCCCAACGGTAGGTACCAAACGCGTCGCATGTCGGCGTTGGCCAACTCGTCGTCTGTGGCACGATGCGCGTAACCTTTTATCTGGTAATCCTCCAGTTGTTGCTGTAGAGTCTGTTTGATTTCAGGATTGCGGCTCATTCATTTTTCTAGACACTGGAGCCGTCGAAGAGCCATTCTATAGCTATCAGGTAGCTCAACATAGTCAAATTTCCAGAGCAGACATGTTTCAAAGCGTTGTATCCGCTAATATCCGTAGAGCACGCTTATCAATCTCCGACAAGAGAGCACTTGAGGATTGCACGCCAGCATCCTCGGTCACGAAGAAGTCCTTGACCAGATTGTGGAGAGTTTGATCAGAAGAACAGCCGCAGGCATGATATCGTTTGCTGCACCGCCATAAATACACCAGCCTAATCTGGCTTTAGCAGCGATAGGCTCACGCCGAAATCCGCCGAAGTACTCTCAACGGAACCATCAAATTCAAGTTGTTGCTTCCAATTAATAGCTTCGGAATCGCCTTAGTGTAGCTCTTCACTGGAAGTCCTTTGAGATGTGCAAACTGCGCAGAGAGATGCTCGTACGAAAGCGATTGAATGGGCAGCAACAACTCCTTAACTGTCTGTACTTTCTCTAACTTGTACTGTCTACCTTCAGTCGATGAAAAGACCAGCGACATTTGCTTAGAACCATTTTCTGCGCGTGTCACATTTGCCGTCCACAACAAACACAGAGGCATCGTCAAACCGTCAGCATCTAGTTCTTTAACCCGTATAGGCCTGAGTGATTCAAATGATTTTTTGTCAGTTCACTGGGCTACTTATTTAGTTTCTAGAAGTAGCCAGAGGAACTCGGACATATTCCTGTGACCGGAGTTATTCCGGTGGGTCACTGGGTCAAGTCGGGTAAAAAAGGGCTATTTTTTGGGACATGCCGAGTTACCTTTATTTATTTGCAATGGCAATCATTTTAATTTGCGTAAATAATTAAGATCTGATATTCAACATTATAAATGAAGAGTTTTGCACCGTTCAAAATAAACCGGATGTGGCCATTCGGACTTAATGCCCGGAAGAACCGGCTATAAGTTTGTTGGATACTAAACCGTTTCAATTCTTGAAAAGTAGACTTCAAACATAACTGTGCATTAAAATGCGTTCCCATAAGCTTGGAACAAATGTTCAGATACAAATTAGCCGCTTTATCGTAAGTTTTAGGCGTTCCGGGACCCGAAAATGGTCATTTGTAGGATAAATCAAATGCAAAACTCATAGTTATCTAATTTAATCATTTCCTAAAACGTTTACACTGATGCAATTTTCTTCAAATTCCGTCATGTAATGGCCACATTATAGCCGATTCCGGAAATTATCTGTGACTTGAAATTTGCCTACCTCCAGAAGCACAAACGCATAGTATCCTTCTCACCCGACCTGACCCAGTGACCCACCGGTATAACTCCGGCCACAGGAATATTTCCGCGTTCCTTTGTACACTTCTAGAAACTAGATATATGTGCCGGTATACTGACAAAAAATCATTTGAATCCATTAAGAATTCGCTGAGCGATGAGGTTTTTAGAATTTTTGCATTCACTCATACGGGTTAACCAGGCTATCCTCGATGAGCGTTAAAGATGATCCGTCATCGAGGAACGCGAAAGTGTCCACTGTTCCTCTGGGACCATGCAAGGTCACTGATACTATTCGGAAGAGCAGTGACTGTTTGGCCTGGCGATGCGTAAGTTTCTCTGCGTTTTTCACTGATGGCTGCGAATCCGTGTTACTCCGCGTCGAATGAAGAAGTGGATGATGGCGGTATTCGCAGCCGTTTGTTCCACAATTGCTGGTTTTTGTGCAGCTTCTTCGACCATGCGAGTTCAAAAATTCCGGCAAAGTTTGTTTAACTGGACACACTTCCAACGGCCATCCACAGAAAGGGATTTAAAATTTCGGCAATCCTGGATGTGATGACCAACGTTTTTGCATGCGGGACACTCCTTTACTTCCTCTCGAACTGTAGATGGCTTGACTTAAGTACTGTCGTTGTTATCACTGTGATGCGAGTTCACACTTCCTATTGCACACTATATTTTTCGCTGCTGCTAGCATACACTTTCACTTTGCTCACTGCTTCAACTACGCTGAACATGAAGAGGCCAAACGTTTTGAGATCCACTTCGGAGAATCCCTGGAGATATTGTCCCCATTCCATTTAAAGATGCGGTGGTGACAAGTTCCGCGAGAAGGGAAGGGTTTGACAAGTGAACGGTTTGTCCAGCGACCTCAAGGTGATCGCAGAGACTTTGAATAGACGTGCCAAAGTCGATTATACTTTGAATTTGTCCACTTTTGGGGGTCTTTGGTGGTTTAGCTCTAGGCGACCATAAAGCAAATGGAGAGTTACCATGATGTGAGGCACCGTCTCCGGTAAGAGTAATCGTCTATGAAACCTCGGAACACTGCTCTGCAGTTGTAGTGCTTTTTAAAAGCGCAGATCCAAATTTCTAAACGGGGGTTATTTACAACCAAGTGAAATTTGGACTGCAAATCCCAAAAAGGTTGTGGGTTCTATAAACCCTATTTTGCCTGACTGGGAAAAGGCGCGTCAAGTTGCTTAAGCTGCTTACTTGATTCATGGTGGCCAGCTTTTAGTTCTTCTCAATGATGCGAAAAGTAAAAAGGGACATGCCACAAAAGTTCAATCTAATGGACGCAGTGGCTCTACCAACCCAACCAAAAAGGGGCTGGCGGCAGTAAAGAACCTGCATCCGTCAACGCTGGCACGTTGATGTCGTCTTACTGCTCTGCACATTCGTTCACCCCTTCACGAGGCTGGTTTGCCTGCTAACTCGGCTTCGTTTGCTCCGAACACTTTCGGTGGTCTCGTTCCGAGTCGAGTTGACTTTCGAGCAACTTATATTTGTCTTCGATAAACTTCTCCTTCATTGCGTGATGCTCCGCGAGCTTCTCCAGATGTAGATTTATACTCTTGGATCTCTCCGAACTGTTGGAGGTTCGGGAATGTCAAGAAACGGACACGCGACTGCACAGATCGTTCGCATGACATTTTGGGCATGACCACGATCGGTCCTTGACTCGATCACACCGGCGCACGAGAAGTGCCATCACTTCTGATAAGCGTCGCACTGCACCATTGCATCCTCACCGTTTCGATGGTCGCACTGTATGCAATCTGTACGATTTTCGTCGAGCGTGTGTGTGTGTGTGGGATGTCGTGTTAGATCTCCGTGCATACCCGGAAAGGATTTATCTTTCTTCTTATATATATAAATAAAAATCTAATGGTGTTTGTATGTCACGAAATAGCTTAAGATCGAGTAAAAGGATTCTCGTGATTCTTTCACAAGTGGAATGGTAAGAGGCTGTGATGTGTTCGTCTGATAAAAAAGATTAGGAAACTCTCCAGCATAGTCGAAAAAACGAAGAAAAACTTATCTGTCATTTTGTTTAGGGGATTTCTTGGCGTTTTTCAACAGCCTACTTGTTGGCAAGACAAAGTTTGCCGGTTCCACTACTGTGGAATAGATTCCATACCGACGCGTTGATCGAAACTGCTATCGATTTTTTTAAAGAATGTTCCAGAGTTGATTTGTCGGTATAGAGTTGCGAACCCCTGTTCGATTTCTTTTAGCAAATAACAACACCTGTGGGGTTTGTTTCAAGTGCAGCTTTAGCTGTAATTTTATTTTGATATTTGTTTTAGGATAATTAGTTAAGTGCAATGTACTCACAAAAATCGGTTTGCATGCCTTATTCTAATAACGCATGTTCTAACCGTACTATAGTTAACTCTCCCTTACTCGATATTCCGTATCTTGATATCGAGTTAGAGAACCATAGTAAAAGTTGGTTTTCATGGCTAACTCGATGGTCCCTTGGATCGCAGTTGCATTGGTTTTGTGTTCTGTAACTCGATACCTCCCTAACTCAATGGTCCCTTCAATATCGAGTTAGGGAGAGAAGACTGTATAAACGCTGACACGCGGAATTTGCATGTACATTAGGGCGATTCATTTTTTTTAAATGTTTGAAAATCCAATTTCCCATATGCTCCTTACCATCCTTACCATAAAAATAGTGTTCTGTTAAATTTTCAGCTTTCTATGTGGTGATTTGAAGGTGGCCCAAAGACAATGTAGGTTTATATGGAAATTACTATGGAGAAATTTTGAGATATATTCCAAACTCGGTAGTACTGTAATGTACGTATTAACTTATTATCCCATAGTAAAAACTAATTTTTCGAATCAGATTTCTCAAACCAGGAGATTGGATTTTCAAACATTTTTAAATTTTGAACCGCCCTAATGTACATATACAATTTTTAGGTTAAAGTACATTCGATACGTTTTAATTTCAACTTACAATTCGTGTACGTTCATAGATTACAGCAAAACCTCTTTTTACGCCCCCAACTGGGGGACGCAAAAAGAATTGGAGTGTAAAAAGAGGGAGCGTAAATTCAAGTTTTGAGCGTAAAAAGAATTAGAAGCTTAACAAAGCTTTTCATTTGTTCTCAAGAAGTTTTACAAAGAGGTGGGGTTTATCCGTGATTCTTCTCGAGGGTATTAATAGGGATAACGTAAACCATAATCTGAAGCCATTTTAGAATCCAAGATGGCGACTCCCGGTCTGTGCAAATCACTAGAAACCCATACAATATGGGTATTTTTGTAACGGGACGGATGAGTAGATGCCGGAAATTGATGTCTGACGCCATTTTTAAATCCATTGCATGGGTTTCAAGTGATTTTCACAAACCGAAAGTCGCCATCATGGATTACAAAATGGCATCAGACATCGATTTCCGGCATCATCTACTCATCTGTCCCGTTTCAAAAATACGCTACTAAATTGGTTCTCGTGGGTCGTTATCAGGCAGGAGCGTAAATGGAATTTTTGGAGCGTAAAAAGAGGGAGCATTATTTGGAATTTCGAGCGTAAAAAGAGGGAGCGTAAGTTGGAATTTGGAGCGTAAATTTTAACAACACAAATTTTAATTTAGTATAAGTGTTAAGTGTTGGTTCCTTAGTTCGGTACAAACAATAATAATGACGGGATAGGTCGTCACAATGCCCTATTCGTTTTTACCCATACATTTTTTCTGACGGATTCCTTGAAAGTTCGCTCAGGCTGAAGCCAGTAATGGAAAGAATCATGCCGTTTACGCAAAATGAACCAATACAAAGCAAGAACCACGCTCACACACTCACGAACCAACAGCGATTGATTTGATCACAGATTCTTGCATCGGAGAACCAGAACAAAACAAATGTTAAAACAGCGCGATTGCTAGATGAGCAGAGTTTGCTCACCGCCGTTTTTTTCCCGTTCAAAGCTATTTTTGTAAATAATATGTGTTCGGGCTATCGTGAGCAAAGAAAGCAAGAACGCAATCACACAAAAGGAACCACTGATAGCATTTTTCTGTAGTGCATGAACAGACTCTGTTCACCGTTTTGCAGCACTGGCTGGAGCGTAACAGGAAGTGCTGCCAGCATCAATAATTACAATTCTCGAAGACTTATTAAAACAGACTCAAGTCAGAGAAGTTAACAAATTTACTTCATCAATCCTACGTGTTTCGCAGAGAAAAATCCTACATGTTCCGCTCTAAATCAACTCGATTTTTCACTTTTAGAACGTTTAATTCCCGGATTTACAAAACGACGAAAGTAAGATTCTCCACTTTCGCAACCTAACCGCTTCTTTCGCCGCTCCGTTGTATGGGTGACAAAGTGACTTAACCACGAATCAAAACAAAACACTACTTGAGTCGATTTTACACAAAAACGTCGTTAGTAACTGATTGAAACGGCTTATCATTTTGTCATACAATTTTTGTGGCAAGTGATAGGAACTACTTTGAGTTTTAACTCGAGCTGATTGCATGTACAATTTAAGAGATGTACATGGTAAAAAATGTTAAAAACGTTGTGATTCTTCTTAATTATTTTTCTCAAAATCGTATGAAAGCTACTTACGTCGATTTGAAAAAGTGATCGAGAATTGATGGAATTCCCGCAACTAGTAGTTACGTAAATGGAAATTTAGGTGTAGATCTTCACTGAGCAGCAACAAAAGTGAACACTATTTTGCCAGACTTTGGAAATTTAAACATAAAGCTTCAATAACCATTTGTTTCCTAGTTCCAGCGGAGGAAGCCCGAACACGGATCGTGAGGGGAATGGAAGAGGTACTCATCCGTGGCGGAGGCAATCTAAAAGTGCCTTCATGTACATAATTCAAGGAATACACACAAAAAGGAAGAAATTCTTGTTCAACTGGTTTTACGGTGATGTGGAGCTTTTTTCGTACCAGTTTTTGTTTCCCTGCACGCTGTGTAGAGTTGTTCACGGTTCGGCGGTTTTTTCTTACCCTCAGATGAGGAGGACCACATCACATCACGAAGACAGCGAGAAATCATCCTCTCGTCATACCCGTCATCAATGTTTTCAGTTGGTTCGACGGATGGTCACCGGGATGATGCCCGGCTTGAACTCGGTGAGAATGTTTCCCTTCTTAGGGAGGTTGGTGGATTGCCGATGATATCCGCAGGTCCACTCGTTCACCCGGTTTTCATACGAAGCCCATTTCTCTTGCAGCGGCATGACGGATGCAGTTTTGCAAAATGCGCTGTTATGACATTGTTGAAACTGGTTAACAGTTTATTGTCGTGTGGGATTAAAGGGTCATTGGAATTTATTGATTTGATTCCCACTGCACCTGGATGAGATTGGATTAACTCAATGTTGCAATTCATCGAATCCGAACGAGCAGGTCGTGTGCCACACGATGTGAAATTGTGAAGCGGAGCAAGATTGACCAAACTTAGAAACTTGAAGGAAGCATGGCACTTACCAAAAGAGGTCAAAAATTAACAGAATGTGTTGAAGATTTAGGTTTCTATGCATTCACTTTTACAGTGTTTTACAAGTCCTTTACAACTAAATGTGCAAAATGGAAAAATCTCAATTCTTCACAATGTGATTTATTTCAGTGCCAATGCATTGGCCTTCTTCCTAAACAGAAACGAATCGATTATAGTTTTGATCCTCTTGGGATCCATGAAATTGATCAATTTCAAGCACCTACTACGAATAATCATGCAACTTCGCAATTCGGTGGAACAAACATTCGTAGGTACAAAACTCGATGGCACTGCCGCTGGTCATGGGAAATAAAACGTTCGATCGTAATCTAGTTGTTTATTTTCCTGCCAACGCAACGATCGTTGTGTTCATATTTTACGCTCCATCATCTCTCTGATCTGCTTGCCCTTGCCGTGCGTAGGAACCAGAACGGCCCCGGAGGAGATTTCTCCGACAAGGAAGTGCCCTATGGTTCACCGCTTAGGTTTGCCGTTTCTTTCAAGAAGAAAAACATCTAACATGCTTTAACTGTACCGTAGCAGATGGTCGACCAATCAAGTGCGCTCCAATGATCATCATCACCATCGTCAGCTCGGCAACATCATTGCGTTGTGTTTGAACCACTCAGGTTGAGAGAGTTGTTGCGCATGTTGGAGAGTGGATTTACGCAAAAAAAAAAAACTCAACGATACACATGTTGAATACCGTAAATTCTCATGGGATTCAATGCAGGGTGACCAGGTTGGAAGGACCGTGGCCAAGAAGGATGGTACTTTGCGAGTGGTAACTCGCCGGACCAATTTCCCAATCAGGTTCGTCGCCTGCCATCGGAAGCAGTCCCCACAAGGGTTTGATTTTTACAATTCAGCTGGTGGTCAGCGGTTGACGGCAAATCAACAATCATTTGTCAGAGTGTCGGAAAATGTGGCAGTCTTGTTGGCACTGTGCTTTTCGGACCGTTATTATCAGAAAAAAAACTCCATCAAATCTCAGCTCACCAGTTGTTTCCTATGGCTTTGCACGCAAAATTAAAAAAAAATATCATGGGGCTTGTTTTAAAGTTACGCCTACAAATTAAAATGAGATCAGTAATATGCCTACCATTATATTTACCGTGATACTTCTTTTTTCTAGCATTATGTCATCACTATCACGGAACCTGCTTCCCTTCTTAGTGTTCTTATGAGCATTTCCACAGTTACTAACTGAGAGCTTTCTTTGCTAATTGACCATTTTTGAATTATGTATCGTGCATGCCCTAAGAAGTCGAAAAATTTCCATTCGGAAAAGATACTCGTCCAATGGTTTTCGAACCCACGAACCTCAGGTTGGTCTTTTTGAATAGCTACGCGTTAATTGCTGCGACTATCTGGGCTTCCGTTTGCAGTGTTTATCAGAAGAAATATAGCATTACAACTTGGTTCAAAGCTGGTTTCTGAAGCGTTATTTTTGACTACTAGACCGAGTCCTGGATCAAAAAAAAAAAAATTGACCAAATTTACGCACTTTTTGAGACGTAACCACAGGACGAACTAATTTAAATAAATTAAAGTGATATATGCCATTTGTCATCTTCAAATATTTTTAACGACAACTGTTCTTATATGTCGCAGAAGTTTTTCACAAAACTAATTTTTCGTAGGTTTAATCGACAAGCAAATAAAAAAAATACGGAGTCGATCTTAGGTACATTATTGTGAATCGTGACACCATTTTATTGCACAATTATCTGGATAACTAGGTTATCTTGAGTACAGCTATCCCCCGATCTACAACGTACTTCATCTATCTGTCAATGGTTTTTCCGGTACTCTCAGCACGCCTAACTCTGCAGTACCTGCACTCTCTGTTAGACATCACAAGCAACGCTACCCAAATTGCGACGAAACATCACTATCACCGACTGCTCCTTCAATGCCATCGTCAGGACTTTCCGGAACATTAATTTTAGACAATCAGTCCCAGCCGTTAGATACTCCGTCTGGGCTCTCCGGGTACTCCAATCCCGGTGGCAAGTCCCTCTCCGTTACCAGCCCTACTGGTGCCAGCACGGCATCCTCCATCACCTCCTTCGGTTTGACCACCAGGCTTTCCGGAATTCCCAGCTTGGACACCAATTTATCCTTACCTCAACATTCAATCCGGGGTACCCCTGATTTAAGCACAGCGGTCACAACTTTGGCTACCGATGTTTCAGCGGCAGCTCTTTCTCAGCACCTCAACTTGGGCGACAGATCCTGTCTACGGCAAACGTCTCCAAACCTCAGCGGAAGCTCATCCATTTCCCGGACTTCTTTTCCCACGCCAACTCTACCAAAACCGATAACCTTTCTGCTTCAATGGAACATGATTGGTTTCTACAATAACCTCGCAAACCTCGAACTTCTAGTCCATGATTCTCCACCGTGGTGCCTAGCTCTGCAGGAAGTAAACAGGGTATCGGTCGAGCAACTCAACCGCTCGCTTCGTGGCCAATATCGTTGGACTATGTACCGTGGTAACAACTTGAGACACTCAGTCGCTCTGGGTGTATTGACGTCCATCCCTTTTGAGATCCTCAGGCTCGACTCGGACCTACCCGCTGTCGGAATACGCCTCATCGGGCCTATCAGGATTTCCGTTTTGAACATCTATCTCCCTTGCGGAACCCTTCCTAACCTCCGTGAACGGATTGATCAAATCCTCGATGCGACACCCGGACCTACCCTTCTTGTTGGCGACATGAACGCTCATCACCCTATTTGGGGTGGGCAGCGTTCCGACACCAGAGGAATTTCCTTACAAAATATTTTCGAGGAACATGACCTCATTGTCCTTAACAACGGTGCAAATACCTTTTTCAACGGACATACCTCCTCAGCCATCGACGTGGCCGCTGTAAGTCGCTCCTTCGTCAACCGCTTACAGTGGGGTATTGTCTCCGATATGTACGGCTGTGATCACTATCCCATTCGTATGAGCACCAGCGCCTCTTCGCCGGCTTTGGCCCGTCGTCCTAGATGGATCTACGAGAAGGCTAACTGGAACGAGTACACTCAAAGTTTTTGCGATCTTTCCCGGAATCATGCACCCAGCAATTTGACCGATCTGGCCAAAGTGATCCACAATGCAGCAGAATCATCCATACCTCGCACTAGTAATCGTCCGGGCAGGAAGGCTCTACACTGGTGGACGGATGACACCAGGAAAGCAGTTAAATCTCGGAGGAAAGCCCTACGGGCGGTTAAACGTATTCCCATTGGCCACCCCAACAAGGAGAATGCACTGATCCTATATCGGCAGCGACATCTGGAATGTAAAAGGATAATTGCAGATGCCAAGCGTGCCAGCTGGGAAAATTTCTTGGACAGCATGAATCCAACACAAACTTCCTTTGACCTCTGGAGCAAAATAAATGCTCTCAGTGGCAAGCGTAAATCAACACCACTAACACTTCAAATTGAAGGCTCCGATGTATCGGATCCTCCAGCAGTAGCAACGGCTTTAGGTGTATATTTTGCAAAGCTAGCAGCCATCGATAGCTACAGCGATTTCTTTAAGCGCCGTATTCAACCAAGTCTCAGTTCTGTGGCCGATTTTTCCGTTCCTGATGATGATGATAACGCGCCAATCAACAATCCATTCACTCTCAGTGAGCTAATTTTCGCAATCAAATGTAGCACCGGCAAATCTGCTGGCCCAGATGGGATCGGTTATCCTCTCATTAAAAATCTCCCTCCCTCCGGCAAACTACAACTCCTAGATCTCATCAACAAAATATGGCTCACGGACACTTTTCCGTCAGAATGGAGCGAAAGCTTGATTGTCCCCATACCGAAAACCAACAGTGACTCCCGTGGCCCATCAAAATTCCGACCAGTTGCACTTACGTGCTGTATGTCAAAGGTGATGGAGCGGATGGTTAACCGTCGACTGAAACAGTTCCTGGAATCTCACGACCTCTTGGATCATAGACAACATGCTTTTAGAGCAGGGCACGGGACTTCAACCTATTTTTCCCAACTCGGCGATGTCCTACAAACGGCTTACTCCAGCGGCTTGCACACCGAGATCATTTCCCTGGATCTATCGAAGGCGTTCAACCGGACATGGGGTCCATTAGTGCTCCGTCAACTAGCCCAATGGAATTTATCGGGGCACATCATGCGTTTCGTTCAGAATTTTCTGCAAAAGCGTTCTTTCCGAGTCCTTGTTGGCGACTTCCTATCAGAATCATATCGGGAAGAGACCGGCGTTCCACAGGGCTCTGTGATAGCCGTCACCTTATTTCTGGTGGCAATGAACGGAGTATTTAGTTACCTTCCCGGTGGCATATACGTATTTGTATACGCTGACGATATTCTGCTTGTCGTTTGCGGGAAAACACCAGTTCGTGTCAGAATCAAAACCCAAGCAGCTGTCAACGCGGTATACAAGTGGGCTTCTGCAGTTGGCTTCGAGCTGTCTACATCGAAAAGCGTTAGATGTCACGTGTGTCCATCTAACCACCGAAACCCCGTCCCAATAGTGGTTAACGGAGCAGTTATTCCTAACAAAAAAACCGTCAAGGTGCTTGGAGTCACTGTTGACCATGGGCTCACCTTCCGGCATCACTTTGACTCAGTGAAGCAGAGTTGTCAAACCCGCCTCAATATAATCCGGACGATCTCACGACCCCACAGAACCAACAATCGGGCGGTACGCTTCCGGGTTGCGCAAGCCATAATTGATAGCAGGCTAACATACGGGTTAGAACTCACTTGCATAGCGTTAGACCGACTCATTACCACTCTCGCTCCTGTATACCACGGGTACATACGTATAATATCAGGATTACTCCCATCAACTCCGGCGGACTCAAGCTGCGTTGAAGCAGGTCTTCTCCCCTTCCGCTTTTTCATTTACACGACTATCTGCAGAAAAGCTGCTGCTATTACCGAAAAAACATCTGGAGACGACAGGATCTTTATCTTATCTGAAGGGTGCAGAATCCTTCGGACGGCCGCCAACGTGGAGCTCCCCCCAGTGGCCAAGGCTCATTGGTACGGAGACATTTATTGGCACTCATCGAAACCAAACATTGACAACACGATCGCAAATCAGTTTCGCGCAGGAGATAATTCATCGATCCTTAGGGCTACCGTCCTCGACTGGCTACATACCAAGTATCCTAGACACGAAAAACGCTACACCGATGGGTCACTCTCCAATCTCGGCGTCGGCCTGGGAGTCTCGGCCCCCGAAATTTCACTAAGCCTCAGTCTACCTCCTATATGCTCCGTTTTCTCCGCGGAAGCCGCTGCTATTTTCACAGCAGCCACCATACCATCCGACCGGCCAGTAGTAATCCTTACAGATTCAGCAAGCGTTGTTGCTGCCTTGCAATCCGAAAGGCCTACACATCCATGGATTCAGGGGACCCTGGAAAATGCTTTGCCGAACACAACCTACGCATGGATCCCCGGACATTGTGGGATACCCGGAAATGTAGCTGCCGATAACCTTGCCGGTACTGGCCATTCTTCTCCGCGTTTCGATGAAACGGTTCCCTTCGATGACGTTAAAAGATGGATTTCGAAAACCTTCAAGACCGTATGGGGTGCTGAATGGGCTCAGTCCTACGCTCCACACATACGGAAAATCAAAATCTCAACCGAAAATTGGACCGATTGTCCGTTTCTCCACGATCAACGAGTCATCTCCCGTTTGAGAACCGGGCATACACGGGTTTCGCATAACATGGCGGGACGTGGTCCTTTCAAACGGATATGCTCTATTTGTGGCGTTCAGAACTCTGTCGAGCACTTTATATGTGCATGCCCACAATACGAATCAGCCCGAAGATCATTCGGAATTTCAGGAAGTATTCGCAGCGCCCTAGGAAATGATGCGGCCACCGTGTCAACTTTAATAGGTTTTCTTAAAGCTACCAAACTGTACGAACAAATCTAAGCCAACAACCCAAGCCAGTAATCAAGAGCCACTTCATCGTGGTTTCGCAGTTCTATTGAGTTTTCGAATGTGAACATCACTAGGATGAGGGCTACCGACAATCTCGGTAGTTACACACAATTAGGTTATCAAATTATTTCAAAATAGGGAGGTTTCGCATGCTGCGGCCAAAATTTTCAATTAGGATTTTCAAATTAAGACTGTCTGTGGGTGTTACACGTATAACTACGATGGGACGACTGTCATGCAATGTAGCTAAAACAGCTTTACTGTATTATGGCGAGACCCCTTGGTTGGGCTCGAACGGGGCACCCCCTAAGGGTCCTCTTCTATTTTTAAGAGACACCGTTCCGGTGACCTCTCCTGACGAGTGTTGAACTAGCTGTAAGTTAAAAAACACTAAAATAAAGAAAAAAAAAAAAAAAAATCTATTTGGCTTCCATGAAGGACGGTCTTGATGAATTCCATGTAGGACGACACCG
Source organism: Aedes aegypti (assembly GCF_002204515.2). Classification (NCBI taxonomy): domain Eukaryota; kingdom Metazoa; phylum Arthropoda; class Insecta; order Diptera; family Culicidae; genus Aedes; species Aedes aegypti. Next base: position 348,742,706 of record NC_035108.1, read on the forward strand.
CGTACATGAAATAAGCTTCCAGAATTTACTCTCCTCATCTCGATATCAAAGGAACCATCGAGATAGGGAGATATCAAGAAAAATACCATATTTATAATGAGTACTAGATTGAATATTGCTCAATTGTCAGGAAAATATGAAAATAATACACAAGCAGACGTCATTTAGTGTTCCTACTTTATATAATCATAAAGAGAGAAAATCAGATATGCAAATCACATCGAGATATGAAGATATCGAGATGAGGAGAAAATCGAGATATGGGGAGGAACATTGTTTGCACAATGCAGGGACTGCAGAAATCATCGACATAGGGAGTGATATCGAGTTGTAGGGGAACATGGTCCAATGCGCACTGATGGGGTAAAATGGCCTGACTCATTGGATCATTGCTTAGAACGTTTTCATTTGCATTCTTCGCCAAAAAGTATTCAAGCTAGCTTCTTGCTTCTAGCTTCTAGCCTCTGGCTTATAGCTTCAAGATACTAGCTTATAGCTTCTAGCTTCTTGCTTCCAGCTCCTAGCTTCTAGCTTCTAGCTTCTAGCTTCTAGCTTCTAACTTCTAGCTTCTTGCTTCTATCTTCTAGCTTCTAACTTCTAGCTTCTAGCCTCTTGCTTCCAGCTTCTAGCTTTTAGCTTCTAGCTTTTAGCTTCTAGCTTTTAGCTTCTAGCTTTTAGCTTCTAGCTTTTAGCTTCTAGCTTGTAGCTTCTAGTTTCTTGCCTCTGGCTTCAATTTTCTAGCTTCTAACTTCTTGCTTCTTGTTGCTATCTTCTAGTTTCTTGCTTCTATCTTCTAGCTTCTTGCTTCAATCTTCTAGTTTCTAGCTTCTATTTTTTAACTTCTAGCGTTTAGCTACTAGCTTCTAGCTTCCAGCTTCTAGTTTGTAGCCTCTGGCTTCTAGCGTTTAGCTTCTAGCTTCTAGCTTCTTGCTTCCAGCTTCTATCTTCTAGCATCTAGTTTCTTGTTCCCAGCTCCTACCTTCTAGCTTCTAACTTTTAGCTTCTAGTTTCTAGATTCTAGTTTGTAGCCACTGGCTTCTAGTTTCTAGCTTCAAGCTAATTGCTTCTATATTCTAACTTCTAGATTCTAGCTTTTAGCTTCTAGCTTCCTGCTTCTAGCTTCTTGCTTGCAGCTTCTAGCTTTTAGCTTCTAGCTACTTTTTTGTTTATAGTAGAGTACAAAAAAGTTTCAGAAGCCTGTTGTGTGTTGATACTGGTTTGTGACGATCGATGCTACTCGGCCTAGCTTCTAGCTCTTCTTCATGCTTTGATACTGGCCGGAGTTGGTTCAGCAAGCCGTTGATGCGATACGTATTACTCATAGTAGTCCTCGTCGATGGATTTATCCTACTCCGACAAAGATTTCCCCGGAGGCGGAAGATCTCCTTGTAGTATCCGAGATTTGCATCTGGACAACATTCGACCGATTCAGCCATCGGCCGATTCTCCAGTACGGCTGAAAATTGCACTGCCGTTTTCACTACCGTCGTCCACAACAATCTTTACTAAACTGAAGCGTCGATTCCGAGACGAGGCGGCAAGCTGTTTGCGCGCTCATTCGAACTGTCAATTTTGTTAGGTACACTGAAATGAAAAGGCCCGCTGATATTGAATATGCACGCTAATATCAAACCAAACATGCACGCTCAACTAAACATAAGCAGTATTTCAGTTAAAATGCAATATACCAGCTCTAGCTACCACACTCCTGAACCGATGCTATCCGGGCAGATGGCGAGGTCAGTCCTGCAATTTCGGTGGTGGAAAGCTTCCGGTTGACAGACGCCCCGACGATCAATTGCTGGTGCAACATAGCGATCCGCTCAACTAGTCCCCGACGATGGACTTAGCCAACTCCAAAATTGGTCACACAGATGCTGAGATCGGTCCTGCGATTCCGGTGGAGGGAAACTTCCGTATCACAAGCACCCCGAAGATGCTGTTTCGCGAATTACTCTGCTAGACCCCGGCGGTGGACTCAGCCAACTCCGACTCGACTTTGGTCGGCCAAGTGTCAGGGTCGGTTTTACAATTCCGGCTGGAGGATAACTTCCGGTTTGCAGGCGCCCCGAAGACTTATTACCGATACTACGCTACACCCGCTGTACTCGGTGTAGTCCCCGACGGAGGATCTAGCCTACATCGTTCACGATTCGGAGCTCTCTGGTCTTCACGCCATCTCCTTTGCACCATCGATATAATCTGCGTTACCCCCTGGTCACCACATTTCAAGTGATCTCATGGTGGAACATGTTCTGCACGATGTTGTTCGGATTTAGGACGATTGCGGTTTCTGACATCATTTCGCTTCGTATATCTCTGAATCGAGGGCAGTCAAATGTTGAATGTCGAATGCTCCGTGGTCTCCCCGATATTTGGACAGGCCGGACAATGTGAAGACTCTACGTATCCGAATCTTTCAAGATATTTCCGGAAGCATCCATGGCCTGACAAAAACTGGTTCAGGAAGAAGTTAACTTCTCCACGTTTTCTGGTCGTCCACACCGACACGTAAGGAATGAACCTGTGGGTCCACCTTCCTTTCTCTGAGTTATTCCACTCCTGCTGCCACTTAGCCATTGTATACAATCTGATGGTATTCCTCATATTCCTAGTGTCCTTTTGCTGAGTTTGCAATGTCCTCAGCCAGAGTGATGCAGATGGGGAACATTCTGGCGATGACGCAGACTGCCTTCGACAATATACCTAGTGCGGTAGGCGCTCGCCACACGTAATCCATGAGCAAGAACGTACCTACCAGATTCTCTCGATTGCGTTTGGTTGTCAACACTGCTTGGGACTCCGTATCTCAGTATGAACGCTGATAGGGTCGCAAGAAGACGCCTCGTACTGTTTCTTGGCCCTCCATTGTTAGGCATGATCCTAGCTACAGGGTTAGTTGCTTTCGATGCCTTTTCGCAGGCATAGTCTACGTGGATGTTGAAGTTTAGCCTATCGTCGATCATTACTCTAAGGTGCTTTAGAAAGCGCGTTAATGAGATTGCATGTCCTCCGACGTTGATCTCGAATTGCTGAACCAGGTGTTTCCCACTCGGGTACAGAGTATGTACGACTTCTAGTATTGCATTTGGTCCCTTAATACTGCAAAAGGTACCCAAGTTTGACAGATCGCAGTACATTTTTCACGGCCTTCTAGATTTTGCTCTTAATATAAATTACATATAAAAGAAGGGAAAATATATGATGAACATTTTACCGACGTATTTCACGCGCCATACCAGCTATCATTAGAAACGCATTTTTCCCGCAAAACAAGATACTGCACTGTATCTCATACTATTCGGGGTAATGGCTCATTCGGGGTAGTGGCGTTCGGGGTAATGACCCATTCGGGGTAATGGCTTTCGGGGTAGTGACCCATTCGGGGTAGTGGCGTTCGGGGTAATGACCCATTCGGGGTAATGGCTTTCGGGGTAGTGGCGTTCGGGGTAGAGGCGTTCGGGGTAGAGGCGTTCGGGGTAGTGGCGTTCGGGGTAATGGGATGGAACCAGCTTCTAGCGTCTAACTTCTAGCTTCTTTGACATGACTAAGCCTATATCTATTTAAAATAAGTTCTTCCAAGGTCAAAATAGGACGTATGTCTAAATTTGGTAGATCTTTCAATTCAAAATTTAGCCAAGAACAAATCAACTTTGAACCAATCCTTAAGATCCATGGTATGTTTCTTCTGATAATCGTGGTTAACGAAAACCCGTTTGATAATTGCTGACTTCCTTTTAATATGTGAACTTATACATGTTTTAAGGTTTTGAAGTTTACATGTACACGACGAAACACGTGTCAAATGTACAAATTGAAATTCAAACTGCGAAAATAAACCACGTGCTCCGGTGGGGATCTAACCCACGACTCCCTATTCGATAGATGAGCGCCTACAAGCTGAAGAACCCTTTAAGAGATCCCGACGCTCGGAGGCGAACTGAACTCGATTACCCCTAAGCACATGGTATCATTATTTCGCAGTCTAAACTTCCTTCGGATGAATGAGATTTACATTTGACACATACATCGACGTGTACATGTAGACATCAAAACGAGAGGGATGTTATTTTTAGACATCGGCATCGTCACCAAACGCTACCTACCGACCACTTATCGGTCAGGAAATTTAGTGCGTCGTCGTCGTCCGACAAGATCGGATCTCGGCTGATCGAGACCGTTGCTTATATAAAATGCAAATATAATTAATTGTCAAGTCGTATCGCTGCAAGCACTCTTACTTACTTACTTGATACGTTGAATCTACGCCGAATGAAGAAGCCTTCTCCATTGGACCCAGCCCTGGGCCAATCGCTTCCAATCGCCCTGAACACTAAGCGACCTCAACTGCAAAAATCCCTCTTGTGCGTGGTCTTCCACGGAGGCGACAGTCTCTCTATGGTTATCTGCTGAATTTTAGTTTAGTTTGACGTTCCTCCGACATGCGAGCTACATGCCCAGCCCAGTCCAAGATTTGTGGCCATACAGAGCTACCGGAAGAACTAGAGTCTTGTACAACGCGAGTTTGGTCTTCGTCTGTAAGCTGAGCTGCGGGACTTTAGCTGGTTACGAAGTCCGTAGATAGCCCGATACGCAGCTGCAATACGCCTTTTTACCTCGCGGGTAACATCATTCTCGCAAGTCACTAAAATTCCAAAGTACATAAATTGTTCAACTATTTCAAAAATATCACCACATAATTACCAACATCACCTATGGGCCCACGGTGTCTACCAGCGACTATGTGCTTTATCTTTGTGGTATGGATAATGAGCCCAATTCACGTTGTCTCCCTTTTAAAAGGCACACACTTAAAAAAAATTACGGATTACGGTGAAATTTCACCGTAATCTCAACAGCTGAAGCTTCGGTGAAAAATCACCGAACAATCTGTAAAATATTTGAACAAAATCATAAAGAAAAACAAGAAAACGGCTCGGACCGAGGAGCGATCTCCCGACCTAACGATCAGGAAGCAGGCTTGCTAAAGCCTGTCCACGTTAAATTTCGGACACCCAAATAATGGCAGCAAAAAAAAGTTACTCATAATTCAACAAAAAGAATTGTTTATTTCAGAATAAAAGAGTTATATCTACAAAATAAACAGTTGACAAGGATGTTAATCCTTCTTTCTGTAAAATTCTCGAACTTTCTGTGGTACACCCGCCATCCGTGTCCGAAATTTTTCGTGGACAGGCTTTACCACTAAGCCAGCTTGCACTGCTTGCTAGTGGTGTGCAAAAACTGAAACAAAAAGAAGCTCATGCCTGAGTGACTGTCACACGATTCCACAGAAGTTCGGTGAAAATAATGATGTTACCGAACTGTTCGTTAGTATTTCACAGGGTTACAGTAAAATTGTTTGTTTCACGGATTTTTTTCCGGTAAAATAGTAGATTTCACGGATTTTCTCCGGTAATTTCACGGATTTTGTCGGTAAAATAGTAGATTTCACAGGAAAATCTGTATTTTTGTTGTTTACAGTTCAATTTCGGTGATTTATTTTACAGTATACTGCGATTTATTTTAAGTGTGCACGTATGCCTCTTCCACGGCTCGGCAGTCAATCCCGATTATGTCGATATCGCCCGCAAAACCAAGGAGCATATAGGAGCGTGTGATAATAGTGCCATTTCTATGCACGCCAGCTCTTTTTATTGCTCCTTCCAAGGATGGAAATCTAGTGATCTTGACAAAATCCATGATGCATCGCGGTTGTCTTTATCGTGCGATCATACACACCAAATTCAATTCATGTTTCAGCAATTCGATTTACTGGAAGCATATGAGCAATGCGCTGTTTTGCTGATATACAGCATTACGTTCGCTGTTTAACTGGCATTCAGCATAATGATTTGCTGGATTGGATCCAGTAATTATTTTTTTGCTGCTAACCAGCATTTGATTTGGCAATCAGCAATCAACATGCCATTTTGCCGTGAATCAGCAAAGTAAATTGCTGAACACTTATCAGCAATTCATTTTTTGCTGAACAACAGCAAACCACTCTGTCTGTCAAGCAGAAATGTCAAATCAAAGTCTCTCAGTGCCGCGTCAAGTCGACCGTGTTTTGCTCGTGGTGGAAAAAGTTTGAACGGAATAAAAGGTATTAAAAATGGAATCCGAAATATTCTGGAAGAGCTGAAAAACAAAGAGGCTCTTGATTTGGATTTGGAGCACTACTATTTCAACATCAAATTTGATCTATCCTTGGCCAATTTTTATGCATTTTTTACGTCCATTGTTTTCAAGGCAACAAAGCCGTCGACCACGGTCAATGGTTTCTTGTTGCAACTCAAATAAACGTGACCATTTGAGTATTACAAGGGTTAAAATGAGTAACCAAAACACGCATCGATACATAAAATAAAGCCTGTCCACGATAAATTTCGGACACGGATGGCGGGTGTACCACAGAAAGTTCGAGAATTTTACAGAAAGAAGGATTAACATCCTTGTCAACTGTTTATTTTGTAGATATAACTCTTTTATTCTGAAATAAACAATTGTTTTTGTTGAATTATGAGTAACTTTTTTTTGCTGCCATTATTTGGGTGTCCGAAATTTAACGTGGACAGGCTTTAAAAGAAAATATGTAAAAGTAATAATAAACTTTGTATTCAATGGAAGAAAAATACCTTCAATTACTGTAATTTCAGCAAACACACTCAAAGTGCTGAAAAAAAACAGCAATCTTTGTTATTACCAATTTGCTGATTAACCAGCATATATAAATAGGTTTTACTGGTTGTTCAGCAAAAGAGCTGTCAAATCGGTTTACAATCCAATTACTGAATAACCAGCAAATTCAAATTTATTATACTGGTTATCCAGCAAAACAACTGTCATCTCATGTCAATTTGCTTTGCTGGATGTTTCAGTAAATTTTGTCTTGCTGGAAGAATTGCTGATTAACCAGCACAAAAAAATCAGCAAAATTTTGCTGGTTTCCAGCAATAAAAATTTGGTGTGTAGCAACAACGATTAACCTTTTGTCGTTAAGTAATCACAACAAACTGCGCTCGCTGAATAATGCATCGTTCTGAATGTGCGCTAGTGATTAATCGTTCGCGAGTCAAAGTTTTATTATTTTGAGGATTTTTTCGGTTTTCCTATGTGATTTGCCTTTGCACATGCTATTTATGATTCTAAAATCATTTGCACATGGTCTGCGCGAAAACGGAATGATTCGAGTTGATCGCAACTTGTAACAACATGCTCAAATCATGCTGCTGCAAGAGCGACGGCCCTCCTAGACCGTTCAAATACCGTGTTGTTTGTCGCTAGAGATGATTTTTTTCCATCTTTGGCTCCTTCTAATGCTCTGTTGAACAATAGATTTGAAAGTGCATCGTCCTGCTTCAATCCGTCTAAGGTTACGAAGAATGTTGATGTATATCTTGATTTCGATCCTTCCAACGTTGCATGAATCAGTCTAATCAGCTTCGCCGGAAAACCATGTTCCATCATTATTTCCCACAACTCGTTACTCGTACTCCCGGAATTTATCGAGGATCTGTCGCAGGGTAAACATTTGATCTGACGTCGATTGGCCCTCACGAAAACCAGCTTGGTATTCGCCGACGAAGGAACCTTAAAGCGGTCTCAATCTGTTGAACAGAATACGTGGCATTATTTTGTACGCTGAATTGAGGAGCGTTATTCCTCGGTAATTGGCGCATTGCAATCTATGCCCTTTTTTCCTCCCATATCCTCAGTAGTATATGGTATGCACTTTTATATGATACTATCTAGTCTAACAGTCACGTCGCTGTGGTTTAGACAAGCTCCATAAGACTATGCATGTAGCGAAAAAGCATCGAAGGCGCGGCGATTGTTTGTCACTGTCGCCGTATAAAATCGCGTTGATTTCGAGGAGCCTTTATACCTTCAAAAAGGTAACATGCATTATCTAAGAAAAACGAATGGTGAGCACAGATTTTACGCTGAGAGAGAGCAGAGAGCTGGCTTAGATTGCGAGCTCCCAAAAGTCAAGGGAACCTGTCACCAACTGTCACTGGAAAACTAACACATTTGGAGGGCAGAACGTTAAAAAGCGTCAAAATTAAAGTGATCATAATTAAAATTTCCAGGCGTTTTTCGAGGATTTTACATTTTTGAAAGTAGAATACCTAAATATAGTAGTGTGTTGGCGAACTACTATTGATTTTTAAATATTCATTTCCTTCTTCATAGTGAACAACATGAAGTAAATATGGTTTTGACCAAAATAAGTGCACAAGTGAACCAAATGATGAGCTGTCTCCTTTCTCTCAGATTTGACGTAGGTTTATTTCTGATAATAACGACCTGAGGAGGACTGTGGTTGGGCAAACGCAATCAGAAATTCAGTTTTGATTGATAATAAACTGCGCAGACTGCACTTGAGTGCAAACAGAGAGGAAGTACAAAAGTGACGTGGCGCTTGAGATGCCATAACCTGATGAAAATGGGTGTCTACTCTTGTCCACTTCGTTGGAAGGTGTCTGGCGCCATGCATCAATATATTTGCAGAGTGTTTGAATTTTTCATTTTCACGATTTGATAAATTTACAATTGACAGGCACGTTTTCCACCGAGCAAGTCACAAACTTCGCGATAATATCAATTTCAGCGATGATAAACGTCATGGGTGAAAAACGAGAAACGGCAAATGAAAGTGGTGTACATTTTTTCCTCTACTTTTGCCCAGAAATGGAATTGATCAAGCGATGGCGCGCACTAATGCTGTGTCGTTACACGCCTTTCCATAGAGCATTAGTACAAGGAGCGCCAGTTTCCGACCAAGTTACACTTGTAAACACAAACTCGGTGGCCATCCATAAAAACACGTCGTTTCAATTGATCACTATTTAGAGATAGACGATTCAAATGAATATGAATGACTGTTGAATGATCTTCGACGAATGTGAAAGTATCTCATACGGTTGTTGTGGTCAAGTGCTAATGGATAACTGAATTTTTGAAATTGTTTCGACTGCAGTAAATTATGGATACCTCTGGCTGGCTGGAAACGAGGCAAGTCAACCGGTTCATTGAACGGGTTGTTGTGGGGGAAAAATAATAACAATTCAAACAATACGGATCCAGAAAATTGAGGCATCCCCGCTTCCCATCTGGTGTTTTTATCTTGGAAGCTTAGATCTTGGTGGATGATGGAGAGAGGCTGCGGTGCCGCTAGATGCGGGGAATATTGAGATTGAGATTCCTTATAAGGAGCCAGTGGCACTGCGTGCAACAGGTGATGCGGTTTTTTTTCGGACCATGTTTGAAATAATAATGATGCATTGAGTTTTACTAATAAATCAATTTAACTTATTTAATGTTGCTAATGCATTAGATAAGCAGCGGCTACCCATCGAAACGACGAAACTGATCCTGCTGCATTTGAAACTGCAAAAATAGTCAATTGTGGTTCAAATTACAAAAATGTTCCAAAGTCCCATCTCTCTTACAATCTTTGTGATGAAAATAGACTAGTACTAGTATTCGTTACCACGAAATATATATATTGTTTTACGACACAGATAGACAAAAATCGTTAAGTTTTCGCCAAATCGCTTAAAATTGATGCGGAAAAATTATTCAAGCCCTTAGTATTTTCTCAGAAAAATAGAAGAAAAAATCATCATCAATCACATTTAAGTAAGCATGACTCAAATGAACGAGATTGTCCCGTCGCAAGCCATCGATATTCGTTGATCGAAGCATGATGTTGTGCCATTGTTCGTCCACTTGACATGCCGGGAACCGTGACCAATGCATCATCCTTTGCCCACATGATATCATCTTACTCTCGCGGTAGTACGTAATTACCGACGTATAATTGAGCAGATTCCGCCTAATCATATATCGTAGTATCTGTCATTGATATTGATATGTAAATCATGCCCCAACTGCCCCCAAGTACTTGGCTTGAACTTGACTAGAGCCCAGGTGTATGGAGGTGGTGGAGTCCACTGCTCACGCAAATCCGTTTGGTTCCCACAGTAGAAAATTACTCATTGAAAACTCGCACTCGTATCGCAGAAAGCGCAATAGTACTCGATCTCCGTACAATATCTACAGATTCGTAAAGGGGGGGGGGGAGCAACCATTGATGATGATGACAACTATGGCTAATGATGATGTCCGTACAGGGGGAAGATTACATTCGTTTTGCGTTGTTTGGGTGTTTTCGAGTATAATGCGGCATTATGTCACCACATCAGTTTATTTGGTAGGAGTAGGTAGCAAAGCAGTGCGCTAGTAGGGAAATGTGGTTCAAAATATACTAATGAGTAAAATGACTCAGTTTCAATAATGAAATAATAAATACACGGATGCAAATTCTGAAATCTATACCTAACTTAAATATTAGAACGTGTAGACTAAAGTGGGGCAAAAGTTTCTATTCAGGATTTCCAAGCTCAATTTAAATCAAATTTTATAAATGTTATGGTGGTTCTAATGCTATTTAAGTAAGAGACCTTTACACTCCAAATGAAGCTATCGAGATTTGGGAAACTTAAAGCGATTTGGAAATTGCAATTTCATGTCGAACTTCCAATACATGGAACAAAATGGAAATTGATTTTTTTATGTAAGAGCATTGCTAGGCTTGTCTTAAGGATACACTAGTTTGAGATGTATTCGTTTTCGCAATTTTGGCACATATTGGGGCAAAGGTTCGAATCAGCAGGACAAAAAAAAACGATCCCTATACTAAAATCAAGACACCTTTGATAATATAAGCGGAATTAGGAAAGATTAGGTGATATTAGCACTTGTATAAGAGTGGATTCCATCGAGTTGCCATGATTTTCATTTATTTTTGGTAAATGGCAAAAGGAATTCGGGTCTTTACAATAGTCTAGTCGATAAATTCAATTCTTCTTGTTATTATTCGCAGGCGTCATGGAGGGTCTGAGAGATCCGGAGTAGAGATTGAATCTGGAATGAAAGAGAAGCTTTCGAAATTAAATTCAAAACTGAGCGGTCATTTCAGTATCACAGAACTTGGAAAAGTGGATGGAGATCAATAGTGGCATAGGTACCATTTTGTAGAAAACACTGGTTGATCAAATACCACATATAAGATTAAAAAATTATGCCAATATTCCAATTATCTATTGTAATGAGACTGAACATTGAGCAGATCAAGGAAAACTAGACCAATATGACCAATAAACTTAGGTAAACTTGGTATTGACTGTGGAGGCGGGTTCTTCAAGATTACCGTCTCCGTTATCTCTCGAAATCCACCACCTCATCCTTCAAGTTCGTTTAAGGATAGTGGAGTCAAGCGTTTACACATTATTGCATTTACTCCCAATTCTCCGGAGAAATATGAATATATTTCGTTAATCTGGGACAAGCTACAAAAAATGAATTGTTTGAAATTTACTGTCGCTGGAGATCTAAAAATTGTTAGCATTGTCGTGGGTGTGATTTTACATTTATCGTCAAATCCTTGCCTGTTCTGTGAAGCAATAAAAAAACATCAAGCGTTGCTGTGCGGAGCAGCAAGAACATTGGCAGCATCAAGAAAAACAGTTTAGAACAGGACAAAAAGAGATTTTTGAGGCCATTTAACCCTCCTTGTGTATTACGGTCATTTTTGGCCAATCGGCACGCTAAACGAGCTGTAACTTTGTAGAGAAAAGCGATATAAATCTGAAATTTTCTAACTTTTCCTAAAATTTGAAAACGAACATTTTCGTGCTTAGAGGAGGTGCTACAAAAAAGTGACACATTATCCATTAAGGGTAAACAATGACCCATGGCTTTGAAACGCTCTTAAAAATCCATTTTTGAACTGTTTTTTGTTATTTTAGCTTAATATGAGGTGGAATTCTGGAAATTGTTTGTGTGTATGGCCATGGGCACCAGGGCTCAAGGGAACCTGGAACCTGTTTCAGAAGCAACTGGTGTACATATATCGTATTCAGCAGTCATCGTCGTTATACGATTACAGTTTCATGGTTTTTCATTCCGATTGACAACACCACCAAGAAGACCAACATTTAGATTAGCCTGGTTTTTCGGAGTATTCCGGAACCGGTTTTGCTAGAGTGTGATGTGTTCATTTTCAGACCAACATATAGTTCCATCATGCGACGGCTCAAAATACACGATTTTTCATCCAGATGTAAATGAACACATATACCTGGCGTTACGCCCTAGTGGAACAGAGCCTGCTTCTCAGCTTAGTGTTCTTGAGCATTTCCACAGTTATTACGGAGATACTTTCTGCCTGGGAAGCCGAGAAACTTTCCAACCCAGTGAGATCCTCGACCGTTGGGGTTCTAACCCATGCCCCTCAGTTTCGTTTTGCTGCGCGTTTACTATTGGGCCTCCCAAACATAAACATATTAAATTAAAAAAATGATTATACAGTCAACTCTCCATAACTCGATATTGAAGGGACCATAGAGTAAGGGAGGATAGCAGTAAAAGATAGAGTTACATGACCATTGTGTAATTCAGAGTTGTAGCAGATTTTGTTACTCAGTTAACCCATTTTTTCTAACAAAGAATTTTCTTTAATTTAAAGATAAAATAAAAAAATGTAACACAATTTCTTCTACACTAAACAAAATTGAAATAAAATATGTTATAATGTAAACAAAAATGTACAAAAATTTATGTTATAAATTAATCACAAATATAACTCATTTTGTCATTTAGTCATCACCTTCTACAATTCAATCAGGAATTTTGCCAGGAGTTCCTCCAGTGATTCCTCCAAGGATTATTCCAGGATTTTTTGCAGGAATATTTCTACAGGGTTCTTAAGAGTTTCTGCCGGAATGTCTCCAGTGATTCCTTAATAGATTCCTCCAATAAAATATTTACTATAATTTCTCCAAGAATTTCTCCAAGGATTCCTCAGGGATCTTTTCAAAAAAATACTTCTGGGACTTCTCCTGATATTTCTCCGAAATTTCTTTCCCGACCAGAATCACATAACAACATTATTTCATATTGTAACAAAAGCAGAAGCTGTTATAATTTTGTTATCAAGATGGCTTTGTTCTTAACTTGTCACATATTTTGTAACTGATTTATTACAACATTCGTTATATTTTTGACATTGCATTAGTTAGTTGGTTGTAAATAACATCTATAGTTAAGAACAATAACAGAATTCGCATTAATGCTGTGACATGTCTGTAACACGTTTTGTAATCAATTTGCTATAATTTTTATGAGGATTGTTATATTCTATATATATATTTGGTGTACATTTTGTTTATTTATTTTTGTTATTTTATCTACTTACGGTATATGTTTTATAACAACTGGTGATATAAAAAAAAATCATATCAGAGCAAAACTTTCTGTTATAATCTTGTTTCTTCTATCTGGTCGGGGACTCTTCTAAGCATTCCTCCAGGAATATTTCTACAGGGATTTGTGCAGAGATGTCTTAAAGGCTTTCTCCAAGTTACAATACGACGATTTCTTCAAGAATTACTCCAGATATTTCTACAATTATTACTCCAGAATATTCTCTGGTAATCTTCTCGAAATTCTTCTAAGAATTATTCTTGAGATTTCCTCCGGAATCACTCCAGCAATTCTTGGAAAAGTCCCAGGAGAAATCTCTGGAGGATTCCATGAAGAAATTTTTCAAAAGAAATTAATGTAGAGTATTTACTGGAGGATTTTTTTGCAGTGATTTTCCTAAAATAATCTCTAAAATAGTTATAAGGATAATTTCTGAATAAATTCCTGCAGGAATTCATAGGAGAATCACTTAAGGAATTTCAAGTAGAACTCTTGAAGGAATCCCCGAAGGATTCGTTGGAGGCTAAAGTAAAAATTTTAATGGAAGATCACTAGAGGCATTCCTGTAGAAATTCCTTGCGAAATCTCTTAAGGAATCCCTGTCAATATTGTTTGCAAGAATCCTAGGCTGAATTCCTTATCGAATCCCTAGAGAAACTCCTGGAGGAATTGCTGAGATATTCATGGAGCCCTATCGAAACTATTCTAAAATGTATCATGGAGAACAATACTTCTTCCTGGAGGAATCTCTGACAGAAGTCCTAATGAAGATAGTGCTGTAAGGATTACGGTAGAGATTATCCCTGAAGGAATCTTCGAAATAATTCCTGGAGAATTCTCTGGAAATTTTAAGAGGGCAATTCTTGAAGGAATCTCTGGAGGTTTTCCAAATAGAACGTCTGGTGCCCTATTTGAGCAGGTCTCAAAATTGCAATTGGCGTCAAATGTCACAATTTGCAAGCATTAAAATGTCGTTTTACTTATTCAAAACATAAATTATCATATACTCACACATATACAGCCATTCCATGAAAAACCGATCTTGTAGGTCACCGAGTGCCATGAAAATTTGCTATTTTGTTCCTTAAAAATTAAATTAAAAATCAGCCATTTTTTATCGGCACACACTGTAGGTCAAGATTTCAACTTTTCAGAAAAAATATAAAAACCTGAAAAAAATTTAAATGAAAAAGTATATAAAATTCCTAAAAAACTATAATTTTCTATATTTTTCTATGTAAAAAAAATTGTTTTCTTTTTTTTTTTGAAAAGTTGAAATCTAAAGCTTTCATTCCATAAAAAAAAAGATTTAAAATCGGTTGAGCTGTTTAAAAGTTATGATTTGTTTTAATAGAGAGCATGATCATGAGCATGATTGACCGCCCGCGGTTGCTACTCCGTTATTGCAAGAACAGCTGTACTTACACAGGGAACCAACAGACATTACTCGGGATCAGTAGCATCTTCAATGTGTAAGTACTGGTGCTCTCATTATTACAACAAACAATACCGGCGCCGGCTGCGTCCGAATGCAGGCCAATTTGAGGATGGGAGGGAAATGTTGACGTGTAACTTGCTTTATAGAAGCCGAGGAGTCCTCTGCACTTCCACAAGAAAACACTGGGATTTTGGATATGGGAAAGGATTCGTTTTGGTAAACGATAAAGATATAATACACGGATGATCGATACCGATAGTGCGATTACTACGCAAAACAACCATAATTGATCCGGATTCTGTCGCTCGCCCACAAAGGAGCAAGCAACAGATTCAACTGACGAAACACTACTGACGCGGTTCGTTCATCACCCGCTCACTTCGTTTTTTTCACCAGCGCAACGCGAGCCGGACACAATTGATCCGGATTCCGTCGCTCGCCTACAAAGGAGCAAGCAACAGATTCAACGGACCAAACACTACTACTCGTTATGATTTGTTTTAATAATAAAAAAAAGTATTCCACTGAGATCTACAGTGTGCGCCGATGAAAAATGACTGATTTTTTACTTATTTTTTAAGGAATAAAAGTTCAAAAGTTATGGTATTTTTTATAATAAATGAAAAATGACAGATTTTTTATTTTCAAAAATATATACATCAAAGACTAAAAAACATACATCGCTGAAAATTTGACAGTAAACCTAAAATTTACTGAACTTTCAATAAGAACAGCAATAGTCCCTTTGGTCCCGAGGCCTTCAAAACACGAAAAAAAGGAAATTGATTATTTTTATGACAAAAAACATTGTTTGTAAAATTTTATATTTTTCTTGAAAATTCAATATCTTTATCTGGGTGGCATGAAACATCCAAGAAAATTGAAAATCGGTCAAACGGTTCAAAAGTTACGAGATTTTGAAAAATAAAAATTTTGCACAATCGTGGTTTTTCTGGTCGCTTTATTTTGGAAATGGTCACCCTAATCAAAAAAATCCAAAAACACGTATATCCTTATTTTAGATAAAGAACAAAATAGCAAATTTTCACGGAATTTGGTGACCCACTAGATGGGTTTTTAATGGAATTGCCGTTTATTTAGATGTTCGGTAATCCAATCCGCATGGTTATCAAATTAATTAACTCATTACGCTTTGTAAAGATAGATAAATTATGGATGAAATTACAATACAAGGTACCTAGGTTCCAATCCCAGCCGAGCACGTGGATTTTTTTCATAATTTCACCCATAATTTATCCATCGTTACAACGCGTAACGAGTTAATCAATTTAAAATTAATTATGACTTGTCGAATGATTACGATTCCTTGTATTAATTTGTTTTTTCTAATTTGGTAATAATTCTGTTCTAAATTGGTAATGGAATTCGAGTATGATAACTTTATGCTTGAGAGGCCCATATAGCCTTCGCAGTAAACGCGCAGCTTTCCTGCAAGATCAATTTGAGGGGCATGAGTTCATATCCCACCGGTAGAGGTTCTTTCTTGGTTGGAAATTTTCTCGACTTCCCAGACACAGAGCATCATCGTGCTTGCCAAACAATATACATGGGCAAACATAGTCAAATGGCAAACCTCTCCGTTAATAACCCAGAAAACCAAAATGTACGTATAACGAAATCACCTGGAGGCTTTGAATGTGCAAAATTTCACTTATAAGATGTTGCGAAAAGGCCTTCTACGTACAAAAGTGGAGGCGATATGCATGCATATATTATGTGATGAATAATAACATACAATGCGAGCGCATAAATATTCTACCGAACTAACCTGTGATCTCATGCGATTTAACTTATGATAACAAATGTTGATTTGACAGCTGTTACGGATTGATTCGACTTACTTTGTACGAGTGTACGGGACGAAACAAAATGTACAAATGAACTCAGAAAAGAAGTGTTTTATACGAGGAAACTCATCAATATGACGAGTTTGTCCACGGTGTTTTGTGAGTTTGATGTAATTAGTATGAATAAACTAGTTGTAACGTGAACTTTCATGCGATTTCTGGTTGTCTGGGAACTGTGGAAGTGCTCATAAGAACATTAAGCAGTAGGGGCGTAACGCCAGGTATATGGAATGGTATTCATTTACAACTGGATGAAAAAAAATTCATGTATTTTGAGCCGTCGCATGATGGAACTCCACATCTTGTCTATTTCTTGTAAATCGGAATGAAAAACTGCTGAATATGATATGCACCAGTTGCTTCTGAAACAGGTTCTAGGTTCCCTTGTGCCCTTGTACCCGGAATGGTCATACAAACAACTTTGAGGGTTCCACTCTAGAGCTCCATATCTTTCATACAAAGCTAAAAGAACGAAAGTCGGTTCAAAAATGGATTTCTTAGAGCGTTTCAAAGTCATGGGTCATTTTTGACCCTTAATGCATTAATGCATTAGGAAGGTTAAGTTAACACGGGATACCATGTTATCTTCTCTATGTTTTGTCACACTCTTACAATTTTTATCAAAACTGTGCAGAACTTGCAGCCTTAAGGGATTTTTCATGCAGAGCACAGCAGGGTCCAGTAGTAGGGTGTGAATAGCCTGAGTTTAACACGAATTGTCTTATGAAACTAGTTTTTTTTTTTCGAATGATGTTCGATGTATCGATTTCATCATTCTATAGCACTCCTACAACACGATGACAATTCGTCTAGTAAAACTTTATAGTGTTTCTCCAAGTTTCAAATTTTACTTTATAATGTATTGTTCGGTGAAATGCGATTGAGCTTGCGTTGGCATTTTGAACCCCCTTCCCCTATGTAGTGACAGCTCAGCAGTTTAGCGTTGGCCTTGGGGCAATCGTGTCAACGGCGTTCGTCGATCTAATGCTGATGATGACCATTATATGACTAGCCGTGACTTGATCGAATGGTTTGCTAGTGACACGCACTTGGCTGTGGATGAAGTTCGGGAAACTTTGAAACGGTTGATGTAAGGATTCAACTTAGTTACCGTACAACTTTAAGCAAAACCTCCCACTTGATCTTCATCCGTTTGTTTGGCGATTCATGTTCCAACACGCGAGAAGTTGGCTGAGCTTCTTGTCGACACGAAAAGCAATCAGAGCCCCTCGATGACCTTGATGGGGTGTAATTCACTCCTCATCGACGATGACGAGGGCAACCAGCCGGGAGCTAGCAGTTCCTAGGTTCACTCCCCGGTGCCTTGCCTTGACAATAGAATAAGCCAATTATTTTCTCACTCTCTGATCGTACACGTTTGCGACTCCTCCGGTTGCGTTCCGTTCCTCCGGTTGCTCCCGAGAAGCCTTTCGTGCAAATCTATTATTATCAAATTACACACGCTCACTTGCGAATCCACCATCGGGTATGACTTGCTTCTCCACCAGACCGTGAAGTTGACTATACTAACTAAGACGACGATGGCGACGACAAACGAAACTATGGATATTCTTCACTTCTAGAACGTAGTTAGCAATGCCCATACCCGGACGGAATCTGATTAATGCACACAAAGTTTCATGACCTCAACTCGACTCAGCGGCTAGTCAATGATAGGAATCTCATCAAAAATTCATTATCAAACAGAAATGCTAGGCAAATACCGGAAAGTGTTTGCTTTCATCGTATAGCCTATGCCCGAAACTCGGTACTGCCCAAAAAGCAATCAATTTCCTCCCCCTCATCCGTTGGATTTATCACTAGGGTGTTTCAAATCATAAAAATTGAAAATTTCAACTGCTATATCTTCCTTACAATCCTTATGATATAAATTGAATTGCGACAAGTTTTGATTGTATGAAAGATATTGGAGATTGAATTTTGTTTTTTTTTTATGATTTGAACTGCCCTATTGACCACCTTGGAAGGGGGAGGCACGTTCGGGAAGAAACTCAATCCAAGAAAAATACCCATATCTGTGCGCGTATCCGAAGTCAATTTAGATTTCCCGTCTCCCCCGTCCTCTTCCCCAGGCCCAACGCGCGATGATTATGGATATTAACCATACCAAAAGAGATCGATCGCGTTGGATCTCTCGAATCGCGCCCCATCAGCGAACAGCAAAAATCTAATTACTTCCGTGAAATTGAAACAGATGTTTTCGAAATGGAAACGGAATAAGAGCCTTGACTGACGAACAGATCGAACGGGGAGAGCGGCTCGGAGGCGGCCCCAAACCACAGATTTCGATCTCCGGTTGTGTGGCGATCCATTCCGGGCTTGGGAGTTTTATTTCGGGGGTTTTGGAGTCTATGGGATCCGACGCAGGAAAAGTGCGTACCGTGCGTGCGAGATAATTTCTCGGGCCAATCAATTTCTCCTCTACGCGATTGGATTCGCATTGTGGTCTATGATGGAGTGGGCATGTTTGTTTGGATGTTGTTCATTGAAATGAGCAGTTGGAATTGACTGAGCTTACTTAATATTTTCTTTATCCAGCTTTCCTTCTGCGTACAGAAAGTGATAACAAAAAGATGAATTGTATTTCCGGAGCACATACTTTTTACAAGAAAACTTAGCAACCAATTGAATCCAGCGGCGCGTAAACATTCAAAACTTTGGGTGGACGATGCTCAGCACTTTATGTCCACTTTATGTCCATGAAAGTTGAAAACAAGCCCAAATAGATCCTGAACCGTAGCGAAAATTGATGCCATACCCATTAGCAAGGCTGTTATTCAATGCCACGATACCACAAAGTTAAGGAAGACTTTCTTTTTGAAGATCATGAATTAAGTAGATCAACTTCATTGATGATCCATTTTTTTTTAAGTTATTTATTAGTATTATTCCAAACATTACATCCATTTCTTACATCTAGGTGTTCTGTGTTATTAGACAACACTTATCTTATTAACATTTTGTTAACAACATTTTACATTTCATTTGCCGTAGCAGTTCAGATTTTTTACAGGTGAGTTGATTTCATCACGTTTTCAACTTACTTAACCTAACTTAACCTAAATATATAACGCATTAAGATGATTCATTGTTAGGGTATCACATGTTTTCTTGTACAATTTCGACCAAAATGATTCAAACTGCGAGCTCTAATCAACTGGTAGAGTAGTTTTACTTTTAATGTCAATTTTCAATTTAAACACATCTCGATTACTTTTTGAAATCGACGTACCGTAAAACGGGGTATCTTTGATAATGCGGGTAACTTTGATAGTGCGTAACCCACCACATACTAAACGAAATATCATAATTTCTGTTAATCAGTTAAGCAAAACAAATGCAAAACTAAAGAATATTGGTATGACACTTTATGTAAGAGCGGTTTTCATTTGAATCAAGAACATTTGAGGCTTTTTATACGAATATTAAAAATTGACACAACTTTCGCATTTCCGAAACGCTTACAAACAATCTGTTCTACGATCACTATTTGATGTAGTTTTGAATAGTTGGCCACTTATTTTTGAAAGCCTAGTTATCATAGAGCTTGAATACGGTCTCAAATCTTTTAGCGAAAAGCATTTTCACAAACTGGGACCATTTTTGTGATCTAAGTCAGAAATTTCCATATATCGTTAAACGCCTAGAGGTATGCAATGCCCTACAAATGCACATTATTCATTCAATTTTGTTCGATTCATACTCCATTATCAAAGTTACCCCAGAACAGAAAACCTACTTTCGATCATATGAAAAATTATATATCCATTCAGAATAAATCTTTTGGCAATCTATCGACTGCAATCGATAGCTAGGATGCCAAAATTCAAAAATATAAATTATAATTCTTTGAAACAGCATGCATAAATATTCAAGTTTTCTTCGAAAAAACTTTCAAAGTTACCCCGTTTTACGGTATGTAACTTTCATACGATTTGAAAAAAAAAAAATAATTGAAAAGAATCACAACCTGTCTTCTATAACAGTTTTAAAATTAATCACCTATTAAACATTCTTTGCCGCGTGCATCGCTTAAATTTTGCATACAATTAGCTCGCATTCAAAAACTAGGTAGTTTCATTATTTCCCACAAAAAAATTATGACAAAATGATAAGTCGTTGTTCAGGAGCGGGTATAATTCGTAATGTAGAATCCAGATATCCATTAGATCGACTAATGTCAAATCGAAACTACGCTATTCACCATTACATTGATAGAAATCAGCTCTATACTCTAGTAGGTAGTAAATCGTTAAATACAGTCGTTATCAGAAAGTCAACCGAACCAGTTGGAAAATAGTTCAACCCAAATTGTAGTGCAGTGCACGGTAAAAAATAATAAAGTTATTTAAAGTGAAGGTATTCTCCGTTCCTGTTCACCGATTGTAACCCGAAGAAGGAACTACGCAGACTGTCTGGTGCCTTGATGACCATTTCTCGTTGGATGGTGAGTCGTTGTCATTGAAGTAGGGTCCTTTCGAAGCCACATCCTGCCACTCCCGAACCGTTGCCGCAACATAAAACTGGTGCCGTGACCAGGATTGTGGCAATTCTTTCCGGCGAAGACATCTCCGACCGTATTCGCCTTCCATCCGCGGGACAACGAAGCCCGCTTGACTCGCCATCTTTGACGCCAAGGACTGGACAATACCGATTGTTCCACCTGTATTGTGGAACATTCTCGACGCCATACTAGCCATCCGGCTATTGAGTATTCCGCCATCAAAGCCTAACCTGAATAGGAACAAAGAGGACCTATTGTGACCCGGAGCCACGCCAACCGCCATTGTGGTACCATCCGACCTGGTGTCTCGAATTCCTGGAGTGTTCCTGCTTTTCTCAAAAATACAAGGCCTGTTGAGAACAGGCAAAAGGTAATTGCCTGTCCAACCTCTTTTTCCCGTGTTTGCTGGTGCTTTTTAGATCCTTTTTGCTTTGCATGTGCATGCCGATTGATGCCGATCTACCCTATCGGTGAAAGTGAAAGCCCGCCATCCATGAGTTGATTCCGTACGCCGTGCTACAAACGAGACCCGTGTATTACGATTCAGATTCCTTCGCATCAGCGTATGCAGCAGTGAAGCCTGCGACTCACTACGGGATAAAATCCGTGCGCGGTTTTTCCGACGTGTCCATTTGCTGACCTTGTGGACCATCCGTGACTACGCCGCAGTACCCAAGTACAGCCCATCCGCTCGTTCTTCGTTGAGTTCCTGTTTTTTGGAATTATACAAGGCATATTGACTGCCTTGGTCAGGTGAGAACCTCTCCAAGAGATTATTTTCTTTTGTGCCAGTGCTCCCTGGTCTTTCGTTCGATAGATTCCCGAGCTCGCTGAAATCATGGACGACGAACGCCGTAAGCAGATCTTGACATCCCGTCGCACCACCCTGCTAGCCTCGCTGGGACGTGCGGAGCAGTTTATGACGCAATACCAGGAGGAACGGGACAAGCTCGAGGTCGAATTGCGGCTGGAAAATCTAGATGTGATCTGGCAGGGGTTAGAGGACGTGCAGGCCGAATTGGAGGAAATGGAGGAAAGTAGCGAAGGCATGGTGAGAAATTTATCCTATCGCTCTAACTTTGAAACTCTGCTCTTCAAAATAAAAGCCTTTCTACGCTCTAAACTTCCTGCTCCTATCACTGTGCACGGAAATCTCCCTCAAACCGCTACCACTGGGGCTTCTTCCACTCTAAAGGGTTTGAAACTGCCTACTATCTCATTGCCTGAATTCTCTGGGGACTACAAAGACTGGTTAGCTTTTCACGACACATTTCTGGCACTAATACACGCGAACCCGGATGTGGCGGACATCCAAAAATTCCACTATTTAAGAGCTGCTATCAAGGGCGAGGCTGCTCAATTAATTGAGTCGATTGGGATCAGCGCTGCTAATTACCAATTGGCGTGGGACGCTCTCGTCTCCCGTTACGCAAACGAGTATCTCCTTAGGAAGCGTCATCTACAAGCCTTGCTGGACTGTCCGAAGATGAAGAGAGAGTCAGCGTCCGCCTTGCATGCCATAGTTGATGATTTCGAGCGACATGTAAAGATTCTAGGTCAACTGGGTGAGCCTGTCTAGTCATGGAGTACCATCCTAGAACATATCCTGTGTACACGATTGCACGATGACACCTTGAAGGCCTGGGAGGACTACGCGTCTACCTTGAATGCTGTCACATACAAGAGCCTCGTCGAATTCCTCCAGCGTCGTATGCGGGTCCTCGAATCGATTTCCGTTAACCAATGCCACCAATCAACCCCAGTGCAACCACATGCCTTGTTCCCCAAAAAGCCATTCCCGGTGAAAGTTTCCTCCCATGCAGCCATTGAAGGTTCGTCGATGAAATGCTACGCTTGCGACCAACGTCATCCTCTGATAAGGTACTTCAAATTCGAGAAATTGCCGATCGCCGAGAAGATGAATCTGCTCAACTCCAAATGCCTCTGTCTCAACTGCTTCCGTAATGATCATCTGGCTCAAAACTGTAATTCGAAGTATAGTTGCAAGGTTTGCCAAAAACGTCACCATTCGTTGATTCACTCTGCCTACACAGAGAACTCCACCCGTGCTCATGTTGTTCCGTCTCCTTCCAAGTCCACCGTACAAACGAACGTGGCCACCTCTGAACCAGTTCCACTGCTATCAGCGTCCACACTGTCCGAGCCAGAAGAAAGCGTATGTAGTATCCCGTAGCGTATGTAAGAGCTCTGGTATAAACATGATCATTGGCAACGAACATTTCTTCTCATGTTTCACATCAGCTGCCAGAATTCACTTGTCAGAATCGTTACCTCTACTGGTAGATAGCACCTTTGGTTGGATAGTCTCTGGTGCGGCCAACATTCCTAAGAACATTCCTGAAGCATCCGCTTGTTCCATCACTACCATGTCCTTGGTCTCACTCGAAGAAAGTTTGGAACGTTTTTGGGAGATTGAAGAGCTTCCAACTCGATCTGCCTACTCATTAGACGAGAAAAACTGCGAGGAACTTTATGCATCCACTGTCAGTCGAAACTCCGAAGGGCGGTATATAGTGCGATGACCACGTAAATCAAATTTCGATGAACTTGTTGGGGAATCCAAAGCCACTGCGTTACGTCGCTTTGAGCTACTCGAACGGAGACTTGATCGTGACTCCCATCTTAAAGAAGAATACCATAAATTCATGCGTGAGTATTTGGAATTAGGCCATATGCGATTGGTCTCCGATGATGAACTAGACGGCGCAATGCAATGTTTCCTACCCCATCACCCCGTGATGAAAAACTCCAGCACAACGACAAAGGTACGGGTCGTTTTTGATGCCTCCGCCAAAACGTCTTCAGGTCACTCACTGAATGAAGCGTTACTTGTAGGACCTGTAGTGCAGGACGATTTTCATGCAATTTGTCTCCGTTTCCGAACCTTCCCTATTGCTGTGGTGAGCGATGTTGCAAAAATGTATCGCCAAATTTTGCATCACCCCGACGATACCCCCTTCCAACAAATTTTGTTCCGATTCGACAAAACTGATCCAGTTCAAACCTACCGCCTTCTTACCGTGACGTACGGTATGGCACCGTCTGCTTTCCTTGCAACACGCACCTTAATTCAACTAGCCGACGATGAAGGAAATACTTACCCACTGGGAGGACCAGCAATCAGGAAAGGGTTTTATGTAGACGACTTTATCGGTGGTGCGCAATCGATCCCGGAAGCAATCCAACTGAGGACTGAGCTAGGGGAACTGATGGCGAAGGGAGGATTCTGTTTGAGGAAGTGGACATCCAACAAACTTGAAGTTCTTCTGGGACTGGAATCTGACCAAATCGGTACTCAGTCCGCAATTCAATTCGATAAAGAGAGACAATCAAGGCTCTAGGGATTAGTTGGGAACCCGAGGCGGACATCTTCCGATTTGAGGCCGCCATACGACCAACTCATGGACCAATCACAAAAAGAGTCATCCTATCCGGAATATCGCAGCTTTTGATCCTTTGGGGATCGCTTCGCCAGTTGTCATCCGTGCGAAAATGTTGATGCAGCTCCTCTGGTTACAGCCATGCGGCTGGAATGATCCAGTTTCGGAATCGATCGCTAGCAAATGGAAAAGCTACGCAGAACAGTTGCCGAATCTCTCTAACTTTCACGTACCACGTTATGCTCTACTTCCGAAGGCGACGATCCAGCTACATTCTTTTTCCGACGCGTCAGAATCGGCCTACGGTGCATGCACATACGCCCGATCCCTAGATTCCCACGGCAACATAACCGTCCACCTACTTGCATCAAAATCACGAGTTTCTCCACTAAAACGTATCAGCCTCCCTCGACTAGAATTGTGCGTAGCCGATCTCGCAACGAAGTTGCATTCCAAAATCAGCGAAGCACTCCAAATCGACATTTCTGCTTCTTACTTTTGGTGTGACTCCACCGTGGCACTCCAATGGATTCGAGCTCCTCCCAACACCTGGAAGACGTTTGTGGCCAATCGTGTTTCAGCTATTCAATCAGCTAGCCAGGGAGCGCACTGGAACCACGTAGCTGGCAAACAGAATCCCGCTGACTACATTTCGCGAGGCATGGAAATCGACGATTTCATCCAATGCACAGATTGGAAGCACGGCCCCGAATGGCTTTCGCTACCCGAACAGCAATGGCCGTGTGAAAGAGTGCCAGATTATCCAACGGACGGAAAAGAACGCCGAAAGCTCATCGTAGCAGCAACCAGAAGCGAACCTATCGACCCGAATCCTTATTTCGCTCGATTCTCCTCGCATACATCAATGGTCCGCATTACTGCATACTGCTTGCGATTCATTAACCGCTGTCGTGGAAAATGTCGCACACTTTCCCTCAATAGTAGTCCACTACCCAGTAGAATCCTTTCACAACCCGAGCTCACCACGGCCCAACTAGTATTGGTGAAGTTGGTTCAGGCTGATGGTTTCAAGGAAGAGTTAAAATGCCTCCACAATGGCAATGCAGTTTCGAAAAAGTCGCCAATCCGACGCTTAAGCCCCATAATCGACCCTGACGGTATAATTAGAGTGGGAGGGAGATTAAATCTGTTAGAGCAATCATACATTACTAAGCACCCTATCCTCCTACCAAACCCTCACCCCTACACACGCCTTCTCGCTAAATACTATAATACGGCTAATCCATGGTGGCGGCCGACTCACATTAGCCGCAATGCGTGAAAACTTTTGGCCTATCCGTGGACGAAGGTTAGTCCAAAGCATCATTCATGCCTGCTTCCGCTGCACCCGAGCAAGTCCCGTTCCAGCAACGCAACAACTTGGCCAGCTTCCTGTTCATCGCATCCGTCCGAGCCGACCATTCAGCATCACCGGAGTTGACTTCGCTGGGCCTGTGTATCTGAAAGCCATCCACAAAAGAGCACAACCAGCGAAAGCCTACATCTGCATCTTTGTGTGTTTCAGCACTAAAGCCGTCCACATCGAGCTCGTTGGGGACCTATCGACCTCAGCTTTCCTGGCGGCATTCCGCAGATTTGTATCCCGTCGTGGTCGTCCTTCCGATGTCTACTCTGACAACGGGAAAAATTTTGAGGGAGCAAAAAATACGTTGGAGGAAGTATATCGTCTGCTTCAGGACAACGCCGAAAGCATCCACTCCTTTTGCGCAACCGAAACCATCAACTGGCACCTCTGTCCACCAAAGGCGCCTCATTTTGGTGGATTATGGGAGGCAGCTGTTAAAGTTGCCAAAACCCATTTGTATCGCCAACTCGGAAACTCTCGTCTAACATTCGAGGAGATGGCGACCCTATTGACCCAAATAGAGGCAGCAATGAACAGCCGGCCGCTAGTGCCCCTATCGGAAGATCCAAACGACCTGGCGTGCCTAACTCCTGCTCACTTCTTAATAGGATCAACGATGCACGCAGTCCCCGAACAGGATCTTACCAAAGCTCCTATCAGCATGCTCGATCGTCTCCAAGCGACACAGCGGACATATCAGCAGTTTTGGCATCATTGGCGAAGCGAATATTTACAGGAGCTGCAACTATGCACCAAGAACAGCAAGCCGAATAATGCATTTCTCCCCGGCCGGTTGGTAATCCTCGTCGACGAACAGCAACATCCAGTGAAGTGGCCACTCGCCCGCATTGTCGATACCCATCCCGGCAACGATCAGCTCAATCGAGTAGTGACCTTGAGGACTGCCGATAACAAAAATTTGTTTGCTGCCTTCCTATGATGACCTGGAGTGTGTGCCTCAAGCCGACGAAAATTTAAATGACACAACCGCCGACTAAGATGACAGCGACACAGATCCAGCAATCAGCAGTACATTAGTAGTGGAAACGTCTAGAAGAAAGATAAAGTGCGATAGTTGGTGCGTAGAAATAGTTGATACCATTGCATTGAATTATTGAAATTGAATATTTCAAGGTGGCGGCGATGTTCAGGAGCGGGTTTAATTCGTAATGTAGAATCCAGATATCCATTAGATCGACTAATGTCAAATCGAAACTACGCTATTCACCATTACATTGATAGAAATCAGCTCTATACTCTAGTAGGTAGTAAATCGTTAAATACAGTCGTTATCAGAAAGTCAACCGAACCAGTTGGAAAATAGTTCAACCCAAATTGTAGTGCAGTGCACGGTAAAAAATAATAAAGTTATTTAAAGTGAAGGTATTCTCCGTTCCTGTTCACCGATTGTAACCCGAAGAAGGAACTACGCAGACTGTCTGGTGCCTTGATGACCATTTCTCGTTGGATGGTGAGTCGTTGTCATTGAAGTAGGGTCCTTTCGAAGCCACATCCTGCCACTCCCGAACCGTTGCCGCAACATAAAACTGGTGCCGTGACCAGGATTGTGGCAATTCTTTCCGGCGAAGACATCTCCGACCGTATTCGCCTTCCATCCGCGGGACAACGAAGCCCGCTTGACTCGCCATCTTTGACGCCAAGGACTGGACAATACCGATTGTTCCACCTGTATTGTGGAACATTCTCGACGCCATACTAGCCATCCGGCTATTGAGTATTCCGCCATCAAAGCCTAACCTGAATAGGAACAAAGAGGACCTATTGTGACCCGGAGCCACGCCAACCGCCATTGTGGTACCATCCGACCTGGTGTCTCGAATTCCTGGAGTGTTCCTGCTTTTCTCAAAAATACAAGGCCTGTTGAGAACAGGCAAAAGGTAATTGCCTGTCCAACCTCTTTTTCCCGTGTTTGCTGGTGCTTTTTAGATCCTTTTTGCTTTGCATGTGCATGCCGATTGATGCCGATCTACCCTATCGGTGAAAGTGAAAGCCCGCCATCCATGAGTTGATTCCGTACGCCGTGCTACAAACGAGACCCGTGTATTACGATTCAGATTCCTTCGCATCAGCGTATGCAGCAGTGAAGCCTGCGACTCACTACGGGATAAAATCCGTGCGCGGTTTTTCCGACGTGTCCATTTGCTGACCTTGTGGACCATCCGTGACTACGCCGCAGTACCCAAGTACAGCCCATCCGCTCGTTCTTCGTTGAGTTCCTGTTTTTTGGAATTATACAAGGCATATTGACTGCCTTGGTCAGGTGAGAACCTCTCCAAGAGATTATTTTCTTTTGTGCCAGTGCTCCCTGGTCTTTCGTTCGATAGATAGCAGATCTTGACATCCCATCGCACCACCCTGCTAGCCTCGCTGGGACGTGCGGAGCAGTTTATGACGCAATACCAGGAGGAACGGGACAAGCTCGAGGTCGAATTGCGGCTGGAAAATCTAGATGTGATCTGGCAGGGGTTAGAGGACGTGCAGGCCGAATTGGAGGAAATGGAGGAAAGTAGCGAAGGCATGGTGAGAAATTTATCCTATCGCTCTAACTTTGAAACTCTGCTCTTCAAAATAAAAGCCTTTCTACGCTCTAAACTTCCTGCTCCTATCACTGTGCACGGAAATCTCCCTCAAACCGCTACCACTGGGGCTTCTTCCACTCTAAAGGGTTTGAAACTGCCTACTATCTCATTGCCTGAATTCTCTGGGGACTACAAAGACTGGTTAGCTTTTCACGACACATTTCTGGCACTAATACACGCGAACCCGGATGTGGCGGACATCCAAAAATTCCACTATTTAAGAGCTGCTATCAAGGGCGAGGCTGCTCAATTAATTGAGTCGATTGGGATCAGCGCTGCTAATTACCAATTGGCGTGGGACGCTCTCGTCTCCCGTTACGCAAACGAGTATCTCCTTAGGAAGCGTCATCTACAAGCCTTGCTGGACTGTCCGAAGATGAAGAGAGAGTCAGCGTCCGCCTTGCATGCCATAGTTGATGATTTCGAGCGACATGTAAAGATTCTAGGTCAACTGGGTGAGCCTGTCTAGTCATGGAGTACCATCCTAGAACATATCCTGTGTACACGATTGCACGATGACACCTTGAAGGCCTGGGAGGACTACGCGTCTACCTTGAATGCTGTCACATACAAGAGCCTCGTCGAATTCCTCCAGCGTCGTATGCGGGTCCTCGAATCGATTTCCGTTAACCAATGCCACCAATCAACCCCAGTGCAACCACATGCCTTGTTCCCCAAAAAGCCATTCCCGGTGAAAGTTTCCTCCCATGCAGCCATTGAAGGTTCGTCGATGAAATGCTACGCTTGCGACCAACGTCATCCTCTGATAAGGTACTTCAAATTCGAGAAATTGCCGATCGCCGAGAAGATGAATCTGCTCAACTCCAAATGCCTCTGTCTCAACTGCTTCCGTAATGATCATCTGGCTCAAAACTGTAATTCGAAGTATAGTTGCAAGGTTTGCCAAAAACGTCACCATTCGTTGATTCACTCTGCCTACACAGAGAACTCCACCCGTGCTCATGTTGTTCCGTCTCCTTCCAAGTCCACCGTACAAACGAACGTGGCCACCTCTGAACCAGTTCCACTGCTATCAGCGTCCACACTGTCCGAGCCAGAAGAAAGCGTATGTAGTATCCCGTAGCGTATGTAAGAGCTCTGGTATAAACATGATCATTGGCAACGAACATTTCTTCTCATGTTTCACATCAGCTGCCAGAATTCACTTGTCAGAATCGTTACCTCTACTGGTAGATAGCACCTTTGGTTGGATAGTCTCTGGTGCGGCCAACATTCCTAAGAACATTCCTGAAGCATCCGCTTGTTCCATCACTACCATGTCCTTGGTCTCACTCGAAGAAAGTTTGGAACGTTTTTGGGAGATTGAAGAGCTTCCAACTCGATCTGCCTACTCATTAGACGAGAAAAACTGCGAGGAACTTTATGCATCCACTGTCAGTCGAAACTCCGAAGGGCGGTATATAGTGCGATGACCACGTAAATCAAATTTCGATGAACTTGTTGGGGAATCCAAAGCCACTGCGTTACGTCGCTTTGAGCTACTCGAACGGAGACTTGATCGTGACTCCCATCTTAAAGAAGAATACCATAAATTCATGCGTGAGTATTTGGAATTAGGCCATATGCGATTGGTCTCCGATGATGAACTAGACGGCGCAATGCAATGTTTCCTACCCCATCACCCCGTGATGAAAAACTCCAGCACAACGACAAAGGTACGGGTCGTTTTTGATGCCTCCGCCAAAACGTCTTCAGGTCACTCACTGAATGAAGCGTTACTTGTAGGACCTGTAGTGCAGGACGATTTTCATGCAATTTATCTCCGTTTCCGAACCTTCCCTATTGCTGTGGTGAGCGATGTTGCAAAAATGTATCGCCAAATTTTGCATCACCCCGACGATACCCCCTTCCAACAAATTTTGTTCCGATTCGACAAAACTGATCCAGTTCAAACCTACCGCCTTCTTACCGTGACGTACGGTATGGCACCGTCTGCTTTCCTTGCAACACGCACCTTAATTCAACTAGCCGACGATGAAGGAAATACTTACCCACTGGGAGGACCAGCAATCAGGAAAGGGTTTTATGTAGACGACTTTATCGGTGGTGCGCAATCGATCCCGGAAGCAATCCAACTGAGGACTGAGCTAGGGGAACTGATGGCGAAGGGAGGATTCTGTTTGAGGAAGTGGACATCCAACAAACTTGAAGTTCTTCTGGGACTGGAATCTGACCAAATCGGTACTCAGTCCGCAATTCAATTCGATAAAGAGAGACAATCAAGGCTCTAGGGATTAGTTGGGAACCCGAGGCGGACATCTTCCGATTTGAGGCCGCCATACGACCAACTCATGGACCAATCACAAAAAGAGTCATCCTATCCGGAATATCGCAGCTTTTGATCCTTTGGGGATCGCTTCGCCAGTTGTCATCCGTGCGAAAATGTTGATGCAGCTCCTCTGGTTACAGCCATGCGGCTGGAATGATCCAGTTTCGGAATCGATCGCTAGCAAATGGAAAAGCTACGCAGAACAGTTGCCGAATCTCTCTAACTTTCACGTACCACGTTATGCTCTACTTCCGAAGGCGACGATCCAGCTACATTCTTTTTCCGACGCGTCAGAATCGGCCTACGGTGCATGCACATACGCCCGATCCCTAGATTCCCACGGCAACATAACCGTCCACCTACTTGCATCAAAATCACGAGTTTCTCCACTAAAACGTATCAGCCTCCCTCGACTAGAATTGTGCGTAGCCGATCTCGCAACGAAGTTGCATTCCATAATCAGCGAAGCACTCCAAATCGACATTTCTGCTTCTTACTTTTGGTGTGACTCCACCGTGGCACTCCAATGGATTCGAGCTCCTCCCAACACCTGGAAGACGTTTGTGGCCAATCGTGTTTCAGCTATTCAATCAGCTAGCCAGGGAGCGCACTGGAACCACGTAGCTGGCAAACAGAATCCCGCTGACTACATTTCGCGAGGCATGGAAATCGACGATTTCATCCAATGCACAGATTGGAAGCACGGCCCCGAATGGCTTTCGCTACCCGAACAGCAATGGCCGTGTGAAAGAGTGCCAGATTATCCAACGGACGGAAAAGAACGCCGAAAGCTCATCGTAGCAGCAACCAGAAGCGAACCTATCGACCCGAATCCTTATTTCGCTCGATTCTCCTCGCATACATCAATGGTCCGCATTACTGCATACTGCTTGCGATTCATTAACCGCTGTCGTGGAAAATGTCGCACACTTTCCCTCAATAGTAGTCCACTACCCAGTAGAATCCTTTCACAACCCGAGCTCACCACGGCCCAACTAGTATTGGTGAAGTTGGTTCAGGCTGATGGTTTCAAGGAAGAGTTAAAATGCCTCCACAATGGCAATGCAGTTTCGAAAAAGTCGCCAATCCGACGCTTAAGCCCCATAATCGACCCTGACGGTATAATTAGAGTGGGAGGGAGATTAAATCTGTTAGAGCAATCATACATTACTAAGCACCCTATCCTCCTACCAAACCCTCACCCCTACACACGCCTTCTCGCTAAATACTATCACCTACGGCTAATCCATGGTGGCGGCCGACTCACATTAGCCGCAATGCGTGAAAACTTTTGGCCTATCCGTGGACGAAGGTTAGTCCAAAGCATCATTCATGCCTGCTTCCGCTGCACCCGAGCAAGTCCCGTTCCAGCAACGCAACAACTTGGCCAGCTTCCTGTTCATCGCATCCGTCCGAGCCGACCATTCAGCATCACCGGAGTTGACTTCGCTGGGCCTGTGTATCTGAAAGCCATCCACAAAAGAGCACAACCAGCGAAAGCCTACATCTGCATCTTTGTGTGTTTCAGCACTAAAGCCGTCCACATCGAGCTCGTTGGGGACCTATCGACCTCAGCTTTCCTGGCGGCATTCCGCAGATTTGTATCCCGTCGTGGTCGTCCTTCCGATGTCTACTCTGACAACGGGAAAAATTTTGAGGGAGCAAAAAATACGTTGGAGGAAGTATATCGTCTGCTTCAGGACAACGCCGAAAGCATCCACTCCTTTTGCGCAACCGAAACCATCAACTGGCACCTCTGTCCACCAAAGGCGCCTCATTTTGGTGGATTATGGGAGGCAGCTGTTAAAGTTGCCAAAACCCATTTGTATCGCCAACTCGGAAACTCTCGTCTAACATTCGAGGAGATGGCGACCCTATTGACCCAAATAGAGGCAGCAATGAACAGCCGGCCGCTAGTGCCCCTATCGGAAGATCCAAACGACCTGGCGTGCCTAACTCCTGCTCACTTCTTAATAGGATCAACGATGCACGCAGTCCCCGAACAGGATCTTACCAAAGCTCCTATCAGCATGCTCGATCGTCTCCAAGCGACACAGCGGACATATCAGCAGTTTTGGCATCATTGGCGAAGCGAATATTTACTGGAGCTGCAACTATGCACCAAGAACAGCAAGCCGAATAATGCATTTCTCCCCGGCCGGTTGGTAATCCTCGTCGACGAACAGCAACATCCAGTGAAGTGGCCACTCGCCCGCATTGTCGATACCCATCCCGGCAACGATCAGCTCAATCGAGTAGTGACCTTGAGGACTGCCGATAACAAAAATTTGTTTGCTGCCTTCCTATGATGACCTGGAGTGTGTGCCTCAAGCCGACGAAAATTTAAATGACACAACCGCCGACTAAGATGACAGCGACACAGATCCAGCAATCAGCAGTACATTAGTAGTGGAAACGTCTAGAAGAAAGATAAAGTGCGATAGTTGGTGCGTAGAAATAGTTGATACCATTGCATTGAATTATTGAAATTGAATATTTCAAGGTGGCGGCGATGTTCAGGAGCGGGTTTAATTCGTAATGTAGAATCCAGATATCCATTAGATCGACTAATGTCAAATCGAAACTACGCTATTCACCATTACATTGATAGAAATCAGCTCTATACTCTAGTAGGTAGTAAATCGTTAAATACAGTCGTTATCAGAAAGTCAACCGAACCAGTTGGAAAATAGTTCAACCCAAATTGTAGTGCAGTGCACGGTAAAAATTAATAAAGTTATTTAAAGTGAAGGTATTCTCCGTTCCTGTTCACCGATTGTAACCCGAAGAAGGAACTACGCAGACTGTCTGGTGCCTTGATGACCATTTCTCGTTGGATGGTGAGTCGTTGTCATTGAAGTAGGGTCCTTTCGAAGCCACATCCTGCCACTCCCGAACCGTTGCCGCAACAGTCGTTTCATTTAGTTACTGTAACTAATAATGTGTGCAGTGTACCGTCACCTGACTAGGGCTATTGCAGTGTGTGAATTGAAAAAAACTCTCACTTGGTGGGAATCTCAAAAGTTTTATTGGGCAAACTGGACTATGTGGGTTTTAGGGTTATCTGGTACCGGTTTATTGCAAGTTACTAGTTTTTGTGGGGGTTTTTGTGGATAAGGACTGTTCATTTTATAAAGTAGACACCTTGTGCATGCTGTATCTTTTTAATTTATTAATGAAATTTCAATCGATCTTTGGACACCGACATTCTCCGTATAAAATGTCTTTGGCAATTATTTGTTTTTGGTCAATTTATCAAAAAAATAAAATGTGTACTATACAATGCCAAGTAATAAGGAGCTACCCTGAAAAAATCATACAAATCGGTTCAGTATTCTTGAAAAATCTGAAAATTACCGTATGAGGTTTTCTAGAGTTTTCAAGATCTTTATTTCTTCTTCTTTCTGGCATTACGTCCCCACTGGAACAGAGCCTGCTTCTCAGATTAGTGTTCTTATGAGCACTTCCACAGTTTTTAACTGAGAGCTTACTGTACCAATGGCCATTTTTGCATGCGTATATCGTGTGGTAGGTACGAAGATACTCTATGCCCTGGGAAGTCGAGAAAATTTCCAACCCGAAAAAATCATCGACCGGTGGGATTCGAACCCACGACCCTCAGCTTGGTCTTCCTGAATGGCTGTGCGTTTACCGCTACGGCTATTTGGGCCCCTAAGATCTTTAGTTGTCCAGCGTGGTATCAGAAACATAAATGTTCATTACTCAAAGACGGCTGCACCAAATTACTTAATTTTTTCACAACATACTCGCATCAATCTATAATTCCGAGAAGTGAATATCCAAATACGATAGAAAAAAATCTGTAGCCTGAAATATTTGAGTGAGTTATGGCTACGCGTCGGTCCTCCAAGGAATTTTGGAATATCTCCGGATCCAGATGACTAATCACACCAAGCCACATATACTAAAATTAGAAGAATTTTTTGAGAGCTTGTGCAAAAATGTCGGAAAACTGCAAAGTTATGAAGATTTTTTCAGCGGTACAAAATGGAGCTGCCGGTAGAGGTGTTAAGTACCCAAGTCACATTAAAAGCACAATAGAAACACAATTGCTTTATTCTTAGAAGACCTATCAAAGCACATTGTCAATCATCAAAATTTGCAACATTGCTGTAATACAAACGATTTTATTTTCCACATATTATTTTCATAATATGTTATTCTGACAAGGGAAGGTCACGATGGTGTTACACGGGGTTTTCGACCGGAGTATTTTTGTTAGATTCTACATGTCGAAATATGAAAAACCCCAAAGCCTTTGTTAGTAGAATCTAACAAAAATACTCCGGTTGAAAACCCCGTGTAACACCATCGTGACATTCCCTTGTAAGTTTGGAGTTCTCGAAATTGTACATTGAAGATGGTACGCTACTTCCAACCTGCTTCTGTTGGTTCCCTGTGCAATTTTTATTACTCCGGTCAATCACGGAGTAGCATTTACGAATTTTACGATTATCAATGCTTTTGCTTATTATTTTCTCTTAACCCTCTTATACCCAACCCCGCCTTTAGACGGGGTGCACTTTGAAATTTTGTGTATTTTTTGGTAGCTCGGAAATCAAAATGGTTTTATTTTTGGCTTAAGACTTTGCCTCATAACACGCTCATAAAGGAAATATTTGTTATGACTTTTGAAACGTTTTTGTATTTTTGAAAAAAAAAAATAAATGTATTTTTATGTAACCTACAAATGCCAAACTATCACAAAAGAAGAGTCTGATGGTATCAAAATAATTTCAAATCTGTTTTCCGTTAGTTACACGGAAAATAAAATATGCTCCAGAAAATAAAAATCGAAAGTACCGTAAAAATCAGTAGACGCTTCAAGAAAAAATGAAAAAGGATAGGGATGTTCAAAAATAAAAATTACTAAAACCAAAAACCAAAATTCATAAATTTTCAAATAAAAATAAATCAATTCTCAAAACGTGTTTAAAACGATTTTAGATAACGAACAATGATATTTGTGATGATATGTGAACAATGATATGATCGAAAATAAAATTTGGGTGTTAGAGGATTAAGCATCTCTGAACATTAAGCTGTTCTTTAGTGCTAACTAATATAAAATCTTGTATGCTTCATAGGAGATTTACCTTTCTTTATATCATTGGCTGTTCTTCTTAGTTGTCCTTAAAAGATGTTCTACTGGCAACATCAAACAGAAGTAATGAGAGATGAGTATGAGTAATGAGTAATGAGAGAGGCCCAAATGATTCCACAAACATAAATCCACATCACCACTTGTTTCCTACACTGCTCATATTTGCATGGTCGACGTAACCACCAGCACTACCTTTGCAGGGAAAATGCGTTTTTGTGTCCCCAGCTGCATTCTCTAATCTTTCAACAATTTCGGTCAATTAATCTGTGCATTTGCGAAAGATTTAAATCCAAATGTTGACTTGGGGAGACTTTTTGATTAATTTCTTACTTGAGTCATCTGCAAACGCATACGTCGTTTTATCCGTCCAATCAGAGAGCTAGATGAACGATTATATGAATTAATTTAAATAAGCACCAGATCACTGTCATAGTAATCTGGTTTAGCGTATAAATCCAGGTGTTTCTTCGGATAAGTTGGTGTATGTGCTCATGTTAATCCGTTTTCTTCTTATAGTGCAAATATTTCAGAACAAATTCGCATGTCCAACCAGTGTATTATAAGGTAGAGAATGAGTACCAATGATAAAATACATTTTGGTCATATTAGCGCTTACGTCGAGTGTAAGTGACTGAATATGAAAAAAAAAATCTGTGACCAGAGGATTTCACCGTGTATCATGACCATGTAGCTGTCAAGGAATTTCTAAATATCTTTGGTATCGAATAGCTCAACAAACAATCAGGACGAATACTGATTACTGAAAAGTTTTTTGACAGCCTGATGCAAATGGTATAAATCTACCTTAAAATATAAAAAAAGTTGCGTGGTCCGAATGAATAATGTATATAGATTAGAGTGGTTCAAAAAATCGTTTTTGCTCCACACCGCTCATTTGATTCTAGATCAAATTTTGAGTGTCCTCCCAAAATTTGAGCTCATTCGGATGAAAACTGAGACTGCACAAGCCGTTTACAGTTTATATGGGAATAACTATGGGAAAACCAAGCAATTCATTCAATCGGTCATATTGTTGGTCCATGTGCTCTTGGAGATTAGAACTATGTTGATACTATGAGATACATTCATCAGCTACAATTTTGCCGATAACCGTTTTTAAATTGGACGCCCCAGTAATTAGTTATTGATTTTTGAATGAGTTGTAAAACTTTGGCTATAATTATTGGACTGTTCTGCAGGCATCACTGGCTATATGCAGTAAAACATAGTAGCCATGATTTGTGCGTGCTGTTTCGCGCCAGGTGCAGCAATGTTGCCTGTTAAGAAGCCAAATGAGCACTGCTGAAGAATTTGTGACTGGATATAAATCAATAACTAATAACTGAAGCGTCCGATTTGAAAACGGTCTTCGGCAAAGTTGTAGCTGATGAATGTATCTCACAGTATCAACGTAGCTGTAATCCCCAAGAGCACATGGGCAAACAATATGACCGATTGAATGAATTGCTTGCTTTTCCCATAGTAATTCCCATATAAACTTTGAAGGGCTTGTGCAGTCTTAGTTTTCGTCCGAATGAGCTCAAATTTTGGGAGGACACTCAGAATTTGATCTAGAGTCGAATGAGCGGTGTGGATCAAAAACGATTTTTTGAACCACTCTAATATAGATTTATGACCGAAAGGACGTTCGTCTGATTATTTCCTTCTTTAAAAAATATATATCAAAAAACAGATTAAATTACATAGATCGACCAATCACGTTGTTCTATACTTGTTGTTATATAACAGAGTCTCCTATTAAACGCATTCCTATTACGCGCACTCACATAAGACACACTAGAGCGTTATAGGAGACCTAAGACTTATGGAATTTCATCAATTTAGGGGTGTTGTTGAATATCTCGTGTGCGTTTAGTGATAGTGCATTACTGTCTTCGGCGGAGTTTCAGCTCTCAGTACGATCTAGCTTTAGGAGTTGAAGATCTTACTTTTAGTTGAGAACTTGGCCGGTAGGGGTGCTTTTTCTGACTTGCACAATATAAACCATGAGGAATAAGAATGCAAACTTTGGAAGAGTTGTTCGGTAGGTGAAGGGCTGACATGCGGTGGTCGTTCTGATACGGAATTACGCCACCAGGTGGCGCTAGTGAACATGGAATTTTTGTTTTGCGGAGAGCTCAGTAGCCTGTCCACTTAGAAAGATTACGTCTTCGACAAAATTGTTCAGTAGCACAAAAGGTTTACATAATCTGAGTCAAAAGTTTCGAGAGTAGCCTGATCACTTAGAAAGATGGCGTCTTCGACAAAGTTGTTCAGTAGCACAATGGCATTGTCTCCAAAAGTTTCGCGGTTTTGTCACTAGGAGCCGCTAGTGTGGTAGTACTTTGACCGGTAGTCCTCTACGGGCATGAGACGTGCTCTGTGCACGATGAGGACTTGCAAGCTCTTGGGGTATTCAAACGCTGAGTGCTAGGGACGATCTTCGGCGGCGTGCAGGAGAACGGCGTGTGACGGCGAAGGATGAACCACGAGCTCGCTCAACTCTACGGCGAACCCACTATCATGAAGGTAGCTAAAGCTGGAAGGATACGCTGGACAGGGCATGTTGCAAGAATGCCGGACAACAGCCCTGTACAGATGGTGTTCGCTACGAATCCGGTCGGAACAAGAACGCGTGGGGCACAGCAAGCTAGGTGGATTGACCAGGTGCACCAGGACCATGAACCGAGTGAATTGGCGAGGTTTTATCAAGATAATAGATGTAAAACCAAATAAATGAATAATAATCTGTGTCCGGATTTTGAGGCATACAAATTAGTTGACTCAAAAGCCGGACGTTTGCAAAAGTGAAGCTTGTTCCGACTTCAACTTCTGCAGGTAATTCTGTTATTTTAAATCCTACAGTTTCAAAACCTCCGGACTAAATTGTTTCATCGTTCCCAGTGTTCATCAGAACATTTGAGTGCGAGGTGATTATTTTAACAATGTGTTGCGCTGTTGTAATAGAAATACTAGTAGTAGAACGCTAGTGGCGCTTTTGTCACAAAACTGATTCTAATTATTATTACCTTAAATTATGATTTTTCATTGTTTGTTCAATTTCATGTCGTTGTTTTGGTTTTTATAATTAATTTGACACTTTGATGCCCGGTACTTACGCTGTCAGTTCGTGGCAAACTATATGTTGGTAACACGAACAGCAGCGACATTAGCATTCTTAGGTTAATGCTTCTACTGCTGTTGTGCG
Source organism: Aedes aegypti (assembly GCF_002204515.2). Taxonomy (NCBI): domain Eukaryota; kingdom Metazoa; phylum Arthropoda; class Insecta; order Diptera; family Culicidae; genus Aedes; species Aedes aegypti. The sequence continues at coordinate 348,781,799 of NC_035108.1, forward strand.
GCATACTTGTCCGATAACCAATCTGTAAATTAGAAATTTCTTCCAAAATCAAACTTAAAATCAATCAATTGCCATACAGCGTCACAATTCAGTCAAGTTGTATGGCTAAAATCTCCAATCTATACTCACAGATCTGAAATTAAGATTAATTCTAACAAAACGGAAACAGATATGTGGCGTAGTGCTTGTTAAGCGGGCGGATAAAACTTTGCTCGCTGATTTATTTGGCATCTGGATTTTATGCATTTGTATAGTTCCCAACTAAAAGAGTATCATAATTGTTTATATAACTTTTGGGCATTCTTACAAGGAGAATATAGTAAAATTTGAGAAAAAATAATTGTTCGGAGATTCGAAGCAAAAGTGTCCGGAACCGGATACAAACTTAAATCAGTGTCCGAATTTCAAAGCAAGAGATATGGATAAATTTTATTTGTTTTAACGGTTGTTGTTTCATGTGAAAAACCCTCAATTAGAAACGACAAAGTTAAGTCTCATCAAATTATCTAACGTTCATCCATGAATTCGTGAGTGAAATCTTACTTTCAAGTTACCCTTGTCCTTAGGAGTCCAATTAGTACACGACAAACACTCGTCAAATGTACAAATAGAAATTGAAACTGCTAAAAAAAACCACATGTTCCGGTGGTGATCGTCGTGTACATGTAAACGTTAGAATCTAACAACATTATAACTCCTTAGATTGAAATAGTCTAGAAAAAGGGAAATTTAAATGAGCAATAAGTACCCTTGATTTGTTCTAACATCAGGCTCCAAACTCTTTGCAGCCCGTTTACAATAGAACCACTGGCTGGATGCGGCTTATCAGCCCTGGGTTTTATTGCAGAATTTTTTGCGATCAATGATGTCTCTAAATTGAATTTTTACATAAATCACATTTTAATACTCTAGACATAGAAAAGGTCATTCAAAAAGCCCAAACGAACAATAAATAATATCTCATAAAATCAAACAGACAGCAATATTTCTGTAGATGATGAACGAAAGAATTTTTAATCATAGACAAACCAAATCTTTAAAAAAATTAATTAGTGCCCTTATCAATATTTCTACTGTTGGAAAGGTTATTAATACTTACTAATTCTAGAGGCGATGGCGATTTATTGTTTTTCAATACGATACTCTACATAACTTTGATGATGCCATATGAAATCAAAATCAAAAACATAGCTTCTGCAATATTAATGCAATTATGATTTCGAAATATTGGGAATGAAAGCTTTACATTGATACGGCCTTGGCCTAAGCGTTAACATATATCAAAATGTTGAGAAATTCCTTATCAGGGCTTTAAGGAATTTAACCTTTTTTTATATCCCTTTCGGGACGAACGATTTTTCACCTTTATGATCAAATTTCTTTCACTATGTGTTAACGCTCTAGAATAGGTTGTACTCTTCATGGGGTTTTAATGTAACTCATTGACTATGGATTATTGAAGACGAGAAAAAATGTTTATTTTAAACCGGCCCTGAACGAGCCATTTCAAAAAATCATATCCAGCATAGTTGTGCAGCTTCGTCCCGAATGGGATATGGAACCAAATCCTTTTTGAAATGTGACAAATGACCGGTTTACATCAGTGGTGTTCCTTTTGTTGAAAAAATGTGGATCTACTATTAGCAAGTTTTGACGAAAATTAAAGATTTCAATTAGACCAGATATCACACCGTAATATACTAAAACCTCTGTTGAGGCATAACACGAAGGTATACGTTTCTCGAAACTTTTTCCATCTTATGAAATCCGTGTGAATATTGCAACAAATTATGATGGAGGAAATTGTCATCATTAAACACAACGATTAAATGTTATTCTTCATCGCAAACTCAAAACCTTAGACATTGCTACTCTAGCGTTTTGATCCGGTTAGTTTACAGTCGCATACATACAGCAAATGAATACTTCGGTTAAAATTCAACGAATGATGTTCGTTTAAAAACATACGTTCTACATGCGATATTCAGATATTCAGGCGAATTATTCAAACGGTCAAACCAGTACATCAATTTTTAGGCGCTTTTACATTCCATTCTAGCGCGCATCTTTCTCATCCCGTACATCCGTGATGCTATTATTGGAACCGTTTGAACGTCATTCCCGCTGTGTTAATTTGCTTATCTGCTTGTTCTATTCCTATGATAATTGTACTGACGGGGCTCTGATTCACTTCAGAGCAGTGGATGATTATTCGACGGGGGGTTCGTAATTATATGGGTAAAATAAACTGTAATAACAGTGGCTCTAGGAGATAATCAATGCCACTCCGGTCTTTTCCAGTTTCAAATTCGCTACACTGACTATGCAAAAACGTTCTTCACTCCATAGACATTCGGGTTGAGTTAGGCACTCAGTCGAAAACGACTAATTTTGGGAGCCAGATACTTATAAGGGAATTCCACTAGTTGAACTAACCGCACGTAGTGTTCAAGCTCATGACAAACCATTAAACAACTTAAACGCTCGAAAACGACGAACCCGGAAGAAGAACAAAGGCAGCCTCCATACTTAATCGTCTGCCCAAATTCAATTCACAGTTTTGTCTTCACTCACTATTCCATCTTCCACTACCAGCACTTTGAAAAACACATTGAGCACGCACCGAAACTGATGAATCACCTTAGTACCAGGGATGCCACTGCCAGAACACGGGGATTTCAAAATATACCCGTGAATTCTTCCAGTGCCATTACGTGTACTAGGAGCCAAAAACGGAGGAGCATGTTTAACACCCAATGCCCCGAAGTGCGATCGAAACTTCTTTCCGGGTCGACCCGAGCGACGATACTGATCACGATCGATCGAATTTCACATCGAAAACGTGCCCCATCACACCGTTAATGGGCCTTCGCCTGGGCGGCCGCCCCACAAAACTAATGATGATGTTGTACATGATCTAGTAACAAAAGATCATCGAAGACACAATCTTGACCAGCGGATCGTTCCATCGACAAAGGTTGCTTCACGCACCACGACTGGTTCTGTTGGGGGTCTTTGTCGGCACTATGCAGATGAATCACGTACCAATCCGATCCTCCACACCACACTGCGTCGAAAGGAACTTCCAACTGTCAGCAAGAATACTCCGATCAAACAACGCTATGGAAAACATCCATCAACAAAACACTTCCCGCGAGTTCACCGATCGCGCACTGCTCACACCTTTCACCGCCCAAAGATCACTGCCGATCGCGCCACGATACAGTCAATCCAAGTCTGAAGCTTTGCAGAAGATCCACGGGAGAGCACACGTGCCGTGCGCAGCGGTCGCCATCAACGCCACGACTGAAGTGAGAGTATCCGACTGCGCTAGCTACGAAGTCACTGTCTGGCTGGACCGCGCGCGCACGCCCGAGCGATCTTCTTCCGAGTCGTCTCTTCTTTCTCTGATCTCTCTCACTCTTTCTCACGATGCTCACTTGTTCTCGCGCGCGCGATTGTCTTCCTCTTTGTCTTCACTTCTCTTTTTTTCCACGGTATTGCGCCTTCTGCGCGCTTGATCGCTTTCTTCCTCTCCGCACTCGCGTTCGCTTGCGTACGCCTCCATCACACTTACCTTTCGTTTCCTTTTCCTGTATGGCTCAGACTCCGTCGGTGCTTATAATTAATCAATCTCGATCGAGCTTTCGGTTTGTTTTCTTTTTGTTCTTGTTGCTTTCCATCACTTTTGGCTTACCTTCGACGATGATGCGCATCGTCATGTTGCGCTGCTGCCGTTCTTGCGCCGCCGTCAGGTCCATCCCTATCGCTACCAGCTCAGAACCACCCGGACGGACAGACTGATCGCGTACGCACTTAACGGTGTAACCACTACCACCAACAGAGTAATGATGATTTTGACGTCGAAAACGACAAAGACGAGCTATAAATCTTGGAATTTTGAATTACACGCACTGTGTTGGATTTGAACTTGCGGTTCGCTGATCCGGGCAACAGTTTCCATGGTGAGTAGGGTCCGTCAGTCCACTATGGGCCAGAAAACGAAATTTCGCCGCAAAAGTCCAAAAAACCGTTTTAAACATTTGTGGATTTCGTGATTGCGCGGTAAGTGTCGTCAGTCACAGAGGTGTGTATTCGATTCTCGGTTCAGACATTACAACTTATCGTCAGGAATATTTCTCGACTGTGCCATCGGAGCATGCTTGTCCGTTGCCTAGTATTGAGTTTTATAGTCTGTGCAGCTAAATGACTGAAAACGGTGTACGATTCATGTCTTTGTTTTTTCTTTAAATAAATGGTTACAGCGGCTTAAGGACAAAAGGTCCAAAGGTCAAAACCTCGAAAACGATTTGTTTGGTAGGATTTTTTTTGTTTTGTTTTTGTGGGCTTCGTGGCCGTGAGGTTAGTGTCGTCAGGCAATGAGCGCATCGTGTTATGAGGTGTGGGTTCGATTCCCGCTGCAGCCATTGATACTTTTCGTCAGGAATGTTTCTTGGCTGTACCATTGGAGCATGCTTGTTCGTTGTCTAGTGTTAAGTTACAGTCTGTGCAGCTAAATGGCTGAAGACGGTGTCCGTGTCTTTAAAAAGATATTCGTTCTTTTGTCTCTTTTTCTTTTCTCTTTGAACTTTATTTTCGACCATTTGTCTTTCAATCTTCTGTCTTTTTGACCTTTTGTCTTTCGACCTTTTATCATAGACCCTTCCATATACCCGCATCAGTAGCGCCACCAGGATTTGACTCTAGGGGGGTTTTATGAACTTGAACCTTGGATAGATGTAATAATTTTCGAGAAGAAAAATTTAAAAATATTGCTGGATTAACATTAAAGAAAAAACATAACACCATGTGCAAACTCAAGCTTTTTTCGTTCACTCTGGGTATATTTTTTATAAAAAATTACAATTCTACTGAAAGTAAATCTGTTATACCGGGTGAAATTTTCCAAAAGTTTTCCGAAATACGTTTGTTGAGTATGGAAAAATCTTCGGGTTCCAAAGAACATTTCATTCTGTTCAAACATTGTTATAGATAGCTTAGCTTAGCTTAGCTTAGACTGACTACACATATCAATGGTTGCTATTCCGTAATTGACCGAAGTCAGTGAAAATGCACAAAGAATCAACTAGAAGTTCGGCTGGGATTGGCCATGATCTTCTTCAGTGTACATAATTCAGTGCCTCTATTTATACAGGGTCAATAACGGCGCCGGCCACGTCCTTGCAGTCAGGTGGGATTGGGGGAAGGAATGTTAGTGTGTAACCTTTGCTTTTTGGAGACCGTGTTTGCCTCTGCATCTCCACAAAGGTTACTGGGAGGGATGTTTGTTAATGGGGAGGATCGTTGGGTCATAGGATTCACTTTGATAAGCGATTAGACCATGATAAACAATGATTTGTGAGATATATACATGCTTATACGTAAATATAATATTTTCATTTGATATGAACAATTTCTATGTAGAGGAAAATTATGCCGACACTTGAGGTGACGAACCATTCAAAGTTTGTTGAACAAATACATAAATGTAACATTCCTACAGCTGTCAGGACGAAAGCATGTGTTATTATATTTTACTCATTTGAAAAGAAACAAAAAACTCGATTGGTTGGGACATCATAGAACACTCTTATTCTTATGCCGACACTTACAGTGGCGAACCATCCAAAGTTTGTTAAATAAAGTGAACCTTTCGTAAGTCTACACTTGTAGTGTCGAACCATTCAATTTTTTTTTTTTTAATTACAAAAATAAAGGTATATAAGAGGTGTTCTGAAGAAAAAATGTTAAACATAAATAAATCATGCATCAGAGTTTGTGTCGACACTCACAGTGACGAACCATCCATAGTTTGTTGAAAAATCATATTTACATCCCACCATTGTAACGAATGAATGTGCAGTCATACATATTTTATAGATTAGAAATAGTAGCATGAAACGAGCTCACCAATTGATACGTTATCCTTGACTGAGCAGCCACAATCCACTTTCGGCTTCACTCGTTTGCTCGGCTATAAAAAAGCACTCAGGAAAAAAAAAAAAAATAAATAAGCGCGCGACCCAAAAAGAATTAAAAAAAACTGTTCGGGCTTTCTTGACGCACTGCCCAGGAGCAAGCGTCAAGGTCGAAGGATCAAACAGAACTAACCGATCGCGGCACTTTTTCACTTTCTTCAAGCGAACTCACCGATCACGCCACTTTTTCACTTACGAGACCGACGCGCGACATGTTTGATCCTGCCCTCGTCGCTCGCCCCGTTAAAAGCAAGTGTCAAGGTCGAAAGATCAAACAGAACTCAAGTTTTCCGAAATACGTTTGTTGAGTATGGAAAAATCTTCGGGTTCCAAAGAACATTTCATTCTGTTCAAACATTGTTATAGATAGAACGTTTTAAATATGAATGATTAAACGGGATGACAATATTCTGATCGTTTGAATCTCCATTCAAACATTTCATATTTTGTTCGAAAGTTTATCTAAGCTACTTTTGGATCCACGTTCTTGCATTAGCGTGATAGCGTTCAATTAATCTTCGATTTTTCTGTTCCACACATACGTTTTCAAGCTTTTCAAGCTTTCAGCGCAAATCACAGTAAGAAGCATTGTGACTTTCATTAGCAGGTTATCAAATGAAAATCAGCTTTGTAGATATTTAAGCATTTTCAGATTGTAGTCGAAAATGTGTGCTTAGCAGTGCTTAGCAACGGAATCACAATCTTCCTAAATTTTTCAATGGATTTTTATTTGCAATCATTAAAAACCTAAGGATTTGCATCTCTGACAATTCAAGTGATCTCTGGAGGTGTTAATATTAGCTAAAAGCTGAGCCACTTTCTCATTTTTTTTTTTTTTCAAAACATCGTATTTTTCATCGAACAGCTTTTTGAACGGTATCGATATTTCACAGCAAAAAAATCTTAAATTTACATGGCACGTAATTTTTTATGATAATCATGTAAAAGGAGTTGCAACTGAACATTCAACGATAATTAATGTAAACTGTCTCATTGCATTCGAAAATGCTTGCAATCTTGAGTGAAACTGAAACATTTCATGATCTTACATCCAACATTCGCCAATGTTGCATGCTTTCTTGAATCTTGAAAGTGAAATTGCAAATAAGAATTCTTGGTTTACATGATTCTACGCTGAATATTCTGTCATAAATAATGCACATGGATGGATCGACGGCTTGTCATTCCATGTGCATTATTTATGATTGAATTTTCAGCGTAAAAATCATGTAAACCGTGCCGTTTTGCATGCAACATTCTTCGAGAGAAGACGTTTCGCGTTCAATATTAAGGATCTTGGTAACAATGTTGTGTATAATAGATGTGTTTATAGGTTTTATCATTGAATAATACATGAGAGATGGCTTTACACGATTGAAACTAAAATAACGTTGCGTGTAAATCTAAGAATTTTTTGGTGTGTTATACATAGCTGCATGTTTGGCACACTTCTCTTCAAAAACCTGTAGCTTACTTATCAGAAAAAGCGAGAAATCTAGTTTTTTGCAACTCCTCAAAGGTCTTTCAATTAGAAAGTCACAACATCGACCAACATACTTGTTAAGACAACTCACTGCTCCGGTGTTTTTGAATTTTAGTGTTGAACTTCAAAAATATATTCGATAATTCTTCCGTGTTTTCTCAATTGTAGTGGAACCGAATAACTCAAATTTTCTTATACAGTTATGGTAAGTATGCAATACAACAAAAAAAAAATTAAACGTCTATCTCGTTGCGTGGAAAATTTCTTTCCAGAAATGGTCAAGGAAAGCACTTTTCTCGATTTCGCAATTAAAAATAAATGTCATTTCAAATGGAGCTCGCTGTTGAAAATTTATTGATCATTTCTTGCGAAGAAATTTTTACATTTCTTGAGCAGAATAGAATACTTAGTTTTAGAGGCTACATGATACTTGTTGTGCAAAAAAAAAACAAAACAGATAAAATTAATAAAAAAACAGCTTAGATACAGTGGTGTAAAGCGAGTGGGTGGTATTGCCTTACATGGAGGGATAACTGTATAGAGATAAATTTCTCATCATCGAGAACATGTGTAATTTTATACCGACAATTTAGTCGATTTATTACAGAATTTCATTGTTCTTTATCGTCTCAAATCGTAAGACAGTCTTGTCTACAAAAAATAGGCATTGAGATTCTTTTTGAGATATTTTCAAACTTCAAATTATAGGAGATTTGATTAGTTTAAATCTGAAAGAAATTTTCACAAATTGCCTTCACTCCGATACCTAACCTAACAATATAAATGAAGATGAACAGAACACAGTCTGTTCTTGTGTTACTTAGAGCAGTGGTCGGTAGTGAGAATGATATGCGATTATTTTTCATTATGGGACCATTCGACTTGATGTTTTCTTTACATACTTTCAGCAAACGACAAGTGTTTTCTCGTTAACACAGCTAAAAGATTATTAGATAATATCTAGAGTGTGTTAGAACAAAGGCGTAAGTAAGATGATCTAATTCGCTTCATCGATTCTGTCTTTATTGAAGAAAAGGAACAAGATTTTAAACTGATATCAACTTAATTTTGATCAAAATGCAGGCGGGACTGACTTGCGAGTCATTGTAGTTTACAAAGCTGGTATTCATTGAAACGAAAAAAAACCTTTTCAGTATAGTTCAGTCAAATCTCAAAGAGTCAGTTGCCCTTTACTCGATATGAACTCATGAAACCATAGTTAGGGTTAGGTACTATCTGTTCCATGAGTCAATGGTCTCTTCGACCCGATCAAGTAGACATAACAAAAATATAACGCAATTACATCAACTTTTGATGTAAATATCAAGGTTTGTTTTGTTCAGATATGAAACGAGTTCTGCAAAAAATCATAGCGTAACAATCCATAAGCCCGATTTTCAAAATCGCCAATAACCGGATTTTTCAAATAATTAATTTAGGGGGGTAAAAAACAGCCAATGATCGGCTCTTGCACCATCAGGAGGGCCCACAATCCGAATATTTCGCAAACTGTCATTGGCCTTAGCATGGCGAGAGGCCAATGACTCTTTCTTGTTCATTTATTGAAAACCAAAAGGACCTAGACTTGGGCCAAGGCACGCCAACGAAATTCAAGTTGGCCTATGAAAAAGGCCAGTTGTTAAGAATCGAAAATGACCCAAGCATTTAACGCTCAACGCTCCGTCATCGTAATCATCGTCATCATCGAAACTTCAAAAGCAGTTTCCCTGTTCAAAATTGAAAATTATTCGACGAAAATGTGTTCACCGTGTTGTGGTTGGAGGATTGAATACAGTGAACACTTTTTCCTGTAACTTTTCTTGACTTTGAACAAAAAAACTGCTTTTGAAAATTCCGAAATCGATGACGGATCGTGTTCCCTTAAACTCATCATGTTTTCCACACTTTGAGCGGTTTTCCGAATAAAATCAATTATTTGCTTGTAGTAATAGTAAACCATCACACAACGAGCAAGAAATCACAATGATCGATTCGAAACTGAGGAATAGGAATTGAAAATGTTCACATCGCAACTGTGATTTATAGCTTCAATCGATACAGGAGGAATTCAACTCGACATTGACCCGACATCGACCCAAGTACATTTCGATCACTGACTTGATACCGACTCAACTGTAACCCGATATCAACCTGACATTGGTCTAACATCGGGTACAATTTAATCCGACTTGGACTCGACATGTGATGCACGTATCATGTTGGTATCATACGCTTCTTTTGTGAACTATGAAAACATCACCTGTCAGCGCACAATCGTCTAAAGCGGGACATAAATGGTGACGGGAAAAGATAAAAATGTCTGGATCAGCAATAGTTATAGACTGGGGGTGTGGACTCGAATATTTAGGTCATTAAAATTGAGCACAATATCTTTACCACGAGTGATAACCGTTGTTTGTTTGCTCGTCTCGCAGGAAACCACATTCAAAGTGCACTCTTAAAATGCTTCGCACAAAGCATCATTAATTAAATGCAGGTGATAATCCCAATTAACAGATTTAATCAGAAAGTTTCTGGTCGTAAACATATTTGAGAAAAGCATAATTTGGACCAAGCACAACTTTTCGTTAACAGTTGGCAGTTAATTGTATATTGTATATTAGCGTGAATAAAAAATGAACAAACATTCCTTGGCATACTCGGATCATTTTTACGAAAATTCTTGTTTGATAGCAGCCTGGCTGTTTATTGATTTTCAGTTCGCATCCCCCAGGTTATAATTATAAATGTCTGTCAACAAACCACGTGATCAATTTTTGGATTTTTTGACCACCTCCTTCCCACCTCGTGGTCGATTGTCCACGGTTCATTAAATCGTCTGATTGATGAGTTTCCTTGCATTTAACACTACTTTCAGAGTTCATTTATACATTTCGTTGCGTATATCGTTTTGTCTCAAATTCCGAACAGACTCATATTCCGCACACTCGTTTTTTGTATGGCGACTTGGTTGAAATGTTTCTCTGAAATATGTCATCAAATTATCTGGAAATGACAGTCAATTGCAATTCAATTTTCACGTCTTATATATCTTATACCTCGAAGGTAGTGATTATTGTCTAGTTGGAGAAACTTGCTCAAACAAAGTTTATTTGCGAAATTATTCATTTGAATACGATTTATTCGTGCGGTTCGGGATTTGAACCAAGGTGTTTGGAATATGAGACAGAATGAGCACAATGTTCGGCATTTGAATCAAAATATTGTTTCTTGGTATAACTTAAAAACAATACAAAACAAGTTTAAATAAACATTACACAAAGCACAAACAACAGCAAACAGTTAAACTTTGCCGAGAAATTACAATTTTCACAAATTTCATCTATTTTAAGCCTAATAAATGCATTTGAAGTCACTGCTGGGCTAAAGTGTTCGGAATATGGGACAAAACGGTAGTCGTACAGAGTATGTCGAATCAATCCGTAGCAGCTGTCAAATAAACATTTGTTATCACACATTAAGTCGCATAAGATTACGGAGTTCGCAAGATAATTTATACATTCACATTTTAGTTGTCTGGGTGCGCCCCTCCTCTCTCTTTTCCACATATGTGACCACATGGTTTATGGGCTGCCCCTAAGGTTACAGTAGAGGAACCAGTTTAAAACAACGATATATGCGTGGTTTTTTTGACAACCTCCAGGTAAAGATAACAGACTTTTGAAGAAATATGATACGGTAGGAATATCTGTACATCCATTCAATACGTAATGGCTTTGATTCAGTATAAACATGTGAAATAGTCCTATCTGCGAAAGAGAAGCTCTCTTCAGATACGGTTTCTGTCGGAATTTACAAGCTTGTTTGAACAAATTCAGTTATTAGTATATTTAAGCATTATTTTAGTGTAGGACAGTGATGCTCAGGCCCATTTTTCAGACGCCTGTATTTCTGATCGAGGATAGTTATCCGAATGGATCAGTGTGCTTTTCATAATAACTTTAGGGGTAGTACAGCCTCCTGACGAAAAATTGTAAGAAGTTTGTCACATTCAGGAGATCTAGACGAGACGATAAAATAATTTTTAAAGTGGCTGTGATGCATTGGATGCAAGTGTTCTATGGACTATAGCCAACTGAAGTTTTCAAAACATTCCAAATATGTATGACTTTATGGTCATATTTTTCATGCATTCTGAAAAACTTCGAGCTATATCTCAAAAAAAAAGTTAAAACATGAGAGATATCGTTGAAAGTTGACAATGTATTATGTAATATGAATTGCAAATAAGTTTCGATGAAAAATACCAAAATTATCATATATTTTCAATAAGTTCTTAACCATTACAAACACGTCACCCCAAGCTTGACGTTATTATGTATACTAGAGTGATGCAGATTTTGAAATTCATGCTCTCTATGCTTACGCGGTTTATACTATGGTAAATAGTACCCTCCCAAAGTTTGAAGTGATTCGGAAGAATTTTGACTGTGCACATGCCATTTGAATTTTACATGGAGATTACTATGGAAAACGCCAATCTTTTGTGTTCGGACATTTATCTCTTCATCATAATATTTTAATATCACTTTGATATGACAACCAACAGCAATGATGCGACATCGCACCCTAGATCATAATCTCTTCAGAATGAGTGAGCACATTTAATTCGTTGATAGTGACGATGAGCAATTTTTGGCATCAGTGGTGCTCCTGGCGGGAAGAATAGATCAATGTACTGCAGACTACTATGTTCAACAGCAAAAAACAGTTTTGCTCTGAAAGTAATTTTATGATCATCTCAGCATGATATAGAATTTGTTAATAATAATAATCATCGCTTCGTCTCCTGAAAATGTGGTCTTCGGTCAAGTTGTAGCTGGGAAGATTTCACATGAGAAGAGTGTGTTCACTTTTTCATAGTTTATTATGGCGAGTAGTTAGAGAACTAACACAACAGGTTTGCCTTTTCCATAGTAATTTCCAACTTCAAATGGCTTGTGCACAACCATATTTCTTTCAAATAACTTCAAATTTTGGGAGAATGATTTTCATCATAATTGACACCGTTTAAGCATAGGAAAGCAAAAACTTCAAAATTGACATCTGTCTAAGGTATACCTGCCTTAGTTTGTATTACTTTCCGATTATTTTTTGTTTATTTTGAAAGTGCTTCGAGTTATGCAGCGAAATTTATTTTTCTGGCCCACAGTGAAGTTGGTGGAATCCATCGGTCAGTCGGTCGGCCGGAACCATTAAGAGCAGGATCACGTTCGTGTGCTCTCGAACCAATTAGGTACCTACGTTCGATTCGGTTCAGCCTTGTTGATGTCTGGTGGTTTTCGAAATCTCATTTGGTGGTCAAGTACGGCATCGAAATGATTGCGGTTCGTGTCTCTGAAATTGACCATGTCTGGAAATTTTCATAAATGGTCGAAATTGTTCAGTTTACGAAGCTACATGCCAACACACGGAGTTGGCACAGGCTTCAATTGCCAGCAGTAGCGTATTACAGTACGGTTCACATAATCAACATTCATACTGCACAATATACGACCCTTGTTGGTTGGATTTCAAAAGGCACGTTTCTCAGCTCAGTAGCCTTTTGTTGCTTCTTTCACGAGATTTGTGCTTAAAAGTTTTGGTACCCTATCGAATTTGGATTTCAAACTGTTTCATCTGAAAGCTCGATTTTTGGCATTTCGAGTTGCAAAATTTTCTTGTGCTTTTCTCATTTGAAATGAATGGGGAAAAACGCGTTACTGTGGCAATTGAAACCTCTCAGTGAATATCTATGGACGTGCTCACCAAACTTATAAGCAGAGATGTTCTTCTTCTTTGTCGCTATTTCCATACTGGGAAAGTGTCTGTTTCTCAGTTTAGTATGTTTATAAGCTGAGTTTGTCAGTTGGCCCTTTTTACATGTGTGTATCATGTGGCAAGCTTGAGATATTATATGTCCTAGGAAGTTGAGCAAATTTCTAATCCGGAAAGATCTTCAACTAACCGGATGCGAACCCACGACCCTCAACATTGTTTCGCTAAATTGCTGCGCCTTTATCACTACGCGTAGCTACGGCTATCTAGGTCTCACCCAGAAGACAAGACCGAAAAAGCTGAAGACATAATTAAATTAGGATGAGTATTTGAAGAAAAGAAAGCTATTTCAAAGAGCAATGTTTGTGTAGAATGACTCATCCTTGAAATATGCACTTTGCCTAATCGTTTTAAAATTAAACATTATTTTCAATGATTTTATGGAAGCATGATCGAATACAACCATAATTTGAAAGTATGAAAATAGTTTGCACCAAAGTTGAAGTAAATGTGGACAACGTACAAGTTTGGTCTTGAACAGGCCTGTCCTTCCTTAGCCGAGTGGTTAGAGTCCTCGGCTACAAAGCAAAGCCATGCTGAAGGTGTCTGGGTTCAATTCCCGGTCGGTCCAGGATCTTTTCGTAATGGAAATTTCCTTGACTTCCCTGGGCATAGAGTATAATCGTACCTGCCACACGATATACGAATGCGAAAATGGCAACTTTGGCATAGAAAGCTCTAAGTTAATAACTGTGGAAGTGCTCATAAAAACACTAAGCTGAGAAGCAGGCTCTGTCCCAGTGGGGACGTTAATGCCAAGAAGAAGAAGGCCTGTCCAATGTACGGCCCGCGAAGAAGACCCTTCTCATATCTAGCCCTTTGACTACTATTCCATCTTGATCTTTGAACATTCCAACGCTGAGTTTGAACATTCCAAGAATGAGTTTTGTTTGTACTGACAATTCAAGTACTAACGTGTTTCGAGCATTTTTCAAAATTTCTCCATAGTAATTTCCATATAAACCTACATTGTCTTTGGGCCACTTTTGAATCAACACTAGAGAGCTGAAAATTTCACAGAACTCTATTTTTATGGTAAGGATGGTTAGGAAAATATGGGAGATTAAATTTTCAAACATTTTCAAATTTTGAACAGCTCTAGTGTTGGTGTGGCTTTCTGTGAAAATTGCTATAAAAAGTCGAGTGTTTGGAATATGACTCATCTTCGGAATTCGAGCCAAAACGGTAGCCACTTATGACGTAAAAGTTATAGTGACGACTACTTTTGGAAGAGAAGCACAGCCGTTGGTCCTGTGAACTAGCAGAGGGATAAAAATCTCGTTAATAAAACAGAATAAAGTACAGTTACTATGATGGTCCCCTCAAACGGCTCTCCATAGCATTGCTGTTCCATGACTCGATATTTCCATGAGTCGATGGTCCCTTCAATATCGACTCATGGAGGGTTGACTGTAATTCTCATTTAGACAACCGTCCATTATGAAAAACGCCCTTATGTGAAACGTCTTCATGCTAAATTGGATGTAATAGCCATGAACTTCTAACCGACATAATTAATTCGCTATAAACAGTCGAGTATTTGGTATATTACTCATCTTCGTCACTTATGACGTAAAAGTTGTAGTGACCATTTCTTTTGGAATAGAAGCACAGCCGATGGTCCTGAGATGAACTAGCAGAGGGATAAAAATCTCGTTAACCTTACAGTCGTCGCGCGGTTTGCCACCGTCAGAACCACCACGCTACTGTTGTGAACAAAAAGCGAGGTTTTTTCAACAGTGTTGTACAAAATACAACAGCTCGACGACTGAAGTGTTAATAAAAATAGAATAAAGTACCTTCTAAAAGGCATTTATAAGGCTACAGGCCCGCAGTATTCCCACAAATTTATTAATCATTGATGGGAAGCAGTAAAACGACGACTCCAAACCGAAAAGACAGGAACACATTCGAGGGGACGGTTCAATTCAGGTGATCCGGTCTGACCGCATCGTGCCTCGTCTCCTCGTCCAGACGCTATCGATGGGGTGGGCGTGATTTTTATGCAAATTTACCCGATATGTCGACCGACTTTAATGACGGACGCCCGAACCGGGCTGCGTCATGGTACTGTTAGTTTAATGTGGTTTTCAATTAGTTTCAGCGCATATATTTATTTAGAGAGACGGGAGATTAAATCACCATCGATACGGAACCTGTTTGAGTGAAGAAAAAACGTGTGATTCAAGCGTGAGAGTGAGAGGATTTCGCCCTGATGGACTTGGGGCTGGAAAGAAAACCCACAAAACGTTTGAGATAAATTCAAGTGTCAAGGTTCGTCGCTTGATCTGCCGATGAGCTCACTTTTGGAGATTCTTCCCGATGACGGAAGAGGGTGATTCGGTTTCAGGCGGAACAACGAAGGGGAAGATGTGGTAAGAGCGCCTGCCCGCCCAAATATCAAAAACAAGAATCAATAAACCCTTAATCAAGGCAGCATGTCATTTTTTGAAGCATTTGGCATGATCAAAAACTATCATACAAAGCAAAAAAAAAAAAAATTACATGGCACGTAAACTTCTGTAACAAACATGTAAAACGAGATATAACTGCATATTCAACGATACATAATGTAAACTGTCTCATTGCGTTCGACAAAAAATTACAACAATTTACAAAATTACAACATCTTCACAAGGAAATTTGAATGATGAACTATAAATATATAAAATATATAAAACTGCAGTTATTTTTCAAAGAGTTCCAAAATTTCCGAACAAACCGAAGGCAAAAGTGGGTAACCAAGAGATTTCTGAATTCATAAGTTGTAGAGCAAGTAGTAAAAAGTAAGTGCAGGAAATGTCTGAAAACACAGTGCTGCGAAAAAGATATGTGTGCCACCCCGAAATTACTTGTGCGTCTCTCATTCTTTGCGAGGAAATTCAAACCAAGGTATAAAAGACAATATGTTTTTGTGAAAGACAAAGTGAAGTACAATCTCTACTCTTTAATCTCTTTCGTGCCAGCGCAAAAATTCACTCTAGAAAAATTTCAGCAAGATTTGCTTTGAAAAATGGCAAGCTTAATACGTGATCTGTAAAAATTTTTAGTTGTGGATCTCAATATATTTTATGTGAGAAACGTAAGGTGGTAATAAATTATGGTCATCGCGTTTAATTCAAGTGCAATTTTTGACACGTGTACGAGACAAAGCGAAGCACAATCTCTACTCTTTCAATCTCTTTCGTACTAGCACAAAAATTCACTCTAGAAAAATTTCAACAAGGGTTGCTTTAAAAAATGGCAAGCCCAATAAGTGCTCTTCAAAAACTTATAGTTGTGGATCATTATGTATTTGGTAAAGTTGAAAACATAAGGTAATAATTTTTTTTTTTCATCGTATTTAAAAGTTTTGACAGTCACATATTTGTGAAATAAGTTCAAATGGAATTTTTTACACGTGTGAAAAAAGAGTGAAAATGAGACATCTAGATACCACGCAGTCCATCGCCATTGCAAGTCGGCAGTGCAGAAAAACAACTCGTGCACGTCTCTTTCGAATTTAAGGTGAAGTCTCGTTGCAGCGCGTGTAGCACCGAAAGAGATTTGGGTTGCACCCCATCCCATGTATTAAAAATGGGAACTTTAGAATCCTCATGGCTGAAGAGTAAGACCAAAATCAAACAGGAAGCAAATACCGTTTTGATTCATATTACGGACACTTATGGACTCAGGGAAATAAAACCCAGCATATAGCATACAAAATAAATCATTCTGTATGATTCCTTAGCGCTATCGAGCGTCGGAAGCCCTTTACTTTCGAACGGTGGGTGAAGAATACGCTTCCGCAACTTCAATAATTTTAAATAAATGAAAATGTGTGGCCTTTTCATGATTCTTATTCCGGACGCTTCCTCACTTTTGCCTCATATTCCGGACACTTTGAATTGAATTCCGGACAGCTCATGATAATCATTAATGGAACAGTCAAATCATCAATCGAAATCGTTAAACCACCAAAGAGACATCTAAGGTAGTTGGGCATTATAAATTTTCAAAGATATTTATGGAAAAAGTTTACTAAAACGAGCCTTGAAATAGAGAACTTATGAACAGCAAAAATTGAAACATTTCGCGTGAAATGTTTCCCATACAAAGTAGAGTGTCCGGAATTTGAAGCTGTCCGTAATATGAATCAAAACGGTAGCGATCAAGAAAAGATCAAACGAGAATCGAAAAGTGACCAAAAAGGAATATTTCTTATTTATTATTTCTTAGAGTTTGTTTCAGTTCTTCATGTCGGCAAGTGTTACTGCTCGTATTATTGCTCTAAAAATTGTGTTAGAAAATAATTCATTGGGAAATCCTTCCGAAAACTCATTCAGGAGTTAATTCAGTGATACTCCTGAAAACTTTTTTCAAAGAATTTTCTTCCAGTGTGAATATGTCTGAGGATGGCCCTAGAAATTATGGCAGAGATTCAACCGTGAATTCTTCCAACAGTTTTTTTTTCAGTAATATCTCAAGAAAACTTTAAGCCTTACAGGAAATCATCCAGTGGTTCTTTCATTTATTTAGGATATAACCAACATTTTGTTCTAGGACATTTTTAAGTATTTAAACAGTAATAATCCCAGGGCCTCTAGGTATTCCTTAGGATTGTGTCCAGGATATTTTTGATATTTTAAACAGGAAACTCTTCAGAGATACCTTCAGAGATTTCATCAGGAATTCCTGCAGGATCATATCCTGCAA
Source organism: Aedes aegypti (assembly GCF_002204515.2). Taxonomy (NCBI): domain Eukaryota; kingdom Metazoa; phylum Arthropoda; class Insecta; order Diptera; family Culicidae; genus Aedes; species Aedes aegypti. Next base: position 348,799,793 of record NC_035108.1, read on the forward strand.
GACTTTCTGAAGAAATTTCTTTGAAATTATCGGACGAAATCTCTGAAAAAATGGTCGAAGGAGTAACTGGAATGATTGCTATAGTAAATGCTGGTGCAAAGTAAAAGTTCAAATAAACTTGAAAAGAATCCATTGAACGAATAAGCCTCAAACAAATGAACTAGTAAAAATAGAATACATAAAATTTTTAAACGAGATATTATTCGAGAAATGTTCACAACAATAGTAGAAGAATAGTAATAAGAACCCAAAGAGGAAAACCTAAAGAAATTTCTCGTCATTTCACAACGGATTTCTTGTCGAGTTTATTGAAAGATGCTCAGAAAAATTGTCGATAGATTTCCTCGACTAATCCCAAAAGGTTTTATTGGAGCGATTCCTGGTAGAAACTTAAATTCCTTCATGAAGGAATTTATACATGGAAGAAAAACAGAAAGAAACGGATCAATGACTATGGAAGATTCCCACCAAGACCGGAAACCTATTTTTCCACAAATTTCTTTGAATAATCTGAAATAACCTTTTCTTGAGATTCCTAAGAACTCTTGTAGGAATCTTCGGAAGATCTTTTAGAGTAACAAGTAAATATATCAGTGAAAGAGTTCCTCTAAGTCGCTGGGAAAATTTACTGCGTAATCCCCATGGAAATTAATGGAGGTAATAGCGTTATAGTGTTAAAGTATTTCGTTGAACTATTTAAGATAAAATTTCTGGAGAAATCAGTTGAAGAATTTCAGAGGCTTTTCCTCAAAAATCTGAGAAGAAATTTCCGAAGAACCTATGACATAGTCGCGTTATAGTCTCCAATGGTTTATCTGGAGCCTTGGATCTTTGGATCAGACTAATTTTATTAAAATGACGACTTTAGAGACCCGACCAGTAGTTTACAAACAAAATTTGATCACAATTATATCAAGATTTGTTACAAATAACAAATTTTGTTTTATTTTTGTTAGAAGAACTTTGAGATTATGGAGGAAATTATAACATAATTAAAACAAAATCAGTTATAATAAATTAAAATTTGTTTCGATTTAAAATATTATTATAACACAATTTGTTATAAAAAAAAAATCTGAGAACAATACTCAATACATGTATCACACGAATAAGTGAGGAAATAACATTTTTTTATAATTCAGGATAGGATAATATCGTAATGAGTTATGTTTTTGTTTGATTTGAAACATAATTAGTTAATTTTTTTGTTTAAATTAAAACATGAAATGCACGTCCTATAGCATTTATAGGATTCGCATTTTTTTTATTTAAGGTTTAGATGTTTTATTAGAGATAAATTAGGGGTAATGGTGTGACCCCGTACAACGTGGTCGGTTTTACCCCCACGTGGACGATTTTCTTCTTTAGGACAGTTTCACTGAACTGACGCATTATTGGCTTTTCTAGTGAAACGTGGATGTATCATGTGTTGTGTTTGTACAAAAATATAGATCAAATTCAATCCCGATGAGCAAACAATTTGTTTTGATATATGTTATGAAAAATTCAATGTAAACATCGCCAAAAAAGCTTCGGAATGACATGAATATTATACCTACTTAAAGTAAAGATGAATCGAAGCCAAATGTTGAGGAGCACAAGTCAAGCGTGTGCTAGAATGAGGACGTAAGTACCATGATAGATTTATCTTCATCGATCTTCTCTTTTGTGAATAGAGGTTATAGGATACGAGTTCGTTTGAACCATTCCATATCAGGACGCGAGGTTGCTTCGCTGTCTATTTTTGAGAGAGAAAAATGTTCAGAAACTTGTACCTCGTCGCTTTTTTAACCGAAGAAATAAATCGATCATGTTACTTACGCACTCATTCTAGCACATGCTTGGAATCTAGAAAAAAGAAAACGATTCTCACTGAAAAACTGAATACTTGAACAATTGGTCACCACCATCGAGTAACCAATCCATAGGATTTTAGGCTTGAATCGTTGTCTGTTGCTCCAGATTTTTGTTCTTGAAAATTCGTGATTTGGCTTAAATTCATCTTCACTTTAGACAGAGTACCAGACAAACCTTCAAGAAACTAGAGGTAGTCCGTCTTACCCTGCATTCCCCTACCTGTTGGCCTCTTTCTCATCCAGTGTGTTCGCTTTAATCACTTATCATGCTTCAATTTCGATCGACGTTGATCGTCGTAAACAGTACTTAGGTGACAACACACAGTTCAAAACCAGTTCGATAATCACACACCCATCCCGTCTGTCTGTCTCAGTTTGTGACGCGAATACACGATCACCTGCGTGCCATAATAAGTGCGTGGATACAACAGTTGAGTTACTCTCACCGATCGATCGACGATCACACACACCGTAGGCCGTGTTCGATAATGACATTCCAAATGTGTCCCATTAGCTCAGTACCTCTATTACTCCGGACGAGTACTTCTACACGTCTACCAGGGACAGTACCAGTAGCTCAACGACGTCGTCAACGCCGTCAACTCGCCAACCATCGATCGTCATGTCGAGGTGACGGTGATCGCTATTCGTGTCAATCACACACACGCGGCAGAAGTGATCAATTAAAGCGATAAATAATCATTGCTTTATTCGCGCGACGACGACAAGAAACGGGATTGGAACACTGAACACTTGCAACATTTGTCGCTCCGGAGCAAAGTTCACCACCACGCTTGGGTGATTGTCTGTTCGGCTCGAAAGGTTCCACACTAGCAAGTCACTTTTCAAACACTTGATCCGGTGCCGGCAAACAGCAGCTGGTGACCATATCGACGTTCACAAAACAGCACCACATCCTCTCACACTAGCAACAAAAAAAAAGTTTAGACACCAAGTTCCGTTTTTGTTGCATCACAAAAACACTCCTTCCAAGGTGAGACCCTGGATGATGCGAGCTGGGAAGCAAAACGCGTCTGTTCGGTTCGCGAGCACGATCGCGACTGATCAGGCTTCGGCAGGTGAGGTTCGGTGCTAAGCTCTCACCTGACCGAACGATCGAACGACGGCTGGCTGCCGTTGTTTGGCCGCTCACTGAACTGTGGAACTGAGGACTCTGGCTGAATGGTATGAAGAAGTGGAGAAGCGGATGGGCCACGCGGTGCTCGAGAATGACGGGAGAAAGGCGCAACGGAAGAGGAATTCGGTTCAAACAAAACGACGACGAGAAGCCATGAAGCCAGCTAGCAGCCAGCAGTCGGTTCTTACTACAAGCGAGAGGGACGGAATGAAAGCCTTCTGCTGTGCAGGGTCCAGGGGTTTTCAATCGGTTTCGGCGTTGCGGTGGAAGTTGCAACCTTCCCATGTAAGAAAGATGTAAAAAGAACTAGTTCAGTGGTTACCAAAGTGCGGCCCGCGGGCCGCATGCGGCCCTCGAGAAGGTTTTGTGCGGCCCGCGTAAGGATTTTGAATAGTAGTGTGATTTGGCCCGTAAGCTGTAATATCTTGGTGACCGGGGTTATATTAGATTGTTTTATCAACTATATTTTCGGAAAACTTGTCTTTCAAACCAGTCTGAAAATTCGAATAATTTTCTGGAATTTGCGAATAAGCCTTTATGTATTACTTAGCTCAGGAACAGCTTTCAATATGTCTAAGGACCTATGCGTCAAATTTCCAAATTTCCTGAATTTACAAACAAGGCTTTGGTAGTCCGAAGGCTTCAGAATTTTTTTTCGGATCTCTTAATATTGATTGGCTTTGCGAAAACTGTTGCTTTTTTATGTCTTTTAATTTCTATCGAAGAAACGTTTTTCTCAAGTTGTATGGGCGCTTAAATTGAATTATCAATTCTGGAGCCCAGATTTTGTCGGTAATATTGAGAGATTTTTAAAGTAACGGGTACTTCATGATAATCCAGATGTTTGATCTCTTCATTCGTTTGTTATGGGAAGATAATGGGAGAACCCAGAAGAACCTTTGTGTTCATTTTGTGTATCCCGTCAACAGTTTTCGTGGCGCATACCTCATGCATGTAGATCTTAGCATTTACTTGTCATTCTTTCGGTGTCTTCTGGGTGATTATTCCAAATTATTTAAGAAATGATCATTAGTGCGGAACAAAATTCGGATTTTCACTCCAGTCCACTTTTTGGATTGCTTTTGGGATCCATAACAACTGTGCACAATTTCAGCTCGATCGTTGAAAATATAACTTGGCGCCAGCCATTCAGAGTTAGTATGGGATTTACTATGAAAAAAATTCTTTTGCAAAGAAAAATCGCCAGAAGTCGCCCATTACCCTCTATGAAAAGTATGAACACAGATCTAGATAGGGCTTATGTAACAGTGATAAGAGGCAATATTAACAGGTTGAGTAATAAAAATTGCTAAACAATATCGAAAGTTCGTGTTTCATATCTGAATAAGTCATTTAATAGATTTTTTATTCTTTTTCACGTAAAAAATAATCATAAAATAATAAAATCATTGAATCTTTTAAAAAAGCACTTCCTTCATTGAACATGTTCTTGTAATAGTGATATTTGCTAAACTTCTGTTCCTATAATAGTGGTTTACAACAATTTCCCATTGAAACTCACTATATTAAGAACGTACCACTATTACTGATGCAAATAGCGAAAAAGTTAAGCTTTTTTATTGTTTTCTACTATTTCCTTACTATTTCCAAGATTTTTTTTATACTATTTTAACAAGAGCAAAGTTAGACAAATACACATAAAATGAAAATTGCCAATAACACGCTTGAAACCGCACTATCGCTATCAGCACTTGATCAGCCACACTAGGCATTTTTACGGTGAAGAATATTGCCGAAAAAGCCGACACTTGTGAAAAAAGTTTTGAATAACTGCGAAAACCTACAAGTATTTTCAAGATTTTCTTCACGAGAGTTTTTCGTGCAACATTCAGTAACGATATTTTTTTTTGCAATACCATTGGAAGCTGTTTAAATAAACTTATTCATATCTTACGGCCCGCGCTATGTTTTGAGAGCATTCAGGTGGCCCGCATAATCAGTTAGGCTGAGGACCACTGAACTAGTTTTTAGATATGATGTCTTTGAAATTGTGATACTAATTTCTTGCTTTGACATGAAAAGAACTCACCCTTACTCGATATCAAGTCCTAAATTCGATGAGTGAATATTGTTTAATTGAGAGTAACATTTAATTACAACTTCAACAATATGAACCTTTTATCTTAGTAAGGACTTTGGGTCTTATTCGCCCATTCTAAAATTAAAATCAATGTAACTTTTTATAGAAATAACCCGGCTCACATACAAAATCCAAATAGCTCGTTTGTGAGCTTAATTCAATGTTTTTAATGAAATTTTGAGGATTGCTTCACTATTAGTTGTAGCTTCATGATTGATGGGAAAATATACATTTGGAGTATTGTTGACAAAGTTATTCCAGAATATCTCTGGATCAGGTAGGGTAAAATTCACATAAACTTCCTTTTCGAGAGATATTCTGGAATAATTTTGACAACAATACTTCGAATGTACACTTTCATTTTACTCATGAAACTACTACTAATAGTAAAGCAATCCTCAAAATTTCATAAAAAAATATTGAGTTATGCTCAAATACAAGCTATTTGAGTTTTGTAAATCATTCTGAAATAAACCGTAAATTCGAACGTATCTTCTTTTGTGTAGTTATTCCTCACCAGACCATATCAACGGGAACAATAAGAAATTTAGAAAAAATAGAAAAGGTTGTTCAGAATTAAAAATTAAAAAAAAAATCAAAACCAAAATTCATGTTTTGCGAATAAAAATACATTATTATTTGGGCAAATAGGAATTTTTCATTTTTTAGAAAAGGATGTTCTTGTAATTGAATTCACTGTCTTATTTTCCTGAAAGCTGTTACAATACTCAAAATAGTTAATATAGCTTTGGGCTGTGAATGGATGTATTTATTATTTAAAGTACTCGTGAGTAACTAATAAACTAACTACAAACCTTCAAGGACAGCTTATGATGAAAAGAAGGAAGAATCTCTTGTGAAAATTTCCAACCCATGATTCACGGTACAACTTATGTTCAGAGCTTTTCATAAACAAACTTTTGAAATATCGCACATTTCCAATGTCGACAAAAATGATTAAATTTGGAATAAGAAATAATTATTTAGGGGAAAAGCTTAAAGCAATATACTCTCCTGCAAAATTGTGTAATTTGGAAAAACACACAAGATTGCAGAATTTTTCCATAATAAATATTTGCTATTTTTAATTTGAAATAATTTAATGTTATTTCTGGGCAGCGAAACCGAGAAACCGAGATCCAGACCTCCAGATTTGACCATTTAGTATAAGAAACGGCAATGCCTACTTTATTCTGCTAAGTACTGTACATACTGTGGATTGAAGAGCGTTTTCTGCTTACTATTACATGAGTGCTTATATTGCGCAAATATCATCATATATTATGGTTCTTGAAGAAATCAAGCTTTTTTCAAATTTATTTTTCTTAGTCCCCTAGAATCGCAACTAATATGTGAACTGTGTTCATAGAAATCGTAAGGATATAGCGACACGTCTAAAAACTGATTTCAAAGGCGCGTCGCTAGTGATTTGTGTGCTGTCGGGTTTAAGGGCTGACGACAATACTTGAGCCTAATAATTCGTGACATTTTTTCACATGAAAGTATATAAATATTATACAAGTAAAGCAAACTGGAGATGGTTCTCTAGAGACCCTGTTTTTTTATAAATCGCTATAAAAATAATCTCACTAAATTTGAAAACGCTTGGCATTTCAGTTGTTTCTCTAAGGGCCGATTTCTTCACCTTCGCTTAAGCCCGTAAACCACGTTTTACCCATACGAATTAAACCAGGTTTAAGGCCTAAGCGGTGGTGAAGAAACCGCTTATAACAGTGATAAACTTGACTGGTCTGTACATATGAATTAATAAAATAGGAATGATCAATTATGTGGAATGGTCTATTCTGACGAATGATTTTCTGACAAAGGTACATTATAGCAAGAGGTTTCCTGGCAAATGGTATTTATGGCGGATGGCATTCTGGTGAATAGTTTTATGATTTTTCTGGAAATATTGCACAATCACAATTTGTGGCTTTGGGTCTTTTTTTTGACAATTAAAGTTCTGTTGAGCATAAATAAAAGACATGGTTAGTTAACTGCAACTACCAAGAACCTATTACATCTGAAAGAAGCCCCTTGAGAGATCCTATCTTTGATAACCTGTAATTTTCATAAAGTAATCTAAACCAGGGACAAAATACTCAATCAACCCTCGCCTACATTGATACTTGCTGGGTAGAAGCTTCGTTGATTTATATTTGTTTTCATCCTCACCTTGACAACACAACACTGATTGGCAAAGCGCTGATTCATTCTAAACCAGCTTGACTTTTTTGACATTCCGTGCATCGGATCCTTCATTACCCGTATAGCAGCATATTTTTTAATTAATTTGAACCTCATTGATAATCAATTTTCTAGAACTGACAGTCTTCTGTTTCTGATAAACAAAAACACCAACGACATACGGGCATCGTTGTTTGTTTGCCCATCTACTTTTGTGCCATCTTCATTGGTACAAGATATTGGTGGTGGTTCGGTTACTTTGATGATGGCATAAATTTAGTGAATTGAGTATACCTACCTAGTGAGCATGATTGTTTGCGTCCCTGATCTAAACCGTCCATATACGGTTGAAATTGTATTGCCATGGGCTATGAATAGAATAACAGAAAATCAGACGTAACATTCGTTTTCTTTTCATCGAACAGCAAAATAGTAGATAAAAAACCGAATTTAGTACTTAACCATTTAATTCCACTAGAGTGTGTATCCTTTGACAGATACGCGCATTTCGACCTCACCTGTAAGGCCGTCTTCAAGTCGAGTCTAGTACACGACACTGAAGACGGCCTTACAGTTGAGGTCGAAATACGCGTATCAAAGGATACAAACTCTAGTGGAATTAAATAGTATAGTATTAAATTCGGTTTTTTATCTACTTATAGGTATTCTACTGAATAGCTCGAAGATTTATTATCAGCAAAAGTGCTATGTTCTAATATTGATAGTTCATTCATTCATCATTCGTGACTCTCGTTCTGCTTTTATTTCAGTTTGACGTTTGACTATGTTTTGAATTTATGATTGTTCTAGTTGTTAAGACTGTTTGTCTGTGTCCAAATTATGTTTACATTCATACCCGGTTCTGGAAACCTGTAACAATATTTTTATATAAAAATTCCCGAATTATAAGGAATAAGTCCCTCAAAACCAAATAAATGGCATATAAATCCATATTATTTTTGAAGTTGGATGTCTCTTAATAAAAGGATGATTATTCTGGTCTTTTTGAACCCCGGGCAGTCCACCGGTGACCCGTATTGTCGGACCACTATGTTTAAGGATAAAAACTAGGCATTCTACGGCGCAATCTTGTTGATTTTTTTAGAAACCTGCACGGAGAAATATATTTACCTAATTTTTGAGTTTACTTTACCCAAAATTAAGTATATCGATTATAGTTTCAACCCAAAATCTCTCGGTTTTCTCTTTCTCCCACACGATTGTTGTCAAAAATAAGAGAGCTGCATCTCTACCCATATGGGGTGCAGCTTCTCTATTTCTCCACCGATTGTTGTAAAAATAGAGAGAGCTGCATCTACCCAATGGGGTACTTTGGCCCAATAAGCCAAATTTGGGTAAATGCAACTTTTCTTATGTTGGGTCGAAAGAACTCAATTTTGCGTTAAATCAAACCCAAAATTGAGTATATTTTCTAATGGAGTTAAAGCCAAACTACCTAGTGGGGACCTTGGAAATTTAGCCAAAATTGAGTTATTGGGCTCAACTACGGAATTGCGTTGAAAAACCCAAAATTGAGTTGAATTCCGTCTCCGTGTGTGACTCTTATAGTTCGAATATAGCATGGTATTATATTATTGCTTTGGTTCCGGAGGAACCGTATTATGGCCATTTTTGTTTTTGTACCAAACCAGGCATTTGATGGCTCAATCATTCTGGTTTTTTGAGCATGGGATACATCTCAAATATTAACTCATACTGGGTCAGGTCGGTGACAAGGTTCTGTGCTTTTGAGCCCCTGGAGGTAGGCAAATTTCAAGTCACAGATAATTTCAAGAATCGACTATAATGTGGCCACTATATCAAGGAGTTTAAAAAAAACGCATCAACGTAAACCTTCTGATAATCGATTAAATTGAATAATTATGTCAACTGCATTTATGAAAAAGTGCACGATTTGTATCTTAACATCTGTGTCAAGCTTATGGGAACGCATTTTAGTAAACTATTATGTTCGATCTATACTTTTAGAGATTTGAACCGGTTTAGTACCTAACAACTAGAGGCAGTTCTTCGAGGCATTAAATCCGAGTGGCAGCATCTGGTACACTCTAAACGGTGCAAAACTATTAATTTATAATGTTGAATATCAGATTTTGATGATTTACGCAAATTAAATCATTGCCATTGGAAATAAATAAAGATAACTTGGCATGTCCTAAAAAAATCGCAATTTCTACCCGACTTGACCCAGTAACCCACCGCAATAACTCCGGCTACAGGAGTGTTCCTGAGTTCCTGACCATTTCTAGAAACTAGATATGTAGGATAGCATACTGACAAAAAAAATTGGAATCCCTTAAGTATTCGCTGAGTGGTAAGGGTTTTAGTATTTTTGCTTTCACTCAGGCCAATACGGGTTAATGACTAAATGATCAGCCTGGTCCCTTGCTGCTCTATGAAATAACCCATGAATAACTCCGGAACCAGTAGGTGAACTGATTCCATTTTACGGCCCTTTTCAATTTAAGTTGAATTTGGATCGGATGCCATCGATAAAAAAAACGATGGAATTGTAACTATTTGACAGATTATTGAAGATTTGAAAATTTTCAAAAACAGACGTTGGGTACGGCAAAGGTTATCAATATTTTATGTAAACTCTAATGGCTCCCTTCTTAGAAAGTTTATATGGTCCTGGTTATACTCTCGTGAGCTAACACTGAATCAGTCTTACTCACTTGATATACACTGCACAGTTTTTCAAGCAGGTAGTTTTGCTCTTGACGAATTTCATCCAGAATGATTCGAAAAAAAATAAAACGGTGCTCCTAGTCTTCGATTTCGATTAAAGTTTACACAGTGTTTCATTATGGAAGAATACATGTTTTCATAGATAAATCATCATCTTGCTAAACAATAACTTTCAAAAATGGCCTCATGAATTTATATATTACAACTGAAAATATATTCATGCATGGGTGTTTGTCGAAATATATACATTTTGATTAGTCCGTAAATAATTCTGAACCAGAAGTAGTTATTTTCAAGTTATTTCCAAGTTCAAATCAAAAAATGTATTGTTTAAGTATTAAAATAGGCCATTTCTTTAAGTTATGCATGATTCCTTAATTAAGAAAAGTAAGGCAGTAGAGATAAATATAGCCTATTATTCCGAATACCTGTTGTACCCGATGAAAATCGTGAATATCTGATAAAAATGGCCTGTTGTATTATTTAACCAATATTTTTTTTGCATTAAACTTGCACTATCTTGAAAATGGCTACTTATAGAGAGCTGACCATAATAATTATATTGATTTATAATAATTTCAATATTTTTATTATTCAAAACGTGTTTATTTTTGGACAAAAAAATAAAATATTGAAAATCGACCAAAAGTTGTTCTTAGAAAACTTCTCTATCCAAAATTTTTCCATCAATGAAACATTGTCCGTAACATCTGTTTCCTATCAGTATTCTATGGTTTAAATTTAAATAATGATAAAAAATAAAATCTTTTTTTCTTGTAGCCTAAAGGGTTCACTGCAATTGCTCTATGAGCCATTTTACGAGACGTTTCGGAACAGCTGATCGCCGCAACGGCGTCAATGAGCCATTTTACGAGACGTTTCGGAACAGCTGGTCGCCGCAAACGGCGTCATTGACAGGAGACCTGGGATTAAATCCCAGCGTGATTTTCAATAACGCCTCATCTACCAAACGAGGACATGGAGAAATGACAAAAATGAGATCCAAAAATGTCGTTACTGCAACATTACCACCTAGTTATTGTATCAGCTACCTCTTGTTACCATATTGCACATAAAAAAGCACTTTTGTGGTCAGAAATATTTTAATTATTTTTTTCTCCATTTAAGTTTTCGCCTGGATGAAAAGCTACGCTAGAAATGCGCACAGTCATCAACCATCATCATCGCGAAAACTGACGCCAATGATTGAAAAATCCCAGGTTCCTGTCATTTGACCAGGCTTCGTAAAATGGCTTATTGACAGGAGACCTGGGATTAAATCCAGCGTGATTTTCAATAACGCCTTACTCTTACCAAACGAGGACATGGAGAAAATGACAAAAATGAGATCCAAAAATGTTCGTTACTGCAACATTACACCTAGTTATTGTATCAGCTACCTCTTTGTTACCCATATTGCACATAAAAAAGCACTTTTGTGATCGGAAATATTTTAATGATTTTTCTCCATTTAAGTTTTCGCCTGGATGAAAAGCTACGCTAGAAATTGCGCACAGTCATCAACCATCATCATCGCCGAAACTGACGCCGATGATTGAAAAATCCCAGGTCTCCTGTCATTTGATCAGGCTTCGTAAAAATGGCTTATAGAACATTTTTTCTCTAAAATCAATAGTTTTGGATTTAAAACTTTTCAAATAAATTACATGCAAAAAACTCAAAGGCCATCTTAAAAGTTATTCTTAAGTCAAAATAATCGACTTTCTATGAAAAACACGTTTTAATCCACAATATCGACAAACATGTGGCCAAAATTTAGAGTGTGGTTTGAAAAGCCCGAGCAAGCTTGAATCATTTTCTTAGCTTAGCTGGATTGTTTTTGTTTTCTCGGTTTTCGCGTTTGCGCGCGTTTCGCTGGGCAGTGCTTCGTGAAAGCCCACAGCATAGCATTAACGACTGTACAAATCGTGGTGGCTGTTTAAATGCTCAACTCTATCGGTTTTGAAAAATGTATATGTACGTCCCGAAAAGAAAAAAAAACCTTTGAGATGAACGTATTTTTCTATTACGCCCTTACAATAGCTAAGGGGAAGGAACAAATGTTAGTTCAACGTTTACTTAAGAAGATACAAGGAACTTAAACTATCTTCATAGACGTCACGGGGGTAGAGAGATTGTGTTAGTAGGGTAGGGTGAGCTCAATTCGACAATTTAGAGCATTCTTGGCAAACTTACGACAATCAGTTCATATTCTTTTTGAAATTTACCTGATATATCTGAACCATTCCTGAGAGAAAAAGTTATATATAGAAGAATACATAATTTCACTGCACTACGCGAACAATACGCTATCACTATTCCACAACACTACGTGAACGACGCGACTGACACGAGTTATCCTAACCGCATCACACGCCCCCGTATCAGATCGATTTTTTGCATGAAGATCAGAACTCATTTTTCGCGTCTCACAGTGATTTTTTTTTTTCAGTCAGTCTGTATGCGTTAAGTTAAGGTGCAATTGGATTGTGGCTCAGTCAAGGATGAAGGATCAATTTGTGAGCTCATTTTATGCCTTTATTTCAAATCTGTAAGATATATATGACTGCAAATTTTATCGTTACAACGGTGAGACGTAAATATAATTTTCCAACGAACTATGAATGGTTTGTTACTTTATTACCTCATTATTTTCTTCTACTTGTAAATTTTTCATATCAATTAAAAATATTATTATTAAAAGCATAATTATTTATCATGGGTCAAATCACTTATCAAAGTTGATATGTGAAGTCAGTCTACACTAAGCTAAGTTAATTAAATTCTATGTTTAAAGACCATAGGGTATAAATTTGTCTTTATTTGCGGTGTGTTAAAAATATCCAAAACCCTGCACGGGAAAAAACACCTATATTTTGAGTTCACTATATATATAAAATTAAGTATATCCATTTATCTTTCAACCCAAAAGCTATCGGTATTCTCTTTCTTCTTCACAAATGTTTCCAAAAATAGGGAGATCTGAATCTACTCAATGGGGGTTCTTTGGACCAATAAGCCAAAATTGGGTAAAGCCACTTTCTTATGCTTGAGTTGAAAAAAAATGTGTTAAATCAATTCAAAACCGAGTCTATTTTTTTCTAACGGAATCAAAGGTAAACTACTTTGTGAAGATCTTGGAAATTTTAGCCAAAATTGAGTGATTTAGCTCAATTGCGTTGAAACAATTCAAATTTGAGATGAATCGGCTTCTCCGTGTAGTGAACTGCGTTCCACAAATTGGGAACCCCCGGTCCGTGGAGTCATTTGCGGTCATCATCATCATCATCATTCCGAGAGCAACAGCCAACAACGGTGGATCGAACCAACCAACCAGCCATCAAGCAAACGGGTTCAATTTTGAGGGACTGAGGTCACATCGAGACCGTAATGTCTGTTGGTGCTGGATGTTCTCGGGAATTTCAAATTAGGCTTGAACATCTTTTTTCAAAAATTTGCAACATTTCAGGTTCGAAATAAACGCAAAGCCAAAATCCTCATTGCATGATAATCTACATTGGAACAATTCAAACTGGCCAAGTGAATCAGCTGTGGTGCTATTAGTTGGAAATGGCGCTGAGCTGTCCTCTGCTGGTCAATGTGAGCTCAGCACTTGAGTAAATGTTTATTTTAAACTGACTGGCCGAGAATTGGTCGTCACCTTTTTTTTTGCTGTTCTCCTCATTCGACGACTAAAATGCTGGCGTCGGTCGGTTTTTATTTAAGTTTTTTTTTTTTGTTTCGTTTGTCGAGCGTTTGGGTTTGTTTTTGTTGCCGGAGTTAGGTGACCTGTTGTCGAAGCGTAGAAGCGTGAAGCAAAATTGGAGTAACACCAAATGACTCCTCACAGCAGCAGGTCGGCTGTAAAGCTGCAAATTGGGTTCAATGTTTTGTAGTTAGCGGCAAGTGTCGATGCGCGTATGTATGTGGAAGTAGGCTGTAGACTGAGTGTTGAATTCAGGATAGATGTAACCCAGTTTTCTAATTAATCCTAACAGATTGACGTAAATCTTTTGAGTAGATTTTACGGCTATCAACTTAACCTGTCTTCTCGAAGCATTTTTCTTCTTTTTCTTCTTGGCATTACGTACACACTCGGACCCCAAGTAGCACTGGTAAAAATGCAATATTTTAGAAAAATAAAACAAATTACATTGCCGTTACATTTCAGATAATTTGTAGCATATCTTATTGATGATTTTCAATTCTGGTTACTAAACTATTACATTGTAACTTACGCTTTGTTTACATTACATAGGTGTTGCATTTTCACTTGCATGTAACTTAACCTAGAGCTGTCAAAATAAATAAGTTACATTGAAATTGAATCTGTGGTTGCAAAGAAACAAATAACACGCTAGGTTACATACAGATTGCTAAGTCACACATGTGTAACAGCATGAAGTTTGTTTACCATTTGTCATAGGGGAAGGGGTGAAAAAATGAACAGGATGGTAAAATGAACAGCAGACTTGTTACGCCATGAACAACAAATTTCAATAATGTTTAGTACGCAAGGATGATTTAGAGCATAAATAAGAGTGATTTTTTTATACGGAGATAAATTAAAGTCAGAACCACGTTCAGCAATTAAAAACTGATGTAATTTTAGGCACGGAGATATTGAGGTTTTTCAATGAGGTGAATATCGTAATGATATGATGTCGAAGCAGAAAGCTTTAGAACTGTTTTCGAAGGGATTATATTCATTCATAGATGTTTTTAAGGACTGTGATAAAAAAATTCAAAAATGTTTGTTCTGCTCGTGTGATTTACCACCAACATAAAATGAACATTTCCATAATATTTTAATGACGATGAAAGTATGTGAAAATTTAGCTGTCTTAGTCTTAATTCGTGTCGCTGCGTTAATTAACATCTCTATTTTTGATGTTGTGCGATAGAACTAGTTATAATTAATAAACAAATTAATAAATGAAGGACAATTTCTGCGAGTAGACATATCACAGAACATCGAGTTACATTTGTAATGTTCTTTTTACTACTTTTGTGGGAACGCCAATCTTCGCCGATGACACGGAATGACCAGAATTCGTTTAAGGGGGCAGGATCCGTCATCAACTAGATAATTTTCAAAAGCAGTTTTTACGTTCAAAATCATGAATATATTTATGTGTTCACTGTATTTTTTTCTCCAACCGAAACACAGTGAACACATTTTCGACGAGTAAATTTCAGTTTTGAACAGAAAAATGGCTGTTCAAGCTTCGATGATTATGTTTACGGAACCTTGAACGTTAAAGTGTTTGAGTCCTCTAGACAATTGGGTCCAAAAATGTTTAATGAAATCTTGTGTTTATTTAATGACACGAAAGAACATGTTACTGCAACTATTTTAGCATTTTTTCCCGCTCAAATAACGGCTACATCATATTTAAACTTTAATTTAAAAATTGGGTCCATAAATGAACCTTGACATTTTTGATCATGTTTGACGTTCGCTTAATCGACAAAAACACCACAGGGCTTTTAGTTTTAACACTGGTGTTGTTCCTATCTGACATTTCGGAAGGGACACGGAAAGCAAAATACACCCAAAATTTGAGTTTAAGCCAAGGAGTGTGACAAAATCTAAAAAAATGTTTTTTTGGACTTGAACTAAAGAAAAACATCAAAAAAATTTAGTAAACATGTGTTTTTGGCCTAAACTTAAGCGTTTGGCACTAAAATTGGGACAAGCCTTTAGGACTCTATTCGTAATCAAACATCAACATTCCACCGCAAAATCGCTACTGTTTGGAGGTGATGTTTACTTTAAAATTTCGAAATCAACATCTCCAGCTTAGTTCTAATACCCTCCGTCCACGAATTATTGTGGCGCGTCGATCGTCTCGTTAAACAGTCAATCCCGTAAATGATTATGTTTTGTTAAGCTTAATTACTTTAAGACGACAGCAGTCAGTGGCTGTCTTCTTTATTGAAATTTGTTCTATGATTCCAACTCCCACAGGGTCCACTTATGCACTGTAATAGTTTGTATTACGTGCAATAAATATGTTAAATTTGTCCTTGAAAAACTTATCGAAGGACCTAAACTTTAATCAACTCGTGGCAAAACCTCCACCCCCCCTATTTCATAACACCAAAACAGTAGTTGAATTCAAATTCTACCAAACGTAATGCCACGCTGAAGTAACGCGCAAATTAGAACCTTACAAATGTAAATATTTCGCATCAGCATGTATCTATTATTGAACAATAACATCAGAACAAACGCCTGTAGGTATGCATTATATATGCAGTATCGATGAAGAGAAATCACTCATGTTATTTAGGCCCTATTGAAGTGACAGCACAGAAATCCACAAGGGGCTACCATTAACAACGATTTTTCCCAATTTTAGATCCACCTTCTCCCTAGTAGTCATTTGTCCATACACAAAATTTACAATTTGTATGGACCGTGGTCATTGGGCAGAATCTCTCCCCTCCCCCAATAATTGACTACGTGGTTTATGGATTACCCATAAGCACGCATTTTTTTAATTGATTTATTAACCCTATAAATACTCAAATGGATGGATCTTGTTTCTACTATTTGATAGAGAACATATTTGTATATCCGATTATAATAAAAAAGCATGTTTTTCACATCTAAATCGCTATTTTCCTTATCATGGGCATATTACCCTCAGTCCCTAATATTGGCACAAGTTGATCAATTTCTAAATTCAATTCGTTGTTTCACCTCAGGACGCAAAATTGCATTACTTCCTAGCGTCTTGTCACCTTTATTCACAGAAGAGAGGATCGATGAAGAGAAATCGATCATGCGACTTGCGCCCTTATCATAGCACACGCTTGAATTCGCCTTCTTTCGAGCTATTTGAGCCATTTAAGCACGTCACAAACCATGTGCTTTCTTGGACGGAGCATTTAATTTTCATACTTTTGTAAGGTTCCAGTCAATTGGCTTAGGGGATTTTTGCACATTTTTTGATGATTTATCGCAAATTCATCGTTTTTCCCATTAAAAGCAAGACGATATCGTTTAGATGTTCATTTTAATACCCCTTCCCCTATTGACAGCAGTGTAATTTATAGGCAGTTTCAGTATAGTTACACATCAGTTTCAAAATAACATAAGATTTCTGGGTAACTAATGTGTAACAAACGAGTAACTTGCTGACAGTGGTCAACACTACATGTCAAAAATTTTCATACATATTGTGATTTTTTTTTTTTTTTTTTTTTTTTTTTTTTTTTTTTTTTTTTTTTTATGTATGTATATATGTATGTTTATTTATTTGTGACGATAACCTATTAGTTTAAAACTTTTTACAAGGTCAAGGAAGCTTGATATAAGAACTTTACTATTTTATGACTAGTTATTGTTTTCATGGATATTTTTCCAGTGATTAATTAAAATTGTTGAATTTACAATTTGCAGCCTATCTAACAGCTTCTTAATAGTTTTCATCATTTTAGATTGGCTGTTCTCAAACAGTTATTCGGAAGTGTTTCTGCAGCAAGATGAAATTAAATGGCGATTTATGATAGGCAACCCAGAAAATCCAACTGCGGGACACGAAACAACGTGATTTGGGAATCACAATCTTCACAAACAATTAAATTAAAATCAAAAACACTGCTGATTTGAGTAACAGTGTCAATTTCCATTTTTCTGTGTCAGTTCTAATGGAATAATATCTCAATAATCCAGGTATCATGTGTTATTCAATATAAAATTATTATCTATTTTATGAGCGCGTCAATTTTGAGCAAGTAAAATGATTGATTTCACCACAAATTCAAATCGGCATGTGAAATCTATTATGTACTTGTGAATAATTACGCGTTCGAAAATCATACGTATTACTTTTATTGACATTCAATTCTAAAATGGTTGTTCGGTTCCAAAACTGTCAGAAAGTAACAACAACTTCAACGCCGTTTCATTTATTTTGTCGCAGGACAACCCATGCGTAATCAACAAATTACATAGCAGTCACTTGTAAACATCTTATGTAACGAACAAACAAGTTACATAAGGCTCGACTTTTTGCGCTTTTTCGGTTACATAGCAGTATTTTTCCATGTTGCAAATGTATCATATTGTAACTATTTAATATGTTAAGTAGCCGTTGCTGTAAGCTACTTGTAACAATATGTGCTGCTTGGGACAAAGCCTGCTTCTCAGCTAAGTAGTCACACCAAAGTTCGCATTCGTGTATCGTGTGCCAGGTACGATGATACGTTATGCCCAGGGAAATTTCTATTACGAAAAGATCCTGGATCGACCGGGAATCGAACCCAGACACCTACAGCATGGCTTTGCTTTGTAGCCACAGATTCTAACCACTCGGCTAAGGTAGACTCCTCTCAAACCAATCTGATAACATAAACACTAGTTTCATAACTATGAATCATAGCCTCTTGCTGATAAAAATGAATCAAAAAACCACGTCACAACACTCAGTTCGTGGACGCATTTGTCCATATTCAGTGAAGCCCCACACTCGCATCATCGTTGTGCACTTGTTCCGCTTACCTATCCTGCAGCATTCCACACCTTCTTGTACCTACCATCTGGATTCGACGCAAATATCATTTTGTTGTTGTCCGACATTCTTGCAATATGCCATGCCTATCGCATCCTTCATGCTTTCGGAAGTACATTCCAAGTGCATGATCCGTGCTTCATGTTCATAGAGCACCACCGAGCGTTATGAGCGTTTTGTACGTGGAACATTTGGTACGGGAGTTAATCTTACTCGACCGCAATTTCTTCAGGAGCCCATAGTAGGTACGACTAGGTAGGTAGACGAACTAATCAACCAGTCTATCGTAACACTGCTTCCTAGGCCTCGGTTCCGCCTATTAGCATGTAGTTTGTTTTTGGCGCATTGACCACCAATCCAGTTTTTGTCGCTTACGTTTCAGGCAAGTGTACAGATCTGCCATCGTTTTAAATATTTTGCGGACG
The DNA here is from genome assembly GCF_002204515.2 of Aedes aegypti. Taxonomy (NCBI): domain Eukaryota; kingdom Metazoa; phylum Arthropoda; class Insecta; order Diptera; family Culicidae; genus Aedes; species Aedes aegypti. The sequence continues at coordinate 348,818,737 of NC_035108.1, forward strand.
ATATCCATACCATCTGCAAAGTAAACAAAATGGCGGGATCTTGAGAAAATTGTACCTCGGTTATCAAAGTCCCCAGCAGGATTCGAAAAAACTGGAGTGTTCGCCTGAAATCTACATACAATTTTGCACGCCGTCCATAGTTGCTCTTATTAGACTTATGAGCTTCGTACACAATTTTTCATAGCTTTTTGCGGTTTATGTTATCGTTCGCCATTTTAGATTTGACGTATCAATGATACGCTGGGACCTGATATTCATGGCATTTCTGGAGGATTTGACGTACAGTGATTATTTGGTTCATCGTCGAGTGTTCTGTAATGAAATTTGCTTGATAATTAAAAAAAAAAATCGCAAATACTAATCTGTGATAGCACTTTGTATAGTTTTTTTCAGTAGCTGTTCCGTCTCTCAGATGCTGACAGTCAACCGGTGCTGATAGGCGGCCAATCTCTCTAGACCCATCTTGAAGTTTTCAGCTTCAATACCATCCTTAAAAGACGTTTTTTGTTAGCTGATAGATGGTATCCTGGACTTTTCTTAATATGGGAGCAGGTTGGTTTACTTTATCCGTCGCGCTGACGAAGTCATTTCCTCCGCTGTCGTGACCCTTTGTATCCTTCGTGTTATTTAGATGTTTGGCGTAGTGCTGCTTCCACCTTTTGATCACCTCACGTTCGTTCGTTCGTTCGGCTCTACTATTACCGGGAACACCACAGTGTCCTGGAATCCTCATGATAGTAACCTCGAGCGGTGCGTGACGAATAATCCACGGATGGTGGGGGAGCTTCCGATTGGAGAACGAAGTAGCAACAGCTGTGTAGGTGATTATGACAATCGGGTGGAGGTTGGCTTGGTAGCAGCATAAATTATAGCCGCTGCTACAGCGGAAAAAAATAACAATGACCGGGAAGACCTAAGCTTACTGCAAGCCCGTCATCCGCAATGCCTATTCCAAGCCCTTGCGTTGCGAGGAAACCCTCTGTATAACGCCGCTGATGTGTCGTATAATCGGACCGTAGGATTTCGGCAACGGATTGCCGCAACCCTGTTGATGAGTCTAGAAGTTTGAGAGATGCTTGGCGCCAGTAATGCCCACCGTACCAGTGGGTGGATCTTAGCAATAGGAAAGAGCGTCACGCCGGCTATGTTGTCCAGTCGGATATCGGCCTCTTCCAAGAGGCGGGTTCTGTCGTTTCTAGCGGCTGCTTTTGTACAAAGTGTAGCAGTAATCAAATAACGGAAGGGAATAAGGCCAACCTCAACGTCAGAAGGGAATAAGGCCAACGTTGGCCAGAGCGGACGGAAGGAGACCCGAAACTATTCAATTAATCTATTCATCGCAAGAAAAGTGGTTTCTAAACCGTAAAACTATCAATGCGAGCGGCGGCGTCACGGAACCGGATACCTCGGTTGTAGCTACGGTGCCGTCTTAAGAGAGATTTCAGTAAGTTCAGGCGGTTACAACAGTTGGCTCTGACTGCTTCACAGTGGGGCTTGAAGGTCAGGACGCGGTCGAAGATGACTCCAAGAACTTTTGTTGTCTCACGAACAGGGATAACTTGGTTTTTATTGACGATCGGAGGCCCATTGACCCCATGCCAGAATGAAATTTGAAACTGACATGGAAAAATCAACGGATGCAGCCCATTTGGCTACCCGGGAGACGACTGCTTGTGCTTTTCTGCGTGTAGCTGCGATTGTCGGTCCAGACACTACTATTAGTATAACGCCATCCATCATAATCAGGAACAGGGTTACCGATATGACGGACACTTGCGGAACAGCAGTTTCCTCCTTAGAGGTTGCAGACTTTGTGTCCTCTATGACTACCCTGAAGGAGAGTTGTGTTTGATCCTTCGACCTTGACGCATGCTCCTGCGGGAGCGGGCGATGAGGACAGGATCAAACATGTCGGGCGTTGTTCGCGTACCTAGTGAAATGAAAAAAGCATCGCGATCATTAGTAGTGTTTGATCTATTGATCGCGTCGCTTGCGTGGGCGAGTGATGAACACTTGTTCGGTGTACAATACGATAACCGAATTATTTCGCGATTCCGATTAGTCGTGATTATATCATGGATCGCATCACCAACCATTGGTGACTCCCAGATCTTTACCTTATCCCACTAACCCAATATCCTTTGCATGACAACTGTGGAGATGCAGAGGAATACTCGGTCTCTAGTAACAAAGGTTGTCTAACTAATATTCCTTCCCTTCCCCGATGACTGTAAGGACGTGGCCGGCGCCGTTATTGACTTTTAATATTTAAGCTCTCAATGCTCCAATAGATTATAATTTGTGAAGTGTCCCAGTCGTTCGGATTACGGAAAGAATTAAAAGCTTGACTGATCCAGTGAAAGTCACTACAATGAATGAGGTTTTTATTCCAACTCCTGCTATGATCTAATACATTAATATCCGCCTAGTACATCTCTCATTTCATCTTAAATTAGGTCATTTTGCACCACACTAGACAACGGACTAGCATGCAACGCCCAGTGGTACAGTCAGAGAACATTCTTCACGAAAAGTTTTCCGGCCTGCAGCGGGAATCGAACCCACACTCCTTAATACGATGCGGCTGAATGCATGGTGACACTAACCGCACGGCTACAAAGCTCACAAATTCATTTATTTAAATTGAACTCCGTAAAACTAAGCAATTCTCTTACATTTATATACTAAAAAATTTTTCAAATATTCTGGCTTTCGAGCTTCACGATGTTTCTTAGTTCTCACAGGTCCAGATGCTGCCGGTGCATCATCTTCTGCCTTCGGATGGTCAATTATTTCGTTTGCTTTGACAATTTCATCAAATACCAATGCTGGCTGGTCAAGATTGAAAAACGGGCTATTACAAGTTAAACGTTTGGTATGGTTGATGTGTCTGTCACCCCCAACCCCGGTTTCTAAATTCTTCACAGTGAGACGGGTTCCATTTTTATTTGTAACTATATATTAGACCTGTTCATATTTAAAAAAAATGTCTGGAAATCTACCGGTCAAGCAGTATTCGTAATTCTCATGCTAAGAACAATGTCTGGTCAAATTTTCAGCTCATTTGATAAAGATTTCAGTATGCTTCAAGTTGAAAATGTGTTTTTGGGCTTATTTCAAGGTTTGAAAAATCATAACTAGCATGTGGAAAATCAAAACCACTTGCTATTACCACTATTTGAAAGCTAATTCTATTCTGCTAAAGTTTGTCGAATACGCTAACAAGATTAAATTGAGTTTTAACATTGTTTGATCCAAATTTGTACTCCGCTGTACACAGAAATTACAGTTTTCTCAATAAACATGGTATATAAAACATGCATTGGTATTATTTTTTCAGTTCCTAGTCAACGGGAATCAAACATAATACATTTATGAATTCATTGACCATCAACAGATTACATGTTGCTAAAGGCAATAAATTACAATAAATGCCCAAAGATCGAGCACCGCATCGCAACCTGATGATAGTTAAATCATGCATGACACATGTTCCGGAAACGAATGAATTGAACAAGTTAGCATTGCTTTTTCTTTCCGAGTGATGATTGTTTTGATCGCATTTTACTGATCATTTAGAAAGATTTGAAAACAATCATCATCATCGACTGAGAAAAGGCAGTGCTAACGTGTTCATTTTTTGTGTTCATTGAAGCTCACGGTGGTGCTCTTGGCTCACCCACAGTGGATTTTCAAATGTGTTTCATAATTACCTTCTTCTTCTTCTTTCTGGCGTTACGTTCTAACTGGGACAAAGCCTGCTTCTCAGATTAGTGTTCTTATGAGCACTTCCACAGTTATTAACTGAGAGCTTACTGTGCCAATGACCATTTTTTTTGCATGTGTATATCGTGTGGCAGGTACGAAGATACTCTATGCCCTGGGAATCGAGAAAATTTCCTTTACGAAAAGATCCTCGACCAGCGGGATTCGAACCCACGACCCTCAGCATGGTCATGCTGAATAGCTGCGCGTTTACTGCTACGGCTATCTGGGCCCCCTTCATAATTACCTATTTTTTACAATTTATTTTCGTAAGATAAATGGTTACTTTGAACGGGATTGACTTTTAGATATGCATTGTTATCATGTCTGGAAATTAAAAATCCGAAATTTTCATGCAGGCATGCTGTTCAGTGAAAACAATTCCCGAAAAAAGAGATTTTCAAGAACCTCGAGATACAAACCTCAACCAAACTATGTTAAAACTTGCTCCAATCATAAAACTGTGTTCGGCAAAAGTTCGTAGAATTGGATAAACTACTATGTAGAAGTATTTCCGATAAATTTTGATGCTTCGTTCGGTAGTTATGATTTTTTAAAGCTTGAAAATAGCCCAAAAACACATAATTGATTTGAAGCACAACTAAATTTACTCTAAATTGAGTGAAATTTTGGCCAGAAGTTCATTTTGCAATGAAAAATCAAAGTATTGGTTGAATGGGGAGTTTCCAGACATTTTTGAAAATATGAATAGGTCTACTATATATGGCTGTGGATCGAAAGTTGGCGTTAGTTTGTTACGTTTCAAGAAATTTTTCACTACAACGTGATCTCCAATATCGATCGCTGAATGCTTAGCTCGTCTATTGTTGTCTCCATATATTCTGCCTTTCTCCTTCTTGATATGATCAGTTTTTTGGAGCTTAGTCCATGATCCTTGTACATCTGCATCTGAATAATCTGGAAGTTCATCCTTCAAATTACGACCAAACATTAATTTCGCTGGCGTTTCATTTGTAATAGAGTGTGGTGTGTTTCTGTATGCTAGTAAAAAATCATAAACATCATTTTTCCAGTAACGTGTCCTTGGGCAACGCTTATTTTGATGGACTTCAAGAGCGTTCGATTGTAACGTTCGACTAATCCATTCTGAAATGGAGCGTATGTTTCCGAATGATTGAGAATTATTCCAGATGATTTGCAAAATGTGACGAATTCATCTGATCCAAATGGAGATCCGTTGTCACAAATGATTGAAACCAAATCGCGCAAAAATCGTGCCTAGTTTAAATCTTGTGGCCTCGGCAATTATGGTTGTCATTATTTCAATTTTAGGGAATCTTGAGAAATAATCAACGACAACCATAAGATGTGTACCATTTGTTACCTCTGTAAAATCCATCGTTAATCTCTGTCATGGTCCTGCAGGTAGAGGTGTTCTTACCATCGGTTCTGTAGCTGGATTCGAGACTAACAAGCAGCCATCACAATCTTTGACGAAATTTTCCACCATCGCATCGACTCGTTCCCACCATATTTTTCCCTTAACCTTTTCTTCATTGTAACAATGCCTAGAGATAACATAATATAATATAACCTTTAAAACTATGATAAACTATGTAAAATATTTGTTTTAGTACCTAGATGAGGCTCATGAGCAAGCCATGTACCGTATCAACGTTTTTGGCCATCTTTTCGTCGGGTATGGTAACAAACGAATGAGCTCCGATAATTCAATGTCATTTCGAGTTGCTTCCATTATCACCGTGAGTGAAACAGCAACGGACATTAAACGCACGATTCTTTCGCTTTATTCATCGTAGCTACCTTGTTCAACTGGTACTTCCTGACATAGCCTCGAAAATGGATCAGCAATGTTACTTTTTCCCGGCCTGTAATGTTACAGTAACACTCATGGTTAATGTGGATACGCACCATACTTCCTAATTCATCATCTCAGAATTATGTTGAAGATTTTTGTGACAAATTGTTTAAAATTAATAGAGATTTACTTGTGGGGAGTTCATCTAAAAATACATCAAAACATGTTGAGTTGAAAGCACCCTTAGCCTATATGTCCGTGACAACAATGCAAAGCCATACGATTCGATTCCCGGTTGGTCCAAGATCTTTTCGTAATAGGGGTTTCCTTGACATCCCTGGGCATATAGCATAATCGTTCCTGCTGAAAGATACATAAAAATAGGAGAAATGGCAACGTTACAACTGTAAAAGTTCTACACTAGTCTGACGAGCAGACTCTGTCCCAGTGAGAACGTATTGTAATAAGTAGAACCCAATAGACTTCTTATGGTTCTTAGAACAAATAGTAGGCCTGATGTTGCATCCTTGGTTGAATAATCGAATATTAGATGTGCGCATTAACCCCACTTCATATCAGCATTATACTGCCAAAATGACATTTATACTGAGGTTAAAATAAACGTATAGGCAATTCAAACCACCTGCAAATAGACTGCTAAGCGGTAGATCCCTTCTCTTCATCGCACAGATTACATTAGTGACGACATTTTGCAAGGTTCATCGCGCTATCATGCGTCAATCATACATACGCGACTACGAGCACAAGCCAAGACCCCCGCCGACTAGAATCGACGTGGTTGACATTTCCCGTTGTGAATCTCTAGTACCTGGTGGTAATCGCCATCATTAGACCCCGTCGTCATCGGGTTGATGTTGCAGTAAAACGGCACATGAAACCGTTGTTATTTGGATACCGTGTCCCGCCCACCTCACGGACACAGATGTTTGCCATTTGGCTGCCATACGGTTCGCGCATTTGTCAAATCACCAATTCCGCTGGCTGGCCGTCGCGTGGTCGTCATCTTCAGCAGATGATGTATGATGATCGCTTTTGCTTGCATTTGGAATGAACCGGAGAAAGATCCTACATGAGTGTGTAGGGTAGTTCGGGGCAAAAGTTCACATTTGTTTTTTTTTTAGCACACGAGACAGAAACTCTGGCAACACTGCAACGTGCCTTGGGAGCCAGCCAAGGTATCATGAAGGGAGGTAAATCAATCTGTCAGGTTGCTTATTCCACCATTTTGAAACAATCAGTGACTTTTATTTGATTGAAGAGACCACACGGTACATAAAAACAACATCCGATAAGAAATCATTATCTATTGGTACACTTTTCATGCAATTGATGACTAAAATTCTGTCGAAAAATAAGCAATGAGGACGGAATGAATCTGTACAATACTGAAATTAACTGTTTTGATTAGAAATGTCTTCAATTACAACCTACATCAATTTAAGGTGAAACAGTTTGGAATCAACTTCAAACATTGCATTAAAACTTCAAAGGCACTAATCTCGCGAAAAAAGCATCCAACAATAGTACACTTTTTATTTTGGCTTTGTGCACTAGCAGAAAGCTTAAAATAAGAAGATCAGAAACGTTTGCTAGCTATTTCTCATGTTTAGTGCCTGTGAAATCGTGAGTAGGGGCACAAGTCACCCATTGTGCCGGCCATCTTTGGATTCCGAGATGTTTCACCTTAAGATATTATCCCAAGGGGAATGGGGTCATCATAGGGCCAGCTAAATATTATATATTTAAAACTATGTAATGAAACATAATAGATCAAGTGCTAGTTTTTGAAACTAACATGTTAAGGTTCCACTTACATTACAAGACAGAACTTAAATTCTTTTGCATCATAGTCGTATTGCGATAACTGTTAGGTGCGAAATTCCACCCCGCACTTCTCTATGCCTTCTTTGCGGCCTCCGTCAAGTTGTGCGACACAGTCAAGATTCCTTTCTCGGGAACCGGTTTCCCATAAATACCTGGTTCTTGGGGCTGCACTGCCCAAGATGACGAAAAACAATGCAGCAGAACCAGCAAAAAAAAAACGAGACAAACGAGTGTCCTCATCCTCTCCCAATTGCCCAAAAACCCTGGCGGACGGTGCCCTGGGAAGGCCGGAGAAACGGGGCCAAAGCCGTAAGGTACTTGCCGGAGCTCTCGGAATGGATAAAGTGATACCGAGAGGGGTATCGCGCGCGACTTAACATTATATGTTTAATTGTTGAAATTGACTCTTTACGACCGGTCCGTCTCTTCTCGGTACTTGTCGTATGTCTTGATACGTGAGCAGAGCAGTAACAGTGCTGGAAATGGCTTATTTTTTTCCTTTCTTCGAGTGGATATTATCCGGTACAAGTAGTTTAGCCGGTACAGTCAGTCGGAGGCCAGGTTCCATGTCACTCTTGGAAGCAGTTCGACAGATGAACATGGAAAGTTAAGTTGGAAGCTGGCTTCGGTGGCAGATGAATGCAACTTGCGGAGATATGTTTAGTGATACATATCGCAACCAGTTGATGGCACAGTACTGTCCAGTAGTTGGTAGGTAGTCGTTGTTCAGTTTGTAGGCTATATGTATATCGACAAGTCGAGATAAGGATTTATTTTTTATCACAACATTAATTTCTACTTGGCAAATCTTCTATTTGAGTTCATTTAGTACTTAGCGTAAATATGGCGTTTAAATGATGCAAAGTTTGAAACGTTGGCTCCATAATGCTTAAACGATGTCAACTTTGGTAAATATCATCGTCCCAGAATTTCATACAAAGTGGAATATATTTGGCTGCGTTAATGCCTTTACAAATTTATACGGAAATTACCAAGGTGAGGTCAACTAGAAATGATTGAAAGTCACTCTTTTCCACATGGAATCTTCATAATAGTAATTAATTTCTGCATCGGTATACCTGGAGATCATCATAAAGGACAAAATCACAAATAGATTAGGTACTTTCTGATTGATGGACGATTCTTCTTCGACACAACATTATCGACGTCAGGATTTGTCGACACTCAGGACTCTCGTAAGTTCTACCAAATTCCAAAACAAAATTTTTCTTTGAATCGTCTTAACTCATTTTACGAACTTCGTGACAAAAGTAACAACTTTAAATTTACGTATAGGACTGCGTAACATTTGGTTGTATTATACATTATTTTGTTTACTCGTATGAAGAGTTGACGAACGTATTCTAATTCAGTAGTATACCAGTTGTATTCTAATTTTATCGACATCCCGGAACATCAAGTTTCATTATGTTTGTCACACGATTTACAAGGATTGCAGAACGATATGTCGACAACCAGGAAGGAGCGCCCAACATAGCTCTGGTCCTCACAGACCCCTACCACACGCTTCCACGAGTTTAACGATGACTAAGCCAGCAAAGGGTTGCGTACTTAGCTGGTACTGCAGCCTGGGCACTGTTCTCCTTCTGACATCAGCTAGAGTAAGGGGTGCCAGGTGGGAGCTTGAGATTCTTACTCTTTCAAAGCGAAACTCATCCATACTACTATACTTGATGGGCTACAATTCGCTTCGATGAATCTGCGCCGGATGGATGAGTCTTCTCTACTGGGCTCGGTCCTGGGCCACTTGCTTCCAGTCACCCTGAACGTTAAGTGCCCTTAAGACCTCCTCAACTGCAATAAGTCATCGTGTGCGCGGTCTACCACGAAGTCGGCGGCCGGGTCCAGGTTCTCTGTTGAATATTATCTTTGCCTGTCGTGCTTCTGGCATACGAGCAACGTGACCAGCCCAACGCAGCTTGCCGTGTTTTATGCGCTTGACAATATCCACCTCTTTATACACTTGTGATTCATGCGACGCCGCCAGATGCCGTTTTCTAGTTTACCGCCGAGTATTGTTCGCAGCACTTTACGTTCAAACACCCCGAAAGCTCTCCGGTCTACTTCCTTCAATATCCATGATTCATGGCCATATAGGACAACCGGAAGGATCAGTGTCTTGTACAACGTGAGTTTTGTTTTCGTTTTCAGGCTACGGGATTTCAGCTCGTTACGGAGCCCGTAGAAAGCTCGAATCGCAGCTGTAATACGTCTTTTCACCTCACGGGAAACATCATTATCGCATGTCACTAGTGTTCTAAGATACATAAATTCTTCCACCACTTCAAACTATTCACCACCTAGCACCATTTCGCTACCTCTAACACGTCCGGACCCACGTTGACCACCAGCTATCATATGTACTTCGTTCTTTTGGTGTTGATTGTGAGCCCGATCCTCGCTTCACTTTGATAAGCGATTAGACCATGATAAATAATTATTGGTGAGATATAAACATGCTTATATGTAAATATTATTTTTTCATTTGATATGAACAATATCTGTGTAGAGAAAAATTATGCCGACACTTGACGTGACGAACCTTTCAAAGTTTGTTAAATAAAGTGAACCCTTCGCAAGTCTACACTCGTAGTGTCGAACCATTCAAAGTTTTTTTTAATTACAAAAATAAAGGTAAAAGGAAAAAGGTGTTTTGAAAAAAAAAAATAGACATTAATAATTTATGAATCAGAGTTTATGTCGACACTCACAGTGACGAGCCTTTCATAGTTTGTTGAAAAATCATATTTACGTCTCACCGTTGTAACGATTAAAGGTGCAGTCATACATATTTTATAGATTAGAAATAGTAGCATGAAACGAGCTCACCAATTGATCCGTCATCCTTGAGCAGCAACAATCCACTTTCAGCTTCACTCATTTGATCGGCTATATAAAAGCACTCAGAGAAAATAGGCGCACGACCCGAGAGGGAAAACAACTGACGACTGCTCGGGCTTTCTTGCTGCTCTGCCCAGGAGCAAGTGTCAACTTCGAAAGATCAAAAAGAACTAATCGAACGCGCCACTTTTTCACTTTACCCGACCGATCGCGCGACATGTTTGATCCTGCCCTCATCGCCGGCTCCCGTAGGAGCAAGCGTCAAGGTCGAAGGATCAAACACAACTAAACGATCACGCCACTTTTTCACTTTCACTCGACCGACGCGCGACATGTTTGATCCTGCTCTCATCGCCGGCCCCCGTAGGAGCAAGCGTCAAGGTCGAAGGATCAAACATAACTCTCGATCACGATTATGTCAATATCGTTCACAAAGCCAAGAACGTGTGATAATGGTACCGCTTCTCTGCACATCGGCTCTCCTTCGAGCGCTTTCTTAAACAGCAAGTTAGAAAGAGCGTCACCCTGTTTCAATCCATTTAAGGTTACGAACGATGACGAAATCTCGTCCACCACCCGAACACTTGATTTTGATCCATCAAGCGTTGCACGCAGCAGTCTAATCAGCTTAGCCAAAGAGCCATGTTTGGACATAATTTGCTACAACTCGTTTCACTTCACTGAATCATACGCTGCTTTGAAATCTACAAACAGATGAAGAGTCTGCAAGTTGTACTCCCGGAATTTATCTAGGATTTGACTCAGGGTAAACATTTGATCCATCGTTGATCTGCCCTCTCGAAAACCAGCTTGGTATTCGCCGACAAAGGACTCCTCATACGGTCTCAATCTGTTGAACAGAATTCCAAACATGATTTTGTACGCCGAATTAAGGAGTTTTATCCCTCGGTAATTAGTACACTCCAATCGATACCTTTTCTTGCACAAAGGGCAAATGAGACCTTCCAACCAACTAGTAGGCATTTGTTCTTCATCCCATATCCTCGAAATGATGCGGTGAAGGAGTTCGTGCAGCTGTTCACTTCTGTGTTTGAGCCAGGAGCTCGTCCTTCCCAGCAGCATTGATGTTCTTCAGCCCATTGATAGCTTTCTTTACCTCATCTAGCGTTGGAGGTTCCACAGCCTGTCCATCGTCATCGATTTGGATTCTGCTACCAGGTCCACTTCCGTAATCAACAATGACTTGATTTCGCTAATCCGCTCGTCGAGCTTTTGATGGTAGTCCGCTGCTACACCATCTGCTGACAGGCGTTGGATATTGAAACGCAACGATTGTCGATTTCTAGAACTCGAAACGATTGATAATCGCTTTCGCATTTTGCTTACAACGAGAGAGTGGTCTGAGTCGATATTGAAACGCTGAAAGTTCTAACATCGATGACAATGCGGATATCCTTGCGGATATCTTTGCTTGCGGATATCCTTGCGTGCAAAGTAGGTGCTACTGATGGACATCCCCCTGGTGGCAGCAAAGTTCACTAAACGCAGGCCGTTGTCGTTAGTAACAGAGTGAAGGCTCTCCGTACCAATGATAGGGCGGAAGAAGTCCTCTTTTTCGACCTGCGCATTAGCGTCGCCGATGATAATTTTCACGTCGTGTTTTGGGTATTCTCCATAGGTCTTGTCGAGACATTCGTAAATCGCGTCCTTCACGTCATCGGATTTGTCGTTATTCGGTGTATAGACGTTGATCAGGCTGTAGTTGCAAATCCTCAATACGCAGATCCATGTTCAGCATTATCGCCACCGCTGTGGTAGATGTTGTATTTTAATGCGGTGTTAGCGACAGGGTCTACCGCTCTGAATTCACGTTCTCCAGATCTTAGCCAACGCACTTGCTGAATAGCAGACACGCACACTCCAACTTTTCGCAATTCACGAGCCAAAAGGCTCACTCGTCCAGGTTCATTTAAGGTCTTGACGTTCCAGGTACCGAGTTCCCAATCATAGTGCTTATTTCGTTGCCGAAAATAACGTTCGTTTCTTCTTCTTTCTCCATTTTTCGTGGAGGATAATGAATTCGGTATGCTACCTTACCGGGGTCGCGCTACCTACATCACGTTGATGGGACTGCCATCTTAGGTGTAGCTGACGTGATACAGCGTTTCATACTCAGCCGCTGGATGCCAGAACAGACGCTGTTTGAGCCGCACCTCCTGGTGTACAAACGCTCAAGACGCATCTCCTCATTCTAGCTGATGTCAGAAGGACAACAGTGCCCAGGCTGCACTACCAGCCAAGTACGCAATCCTTAGCTGGCGGTCTTTGTCATCATTTGACCCGTAGAAGGGCTAGGTAGGAACTTGTGAGGACCAGAGCTGTGTTGGTCGTTCCTTGCTGATTTTCGACTCACCATTTTGCGGCCCAAATCCATACAGTCGTATGGAATACCACCTTTAGCACTTTCTTCGGGAGGTAGGCGAGTGTCTGGTCCATATGACCAGTAGCTCAAGCATGGTTTACCTAGAAAGGAGGGGGGGTCCATCAGTGGGCACTGTTGAATTTCAACATAAAAACACATATCTACTTGTAGTTCTGAACAAGCGAACTGGTACCGCTTTCAAAGTGCCTCAGCCCTCTGGAGTGCCAACCGGCAGATTAAGATGGATGCTAGTAAAATCCTGATTATGGTATACTGGTGACAGCGCTGAACAACGGACAGAACATGGATTACGGATTGGATACGCCGACTAACAGTCGTAGGCTGAAGGTTGTTGAGAAAGGGTAACACCAACTGGAAACGGTGAATAGGACTATGAGAAGACTGCCTCCGTCCTGATCAAAGCTTGGTAGGTCTTCGTGTACGTTTGAAACTCGTCACCAACCTCGGTGATTAGTAGAATCTAGTGGAAGTAACGAAGACGCGATAATATTCGCAAGGAGCGGAAAGATGCAGAGATCGCAAGTGATGCAACAGACAGGTACAGCCAGCACTAGCAGATGCAGCACACAGACCAAAAACAATGTCCCCCTCAGGATGAAGCAGCTGGTGATGAGCATCAAGTCCGCCGTTACAGCTACAAAACGCGGACAGAAGGAATTGCGGATTAGAGCGGACAAAGCCGAAAATGCCTTAAATGCAACAGCCGTTTCACAGAAGACGCCTAGGAGCAATCCGACCACCCGGTCGAAAAAAAAAAAACGATGGATACACTAGGAGAACAGGAAGATCACAAATAGCAGAGAAGCGACACTGAGTGCGCCAGCGAACAGAATAACGGCAGTGAATGGCGTACCATGAAAAGCCTGAAAGGGGAGAATACAACAGAGGAAGAGAAAAAGAAATGAACCGAAGAAGAAAGAAGAGCGACGGTTTCCTCGTGAGAGTCTCGAGGGCGATGCTCTTGTCATTGAGGCAAGCGACAAGACAACCTATGTGGCGATTCTCAGGAGAATGAGGGAGGATCCAGAGCTGGGGGAAAACGTGGTGAGAATCAGGCGCACCCAGGAAGGAGATTTGCTCTTTGAACTCAAAAAAGATTCATCGATTAAGAGTTCGGCCTGACCCATAACGCGGGTAGATCACCTTTTCGTGGTGCGTTATGGGGTAAAGATCTACCAGTGAACCCTAGTCCTGACTGCTTCAAACGAAGAGAACAGGATGTTATAGTAATCAGTGTCTGCATATTTCAATATACAGTCAACAACGCCGATCCTCAGTGGGCTCCGTCATCGTTGAATTCTTCTTTGTGTGAATGTTTGTTTGACAATACATGCACGAATCTGGTAGAACGTGCATTCAGTTTTTCAATTACTTTTGCTACACTAATTCTCATCCACTACTGACATTCAAATTCAATTTCACTAGTGAAAAAATCATTTCCGTCAGAATACCCCACAAAACATCCGCAAATTGCAAAAGTTGTATTTTTTTTATTAAAAGACAATCATGATTCATCAACTGGAGGCATCACATTGCCGTTTTCTTACACCAGTAATATAAAATTCATTTGTAATTTTTTATATTCAATTTTCAATTTCAGTGCCTCTAGGTGAAACTGAATTTTGAAATGACACCAACAGTGGGTGAAACTGAATGTGTGCGTGTGTTGCACCCACTCTCTTTCTCGTCGCATTCGCACTCGAAGTCAGATTGGCTTCTTGCTAGCGGAGTTTGTTTTTGTTCGTTTTCGCACTGATCGGGTATCATTCGGCTGAATTTTTACGACACTGATAGTAATCAAAGGAACACTTTCAGTCCTTGTTACATTTTAAACGTTGTTGAAAGTGACAAGTCTCGGTTTTCCCAGTTGCCGAGAATGATCTTGAGACAAGGAAAAAAATGAGTCAAATTCAACAATTTGTTTTCTAAACTTTTATTTATTTCGTTCTCTAGTTTGAAGAAGTAAGGACTAGGATTCTGATGCATGGACAATATCGGTGTAATTTCTTGGCTTTATCGAGGGATCCGATTTTGCCTGATAAAGGGGCGCGCCTGTGGAGAGTGCATGCTCCACACTCTTCGAAGGGTAGGAACCTTTCAGTTAGAATCCTTTCCTGTGATCAAGTTAGGAATTACAACTGTAATAAAACCGAATGCTTTATCACTTCTCGATAGTGAAAAAGTAAAACGACATGCACTACACAAAGGACACGGGATATACTACAATAGATCAAATATTGGTCGCAGTGGTTTATGTTCCGAACAGAAAAAAAAAGAGTTCGGCCTACCGGGAGCTCGTTGCGAAGTTACTTATCAACGAGGCAAGTGTGAGAGCTTTATCCCAGGAGGCAGTGATCGAAAGTAGAGAACTGGACGAGATCACAACAGAAGACGACATGAGGAGTGTCCCATTGCAACCTGGAAACTCTGGACTTCGTGGCCTTGCGGTTAGCGGCGTCAGTCGTCTAGGCGTATTATGCCACGGGGTGTGGGTTCGATTCCCGCTCCAGTCGGTGAAAACTTTTCGTCAGACGAAAAATTCATCGCTGGGCTACTGGGTGTTTCGTGTTGTCCGTTGCCTAATGTTAGTGATCGTTCAGTCTGTGCAGCTATATGCTGAAGATAGTGTAAATTGTCTTTTAAAAAAGCTTTGCAGTCCATCTGGCTGAGGAAAGCGTGCGAGGGTATGCAAATAGCAACGATTACCAGTCGCAGCAACCAAAACACTCGTCGAGGCTGGTAAAGTCAAGGTGGGATGATCGGTCTTTCCGCTGAAACTGATCCCTCGGAAGACAAATTCGGTGGAGAGATGCTTCAGATGCATGGATTTCGGCCACCGGGCAATCACTGCAAAGGCCCGGATAGGTCCAAACACAGCAGGAAATGGGGTGAAAAAGGTCAGGTTGGCAAGTACTGCCTGAAAACAGCTAGGTGCATGCTGTGTAAAGCGAAGGATTAAAACATCCATACAACGGGTGGCTTCAAATGCTCCAAACATCAGAAGACGAAGGCAGGACAGTGATTATGATGAAGATAACGCAGAAGAACCTCGATCATTATTGCGATGCCTCACAACAACTGTTGTGGCAGTCGACAACGAAAACAAAGTGCTACCTCACGATCATTGCAGAACTGAATCGGGTTCCTCCCGATAACGACAATTGGGTAGCAGACAGAGCAGAAACGTGTGTAGCTGGTGTTGCTGCCAAAACCTGTAAACCGACAGGAGATCCTGCTTCATATAGACCAATATTCTTGCTGGATACTCTTGGTAAATTTCTGGAGAAGGTCATCCTCGGCAGGCTGACGATCTACACGGAAAGCAAGAACGGATTATTGAAAAGGAAGTTCGGATTCCGTAAAAAGACTTCGTCGGTGGATGCTATTCGGACAGTCATCGCTTGCGCGAAGAAAAGGTCCAAGCAGAAGAGGGGAGGCAATCGATACTGCGCAGTGATAACAATAGACGTTAAGAACGCGTTCAACAGTGCCAGTTGGGAGGCTATCGCTGCAGCCCTACACAGAGTGCGGGTTCCCTAATATCTGTCTAAAGTTCTGCAGAGCAACATTCAGAACTGGGTACTGACTTACGACACAAACCAGGGAAGGATGTCAACGAAAGTAACGATGGGAGTTCCACAGGGATCCATACTTGGTCCAACACTGTGGAACATGATATACGGTGGATTGCTAATTTTGTCACTGCCCAATGGAGTCGAGATCGTCGGGTTTGCAGATGACGTCGTTCTTGCGATAACTGGCGAGACTGCGAAGGATGTGGAGATGCTGGACATTAATGAATCGTGGATGACTGGAGTCAAGCTGCAGTTGGCTAATCACAAAACGGTGGTGGTGCTTATCAGCAACTGCAAGGCGGTTCAGCAGTTTGAGATCCAAGTCGGAGGACACGCAATCTCATCGAAACGCTCTCTAAAGCACCTTGGAGTAATGGTCGACGACAGGCTAAACTTCAACAGCCACGTAGACTATGCCTGCAAAAAGGTAGCGAAAGCAGCTAACACTGTAGCTAGGATCATTCCCAACATTGGTGGACCAAGAAGCAGTACGAGGCGTCTTCTTGCAACCGTATCATCGCTAAGTGTAAGTAAGGTGGGCCCAAAGACTCATTCCTAACGTGTTGGTGTGGACGACCAAGAAACATGGAGAAGTTAACTTCTTCCTAACCCAGTTTTCGCCAGGCCATGGATGCTTCCGGAAATATCTGCGCAGATTCGGACACGCAGAGTCTCCACATTGTCCGGCCTGTCCAAATATCGAGGAAACACCGGAACGCGTTATATTCGACTGCCCTCGATTCTGGGATATACGAAGCGAGATGATGTCAGAAACCGCAAGCGTCCTAAACCTGGACAACATCGTACAGAACATGTGCCGGCATTAAAGCACTTGGAATGCGGTGAACAAAGGGATAACGCATACCGTTTTGATTCATATTACGAACAACTTCAAATTCCGGACACTCTGCTTTGTATGGGAAACATTTCACACGAAATGTTTCAATTTTTGCCGTTCAAAAGTTCTCACTTTCAAGGCTCGTTTTACCTAGCATTTTCCCTAGATATCCATGAAAATTTATACTACCCAACTTCCTTAGGCGTCTCTTTAGTGGTTTAACGAGTTCATTTGATGATTTGACTTTTTTAGTGGCTACTGTTTGATTAACCAATTTGATAAAAACTTTTTGGAAAATGTCATATTATATAGTCACTAACACGCACAATATTTCGTTTACATGGCAAATGTCGCACTGAAAATGCCATGTTTATTTGCGTTTTAACCTGGAAATGCTTCAACATGATTTAGAGATGCAGCTAAAGAGGATCCGCTGGGTTTCGGGTCCAACGAAGGAGGAAAGTTTAAATTCGTGACATGATTCTTTTGCCTTTTTGTTTTTAGTCTTGGCGCGAAACCAAAGCGACTCCACATTTTATGGGATAGAGAAGTTCACTGTCTATCACAACAAAGCATCATCGTGTGGCTGAGATTGATGAACCGTGACGGTGAAGGGGAAGGCGCGTCATCTGCAGGATGATTCCTTTGGGACGTGCCCTCGTTATGGGTGTAAATTGGAACACAATAGATCGATAGACTTGTGAACTTTGTTGGTCACACGGTTATCCCGACCAGTTGATTACAGCTATTTATTTTTTGACGTTGGATAACGTCTTACGGCAACATAGGGTAGAAGCACTAGATTTCGCCCCCCTAAACCATGTAATCGCAGGAATAATAAATTTCTGACTCTATTAATCAATATCAAATAATGTTATTGGGTTTATTCAACTATTCGTCTATTATTTTAGGATGATCAAGCTGCAAAGTTATCCAAAACAAAGTTTTACTATTGAAAAAAGTATAATTTTTGGATTGATGGTGTGCTTTAATTTTCGTCCCCCCAAATTCAATTTTCGCCCCACCCATGCTCTAATCTTCGCCCCCATTAATTGAAGTACAGGTTTTCGATAGTTTAATCAAGTACTTATTATCTTCTCACTTTTCATCTTCACTGGTACTTATCCTGCCTATTTCCACTATGTCTTTTTCTTTTTGGCATTACGTCCACACTAGGACAGAGCCTGATTCTCAGCTTAATTTTCAAAGAGTACTTAGTTCATAACTAAATGGTTTCTTTACATAAGTTGCCATTTCTACAGTCGTACCGTGTGGCAGGCACGATGACACTTCATGGACAAGGAACTCAAATAAAAATTCCATTACAAAAATATGGATTTGCTTTGTAGCCGCCTACTAACGAAGGCTATGGAAGGTCCTGATTTCCACTATGTATTGTTTTTATTTATTGCAAATTAATTATTTATGCTCTTGTAGCATTTATGTGATATATGCAGGGTTCTGAATTTTCGTATCAATGATGCGAAATCTACGATTTTTCTCACGTAAGGAGAATGCTTTTTTCGCTTCCTCACGTGAACATCTTTTATCGCTCACACTAATTTTCCCTGGAGCTACGATGGTGGATAACCGAAAACCACTCCACTCCGAGGATAATTTATTTTTCACTCCATCATATTTTCGCTCACCAACTGCTCCCGAGAATTATCACTATGTGAATAAACAAAAACTAGTGCCGGCGACGGGATTCGAACCTAGAACATTGCTAAAAACAACCGCGATGCGTGCACGCTAACCATGCTACCACCCCAACTTGACGAAAGGAGTGGTTAATTTGGTGCATAAAAGCAACTGCTTGTGGCGATGGATACAGGAAAAGCTGCTTGTGGCGATGGATACAGGAAAAGTTCTCCATGGATCGGAGAAAGAGAAAACAAACTTCTCACAGCTGCGGAAATGTGCAATTATCTATTTTCGCTTTGTTTTGTGGACGGATAAAATCGCAAGGCAGCTAATCGCTGAAAATTGCTGTGAGGGATAAATCCATTATCGTGAGAGTGAGTGAGAATTCGGAAGCCTGGATATATGTTATTATTCCCAGGAAGTCGAGAAATTTCCCAACATGAAATAATCCAATATCAGAATATCGGAATCAACCCCGATATGTCATACATAAAAGTTCTCCAATATTTTTTAAATAATTATATCAAGTACCGTTATTTCGGGAGAAATTTATTATATTCAGCGTTTTCAATCATGTTAGCAGTGCCAAAAACTGAATGCGGAAAAAAAGTACTGCGGTAAACCCATTAACTCATGTAGTGGTAAAAATACTACTGGGGTACAATTTCGAAAAACGAAAAATCGCTCGCGTCACGAAAAGTGGTTAGATTTTGACTGTTAATAACTTACTAACGCCCGCATAAATTTTCAAGATTCTTGCACCAATCGATTGCAAATCTTTCTACGAATCTACTCAAATAATGAAAACTATCGATTTTCATGACTAAACTATTGAAAAATAGGTAAATATCGAGGCATGTCTTATTTTTCATAGAAAAGCACATTTTTCTTGCTGTTATAAGGTTTTGACGTTTTGAAGTTTACATGTGCCGTAATTTCGGGTGAAATTGATCATTTTTCATGGTTTTTCGTGTCTGTTTTCAATCATGTTGAAAATGCCAAACAACTGAATACAAGTACGACGGTTAACCTCTTTGGCTCATGTGCCAAAATGTTATAACAAATGTGGTTTTAGTGCTAAAAATCATCCCTTAAATAGAAAATCGGGGAATCCCATTTCGGGGTGAAATTGATCACTTGTCAATGCGATTATTGTTATTTTTTGAAACGACTCTACATAATGAATATGAGCTCCCTGAATTCGAATATTCTTGCAAAATGCTTAATAATGCAATATGTAAAGAAATAATGAATAGTTAATTTCAAGAATTGTGATAAAAACGCTTAGATGTAGGCAATTTCTTAAGGAAAAACCTGATATCCAACAGAAATTTAATTATTTCAACCGTATGAGCTAATTGGTACCAGTTTAGAAGATGAAATCAGGCTCGGGGATATATTTTAAGCATCCTTACAAACTTTACATACAGTGACCCCACAGTTATGGATCAACTAAGGGTCATTTTTCAGAACAAAATATGATTAAAACACATGGTGATACTGTACAAATTAAAATTACCTTCCTGACCATGCAGAAAATAGTTGTTTTCGAGAATACAGCTCAAAATTCTTGGTTATTTACCAAAAAGTGTCGATTTCAATAGAAATTCCAAACGATGTCCACCCCACAGATGTGGATCAGTGGGAGAGGAGGATTCTATTATGGATCAAATCGACTCATATTATGGATCAAAACACTATAACAGCAATTTATCTGCTAAGTAAACGAATGGTGTGTTAGTGAAAGCATACGTTTTGGCGTTTCTTTCGGAATCGTCTTATCTTTGATTCATAACTGTGGTATGGGTTTCAATGCCCCAAAGATATGAATCAACGCTTCTGGGAATACGGTTGACATTTTATTTCATACGGACGGAAAAAATATACTTAAGCATATTATGATTGATTACGATGCTGTACAGATTTATGGTTAACGTAGGTAAAATGTGTTCTGCTAAATTGCACCTGTATTTGATGAGATATTCCCGTTTTATTCCAACTCTGATCCATACCTGTGTGCTATCCATAATTGTGGGGTGACTGTACTTTGAAAAATTCCGTTGTCATCGTCGCTACCTACATGCAAATGCATGCTAGAGCGATCAGAGTATCAATTTGTCAAACAAAGAGCTAAAACTAATCAGCAACAGCTAACTAGAAAACTAATCAACCAACATTATAATTGATAAATAAATTAATAAATCAATTAATAGTTATAGATGAAGTGTCTCTGGTTGTAACTCTTTTACATCGAATGACCCGTTTTGTTTGAAATTGTGCTGCAATTCAATTTAAGCGCGTTCTCCACGGATACGACGAGTCAGTTGGATGTCCTTCGGTATGATGCTGATACGCTTGGCTTGGATCGCGCACAGGTTGGTAATCCTAAACAAACCGATCAGATAGGCCATTCCTGCAGGACCATGACGGCCGAGCTCTGGAATCGCAGATTTGTCTCTACATTTCTCCGGATACCACTACGAAGCAGAAAAAGTTCTTCATGGTGCGGAACTTCTTCGAGTATAACGGTCTATCGGTGTTGAAGTGTTATCCGAACCAAACTTACACGACAGATTTTCTGTGCTAACACACAATGTCCACAATAGGACGGAATTGACATGCAACAAATAATATGAAAATTGATTGGATTTTTATCAATAGAAATCTCTCATAAGTTTGTGCCGGTCTCGAGCCAGGAAATAGATGAAGCTAACGTTATCCAACGTCAACTTGGCGGTTGTATCTCGGAAACAACCTCTTACTTTTTCACAATCGTATAAAAATTGCTACTTTTAACACATTTTGGTTCATTTTTGTAAAAAGCTTTTCGAGTTGGTTAAGGATATACGAATACAAAGAAAACACAATTAAAACCCAATTAGTTATAAAAAAGTTTCAAGATAAGTTCTCAGTTTGTTTCATTTTGAGAAAAAAAAACAAATTTTGTTATTATACAGTTGTAGAAAATACCACAATGAGTTAAATTTTTGTTTAGAGGAGAAGTTTAACATATTCTATGGAAAAAAGGTCCCAAATGACTGACACACTCTGTTGTAATCCTCTGGTAGAGATGGCTAGGTGTATTCAAAATGAGCTTTCAATACGATGAAATCGTTCTCAACTTCGGGAAACTCAGATTCACCTGCACTGCAGTTCCATGTGTGCTTCCGCTACGTATGTATCCCAGTGATCAATTTCCGGCCGACCGAGTGCCGCAATACCACATTTCACTCATTACGTTCGCACGCACTCGACAAAACCGACCAGCAGAAGCAGCAGCACTTGAAGCACTTTAATTTTACGGAATTTGCATAATTTCGTGTCGATGAATAATTTAGCAGCAGCGAGCGATTTTTATCGCAACCTGTGGAACACGGGACAAAACAACGCGGCCAGTCATGCGGTTTCGTGTTGGTGCCCGAAAGCGGTTCGTTCGGTTGGAAGGTCGTAAATTCCCTGGGACAACTGTATTTTGCTTGTATATACTTTGATAGTGGTATGAGCTCTAAACGATACTTTAACATACAGCAAAATCTAAAATGAAGATAATTCTAAGGAATTAGTATAAATATCTCAAACGATACTTTAACTTACAGCAAAATCTAAAATGAAGATAATTCTAAGGAATTAGTATAAATATCTCAAATTGAAATGTCCATAACTTTACACTTTCGAAATCTAGTTAAAATGATATAATCTGAATTTAAACATATATTATTGAGTATTTTTTTATCACGAGTTCCAGAGTAATAACGTATTGGCTAAATTGAAATGTTTGACGAAAAATGTTAGCCTAGCTTAGACTGGTTACGAAAAACAAACATTCAACCCGGCGGTGAGGAACAAAACCACTTCCTTGGGCTTCCGAAGCGCAGTCTGAAATGTTTTACGAAAAATTTTAAATGATTTATCAGAAAATAGGAAAACCCTGATTAAAAACTTGTTAATCTCTTCTAAATCTGCAATTTTGCTTAAGATATCATAAAGCTTTTTCTTCAAATTTTGGAGTTATATTGATTACTAAATAAGTCCAAAAATCACTTTAGTCAATTGTGATTAAAAAAATCATTCAAAAATCTAAAAGGTGCAAATGTATTGGCCTATACTGTATCATATTCAGAAGTTTATACGCATGTATGGTGTGATGGTTCGAATTTCATGATTTTTCATTCCGATTTATCAGAGCATTGGTTAGATTTGGCCGGATTTGGTATGAATATTCTGGAAGAGGTTCCAATAGGGTGTAATGTGGACATTTCTAAACCATCGTGTAGTTCCATCATGCGACGGCTCCAAATTCATAATGTTTTATCTAGATCAATATATACACCATCCCAAACACCAAACATAAAATTCTTCTTCTTGTTTCTGGCGTTACATCCCAACCAAGATAGAACCTTATCCCCAGCTTAGTGTTCTTATGATACTTCTACAGTTATTGACTGATATCTTTTTTTGACGATTGATTGTTTTTGCATGTGTATATCGTGTAGTCGGGACGTAGATACTCTATACCCTGGGAATTAGACAAAATTTTCAACCCGAAAAGATCCTCAAGAGTCTCAAAAATCTCAAATTAATATATCTGAAGATCTGAAACCGTTTCGGTTAGGTAAAATTTGAAAAAAAAAATGAGAATATCGGCAATAATAAAAATTGGCACCATTCGACAAGTCATAATTCTTTTCTTTAACCAATAATAAATAAAACGTATTAAAGATATAGGGAAAGTGTACCAGTTATGTCCATAGTGGTTTCCTATTTGGCCATACATCAAATTTTGAAAACTTTCACATTTTAAATGTTTTTGAATGATTTAACATCAAGATATATCTTAAATCTAACTACTACAACACACAAAAGTTTCCAAAATTTGGAGACATTAAAGTTATTACGTATGGCGAAATAGGGAACCACTATGTCCATAACTGGTACACTTACCCTATAAGAACTTTTGACCGCAAACGCAAATTTGGGAAATGTTCATTATGGCTCTAGTAAATCTTGCAGGATTTCTAATAAAAACAGGACTATTCCAAAAATTCCTTCTGAAATATCTCCATGATTTTTTCCTGCAAGTTTCCAGAGTTTAATCCGGGAATTTCCCCAGAGACTCCTTCAGAAATTTTTCAAGGAATTGCTTCGAATATTCCTCCAGGTGGTTGTAGAGATTCTTACAAGGATTTGTACAGAATGAAATTTTGATTGATACCATATTTTGAACCGGTTCCGATAGGACAAACAAACACCCTCAACAATTCCTCCAGGAGTTCTTCCATGAGGTCCTGCAAGGATTATTCCAGGGATTTATGCATGAATATTTCTGCTATGATTCCTCCAGGTATTTCTCCAAGGAATTTCAAAGGTTACAGAGATTCCTCGAAGGAATCTCCAAGCGATTTTGATATAACATCAGAAATTCCTCCAGAAATCATCTCAGCGACTCCTCCAAGGATTTCTTCAGAAAAATCTCTGCAGGGATTCTTGCAGAGATGTATTTAAGGCTTTCTCCAGAACTTCTTCCATGAATTACTCCAAGGATACTCCAGGGTGTCCTTTCTAGATTCCATTATTCCGGAGATTTCATCAGGGATCGCGTCATTCCCTTCCTCCTCTTGTGATTCTGCAAGATACTACTTCACAAATTCCTCAAGGGTTTTCTAAAGAGTTCCTTCCATAAATGCCTTCAAGAAAATCGAAGGACAAATTACTACAAGATTTTCTTCCAGTCAATTCTTCAGGAATTCCTCGAGATATTTCTCCAGAGATTCGGTTCGTGCTTCCAGAATTTCCACCGGAGATTCCTTCAAAAATTCCTATAGAAATTTCTCCAGAGAGTCATCCATAAATTCTTCCAAGGATTTTCTCAAAAATTATCCTATGAATCCCTCCAGGGATTTCTCTAAGATTTTTTTTCCAGGGATTGCTTCAGGAACTCCCATGTCGATTTTTTTTTATGAAATCTCTGCATTACTTCCTGGTGCAATCCCTTCCAGGTGTAGAAATCCCAGTAGGATTTTATGAAAGTATCCCTTGAGCGATTCTCGGTTAAATCATTGGAGAAATTCTTGCACGAGTCTATGAAGGGATACTTGAAGACTTGTGGAAAGCCGTTTAGGGATGTTTCTGGAGTATTCCTGGCTTGAATTTCTGGATGAATTACTGTAGAGATTTTCCTGGAGTAATTCCTTGAGGAAACTCTACAGAAATTGTTGTAGAGATCTCTGAAGGATAACCTGGATGAATTGCTGAAGGAATCAATGACGGATAACCTTGGAGGAATTCCTAGAAGAACGCTGGAGAAATTCTTGGAGTAATCCTCAGAGTTATCTCTTGAAGAATCACTGTAGAAATTTCTCTAAAATCTCTCTCCTCTCTGGAGAGATTCATGAAAGGATTTTTCTAGAGAAAACTATGTGGAGATTTTCTCGGAGGCATCCATGTAGGATTTTGCTACAATTCTTGAAGGAATCCATATGGGAATCTCTGAAGGAATTTCATGGAAAAATTCTACAGGTTTTTGAAGAGAAGTGTGCCAAACAAACATGCAGCTATGCATGCATATCGATACCGTTTAAAAAGCTGTTCGATGTTTTGAAAAAAAATATGGGAAAGTGGCTCAGCATTTAGCCAATTTTAAGACCTCCAGAGATCACGCGAATTGTCGGACACACAAATTCTTAGGTTTTTAATGATTACACATAAAAATCCATTGAAAGATTTAAGAAGATGGTGATTCCATGCTAAGCACACATTTTCGACAATAATCTGAAAATGCTTAAATATCTACAAAGCTGATTTGCATTTGATAACCTACTAAACAGTGGCGCGGGAAGTGGGTAGGACAGGTAGGACATGTACTACGCACAAAAACACCTGGGTAGGACAGTCAAAGGATTGTCCTACCCACGATTCATCCATTTGTTATCTAGCAATGAATAAGGAAATTAGAACAATTTCACATTACCTCATTGAAAAGGCAAACAGTTTGGTAGATTTTTGTCAAACTTGTTTAATAAAATTGATTTTAATAGAATCTATAGATATAAAAGTTATTCATATTATTTAATACGTATTTTAACCAAAGTTTATCCAATGAATGATCCTAAGGACAGGACTGATAAAAAGTATCTTTTTAGGGACTTGGTCTCTATTTTAATGCAAGTTTCTAAAAAGTCTCTAATTTCAATGGAATATCTTTAAAATACCTATCATAACCAAAATGGTTCTTGCTGCGAATCCTGATGCAAAATAGTACAGGCTCAAAAGAAACCTTCAGAGATTATAACGGGTTCAACAGGCTCTTAAAGAATTTCGTCTCAGATTACGTGAGGAAAAACTTCAGGAGTTATCACATCACAGTTATTTTATGTAGAATACTTTCATGGTCTCCTACAGAGATCTCTTCATAAATTCTTCTAGAGATTGCTCTACCAATTTTACCAGAAATTATTCCAACAATTTTTCAAATGGTGCTTAGAAGAATAACCTCAGATTTGCACCAGGAAATTCTTGAGAACTCGAAAACTACTACCTCCATTAATTTCCTCAGGTAATATTTTTTTTCCTTGAACTATCCTGGAATTTTCTCCAGATATTTTTTCACAAATTATTCAACCGAATTCGGCTGTTGCTACTCTAGGAGATCTTCCGATGATTTCTACAGAATTTCTTCCGAGGAAACTCACAAAGGTTCATTCCAAAGTGTTTGAAAAAATAGCATAAGGTTTATTTTTTAAGAAACCCTGCAAGAATTCCTCCGCCTGTTCATGCGGATTTTGTCAAGAATTCATCCACGTTTCCTCAACAGAAATCCCAAATTCCTTGAAGGGCTCAAGTCTATTCATCAGTCAACAATCCTTGGCAATTCCTTGGAGAATTCCTGAAAGAATTCCCGCCTCATTTTGGATCCTTTTAGGTCATTTTTTGGTCTCTTTTCTCTGGTATCTAATTTCCTAAGTTTAAGACACACAGTCACTACCAGCTCTGTAAAGCTGAAAAGCTTTTTTAGTCTTGTGGTAACGATTGACATTAAAAAGAGGAGATTAAAAAAAATAGGGTGTCAGTGACACATTTAGTTTTAAGAAAATCTACTTTGATGTTTTTTCAGCAATTTTTAATTTATACAAACTGTATGGGAAACGAAAAAATCAAGCCAATCTTCAAAGAATTATGTTATTTTTTTCTGTTAAGCACAAAAAATCAAGTGACAATTATCGTTGGAACGCTTGAAAACACTAGAATTTCCTCAACTCAACTTAAAACTGACCAAAAATGTCACTTACACTCCTTTACGTTTGAGCCCCTCATGCATAGTAACTTCCAATTTCCAATCCAGTGTTAAACAATGTCTTAGCTTCATTGTGCATTAAATATTTGCCAACGGTTTGTCCTACCCATGGTTTCGAACGTGGACGCGCCTCTGCTACTAAAGATAGTCATAAGGCTTCTTACTGTGATTTGTGCTGAAAGCTTGAAAAACTTGAAAACGTATATATGGACCAGAAAAATCGAAGAGTAATTGAACGCTATCACGCTAATGTAAGTACGTGGATCCAAAAGTAGCATGGATAAACTTTTGAACAAAATATGAAATTGTTTGAATGGAGAATCAAACGATCAGAATATTCTAATTTAATCATTCTTTTGTAGTTTAATTGTAATTGTATTGTAGTTTAATCATTCATATTTAAAACGTTCAATCTATAACAATATTTGAACAGAATGAAATGTTCTTTGGAACCCGAAGATTTTTCCATACTCAACAAACGTATTTCGAAATGTGTTTGGAAAATTTAACCAAGTATAACAGATTTCCTTTGAATAGAATTGTCAATTTTTATAAAAAATATACCCGGAGTGAACGAAAAAAGCTTAAGTTTGCATATGGTGTTATGTTTTTCAATTATTGTTAATCCATCAACATTTTTAATGGCAAAATCTCTGCAAGAGCCTCTAGAGAAGCTCTTGGAGAAATTTTGAGAAGAATACTATAAAGAACTTTTGGAGGTTTTCCTGAAGAAACTCCCGGATGATTAAAAGTTCAAATTCGATCAAAAGTCAAAATCATCAAAATTTCTGATTCGTCAGCGATAAAACTTCTTTTTACTTAAATAAAACATGCATAATGACTTGTTGAATGTTTCCGATTCATTATATACTGTAACCGAACTAGATTAGGGGTGCGTAAATTAAATCAGTGCGTTTAACGAGGTTTTGCCTTCTGGTGTCTACTTTCATGAAATTATTTTTTTTTATTTAGAGCAATTATGAGCTTTTAACTAAAAAAAGTTAAATTTTTAGCACCAAAAATTGTCTAGATTTGTACTCTTGAAAATTCGAGGTTTGGCTTCGATGTATCTTCACCATAATTATGCTAGAATGTTTGCAAGTCAAGGTCTTTCAAGAACTCTTTGGAGTTTGGGCATATGATTCTACATGAGTTAATGGAGATCAATTTATCATTTCTATGTAGAAAAATATCTCACAATACTGGACTCTAGAAAATTGTTATATTTTGAAAAATCGTTTGTTGATGTTTTTTTTTTAATTTATATGGTGCAGGATCTTATCATATTCATAGCAGTAATATGAGTATTGTTATATTTTGTACCAATGCCCTACATCCTCCAAGGAGTTCATCGAATAAAGATCTTAGGATTTACAAGCGTGATGCTCTTTTGATAGCCCATAACCATTCATGTGAGTAAACGGTGCATTGTACTAATTTATCGAGTTAGAGAACCAAAGTAAAAGTTGGTTTTCATGGTTAACTCGATGGTCCCTTGGAACGCAGTTGCACTGCTTTTGTGTTCTGTGACTCGATACCTCCCTAACTCGATGGTTCCTTTAATATCGAGTAAGGGAGAGTTGAATGTAGTATCAAATTTTCCTAATTTGGCTGTGACAAACTTGGTTTCGAATGTTCGGATATAGTAATTTTAGGTTTGGGAGGCCTGGTACCCGTAATGGTAAATGCGCAATTTTACAGGATTTTACCCCGTTTGGCATAAGGTCGTTTGGCATAAAGTCGTTTGGTAGAATGGTCGTTTGGCTCAATGGCCGTTTGGCATAATGATTAATTTAAAATAAATATCGGAATTTTTAAAGCTTTTACCGAGATCAACACCACCGAGCCCATAGTAAAAAGTTTGGGTAGGTTCTAAACAAGCGTGGTGTTCGTTCAGAGATTTTTCCAGCTAAAAATTTCAAAAATTCTTGTGACATTAGAGAGCATTACTAAATAAAACTCGTGACGGGTCTCTACATCTCAGAACATAGAGTATCTTTGAGCTTGTTGCGATGAATATTTGAAAACAGTAATTTGGCAAAGAAAGTTCACAGTTATTCATCAAGAATAGTTCGCTGCTGATCAAGCTCTGCCCCAGTTTGGACGTAACACTCGATGAAAATTACTTGATAAAATAATGGATTTTTTTTTTGCAAAATATCCAAAGCTCTAATCCAAAGATCTATCAATGCCACTTAAGGCAAAAATAGCCTGTATACGAGAGCAGATTATTTTTCGTTAAGAATGTTTAAGGCTTTAACGCAAAAAAAAAACTTTTCACAGCATAGCTCAAATGAACAACACATCTTTAGAAGATAATATTTGTGGCAAAACTTTTCAACGGTTCTATATAAGTTCTAATTTAGGAAGTGTACATCAAAAACATTGTCTCTTATCGAGCGAAGGGAAAATTTGTGATTGAAATAATATATTTTCAGCATATCTCGGAAAGAGATCACGCGTTTGCCCCAAACAAAGTATATGTTGAATATTGGCAGATTTTCAAGTAATTAACATTCTAACAACACATCTGGCAAGAATTGATAGAACAGCAAAATATAAAAATGGTTAACATTTAGCTTCGCTAAATAATAAAATTTAAAACAGTATAAATATAAAGTACAGCATATTTTTAAAACAAGGCAAAATTTATAAATAAACCAAGACTGGACGCCAAAAATTATTACAGCATAATGAAACGAAAAGAGATCAAAAAGTGCGTTCAGAATCATCGAAGTGATTATGCTACTTTTCCCCAAATGCCATTTCCCCGAATGACTGGTTTCCCCGAAAAGTGGTGACGAGAAAGAACAATAAACAGTCAAAAGAAGGAAGTATTCTGACATTCTCGGCTATACACATGTTGGCAAAAATGCTGAGGGCGGTAAAACTCGAAACAACCACAAATTAAATAAAGAAAGGTGCATATTGGATGGTCAGTTCGTTCACCACCCTGAAATGTATAAAGTTACGACAATTATGAGTGCTAAAAACTTTTCGGGGAAGTGGGCTAGTCGAGGAAACGGGATATTCGGGGAACTGGCATTCGGGTAACTGGCGTTCGGGGAAACGATATTCAGGGAATAGTAGCACAACACATCGAAGTAACTGCAGTAATCGATTTCTCTTTTCGCTGATAATTTGAGCAGATCAATGTTATCGATTGCCGCCCTTTTGTCAGTTGGAAACAAAACAATACTGAAAAAATATAGCTCCAAAGAACAGCCTATGCATGGAAGAAGGAGAAATTTATTGAAATTTTAAATCAACAGTTTTCATACCTATAATTATGGTTACATAATAATAAGAATAAAAATAGAACAATTAAAAGAAGGGCGAATTCGTGCTAAATATATAAAAATCTTCAGTGCGAAAGTTTGAGCGAAACTCAAAAGAAGAATTATTATTTGAAAGAAGGGTAATTTCTGGATAAACAATAAAATACTATTGGCAATAACTTTCCTAATATGCTTAAATTTATTTATGAGCGAATGATTGTTGAATAAAGTGTAATTTTGTATTAATTGACTCCATAACAAGCCTGATCTCATCATAAAGATTCAATAGAAACGTTAAAACGAAAAATTGAGAAATTCTTGGTTTCAGACTCATTATGCCAAACGACTATTATGCCAAACGACCATTATGCCATACGACTTCATGCCAAACGACTTTATGCCAAACGGCTTTATGCCAAACGACTTTATGACAAATGACCTACCACCATTTTTCAGGTAGATCTAGCTGAGAATGGTTCGAATCTCACTGGTCGAGGATCTCGTCGGGTTGAAAATTCGGTCGACTTCCAGGGCGTAGAGTATCTTCGTACCTGCTAATTGCCCGGGGGTCTTTTCTAGGTTTTCAAATCATTCATATAAAGCTTAAGCGGACAGGATCCGCCTTTGATTTCGGAAATTACAAAGCAGTTTTTTCGTTCAAAATCAAGAAAATTTACAGGAAAATATGTTCACTGCATTCAATTCTCCAACCGAAACACAGTGAACAAATTTTCGTCGAATAGTTTTTAGTTTTGAACACAAAAACTGCTTTCGAAAATTTCAATTACGATGATGGATTGAACGTTAAATAACGAAAATTTGATTTGAAAATAGATTTTTAAGAGCTTTTCAAACCCATCGGTCATTTTTGACCCTTCATGCATAATGTGTATCGCTTTCTTAATGCATTAAGAAGGTTAAAATCTATCGCCGTGGTAAATTCAATTGTATTACATATAACTTAAATTAACTTGTGACATCGTTTTGTTAAATCTACATAATAAAATATTTTTGAGAAGAAAATGCTGAAATCTTTGGTAGATAATTCTTAGCAAACAAATCACCCGTTAATTATTTGTTTCATTCTTCAAAAAAAAACACTATCTGGTCTTAATATTTTCTTTACACATTCGAAAGAAAATTATAACAAAGTTGGAAAAAATTCAAAAGCTGGCAAATTTCATAAAATTTCTTAGACGCTTGAAGCTTACAAACACGCGTTGATCTTGATAACCCACCACACACAATTCCGTATTGCTAGGCTTCCGTCATCGCTCGAGTCGAGACAAATCAGCGTCAAACCCATCGAACGGTAACGATCGCGACAGCGTGGTCTGATAAGCAGCTGCTTTAATTGGGGCCAATAAAAATGATTGTAAAGCTTTCAGCCTTTTTAATTGAAATGCTTGTTCAATTTTCGACCTGCCTGATTCAACCGGGACAAGACTTCCCCAAGCGCAACTCTCCGGAGGGCCGTACGATGAGAGATTTTCGTTTGTCGATTACGTGCATGTGCGAGTTGGAAGAAGAAAAAAAAACTTTCCAAATTAATTTTGACGTTTTAATTACCTCCCCAAAGTAATGGAGGTCTGTGTCTGCGGTCAAACGTAAGTGTGTTCCGCATGGGGCACTTCTCTGTCCATCTTTCCACTGAAAGTGAAAGAGTTTCGGTTCCGTTGGAGGAACATCGAATGAATCAATTGCAGATCCTTATCGATTCGAATCACTGACAGCACAATGGTTGGTTTGTGCTGTCAGCGGGGGAAGTCTTATCGGAAGGACCTCTGTCACCATGTGGAACAACGTGTGGGTCGAGTTTCGTGATGTGCGGTGGCGGTGGCTCCAAAGTGACAGAAGTATAATTTCAGCTTCTACTTGGGGTCTCCCGCGGGAGGTGACGATCTACACGGTGAGCGTAGTTGAATGACCCTACTGAACGGTGCAGGTACCTAGGTACCGAAGCACGACCAGCACCGCACCGTAAAGCGTTCAGTCAGGCATTCGGCAAAGTATCTGTATACAAGGTAACGGATTGCTCCAGACACCAACAAATCTTAAATTTACACGTCACATATATTTAGCTTCAATCATGCAAACCCAACCAGTGGATTGCAACAAAATTGTAGCACAATTGTATCAAGATTTGTTACAAATATCAAATTTTGTTTCATTTTTACTTTGATTTGATGGAGGAAATTTTCATTGAAACAAAATCAGTTATAATAATAAGGACTGTTCATTTTATAAAGTGGAAACCTTGTGGATGCTGTATCTTTTTAATTTATCAATGAAATTTCAATCGGTTTTCTGCACATCGTTCGACTAGTATTGTACAATGTTGTGACAATAAAAAATCTCCAAAATAATTTCACACGAATATGGAACAACGATTCGAACGGTCGATTTTTGGAGGTTCTTCTTCTTTCTGGCGTTACGTCCCACTGAGACAAAGCCTGCTTTTCAGCTTAGTGTTCTTATGAACACTTCTATTTATTTATTTCTTCTTCATCAACAGGCTATTGAGCCCCAATGATGGTTATTAATAATTGGTTATAATACACAGACTACAAACAAAAAATATTTAAAAGTCACAACACTTAAAAACTATCTGAAAACAGTAAAAAATCTACCACGAAGCACGTCACGTGACACGTTAAAATCGAATTCTGCATCTACTCTGTTGAACGTCCTTTGTAGACCGGTTATGGCGCAGTTAACTCCGTAATTGGTGCGTTGAGTTTGCGGCCGAAGCATTGAGGTGATACGCAAAGCTCTTGGTCGTACGTATAAATTAACCTGCTGTAGGATTTCCGAGCAATCGACTCGGCCCTGCAAAACGTCAGCAACCAGAAGGGCCTTGGCAACATCTCTGCGTGTTCTGAGAGTGTCTAAGCCAATTAGGCGACATCGGCTTTCATAGCTCGGGAGGTGAAATGGGTCGCGCCACGGCAACCGGCGAAGAGCGAATCGAACGAAACGTCTTTGGACAGACTCTATCCTTTCAGCTCCATTTTGATAGTATGGACTCCATATAGTTGAGCAATACTCCAAAATTGAACGAACCAACGCACAGTAGAGCGCCTTCAAACAGTGAATGTCAGTGAACGCCTTGGTCACTCGGAAAATAAATCCAAGGGATGCTGAAGCTTTGTGCAACATGTACGACGCGTGATGTCTAAAAGTCAGCTGACAGTCAAGTATCACTCCAAGATCCTTGATTCGATCAACTCTTTCCAGAATGACGCCAGAGAAGGTGTAGTTGTACAATTTCGGGTTTTTCAAACGGGAAAAGGTGATAATCGAGCATTTCTCTGGGTTTACGGTCATACGATTACTGTGACACCATTGAGCGGAAGCGTCTAACTGCTGTTGCAAAAACCAGGCATCGGCGTCAGAATTGATTTTAAAATACAGCTTGAAGTCATCAGCGAAAGAGAGTTTTGGTCCATCAAGAACGGTGTTGACGTCATTGAAATACAACAGGAATATCAACGGTCCAAGATGACTGCCTTGTGGAATACCGGATGGAATCGGAAAATATGCTGATTTAGACTCACCAATGACGACTTGTGAACGACGCCCATTTAGATAAGACTTAAACCAGCTTAAAAGTGCACCGTGAACACCAAATCTTTCGAGCTTCGCTACCGCGATTTCATGGTTGATTTTGTCGAATGCTGCAGTTAGGTCCAAATATAGAACATCTGTTTGTGATCTTAGGCGCATGCTTTCAGCCACGTATGTGGTGAGACATAATAGATTAGAGGCGGTTGATCGTCCGGAAAAAAATCCATGCTGATTAGGGCTGATGAATTGCTTGCAGTGGAAGAATAGTCGGTCTACTATGACCAGCTCGAAGAGTTTGGAAACAGCACACAGTGATGATATTCCACGATAATTTTCAATATTCTTCCTGTCTCCCTTTTTGTGAACTGGAAACATATACGCATTTTTCGAGCATGCAGGAAACACTCCAGATGATAGAGATTTGTTGAAAATTGTTCGCAGGGGAACGAGTAAGCAGTCAATGCAGTTCTTCAAAAACAGGGAGGGAATTCCATCAGGTCCTAGACACGTTGAAGCTTTAAGCTTACTTGATGCTTCTACAATGGATTCGTTACTGACAGTCACATCGGGCATTACTAAACCGGTCAACTGAGTATTAGCTGATGCTGATGTTATTTGCTGGTCCGATAGAGCTTCGTTAGAGAAAGTGCTGGAGAATTTAGAAGCGAACATATCGCAGATGGCTTGTGGATCAGAGGTTACTGTATCGTTCCATTTCATCGAAGAAGGCAATCCGTACTCGTTTCGCTGTTTTTTAACATAATTCCAAAAATATTTTGGATTATTTTTAAGTCGTCGTTGTATGTCGGTCTGATACCGACGAAAACAGTCTCTACTTGCACTTTTATATAGACTATTGAGTCTGACGTAATGGTCTCTTTGCTCCTGACTTTTATGTTTAGAATACCGTCTCAAAGCAGCTTTCTTCTGTCTTTTTAGATCTCGTAGCTCAGATGTCTGCCATGCTGCATTGGACACTGATACAGTTATCTTGGGTACATGTCGATCAATCACATATGAAAGAATATGGGAGAATGTAAGTGCCGCACTATTGACATCATGCTCATCAAGGATGTTTGCCCAATCAATCGTCTGAAGAACGTGAATGATGCTGTCATAATCTGCATTTTTGAAGTTGTAAAAGACTGAAGAAGGGATCTCTTTGCAATCTTCGATAATTTTACTATTTATACTAACAAGCAGCGGAGGGTGGTGTGGAACAAATTTCACCAGCGGTGCTGGGGCTAAAGCTATTGATGGAGCCACATCGCGAGAGCTAACAAAGCACAAATCGAGACTTCTGCCGTTTTCGTTCACGATATGGTTAATCTGCCGTAGCGTAGCAGAACTGTAACCGTCAAGAAATCTATTCGAAGCAACATTAAGAGTCGAATGACCAACGTCCGGGTACAGGAATCCATTACTTGAGGATTTCCAGCATATTCCAGGCACGTTAAAATCGCCAATAATCAAGATATCGTCCTTGGGCGAAGCCATGTCTACAATAGATTGTACTGAACTCATGTGTGCGTCGAGCAATGAATCATCACGTGTTCTATCAGGGGGAACATAGATGACACACGTATAGAGGTTTCGGTCAGCTAGTTCTATCGCTAACCACAGCTGCTCCACGCCATTCCACGCGTCATCTTCGATTAAATGAGCTTTGATACCCCGTCGTACAGCTAAGAGCACACCGCCACCGCGCGCTTTGCTGCTGTTATGTGGACCACGATCACAACGGAATACTTCGTACTGCTGGTCCAGTACTTGACTTGAAATCGTATTTGCAGAGAGCCAAGTTTCAGTTAATACAAGAATTTCATAACAGCAGTCTGAACTGGCCATCAAATAATCCTCCAGAGACGAATTTAAACCGCCAATATTCTGATAGTAAATGTTTACCATACCATCGGCTGAACATGTCGAGGTTGTGATATTAGCAAAAGGGGCTATAACTGATTCTGACGGACGAGTATCGGCAGGCGTGGGAGGCACGACAATATCCATGGTGCGGTTCTCAGGAACAGTTGCATCTGCTTCAGGGAACGAGGAATCTGCTCTATCGATACACATAGCTGCATTCTCCAAACGATTGTCATCCGAAATCGGTCGTGTTGGACCGGATATAGCTGGAGCAGCACTGAAAATTGGAATGCTTTCAGGCAGTGACGTGGTCGGAGATTTAATATACTTGCCTTCATTGGTGGTTTGGAAGACCCCTGCGTCCAACCCAAACACAGGTCCGGAACGACTGTTGTGCGCTGGCAGGATTGGCACGACTGTGCTGGGTGGCTTTGGGGCTTCCATGGTACTTGTTGAAGGCTTGCGTTCCGGTGATGAATGATTAGCTGGTCCCGAAGAAACTCCGTGATTACAACAGGGTACAGTAGATGAGCTGTCAAGGTATGATTTGTCACGCAGAATATGTATGTCATTCGATTCCAAATAATACTTGCCTTCGCAAGCTATCTGGAAGACCTCGTCACACACCTCAACTGCAGGATCGAGACGACTGTGATGATCGATGTCAGCAAATGGCAGGACTGAGTTGAGGGGATCAGAGGCTTCCAAATGGCTTTCTACGATGCGTCTCGATTGATGATCCGTTCCATACGCTTGGAAATTGCTGCCGTACTGAACCAAGGTAGTTCCGAGATAAGCTGCTTCTGATGTTGATGGTGATGGGTAGATTATTGCATTGCAGTTATCTGACTGACTGGAGTGGACAAAGTAGCGGAAGGTGTCCGGATGTCCAATCGAGGAATTTTTGGAGGTCCCCAAAAATCCCGTTCTGTTTGCTGGTTTTCAAACTCCCTGAAGAAGATCCCTTTGGGCCAGACAGAAGGGTCGAGGGCAGTTTCCTTCAGCTCCTTCTCAATCCCAATTTTAAATGAGATGAATGCGAACTGGTTCAAATCTGCGTCCTTGCGAACAAGCTTTCGCACTTCAATAGGTTGTTGAGTTTGTACACAATTTCTGACTAGTTCGGTAACGTCATCCTCCGTGACGTGACGAGCGATTCTGGATAAATATAACCAGAATTTTTCTGGTGGTTTGTCAACGGTCTCCACAGTCAAGCTCCCCTTTTCAATGGATTTGGTGCCACCAACAAGTCTGGAATCAGGGCGAGCTTTAGGAGTAGCTGTGTCGCGGGATCGTTTAATACTCGGCCATGAAGTACAAGCTCGAACCTGACCAGAAAAATCGTTAGAAAGCTTCTTATCGGTCAGAGATTTGGCGAGCTCTTTGGTTTCCAGAATCTCGTCTTTCAATACATTCAGAGATTCGCGAAATACATCTGAAACTGCTTCTACGACATCCTGCTTCGTTTTCAGTGGATTTTGCTTCAAATATTCAAGATTATCGATGCAACGGTCGCAGAACCATAAGATATTTTTATGCTCTCGTACGAGGTCCATATTAGCTCTTTTCAGGCCGATACATTTCAAGTGCGCTGATTGATGACAAAAACCACTGCACTGTATGAACTCAATGGTTTTGATCGGCTCAGAGCACTGCTTACAATTTGAATTCATTTCGATACCGGCCAACAGATGGAAAGTTGCACAAGAAGAGCTTTGCCGTGAATTAGTATTGGTGCAGATTGAAGTTGGTTTCCACCAGATGTCGCTTCGGAAGAGAATACGAATACAGCCAGAGAGGTAC
This sequence comes from Aedes aegypti, assembly GCF_002204515.2. Lineage (NCBI taxonomy): Eukaryota > Metazoa > Arthropoda > Insecta > Diptera > Culicidae > Aedes > Aedes aegypti. The sequence goes on from NC_035108.1 coordinate 348,856,254, forward strand.
GTCCAGATCGTAACGGCAGCGCAAAAACACTCGTAATGGACCGAAAATTAGATATGTTTTTTCTCACTACGACACGTCGAACGAAGAAAGTCGGTCTTGAAATCAAATAGCAACGAGAAAGCAGTTCACAACAATAATAACGACATGAATTAACGAATCAAATAAACACATAAATAGCGAAAATAAAACGACGACGAAATATCAACAAAGTTGCGTACACGTCAGTGGTGCCAGAAATCTTCTACAGTTATTAACTGAGAGCTTACTGTGCCAATGATCATTTTTGCATGCGTATATCGTGTGGCAAGTACAAAGATATTCTATGCCCTGGGAAGTCGAGAAAATTTCCAACCCGAAAAGATCCTCGACCGATGGGATTCGTACCCACGACCCTCAGCTTGGTCTTGCTAAATAGCTGCGCGTTTGCCGCTACGGCTATCTGGGCCCCCAATTTTTGGAGTTTATTAAAATCAATGATTGTTAGAAATTGGCTGGAAAACCGATAATTTATATTTTTTTTTTGTCAAAAACAGACTTGTTCTTGGAAAGCATTATCAATCAGAAGCCTGATGGAAAAAATCAAGTTATTTTTGGAACATCAATTTAACAAGAATAATAAAATCATTTTTCCCCTATATTTTTTAGAGAAAATTATTTTAAATTTGAAGGGAACTGTATGAGTAGAATTTTTTGGTTAAAAGAATGTTTTGACGGTAGTTCTAATATAGTATTAACACAGTTCGACAAAAAAATTCAATCTGAATGCACAGAGACCGGACACCCCGGGCTTGAAAGCATAAAAATAATAAAAAATATTGGCGTTTTCAGAATTTTCGTGTCTGCCCCAGGTCATTTTTTAAATATACTTGAACATTTTGCATTTTTTATTTAAAAATCTAATCTAATCAATAACCCGACACTGTGTTTTAGCTTTAGGGCAGCAGAATGCATGTGCCATATTATGTTTTAAACTTGAAATTCAATATGAAGAGTTGTATTAAGATTTGCATGGACTCCCCCACCCCCCCTTTTTGTACCCTCACCATTTTTAACGTATTGCAAAAGATGGAATATTTGATATTAATGGTTGAAATAAGCGATTTTAGTGATTCTACCATCCACCAGCTATCTCTCCAGAAATATCGTGATTTATGAACAACCCCTTTACTGTACTATGGAACCGTCTATAAATTGCGTGTTCATTTTAGGTGGGGGGGGGGGTGTTCAAAGATTACGGTTCATGTAAATAAAAATAAAAATTTGAAGAGCTGACCACAAGGGGAAGGAGGATGAAAACTACCAAAAATATAACCACGTGGTTCATGGACGACCACTTGCAGATTATTTTGTGTCTTGTTTACTATAATGGCTGATAAAACTTCATTTGGTCACAAAAAAATGCCCTTTAATTGTTATTGGACTTTTAAACATTTTCACAAATATCAAAAATATACATTTTCAAAAATTATTGATTTTTTATTTTTTCCTCCACATGGACTTTTTTTGGAAATCAAGATCCCTATCCCCCGTCGTGGCTTTTTGTCCATATACAAATTTAAAAAAGTCACGTGGTTTATTGAGAGCCCCTTGATCTAAAGTTCGATATTGTAAACAAGAAACAAAATAACCTGCAAGGGGTCCTCCATGAACCACGTGGTTATATTTTTGGTAGTTTGCAGCCCCCTTCCCCTTGTGGTCAACTCTTCAACCGTAACCTTTGAACAGACCCTCCCCCTAAAATGAACAGGCAATTTATAGACGGTTCCATAGTACAGTAAAGGGGTTGTTCATAAACCACGATATTTCTGGAGAGATAGCTGGTGGATGGTAGAATCACTAAAGTCGCTTATTTCAACCATTTATATCAAATATTCCATCATTTGCAATACTTTAAAAATGGGGAGGGTACAAAAAGGGGGTGATGGAGTCCATGCAAATCTTAATACAACTCTTCATATTGAATTTCAAGTTTAAAACATAATATGGCACATGAGTTCTGCTGTCCTGAAACTAAAACACTGTGTCGGGTTATTGATTAGATTAGATTTTTAAATAAAAATGCAAAATATTCAAGTACATTTTAAAAATGACCAGGAGCAGACACGAAAATTCTGAAAACGCCATTATTTTTTATTATTTTTATACTTTCAAGCCCAGGGTGTCCGGTCTCTGTGCATTCAGATCGACATTTTGTTTTTCAAACAGTGTAATATGAAAAATAACTTACGCCTTCATAAAATTACTTATTTGGTCCCTACGTCACATTAAAAGTACAATAGAAACACAATTGCTTTATTCTTAGAAGACCTTTCAAAGTACATTCACAATCATCAAAATTGGTAACACTGCTGTACTGAAATCGATTTAATTTTCCACCTAATATATTACTCTGAGATTACCAATTGAAATATTTAGAGAAAACTATTTACAATTTTCTGTAGATCGATAAATATGCGTACACGATTTTAAAAGTATGAGATTTTTTAGTAAAACTACCATATACAGTAAAATTTGTACTTAAGATTATGGTTTAAACGCACGATTTAGCTCTCGCTTGTACAAATATAGTTTCTTAAGTAAACCAAACTAGTTTTGAATACGCTTTTTACTTTTCTCCTTTGCTGGGAGTGAAAGGATGGTGTATCAGCAAATTTGGCCATAAATGGGTAAATTACTTAAGTCAGAGAATGGTAGAATATAATTGATTTTTTTAAAAGCTATGCCTTTAATAGAAAAGTAAAGAATACAAACATACAGTTTTTTCATAAAATTTAGGATTTTTGTTTTGCGAAAAATTATGTTAAACTTTGACGAACAGCTTATCTTAGGAGTTTTTGGAAAAACAATTTAGCTCTTCAACCAAAAGCATTTTCTAAGATCTTATATTTTCATAGCATTGGAGATTAATAGTTGAACGATGCACAGAAAACCGGTTTCGATTTTATCAATAAATAAAACAGATATAGCAAAAACAAAGTATCCACTTTATAAAATGAACAGTCCGTGCAAATTTGCTATTTTGTTCCTTATCCGAAATAAGGATATACGTATTTTTTATTTTTTTGATTAGGGTGACCATTTCAGAAATAGAGTGACCAGAAAAATAGCGATTTTGCAAATTTTTTTTTTAAATTATAACTTTTGAACCGTATGACCGATTTTCAATCTGAAGGCTAAAGATTTTGACTTTTCGGGAAAAATATAAAATTTCACAAAAATTGTGTTTTTTACATAAAAAAACTCAATAGTTTCCGTTTTTTCGTGTTTTGAAGGCCTCGGGACCAAAGGGGCTATTGCTGCTCTCATTTTTTCTTAAAAGTTCAGAAAATTTTACGTAAACTGTCAAATTTTCAGCGATGTATGTTTTTTAGTTTTTGAGATATATTTTTTTTTTTTGAAAATAGAAAATCAGTCATTTTTCATCGGCACACACTGTAGATCTCAGCGCATTAGATTTGTATTGTTTAAAAAAATCATAACTTTTGAACAGCTCAACCGATTTCCAATCTTTTTTTATGGAATGAAAGCTATATATATATAGCTATAAATATATGAAATATGTATATATATTTTTTTTTTTCGGAGCTATTGTTTATTACATTTTTTTAAGTGGTTCAGTTATGAAAAAAAAAAATGAGTAATATGTGTGTTCGATTTGAAACATAATGAGTTATATTTTACATTCACCGTGCATATAAAACAAATTCTGCACTGCCCCCGATTTTGTTTACCCCCGATTTTGTCAGCTTTATGACCCGATTTTGTCAGCCTATTTTAAATTTGACAAAAAATTGTTACCGTCATGTTTCACCACGTACACATTAAAATTGATGATGATGTTTTATGTCATGCACGCATGGGCTTAGCCAGAGGGGGCAATGGCAATGCCTTTTATTAAGTGTTTAAAATCGATATTACCAATTTAAGGGAGGGGGGAGCCCCTGATGAAAAAAACTGGCTACCGCAGTGTCCATCGCCCTTTTAAAAGTCCATGTAACCATGTAGCACGTCGAAATTTGAAAAACATGAACAAAATAAAAATGACCCGATTTTGTCAGGTTCCCCATTTTGTCAGCCCAAAACTCATCGAGGGGCTGACAAAATCGGGTCCTTACTGTATAATTTTTCCAAATAATTTATAGCGAACTAGAATATCACTGCAAAGCGTGCAAAACCATAATTCAGGGAAAAATCAAAATTAGTGATGCAAAATAAAAATGTATTAATGTCGGTCGCAAATTTTTATTCCCACAACCGAGTAAAATCCCTTGTGATACTTCCATGAACTTCTCAGGTATTCAGCCATGTGCTTTTAATAGATTCCTCTGAAAATTCCTACGGGGATTTCTTCCTAAATTATAATTCTGTACTATACCAGTGCTTTCTCCAAGAACCTCTTAACCAGTTTTCTCTCTAGAAGGATTCCGCCAAGGAATTATGATCTAGTTGTTCAGTAACGATATGTTTAGTATTTTCTGGAATTACTGAGGATTTCTGCTACAAATAGTACAATAAATTCTGAGAATCCCACTCAAACTTTCTTCAAGATCACCAACCAATGATCCACAAATTATTTAAAGAGTTCATCAACATTTCATAACACTGTAAAGATCTTTCCAAAGTTTCTCTTCAGATTTCTACAACATATCTTTCAGAAAATCTTTTGGAAATTCGCATGGAAAAATATTCAGGATTTCATGCAAGAAAAACAATGATTGTTTCATACCATCCTCCTAATGTTTTACAAGATTTTCATGTGCAATTTAACAGGATTCAATTGGAAAAATGTTTTAAGCGATATCTCAGAGAAGTTCTACATAATTTTATTTGCATTTTTTTTTTCATAGAAAGTGTTTCTTAAGATTTCTCTAGAAATCGATTTAATGTTGCTTGTCACATTCCTTCAAAACTCTCTCGAAAATAACGTTCAACTTTTTTCAAAAAGTCTTCAGTGAAAATACTCAAAAGTTTGCCGAGAAATTAGTTCAGGGATTTCTTCAGTGAATTTCACTATTGATTCCCCTGGAATGCCGTTCTAAGATTCACCAGAGATTCATCCAAGTTTTTTTTCCAGAGATTTTTTTCTTTTAACAGAATTAGCGATCCTTCTGGGGATTTTTAAAGAAATTCATTAGCAAGTTTACTCAAGCATTTTGCAATTTATTTTTGAACTATTCAAAAAATAATTGTACCAGAAAAAAGTTGTTTTGCATGAACTCAGAAATTTCATGATACTATGGCGAACAGATTGAGGTAGAAACCAAGGTTTAACTACTCGCAGACACTGCAATCAATATTTTTGGAGAGACTTTTTTCATTATTTTGATAGCAATGCAAAAGTTAAAAGTGAAAATATTGGTGGTATTTATGGAGAACATTGCCAAAGTGTCCTTTGGTAAATTCATGATGCTCGAGGATGTCCACCATGGGATTTCACAGGAATTCCATCGCAGAATATAGATTCTGTCAAAATTTGAAAAAAAAAACTATTTCTCAAGAAATGTTTAAGTAAAACCGTCCCCCTTCCCGGTTTGCTTAATGTATTTCCAAAGATTGCTTCAAAACTCTGCTAATTTCGGATGCAATTTCAACAAATTTCCTCCGCAGTTTCGAAGGCAAAAGACATTCCAAAAACACTTCTCGTAGGTTATTCTAATTTAATCCGGGGATTCGAAGCAGGATTTCCAGAAAATAAAACATAAGTTCTGACTCAATTTGTGATATTTTAGAAATATTTAAAATATTTAGAGAACTGTTTGAAGAAATTTCTAGTAGAATTTTAAGTGAAAGAGAAATATTACATTTCAAAATTTGATAGAATCAATAAATTTTTGGAGGAAATGTGCGGGAAAAATATAACTTTTGAACTTTATTGAACTTTCGAAAGGTTTTCTAAAAGTTTTCAGTTGAATCCGGGAACACTTCACAGAATCAATTTGTGGACGTAGAAGAATGGTTGTCCTTTATTAGGAATTCACGTTTGAAGTATAAATAAGTCTCACAATATTATTAAACTAATTTCCAATATCGAACGATATCCTAAAAAATTTTGCTAGAAATATATCGGCAATTAGTCAAATAATTTGTGAGGTTTCTTAAAAGTTCTACACATAATAAGTTTTCTAGGAAAAAATATGTTACTTTTTTGTCAATAATAAGAGTTATGTAAATTGATTCAGAAGATTTTTTTCACGTTTGAATCATGTTAAATGTTTTTTTCTTTTAATTTTTATATTCAATGTCATCTCAGATTCTGGAGGGAGCCTGGATGATTCCTGGGGGGCTGGACCCCTAAACCTTTGGAATTTACCTCAAAACATTTTCAAATGCAAGATTGTTACTTTTTTATATGTTAAATATAGTTGAACTGCGAAAATTTGGTGAAATATCGGACCACAGAATGGAAAAAAGAAACAGATGACTAATGAGTAGTATTGGTGAGCCAGTTTTCGGGAAACCGTTACCTTGTAAACTTTGGGTACTTTGAGCAGTCGGTACGCGGTAGTAGTTCATCGTAAATACACCTGAACCTTACACGGAGAGCCACACATCACGCTTCGCTAAACTGGATCTGACATTTGAGTCAGCAATAAAAAGCCACATATTTTGAAATTTAAATAAATTCCTACGTTTGCCTGCCGCCACACATTGTCGCCGGTATATTTGCTGGCTGGCCTGGCTGGCTGGTTGGATGAGTTCACTAGCTGACTGGCTGCTATCATTTGCCGGTTTGTTCTTCTTTTCTCTGGGTGAAGTGATATGTGGCTTTAATGGGGAATTTATTATTATGTGTCAACAGAATTTGACGAATCTCGCTAGCGTGGTAGGAATAAGTGTTAGACTAACCTACCGGTGATGGTAGGAATGTATTTTCGGGTTGCGAAAGTTGGAATTCTTACTTGCGTCGTTTTATAATTCTCAAAACTAAACTTTATCAAAGTGAAAATTAAGTTGGTTCAGAGTGCAACATGTAGAATTTCATCTGAGAAACAAGTAGGATGGATAAACTAAGTTTGTTACTCGTCTGACTTAAGTCTGTTTGCATAACTTCTCATGAATTATTGTTCAAAATTTTCGCTTCTGGCTTATCTAATTTGCCTCAGGGATATCAACAATTTTTGTTTGCAGATGACAACGTTTCCCCGCGAAAACAAGCTTGTTGTAATCCGATCCGGTCACAGCCTGTATCTGGCATCTTTTAGACGATAAAAACGATCAATGGCAACATTTACTCGATACATTTTCACACCTTTTGCCTCCAGTCAGTAGAGTAAGGTGGGGCAAAAGCTCGAATGGCGTGAAAGTTCCTGCTGATGATTTCTAGATCAATAAAAAATAAATATTATAAAGATCATGGCGGTTCGAATGTTGTTTAGGTAAGATACTTTCACGTCAAATATTATAACAATCGGTTCAAATTTACCAAAGTTATGTTGTTTTTGAACAAAACAAGAATGCAATTGTATTCGATTTATATGTAAGGGCGTAGCTAGGCATATCGTGAGAATGTTTTGAGGTGTAATAGTTTTTGTATAAATAATTGGAAACTATTGTTTGCGCATAGTAGGACAAAAGCTTGAATTACCGTGGTAAACGTTTAGCGTTCTATTTAATGTAAAATTTTGTATTTTGCCTAAAACCGACCTTGTAATTTAGCAAAATATGCTTGATCACGTGAAAACAGTTCATCAAAAATTCACGTTTTAACTGAATTTTGCGAAAACCGCCTGTGCTGGGTATATTGGAACTAATCCTATGTCGGCTAAGTTTATGATTAAAATTTAGTGTATATTTCTCATGGATAGTCGAATATATTCCTGTTAAAAAAGCATGGTACTGTTATAATTAGTCTGTTAGTTTTGCCCCACCTTACTCTAAGATGGGGCGGTTCGGTTGACTCACTCATTTACACACGCCGATCCCTCGCGTCATCGCCGTATATCCCAATCAGCTGAGATGGAGCTTAAGCCGGGCATTAGAGGCACAATCGGGATCACAGATATAGGCATAAAGGCGATACATTTATCGCTCCGTGGACGGAGTGAAGGTCGAGGAAGGGAATCGAAGAAATATTATGCTAATTTGGTTAACATAAACACTCGAGGCGCTTGGGTTGCAGCGTTGTCGTCGTTTGTTTTTATGCCTTCCTAATGCCATTGCTAGTCTGTTGAGTTCGGTTGACAGTGAGGCGGGAAAAATGTCAGTCAAATGGGATGAGACACACCTCGGGTGCCATTCGATCGCAAAGTGAAGGTGAGGATCCAAATCAGCTGGTTAGTGGGTGGCAGCTCGGCTAGTTCTGTTTGACGTTGGTCGTGTGGGTACCATTATAATAATGTTATCTAAATGGTTCTCACGCGAGACCGAACGGGTGTTGGGTTTAATGAGAAAGGGTTAATTTTCTGACGGGGAACGACTTCTTAATAGGAAGTTTTCGTTTTCGTTATTTATTCAATACTGATGTTCGTAATTGATGAACCCCATTATTTTGACATGGGGGCTGAAAATCAAAAATGGACACCTCCCGATTGTATATCGGTTTCTCTTTCAAGAGATCCTATTGGAATACATTGAAATCTTGTATTTTCTGCGATGGACTAGCATGACATCTCCAATTTTGAGTGACATCGCTTCCAGCTGAGTCGAGAGAGTTTTTGAAATTACCTCCGATCCCGCCAAACCGATCTCGTACAGTTAGCCGGGCGAACGATATGGAACGGCCAATTTCCGGACCAATCCGTGGACACGCCAACAAAGAACAAATTCCCATCTCACTTTTGCCGTCGTGCCTTTGAGTTACATGTAACCTAAGCTATAATGGTGTCCGGCCATTTGGCCGAATGGGTTGTTTGGCCGAACACCATTATGCCGAATTATGAATTAAAAATGGATCATATTGCAACAACGCTAATGTGCACGATTCATAAGTGCGACCTAATGATTGATCAACTTATTAAACAGTTAGCTGATGTGACGGATTGTCATGTTTATCATTACATAAGAGCTCCTTGAAAAATATGAAATCGATAAAATTTTCTTTTGGGACGAAGCTGTGAATTCAAAACATTGTATCGAGATTCTGAAGGCTGACCACCAGCAGTGTCCCAATGTTGATTCTCAAGGATTTCATCAGACATGCTTCATTATTTCAAACGTACAATGAGAACAGCTTTGTAGTTAAAGATACTGTATTAGAGAAATAAATTAAATTCTTAGCGCCAGGCTTTGGAAAATTTAACAATCATTGACACACAAGCCATAATTTCATCCCCTTTATCCGCCTATATTCACACAACACGCATAACATGTATCGTTCGTGGCAGATAAAGAGTCACGAAAGAAAAAAAGACAGATACACGCCATCCATTTCGCCGATTAATGTGTGTCACCACGTGTTACATCCGTTGACACACTCCATTCTGATCAAGAAACAGAGGCGAATATTTTCCCTTTTCTGTGCTATGTTTGCAACCAAAAGTGTGTTAGATGATCCAATAGCTTATAATTAAGTTGTATAAGGTTGCACCACCAGAAAATATGAAAGTTGTTAACAATTTTAGGCAAAACATAAATCACCCGAATAACTCGATACCGTTGTATTCTGTGAGAGTTGCTGCTCTTGAACGCTCTCTCACCAAATACTAAACGAGAGAGTGAATGTCAACATTCATAGGGTTCTCCGATAGAGGTATGCCACAAACTATAGGCCAGGAGAAGTGGATGAACTTGTCATTCATTTTTCTGTCAAATCTCATACAAAATCTACTTTTTCTTTGACAGAAATTCACTCTAGGTGAACCACTTCCCCTGGCCTATTATGGTGCACTAGCTGTTACACTCTCTGAATATGGTTCGATCGGCTTATTCGGATCACAATCCAAACTCTGCACAGCGCCCTTAAATGTGTGCAGAATAATTTTGCCTTTATTTCGAATATTTTGTGTACTCAATTTTACTATGGCATCATTTCGACAATAAAAACGAACATGTTATGTTCAAAGACATGCAGCCGACCAGAAGCAAACCAAGGACCATGCGATTGTCAAGCGCGAACGCTTACCACACGATTATCGATGCAGTTGGATAGATGATAGACAAAATGCACATAAAAAAACCTTCAAGCTTCGTTAATCATCATACAACATTTATTTATTAAATAATAAATTTAAACACTTGTTCATGGTTCATATTGCTTTAACATACAGTTGAATGTAGGTTATTCTTTTGTTCAGGGCCGCCTTTACGGGGGGGGGAGGGGGCGAGGGGGCCATGGCCCCGGGCCCCCACATTTTAGGAGCCCCCACAAATCTCGACATAAATATTTGTAGTTGAACTAGTTGACCAGACAAACCTTGTTTTGTCATGCAGTAGGCTTTTTGATAATGCTAAATAAAATTATACTTAAAAGTGCCAATTTTCTTCTCCAGTTTATCTTACTTTTCCCATGAAATCCTTCGACTTATTGTACTCACAAACACGTCAAAATCCATACTGTAAAAAAATCAGGTGAATCCTTTGACTCGTTCTCAATCCATTTCGTCACAAACACCATTGCATTTTTATTTATGTAGATAGATTTTTACAAATAATTAGTATCAATGCAATAGCACATAGTTTTTGGAATCGCATCACATGATCTGAAGGATTCAAGGGTTTTCCATAAATTTTGAATAATAGGCGAAATTAAGGCTAAATCAACTCAAATAAAATTATAAAAACAAAATGTTTGAGCATTTAGAATGGGAATTGGTTGATTTGACGACAAACAAGAAGATTATGAAACAGTTAAAAACAATTTAGACAGATAAGTACAGGCCATCCTTCTGCTTCAATTCCTACCGATTTTCTAACGTGACTTTTCCAACTTTAACAAAAGTTTTCTCAATGAATTGTATGACTAGGTTCAAATGCAATTTAAATATCTGCAGATCAAGTAGATCACGGCTTGATTATTATTATTTTTTTTAGAAAATGACTATTAGGGTGCGGCTTATTTTTCAAAAGTTCTTAAAATCAAAAAATCGTGTGCTCTACTGAATCCAAATCACATTTAAAGAGAAACCTCAAAATCATAAACCAAAAATATTAATATTTAGAGGTGGCGCAAGCGTCTTGAAGGTGAATTTTCAAGTTATAAAGAATGACTTTCAGTGAAGTAAACATAACTATGTTATTTTTCAACCGATTTTTAAACTTTGGCACCATTATCTTCAAAACTAAGTTTATGAAAACTTTGTCGAATATCAAATTTGTCTAAAATCAAAATAAGTTTTAGTTTAAAATACTTTTATCCAAATTTTTCCTCATTTTACTAAAAATTTCAACGTTGTTTGACCATAACTTCTTAAATACTCAATCGATTCCGAATCTTTTACAGTTTTTTGAAGCAAATTTAGTTGTTTTCAAACTTTTCATACAACACATTTTTCTGAAAAATGGTTTTGACTAAGTTATTCAACAAAAACTACCCAAAAACATGATTTTTTAATGAAAATATCAAATTTCTTTGGATTATTTGAGTTTTTTCGGCGGAAACTACATATTTTTCTATAAAAACTTACTTTATAAAGCATCTTGAATTTATTATAAGTTAAATAGTGCACATATTTTTAACATATGCAATCATATTTTTGTTTCAAATTTTTTTTTTTAAATGTCGCAAGGTCCTTCTCATAGGATAAACAAATGAGAAAACCCAGTTTCAGCTTTAGAGATAATATTTAACTGGCAAAAATTTGAAAAAAAAAACTGTCATTTTTCGTTGAAAAATCATGTTTTTGTGCAGTTTTTGCTGAATAACATGGTCAAGGCATGTTTTCAGTGAAATGTGATGTAAGAAAGGTTTGAAAACAATTAAAATAGCTTCAAAAGCATGTAAAAAGATTTGGAATCGGTTGAGTGAACATGAAGTTATGGTTAAAAAAGATGAAATTTTTAGTAAAATGTGGAAAAATTTAGAATAAATTACTTTTAATTAAAACTTGTTTTGATTTTAGACAAATTTGATGTTCTACGAAGTTTTCATAAATTTAATTTTGAAGGTATTGATGCTAAAAGTTTTAAAATCGGTTGGAAAATAACAAAGTTATGTTTACTTCACTGAAAGTCATTTTTTATAGCTTGAAAGTTTACCTTCAAGACGTTTGCGCCACCTCTAAATGTTAATATGTTTGGCCCAGATTTTGAAGTTTCTCTTTTAATGTGATTTGCATTCAGTAGAGCATACGAATTTTTGGTTTTAAGAACTTTTGAAAAATAAGCCGCACCCTAATGACTATCCATAGAACTGCATGGCTGGTAGTAGTTACGTGACTTGAATATAGAAACTTAATAGACCTCTAGTTTAAAAAAAAGAACAAAAGAGACCAGTTAGGAACCGACAAGAGACCGAAAATGGCCAAAACAGAAAACAGTAAAACAAAACTTAACCTTATCGGAACCAGAAGATTAGAGTTCAACTCTTCATCATAGAATCAGGCCAAACATTTTTTTTTTTTGAATTTCTCGTGACATTATGACAATATTACTGCTCGTATTACTGAATGTTTGTCTTACCCAGACAACCAGAAATCGCATGAAAGTTCACGTTACAACTCGTTTATTCATACTAATTACATCAAACCCGCAAAACACCGTGGATAAACTTGTCAGCTTGATGAGTTTCCTCGCATAAAACACTTCTTTTCTGAGTTCATTTATACATTTTGTTTCGTCTCGTACACTTGTACAAAGTAAGTCGCATCAATCCGTAGCAGCTGTCAAATCAACATTTGTTATCATAAGTTAAGTCGCATAAGATCACAGGTTGGTTCGGTAGAATATTTATACGCTCGCATTGTATGTTATTATTCATCACATAATATATGCACGCATATCGCCTCCACTTTTGTACGTAGAAGGCCTTTTCGCGACATCTTATAAGTGAAATTTTGCACATATAAAGCCTCCAGGTGATTTCATTATACGTACATTTTGGTTGTCTGGGTAATGATTTTCTCTAGGAATTCATTAAGTGATGATTTCCCGTGAAATTTCTCCAAGAATTTTCCTCATGAATTCCTCAAAAAATTTTGTTTCGAATATCTCTCTGGATTTTTTAAGAATAGCCATATAAATAAACTGAGAGATTTCATCAGGAAATTCTACAAAAACTCTTTCAGATATTTTCCAAGTGAGCTTTAAGCCCTTCAGGATTGTATCCGGTGATTCTTACATCGATTTCCTTAGTTTATCCTTCTTACGTTTCGAACATTTTCAAAAAATCGTTGTAAGTCTTCTTGAGTAACAACTGCAGAATTCCGTTGAAGGATTAGTAAAAAAAAACCTGAAGGAATTCTTTGGAAGAAATCGGGGTAATCCCTAAGAAAATTACTGGAAGTAGTATCGTTGGAGTGCTCAAAGATTTCCCGGAGAAAATTCTGGAAAAATCCTCCAAGCATCCTGTGAAAATTTGCTCACAGAATTTCTGGAAGAATTGAAAGAGGAATCTCTAGAATTTCTAAAGAGATTCCTCTATGAGTCTTTGAAAGTATTCCAGGTGAAATCTCTCGACAAATCACTAGAAGATTTCTTGAAGTTTTTCGAGACATGTGAGACGAAATTTGTGAAGAACCTGTTGAACGGCCGCGTTATAAGCTTCGAAATTTTCTCTGGCGCCTGGAGAATTTTGCATCAGGGTTCACTGCAATCAGAATAAGGAAACATGAGATTTTGAAGACAATTTTCAGATCTTCCATTGAAAATAGCAGCTTTTCATAGAATTGTATGTTATTCATATTCATATGTATTATTCATATGTTCAATAACTTGAATATGTAAGATAATCATAATTTAAGGGAACCAATAACAAGGGAATCATCAAATGAATTCTGTTGTTAACGAATAAGCACCAGAAAACAATGAATTTAACCTGTAAAAATATAAAATCTATAAAAAGTTAAGTGAATGAATGATTTTTCTTTATTAACGAGACTTTCAGCCCTTGGCTGGTTCGTCTCTATATAAAAAGTTAAAAAAAAAATAAAGAAAACATAAATTACATTATATAAAATTTTAAATTGGTTTACGTTTATAAGGAATTTAAAACAGTTTTTAAACATTATAAAATGGTTTGACTACTGATAATGAAAACCTTACAAAGAATATTAAACAATATCCAGTCTATTCTAAAGTATCAAAATGTTTTTTTTTTTCTGTAAAAAGGGCCCCCACAGGACAATGGCCCCTGGGTCCCCACATTTGTAAATCCGGCCCTGCTTTTGTTTAATACCTACTTGTTTCGTCACTTTTTGGCAAAAAGTTTACTGAAAATTTGATTAGGAATTTTAAGAAATGTTTCGACTAGATTCGTTATCCAGTCGAGGCTTTCAGCCGTTGGCTGGTTCATCCCTACACATCAGAGGCCGTTTCGACCAGATGCTATTCGGCCAAATGACCCGAAACGATGACGATGATCCAATCCAGGAAAATACTAAAGTTCGCGATCGTGTCGGATAGAAACAAAAACTAAACAGAGCGCTGATCGGTGCCCAATCTGCGCGCTCCGAGGGATAGGGGATAGGCTCTTTATTGTATTCGTCGGCAAAGGTTTCCCCATTCCTAGGCCCAGGCCAGTCGGACAGGCGCGATCGTGACGTGAGCCTGCTCCAGGGTAATTACCATCGAAAGGAAAATAACCCTGAAGGGAAACGTCTTCTTTTTCTCCCCCAAGTGCCACTAAAACAAGAGCGATGCACGGGCGCACAGTGGCTTATGGTCAGAAAAAAAACATCGAAAATTTAAGTTTCTTCATACAATCAACATTTCTATAGTCTTCTATACTATTGAATGATCCCAAAAATTTAAATGGGTTTGGTTTATCCGGGTTTGTTTTAGATTTTTTAAGCTGTCTCAAGTGACGGAAGGTCTGCAAAAGTTGGTTAGGGGAACTGGGGGCAATTTGCCCATAGGGGGCAAGACGCGCAACTTTCGGTTTGTACAAACGATGTGTATTAGAATGCTTTTGGATATTTTTTTTTCTTTTTTGGCCATCTCAAGAGAATCGTAAAAATTAACAAAAATGATTTTCGCTGTTTTCGTTGCAAACTATCTTCGCTATTATTACTCCAAATATTTGTCAGTGTGATATTTCATCAGTTTTAAATTTGAGCAACGCTTTTTTCAACTATTCCGTGTATCAACAAGCCAATACGTCGATTGGCAGTGTCGGTTCTGTGGCTTATGTAAATTATGTAATAAAATCTGTGAAAATGACACTACCGCAACTAAAGGAACGCCCACAACTAATGGATCACTTACCCTATATCGAAAATCGAAATTTTAGGTTTATATGTTTCCTTCAAGAATACTTTGGACTACTAATTAAAGTTGGTAAATTATGATTTTCCATCGATTTATGGATCTTTAGAGAATGTTCCCTACCTTTCAATGAAAGCGCTCCACTGTGCGGCGGACATAATCGGTTGGGGAGGGGGAGCAACGGGGATCGCGGATATGAAATCACGAATAGCTGCCGCGCATTCGATGAGAGAGGAAATGATGCACGGAGCGAGCGCAGTTTCCTCTAGCTAGCATAAGCACGCCAAGAGTTCCTCCAAGAGGTAGGCCTGCAAGAGTGCGCAAATAAACAAAGAATCTAGTTTATGTTGGCGGCAATTGAATGAGAAAATAAATATATAATTTTATTTTATCGAGTGAAATGTAAATAATTCGATTAGACTTTCGAATGGGAATTGCGAACGGCTACAATCTTCGAGCGGACCAGTTGGGATTTGTTTGCATGAGTTGTTAACCTCGTTCTAGGGTGAACGTCGACTTGGAAAGGCTTGGGTGACCTTTGCGCAGTGGTAATATTTTCTTGTTACAGAAAAACTTGGGGCGTTGAAATAGAGAACTTTCATAAGTTGAATTACCTTATTTTTTCGTAAGTCTGATTTGTTCTTCAGAAATATATTTTTATTAGGAGCTTGGTAAACTATGCTGTTCGTAGAATCATTCAACTTGGTCATACAACATGGATCTGTGAGATATAATACCATTTGAACTAAAATTTACTCAAATTGCACCAACCTTTTACATCGAAGACGTTTTGAAAAGTTTGGGCATGCCTGAATTAGATGCGCAAAGTTGTACGGGAACTTGAAGACATCCTAAAGCTGTTATGAATGATTCATATTTCTGTCGTTTGATGGCAACATGGAATATTCGAATATATTCTATATAATTCAAAACAAGACAGTAAACTTCTATGTTATAGTATGTAATAGCTACTAATCAAAGTCGTATAAAGTTAGACTTTATCCAAGACTTTATTCAAGTTAGACCAGATTTTATCCAAGAAGGATTTGATTGATATGAAGAAGGAGGACGTTTTCAGCCCACAGTAAGACGGGAGGATACAATATCAAAAAGGAGGACATGTCACCTTTTTGATATTGTATCCTACCGCACGCTATGTCTGAACCAGACGATTATAAAAATCGGATGTACACCGGGTTTTTTTCTTGGAAAAGTTCAGTTTTTGGGTTATTTTTTTCATAATAGGATGGTTTTAAAATATTCCATCGGTGAAATTTTGATTGTTTCCACTTTTATCTATTTTACATACTAAAACCCATGAAAACCCCGTTTTTTGATGCATTACTGCCCATACAAAATGTATGGAAAAAAAATCACCGATAGAATATTTTAAAACTTTCCGATTATGAAAATATAGATCAAATACTGATCTTTCGCGAGAAAAAATCCGATGTACATTCGATTTTTATAATCGTCCGGTTCAGACATAGCGTTTCCCGTCTTCCTGAAACGTCCTCCTTTTTCATATCAATCAAATATTGAATTATTTATATTAATATTAATTATATTAATTAGTTTCCTTATTATTTATTCATTAGAATCTCTAGCTGTTTATAAGTCTTGAATAAGTATGAAAGACTTTATTTTAAAACCAATGGTTAGTTTGGCTAAATTTCACCACTTGTTTACTAAGAGTTAAGAATCAGTATTTTTATTTCTTTATTTTTATTCAGTATTCTTATTTCTCTTTCTTCTTACATAACTGTTAAGTGATTATTTGCCAATGTTATTGCATGTTTCATGTACAGCGACACTTGCTTTGTTGTTCTTTGAAGCTCATCGTCAGCAGATACCAAGGTTGGGTGGCAATTTTTGCTACGTTGTTACGATTTTATATGATGCTTTCTGCATAAATATATGATTTGTCAGTTCTGTCAACTGAACGCGATTTTATGTTGCACTATTCACGACATGTTTTGCTGTCAATACAGATTGTCGTTTATTAATCGTATTTGGGATTTATATACAAGTTTTGTTGACATTGATAACGCCTAATTTGGCATCTTGTGCGATTCTGATTTTTGAAAGCACATTCTTATATGATACGTGGTTGACTGGGATGTTCATTCAGCAGAGACCTTTTCCGTGCTGTCTGTAGACCTATTACACAGCGTAACAAAAATTAAATTATTGCGTATCTCAAGGATCAAACTATGTGTCTCTTGTATATATGGGATCGCTGAATCTGAAGCCGTTTTCAGAAATGTTTCAGCACGTCAAAATTTTGCGATACAGGTCGCCAAAGTTGTATAAAACACGGATTTCATCGATGTTTACATGAAACTTAAAGTATTTAACTTTTAGTAATCTAATTCATCATGCGTACAAAATAAGACTTTAATTTTTAGTATTATTTTGTTTAAATTGCATGATAAAATACCCAACCTCTCTTTATGGCCATTATGAGGGGTCGTAAAAAATCGGCCGTAAAAAAAATCTAGGTTATAAATATGTTTTCGAAAAAAAGCAGCATCTAAATGTGAAAATACTGATCCAAGATATTCAGCAAAATTGAAGCATGGATTTAGAACTTTCCAAAAACGGCCTTTCATGTTTTCATATTCTGATAATAGATGGCAACACTGCTCGATTGTTTTCAAAAGAGCAAATTTTATGTGGGTGTTATTTGCAGATACCAATAATTTTAAAGATAACTATACCAAATGTTCACCAAAGATGCATGTGCTGCATGCCATACAGTCGACAAGCACAAATGTTCATGTGGCACTAGTGTATAAGTCGAATTGAGAAAAGTTCAATATCATAAAACTTGAGCGAAATAGGAAAATAGAATGCTTCGCAACAAAGGAATACTCTTCAACTGTAATCCAGACATGAAGGGTTCAAAAATTTGTCATAGTTGTCAACACTGCTCGAATGAAATCGATATAACTAGATATATCAAATTTCTGCACGTTATTTAAGTCAAATCTTGAGCAAAGTTTAAGTATGAATTTTGTGTTACTCATTCTGTTCCAAAAAAAAAGGAATACAATCATTTATGTGACAAAAAAGGTATATTTTTTGCTTATTAGTAGGTAAAATAATAAAAATTATTACATTTTTTTTACATTAGATAAAATATGTTATAATTTGAACAACAATATAACTTATTTTGTTATAAATTTAACACAAATATAACTCATTGTGTTATCTGCCATAACTGATTTGTAAGAAAATTTGTTATTTTCTTAGCATGTAATAAAACTGACTATACATGGTCTACAAATGACTCTCAAATTATTTGTAACAAATTGTGTTATAATTATGGTTCTTATTAAACAAATTTGAAAAAGCCTTTGTAAACCGATTATGTTTCAAATATGTAATAATTTCTTCAACTAACTCAGAGCGTTTCTAACAATAATAAAAAATATGTAGTTTGTAACAACTTTTGATATGATTGTGATACAATTTTGTTGTAATCCACTGATCGGACTTTCGTAATTCTAATTTCATATGCTCCCTCGTATTCTGGGCACTTTAATTCGACTTCCGGACAGCAAATGAAACACATTGGGAAAAACATTGATAAAACTCACCAAAGCTTTGAAAAGACATATAAGATAGTGTGGCGTCGTAAATTTAAATTTTGGGATGTAAATCAAAACGGTTGCTCACGCATGCATTTTTTTTATTACAGATCATTGGATTGGAAACTACGAGTCAAATGTAACAGTAATCCATAACTGTAGGGCGATTGTATTGATAGTATCAAAGTAATTTTCCTAATTTTGAAAATTATTGTCAGGATGATATTTAACCCGTTGGCTACGGGGCTGACATACAAAATTCAAATTGCTCGTATTTGGGCATAACTCCATATTTGTTAATGAAATTTTAAGGATTGCTTCACTATTAGATGTAATTTCATAAGTGATGGGAAGGTATAGCTCTGGAGTAGTGTGGACAAAGTTATTCCAGAACATCTCTGGGTCAGGTAGGGTAAAAATCACATAAACTTCCTTTTAGAACTCATTTATAACTTGGAAACGAAATGTTTTCATACAAAATGTGAACAGACCCGTTATTTGTAATAAGTAACGAAGGCTCAAGATATTTTCAAAATTTTTGATTAGCCTTGAGTAAGACTAAGGCCTTCAGAATATTCTGGAATTTTGCTATAATCAACACAGGTTCATAAGTTATTTTTTAACGATCGATGTCTACGTTTGTTGGTTTACAACACTCACTAAGCCTTTTCAGGGGTGTCCACAAATTTTGGCAAGAAATTGGATATTGGAAGTCATCCGAATCGTTCTGGAATTCAGGTCCTTATGATCTACTAAATCTACCACAGTGTATACTAACCTCATTCTCTTGAATCTTTCTCGTTCCTAACCATAAAATTTCATATGGCTCGAAAAGTGTACTGCTACGAATATTGATAATCGTAAGGTCTTCAGAACATACTGAAGTTGGGGGCAGCAATTTATATATGCAGCTGGACTTATTATTCAAACAAAATGTTTCTAATATATCCATACTTGAACACAAATCTCCGTTATGGTTGTAAATTAATGGTTCCAAGCTTGTTGGTTGCACTATAAGTTTGAAATTACTCTAATGACAAGATTTGCAATAGCTACTAGATCTACTGGTACTGTTACCCACTTGTTTTCAACATCTGATATCGCAGAATCTCTAAAGGCATCTGCAAAGCTTTGGAAATGTGATTCGAATGTTACTTCTCCTTTCTGATGTTACGTCCTAATTGAGAGAGAACCTGCTCATCAGCAGAACCTGTTCTTATGAAAACTTTAACAGTGAATTACTGGGATCTTTCAATTCCTCTAAGATTAAAAAATTGAGCGAATTTTCAAAACAAAGAGATCCTTAAACGGTGGGAATCGAACCCACGATCCTCAGTTTTGTCTAGCTGAATAGATGTGCGTTTAACGATTTTTGGGCCTCCTAATTCGGGTATTCAAGGGTTTTTACTTCTTCCTGGATTTTTTTTCTATGACTTAATTATCTTCGCCTTCTTCTTCTACTTCTTCTTATTGCTCTTATTCTTCTTCTTCTTCTTCTTGGAATTACAACCTCACTGAGACAGAGCCAACATATCAGCTTAGTGTTCAATAAGCATTTCCCCAGTTATTAACTGAGAGTTTTCTTTGCCAAAGTTGCCATTTTCGCATTCGTTTATCGTGTGGCAGGTAGGATGATACTTTTATGCTCAGGAAAGTCAAGAAAACTTCCTTAAAGAAAAGATCCTGGACCGACCGGGAATCAAACTCAGACACCTTCAGCATGGCTATGCTTTGTAGTCGTGGATTCCTTTCGGACAACCTTTCTTTAACTTGCTGTACTACTAGCTCATTACATAAGTTTTTGAGTAATAGTGATCTTCATTGGGATTGGTCATTGTGATACTGAGAATATTTACGACCGAATATACAACTGGCATTAAAGCAAGCAATACTCAAGAATTTCATTGCAAGCTAAGGAACTGAGAAGCAGGTTATGTCTCAATTGGGGCGCAACGCCAGAAAGAAGAGGAAACATCCGAATCACATTTCCAAAGCTTTGCAGATGCCCTTAGAGATTCTGCGATATCAGATGTTGAAAACAAGTGAGTAACAGTACCAGTAGATCCAGTAGATATTGTAAATCTTGTCATTAGAGTAATTTCAAACTCATAATGAAATTAGAATATTAGAAACACTTTGTTTGAATAATAAGTCCAGCTGCATATAGAAATTGCTGCCCACAACTTAAGTATGTTCTGAAGATCTTACGATTATCAATATTCGTAGCAGTACACTTTTCGAGTCATATGAAACTTTATGGTTAGGAACGAGAAAGATTCAAGAGAATGGGGTTAGTATAAACTGAGGTTGATTTGGTAGATTATAAGGACCTGAATTCAAGAACGATTTGGATGACTTCCAATATCCAATTTCTTGCCAAAATTTGTGGACACCCCTGTAAAGGCTTAGTGAGTGTTGTAAACCAACAAACGTAGACATCGATCGTTAAAAAATAACTTATGAACCTGTGTTGATTATAGCAAAATTCCAGAATATTCTGAAGGCCTTAGTCTTACTCAAGGCTAATCAAAAATTTTGAAAATATCTTGAGCCTTCGTTACTTATTACAAATAACGGGTCTGTTCACATTTTGTATGAAAACATTTCGTTTCCAAGTTATAAATGAGTTCTAAAAGGAAGTTTATGTGATTTTTACCCTACCTGACCCTGAGATGTTCTGGAATAACTTTGTCCACAATACTCCGGAGCTATACCTTCCCATCACTTATGAAATTACAACTAATAGTGAAGCAATCCTCAAAATTTCATTTAAAAATATGGAGTTATGCTCAAATACGAGCAATTTGAATTTTGTATGTCAGCCCCGTAGCCAACGGGTTAAACAATAATCGAAATTAATATTACTCAAAACGCATTTCAAAGCTTGTGATTACCTATTTCCAAGGCTAATTATTATCGTTTTTCCTATTTTAAATACTTTATTTATGTTACCCATATGTTATGGATCAGTAGAGATTACGGAAGACAGTATATTTTGTGTTTTGATTCACAGGAATTTTCAGAAATTCAGAAATAAATTCAATGACCCTCAAAACTCGTAAAATATATACTGATTGAAGCATTCCCACTAAAACATGTTACATCCGTTACATGAAATCCATCCACATCGGGTCAAGAATCGATTGAATGAAGATCACCTTACCGAATCAGAAATCGATTCATAATGTACCATTTCCTGTAGATTTTCATGGTTTTCAACTGCACCGGTCTGAAGCAACCAGGACTCACTCTGTCTCTCCTTCTCCCCGCATGAACTGACGGCGGGACGAAGCTCTTCAGCAGTCCATCACAAATTAGCTCTACAACTGGATGGTTCAACTCGAGCACCGAGCAATGTACAATGGGTAGGGTCGAGTCTTGTGTCTTTGTTTTTTACTGCTGCTGGTGGTGCTGTTTCTTCAAGAAAACAAAAAAAAAGCGACGACCAAGTTCACACACACGGGGGATTCTCTGACGGATGTGGTTCAAGAGGGCGAAGCACAACACAGTAACAACACCATCAGCAGCAAAAAATTGTACCAAACGAAACCGGTTCCAAGCCTCCTCCTATCCAACGTCCAGTCCCGGGTCCGATCCGTCGGGGACGTTTAAGTACGTAGAGTTATGTGTACGCTTCGGGTTGCTTCTTGAAGAGCTATTTTATTACTCTTTTATTCGTTGGTGGTGTAATCGTCACGCGTCGTCGCCTGATCGTTGGTAGATGTCCTATGCCTAAATAATACACGCATCTGTCTATTAGGTACCCGGTGAACTCCTCACGAACGCAATGAGGTTGCCTTTTAACCGTTTTGACGCTAGACGATGACGAAAAAACGACGACTTCAACGACGACGTTCACTCAATTATACGCGCTATTTCAAGGACAACAGGAATTGTTGGCGAATCAACGGCGTTCTCGTCGATATGGTGGTGATGGTATATAACTGGTAGCAAGTTCGTATCCAATCAATCATAGAACCATTGATGTTTGAATTGTGGGATCAATCTAATTCTATTACAAGTCAATCTTTGGGTTGAATATGAATATTGATCGATGAAAAAACACTTTCAATTGACTATACCTAACTTAATATATAACGTATTAATCGTAGCAATGAGAGATTGCAAGAATTTTTATCTAGAATTATTTTATTTGACATTTGTTCCAATGTTTCAACATTTGATATTCTATGTAACTCATTAGTACTATACCCGGGGGGAGGGGGAGCTTCAGTACCATTTTCAAAACTTTATTTTGAATTTTCTGCAGAGCTTTCTTCCTGGTATTACAACAGCTAGTCCATATTAGTACAGCATACAACAATCTGTATGCTGTTCAAAATGACTATCAAAAATTTTACTGATGGAGCAAGCTGATTGGATAGCTAGAAGCTTCTGCAGGATTTTTATCCGGTTTTAAAATTGGTACAACCTTGGCATTTTTCCATTTGTCAGGAAAATATGCCAACTGAAAACATTTGTTAAATATATTACCCAACAATGGCAAGCTACTCTCTGGATGTTTATTGATGAGGATGTGAAAATTTCCATCATCGCCAAAGGGTTTCATATTTTTGAATTTTTCAATAATAATTCTCACTTCTTCCAAACCATTCTACAAAAAATCTTCGGAAACGTTGTTGTTTTTTGCATACCCTGCAAAATAATGTATATTTACAAAGAAAAACACTAATCAAACTTAACACTTTACTTCACTTTTGCAAAAGAAATAGAAAATACTTAAAATCACAAGTAAGGCGAGCAAATACGTTTAAACTCTAATATGTTGACTTATCTTGGCCTATTTCGTCTGCGACTTATAAATTTCTTCAGTGTCGAGTTTATTTACCAAGCTGCGTTTCAACATAAACACCTGTAGGGTAAGTGTTCCCTTAGTTGTGGGTGTTCCTATAGTTGCGGTAGTGCCTATTTCACTGTTTTTATTACATTAACCACAGAACTGACACTGCCAATCGACGTATTGGCTTGTTGATACACGGAATAGTTGAAAAGAGCGTTCGAATTGCTTTAAAACTGATGAAATATCACTAAAATTGCTAAAACTTTTCTTACTTGTACCAATAGTTGCGGTAAAGTGTTCCTATAGTGGAGGATCCCATTAGAAAACAACGGATACCGCAACTATAGGAACACAAATTAAAAATATACCGCAACTAAAGGAACAGTGTACCAATAGTGGAGGTATTATTTTTCACTGACATGCCGTGGATTACTGCGATGAAATCATTTTTCTAATTAAGTCAATGGTCGTAACTTCCCGTTACAACATTAACATGTACATTAATTGCGCTTCTTGAATGTAGGCGGTTAAATGAAGTTCAATCGTGCTTAGTACCTCCACTATTGGAACATCTACCCTAGAGGTCAGGAATTACAACTGCTCTGTTTAAGGTGGTTTTACAGAATGATCATTTATTAACTTTATTGACTGTCATTGCCTACTCTAAGTCATTGTCTGTGCCTACCTTGATCAAATACATTAATATCATTCACTACAACTTCGGACATCCTGAATTGTTGAAGGAATTTCTGATCACAATTCGAAAAATCAAAATTGTGTTCAGAAATTCCTTCAACAATATACTCCACTAATTCTTTTTCTCCTAGGTTTAGCTTCTGGGCAATCAACTTCTTCGACTGGTAGTAATCTGCGAACGGCTCTTGTCCAAACCATCTGATTCGTTCCAGACGTTTTCGTAGCTC
The DNA here is from genome assembly GCF_002204515.2 of Aedes aegypti. Taxonomy (NCBI): domain Eukaryota; kingdom Metazoa; phylum Arthropoda; class Insecta; order Diptera; family Culicidae; genus Aedes; species Aedes aegypti. The sequence goes on from NC_035108.1 coordinate 348,880,868, forward strand.
AAATCCGTTGACAGCTGATCCATACATTTGACGTAGATCGTTCAGAGTCTCTTCATATGTTTTCAGCATATAATCAGCTCTAGTGTAAAGCCAATCTCTTGCGTTGCCATTCAACTGTTTGATTACTACAAGCTTCATAATTTCACAGTTTATTCCAAGAGCGCGCTTCGTGTTTTCCACTATAGCGATAAAATGGTTGATGTCTTCATCGCTTTGTCCCGCAAAAAACGGCAGAAAAGCAGCCACTTCTTCAAAACGAAAATTGTTATTTGAGACCATAAATTCAGGACCCAGACGATTCCTCTGTTCTTGACAAACGCAATTACTGACCGCTTGACGATTGAGAAAGTTATTCTCCTGGCGCAAATTTGCAGACAATCCATCACCGCGTCCACCGCTTGAACATTCTTGACCAGTTTGCGAAGCAAAAGTTGTAGCGTTCATGGTGCTTTCTGTAACGATTCCTACAAATTCTCTTGCATCTACCTCAGGTAGTATCCGGTCAGCCTTAGTTCTCCGGTGTTTAGAACGCTCCAATTCATCCGAAGTCTTCTGACTGCGCAGCAATATCCCACTTCTGATATGTAGAGGTCAGGAATTACAACTGCTCTGTTTAAGGGGGCAGGATCCGTCATCAATTTCGGAATTTTCAAAAGCAGTTTTTTCCTTCAAAATCAAGAATATTTACTGGAAAATGTGTTCACAGTATTCAATTCTCAAACCGCAACACAGTCAACACATTTTCATCGAATAATTTTCAGTTTTGAACAGAAAAACTGCTTTTGAAGTTTCGATGATGACGATGATTACGATGACGGAGCGTTGATCGTAAAAGTTGTTTTACAGAATGATCATTTATTAACTTTACTGACTGTCATTGCCTACTCTAAGTCATTGTCTGTGCCTACCTTGATCAAATACATTAATATCATTCACTACAACACCTAAAGTTTCAAAAACTTTGGTTTCAAATGACGAAAAAGTTGATATTCTAGGCGCCTCTGGATGATGATTGCAACTTCTACCCATGATCCATACAGTCTATCATTACGATAGACAAAAAAATTTGGATTCCGATTAGGATTCCGATTTCAGATAAGTTTCAGCGCAGACAGACGTTTAAGCAGGAACAAATTTATTCAAAATTCCTGTGTAAATTCTACCGTGGTGTCACCTAGGGAGCAAATTGCTGCAGTACAGTGACAGTTCGTACACTGAGAACAGCGTTGCAGTTGAAATTACTATATTAGAGGGTTAAATTAAATACACAACGCCACTTGATTTGTGCAGACTAAATTTGCATTTATTTCAAATATTTTGTGCATTCAATTTTACCATGGCACCACTTCGACAGTAAAAATTACTATACCATGGTTAAAAACTTGCAGTGGGCCAGAATCGAACCGAGGATCTTGCGATTGTCAAGCGCGAACGCTTACCGCTCGGCTATCGATGCGGTTGGATCAAGGGGAACAAAACGCAAATAAAAAGCGTTCTTTATAGCTCAATCGTGATTGGAATAGTAAATTTAAAAACTTGTTCATGGTTGTCATTACTTCAATGCTTGTTTCAGTGTAAAAGCACGTGGCTTCATCTTCTCGCTTACCACCCAGTCCACCACCCACTGAACAAAAATATCAAAACAATCACTTTGAAAATGATTCACGCAATTGTGATATTTTCACGCCAATTTACTTTACATGAGTTACGATCATTCAAGGGTGTTATACTAGCATGAATCTGTGAGTAAATTAAATGCCAATTTGTGGTAAAAATTACAATGGATTTAATTAACTTTTACATGAGAAATTAGATCCAAAAGGGAACATCACCCACCCAGCGCGAAAAAAAGGTGCATAGTTTTTAGCGTTGAGCACGTCGACTGTGGGAGCGGTTGTGTGTCATGCTGTCAACGAAATGTGATCGGGGTGGTGGCGGGACGCATACGCCACTAACGCCATCTGTTAGCTTATTGCCAATTGACGATTTGTGGCGGCCATGTTTTTACACAAGTGGCTGAGTCTAACTTGAACGTCTGTCTGCGGTTTCAGTAATGACTTCTTAGAAGATTTAACAGCTCATTCTCTTTACCATTCAAAGATCGAGTGTTTCAATCAAATCATTGAAAAAACGCGACAGTCATCTTTCTTTGCGACTTGGAAGGAAACTTTGATTTCCCCAACGGAGTTCAAGATCTCCTGCCTGAATCTCCCAAATTCGGAACAACAGACCACGATAGGCAGCACTCTTCGTTTCTTTCGTTCTCATTTGAATCAAAGAACATGGGCTAGGAGCTGCTTCGATTATATATTCGGAAATTTTATCGAAAGCATTGAGTCTCAGTTTCATTTAGATTCAAATATCAACAATTACTATCTTATCTTTGGAAGAAAGCACGCATTCCTGAGAAACGTTCTGTCTTCCATTTTCGCCTTTTGTTGATGGTTGAATACATGTTTTGGTGGATGAGGACAGTGACGAATTTAATTTGTGCAATTCAAAAAACGATAACTTTAAAATCACTTCAGGTTTGTTCCATTTAATAAGTAAAAGTCTCAAAAATATGTCAAGCGTATAAATAATGCTCTTTTTATATTTTTTTATGTGTGATCAAAAAGAGCATTAAAAAAAGTTCGACAAATTGACTGAAAATTTCAAGCACCCGCATAGTTTTAGAGAAAGAAAGCAATTGTAAAAAAATGTTTTAATTTTATTTTAAACTGATAATTTGAAATGAGTTTAATCAACAGAGAGCATTACAGATTTAATCTATTCTCATTTTGGTGGAGAAAAAGGTTCTTATGGCAATTGCTAAGCTTTTAGAATTAGCTTGGCTTAGCTTAGACTGACTACGCATATCAATGGTTGCTATCAGGCTTCCGAATTCTCACTCACTCTCACGATAATGGATTTATCCCTCACAGCAATTTTCAGCGATGCGATTTTATCCGTCCACAAAACAAAGCGAAAATAGATAATTGCACATTTCCGCAGCTGTGAGAAGTTTGTTTTCTCTTCCTCCGATCCATGGAGAATTTTTCCTGTATCCATCGCCACGAGAAGCAGTTGCTTTTATGCACCAAATTAACCACTCCTTTCGTCAAGTTGGTGTGGTAGCATGGTTAGCGTGCACGCATCGCGGTTGTTTTTTGCAATGTTCTAGGTTCGAACCCCGTCGCCGGCACTAGTTTTTGTTTATCCACATAGTGATAATTCTCCGGAGCAGTTGGTGAGCGAAAATATGATGGAGTGAAAAACAAATTATCCACAGAGTGGAGTGATTTTCGGTTATCCACCATCGCAGCTTCAGGGAAAATTAGTGTGAGCGATAAAAGATGTTCACGCAAGGAAGCGAAAAAAGCATTCTCCTTACGTGCGAAAAATCGTAGATTTCGCATCATTGATCCGAAAATTCAGAACCCTGGTTGCTATTCCGTGATTAACCGAAGTCACTTAAGATGCCCAAAGAATCAACTAGAAGTTTGGCTGGGAATGGCCATAATCTTCTTCAGTGTGCATAATTCATTGCCTCTATTTATACAGGTTCGATAACGGCGCCGGCCACGTCGTTGCAGTCAGGTGGGAATGAGGGAAGGAATGTTAGTGTGTAACCTTTGCTATTGGAAAACCGTGTTTGCCTCTGCATCTCCACAAAGGTTACTGGGAGGGAAGTTTCTTAATGGGGAGGATCTTTGGGTCACAGGATTCACTTCGATAAGCGATTAAACCATGAAAAATAATTATTTGTGAGATATAAACATGTTTGTAAATATTATATTTTCAATTGATATAGAAAAATTCCACGTAGAAGAAAATAATGTCGACACTTAGGGGCGGTCCATTAATTACGTAAGGCAATTTTGGCAGTTTTTTGACAGCCCCCCCCTCCCCCCATGGTTAGATTTTTTGTATGAACATTAAAAATAATTTAAACGGCGCGTAAGAAATCTCAAACCCCCCCTCCCTCCACAACCCCTTACGTAATTAATGGATCGCCCCTTATAGTGATGATCCGTTCAAAGTTTTTTGAACAAAGAGCTAAACGCAACATTCATACAGATGTCAGAACGAAAGCATGTTTTATCATATTTTACTCATATGAAAAGAAAAATGAACTCAATTGGCTGGACCATCACAGAACACTTTTATGCCGACACTGTCGACCGTAGCAAACCATTCAAAGTTCGTTGAATAAAGTGAACTTTCTGCTAATTCTCACTTATAGTGTCGAACCACACAAAGTTTTTTTTAATTACAAAAATAAAAATAAAAAGAGAGGGGTGTTTTGAAAAATGAATTATGAATAAGAGTATGCCAACACTCACAGTGATGAACCATTCATAGTTTATTGAAAAATCATATTTTCGTCCTACCGTTGTAAGGATTGAAAAGACAGTCAAACATATTTACAGATTTGAAATAAAAGCATGAAACGAGCTCACCAATCAATCCTTCATCCATGACTGAGCAGCCACAATCCACTTTCAGCTTCACTTACAGCATATAGACTGCGCTCAGAAACAAACGAAGCGCGAAAGAGAACTCGAGCGCTTGGTCCTTCGTACCGCACTCCCAGCAAATCGCGCGCAAAATTATGGAAAAAGAAGCACAAAACCGACTCGTTTGCTCGGGCTCTTTCGAGGCACCGCCTCAATTGCTAAGCTTTTAGAATTGTCTATGAAAAGTGTGGCAGAAATCATACAGAAGAATCATAAAAGCGATGATCAAAAAACCCAAAACAATCAAAAGGCAGAAAAATTTACAGAAACAGAAAACACCATTTATTCAAAGGTACACCGAAAGTTTGTTATTTTTGGACAGATATCAAGACTTGACTTTCTATTCAAAAAACTTTGATATTTTAGATATGTTAATAAATACAGTTCCTGCATATAGCATGAATGTCTCTATTAGTTCACATTTTTGGCATATTAACATGGATTACGGAAAGGGAAAGCATCGTAAAGCTGGTGAAAGTCTGGCACGTTTTTTGTTGTTGCAAATTGAATTGTTATCATGTTAAGAATCTTATCGTAGACGTTGGTACGATGTTTAGTCCAAAATGTTTCACTGAAATATGTCATTAGATTACCAGGAAATGGCAGTCAATTGTAGTTCAATTTCAATGCCATCCAATCTGTTTTATATTTCGGAAGTAGTGATCATTCTCTAGCTCGAGCTAAGTAAAACTTGCTCAGATAAATATATTTGCGAAATTATTCATTTGAATGTGATTTATTCGTGCCGTTCGAAATATAAACAGAATTAACACAGCGAATGAACTGGCTAATCAAGTTTAAAGCCTCATAAATAAATACAAAAAAAAAATCACAAATATCATCCAATTTATGCCTTTAAGATGTATGTAAAGTCACTGTTGGCCTTAAGTGTTCGGAATGAGAGTCAAAACGGAACTCAAACAAGCATTTGAAAGGTGGAAAAAAAGCTAAGAAAAGAGATACATGACATTGAATTCTCTAAGTTTATTTCGTTACAGTCCTTAATCGAAAAATAGAAGTGACCTAATAAGAGTTTTTTTTTTCCAAGACAGTGTCAAAAGAGGATTATCACCGCTAGCTTTTACTAACGGGTCCAACGAAAAATCTAAGGCAATGGTTCAAACAAGGATCCAAAGTAGAAAAATGTACTGTTTTTGTCTCTTTTTTTAATGTATTCGGATTCTTTAAGCAGAATCTCAATAGAGAAACAAAAAAGTAGATTGGAGTACCTTGAACCTTTTAATTCCACCCTAATTGCTGTGGATATGAGTAACTGACACTGAAGAAGACTGCAAGTGGTAGTCGAAATACGCGGATCTATCAAAGATAAGCAATTAGGGCGGAATTAAAAGGTACAAGGTACTCCAATCTACTTTTGTTTCACTGCTTTTGTATCAATGAACAGGACTGTTTTGTAGCACTGAGAAATACTATTTTATTTCTTTAGTTAGTTTTCAAAAGTTCCAAAAGCAAAAAGAATTTGAATACGCATATCACAAGGGTACAATGCGCAATGTTCTTTATTCTCTATTCATACTCCTTAGAAATCAGAGGCTTATTGGTAATTTAGAACACATTTTAAGGTTTACCGTAATAAGAAGATGCTCTACAAGGTTTATTTCACAAGGTGTCCAGTAGACTGATGCAAATTTTGAAGTTTTTGCTCCCCTATGCTTAAACGATGCCAATTATGATGAAAATGATCCTCCCAAAATTTGAAGTGATTCGGAAGAAATTTGATTGTGCACACGCTATTTATAATTTATATGGAAATTACTATGGGAAAGGCAAACCTTTTGTGTTCAGTCCTCTAACTGCTCGTCATAATAATCTATGGAAAAGTGGACACCCTCATTTCATGTGAAAACTTCAACAACATTGCCGAAGACCACATTTTGATTGGATGTCTGGATAATTTGTTATTCTTGATTCCAAAGTTCAAACCACGCTTAGATGATCATTCAATTACTTTCAGAGCAACACTGCTTTTTTGCTGTAGAACATAGTAGCCTGGATTACTTTGATCTATTCTTCCCGCCAGGAGCACCACTGTTGCCTGCCGAGCAGTTGGTTAAGCATGTAAAATGCAAACCCACTTTATGATGATGAATAACAATTTATCCTGACGTCCAATCAAAAAGCGGTCTTCGGCAAAGTTGTTGCTACTAGGATTTCACATTAGAAGAATTTGTTCACCTTTCCATAAAATATTATGACGAAGAGATAGAGGGCTGAACACAAAATATTGGCGTTTTCCATAGTAATCTCCATATAAACTTCAAATGGCGTGTGCACAGTCAAATTTCTTCCAAATCACTTCAAACTTTGGGAGGATGCTACTTACCATAATTGAAATCGTTTAAGCATAGAGGAGCTAAAATTTCAAAATTTGCATCACTCTAGTGCAGTGAATCAAATTATTATCGAAATAGACGAAAAACAAGCAACAAAGCAAGCTCGTTCACAACCGTTTGTCGCAACTGTTTCGGATAAGGACTCAATCAAAAGCAAAATTGTCATGACAATCACAAAGCGCAACATTGTTGCAACCTTTTGAACTCGCGATTTATCAGTTATTTTAAACACAAAACTAAATTTGTTTTAAAGATGCTGTTCGATAATGTGTCAATGTTTAGCAACACGGATATAGTTCTCGAAAGTTGCAATGCGAAGCCCAGAAAATCGCTGCACACGTGGTAAGCAATCTTTGTCATATTCTGTTCAAGTGATGATAAACTCATGTTGCGGAATAAAATTGTTGCAACAAGCATAGGAGGTGACAATGTCTTTGTTGCTGCGTGTTGGGTGACAATTGATTCACTGCTCTAGTGTCCAGTCTACTAGTCAATTCGAATAAGGTACAGTGGGGGAAGTGTAGCAGTGGGGTAAGTGGATCATTCGTCAATATTAAGCATAAATACTTGAATATGTTTAATGTTTTTGCATCATTACTTTGTTTTAGGTTATATACTTACGCCCACACTGATACTATTGCAAAACTGGTACTACACGTACACCAACACAAGCAACTTGTTTGCTGCAAAAATTAATTTATTTGAAAATTGTTTTCCATCAGTCAAAAATCCACTGTATCTCTGTCTAAAGTCGAATACTATTAGTTTTTTCGACACGTTGTGAGCATTTCAGTTCTAATTGAATGAATCACAATGAAAAATTTGTGATTTTTATAAATAAATACAGATATATTGTATATGGTACACTTACCCCTACTTTTTAATGGGGTGGGGTAAGTGGATCAAGTATAATTATTATTTATTGGCAGACTGCTTACGATAATTTTAATAAGTTTCTGTATCCGCAAGTGTTGTTTTCCCTTAACTTTATTCATTCCTAGCTTAAATTTGTCAAATTGAACAAAGAAAATTTGAATTAATCCACCTAAAAGTTTATTTTAACCTTTCTGGTATGAGAGAGTAATAATTTTAAAATTTATACGAAATTTTTCGTGGTTTACCTAAGCTAAGTTGTAGAAGAGCAAAATATACAAATTTTCACCTTGATAGCATATAATCGTACCTTATTTGAGCATATAAATTGTTCTAGACAGATGATACAAATATATTCATAAATAGAATAAAAGGATTTCAGTTTGTTATTGAAAAGTAAATGCAGCTAATATTTTTAAACTACGAATGTTTTTATAAAACATCGTTAGGAATAATCTTACAATACTTCTATATAACTTATGTGTATAAATGGATGAATTTTCTTCAAATTATTCTAGCTCCAATATTTTTTTGTACGAATTAGTGTGAACTAATGTATAAAATATGTATATACATATATTTTGGTTAAATAAAGATACTTTTTAATTTCAAAGTATTAAAATGCAAATTACTAGCACTAATAACAAGAACGAGAGTAATAGCATTCATACTATACATAATAACACCACATTTGTTTTGAGAACAGATGTTTGTTATTGGTGATCCACTTACCCCACCATGGTGGGGCAAGTTGATCATTTGGCGCAAATTTTCAAGTCCCTCATACTCAATACATAACAATCAGAAAAATCGAAATAAATGACGATTTGAAGAATATTAGTCCCTCATTTGCAATCCACAGAAAAAAGTTTGAATTACATTATTCACGTTAGCTGTACATAACAATGAAGTTGACTATTGATTTTTCTGTATCCACTTACCCCACGGTACCTTAATTGAAATCGTTATATTTATCTGCCTGCCATACATAATATGTATTACCATGGAAACGGTGGATTTATAAAATATTCCCCTAAATCAGCACTATACAACAGTAAAATCTTGTTGTTAATAAGTAAAACAGTACTTCACGAACCAAAAAACAAGTTATTATTGAACATTTTGGAAAAAATAACTTAGAAACCAAAATTGTCAGCTATATCCATTCTACACTTCAGAAATCACTACTGGTGCCTGGATTTCGTATGTAGAACTAAATACTTTCTTTCGTTTAAATGTCTCAACAACTTACACTTGAACAGTTGCAATGGAATTTTACTCTGTTGTGTTTTGTGCTGCATCTTCCTCGCTCATTTTTCTTTGCCTCTCTGCTTAGCATTTTTTCACCTCCTCACAAAGAAGCAAAGGCTCTAGAGTATTTCACCAAACTCTAATGATGTTGAGGAGCATTGTCAAGCCTGGTTGCAACATGTACCGTACATTGGAAAAATCTGATTCTAATTAAATTTCTTTTGCGTTAATTGAAAACATCGATATCTTATAGAAATCCACTGAAATTTGGTAGTTTATACAAAATTTAATAATAATAAATAAAAATAGAGCAATTTTTGACTCTGACACTATCCCGAATGCCTTTACCACGAAAACATAAAAATTTCCATTAATTATGCAACTTCTCTTCGCCCCCTTATAATACACTTTTGTATGGGGATTCCGAAAATGTTGTGTGGATTGTCACCCTTCCCTGAACCACCTTTCTCCTTCTGAAATAATGACGTAGTTTATGAACGGTTTTGAGATTGATGCGGATTAGCAATTGACTAAATACCATAACATTTGTATGGTTCGTAATGAGCATCGAATTGTTTCATAATGTATTTCTGTTATATCGCAAGTAAGATTTCAATCGACTAGATGGATGAACGTGACTTAAGACTTAAGCATATGATCCAGGATTTGTCTAAATGATCGCAACTTGGAGATTTAAGTACGCTTAACTGGATTGCTTTGATGAACAGCCTATTTGAAAAAGAAGGAAATATCATATGACAATGAAGGTTGTAAAGTACTCATTGCTTATGAGCTTAAAACATGACCACGTTTTGAAACAGGAAAAAGACAGGAGAGTCTTGAAAGGCGCGATTATACGTTACTGACCTGACCACCTTTGCAGCGAAAACATCGTTTAATATGACTGATGCTAACTGAAATTAAAAAAAAAAAACGAAAGCTTACAAGAATGGTCAGTTCTCCTTTATGAGAGACAGCGAATAACTTTTCTTGAAAGAAAATTGGCAGTCATATAAGAGATTCTGTGATAACGTGCCCCATCAACCATTGTCCACTACATCTCAATTGTGAGAGGATATTTGATGAGCACAAAATTAAATATGGGTCATACCACAATATTCCTAATTATTGGACGCAGTGGATAAAAGGCTCTACAGACAAGGGAAAAAAAAGAGATTCTATTCTAACAGATAAATCAAAAGAACAGCCTATATAGTTGGTCAAACAAACGTAAATAATTGATTGGGATGTTCAATTCAATAATGTTGTATCTATTCGAGGAATTCATACGGAAAGGTCTTAACAACCAATATGAGCTTGATTGACCACCGGTGGGTGCTACTCCAGTATTGCCAGAACAGCTGTTCTTACACAAGGAGTTCCAAGCATCATCAGTGCAATAGCATGAGCATAAATGACCGTATAATTCGTAGTTGCTACTCCGTGTTTAACCAGAGCAATCGAAGTTGCATAGAGTTTCAAAGAAATGGGGCACAAATGAAGAACTCAAAATTCAAAAGTTAATAACGGAGCCGGTCAAGTCTTTACGGTCATTGGGGTAGGGAAGGAATGTTAGACAACCATTGTTATTACAGACCAAAGAATCTTCTGCATCTCCACAGTTGTTATGGAAAGGAAATTGGGTTATTGGGATAAGGTAATGAATCCAACACAGAACACCAAATTAAACTAGAAAAGCAGTTTATATTATTAACTTATTTTTAGTAAAACAACATAACTTTCAATGAACATTTTATTCTACAAAGTATTCCCAATTCCTTATATTATATTTTTCAACAAATAAGACAACAGAACAGCCTATTCAAGAAAGAGGGAAAAACTTATGAAAAAATGCCAATAATCACTGACCATATGAATCCAGGGAATGGACACATCATGGACATCAATTTTGTTCAAATAAAGTAAAACATGTTTGACCAAAATAGTAGAGAGGTTACGATCATCAACAGAATAATTTACAAGAGTAGTTGGCATATTGAAGAAAAGAGCTGCGGTCACTACAATATTAAAATTTCGATGACACATTTTGCCCGCTTCATCAATTTTGTTCTTATCTTCTGTACCATTCCGGGTCAGTGGGGTGGAGCCCAGTTTTCATCATATGTTGTTTTTTATATTCGGAGCTATAAGGGAACATATTGCTAAACTCAAAGAGAGTTTCTCGTTCTTATAAAAAGCAGAAGTAGCACACTTGCCACAAGTCCGCTTCATTTTTTATTCACAATATGCGACAGAAACGGAGTGCATTCGATACCAACCGACATTTTCCGCACCAATAATGATAAAAACTGATTGCAGTGCATGAACTACAAAGAGAAGGTTCGATTTCGATAAGCATTATTGCTTTCCAATCGTCACCGTCAGTCTAGTGCTCACACGCATATAGTGGCACTCATTTGTCATTAAAAATCACGGGGTAGCTCTATGGAAGGGAAATATCGATCACTGAAACCACGGCGATCCATTCAATCGACCTGTACAAGCACTTATCCAGCGATTCGTCCAACCCGACAGAGAGAGATCCGGCCGGTGTGTCACAACTAATTGTAGTGCTCGGTAAAATTGATTTCAGTCCATTCCGTGTGATCGTGGCTACCAACACCTATAACACAGAAAAACAAACTTAATACTTAGAAAGATTCTCTTTAAAATCACCCTGGTTAAAGGTAGCCTCAAATGCATCAGACAGGCATTAATTAGCTAATATTTTTGAAAATGTTGGCTTTTTCGCAAAACCTAATTGTAAGCTTTTGGGTGGACCAATAATAGTGTTGATTCGATGTATTTCAATATTACTTTTACGAAAAAGTATGTAACAGCAATTTGATTCAAATGCCGAACACCTTCAATCATATTCCGAATAGCATGAATAAATCGAATTCAAATGAATAAGCTCGCAAATAAGGGGCCTTCCTTAGCCGAGTGGTTAGAGTTCGCGGCTACAAAGCAAAGCCATGCTGAAGGTGTCTGGGTTCGAATCCCGATCGGTCCATTATCTTTTCGTAATGGAAATTTCCTTGACTTCCCTGGGCATAGAGTATCATCGTACCTGCCACACGATATACGAATGCGAAAATGGCTGCTTTGGCAAAGAAAGCTCTCAGTTAATAACTGTGGAAGTACTCATAAGAACACTAAGCTGAGAAGCAGGCTCTGTCCCATTGAGGACGTCAATGCCAAGAATAAGAAGGAGAAGAAGCTTATTCTCGCATATAATTTTTTTTGAGCTAGTTTCGCTGACCTTGAACAAGAGAATCGTTACAATTCTCAAAGCATACAATAGATTGAAAGACATTATAGTTGAATTCCAAATGACTGCCATTTCCTGGAAATTTGATGACATATTAAAGCAAAACATTTCTACATGCAAAAACCATGTCCGGAATATGAGTCTGTTCGGAATTTGAGACAAAACGGTATGTCACACGAAATACGATTAGGGCAAGTGTACCATTAGTGGTGCACCTAAGGGAAAACTGCTAAAACACGGTGTTAAGATCATGAAATATATGATTTTAACGTATCATTCGATAGATCTCAAATCCTTCTATCATTCAAATGTATAAAAATCACGATTCATTTGAAATTTCCCTACAAAAAGCCTTGCACCAATAATAGGAACACTGTTCCTTTAGTGGAGGTATATTTTAAGGATGGTTCCTTTAGTGGCGCAAACCATTGATTTCTTATGGGACCCTCCACTATGGGTACTGATGCACCACTTTAGGTGCAAAGGAGCAAAAAAAATAAGCAAAATAATTGTTTTAAATAGTTTTACGGTTAAATTTCATGAATATTATTCGATTACTTGTATCATTTTCGCATCGTACATAATACAAAAATATCACATAATCATTTATTAGCGCGAAACATGCCAAAACACACTACCTCCACTATTGGAGCTACCTCCACTAAGGGAGCGCTTGCCCTATGTGTAATAACTCCAGCAGAAGATGCTAGTGTGAAACGTATAACTCGAAGAAGAAATTTGCGCCTCTAACACTGTTCGACAAAAAAGTCGATATGAATGCACAGAGACCGGACACCCCGGGCTTGAAAGTATAAAAATAAACAAAAATAATAGCGTTTTCAGAATGTTCGTGTCTGCCCCAGGTCATTTTTAAAATATACTTGAACTTTTTGCATTTTTTATTTAAAAATCTAATCTAATCAATAAACCGACACAGTGTTTTATATTCAGGACAGGGGAATTCAATGTTTTCCCCTGGTGGTCACAAAAGTGGCCACTGTAGTCAAATATCCACTTAAGATCTACAATAGCCCTATTTAGCACGAGACATGAAAAATGAACTGTCGCACGATATGTATTGGAGTTCAATATCAATTTTCCCCAATTACAGGTTCCCTCTGGAACATCCGGTGGTCCCGGAAGTAGTCACTGTAGTCAACTATCCATTTTGGGTCTACAGTTGCCCTATTTACGACAAGACATGAAGAATGAGCCGTCGCATGATATGCTTTGGTGTCAAAATCGAAATGTCCCCTATGCAAGGTTCCCCCGGGGCACTGGGCGGCGCCATGAGTGGCCAAATCTGTACAAGACTCATTTTCAACTTATAATAGGGTATATTATGATAAGCTAGAGAGAAAACAATATTGCGCAACATATTTTGAGTGAATAAATTGTTTGATCCCAATTCGGATCCACTACCGGCACCGATTCCGGGGAAATGGCCATATATTGGTTGTTTCTGGACCAATATTAATACTTGGCGCACCAATCGCTTCAGAATTAGATCTTCTATCTTCATGTGTAGTAAAATTTTGATTTTTTAGCTGAGACCTTTGCTAAAAACACGTCATAATTTTACTGCATAAGACATGCTTCCGGAAATCCGCATTATCACCGGTATCCGGTGGTCATAGTTCATCTCCATGGATGCACCTCAAAACTAGATTAGTTGACCCGTCCATTACTTCTTAAAGAATTGAAATCGGTCAATTTTTGTCAAAGTTACAGCATTCCAAAGTTGGCCCAATTTTTGCCTGTCCCAGTTATTTTGACAACCCCCTGTATATCAAATATTCCATCATTTGCGATATTTTAAAAATGGGGAGGGTGCAAAAAAAGGGGGAGGGCTTCCTGCAAATCTTATTACAACTCTTCATATTTGACTTAACGTTTTAAACATTATATGGCACATGAATTCCGCTGTCCTGAATATAAAACACTGTGTCGGTTTATTGATTAGATTAGATTTTTAAATAAAAAATGCAAAAAGTTCAAGCATATTTTAAAAATGGCCTGGGGCAGACACGAACATTCTGAAAACGCCATTATTTTTGTTTATTTTTATACTTTCAAGCCCGTGGTTTCCGGTCTCTGTGCATTCATATCGACATTTTTGTCGAACTGTGTAATTATAAAGAATGAAACATAGGGAAATTGAAATGGCCAATGCGTGGTCGATATAAATTTTGTCGGTATTTGGTCTGTTTGGCTATGCCCATAGGTGCTTACATTATGGTAGTAGGGTTGTCGTGTAGTTTCTACACAAATTGATTCTTGACGCCTCGATGGGTGTGAATAATAGGTTTTGTTGTTCATTGTTGTCGCCTTCGTCATCACTCCTTCTCCTAGGCGACGGTTGACGATCGTAATGGTAATAATTATGAGCGCGAAAAAAAAATGTAAGTCCACGGTAAGCGGTACCGACGAGCTATCGGTAGTTGAATGGTTGTTTTGCCGTAAGCAGTACTTCACATTTTGTTCCAAGCAAGGAAATATAATAAATTTAAAAAAGTTGAATTTATAACTAGATGAAAATTGTTATTTCAGGCTGATATCAATATTGAACTTGTTGAATAATCTCAAGATTTTACAAGACGATCTCGGTGCATAACGATCCTGATTTATCGTGACTATTCTTCGCAAGGTGGGGACAAGTTCGAACTTAGAGGAACAATGAATATTTTCAGAAAAAAAACTATAACAGTTGAAAATAATAATTATTTTCCGTACTGGCTGAAAATCTCCCTAATGAAACTAATGATAATAATAAATATTTACCGTACAGTAAGTACCAGTAAAGCCGATATGTGCTACAGTTTTGCTGCACAAATTTGTGTCCAAAAATTTACCCACTTTTGTTATAACAGTTTCAAAACTGATTGTCTTAAGCAAATTGTCATCCCACCTGTTGGGCAAGTGTTTCAATCTAGTGTGGGCAAAAGTTCGTTGGCTGAAACACAAAATACCGATATTTTTTATGACATATATACTTCTATGTTTTCAGAAATATTCACACTCAATTTTATTCAAAAAATTGCCCAAAACCGTATTAATTGTCATATAGGGGAGGCGTACCAGTTTTGGCCACCCTAAGGAAAAATATTGTTTATACATAAATGAAACGACCTTTGGTTACTGTCAATACATTAAACGAAAGCTTTCAATCCATGCTCAGCACTAGTATTCGCCACCAAGTTTAATTTCGGTTCCTCAATTCACCACTTACGTTGATTTCTTATGGAGGGTGGCGAATCAGGAACACCATGGCGAAAAATAGGTGCAAAGGAGCAAAAATTTTAAGGAAAATGATTTTTTCTATTATTTTCTGAGAAAATTTTACAGTTCCCACGAATGTTTCCGTATCATCTTAAAGCAATTTAGCGAACACTATACAATTGGCAACCATATAGAGTAAGGTGGGGAAAAAGTTCGACCTTAGTGGTATAATTAAAGTTTCCAGGAAAACAATAGCAGTTAAAACAAAACAAATACCATACAGTGAACCTTCAACATATTGGCTATAATTTCGCTGAACAAACTTGTGTCAACATATTTACCCATTTTTAGTTATAACAGTTTCAAAATCGATTGTCTTATTCGAACTTTTGCCCCACCGGTGGGGCAAGAGTTCGAATCTAGTGTGGAGCAAAAGTTCGCTGGCTAAAACACAAAATATCGATCCGTTTATGACAGGCATACTTTACACCAGCCGTAAACTTAAGTTTAACGAAAAATACACACTAAATTTTCATCGAAAAATTGCCCAAAACCGGGTTAATTGTAAAATACTCAAAAATAGCAGTTTATCGCAAAACTAAGTGGAAATGTAAAATTTTGGTGATAATTTTCACACGATCAGACAAATTTAATTAAATTTGAAGATAATATGTGGATTTTAGGCAATTTGCAATTTTTTCCGTGAGTTTATACATGGGTCGAACTTTTGCCCCGCTGATTCGAACTTTTGCCCCACTATGGGCCAAAAATTGTTTTCATGCATTTATGCAAAAACTAATACACCTCAAAGCAACCTTATGATAGGCCTAGACACGCCCTTACATAAAATATTGAAAAAGATTTTATCTTCAATTGGTTCAATGCAACGAAAGTTTGATCAACAATTACAATATTCACGTTGAAAAACAACAAATAGCCATAACTTTTCCAAATCTCAATCGATTTTTATGATATTTGGATTGAAAGTCTCTTACTTGAATAGCATTCGAGCCACCATGACATTTATAAGATTTGTTTTAAATTGAGCTAGAAATCTTAAAAAGAAACTCTTACCCCACTCGAACTTTTGCCCCACTTTACTCTATGTCGTAAAACGGTATATAATCCGGGATGCGGAATAACTGGCACATGGCGAATACCGGTACACCTTCCCTATCTGAAACAGCAGTGTTTCGCAAAAGTAAGTGAAAATGTGACTTTTTTCGAACGATCAAGCAAGATTTGTTAAATTTAAAGGTAATATGTGGATTTTAGGAGGTGTAAACTTTTGCCCCATTTATGTATGTATGTATGTATGTAAGGGTAACCACTCATTGTTGCATGGCACAGCCGTTAGACAGTAGACTGTCCGTTTTATATGATGTTATCCAGTTGATTGTTTCAGTTCTTTGTTATTATTTAAGGTTTACCTAAGGCATTCCCAAAATTATAACCCAGATACTGGTCACCGATCTACCGGTCATTTCATCATATTAAGGGATGTCTCAATGAGTGGGGTTTAAGGACCATCCCTCTATCTACAATTTGTTAGTGATAAGGAGTTGGCAATTCCACTCTCCTCATCCATATTGCTTCAATTGGGTATCCTGTATGATATGTAATATATTATAGTTACGATTGGTGCTATTGATAATGTTACTTACTTTTTTGGCTTTACATCAATTATCTTGATAAAGCCTCGCCAACAATATTACGCCAATTCACTCGGTTCATGGCCGCTTCTCTCCATCCTCGACTGTGACCCATGCTCTCCAGGTCCTGGTGCACCTGGTCAATCCACCTAGCTCGCTGCGCCCCACGCCTTCTTGTTCCGACCGGATTCGTAGCGAACACCATCTTTACAGGGTTGTTGTCCGGCATTCTTGCAACATGCCCTGCCCAGCGTATTCTTCCAGCTTTAGCTACCTTCACGATACTGGGTTCGCCGTATAGTTGAGCGAGCTCGTGGTTCATCCTTCGCCGCCACACGCCGTTCTCCTGCACGCCGCCGAAGATCGTCCTTAGCACTCGGCGTTCGAAAACCCCAAGAGCTTGCAAGTCTTCCTCGAGCATAGTCCACGCCTCATGCCCATAGAGGACTACCGGTCTTATGAGCGTTTTGTACATCGTGCATTTGGTGCGGGGGTGAATCTTTTTTGACCGCAGTTTCTTCTGGAGCCCATAGTAGGCATGACATCCGCTGATGATGCGCCTTCGTATTTCCCGACTAACATTGTTGTCAGCCGTCAACAAGGATCCGAGATAGACGAACTCGTCCACCACCTCGAAGGTATCACCGTCTATCGTAACACTGCTTCCTAGGCGGGCCCTGTCGCGCTCAGTTCCGCCAACCAGCATGTACTTTGTATTCGACGCATTCACCATTAGCCCGACTCTTGTTGCTTCGCGTTTCAGGCGGGTGAACAAATCTGCCACCGTTTCAAATTTTCTGCCAATAATATCAATGTCGACCGCAAAGCAAACAAATTGTCCGGATCTCGTGAAAATCGTGCCTCGGCTGTTAAGTCCGGCTCTCCGCATAACACCTTCAAGCGCAATATTGAACAACAGGCACGAAAGTCCGTCGCCCTGTCGTAGTCCCCGTCGAGACTCGAACGAACTGGAGTGTTCGCCCGAGATCTTCACGCAGTTTTGCACACCGTCCATCGTTCTCCTTCTGTCGGGTGTGAGATCACTGCGTCCATTTTTTTAGAACTATTGTGATATACCCTTTTGCTTTTACAAAGACCCTCAGTGGCGGGAACGCCACCGGAATACTTTGCGCGGTGACTGAACTTTTAGCCATCTGCCATTGATGGGCAGAAGTCCTAAGTTGCAGCATTGTGAATCCCCCAATCTGGTACGATCAGCCTGATAAAGCCGACCACTTCCCTGGGAGATGCGTTCCAAATATCGGCCGGCTCCAAAAAGGGCTTGCCAAATATTTTGGATCTTCGTTGTATATGTGCACTGCAGGAGCAGAGAAGGTGTTGTGAGGTTTCGCACGTTTCACTACAGAAACGGCAATTTGGGTTTTGGATGGCTCCGATCTTTTGTAAATGGTATCTGCTGGGGCAGTGTCCAGTTATAAGACCGGTGTAGGTGCTGAGGTCCCTTTTGTTGAGACCAATGAGTTTTTGTGTTTGTTTCGAATTAATTGTGACGAATCTTTTAGATTGATTCGCATTGGAAACTGTTTTCCAATTGGATATAATTTGCCTGGACAACCAGCTGTTCAGTTCAATATTTAGTGAGCAGTTTGATATGCCAAAGAATGGCCGATCCATTCCTGGCTAGCTCATCGGCAATTTCATTACCCTCTAGACCCGTATGCCCGGGGATCCAATATAGTTTAACTCGATTGCGGATGGCTAGGGTTTTTAGAGCAAGAGCACATTCCCACACTAATTTTGAGTTAAAAGTGTAAGCTTTCAGAGCATGAAGAGCTGCTTGGCTGTCGGAGAAAATACAGATTGTGGCATTTCTGTAATTCCTCTTTATGCTGAGCTGCACACATTCAATGATAGCATACACTTCAGCCTGAAAAACTGTAGGCCACTGTCCGAGAGGGACAGAGATTTTGGTTCTTGGTCCGTGCACTCCAGATCCAGAACGATTGTTCATTCTCGATCCATCAGTGTAGAATTTGATTGAAACGTCCATCGTTGCTCTGATCAATCTTGTGAGCTTCCCGGGAAAGCTGTTCTCGTCCATGATTTTCCATAGCTCTACGCGGTCGATACTATCGTATGCCGCCTTGAAATCGATGAACAAATGGTGCGTAGGGACCTGGTACTCACGGCATTTCTGGAGGATTTGCCGCACGGAAAAGATCTGGTCCGTTGTCGAGCGGCCGTCGATGAAACCTGCTTGATAACTTCCCACGAACTCGTTTGCTATAGGTGATAGACGACGGAAGAGAATCTGGGATAGCACTTTGTAGGCGGCGTTTAGGATGGTGATTGCACGATAATTTTCACACTTCAGTTTGTCGCCCTTTTTGTAGATAGGGCATATAACGCCTTGCTTCCACTCCTCCGGTAGCTGTTCCGTTTCCCAGATTCTGACTATCAGCCGATGCAGACAAGTGGCCAACCTGTCCGGGCCCATCTTGATGAGTTCGGCTCCGATACCATCCTTGCCAGCGGCCTTGTCGTTCTTGAGCTGTTGAATGGCATCCTTAACTTCCCCCATCGTGGGAGCTGGTTGATTTCCGCTGTCCGCTGTGCTGACGTAGCCATCGCCTTCGCTGTCCTGACCTTCTGTGCCTGTGTTCTCTGCGCCATTCAGGTGTTCATCGTTGTGCTGCTTCCACCTTTCGATCACCTCGCGTCCGTCCGTCAAGATGCTCCCATCCTTATCCCGGCACACCTCAGCTCGCGGCACGAAGCCTTTGCGGGATGTGTTTAGCTTCTCATAGAACTTCCGCGTATTGATAATGTATTGTAATTAATTCACTTACCATTAGATTAAACCTTCCCAGTATAACTTATACTTGTTTGACTTTCCTTTTACATATTTGAAACATTAATTTGTACTTACCAGGGTTGTTAACGTTAATCAACGATTAACGCCGTTAACGTTGATTTTGTCGCGGATCAACGTTAACGCCGTTGCGTTGATTTTTGTGGCTGTTAGCGTCAACGATAACGATATGCGTTGAATCAACGTCAACGGACATCGCTAACCAAATCGTTGATCACGCAGTTCACGTAGCTGCATGAAAATTTTTCTTTTCATCGATAAATAGATCGTTGCCATGCTGATTCCGTTTCCAAGGAGAGCCGAAAGGAAAAGTTTTTTCAGTCATCATTCTGATTCCACCAGTCGTCTTGTTTGGGCATAAGTACCTACATTTCGATTTATTTTATCGGAGTCCTTCAAATAATCTGTGCCTGACGAAAATTGTAACTGCAGAAGCTAGTCGCCAATTGCCAACAATCCATGAAAATCCCTGCTAAGGATTGCAAACGGAAGCCTCCACTCAGCACGCCAACCATCACTTCCGGATTGCAGTTGTTCCAAGCCCTTCGCCATGCGAAACTATTACCATATTTCAACCATTCTGGAGAACACGGTGATCACGAAGCAGGTTTTCCAGTCTCAAATCTATTAGAACAGCGACGAAGGACGTCTTCACTGATGCAAGGTTGGCAAGGATCTTTATAAGAGGCACTTCTTCGAGGACTGTTAGTATTCATCCTGGAGGTGCTTTTTAATGAAATGCCGAAAGCTAAGCCTTAATCAAGAGTGTTCTTTTCTGAAAATAAACATTATGCCTTATTTGGTAATTTTCACTTTCTTCCCTGTTTTCTTCTTTTTCTCTTGGGTCGTAAACTCCCCTTGGGCGAACCGAAACCGACAATTCTCACCTCACGCCAGTCGTAGAATAACCCCAAATGGCAAGTTATGGCTATGGACCGATGCACAAGTTCACTATTTGACGTTTGAGCGGTGCCGTGTTATTTACGTGACCATGGCAACGAATGAATTCGGCACCGCTCAAACGTCAAATTAGTGAACTCGTGCATCGGTCCATGGACCAATGCATGAGTTCACTAATTTGACGTTTGCGGTGCCGAATTCACTGGTTTCCATGGTATAAATATAAAATAATTTAAAAACGTCCCTGGTAACATTTTTTGACATCACACTCAAAACTTCGCGTTAAATCTTTCACCATCCGTGTCAACTTGCTCCGGTGGTAATGATAATTTTAAGACTTTTCAAATCCTTCCCCAAACGAGGAACTTTATATTCTATCATTATTGAGTATCACACATTTCCAGTCATTAACGCAAGAAACAACGCAAGTCGTTGACGTTAAATCAACGGAAATCGTTAACGTTAACGTTAATCAACGGCTCGGAAAAAATAACGGAAAATTCGCTAATCGTTACAATTAACGTTAACGAATTAACGAAACGGCGTTAACCGTTGATTAACGTTAACAACCCTGGTACTTACAATACCTTTATTCTGACAATGCACAATTAGGTGTTCTTCTCCCCTCTCTTCTTCAACTCCAGTCGTTCTGAGTCAAATCATTTATCGTTCCTCCTTTTCCATTTCCAATGTTTGTATTTTGAATTTTGGTCCCCATCTGAAGACTCCCCATCGAAAATTTCGCTCTCCTCGTTTTTATAAATTTCATCTAGTTTCTTTTTAATCTTTTCTCTGTCTTTTGATAGCTCCTCCCAACTACTTCTATTCATATTCTGATACCTTTCAAAGTCCTGATCTAATGATTTTAACCATGTTAAGGATGGTCTGCCTTCTTTCTTTTTGTCAAAGTTCAACTAATATGCTACCTTCAGTGGATGGTTTCTTTCTCTACGTCTTATATGACCAAAATAGCTTATTCTTCCTACTCTAATTCTTCTGTTAATGGTTTTTCCATCTAATAATTTTCTAGCATTGAATTTTAAATCTTTTGGTTTCTTACAATATTGATAAATATTCCTGGGTATAAGTTTTTCATAATTACCTATTTTTAACCTGCTTTTCTTAGTCATAACAGACACTTTAGTTCCGTATAACAACGACGGGGCTATCACGGTCTTATACATTAATTTTCCTAGTTCCCAACTAGGCTTAAAAGTTTTGCAAAATTCTACTATTATCCTCGATGATTTCACTGCATTCAAACATCTTTGCTTACATGTAAGTTTACGATTTAACGTCGCAGTCAAACATATTCCTAGGTAAGCTAAACTATCGCTCACTTTGAATACCTTATTATTTAGATGAATTTCTTTTGGGTGTTGAGCTTTATCATTTGGAAATCTCATCAAAACCTGACTTTTGTCGTGATTTATTTCAAGACCTACTTTTGCTAGTTGCAGTTCTAATTCATACAATATTTTCTCTAACTCCGCCTTCGTTCTAGCTATAATTAGAATGGCATCTGCAAACACTAGAATCAGTGGAAGAATCAATTGATTAATGCCCATTAGTTTTAATTCTGGGATTTCTGCCACTACTTTTTTGAGAACATCCTGTATAAAATAATTAAAGAGCAATGGTGATAACGGACATCCTTGTTTAATTCCTTTCCCCCTTTTAACCTCAGCTGAATATTGATTCTCCCACATAATTCTAGTAACCTCATATTTAACACAGCTCAGAACTCTATCTACTAATCTCGAAGGAACTATATTTATTTATCACCGTCTTGAATTAAAAATAAATTCCCCAGACTGTATCTTACTCTAAGTTCCTTATTCTATTTTTAAAAACAAACTTTGAAATATTGAAGTCGAACACTAAATCAATCAAAACTTTTCCTATCGACTGTGGCTTAACATTATCGAATGCTTTGCTAATACCAAACGCTAGAATAAAGAGATCCTGACCGGAGTTCCAATATTCCTCCATCATTCTCCTAGCTACAAATTTATGGTCGTCTGTTGACCAGTTTGCCGTGAATGCTGCCTGATGTAATCCGGGTTCACCTGCATAAGTTCTTAACTGCTTTGCTATCCATTTTGCATATATCTTATATACCGTTAAGTCACCAGTCACCGTGCGGCCTCCATTCACCGTGCACATATACAAATTCCTACAAAATATTCATACAATTTTCACAAATTATTCTTTTGTCAGCAAAATAAGATAAAACTGATGAAATGAAGTAGTTTTAATCACAAAGCATTTTGAAAAACCTGGTTTATGTAGTCAAAATCATGTTACTTCTGTTAGATAATGAGATTTTTCATCACTCTTAGTAGAAACGCCAAAAATTCACATTTTCCATTTTAACGATAGAGTATGAAATTTTTCAAAATTTCAACGAGTTTTCACAGTGGATACTATTATTAGGATTATTTTCATCGTATGAGCAATGATATTTTATGCAAATTAGAATTTTTATTGTGTTTCAGTCGAAACCCAAATGCACGGTGAATGGATCCTCTTCAATATATATGGTTCCTATTACCGTGCATATATGTAAAAGGCATGAAATTATTCGGTTATATCAAATTTATTATTATGTTGGATTTAAACTACTTCATATTTAGTGTGTGAGTTAATATGGAATGGTTTTGACAATACAGTAAAACCTTCTATAACGATTTTAATGAAAAAATAATTATTTAGGCAATTTTTATTTTTTTTTTGGTTTTTATTATAAATGAAGATTTGAATACTCTTAAAAATGAGTACGCACACTACTAGCAACATAGTTGCCCCACCAACAACGTTTCTTCAAGATACAAAATTAAATCATGACGAAAACTATACGCACGGTGAATGGTGCACTAGGTGCACGGTAAATGGTGACATAAAACGGTACGAGGCGACCTTAGCATGACATTTTCAAACATAATTTTTGAGTAACTTTTTGTCACGCATCACTAGTTTTAGATTTTTCCCTGAATTATTATATAAAAACACGTTACGTAGTGGTATTCTAGTACGCTCCAAATTATTTGGAAAAATTATATGATTTTTTGAAGTGCAAATTTTTCTTAAATGCACGGTGAATGGTAGCTTGACGGTACTACATTACACAAACTTTTGCCCCATTTAGGCCAAAAACGGTTTTCAAGCCTTTACGCAAAAAGTAATACATCTCAAAGCATCCTTATTATAGCCCTAAAAAAACGTCCTTACATTGAAAAATCGACTAAGTTTATGTTTTTTTTTTTTTGTTCCATGTAATGCAATTTCGGCTGAAAATTACGATTTGCACGTATAATAACAACAAACAGTCATCACTGAAAGTCTCTAACTTGGATAGCACCCGAGCCACCATGACATTTGTAGCATGTGTATTGAATTGAGCTAGAAAACTTAAAATGAAACTTTTGCCCCACTTCACTCTATGGTTGATCAATTTATTTTGTTAACAAGTAATAACAAGTAATAACAAGTTAACAAGTTATACCAAGCTTCGACTGTAGTTGTTTTAGCAATAGAGTATAGTTAACAAGTTTCAATTATGAAAACTATGCATTTGCAATAGAAAAACACTTTTTGGGTGGTTGACTTTTTTAGCGCCTTTATAATTATAATTTTTGGTAAATCTAACGGTTGTAAGCCGGCAATTTTTTTCTAAGAAAAATTTGATACTGATATTTTCAACAATAATAAATAATCAACTTTCTGATGGTGACCTGACAATTCTACACGAGTGGTGCGCTAACGGTGCAACAATGGTTTTTCTAACAAAATTCAAAATGGCGGCCAAATTTATATTGGTCGCCAAACTTGTTTTGAATGAATGATTTCTATATCCTTCCTTTGTACAATGTCACTAAGTTTTCTATGTGTTCCAAGGAAAATATGAGATACAGTTAACTCTCCCTTACTCAGATGAAAAAAAAAAACGAATTTAGTATATACCATTTAATTCCACTAGAGTTTGTATCGTTTGACAGATACGCGTATTTCGACCTCAACTGTAAGGCCGTCTTCAGTGTCGTGTACTAGTACAGTTGAGGTCCAAATACGCGTATCTGTCAAAGGATACAAACTCTAGTGGAATTACATAGTGTAGTACTAAATTCGGTTTTTTTCATTTACTTAAAGGTATTCTACTAAATAGCTCGAAGATTTATTACCGTGGTGAATCAAAATCCGGACGGTACCAATATCTGGACACTCAGATTGTAATTATTAAATTTAGTATGATATCAAATAGTAAATATAGGTTTAAAATTTTTATTCGTAGCTTTAAATATGTCTGTTCATGTTAATTCATTATTTCATCTAGTAATCCTTTGTAACGAAATATTAAAAATAAAAACAAATAGGCGACACAAGTTGAGCGTCATTCCTTTAGATAACCAAATCTCAAGTGAAATTTTTGGCCAGAACGTCTGCCACTTTCGAGTTAAAACGAAGTTACAAAATTATACAATTTTAGTGCTTTGCTTACCTGTGAAGTATGTAGAATAATAGTTTTCAACTGTGTGCAGCAAAGAGTGAGTACAATTTGTGCAAATAATCATTTGTAGTGAGAAAACAGGATGCCTCAACCGCTGTCCGGATTTGAAGGCTAGTGATCGTTAACCCGGACATATCGTAAAAACCTAATAATTAGTGAGTTTGGAAAATGTTTTATGTAAATTGATGTGAAACTGTATAATTATAAAACTAAGAATGTAATTTGTCGGCGGAGAACGGGTTTACGCAAGAAAAATGTTATAATTGAGGATCTTTTCTGTGAACATCAAATGCAGGTTGTTGGCATAGAGTGCAGGTGAAACAATTGAAATTTTATTCAAAGTTTTGACCTTTCTTATATTGATTAGTATATTTATGCTTGTTATTTTATTATATTGGAGATTTACCGTTAGAGTAAAGTGTCATTTATTGTTTTTTATGTATATTTTCAATACAAAATGCATCTGTCCGGATTTCGATTCAGAAGCGTCCGGCATTTTGATGCATGTGTCCGGATTTAAGAACAGGACATGCTTCATTAAATTAACGTTTTACATGTTATAAATGTATATTTTACTACAATTTTTGTTCATGGTACAAAGTTTTGGAGTATACCTGTGTGGAAAACAATAAAACATATACTACATATGATAGAAACATGTTTAAAACAGCGATTGAACTTTCGGCGTTACTTCAGTGTCCGGGTAACGATGCATCACGGTATCTCCCTTACTCGATATTACGTATCTCGATATCGAGTTAGAGAACCATAGTAAAAGTTGATATTCATGGCTACCTCGATGGTCCCTTTGGATCGCAGTTACACTGGTTTTGTGTTCTGTAACTCGATACCTCCCTAACTCGATGGTCCCTTCAATATCGAGTAAGGGAGAGATGACTGTATATCATTTGAAGGAATACCTAAGATTTATAAAAAAAAATGGGCTTTTCTGCAAACTGTTTAGCTAGCTGGCGTACGAGTGCTCCACAAACTTGAGAAAAACCGAAAGGACCACCCTTTACTTTAAGCATATACTAGTGATCAGTGACATAAAATTGGAATTCTAATGATGGGTGCTGACGACGGCCTGGTTTCAGCAAGAATTGCTCAATGTTTGAAATTATTCTAATGAAATAAGAAAAAAAAGGAATTCAGAAATAGTCACCAGGAAAAATGTTTTCCGATATTTTTTTCCTTGTGAAAAGAAGATGTATGCAATATTCATTAGCAAATGCGTAAAACAGTTTAGATGGTTTCTGGTGAATGTTTGACGGAAGTCTTTACTTATGGTTATCTCCGAAACTTGTCTAAGAAAGACCTCACGATGCAACTATTCTATGAAGATGAAGACAGAAAAATATAATCCTTTGATACCACTTCATGATCCTTCATAGCGAACAAAACAACTCTCATAACTCGAACAATTGCGTTATGCAATCCGATAATCAGCATATCTGGCCTTGGTCGCAGATAAATTTTCCCCATTCCATTTGTAGTTGCAGATGTAACATTGTACGTAGCCCTCCGTGCAGACTCAGTCGGACTTTCGCCAAGCCTCCACGCTGCTGTTGTATTCTGTACTCGTGTGAACTTCACCCCGACCGAAGGGCCCCAATTCCGCCTTCCTACGGTCATTATTTTATGCTCTGACCTTCTCGGGTTTCGCTTCAGTTAGCAACGTTCAGCACAGATATTTCTCAGTTCCCTACAGTTGGTGGCGGCGGCAGTTTTGTTCCCTTCGTGCCTCCATGAGAGATGTGGCAATAAAGTGTGAGAAATCAGATTAGCAAGTCGCATTACGACAATAACATCGCTCCTCCGACTGGAAGACTTTCCCAGACCAGGTGAATCTCGGGACGCGCTTCAAGTTACAAGGTCCCAGAACTTTGCGTGCGGATGAACGGTCGAAGACGACGACTACGACGACGGACGTGCAGGAATTTCAATCAAAACTCAAAGTCATCACCTCCAAGTGGCAGCGAGGGCCTCATCGCCTTGGAATGATATTTTCTCCTGTTTCTCTCCCATTCAGGTGTAGCTAAAAAGGATCATAATTATACACCTTTGAGTTCGAGGGCTGAGAGTCGCTGTTGTGGGGTACATACACATATCTCGAGTGGCCTTTTTCGAGAGACACATCCCGAAGGCCCAGACGAGAACGGAGGAGCACAACATAAGAGTAAAAAATGCCTTCAATTTCATGCTTCGATTGGCTCCAATAGGCACGGATCTCGCGCTCGAGTGCTGTGTGGGAGAGATCCTGCCTGGACGATAACGGCCGAAAAAGTGCTACTGTAGTCCTCCGGACGGATTGCTTATACTCGTGATGCCTGTGGAATCAGAAGCGTAGCTGGGGGGTGCTGTGGGTGCGGTCCGCAGGATCCTAGGGGCCTTGAAATCATGGAACTTTTAATAACGGTCTGCCACAGCGGAAACGTACCTTTCCCTGATTCTCTGATGTATATTAGTTTAGCTTGATGAACCTCCAGCATGCAATTGCTTTATGTCCAGCCCACCGCAGCCTGTCGTGTTTTGTCCGGCTAACAATGTCAATTTCTCTATAGACTTGGGTATAAGTTGTAATTTATGCGACTCACTGACATCACTGAACAGATGATGGATCTGCAAGTTGTAGTCCTGGAATTCATCTAGAATCTGTCATAGGATAAACATTTGTAATTACAAATTAAGTCGCATAAGATAACAGATTAGTTCGCAATAAAATATATACCCTCGCATTGTATGTCACTAATATTGCGTTATTACTGAAGAATACTTATTCCTAATGGAAAAATGTAAAACAAATATCCGTTTTTATTGTTTTGCGTATATTTTTCAAAATAGCACCCTCAAACTGTCAAACTATGTTGAATGTTGCTTAGTCACAATGAAAAACGGAAAAAAAGCTGAATCATCTTCGATCAGCATTTATTAATGCAATTTTACAATTATGCAATTTTTCATTATACTGAAAAGGGATTCTTTTTTTTCTATGGAACAAATAAGATTATTATTTTTTTTTTTTTAATTTTATTTATTCAATTATTCAGTACTAGTGGTCCCGGCAAACTTCGTCTTGCCATCAAGTAGGCTGTTGAAAAATGTAATGGAATCTCCTATACAAAATGAAATATTAGTACACACCCGTTTTATCAAATTTTCCGGCAAATTTCCTAAACTTTTTCGTCACACGAACACGTCGGAACCCTACAAGAAGACAACAGTGAAAAAAATGTGCAAATCGGGTGTCCTGTTCTCAAGTTATTTCGTGACATACAAACACCACTCCATTTTTATTTATATAGATATAACTTACATTTCATCTTAATACTATCTATTTTTCCAACCGGGAAGATTGTCTTTGGTTGCTATCACCAGAAGATTTTCGTTTCTTTGTATTATTAAGAACAAAGCATGCTGTATTTTCTTGGTTTTCATGTGCATCTGAGAATTCACCAGCAAAAATGCTTCGTTCGTCTTTTGGTATATATGAATGATATTTTTTTGTTCCAGGAATTGAAACAAGGTTAGAAAATCTTTCGTGAAGAAAATTTTCAGCCTCTGAATAGTCATTTTCAGTTGCATAGACAAATTCTCAATCTTTTTCAAATTAGTCTTTCACCTTTTGCGACACAGCCCAGTCGAAACATTGTTTGGCGTTATTAATTTCTGCTGACTTGCTAATACTAGCATCTCTAGCCATTCGCTTAATGTCAAATTTCAAAAATGTATGCAACCATGAAAATGAATTTAAAATTAAAGCAGAATGGCACTTTTTCCCAACCTCACATGAAAAAGGTCCTTGTGATGGTATCGGTGGCAACATAAATAGACTCCAGATATTCAGAATGTCATCAAAACTTTAGAACATAAGAAATAATTAAAGATCATTGAAGGTATTGTAGAATATCATGCTAAAAATTAATTGCTGAAAATTAAGGACTGAAGTATAGGTGTACTTTTAAATGTGCTTTCTCAGCCTAGGCTTACGAAAACGGCTAATATTGAAAAGAAAAGCATTAAAACTTTGCACCTTGATAAATAAAGGTAGGTGTTCCTTACTTCGTAAATTGGTCTTTTCATGAAAAAAATAACTCTTTTATTCTATTGATAATCTTCGAGCTGTTCAGTAGTATACCTATTTTAGAATATATTATTCTCTTTTCCATGATGTTTTTGTATTTAAGATAAATGTCAATATTTTTCATTGAAAATTAACGGTATTCATCAAATTCTAAGTACATTCGGGATTCCCGGGATGTCAAAACTAATATCCCGGGAAACGGGAAATCCCGAAGTTTGTCAAATCCCGGGATTTTTTGTCCCAAGATGGACACTCTAGACAAGAGAGCATATTCAAACGATTCGAACAAATGGCGTCGAAATTTCGACACAGGCGAACAATTTGTATTTTTTAAGGTCACACCAGTGTGCTTCAAGTGGACTTGCTCAATGAAATACAAAAAGGCTCTCCAACTTTTTACAGTTCACGAGCCAAAAGTATTATTCGTCTGGTTCTAACATTCCCTCCCCCTCCCTTTGTCACACTTTTTGTATGAGTTCTACGAAAAATTTTGTAAGGCTTGTCACGCTTGGCATGACCCCTTATGTCAATATCATTATTATAGATCTCAAGCGAATAAAATCGGAATTGAGTTAAAAAAAACCTTCTAAACGGCGAGTGTTTGCTTCCCTTGCCTAAGGCAAACCATCTAAAGGGCCGTCCATAAACCACTTGTTCGTCAATGAGAGGACATGTTTGGTCAAAACCACGTCCCATACAAATTTCAAAACGTTTGTACGGACAAAAGATCACGAAGGGGAGAGGAGGTGGTTTTGAAAATCCAAAATAAATGACAACGTGGTTCACCGGCAGGCCCAACCAAAATCTTAAACGCGATTGTGCAACTGTCGTTTCCCTGAATATCATTTCCCCGAATGCCATCACTCCGAATGACCCGTTTCCCTAAAAGACATTTCCCCGAATAACTCGTTTCCCCGAAAAGTGATGCAGTTCAAACAGGTGCAAGAATAGGCTTTAAGGACTGGGTGCTGAACTATAATGAATGATAAGCAATTAAAAGAAGATTATATAGATTACAACATCTTGCAAAAATGTCGATGATGGTGAAACTCGAAAGAACCGCCAATCAAGTGAAGAAGGGTGCATATCAGATGACCGGTTCGTTCACCACTTAAAACACATAAAGTTATGACAATTATAAGAGCTAAAAACTTTTCGGGAACTAGGCTATTCGTGGAAACGGGTTGTTCGAGGCACTGGCATTCCGGGAACTGGCGTTCGGGGAACCGCCTTTGGGTAACCGATTATGATCAAACTTGATCCAAGCTATTGGATTTTATTTGTTTTCATAGTTATTCTTCTTGGCTGTTCTTTCTAATTGTATTTTCAAAGGGTGATTTGTATAATGTATTATTCATTATATGTACAAAATAAATTGATGGAATTTGTTTTTCTGCTTTCATAGCATATTCTCCCTTCTTTTGACTATATGCTGTTCTTGCTAGGTTTATTGTCTTCGTTATTATGTAGATTAATGGAACACTGGAATTCTTA
This sequence comes from Aedes aegypti, assembly GCF_002204515.2. Taxonomy (NCBI): domain Eukaryota; kingdom Metazoa; phylum Arthropoda; class Insecta; order Diptera; family Culicidae; genus Aedes; species Aedes aegypti. Next base: position 348,911,805 of record NC_035108.1, read on the forward strand.
TATCTTTGATAATTTCCTTTTACAGCAAATAGCTACAAAATATCGTAGTGTGCGTGCACTAGGGTGGCCCATAATAGACTACAATAAAATACTGTAAACATTTGAACAGAATCCATCAACTCTAAGGAGGAGCTAAACGAGCTTGAAGTTTGTAAGAAGAAAATCGTCAAAATATATAAAAATTGTCCAAACGGTTCGAATTACATATCCAACTATAGGTGGCGCTGTATTTGATTAATTTCTAGAAATTTTGATTTAAAGATTCTCCAGTCAATAAATGAAAGACTGCAACAAACCGAAAGTCCTGTCGTTAAAAGAAAATACGAAAATGTTTTACCTATGAAAACCCTAATTTGGTTTTCCTCGAATTTTTCAGTTAAATGCATTCACTATTTACTATTTACCATTTACCTGGATTATAGCACCCCAAAAATCAATTGTTTTTTTTTTCTGGGGAATTTCCCATTCTGGGGAATGGCGTGCTGGGGAATGTCGTTCTGGGGAACGTCATTCTGGGAATTGTCGTACAATCATTTCATATACCAAGACTTCATTCAAAATCTGTGAAGTGTAAGTTTCGCTACCAACATCTCGGTGATAGGGCTGTCATCTCAGGTATTTTTATTACGAGGTGGAAATCTGCATGCACACCCTTCAGATGATGTCTCAGAGAGTACTACCCAGGGGCTTCGATTTTTTTGCCAATTGCCATTTTTTATGTGTATATCGTGTGGCAGGTACGAATATACTCTATGCCCTAGGAAGTCAAGAAAATTGCCAATATGAAAAGATCCTCAACCAATGGGATTCAAACCAACAACCCTCAGCTTGATTTTGCGGAATAGCTGCGCATTTACCGCTACGGCTATCTGGAGTTTATCTATAAAAGGTTATGTTGGAATCCTGAAAGATTCAATGTTCAAACCACTAAAAAAAGTCAACAAGAACTGATGAATGTACAATAATACAGAAAATTTAATAAAACTACATAGAAATATATTTCAGAGTACCTAAAAAAAATGAACTTTCTTAACAAGCCTAACAGGCTTTAAAAGAAAATCAACAAAATTTTGGAGACAAATACGTTTCCTATAATTTTTTTATTGACAAAAGGTTATTCCCGATTGGCGTATTTCTCATCATCAAATGATATTTCGACTAGTAAACGACTTCAACACATGGACGTAAGTTTAATTCTTTTATCACAAATTTCAAGAAAGGATATTTTAATTTCGATTACATTCACACTTATATTTTGAACGCAGCTACGCCGCGCACACCTCTATACATGGGGTCCTCAAATTCATCTCCACACCACGCCACGAAAACCCTAGTTACGCCACTGTGTGGAATGAAGGAGAACGCGAACCCGGTCGATACGTATAGGCCGGGTAATTACTAATTATCTGTGAAGTTACGCGGTTCCGAGCCCAAAGTTCGTCCAATCCGGCTGAACCGTGAATAATCGAGATAATCAGGCTGGGCTTTCGGGTATACCGGGAGGGATTCGTATGATTCTCAATGAAACCATAGCTGCTGGAAGAGGAGGTGATCAAGTTGAACTCTTATGATGAAATTAACTTTTAAACCACTCGTGTGGACGACGAGACGACGTTAAATTACTTCGGATATTCAATAATCTTCCAGATCAGATCTTTCGGTTGGAGCCTAATAATGAGATCAAAAGTTGAATCTCTTAATTCGTGGATGGTTCGAGGGGGGAAAATCAAGTTAATTTGATGCGTGAAGCTGGAATACTCCCAACCTGAGGACCCACTTTCGACTGTCCAGTGCAAAACTCATTTCAATTCACTCTCAGTAGCATATACTTGCAGTACTTGATGGAAGGCACTTTGCACAGACCGTTTTTCAGTTCCAAGCAACTAACCATTCGTGTGAAAGAAAGTGATTGTGCCATTTATAATTTGAAGCAGCACTTGACTTGTCGCTCGAACTTGTGTTGACCGATCCCAGAACACATTGAGGGGAAAATGGTTCAAAACGCTAAGTTAAGATCTAGTTTGTATGAGAACGTTACACATAATACATTTGATGTGATGGACGTTTAACATGAAGTGAAATAAATGACTGTTATACTATTTCAGCAACCATTAGTCCATTTTAAACCGCTTTGCCCTACTGCTGCTGCTGCTCCGATCATCCGAAATCCAGTTCGGTCCACCAGTCAGTGCCAGCGTTACCAACGATTTGCAACGTGAATCTCGATTACTCAATTAGGAAGTATGAAGGGTCTTTGCTGGGAGCCACCCATCTTCCACCTTGTCCACGCAGTATCAGCCGCAGAGAGACCCCGAAACCGAAATGGTCTTTCTCCACCGGATCGAGCCGTGGGAAAGTGCTGCCTTTTGGAGCCTCCGGTCTTCAGGAAGTGGGTCCCGCAGTGAAATTTGTGCTGCTCTGTGCCGGACGAACGCAAATTGAAAGAGAGATATGTGATACGCCTTGTTTGTTACGATGATCGGGTGCTACTGAGAGTCTCTTACACCGAACCGTGTGATATTGGTCAGCAATCAACCGAGGGCTTGGTTTGGAAAGAAGTCATAAAACCGATTGCGGTATGCTATAGTGATACAAGTCAGGAGCGAGCTCCGTTATCGGGATGATAGCTTTGCGAGATTCCTCAATTGATTGTGAAATTTTTGGAAAGGACAGACGACATGATGGAGATTCGTGTGATAATCTCAAGTGTCAATATTCATCTTCTCCATGCATCTCAGATTTGGCTAAAGTAAAGGGTTGCATCATAAAGTATGACCTACATTTATGCTCTGTGTTCAACATAAATAACCACCTGGGAAAAGAAAAAGCTGAACATTTTCAGTAATTTTCAGCTGAAAAATATTCAGAAAAACATTGCTGACGATCGTCAAAAATCTATTATAAGCATGTGAGATACGTCATTTTGGGTGTTTTATTGAACTGCACTTTCATATACCAACCCTCAACTACCTGAAAGCTACTATGTATTAGGTCTAACAGGGTTCTATCTAAGCTAGATAGTCATCGGCAATGACGTGACGGGGATGAACGTATTTTTCTACATAATAGATATAAACAAAACAAGCACCACGTGATACACCTGGCAACGTCTTTGCAATTGCTAAAAAAAAGGCAAGGAATGTTAGTTAGTTCAACGTCTATTAGAGAACAAACAGGGAATCTAAACTATCGTCATAGATACAGGATGCAAATAGTTGTGTTAGTGGAGTAGGAGGGTTATATGGATAAGTTCCATTCGATAACTTTAAGCATTATTGGTTACAAATAATCATAATAATATGTATGTCGTTCAATTATTCAAATGAGATTTTAATAATTCTCGATATGTTTTTCATTGCAATACTGTGGTCAATTGATCGAAAGATATGTTCATTTCCATTTGAACACAATGTTTCAACGGCCATAACTTGATCATCAAAAGTGCTGGATAATGGTAATCAAGTTAGTAAGATCTCCATCCATCCCTTCAGAGGCAAAGGCCATACCTATACAAAAGGTGAATGGCATTTTGGCGCGACTTCAGCCGTGGTGCGCGGGTCCTTGCTCTTTAATTAGGTCGCCTCGAAGCAGTCCTCGCCGTCGTCTTCGTCAGCCCAGCCCCAGCAGCATACGGTTTCTCAATAAACAAGCGAAACCCACCCAAACGAAAAACGGTAGCTGGCGAACGTGTCACTCTCCTCGAAGACAACGAATAACGAACGACGATTCCTAAGATGAAGAAGACCGAACATTCTTCGGTCATCCGTCAGCTTGCGATGCATGGAAGGAGTTTTAGGGTTACCAGACGTGCTCTATTTGAAGTACGTGAACTTTTTTACAGTTTATGTACTCTTTTTTCCTTAGAAAAAATGTGTGCTACCCTATTTGCTAAACGTTCTCAAGCGTACTCTTTTCGGGATATAAGTAAAGATTGTCTGACAAACCAAATGACCTATTGAAAGAATCAAATTAATCATATTCCATCATAACACAGGGATCCACCGATTTTCAACATACATTGACTGAATCGAATTGGTACTGATTATAAAACATACACCGTGGTCAATATATTCTCATACACTTTTTCTTTACTTTGGCATACTTTTATTGAATGTAGGAAAATCCTATTTCTCAGCACGTCATTGCACTCTGGTAGTATTACACTAACGTAGAATAGCTTGTTTGATGAAGTAGAAAAATAAATTGATATGATATGTGATGAAAATGTCCATTGAAGTCGTATTCTGCACTAAAAAATAGTTGGTCTGGTTTAGAAAGTAAAATTCAAAGCATTCATAAACAAATTTCAGAAACTTTAATTTTATCACATTGCGTTTTACATAGACAAATGTTGATAAAATTGAATAAATAGATATGCGATAACTGCAGATTGAATTTGGCTCTACCTATAAGCGTGCCGCTGGAAAAAATTTTCGTTAAGTCTTGAGTTAATGAAATAGGTTTAAAATCAAAATAATTTCAAAATACTTTCTGTGATGAATCAGTATTATAACGCCTTTCAAAAAATATAATCACCAATGATGTCAGTTAGACTAGCATAATAAAATACTACCTCGAATTTGTATGAGAATATATTGGACACGGTGTATTTACGCTACTTATGTCACTAATTACAAACCATTGATAAACAATCAACTAATTATTGAGCTTTAGTAAAAAAAAACGGTTCAAGTTATTTTTAAAAGTTTATCCGATTTGAAAAAAACATTTTTTGAAGCATTATTTTAAACGTCGTTTTGGCGATGCAATTGTAGAATTTAAAAAAGAGTTAAACTTCAAAACACAGTTTCAAAAATACAAAAGTAAATTATTGAATCGATCAAGCCTCTATATTTCACAACGTTTTATCAAATTTTCAGTAAAACTTGTATTGAAAATAATGTTGAAAGTTCTCTTCATTATTCAAAAAATCATTTTCAGTTACTCAGAATAGGCTAAGTAATGAACCCTTTAGTACTTTTTTGCAGGGTCGAGAAAATGCACTCTTTCCGATAAGCGAAAACATGGTAACCCTAAGGAGTATGCTGCCAGCAACGACGACGGCGACAACCGGCAGTCAATAATAATTATGGACATCCTTTTTGAGAAATGAAAAAACGGACCTGGCAGGCGGGCAGGCAATAACAGGAACCTGCGGCACGCACATGTTGCATAACCTGCTGATATGCCTGTGTGCCGTAGAAGGGGAAATTTATCGGAGTGAACAGAACAAAGATCGAATCATTTGTAGTGCGATGTTGGTGTTCTTACTTTTCTTATGCATTTCGAGGATGATATTTGTGACTAATTTTGGATATATTTTTTTCGCTCAAGGGCTTTTCGCCTAAATATGTTTCATTCAGTAGATTTAAAAAAATGACAATATTTCAACAACAAAGTAGACTTGAAAATATGTAGGCATTGGTAACGGAACTTCTATGGGAATTCATGCAGAAATTTGTTAAGGAATTTCCTTAGGAAAACGTCTATGGATTCCTTTAACAATCCTTCCATAGATTCTTCCGAGTATGCCCACTGGATTTCTTCATTTAATTTTTCAAGCGTTTTCATATTACATAGCATACAAGGATTCTTTCCAGGAGTTTACCAGGAGAATTTCTACAAGAATTCCTCCATCGATTTCTTCAGGAATTCATCCCAAAACATCTCTTAGTATTCGGTCAGATATTTTTTTGAAGAACTCTGAAAGGATTTTCTGGAGAAAAAGAAATGATTCTTTAAAAAAAGTATAAATTCAAGGGACTACACCAGGAATATTTCCGAATATTGCACAATAAGTTCTTGCATGAATTACTCCAAAGGTCCGTTCAAGAATACTCAAATGATTCATCGAGAAATATCGTTAGAAATTTTTACAGAAGTCCCAAAGATTCGTTGGAGAATTCCACCGAGTGGAGTTGATGAAAGTTTATTCAAGAATTCCTACAAGAAAATTATCCAGTGTTTCATAAGGATTCCACTGTGAATGCTTCGAAGAATGGCTCCTAGAAATCCTATAACTATTTTTTCCGGGATTTCACCGGTGTTTCGAGGGCTTATAAATTAATCAGAGATTTTTCCGCAACTTCATAAAAAACTAATCCAGTAAGGGAAGGCGAAGTAATATGCGCATGCTAATGAAAGCTCGTAATTACCAAAACCAGTCAATAGTTGAGGCTAACTTATCAAAAAAAAAAATCAATTTCAATACTCTGCAGTTAATTGGTGCAAAATTTGAGATTTACCGTTGGTTTCTGAGCAACTCTTAAGCACAGACAAACAGACGTAACACTGATAAAACTCATTTGACAATCGGCAACTCATTTAACGATCATTTCAAATTCGCTACGTGACAAATCTTCACATTACCGCCATCTTCAGGTTTTGTTGCACGAAACAGTAGGTGTTTCGTGCAACGTACTCACCAAATGATCATGGCGTAAGCTGAGCAATGGATTTTAAAGAAATGTGATCTAAGCGTTACGTCTGTTTGTGTATTGTATGGCGCATTTTGCCCGTTTCTGAATTTTCAATTTTTTGAAGTGAAAATTGTGAAATGTTTCTTCGTGAGAGGTGTTAAAATTATCTCGGACAATTGTGCGAATTTGACTAAAAACCTTTTGGAGGTATTGTTGTAGTGCATCTAATCCTGACAGCGCAGTTTAGGAATTTAGGAAGGCTTCTTCAGGAATTTCTTTCAAAACCCTGTGGAAATTCTTCAAAAAAAAACTTAGGACCTCTTGGTACTTCGCCATGTTTTTTGAAATTTCAGCATTAATGCATTTATCCAAGAACCATTCCATTGACGTCGTTAGAGAGGTCCACTTATATACCTCAAGTAATCTATCAAAAAATTTAACAGGAATCCTTTTTACTAGGAAATCTTTCAGAACTACTCAAGATAACAGGAATCTTTCCAGTATTTTTGTCAAGGTTTTTATAATGATTTATTTTGCATTTTCTCCAAGTATTTCAAAAGATTGGTTATTTCCTAATTCTTACAAGGATTTTGTAAATACTAAGAGGGATAAAATAAGTAGTAAGTAGCAGAGGGAGTAGTAAGTAGTAAGTAGCAGATAGAAAATAGTCATTAATGCATAAACTTTAGTAAAGCCTGTCCACGATAAATTTCGGACACGGATGGCGGGTGTACCACAGAAAGTTCGAGAATTTTACAGAAAGAAGGATTAACATCCTTGTCAACTGTTTATTTGGTAGATATAACTCTTTTATTCTGAAATAAACAATTGTTTTTGTTGAATTATGAGTAACTTTTTTTTGCTGCCATTATTTGGGTGTCCGAAATTTAACGTGGACAGGCTTTAATTCTGTGACTATTTTTATTTCTGAGTGTACATTCCTTCCCTTTCCCGATGACCATAAGGACGTGGCCAGTGCCGTTATTGACTTTATAATGCTTTGAATTCACGAAATTGTACGCTGGAGGAGGCTGTTCTGGTCAATCACGGAGTAAAAACTATGAATTGTACAGTCAACAATGCTCATGCTGATCAGGCATTGCAGTATTCGTTCTCAATTGATTTCGAAGCACGATCAAACACATCACATCTGTATCGGTTCTTTCGCAAGTTGTAACAAGAGTGATAAATAGCAGCAGTGAAGGAGAGCCCAAAAGAGAGCGATGATAAAATCCATAACTGTTTCTTATTTACCATTGGAGCTAGGTGTTTTACTCTTCTGTCATGAGAAAAAAGTTCCCCGAACATCCGAAAGCAATAGTACCCCCTAGATTTGGAACTTGTTTAGATAGGTCTTATCATGCACTGCTATCCCCCCCATATAATCAGAGCTGTATCAGTAGACGATAAAAAGACTCTCATGATGTGTAGCGGGTCATGATTGTTACAGAAAACGATAAGTGAGAGATATTCTCAATTTTCTCAAAATTAAACCCATGATCTTGATGTATTATATACTTCAGTAGTGAGTTTGACACATTTCTGATTTCAAATAATTGGAAAACCAAGCCAAATGTGTTTAGCGGTCTCAGCGAACACCGTTTTTGAACATTATGCCTGAATATAAATGGCCCTCAAACTCACGGCACCGTATGCTATTTCCAACCAATCTTGAAGCCAAGAACCTGAAGTTCGCCTCAAATAGTAAAAGGACAATTTCATTCAACTTTATAGAACTAAAAAACAAACTATGAAAATAATATCCCTTGAAATTTTTAATGTGATTATCTTCGCATGAAGTAATCATTATTAAATTATAAAAAAAAATCTTATTTTTGTGACCATAAATATGCGTTGAAAGAGGTTCAAAGATAATGATTCTTAATTATTATGAATTAGATATAATCTTTCCCATTGTATGTTATTCGGATAACACGTGGACACCATACGTAAACCACATAACATAAGTGGAACTCGAGCTCAAGAAGTGGTACCCACTTTAATATTTGCTGGTATAAGGACAATGAGAATATATACCGAGGTGAGGAAGACGATATTTAGTGTGAGTGACATCCGTGTATGGTGCAAATTGTATCACAACTACAAGCAAGCGTGCTCCCATAAGAAGCCGTGTAAAATAGTGACGTATTAGATTTTTGTTTACGTTTTTTCTTGTTACTAATACATAGCCTTTGCTTCTTCTTCCACACCTTAGTATATATTCTCATTGGTATAAGGACATCGAAATGTCAAAGGAGTTATACCACCAATACATCAATCGACATTCACGCTAAGCCAGCTCTACACAGCGCACATGTTCAAACTACACAGAATGAGGCAACTAATGCATTAATCCGTTGGCCGTTGGTAAGATAGGGAGTTTTCAAGCGAAAAGCCGGAAGATGATCGTAAATGCGAAAGTTTTTCCCCATTTGCTTCCGCTTCGGCTATTCGAATAAAATATCCCTGAAAAACTTTAAAATTTGTTTGTTTTTTATGTTTTCAGAAGCAAAACAAACATGAAAGCGAATTCTGCAAGCGTTCCACTCCTGTGCGTAATTCACTAATTCAGTTTTGTTCACCACCGTTTGCACAAAACTGTGTCAGCCCCTTTTGCACTGAATATGTGCTGCACGAAATAAGGACGATTTTGTGCACTCGGTACCCATTTTTGAGCGGAACAAGTTTAGCGTGTTGTATTGATCAAAGAGAACATATATTCAGAGTGGCTACAAAGAGAATGGAAATAATTATTTTTGGTACAGCAGTAGAATTAGATTTCGGCCTCTCATATCCGAGATAATTGAGTCAATGTAAAAGCTATCTTTGTTGTTTCTAACATAAAGCATTTTTAGATGAATGAACGGAAGGATTTTGAAAAACAAAAGCTTTTTTTGACAGGAAATAATATTTTCGATGACATCACATTCTGTGGTTATGAAACCTGAATATTGGAGATTATGAAAGAAAACATTTACAAAATATGAAAAAAAAAGTTTTATCGTCAGACATTGCTTTTCAGCGTTCCCCGATCATAATGTCTGCAATCTTTGCAGCAACTGGTCTATTGCTCGAATCATATGATTTTTGTTTACCGTTGGCAATGACAGTTCGATGTCTTCTATACTAGATATACCACTTGCCAGCAGCTGAAAGTGGGCACAACTTTTCAACTTGCTGTGGCTTCCGAGTTCCACATATGTTGTGTGCCTAAACCGTGCATTTTTGTTTTCCTATATATTGCAGTGGGATCAATCAATTTCCACACAGATTCGATCAAAAGTCATCTATGAAGTGTTCTGGTAAGCAAGTGGTTTTACTGGTTATTCTAGCAATATTTTAAATATGTAAAACTCAATGGATTCTGCCAGAGATATCCATAAGCGTTCCTTCAGGAATTCTTCCTATAATTTCTCAGCAAATTCCTCCAAGAATCCCTCTAAAGTATGCTCCAAAGATTCATCAAACTAGAACTTCTTCACTTGTATATAATGCTTTAAAATAGTGTTGCGGGGATTCCTTCTGGTCCTTCAGGTATTCTTTCGATAGTTTCTCTAGAAGTTCATCCAAGGAAGTCTTCGGAAGATGTTGCCACATACTCCCAAATAAGTTTTCTGAAAAGTGTTCAATGATTTTTTTCCATTGTTACAAAAATTCTTCCACGAATTCCTCAAGTCATCCGTACAATGATTTTTCACGAATTTCTCATGTTAATTTTGCCTAAATATTCGCCATGCATTTAAGATATTCTCAAAAGAATTTTTCAAAAAATCCTATACAGATTTCTAGAAGAATTTCACAAAAAAAATTCTGCGAGGTTTTGTCTCGAGATAATTGAAAGATTTTTCCAGCAATTCCTAAATAAATTCCTCCAAGCAACACTACTTGAAATCATCCAAGGAATCTTAAAAGAATTCAGGACATAACTTCTGACATTTTTTCGTCAGGATATACTTCAAATAATCTCTTTCCTCTGCTTCTTCCTACGTCCTGACTTTGAAATAGAATACTTCAAAGCTTAGTATTGTAAGAACATTTTCGCAGTTAATGATCGCGAGCTTCCTTCGCCAATGAACCATTTACATTCGTATATCGTATGTAGGTTCGAAGATGCCCACTTCGAAGTGAAGCCAAGTAGAGCTATTTTTGCAGAGTAGTAGATCTCCAATAACTAACCTTCTCTCATTACACAGCGTTACAAAAATGACATTTTAACGTGTCTCAAGGATCACATTATGATGTGTCTCTAGTAGATTTTTTGGTCGCTGAATCTAATGCCGTTCTCAGAAATGTTCCAGCATGGCGCAATTTTAAGCTACAAATCTCCAAAATTGCATAAAGCACTGCTTTCACTGATGTTTACATGAAATTAAAAGTATGATTTATCAAACTTTTTTGTGATCTAATCCACCAAGCACGCAAAATAGGACTTTAATTTTCATTTTGGATATAATTTGGATGAAATTTCACGATAAAATCGAGATCAAATCAATATTTCCAAAATGCTTGTAGTCTCCATACAACAATCTTTGATTCTCTTGTATGGAAAAAAATACAACACTTGTCTAAACCCTCAAAGAATAACTTTTTTCATTTGATTTTCATCACGCCAATCTGTCATGAAACGGCCTACTTTCCTGCAGTGAAATATGCAGTGCGGGAATAGTCATTACGCAACTGAAACCAACTGCTGTAATGATTCACTACGCAACGCTTTCTCATTACGCAGCTGTTTTGAGTTGCGTAATGAATCATTACACAACCATTTTTCAGAAATTGTAAAATGATAGTGAATGCATTCCAATATTATTTCTGATACCCTCAAGTGGTCTTCTACGAAATTGCAAGCCTCGTAGGATAAATTAACGACTCGTGCTTTAAAAATCATCATTCTGCAACTTGTTCCGTAAACTACTATTATTGTGAACTTTCTTGATTAGTATTGTTATACACATGAAGTTCGAATTCTGATTCAAATTAAGCAAATAAATTGTCATTCAAGCTGCCAAACTTGCATGCGAGTTAGACGTGCTATGATATTTTTGAAAACGGCATTGTAGTCCGCAGCCATTAATTAGGTAAATAGCAGTATTTTGGTGCTTGAGACTAAAGCGTGTTCCGCAGTGTTATCGATGATTGGATATATTGCAATACCGTTCTGTATGAAAAAGTAAAAACAGATGAACAACGAGCAGTTCAGTGTGGGTTTAAACTTGTGCACGAGCCAGTTTTAAGCTAAGAGGTGTGGTGCTTACCAGAAGGCATGCTGCTGGCTGCACCTGAAAATGTTCGAACAGGACGTTTCATCCTGTTGGAGCCGTTATATTTATGATGATTGACATTTGTGTGACAGAACATCTCGAGCAATAGTTTTCGGCAGCCATATTCATCGTTTAGATTGTGTCACCTAAAATCAACTCGTTTGGTAGCTGTTAACTTCCTACACAATTCCCACTCAAAAGTCAAAACATCTGTTTAGCAACAAGGAGTTACATTTACACCTTGTTTACGGAAAGTGAATCGATGCGGGTAGGCTGCCGCAGATAGTCGTTGAGGCTTATAATTTCCATTGAACACATTGCTGCTGAATGAGCGTGGTTTGCAAGGAAGAGAAAAACAGTAAAAGTTACAAGCCGGGTGTATCGGAAACAAAAAGTTTTGCATATTTACCAATACGATCCAACACCGTGTGCTTTACATGCTAGGTACAACTACTAAAACTCTTATCAACGAATACGCAACTTGGCGAGCCTGCTGAACTTGACAACTGAATGCATTTGCCTGAGGCGCGTCACGTTATTTTTTGTTCGCGCCAAAGAAGTCAAACGGACGGCACCAAAACACCGGGCTCTGATAATTTATGCAAACCGGCTGCGTTCAATAGGGAAGCAGCGCACTTTTGCTTTTGTCTCAGTTTTATAGTTGTTCTGCGGTTTGGAAAACGAATGTAGTGTAGTTTCGTTCGTAATTATCAAATTCTAATTTAGCTCGCGGAGAACAAAACACTTGGATGACCTTGTGTTTTAAACATTGTTCAACACGCCTAGATCAAAGACGACTATTTTAGTTAAGGCAACTCTAGTAATAAAAGATCAGGAATACATGGATAGAAAACTACATATTGGTTGTTGAGAAACTTCAGAATTATTTTCAAATAAAACAATATTTGAAATGCTCTGCAGATCTCTCTCCCTAGTATAACATCAGCTAGTCCATATTGGAACAGCATACAACATAACTGGCCTGAAAATTTGTTTGAAAATCGATAGCTTGTTCTTAAAACAAAATTTCCTTTTTTATCTTCATATGTGGATTCAAACATTTTATATATTTGTTACATTTGTTTTGAATGCCCTCATTGTGATTTTTGAAAGCTAAATATTTATCTAGCATGAGCCCTAGATAGTTAACTTCATCTGACCAATTCATTGGAACCCCTCTTATCGTGATAACATGTCTACTTGAAGCTTTCAAATGAAGTGCTTTTGGTTTATATGGGAATATTATTAGTTGAGTTTTGGAAGCATTAGGAGAAATCTTCCATTTTTGCAAGTATGAAAAAAAATTTCCCAATTTTTTTTTTGCAATCTACTACAGACGACAAGCAGACTTCGTCCTTTGGCGGAGAGGCCTGTGTCATCCGCAAACAAGGATTTTTACATTCCTGAGGTAACTCAGGTACGTCAGATGTGAAAATATTGTATGATATTGGTCCAAAAATGCTGCCTTGTGGAACACCAGCTGTTACTGGAAGTCTTTCAGACCTGGAGATCTGATAATTAGCCTGAAGTGTACGATTTGACAGATAACGTTGAATTATTCTAACAATGTATGTTAGAAAATTAAAGTTTTTTAATTTTACGTTCAAACCTTCATGCCAAACACTGTCGAATGCTTTTTCTATATCTAGAAGAGCGAGACTAGTAGAATAGCCTTCAGATTTGTTGGAACGGATCAAATTTGTTACACGTAAAAGTTAATGAGTGGTCGAATGTCCATGGTGGAATCCGAACTGTTCATTGGAAAAAAATGAATTTTCGTTGATGTGGACCATTATTCTGTTCAAAATGACTTTTTCAAACGGTTTACTGATGGAGGACAGAAAACTGATTGGACGATAGTTAGAAGCTGCTGCTGGGTTTTTGTCTGGTTTTAATATTGATACAACCTTAGCATTTTTCTATTTGTTAGGCAACATTTGTCAAGAATGATTCGCTACTTTCTAGAAATTTCTTGATGAGGATATAGAAAATTTTATCATCGCCAGCTTTTGAGCTTTTTCGCAATTAGTAAGTAATAATTTGTTTTCTTCTTTCATTGCCGGCGAAAAGGCAGAACATGGTGTCGGTTTTGAAGTGATCGGAAAACAGAAGAAACGCGTTATGAAGTGGAAACCGATTAGCGAGCGAATCTATGTTCTGAGGATACGAGGAAATTTCTTCAACTACAGCCTGATCAACATATATGCACCGACGAACGACAAACCCGATGACGTGATGAACGCGTTCTATGAAGGCCTTGATAAGGCTTATGGTGAGTACCCAAAACACGACGAGAAATCGTCATCGGAGATGCAAACGCTCAGAACGGAAGAGAGGTCTTTTTCCGTCAAATTACACTGCGGAACACATTCTTGTCTCGAGCGCTAAAAATACCGCTATTCAAACAATCAAAGGTTGCTGAATCCATTGCCGTTTTCAAAAATATTGTAGCACGTCTAGTTTTTGAGATATTGGCTGTTGAAAATGCAAAAATTGACTATTTTAGGCAAGTTGCATGCAAGTTTGACAGCTTGTAAGCAATTTATTTGCTTAAATTGCAACAGAATTCAAACTTTATGCGTATAACAATACTTATCAACAAAGTTTATAATACTTTCGACGCGGAAAAGTTAGTTTTTGATGTTTCAAAAAATTTTGTATTTTCCCATGTAAGCGAAACGATGTATTGTATGGAGACAGCAAGCATGTTGAAAAAATCGGTCTAATCTAAATTTAATCGTGCGATTTCAACCAAATTATGTCTAAAATGAAAGTTTAAGTGCAAAATGGCATGCTTGGTGGATAAGATCACATAAAAGTTTGATAGTTAGATTCAGCAATTCCAAATCTACTCGAGATACATGATTTGATCCTTGAGACACGCAAAAATGTCATTTTTGTTACGCTGTGTTATCGGTGAGTAGAGCCTTCACTCCGTTATCAACGACAACGGCCAACGACTAGTGACTTTCTCTGCTGAATCGGAGATGGACATCAGCAGTACCTACACTGAGGCAAAAATACTTAGGTTTTCCATAAATCTTGACTTACGAACCAGCCAAATTATGGTTTCATTGCACGGTTAAACATTTCGAAAATGGGATCATAAGTTTTATAAGTGAGACCTTTGTATTCTTTAACAACAATTACTTGAAATAATTATCATAGCAATCGCTAGAAGAACTACTCCGCTTTCGATGTTGGGTAAAACTTAATTGAAAGCAGATCACATGTTATCAAAACATGTCAATTTTTGAGCTCGCCTGAAATAAAAGGCGAACAATGTTATCGATTGATAAATCGAATTGAGATATTATCATTGCGCTTATTACCGAATTTCATTAATTGACTTATGAAATTTATTACTGAAATTCTTCACCAAAATCATAAGTAATACCTAAAATTTTTAACAAGAATCGTTGTGGCGCCAAATCATAATTATTCCTTAACAAATTATTAAGTTTTTTACCTCAGTGTACTTTGCACACAAGGATATACAGGTCGGACTTGATTATCTGGAGTATAGATTTTTATTTCACTCCGGATAATCAAATCACTAAAAGAAAAAATATAACCTGCGATAAAGAACTTAAATATTATTTTTTTTTCGTTGTTTTGTTTATATGATGCAGTGGCGCAGTCAGAAGTTATTTCTAGGGACGTAAGGGGTCTTGACAAGAAAAAAAGATAAGCATACACAAAAAAAGCTTTTGGGGTCTTTGAACAAAAAGTGTTGCGGACAATACTAGGCGGTAAATTGGACAATGGCATCTGGCGGCGTCGCATGCAACACGAGTTATACGAAGTCTATAGCGAATGGATATTGTTAAGTGTATAAAACACGGCAGGCTGCGGGGGGCTGGGCATGTAGCTCGCATGTCGGAGGAACGTCAAGCTAAACTAATATTCAGCAGAGAACCAGAAAGAGATTGTTGCCTCCGTGGCAGACCGCGCACCAGATGGATTTATGCAGTTGGAGGGGATATAAGGTCGCTTAACATTTAAGGCGATTGGAGCGATTGGCCCAGGACCAGGTCAAATTAAGAAGGTGTTTTCATTCGGCGTAGATTCAACGCAATAGCAAGGAATTGTTGCCTATCAAATATCAAGTATCAAGTATGAAGTAAGTATATCGTGTTCATTACGAATAGATCCTGAATCGACCAAGAATGTAACCAGAACATCTTCAGTATGGGTTTGCTTTATAGCCGTGGACATTACCACTAGGAAGGCCTGATTTTTAAATACACCATGTGAATAACGGAGATTCTTTTCAAGAAAACAAACAGTTTTAATGATAGGTTTCTTCAAAACATCTTTTTCAATCATATGCTTACATATTTGTATAGAAACATTCATCATATATTTTCCCAAACATTATGAAATATTGTTTTTTACTAATGTACATTTCATGTAACTTTTAAGTCTTGTTTATTCTTATTATGTATCACTTCTCGTCATATCTACTCAAATTCACCTCGAAAATAGCTAATTGATTCAAACCTCTACATCTAATTTGCTTGATATAATCAGGCTTTTGATTTATAGTTCAATTTACTGATTGATTAGCATTAAAAATTTCTCTAATGGTAGTTATTATTTTTTTTTAACTTAATATTAAGGTTTTAATTTATTATTTAAGTTAATCAAATCTTAAAATTTGTGAAAAAGTGGAGTGAAAATGTTCACTGACAGTATCTCCTAGGAAAGCTTACAGGTTTATAATTAATGCTACATTATAATGAACGAATGATCAACATGATTTTTTTTTCTCTAATTATTGGTTTAACATTGCGTCTAATGAATAAAAGGATTCATATGATTGAGAAGGGATTTTTTCGTACATTGTTCTTGATCAATTTTGCTGAAGAAACTATAACGCTATCTTTGATGATCGAATCTCAAAAAACAATAACTCCCATTTCTACTGTTGTAAACCCAATATTGGCCACAACGTTACCTGATTTTGTAGCCATCATTATCTTTCACCGTTCCGATCATAAGCATCTCTCCGTTGTAAGATACAATCGTTACAAAAAGTGATTCGTCATCCAATGGTCGCACTCTTTGAAGTTTTTATCCTTCCTCCCTTGGAGAAATCCTTTCGCAAGATGATTGGTGACCGCTTCTTCGTTGTAGCAAAACACGTAACCCAAATCTACTCTTAGAAGCAAAACAAAAACACCACTATCCTCGTTGATGTCTCCAGCGCAGTGGTAGCGACGAACCCGCTCACCACTCACACACACACACAAATCACACCGCCTCAAGGATGCGCCGCCGCTTTGGGCACTGTAGCAGAGATGGGGATGCTGCGAGAGTGAGACATTCTCTCAGGATCCACAGTGGTCCGGGTTTCAGAAATCATGACAGAAATTATGTATTGTGATAATTTACAAGTTATGATTATGATTTTGTGGAATATGTTTTAGGCCTACAGAGTCTATTTTGGGCAAAGTCACCTTTTTCCGTAGAACAAAAATGTTTACATGAGGCTGTCGACTTGTTCAAAAACGCATCTTTAGACAAACTAAGGCAAAAAGATTGTTTCTGATTCATTCCTTGGATTTAGAAGGGTATCTGAGCAAGATTCGCAGCGGATAACGGTAGGAGCGCTTCTTACGATAGGTAACGATAGATGACGTGTTTTGGTGAAAATGAAAGTGTTGAGTCTAAATACAAAGAAAAACAATTTTCTATAAGAACATTTGTATGCGCTATAACTATTGAAGTTGTAGATGAAAGTTTGAACTCCTTTTTCAACTTAAGGTGAAGATGAATCGAAGCCAAACCTCAAATTTTCAAGAGCACGAATCTTGAACATCCGTTCAGGCTGAAAACTTAATCGATTGATGATCACTAGCTGAAGATGACCAATCGATTAAGTTTTCAACTCAAATGGGTGATCGGTTCTCCAGATCCGTGCTCTTGAAAATTTTAAGTTTGGCTTCGATTCATTTTCGCCTTAAAACTTGTTTGGAAATTGGATTTTGTCAGTCGTTTTAGAAAACTGGACCTCTTTGCGCTCCCATCGTCATTCGGTCGTCAGTCAGAGCTTACTCTTACTGCATTGCTTAATTACAGGGACTGCTGGCTGGCCACGGGGCAGTTAGCGCTATTAAATTAGCCAACTTCCTAATGGATTTCCTCGTCTGCATCTCGACTGCAACTCGTCGTCTTTGGCTCTCGAACTCAAACGCGCCGTCTTCCTTTGAGTCATCCACACGATGCCATTGGGCCACTATTTTTTTTTTTTTTTTTTTTCGATTCGAAGATACGTAAATTTAACTGAATGTAAGGTTTTATTGCTGCGTGCGTCTGTCCTCGGGCAACGGAAACGTCATACCAAACGAACGAAACATCATTGTGCGTAACTTCTTGCGCAATTATTTTTATACCAACATTACCGATTACCTAGACCTGCGCGCCGGAATTACTTCAATTGGTGGAGGCGTCATGGCGCGTCAGGGTGGCATATGTGTATTTCAGAATTAAATTTACACGACGTCGTGTTTACATGGCACAAATGAAGTTTACATGACGTGTAATCTTCATTATTTTTAACTGTGCATGCTGAAACAATCTGAAGGAATTTCTAAAGAAAACACTTAAGGGATATCTGGAGAAATCTCTGTACAAACTATTGGAGATGTGTCATCAGAAAAATTTAGAAATAATGTGGATGCATTCTTGAAAGAAGAATCGGAATTCTAGATGAACATTTGGAGGAAATCTTGGATGAATCACTAAGAAATTTCCTGGAGGAATGCCTCAAAGAATTCATAGAAACTTCGGTAGAAAAGTTATCGGTTGAATTTTGAATAAATTTCTTAATAATGATCAGATGATGAATTTGTTAAGCAGTCACTGAACAAATTGTTGAAAATTTTCTAAAGTGAATTTTGGAGTCTTTGAAAAAAAAAAACAAAATAAAAAGCGAATACTGAGATCATCAGAAGAATAGCGGTTGGGGATTTATAAAAGCTCATCCAAATAATTCAAATAAAAGTTTATCAAGATGCTTTACAGAATTATCTGAGAGCCCCCTGGTTAAATCCCAGTAGAAACTTCATAGAAGAAAATAAAAGCCTAGTCCATATTTTAACTAATTACGAGAATTTTATACGGAAGATTAATGTTTTATCAATTGTTGGTGATAATCATTTTAATGTTTTCAGCTTTTCAGAAGTGCGAAAAAACTTTGTGTAATATTTTTTTCATGATTTTAAGAATTGTACGCATATAATTAACAAAAACATTCCTAGCTGAATATTGCGTGTTACATTATTCATCATTAAAAATCTGGCGGCATTGTGCTGATCGGTGTATGCTACGTTTCTGATGTATCAGCGCACAGGTCTAGCGCCGATTGATTTACATGTATGGTAAATGTCACTTTGACCGAATCTTCACGTTCATTGATTGCAGGTTTATTCGGGAAACTTTTCGGGTGCTTCTCAAATGATTTATTAGTGTTTGGGTCAGTAATTGGGTAGTAGTAGAAGTTAGGAATTCAGTTATGTTTATTAGTATGGCTTCAAGCTTCATTTTTATTCAGGTTAAGGTAATGTGGTTCAAATGCGAAAGGTCATTCTGGTAATTTTTGTATTTCCTACCTTTAAAAACATAAGCTTTCGGATTTAGTAGCTTTGGTGAGATTAATATTTCTTCTTTGCTTTTCTTCTTTCATATCAATCTTGATTTATTGAACACTATTAGTTTTTGGTGAGAGAGTGCTGGATTTGTTCTTAATCAAGTGCGTATGCATTCGGTGGCTCGTGAGATGCTTATGGTTAATTGTTTAGTGAAGCAATTGTTAATTATTTAGTTTAATTAATCTCATTAGTAAGTATTCATCATGTTATGGTATTTACTCTTCTTCTAGTTGTTTCTTCTTTTCACTATGCTTTCGAGTAACCTAAAATGATTCAGATGTTATCTCAAAGACCATTAGCAGCAACAAAACTCACACGTGTTCAACAAATATGAGTTGGATCACAAGAATAAGAATTATAAGGGCCACACTGTTCCTTAGTGCACAACCTGAAAGAAGTTAATTCATGTTGCTCTTTATGAGCACATGATTTAACTAATCTGCAATCCAGTAATATAAGGTCGCATTCCTTGAATATGTATAATTTTACAAGTTGAAAAAATTGATATTACCTTCATCATGGCACGAAGCTACTTCGAATGCCGATGTTGTGATCTCCTGCTCAAGCTTGTGAGTTGTTTTGATCTCCATCATCATCGCACATTATTCACCACCCATCTGTCCTCGGCTCGATACGGGGGGTCTCCCAGTACACCGTACCGAACAGGTCATAACCAGCAGAGTCAGGAGCACCAACTACTTACTGCTTTCGGTTTTTTTTTTTCATTGTTGGATATTCTTCATATCACTTCGTCGTTAAAAACACATTCTTAAGGGCTTCTATCAAAATCTCGAACAAAAACTCTTACTAGCAGCCCTTCTGTCGTCACGCATCTTATGGCGTGACTCGGTGGAGCACTTCGTACTTTATGGCAGTTTAAGTCTGATAAATTTCTGCTGCTACTTTTTGCTTTATTCTCTACACCAAAGAATTAGGGGTAATCTGTGTGAAACCGACACCCAAGGTTTTTTTTACTAATTTTTGAGCAGATGCTCATGCAGGTTTTGCCACACCCTATCATTACTTGTCCAATGTTGTGTTTCGAATGACCTTACAACAGCCAATTCCAAGAAACTGTCAAAATAAACCACACAGTTAAATTTTATCAGTGAGCTTAGGTTGGTGGTTTTACCCTTATTTCCCCTACGTCCGATCCTGACCTTAAGTTGGATTAACGTGGCGTACCTACTCACTTACTCACACGCTCAATTTAAAGCCATACGATACCTGGGCTGAGAGCTGCTGTCGTCGCAACGTGGCAGTAATCTCACCATTCCGCATCATATATCTCAGTATCGTCAGATGAACTTTCGAACCTAGACGAAAATAATTGCCATCCACGTATACTTAGGGAACCTAAATTACAGCTTGTTTTTGTTTGGCTCAGATCTGGCTTTAGACATACGCGCTGAAGGTAAGATATTCTCAGCGACGTACAAATCGTGATAAAATGTTCGTGCAAATAGTATCAACATTTTCAACGATGCTCATAAAATTTGCAATTATTGTTTGAGAAATGCATCGTATCCCAGAACATCTAAATACATTTAAAATGGAAAATATCTTTCGCAGAAGAAAAACGAACAGATAAAAACATAATCTATTATTTCAAATCATTCGATAGTGCTATTGGAAAGAGAGCATCCATTTAAGGATATATATTTTTTCAACAGTTTTTCAATCATAACCAGATTTTGCGCTTTTCTGATTTAACTCACAATCCAATTGCAATTGTTTGATAGGCCTCTCAATCTGAACGATATTTTAGAATTATGAACGAAAACATGACTATTAAGATGGTTTAACTGTCGTTAAAATATTCCAACAATGATTTCTACATTCTGTTTGTTATCTTTGTAAGTCCAAATCAAGTAAATTTTCGCATACTTGCACTTCAAAGTACTACACAAAATCGATTTCATTTATCTGAACCAGCACATTATGTGTGTAACATTGAAACATCCTAAAAACATACGTCATGATGAATTCTGCGCGAAGCATCTCTAAACGGCATATACTTTTCTAAAATGGGGAAGAAAACAATCCTGAAGTAGTTTTTTACAATGTGCTTGGATTACATACAGAAGAGCTTTATTTTGTGCGAATACTGAGCATTAAAATATGCTCACCTGACAACTACATCACTTTATTTTAAGTAAATTAAGTAAATGAAAGCCAAACTAAATACTAGATCATTCCACTAGAGTGTGTATCCTTCGACAGATACGCGTATTTTGACCTCAACTATAAGGCCGTCTTCAGTGTCTACGACTAGTTTTCGTTTTTGCTTTATTGATTAAAACTACAAACCTATTTTTTAAGATCATGATAAGGCTGATACAAATATTAATTTTCTTTTATGTCACCCCCCCCTTCAAAAATCCGAAAATTTTGAAGGGGAGAAAAAAAAAAGATTCATAATTTTTTTGACATCAGTTAGGTTTTTTCAATTTTTAAAGTAAAAAACAAGTTAAATAATGATCCAGAGAACGTTTGAAAAAAGTTCAACAATTATCGTTAAAAATAAAAATTGGAAAAAAATTTTTTTTTTTATTTTTATTTTTTTGTTCCTTATTTATTTTTATCCCCCCCCTAGTACCTTCCAAGTGGTCTCGGACATAAAAGAAATTTAATATTTGTATCAGCCTAAAAAAGATTTTGAAAAATTCGCCTACACGAATGCCCTGACGATGGTAAAGTGTCGTTAATAAATAATAATAATAATAATTTGAAAAATTCTTATTCTTCAAAAACAAGTTTTCATGCTTAAATTTAATCACTTAGGTCACAAGAGTCCGTCTTTGAGGCCACATGAGTTTTGAATATACCAATGTTCATTCGTTTTTCAAGGCCAAAAATTCAAACTATGTCAACCTACTGAGACCTGAGACGACTTTCCTAATTGTGGATTATAACACTTCAACAGGAAGCAAGTGAAAGGTAGGGGAACTGGGGGTAAAATGAACACCCTAAGCAATTTTCATGTTTTCTTGCTTATGAAGCTGTCTGATTCTTTTTTCATTGCTCAGAATTGAAGAAGGATGTTTATGCAATGTAACAAGTTGAAATATTGTGATGGAAATAGAATTTTATCCACATTATTATAATTTTGAAAACTTCTTTTCAAGAGTCAATGTTCCAAACATGTGGGTAAAATGAACATGTAGCGGGGATAATATGAACATATACTTGAGGGTAAAATGAACATACAATGGGGGTAATATGAACACATACTGGGTGTAAAATGAACATGCAGTGGGGGTAAAATGAACACCATTCAAATTGAACGGGTTGCGACATGATTCTCGGCATCTGGTACATGATCAATGCATATCTCACAGACATTCCGGAATCGATGGAGCGTTAAGTTGTGCCCATTTGGATGGCTGTCTATATCTGTCTTAGTATTTTCGCCGGAAAACTCTCGGCATCTGAAATAAAATCCGGTAGTATTCGCCCTGCCATGGTGTTCATATTACCCCCATCTCGAGTGGTTCATTTTACCCCCAAAGAATCAACTTATTGAAATAATTTGTTCTAAGAAATTAGAAGATAAAAGCAGTGTTGCGATGGATCTTCTTCGTGAACAATGATCGACGCATCATCGCGATCCAACATTCGCCAAAATTCATTTCTCATTTTTGAGTCACGAAGAGCATCGCAAAAAGCGAACGGATGCAACGCCGAAGAAGCAAAATGAACACACCGATAAGTGGTTCGCGAAGCCTTTCCATTCGTAGGATTCATTTATCCACGCGCTGTTCATTCTGGTGATTCATTGCAAGGTTGCTTCTTCTCGTAAAGTCAAGCAAACACTACACGCTAAGCCAGCTCCACGCAGCGCATGTATTAAAACTACACAGAATGAGGCAACCAATGCAGAACTGGCTGACTGAGTGAAAATTCTTTGTAGGTCGCACTCATTCTGTGAGTTGCCGACGTGTTGGCCTTCAGTTGTGCGGGGATCGATGGAAACGGAACTGTCAATGATCTCCCGCGCGGCAGCAAACAGTTGACCGTTGGTAAGATGGGGAGTTTTCTGAGATGTTTTCTATCAAAAAGCCGGAAGATGGTCGCAAATGCGAAAGTTTTTTCCCCATTTGCTTCCATTTCGGCTATTCAAATGAAAAAATCTCCGAAAAACTTTAAAATTGGAACTGAATTCCGCATTCCAAGCGTTCCTCCTCTGTGCTCATTTCACTCATTCAGTTTTGTTTACCACCGTTTGCACAAAACTGTGTATAGCCCCTTTGCACAGAATCTGTGCTGCACCAAAAGTGGCCAATTTTGTGCGCTCGGCACTCATTTTTGAGCGGAGCAAGTTTAGCGTGATTGTTGCGAGCCCGTTTGAAGATGATCGAAATGAATATTTTCCTGCTCTTCGCGAAGAACAGGCAGCGTGGATCGTACCGTTCACATTACCGAGCGATGGAAAATCACCCGATGATAGCGTCGGGAGAAACAGCGATCCGAAAATGAAACACGAACGAATGAAACGCCCGAACGGTTGTTAGTGTTTATTCGCAGATTCTGTTTTGATCCCTACGAAAATTCATCGTGCCTCGCGTTTCCGATCGTTGTTCAGCAACATTGGATAAAAGTACTTTCAATTTCCGTCTACTTATCATAAATACTTTAAAGATATGATGTGCTACGCAGTTCAAAATATTTTTGATGATTTTAGTAATAAAAAACTTAAATTCCACGAGTGAAAACTTACATCATATGAGAAAACGGAGGAGCGTACTTTGTTTTTGTTTACTTTTCCAGCTTTTGACACTTTTAAATCGCGCTAGAGTTGTCGAAATATTTTCTCAGAATGAGGATTAACGATGGTGCTGTATTTTGCATAGATTTATAGCATAATTTCCGTAAAACACAAACCTGTTCATTTTACCCCCCCCCTGTTCATTTTACCCACAGTTCCCCTATTTTTTTCTTTCAGTGTAATTTTTCTTATTGCTCTTGTGTTGCAATGTGCAAAAGTTGATAATGTATTTAATGACAAATAAAACTTTGAAAGGCCTCTAATATATGCACAAAGTTTAATTTGAATCTGAAATATTTGCGTCTACATGAATCACATTTGAGCTAAAAAAAATCCAAATTATAAAAAATATGCATAAAAAATTATTCAAAAAGTATTCACTGTTAGCTTATATCCATCCATTCAATTGATCTATTTCAAATATAAGTAATTATTTTAATAAGACGACTATACACAACTTTGGACTGATCACTTCAGCTAGTTCCAGAAAGTTATCCGATAAACTTATAAAATTATCAACTACCGAAAGCTAAACATTACATATATTTTGCAATTGGATTAAATGGACAAATTGTGTTTGGATGGGCATCTAATTCTTCCGAAAGAGGTGCACTTTGCGAAAGAGGACCACGTGATTATTGAGCTGAAATCGAATTCAGGTTAACTTCTGCGTTCATGGGTCCTCTCATGGCGTAGTGGTAACGCGCCCTAACTAGAGATCAGGGAGTCGTGAGTTCGATTTTCACTGAGAAGACGTGTAACTTTTTCGCAAAACTTCACATCAATTTGTCCATTTAATCCAATTGCAAAATATATGTAATGTTTAGCTTTCGGTAGTTGTTAAACTTCCACTCGGCTGGTTATAGCCGTAAACCACGATTCATAATTAAAAACAAGTATTATAAAATTATTTCAATTCGAGATCCTGATGATAGCTGGCTATCGGTAGTATTGGAAAACGTTGAGATTGGTTTGATAACTGAAAAATACAGATATTATGATGAAAAGATAATCACAGCAGAATTGTTGATTCGCTAAGCCATAAAAAACTTGTCGAATTGAACATTATTAGTAAGATCTGTATTTCCATCTAAAAAAGAAAAAGAAATCAAACATTATAGCGGTTTCCGAGATGTACTTGCCCAGGGCTGAAATCTCGCTAATAAAGATAAAAAAAAACATCATAACTCTATTTGTACAATACAATACACGATAGTACATAATTATTCACGTTCTGTATTCGGCCTAGGGCGATTCAAATTTTAAAAATGTTCGAAAATTCAATCTCCCATATACTAACACTATAACTAACAGCTACCAATACGTTACAATCTTCAAGCTGTTATCATTATTCACCCGTTATAAAAGATCATAATCAGCATGTATCACCAGCGATAACACTTTCCGGTTGTAGCTATTTTCCATTAATTCGCTGCTACGTCATTGCCGGTCACCTGCCTCCCGAAAGTTCTGACTTCCCTGCTAGAATACTCTTCATCACATACACAACAATTGCCTATCAAATTGCGCCACAGCACATCACCTTTTAACAAGCCTACGCGAACGTTGTTGTGTGTTTGTAGTTACACTACCCACCGAAAGTATGGGATCGTTGTAACACTGTAATGTTAAAAATCGCTCAGAACCTAGTGTAAAATGCTTTTCTATCTGAAATAAAAATCGCAAAGGCTCAAGGATAAATTTCTAAAGATGGTCATAAAAATCATATTGATTTGGCAACTCGTAATCACAAAACAATATTTATTTTATATTATGCTAAACTTTTCAAGATGCTGCAATATTTAGTACAAGTGTTGCAATACGCGAACCCATATTTATGATTGGTGGTGTACGTAAGCGAGTGCAAACTGTCAGGGGGATCGAGCAAGTGCAAAACAAAAAGCTTCGAAAGTTGGGGATGTTGGAGAGCACGACTACACTACTCGAACGATCAAACACAACTGCCGGGCGGTTGCTCTGAATGGGGGAGCATTTTTGCTAAAATTCACTCAAAGTGGATGCCTGCCGTGTGAGCTCCCCTTCACGGTTGGCATTCAAAGGTCTCCAAAGATGGGTGCATTCGATTATGAATTTGTCCAGGACTGTCACATCGTGGAAATAGCAATAGTTTCTTAACGATAGGCACCGTAATCCGGGGGCCAAATATTGTCAAACAAATTTCGACAAGATTAGTACTTCATTGATCTTTATCAGTTTATGTAATCAATTCTTTATAAAAAAAATATTTAACATATTATAAAATTAGTTTTAATATCAGAAATTGGAAAAGACGCACTGGGGCGAAATTGATCACCATATAGGGTAACTCGGTGTAATACGCCCCTCTTCGTTTTCACGGAATTGAAGCTTCTTTCAAACGTAAATATGATCACATATCTTAAATATTCGCGAAAAAATATGTTGTTTGAGAAGTATAAAGAATCAAAAGATATTCTAAAAATATCGAAAATCAGGTTTTTGGTTTAAAATTTTGTTTATGATAAGCAAGCCTCAGGGTGAATGAAACCCATTCTTTACTATTGTACTTATTACAAAAAACTTTTATCGGAAGACGAATGCTAAAGGACCCTTTTAAGCTTAGCAAGTGGTGGAATTCTCCTTGGAAACATTTCTACAACGCTGTGGACCTTTTTTCTACGGAAGGGGCATATTGCCCGGGTTGTTTTGAAACGTAAACATTGGGACCGTTTACAAAAAACATCTTGTACACTTTTTTGAAGCAACTTGGAAAGAAAAAGTTGCATGCAGAAGGAAGGTTTGGAAACGTCTTGGAATAATTTCATGGTAAATTTGAGAAGGAATTCCTTGAGCAATGTCTTAATGAATTTTTATTTGGAATATTGTTGAAAATTTCCGGGAAAAAAAAATCCGGGAAAACCAAAAGAAGTAAAATGTTATGTAGTTGGGGAATTTCTGGAATATTTATTGTAGAAGTTCTCTAGTAATGTTTGTAACAATTCATTACCGTTTAAACAGCTCTTAAAGGAAATCCTTATTCAAAAAGGCACTAAGCAGTCCCCATTGTCGTTCTACTGTGCACAAGTTTGATCTGAATTAATTCTAGAAAGCAGTTATGTACGAGTTTGATGACTTCTTAGAAAAATTCGTATAACAGATTCTAGACATCATTTTGAGTAGCAGTAATTTAAAGAAAAACCACTTAAAGAATTCTAAGCAAAAAGTTTAAATTTGGGGAACTATTTTATACATCGAGTAGATTCATGTGACTCGTCTGTGGTCACTGTCGATCAGTTTCTTCTTCTTCTTCTCAGCTTAGTGTTCTTATGCACACTTCCACGTTTATACTCTGAGAGTTTTTTTTTGCCAAACTTTTCGCTTTCGTATACCGTGTGACAGGTACGATGTTACTCTATGCCCAGGGATGTCAAAGAAATTTCCATTACGAAAAGATCCTGGACCGACCAGGAATCGAACCCAGACACGTTCAGCATGGCTTTGCTTTGTAGCCGTGAACTCTAACCACTCGGCAAAGGAATGCCCCGATCAATTTCTGCATATTAAACTAAACATTCAACAACACCGACCCTCAGTAGGATCCGTCATCGTCGTTCTCTTCTTTGTGTGATATTTTTTTTGACAATACATGCACGGATCTGGTAGAACGTGCATTCAGTTTTTCAATTACTTTTTGTACACTGATTCTCATCCAGCTACAGGCATTCGGTGGCAGCAAATTTTACTTCGTTTGTGAAAAAAAAACCATCAGAATACCCCACAAAAACATTCGCTAATTGCAAAAGTTGTAGATGAAATAACCGACTCGACTCTAGTACACAGCGCTGAAGACGGCCTTACAGTTGAGGTCGAAATACGCGTATCTGTCAAAGGACACAAACTCTAGTGAGATTAAATGGTATAGTACTTAATTCGGGTTTTTCATCTACTTATAGGTACACAGTTAAAAATAATGAAGATTACACGTCATGTAAACTTCATGTATGTCATGTAAACACGACGTCATGTAAATTTAATTCTGAAATCATGTAAAAATGTGTTATATGTCATGTAATCACTCAGCATCCTGCTGGATTACATGACATATAATTGAAGTTTACATGACATATCATGTGAATATCCATGACATTCTACGCTCCAATTATGTGCATTATATGTCTCAGAAATTTACACGTTTCGTTCGAACTGTGTATTCCACTAAACAGTTCGAAGATTCATTATGCAAAAGTTGTATTTTTTATCTTTCCTAGGACAATAATGATTCATCAACGTTTTCTTACACCAGTAATGTAAAATTCATTTGTAATTGTTTATACTCAATCTCAGTTTCAGTGCCTTCAGGCGAAATTGAATATTGAAATGACACCAACAGTGAGTGAAACTGAATGTGTACGTGTGTTGCACCCACTCTCTTTCTCGACGTATTCACTCTCATACTCAGATTAGCTTCGTGCTAGCGGAGTTTGTTTTGGTTCGTTTTCACACTGATCGGGAATCATTCGGCTAAATTTTTACGACACTACTGTCGATCAACGTAAGCAGGCATATTTCAGGTGTCACCCGTCAACTCCCATAGGCCTTTTCATGTGACAGGTCCGTATATGTATTTGTTTACATCGGTGAAGGACCGGTGCTAACACAGGCCTGTAATTTTCATAGAAGAATTGTCAAAGAGCTTCCGGATCAGCTGACTTGGAACGTCTCGTGAAAAGGCCTATAGTTATCCAGTCACATAAAGTGTCAACTGTCGAAAATCTCGAGTGACAGGGCCCTGTCGATTGAAATTTTTGGTCACGCAGCGAACTGGACTATCGAATTTCATACATTTTGCCTTATGAAAGGTGGAACGATTATTACAATACGAACGCTTTATGTATCGTTTTAGCATCACTTGGCATCAAGGCGTCAATAGGCGAGGGTGTACGTTCGGGCCTAACGATTGCAAGGTTCTTGGCTCGATTCCAGGTTGCCACGAAAACGTTTTTTGTTTTCAAATTCTGGTTTCATAAGGCAAATTTATGAATTTATTAAAAGATGTGACAAAATCTAAAAAAATATTTTTCAGACTTAAACCAACGTAAAACATTATAAAATTGAGTAAACATGTGTTTTTGTTCTAAACTTTGTTGACACTAAAATTGGGATAGGGCTTTAGGACCCTTTTACTAATACAGGGGGATTCAGAAATTTCGTTCAACATTTATTCAGCCATTCCATGAAAAACCGATCTAGTGGGTCACCGAACTCCGTGAAAACTTGCTATTTTGTTCCTAATCCGAAATAAGGATACACGTGATTTTGGATTTTTCGATTAAGGTGACCATTTACGAAATAGGGTGACCAGAAAAATCGCGATTTCTCAAAATTTTTATTTAAAAAAAAAATTATAACTTTTGAACCGTTTGACCGATTTTCAATCTTTTTTGACGAAATGAAAGCTAAAGATTTTGACTTTGCAGGAAAAATATAAAATTCCACAAGAAATGTTTTTTTACATGAAAAAAAAATCAATAATATCCGTTTTTTCGTGTTTTGAAGGCCTCGGGACCAAAGTGGCTATTGCTGTTCTCATTTTTTCTTGAAAGTTCAGAAAATTTTAAGTTTACTATCAAATTTTCAGCGATGTATGTTTTTTAGTTTTTGAGATATTTTTTTTTAAATAAAAAATCAGTCATTTTTCACCGGCTCACACTGTAGGTCTCAGCGCATTAGATCTTTGATTTTTAAAAAAATCATAACTTTTGAACAGCTCAACCAATTTCCAATCTTTTTTATGCAATGATTGCTTAAGATTTTAACTTTTCAGACAAAATTGAAAAAAACTAAAATATCTGAAAAAAAAATTTACCTGCAAATACATAAAAATATTTTGTTTTTTTTTTACAAATTTTTATTTGTTTTAATGTAAAAAAATATTTTTTCCAAAGTTTTATATTTTTTCTGAAAAGTTGAAATCTTAAGCTTTCATTCCATAAAAAAATATTGGAAATCGGTTAAGCTGTTCAAAATTTATGATTTAAAAAAAATCTAATGCGCTGAGACCTACAGTAGTGTGTGCCGGTGAAAAATGACTGATTTTTTAATTTCAAAAATAAATATATCTCAAAAACTAAAAAACAATCATCGCTAAAAATTGACAGTAACCGTTAAATTTTCTGAACTTTCAAGAAAAAATGAGAACAGCAATAGCCTCTTTGGTCACGAGGCCTCCAAAACATGAAAAAAACTGAAATTATTGACTTTTTCATGTAAAAAAACAATTTTTGTGAAATTTAATATTTTTCGTGAAAATTTAAAATTTTTAGCTTTCATTTAGACCAAAAAGATTGAAAATCGGTCGAACTTGTGGCTCAAAGTTATATTTTTTTTTTAATAAAATTTTTGAAAAATCGCGATTTTTGTGGTCACTCTATTTCGAAAATGGTCACCCTAATCAAAAAATCCAAAAACACGTGTATCCTTATTTCGGATTAGGAACAAAATAACAAATTTTCACGGAATTCGGGGACAATTATCTACTACACTACTAGATCGGTTTTTCATGGAATGGCTGTATTGTTATATAAGAGCAATGAAATAACACAAAAAATTGTCACGCTGATAAACGGTAAATCAAAATAAAGATGTATTTTTCCACATTAAACTTTCCGAGCAATCCTGCAGATGGATGCCAAGTTTTCCTCTTTGAACTCCTCCAGGAATTTCTTCATGGAATTTGCAGAGATTTATCTAGGATTTTTTTTTTCCAAAAATGGTAGTGGTTTTCCCCAGGATTCAGCAATGATTTCTTACATAGGCTCCTGCAGTTATTTCTTTAGGGATTTCTACAATAATCCTTCCAGGAATTCCACTATGAATCCTCTCTGAGTTCTTCCAAGGAATTTTTCTTAGTTCTCTAGAATACATTTTCCTATTTATGTTTCAAAGCATTTGCAGTCACTGTTGACCTTAAGTGTTCGGAATATGAGTCAAACACATTTTATGGCATGTTTTAACCATCCTTTCGATGATTTCTGCAGCTCAAACCACTGAATGTGCAACTCATTTCATTCTTTCGTAAATCTTTTACCATGCCCACACAGTTACGGATCACTTTGGCGTTCAACATCGGACAACTAGCTCAAAACATAAACGTTGACGTAAAACTTACTTCGACTTTTTTTTATGTCATACTATTTGTCTTCTACCATTTGTAATGCTAAGCACAACATTCAACCGCTAAATAAGGCCGGAACAAATTTAAAATTTGTCACCCCCCCCCCTTCAATTTTTTTAAAAAGTCAGAGGGGGAAATAAATACAATGTCTTATTTTAAGTGTTGGTTTGCACTGTTGTTTTGTATTTTAAGCTAGTTTTGTAATTCGTACTTACAATATTGCATGAGGCAACAGGTGTGACTTCGAACAACCCTAGCCTTGGCCAGACTGCCCTGTTGTGCTTTTTGTACCTGAATTCCCTCCCGTTATGTCAGTTCGACAGTTCGAGAAACAGCGATTGAACTGAGTCATAAGCAGAGAAGAAGAAATGGAATGATTTGGATTATTGGAATTCTTTATAATATTGAAGTTTAAGCTATCGAAGTTGAATTAGTAGTTGAAGCGGACAGAGAGCCTTTCCCGAGATAATTGTAAGAGTTGTAGAACATTTACACAGCATTGATTGATTCTTTCAACACAAACATTCAAATAAAGCTAAAGGCTTACAAATTAAAAATAAAGCTAAGCTACAAAAGTGAGTAAATGTAATTAATAGATCGTAGTAAAAATTGTTAAAAATGACATGAAACTATAGTCTACAGCTGGAAGATTAACCCTTAAAGTAAATGCTAGGAGAGGAATCCGTGAATGAGCAAAAACTGAAAATTTGTAAGTAATCTATAATATATATGAACGCATATGTAATCTAACAACAAAATATATTCCAGTTAAAGTTGCCTTGATACTACAGTTCTGAGGTCCCGCTACTAAAAAGTTCAGTCCGAACAACCTTTAAAAATTTTCACATTGATGCTACTAAGATACATTACCAAACCTGATTTTTCAAACATTTTTTAACAAAGTTGCAAAAAATAATCTGGCTTTGTGCAAAATTTGTGTACTTCGATTGTGCCACTGGGCATGAAATCCATATCTATAGAACCGTTGTTGGATTATAAGTCCTAAAACGCTGAAATTTTCAGTTTATTGCCTATGAAAATGGTTTATTAATTTTGGAGTTAAAGTTTCTCCAATAATATTCGAGTTTTTTAGTTTATCTTGGACTTCTTCTGATTGCTTGTTTTGTTTTAAATTTTAAATTGCCCTGTCAGGTAATAAACTTATTATCTTGATCTGCAAAATACAAATTACAATTATTTACACATTTTCACTGAGAATAATAAAAGTATGGGGCCACGACAAAGCCGAGAAATTTTAGTTTCATCACCTTTGTCACCCGTGAAATTTAAAGAATTCTACCGAAATTTCTATTATCCCTACTTACAATCTATTATACTGCCGTCCTATGCATATTGATCTCACAGTCGCTCAGGTTTGCAAATAACATGGTACAAGGGGGCATAGAAAGACAATATATATAATAGAGCCAATTTGCTTCATTTTTTTCAAATCTAGTGACATAATTTTACAAACAAAATGTTACATATATGTTAAATCGGATTATAATAATCTAAATTTAGTTTAATGTTGTATCCAACTACAACACTTCTGCAGTGTTCCTAAAATTGTAAATAGCTTAAACACAATTTGAAACTTTAAAATTTTCTCCTACCAAAAGTAAAAAAAAAGATGTTAAAAAACCTGGAGATTGATATTATGCAAAATCGAATTATGAAAAATGTTATAGATTAATGTTATGAAAAACAAAAAAAATGGCATGATTATTGTTCAAAACATTTAAACATTTTTATTGAATGGTTATATGTGGCAAAAACATGGTTTTAAATTAGTATTAGTAGAATGAATATAAAAAATGATAAATTTACTTGAATTTCCATTTTATTATTTATTGTCCCCCCCTCGACACATTTTGATGGAAGGTGACAAAAGAAGATTTTAAGATTTGTTCCGGCCTAACGGTATTTTTGACAAATGTTTAGTTGGCACCACACAGCTATCATTATATGGTCGTTTTCTGTAAGAAGTGCCATTAGCATTCATAAGCTCCCACAGGTTGTAAATTTCAGATATTATTACATAAAACATGCTCGTTCGCTTTGATTTAGCATGAATTCATCTTTGGAAAACATTTTTCTTGATTATTGATTTTAAATACCGAATATTAGCACTAGTGATTCATAATATGGACCAAGAAATGATTGTTTACCACGGTTATGGATCACTTCCAAAGAATGTAGATTTCTGCCATTGCCATTTCTGCGTTGGACATTTTCAGGCAATAGCACTAACGATAAAACTAATAAAACATCAAGGTTTGTAAATTTCATTTTAAGCGGACAAAAATGGGTGGAAAATTGGTGTGGAGCGAAAACAGGTCATGTCTCAGTTACTACAAATTGTAGTCTACAATGCAATATCACAAAAAAGGGCATTTTACCCTTGTTTCCAGCTCAATCACTGCTATTTTTGCAGTAATATGTGATAACTTTCGTTAAATCATGTAATACAGATGCATTGAGTTGAAAATTTCTTGATTTTGCGCACTGATCTGCACAGAAAAAAAATATTTAATTTTCAATGTGATGTAAACTGAAGTCTACTGTAAAAATAAATCAAATTCGTTTGTTTTTACAGCATCATGTAAACTTAAATGAATATACATTCAATTTTCAACCAAAAATGGTTGAATTTTACATGATCATGTAAATTTGAAGTGTATTCGATTGAAAAATAATGGATTGGTCGTTGAAATTTAGGTTTATTTTGATGCTCCAAATATGTGCATCAAAATAAACTTAAATTTACAACATATTTTTAGCTGTGTGTAATATGTCACAATTTGATCCATAATATGAAAATTGATCCATAATATTGCTTTCAGAAACCGATACAATTTTTAATTTTTATGCAAATGTAAATATTACACTCAAAACCGTTTACTAACCGAAATTCCAATTTGAAACGATTCAATTTGTGCTTTTAAATTATAATTTTACGTTTTTTATGTCGTTTTATTGAATTTTATAGGTTGGACTCCACACTATTTGATCCATAACTGTGGAGTAGGGCGATTCAAATTTTAAAAATGTTGGAAAATCCAATCTCCCATATGCTCCTTACCATCCTTACCATAAAAATAGAGTTCTGTGAAATTTTCAGCTTTGTAGGGGGTGATTTAAAGGTGGCCCAAAGGCAATGTAGGTTTATATGGAAATTACTATGGAGAAATTTGGAGAAATTATCCAAACACGTTAGTACTGTAATGTAAGTAGAAACTTATCATCCCATATTGAAAACTCATTCTTTAAATCTTAAAGAAGGATGTTGCTGAAGAAAGAAATGCCTTTTGAGCTAATTTTGTTTTGGATATTTG
Source organism: Aedes aegypti (assembly GCF_002204515.2). Lineage (NCBI taxonomy): Eukaryota > Metazoa > Arthropoda > Insecta > Diptera > Culicidae > Aedes > Aedes aegypti. Next base: position 348,946,396 of record NC_035108.1, read on the forward strand.
TGGATGTTTGCCGGGCTATAATCCCAAATGAAGCTAAAAAATAGCAAACTAATTCATGGATATCTCTTCTGCTATCCGTCGGATTAAATTTCTCTCTTCAGCAAATTTCTTTATCATGGTTTGATGAATGAGTTTTTACTTTGGGATAACAAGTTTGTTCTTACATTACAGTACTAGCGTGTTTGGAACAAATCTCAAAATTTCTCCATAGTAATTTCCATATAAACTTACATTGCCTTTGGGCCACCTTTAAATCACCACCTATAAAGCTGAAAATTTCTCAGAACACTATTTTTATGGTAAGGATGGTAAGTAACATATAGGAGATTGGATTCTCAGACATATTTAGAGTTGGAACCGCCCTACTGAGGAGTCATGGTATAATTGAAAAACAAACTGTTTGATATTTATACAATTCTCCCGTTGAAAATACTGAATAGTGTGAACTTCTGACGTTTAAAAAAAAGGAATGGTTTTAACTTTTGAAGTTCGTAAAGGTCCTACGTCAATCATTGATAATAAACGCAGTTTTGAAATTCTTGGTTAATCAGAATGAAATAGTTATTGCTTCCAAATTCCCCACCATACGGAAGTATAAACAAAATGCCTCCTAAGCGAACCGTTTTGTGGCAATTTACACAAGCTTCAAATTACTCAATAGGCCATATTTGCAAAGGTATCCAGCACTTACTTTAGCTATTGAGTTATTTTTTTTTTGCCCCGATGCACAGAACGACGAGGGTGAGTGAGTCTCTTCTTGCTAGAGGACTGGCTGTTTACAAATAGCGCAAAAATTAACTGCGCACAGCAAAACTTGAAACTCTCGAGTGGAATTCCCAATGTGTGCTAAACGAGCGAGTGGATCAGCACAAAAAAAGCATGCAACAGTTGGTTGAACTTTCGGATTTGATTGTTGGTTGTGTGTTTTTCGAGAAGGTAGGATGTGGTTCTTCAAATGCTATTAAGTTCTGTACAGCTGGCCGGAGAAAGTTAACAATTATTGCAAATTAATCAAATCATTTCTTACTAGTCAGAGTTTTATTTCATGGCATTAAATCATTGCTTCGCCAGGCAAACGAAACACTAGGGTGCGGCTTGTTTTTCGAATGTTTTCAAAATCAACCATTCGTGTGGCTCTTCTGAGTTAAAATCATTAAAAAGAAATTTTGGGCCAAACATATTTAGATTTAGATGTGGCACAAAACAGAGCTACCAGTTTAAAAATTCCGAGATTTATGTGATCTGAAAAATCTCGGATTCCGGGAAATTTTCGGACACTATACAAAATAGACTCCATATTGTATTCAACACGTGGTGAATAGGAATACTAATTGCTTTTAATATATTTAAAACTTTGGAACTGTCGTCGATACAGCTTTGAATTTGAAAGGTGTTGCAAGTTACCCCGTTCGACAGTTGAAGTTAAGGTCAAACGAGGTTCGATCTTTTTTTTGTAAAATGTGGAACAAATTTGTGGACAAACTTTTCATAAACTTAATTTTGAATTAATTGGTGCTCAAATATTCCAAAAGGATTGAAAAATAACAAAGTGCTGAGAACTTTACTGAATGTTATGTTTTGAAAATTGCAAAATCATTTTCGAGTCGTTTATGCCATCTTGAAATAACAATATTTCAGACTCAAACTCTGTCATTTCTCTCTGTATATGTTTTGATGTCAGAAGAATACAAGATCTTTAGGACTTTCAAAATCGCACCCTACTACTGACAACTGACAGCTAATTTATTTATGATTTTGTTTAAGGTGATCATCACTTTTCTTTTCCGATTTTTTTAAATATTAAAAACTTCACCGTCTGAAAGAAATAACTCACTGCGTAACAATAATGGAGAATAAGTTTTCGTGCCGTTCATCGTTGGAGATGTTCACTGATAACAATTCCTACACCCCGAAGAGCAGTCGGTCGGTTGGTCTTAATTGGTTACGCTCCGGTGGTCACCTCTGGTTTATCTACCGTACACGTATTATGACGATGATAAAATGGTCGTGAGCGCACTTGTACCCTATAGTGGCTGTGTTCAGCTCAGCGATTGTTCCAACCATGCCGAGGAATGATAATGACTGATGCCTTCGCTGAATAAAAGCACTGCGATTCGCACTGGTGAACTTTATGAGGTGGTTGCCTCCGGAGCCTAATGGTTCATTTTTTTGTGTTTTAGCAAAAAAATGATTGAGTGAAGTTTGTTCAGATATGATTTAGACTACACATCCCAAGTAAAATTCTATCGCAGGGCAACAAATTGATACGTTTTAGTCAAAAGAAATGTGGTTTTTCCCACAAACTTATCTCGTTAGTACCACGTATCATTGCCTATTCATCTCGAAAACCAAGCAAAACACAAGTTCCAATTAACTCAATCAAACCCAAAGCAACTGTAGGATCTCTTTAACGGTAATCGTAAATAATCAATCGAAACTGATTGGGGCCAAATTTTTAATTGCTCACTTGATTAATTTTTTCAACTGAATTCGATACCATGCCAGGCGTGCGATCCGTTATCCTCATCGCAGCATCTTGCATCGATCATAGTGATCATCATGCTAGGCTAGTCGTTTGCCTTCTAAATCGAACCATCAAAACCCGGAGCAGCTCGGCATGAAGTGCTGATTTTGGGGAATAAAAAGTGCTACGCTAGTTATTGAATTGATTTTTACCGGTGGCAAGCGTGCAGAATAATTAAATGAGATATTTGATTCAGGTCAGCATTGATAAATACGATTGAAACTAGTGAGTCATAACAAACTTTCACGTTAGGGAGACCATAATTACTGAACAGCAAAAAACCTTGAAGTACAGTCCCATATTTGGGCTCCCAGACCATTGTAAAAAATTGAACGGAAACTTTTGTAGTTAGGGAAGGTGTACCGGTATAGTAGAAGCATTAGCCTTAGAATGCTAATGTCGCGACTTTCGTGTGACCAACATCTAGTTTGCCACGCTCTAACAGCTTGAGTACCGGGTCTATAAGTATCAAGTCAATTATTTTAACTCAAAACATTCTCTAAAATATGGCACTAATCAAACAATCAATAGTAAGTATTAACAAATAATACTGTTTTGTGATAATCACTCCACTAGCGTTCTACTACTTATATTTCTATTACCGGTATTCACCATCCCCGCATTATAAACCGTTCTATGACATACATGGTCCCCGATCGGTTTGTGTTAGTTAAATTGCTTTAAGATGAAACGGAAACATTATTAGAAACTTCAAACATTGCTCAGTAAATAAAAAAAAAAGTTTTCCTTGATAATTTTGATCTATTGCACCTTATTTTTTCATGGTGTTCCTGATTCACCACCCCAATTTCCAATTCAAAAACATAGTTTCTGAACTGTTTTCATATTATTCCTGATGAGCATGGATTTAAAACTTTCGTTTAATGTATTGACAGTAATCAAAAGTCTTTTGATTTATTTATAAACTATATTTTTCCTAAGAAATATTCATTGGAGAGTTTTCTCAATGATTCTACCCCATTACCCCGAATGCCATCACCCCGAATTCCAAGGTTCCAGTCAATCACAAGGTTTGCTTTATCACAAACAATAATGAAAGGAGCACTTCAAAACTTTTCGAATGTTATTAAATTTTACACTTGTTCATTGAATTAAAGAACTGCAGTTTTGTAACACCCAGCGCCTTTGTTTTGTTGTGCCCGTTCGATTTTGGCAACATTCATTTTATCACAGTGGCTAAATCAAACAGTTTTCCAATTTTTTAAGGTTTTAGCAATTATGATCAGCATTTTCTACAAATTTATCAAAATTAAGGTTGTAGGAATACTTTGTAATTCAATTCACAAAAAATTGTGTTAGAAAAGTACATCCTGAAGAGACCGTTCGATTTTGGCAACATGAAATTTTTGGACGTGTTGCCAAAATTGAACGGACACTGTACGTCTTTGTAAGAATACACAAATACATTTTACTTTTTGGATTCCTGCACAGTTTTAGGGAAACGTCCAGTTCTTGAATAAAGGTCACTTATGCTATCATGTATAATCACCCACACACACAAATAGTGTACACAAAGCCACTAAAAAAGATAATTAAGCGATAAAAAGTATGTAGAAAATTTGTCATAATTAATATTACAGGGATTTAGATTTAATCCTACGGAAATCTGCTTCGAAGTGAACCGTTCCGAAGTCCTGATGCCATATAATCCCATAAGGATGATGTAACAACAACTCTATGACACTACCCCGAACGCCATTACCCCGAAAGCCATTACCCCGAATGGGTCATTACCACGAACGCCACTACCCCGATGCATTATATTTAGAGGCGAATTCTTATTGGAAAGAAGGGAGAAAATTTAATGGTTCCTTACGACTATTAAACGATTTTGGCTTAACAATGTATTTTCAAATATGAGGAGATTAAAAAGGAACTAGCTTTTCAGCAAATCATTTTTACATACTACATAAGTTTCGTTTGCATTTGACTTCTTATTTTGGTGAGAATCACACAGACACACTGCAATACGCTGAATTTATTATGAAAATGATAATTAGAATGCACAAAATTGGGATGTAGCAATGTCGCCTTTGGAAGCTGCTACCCACTTCCTCCACAAATATTTTTTTTAGATGTCGGTTAGGGCGATTCAAATTTTAAAACGTTTGAAAATCCAATCTCCCATATGCTTCTTACCATCCTTACCATAAAAATAGTGTTCTGTGAAATTCTCAGCTTTCTAGATGGTGATTTAAAGGTGGCCCAAAGACAATGTAGGTTTATATGGAAATTACTAAACACGCTAGTACTGCAATGTAAGTAAAAACTTATCATCCAATATTAAAAACTCATTCTTCAAGCCTTAATGAAAGATGTTGCTGAAGAAACAAATCCCTTTTGATCTCATTTTGTTTGGGATATTTGTACTTATTTGCTGGGCTAAAATCCCATATTGAGCTAAATAATAGCAAACAAAATTATGAATATCTCTTCTGTTATCAGTTGGAATGAATTTCTCTCTTCAGTAAACTTCTTTATTATGGTTCGAAGAATGAGTTTTGACTATGGGATCATAAGTTTGCACTTACATTACAGTACAAGCGTGCTTAGAACATGTCCTAAAATTTCTCCATAGTAATTTCCATATAAACCTAAATTGTATTTGGGCCACCTTTAAATCACCATCTAGAAAGCTGAACATTTCACAGAACACTATTTTTATGGTAAGGATGGTAAGAAGCATATGGGAGATTGGATCCTTAAACATTTTTAAATTTTGAACCGCCCTAAGTCGGTCTACTAGCATTAGGATCTTCCAAAAGATTTTGTGGCAGTGGAATGACATTAAAAGATCAGCCTCATATTATCGCTGCAAGTGATAATCTATGGAATCCGCTTAAAGACCAACCCGATAGACAAACGCTGTGGCATAAAAACGCTAAGAAACTAGTACAAGTTGCAAAAAGGGGGCAGGGTGCCCATCCCTCCGGGAAATTCGGAAAACCCGTGAATTACAAATGACCGGGAGAAATACGGGAAATACCCGGGAAATTGTAGGGCAAAAGCACTAAAACATGTTGTCAAGGGATGTACGACTGAGTGCTAAAGAAATAGTTAACGGTTTCCGCTATATTTTAAGCCTAAACATCGTTGGTTTCAAGAAAAGATCTGTGGTAGATTTTTTCACAATTGTTACCGACTAATTTAAAATGTTTTGTGAATTTCGGCCTAAAAATATTAAGCACATGCAAAGGAGTTTCCAGGAAAAATAATTGAAATTCTTGGAAAGTGTTTAGCAGAGTACCTACACACTTAAATTATTTTACGGATTCCTGTGAAATCTCAACAGCTGAACAGTTCGGTAAAATCAATTAACGTAGTACGGTAATGTTTACAGTATTCGGTAAAAAAATCACCGGAATCCGAACGAAATTCTGACGAAGTTACGGTGTCTTATTTCACTGAACTGTTCAGCTGTTGAGATTACGGTGAAATTCACTGTAAGAGCTTAGTGTGTAGATGCTTTTTGAATGACATCTTTTCAATAATCCTAAATGGAATCGAGGTGATAATTGACCAGTAACTTGAAAGTTCAAAATAACTGAAAAGAATTAGTGCTTTGCAAATAAGATTTATATTGGATTCTATAAATGAGTTTCGGTAAAAAAAATTTTAGAAATTTTATTGAATGGAGAAAAAACTGAGCTGAAGATTTTTAGGAAAATTCTTGGGAGATATAAGTGGTTTCTCAATGACATTCTAGACGCATTCATTAAGAATTACTTTTTGGTGGATCCCTGTAGAAGTCTTGTTTGGATTACTAACTTGACTAATTCGTGATGAATGTATTTGAGCAATTCTCGCTGAAACCAGGCCGCCATCGGCACCCATCGTCAGAATTCCAATTTTATGTCACTGATCGCTAGTTTTCGATAAAACTTAAGGGTGGTCCTTTCTGTTTTCTCAAATTGGTGGACCCCTCCTACGCCAGCTAGCTGAACAGTTTGCGAAAAAGCCCATTTTTTGATAAATCTTGGGTATTTCTTCACGGGATATGTCTCATATTTCGCTTGGAACACATAGCAAACTTAGTGGCATCGTAAAGAGAAAGGATATAGCTTTTATTTAAACTTGAAAACATTTTGGCGGTTATTTTGAATTTGGCCGCCATCTTGAATTTTGTTAGAAAAATCGATTTTTCACCATTAGCGCACCGCTAGTTTTGAATACCGAGATCACCATCAGAAAGCTGAGGAAAAATTGCGTAAGATAGGCTACAAAAACTAGGTGAGCAAAGGTATTTACACTATGATATGAACGATTTTCTAATTCATGTTCTACTATTTTGACGTATATGGCGAGTGCAATCAATGCAAATATAATTTTTTGTACAACAAAGAAACAAGTTTTCAATCGTTGTTTTATTTGAGACAGATAAAGAATATGAGTATTAATTTCAGTGAAAAAATCTGGCGGCCATCTTGGATTTTGACGCCATTTTGGTTTTAAGTAGTAGAATGAGTTTTCACCTTGATAGCACTCAACATGTTGAATTTCAATGCTACCGTTACACTTATTCTTCTTCTTGTTCTTCTTTTCCCTCACGAGCCAGCCCTTCAGCTTAACTAGTTTTAAAAACAAATTATCAAATAGAATTTTTTAACGCTTATTTGCTACCTGAATGATTCTTCTGCATATCTTCGAGTTGTAAAATAGCATTATTTCTTTCATTTATTTGGTCTAAAACCATTGATACAAATGAACAATCAGTTGAACAGCTGAGATAAGATAAGAAAGATAGAATCTGATTTTTTTAACGGAGGCCTTATAATTCAACATGATGAGCACTGAGATGGTAAAACATCATGCAACTGCTAAAAACCAAGATGGCGTTCGAAAGCCAAGATGGCCGCCAGTTTTTCTAACCTCGAAATTATACACCTGCGTTTCGACATTACGTCCACATTAAAACAAAACCTGCTTCTCATCATTCAATTTCGCTATTTTTCACATGCATGTTGGGCGGTACTAAAAACGATAATTTATGGCTTAGAAAATCAAGGATGTTTTTTGCTTCAAAATTTAAGACTTTCATTATAAATTAATGCACTTTTGTTAATGTTTTACGTTAGAACTACAGATATTACCACAAGGCATACTAATGTCCCGACACGCAATCTATAAACTTCATACAATGCATAAGGTAAAAAAATGTTTGTTTAATACAATCAATATTTTTTGACGGTTTTTATTTATTGAATTTATTTATTCATTATTACTATATTCAAAGATATGTCAAAGAATTATTCTGTTGTCAGAAATCACATTAAAAAAGAAAATTCCTGTTTAATAACCTAGATTTATAAGCTGAGTATCAGGCTCGGTTCCAGTAGGGAAGTAACGTCAGTAAAATGAAGAATAATAAAAAGAAGAGTATACGTAACCTTTTTTTATTGGTAGCCTCTAAATTCGACATGCTGAGTGCTATCAAGGTGAAAACTCATTCTACTACTTAAAACCAAGATGGCGTCAAAATCCAAGATGGCCGCCAGATTTTTTCACTGAAATTAATACTCATATTCTTCATCTGTCTCAAATAATACACCAACGATTGAAAACTTGTTTCTTTGTTGTACAAAAAATTATGTTTGCATTGATTGCACTCGCCATATACGTCAAAATAGCAGAACATGATTTAGAAAATCGTTCATATCATAGTGTAAATACCTTTGCTCACCTAGTTTTTGTAGCCTATCTTAAGCATTTTTTCCTCAGCTTTCAGATGGTGATCTCAGAATTCAAAACTAGCGGTGCGCTAATGGTGAAAAATCGATTTTTCTAACAAAATTCAAGATGGCGGCCAAATTCAAAATGGCCGCCAAAATGTTTTCAAGTTTAAATGAAAGCTATATCCTTTCTCTTTACGATGCCACTAAGTTTGCTATGTGTTCCAAGCGAAATATGAGACATATCCCGTGAAGAAATACCCAAGATTTATCAAAAAATGGGCTTTTTCGCAAACTGTTCAGCTAGCTGGCGTAGGAGGGGTCCACCAATTTGAGAAAACAGAAAGGACCACCCTTAAGTTTTATCGAAAACTAGCTATCAGTGACATAGAATTGGAATTCTGACGATGGGTGCCGATGGCGGCCTGGTTTCAGCGAGAATTGCTTTGGAGAAAAATCATCTATCGCGTGTCGGTAATTTAGCCGAATATGAGTGCTGAAAAGTGAAGGTTCTGCAAAGGATAATTATTCAGAAAACAGTAAGTTCTTCACTGGTGCACTGATTGCTTCAAGTGTCTTCTGATAGGAGACGGTCAAGTGACCGTAATACGTTGACAATACAAGCTCATATTTGTTACATCTTTATCACCTCCATGAAGTTTAATAGTGGTTATCACGTCCGATGGTATGGGTGCCCTAGTGTAGATGTAGTTGTGAACCTTAGAGGAAAACAATCTGCAATCTGTCTCGAAAAACACCCAAAACCCGTGTGAAAATTTTTCAAATTGGGTAATATTTCCATATGCATTTTGATGAGTCTGAAAAGCGTGTGCAAGTTTCTTTGAGGAAAACAAAAACAAACTGTGTATGACGAGCGTATGCTAGTCTACGTGTGTTCAAATGTCACTAAGCTCTATAGCCGACCAAAATAAACAACGCCCTCTCCCCTACCCCCACCCTTAACCTAGTCCCTAACAGTTCTTTTTCACGTTTTTTGATCTTCAAATTCATTGGTACACTCAAGAATTAGCCTATAGTTTACTAGTAGACAGCACTTTCTAAAAATAGCTCTTTCCAGAATCACAAAATGTAATTATTTCCAAGAAAAAGCTAATCAGTTCAGAATAACTAATCTCAAATTGCATCAGTAAACACCAGCACCAGCAGAAATTTTATCATTTCCCCAAAACGTGTAAAGATCATCAAGATGGAAAGATAGAATTATTTCAATGCGCTCTTGGATTGAGGATAATATCTTTTAATCTGGGAGGGAGAAACCAATACAAAATTTCTGTACGTCATAGTGAGCCGGGATTCCGCTGTCAGGAACTGTCACTGTGAGCCCAGATCTCAAACATTGGACTAATATGGAAAAAGCGCGTAACTGATTAAAACACATTTTCGCATTTCATCAAAAGTGACAAAAATCGAATGAAAATCAATTCATGCACACAATGCAAGTAATGTCACGTGAGCACCTTTCAATCGGATTGAATATAAAGCATTGAAAAACGCATCGATTTACTTTTTCCAATAAAAATGAATATTTAGTGCATAGAAAACTGTGGCCTTTTTTCCATGTTTGTCAGGAAAAATCGAAAGTACACAACAAAAGAAAACTAGCGATTTTCCCCAAGCCTGCCTTGATTGTTGTTGGCAAGCTGGAGTTATCTTGCAGTTCAAACAAACATTGTTCTATATTTCGTGTGTAGTATCGGTGCCTCCCTCCCAGCTTTTAACCATACGAAGATGATCTCTTTGATCAGATGAGATTGTAATGCCTGGTTTAGACTCGTACCAGGCAAACCCATTAGGTAAATCATAATCATGCTCATTCAAGAGTTAATTTTCTTCCATCGGGTCCATTAGCTGACCGTTCGAATCTTTAAACTTCAAACGAATTTACCCAACGACATCCCTATCCCAACATTACAGGTAACCTAAGTTCCGCCTCTTTATCTGCGGAAAATCTCATCAGAAAATGTACCTACTTCTAGTAACATGTCTCTTTCTCCTCTGATTTTATTTTTTTAACGAATGAATCAAATGATTTATGCAATGTTCCAAACCATCATTTTGGTTGAAGCAGTCCAAGTTGGTATGAAATTTACAAACAAAATTGTTATTAGATCACGTTTCTCTAATGGATCCAAATGATATTTGAAACCAGGAACCAAACTCAAAAGAAACCCAAATATTTTAGTTAGCCTAGATCATTATCATTCATAGAAATATAAAACATAAACTTTGTTCGTCATTTGAGACCAAAGTTTTTAGAACTTTGGGAGTTTCTGTTGATTCTTGGTCTGTGCACTAAGAAGATTTATCGGTATCGGCGATCGGAATAAGCCAACATCAATGTTTCAAAACTCTGTATCTTCGCCATCGTTCGACCAATTTTGATGATATTTTCAGGAAAAATCACAAATGAGTTATATTATTAATTCATGCATTGAAAATTGTTGATTCCAGTATGGGTTCAGATTTAGGTCTGAATTTGTTGGAGTACTCATATACTTCCTCTTAGTTCTGGCGTTTCGTACCACCAGATCAGTGCCTGATTCTCATCTTACTATTTCACGTGCAGTTTCACATAATTTACCTTACAAGTTTCTTTAGAAATTGATCATTCTTTGAATTTTCATTCAAAAGTATTCTAACTGATACATTATGTATAAGAGTTCAATTTACTGCAATTTATTGCCACGATAAATGCGTTATATATTAAGGTTAAGTTCATTGAAAAGCGATTTTTTTCTCGTATATACAGGTGAATTCACTTCACCCGTAAACATTCTGAACTGTTAAGGCAAATGAAATGTGACATCTTGTTAACGATCAACGCTCCGTCATCGTAATCATCGTCATCATCGAAACTTGAAAAGCAGTTTTTCTGTTCAAAACTAAACATTATTCGATGCAAATGTGTTCACTGTGTTTCGGTTGGAGAACAGAATACAGTGAACGCATTTTCCTGTAAATTTTCTTGATTTTTAACGAAAAAACTGTTTTTGAAAATTTTGAAATCGATGACGGATCCTGCCCCCTTAACAAAATGCTATAAATTGTTTCACTTAGTGTTACCAAATTAGGCTGAGAATGTTGCGTAACATAGAACTCTTAGATATAAGTAAGTAATGTTATATTTGAAATTATACAAATGGAAGAATTTAATAAAAATAATGAGTATTGACAACTAACGTTGATTCTGATTCAACTTCAACTGCACAATAACCTCGTAAACCATCGTCATGTTCTCATTCCCGTTGAAAGAGATATTCAAATGGTAATAAATCATACCAGAACCCGCCACAACAAAATCGGTAGCTTACAAGCACGTTAGTGGCCCCGTTCAAAAGGTTAGTTAGTTGAGGTTATACCCCCCTTCCCTCGGTGTTACACTTTATTTGGTTGTACCAAGTCGTGTACAGACAGCCAGTGTGGTATGTTTTAATTCCTGCTCCGTAGACGTCATCGCCGCCGATGTTCTGTTGCCGGGATCTGTGGGAATTTCATTCGGACCGCAGTCAAGACTCAAGCTGTCAGTAATTAACCACAAACTGGATGCAAAGGTACAAGCTTCCATCCATCCATCCAGCTCCGATGATGAGCTCGGGCTGCTTCTGTATGATGTGAAGTTTTCTTTTTTCACGTTAAATCTGGATGATTCAGTAGCAAACAACAGCATGGCGAACTTCTGTGAAAGGTGAATGAAATTTTAACATCAGAATTTTATGCCCATTTAGTGGAGGTTTGATGCGCGAACGTCTCATATTATCGTGAGAGAATTCTGGTGGAAACTCCCAAAGTAATCCCTGTTGCAATGCTCGATTGTGTGTTAACAATGAAAGGCGGGTTGTTTCTCTTCTCTGAACTGAGAATGATATAAAAATCATTTAGTATTTCCTCTCAGATAAAACTATTTTCATTCGGTGAATCATTTCAGTTTGATTAATCTGTATCCAATATGTATCTGAAGCTATTAAGAGAAAATAGCCAGCAAAAAACAACCTGATCGCATTCGACATGCTACCGTGCATCCCACTGAACTGACTGGTCCGTAATCGAAGATGAACGCTCCATCAAAAAACAACAAAAGAATCTGACTTGGCGGCTTGGTAAGAAAACCAACAACTTTGCGCTGCCAAATTACCAATAAAAACGATGATTGAGCTTGCGTTTCGATACGATCATATCCATCGGCCAATCGGCTACTGGCATGAAATGGACTGAATATGGGCTGCCTTTGGCAGTGAAGTTTCTTCTTTTAATGGACTCAGTTCGGCCAAAATTCGAACCCATATTGTCCGAAAGCCGGCGACCGGTAGCAAAAGCGCACCCCGAAAACCGATATCTGCCAGGTAATGATAAATAATTTCATCCTCTGATAATTGATATTTTACCGGAAGTTTTCTCGATTCTTCTTTCTCTCGGCAGATTGTGGTTGGGTACTTTTTCGGGCAAGAGTGCTTTCTGTTTTGAAGGGAAAATGGAGCAATATGCTCAAGGTAAATTCTACAACCATATTTAGGATGGTCGATACTTTTATTACGTAACTTCAATTTAAAAGTAATCTACTCTTATTTGTAATTAACTGCTACGAGGTAACCTGACTACGAAAACACGAATTTTTTGAGTAATAACGGTAATGATGATTCTATTATAAGCGTGCAATGTTCATTGTAAGAATTGTGTTGTAACTAATAACTGAAGTAAAAAGTTAGATCAAATTTACCCAAGTTTAGCAGGAAAAATATAAGAACTGGTCAGAAAATTGGGATGAAAATACTGGATCACTTGCACCACTATTCGCCATCTTTATAGTATCTGTTCTTGTATTTACCATATACGTTGATTTCTTAGGGAGGGTTAGGGTGGCGATTTCCGAAACACTATGGAGAAATAAGGTGCAAAGGAGCGAACATGTTAAGTAAAATGATTTTTTTATATAAAAAACATTCTTCACATTATTCTAATGCGATTTTATGAACGTTAAACGATTTATGCCTATTTATCTCGTAAAACGTAATATAATCCGGGATGGCGAATAACGGTACACCTACCCTACAAGATCATCACAGGTTTCAGGATTTTTTACAGTCTTAGCATCTTTTCTTCCCCAGTCACTTTACGTATTCTCAAAAATGAACCGGGCACGGTTGATGAGAAGACACTGTGAACACGAATCGAAAGCCATCCAGTAAACGAACTTCTGGATGTTGAAGATCATCAAAGATACTGAAAAAGAAGAGTTGCAATGCACGTGGATCAAAAATCAATATCTTACGGCTGACCGATCGATCGACCCACCGAAAGGGTGAATGAATGAATGAATGAATGATTGCTCTCACTTTGGAGGCCAACGGAAGTTCGATCTTTATGCGTTGGTTTGGGATTAAGGTACGTAGCCTTGTGTTGGTAAGGGGAGTGACCTTGTTTCGAATATCCGGGGAACGGAAGTACTTTGGAACTTCTTGATAGGCTTAGGGATGAATATGATGCTTAGAACAATATTTGAACATCTAGTAACTAGTTAAATAGTTAGTTATCGCAAAAAAGTCCAAATGAAAATTTAATCTTCTGCAACTTCATCTTCACAACGTTTCGAATACAAATTCCATTTCTCCTCTTGATTGTGATATGACTACCACAGCAGAAGAAAATAACTTTTGAATACCAAAGTATGGTATTCCATACCAAATAATTTCCAATACTCACAACCTGAATAAGGTATGAATGAGCCCTGCATAAGAGGTAAAATACCTCAAATAATATCTCAAGCACATTCTACGAACACCAAACTGATAATTAGATCAGGTATTGTAATACCTCAATAATACTTGATGGATTTTCATATAAAAATGACATTTTTTAATAGTAATTCAATACCTCCAGCAGACCTCAATAGCTGTCTTATACCTCAATGAAGTATTTTTAATTATTTTAAAGATTTTTTTCAATACCATTATAATATCAAATTGAGGTATTGACTACTGTACAATACCTAAATTTGGTATGATACCAAAATATGGTATGCATAAGTTATTGGGGAGTTATTTATTCCTCCTCGGGTAGTTAACTCGCTGTTTCAGTCGCACTAATTAGACACGTTTGACAATTTCTTTCAAACACAGTAATTAGCAATTTTCCAGTCCACATCTAGTTTTTGGGGCGTGAAAACTTTAATTGCTGCTCCAATCTCAGAGACAGTTTCAGAACCTACGAAGCTTACGAAGACCATTTTATGAGCTTATACATATGCTGACGGATGTTTTCATCTCCATAAGGAAAGATTCGCTGCTAGTTACCCCGTGGCGTGGCGAGCAAACCATAACGCACGAAGAAAACGCACCCATGTGCATCGACCGTCTCGGTACTTTGAGTTCGCAGTGGTTGAATATTGTCTAACTGTTATGATTCACATTTCTGTTTCTATCAAAGTACCTACTCCAGCAAACATTTACGGAGTTATTCTTTCAAGTTATTTTTTTTTCCTGTAAAAATACCGTAGTTTTATTTGCACACTTCAACAGCCTGTTTAATTGTTTCAAATGCTTTGACGTTTTTGTTCACGCAAAACATGTACAAATGTACACATTGAATTTGAAAATAACAATAGATTTCCTCGTGCTCCGGTGGGGATCGAACTCACGACTCCCTTTTCGCTAGGCTAGATAAACGCTTTACCCAATTAGTGCTTTACCTGGTTATCACGATATTTTCGATCCATTTCATTTATTTTGATTTTTTACGTAAATATGAAGACAAAGCTTCGAATACATGAGTACCGTAGCTAGTGACCAATCGATTAAGTTTTCAGCTTAAACGGATGTTTGGTTCTCCAGATCCGTGTTTTTGAAAATTTGAGCTTTGGCTTCGATTCATCTTCACCTTATTTTTTATTATATACAAGTTAGTATTTGAACGCCATGGCGCCGAAAGGCACTATTTTGATATGTTCTTATTGTTCTGCTTCTATATCTTCTGCTTCTTCTTCGTCTTCTTCCTCATTCTTAACCCCTATGTTGTCCATATCATATACCAAACATCCTACTCTTCCATGACCCTCCAGCAACTTGTATGCAAGCCATCTTTTATACAAGCACTACAGATAAATAGGCAGAGCATAGGTTCCCAATCTTTTCAGGTGTGCGACCCACCCACTTCCTTTCTACGTCTACTTGTTCCATAATGCAAACTTTATGGAAAGCGGGACAAATATGCGTAGTACGGTAGTCCAGTTCCCAGAAATATTTCTTGCGAGAACAATCGAAAAAAATACGTTTCGCACTAACGCGTTTGAAACATTCGGTACAGGGTAATAGCTGGTACGAAAAAGTTTAACAACGTGTAAAGCAAAACTACGGATAACGGGGTGGGAGTAAATGGAATGTCCAGTGTCATAAAGGTAACTATAACTATGACTATAATTCCGAACACGAACTAGCACTGATAGTGCTATATAAGGGCACCTTCACCGGTGGTCCAAATCACCGGTTTGGTCCAAATTTTTGGACTATGTTGAAAAATTAAGTTTGCACCGGTGTTGCAAAAAATGTTCCAATTTTATTTTATACCAATTTTTTGATTAATTTATTTTGGAAAAGGCTAACAGAAATCTCCAAGAGCTTTTCCAGGAATCCTACCGAAGTTCGTCCGATATGTCAAACAGGATTTCCATTATGAATTCCTCCTTGGATATAGTTCATGAATTCCACCTTGAATTTCTTCCAGAAATTTATCCGGGGATTTCCTCCAGGAATTCCTTCAGGGGTTTCCTCAAAAGATTTCCAATAGTAATTTAGCCAGGAACTTCTCTGGGGATTTCGTCCAGAAATTCTTTCGGGGCCTTCGTCCAGGAGTTCCTCCGGGGATTCAATTAAGAAACTCCTCCGAATATGTTCTTCAGAAATCCCTCCGGAGATTTTTTCATATAATTTATCCAGAATTTCCCTCCAGGAATTTCTCAAGGGATTTGCACCATGAATTTCAACGAAGATTTTCTCCAAGAATTTCTCCAGGATTAGCTTCGCAGTTTCTCCAGAAATTCCTTCAGAGTTACTCTAGAAATTCCTCTGAGTGCCTTCTGGAATTTTTTCAGAACTTTTGCCGGGAATTCCTTCAAAGCTCCATCCAGAATCCCTTTGGAGTTCGTCCGAGAACTCTACCGTAGATTCTACGGGAATTCCTCTGGAACTCCACTGGCAATTCCTTCGGGATTCCTCAATGGATTTTCAGGAAATTCTTTCCTTCAGAAATTCCTCGGATGATCTCCAGGAATATCTCGGAGCTACTCGAGGAATTCCTTTGAAGATCATCCAGGATTTTCTCCGAAGTTCCTCAGGGATTTCCTTCATAGTTCCATAAGGAATTTCTTAAGAATTTCTCTAAAAAATATCCCGAAGTTGCTCCAGCAATTGCTTCGAAGTTCCTGCGGTAATTCATTTGGAGAACCTCCAAAAATTTCTACAGAGTGGGATTTCTTCGGAGTTTTTCATAAAATTTCTTCGGAGCTCCTCCGGGAATTCTTTTGAAGCTCCACGAGGAATTCCTTTGGATTTCGTACTTATTCTCTCCTGGATTTTTTTTTCTGAATTCGTCCAAGAATTTTTTAGAGTTCCTCTAGTCATTCGTTGGAAACCCTCCGGAGTTCCACTAGAAATACTTTTAGATTTGCTTCGAAAAATTCCCTACATTTCCACCTAGAAATCTCCCAGAGTTCCTCGAAATTTCTCCAGGATGTTTTATTTTAATTCTTCCGGATTTCCTCCGGCAATTCCTCTGGATTTCATCAAACAATTTTTTGGAACTTCCTCCGGATTTCCACCGGAAATTCTTCCAGAGTTCCGCTAGAAACTCCTCTGGAGTTCTTCCAGCGGTTGCTCTAGATTTCATCCAGTAATGCATGGGAAGCTCCTCCAGAGCTCCATTGAGAATTCATTCGAAATTTCTATGGAGTTCTTCAAGCAATTGCCCTGGAGCTCCTGCAGAAACACCTCCGGAGTTCCTCCAGAAATGCATCCTGATTTTCATCAGGAACCTCTCCGGAGTTCTTCCAGGAATTCCTTTGGAGTTCCTCTATGATGTTGTCCAGAATTCCTCCAAGAATTTCTCCGGAAATTCCTTCAGAGTTGCTTCGGAAATTCCATCAGGGTTCTTCCGGGATTTTTTTCGGAGCATCACCGGTAATTTCTTCTTCCTTTGGATTTCCTAAATAGTTCGTATTTGAATTTTTCGTTTCTCTAAAAAATATTCAGCCATTCCTCCAGAAAATCCTTCGTAGTTCATCCAGGAGTTACTTTGGAGGTCCTTCAAAAATTTCTTCGGAGTTTCTCTGGGGATACCTTCAGATTTACTCAGAAATTTCTTGAGCTCTACCGGGTATTCCTTCGGATTTCCGACACAGTTCCTCCAAGATTTTTTTCGAACTTTCTCCAAGAATTCTTCAGAGTTCCTTCAGTAATTCTTTGGACATTCTCCGGAGTTCACTACGAATTCTTCTGGAGTTACTCTGAGAATTCCCATAGATTTCCTCCGGGAAATCTTCCAGAGTTTCTTCGAGAAATCCATTAGAGTTACTCTGAAAATTTCTCATGAGTTTCTTCTATGATTCCTCTGGCATTCCTTCTGCAATGCAATCCAGAGTTCCTTCAAGAATTACTTTCTTCCAGAAATTCCTTCGAAGTTCCTCCAGCAATTCCTCTAGCTATCATCCAGCAATTCCTCGGAAGTCCCTCAGAAGTTCCACCGGGAATTGCTCCTAAGTTCGTCCATACATTTTTCCTTCGGATTTCCTCCATAGTTTTTCCATGAATTTCTTTAGAGTTCCTCAGGCAATTACTTTGGAGTTCCTGCAGGAACACTTCAGAAGTTCCTCTAGGAATCGCTCTGGAGTTCCTCCACCGAATCCTCCGAAGATTTTTTTGATTATCCTCCAGGAATTCCTTCAGAGTTCCTTCAGAGCAGCAACTATAATTCCCTCAGTTTTTCTTCATGGTTCTTCAAGTAATTCTTCGGTAGTTCCTCCAGTAATTCCTTTGGAGTTCCTCTAGGAATTACTTTTAAGTTCCTCCTGGAAATCTTTCGAAGCATCCCCAACATTTTTGTTTTTAATGATCACGTTCGAAAAAGAAAAAAATGAACAACTGGCGCATGCGCGTGCGGTTTGGTCTGTTTGATTTTGACAGGACCATTTTAGGTATTTGCGCCAAAAAATGGATCATCGGTGAAGTTTCCCTAACTAAAACTAGAAATAGAACTATAACTATTACTACAGCTAGAACTACTAGAACTAGAACTAGAACCAGAACTAGAACTAAAACTACAACTAAAACGAAAACTATAACTAGAATTAAAACTAAAATTAGAACAAGAGCTAGAACTAGAACTAGAGCTAGAGCAAGAACTAGAAATAGAACCAGAACTTGAACTAGAACGAGAACTAAAACTACACCAGAACGCAAACTAGAATGAGAACTAGAACTAGTACTTGAACTAGAACAAGAACTAGAACTAGAACTAGTACTTGAACTAGAATAAGAACTAGAACTAGAACTACAACTAGAACTAAAACTACTACTAGAACTAGACCTAGTACTTAAACTAGAACGAGAACTAGAAATAGAACCAGAACTAAAACAAGAACGAGAACTAAAACTACAACTAGAACGAAAACTATAACTAGAATCAGAAGTAGAACTAGAACTTGAACTAGAAGTAGGACTAGAACTAGTACTTGAACTAGAACGAGAACTATAACTAGAATGAGAACTTGAACTAGAACAAGAACTAGAACTAGAACCAGAACAAGAACGACAACTAAAACTACAACTAGAACGCAAACTAAAACTAAAACAAGAACTAGAAGTACAGTGAAAACTAGAGCTAGAACTAGAACTAGAACTAGAGCTAGAGATTGAACAAGAACCAGAACAAGAACTAGAACGAGAACTAAAACTAAAACTAGAACGAGAACTAGAACTACAACTAGAACTAAAACTACTACTAGAACTAGAACTAGTACTTGAACTAGATCGAGAACTAGAACTAGAGCTAAAACTACAACTAGAACGAAAACTATAACTAGAATTAGAACGAGAACTAGAACTAGAACTAAAACTACAACTAGAACGAAAACTATAACTAGAATTAGAACGAGAACTAGAACTTGAACTAGAAGTAGGACTAGAACTAGAACGAGAACTTGAACTAGAACGATAACTAAAACTTCAACTAGAACGATAACTAGAACTAGTACTTGAACTAGAACGAGAACTGAGACTACAACTAGAACTAGAACTAGAACTATAACGAGAACGAGAACAAGAACTAGAACTAGTGTTTGAACTAGAACTAAAACTACAACTAGTACTAGAGCTAGAACTAGAACTAGAGTCAGAACTAGAACGAGAACTAGAACTAGAGCTAGGATTAGAACTAGAACGAGAACTAGAACTAGTACTTGAACTAGAACAAAAACTAGAATTAGAACGAGATCTAGAGCTAGAACTACCCAACTAACATTTAGTGCAAATGTAAACATTCTCTAGGCCTTCTTTAAACGGCTTTATGCTGAGTAAAGGCGCTGTACATACGAACGAAAGCTTCTATGCGATCCTTTTACCAACAAATCTGGCGAATCTACTCAGCTACTTTTAAGCTGTGTTGGCAGCTCTTATTCATATCGATCATTGCTCTATCTCGACAGTTATACGACAAGTAGCTGTGTAACATCTTCGGAAGGCGCTTTCTCAACCATTTTGCAACTGTTGAATAATTATTATACAGCTTCGCTGTATTATCGATTAAATATTATTTTCAAACTGTTTCACAGCTTCCGGAATTCACATCATAAGTATCTGAATTTAATGTTCCCAACGTTACCTGCCACTGCTTGGAATCGAACTCACGATCTCTGCATCCACAAGTCTCCACGCTGTTCTTGTTGCCACCACAGTCTATATCGAAAGGCAAAGAAAACACACCGTTTTGTTCTACATCGAAAACGGTTCACACAATATTTTATAGTGATCGTAAAAGATGCCATAGCCACGCTTACACCACTTCATCAGGCTGTAAAAGGGTGCGAAACGTCAAACGCAATGTTTACATCCAACAAACTGAGTAGATGCGCCACAAGTTGTTGTTTTACAGCATACTGCTGTATGCTCGCTGTATAACTAACGACAAAGCGCTTCTTAAATATATATTGAGCAGCATAACAAATCATATTGTATAGAAGCAGCCGGATTGATGATGGCGAGTTTTATTCCACATCATTAGGTTGCTATCCTTTAAGGTGTTGAGTTACAGCTTAGTGAAAGCTGCAAAAGCGATAACTGACGAAATTTATTTAGCTAGGATTTGTAGCTGCAAAACGTTTGCGTTACAGCTGTATTAACGCTAATCGTTCTATTGTTGACAGCTTTCATTTTTTGCTGCGTTCGCTGCTTCAATTCAACTGTTATACAGCACAAAGCAAATAATCTTGGCTTATAGCGCTAAAATTGTTAGTTGGGTAGTGCTTGAACTAGAACGAGAACTAAAACTTCAACTAGAACGATAACTAGAACTATTACTTGAACTAGAACGAGCACTTGAACTAGAACGAGAACTGAAACTACAACTAGAACTAGAACTATAACGAGAACGAGAACAAGAACTAGTACTAGTGTTTGAACTAGAACTAGAACAAAGGCTAGGACTAGAACAAGAACTATAACAAGAACTAGAACTAGAACATACCATACGCTTGAATAAATTACAGTCAACTCCAATATATCAATTCCTTTTGGTTTTATTTTGGCATTGAATCCGTTTGTTTTCTATTTATTTTTGTTGTGTGATGAAATTTACAAAATAATTCCGTTTATCTGCAGTTACATATACAGTTTTGGACATTTTGCATTTTTTTTTTTTCGATTGTCCATAGATAATGATCCACTGTGAATAATCATTTCATAAGTACTTTTAATAGTCGTTTGATTGAAAATTCAAAAATTATCTGAAAATTGTACACTAAAAATGATGTAAACAAACTTATTTATCCCATCAGATATCATGAAACTAAATAGGGTATTTTCCAACCCCCCTCCCCATTTTTGTATGAAAATTAAAACATATTGTGTGACGCGTAAGAAATCTCATTGTTATCATAAATTAAATCGAATAAGACTACAGATTAATTCGCAAGGAAATTTATAGTCTCACATTGTATGCCATCTTTCATCATATAAAAAATGCACGTATATCGCCTCCTCTTTTGTACGTATAAAGCCTTTCTATGACATCTTATACGATAAAATTTGCACATGTAAGCATCGTATCACAGATAACAAATGTTTATGTCCGATTGTAAAACTGCGTAAGACAATTAATGGTGATTTTAAGTGGTAACACAAGTAGCAACATCGTGGTGGCGCTGTCATCGCTAAGTTCCCATGGTGATGTCTGTTGTGAATATGAAACATTTCAAGATACTTATATTCACCACTAATTGCAGCATTACGTTGTGTGGCGGCGCTAGTGTTTTCAACGTGTTTTAGTTTGAATATTTACACAAGTTTTCAGAAGATTTTTGTTCCAACATAAACATCTGTGTTCTACTATAACTAGGATGACAAAGATATAGTGGGCTTCATGTCCGTGCGGCTATCGGCGTCAGTCGTTTGTGCCACAAGGTGTGGGTCCGATTCCCACTCCAGTCGGTGAAAACTTTTCATCAAACGAAAAAGTCATTACAGGGCTACTGGGTGTCTCGTGTCAGGGCAGGTAAATGGTCAGATTCGTCACAGTGCGATGACGGAATAAAAAAAGACATCGTCATCCAGTGTAATAACTCTGGCAGGTCTCATCTCGACGGAAGAATGCACGACGAACGTCAATCCAAAATCGTCAACGAACAACTTTGTCATCATTCCGTTCGGTCCCTTTTCTCAAACGAAGGAGGCGTTTATTGTATATTCGCTTGCTATGCCCAAAACGGCGAATGCCATCCCAGAATTGCTTGTATTGGCGATTTAACCCGTATTTTTCAAGCTTCAACAATAGCTCAGTTGGTGAGCGCGTGATGTTGACGATTCAGAGATCGTTTATTCAATTCCGGACATGTTTTGTTTTTTTTTTTTTTTTTTGTTCAAAAACGCTCATAATCTATCGACGCCACGGTTCATATTTTTAGTCGGCTCAGAGCTCCCGAACAAAGTTTTTTTTTTAATAATAAATTTATTTAAGATTCGACCATAACGAAGGAGGCTTATTTGTTCGTCATGACGCCGAGCCTTTGTGCCGGACCACTGCACCAAACCGTCATCCAACGCTGCTGGTTGAGTACGATGACGCTTCTTTTTTTAGTTTCGTCGACGACTTTTCCATTTGACGGTAACGATTGTCTACCCTGTTTCGTGTTGTCCGTTGCCTAATGTAAGTGATCGTTCAGTCTATGCAGCCTTTGATTGAAGACGGTGTAGATTGTCTTTTTATAAGAGACTTCTTGAAATAAATAGTAATTCTAGTGGGGACGGATCTGGTGTTGGGGTTAGAACACACGCCTCTCACGCCGAGGACCTGTGATCGGATCCCATCCCCGAGATAGTTACTAAAAATTTCAGTAGTGACGACTTCCTTCGGAAGGGAAGTAAAGCCGTTGGTCCCGAGATGAAAAAAAAACTCGAGATGGCCTAAAAAAACTCGTTAATAAAGATAGGAAAAAGTAATTCTAGAACAGACTGTTTGTAAGCATTGCAAATTTGCTAAAACTAATTAATTTTTGATATTTGAAAACATTCAAGGTTTTACAAAACCTCATCTATTTTTGATTCCAACGAAAATAGCTCAGATATGAAGTATCATATTGATACTCTATACTTGTGCATTCGTTTTGCTTAACTGTTTAGCAGAAGTTATGTTATTTTGTTTAGTAATTTGTGGGTCCCGCACCATCTCGCAGTGTCAAAGATACGCCGTCTTATAATAATATGCAATATCTATAATCCGTGCCGCACTAGGGGGATTCAAAATTTAAAAAAAGTTTGAAAATCCAATCTCCCATATGTTCTTTACTATCCTTATCATATAAATAGCGTTGTGTGAAATTTGCAGCTTTCTAGGTGGTGATTTAAAGGTGGCCCAAAGACGATGTAGGTTTATATGGGAATTGGAGAAATTTTGAAAAATGTTCCAAACACGTTAGTACTGTAATGTAAGTGCAAACATAGTGCATCCCATAGTGAAAGCTCATTTTTTAAGTCGTAATGAAGGATGTTGCTGAAGAAAAAAATCCCTTTTGAGCTAATTTTGTTTGGAATTTTTGAAGATGTTTGCTGGATTATAATCCCATATTAAGCTAAATAATTGCTAATAAACTCATAAATATCTCTTCTCTTATCCGTCGGATTAAATTGCTCTCTTTAGCACATTTGTTTATTATGGTTTGAAGAATGAGTTTTTACTTTGGGATGATAAATTTATACTCACATTCCAGTACTAACGTGTTTGGAACATTTTTCAAAATTTCTCCATAGTAATTTCCATATAAACCTACATCGTTTTTGGGCCACCTTCAAATCACCACCTAGAAAGCTGAAAATTTCACAGAACGCTACATTTTACTATTAAAATAGTGAAGAAGATATGGGAAATTGAATTTTACAACTTTTTTAAATTTTAAACCCAATCAGATCATATTTGATTCACATATTGATAGCAAATCCAACACAAGCCCTCATCAAAGCTCCACCATGTTCCAGAGAACAATTGCCAGAGCAAACATGCAACATACGTCTCAATCCGCCGACCAGAAATCCCGAAACGATCATAGAGACTTGACCCTTGTCTACTTTGCTTGCTACCCACCTTTTAGCAGGAAGCTCATTAAGCCCCGAATTATCGATAGAAATTACTATAATATCCCCCGGCTGCAATTTGCTTTGCTTCCTTCCCCACATCCGAGGCTATAATACAGAAATTACCGAAGAAGTTCAACAAATTGAGTGATTATTGATTCACCATTATACCCCCATCAAGATTGCTCGCCGCCACAAAAGCACTGTGGGCCAGAGAGCAGAAAATTTCGCGAGAAAAGTCCAAAAACTTCTTATTTATAAAATGAATTACACTGCGGAACACGTTTTTGTCACAAGCACCAAAATACCGCTATTTACTTAATTAAGGGCTGCCGCACTCATTGTCGCTTTTAAAAATATCATAGCACGTCTAGTTTTTGAGATATTGGCTGTTGAAAATGCAAAATATGCTAATTGATTTGTCACAGAATCCGAACTTCATGTTTATAACAATACTCATCATGAGAGTTCATAATACTTTGGATGCTCAGAAATTATTTTTGATGGCTTAGAAGAGTATTGTATTTTGCCATATCAGAGGAACGAAGGATTTTGTATGGTAACTGCAAACATGTTAAAAAATCAATTTAATCTAAATTTTATAGTGCAATTTTAACCAAATTATATCTAAAATGAAAGTTTAAGTCCTATTTTGCATACTTGATGGATTAGATCACAAAAAGTTGGATAAATCTTACTTAAAATTTTATGCAAGCATCAATAAAACAAGCGTTTTATACAACTTTGGCCTTTAGCTAAAAATTGTGACGTGCTGGAACATTTTTGAATACGGCATCAGATTAAACGACTTTAAACCTACTAGATATTCATTATAAAATTAATTTGATTCTTCAGACTCGCAAAAATATTATAGATCATGTGTGACACAAGTTTGCCGAAAACCCTGTTTCAAATCAGACGCCTCTGTTATTAGTCTCGCCGCGAAATTTCTATTTCTGCCCCATAGTGCAAAGGTAAAATGCGTATATGCCAGCAACCACTATTCCGGCCGCCTTCATCAGGTGTAGGGGGCTTCTCAGGAGATTCTTTTCCTTCCCAGTTGTGTTTTTTTCCAAAACCTCTTCCAGCGATTTGTTCACATCCGTGCAATCGGTGGGCGGAAGGAATCGGCCCGAGCGGGAGAGGAATCTATATCGGCTTAGGGTAAACATATTTCACGGTTCCTCACTCAGCCAGATTGTTGGGCAGCAGTCTTATTGTTTGAGATTGGAGGAGGGTTAGTACCGCACCGTAACAAAATGAGGGAAAAAGTGGGAAGACTGCTGATGAACTGGCTAATCTGTTTGATCGAAGAATCTGCGGGAGAATAAGAATGGGCAGGTCTCAGTTGAATGCTATTCCAGATCACTCAGTATTAGATATTAGGAAAAAGCGAGGGATCATTAAACTTTTGATTTCCTGTGGTTCAATACGTTTATTTTGCTTAATATGTGAACATGGGGCGCAACAAGTGTTTAGATATTCCCAAAATTTGAATGAACTTACTGCCACCTATCTAATCTAGTGAACAAATTCCATACAGTATATTGCTACTTATCTTACATCCTCTTATTTATGATCTTATCTGATAAACAGTTAATACCACCAACCCTATAATAACTGTTCGGAGAAACAATATTTATTTGCACATTCAATCATTTAAAGGAATAAGTTGAACGTGGTGGGGGTAATTGGAAGGTGAAAGCAGCACTATGGCGAATATCTGAATGGCGCTGAGGACACAATCAAGGAGGTTGGAGAGAGTGGAGCAAACGATAATGTCACTAGAAAACCAGAATCATATTGTAAGTTTTTTCTTGCTGTATGCATTAACAAAATGATACGAACTCAAACGGCCCCTACAAGACTAGGTATATTGTTTTCATCGAAATGACTCACAACGAACATGTTGGCCATAAACGGAAACTTCCATTCTCAAGAAGCCACAAAGCATGATCCATATATAAATAATCGCGTACCTGTATCACCGGAATCAGTAAGTGTGACGACACAGGTGCTGAAGTTTAGAGAACTTTATGGCCTGCATGTTCAAGACCATAAAACTAACGCCATCCCATGCCAAGGAGTATAAATGCAATATGGCACGGTGATCAACGGAGCGTACCGTTTCGTAATTGTGGTTTTATTCATTATCTTGCCCTGATGAGGGGGCCAAGAGTTAAGGAAAATCTCCAAAGAAATGTTCCCCTCCTACGAGGGTTCTGTGGAATGTAATTTCTCACTTGTTGCTGAACTCGATGAGGCCACGTGTTCCATTCGTTTCAATTGCTTCGGTTAGAACAGGTGGAATTGATGGTACCGTGAAACGGGGTAATATTGAACAGTGGGGTACGTTTAGAATCAACATTTTTCGATGGACTACCTTCAGTGCATGGATGATGCTTCCCTGTTTATTACTTATAAGATAATAAAAATTGAAGTTTTTTTAGAAAATTTTGTGTTGTACGCTAGCATTTTACCAACTTTTCAGGACAATAATATCCATGATTATTGATATAAGCATGGAGAATGCGGTTCTTACTGAAAATGGCGTCGTCGAAAACGATTTCATAAATCATTATTTTTTTATTAAATAATTTCAATTCAGCAAAATTGTCGAATTCGTTTTTTAATCTAGGTTGGAACTGGCGCAACCCGTTCTGAATCCCAGTTTCAACCCCAACCTGATTCAGTTTCGTCCGAACTACAATTTACTTGACGTTGGTTTGTTTATATGTTGATCACCGACCCTATTCCTAAAAACTAAAACGACATATCTCGCGTTCAGTATCATAAGGGCGTAGCTGCAATGATCGATTTCTCTTCATCGATTTTCTCTTTAGCTAATTACTCGGCCGGGCGACTGCTTTTGATCGCTTTTTTCAAGTCAGTAGAAAGTACTCATCGCCCTTCGTCATGTTAAGGACTGTTCATTTTATAAAGTTGACACATTGGACATTCAATATCTTTTTAATTTATCAACGAAATCGAAATCGGTTTTCTGTACTTCGTTCGACTGATATTGTACAATGCTGTGGTAATAAAAAAGTTACCAAAATAATATGATTTCACACTAATAAGGCACAACGTTTAGAACGGTCGATTTTTGGAGGTTATCAAAATCAAGGATTATTAAAAATCGGCAGGAAAATTCGACAATTCTCGATTACTTTTTCAAATCGACGTAAGTAACTTATATACGGTTTTGAGAAAATTAATTAGGAAAAATCACAATCTATCTTCTAAAACTGTTTTAAAATGAATCACCTTTTTAACATTTTTTTGCCGTGTACTTCGCTCAAATTTTGCATACACTCAGCTCACGTTCAAAAACTAGGTAGTTTCTATTATTTCCCTCAAAAATAATTATAAGAAAATGATAAGCCGTTTCATTCAGTTACTTTCGACGTTTTTCTACCAGTGTAAAATCGGCTCAAGTAGTGTTTTGTTTTGATTCGTGGTTAAGTCACTTTGTCTCTCCATACAGCGGGGCGGCGAAAGTAGTGGTTAGGTTGCGAAAGTTGAAAATCTTACTTTCGTCGTTTTGTAAATCCGGAAATTAAACGTTCTAAAAGTGAAAAGTTGAGTTGGTACAGAGCGGTACGTGTAGAATTCCGCCTGCTTAACACGTAGGATCGATAAAGTAAGTTTGTATACTCTTTTGACTTGAGTCTGTATGAATAAGTTTTCGAGAATTTATATTTTTTATTTTCAAAAAATGGTTGTACTTAGAAAGCATCATCAATTAGAAGCTTGCTAAAAAATATCAAGTTATTTTTGAAGAAGCAATTTTGCAGATATCATAGAATCATTTTTTATCTATTTTTTTTTTAAGAAAAATATCTTAAATTTAAATGGAACTGATATAAGTAGAATTTTAAGGTTTAAAGTACGTCCAGACGGAAGTAATAATATAGTATTTATAATAAAAATAACTTACGCCTTCATAGAGTTGCTGATTTAGTCCCCACGTCATATTTTAAGCACAATAGAAAAACAAATAATTTATTTTCAGAAGACCACTCAAAGCACAATGACAATCATCAAGATTGGGAACACTGCTTGAATTAAATCAAATTTATTTTGCATGTATTATTTTCAGAATGTGTTATTCTGAGACTACCTATCAAAATATTTTGAGAAAAACGCTTACAGTTTGCTCTAGATCGATAAACATGCGTATATAATTTTAAAAGTATGGGATTTTTCAATAAAACGACCATAAAGAGTAAATTTGGTACCCAAGAATGCGGTTAAAACTCAAGATTTTGCTTTTTTTTTATACATATATAGTTTCTTTAGTAATCTAAACTAGTTTTGAACACGCTTATTACTTTACTTTTTTGCTGGTAGTAAAAATATGGTGTATTAGCAAATTTGACCATAAGGAATAGATCACTAAAGTGACTCAGCGTCAGGAACTGATGGAATATTATTGATGTTTTTTAAAGCTCTACCTTAAGTTGAATAGTAAAGGATACCAACATACAATTTGTTCATTAAATTTAGGATTTTTTTCATGCGAAAAATAATGCTTAAACTTGACGAACAGTTTTTCTTAGGAAGGAGTATTCTGCGATTAGGAATTTAGGAGTATTCTGCGATTTCAGTGTGTCTGAAACAACTCAAGAATGTGAATGTAAATGAAGTGTAAGAATTTGTCATTCATATATGACTTCAAGGGGTTGGTAAATGGCTGGACATGGCGTACCATTGGTACCACGCGTACCTGAAAGAATAAAATAGACCCCTCTATGCGGTCCTTAGCCTCTTGCCCAGCAACTCCTATCCCTACCTCCTTGTGATACTGGCCGGGGTACGAGTAACCTTGAGGGAAGATCGGGTAACCAACCCCGGTGGGAACTCTGGTCGTATGCTGACAGGGAAGGGGGGATTTGCTTTTGCTTCTGCAAACCTTGAGCGTCTGCACTCCATGTTAGGAGCGGCTCACAACAGCGTCTGTTCCCCATGTCTCTGGCGGCTGATCATCGTCCGAGTGCCAGAGAAGGACTCCAAGCTAAACTGTGCACTATGGTCCTCCGAACATTAAGGGGGAATGGTCCTCCGGAAATCTAGGGCAAGCCAGCCGTAAAAAATCAAGCGACGAATAATCAACGAGATAATACGAACCGCAACAATCTGGTGATGGTCAAACTGCGCCCAAAACTCTCCGTCGTGAACAACGTACGGTACCGAAGGCCGCCCCGGTATGACCTAGAGCGGCTTAAGCAACCGGATGTCGCCGCTGCATACGCCCAACACCTCGAGGCTGCATTACCGGAAGAGGATGAGCTGGATGAAGCCCCTCTTGAGGACTGCTGAAAGCAGCCATCAACGATGCAGCTGAGAGCAACGTCGGGTACGTGGGACGGAGTCGAAGGAACGATTGGTTAGACGAGGAATGCAGGCAGATTCTGGAGGAGAAGAATGCAGCGTGGGTGGTCATGCTGCAGCAAGGGGCCCGGCAGAACGTGGAACGTTATAGACAGAAACGGCAACAGCAGACCCGCCTCTTTCAGGAGAAAAAACGCCGCCTGGAGGAGACGGAGTGCGAGAAGATGGAACAGCTGTGCCGGTGTCAAGAAACGCATAAGTTCTATCAGAAGCTCAACGCATACCGCAACGGCTCCGTGCCGCGAGCCGAGATGTGCGGGGATAAGGATGGAAGCATTTTTACGGACGAGCGTGAGGTGATCGAAAGGTGGAAGCAGCACTTCGACGAACATCTGAATGGCGCTGAGAGCACAGGCAATGAAGGACGGGACAACGGAGCAAATGCCTTCGTCAGTACTGCGGGCGATGGAAACCAACCAGCCCCCACTTTGAGCGAGGTTAAGGTTGTCATTCATCAGCTCAAAAACAATAAGGATGGTATCGGAGCTGAACTCATAAAGATGGGCCCGGAGAGGCTGGTCATTTGTCTGCACCGGGTGATAGGCATAATCTGGGAAACAGAACAGCTACCAGAGGAGTGGAAGGAATATGCCCCATCTGCAAGAAAGGCGACAAGTTAGATTGTGAGAACTTTCGAGCGATCACCATTCTAAATGCGGCTCACAAAGTATTACCCCAGACCATCTTTCGTCATCTGTCACCTGTAGTAAACGAGGCTTCGTTGACGGCCGATTAACAACGGACCTGATCTTTACTGTACGGCAAATCCTCCAAAAATGTCGTGAATATCAGGTCCCAACGCATCACCTTTTTATCGATTTCAAGGCGGCATACGACAGTATCGACCACGTAGAGCTATGGAAAATTATGAACGAGAACAGCTTTCCCGGAAAGCGACGATGCGGTGTGCAAAATTGTGTGGAGGCGAACACTCTTCACGCCGAGGACTACAAGGTGATGGACTTTCGTGCCAGTTGGTCAATATTGCGCTAGAAGGTGTTATACGGAGAGCCGGGGTACGATTTTTACGATATGGACATTGTCGGCCGAACATTTGAAAAGGTGGCAGACATGTACACCCGCCTGAAACTCGAGGCAGCAAAAGTTGGACTGGTGGTGAATTCCAAGACAAAGTACATGCTAGCTGGTGGGGCCGAGCGCGACAGGGCTCGCCTAGGTAGCAGTGTTCCGATAGACGGGGATACGTTCAAGGTGGTCGACGAGTTCGTCTACCTTGGATCCCTGCTGACGGCTGACAATAACGTTAGCCGTGAAATACGGAGGCGCATCTTCAGTGGAAGTCTGGTCTACTATGGCCTCCAGAAAAAGCTGCGGTCAAAAGAGATACACGCCCGCACCAAATGTACCATGTACAAAACGCTCATAAGGCCGGTAGTCTTGTGGACGATGCTCGAGGAGGATCTGCAAGCACTTGGAGACTTCGAACGTCGGTTGCTTAGGACGATCTTTGGCGGTGTGCAGGAAAACGGTGTGTGGCGGCGAAAGATGAACCACGAGCTCGCCCAACTCTACGGCGAACCCAGTATCCAGAAGGTGGCCGAAGCTGGACGGATACGATGTGCACGGCATGTTGCAAGCATGCCGGACAGTAACCCTGCAAAGATGGTGTTCGCCTCGAATCCGGTTGGCACAAGAAGGCGTGGAGCGCAGCTAGCTAGGTGGGCGGATCAAGTGCGTATCGAATTGGCGAGCGTGGGGCAGAACCGAGGATGGAGAGATGCGGCCACGAACCGAGTATTGTAGCGTGAAATTGTTGATTCAGTGTTATCTATTTAGATCTTAACTAAATAAATGAATACTCAGTTGAATATTAATTAACCCCCCAACAAGTTTTGCATCACTTAAAACAGGTAAAACATTGTTGCACCTCGCGAACCTCACACGGCAACGTGGAACTACTCAAATCTGAGTTGTTTCAACGCAAAACCGTAGTTGAACCCAATAACCCAAATTTGGCTCAATTTCCAAGGCCTCATTTAGGTACTTTGCCTTTGAAGTCATAAGATAAATTTAATTAAATTTGGTTCAATTTAACGCAAAATTTAGTTTATTCAACCCAAGCTTGAGAATACCCAAATTTGGCTAATTGGGCCAAACTAAGTACCCCCATTGGGTAGGTGCAGCTTTCTCTATTCTTGGCAACATTGGTGGGTAAAAGAGAGAATACCGAGAGATTTGGGGTTGAGAGAATAATCGATATACTTAATTTAGGGGAAAGTCAACTCAAAAATTAGGTAACCTGTTTTTTTCCGTGTATGATTTGCAAAGAAGCGATCTTCAGCAAAGTTGTTCAGCGGATCATGTGGCGCTAGTTAGCACGTAAAAATGAGTATTTTAAGCAAATCCTTCTTGTGATCCACATAAAATAGATCGAGTCTTATTCAAGATATCAAGGACATCCGGGAGTTAAACATTTTATTTCAAAAACTTCCATTTGGTGCCGCTAGTGAGCAAATGAAATAAAGCGACTTGTATCTTCAGATTTAGATAAAATAGATAGTTGGAATCTTGAATATCTAATGATTTAGGAAATGGAGTGAATCATTACTAAATCAGTGAAATATGAAATGAATCAGACTACTCTTGAATATGGTGTCATATCTGAATCACTTAATTATGAGGTGAATCAGACATGAATTGCTAAAAAGTAGACCAATCCAGAATCGGTGTGAGTCTCATTGCATTCGAAAATGCTTGCAATCTTGAGTGAAACTGAAACATTTCATGATCTTACATCCAACATTTGCCAATATTGCATGCTTTCTTGCATCTTG
Organism: Aedes aegypti; assembly: GCF_002204515.2. Taxonomy (NCBI): domain Eukaryota; kingdom Metazoa; phylum Arthropoda; class Insecta; order Diptera; family Culicidae; genus Aedes; species Aedes aegypti. The sequence goes on from NC_035108.1 coordinate 348,978,641, forward strand.
AAAGTGAAATTGAAAACAAGATCGCTCAGTTTATTATTTATGTATACATGATTCCACGCTGAATATTCTGCCAAAAATAATGCACATGAATGGATCGACGGCTTGTCATTGATTGAATTTTTAGCGGGAAAATCATGTAAACCGAGCCGTTTTGCAAGCAACATTCTTTGAGAGAAGACGTTTTGCGTTCAATGTTAAGGAATTTGGTAACTATGTTGGATATGATAGATGTGTTTATAGGTTTTATCATTGAAGAATACATGAGAGATGGCTTTGCATGATTGAAACTAAAATAAAGTTACGTGTAAATCTAAGATTTTTTTTTGGTGTGCGGGTAATGTATAGCCACAAGCGATGGGTGCCAAAACTTATTTTTAAAATATAAAGGTTGCAATGTTTGATATTGGCATTTTCAAATGAAATTTTTAGTAAATATCCAAAAAAAAACTGATAAATGCTACACCGTATTACGGTAGCTTCCTTTAGTTTCGAATCAGTTCCCTCAGTGCGGTGTGGTCTGCTGCAGAACTTCTTCGGAGGCTCAGCACACATTGAACCAAAACGGGCCGAGGAAATTGCTCGAGTGCAACTGATTTCCACGCTTGACGAGTGAGGGAAAAGATCTTTTATGCGATGCCGTCATGCTTCGACATCATCAGACAGAGCCTGGTCTTTGAGGAACCTTTCCCTGTTTCCGCTTCTATGCAAGCTGTGCAAGGAACAGAAGCAGTGGCAGGCGAAGTCCAGGTCACATTCCGGGCGTTCTGCAGTTAGCCTCCAACGTCGACGAATGACACGCCACCAGCACGGTCTTTTCGAACATAGACGGATGCAATGTGTGTGGCTTTGAACGAAATGTGTACCAACACGTCAGTCACACTTGAAGAAAGTGGATTTCAGTTGGATGGCGAGACGATCGAAAGGGTTATGAAAAACTCTGGTCGCAAATTAATTTCTGATTGTGGTTGTAAAGTTTAATTACACGCAAAGGAAGTTAAATCAAAGGTTTGTGTCTTAATTGAAGAAATGAAAGTACAGTATTTATACATATGAGGAGTTACATTTAATGCTCAAGAATCCATCTTTCAATCATAAGCAATCATCAAAAGCTAAAATATAAACCTTTTTTATTTATATTTTTGTTTTCAATTTTCAGTTCTCTCAGAATTCAATCCCTAATAAATACTCAACAAATGGTCAATTTTTACTGAATTCAATCCACCCTCTCCAACTCTATGATTTTTTTGTAGGAATCCCCAGATTGTCAATGTGAAAATTGCTGTTAAAATACCTGTACGAATTAAAATAGAAATTGATTAAAATCTTGAAAATTAAAGGAAAAATCCTCAGGAAAAAAATCTAGAGATTCCCTACAGATGTTCTTGGTGAATTCTTTGTTGTTACTCAAATAGGTGGCTGGAATCTCATCTGATTACCAACTGAAATTTCTACAATTTGGTTCCCATCGTTAGGGCTTAACGTTTGATTAACTTCAGTCCAGTCCACGTGTATCTCACCTGGAATTAACGCAGTGGATCTTCCTCGAAATAATCAGCTACGCGTTTCTGCCCATGGTCTGCCCTCCGGTCACTTCAGTCAGCATCCGATATGGCCAATAAATCTCCACCACACAGAGCATTTGAACAGTATAATGATTCGAGTATTTTCGATGATCACGCGTTCCTATCGCATCGCAACGCAACTTGCCCAAAATAGTGTTTTTTTTTCGTTAATTTACCTTCCGGACGGCGCGATCGGATTCGCTTTAGATCAATTTACCATTAGATTCCTCAGCACGGATCTCTCAGTGGGAATTTGATGCGCATTTCAATCGCTATCATCATCAGCTTCTTCACGATCATCAGTATCAAATTAACCTGCTATCTGCGCGTGGTATGAACCTGCTCGAAAGATTGATGGTGGAAATTCCAATCTTTTTTGAGAATCCAGATGTGGTGTGCTTCAGGCTGTTTCTAGTGCCAGCACTAGGAATTTACCTTTTTCAGGTGTTGAAAGATGTGGGCTGATGCTTCAGACGATTGCCACTTGTCTGAAAACAAAGAATGATAAGAGTCGTCATGGAGTTTCTAATAGCTCAAAATGTATGCATAATTGTTGTTTTCTTCATTTATAACTGCTAATGCCAACAAAAAAGACAAACAAAAATATAACACCTTTGGTTCATTCTAGGGTGTCATAGAAAATCAAAATTTAAAGAGAACAAGGTGATCTTCAAAATCTTATATTAATGTTCATCATATAATTTGTTTTTGGTAAGAACTATCAAACATGAGAGAATGATTTTTTACTTTGCTCTTTCTTCTCTTCTTCTTCTTCTTGGCATTACGTCCTCACTTGAACAAAGCTTGCTGCTCAGCTTAGTGTTCTTATGAGCACTTCCACAGTTATAAACTGTTATTAACTGAGAGCTTTCTTTGCCAAAGTTACCATTTTCGCATTCGTATATCGTGTAGCAAGTACGATAATCTATGCCCAGGGAAGTCAAGAAATTTTTATTACGAAGAGATCGTGGACCGACAGGGAATCGAACCCAGACACCTTCAGTATGGCTTTGCTTCGTAGCAGCCGACTCTAACCACTCTATATAAACTTTGAACCTAAATAACAACTGCAAAAAGCTAAATGAGTTATCTGTGCGGTGATGCTAAATGAATATGGCATGCAGAAATGTACTAGAAAAAATTGGGGTGGGTAATGTCTGTTACACAACCGCGGGGTGACGTAGGACTACTATGGACAAAACTTCGATCAATTCTGAGTCAGACTCTAACAACAGTGCGGTAGTTTTTTGCCGATGATAGGATGTTTGATGATAAGTGATAGGTGCTGTGATTTTACAGGAAACCTGTCATTTGGTTTGGAATCTTTTTCAGAGTTTCGAATTTCAAAGTAAACTATTTAAATAAATCAGTGGTGATTGTGTACAAGACACGACCGCATGACGTTAACTACGCCATGTAATTTGCTGCATATGAATTTAAATCAATTGGCAACCTTTAATTATAATTCAGAATGTGATGGTTTATTAATTTAAGAATAGTGAGGAGCTCTCTGTTCGGAGAGGGGCACTTCATCGATATCGTCATCGCCACCGTAAATTTCAATTTGCCGTATTGACTGTTTAACGATAAACTTGCGACGATCGACGCGCCACCATAATTCATGTAACGGGGGTTATTAGAACTTACTTGGAGGTGATGATTAGGAGGTTATTTGGCAATTTGGAGGTTAAAATCCCCTCCAAACACTAGCGATTTTGCGGTGGGATGTTGACGTTTGATGACGAATTGACAATTCTTCTTTTTCTTCTTTTTTGCATAACGTTCTCACTGAGACAGAGCCTGCTTCTCAGCTTAGTGTTCAATGAGCACTTCCACACTTATTAACTACGAGCTTTCTTTGCCAAAGTTGCCATTTTCTCATTCGTACATCGTGTGGCAGGTATCATGCGACTTTATGCCCAGGGAAGTCAAGGAATCTCCAATTACGAAAAGATGCTGGACCGACCGGGAATCGAACTCAGAAACTTTCAGCATGGCTTTGCTATGTAGCCGCGAACTCTAACCACTCGGCTAAGGAAGGCCCCAATTGACAATTCAAGCGTGTTTGTCGGGTTTGTCAGCAATTTTTCACCTCAGGATGCAAGATTGCATCGCTGCCTAGCGTCCTGAACTGAAAAAATGCTTACAAGCCCGCGTCTTGTCACCTTTATTCACAAAAGAGAGGATCGATGAAGAGAAATCGATCATGCGACTTACGCCCTTATTCTAGCACACGCTTGAATTGTGAATTGTTCATAACAAATGAGATATTGTATGATGCTACGAGCAGAATTTAGAGATTATAGCAAGTAGGGTGCAGAGCTACTTGGGCACTTCCATGATTCACTTTGGCATGGGAGGTTTTTATCGACCGAATTTTCCGAAACTTTGCAGTGAGAAACACTTCAACACTTTCTTCAGTCATCTCGTACAAATCTTGTGTTGACGCACCGATTCCTGCAGCCAATTCTGGAAGCACGAGTCAATCTACAAATGTTGATTTCACAAACCGGACGTTGGATTTGCAGCAGCTTGATGATTAAGAGCTCTGTGGCACAGGTAGCGAAAAGCTGAGGGAGCAGGCTCGAAAGCAAAAATAAAATGAAACCGAATTCAACGTGATGGAATCATAAAACGGCATTCAAAAAACACTTTGGAAAGTATTGTAATTTTCTGTAGACAAAAATAGATTTAAGCGGTTAGTTTTTAAAAGTAAAGAAAAACTGTAAGAATGTATGGAAATGTGAAGAAAATACATAATAATATAACATTAAAAAAAAAACTAAGGAGGTATGCTTTTTTTTTTATCTATTTCGTTTATTTGAGGCTCAAATGCGTTTAACGCTTTACGGAGCCGAAATTCATTTTTTTGTATTTTTATTACATACAATTAATTGGCTTTTTCAGTTCAACATTAATATGGGATGGGGCCAGGGTACTCGTGGCAACTCGAGGTTAGTGGTCACATTTTTTTAAGGAAGGACATGGTAGGGATTGGGATCAGGGTTCTCAGCAGCTCATCCGGGAGGTATAACGTGGCATCTTGATTTTCGTTTCATGGCGTTGGTAGCGATTTCTTGCCGGTATTCGACTGCCGGATGGCCAGGATCCTCAATCCAACACAAAGGGGACAAAACACAAAAAAAAAACTGGGGAAGAGAACACAAGAGAATTAAACTTTTATACAACACAAGCGAAGGAAATCGTAAATTGCGACCATATAAATAAGATTGCGGGTTCCCAACACATCTCTAACTGGAACATAGGGTTGTCTACCTCGGGCCGCAAGGGTATCCAAAAGTTGCGCTCTGGAGGCGTCCATATCCGAGCACTGCCAAACTACGTGATCGATGTCATCATAACCGGAACCACACCTGTTACAAATATTGCTCAGCGCGAGGTTAATTCTGTGTAGATGTGCATCTAGCGAGTAATGGTTGGACATAAGTCTTGACATCACGCGAATGAAATCTCGTCTTACGTCCAAGCCTTTCCACCAGGCTCGCAAGGAAACTCTAGGAATTATGGAATGTAACCACCGTCCCAGTTGGCCATTGAGCCAATCGCTTTGCCAACCGTGAAGAGAACTTCGACGTACTAAATGAAAAAATTCATCGTGTGAAATTCGTCTATCGTAAATCTCACCTTCCTCAGCGCCCACCTTTGCGAGAGAGTCCGCCTTCTCATTGCCATAAATTAAGCAATGTGAGGGGACCCATACAAAGGTAATCTTATATGATCTTTCGACCAGTGCACACATCTGCTCTCTTATTTTTGTAAGAAAGTAAGATGCATGCTTTACAGGTTTCATCGATCGGAGTGCCTCAATAGAACTGAGACTATCCGAGAAGATGAAGAAGTGGTCTGCGGGCATGTTAGAGATCATCCCCAAAGCGAAGTTGATTGCTGCCAGCTCAGCAACATAAACCGTGCAAGGTTCTTGAAGTTTTCGGAAGGCGGAAGAATTTTCATTGAAGACACCGAAGCCAGTGGATCCATTTATACGTGACCCGTCAGTGAAATATCTCCTGTAGGAATCGACATTCTGGAACTTTGCGTTGAAAATACGTGGAATAGTTATACATCGAAGTTGATCTGGAATTCCATGAATAGCTTGTTTCATGGACAGATCATATTCAACAGAGGAACTGTCATTGGTGAAGCGTACACGTGGAGGGTTATAACATGGAAGGCTAATGTCAGATGACATGTAGTAGAGATAAACTCGCATGAATTTTGACTGAGTATTCAGTTTGAGCAATTCTTCGAAGTTTTCGATGACGAGTGTGTTGCTCACTCCACATTTAGTAAGTATTCTTAGCGAGAGCTCCCAGAATCGGTTCTGTAGCGGTAAAACCCCTGCCAGAACCTCTAGGCTCGCATTATGTGTCGAGTGCATACACCCTAAGGCGATACGCAAACAACGATATTGAATTCGTTCCAATTTAATCAGGTGGCATTTTGCTGCTGAGAGAAAACAGAAAGAGCCATACTCTAGAACAGAGAGAATGGTTGTTTTATAGAGTTTTATGAGGTCTTCCGGGTGAGCACCCCACCATGTTCCGGTAATTGTTCGTAGAAAATTGATCCTTTGTTGGCATTTTTCCGTAATATACCTAATATGGGTTCGCCAAGTGCCTTTTGAATCAAACCAGACCCCAAGGTATTTTGAAGTCAAAGACTGGTCGATGTCTATTCCCAAAAGCTTAAGCTTCAGTTGGGCTGGATTCCGCTTCCTTGAAAATACAACCAGTTGAGTTTTTTGCGGCGCAAACTCGATCCCTAAATTTCTAGCCCAAGTGGATAGATTATCAAGGGAATTTTGCAATGGTCTTTGCAAGATTTCCGCTCGTGGGCCCTTCATAGAGACCACAGCATCATCTGCAAGTTGTCTAAGCGTGCATGGTTCTTCCAAACAGTTTTCAATATCTTTAACATAAAAATTATAAAGCAAGGGACTCAGACATGAGCCTTGGGGAAGGCCCATATAGCTAATTCTGGAAGTTGTCAGTTGACCGAGAGTGAAGCTCATGTGTTTTTCTGACAACAGATTGTACAAGAAATTATTCAATATTCCAGGTAGTCCACTATTGTGCAAGTTTGCTGACAATATTTCTATGGAAACTGAATCAAAAGCGCCCTTAATATCCAAGAAAACCGAAGCCAATTGCTCCTTGTCAGCAAAGGCTAGTTGAATATCTGATGAAAGCAACGCTAGACAATCGTTTGTTCCTTTGCCCTTGCGAAAGCCAAATTGAGTACTGGAAAGCATGTTGTTTGATTCGACCCAGTGATCGAGTCGGGATAGGATCATTTTTTCTAACAATTTCCTTACACATGATAACATAGCAATCGGGCGGTGCGAATTATGATCAGACGCTGGTTTTCCAGGCTTTTGAATAGCTATTACTTTGACCTGTCTCCATTCAGGTGGAACAATGTTGTGTTCCATGAAAGAGTTGAACAGGTCAAGCAACCGTCTCTTAGCGATATCAGGGAGATTTTTAAGAAGATTGAACTTGATCATATCGCGTCCCGGAGAGGAGTTGTTTGATGAAAGAAGAGCCATAGAAAATTCCAGCATAGTGAATGGTCTGTCCAACGCATCGCCTCTCTGGGTTTCCCAGAATGGCGGTTGAGCTGGAACTGAGTCTGGACAGACCTTTTTTGCGAAATTGAATATCCAACGATTGGAGTATTCGTCACTCTCATTTGAGGATGAGCGGTTTCGCATGTTGCGAGCCACTCTCCAAAGCGTCGTCATTGAAGTTTCTCGTGAGAGGCCATCGATAAAACGTCGCCAATAGCTACGCTTCTTCGCTTTAATAAGATTCTTCAGTCTTTTTTCGAGCTTCGAGTACTCTAAATAAAGTTCTGAGGTACCATATCTACGAAAAGCTTTGAAGGCATTAGATTTTTCTCGATACAACTGAGTGCATTCATCATCCCAACCAGGTGTGGCTGGTCGTCTTTTGAAGGATGCACTTGGAACTCGTTGTTTTTGGGATTCTAATGCACTTTTATAAATCAATTATGTTAGGAATCGATACTCATCCAACGGTGGGAGTGTGTTGAATGTTTCGATACCAAAAGTTACCGCTGATGCAAATTTTTGCCAATCGATATTCCTAGTGAGGTCGTAAGGAACCTGAATTGACTGTTCTGACCTTTCACAATTATTTCTGATAGACGTTATTATGGGCAAATGATCACTACCATGGGGATCATCAATCACCTTCCACGTGCAATCGAATGATAGTGAACTTGAACCCAAAGATAGGTCAATGCGGCTTTCTTTGCCGTCGGATGAAATACGTGTCACTTCACCTGTGTTCAAAATGTTCAAGTTGAAATCGTCGCATAAGTCATAGAAAATAGCCGCTCTATAATCGTCATAAGATTCGCCCCATCCAGTACCATGTGAGTTCATATCACCCAGTATTAAAACTGGGGATGAGAGCATGGAGACTGCATTCCAGAGATGATGGCGGTTTATTGAAACTCTTGGAGGAATATAAACAGAAGCTACGCAAAGATCTTTACCCTTTACGTTTATTTGGCAAGCAACGATTTCTATGCCTGGATGAGTCGGGATGGGGATTCTGTAGAATGAATGGCACTTTTTGATCCCTAAAAGCACACCCCCGTAATTATCATCTCGATCCTGGCGTATAATGTTAAAATCGTAGAAGTTAAGATCATCTTCAGAAGAAAGCCATGTTTCACAGAGTGCAAATATATCACAATCGGAATTGTGAAGCAAAAACTTAAATGTGTCTAATTTAGGTTTTAGACTATGACAGTTCCACTGTAACACAGTGATCATTTCTTGTACCTCACTCGATGAATTATCCATCGAAAGATATGATCGAAGCAAGGAGGGGCCACGAGATAGTCAATTCCCTGAGATACTCTTCTATTGCGGGGAGAAAAAGGTCGAGTATGCCTCTGAATGAGTCTGAAACTCCGAGGGCATCACATATGCGATCCACAAGGGCCGTAAAAGTTATCAGTCCTCGCTTAGCCCGGGGGGTTTTCGAGGAAGAGCAAGGGACTTCAGTAGCTTTTTACTTGCTATCTTGTCTAGGGCTTCTTTTCGAAGTATATTTAATCGGTGGAGGCGGGGGCGGCAGATCTTTGCTGCAACACGGAATGGAAGCATCGAGGACCTGTTTCTTCGGCAATTTCAAATTTGCCCCACCTCCTTTGGAATTAGGCAAACTTTTGAGGGAAGATTTCATTACCTTACGGCGCAGTCCCGGAGAAGATGGAGACTTTCGTTTTCCGGGTGCGTGTACCTCCGAAGAATCTCCCCCATCAGTTTCGTCGTCGTTCGCTTCGTCGGAAGACAACTCTTGAAAAGAGTTACCAACTGGGATGGCTGATGAAGACTCTTTTGCAGGCGGATTTAAAGCTTTCACCATTTCCGCATACGTCTTCTTGGAGCGCTTCACAATGGAGCGACTCTCATTTCGAATGCGCCTTTTGTATGCCGGGCATTTCTGCAAGTCATGAAGATCCTCACGACAGTAGCTGCATTTTTCAGCTTCCTGTGTGCAATCATCTTCCAAGTGAGCTTGGTTGCATTTACCACAACGGGGCTTGTTGTCGCAAAAGCTAGCACTATGACCAAGCTGTTTGCAGTTGGTACAATTGAATACCTTCGGCACGTAAAGGCGCACTGGGTAAAAAACACTATCAATGCAAACAAATTTAGGGAGAACGGAACCAGGAAAAGTTACACGAAACGAGGCTGACGGCGAAAACACTTTCTTATTGCCTTCCATGGAAACTGATTGTAATTGTTTACAATCCAGTATAGCCACATCAGGAATGGACCGGTTCTCAAAAACGCCTTTGCCAGTCTTAATGTCTTCGCATGTCAGACTCGCGTCGATGATTTTCCCTTCCACGTCAACCTCTCTGGCCAAAATATACACATAATATTCCACAGTAAAAGCCTCATGCTGAGCAATTTCATTCGCTGCTTTGTAACTAGGTGCAGTTACACGCAGCTTGGATTGCTTCACTTGGTGAATAACGGTCCCAGGATATTTACGCGTCAGCTCTCTAGAGATCGAGAGCACATTCAAAATCTTATTTTTGCGCCGGAAATAGACAACCCAAGGCCCAGCCGAAGACGGTTGATAAAACCGCGTTCGAGCAACGAGATCTTTAGGAGGCGTATCGCCTCCATCCGATTCGTCCATGCGGGAAAAAATCCAACCGCAACCGAACCGACAATAATAATAAAAAAAAGTAGAGAAAAAAAACAAAAAAAAATTAAAGCGATTGGAAAGTATTAATCAATTAGTGGACTATTTTGTACACACCTCCCCTATAAAGGCAAAAATATAATAAAAATAAAAAAAAAACTTTTGAAAAGAAAAAAAAATCAGTCAGTGGACTATTTTGTACACTCTTCCCCTAACCCTGCAAACAAATTTGCACCGGGAGAGAGACAGAGGAGAAGCAAAAAACAACCTTGAACTCAACACTGTTTGTTCGGGAGATGCGAAAGCAATTCAATAGAGTATGGATAGGTATAGAAAAATTGCTACTTATCCGTTCCCGTTTGATGACGGCACAGCAGCTAGCCTTCCACGTCGTAGGTAGGCAAATATGTCTCGCCGTCCTCGCAGCAGATGTATGCGGGGGAACAATTATCGGTGGAACGATACCCGTTGACCCTTGCCAACCTGGTTCGCTTCCTTCGATGCGCGCGGCTTTAAGCACTAGAGGCACAATTGGTAAAAACCACACGGGCGGTGGAAGCAATAAAAAAAACCAAAAAAAGCTGCCGACTGCAAAAAACTGAACTAACTTGTTCAAGCGCACAACAAGGAATGGAGGTATGCTTTATACCCTAGAATAGCAGATGATGCTCCTCCTTTTCGTATTCTTCGGCCCTTCGCTTTCTGATCTGGGAAATAGGCTATATGAAACTGATGTTTCACCCGAATCTGTTTTTGCACGGATTTTTTTTTACACGGCCGTGTAAAAAAAGTTTCCATACATTTTTTTTTTTTTCGCCAAAACCTTATTTTTGCATGAAACGTCGAGAAATGGTGTTTCTTTTTTTTTTTGTACGGTTTTTAAAATTTTGAACTGAACGGTCCGCATCCCCCGTGCAAAAACAAAATCGGGTGTATTGGCAAGGAATGTACAAGATGAGCATTATACTGTTATTGCATCATGATGGCACTGCAGCAGCGTACTAGGAAACATCCTCAAATTTCCGTATTGTCAATTATTTGTAATAAATCAGATATTGTATTATTCTACGAGAAGAATTAAGAGATTATAGCAAGTATGTGGTAAACATATTAGGAAACATTGCACAAATAACTCTTTAGAACACATTTGTTGGCTTCGAAAAGGGGCCTATTGAATTGTTGAATTCGAGTACCACGGCCACATTTTGACGGTGCACTGGTTGAAATCCTCCTCGCTCGATGAGGTTTGCTGTGGCGGCTTCTTCGGGGTCTTCTTCATCGTGGCAGTCTTTGGTGGGGTTCTGCTTAGAAAATGCCTTCTTTTTCTCCTCCTCATTCTCGGCAATCTTGCCGACATCACAGTTGTAGTTTCCGCCGATGAATTTCTCGATCTTCTACAGGGAGGACCCGTTCCGTTCGTTTAAGGCTGCTTCCTCTTCTTCTTCTTGGCAGAAGCAGCGGTGATGGCTTTGGCTTCGGACGGCATCTTCTCTCGGTCGGTCGACGGTCATTTTGATTTGAGCAAAGCAGGACAAACATGATGGTAGTTCATGGTGTTTTTTGGGGTTCATCAAATATTACGTAACGCAAAATTTGCCAATTTTAGACCCCCTCCCTCCCCCACGTAACAGCTTTTGTAAGGACAATTTTAAATTTTTGTACGGACCGTACCACTATGCTAGACCCCCTCTTTCTCCCTGTTGCGTTACGTAATATGTGAACGATCCTTTGACAGTTCACGTTTTCCAGAACTCTTTTTTGAGCGTGTAGTGATCAATTTGTCATTTTGCAAAAGTTTAAAGCAAAACGGCCGTAAAAGCGACTACAGGTGACTGGAACTGGGACCCTATTTACAGTGACTCAACCTCATTTTCGTACGGGGCACTGTTTCCACATCAAGTAGGTTAAACACTATTGAATGATTTACGGACTTCGATATATTTTATCAATTACGAAGGTTGTAGATGTCAGCTATTGCTCGGCAATCATAAACTCTATTTATTCGCTAAAATATTTGGAATAATGGAAAAGTATTGAATTTGTGTCTAAAATTGAGCCAATCCCATATTCGTACACCTAACAAAAATCAAACATACAACATTCAAAACTATTTTTTTATGTGCTAGATGATTGCTCAATATCTTCATTACGTTGTTCAGATGTAGTAGAGTACATTTGTAAAAAAATATAAGCGAACATATTTCAAACTTAAGTAAATTTAAGAAAAATACTACTTTTTTTAGTTAACTTCATCAACAATGATTACTACGAATACTGAACGAGTTTCAAAAGCTTATAATCAGTTTAGAGTACTTACTAGTAGATATCGGTATCTAATACTTCACAATCTTGGTTAATATAACATGTACATAATCCATAGTTAATGTTCCTATCTAAAAATTTCGCAATTATTATTTTTATTTCATATTTTACTACCAAACATTATTATAGAGACTGCTAGAATAAATATTATTGCCGTAACCGCAACACATGCGTTACTTGAAATGATGAAAATAACAGGTTATATTCTAGTAAAAAGTATATCAATGCTCTCCGCTCACTCGGAATATTTTATATTTTTATTATAAAATAAATAAACCGCAGAATAGTTTCCTATTTTGAGAATAATTTGAATATGAATTCAAAAATAATTGAATTTTGAGATAACATCGATTGTGTGCAGGTATGTACAACATAGTGTAGGGTACTTTGTTGTAAAACGAAGTTCTTAGTTAAAATTCTTTCTATAGACAAGTTTGAAATTAAACTTTTACTGTTGTTTAGAACGAAAATTTGATTTACATTGTTTGAAAATAACATTTCAGAAGAGTTTTGAAGTTATGACGTAACGATTTTCCAAACTCAACGGGGCGAAAAACTTTTTATGATTTCTGTAAACTGAATATATTTTAACCAAAACTCTTTCAGTGCTCACGAATATATTTTTAAATTGAATCCTACAACAAAAATAAGCGCTATTGTTAGAATTATTGGATTTTATAGCAAAAATCATTGAAAAACTGGTATTTCGAATAATTTTACCTAAGTTTCAAATATGTCATCTTATAAATTGTCCAAATGTACTCTACTACATTTGAACAACGTAAAATAGCACTTGAGCAATCAAATAGAGCTTTAAAATCCAGTTTTGAATGTTGTATGTTTAAATTTTGATAGGTGTACGAATATGGGATTGGGTGAATATTAGACACAAATCAAATACTTTTCCATTAATCCAAAGATGAATGTAAATTGAAACATTTTATGACTGTTAAATTGTAGAAGACATCTATGGCCATCAATATAAATAAAGCATTTCAAACTCAATATATCATTTAATAGTTTTTCACTTACTTGTTGTGACGCCAGTGTCCTGTACGAATATGAAATTGGGCCACTGTAGATGACACAACTTCTTGCTTAGCCTTCCTTAGCCGAGTGGTTAGTGTCCGCGGCTACAAATCAAAGCCATGCTGAAGGTGTCTGGGTTCGATTCTCGGTCGGCCCAGGATCTTTTCGTAATTTCCTTGACTTCCCTGGCAACTTTGGTAAAGAAAGCTCTCAGTTAATAACTGCATTATATTAATTTTATTGATAATGCAGATGGAACCAGAAATTCTGTGGCTCCTAATTTTTATGTGCAATGCAACTACAAAAAAAGGGTAGATACAGGGCCCTATTTTATAAGTCGAGTCAATCAAAAAGACTCGACTGGAGTCACTGTCGACCAAAAAATTCGCTCGACACGGCTATGTCGCTCGAGTTTTTTGACAGTTGTCACTCTAAGTGACTGGATTACTATGGCAGTCGACGGGTGACGGCTGCTCACTTTGATCGATAGTGATTACAGACGAGTCACATGAATCTGCTCGATTTACGAAATAGACCCCACAGTTCAAATCATTTGATTTGGTTTTATATATTATGTGCGGTCAAAATGGTAAACAAATGGTGCGCTTTGAAAATATTTAATGTTACTTGTTTTTAATTATGAATCGTAATCGTGGTTTACGGCTAACCAGCCGAGTGGAAGTTTAACAACTACCGAAAAGCTTGACATTACATATAATTTGAAATTGGATTAGATGGACAAATTGATGTGAAGATTTGCGAAAAAGTTACACGTCTTCTCAGTGAGAATCGAACTCACGACTCCCCGATCTCTAGTTGGGGCGCGTTACCACTACGCCATGAGAGGACTCATGAACGCAGAAGTTAACTTGAATTCGATTTCAGCTCAATTATCACGTGGTCCTTTTTTGCAAAGTGCACCTCTTTCGGAAGAATTAGATGCCCATCCAAACACAACGCTTTAAATTTATATCCAATGCCTAGCCCGAGAGCGCATTATTTTTTAGGTAATGAAATAGCACACAACACTAGCCAGCAACTGTACTGGCTGAGGTTTCTATTGTGTGGGCTTCCAATGGGTCGCGACGTTCGCGACGGATGCTAGGTGTCCTCTGATTATTTTGTGTTACCGTAAAACGGAGTAACTTTGATAATGCGGGTAACTTTGATAGTGAGAGACCCACAATATATTAAACGAAATAACGAAGTTTCTATAAATCAGTTAAGTTAAACGAATGCAAAAGTAAAAAGTATTAGTATGACACTTCATGCCAAAGCGATTTTCGTTGGAATCATGTGTATTTGAGGATGTATATGCAAATATTATAAACTTACAAGAATTTAGCATTTTTGCAACGCTTACAAACAATCTGTTCTACGATCACTATTTAATAAAGTCATAATGAGTTCGTCACTTATCCATGACAGCCTAGTTATAGTAGAACATGAATTCAGTCTCAAATCTCTTAGCGAAAACCATTTTTACAAACTGGGACCATTTTTGTAATCTAAAGCTAAGTATGCTGTTTCGCTCAAGAAAAGTAAAAATTTCTGCTCAAGAAATAGTCAAGAAATTTCCTACAGTGAGCTCCATTCGAAATAACATTTCTTTTCAACTGCGTACTGCGATCAAAGAAAAATGCTTTTCTTGAGCATTTATTGCAAGAAATTTCCCACGCATCGAGATAGGCGATTACTTTTCTGTTGAAGTGCATACTTCGCTTAAGTCAGAAATTTCCATATATCGTTAAACGCCTAGAGGTATACAACGCCCTATAAATGTTCCGTAATTTATTCAATTTTGTTCGATTTATACTCCATTATCAAAATTACCCCAAAACAGAAAACCGACTTTCGATTATTTCGAAAAATTATATATTCATTCAGAATAAATCTTTTGGCAATCTATCAACTGCAATCGGTAGTTAGGATACCAGTACTTGTTTTAAAAATATAAATTATAATTCTTTGAAACAGCATGCAGAAATATTCAAGTTTTCTTCGAAAAAACTATCAAAGTTACCCCGTTTTACGATATTAGATATTTTTGTCCACTGAGCTATGAAATTATAATAAAAACATTATTTCTGTTTTTTTTTTTTTTGAACCGTCTTGAGAGATAGATTTATAGGATAAAACGTTTTTGTGGTATAACTAGATACATTTTTAATTATGAAAAAATTGTCCCGGATTGTAGAAAAACATATCTGATCACTTTAACCTAGTTATATTTAAGAATTTGTATGTATACTCATACCTGTTAATCAGAAGTGTTTCGTGATTTTACATTACAAGTCCTCGACATTAAAAATTGAGGAAAAAAAACTTTAAAAATGCAATTGGAAATTGGGAATATAAGTCACATTTAGAATTTGAGCTACAACAAAACATGCACAGGTAGCGCAGGATCCTATTCGTTGCACTTTTGATTGGTAGAGGGGTTTTTGAAAGCTGCTGACCTCATATTTGGCCACAACATGCATCGTATTAAAATACTTCTTATTGCAGTTTCAGACAAATCGGCCGACAAAAAATCCCAAATACCAAAGCACCCTAAGTGGTAAAATGTCCTGATTTTGAGTCTTCAGAAGATGGTCACTAGTGTGGGACAAAATTTAGATTCTCGCTTCAGTCCACTTTTTGGATTGCATTTAGGTCCCATAACAACTGTGCAAAATTTCAGCTCGACCGGAGAAACTATATTTTAGCGCCAGCCGTTCAAAGTTTGTATGGGATTTACTATGGGAAAACTTACTTTTGCAAAGAAAAATCGCCAGAAGTCGCCCATTGACATCTATAAAAATAACTAAAACAGACCTCGATAGGTATTTTTACGAAGAAGAATATTGTCGAAGACCACGAAACAATCCGACACTTGTGAAAAAAGTTATTCAATGAAAAACTTTTGGCAAGGCGACGCTGATTAACACGTTAAGGAATAACAACAATAACAAAATTGGGCAAAATTACCGAACAGTCTATCTTTAATAACTTTTTCACAAGCATCGGATTGCTTTGCGGTCTTCGACAATGTTGTTCATCGTAGAAATACCTATCGAGATCTGTGTGGAATTTTTATAGAGGTCAATGGGCGACCTCTGGCGATTTTTCTTTGCAAAAGTAAGTTTTCCCATAGTAAATCCCATACAAACTTTGAACGGCTGGCGCTAAAATATAGTTTCTCCGATCGAGCTGAAATTTTGCACAGTTGTTATGGGACCTAAATGCAATCCAAAAAGTCGACTGGAGCGAAAGTCTAAATTTTTCATATAATCGTGTCCCAGGCTAATGGTCACCCTGTACGGGAAAGATCACACTGAAATTAATTTTATTGTAGAAACTACTGAATCCATGGTAAAATTAAGAACTACACCAACGATTTTCAACCGACTACATTTATCTGTTAATTCTACCAAAACATAGTCAAAATCACTACACAAGAAAATATATTCCGTTTATTCAACCACAGTTGCAGTATTTATGACTAGAAACATTCTTGATTTAACAATTTTGGCAGTCTACTTTTGACCACACTGTGTTGTACGGTGGGTGTCACTGATTGAAATACAATGCTTTGTAGTGGATGCTACTATGGACATGGTCACATTTACTGCACTGCTCAGTGATTTGTACTAGATTATAGTAAACTTAACAGATTTTTGTAGTCGGTTGAAAATCGTTGGTGCAGTTCTTAATTTTACCATGGATTCGGTATATTATACAACAAAATTTGTTTGCGTGCACCCGCAAACAAATTCTGTTGTATAATCTACCGAATCCATGGTAGAATTAAGAACTGCACCAACGATTTTCAACCGACTACAAAAATCTGTTAAGTTTACTATAATCTGGTGAAAATCACTAAACAGTGCAGTAAATTTGACTATGTCCATAGTAGCATCCACTACAAAGCATTGTTTTTCAATCCGTGACACCCACCGTACAACACAGTGTGGTCAAAAGTATGATGCTAAACTTCTCAAATCAAGAATGTTACTACAACTCTGGTTAAATCAACAGAAGAAATTTTCTTGTGTAGTGATGTTGACTATGTTTTGGTAGAGATAACAGATTAATGTAGTCGGTTAAAAATCGTTGGTGCAGTTGTAAATTTTACCATGGATTCAGTAGTTTCTACAATAAAATTCATTTCAGTGCAGCTTCACCCCACTGATCGACACGGGCTCCTAATGCTACAGCTAAATAACTCGAAATTTCGATTTTAGAGTGCATTTTGTCGAAACATAGATCCGAAGTAAATATTTAAGTCAAAGATTATTTTTAACCATTAGCGTAACTTGAAATCAAATCTAGGGGGGGCTTGAACCTTCTAATCGAAAAAATCCCTTAATTAAAGCGTATACTCAGCATGAGAGTAAAAATTTTCTAGGGGGGCTTGAACTTTTCTAGGAGGGTCTAAGACCCCCCTAGCCCCCCGTATTTACGCCGATGTTTTTAACCGTATCCCTTGTGGACGGACAAACTTTCTATGTTGATTAGTTAATTAGTTCGAAATTTGGATTATCGAGTTAGGTATCTGGTTGTATCATCAAGGGGACGAACTGCACCCTGAATTACAGTACTGAAAACCACACACCCCTCAAGGCTAGCAACACGCATTGCACAATGGTAAACGGTGTAATCGAAAACTTTGCGAGCTTTTATGCTCTTCACTCATCGTTTTCGCCATTCATCCGAAGCACAGCCAAGAAGTTTTCCATTTCGCCACAACCATCATGGCGTCGCATTTCGCCCTTGAGCTTAATTTGCAGCGGTTGAAAGCAATGCTACAATCACTTTCTCGAAGCTAATGGCGGGCATAGTTTTCCCGCTCGGAAATTTTTCACTCAACACCCACTGCGTTTATTCGAAAACAAGCGTCATCTTGACATTTCCACACGAACCCTTTCGAAGACGATCGGCTCGAAATCAAAACAAACAGCCCCAAAAACAAAACACTCAGCCACCCCACATGCCACACTTGTCATTGTCGTCTTTTTGGGTGGTAACACGCCCGTCGTCGTCGTCGGCATCTCGCTCCCCTTTTATGAAAGCAGCGGCGTTGTGTGCTTCGTATAGAGCGGTCGTATTGGTGACCGATTTGTCATCGTCGGCGGCATTGTCGCCCATGATTACCCATCGCGGTTGTGTGTCAGTCTAATGGTGCGTTTCGAATGTGATAGACACGGTTTTTTCGCGAGAGTAGCTTTCTAGATAGTAAGCGCGCCGCAGATTCGGTTTTGAGTTTTTCTCCAAAGCGACAGAAGAAAGTGCAGTTTGTGTTCCGCCAAAGTAGGCGGAAAATTTGTTACGGTTTTGAAGTTTTGAGTCCGTGGACTCAAAACCATTCGTTTGGATCGGAATTTTCTGTCCTTTGGTCGCGTTCCGGCTTTATGTGTCCGGTGTTGTCCGTGAATGGAATCGATTCCTGTGATTACAAGCGAGTGTGTGTGATAGGATAACGTTGATTCACCCCTGGAGAAATGTAATGGCCATCGAAAAACCATTCCACGAGCAGTGAAAACCAAGGAAGATCATTCCCATCTCAAAGCTGAAAATCGTTCCCCAAGTGTGCATTTTTGTATTAAGCTTGTTTAACAAAAAACGACGGTGCATTTCTCAGTGAATTTCAAATATGTCGCCAGCATTCCTAGCGGTGATAGCCGTGATCCTTTGTATCCTGTTCCGGATCCTGAACGTGAACAGTCAACCGCAGCTGCCGCAGATATTCTGCAAGGATGGCCAGTTCATGGAGTGTTTCCACAAGATTGCTCCCATGCTCCGAGATCCGTAAGTAGAATTCATTTTACATCTATTGGAGTTATCGCATAAGAATCGCATAACACAATCAGCAACAGCTGGTGAAAAGTTATGAATGTAGTATAAAACCCTGCGAATGAAAATGCTTCGGTTGCATTTTCCTCAGTTCTCGCCTCTCCATGGAATAGAGGTATAATACAGTCCGCCTACAACAACCACATCACGGAATGTTCGAGTCGAGGTGCGGTCGAGGAAGACAGCTTCTTTTTTTCTGTTTTGGAATGTGTTTCGTTTGGCCTCCGTCCGATGTCGGTTTGATTCCGCTGAAAACGATTGCGTTTGAAACATCAGGGCTATGAGCGAGTCAATTTTTAGTGACTAGGTCACTATTTTTAAGCAAACGATAGATTGATGCATACAAAGTACGATGAATGGGAAGGGTCTGGGATTGAACCCATGATTTTCTGCATACATAGCAGAAATGAAGGTCATTAGACTATCAACCCCGTCTTATGCATTTTTGGTATTTAATATATATTTCATTTTAACTTAACGTAAGCCTGTCAGTTATACTATTTTTAGGTCAAGGAAACAACAATTGATTGACGCTTCTATTGGGCTGCTCGGTAATTTAATTTGGTAAAAATGGATAAATTATGAGTGAAATATTGAAAAAAATCCACATTCTCGGCTTGGATTTGAACCTTCTTCTTCTTCTTTCTGGCGTTACGTCCCCACTGGGACAGAGCCTGCTTCTCAGCTTAGTGTTCTTATGAGCACTTCCACAGTTATTAACTGAGAGCTTACTATGCCAATGACCATTTTTGCATGTGTATATCGTGTGGCAGGTACGAAGATACTCTATGCCCTGGGAAGTCGAGAAAATTTCCAACCCGAAAAGATCCTCGACCGGTGGGATTCGAACCCACGACCCTCAGCTTGGTCTTGCTGAATAGCTGCGCGTTTACCGCTACGGCTATCTGGGCCCTGAATTTGAACCTAGGAATCTTGTATGCTAGACGAGCGCTTTACCAACTAAGCTATCGAGCCACTTTGTAACCCAATAACTTAGAAGGTTACAAGTTTCGATCATCTCCGCAGATCTCATATATAGGGTGCAGAACCACTTGGGCGCTTCCAAGATTCACTTTGGCATGGCTGTTTTTCTCGGCCGAATTGTCTGAAACTTTGCAAGAAGAAGAGTTTTAGTACGACGCATGTTGTGGTCAAAGATAGAAGGCCAAGAATAGGATCCGGCTGCCTAATACACAGGCGTGCAGAGCGAGTGCGATTTATTTAGTGTTGAATATGCCCATCATACCTACATCGCTTCTACAACAACTGTATTGTAGAAGAGTAAAGATGCGAGAAAGCTATCAACAAGGCTCGTGGTTCATGCTTTGTGATCGTAGATATCGTGAATTACTTTTGCTAACGCTGGTATTGTGCTGAAACCTTCGCTGTACCCTGACTGGTTTGATGCAAGAAGTTGATGATCAATATCTTCCGCATAATCAATGATTTGCTCGAGAAGGATCTTTTCGAATACAGTCAAACCTCCATGAGTCGATACCTGGAGGTAAGATCAACTCATGAAAATATCGAGTAATGGAACATAAATTACTTGGAAAGCTGTTTGAAGAGACCATCATAGTAACCATGAAATTTTGATTTTAGTATGGTTTCATGAGTCGATATCGAGTCATGGAACATTGTCTTATGGAGGTTTCACTATATCTTAGATATTGCTGGAAAAACGCTTATAGGCCGAAAGTCCTTGAGTTGGGCTAGATTGATTACCTTCGGTATTGGGGCTTTTATGAACGATATTGGAATTTGATAGGAGTATCTTAAATTGACGCTTATATTGAGGAGTATCTTGCCGCGGTCTGTGGCAGTCCGGTGTTCCTGCTCTTCCTCAGCTCCATCGTTGTTTGCTAGTAGTCAATGTCCTTCGCAGAAAAAACGACTCATTTCGTCTGGGTTAGCTTGTTCGATGAGATCGCTCTTCTTGGCATTGTTGTGAACGTCTTCGCACCGGAGGGGTTGCTCCAGAGCTTTTTAGCTGGGAGATCGTCAGCAAAGTGAGTTTCACCATAACGCTTCTTCGCTGCTCAAATCAACGAAGCAGCCAAACTGCGCTTTCTTACGAAGTAGTTCCACTGGGCATCGTTTCTTCTCTTGTTTGGGTTTCGCGCATAGAATGCATGTGCTAAGGAATCAGATGAAAGGCCGAAGCACCATCATATTTTGGTTGTTATTAGTTGAGTCTTAGTGTTAATGTCGGCGGTATCTAATACATCTCTAAAATGTCTCGACTGAAAATCTGCTTGAAGTGCGAGAACATCTAGGGTATCCGTCCTATTATGGAGGACTTAAGCACGGTGTTGAAACTAAAATTGTATTCCACTGTCCAAAACCTAAATTTTATAGTATTTTGCACTGTGAAGTATTAAAACTATCCTTTATGTGGAGTATAGTGAACTAAAAAAGTAATTTTTGGAATCAAACATACATTTTTTTAACATAAATCTGAAGCTCTTCCTTTGTCCTATTATTGCGATATTTCGTCCTATTATTGCGGTAGTGTCGTCCTATTATTGCGGTATACCAAAAATCATAGTTTTTAATACATTCAGTATACATTCAATGCCATACAATGTTTGAGAATTGAAATTATGCTCCCTCCATGTTAATGACACTGCACGGTACTGTCAGTTTGTGTGACTTTGGACATATCTATAAAGAAAGCTAATTCATTACTTTATGTCACGATTCGAAAACAAATCAACAGAATCGAATGATTCTGCCGGTTTTATCTCCTGGACAATGTTAATGTGAACAGACAAGGTTCTTCCATCTGTGACCACTAATCGCTATATAATAAATAAATTTGTTGACTTAAGTATAACCTACAAGTTTAGTGCTTTTGAAAATATTTTTCACTAGCTTTCACCAATTCAATGCAATTTTAAAAGATTGCTTCCTAGCGATCATTTTGTATCTTAGTTTTTCAACGTATCGTTGGCATTTTCAATCAGTTCACGTAATATTTTTGGTAAAACATTGTGTTTATTTGCAATATATTTGTAAATAAGAGCGACTACAGGATAAAGATAAACAGAAATCTTTTGTTTGACTAAATAAATGTATGAATGACACAAAATTATGTCACAAAATAGTATCCTAATAATATAATTAATGTTTCCAGCAATTACATTCAAAATGACTATTGAAATATCGAATTTTACATACAGGTTTACAGATACCGCAATAATAGGCAAAAAGCTATTTTCATTGTCCTATTATTGCGGTATATGCTTTTTCTCAAAAATATAAAACTTTTGTTCAAAATTCAATATCTAGCATGTAACTACATCCATACTGAACTGATATACCCGCTGCATATAATTGTTTTGGTTCCAAACTTAAAAATTCACGCTTATGAAATCCCGTCCGTAGATAGAGGGGCTGGTTAAAAATATAGGATTTTCTTGATGCATAATTTAAAACTGTTCTTCCAACGATCAAAATCGTTCAATTTCTAAATAATTTATCTGGTACAGCTTGGAAATACTATAAGCTTTCATTATCATCAATAATATCCATAGAAAATAGAGTTTTCGATAAATAATGAGGGTTTAATTCTTATACCGCAATAATAGGGAATACCGCAATAATGGGCAAATTACCCTACATTACGAAAATTTCTCACCGCAATGCGTTGAGATGTAGCCTATCTTATTTTGACATCAGATATGAGAAAAACAATTTCGTGATCAGAAAAAACTAGATGCTTTTGTTTTCGCTGCTTTATAGAATAAGGGCAATCAGTGATTAGTAAATCGATGCTCGTAGTACTTCTTTCAGCTACTCTGGTCGGCAGAACGGTTCGATGACATGTATCGCGGATTCAATTAAGCGCTCCTAAGTTACAGGATGGCTGCGGAGAACTTACACTAATGTCAAAGTTGCCGATAACGAAAATTCGATCAAAAGCAAACTCCTGTAGGTCAAAACGCAGTTTTTCATACTCACGTGCAAAGTGCGGACTTGAAACAGATGGATTGTAGGGAGTCGATGCCGGTTATGGACCCTTTGCGTATCATGGACCCCCTATAGAAAAACATAAAATCACACTCAAAGCAACTTTATTCCTATGAAAATCCACCGGGGGAACTTCGATTACATTGTTAGTCAGCAGTTTCAGGCAAAATATTTAGTTTGAGACGCAGAAATACAGATATTTGAACAGTTTTGTAAATGAAACCACACAAGAGGGTTCATAATACGCATTTCCATGTGGGTCCATAATAGGCTCGTCGGCAGCGAGGCGGATTACATGGGAATCAAATGGAGGGTCCATAATACGCAACGTCAAATTTGTAAACAATCCTATTATGGACCCCGGGAGGGTCCATAATAGGCATTCGGACAACAATTTTTCAAATGCATATTTCGCTGGAAAAATCGAATGATTTTGTATGTTTCATAGACGTACTATGAATTAAAGACATTGAATTTGTTGTTAGACTCCACAAAACGTATATGCGTCTAAGATATCATTGCGGAAAAGCGTCTAGAATTAATTTTAGCTACTAAGGGGTCCATTACTAGCATTGAAACCCTACACGGTGAAGATTTCGATGATAAATTCATTGATTTTTACCTGCACAGCGAGGTACTCGAATCATTCCGACAGCGGCACATATGGATCAAATGTCGATTTGAGTACTGGGGTAGCCTTCGGACTTTTCAATACATAGAGTCCAGTTTCTCCACAAGATTTGCTTTTGCGGCCCCGGTTTGATGGCAAGAAATGCTCCACGGAGTTGTAAGCTGGAACACGAATTGGTCTAACAGGAACAGAAGATTTTAGTTTCGTTTCAGCGATAGCGAAGAAGTGATATTCAGTCTTGTGCAGACCGACAACAAGACGGTATTCAAAACTGAAAAGGCAATAGATGGCTCTTTTCCAGTAGTAGTAAAAATGAAATCCTGAAGCAAATAATGCACCATGGAACATGAACTAAACACTAAAAGTTAAGTATTCACATTACGCTTGATTTCTAATCACTACTTTTTCGATCCAGTTTCTTAATTGCTTGTCATTCGCGTTTTTCATTATTTTCCATACGTTTTGACAGCTCCCGACTACCATGCGCTTGTGTTGGAAGTTTGAGAAAATTGAGAATCCAGCGTAGCGCGATCAGTGAGTGGAATACAAAGATCAGTGTTGCCGCTCGGTGGCCAGTGAAAGAAACTCAATGTTCGAAAAGTTGTTGCCTGTTCTTTTTGCCGCTGGCGCCAACAGTTAGCGTTTAAGATCAAAATAAACAGTCGTTACCCTATGGACCAAGGCACGAGTTCACTAATTTGACGTTTGAGCGGTGCCGTATTCATATGCCTAACTTCGGAAGTGGTGCATTCGATTCCCATCCGGATAAGCTCCAATGCGCGCTACTTCCAAAGTAGGGTTTTTTAAATGAATACCGAAAAAAATCATATTCGGCGAAATGCATTTTCTAACGATTGATCGAACTCACAATGGACCGATGCACGAGTTCACCATTTGACGTTTAAGCGGTGCCGTGTTATTTATGTGGCCATGGCATTGGTTCATATGAACCGTGGCCAACAAGATTTTAAAATTTTTAGGAATTCTGACAGTTTTGGATTGTTCACGTTAACTTATAACTACACATTGACGTGGATTTAAGCTAGGTAAGGCGCATAATGACGGAATTGATTTCAGTGTGCTATTGCTATAAAAATATACGATTGCTAGAAATACGCAAGTAAATGATTAAACAATTGTGTAAGCTTCTAAATAAAATGAGAAACTATTTTCAAGATATTTTGTTGTAACCTACGGGCAAATCGTCTTGATCCCCTTGATCCATCCGATTTATCCTTTGGATTTCTTTTTTCTTCGCAGGTGTTTTGGTTTTTATGGATAATCTTTCAAAGATTTGTCAGAAACTTATGATGATCTCTATCCAAGTTATTATTAATCTTACGGTGTAAATTCAGTGTTGTGACTTCGGTCACTAGTTTTTCAAATGTGGACAACCAGAAATCGCTTAAGAGTTAACGTAAAAAGTCGTTTACTTGTGCGAATCACATCACACCCGCACAATCTGGTCAATAAAATCGTTTCATTGATGAATTTCCTCGCATATAACGCTGTTTTCTGAGTTCATCAGTGCATTTTGTTTCGTTCCGTATAAATGTATTTCGCATTTGTATTTCGCATTTATGTCGATTTCCATCATATAAATTATGCACATATATCGCCTCCACTTTTGTACGCATGGGGCCTTTTGACGACATCTTATACGGAATTTTTGCACATATAAGCATCGCATAACGCAAAAGGTGATTCAGTTATATGTACATTCTGGTTGTCTGTATATTTTTGGTATCACTCTTCGCTACCAGCCCTGGGTTTAGTGCTTCCATCAGCAACCCTCCAGCAATCAACTCTAGAAAGTGGCTATGTTGAAGGGTTGCTGCATATATGGATGGCAGACAGAATCGGTGCGAATTGTTTTGGAAAGAAGAAAAATGAAATCAAACGGTATTCATTGATGATGTCATGGCGAGCGGCAAGCCGTATGTATGCTTTGACTCAGAGAGGATGGAAGCGAATGGTGTGTGGTGAAAAAGATGGGAAGTAAACAGACGGTTGCAATGGTGGATAGAATTTGTTGGATGAGATATGGCATGCCAACAGTCTGAAATCGGTGAGACTTTTATTATATTCCTACAAGCTTCTTACATTAAATAAATTGGAACAACAAACTTTTTTGTTTATCGTAATGATCGACTAGATGGAGCATGAGGTGGAGTTGCTATCATTATTCACAGGCGTATAAAATACCATCTTTTTTCGTCATCTGAAACCAAAGTTTTTGAAACTTTGTATTTTTCTGTTAAAGAAACACAGTTTGGTAAATATACTTCCATAGCTACCTATTTGCCTCTTCAATGAAATTGGTAACTTTAATGCCAACCATCGCTCATGGAATAATTGACAAAGAAAATCAAACGGCAGAATGTGATTTGATGAGTGCTTCTCAAAAACTCAATACCCTGATAGCCCTACTTGTTTTTCCTCTTCTAGAAACCCTTCTACGATTGATTTGGTCTTAATCGGCTCTAGTCAGTTTTATAGCCAATTTGTTACTAACGCTGATCATATTGCTTTTTAATTTCAAACTCTCCATGAAGAGATCATATCAGTTCAATTTTTAACATTTCTTTGCAAATGGAAAATGAAATTGAGAAATGGCTGAATTGAGTCTCTGGCAATGATCTTCAAGAAAGGTAGCTAACTGTTCTTGGTTAATATACTTTTTTTAGGAAATTTAGTTGACATATTTTCCTGAAAAATAAAAACACAAAAAGGTGTACCAATTTTAAAACCTAACCAATTATAAATCCTGCCGAAACTTCTAGCTAATAGGTTTGCTTCACTTATCAGTAAACTTTTTGAGAAAGTTATTGAGATCTGAATGTTGGTTTGCACCAACGAAAATTTAATTCAATAAAAGAATCGCCGCCTGATGATTTTCAGAACAGAGATGTAAATTCAATTCAAAATCACGATACATCAATGTATTACAACCCGAACAACTGTTGAAACCACAAGAAGGCAATTCCAGTCGCTCGAATTGTGTGCACAATACACTTTCATTCATTCTACTTGTATTTAGCGGCAGGTTTATCGTTTTGTCGGAAAACCGCACCCCGTTCGTTGAAGCTGAACACCTTTTCTTTACCGGCAGGCAGAGCAACGTAAGCAACTTCCTCCGTTCAGCTGTTTGCACGAGGTACATATAGCGATTTGGCAAACATTTTTTTTTTTGTTCGTTTACGATAATTCAACTAGAAACTTCGATCACCACCACACAATATACATCGTCCAGCAGGGGCAGAAAATGCACTCTGAATGTTTGAAGAACATATTATTTGGTTTACCGCCACCGAGAAAAGCTTTGAGACACAGTTTGACTTTTCGACAGCTAAAACGATAAGCCCTTTTAAAATAATTGACAGCTTTATGGGGAAGAACTTAGGGACTGTGACGATCTTAATCCAAAAGATATCGCAACTAGATATTTAGGTACATATCACAGATTGAAAACAGGAAAATTAACAAAAAGCTGGCGGAAGCTTGGGTGATTTTTTTGTTGCGATCCATTGCAGAGGTTTATTTGAAAAAATAAAGTAACCGCAACTCATGCTACAATCATTCTGAACCATATTCTCGAACTACACAACGACGTTGAAAGGATGGAAATAAAGCTATTGAGAAAGTTGAAGGACATAGAATCAAATATAGTACGTCACAGTCCTCAGTACATACAATACAAAGGAAGGACGAAAACTACTTCACGTCGAGATCCGATGACCAGCTATGGGAAATCAAATTGCATTTATGGTACTAAGTTTTATTTTTGAAATTTGTGTTTTGTTTTGTATTACCTTTGTCCTTAATTATTTACAGTGAAGATGCTCCAGTACTTGAATAAGAAAAGAATTAGTAAGTCTACTATGAATCGAGCTCAGTTGAAGCAGAACCTGTTACATGAACCGAGATAACCACAGGTCACCGTTTCAAAAAGAAACGCATTCCTCTGAAGACGTACGCTTAATTCACGAGTGATAAGCTTCGCACATTTATACTTAAAAGCAATCACATGCGGACAAGAATCGAACTGAATTCTATCAGCAAACAGCGTGGATAGAAGGAATCACCCGACCGAGATTCTTCGCGAACTTTGAACGGATCCTTGTTTGATAAGCGAATTCCCGCTTTGTTTGTATTCCGCTTTCCGTAAACTCGCATACTAGACACCTATAAATTGAGCCAAAAAATGACGACATCTCTCTGTTGCCGTCCAGTAACGAAAGGTCAGTAGCTGATAAGAGTGATGTCGGCTTATCTAGCAAAAAAAAACTTGAATTAAAACTGTGTCGCCTGTATTAGTCATACCGATGATGGTAGAAGCTGATAGAAATGACTTTTCTATCGAACAGACTTCCATCAATTTGGAAGATTACACGAGGAATTACCTTGCCTGCTGATTGCGAACGGCGAGCGGCCCGTTTCAACGCTCTGCGAAACATGTGTGGGTGGGTACAGCACTTCCATTACCTAAGGCTTGATAGCATCTCCAGCCGGCACATTGCTACGTATACGATAGAATTTCTCGTCGCCAACACATCAAATACGGTAACGTGTGCGGGTTGTTGATATAACTACAGGGAACATGGTAAATTATCATGACTATTGATTTCTTTTTTGTTTAAATTTTTTTTATTTTTTCGAATTTAGTAATAGTTTGAAAATATCTGCTAGAATAGCTTAAAAATACTAGTTTTCGACTTTTTTCAATTTTTCTCTGTAGCGTTGTTTAATTTGTCTATCCCCTGTACATAGACAAAGGGGTTAGATTCATGTGCTACTGAATGAGCCTTCACCTTTACTGCTAATCGGATTACAATCAGTGACGTCAAAGGGCCTCGGTTACTCTGTTGGGATGATACGTTGGCCGACATTGAGCGTTTCTGTTTATGTTATGAAATCGATGAAGGTTGTGTTTTCGAAAAACTCGATACTCCAATTGGTATTTTTGGAACACTTATACCGTGAGATCAGATGGGATTAATGAATGAACAATGCGATTTTATTGTTATGAATGGAGCACCAATATCAATTCAACTTTTGGGGCATGAGCGCAGTCTATCTTCATTGACCCCTCTACCGACAGCTTCGTTTTCACCGCAATCAAAATATTCAGACCTCGGTAACTTTTCTGTATCTTGATATTTTTGCATCAGTTTTTCACAATTTCTGAAAAAAACTCTTCTAGTCTTAGAATCTGTATCGATATTGATCATTGGTCAACTGGATCCTGAGATATTCCGAAATTCCTTGGGGGGCCGAAGCGCAGCCATAACCCAAGTAAACATCTCAGGCTATAGGATTTTAAATCTATGAATATCCCCTCTTTGGAAAAATACATTAATATGAACATGTTGGAAAAAAGCAATTTGATGCAGCCGTCTTTGAGTGATAAACATTCATGTGTCATTGGCCAGCGTATCTTAAACCTGCTTTCTGGAAGAACTTGATCAAAATGTTTCCAGAAGATTAACAAGAGACGGTCTGGAATAACAACCAACAAATCCAAAAAGAGTTTGTTCAAAACTCGTCCAGGACTCCAAATGAGAGTACTTATTTTGCTAGAAATTATTTAAGGAATTACATTAAAAATTTCAACCAATGATTAATATCCACCATCCAACATTGGTTAATATCCACATAGGGTAAGTGTACCAGTTATGGATTTAGTGGTTCCCTATTTCGCCATACGTAATAACTTTAATGTCTTCAGATTTTGATTTTTTTTCTGTGTTGTAGTAGTTAGATTTAAGATACATCTTGTTTAAGCATTGAAAAAGATTTGAAATGTGAAAGTTATCAAAATGTCACATATGGCCAAATAGGGAACCACTATGGCCATAACTGGTACACTTTCCCTAGAATGTTTTTTTTCATTTCTAGTCTATTTTATGACTAATACTTGTAGTTTTGAGGTCACTATTTGGTCACATAAGTCACTACTATTTTGCTGTCTGATTGCTACCAGCCGTTAATATGTTAGTAGACTATGCCCGACTTAACAAAAAGCGGTACAGTGCAGCGAGAGCTGAAGAAAATATGAATAATCCAACCCTGGAAAAAGGCGGCACATAGAAATTACCACTGATGCAAAAAACAGTATGAACCGGAGCGATATGCGGATATTTTAGGCAACAATCAACGTACCAGTCTTTGCCAGGTGCAATGATCGAAAGAAATATCTGGGTGTTCATCCATCCAGGAATTGCTACGAGGATCTTTTTCTGTTGCCTCTTATAAAACGATAGCGGAGCTCACTTATACGAATGTGCAAATCAACAAAGTAGCTGGTGCGAATGTGCGAAATGGAGCACGGCACACAAATTCAACACATTACTTGCGTTTCTTTCTAAACAAATTGATACACACTTCCCTTTTTTTGTCTGGTTAGATTGTCCGAAAAAACATTTGCTTTTCTGTAGCTCATTACTATCAAACAGCTTTAGCAGATGTCGTTTTGCTCAATGAGTTTTGTACTGTTTTCTCTCGTAGGAAGAGGTAAACCAGTGATGCATTTCAAACTGAACGCGAGCCAAAAGTGAACTGAATGCGTTCTAATTTTGAACGAGAACGCAGCAAACAGTGAACTTGCGTGCAAAATTGTGTCGCTGCTCACGAACGGCCCGTTCACTTCAAAATGCACAATGAAGCACAAAACCCTAAAAGACTACCTTAAATAACATTGAATTCATGTCTCGCATAATGTATGGAACCTTAAGTGTTCCATGACATCTTTTGCAAGTCTTTCTACTTTTAAACATGTTTTAAATCTGCCACGAAAACAATTTTCCTTTCGCCATTAATTGCGCTTCTTGAATTTAGGCGGTTAACTGAAGTTCAATCGTGCTTAGTACCTCCACTATTGGTACATCTACCTTACGTCGGTGAATAACGAACTAGTTTACCTTGCGAATGACCATAAGATGAATTCCGGGTATATAACCTGCAGACTCATCAACTGTTTTTTGATTTGAAGGCAGCGTACGATTCAGTAAAGCATGGTTTTCCGGTGAAACTTATTAGGCTGATGTGCAACGCTAGATGATTCGAAATCAAGTATTCGGATTGCAGACGAAGTTTCAACCTCGTTCGTGATGCTAGATGGATTGAAGCAAGGACACGCACTTTCGGATTACCTGTTCAACATTGCGATTAGAAGATCTGGTGTGGTTACAAGGTCGCTTATGCTTCTTGGTTTTGCGGACGATATCGGTCTCTTAGGAATCGATCGCAGATACGCTTGGCGAGAGTAGTAGTGCTAGAAATGAGTAGCATATAATTCGATTCCATCAGTTGTAATAGCTAGCTAAGTTTAGTAGAATTGAGATTTATAAACAAAACCATTCCAAATTGAGCTTCCAAAGCATAAAGTAATCCTAAATTTTATCCAAGTGGAGTTTTAAGTAAAAAAAGTGAAATTCCAAGTGCAGAAGAAAGTCTCCTAGTGGCTGTTAGCAGCACCTCCGTGAGCTTTTTGCTAGTGCAGTACCCGGCAGTGCCACTCCTGCCGGGCATAGTTACTAAGCTACCGCAAGTGGCCGTTTTATTCACCGTTCCAATTCAAACCCAAATCATGAACCTGTTCCAAAAGCTTCTTGTAGTAGGATTCACAATTTACATCATATAGTTTTAATAGATAGCCCGATACTTGGAGTGACAAACTAATAAATGTTTTTTTTTTATAAATGCATAAACGTAACATTAAAACCGTTGTCACAACAAGATCTGTGATAACATATATAACTTAATTGAAATAGAAGCATGAAACGAGCTCACCAATTGATAATCTATCATTGATAGGGCAGTTGCCAATCACATTCCGTTTCGTCACTGCCCAGAAAAACGAGTAAAATTCACTCCGGCGATGAATACAAAGAAACTGCATGCTTGAGCTTCCGAAGCGAACTCCTTGCTATCTTTGAGTCTTGATTTCAGACAATAAAAAATAAGTCCCTGGCAATGATAGTTCCCAGTTAATTACTGAGAAGTTGTCCATCTAACACTATGCTGAGTAGCTAGATCAGTTGTCTTTGAGTCGTAATTTTTAGTTAAGAAGAAATCCTTCAACAAAATGAGGGAAACATGCAGTTGAAAATGTTTAACTTTATTTAAATAACTCAGATTATATAGAAAATCAAAAAAATAGGCAGTATCAAGTAGCATAACTAGCATAAATGTAATTAAATTAATAAAAGAGGTTTCCCATTTCAACCTGAAAGTGCCTATCATGTTTTGAGTCACACTTGAGTCTGTGTGAATACTGAATACAGCTAACTTGCCAGCGTCGAGCAACAACTGCCAGCCGTGTGGCTGCTTCAGGGAAATAGTGGCGCCATTATCGGTTAAACTACTCGGTATTCAGGTGTCGCGTCGTGCATGTGCGCTGCTTCTAAAAGCACTTTCATCTCATTCAAGAATGTATGGAATATGATACGATGCTGCTAACATCGTCGGTTGGGGTTGGGGATTTGGTTTTGTCAGTTTCCTTTTCAGCTGAATTATATAACTAAACTATTCACTGGAATGTCCCGGGATAAGGTTGTTCTTGGGGTGCAACCGTTTAGAGTTAAATCTAGGAGAGAAACCGCGATAGGGCTGTAAGCATGTATTCAACCTTGGTCGTGAACTTGACAAGTGCCATTATATAGCTGTAGCTTGGGTATGGTCTAGTTGAAACGAGTTAGAACAAGCTACTAGCCATTCAGGCTGTTGAAGTTCTAGTTTTAATAGACAAAGTGAAAATTACCTGTTTTATTGAGGACATAAGATTTTGGCAGACTTCAACTTGTTCCCTATTTTTTTCTTGGCATTACGTACCCACTGGGACAGAGTATTCTTCTGAGATTAGTTTCTCATGAGCACCTCCACAGTTATTAACTGAGAGAATTGTTTGCCAAAGTTGCTATTCTTACATTCGTATATTGTGTGGCAGGTACGGTGATACTCTATGCCCAGGGAAGTTAAGGAAATTTTCATTACGAAAAAATCCTGGACCGACCGGCAATCGAACCCAGACACCGTAGCATGGCTTTGCTTTGTAGCGACGGATTAATCACTAGACTAGGGAAGACCCCACGCATATATTTGTGATGTTTGAGACAGAAAGTTTTTCCGCAGTGAAACTAACACCAATTCCTACTTGTCTATCTTTAATGTCTAATGTCTTTGATCTTTAATGTCTAATCTTTAAGGCCCTGTGGTAAACAAACAAACAAACAAGAAAATTGTCAACTTTTTGCTCTTATTATCGATGGTTATCCTCAGGGGTGACAACGAGAACGGCAAGAAACCCGACCCTTATAATGGAACCATTATCGCCTACAATTTGCTTTCACGTTCATTTGCCGCCTAATGGTGTAAGAAACCCGTGTCTGAAGGTCACACGAAAGCTTGTGAATTGAGGTAGAAAAAACTAGAGTTCAGAATTGATAGATAACCACAACTTACAGATCAATCTAGCGTTTGTGGGGGCGTAAAATTTTACGCTACACTTCCTTATTAGGAACGGAAAAAGGGACAACACGTGGCACTAAGCACACCACCAAAAACCAAACACCAAATAAAACCATCCGAATAATTTATTTCTTCCGGTTTCTTTATGGTGACATTTACTTTATGCACTGTCGGCGTCCAACTACGACTGGTTTCCTTGAGAGCGACTCTTAAGGATATTCTTGGACCGGACCTGCACTTGACGGGGCAGTAAAAATCGATTTTTCTTGATGGCAGGACTCTTGTTGCACCTGAGGTGAAGCCGGTGTGCAAACTTTGTTCAGTCCGTTGATAAGCTGGGTGGTACTTATACATACAAATAACTGTAATTAATGTTAAATTGAGGGATGGTTGCGAAACACTTTTTTACGACTTGGTCACTATTCTGACCTGATCAATAAAAAGCCAGTATTTACAACAAAATGTGACTTCAGTCATACGAAAATATTGATTAGCTGCTCAAATTGAAACACCAGAGAATATTTAAAATCGACGGATTTTCGACAATTTTTTTTGGAGGCTTTTCTACCGTCTACCGTCAATAATGTTAGTCGGGAAATACGAAGGCGCATCATCAGCGGAAGTCGTGCCTACTATGGGCTCCAGAAGAAACTATGGTCAAGAAAGATTCACCCCCGCACCAAATGCACGATGTACAAAACGCTCATAAGACCGGTAGTCCTCTATGGGCATGAGGCGTGGACTATGCTCGAGGAGGACTTGCAAGCTCTTGGGGTTTTCAAACGCCGAGTGCTAAGGACGATCTTCGGCGGCGTGCAGGAGAACGGCGTGTGGCGGCGAAGGAAGAACCACGAGCTCGCTCAACTCTACGGCGAACCCAGTATCGTGAAGGTAGCTAAAGCTGGAAGGATACGCTGGGCAGGGCATGTTGCAAGAATGCCGGACAACAACCCTGTAAAAATGGTGTTCGCTACGAATCCGGTCGGAACAAGAAGGCGTGGATTGACCAGGTGCACCAGAACCTGGAGAGCGTGGGTCACAGTCGAGGATGGAGAGAAGCGGCCATGAACCGAGTGAATTGGCGAAATATTGTTGGCGAGGCTTTATCAAGATAATTGATGTAAAGCCAAATAGGTAAGTAAGTTCTACCGTCTGCACAATTGAGGTGCGAATTCTGTATAGAAATTTTTGTCGAAATGTCTACAAATTGTTGCCGGAGTTTCTTTCAAAAAAATATTTCTGAAGTTCTCGCATAACTTCTGATCTCGCCCTAAAAGCCATTGGTAACCATGTGTGTAGCTCGTTGTTTCTGAGCATTTGAATGGATTTTCATGTTATTCAACAACGCTATGGGAAAGGAAGGATCATTATCTACCTGTCCGTGATGTTGGTTTTGATGCTTATCCTTTCTTTTGCTCAGAAACAACGAGCTACACACGTTGCTGCCAATGGCTTTTAGGGCGTTATCTCAGAGTATGCGAGAGTTGTTTGACCAAAACCGAACATTTTGATAAACCTACTAAATGCATTTCTGGCAGACTTTCACTGCCCATAACTGCATAACAGTCACATTCGACATTTTTGACAAATTGGAGTTAATACCGGGGAGAGCCATCAAATGATAAATACTTTCGATCAACTTACTGAAATCTGGGAGATTGTTCTAGAAAATTCGAAAAAATACCAAGTTGTTTTGTCACATTGGTGATTATAACCGCATAACAGTCACATTGAGATTATAAATGAGCCTCTTAATGCAATAGCAATGAAATTTCTATCAGAATTATTTTCTGACTTTTCACCAAGTATGCGTTATAAGTTGTACAAAATATCAGCCTCAAATAAGCACTTTTGAGTTCCTGGTAATTTTTAGCAATTTTAGTTTACTCCCATACTACCATAAAATGGACGCTTGGTATTCCATTTACTCAATGCCTACTTTTGTCGAATGTTACAAATATGCAGTTATGGGCAGTTCAGGTGTAATCCACGCAATTTACTTAATATTAAGATTGTAAAGTCTCTTTTTAGGCACTATTTTTCTCATAATTTAGTATAACGCCATTGGTAACCGTTGTTTTTTTTTAGGAAATCAAAAAATAAATCCACAACCATCAAAAACGTGCGAATTTCAAATCTAGTTAAAACTTTGAATCAACGTATGTCATTATCAATGGTTTTAGGGTGTTATCCCAAATTATACAAGAGTTAATCACTATTTTGATAAAGTACCTAATAGTTTACTGTCAATTTGCTACACGTCCTGTAAATTAGATGCAATTGTTTCCCGAAATAAAAATGCAATGCAGTATGTTACAATTGAGCCAGATGTCACATTTCAGCATTTCAACCCAGCAGAGGTCCCACCCACTGCTATTAGCGCAGCTTACCAATTGACAGACCCCCACTGAATCAATCGAGCCCATTAATCATCAGCTTTCCCAATCGGTTTTCCAATAAAGCATCGGAAAGAAAGCAAAAAAATATCATCCGTCCTCAGCAGTGTTGACTATTGGCACAACTCGTCACACTTCAGTGAACCTTAGGCTCGTATCGACTGTTTGTTGGCTGGAGGTTACACCATCGCCATCATCATTATTATTATCATTTGCACCGCTGTCATCCCAAATAATAAGGCCCACAAAAGCGCATATCGTAAATCCGGTAGCAACATGGAATGAATTATAATTTGATACGCTTTTCCCTTCGATTCGCCGCAGTTGCTATCTCTGGTTCGATGGCCGCTATCGTCTTTCTTTGGCCACCGGATGCCGAAACGTGTTGGACTGTGAGCAACCTTTTAAATTTTAATGCTGGAAACCATAACTCAACGATTCCAAATGGGCGATCTGCGTTATGTCAGCTAACTAATCTTTATAAATTTATGACGATGGACTATTCCACACCCAAGCCGACTGTTCGCGAATCAAAAAATCAAATATTTGGCACGCGTCTTACTGTTGCACAGTGGTGCCACTTCATAGAAATGTTTGCCATAATAATAGAGGCTTTGAATTATTTAATTCATAAATAGATATAATTCTTCACAATAGTATTATAATATATAATTCAATCAACTCTCCCTAACTCGATATTGAAGAGACCGTCGAGAGGAGGTATCGAGTTATAGAACACAAAACCAGTGCAAATGTGATCCAAGGGGCTAAGCTATGAAAATCAACTTCTACTATGATTCTCTAACTTGGTATCGAGATATGGAATATCGACTAAAGGAGAGTTTAATGTAATTTTGCTTTTCTGAGAAAAGCTAATAAAATTCCTTTTGATTTTCTATCATTATTCAAAATGTTTCTCAATTACATAGCTAAATCTATCTTTAAGACTTTTCAACTGAATAGAATCCAACGGAATGTGTTCTATGATTTTTCTTCTTGCCACATGTTGCAAATTGAAGGTTACTATTCATCGAGTATATGTCCTTTAGTGAATCGGCTGTGCCATGTACGACACCTAGTTAACCGAATCCTTGGTAGAGCCCGATGAAGTCTTGAGTTGGTTGCCTCTGCTGGAAAACACTAAATCGATTCCGAAATTCTTTAGCTTTTGGCGGAGCTGATTGGTGATGTGTCTGTCATATAGGATGGAGACTCTCTTTATCAGTTCGGCGATAAGGGTTAGTGTCGTTAAAGTACTCTGAGTATGCTGTACATACTTACGCTTAAAAAACGCGTTGTTAAAAAAACGACGTAAAAACCCGCGTTATTTAAAAAAAACCCCGACGTAAATTACGACAAAAAACCTTACGGTATGGCCCATGAAATAATGTGAAAACCATATTATCATGTTCTATGTTAGTACTAATATGAAAAACGAAACAAAAAATATTTTTTATTAGTTGATTTGTTTAGTCTGTTTAGAAACTGTTTGAATATGATTTTTATCTACCCATTTTCCTGCACGAGAGAGGGTTTGTAAACATACTTTGTAAATTTATCATGTAGCCATCGACTTCAATAACTTTGTGAGCTTTTAAAACGTCGACGATATTATGAAATTATTCGAAGGCCTTGTCTCGATCATTCGCACTTGTCAAATGATAGAAAGTGTTCATATATGAAATACTGGAGACTTGAGCTATTTTAGCTTAAACTGTCTATTCTGAAGAACTGTGATTTAAGTTTCATATAAGTGGGATTGCTGGAAAACTATAAGCCGGTTTTTATCTAAGTGCTCTTTAACCAAAGGAAAAATTCGTACAAACCTAAGTATTTAGGTTTTATTAAACTTTGAAAAATAATTGAGCCACATTAAACTTATAAAAAGTAAAATCATAATGACTCAAATTTTCCTACATGTAGAAGTCATGTTAAAATTCACTACAATGATCAGAAACTAGATTCCAGGGTGGCCACCGAACCGGGAAAAACGGGAAAAGCGGGAAAAAGACGGGAATTCGAATCCACCGGGAAAAGGACGGGAAAAAAACGGGAATTTGAGAAGATCACCGGGGAAAACGTTTTGAACAGACATCTTCAAGCTGTAACCAACCTCCAAAATAAGTTATGGAAAGTAATTATGTTTAATGATATTGCCATTAGGCATCCGTAATTTTGAACAAATATCTTTCAAATATTAATGATTTAATTTGTACTATGCTACACCATATTTCTTGAAAATATTTCACTCTTTTCTCAGCAATTTTTCGAAATATATTTTTGAATTTTTATTCTTGCACTGTCCGTGCAAATATTTTTTGAACTTTTCTCTAACTTTTTGTACTCGACGTTTTTAATCGAAGTTCAATTACTTATTGCGGATTGGTTTAGCACTCATCTGTAATTGCTGAATACCACAACATGAAAACAAGCCTTTATTTATAAAAGCTTTTAATATGTCACTAGTAATCTAATCGACAATGTTTTGAATAAGGGCTCATTTACGATTTTAATAACGATCAAGCTGTTACTGTTACAGCTTAAAAATGATCATTTTCGGTGTTATCTAAATTGTGAGCCGTTAGTAAGTGCTTCTATATGTGTGGCCTTGTTTCATCCATACCTTGAACTTATTTGCTTTAGAGAACTCTTTATTTTTATGAAGAAAATTCAAAGGATTAAGAATTGAAATCATTTTAAATACGGTAAAAAACTACTTAGGCACTGTTATTAATAAACATTAATAAACTGCGTGGCAACATTTATTTCCAAGCATGAAGAAGTAGTGCAGATTATGTGTTACTCATTTGACATCACTTGTTGTCTCACTCATACTCCCGTGCAAACATAGCAAACATGATTGCAGTGACAAAAATCTACAAGAAGCAATAATGTTAGCTAATGTTTCATTGGAAGAAGCGCGATAGATCCACAACGACATTAGCTGATTTTGATGATAAAGCAATAATTTGGATATGAAAGCAATAATTTGGACATAAATTGCAGTGGTCCCGGCAAACTTCGTCTTGCCATCAAGTAGGCTGTTGGAAAACGATTTGAATCACTCCATACAAAATGACAGTTCTGTTCATTCTCGTTTTTTCGACTTTCCTAGTGAATATTCTTGGATTTTTATACACACAAACACGTCGGAACCCTTGTCGAACGAAGCGGAGAAAGAATCATCCAAATCCGTTGACCCGCTCGTAAGTTATTTCGTGACATACAAACATCATTCCATTTTTATTTATTGCTGTGTGCGTTTGAAATGCAAATATCAAATGCGGGAACACCAAATGCGGTAAGATTTTTCACAAGAAATGATAGATTTATCTTGCTTGGGCGGCGGTGATTTATACAATCGTTGCTAGGTGTCCTTTGATTGTTTTGTGTTACCGCATTTAGAGGAAGTTTAGTGAAGATTTGCGTCTCAAATGCAAACAGTAATATATAGATAGATTGGTTTGATTTATTTAGCATCTGAAATCTCCGCAAGTGCTCGGAAGTACATCAGCTGTATCCGAGCTTGCAGCGCGGAAATCACCAGATCATCAGTTTAAGTCCCAAAAACCGAAAGGAAAGCAAAAATGATCCACAAACAGACGAAAGACGAGAGGAGATGAAAGATATTTTTGTTTTGCTCCTCATGGAGGCGTTACATAATTTGACAGCGACAGTCAATATTTCTGAATGTGCATCATGGAGTACCACGTTATTTCGCCAAACAAAACCTGTTCTCCCAGTGAACCACGTATCGTATAGGAATGTGCATCCAAAATCACATATTCATGCGTCCAAAATCAGAATAGCACAAGATGCCATATTAAGCGTTATCAATGTCAATACAAGTTCCCAAATCCCAAATCCCCAATACAATTCATAAACGACAATCTGTGTTGACAACAAAACATGTCGTAAATAGTGCGACATAGAATCATGTTATGTTATATAAACTGACAGATCATATATCAATCCAATAAGCATCGTATGAAATCGCAATAACTTTGCAAAAATTGCCACCCAAACTTTGTCTATCTGCTCACGGGGCCTCACAGAACAACAAAGTATGTGTCGCTGTACATGAAACATATATTAACATTGGCAAATAATCACCCATTAAATAAGCAACCCTTGGTGGTACAGTGGTAAGGTGCCCAATTCCTGATCCAGAGGCCTCGTGTTCGAGACTCGCTGGAAACTTTTTTTTTAATTTCATTCAAATTTTTTGGCATCGTATATCTGATCGCAGAAAGTCCGAAAAAGTCGTATCAAGTACGCATGTAGCCTCCACTTTGGTAGGTATATAGCCTTTTCGTGCATTCTATACGATTGAATTAATTCATATAGAATGATGTTTAACAAAAGTTATACCAACCAAAATGTTGACTGGGCTGTAGCAGCACTACCAGATGTAATGCTGAACGAGTGCTGACTGGTTACTTGATTCAAAGTAACGCTTTTAAGGGTTAAACTTACTTTCGTAAAATTTTCGCGTTTTTATGGGCCATACTGTAGGGTATTTCCTTTTGTCAATTATGGCTCTTATCGTCCTTCTCTTTTTTTTTAGTATCATTCCAAACATTACATTCATTATTTCTTATATCTAGGTGTTCTGTGTTATTAGACAACACTATCATCCTAATTTGGTAACACAAATCTAAGATTTTATTAACATTTTGTTAACAACATATTACATTTCATTTGCCGTAGCAGTTCAGATTTTTGACAGGTGAGTTGATTTCACCTGCTTATAAGAGAAAAAAAAGTTTTTAATATAGTTAACCTAACTTAACCTAAACATATAACGCATTAATCGTGGCAATAGAAGATTGTAACGATTTTTGCCTGAAATTTTATTTTATTTTATTTGACATTTGTTCAAATGTTTCAACATTGGATATTCTATGTAACTCATTGGTACTACACACTTAAAAAAAATTACGGATTACGGTGAAATTTCACCGTAATCTCAACAGCTGAAGCTTCGGTGAAAAATCACCGAACAATCTGTAAAATCTTTGAACGAAATCATAAAGAAAAATAAGAAAATGGCTCAGACTGGGGATCGAACTCCCGACCTACCAATCAGGAAGTAGGCTTGCTACCACTAGACTAGCTTACACTGCTTGTTAGAGGTGTGCAAAAACTGCAACAAAAGGAAGCTCATGCCTGCCAGAGCGACTGTCACACGATTTCACAGAAGTTCGGTGAAAATAATGCTGTTACCGAACTGTTCGTTAGTATTTCACAGGGTTACAGTAAAATTGTTTGTTTCACGGATTTTTTTCCGGTAAAATAATAGATTTCACGGATTTTGTCGGTAAAATAGTGGATTTCACTGGAAAATCTGTAACTTTGTTGTTTACAGTTCAATTTCAATGATTTATTTCACAGGATACTGCGATTTATTTTAAGTGTGTATACCAGGGAGGAAGCCTCAGAATCATTTTCAAAATTTTATTTTGAATTCTCTGCTATCGTCTTTTCCTTGTATCCGTTGATCCTTGCCGTTTCGAAGACATAATCCAGCTTCTTAGTCTTTTCGTCTTCGCTGAGAGGTTGAGTCTGCATCCTGTGGATCATGTGATGAAACGAAGTCATGTTATGCTGAAACGAATGATTCGACGGGGATGACTCACTGGGTGTTTGTAGGCTTCTTATAGATCTCGAGGTTGAACGATGAACTTTTTTTCCTGATGACAAGTAAATCCAAAAACGATAGTTGTCCCTACCTCTCCTCCTCATGGGTGTCCTTGTGTACGCTGTTGATTGTATCCAAAATCCTAGGTAGATCCTTCCACTATGGGCGATCAGGTGGCCAATAATCGAAAAAATGACTTGTTCTAATAGGTTTTTCTTGTACATCATTCCATTGCAAACACTTATATGAAGATATTTCTGGAATATAAGGGGAAAGTTCTTTTATAGTTTAATTGAAACAGTATGTCAAAGTTAAAGTTTTAAAGAAAAATAAAGAATTCTGTGCAAATGCAAGCCACATATTGAATACAATATACTGCATAATCGTAATATTTTATACAGATCTTTATACACTGTCCCAAAGCTTATTCAATAAACTATCTTAGAAAAATAAAATGAAATAAAAATTCGTACTTTAGGTCGTAAAAATGCGGGGAGTGTTTAACTAGATTTGTTTGAAATTTAGTACAGTTACGGAGGTTTGGATGAAACAACATCCATGAAATGTTAAGAATCTCAATAGAGTAGTTTACGGCTTCGGCACCATTCGACTATTATCGGCAACCCAAAGAGCCTTTTTACGAGACGTTTCGGAACAGCTGATCGCCGCAACGGCGTCAATTGACAGGAGACGTGGGATTAAATCCAGCGTGATTTTCAACAACGCCTCATCTTACTAAACGAGGACATGGAGAAAATGATAAAAAAAGAGATCCAAAAATGTTCGTTACTGCAACATTACACCTAGTCATTGTATCAGCTACCTCTTCGTTACCCATATTGCACATAAAAAGGCACTTTTGTGATCAGAAATAATTTAATAATTTTTCTTCATTTAAGTTTTCGCTTGGATGAAAAGCTACACTAGAAATGCGCACAGTCCTCAACCACCATCATCGCGAAAACTGACGACGATGATTAAAAAGTCCCAGGTCTCCTGTCATTTGACCTGCTTCGTAAAATAACTCATTTCTAAGGCCAAATACACAGACAAAACACACCAATAAGCCATTTACTCAGAATCAGAAATATTTTAATAATTCTTCTCCATTTAAGTTTTTACATGTATGAAAAGCTACGCTAGAAATACGCACAATCATCGCGAAAACTGATGACGATGATCGAAAAGGTAAACTTCAATCCCAGGTCTCATGCCATTTGACCAGCTTCATACAATGGCTCATAAAAACATTCAGATGATTCTTTGTTCCATCAGCTTCTCGCTGACGATATTTACGAGGCTAAACAAACAATTTAAGGTGAAAGATCATTGAGTACATAAGCATAATGTACGAGCCACCCGCCAAAGCACCCTCTCGAACTACCCAACAAGGCGGAGCTCAGTGTTATGTGCGTCGGCCAAAAATAAATCATCATGTTCCATGTATACCTCTACC
Organism: Aedes aegypti; assembly: GCF_002204515.2. NCBI lineage: Eukaryota > Metazoa > Arthropoda > Insecta > Diptera > Culicidae > Aedes > Aedes aegypti. The sequence continues at coordinate 349,021,169 of NC_035108.1, forward strand.
CACAGAATTATGTAGGCCGTATTACTTGCACACGTTTCATACAAAGGTATTATTGTAGATATGAATTCATCAACAACTTCATAAAAGCTCAAAATCACAATTTATTTCATTTGGTAGTGAAAACAGGTGTTTTGTCCAAAATATAAGCATTTTTCACACCATGCGAGTGTTATTTACTTTTTTTGGCAGTTTTCTCCTCTCTTCTCTCGCTTCTTAACGATCAACGCTTCGTCATCGTAATCATCGTCATCATCGAAACCTCAAAAGCAGTTTTTCTGTTCAAAACTAAACATTATTCGATGAAAATGTGTTTACAGTGTTTCGATTGAAGAATAAAATACAGTGAACACATTTTCCTGTAAATTTTATTGATTTTGAACGACAAAACTGCTTTTGAAAATTCCAAAATCAATGACGGATCCTGCCCCCTTAAGGACGGAGAAAGTATGCATCAGTATGCATTTGAATTCTACAGTCAATTGTACTGTATAATATCTAATCTTCATTTTTGCTGTTAAATTGTGTCATACATTGTGTGAGAAAAATAAAAGTATTTCAAATATCGCATTAGATTTTTGAATTACTACGGTGAGTAGAAATACGATTAAAAGTGAGTTTTAGAACGGGCACAGAAAAGCCAACAAACAACACGGCGCGTGAAGAAAAAGTGATTCGGCAGTGAGTGGTATTTTACAACACAAATCACAGCAAATACTACGTTTTTGCAATAAATAACTGATGAATTGTGAATAACACATTATGGAATGCTTCCAGTTAAGAAACCACTCCTCTACAATAAGGTTAGTAACTTTAAATAATCATTTTTTGTGATCGCTCTTCAAAACACTTTGAGAAGCGTGGGAGGAGGGATTGGAAAGTGAAGGGGGGAGTAAGGTTTCATATTAGAGGCAATGTTGGTACTCAAGGAGATATGTCCTTAACCAGAGATGTTATTAATTCAAATGAACACGCCTCAAAATACGACTTCGGAGCTTCCGAAGAGATTTTCCTACAGATTGCTGGGCTGCCGGACATGGGATGTTCGAAGCGTTGTAAAAACGTTTCCAAAAAATAAATAACAGGTCTGTCGGTGTGAATCGATAGAGGATTGAGCAGCGCATACATATAAACAAACAAACACTTGATTTGTCTGCTGATGTCCGATAAAATTACAAAAGAAGCTTGGCATCGGAATAAACTGCCGCGAATACATAATACATAATCTCCTATATATCATTCGAAAGTCCGAGAATATCAGTGAACCAATCAGCAATTTTATTTATTTTTTTCTCTTTTGATTAGCTTTGGACCACTGCTTTGAATCGTGATGTTGTTGGGGTCCGCGCGCGGATTTTTGACGCATCGCAAAATTCCTCGCGTCTAATGCGCTACTCCGCCATGTGTTGCGTTCGGCGTTGTGTTGAGTAACACATCATGCTGGCCCCCGGTTCAGTGGAGCATCAAACATTAAAGCGCAGATGTCAATAACCCGCCCTGTTTGTGTTGTTGTTTTGATTTTGGCTTTCGTTGTCCCAGATATTGTTGGGGCCTTCATGTATGTGGTTGAAACCGAATGGCTTCTGGAAGGATCCGGACGGTGTTGTTTGCGATCATAGGTTTAAGCTGAAGTTCAGATTACTTCTTATATTCTCAATTTGGAAAAACACCTTTTCAGAAAACATGTTTATTAAAACTCCCGCTTAGAGATAATGGAAGTTTTGATTAGTAATACATAATTGTTTCAATTGGTCAAGAACACAACAACTAATCACCAGCTCTGATGGTAAGGTAGCCTTTCTCACAATTTTTAGTGTGATATCACTTCATGCTTACTGTTCCTAGAGATGAATGGTTTGTGTCTGAATAAAATTTAATCGCAAACAGAGCCTGGGGAGTACCAAAGTGCCCTACACAAAATGTGCTCTTCCTGTGCTACCAGAGTCAAGGCGACCTTGTGTTTCTCCGAAATAGTCGGCTGCCCATTTTCAGTCTCAAGCCTGAGACTAAATATGTTAGTCAACATAATTTGTCACCTCTATAGTTTCGTATTATGCATTTTACACAGTGTATTCTGTGCTTTTTAGCCTCTGGCGACTCTCAATTGATACCGATGTTTTTTTCCTGTTTCATACTGAGTATTCAAAAAAGCGCTCCAATCTAGCTACATTGAGCGTAGGCCGTTGCCGGTGTCGTGTCGAGTCGAGAGCTTCTGTGGATGTCATTCGAAGCATTAATTATAAATGCTCGCGTGGCATGTTTCAACCACCCAATGCATATATCTAGTGCTTGCCGCACAACTGTGTCTGTCAAGCCGCGGTTACACAAGTGACGAGCAAATTTATCTGAGTCGTACCCGAACTGACGGAAACAACAAATCCTATTAAAGTTATAACAAAAATTTTTACAGAATATTTTTCAAGGATGTTCTAAAATAACAAAAATATTACAAATTATGTTACTGTTCACATGTTGTTATAAATCTGTTACAAAAATGTAACAAGTTCAAAACAGCCATCTTATAACAAAGTTATATTAACTTATGTTAATTCTAACTGCTGTTGGTAGGAATGTGTTATAATCTTGTCATGAGATTCTGGTCGAGTACTGAAGCTTTGGATGACAGAGTTGAAGCTAACCGCGGTGAGAGTTGGATCGGATATGGGCACATTAAACCGAAGGCAATTACCTAGAGTAGACAATAACACACAGTGAACGCTATCTTTGAAACACAACAATTGTACACCGAGTGCGAATTAATCCAGGTTGGACAGGTGCAGTAGACACACGAGAGCTTTGGCTGACCACATTAACAATAATCGCAATTTGGTTGGACAACAGCGTCCCATGGCTGAATTAACAGACTAACTGTCTCAGTCAGTGGCATGTTTACAAGTAGGTATGATATGCCTTTCGCGAACTGTTGTTTTATTTTGCAAATAAACTTAAGCAGGTTAATGTCTTCGGCTTACTGGAAGTTTCCATAACGTGTGAGTTCAGCTTCTCGTGTGAAAGTCTCTTGCGTAATCATGCGTGGTATACTTGGGTAATTCCCATTTATACTTACTCGACCGCTCTTTACATTTCATTTCAAGTCAGCATATGAACTTGACATGGGCGTAGCCAAATGAGGGCAGGATGAACCCTTCACAAGCAACATAGGTTTTTAGCTGGAAAAGTTGTTATTCAGCTATCAATGTTATTTGGGGCTTACCTTACCCTTAATGGAAAACAAATTCATGATAGATTCCTTGAAGAATTTTTAGTTTCAACCAATCAATTGGGCTCCTGAAAAACAAAATCTTGTCAGAAATTATTTGCCGGTAGATTAGATCTTATATGTAATCTGTCAAAAATCTGTTATACAAATCAAAAGGCTGCTATCAATATTTTTGCCAGGAATTCTGCGAAGAATTCTTCGAGAAATTTCTATAAAGAAAGCTCCACATATTTTTTCCAGAACATTCTTCTGAGATGCCATTTTATTCTCCTCTATACAATTATATTATCAGGGTGTTTACTATCTGGAAAAATTATAATGAAATTTTATTCATTATTTAGAAAAAAACCTGGAACTCTCAGGGAATTTTGGCTACACTCAGGAAAATTATTTTGAAGCAGTAATGCATGGTAGGATATGTCGTTTTTGTGTCACAAAATCATCGAAATATTTTGTTTTCAGCTTTGCCGCTATTAAAACGGTGGTTGACATGTTTAATCCTTTTATACAAAATAGTTTTTTTGCTTATTATTCAAAATAATAAACTTTTTAGAAAAAAGAGCAAAACTCACAACAGTTTCAAAAATAGTACATGTTTAAGATAAGCAGAGATTTTTAGAGTTTTTGTCACATTTGTAATGTTTGGTTAAAATCTCTATAGTCTCTTTTTTAATCAAAATGGTGGCCTTAACCACTTTTTTTTTATCTGATTGTAGCAGTGTTACCACAGTACAGATCTGGAATGTTACATATTTTCTAACAGTTTGTGGCACATTTTTCTGTACACACTGTACGGTACAGACTGAAGATTTTCACGAAAACGTACTGATTGGTACATATACAACTATTTCCACAATAGTAGTTTGCGGAACAAGTTGTAGAATGTTGATTTCAACAGCACGAGTCGTAAATTAATCCTACGAGGCTTGCCGGGTAGGATAATTGCGACGCGTGTTGTAAAAATCGAGTTCTGCAACGTACAACATTTTTTGCAATTTCGTAGAAGACCACTCGAGGGTATCAGAAATTATAACGGAATGCATTCACCATCATTTTACAATTTCTGAAAAAATGTGCTGTAATGATCCATTACGCAACTCAAAACAATTGCGCAATGAGAAAGCGTTGCGTAATGAATCATGACAGCACTGGTTTCAGTTGCGTAATGACTATTCCCGTACTGCATACTTCAGTACAGGAAAGTAGGCCGTTTCATGACAGATTGGCATGATGAAAAAAGCCTATTACGATGAGAAATTGCAAAAAGGTTTTTCCAGTGTTTTTGAAAAAGAAAACCTGCAGTACTTTTTATAGAAATTACCTTGAAAAAATCCTAGCGATGTTCCCAAGATTTTATCCAAATATTTTTTTTACACTGATCCTTTTACCGATTTCTCCAATTGTTTCTTATAGAAGATTTCCCACAGATCCCACAGGATCTTCCACAAACGTTTATTCCAAAGTTATTGAAAAAAAATCGTTTCGAATTTTGTTCCAAGGCACCCTGCAAAAAATTGATTTTTCTTTTATTCCAAGCACTATTTTTCAAAATTTATCCACGATTGCCCTCAGGAATTGCTGTCGATTCATAAATCCTTCAGGCATTGAACGATGAAATCTATTCTAAACTTTTCCAAGAATTCCTTGATAAATTTAATATGAAATACCTTATTAATTTCCTTCAGAAATTACTCACTGTATTTCTCCAGCATTTCATCAAAATATTATTGCTGCGGTTCAAATATATTTCGAAAAAAATTTCAAATAAAATTTCCTAATCTTCATGGATTTTGCAAAACTATATTCATGGTTCTACGTGGTTTCACACCAGTAAATACTACAGCTATTATTACAGTTATTGCTCCGATAATTCATAGATAGTTTTTTTTCAGATTTTTTGTCAGAATTACTTCAAAACATCTGGTAGGACATTATTCAGAGATTCTTATGTTTTTTTTTTTTTCAGTTATCTTAGCAATTAATCATGAAAATTCTTTGCAGAATTGCATAAAAATATAGTAGTGGTTTCAGACATCCTCATAGGAACTCATCAAGACATACTTAGAACTCACTCAAGTTTCATGATAGATTACTAAAGGATTTTCTAAACTAAAATCCTCGAGGATTTTTAAACAGTTTTATTCAAATAAATCTGGAAAATTTCCTCGACGTTTTCCTGGAGGCATCCCTGGATAAATGATTTGAAAAAATCTTCAAAGGCTTCGTTAAGTAATTAAAAAAAATGAAGGAATTTTTAATTCTTGAAGATGCTCTAAACGGGAGTGTTAGAGCAAGTCCAAGGGAAATCAATGGAAATTTTTTTTGAGAAATTGAGTCTTCATTGAAAAATGTCTGAAACGATCTTCGGAGGGATTCCTGTAGAAATCTCCGAAGTAAGTTCTGTGGTTATCCTTAGATAACTCCACATTGAATTTTTCAAGGTTTTTAAAACGGATTCCTTGGAAGGGTCACTTAGAATGTTTGTGAAAAATCTCAAAACAAATTCCTGAAGAGATCGTCGGAGTGATATGTGCAAGATATCCACAGTATAACGAGCTGTCATACTTGTAACGTCGCGAGGAACTCCAAAAAATTTTAGAAATAATCTTAGAAAAAATGTCTGTTCAACTTAGGAATCGATATCTCAAGACGTTGTATAGTTGTAGGTTTTTGAATTCATAATTCATGTATTGTCTCGTTTTTTCTTCATATTTATTTATTTTTTAAGCAAAAGGTCTCTAAAGTTCTTATTTCCAAGACGATCAGTCGCTACCAGCCCTGATTTCCCCAAAATATCATCCAGTAAAAATACAAAACGCTCTTCACAGAAATATTTTGGATGCGTCGCTTCCATAAATCTAAATTCCATTTTTGGGGGAAAGGTTATTTTTTCTTTAAGATCTAATGGCCTATTCTTTTTCTGCCTATATCTGACTGATGATTAACACTTCAGTCGTCGCGCTGTTGTATTTTGTACAACAGTGGTGAAAAAACCTCGCTTATCGTACATAGCATCAACGTGGTGGTTCAGACGGTGGCAAACCGCGCGACGACTGAAGGGTTAAAGCCACTTTCAGATCATTTGGCAAAAATTCTTTTTATTCGTGGAAATTGAATAGAAAAAAACAATTTCTTATTTCCTTTTCTTAAGTTATTTACACGTTTAGAGCAAAACTGATGCTTTTTTATTGAAATAAAAAAATACTCTGAATTTTATCGTTAGATAATCTCGTTTTCAAGGATACTTATCTTTGAAAATAAATTTTAAGTCATCTAAAATAACTACTCGTCAATCATTTGTGTACTTTGGAGAATGTTTTCTAACCTACAATAATTATTTGAAACCTGTAAAAACCTTAAAATATGAGGGAATATCATTTAGGTAAATGAGTAGACACCCTGATATTTTCCTGGGATTCTAACATAAATTATTCCTGGGAGTGCACTATGGGCATTTTCCATATAAATTGGCGAACGAAAATATGTTTGCCATCTCATGTCAATTATGAGTTTTGTGATTCAAATTTGATATTGTAGGAATAATATTGTTTACACTGTTTTTTTATTTCATTTAAAACTCTAACTTGTCATGCTGTGTCGTTGAAACTACAAAAGATCTTGCTCTGATATTCTATAAAAAGGTTTGCTATGGAATGATGCATGTATAAGAAATCCTTATCAGAACAAGTCATTTTTTCGATTATTGGCTACCTGAGCGCCAATGTGGAGAGTGGCTCGAGAAAAAAAGCGAGGAAGTAAGTTTTCATCGCGTCGGTCGCTCTGCAGTTCAGTTTGATTATCGCGTGTGGAAAGTTTGTTTCTTTGTCGCTCTCAGGGGCTTGAGTAGAAAGAAACGAGCAAGCGTGTTTTTATTTTATTTTATTTTTGCCTATTTCTTTTCTATGGTTGGTAGTTTAGCCCGTGTGCGTTAGGTGTGTTGACGACGAGGCTGGAATTGATATGTAGCAGACCTATCGACAATAGATTATCAATTGGTGAGCTCGTTTCATGCTTTTATTTCAAATGATACGTGATAACGGTATGAATGTTACGATACTTCTATGTGAATGAATGTGTTTTACTGTAAAATCGAGTCGTGTAAAATCGAGTCTAGTACACGACACTAAAGACGGGCCATGCTGAAGGTGTCTGGGTTCGATTCCCGGTCGGTCCAGGATCTTTTCGTAACGGAAATTCCCTGGGCATAGAGTATCATACCTGCCACACGATATACGAATGCGAAAAATGGCAACTTTGGCAAAGAGAGCTCTCAGCCAATATCTGTGGAAGTGCTTATTGAACACTAAGAGATCATACAAATATGACGTCCATCATTTGGGGGAGGGAGGGGGGTCTACAAAATTGTGCATGGATCAGATATTGGAAATAGCGTGGGGGGGGGGTCTAGAAATCCCGAAAAACGATGGACGTCATATTTGAATCATCCCGAGAAGCATGCTCTGTCCCAGTGAGGACGTAATGCAGTTATTACTGATGCTTTTTTGAACCTGGATCCAAACTCAAAAGTGATTCAAACTTTTTTGTTTATCGTAATGATCGACTTGATGGAGCATGAGGTAGAGCTGCTATTTCATAGGCGCATTCATAGGCGTATAAAACATCAACTTTGTTCGTCATTTGAAATCAACGTTTTTGAAACTTTGGGTGTTTCTGTTGAAACATAGTTTGGTAAATACTTCCATAGCTGCCTTTTTTGCCTTTTCAATGCACTGAGCAGCAAATTAATTTGCTTCGAACTGACTCTCGATTAGACAATTTTTTTGTGATTTTAATGCAAAACATCGCTCATGGAACAATTCGCAAAGCAATTCCAACGGCAGAATTTTATTTAACGAGTGCTCTTCAGGATATTTCTCGATTCAATACCCTGATAGCCCTACTTGTTTTTCCTCTTCTAGAAACCCTTCTACTTTTTTCTGTTGATGATTTACACTTAGAGCTTAGTGTCATATCGGAAAATGTTTATGAGTGATGAATCAATTGAAATTCATACACCATAATCTCTTCCAATCTTGATACAATTTGCTTAGTGATTGATGGTTATCCGTGACATTATTTTTTGAATTCACTCGGCAAAAGCAATCAAACGTCGCTATCTACCGGAACAATCATAGAGTGCTGCCGACGTCAAATTAAATTAAACTTTGATCCATTTCCGTTGAGCTGGATTCAACGGTTCGGGTTCATAACCATTGAGTCACATATTTTGTGGCAAATTCCACACAATGGAAAATTCTACAGAACCAACATTCTATGGAAAGCTTTCGGGAAAATTGAGTCTGATAAAGGTGATGGCATCGAACATATACATATCTCTCAGGCGGATTATCCAAAACTCGAGTCCATTTATGTGAGTTGTACAATAGAATCCCTAACTCCAACGGACTTTCCGTTCTAGCTATTTTCCGACCGTCCGTCCTGCACAACCTCCAAAGTGGACTGAATTCAATTAAGCTCAATATCTCGTCGGCTTCCACGTAGAGATGCTCCGACTCAGTATAACACAGGACAATTCCCATGCTCTCGGATGGGAGGCGGGATGGCTACAGCTGATTGATTGGAGCTGTGCTCTGCTGTTCTGTTGCCGGGGTGTGTTCCTTTCAGTCGGAATCCGTTGATTGACGTACAACTCGGAACGGAAGCCGTAATGGATGAATATCTGGACGGTTGAGAAGTATTTCTTTTGACGAAAGGTATAGAGTCAACAATTGGATCTGTACGGTCGTTGTCTTGTATCACCATCACGCTCTCTGAATCTGAGGTTCCGGAGGATTAACCCTTTCATGACGAATTTGTTTCCAACGTACAGATTTCAATGTTTCTGTTCGGATGTATCATAAATAATTTAGAAAAAGTCAAAATGTTACAGATTTACAGATTTTTGGAGTGGAGCTTGTATGTCACGAGTTGGCAATGGATTTGGACAATTTCTTAACTGTTTGCATTCATCCCACGTTTTCGTGTGAAGAAAAAGTGTCCGAAACAGCCGAGAAACGAGAGAAACCTATTGGTAATATTATATGGGAAATTTCATGCCATTTTCCAACAGCCTACTTGATTGCAAGACCAAGTTTGCCGGAATTACTAGTACATAATATAAATCCAGATTCAAGTACTTACCATAAGTCCATTTTGTTCCAAATTGTTGAGTATTCTAGAAATCTGGATTTTACAGTGAAACTTGTTTGTTTATATTTTTGCTGCATAGATATCTATCTATCTTTTGAAATTTATTTTATCCAGCCAAATATAGAGTTTGGGGCAATATGCTCCGTCCGCCTTGAAAGGGTTCAAATGAGGAAGGAAATCCTTTATGCTGTTCGGTAGAGTCACATTTTGTATTCCAATTGTCAATGTGCTGCACGACATCGGTCACGTGACTGCACTTGACTCCGATCAAGTTCAATTTAGTTTCCTTGCATATATGAGACATATGGATTTGTTGATAAAACGGATAAAACGTAGAAAGTACATTGATCAAGTGAGTAAGAGAATGATAAGTTTTCTGTCGAACAAGGTCTAACAACGACAATCAAATGAATCAGGAAACGAATGTTTAACATTTGGATAGCGTGATGAGTCCTGTGGGAAAACAAGAATGTCAAGCTTTCTAGCGGTGTTTTGAGAAGATAGTCTATGGCGTGTATGCGAAACTCTTCAGGTGCTATCATTTTGAACACGCAGGTCATGAACAATAATCGAAAGCAACATTTTCGATTTGCTACTGAACACGCAATGCGACACACAATTTAATCGTGATATACAACATTTATTTGCCTTGCCATTGCAAACTACGTATTGCTATGCCAGTACTCAGTAGATAGTTTGATAATGTCATGAAGAACTCTCAGCCTAAGTGACAATATATATTTTTTTTTTTTCTCTCAGTTTTGCAACCTTTCCGGTATTTTCACAAGCACATAGTAGACCTATAGAAAAACCCAAAAACATGGATGTAAGTGATATTTGGATCGGTTTTAAATTAAGTATAAAAACATAGGGTTTCAACAGTTTCATATGGTATGTTTTGATGATTTTCCGTCCTTCAGTAAAATATCATATTTCGTAGAAGATTGGCTAGTTTTTTTTTATCCTACACTACTTAGCTCATAACACCATCGAATGTTTTACTCAATTAATTTGAATGCTGCTTCTAGAGATCGAAATCTATACATTCAGAAGACAATACCTCGTTTTATTGATTTGGCCTTGTTAACACGAAAGATGACCACTGTCATGATGTGTCATTAGTCTTATGCGAAATACTTCTTGTGTAATCCTCACAACCTTTAAGAGATACCATATATCATACACCGAAACTTACTTTTTCTAGCCGAGTTCTCCACGTCTAGTATCGCTTCCAATTATCCGGCACAATTGGAACAGAAAACAAAGTTTTCCCATCATGATTGCTCCCGGCTGAGATATTCTCGAATGTTTTTTTTTTCTTCCTCGACTCAATGAGGGACAACTTTCCGAGCAACGAGAATAATCTCCCATAAGTACAGCTGAACAAATTCCACGAGGCGAGGAAAAAAGTCTGAAAACTTGTTCAATTTCATCTTTGCTACTTCTTGGCGTTTGATTGGTCGGTCAGTCATCTAGTGTAAGAGGGGAATCATCGAATTTTGTCCATAACTCGGATCATTTCACCGTGCTTTTCGGATGATCATAAACGGTGATTTTGTTTGAGAAGGCTACAGTTTATTTACTTTGCACAAGTGTTTTTGTTGTGCTAAGAACGTAATATTGGTCATTTCTCACATGTTTTCCTAAAACTTATTGGTAACCAAGTATGTAGCACTACACTACTTAATGAGAGCACCCTTTGGTCTATAAGGATCCAAATCAGGCCCTGATTGAACGCGATTGTTTCGGTCAAATTTCCTATATTTATCAAAACACTACAATAACAAAGTATATTTTGATAATTATTTAGTTTGTCAGCTTTACCCTGATAAGATTTTCAGGACAACAATTTCACCTTACGAAAAGAAAAAACAATGGGCAATGGACGAGTTTTTGTAAAATTGGGAATGACATTTCAATCTCAATTTCTTTTCCATCGGTTATGATATTTTGACCATTGAATTTTCAAAAGTTTGAATATTACAAGCACCATTTTTTTTCTTTTTTAAATTATACCTTCACTGCTTAAGATCTGACAGTTTTCTGAGTGTCGTTCTTCCGGTTGGCCTTCAGTGTGCTCTGTCAAAGCGTCGCGTCAAACTCTTGAGTCTGATTCTTAGCCCGATCAAGCATTCTCAATGAGAAACAGAAATCTCTTTGTTCATGACGCTCTTCTGCAGAATAGACAGTTTTTATAATGTCGCAGTCGGAAAATGCTATTTGAACTTCAGCCTGTAATTTTCGTATGCATTTCGTTAAATTATATTGTCAGTAAAAACGATACAATTGTTAGTGCTCATGGCTCTGTACTTATACTTGGTTTCAGTGGCGCAACCAAGGGGGGGGGTTTTGGGGGTCAAAAACCCCCCACCCCCCCCCCCCCCGAGACCCGGAAAAATATTAAGCTTCAAAAGAATATTATTGAAATTCATCACTACACTACGGCATAGTAGCATAATTTGGTTCGTATAAACACTGTAAGTTTCAGAGGGTTTTTACAATTTTATTCTCCTGATGTGTTCCATTTTTCAAATTTCTTTGACCTCTGGAGCGTTGATGATAAACAAAGCTGCATACGAGTTAAACGATATTTGCTTGCTTCTTTTTGGAAAATTGATAATAGATTTTTTATGGAAAGTTTATAAAAAAAATCGTAAACGCATTGGAATTTACATATTAACATATGCATTCCCGAAGAAGCGATCTTTCTTAAAGATTAAAAAAAACTTTGAATCCTTCCTATTAAAGGATTTGTCAGTATTTGAAAGTATCTCTGCTATTGAGCATTCTAACAATTTTGAGATTGTGTAGGTTTTGATGATGAATTACATCTTTTCGATATAATGAATAAAAAATGGGTGTTTAATCTAAGAATTGCTGGAAAAATGCGACTCATAACAGTCGATCTGATCGTATTGAAAACTTTAAGTTGGTACATATGTTTGGTCATAAAGGCTCCACTATGAATGCAAAACACGTTTCTGACCCTCAGACTAGACTTTCTGGATTGTGAATCCTCATGGAAAAACTGTGCTTCCATCAGCAGTTAAGCTTTACAATGCTGATAGACTTCCGACCAATTGCAGTAATCGTGACAATGATTTCTATTGCAAATTGCTGCGCTCAAAGATTATTCTCATTGTTGAAAAACTAGAAAATATATTTAAGAAACAAAATAACACAGATCAACAGACGCAAATGTATTAAAATTTTGTTCAATCTATTTTTACTATGCGTGTTAAAACAGTGTAATATACATAAACTTCTCATTTTTTTTTCATTTCAAACTACCTTCGCAAAAACAGTACCCCTAAATTTACAAAACCCCTACCAGAACCAAATCCTGGTTGCGCTACTGCTTGGTTTTGATGAAAATTGATTAGTATAACGCGCTCAATCGTTTACTCGACGAAATTATTTCTTTTTCTTTTACAACGAACTGGTTACGTAGTCTCATGTCGTAGAACATCTTTATTTCAATCCCAGCCTATTGCATCTTTTGTACCATGCACGAACCCATTTCGTAAAATGTACTTAAGCTTCAAAAATTCGTTATGTTTTCACAAAATATTTGTCCAGTTTTTTTTAGTTCTCAATACAAATTCCGATTACAAAAAGTCTAGGACAATATGACAATTGTTTGTTTGTTTTCAATTTGTAGATTGAGTGTCATTACGAAGCTCGTTACGTACATGCTATGAATTTATTTCGATGCAGATAACAACGAATGATTTCGTAGTTCAAACGAACAATTTCATTATACCGTTTTGTTTCAAATTCCGAACATGACTCATATTCCGAACAGTGGCGATTTCTGACATGAGAATTGAAATTTTCAAAATTTTAAAATTTGATGGATTTAAACAATAGAAGAATTGATCATCCTGTAAATAAATTTGGGTGGTTTTCTTGGACAATCCTTATGAATAGTCGGGTGTTCGGAATTTGAGAGAAAACAGTATAAAACGAAATATATTTTCAGTGTAGAAAGCTGAGAAGTATACTGTATCCCAATGAAAACGTAAAGACGGTGTCTGCTCATTAGACCGAAATACGATAGGCTGAAGTTTGTTAGGCCGTTTAGGTTATTAGACCGAAGTGCGTTTGGCCGAATGGGTCATTAGACCGAAACGTTCAAAATCTAGTAATGTAACCGTTCTTTCAATGGTTCGTTCAAGTATTATTAAGGTGATTATAAAACGAAGCCAAACATTGAATTTTCAAGTGCACAAAACTGGAGAATCAGACAACAGTTCGCACTGAAAATCAATCAAATTATTTGCTTGCTGGTGGCTTTTTGTACTCATGCTGCGTGCACTAGAGCAGCGAGCTCGATTTTGCGCACGGGGTCATCTACTCCTAATACCTTAAGGGCCGTTGGGGGACCACTTATCGTCCACGTAAGGACACTCAAAACGACAAAACAAGAATAGAAAAGAAGGAAGCCAACTTCTCGTTGCTGGTGATAACATAAATCACTGCTTCAGTTCTCTTGAGAGCATACTTCCGCAGTGCTGGACGGGTTTGATATTATCGCACATCTCTTTGCTCCGAAAAATCGGCTTGAGCGGTAGGCTTATGATTATCGCCGTGACCGATAATTTTACTCCCTGTGTCAAAGTGAATCATGGAAGTGCCCAAGTAGCTCTGCACCCCACTTCGATGAAATTCTGTAAAAATTTGAATAAAAAAAGATTTGTCCGAAGATCCCCTCCTGGCACTTTAGATTTCTGGAAGGAAACGTGAATGAATTCTTGAAGGAATCCACATGAACAGGTGGAGGAAATCTTGCAGGGTTCCTTGTAAAAAACTCTTAAGCTATTTTATTTTCAAACACTCAGGAATGAAGGAATTTGTGGATTTCCTTGGAAGAAATTCTGTTGAAATCTTTTGAAGATCTTCGAGAGTAACAACTGAAGAAATTGGTTGAAAGATTAGTGAAAAGTATCTGAAGGAAATTCTAGGATAGTTTTGGAAAAAAATCAAAGTTGTACCCGCAGAAATTACTGGAGGTATTAGCCTTGGAGTTTGCATAGATTTTTTGGAATCAATTCTAGAGAAATTCTTCTAAGAATCCTTCAAAAAAATCGTTGGAAGAGTTTATAGGAGAGTTAACAGAGAAATCTCTAGAAGAATGTCTAGAAAGATCCCTGTTGGAAAAATTATTTTAAATGAAATCACTTTGATAATTTCTGAAGCTTTTCCTCGGGTAACCTGAGACGAATTTCTTGAAGAGGCTCTTGAACACGTTATACTCTCTAAAGGTTTATTTGAACTGCTTGCCATTACAACGAGTGAGGTTTTATTCCTCATCTCATCTACTTCTAGGTAACAAATAGATATCAGCAAACATTCTGTGAATTTGCGCAGTTTTTTTTTCTTTGCACCGAAGGGACCCGGCTAATCGCAAAAGTTTTCAGAAGAAACAGAAGATACTTGAAAAACGTTTCATCACGCAGAAATTTCATCAAATATTTCGCTGAAATTCTCCAAAAATTCTGCAAAAAAAAAACAAATCTTTCAAAACAGAGAAGCAAATGTTTCTTGTAGCAATTTTTGGAATGTCTATAGTGAAATTGCTGGGAAATTAATTATAATATAGTTTCCCAGTAATTTCACTATAGACATTCCAAAAAATTCTTCTCGCGAGCCAGCATTTAATGAGGGTCATGCACAAACCGTATTACGCTTCACTAGGCAGGGAAATACCATAAACAATCTTATCGTTATCTCTTAAGGATATGTACGATGTTAACCGAGTTTATATGCATATTGAACAGATTATAAATAATTATTCAAGCTTTCTTCTGATCTTGTTATTTTTTTCGTTGAATCGTGGATAGGAAGAATGCTTTTGAGTGTCCACCCAGGTGTTTTTGTGCGTAGTACATGTTCTACTTATCTTACCTACTTCCCGCGCCACTTGACTTAATGATCCTTTCGGCCTTATGTATTTTGGCCAAATGATCCAGCACCGTAAAGACTGAAACATCCCAGATTTTTTAATTATCATGAATAATTCGTCCAAGTTAACCAACTTTACATGTATTTATTGATGGGAGTAAGTTAAAACTTGTGTGATTTATTATGGTGTTGGAAGAAACCATTATTTGTATTGTATATCCATCAATCGACAGTAAACTATCAGTCAAAAACACTTGAAAACCAGAAATTTCTGAGGGAAAATAGTTTTTTTTTTCAAAATCGCATTTGACAGCTCCGAAGACGTTCACGAATCACTTTAGCTCGCGAATACGACAGATGCGAGTAAATCAGCACTCTGATGCTCGCGAGCATTTCTTTATGCTTTTGTTCGATTTGCAAAGGTACCATCAAGCCATCTGATAAGAAGCATCATCCATCAATTATGTAAAGTCAATAATAGACTGGCCCTTAAACAAAAAAGCTGTAAAACTCAACGGGGCACCCCTAGATATGAGCCTTAGGGTAAGAAAAACACTCTCTCAAAATTTCAACTCAATTGGTTGCTTCACCAGCTGGCGCATTCGATTTGAAGTTTGTATGGGATATTCGTCTCAAATATCTTCATAATTGATCCTATGTCAATGTTTCGTTCCGTATACTAATTGTTCGCGTGCAAATAAGCCCAGAATGACAAATACACTAGTTGATATCCTAATAAACATAATTGCAGAAGGTTGTATCTGGATTTAATCTCATTTACATTACTGTTTCAGTTGTTGAATGTTAGGCTTAGATCAGCACTCCCGAACAGTCACTTATATGCATGCGACATGTGCCTCAGCTCGCTCAGCGTCATAGGTGGCTATGATGCGCTTAGTGGCTACCTCCAAGCTATGTTGAAGAAATACAAGCAGTATTGCATGATATACTTCACCCAGACAACCAGAAGTCGCATAACAGTTTACGAACAAAGTCGTTTATTTATACAAATTGCATCACACCCGCTTTACATGGTGGATGAAATCGTTGGATTGATGGGTTTCCTCGCATAAAACGTTATTTTCTGAGTTCATATGTACATTTTGTTTTGTCCCGTATACTTGTACAAAGTAAGTCGGATCAATCCGTAGCAGCTGTCAACTGAACTTTGTTATCACAAATTAAGTCGCATAATAGTACAAATTGATTCGCAATAAAATCGATACAATCGCATTGCATGCTATTTTCCATCATATAAAAATGCACATATATCGCCTCCACTTTTGTACGTATAAGGCCTTTTCGCACCATCTTATACGTGAAACTTTCCACATATAAGCATCGCATAACGCAAAAGGTGATTTCGTTATACGTACATGCTGGTTGTCTGGGCAGATGGTTAAAACACCAACTTTATTAATTTTGATCATGGTACAATCTTCTACAATATTCTTCGCTATTACATCAAGTAGTGTTTTTGACATTCTGGGTCCAATTGAACGCGATCATCATTTTTCCTGAACCAAACAGTAGATGATGTGCTGTTGCTCATATGTTTGAGCTGCAAATCCCATATTAACTTCAATTCAAATGCGCCAGCTCATGGAACGACCAAATGAGCTGAATTTTTCAGAAAGGCTTCGTCTAATCCCAAGAAATAATCCTGGAGGGTGCCCCGTGGAATCATACAACTTTATTTTTCTCCCATACTGAGCTGGGCCAGTCTAGTCAATAATGTATTTTTTTTTCTCCTCCGAACCTATGATGAATCTCTAAATATTAGAATTTATATTTTTTTAAGAGTCGAAACTCTCTCTAATTCAATTATTACTAAATTGTTACGGAACTTATAGATGGCGCAAAAGAGCTACTTGTGTATTTCCACTTTGTCATTAGCAGGCAATGTTTCATCCTCACGGCAAAAATAATTTCACTATAAATGTAGAGGCTGCTTCTTGTTGTTCCGCCTCTTGACGGTGGAATGATAATCAAATTTTCACGATTCCAGTTGTCGCTAATTTGGCCATGCTTTGCCAAACGAAAGAGACCAGTCGGTGAATCTAATCATTTCCAGTAATATTGACACAATCCAATTATACAGCAAAACGCATTTAAGGGAAAAGTTTTGATTGAATCAATTTTGTCTAACAGCTAGTAATTTTATCCTGTATTAAACGTGAGCATATTAAAAGAAATTTTGTTTAAATTCTTGGTCGACTTCCATCCAGGATCACGGGCTTAAGCAATCCGATGTTTGTTCTATGTAAAAAATTGTAATCTGAAAGATTGAGATACACATGGGACTTGAAAAACGTATGCGATTTCAAATATTAATGCTCTTTCAAGATTTGTGCTCTTGGAAATTTAAGGTATGCCTTGTTTCACCTTCACCTTGATTCTCTTGACATCAATCAACAGCTTTGGATCACATGCTGCATGTGTAAAAAGGCACTTTCCATCCTTTTTTACACCATTATGTCACTGCACATTTTCTGATTCTATTAGTTTGTGTAGTACCTTTCTAGCAGCCACGGATGTAAAAACAAAAAAGCTCTACTTTGATGCACAATCCTGGTCCTTCGTGAAAAGTCTGCTAAAGAGTTTATCGTCTGCCTTTTATCTACTGTCTACCCAGCGAAAAGCCATGAATGATTACCGCGTGCTGTGACGAAAAGGATGACGGCGTCCATTAATTTATACGATTATTCAAATCCAATCTCCACATTTATCCTTTCAACACACGACCAGTCGCTGTAGATTAAATTTCCATGTAGAAGAGAAAAAAAAAACTTATCTTCAACTTCATGGAAAACTAGGGTCCTCATTCTAAGAGGATAAATGGTAGGGGAAGTTCGCCTTACATCTGGGTCACACCACTTGTGAAACATAAAAGTGATTGAAGATTCACATCACGAGGGCCACTCAATACTGGCTGTGCTCGGAGAAACTTTAGCAATCGTTTCCTGGTGGTTCTATAATTAAAACTGAGATTCAATATCCAGGGCAGCCATTGATTCGGGAAACCCAAGGAAAACGGGTAAACCCCGTGAATTACAAATGGCCGGGATTCAGATTATCTGAAAAGGTGAATAGTAGATTGCTTATACGATTCTCAGTGGATTCTTAAAAAAACCCAATACAAAACGCCAGAACACAACCTGACCCAACACCATAATGACCATAAATTTTCATCTCTCCCTTTGCAGATACATTCCAACGCGCTTGTGGGGATTCAGCGGCCACATCCAGACAATAATTCACAGCATCGTCGGTCGCGTGAAATGCCCCTGGCCGCTGGGTGAACGCGTGTACCTTTCGCTGGCGGACGGATCAACCCTGACGTACGACCTGTACCAACCGCTGATCAACTCCATGGAAGGTATGAGTGTAGCACGTTTGATTTGTGCAAATTTTATATTCATACCCTGTCTCGTTCCACACATAGATGACATCACGGTGGCCATCTGCCCGGGGATAGGAAACTCATCCGAATCGGTCTACATTCGCACCTTCGTTCACTACGCGCAGTGTCACGGCTACCGGTGTGCGGTGCTGAACCACATCGGGGTCCTCGATAGCGTCCAGGTTACGTCCAGTCGGATTTTCACCTACGGTAAGTTCTTGCATTTATATGACTAGTTAATGATGATGAGGTTTTTTGTCAATTGGTTAGGAAGAGTTCTCTTTAATTTCTGTTGATGGAAGCCATAATATGTTGATCAGGGGGCGTTATTGAGATTTAAATTAGGATGATAGTTTTATCATTTATCTTACGTTCCCATATGGTCGGCGTTGAGTCAGAGTGGACCAAGTGGCATTTTTCATATTTTGAGAACGCTTTGTAATTTTTTAACGCTTTAAAATTTTGGTTCAATATTTCTACACATCTTTGTGTCACTTTCAAGCAATATAATGTGAAGTGATAATCATAAAAAATCATAATCCAAACCTCTGATAGAACATTTTTTTCATGGACTATGTGCACTTGGTCCACTCTGACTGAACAAAAGTCCACCGTTCAGTGAGTTGGTTCACTCTGACTGAACCATTTCTAGGAAAATAACAATCATTCAATGCTTGCATGGTCAAACTGGGTGCATATCTCAAAGATAAACAGATTATCAAGACCCTTCAACATCAGTATCGTAAATTCTTCAATAATCCATATATTTTATCCCGAAATCAGTGACATTACGATAGCTTGAAAATTATGGTTTCGAAGAGTCAGGGCATTAAAGACCAGAAATATTCAAATATGCGTTCAGTCAGAGTGGACCAAGTGAAAATCCTGTGTACCGACCAAAATATACAGGTCTAATAAGCGCGTTCCATGACATTCTATAGATACACTATAGAACTACGATTAACTTCTA
This sequence comes from Aedes aegypti, assembly GCF_002204515.2. NCBI lineage: Eukaryota > Metazoa > Arthropoda > Insecta > Diptera > Culicidae > Aedes > Aedes aegypti. Next base: position 349,040,813 of record NC_035108.1, read on the forward strand.
TCGGACTCTGAAATCGTCTTAAAAATGTAATAATCAATCAGTTTATTGCTTTTTGACACTTGGTCCGCTCTGTCTGCACAGAAATTGTTGCAATTTCTGACCATCCATCCAAATATGGTAAATGGTAAAAAATCAAAATCAAATGTATCGTAATATTTATGAATTCCTATTGATGGATGAGTAAAAGAATCATTCGATGTCGAATAATCTGGCAAATCTCTTGAAATGTCTTTCATTTCCTTGCATTGCTCAGCGCGCTGATCTTTTTCGCTGTTATGGTAATAAGCACTTGGTCCACTCTGACTGCATACTTTTATCGATTTTTATTGATCATCCAAAGTAAATTTGTTACATTCTTCTTCCTTTCTTTCTGGCGTTACGTCCCCACTGGGACAAAGCCTACTTCTCAGCTTAGTGTTCATATGAGCACTTCCACAGTTATTAACTGAGAGCTTACTATGCCAATGACAATTTTTGCATGTGTATATCGTGTGGCAGATACGAAGATACTCTATGCCCTGGGAAGTCGAGAAAATTTCCAACCCGGAAAGATCCTCGACCAGTGGGATTCGAACCCACGACCCTCAGCTTAGTCATGCTGAATAGCTGCGCGTTTACCGCTACGGCTATCTGGGCCCCTAAATTTGTTACATATCTCTCGCAATTCACAGCATTTATAAAATCCGATCAAGGTGAAATGGAGTTGATCTTATTTCGCATCTATTGAAAGAATAATTCAATTTTACCAAGTTTTGTACTTGGTCCCGTCTGACTTAACGCCAACCATATAGAATTAGTGTAGAAACAAATGTTTGGTGCACTGAAAGATCCGATTCTTTAGTGTTTTTATATGTATTTAAATAAATATGAGAAGAATCAATGAAACGACAACGATTTATTTGTCAAAATAAATTTGAGCAAAACAAATGAATTATTAAAAATAATTCAGAATTAAAGAAATTGTCTACCGTTAGGCGTAGAAATATTGTCGCTATGTTTGACAACTTTTACGAGAAACTTTGGAAACTGAATCAAGATAAAATAAATTATCTAATTATTTCAGAAGTTTCCCTTAGAAATTAAACTTTTTTTTTCCGAATTCGTGTAGAATCGTGTAGAATGTTCACTCCTTAATATGTCTAGGAATTTACTAGTCTTTTTTAATTTCTTTGACGATAAGTCTACCCTGCAAAAGAGACCGAAATATGTAAAACGTGCAACATTTTGTGACAATGACAATGACAACTAAAAGCTGCATATCTGAAAAAAATCGCAATTAGTGTCACTATTATCAAAATCACATTTCCACAGAACGAAGCCCATCGCTAGCCAATCGATTTTTCTTTGTGTTGAGCAAATTGGTGGTCACTGCAGATAACAATAATTACCATCGACACGCAACTGTCGCGTTTGTCCACATGTACAAACCTTCCAACCACATTAAAAAAAACTGTCACACGTTTCGATGCCAATCGTATCAATTTGCAACGGTACGGAGAATCGATGACAAATTGGGATGGAAGTGCCAATTTAAATTACCTTTTTTGTCAAATGCTTCCCTTTGTTATCGGAAGTTGGCACGTGTAACGTGTATGGGCGTTTAGCTGATAGGATCTAACCTTCAAAAACATGTTTTTTTTCGTTAATTACAATGTTTGATCTACCTATTGCATTTCTGCCTACGCAACTAATTATATAATTCTTTGATCTTTTCTACAAAGAATGCCGCCCATGATTCAGCATCCAAACGCCATCAAATAACCATGTTGCAGCATCCATTCACTACGCCAAACTTGGAAATTTTAGGATCAGATTTTCTGAGGAAAAGCGTTAGCATTTCTGTTTTCTTCAGAGACTTCTACTGGAATCAAAAAAAAATCCACAAAACTTTCTCTAGAGATCTCTCCACCAATTCTCCCGAGAACTCGCCCAGAAATACCTTCAGCGATTATTTATGGGATGCCTAGAAAAATTCTTCTAGAATTTACTGATTTGAAATCTTCGAACATTTCCATTACGCAATATTGAAGGAATCATCGAGCTACAGAATACAAAACCATTGCAACTGCGATCCAAGGGACCATCGAGGTAGCCATGAAAACCAACTTTTTGCTATTACGTTGCAAATAAGCCTACTTTATATCAAGGTAATGCACAACATAACGGCCTACTTTTCCTGACAACAAAAACAATGCTGAAAAGTGCTACTTTTCAGCACTCATTTTGGTGCTGAAAAGTAGCACTTTTCAGTTCTGTTTTGATAGTCACCAAATCTGCGTCTCTCCATACTCATCATATACCACGAAACAGCTCGAAGATTTATCGTCTCTTTATACGCCAGTATCTCAAGTTTTTGACCATGGTCATGCATACTACTGCTTTTGCAACCATTGGGCGATTGGTATCCGAGTAAAGGGAGATCGAGAGGCATTCTGATTTAGAAGCTGGTCACCCAGTGTTTGTAAAGGTTGATGTAGGGTAAATCCCAAAATATCCGGAACCTTACTTCAAGCTTCTTCACGGTTCGTGCAGGAAATATGGTACATGAGAAATAACTTTTAAAAGTCGAAATTGTGTGCGGCGTCTAGTCTGGTCCCTCGTCGAAATCCGATCAATAGATTCTCGATTGAAGCGTGAAAATTTGTGACTGTCATAATTAAGATCAGGCCTACCTGATTGAAAACTACGGAGTCTATGCGTCGCATGGAAGGCCATGTGGATACTAAATAATAGCAAAAAACGTTGTATGCAACTCGATGCAAAACTCGATTTTTTCAGCACTCGTTGTATTGTACAACTCGTGCTGAAAAAATCATCATTTTGCATCTTGTTGCAGAAATAACTATTTACTAACTGGATATCGAGATACGGAATATCGAGTAAAAGAGAGATGATTGTAGTGTTTTCTCTAGTTTTGTCTACTGATTCTTCCTTCGATTTCGATTCAAGAGTGTTAGCCACTAACAAAGCAGTAAATGGTTACCAGCAGCCGCGACCCTAGCTATTAATTGTGTACCTTAGCAACCTGCAGCCCACGAAGAACGACGCATTTCTAACATAGGATTTTCTAACATACGCTGGGGCGGTCAACCGAAGCTGTGAAGACTTCGAGCTCAGCAAGATCACGGCGGATCAGTTCAAAAGCCTGATTTTCACCTGTGGGCTCCGATCGTCGAAGGACGCAGACATCCGAACGAGACTACTATCCAAGCTTGAGACCAACGCGGCGGAAGAATGCACTCTGGAATCACTCATCACTGAGTGCCAACGTTTGCAAAACCTCCACCGCAACTTTCTACTTGACCAACAAATGCATCAACCTGTTCGGTCTGGACTGGATCGAGCTGCTCAAGCTGTGGAATACCCCACTATCTGCAATCTACAACCAGGTCCACGTTGCTGCTGGTCAACACAGAAAAAAATATTTACTTTTCAATGTGATGTAAACTGAAGTCTAGCATAGCATAGCATAGCATAGACTGACTGTACATGTCAATGGTTGCTACTCCGTGATTGATCGGAACTGGTAAGAATTGCACTACGATCCAAATGAATAAGGGATGGGAGTTTCCGCTTACTCTCGAAGTGATATTTTAGCAGATCTAATATTATTGATCAATAACGGCGCCGGCCAAGTCCTTACAGTCAGTTGGGATGGGGAAGGAATGTTAGGGTGTAATGATTGTTGCTTCTAGAGACCGAGAATACCTCTGCATCTCCACAATCACCACGGGAAGGGTGTTTATTAGTGAGGGAGAAAAAGATCTGGGAGTCACCTCTGGTCGGTGATGCGATCCATGAACAAGGGGGAAATATACGACTTATATTTAAAGCTAGTTTTGTATTTTTGTCTCGAGAAGTTTTTGGTAGAAGCTTTTAAAAATACGTCAACATCTATAATGTCGAACAATTCAAAAGACGTTTTTATTAATGACGAAAACTGAAAATTACATGTATAAATTTTAAATTATATGAAACAGGAATAATGCCGACACTTGTAGTGACGAACCATACATAGTTTGTTTGAAAATGACATATGAGTATTACTGTACATTTTGTCTCGATATGGTAGAAGTTTTAAAAAATACGTCAACATTCACAATGTCGAACAATTCAAAAGATAATTTTTAATAATGTCAAAAAGAGATAAATATATGTATATTGAAATTGTATAAGAAAAAAGCATAATGCCGACACTTATAGTGACGAACCATACAAAGTTTGATTTAATATTACATAAAAGTTACGCTTTCAAGAAAAAATGTGTTATCAGAAGCATGAAACGAACTCACCAGTTGGTAATCCATTCTCGACTGAACACAAAACTGACACTAACAGCAAAACTTCTTGGCGTACCGGAAACAAACCGTCTTGCTTGGGCCTTCTCAAATACCTACCCAGCAAGACGCTCCAAATCAGGAAAAAAAAAATTCTGGCGACGAAAACACGCGCGAAATTGTGAGTAAAATCTATCGGACGACGCAAAACCGAACTGTCCTGCTTGGGCCTCACGAAGCACTTCCCAGCAAGACGCTCTAAATCAGGAAAAAAAAACTCCGGCGACGAAAACGCGCGAAATCATGAGCAAAATCTATCGGGCGACGCAAAACCGAACTGTCCTGCTTGGGCCTCACGAAGCACTATCCAGCAAGACGCTCCAAATCAAGGAAAAAAAATTCTCCGGCGACGAAAACGAGTGAAATCATGAGCAAAATCTATCGGACGACGCAAAACCGAACTGTCCTGCTTGGGCCTCACGAAGCACTCAATGTGATGTTAACTGAAGTCTACTGTAAAAATAAATCAAATTCGTGTGTTATTACAGCATCATGTAAATTTAAATGAATATACCGTTTTGATTCATATTACGGACACTTAAGGCTTCAGTGAACTATAACCCAGCTTGGACCATACAAAATAAATCATTCTGTATGATTTTTTAGCGTTATCGAGCGTCGGAAGCCCTTAACTTTCGGATGGTGGGAAAAGAATACGCGTCCGTAACTTGAATAAATTTAAATAAATCAAAATGGGTGGCCTTTTCATGATTCTTATTCCGGACGCTCCCTCACTTTTGCCTTATATTCCGGACGCTTTGATTCGAATTACGGACAGCTCATGATAATCATTAATGGAACAGCCAAATCATCAATTGAAATCGTTCAACCACTCAAGAGACGTCTAAGGTAGTTGGGCATTATAAATTTGCAATGATATTCATGAAAAAAAGCTAATAAAACGAGTCTCGAAAATGAGAACTTTTGGACGGCGAAAATTGAAACATTTCGTGTGAAATGTTTCCCATACAAACGAGAGTGTCCGGAATTTGAAGCTGTCCGTAATATGAATCAAAACGGTACATTCAATTTTCAACTAAAAATGGTTGAAAGTTACATGATCGTGTAAATTCAAAGTGAATTCAATTGAAAAATAATGGATTGGTCGTTGAAATTTACGTTTATTTTGATGCTCCAAATATGTGCATGAAAATAAACTTAAATTTACAACATATTTTTAGCTGTGAAGTCAATCAAATCCAACGGTACAAAGCTGCGTATTCCGAAGTATGCTGGGAATCATCACGAAAACTGAAAACATCTCCGGAAACTTTTTGAAGTTAGAGAAAAAATCTTCGCAGTAGTTTGGAAGGAGTTTTCTTAGAGAAAATCTTGCACTAAAATTATAGAGGAATTGCTTAAAAAGGTTGTTAAAGTATCAACAAATGTATTTCTGCAGAAATCTACAAAGTGATTCCTTAATAAAATTTGTCTGGCACTTCCATGATTCAATTTGGAATGGGGGTTTCTCTAGGCCGAATTGACTACTAACTTGTGGGCTTCGTGGCCGTGTGGTTAGTGTCGTCAGGCATTTAAGCGCATCGTGTCATGGGGTGTGGGTTCGATTCCCACTTCAGCCATAGTAACTTATCGTCAGAAATGTTTCTCGGCAGGGCCACTGGAGCATGCTTGTCCGTTGTCTAATGTTAAGTTACAGTCTGTGCAGCTAAATGGCTGAAGACGGTGTCCGTGTCCTTTTTTTCACCAAGGGGCCTTCCTTAGCCGAGTGGTTAAAGTCCGCGACTACAAAGCAAAGTCATGCTGAAGGTGTCTGGGTTCGATTCCCAGTCGGTCCAGGATCTTTTCGTAATGGAAATTTCCTTGACTTCCCTGGGCATAGAGTATCATCGTACCTGCCACACGATATACGAATGCAAAAATGGCAAGTTTGGCAAAGAAAGTTCTCAGTTAATAACAGTGAAAGTGCTCATAAGAACACTAAGCTGAGTAGCCAGCTCTGTTCCAGTTGGGAAGTAAATGCCAAGAGGAAGAACTTTCAACAAGGTATTGATTGATAACTGTACTCTTACTTATTAAACTAAGCAATGTGTTGGCTTGGCATTACTTATAGAAATGAAGAGAACTAAGATAGACAACCAACTCCAAGCACCCATCTATTATTCAATTACACGGTCCTATAATTGAAACTAATTGCACGATTACCTTTTCTCTCGTCAGGCCACACCGACGACTACTCGGCAATGATTACCAACCTGTTGAAGAAGTACCCGACGACCAACATCGTTTCGGTTGGTTTCTCGTTGGGCGGTAATCTCATTTCCAAGTACCTGGGCGAAGCTTCCCGGCCGCAGAACATCATCGGCGGAGTGTCCATCTGTCAGGGTTACAACGCTGTGATGTAAGAAGTTCGCGTGGGTTAACATCAGAGTTGCTTGTTAACGTGGTATATTCTTTTTTGCAGAGCCACACAGTGGTTACTGAAATGGCAGAACTTCCACCGGTTCTATCTGTACGTGTTGACGGAGAATGTGAAGAGCATCATCATGAAGCATCGGCACGTCCTGCTGTCCGATGACATCAAGCAGCGGTATCAGTTGAACGAGAGGGACATTGCAGCGGCAGCTACCTTACCGGAACTGGACGAGGCCTACACCCGAAGGGTGCACAATTTCAACAACGTCAAAGAGATGTACAGTTGGAGCAGCTCGGTGAATTACCTGGCAAACATCAAGCGACCGATGGTGTTTGTCAACGCTAGGGACGACCCGCTGGTGCCGGATATGTTGCTGGATCCAATCAAGCAGTTTGCAAGTATGTACCTTAAGATCCCATGGGTTGCTGAAAAACACATATTACCGATCTTGCGTGTGTGAACCTACTACATTCTTTCACTAAAAATTAGCCTTTTTTAATGTTTTTATTAGTATCATTTCAAACATTACATTAATTTCTTATATCTAGGTGCTCTGCGTTATTAGACAACACTATCATCCTAATTTGGTAAATCGAATTTAAGATTTTATTAACATTATGTTAGCAACATATTATATTTGATTTGCCGTAGCAGTTCAGATTTTTTACAGGTGAATTGATTTCACCTGCTTATAAGAGACATAAAAAAAACACGTTTTTAATTTACTTAACCTAACTTATCCTAAATATATAACACATTAGTGGTGGCTATAGAAGATTGTAACGATTTTTGCCTGAAATTATTAATAATTTTATTTGACATTTGTTCCAATGTTTTAACATTGGATATTCTATGTAACTCATTGGTACTATACCGGGGAGGATGCTTCAGAATCATTCTTAAAATTTTATTTTGACTTCTCTGTAGAGCTTTCTTTCTGGTATTACAACAGCTAGTCCATATTAGTACAGCATACAACATGGCTGGCCTGAATTTTTTTTTTTTTTTGAATATCCAAATGCTTGTTCTTAAGACAATGTTTTGATTTTCTGTTAATAAGAGGATAGAGACATTTTACATATTTGTTACATTTGGCTTGAATGCCCTCAATGTGACTTTTGAAAGTTAAATTCTTATCTAGCAATTTAACTTCATCTGACCAATTTATTGGAACCCCTCTCATCGTGACAACATGTCTACTTGAAGGTTTCAAATAAAGGGCTTTTGGTTTATGTGGGAATATTATAAGTTGAGTTTTGGAAGCATTAGGAGAAATTTTCATTTTTGCAAGTATGAAGAAAAAATATCCAAACTTCTTTGCAATCGACTACAGATTACACGCAGACTTCGTCCTTTGGCGGAGAGGCCTGTGTCATCCGCAAACAAGGATTTGTGACACCTCTGAGGTAACTCAGGTAAGTCAGATGTGAAAATATTGTATAATATTGATCCCAAAATGCTGTCTTGTGGAACATCAGCTCTTACAGGAAGTCTTTCAGACCTGGAGTTCTGATAATTGACCTGAAGTCTACTATTTGACAGAAAACTTTGAATTATTCTAACAATGTATGTTGGAAAATTAAAGTTTTTTAATTTTACGATTAAACCTTCATGCTAAACACTATCGAATGCTTTTTCTATGTCTAGAAGAGCAAGACCAGTAGAATAGCCTTCAGATTTGTTGGAACGGATCAAATATGTTACATGTAAAAGTTGATGAGTAGTCGAATGTCCATGGCGGAATCCGAACTGTTCATTGGCAAAAATTAAATTTTCGTTGATGTGGATCATCATTCTATTCAAAATGACCTTTTCAAAAAGTTTACTGATGGAGGAAGGCAAACTGATTGGACGATAGCTAGAAGCTTCTGCAGGATTTTTGTTTTAAAATTGGTATAACCTTAGCATTTTTCCATTTGACAGGAAACTATACTAATTGAAAACATTTGTTAAATATATCAACTAAGAATGATAAGCTACTTTCTAGAAGTTTCTTGGTGAGGATGTAGAAAATTCCATCATCGCTAAGAGCTTCAATATTATTGATTTTTTTAATAATAGTTCTCACTTCTTCCAAATCAGTCTCCCAGGAATTTTCGAAAACGTTCTCTTGATTGAGAATATTTTCGAAGTCCTGAGTAACTCGATTTTCGATTGAACTAGAAAGTCCTAAATTAAAATTGTGCACGCTTTCAAACTGCACAGCAAGTTTTTGAGTGCGTTGAAATTGCCTTCTCCTCACGTTTTTAAGGTGAAGATGAATCGAAGCCAAAGTTCAAATTTTCAAGAACACGGATCTGGAGAACCAAAGATCCGTTTAAGCTGAAAACCTAATCGATTGGTCACTAGCTGGTGGCGACCAATCGATTAGGTTTTCAGCTCAAACGGGTGTTTGGTTCTCCAGATCCGTGTTCTTGAAAATTTGAACTTTGGCTTCGATTCATCTTCACCTTAAGACGGATCAAGAATTTTAGATCATCGTCTATAATCACGGATTCAAATTTTACTTCACATTTTGGAATTTCAATGTTCCTGGCTTCAACTATGGAATTCGTTAAAGTTTCAAGAGCATTGTCAATATCAAGTTTTGTTTGTAAAGAAATGTTAACATCAAGATTAGAGTCAATATATGTTTCATATATATTCCAGTCGGCTCGAAAATAATTGAAAGTGGAGCTGATAGGATTGAGAATCGCTTCATGGGATATTTGAAATGTAACAGGCACATGACCAGAATCAAAATCAGCCTGAGTAATTAGTTGGCTACAACGATGACTAGAGTCGGTTAAGACCAAGTCAATCGTAGATGGATTTCTAGAAGAGGAAAAACTATCAGGGTATTGAATTGAGAAATATCCTGAAGAGCACTCATCAAATAAAATTCTGCCTTTGGAATTACTTTGAGAATTATTCCATGACCGATGTTTGGCATTAAAGTCACCAATGACAAAAAAATTGACTTATTGCGAGTCAATTTTCGCAAGTCAGTTTGGAACAAATTAACTTGCAAAGCATTGAAAAGGCAAATAGGCAACTATAAAAGTATATTTACCAAGCTGTGTTTCAACTGAAACACCTAAAGTTTCAAAAACTTTAGTTTCAAATGACGAAAACAGTTTATACGCCTATGAATGATGATTGCAACTCCCCCATATTCCCCATCAAGTCGATCATAACGATAAACATAAAAGTTAGGATCTCTTTTGAGTTTAGATTCAGGTTTCAAATACATTTCGGTAACAACTGCTATATGAACGTTATTAGCTATAAGAAAAAGAGCTCGTCCTCTTTACCATTCAGAGAACGAGCATTCCAATTTAAAATATTTAAATTATTATTTGGATCCATTAGAAAAACGTAATCCAATAACGATTTGATTAGTAAATTTTACATCAACTTGGACTGCTTCAGTCATAGTTGTAGCTTTGAACATTGCATCAATCATTAGATTCAATTGTTCGGTTAGAAAATTAAAATCAGAGGCAGACATATCACTTGAAGTGGGTACATTACCTGATGATTTTCCGTTAGAATTTTCGTTAGCCGAAGAGGCAGAGTAGAAATTTCCTGTGGCGGCAGGGTTTTTTCCATTTGATTTGAAACAATTAGTACGGGTACTCATAGTATGTAAAGGGGAGGAGTTCAAATTACCTGCTACGACATCGGCAAAGGACTTTCCTTGGGTCGATACATTCGAAATTAAAAGATTCAGCCGTTCGACGGAAAAAAAATAGTTTGTGAATGAGCATGTTCATTATCTTCCTGATGGGTATGATTCTTGATCAAGCGATCGTTAACTGAAAAATGAGCATTGTTCGATACTCTACCAGGAAAATTCCGGAAACGACCGCTATCATAACGGACATTACTGTTTATCTGCCTGGCACTAGCCTCGACGACTCGCCTACGCGAAGGGCAAGCCCGAAAGTTTGACTTATGATTGCCCCCGCAATTGGCACATAAGAACTTATCAGTATCTTCCTTTACTTGACAGACGTCCTTGGCGTGAGAAGAACCTCCGCAAATCATGCATTTAGCATCCATGCGGCAATTTTTTGTACCATGACCCCACTTTTGGCATCGACGGCACTGAGTGGGGTTCTGATAATTTCCTCCAGGTTTCTGGAAATGTTCCCATGTCACACGGACATCGAACATAAGTCTAGCTTTTTCTAAAGCTTTAATATTATTTAGATCCTTTTTTAAAGTGAATTAAATAATATTCTTGAGAAAGCCCTTTCCGAACAAAGCCAGATTGGCTTCTCTTTTTCATAATGATTACTTGGACTGGGGAAAATCCAAGTAAATCATTATTTCCATTTTTTTTATCTTTTCAGTTGGCCTATAGTCACTTGAGAGACCTTTCAAGACGACTTTGAACAAACGTTCAGTTTTGTCGTCATAAGTAAAAAATGTGTGCTTCTACTCTTCAAGATGTTTGAGAAGAAGTTCGCGATGTTTAAGAGTTTCCGGTGACAGTCTTCTTTCTTTGCGGTTTGGATGGAGACCTTGATTCCCCTAATGGAGTTCAAGATCTCCTGCCTAAATCCTCTAAATTCGGAACAACTGACCACGATAGGCTGCACTCTTTGCCTCCTCACTTGAATCAAGGAGCCTGGGCTAGAAATTGCTTCGATTTGGTGTTCGGAAAATTTGTTTAGAGCATCGAACTGATTGCTCATTTCGATGCAATTACTAACATTATCCATTTCACCCTTGGAAGAAAGTTCGCATTCCGGAGAAGCGTCCTTTCTTCCATTCTTGCCTCGTTTAGTGACAGTTTTATCCCAATTTTTTGGAAGGAAGTTGTGAATCCAGAGATTCACCTTTTTGTTTGTAGTTGCAACCATGTTTAGTAATAAACGAAAGAAGACGAGATCTCCTAAGAGGTTCTTTTTTCCCAAGACGGTGTCCAAGAAGGATTACCACTGCTTGCTTTCGCCAACGGGTTTGATATGCAACGTATTTTTCAAGCGGGAGTATCAGCATTTCGAGAAATCGTTAAACAGACGAGGAAAGTGATTCGTTTCTCTAGGGACATATGAACGTAATGACCAATAAATATTCTCAACAAGAATAACGAAATGAACTAGAACTAGGACTTAACAGCTTAATTTTGATGAGAGTTGACGACAATTGACATTTAAGGCTCTGATCTTGCGTAAAAGACAGGAGTAACCACAATAGCATGACTGAAAAGGACACTTAAATGACAAATTATTCAAAATCCTTTCGGCTAGACAGTATAGTAAAGATACTACTACAGTCGACTCTCCACAACTCGATGTTCTATAACTCGATATATTCTATAACTCGATGGATTTTGCGGTCCCTTTAAATTCCCATACATCATGCTCTCCATAAGTCGATATTTCTATAACTCGATGTCTCCATTAGTCGATGCCACATGGGAGGAAAATTTCCCTCCATAACTCGATATCCACCTAAAAACCCTTTTTTATACAGGGAGACATGAATCATTTCTGGTTTGGCAGTGAATAAAGGACTTGCAAGTTGTAATAAAAGTTTAAAAACATAAAAATAAAAAATGATATTATAGTAAAAATAAGGGATTTTTCAAACATTTTGGAAAAAGTGTCCAAATAGGTATATTTTTTTCAAAATGCTATCAACGAAATGATATTGTTTGCTTTCAGAAGTGATCATAAATGTATTAGAAATGTAGAAATTAGAACCTTTGATTTTAAAATTTTTGGTGTCGGTATGTTCTATAACTCGATAATTCTATAAGTCGATGGTCCCTTGAATATCGAGTTATGGAGAGTCGACTGTATTTCAAACAAATTCTGTTGGAGTAGCTGATTTTCATAATGCTTCCTTTTCTCAGAAGCAAGGGAATGTGTTTTTTTAAACTACCACGTCACAATACTAATGAAAAAAATAGTGTTCATGTGCGCACCATAGCATAGTCCGTCTGAGTATTGGTCCTGGTAGAAGGGAAACTTGGCAAAAGCCAGACCGAGGGTTCAGCCATGACAACTATACTGCCCATAACTGCATATTTGTAACATTCGACAAAAGTAGGCATTGAGTAAATGGGATACCAAGTTTGCATTTTATTGCAGTATGGGAGGGAACTGATATTTCAAAAAATCACTAAGAATTCAAAAGTGTTTATTTGAGGCTGAAATTTTGTAAAACTCATATCGCTTACTGGGTGAATAGTCAGAAAAAAACCTGATACAAATTTCGTTGCCTCTGCATTATAAGACTCATGTATAATCTCAATGTGACTGTTATGCGGTTACAATTGCCAATGTGACAAAACAACTTGGTATTTTTTTCGAATTTTCTAGAACAATCTCACAGATTTTAGTAAGTGGGTCGAAAGTATTTGTTATTTGATGACTCTCCCCGGTATTAACTCGAAATTTCCAAAAATGTCGAATGTGACTGTTATGCAGTTATGGGCAGTATAGCTGTCAGGCAGCTCCAACTGAACACCATACAAAAAATATGCTAGGAATAATAACGTAGAAATGTTATTATTCCTAGCATATTTTTTGTATAATGTATGAAAATCTTACAATTTGTTGAATAACAAAGCCCAAATATTCCCAATGGGAGTATTGATAAGATTGATGATTCGTAGTATATTCACTGTAAATTTATATGATGATGAAAACAGGTTATATCAGTACATGTGAAGGAGATTAATTACAGCATACTGCAATAGGCTGGTTATATTGTGTAATTGTATGTAGGAATAATGTTCAATTTAAAACGTCCGATAATTCATTTGTGTTCAAGGTATGTCAAATTAGCCTTCAAGCGTAAGAAATAAGCTTTTCTTGACAACGTTATAGTGAAAGAAGATCAGAGGTTCATGCAAGTTCGATAATATGTGTGTTTTAGCACACCGTGGATCCAGAAGTTGATGTTGCGCTATTTATATTGAATTCTCATTCTATTCCAGCGACTCAAAACCAATCACTCTACATCGAACTTGCCAACGGAGGTCACCTCGGTTTCTACGAGGGTGGTCTCATCTACCCGAACCCGGTGACCTGGCTGGATCGGGCACTGGTCGCGCTGATTGGTGGCATCGTCATGTCCCACAACGACCTGCTGGTGGCCAAACGAACTGCTACCGTTATCTAAGATTCGCTAGCATTCCCCTCGCCATCGTTGTCCTATGGGGGTGCCGTAGCCAATCGACTCTTCGGGTGGTTCGGTCGTTGGCTTTTGCCGGTGGTGGCCGCACCTCCCACACCTTCCCTGCGCAGTATCCTTGCAGCTCTGTTGAAACAACTCCTATCAACGGTTCTGCTCCGTACTCGTCGCAGCGAAACGTTACTGTCGCCGACAACTCCGGCATCAACGCCATCGCAACTGGAAGCGACCACCTTCGAAGTATCGTAAGTATCTCCAAGATACTGCTTTTGTACTTTCATCGTAATCAAACAACGGCGAAGGGAATGATCTGGGTGAAACTCAGCCTAATACAAATCGGACACACCGAGCAGCACAATAAGCACACATCTCTTTGGGAGACAAAATCGTACGTAATGAGAGAAAAATCGACCGTACTAAGTCGCTAAATTAGCTAGAACAACGTAGAACGTTTTTCGGGTGCCCAAAAAATTTGACACTAAACTGATATGCGAAATTAAGCGTTAGGAATTTGCGTTTTTTATTAGGTTTTTTTGCTAGCGTAAGTCAAACCGCGTTCCTTAATGCGAGTACATAATTTAAGCCTGTGTAACAATAAGTAATCATCATCGGTAGGTTAAAACGGAAAATCAAACACAATATTGGATATTTAAAACAAGCAACCGTGTGCGGTGTTTAATTGTGATAAATGTGAATTGAAACACCTGCTTAATTTGGAAGGGAAGGATCACTCCTTTGGAAATATGATAGAAACTATATAAGATGACTGATAGTGCATCTCAAAAACGAATTGGACTTCTCAGAAGTTTTGTTGAATGGTTAGGAAGCGTTTTGAAAACGAGTAACGACTTGCAAGAAGCGGATGAATTTGTATTGTAATGCTCAATATCAAGTATAATTCATAGACTCACGTACAAATATAAATGAGTTTTGCAGTGATCGCACGCAGTCTGTTTGAGTGACTTTGATTTTGATGAAAATCAGCATTAGGGTAGAAATGAAGAAGTGTTCAAATAGTACAATTCGTCTGTGATGGCTTCTAAATATGTTTGACTTTTGACAGTCAATTTGGTAACTCCATTAAAAGCGACTGTCAATCAGTCTATGGAGTGAAGGCTGTAATCGTTTATCAGTCCCCTCTTTGCTGTAGGGTAGGTGTACCAATAGTGGAGGTACTAAGCACTATTGAACTTCATTTGACCGCCTAAATTCAAGAAGCGCAATTAATGTACATGTTAATGTTGTAACGGGAAGTAACGACCATTGACTTAACGAGAAAAAATATTTCATCGCAGTAATTCACGGCATGTCAGTGAAAAAAAAAATACCTCCACTATTGGTACACTGTTCCTTTAGTTGCGGTATATTTTTAATTTGTGTTCCTATAGTTGCGGTATCCGTGGTTTTCTTATGGGATCCTCCACTATAGGAACACTTTACCGCAACTTTTGGTACAATTGCTTGTACCAAAAGTTTTAGCAATTTTAGTGATATTTCATCAGTTTTGAAGCAATTTGAACGCTTTTTTCAACTAGTCCGTGTATCAACATGCCAATTCGTCGATTGGCAGTGTCGGTTCTGTGGCTAATGTAATAAAATCAGTGAAAACGGCACTACCGCAACTATATGAACACCCACAACTAAGGAAACACTTACCCTACTTTCTTTTTTGGTACACTTCAGCAATCATGGGCAGTGAAGGATCATAAACGTTGTTCTTGGAGTAAATATCTGGAATGTACTTCTTTTTTTAGAGTGAATTAGAAACTGTGGTAATTCGGAGATCATTAGATATCGATTATCGGCGTAAGATCGTATCAAAGTTTATTACCGAATGCGGTCACACATGTGCACTCTAATGTACTCACTTGTCGTCTAACTCACCGTGTTACCAACACCCTTCACTCGCTCTGTCGAGGGGTGGCTCAATGTATGTCATTACTACATCCCCTTTTCTCTTATAGATCGGTAGTCCAAACTTACATAGTAAAATCTCTGAAGGTATCTGGTAGTCCTGGATAGAAACGAAGCTGTTTCTGTTCTGTCTGCGGCAATATCGTATCCATATGACGACGCACATAATTTTCGGTCAGCTGTTGCTCTTTCGGGACCTCAGTTGCTTTTATCACCTTCTTAAGGTGCGACGAATTCCGTTGATACGTTTTTCCTGATGTGCTATCTTCCACTGTCACACGGGAACCTTTCTTATCCACTACGGTATATTCGTTGGCAGCAAAGTTAGAAGTGAGCTTATTACCTGGCAATACATTTTTCATCAAGACTGAATCCCCTGTCTCTAAATTGGATTGCTTGGAGTGTCGTGCATTATCCGCCGTTTCCCTTCCTTTCTCTTTGAGAATGCGATCTCTGTCAGCTACATCAGAGAACCGTGGACAATGTTGAAGATCTGAAAGAGATGGAATTTTTGATCGAATGGTACGCCCACACATCATTTCCGTAGGAGTTTTGCCCGTAATGGAGTGGGGAGATGTATAATACATCATTAGATAATCCTGTAGATCGGCTTTCCAATCTCTTTTCAATCCATGACTAATTTGTAGCCTCTTCAGCAAGGAACGATTTTGTCTTTCGACCAATCCGTTTTCCTGCGGCCAGTATGGTGTCGTGAAATTAAGTGTGATTCCACGTGCTTTGCAGTATTGATCAAATTCATCCGAAGCGAATTGCCGCGCGTTATCGAGTGTTATTGTGACAGGGTAGCCTAAACGAGTGAAAATTCGATCAAGTCTGGATATAGTATCCTTTGCTGTGATGCGTGTCATTATCTCGACTTCTTTATATCTGCTGTAATAATCTATGATGACAAGCAGATATTCCCCTGAAGGCATCGGTCCAAGGTAATCGATTGCCACGTCGATCCATGGATTCGATGGCAATTGCCGTCGCTTCATAGGTTCTGGTCTTTCAGGCAAACTAACTAGTCGACACCCTTCACACCTTTGGACATATTGGACAACCTCCTTATCGATCCCTGGCCACCAAACACGTTCCCTCAATCTCCTTTTCATCACTGTTTCACCAGGGTGTCCTTCGTGGGCTAGATCCATCATTCTCTTCCGTAATTGCTTAGGCACTACGAGTTTAGTACCCCTGACGAGAACATCTCCTACGAACCCTAACTCATGTTTGAACACCTCGTACGGTTTTACCTCCGAATGTTTCCATACATCTGTCTGCAAACAATCACGTAGTAATCCAAATTCGTGATCGTTTTGTGAGACGTCCTCAATTTCATTCGTATCAATAGCGGCTGAACTCACGATATTGAGTACGAGAAAGTTGTTATCACCATCAAATTCTTCGTTTACGGCGTTCTGTACTAATCGGCTGAATGGATCTGCGATGTTTGTGGAGCCTTTCCTGTACTTCACATTGAAGGTGAACGATTGAAGACGAAGAACCCACCTTTCTATACGGGCGCATGGCTTCGACGTTGGGGAAAATATGGTTTCAAGTGCCTTATGGTCGGTCTCAAGTTCGAAATTACGTCCTATCAGGTATACCGAAAATCGCTCTACAGCCCACACTATAGCGAGGGCTTCTTTTTCGGTTTGACAATACCTCTTTTCTGAATCTGACAAACACTTACTGGCATAGGAGATTATTCGAGGTTCAGAGTCATCATGATCGCTTTTGAATTGGACTAGTACACACCCAAGCGCAAATGGAGAGGCATCTACGATCAATCGAGTCCTCAGAGAGTTGTCGAGGTAGCTCAACGTTTTGACGTTGGAGATGAGACTCTTCAATGCTTCGAACGACTCCTGATGGTGTTGTCCCCATTCAAACCTTGTATTAGAACGAAGTAGGCCTCTCATAGGAGCTGTCACTGTACCTAAGTCTGGTAAGAAACGTCCCACATAATTGACTAGTCCGAGGAAACTCCTAAGTTCTTCGACATTTTCTGGTGGTCGAAAAGATTGCAACGTGCTCAACTTATTTTCGAGTGGCCGAATACCTTCGGACGACAGATGATGCCCAACGAATTCCACTTCTGTAACCGCAAACTGACACTTCTTGTGATTTAACAGTACGTTTTTCTCTTTCAAGGTTGACAACACCCGTTCCAATGCTGCATTGTGTTCTTCTAAAGTGCTCCCAAAAATAAGGATGTCATCGAGATAGTTGACAACGTTTTCGCAACAAGCTAGTATCTGTTCCAGTACTCGTTGGAATAACTCGGGAGCGCAAGACATCCCGAACATTAAACGTTTGTACCGAAACAACCCTTTATGGGTAATGAACGTTGTTATATGCCGCGACGATTCGTCGAGCTCCAACTGGTGAAATGCTTCTTTAATGTCTAGACGGGTAAAAAATCGCGCTTCGCTCAACTGTGGAAGAAAATCTTCAAATGTTGGCATCATATAGCATTCTCGTTGGATCGCTCGATTGGCTTGACGCATATCAACGCACAATCGTAAATCGCCATTATCTTTAACTATAACGACTAGTGGCGATACCCATGGACTGAATTCGGACACCGGTTCGATGATGTCCATTTTTTCGAGACTTGTCAACTTTTCTTCAACTCGGCTCAACAAAGCTATTGGCGGCCGACGCGCATGCTGTATGACTGGTACAACCTTATCATCGAGAGAAATTTTCAATTTTATACCTGGAATTTTCGGAAACTGGTGTCTCTCTCCTTTCCACAGTTGATTTACTTCCACCGGTTGTGTACTAGGAAGGCCAAGGACCAATACTCCCATTTCAACTGCTGTAGTCCTTCCCAGTAACGGTTGGGTTCCTCCCTCGATTACGTAGAAAGTAGCATCCTTTTGTGTTTCACGGGAATTTTGCATAATCGAGATGGTGCTTTCGAACATGCCACAAACCACTAAAGGGTTTGAATTCATACCGTAAGGACGGAATGTTTCATCGGAATCACGGAAGTTGCTGACAGATATTCCTTGTTGCATCAGCTTTCGCCAGGTCGTGTCGTCAATAATGTTCTTTTGACATCCGGAATCAATCAGCATCTGGACTGGAATTCCGCCTAACCTGATCCAGAGAAACTCTTCGCCATTTCCTATATTGTAGATGAAGCTTTCAGAAATCTTAGCCGTATCTTCTTTAGCGCTCGGAGCATCAACATGGTTGATGGTCCTGACCTAAACCCAGGTTCAAAAGATTAGGGATCAAATTTAAGGTTTAAAAATTTAAAATAATTACCATTTTTGAACTTCTTCCTTCATTTGAAAATTCAGCTTTCCGCTTGAACTGTCGAGTTGAAGTAGGAGTTTTGCAACGTTTCGCAAAATGGCCTTTTTTCCCACATTTATTACATGTTTGGTTCTTGGCTGGACAGTTCGCGTCGTAGCCATAGTGACCGGTTCGTCCGCAGCGATAACATTCACCAACCGGTGTTCGTGATTGAATTTTATTCACTTCCTGACTCGTTTCCGGTCTTGGCACATCTCTTGTATGAAGCCCAGCAGCCGAAAACTGGCTTACCTGATACTTCAACGATCCATACGATTGCACCATCTTGGTTAGACTTTCCAACGTGAGCCGTTCTTCAGCAAGCAGCTTCTCTTTCAGTTCTGGCGGTGAAAATAAGATCATCTTGTCGATAATACCGATCTCTCGACTTTCTTGGGTTGTTGCACCAAAATTACAGCTTTTGGCTGTCTCCATCACGCGAAAAAGAAACTTTTCCAGCTGCTCATCAGATTCACGCTTTAGCGTCCAGAACACGTTTCGTTCAAATGCGTCATGATATTTTGCAGCAAAAAACTCGTCCAACTTGGTCAATGCAGTCTGGAATGGGTCAATACCAGCCGCTGGTTCCACGTCTGCTCCCGGAATTGACTCATATACCTCCTGGACTTCCGGCCCAGCAAGAGCCAAAAATATATGTTTCAGTCTGACTCTATTCGCTTCTCGATTTGCCAGCTGTACATACTCGAAATTCTTTCTGTAACGCTTCCAAGCATCGCGAATCTGACTCTTTGGCAACGCCTTGAAATTGAACTGAGGAATGTTCCACTTATCCATCTCTGATTGCGTTCGGCCTCGTAGGCTCGCTGTGTGTCGCTAACTTTTGCTTCTCTTCTGACCGGTTTCGTGGACCTCAAGCAATGCTGCTGCGGTTTCCTAGACCCTTCCGCCAAAGGCCGGATATTTAGTTACGATCCTTCCGTCAATGGCCAGATACTTGAATTGAGCACGGTCTCCAGGACCCTTCCGCCAGTGGCCGGATTCTCTTGTCAATGTCGGTCTCCGAGACCCTTCCGCCAGTGGCCGGATTCTCTTGTTACTGTCGGTCTCCGGGACCCTTCCGCCAGTGGCCGGATTTTCTTGTTTTTGTCGGTCTCCGGGACCCTTCCGCCAGTGGCCGGAATCTCTTGTTAATCTCGGTCTCCAGGACCCTTCTGCCGATGGCCAGATGCTTGCACTCAACTCGGTCTCCAAGACCCTTCCGCCGATGGCCGGATACTTCTCTTCCTTGAGAACAAACACAAAAAGAGCTCAATGTTAACCTCATATTCTTACGCCATTTTGTTTTCATGCAGAGGACAAACGCGTTGCATTAATAATGGTTATATTTCGAGAAAAACACTTATGTTTTCATGTTTTTTCAACTTACCTTTATTAGCTGCTTCCACTTTATTCTCGTCGCCAGATTTGTGGTAATTCGGAGATCATTAGATATCGATTATCGGCGTAAGATCGTATCAAAGTTTATTACCGAATGCGGTCACACATGTGCACTCTAATGTACTCACTTGTCGTCTAACTCACCGTGTTACCAACACCCTTCACTCGCTCTGTCGAGGGGTGGCTCAATGTATGTCATTACTACAGAAACTATCGTCGTACACGCTTCGACAAAGTTTTTTCTTCTAACAGATGTACACTGTTTACATTTTGACAAAATGAGTTGTGTTCCAAATTTGTTTTTCCTTCATTGGGCTGCAAATGAGACCACTGAAAGAATCAAATACATATTGGAATCCATTACCAAACGAAAACATACGCACGTTTACTAGAAGTAATACAAATTCTTTCTCACTTATTCACTGCAACATGATTTATCAAGTTGCTTATGATTCTCAATCCATTTGTTAAACGTAGTTTTATTATACCGTATGATGAAAATTATTTCGTTTAATTTATTACGCTAGGCTTCTAAAACCATACCGCTTAAAAGCCATCTGCTTTATATTTTTAGTAATTAAAAAATAATTCATTTAACTCATTATTACTCTCATGAAGAAGGTTCGTTTACGAACCAATCATAAAAACTACTAGGCTATCAAAACTAAACTGTCATGAAGGACATATGAAGTATTTATATCTATACTCTGCTTCTAACGAACGGGTTTTCGATAAGCCACATATGGTACTTCAGATCATTGAAACACGGATGCATCTAACCAAAGTTGGTTTAAGATCACACAAAAGCAACATAAAACTTTTAAGGGAATCCAGCTAACTCTTGTTGGGTTCAGTATACAAATTCATCAAATCTACTCCTAAAAAACAGAATCCACTGATGGATCCAACATCCCAATCGACCGAAGGATCCCAACTCAAATCAACGAGCTTGCATCCTTACCCCAAGTGAGTCTCTTGAGCAAACCTGACCGACCCAAAATCTACTCGTGTATTCAACAGTTTATAATACCTACATACCAAACATAGCCGCCTGTTGTAAACTTAAGGAATCATATACTTACAGAGTCACTATTAGAGGAGCTAACGACGGTCCGCAGTTCGACGATACGTGTTTTCTGTACCCAAGTTGTTCACTGTAGTTCAGTCCAAATTGTTCGACAAACCAAACTCAAGTAGGACTTTTTGCGGAAAACATTCCACCGGGAAAATTTTGACACGAAAGCTCAACGCGAAGAGATTAGTACAGTTCGGAACGAAGGGTTTTTAGAAGCGCAGGGATTTACACGAACGTTCACCAAAATGACGATACGATATACAGTTACAGTGTAGCTTTACAAAGGTAGAAATGGGGGTAACGCCCAGTTAGGATTGCAAATTGTAGAACGGAAACCAAACAAAGCTGATGGCATTTTTGTTTGCGCAAAAAATGCTTTTAGAGAATGGTATTGAAGTAACATTAATTTCGATTGCTAGGAATCGAGCGAATACAATAAAACTATAGTATGAAATGATTGTGTAAAAACGGAAATATTGATTCAATGGTCAGTGGTATATCACCAATCAATATCTATCACTACTTGAGCTTCGTTTGTGCTCAGAACCCAGTTTTATTTCATCTTTTTTCAAATGTAATAATGTAAACCTATGTAAACTGTTCTTATCATCATATATTCTTAATATCAAGACATGTTTTCACTCAATATCAGTCTATTTATGCATTATTTTGATTACTTCTTTTATATTCGTACGATTGCATTCTTATATCCAAATCGAAGTATAGCCAACAAGGGGAAATATTGAATTCCGAAAATAAGCAAAACGCTCACCATAGAATTTTGCAACCAACGGAGCCACGCGACGCTCAGACTGAACTCATGTATCGTCACCTGCATCCGGAGTATCACCCTACTGTACAAACTCAGCTTCCGGTAGTTCTTCCCAGATAGATGCGCATATCCAGGCACTCCGGACAAACGATAGGTCATGTATATGTTTGCCTCCGGATTAACGAAAACGTTGGAATACCACATACCGTCCAGCATGTACCGGGCCATACGGTGGAAGTCTTCGCTAACCGAGGCGAGGGCCGGCTGAATCAGCTGATCGCGGACCTGTTGCATGCGGGAGCGGGATGTGGCCAAGTCAGCGGTACAGACGTTGAATCTGAGAATAGGGAAGTTATTAGACATGGGATTCAAAAACTACCATTCCACGTTACCTGTCTTCGATGCCAAGCATATATCCCATGACTCGCCAGAAATGTACGAATGCTTCCATGTCCTCCGTATTGTATTGGACGCCCAACATTCGCGGGCTTAACACAACATACCTGGAATTGAATTCTTCCCAACAAACATTTTTGCTGAATAAGAGCTGAACAAATCACTCTTAAGCTTATTTCGGTTTAAAAAACCATTGTTCAGCTACTAATGCTACTTGGGTTAGTTTTTAAACTTATGTTATCTGCATAGGTCTACAGATCTACTTTGATTGTTGAAGGTTTTCTACTTCTACACTGCCGTGAATCGCAAGTCAGTTCCATCTGTAAAAAGTAGGCATGTGAAAAATGTGGTGTTAAGTTTCCAAACTCGTTTTCCTTACAAATATTCAAAAAAAATTCCAGAGGATTGGAACATGTTCAAATTTCAATGAAACTTTTGAAGTTTACTTTTAACTATGATGTCTTTAAATGAAAAATATAAAAATGATCAAAGCACGGTTAATTTTTGTGTTACATGGTGCGGAAATCTGTAGTTGGACTGATATGCGGTTTCTTTTCATTATGAGACAATTTGACTTGCTGTGTTTTCCTACTTTTTCCGAACAAATCTTATTATCTCATTAGGGCAGCTGAAAGAGTATTGGAAGATATGTTGAAAACTGAACTCAACTCAATTTTGACGAAAATGCAGATGGGACTGACTTGCGATTCACGGCAGTATATGTTGAACCAATTAATTGTAGTACCGTAAAACGGGGTGAATAGAAAAAGTGGGGCGAATAGAAACAAAGTGACTTACAGGTAGAAATGCGTCTATTATGTAAAGATAAACTTAAAAAACCTACTGAAATATATTTTTCCATCAGTTTAATAGTAACAGAGTATCGACAGACTATTTTCAAATCATAAATTTTGCAACATTTGCTTGAACAAAATAAGAAGAAAATATTGAAATCTCAATCATTTTCGATAGCTTGAAACATCCGCCATTTTTGACAATTTGCAACATTATCAAAAATTGAAATTGTTTTCAATAATTTGAATTTTTTTCTTCACTAGGTTAATTAGTTATGATATTTCTACAAGATGCACTCGAACAAGTGTTTATTTTTCCATTTAAACGAAAAAAAATATTGATATTCATTGAACAGTGTTTCTATTCGCCCCATTGCGGGGTGAATAGAAACATACAACATTTTTACAAATAGTTGTACGAAATATTTGTTGTTTTTTAACCATATTTGAGAGTAATAAAAATGGTTTTTATCTACACGGTTTAAGTTGTACACATTCAAACATGTCGGAAAGTGTTTCTATTCGCCCCATTTTACGGTACACGAAATTGTTACAATGAATGGATCTTCAGATTTCTAATGATGCCTCACACTACAGGAATCCATTGATTTCACCATAATCTCAAGAGCTAAATGAACGGTGAGATAAATTAACAGAGTACGGTAAATTTTTACAGTTTCGGTAAAATTTCACCGGAATCCGTAAAGTTTTGACGGAGTTACGGTATTTTATTTTACCGAACTGTTCAGCTGTTACGGTGAAATTCACGGATTCCGGTAAAATAATTTAAATGTGCTCCTATGCATATATCATTACTATGAAATCTCTATTTCTGTTCCAAAGAAGAAACCAGTAGAGCAGTTCAGTCATATGGCGGATCAGTTATCCGACAAGATGATCGGACGAAGGCCGATATTCATCGCAGGAGACTACAATGCCTGGGCTATGGTGTGGATCAACAGACTGAATAACGCAAAAGGATACATCCTGCATGAAGCTCTAGCAAAGTTGAATGTTCGATTGTGTAATATAGACTCTGTTATGACATTTCGTAGAAATGAAAGGCAAACTGACGGCAAACCTGAACTGGATAGTTTACGAGGTGTGCACCTATGTCGGCCACAAGGAAAACCGCCGAAGAACGGTGACAGCTTATGACGTAATAATGTAGTGAAAACTAGAGCCGAAGAACAGTCAGCATCTAGTTTACTGGTGGCACGAGACGTTCAGCAAACTATGAGCTGCTTGTCTCAGGGGTGGAAGCAGGCTTCATTGAGCAGAAACACAGAGATGGATGCCGAGGAGCGCAATATGCCTTTCCGAGACCGCATTCAAATGGGAGATCAAGCTTAGTAAGACGAATTTCTACACCACACGGAGTTGTGTCGAGATGTAGACGCCAATAACTGGGATAACGCCTGCCGATATTAGAGCCCTTAGTTACTAGCTGCTCATAGTCAAACGACATCTTTACCATCAACACTGTACGATGAACATGAAGAAGCAATCGCCGAGGAAGCACCAATAAGTTCTTGGTCCAGATGGAACACCGAACACGGTGCTTAAAGCTTTCATCCTAGCGTATATGGACATGCAAAGTGCTGCAGAAGTGTGACAAAGGTAGTTTTCTAGAAATGTAAGCCCATATGCTCACTATGCTAGTGCTTGGGGAACTCTCCCGTAACGCAGGAAGATCACCTTTAGGTGGTGCGTTACGAGGTAAAATCTACCGGAGCAGCAGGGACGAAAGATTTAACGGATTCCCCTAGGACCTCTGCGAGTTGGGGTGTTGCCCATGATGTGGTGGAGTTCACAGGGGGCACTGATGCACCTTCATAAAAACCACAAAAATCCGAATGCAACTCTGTCAAAGCGGTCTAAGCACCCTAGCCCGGGACAGTATTTATGCCAATAAGATCCTGATTATGGCATACTGATCGTGATACAAACGAACAAGGCATGGAGCTTTGAGCACATTGGGACCAACGCCAGTACGGCCCCAATTATGTATACTGGCAGCGCACGACTTAGGATAAGTAATGGTATATGTACTGTACTGGATAATATGCATTGAGGCTGACAGCGGTGACATTCTACCAGGCATTGCATTTCATCTCATCATTCGATCATCTGAGCAAGATACGGATCAAATAATAAGATATTATCTTAGAGCTCTTTGATCGATTTTTGAACTTCATCTTTGACTCCCTTGATTCAAGATGAAATCTACTCATCTGAGCAATCCGTGCATTAAAAAGCCTGGATAGAAACATTACAAACAGCCCGGCTGTCACGTATGGTATTATCTGTTCTAACATTATTGTAAATCATCTGTTGGATATTAATCAACGGAAGTAAGTAGATAATTCGTACTGTGAGGAAATTAATTATAATTTTTCATATATTTATAGGTTGAGGTGGAATGCTTCTTTTGTTTTGCGGCCATGCTCATAGTGTGTTTTATTTCTGTCGGGCCACAAACCCAACTCACAAGCAGAAGAATTAAGTAATGGAGCGCTTCCGTAGAAACACTTCATATCAACCACAATAAACGATGAAGAAATTACATACATATAATATAATCAGTTTGGATTACCATTTATTATTGTTAAAAATAAAAATGTTCAAGGGAATGAAAGATTGTTTCTTTAGGCATTGAAAATAAAATTATTCGTGACAGGTTTTTTTTTCGTAGATTGCACCACAATTCAAGAAAGCCTAAATAAAATTTATTAAAAGATCTTGTGAGATGTGTTCCAAGAAACTGTACGTTTTTCTTGTTAAAGAGGAATTTATTTTGTAGAAATTCCTTCTCTTTGGACAGAAAGTCCAAACAATATGAGTTTTTTGATCGTGATTTTCATCTAGATAAGGATAAGAACAAACGCCCTATCGATTACAAAACATAGTTTTTTTTTTCATTCATACGCTGAACCATGTGGTAAAAATGCTACAATTGTTAATGGCGCTTACATCGACCATGGGAACATGGGCAGTGTAGCAGTATAGTCAAATTAAAAAAAGGAAAAAAAACCCAGATGTCACCAAACAAGCGCCAAGATCATCATCAGATAGAGAGATGGCATCTCATCAAAGCGCTCTTGGATTACTGATAATATCCCTTCACCATCTAAAGATGATCAAAGTGATCAGATGAGATTGCAATGCCTGCATTCTACTCCCTTAGTAGGACCTGGTGACACTGGCCCGACACTGGGCTAATGGTGCCGACTGCCCCGTCCCGTAAACCGTGGTAGATCTTAGAGTACGTTCCAAAATCCATCGCCTGGTTGTAGGGTCAGATGTCATTACCTGACTTGCGCCGATCCGGCTCTGAACATAGTACCCCATAAAGGACTATATCAACCCTAGCATAGCCTCCATGGTTGCATAGAAAACCATGTGATCACAAAGGCAACTATTCCAGGCGGAGGGTAGCAGCTCTCAGGGGACCCATAAGAGATGATCCATCAAAACAAACAACTAGCGGAAAGTGAAGGAGAGGCTTCTGGACCAATTAGTAACCGAATAAGGTTCCCGCCAAGAAAGGAGGCGATCAACATAAACAACAACTTGATGACCCGAGGCTAATCGAGACCATAGGACGCAATAGGGAGTACCTCCGTGAAATGAAGGTAGCTGCTGAATAACTCGATGTCGTCATCGAGTTTGTTAAGAGCATAAGCAATATCAGCAAGGACTTAAAAACAATCAGTACTAGCTGCAAAGCAGGATTACGAGAAAGGCACAACTTGACAAGGTAGAAGGCAGAAAAGACACTAAATCGTGTCAGACTGAAGTGTTTTCCTTAACAGGTAACGCGAATATATCAGATGATATTATTTGATACGCGATGCGAAAGAGGGGACCTTCCGAAAAGACGCATGGCTGCTAAGGGAAAAGTGCTAAGACCTACGCAGCCGTCCTCCAAAGCGGAAAAGCTGACACGCAATCAGAAGGACATGGCAACAGTTGGAGAGGCAAACACTACGTCTATAGCCAAGAAAGACAATAAAAAAGAGCCACGGGATAACCCGAACCAGGCAGTACTTCTACAGGAACCAAGGGCGCAAAGCATTAGCAATCCGTGGATACGAGTTGGAAAGCAGAAATAAAAGATAAATCCTCAAACGGCGACCAAGGAGAATCTAAAACCGACGACAGTGAAACGTAGGACCTTAACGAGGCCTTCGTTATCAAAACGGAGGAGGCGAAATACGCCGAGGTTCTGAAAGCGATGCGTAGCACGGAGAAGTTATCGCCATTGGGCCCAGATGTGCGGAGTATAAGGCGGACTAGGATTTTTGAAATGATCCTAGTCTTAAAAAAGACTCCAAGCAAGAGAGTGCAGCTTATAAGCAACCAGCACAAGGAGTACTTGGTGACGAGGTTGATGTAAGATCCCTGAAGGCAGAAGCGACTATCCGGTGTAAAAATCTGAATGAACCCAAATGTTCGGGCACACGCGAAATATCAAAGCAGCCAAAACGGAAGTAAAACAGTTAAATTTAAACCACTGTGATGCAGCCCAGCAGCTGCTTTGGCAGTCTGTCTCGGGAACCAAGACTGACATGGTGTTACTATCGGACCCATACCGCATATCAGCTAAGAACGGGAACTGAGCGGCGGATAGGTCTCAACAGCTAGCAGCAATAGGGACGACAGGACGATATCCAATCCAAGAAGTAGTGTCTATCTCAAATTACGGTTTTGCGATTACAAAAATCAATGGCGTATTCTATTGCAGCTGTTACGCGCCTCCAAGGTGGTCGATCGAGGAATTTTTCCACATGGTCGACAGGGTGATAGCCGAACTGGCTAATCGGCAGCTGATGGCCTTAAGGGGGCAAAATCCGTCATTGATTTCGGAATTTTCAAACGCAATCTACCTTCGGGCTAGACGAAGATTGCAACGCACACGCACAGAAACTCGAAGATCAGAACGCGGTGCAGCATTCAGAGAGGCAAAGTTAGCTCTCAAAAAGAAAATCAAGAGTCGAAAATGGGCATGCTTTAAAAGTCTATATAAGAGTACCAACTCGGGTCCATGTGGTGGTGACGCCTACAGAGTGGTAATGGATAAGACCAAGGGTGCCATGGCGCCCCAAGTTGCCCGAGCTGCTGCGATCGATAATCGAGGTGCATCACCCCACAAGCCCGTGGACCCCAGCGCCGTATGCGGCAGATGAAGGAGAAGAAAAGCAGCAGTTAATGCGGATCCGGACATGTTCAAAACAACAATGCCTTGCAGCAGAGATCAATGAAGTTGGTCCTCAACAGGCTAGAACCGTATACGGAAGGTGCGGACGGCCTGTCCAACAACCAGTTTGGTTTCTGGAATGATGAATCTACTCTGGACGCTATCCAGCCGGTCGTTCAGACAGCTTAGGCGGCAATCGAGCTCAAAAGGAGCGGCATACGTTACTGCGCGGTTTTCACTCTTGATGTGAAGAATGCGTTCAACAGCGTAAACTATGTGCCTCAAGGTACCGGTGTAGTTGTGTAAGCTTCTAACTGATTTTTTTCTCGACATTTCGAAGCACAGAGTGCTTCACTTTTAACTTCCTTTAATTCCTAAATAGAACCCTTACTCCATGAAGAAACAATCGAAAAATTAATTATTTTGTTGACTTACCCAACGATGGAAAACTGCACAACGGCCATATCTTTTTGGGAATTAATCATACCGGGATGCTTTGTGTTGGCTCGTCTGCTACTCGTGGAGTGAGCTCTCCGCACGAATTCCAAGGATTTCCAGTACCTTCAATCAAACGAAAATTAACACACTCTTATAACTCAGCTAAGCGAATTCACACTTTTGCGCACTTTGTTCCCGGTTTCAGCTCTTCCGTGTACCAACCGACGAAATGCAAAATCGTTGCCATGTAGCGTCGGTACGCCGATACGACACTGGACGATCGCTTGGTGAACATCAGCACGTTCAAAATCGATGGAATTGCCATAGTGGCGATTACTCCGTACAAGGCGACCACCACTAGCGCGTAAGCATTTCGACGATAGAAGTTCTGGGCACTGCAACGGAAGCATGATTGTTAGAATCGATTCAGATGGTCTTAGAACTTATTTGAAAGCTTACTGTTTGAACTTCGCCTCATCGTACCAAACTGGTAGATGTAGATTTTGAGAATCTGTAACTTGTTCAACCGGTGTACTGATTCCTTCACTCTGTAAGGTTTTGCAGTAGTCCTTTTCTAAATTTGAATCCATTTTGCTTTAATTGACTCAGATTTTGATCCAAATTGGTTCGATGAACCTTTCGTACTGAACGTCCAGTAGGTAAAACACACCGTGCGAGAGTAGATTTTCTTATCAAACCGAACGAACCCTAAGAGAGTCGAGAAGACTAAAGTTCGTTGGATGATAATGGCTCGGATAGATTACCCGAGCAACAAAATTGAACCAAAACAAAAAAGTGCAAATCATTATCAGCAATTGATGAGGTGCTTATCAATGCACTTATGCTTAGCATAAAAAATTGGTGAACTGTGTATAGCGGGGGCAATATGATAAATTCTGATGCAATATTTATTGGAAAAAGTAAATCCTGCCGATTGATTTTACGTCTTTAAAATATCCTCTAATTTAAACTAAAACAGTCTTTAGGAACTACCCAGACAACCAGAAATCGCATGAAAGTTCACATTATAACTCGTTTATTCATACTAATTACATCAAACTCGCAAACCACCGTGGATAAACTCGCCAGATTGATGAGTTTCCTCGCATAAAACACTTTTTTCTGAGTTTATTTGTACATTTTGCTTCGTCCCGTACACTCGTACAAAGTAAGTCGAATCAATCCGTAGCAGCTGTCAAATCCACATTTATTATCATACGTTAAGTCGCATAAGACCACTGGTTAGTTCGGTAGAATAAATATACACTCGCAATGTATGTTACTATTCATCACATAATATATGCACGCATATCGCCTCCACTTTTGTACGTAGAAGGCCTTTTCGCGACATCTTATAAGTGAAATTTTGCACATATAAAGCCTCCAGGTGATTACGTTATACGTGCATTTTGGTTGTCTGGGTATATCTACTTGGGCATTACTTTAGCAATCCCTCCAGGGAAGAATGTGAAATTTGTTAAAGCATTCCTCCAAGAATGTCTTCAGCGCTTCCTTCAGGAATTCTTCTACGGATTCTATCGAAAATTATTTTACAGATTTTTCCTAGGACACCTTCTGAAGTTTCTCCATGGTTTCGTTCTGGCATGCCTAGAAGGATGTCTTTAGAAACATCCCCATGGTTTCCTATAAGAATTCATTAACGGGATGTTTCAAAGATACTTCCAGGAATATCTTAAAGTGTTCAGCCAGGTATTGTGTTTAGTATCCCAGCTGTTTTTCCTCCAGAAATTCTACTAAGGATTTCTTCAGATATTCTCCAGTAATTGTTTTATAAATAATTCTAGAATTTTTTCCACAGATTCATCCATCATAAATCGTTTTACTAAAATCTTTCAAGAAATTTATTTTGTAATTAGTAAAGGGTTTCCTCTGAAGATATATACAGAAATCCTATGATTTATCCTAGGAAGTTTCCTGAAACTATAAGAGGATTTTTTTCTAGTAGTTTCAAATAATATTCTTCGAGAATTCTTTCAGATAGTATATTTTTGCAGGGTATACTTTAAGAATTCCCCTAAGATTCTATTCAAGTCTCATTAATCGATTTTTTAATAATCTCATGAATTCCTTCCCTCGGGGCTTTCTCTAGGGATTTTCAGGGATTCCAGAAACAATGTTTTTAGAACTCTTATCCGCAAGAGATTAGGTATTCTTTAATAAGAATAAGTAGGACTGCATTTTGGGCCACTATACTGCCCATACTCGCAATACAGTCCCATTAGGAAAATCATCATGTCGAACACTGTGTTCTTTCTGTCTCATATTCCGAACACCTTGATTCAAATTCCGAACAGCACGAATGAATCGTATTCAAATGAATAATTTCGCAAATAAATTTATCTGAGCTAGTTCTACTGGTCTCAAACTAGAGAATCATCACTACTCCAGAGGTATAAAATAGATTGGAAGACGTTAAAATTGAATTGCAATTGGCTGCCATTTCCTTGTAATTTGATGACATATTTCAGCGAAACATTTCAACCACATCGCCATACAAAAAGCGGGTGTTCGGAATATGAGTCTGTTCGGAATTTGAGACAAAACGGTTCTCAGGCTGGTAAGTTGTGGTTAGTTTCGGCAAAGCTGTTGAACATTTCTTAGATATCCACATAGCTAAAAATATGTTGTAATTTTAAGTTTATTTTCATGCACATATTTGGAGCATCAAAATAAACCTAAATTTCAACGACCAATCCATTATTTTTCAATCGAATTCACTTTAAATTTACACGATCATGTAATATTCAATCATTTTTAGTTGAAAATTGAATGTATATTCATTTAAATTTACATGATGCTGTAACAACACACGAATTTGATTTATTTTTACAGTAGACTCCACTTTACATCACATTGAAAATTAAATATTTTTTTCTGTGCATAATGCTGAATTCTTATTTCTCAGCATTTGAAGATACCAGCGAAGATGTGCCTTTTCTCATGTTGGCCCAAAAGCTTACCTATCCATGTCGTTTAATGTAATTTAAAATTGGCCAGAAGTCGAAAGTTATGACAGCTAAACACAGCTAAAAATATGTTGTAAATTTAAGTTTATTTTCATGCACATATTTGGAGCATCAAAATAAACCTAAATTTCAACGACCAATCAATTATTTTTCAATCGAATTCATTTTAAATTTACACGATCATGTAATATTCAACCATTTATAGTTGCAAATTGAATGTATATTCATTTAAATTTACATGATGCTGTAAAAACACACGAATTTGATTAATTTTTACAGTAGACTTCAGTATACATCACATTGAAAATTAAATATTTTTTTCTGTGTAGGTTTGACTTGGAGGTGAGCTGTTTACATTATTTTAAATTTAGACTCTTATAAGGATTAGACTACCATTTTTCTCATCAGGAGCTCATGGAGTTATGTCAAGCAGAACATATTTTTTATGAAATAAAAATGGTTTAAAACATTGTAATTTGTAGTAGGGAGTCGATGCCGGTTATGGACCCTTTGCGTATTATGGACCCCCTACAGAAAAACATAAAATTAACACTCAAAGCAACTTTATTCCTATAAAAATCCACCGGGGGAACTTCGATTACATTGTTAGTCAGCAGTTTCAGGCAAAATATTTGGTTTGAGACGCATAAATACAGATATTTGAACAGTTTTGTAAATGAAACCACACAAGAGGGTCCATAATACGCATATCCAGGTGGGTCCATAATTGGCTCGTCGGCAGCGAGCCGGATTACATGGGAATCAAATGGAGGGTCCATAATACGCAACGTCAAATTGTAAACAATCCTATTATGGACCCCGGGAGGGTCCATAATAGGCATTCGGACAGCAGTTTTTCAAATGCATATTTCGCTGGAAAAATCGAATGATTTTGTATATTTCATAGACGTACTATGAAGTAAAGACATTGAAATTGTTGTTAGACTCCATAAAACGTATATGCGTCTGAGATATCATTGCGGATAAGCGTCTAGAATGAATTTCAGCTACTAAGGGGTCCATTACTAGCATTGAAACCCTATTTTTTTTCTTATGAGATGAACACTACTATGCAAGATTAAATAAATCATAACAGGAATAGGTTTGCTTGAATTTCGTTGTAATCTTCTGGTGGGACCTTTATGCGAGTACTTTCAATATGGAACGCACATGATTTGGTATTTTTTTCGCATTTTGTCCATACAAAGATACAACTTTAAGTGTGATACCATGAAGTACACTAATACTAAACATGATTCATGAAGAAAGCTCAAAAGTGATGAAAATTCAAATGGGACTGTTTTGCGAGTATGGGCAGTATACAGTAGATTAAGGTACACGATATACTCGAAACATGATTTAATGAAAATTGAGGTTTCTTTTTGAGATTCTTTAAAGCATGCCTCCTGTCTGTGACTCATTCAAGAATTTTGCCAAGAGATTTGTTCAAGAATCATTTCAGGGTTACCTTGAGTGATCTTTCCAAGGATTTTCGCTAAGATATTGTCAAACTTTTTCATGGATTATGCGTCATACATCAAATACGTCACAGGAGGAGGGATGGAGATTTCTAGGTTTGCAATGTAGAAAATATCATAATTTTGTGTAATGTACCCAATGTCTGTTCTCTTACTCCAAAAATTCTTTCGGAGATGGCTTTATGTATTCTTTTTTGGTGGGATATCGACCGTCGAGACTGCTTTTCGAGATTTCTTGGCGTATTTTCGGTCATCGGGTTTCTTAATAAAGCAATTGTTTTGATTAAAGCCGACGTTTCGAGCATTTATTTGCTCATCTTCAGGGCAAACTACAATTTTACAAAATTATGGTATTGTTAAAGTCAAGTCCGAACAATAATTAAAATTACTTACATCGTCAATTGCTTTTAAGTCAAGTGGATTTGAACAAACATGGAACGAACAACATTACACTGGAATTACAAATAAATTTCGGACATAATGATATAATTCACATTAACTTTGTATTATTTTAACGGAGCACAAACTTACACAGCTTTCACCCGAGCACATCTAAACAGTTTTAAAAAACAAAATGTTAATGAGTGGCCATCTCAGGGAGTATTCTTCCAGGAATTTGAGCAAAAAAATCTCCAGGAAATGCATAAAGATTTACTCTAAGGAACATACCAGGACTCCTTTAAGAACACTTCTATAATTGTACACAAGAGTTTTCCAGAAATCTCTCAAAATATCTTCCTTCTGATTGCTTTTACCAGAGATTCTTCACAATATTTCTAAATGCATTCTTACAGCAAGTTCTCCAAGGAATGATGCCTATATTTTGGCAAAGATTCTTCGAGCTGTTGCACGACGAATATCGTCACTAAATCTTCCATGAATTCATGGGAGTTTTTGCCAATATTCTTGTATGATTTTTTTTGGTTTATCAGGGTTTATCCATGATTTTTACAATGATCTTTTCTGAAACTATTGAAGGATTTCCATAGTATTACCACATAAATTTCAAGAATTCTTCCCATAATTCCATAAAAATATCTTAAATTACATGAGGGATTTCACAACTAATGTGTTTGCTGCAGAGATTCAGGGATTCCAAAAAAATGTTATCTTCAAGGGATTATTCCATATAAGTAGAAATAGGTCAACATTTGAATTGCTATTTCTCAATTTTTCATAAATTTTCCACTCAAATATGTCTAACACACAGCAGAATTAAGTGTGCATAAAATTAAAAGTTCATAAGAAATAAATCAAACAGGAAAATATTGAGGGTTATTCTTTTTACGTCAAATTTATGAAAATCTAAAATTATCCTGGCGTGATATGATAAAAAAAGTAAATCGTGCTATATTGAAGTGTGATATAATTCTGCAAAATAAGAATGAATAGTGATAAAACCGAAAACCTATCGTGTTATTTCAAATATATTTAAATTGAACTATAAAATCATGTATCATAAAAGGATCTTTCAGTTATATTTGCGAACATCTTTACAATCATTTTTTTCTACGTATTTTCTGAGCGCAGGTTTTAGTTGACGAGTTAAATTCATAAAGACTTCTACAGTCATCTCTCCCTTACTCGATATTGAAGGGACCATCGAGTTAGGGAGGTATCGAGTTACAGAACACAAAAGCAGTGCAACTGCGTTAGAAGGGACCATCGAGTTAGCCATGAAAAGCAACTTTTACTATGGTTCTCTAACTCGATATCGAGATACGGAATATCGAGTAAGGGAGAGTTAACTGTAGTTCATTCATCAATTTAAAAAAAAAAAACCCTGTCAATAAACAATTTTTACATAGGCTTTCCTGACGCCGTGCTTCATCATCGCCAGCAACGGCAAGTACTTGTTCATAACATTGGTGTTGAAAAGGAACACCCAATTCAAGAGCCACCGCGCCAGTGTAAAATTCAGCAACACCTCGTGAATAACCATCAGAATGTTCAACATCACCCTGTCCAACCAACCCATTTCCTTATAAACGGTTTTTGCACCATCTCGCGGTTCGTCATCCCAATAATGATGTCCTGGAACATTTGAAAGTCGCTTGGTCATAAACATGAACGCTTCGTAGTTTAGCAGTATGCTGTAACACCACATCCCTTCAATCATGATCTTGGTCATGTGAACGAACTCCGCACTGGGATTCTGCAAGCTGGGGCGCAAAAAGTGCGCGTTTACGAGGGCCATTCGTTGGGCAGATGTCTCGAAGTCGTCCGTGCAGAGGTTGAATCTGAAAAGGTAGCAATCTGAATAAGTTGGGTACAGTTATTCCTCGAGCGCTAATTTACCTGTCTTCTAATCCAAGCATATAGCCGATAGTACGCCACAGATGTACAAAGCCTTCCACGCCTTCCTGGCTATGTTGGACGCCAAGTTTCTGATGATTGAGTACCACGTACCTAATGGTAGTTCAAATGATGAATTTTATGAATAGTGGTACAAAACAAAGTATATTGAAACCTCTATTTACATAATAAGTCGGGTGTACGCAAATAGATTTTTTTGCAATTTCCCATCGTAATAGGCAAGCCTCGTTGAATAAATGTTTGAGCGCTATTCAAAAAGCGTATGATATCGACAAAATAAAACGCAGTGCAAAGTGATCATTAGGGCGATTCAAATTTTAAAAATGTAAGAAAATCCAATCTCCCATATGATCCCTACCATCCTTACCATAAAATAAGTTTTCTGTGAAATTTTCAGCTTTCTAGGTGGTGATTTAAACGTGGCCCAAAGACAATGTAGGTTTACATTGAAATTACTATGGAGAAATTCTGAGAAATCTTCCAAACACGCTAGTTCTGTAATGTAAGTAGAAACTTATCATCCCATATTGAAAACTCATTCTTCAAACCTTTATGAAGGATGTTGCTGAAGAAAAAAATCTCTTTTGAGCTAATTTTGTTTGGGATTTTTTTACAAGTTTGCAGGGCTATAATCCCATATTAAGCTAAATAATAGCAAACAAACTTATGAATATCTCTTCTGCTACCCATCGGATTAAATTTCTCTCTTCTGCAAATTTATTTATTATGGTTTGAAGAATGAGTTTTTACTTTGAGATAATAAGTTTGTATTTCTATTCTAGAATAGAATATAATAAGTTTGTATTTACATTACAGTACTAGCGTGTTTGGTACATATCCATAGCAATTTCCATATAAACCTACATTGTCTTTGGGCCACCTTTAAGGGCCCTATTTTATAAGTCGAGTCGATCAAAAACGACTCGAATGGAGTCACTGTCGACCAAAAATTTCGCTCGACTTGGCGCTGTCACTCGAGTTTATCGACAGTTGTCACTCTATGTGACTGGATTACTATGGGAGTCACCGGGTGACATCTGAAATATGCATGATTACTTTGATCGACAATGAGCTCAGACGAGTCACATGAATCTGCTCGATTTACAAAATAGACCCCTATATCACCACCTATGAAGCTGAAAATTTCACAGCACACTATTTTTATGGTAAAGGTTGGTTTGCTACTGACAAGAAAAGGAATCGCCTATCTCGATGCGTGGGAAATTTCTTCCAAGAAATGGTCCAGAAAATCACATTTTTCCGATCGCAGTATGCAGTTGAGAAGAAATGTCATTTCAAATGGGGCTCTCTGTAGGAAATTTCTTGACCCATTCAATCAAGAAATTTCTTTACTTTTCTTGAGCGAAACAGCATACTTAGTTTAAGGATGGTAAGGAACAAATGGGAGGTTGATTCTCGAACATTTTTAAATTTTGAACCGCTCTAGTGATCATCTTCACCTCATTTTACGGTAACGTTTGTTGATTCGAAGACCTGTACTCAACGAAGTTCTTGGAACACTCTTATCAGCCTTTGGACTTAAAACTCGATAGATTATGCTTGTTAGAATCTGCTTCATTTTGAACCTTATTTATAAACCATCAAGACTCCTCAAGAAAATTAATTTACGTAATATTAAATGGAGGTTTCATTTTATATACATCATTTTCATTGAAATTTAGAATTTGAGTATTAGCCCTCAGAACTGACTACCACTATACATACTTCGTGTCAAATAGGTATGTCAACTAGTTCAACAACCAAATATGCCAATGATACAAATCTGGTGAATGTTTTTGCGCAAATATTTGAACATCTGGAGTAATCCAACGTGAAACAAGATACTGATTTACCCAACGAATCCAAACTGTGTGATGGCAACGTCCTTCTGCGAAACGAGCATCCTTGAGTTTGCAGTGTTGGCTTTCTTTCCACTGACAGCATGTATCCGACGAACGTATTCCAGTGACTTCCATGAGCTAACAAAGAAAAGAGAAAGTATAAGATTATGTTTAGAATCGATATGTTGCCGTTTGCATTTTTGTATGGCTTTTCTTATTCCCAAAACTTTTTCTATTTTGTTTGATGATTTTATAACAGTGAAATGAGACAAACAAGATATATTGTCGCGCGCCCACTAAATCGGAACGCGCGTGTGGGACACGCGACGTGTGACTCGTTCCCGACATAACTGTCATAATGACATGTGTGGCGCTGCATTCTTACGATGTTTATGAACACAGCGCACCATTCAAATATCAGTCGCGACGCTTAGAGATTAAGAAAAATATATTAAAAAAAAAAGTTTGTCCTTATTTCAGTCGGATCCATAATATTTACTCAGGATCGAATACACTTCCCTTCTTCATAAGGAAATTCTTTCCAGTATACATTTCCTCTGCGATTATGTTTAGGAAAATTCAGATAAAATGCAGAAAACGTTCCAGGAATCCTTCAAAAAAATCTCCAAGGATATTCCAGAAAATGTTTCTGTTCACCAAAGTCCAAGCACTTATCGCTCATAGATTCCAAGTGCTTGCCGTTCTCCTCCAATATGGTCCTGGTCTCTTTACCATAGAGTGCCTCCGTTTTTTTTAGCGTTTTGTACATGGTACACTTGATGCGAGCTTTGTTTTTGGCGCAATCACGACTGGTGAAAATTTTGTTGCTTCACTTTTCATGTGGGTGAACTTCCTCTTAGATTTTCCCAATAAAACCCATATTCTTCGCGAAGCAACCAATCTAACCGGATCTAATGAAAATCGTAACTCGAACGTTAAGCCCGGCTCCATGCATGACGTTTTCAATCATACTATTGAAAAACAGTTCATCACCTGGTCGTAGTTCCCGACAGGATTGGAACGAACTGGAGTGTTTGTTCGCGATTCTGACGCTTTGATGCATTCCGTTTATCGTTGGTCTAATGCAGGCCTGCTCAACCTTTTTGAACCGCGGGCTGAATCGCAGTTACAATTTCATGCAGCGCGTCATTTTTTTTTTTTTCAAACCATAAATATTTCTCGCGTTCAGTATCATAAGGGCGTAACTGCAATGATCGATTTCTCTTCATCGATTTTCTCTTTAGCTAATTACTTCGACGGGTGACCGTTTTCTGTTGCTATTTTCGATTCAGTAGAAAGAATTCATCGTACTTAATCGTGCTGCGTCGTAAAATATTTCGAAAATTGATTAAATTTCTTGTACTTATCGAAAGAGAAAATCGACGAAGAGAAATCAATCACTGCAGATACGCCTGTATGATACTCAACGCGAGATTTGTATGAAATCTGACAAAAGTTAGTAAATGAAGCAACTATTTTTTGCGAAATAGATAAACTTTGCTGCCAAGAATCATGCTTGATGTTGTGAGAGTTTCTTTTGAACTCATGCAATGATGTAGTCCGATAAACTTTGAAGAATCTATCCCAGAATGTTTGGACCCAGGAAAAATATTATTCCCAATTTTATCAGAATCATACTCAGAATTCTGCAAGAATTCCATCTGTTTTTTTTTAAGATTCAGTGTAAAAAGCTTTTTCGAAAATCTTGAACAGAATAAAGCAATAATTTTGTTGGATGGAGCTCACCGGTCGTTGTGGCCGTTACAGGTTCGGATGTCCTTGTAGGCGTTCGATGCTGGAGTTCTTACGGATTTTCTTCTTCATGGTTTTCATCTTCTTCTTCTTCTACAGCTACAGCATCACACATAACATGTAAATGTAAATTGCTATTGGTACTGCTACTATTTCTCACATATGCCCAACATATATCTCTTGAAATATGATTTGGGTGTTCAAGGGTATCTATTCCTTCCTCATAATAGTATTCAACCCCTTAATTAGTTATTGTACCAATCTTCATTCTAAAAATAAAAGAAAATCCTTTTTTAACTAAGCGGCTAATTCAAATTTTATATTTTTAACAGGTTGATAATTTTTCATCTTTGCGACATTTTTCTCATACACACTGATTAATGATTTAATTAAACACATATTTATGAATTCAAGCGAATTATGACTTAAATTGCTTGATGCTCAGAAGACCTTAAGATATTTTTCGATAATAGTACATTCCTCAACCCTCTTACTTATTTCTAACTGCTTTTCGTAAATGTTTTGCGTCATAATAATGAAACAGTGCTTAAAAAATTTTTAATTATTAATTTATCTGACCCAGTGATGTTCTGTAATAACTTTGTTTATTATGGTCCAGATTTATGATTGCACATCACTCATAAAAATATATAGACTATTTGAACCATCCCGAAAGTTTCATTAGAAAAATTACGCGAAAATTTGATTTTTTAATGTCAGCTCCCTACAAAATTCTCTTACCAAGTGGTGACTGTGTGAAGTAGGCGATGGATTTAAAGAAAATTTGTTCTTAGTTTACATCCGTTTGTCTGTGATTAATGTGTATTTTAATGCGCAAATTGCAATGTGTTTTCACAACAGTATAAATCGATAATAACACTGTTCGACAAAAAAATTTTTTGGATGGATCAGGGACGCGTTTATATGGGTCTTGAAGTGCAAGAAAAGTATAGAAAGAGACCGTTTTCAAATGATTTGCAGCACCCCTGGATTATTTTTTGATAAAGCTTGAAAATTTGGCATTTTTAATCACAAAAAGTGTAATAAGAAAAATATCAATATCTTTTTAAATTCAATTATACAACCATTTGTCAAATCAATATTTTTTAGCACTGGAAGACTTCAGGAAAACGTGCACCATTTCAGAAGAATATTGGCATCTATTTTGTATATGAATTTGGAATGTTAACGATCAATAAGCAAGTACGTGAGGATGTGCACCATATAAATACTACTTTTTTTTTTTTTCTATTTCACACATCTGGTTCATTATATGATAATTATTATAGGTTCAAGAAGAAGCTTGATTAAGATTTTATTCTTTGCTCCATTAGATAAATCAATGAGCAATGCAATCCAGTAACATTTGATTTCAACAAGGATACGTCGACTACGGAAAATTTATGTGTCTGTTATAATTATATGGGCTGGTTGGTCCAATAAACTCTTAGCAGTAATACAAAATTAGGTTAGACACTGACATGTAAGTGGTCTTACATGAGCTAGTCGGTTTATCAGGAACCGATGGCGAAGTCTATGAAAATTAAAAATAGATTACCTATCGTGAGGTCCATTTCACAGTGGTCCAGGAATCAGTTTTACGCGAAAGATGCATTTTGAGCTTTAGAATGAAACATTAGACAAAAACGGTCTTATACAAAGTTGTTTGTTTTAGTAAGGTCCTTTGTTTGGTGTTATTGAAAATTAGGGTGGACCACATTTTCATAGAAATTGTGTAACTAACTTTCTTATTTGTAGAAATTATATTATACATACTTCAGCAAAGTTGTAGACCATTCAATTTCCAGCAACTTAGCTAAAAAAGTTTGTATCTCTCAAATTTACAGATTTAGAGCATTTTTCCTACGGTGACATAGGGTGGTCCGAACAAAACTGATTTTCTGGCTCTAGAGTTTTCAATTCAAATTTCTCATCAAAGTAGTCTATGAAACACTTTTAGAGCTTTGAAAAATGCGTAATTTGATGAGTGAAGAAACTCGCTGTCTCCTTCCGTTTGGGAGTTATTGTTGTTTTTCTCTCAAAAACATGCCTACTTTGATTGTGAATATCTCTGATTGGGGTAAACATAAAACATATCTTTTGACGGCATTCGAAAGATAAAATAAAATTGTAAAATTGTATACCATATCAAAAATTACAGATGTGTTATTTTTGTAACTCTTATAAATTGTCTTGAAATACAAATATTTTTTATCACAAAAACTTCAATAACTTTTGAACTAAAATAGATATCAACAATCTTTCAATAACACCAAACAAAGGGCCTTACTAATACAAACAACTTTGTATAAGACCGTTTTTATCTAATGTTTCATTCTAAAGCTCAAAATGCATCTTTCGCGTAAAACGGATTCCTGGACCACTGTGAAATGGACCTCACGATAGGTAATCTATTTTTAATTTTCATAGACTTCGCCATCGGTTCCTGATAAGTCGGTTTATCAGGAACCGATGGCGAAGTCTATGAGCTTCAAAGCTCATGAAAGACCACTTACATGT
The DNA here is from genome assembly GCF_002204515.2 of Aedes aegypti. Taxonomy (NCBI): domain Eukaryota; kingdom Metazoa; phylum Arthropoda; class Insecta; order Diptera; family Culicidae; genus Aedes; species Aedes aegypti. Next base: position 349,082,851 of record NC_035108.1, read on the forward strand.
CAGTGTCTAACCTAATTTTGTATTACTGCTAGGAGTTTATTGGACCAACCAGCCCATATAATTATAACAGACACATAAATTTTCCGTAGCCGTCGTATCCTTGTTGAAATCAAATGTTACTGGATTGCATTGCTCATTGCTTTATCTAATGGAGCAAAGAATAAAATCCTAATCAAGCTTCTTCTTGAACCTATAATAATTATCATATAATGAACCAGATGTGTGAAATAGAAAAAAGTAGTATTTATATGGTGCACATCTTCACGTACTTGCTTTATGATCGTTAACATTCCAAATTCATGTACAAAATAGATGCCAATATTCTTCTGAAATGGTGCACGTTTCCAGGAAGTCATCCAGTGCTAAAAAATATTGATTTGACAAATTCGATGGTTGTATAATTGAATTTAAAAAGATATTGATATTTTTCTTATTACATTTTTTGTGATTAAAAATTTTCAAGCTTTATCAAAAAACAATCCAAAGGTGCTGCAAATCATTTGAAAACGGCCTCTTTCTATATTTTTCTTGCACTTCAAGACCCATATAAACGCGTCCCTGATCCATCCAAAAATATTTTTTTTGTCGAACAGTGTAATTTAGACAAACAAAAACGTAGCTCATATCATTGCACAATTTGGTTTGTGTATGGCAATGCGTAATTTGCAAATTGTTGTGTAATATTGTCAACCTCAAATGACCTTTTAAGCAACGTGCTCTATGGGATTTAATGTGCAAAGATAATAAAAAGTAACTAATTGCTGTGTGTTTCTGCTTGGTGACCTGATCATTTATCCAAACCAAATTAGTACTTTGAAGTTGAAAAAAAATGATAGTCATGAATCATTAATGAAAAGCTGCTGTAAATCACGTAGAAACAACACAAACAACATCCCCCCCTCAACCCCTTCACTCACTTGGATCCCTGTCGCAGTTCCTCCTGGTACCAATTCAGCGTGTGGAGCACAGTCAATACGTAGCGCTTGTAAGCCTTCGTTAGGGTTGCCGATCGCTCGGTGAAGATAATCACATCCAGTATCGAGGGCACGGCAAGCACCGATATAAGGCCGCAAAATCCGGCCGTAACGATTGCCGTCAGATTATCTCGGAAGTACCGCTGACCTCTTTGAAAGAATCGATTTACAAGCTCATTTGCTTTCGAATTTGTTCAAAACTACAGTCACCCCCACAGTTGTGGGTAACCCACAGATATGGATCAGTAGAGGATTCACTATAAAATTTATCAACAAAACATAAATTCAAAATCATTCGAAAAATAATACATGATGCCTTCGTGAACTGTTAACTTCAAAAAAAAGCTTTGTGATCAATTATAACGGATTTTCAAACCACTAGTCAAAACGTTGGAAGTTACATAACTATCCCGCTTTCATTACGTTTGATCAGAAAAGCCGCGAGAAGAGGGATTTATTTATACATATACTTCGCAGATGAATGGCTGTTATAGTTTTCTGATGCATAATTAAGATCCTTCTTCCCACAGTGTTGGAATTTCGATCGAAATCGACACTTTTTCGTTGATAATCGCCATTTTTGAGGTGTACTCCCAAAAACAACTATATTCTACACAGCTAGGGAGGTAATTTTAGTTTGTGCTGCGTCACCATGGTAATTAATCATATTTTGTTCAGAAAAATGAACCTTAGTAGATCCATAACTGTGGAGTGACTGTATAAAAATACTACATTTACACACCGTTTGAATTTTTCCTCATCGAACCAGGGCGGCAAATGGATCTCGTATGTGTAAATGTCCGCATCAATTGGCGTAATAGCACCATCGTTGATTAGGGTCTCGACAAAGATGGTTTGATGGAAAAAGATAACCGACTTCGGCCTTTTCTAGGCGACACGAACAGCGCAGCTCTGGTGAGTCAAAAGAATAGAAATATTAGAAATTAGAACGCTATTGTCGCTGCAAACCTTGTGACCAACATCTAGTGGGCATAACTTAAGGTGAGGATGAATCGAAGCCAAAGTTCAATTTTTCAAAAGCACGAATCTGGAAAACCAAACATCCGTTTAAGCTGAAAACTTAATCGATTGGTCACTAGCTGGTGGTGACCAATCGATTAGGTTTTCAGCTCAAACGGATGTTTGGTTCTCCAGATCCGTGCTCTTGAAAATTTAAACTTTGGCTTCGATACATCTTCACCTTAAAGGTGGTACTCAAAGTGTCAAAATTATTTTAATTTAATCATAGTAACATGTTTTCGAAATCAAAACAACAGTTCTTGGCAACGTACTTGCGTGTTGTGTTTCATTGAAACAATTTGTTTTTCGTATGCCCTGAAGATCTCCAGGCAAAAGATAACAAAAAATCGCTGTCGTTCCACAGGTGATTAATTTTTATGCATATGGATTACCCAAAAGCGTAATTGAATTGCTCCTTACATTTACATAGATTGAATGCTTTAACCAATGGCAAGACGGATGCCGACTATCTCTGTGCTCCCGGTACTTTTCAACCTGCTGCAACTCGACTCTGTATGGTGAAACTGTGGAGACATGTACGAGGAAAGCGCAAGGATCAATTAGGACAATTGCAGTTGTTTAAGATGAAGATGAATCGAAGCCAAACTTCAAATCTGGAGAACCGAACACCTGTTTGAGTAGAAACCTTAATCGATTGGTTACCACCAGTTAATGACTAATCGATTAAGTTTTCAGCTTGAACTAATGTTTGGTTCTTCAGATTTGAGCTTTTGAAAATTTGAGAATTGGCTTGGATTCATCTTCACCTAAAACTGTTCATTATTCAGTAGCTTCTCATTCCCATAGCATCTGTCTTCTAACATCAGTCAAAATTCTTAAATAGTTTAAGTAATATAATATGACGGACCAAAAGTTGAAGATAAAGCAAATAAACGTTGTTTTATTTCAATGAAAAATTGAGTACAAATTCTTTTACATATTACGCATACGTGTATCCGAGCGAATTCTGAGTGTCGTTTTCCGATTCGTTCTGCCGTTAGAAACGTTAAACAAACTAGCACCAACTCGGTTTGGGAGTTTTTATCCATCTCTTTTGTTTCAACGATTAGGATTTGGCTTCACTTACATCCCGCATTTCACTTTCAGGATACGAAAAGATGTACAAAACAAAACAATCGTTTTGACACTTTGAGTACCGGTAGATTGCGCCAATAGAAAATCAAGGCTACTGTGGTTCATTCATTCCCATCACAACCATCGTATGGAAGGAACAGCGCCTCTAGCGTTCTATATTTAATATTTCTATTGTCAAAAGCCAACTAAAACGTAACGTTCTCCTAGTGGCCACCAGATGTCGAAATGTTCGTTTATGACATTTACACTTAAAAAAAGATACACAGCCACACGGGTTCGTTCGATATTCCCAATTATCTCTGAATACCATAAAAAGTAAGAAAAATAAAAAGAAACCAGCACAGGAGTGGTTTTTTAGCATTACACAAATTTTGTGTTGGTTTAGAAGAGCCAGATTTTGTGTTGGTCGTACTCAATTCTGTGTATCTTTCTTTTAAGCGTGTTTGTTTTGATTTCTTCCTCTTGCTCATCGTTGCACAATGATTTGCATTTAGCCGAAAATAAAGTTTACGCGCTTTTCACTCAACAGATGGCAGTAGTGTTACTTGAATAGTGTGTCGTCGGCAAAATGTATGGAAAAATAAAGAGTCGGTCATCTTATTCCTTTTAACCATCTTTGGTCTCGATGTAATGCAAATTCTCTGCATCCTTCCGGTTGGAAGCAGATTCCAGCACTATGTTTTCTCTTTCGGATGAACTCATTGAGACGATGATATCCCGATATGAGGGCGATTGCTCCAAAAAGTACTCAAAGTGTACTACTGGCTCTGTTTTGAGCAGCCCGATGCTACACAGGTGAGCTAACGAATCTCACTAATGTGAGCGGACGAACAGACAGGGATTGAATCCTGAGAAAATTGAGAGAATCTCTCACGTATCGCTCTCTGTAACTATCATAACATGCTGCACATTTTGAGAGACTGTTTATCGTATACTGCTACAAGTTTGATCAGATTGGGGGGATAGTAGTACATGATAAAACCACTCTAAACATGCTCCAAGCCTGGGGGACACTGTTGTTATTGGAAGTTCGTGGATTGTTTATCGTGCCAGTAAAGAAAAACACCTATCCCCAACGGTAAACAAGCGAGAAAAATGAATTTTTTCATCGCTCTCTCGTTGGGGCTCTTGCTCGCTGCTTCCATTTATCAGACTTGTTACACCTTGCGATACAATGACGATCGTGGACCGCAACAGATGGGATGTTTTTCTTTGCTTGCTTTGATCGTGCTTCATTCTCAAATGAGAGCGAATTCTGCAACGCCTGCGAACAGATATATGCTGTACTGTAAAATTGCGACTACTCGAAGTCGCGTCGCGTAGAGCTTATAATTGCGCATTGTGGATACAGTATTGGACAATATATTTGGTACTTTTTTATTTTCATTCAAAATACCCAAAATATTGCACCCAAAATATTGCAGAGCTCGTTCTGAGTTGTTTATGGTTTGATTTGGATGAAATTTTCGTAACAGTTGAGACTAATTTAAATATTCTTTCCTTACCGGGTACAAAACTAATGACGTTAGATCAAAGTATTTTATTAAGCTATTTAGTTGTACATTTTGATCAGATAGTTTTCTAAAGTGTGTGTTGAGCAGGTCTTTCAGATTCTAATTACTATCGTCAATATATTATTTTTTTGTGAAAAACTTCACTTTATTCCTTTACGCAGGTATGTTAGCAGCAGAGTGTCTTAAAATAGGAACTTTAGATACCTTAGTTGGAAAATGAGGCCAAAAATTTTCCGAACACTAACAAAAAAAGACTGAAAAAAATCCCGGAATTTCATCTAATACTAATTGAAATATTTGCCCAAAAAATGTCTTTATTGTTTTTTTCTTCGACCTTCTTATGGAATTCCTTCATGAATTTAGTTCAAAATACTTTCAAGAACAAGAGATGAATCAGCCTATAGCTTAAAATTTCGATTATAAGGAAATGGAGGATATGAATGGAATTTTCCGACCGTCTCTTTCTCATGATAGCTCCAGAGCTCCATTAATTTTTACGAGCCTAAGACAAACCGAATCAAATTAATAATATACAACAGTTATTAGAATATGATTGATATTCAGAAGTTTAATCCATATTGAGGTACCGTAATCCGGGGTATCATTGATCAGCGGGGTAACATTGATCGGAATGACTCATCTCGTAAAAAGTTCGTATCATCATTTATTGATGAAATATTTCCAAAGCATGAATTGCGCTTCTCTTTCTTATACTCATGAGCTAATGAAAATTAAGATGTTTGCAAAAATTGCATTTAGTTCATGCGTAAATTTAACAACTTTTTGAAACAACGATTTAAATGGTTAAGGATGACCCTACCGAAGATTCATTTCTCACATAAGTTGTGCAAGCGATATGAGAAGGGAAATTGTGATTTTTACTAAAAATGGCATCGCCAAAAACGATTCCGTTGTCAAAACTTTTATAATAATGTTAGTTCAGGCAACTTTAACGAATTACTGTTAAGAAAGTAGAATTTCCTTAGGAAATTGCCTACCTTTAGGCGTATTACGCGGTTCGAGGGGTTTTAAATTTTAAAATAACCCAAAAAGTGAATGACTTGTAAGCATTTGGTGATCATATTCGGCTTCAGAAGCCATGATTTAAGTAAGTAACGACAAATTTAATATTACCGAACGTTGTTAACATAAGTGATCAATGTTACCCCATATCAGCTAAATCAAAAAATCGCCTAAAACATTTTTATAAACATGCTTAAATCTTTCAAGAAACAAAATGCAGTATATGGTTACAAGCTATTGATGGTAGTACTTGTTTTAAAAATATAAAACTTGCAATATTTGCATTTTCAAATGAAATATTTAAGATATATCCTAAAAACTGATCAATGTTACCCCGGATTACGGTACCTGAAAAAAATATAAAAATTTTCTACAAAAACTCTGGAATAAATCCTTTGGGTTTATTCCTGTGTCAAACTGGAATTAGTAGAAAATTCTTCGAAAAATCCTGGGATAGCATTTGGGAAGATTTTCAAAACAATACTCGTGGAAATTCGAATCAGAGTTCACTACAAGGTGAGAGAAAACAGTGACTATAGAGACCATTTTAGTTGGAAAAGAGACTTTAAAGCCCATCTAAAAGAGTCTTTTAGAGGCTTGTACTAAAATAGAGACCAAGTCTCTAAAGAGATGTCTGCTACCAAGCCCTCCATACGTTATTGCTTTTAAACGCGTCAAACTGTTTGACTCAAACAAAACAAAAAACACAAAAATATAGGTTAAAATTAAATGTATAACTAGAAGGGGTGTGCAGTGTTGATAGACTCACACTCAAAATCTCAATCAATACGCTCTCCCGTGAGAGCAAACTCATTAGAGATCTGATCCGCAAATCTCACGCTTGAGATTTTGATGCAAAATCAACTCAATCAACTCAAACCGTAAAAAATGATTCAGTCGCAAAACCCGGCAAAAACTCGTGAAACCCGAATGTTGTTGTTTACGTTAGAAAGGATTAACATAATTTTACCAGACTAACAAGAAAATATTGCCGTGTGTGAGTAAACTGTGGAAATACGAGGCAATGAGTTAAAAAGGTGAGCCAACTCATCCATGATTTTTTGACTGCTGAGTTGCATGATTGACAACTCACGCATGAAAAATCTCAAGCGTGAGTTTTGAGAAATTGAGTTTTTCACAACACTGGGGGTGTGATAACCAAAACGTTGCAAATGCCTTGTCCAATACTGTAGATAAAGGGGATTCCCATCGCCCACTATAGTAGGTGAAGGATGGGACGCAGCTCTTCAAATCACAGTTTGCTATTTCAGCTGAGCCGGGTGTGGAACTGAGATGGTAGGCAGTTGAAATCAATTTAGGCGGCATCCACAAATTACGTAACGCTCTAGGGGGAGCCTACTCCCAAGTAGGCCCAAGCGTTACGACTCATACAAAAATTTGAAAGCGTTACGGACGGGGCGAGGGGATCAAAAATTTGCAATTTTAGCGTTACGTAATAAATGGACGCTGCCTTACGAGGTGAATGTAAAATTGTATCTAAATAACAATGTATTGCTAATTTCACTTTGAATGCTGTCCACAGGTATATGTAAATTATTTTTTTAAGGCACATATACGTTAATGCTTTGGGGCCTTCCTTAGCCGAGCGGTCAAAGTCCACGGCTACAAAGCTAAGCCATACTGAAGGTGTCTGGGTTCGATTCCCGGTCGGTCCTGGATCTTTTCATAATGGAAATTTTCTTGATTTCCCTGGGCATAGAGTATCATCGTACCTGCCACACGATATACATATGCCAAAATGGCAACTTTGGCAAAGAAAGCTCTCAGTTAATAACTGTGGAAGTGCTCATAAGAACACTAAGTCTAGAAGCAGGCTCTGTCCCGGTGAGGACGTAATGTCAAGAAGAAGAAGAAGAAGAAGAAGAAGAAGAAGACGTTAATGCTTCCAGCGAGCGATTTGCCCTTTGAAGGAAGCATCACATTAGGCAACGGACTAGCATGCATACCCAATGGTACAGTCGAAAAACATTATTTCTCTGAACTCTCCAAAATTCTTTATGTGAACGATATTCAATTCGCAATAACCATCACTCTTACCATACTTTTCACTCACTTGGATCCTGATTGGAGCTCTTCAGTGTACCAACTATAGATATGTAGCACAGTTCGGTAGTAACGTTTGTACGCCGCTTCAGGAGTCGAAGAACGTTTGGTGAACATCAACATCCGTAGTATAGGCAGAACGGCATATACAGTCAGCAGCCCGCACATGTGGGCCGTCATAATCGCCACATAGTTATCGAGAAAGAACCTTTGACCACTGGCCAATCGTATGAATGCAATGAGAATAATGAACCGAGTGCTGATTCAAGTATGCGTCGTTTAAAACAAACCGTTCGAATTTATCCCGATCAAACCATGGCGGTAGATCCATTTGAAAATGAACATTATGTTTGTCCACTGCGATCTTTTCAGCGATGTTTGTTAATTCTTCTAAATAGTTTGAACTGCATGTTTTACGCATTGCGAAGCAGTTCGGTCTTCAATTAAATGTAAATAAAATTGCACTACACAACAAAGTTACGGAACTGGCGCAAACGACTGAAACGTACTGAACTCAACTGAGCTGATCGTATACCCGTACAGGCTTAGCCGAGCCCGGTAGAAAGAAACGTGATCACAGAATAAACTATGTCTGATGTTTGAGCTGCATATTTGTATCATTGGCGTTATTGTCGAATAAGAGTTGATTTTGTGAACTTTTGGCGACATTGGTCATTCTTCACAATTTATTTTTTGCAATATCTCATTGTAATAGAATGTTTTTCATCACGCCTATCTGTCAAGAAACAGCCTACATTCCTGCAATGAAGTATGCAGTGCGGAAATAGTCATTACGCGACTGAAACCAGTGCTGTAATGTTTCATTACGCAACGGTTTCTCATTACCCAACTGTTTTGAATTGCGTAATGAATCATAACACAACAACACGCATTCCGATATGATTTCTGATACCCACAAGTGGTCTTCTACGAAATTGCAAAAAATGTTGAACTCGTCATAATTATCCTACTCGGCAAGCCTCGCAGGACGACTCGTGCTGTAAAAATCATCATTCTGCAACTTGTTCCGTAAACTACTATTTTTCGTCTGTATTTAAGAACATAAGTCGAAATATCCTTTCGACATCACTAGAATGATGAAATGCGTCTAATGTGACAATCCTTTTACGGTAGAATGAGAAACCTGAGACCAACTATTGTTCTGCTCTACAGTTCTTGAATTTTTTGACACTACTAAAAAAATAGAACGAATAGGAATTGATTTGATGGGAACAACTTTTAACGCGAAGCAAGGAACAAGATTTGCAGCATAGAATGTATTACCAAATTGACCAAATTGAACATTCTCATAATTCTTGGAGTCCAACTAAAAATCTGTTTCATGCCTAACATCTTATTAGATATCATTTGATGGTTTCATTTACAGTTCGCAATGGATCTTGTGAGGAATCACCCAAAGATCTTATATGATCCTCAAATGTTAGGTATTTGTTGAATTATCGTGCAATAAATTAATTCAAGAATTCTTCGAAGAATTTGAATAATTTATTCCAGAAATTGTTCATGGGAGAAGCTCTATTTCTTCATTTATTTTTCTCAATATCTCAAGATATGTTTCTGCTTCTCAATTTTTCAACAGAAGTTTATCATTGAATTCATCATTGAATTTATATGAAGCTTCATTAAAAATTTCACAAAAATTTTCTTTCATGATATCTTTTAGAACTCATCTATGGAATCCCGACATTTTTTCCAAAACACAAGTGATGTTTTAAAACTTCAAGCAAATAAACATATCAGGAAGTTTAAAGGAATTCCTTCAAGTATTAGTCTAAGATGGGTTTTTATTTTGTCCCTGAAAAGATTCGTACAGCTTTTTTCATTAGATATCTTCAGAAATTGATCCTGATAATTTTCTCGGGATTCAGCTTTTAATAACTCTATATAGTCTTTCAAAAAACGGGACGGGGTTGGTGGTCTGATGGCTACCGCTCCTGCTTCATATGCAGAAGGTCATGGGTTCAATCCCAGGCCCGTCCCTCTCCTCGTACTTTGTAGTTGTATATCTCCCACTTGCTTCTATCTTCCATTCTAAATATATCACACTCAAACTATTCGTTCATAGCAAACGGTAGAACAAGAGACGGACAAGAAACCGTTTCCCTAACGCTTCCTACTTCCACGCGCACGCCTTTCTTACGCCTGATACATAGGCAGTCTGCTAACCACAAAAGCAAACCTCTCTGCCATGCCTTTCCCCCAATCCATACACTCCCGCATGAACTGGCGTGGATGCAGTGGAATATACGGTCTACGTGGGAGCCAGTTCAATGCATCATCAATTCCTCCCCCTTCCCCTCATTGGTCTGCATTCTGACGTGGCAGGCGCCATTATAGCCTAAAAATAGAAGATCACCAGCACTTATACACTGAGGATGCCTGTTAGTCCCAAGCAGTCATTCGGTTGGTTCCTTGTGTAAGTGCAGCTGATCTGGCGATACTGGAGTAGCATCCACGGGCGGCCAATCAAGCTCAAGCTCAAGCTCAATATAGTCTTTCAAAAAACGGTAATTCTTGATGAAATACAATCTGCGACTAATAAAAAAATGTTCTAAGAAACATATGTGTTCTCTAGAATACCCTTTAAAGAAAAAAGTTTTTAAATTCAACGGAACACCACCTGTGCCTTAGGGTAAGAAAAAGCTCTCACAATTTCATCTCAATTGGTTGCTCCACCAGTTGGCGTGTACAATATTCGCTTCAAATATATTTGAAATTGCTCCCATACTCGCAAAACAGTTCCATCAAGAAAATTCTCATGTCGAGAAAAATGCAACATTAATGCAAATGTTTTGTCACACAGTTCCTGATAGGGAAATATTCTGGTGGCATTACTAAACACAGTATCATTGCAGTATAAGAAAATGTTCAACTACTGTAATATAAAAATCGTTTTTGCTCCACGCTGTTCATTCGATTCTAGATCAATTTCTGAATGTTCTCAAAAAATTTGAGCTCATTGGATGAAAACTGAAACTGCACAAGCCCTTCAAAGTTTATTGGGTGTGCTATCTTTCGCGCCAGATGCAGCATTGTTGCCTGTTCAGAAGTTACATGAGCACTGTGGAAGAGTTTGCTATTGGGTATAAATCAGTAACTAATTACTGAGGCATCCGATTTGAAAACGGTCTTCGGCAAAGTTGTAGCTAACAAATGTATCTCATAGTAGCAACTTAACTCAATTCCCCAAGAGCACATGGGCAAACACCTCGACCGATTGAATGAATTGAATGCTATTTACATAGCAATTTCCATATAAACTTTGAAAGGCGTGTGCAGTCTCCCGAATGAGCTCAAATTTTGGGAGGACACTCAGAATTTGATCTAGTCTCGAATGAGCGGTGTAGAGTAAAAACGATTGTTTGAACCACTCTAATAACTATCCGGTTGTTTTTGACGCCCGAAACCTAAATTCTGCCATATGGGACTTGTTATCCAAGAATTTCTCGCGCCAAACGCAAATATACCCGCATACCAGTCTCACTACTTGGGACTCGCTTGCTTTTTATCGCCTCACCCTGACACTTTTTAAAACTACAATAGATTTCAAGACATTTTTCCTCTTGCAGTTGTTAGTAATCGCTTCTTTTAATTTCAATGGTTCCTCGAAAATCCGGTGGTGAAAGTGCAGAAGATTTTCCTGACCCCTGCGGACGGCCCATACTAAACATTCCTTAGATTCAGTTGCATCGCTTGTGATTTCAAGCATGCCAATTTTTAAACAATCTATTGACGACAAGTTGTGGAAACCCAACAAACATTTTTACTGAACAAGAGTTGAAGAAATCACTCTCTAACATATATCTGATGAGTAAACTATTGTTCATCTACTAATGTTACTTGGGAAGACGGTGTAGTGGTTAGAACACACGCCTTTCACGCCGAGAACCTGGGATCGAATCCCATCCCCATTTCAGTGACGACTTCCTTCGGAAGGGAAGTGAAGCCGTTGGTCTCGAGATAAACTAACCCAGGGCTAAAAATCTCGTTAATAAAGATAAAAAAAAAAGTTGTGGAAAATTTGCTAGATATGGATAAACCATCTTGAACCATCTTATTTCTCAGCATCAGTTATCGCAATTACTCAATTTTACCATCCCATTTCCACGGAATTCGAGCAAATCTACTCCTCTTATTATTTCTTTAAACTTGTATCGTATTCTGCATCATATTTGAAAGAGAAATCATACTAATTTTCTTACTTATAAGTTTATACAAATATTCTTACTTGAGATGAAGATTTTTTTTTCAGAATGCCTTCTGGTGCGATATGTTGTAGAGCCACATATACATAATTTATCCTAGCGATCCTCTAAATAAAAAAAGCAAAATGGCCTACCTCTGACCCATTGCTATACCATTGCAAATGCATTATGCTTCGACATTCGGAATCTTCGGCAGGCTAATCTTCCAAAGACATTAAGGGTGAAGGGCTTTGGACATGTATTGACAAACATCCATAAACTCTTGGTTGTAAACAAGGATTTGAACATAGTATAAACCTGAAAATTTGAGAGGATGATTAAGATATATCCCCAAACCAGATTTCATCACCAAAACTCGTAATAATTTGCTCATTTGGTTAAAATAATTGAATTTCTGATAAATATCAAGGAATTCCTTAGGAAATTGCATACATTTAGGCGTTTTCCGCGTAATTCTTGAAATTTAACTGTTCAATATTTATATGAATATTGTATTGTTAAGAATTTAACAAGCATATTCGGATTCAGGGAGCTCGAATTTATTAAGAAGAGTTGTTTTGGAAACTAACAATAAACGCATTGACAAGTGATCGATTTCACCCCGAAATGAGATTCCCCGATTTTTATTTTAGAGATATTTGTTAGCACTAAAATGACATTTGTTAGAAAATTTCGGTACGTGAGCCGATGAGGCTCACCTTTGTACTTGTTTTCCTGCATTTAGTTGTTCGGCATTGTCAACATTATAGAAAACAGACGAGAAAAATCGTGAAAAGTGATCAATTTCATCCGAAATTACGGTACGCTAATCAACTACTGAATAATCATATTATTCAGCTGCTGTTTAGTGCTGACCCAAGCTGAGTTCAGTCGGCTATTTTTAGCGCACAGTGAGAAAATTTATATCGATGATGGTCAAAATAATGATTATTTACACAAAGTAAAATCAGTCGGAAATAATTAATCTAATTTCATAATAAGTTTTAATTTGTTTTTTTTTTTTTTAACTTCAAGATATGCAGCAAAGAAATAGTTCTTGGTATGATTATATTTAAATCATTTGAAGGGTTCTAAGCACTATGCACCTGAATAGAAATATATTCGAATAACTTGATGTGCGGAATTTTTATTTTCAGGAATGTCCAAGTACATAAATAGTTTTTCATAGATCGCAGTATTTATTTAGTTGTGAAGAAATGCCATTTGAAATGTGACTTGCTATTAAAAATTTATTTAATCAATTCTGTCAAAGAAATTTCCGCTTTTCTTGTACGGAATAACATCCCGAGCAGTTGAAAAAAGCTTAGCAATAGCAAATTATAATATGGATAGCTAAAAGTGATATTAACTTGATATATATGATATAATAGATCTGGAAATGATATCTACAATAAACTACTAGAACCAAATTGACATGTCATATTTAGATTCTGTAAGATTTGACCAATAGCTGCGAGCTATACATTAGATTCTATTCATTAGGATTTTATAAAATACTTATTCATTAGGATTTTATAAAATACTTATTCATTAGGTTTTTATAAAATACTTATTCAGCTCTTAATCATTTTTTTTATTAGTATCATTCCAAACATTACATTTATTATTTCGTATATCTAGGTGTTCTGTGTTATTAGGCAACACAATCATCCTAATTTGGTAAAACAAATATAAGATTTTATTAACATTTTGTTAACAACATATTTCAGGGGGGTCCGTAGCCTTGAGGTTACGCTTTCGCTTCATAAGCGGAAGGTCATGGATTCAATTCCCAGCCCCTCCACAAAAAACCCGTCCAGCACCAGAAGACGCCGCACGGAGGACCGTGCTTTGGGGGAGCACATCCATCCTCCGTCAGTATCAGATGGTGACTGAGACAAACTGACCCTCTTCGTAGGAAGCTAGCCTCAAACGACTTAGGAACACGGCAAAATGAATCACCGCAAGAGCAAAGGACTATGGCTTATGGAAATCGATTGGACTGAACCGCAGAGCTCTCTCCTACCTGCTCGGTGTGAGAGTAAAAAGAGTAGAAGAGAGTGAAAGCAGATGTAAATATAGATAAGTTAAAAATAGATCTGTATCGGTATAGCAGATACAGACGAACAGAATCCGGCACAGTAGTGGCCACGAGCACGGAGTGCCTTAAAAAAAAAAAAAAAAAAAAAAAAAAAAAAAAAAAAAAAAAAAAAAAAAAAAAAAAAAACATATTACATTTCATTTGCCGTAGCAGTTCAGATTTTTTACAGGTTAGTTGATATCACCTGCTTATGAGAGAAAAAAAATAACGTTTTCAATTTACTTAACCTAACTTAACCTAAACATATAACGCATTAATCGTGGCAATAGAAGATTGTAACGAATTTTTGCCTGAAATTATTGATTATTTTATTTGACATTTGTTCCAATGTTTCAACATTGGATATTCTATGTAACTCATTGGTACTATACCAGGGAGGAAGCCTCAGAATCATTTTCAAAATTTTATTTTGAATTCTCTGAAGAGCTTTCTTCCTGGTATTACAACAGCTAGTCCATATTGGTACAGCATACAACATGGCTGGCCTGAAAATTTGTTTGAATATCAAAAGCTTGTTCTTAAGACAAAGTTTTGATTTTCTATTAATAAGGGGATAGAGACATTTTACATATTTATTACATTTGGCTTGAATGCCCTCAATGTGATTTTTGAAAGTTAAATTCTTATCTAGCATGAGCCCTAGATACTTAACTACATCTGACCAATTTATTGGAACCCCTCTCATCGTGACAACATGTCTACTTGAAGGTTTCAAATAAAGAGCTTTTGGTTTATGTGGGAATATTATTAGTTGAGTTTTGGAAGCATTAGGAGAAATCTTCCATTTCTGCAAGTATGAAAAAAAAATATCCAAACTTTTTTGCAATCGACTACAGATGACACGCAGGCTTTGTCCTTTGGCGGAGAGGCCTGTGTCAACCGCAAACAAAGATTTTTGACATCCCTGAGGTAACTCAGGTAAGTCAGATGTGAAAATATTGTATAATATTGGTCCCAAAATGCTGCCTTGAGGAACACCAGCTCTTACAGGAAGTCTTTCAGATCTGGAGTTCTGATAATTAACCTGAAGTGTACGATTTGACAGATAACTTTGAATTATTCTAACAATGTATGTTGGAAAATTAAAGTTTTTCAATTTTACGATCAAACCTTCATGCCAAACACTGTCGAATGCTTTTTCTATGTCTAGAAGAGCAAGACCAGTAGAATAGCCTTCAGATTTGTTGGAACGGATCAAATTTGTTACACGTAAAAGTTGATGAGTGGTCGAATGTCCATGGTGGAATCCGAACTGTTCATTGGCAAAAATTGAATTTTCGTTGATGTGGGCCATCATTCTGTTCAAAATAACCTTTTCAAAAAGTTTACTGATGGAGGAAAGCAAACTGAGTGGACGATAGCTAGACGCTTCTGCAGGATTTTTGTCTGGTTTTAAAATTGGAACAACCTCAGCATTTTTCCATTTGTCAGGAAAATATGCTAATTGAAAACATTTGTTGAATATATCAATTTAAAATGATAAGCTACTTTCTGGAAGATAGTGAGGTTTTTTTAAGATTTTAGATAATTTCCAAAAGGGCTTAGAGCCAGGGTCCAATTGAGAAATTTTATTTTCAAAACTTTTGTTTCTAAAATCTGCAAAACGTTTATTGATTTCTTTCTGCAAATCCTGATATATAATTTTTATAGCAGGATCACGAGTGCGTTGAAATTGCCTTCTCCTGACGTTTTTAGACGGATCAAGAGTTTAAGATCATCGTCTATAATCACGGATTCAAATTTTACTTCACATTTTGGAATTGCAATGCTTCTGGCTTCAACAATGGAATTTGTTAAAGTTTCAAGAGCATTGTCAATATCAAGTTTAGTTTCTAAAGAAATGTTAACATCAAGATTAAAGTCAACATACGTTTCATATATATTCCAGTCGGCTCGTAGATAATTAAAAGTGGAGCTGATAGGATTGAGAATCGCTTCATGGGATATTTGAAATGTAACAGGGACATGATCAGAATCAAAATCAGCATGAGTAATCAGTTGGCTACAAAGATGACTAGAGTCGGTTAAGACCAAATCAATCGTAGATGGATTTCTAGAAGAGGAAAAACATGTAGGGCCATCAGGGTATTGAATTGAGAAATATCCTGAAGAGCACTCATCAAACAAAAAATTCTGCCATTGGAATGACTTTGAGAATTATTCCATGACCGATGCTTGGCGTTAAAGTCACCAATGACAAAAAATTTTGACTTATTGCGAGTCAATTTTCGCAAGTCAGTTTGGAGCAAATTAACTTGCTTCCCAGAGCATTGAAAAGGCAAATAGGCAGCTATAAAAAGTATATTTATCAAGCTGTGTTTCAACAGAAACACCTAAAGTTTCAAAAACTTTAGTTTCAAATGACGAAAACAGTTGATGTTTTATACGCCTATGAATGATGATTGCAACTCCCCCACATGCCCCATCAAGTCGATCATTACGATAAACAAAAAAGTTAGGATCTTTTTTAAGTTTGGATCCAGGTTTTAAATAAGTTTCGGTAATAACTGCTATATGCACGTTATTAGCTGTAAGAAAATTAAACAACTCGTCCTCTTTACCATTCAAAGAGCTCTTAATCATGTTTATGTTGGTTGAACATGTAGCAATATCTGAAGTGCGAAGCAGGTAAAACTTTAGTTCTTCTTCTGAATATCCCTTTATACATATACATTTGTTTGGTGGAATAATGACTTTATTATTGGAGGAAACATGTCTTGTTCACCCAACTAACAATTCAGAGCCACAAATAAGCAAGCATGTTTAATTATTGTTTAATAATGTTAATGACAGCTGATTAAAAATTATGCCCTATAAGGAGCTGAGAAGATGCGCTTTAAACCCAAACTAAGGTCAATGTTAAACGTTATGCATTAGAATGAACAAAAGTTGAATCGCCACTTATTAAACGTTTCCAACGATTCTCATTCGACTAGTCAAGATTGTTTTACTAATGAGATGAACAAGACATGTTTCCTCCAATATAGGCTATAGCCTTATTGTAGAAGGGTTTATCTGTATTTAAACTCATTTTCATTAACCTTTCTACACACTTAAACGGTTTCGCCGAGAACCCAACAGCTGATATCTCGGTAATAATTTGACGATTCTCGGTAAAACTTTTACCGAATCTTGGTAACGTTCGCCAAGATCTCGGCAAAAAATTCGGATTGCCGAAATCTCGGTAAAATAAGTACCGAGATTCGGCGTTAAAAATTTTCGAATTCTCAGCTGTTGGGTTCTCGGCGAAAAATTTTACTGTGGTCGATGAAATAATTTAAGTGTGTATTGTTGAAGGCTTAATAAGCACTTAATTAGGAGAAGGGGTGGTAAAATGAACATCTTAAGGATATCATCGTGTTTGTGATGGAAAAACAAAGAATTAGTAAAGTTTCATCACACTTTTGATGATGTATATAGCAGCGACACGAAATCAGACTAAGATAGCTAAATTTTCACATATTTTTAACGTTAGCAAAAAACAATGCAAATGTTCGATTTATCTGCACTATGTGGGTAAAATGAACAGCTGTTGGTGGTAAAATAAACATCATGCAATAAACGTGCGCAAAACAAATATTTCTGAAAATTTTAATTGCACCACTGAAAATATATCCATTAAAGATTGTAACCCATTCAGAAAGAATTGTAAAGGTATCAGATTTGAAATCATATCATAACGTTATTCACCTCACTGAAAAATCTCAAGACTTCCGAGCTAAAAGTTACGTCAGTTCTGATTTTCGAACGTGGTTTTCTAAAATCTTAGTTTTCGTTGATATTTTCACTTCAATTGATCTCCGTATCAACCCGAACACTCCGATTTATGTTTTGAATCGTCCGTGAGTGATAAAAAATTCTTATTTTTTCTCTGTAAAAGACACGGTGTTTATTTTACCACCCCTTCCCCTATGCATGCGCCTCGTGCCGTAGCTCGCCCAGCGTCATAGGTGGCTATGATGCACTTAGTGGCTACACCAAGCTATGTTGAAGAAATACTAAGCAGTATTGCAAATCTACTTCAGATATTAACGCTTATATTGAGCTGTTCGGTAATCCAATCCGCATTAGAGTGTACTGCCTATTTATAGTAATCATGTCGTTACTTGAATGTGAACGACACGTTGATGGTCTTCCTCCATCTATACACTTCCCCCTGAGTCTATGAATGGAGAGTTGCGCGAAGACTGAAACCAAGTCTACCAATTGAACCGTCAAATCGTCTACCTATCGAGCAATATAAACAAACACGTTTTGGGGTGAGAGGGGTATTGTTATTGTGACAAAATTAAAAAAAAAAAATTGCTATGGTTTAAGTTGCGGTGTAATACGATGATGTAACAAAATAATTGCTCTTCAGGACCTGTTTGTGAATGATTCCCCTTCTTGTTACATGTAATGTCAGTAATCTCCCTCTATCAGTGCAAAATATACAACTCCGTTTCATAGTTGAAATGCAGCTGAAATTGAATGAAGTTTGCAATATTAGATAGTTTGAAAAGTCCGCATTGGTTTCTCCATGATTAATCCTGTATCTACCATACAATATTTTTTAAAATACCACCAAATATTGAAAAAGGAATTCTTTTAAGGATAGGCAATAGATCAGAGATTTTCACAGGATAACGTTCAATGCTTTCTTTGGAAACAGACACAGACGTAACACTGACGCAATTCCCATCGACCACTCATTAAAAGATCAATTCAAATTGGATATGCTACTAGTGCCTTCTGCAGACCTTGCTGCACAAAACAGGATTTCGTGCAACATGCTCACCAGATGATGATGGTGTGAACTAGACGGTGAATTCAATAGGAATTTGTTCTAAGTGTTACGTCTATTTGTATGTGTTCCCGGTTTTAGTTTTAAAAATACAATTTGTTCATGAACATCTCTGAGAACACTACCAAATTTTATTCTGCAGAATACAAAAGAAATTTCTCATTTTGCTTGCATAAAATTCGGCAAAGGATATGCTTAGGAAAATTCTTGGATAAATTTTTAGAGAACTTCCTTGAATTTCTTGGATAATGTATGTATTTGGGTGAAACTATGGAAGTATCTTTTAAATTAATCTCAAAGGAATGCTAAGAACAGCTCTTGAGAAAATAACTGTAAGGAGATTTTAGAGAAATTCTCAGAGGAGCTTTTTTATGAACTTCTCAAGAAATCTTGGTGATCTAAGAGTAAGTATTGATTACTGGAGTAGTTGTTCCAGAGTTCCCGGAATTTGATTTTTTTAGCGGATAAAAATTGGTGGAAAACTAGGTGTGGAGCGCAAACTGTTCATGTCTCAGTTACTGTAATGCAGCATCACAAAAAAAGGGCATTTTACCCTTGTTTCCAGCTCTAGCTCTGCTATTTTTTGCAGTAATTTGTGACACATAGTTAACTTTCGCCAAATCATGCAATACAGATGCATTGAGTTGAAAATCTCTTGATTTTGCGCACTGATCCGTAATTATCACAATTTGATCCATAATATGAAAATTCATCCATAATCTATGTAAATACTACACTCAAAACAGTTCACTAACCGAAGTTCCAATTTGAAATGATTCAATTCGTGCTTTTAAATTACAATTTTACGTTTTGCATGTCATTTTATTGAATTTTATAAGTTGGACTCCACACTATTTAATCCATAACTGTGAGGCGAAAAATATAATAAAAGAAGGTGATTCTAAGGCTTCTTCCTTAGTAAAGAACTACTGGTATTGCATAGAATATCCAATGTTGAAACTTTGGATCGAATGTCGAATAAAACATCAATAATTTTAGACAAAAACCATTGCAATCTTGTATTAAGTACCACGATAATGCTTTATTTATTTAGGATATTTTTTTCATTTAAGGCACTCGAAGTTATTCTCAATTTTAAATTAACACCCGTTATTTATTTCCGCATGTCGGTGCAGGATAGTAAAAGTGAATGAAAGCATTATACTTGTAAATTACAACCAGACTCATCATTATCAATTTTGTTTTCAATCACCGCCTTCTAATCGGCAAAATATTGACAAACTGTACATCCTAACAAAGAGCTAACTTTGATATAGCAATAGATTGATTGCAACGCCACGTGCAAGGATCATCAGTACCGCGCGAACGATCAAGCAAACACGATGCACTCGGATTACATGGCGAACCTCCTCGCTGTTGGTGAAGTTACTCCACTACAGGATAATTTGGATGGTGTCACAATTCCCACCTGGTTCAACGAACAGAAATTTAAACGGTAGGTGTTGAAATAAAATTGAATAGAATCCAAACCTCAAATTTTCAAGATCACAAACCTAGAGATCCAGACAGTGACTCAAGCTGAAAACATGATCGATAGGTTATCATCAGCGAATGACCGATCGATCATATTTTCAGCTTGAACCGCTATCTGATTCTCCAGATTTGTGCTCTTGAAAATTTGAGGATTGAATTCGATTTATCTTCACTTCAGTGTTTTCACATAGATGAAAAGCTAGTAAAATTTCGTTCCTAGAGCTCAACACTATTTCCGACAGAACTTCGCCGCCATCTACTACGGAACCATCTGCGGACTGCTAGCCTCGTTGTCCATCCCATCTATCCTGAACGCCCTGGTGTTCTCTACGGGAGGTAAACCATCTTTTCGCGTTGCAGCCCGACGCTATTTGGGAGCTCTGAAGCACACCGTCAACTGGTACTGCGATGACCTGGCGTCGATGAAAAGTGGGTTAGTAATCTACATACCAATTTTTGCTTCCTTGTGCACTACTGTTATCAACTGAGTGGAAAATTTTGCAGCTCTTGGCAGTCGTTGAATCACGTGCGTCAAGTTCATTCCACTATTCAGAGGCGTGCAACGGCCCGAAACTACAGAGTCATCATCTCTCAAAGGGATATGGCAATTACGCAGTTCGCTTTTATTGGGTAATTATGAAATGTAGGTGTCCCAGAAAAAAATCGTCTCTAAACGACGTTTCTACAAAAATGCTACAAATAATTATATCTTTTAGTCTAGGATTGAAAACTATGACATTTCTAACATTTTTTTATCTGAGACACCCTAATGTAGGAGAGATACACTGAAATTAATTTTATTGTAGAAACTACTGAATCCATGGTAAAATTAAGAACTGCACCAACGATTTTCAACCGACTACATTAATCTGTTAACTCTACCAAAACATAGTCAACATCACTACACAAGAAAATTAATTCTGTTTATTTAACCACAGTTGTAGTATTTATGACTAGAAACATTCTAGATTTGACGAGTTTGGCATTATACTTTTGACCACACTGTGTTGTACGGTGGGTGTCACGGATCGAAATACAATGCTGTGTAGTCGAAGTTACTATGGACATAGTCACATTTACTGCACTGCTCAGTGATTTTCACCAGATTATAGTAAACTTAACAGATTTTTGTAGTCGGTTGAAAATCGTTGGTGCAGTTCTTAATTCTACCATGGATTCGGTAGATTATACAACAAAATTTGTTTGCGTGTAGGGGATGATTACTAACAAATGGTATATCTTCCTAAATACATCAGCTTTGTGATACTGGAACCATCGAAATTGGGAGCACAGAACGAACCGGCTGATCTAGATGCAATGTGTCACTTTTGGCGGGTTCTAGGATATCTCCTGGGGATGGAAGACAAGTATTTACCAATGTACTAACCTTCTTACGAAGTTACCCATAGTGATATAACTTATTTCAGATTTAACCTGTGCGATTCCGACGAGGAGTCACGTACTCGGATGAGAGACCTTCTTGAAAATTTCATCAAACCGTCATTCGAGCAAAGAACTGAAAAGTGCGAAGACGCATACCGTATGCTTCTGGGAGGATTGTGGTGCTTCAACGTTCTGCTGGACTACAATGCTTTGGCCTACTGTGCGGGAAGGGTTGTAGGTTTGTCTCAATTTGCTAAGTATTGGTACAAAGATGGCGACCAGGGCTCGGACGATAAGTTCCACCTTAAGATGGGATGGAAAAGTCGCGTTGTGCTGTTCGTTATACTCAGTATTCATGAAGTGCTACTTAAATATGACTTATTTCGGTATTGTTTCAACACAGCTTTGATAATGTCAGGACAAATTGCTGAATGGTTCTATTCACAGATTGTTAAGAGAAGTTTAGAGATAATTCTGAATTATTCTCGAAAGCTCAAGGGAGAAATATAGAGTATCTTAGAACAGACGTTCCTTGACGGTTTGTGGCCCACCACTAGTAATAAACACCCACACATCTCTAAGAGCTTTCGAAACTATGCACAATAAATCGAGTTAGTTTACCACTATTCTATTATTCTGATAACTTTTGATTTTGTTTTTAAGGCATTTCTTTTATAAATAGGTACACGTATAAGTGACTTACAACAATACATTTTCTGTTTATCAATAAAACAAATGGGTGGCTTCGGAAAAGTTGTTGGGAAAGTTACATACCGTCGTTGGGGGTGACAATGGGTCAAAAAGGGATTTGTGTGATTTATTTTTTGAATAACTATCGCAATTTAACTCCAATAAACTACAAATTTGGTGTGTATGTACTTTGATGGTACATTAACAACTGTTCAAAAAATTAAAGACAAATATTTATTTACAGCGGCACCACAAGAGAACGAAAATTGACCCAATCTCACCCCATAGAGGGGGTGACATTGGGTCACTGTAATTGAAATAACTTGTTTTTGAGAATATGATTTCAAAACCATTCACAGTTGAAAAATATTGATAAAAAACGATGCAAACAAGACAAAAAGATATCTAAGATTTTTCACAAGTATGATTAACCCACTTAAACGAAAGATTATACTGAAAATTGAAGAGCTATGAGAAAAAATTTGTAAACCCAACATTTATCGTCAAGTTTACATAAATTTTCTTGGTGTTTCCCTCAAATTGTCTTCAAAGTCTCATCCCCATTGCTATAAAGCCCATTCAGTTTCCCCAAAGGTGTACTGAAACAGTGATTATTTTAAACTTTTGCAAATAGTTAAATTTCGGTGCGACATTCCACGATCAATAAATTTCAGGCAGAAGTTGACGTCATAATCCAAGTATTTCAGCGATCCAACTCATTTTTACTTCCGTGAGATGTTTCTATAATATGAAAACACTGATAAATAATCAAATTTAGAAAAAAAAACACCCTTTTGATAAAAATTTACGATGTTGCTGCGCACGAAACACAGTTGCTGGTTTGAGAAGTTGTCAAAATGCGTTGTATTGTTATTCAATGCACGGAATACTCAAGTAGACTTGTTTGATGTTTCAGAGATGCTGTATTTAGAAAGAATAAACACATCTTAATGAAAAAAGAGAACACCCAGCACCGTAAAATATCAAAAAAGTGGACTTGGAATTTCATTTACTATCGTTCTTGCTTGACCCAATCTCACCTCCATTTTCAATGTTTTAGATATCGTACCGAAAAAAATGATTTTTTTTGTGGGAAAATCAAACAGATTCCGGAAAATACCTGTGATGTGTAATGAAAAGACTTTCAACATTCTACTAATACAACGATAGAGGCTAGAGTACATGCGTGATACTTTGTACAGGAGAAATTAAATGTTGTTAATTTTATCTAGTTTCAACATGCAAGTTTATTGATGTAGTAAACAAAAACTACTATTTCTAAAAATGCATATTGTTATGAATTATGTGTAATAATATGTTCCCTAACATATGAATTATTAATTTTAGTAATATCAGCGTTATTAGCTGAAATATTTCACAAAACATATTTTTCCGTTTTGACCCAATCTCACCCCCTAGACCCATTGTCACCCCCATCGACGGTAACAAAATGTTATGTCACTAGATTGTTCTATTTATCTACCATGGTTGAAGAAATCGACAAGTCGAACAGTTTCTAAACAACCTATAGGTTTAGGAAAGACTGGTTAGTTACAGCCTCCTGACACCGCCCATACAACCCCATTGGAAAATAACGAGCAAACATCCCTGGTTCCCACTGGGAAGTGGTTCCCACTGACAACTCAATGTTTGTAAACAAATAGTCGTTTAAGGACTAACAATCGGGGAAGGCAATATGATTTTTGCCGAAAAATATCTTTAACAACAGTTATATTAGCACAAACAAACGGTTGCAAACTATTCGTTTGCAGTACAGCAAGTTAATTAGAGTTGATATGATTAGCGTGGAACACATTAAATATCGAAGAAAAATTTCCTTAATATGATCACGCCAATGTACGTTGTAGTTCTTGAGTTTGATGCTGACTTCGAAAACATGGCTGCCTAGCACCGGGCTGGTTAGTTAGGATTGATCCCCAGGAAGTCATATGTCCTTAAGGTCAACGATCATTTTTCCGACATTCGCGCTAAGTGATTCAAGGAGCAGGGTAAACAGGTATAATACGCCTATAGAATTACAGAAGAAACGTATAACGATTTCATTTCGTTTAATCACTTGACATCTAAAAAGATAACATTGAATCAACAATTTCACGCTACAATACTCGTTTCGTTGCCGCATCTCTCTATCCTCGGTTCTGCCTCACGCTCGCCAAATAAATACGCACTTGATCCGCTCACCTAGCTCGCTGCGCTCCACGCCTTCTTGTACCAACCGGATCCGAAGCGAACACTATCTTTGCAGGGTTGCTGTCCGGCATTCTTGCAAAATGCCCTGCCCATCGTATCTTTCCAGCTTTGGCCATCATCTGGATACTGGTTTCGCCGTAGAGTTGGGCGAGCTCGTGGTCCATCCTTCGCCGCCACACACCGTTTTTCTGCACACCGCACAGTGGTTTAAAACCCAAAAAACACGATCATCAGCTTTTTCAGTATCAAAGAGTGAAAATATTGCCATACTATATTCGGCAAAGTTACTGCATATGTTAAGCAGCAACTTTTGACATTCACAAATTTTTGATTAATTTACTCATAAGTAATATCAAATTTTTATTTTCTCTTTTTGTCGTTAAAAGAAATCGGTGTCTTCGACAAAGTTGTTGGAATTGGTAAATAAAGAAAAGTTGTCGAAGACACTTTAACTCTATCTATTAAAATAAAGGATTTATAGCGATTTTCATATAAAAACCACTTCAAAAGTACAAATACTCACTTAACTTTTTTCGCAGTGATTTTAAAGACTTACAATGTTCTAGGACTATGCATATATTTTCAAAATACAAAACTTTGCTGAACATACCAAGACAATATCTTTATTTTTTGTATGAGTTATAAGCATTTTATTGTGGAAAATTCACCTTTTTTACACTAAAATATCTCGAAAAGTTGCAAAAAGTTGCAAACAAAATTACAACAATAGAAAGACCAACATCTTTACTATGTTTTCCAGGTGGACTTATCCGTGTCTTCGCGTGTCTTTGCCACTTATTTGCCGGTTGAAAAATTGAATATTTTAACTTTTAAGTATTGATTATGCGTATCTGAGCACTATTTATAGCTATTTTTAACTTCGCATAATTGAGATGATGTCAATACTTAAATACCAGAAATTAAAAAAAAGTGATCTACTATCTATTAGTATTTTGTTATGATGTGGTCCATCTCCACCGTTTAGTTTCTTTGAAGTAGTTCCACTAACATGCTTTTCAATTAACAAGTCCGTTTATTTTCCCTCCTACTTTTTAAAAATGTTACAACCTTTACCAAAGCAAGCTTTAAAGCGACACAATTAATATCCTTTGATCAGGTTTTTAATATTACAAAATGACGTATTTCAAAGCCATTGAGTTGTCCTTCAATGCTCATATAAGACATTAATCAGACGGTCAAATTTGAAAAGGCTGCAAGAATAAAAGTATTTACATAAACTTCTCTGACGAGTGTTACTACAATGCTTATTAATTTTGCAAAACACATATCTCGTTCAATTTAGCAGTTTGAAAGAATTGGCATAGCAGTTCTATAACCCTATTATATGAAAAAAATAAAAATAAAAAAAAACGGACATATAGTGGGAAATGCAAAAGTTTATCTTCTTAATCGCATGCTAGAGCCGTCGGATCTAGTAGTGACGAGCTTATGAAAAGTGACATTGAAGCTTTCTCAGTTATTAGTATCGAATAAAGCGTACATGCGGAAACTTGATTATTCAGGTGTGGAGGGAACTAAGTGAAACTAATTTGGATGTTTCTATTTAGTACACTTGAGATGAAAAAAAATTAAATAAAATGAATTTATTTCACCCATTGTATAGTACACATATACACGGTAAAAATCAGCACGTTCGATTGAATGGATTGATCACTCGATTCAATTCAAAACACCAATTACCATGATTTGAAGAGTTCTAACTTTGGATTTGCTCTACTGTCTCTAGCACTAGACTTTGAAGTGAAAAGTCGTTGATTTTGAACATCATTTTTTTTTTGTATGAAAGTAATCATTGACAGCTCGTTGTAGAAATTCAATGAGATCAATTCAACCACTTTAAACAGATGCGAGTTGGTATCGAGGTAAAACACAAGACTTGCACTTGAAAGGTTAAAGGTTCAAATCTGGATCAAGCGGGAACGTTTATTTTAACTTCTATTTTATTTCAAATCAAAACATGCAACGTTGAATTCAAGTGCTGATACCTTGATATTGCCAAGATTTAACAGTAGTGCAAATCCAAGAGCAGAACTATTGATAGCATGGTGGTTTTTACCGTGTACACGTAAAAACAATTGTGCGGTAAGAAATATTATTTAAGGGAGATCACTTGAGCGATCGCACCGGCAATTTCCATCAGACCAGAAATGCACTTGATTTTACAATGTCTGTAGTCGAAATTAAATTGATGAAATTTATTTCTGTCAATTGTACCAGTTCACTACTAGCGTATTAAATTGTTCTGAAATACCATGGGGGTTTAAGGAATGGGCATAGTCAGCTATAATAGTAGATTTTTTTTCCAGTGTACATATGTAACAAATAAACTATTGAGATGAACAATATAATAACTTTTCGTTCGAAAACTTCAAACTTAAAGCTTTCAATGATAGTTATCTCAATAATGCGTAGTAATAAATAGTTATAAATTGTTATAAATAGTTATGAATAGTGCTCAGATACGCATAATCAACAATTGTTAGTAAAAATATTCAATTTTTCAATTGGCAGAAAAGTGGCAAAGACACGCGAAGACACGGATAAGTCCACCTGGAAAACATAGTAAAAATGTTGGTCTTTCTAATGCATGTAATTTTGTTTGCAACTTTTTGCAACTTTTCGAGATATTTTAGAGTAAAAAAGGTGAATTTTCCACAATAAAATGCAATAAATATGAGTTATAACATACAAAAAATGAAGATATTGTCTTGGTATGTTCAGCAAAGTTTTGTATTTTGAAAATATATGCATAGTACTAGAACATTGTAAGCCATTAAAATCACTGCGAAAAAAGTTAAGTGAGTATTTGTACTTTTGAAGTGGTTTTTATATGAAAACCGCTATAAATCCTTTATTTTAATAGATAGAGTTAAAGTGTCTTCGACAACTTTTCTTCATTTAACAATTTCAACAACTTTATCGAAGACACCAATTGCTTTTAACGACAAACAAAGAAAATAAAAATTTTATAACACTTATCAGTAAATTAATCAAAAATTTGTGAATGTCAAAAGTTGCTGCTTAACATATGCAGTAACTTTGCCGAATATAGTACGGCAATATTTTCACTCTTTGATACTGAAAAAGCTGATGATCGTGTTTTTTGGGTTTTAAACCACTGTGCACCGCCAAAGATCGTCCTAAGCACCCGACGTTTGAGGACTCCAAGTGCTTGCAAGTCCTCCTCGAGCATCGTCCACGTTTCAGGCTCGTAGAGGACTACTGGCCCTATGAGCGTTTTGTACATGGTACATTTGGTGCGGGTGTGAATCTTTTTTGGCCGCAGCTTCTTGTGTAGGCCATAGTAGGCCCGACTTCCACTGATGATGTGCCTCCGTGTTTCACAGCTAACGTTTATTGTCAGCTGTCAGCAAGGATCCAAGGTAGACGAACTCGTCGACCACCTCGAACGTATCCCCGTCTATCGTAACACTGTTACCTAGGCGAGCCCTGTCGCGCTCGTCCCCACCAGCTTGCATGTACTCTTGACCGCATTCACCACCAGCCCAACTTTTGCTGCCTCGCGTTTCAGGTGGGTGTACAGGTCTGCCACCTTTTCAAATGTTCGGCCGACAATATGGACCATCCGCGAAGCAAACAAATTGACTGGATCTAGTAAAAAATCGTACCCCGGCTGTTAAACCCGGCTCTCCGCATAACACCTTCTAGCGCAATATTGAACAACAGGCACGAAAGTCCATCACCTTGCCGTAGTCCCCGGAGGGATCCAATTTTTTACACCTTCCATAGTCGCTCTTATCAGCTTCGTAAGCTTCCCGGGAAAGCTGTTTTCGTCCATGATTTTCCATAGCTATACGTGATCGATACTATCGTATGCCGCCTTGAAATCGATAAAAAGGTGATGTGTTGGGACCTGGTATTCACGACATTTTTGGAGGATTTGCCGTACAGTGAAGATCTGGTCCGTTGTCGGTGGGCCGTCAACGAAGCTGGCTTGATAACTTCCCACGAACTCGTTTACTACAGGTGACTGATCTGGGATAACACTTTGTAGGCCGCAGTTAGAATGGTGATCGCTCGAAAGTTCTCATAATCTAACTTGTCGTCTTTCTTGTACATGGGGCATATTACCCCTTACCTTCACCTCCTCCGGTAGCTGTTCTGTTTCCCAGATTGTGCCTATCAGCCGGTGTCAGCCTCTCCGGGCCCATCTTTATTAGCTCAGCTCCGATACCATCCTTACCAGCAGCTTTATTCGAGTGTACGAAGGTACGGTGCTGCCATCTGGGAAAAGTTTGCTCGATGCGTGAAGCGTCGAAAATTTTACCCGGCAAGGTATAGGAAGCGAAATTTCAAATGCTCATAAAAAAATTAACTACAATAGTTATTTAAAATCTTTTCAGTATATGTTGATATACTTTTGATGGGCTACATTATAGGCATATAATTTTGAGTTTTATATTTTTTCTCAATATGCTGCTGATTCTATAGTTGACCAATAGTTTAACCCCGTACACTTAACAGAATTTAATTAAAAAGTGCTTTGAATTTTTTAGAAGCATTTGAAAATTGACTTCCTATGCTTTGCCATGTAAAATAATTGGAGCTTCACGCATAGGGTCAACTGTGGTAATTACCTTCGTAGACGCGAATTGTTCTTGAGCTGGTGAATGGTATCCTTAAAGGGGCAGGATCCGTCATCAATTTCGGAATTTTCAAAAGCAGTTTTTTCGTTCAAAATCAAGAAAATTTACTAGAAAATGCGTTCACTGTATCCAATTCTCCAACCGCAACACAGTGAACACATTTACATCGAATAATTTTCAGCTTTAAACAGAAAAACTGCTTTTGAAGTTTCGATGATGACGATGATTACGATGACGGAGCGTTGATCGTTAACCTCCCTCAAAGTGGGGGCTGGTTGGTTTCCATCGTCCGCAGCAGTGTTGTGAAAAACTCAATATCTCACAACTCACGCTTGAGATTTTTCATGCGTGAGTTGTCAATCATGCAACTCAGCAGTCAAAAAATCATGGATGAGTTGGCTCACCTTTTTGACTCATTGCCTCGTAGTTCCACAGTTTACTCACACACTGCAACAATTTCTTGTTAGTCTGGTAAAATTATATTAAGCCTTTCTAACGTAAACAACAACATTCGGGTTTTTCGACTTTTTGCCGGGTTTTTTGACTGAATCATTTTTTTTCGGTTTGAGTTGATTGAGTTGATTTTGCATCAAAATCTCAAGCGTGAGATTTGCGAAGCAGATCTCTAATGAGTTTGCTCTCACGGGAGAGCGTATTGATTGAGATTTTGAGTGTGAGTCTATCAACACTGGTCCGCAGTACTGACGAAGGCATTGCTTCCGTTGTCCCGTCCTTCATTGCCTGTGCTCTCAGCGCCATTCAGGTGTTCGCCGAAGTGCTGCTTCCACCTTTCGATCACCTCACGATCGTCCGTCAAAATGTTCCCATCCTTATCACTGCACATCTCGTCTCGCGGCACGAAGCCGTAGCGGGATGCGTTGAGCTTCTGATAGAACTTTCGTGTTTCTTGAGACCGTTACAGCTGTTCCATCTCTTCGCAATCGGTCTCCTCCAGGCGGTGTTTTTTTCTTCAGAAAGAGGCAGGTTTGGTGTTGCCGTTTCCGTCTATAGCGTTCCACGTTCTGTCGGATCCCTTGCTGCAGCATGACCGCCCACGCTGCATTCTTCTCTTCCAAAATCTGCCTGCATTCCTCGTCGCACCAATCGTTCCGTCGACCCCGTCCCACGTAGGGGAGGTGGGGGTAACACCGACACCCTAAGGTTTAGAGCTGTTTAAAAATATAGGAAGGCAATAATTATTACTTTTTCTGCGCAGGCTCTTTGTATAGATAGTTAGCTATGGAATATGTACATTACAACTGTAAAAATATGGTTATTTTGACAAATTAGGTACGTTTTGTAAACTTAGTAAAAACAGAATTATTCAATTCGGTGTGGGTAAGACCGCCACCCCTAGGGGGTAACACCGTCACTCAAGGGGGTAACACCGTCACCCAAGATGATTTTCATTATATCATTTTAACTGTTCATTTGTTAACATTATCAATGACTTTTAATAACTTGAGATGCGTTGTAAGGGGCGATCCATAAATAACGTAGCATTTTTTTCGAAGATTTTAGACCCCCTGCCCCCTTGTAGCGTGCTTTCCTATACCAATGACATGACCGGTCACAAAATCTGAGACAACTCTCTCCCACTAAAATGCTACGTCATTTACGGACGACCCCTAATTTGATTATTATGGGATTTTGGAACAGGTACCGAAAACTGCTGCTTTAAGCGGTTGTCACATCATACAGCTACGTTCCCTATAATACGATGGGTGGTACGGCCACCCAATGCGGTTTTTTGTTGTCATTCAACCAATGTTGTACCAGAAATGTCGTCATTTGGTTAGTCTTTTGTCATGCGTATTTAACAAGAGGATATATGTATGCTGTCGATATTGTAGCAGTCTTTTCAAAAGCGGTTCCCATAAGCTGCATTGTATTGTATTGGCCGATTACTTTTCCTGGGTTAGATCGTAGGAAAACATCGGCGGCATTGGAGTAATTTGCTTTGAATGGAGCCATAAACGAGACATCCAAAGGTTGAAGCTTGTTACTGCAATGCGGTGGAAGGGAAAGAATGGTCACATTGTTCTTCCGCGCTTTCGTTGTTACAGCCAGGTTTTTGGTATGCGACGAATGGCCGTCGACCAACAGCAGTACAGGATCCGATTCTGAAGCATGAGCATGCTCAATGAAGTGATCGAAGAAGGTGTCAAACATCTCAACGGTCATGTATCCCGATGGATTACATGCAAATTAACCGATACTTTATTGAACCCTCTGGCTCTTGCGACCAATGTGGGTTCTGGTTTTCGGAACGAAAGTGTCGGATTACGCTTCAAAAATCCGGTCAGCCATTCACGCCCTGCCTTCTTCTTCTTTTTGTTGAACGGATGTGTTATTTTATTCTGTTCTGCTAGCTCGAAAGCTAGTGCCCTTGCATCGTCCATTGTAACTCCGTAGAAACGGGCTTCCAGGTCATGCAGGTGCAGCAGAAGTTCTGCTTCTTGTTCCAGTGTGAAAACCGTTTCTCGAGATCCCAATTTGGATTTTGCCACCTTGCCCAAAACATGATCCCGTAGCGTACTCCTAGGAATTCCAAAAGTTTTGGAAGCAGCTTTAAGGGAAATTCCACTATCCACTGCATCCTTGGCCTGGGTAAGCTGCTGCGGAGTCCAATTTCCACGGGTGCTTTTTCGTTTGTAGTTACGTGGCATCTGTAGATATAAGAAACATATGATAATGTAAAGACCATAGCGGTGTTACCCCACTCGAAGAGTGACGGTCTTACCCAAATGGCGCTTTTGAAAGGCAAAACACCAAAACTGTAGTATTATTGGTCAAACTTACGTTTTAATCAATCCCAATGATGAAAAACAACTCAGATAAGCGTTTGTGTACGAAAACACTGAACTTCTACACTTATTTTCCAATTCACAGCTTAAATTCCACCAGCAGAAAATTACATCCGGTGCTGCTTCGGCGATATGCAAACTTGTTTTGTTTACTTTCATCACATTTGACAGTTCACAATGGGAGTTAAGTTTCTCAAAATGGCTATAATGACATAAACTAAGATTGCATGTGGTTTAAAAGTTTCTGGTATACTGTTTTCTAGTAAAACTCCATGGGTGTCGGGCTTACCCACAGTGTCGGTGTTACCCACACTTCCCCTACCAGACGTTGCTCTCAGCTGCATTGTCGATGGCTGGCTTCACTGTTCTCCAGCAGTCCTCAAGACGGGCTTCATCCAGCTCACCCTCTTCCGGTAATGCAACCGCGAGGTGCTGCGTGTACGTATTTGCGACATCCGGTTGCTTAAGCCGCTCTAGGTCATACTGGGGAGGCCGTCGGCACCGTACGTTGTTAACGGCGGAGAGTTTTTGGCGCAGTTTAACCATCACCAGATAGTGGTCAGCGGCGATGTTAGCGTCACGATAGGTCCTGACGTCGATAATGTCGGAAAAGTACTGTTCACCAATCAGAACGTGGTCGATTTGTGATATCTGCGGTGATACTATCTGCTGTGGTGATTTCCAGGTGTATCGGTATGGAAGGCTGTTCTGGAAGTAGGTGCTACGAATTGCCATATTCTTGGAGGCGGCGAAATCAATTAGTCGTAAGCCGTTTTCGCTCGTCAGCTGGTGGGCGCTGAACTTTCCAATCGTCGGCCTGAATTCCTCCTCCTGGCCAACCTGAGCGTTTAGATCTCCTGTAATGATTTTGACGTCGTGGCTTGGGCAGCTGTCGTACTCGCGTTCGAGCTGCGCGTTGAAAGCGTTTTTATCATTATCGATTCTTCCAGAGTATTTTATTATTATAGCACGTTTATTATGCTGAAGTTGAAGAACCGGCCTTTGATCCTCAACTTGCACATTCTCTCATTGATCGGCCACCACCCGATCACGCGCCTCTGCATGTCACCCATCTCACTATAAAAGCTGTTCCCAGCTCATGTGTATTGCCGCAACTCTGGTAGATGGTATGGTTACCTCTAAACGTTCGCACCATTGATTCCTTCCAACACACTTCCTGCAACGCTACGATGCCGATGCAAACTTCCTTTCCCTCCCAGTATACGACCAAAGTTCCCACCAGGATTGGTTACCCGATCTTCCCCAAGGTTACTCGTACTCCGGCCAGTACCACGAGGAGGTAGGGACAGTTGTTGGACAAGAGGCTAAGGACCACACAAATGGGTCTTCTTTATTCCTTCAGGTACGCGAGGTACCAAAGGTACGCCATGCCCAGCTATTTACCGTGCCAACAAACGGTTTATACGTGCTGTAATTGACTATAACAGTAATCACAAGCTTTATATTCAAACTATTTTTGTGCTACATTTACATTCGGATACTTTTTTTTTTTTTTTCATTATATAGGGGTCTATTTTATAAGTCGAGTCGATCAGAATGACTCGACTAGAGTCACTGTCGACCGAAAAAATCACTCGACTCAGCTCTGTCACTCGAGATTTTCGACAGTTGTCACTCTATGTGACTGGATTACTATGGGAGTCGACGGGTGACATCTGAAATATGCATGCTTGCTTTGATCGACAATGAATACAGACGAGTCACATGAATCTGCTCGATTTACAAAATAGGCCCCATAATCAGCACCAACAATTATTTGTTTTTTTTACCTTACAAACGGTTCAACATAGAAAACGACATTAAATTAAACTTAAACCAGTTAACTATGCAGAAAACCGCACTTAAGCTACTCTGGGAAGTTTGACGGTTTTATTTTAAAAAATAACAGTCTGTCGGGTCACCGCCGTGGTCAGTGTTGGTGTTGGTGTGATAAATGTAAAGTAGGGCTAACAATTTTTGAATATGAAAATAAATTATAAATTACAACATTGTCCTCAAGAACCTTTGAAAATACACATTAAAAACAGTAAAAAACGAAAGATTTTAGTAACAATAGCCATAAAGTAAAAAACGAAAAGGGAGATTTCTTGCAGAATACAAGAGATATGTTAAATGCGGTTTTTCAAACTTTTATTGGGATAATGATTCAGGTTATCGCGTTATAAAGTAAACGTTGTATTCTCCAAAACAGAAAATATAAATGATTATAGCTAAACAGTTCATTAATTCTAGCCACTAATAGGTAATGGTATCAGAGAAAGATCTAGTCATACGACCGCACGGTCCCTCCGGCCCGCTGCATCGTCTTAATACACGCGGTCCTGGTAGCTGTTATCCTGCGGCCGCTGCTGCATCGTGTTGACCATCTGCTGCTGATACTGGCGCATCTGGCAGGCGCGTCTCGGCGGCGTCAGGTACTCGAACATACTCTGCGTGTGCTGGGACAACATCTTGCTCAGGTCACTTGGCATCGGATCAGTCCAGAAGAAGTCATGATTCAGCGCGGAATCCGCATCGATGCGCTCTTTCGGATCCAGGATGAGTAGCTTATCTAGAAGGTCGACCCCGTTCGGGTCCTTTACGTACGGCCGTAATCGATCGCGCACTTTGCGCTTGTGTCCCATCGGGAGCTCCATCTTCTGGTACAGTTCCAGATTGTCTACGCCGGGCCAGACCTCGGTTGTGAATGATCCGCACAGTTGCGAAATGAAGATCAGCTGTTGCTGTTCCGTTGCGCCTTGCATAATTGGCGAACGAGTCCACATTTCGGCCATAATGCATCCGGCTCCCCACATGTCCACCGGAGGTCCATAGTTGCGATCGCCGAGCAACAGTTCCGGCGGGCGATACCACAGAGTTACCACCCTGTTGGTGTAACGGTTCGCTTGACCGTTTTTAGTTATGCTGAAAGCTCGAGCTAATCCGAAATCGGCCAGCTTCAGAACGCCATTCTTCGTTATCAGAACGTTGGCAGCCTTCATGTCCCGATGCAAGATCTTGTTGCTGTGGATGTAATACAACCCATTCAGCAGTTGCTGCATGACCTTCTTGATCTCACCCAGACTGAACTTAACGTTCATGTTCGACAACAATCCGGCCAAATCGTGCTCGCAGAAATCGAACACCAGATAAAACGTCGACCGGTAGCGATTGTTGGCCGTGGCCTTGGTCCGACAAATCTCGATCAGATTCACCACATTTTCGTGCTTCAGCAGCTGCAGGATCCGGATCTCGCGCAGTGCCGTAATCGGAAAACCCTCCTTCTCGTTGTCCATCAGAACCTTCTTCATGGCGACGAACTTCTTGTTGGATTTCTTCTCGCGCGCCTTGAACACCTCGCTGAAACGAATAAAAAGGATTTTATAGAGAGCTTATTTAAAAATGGAGATTGCAATGAAAGTTCCGAAGGGCTGATAGCAACTAAGTGTCGGAAAAACTTTTGAGACCTCATGACTGAAAAAGAAGACCAAAACGGAACTACGAAGGGACCGAAAAGAGACTAAATAGGAAACAAAAAAAGTAAGCAGGATTGAAGAAGACATGAAGAAACCAAATGGAACGAACAGATAATTTTTTTATAGGAATGTATCAGATAATTGGGCCAGGCATTTCACTAAGGATATTCTCAAAAGTTTTATTTTTTTCTTTATTAACGAGATTTTTTGCCCTCGGCTAGTTCATAAGTGTCATAAGTCATAAGTGGCTTTCTTGGGGATGGGATTCGATCCCAGGTTCTTGGCGTGAAAGGCGCGTGACACCAGGTCCGTCCCCTTCAAAAGTTGTATTATGCATTTTTGCATGATTTTCTTCAATTCAGCCAGAAATTAATATGTGGTTTTCAAAGTTTTTTTTAATTAATATTCTGAAGATTGTTTCAGGAGTTCTTTTAGCAAATCTTTTACGGACTTCCTGAGGAATTCATATAGTGATTATTCTATCGAATCCGCTAGGATATCTTTAAGAATTCAACCAGCAAATTCTTCAGAAATGCCTCCAGCGATTTAAGGTGAAGATGA
This sequence comes from Aedes aegypti, assembly GCF_002204515.2. Classification (NCBI taxonomy): domain Eukaryota; kingdom Metazoa; phylum Arthropoda; class Insecta; order Diptera; family Culicidae; genus Aedes; species Aedes aegypti. The sequence goes on from NC_035108.1 coordinate 349,118,880, forward strand.
ATCGAAGCCAAACTTCAAATTTTCAAGAGCACGGATCTGGAGAACCAAACATCCGTTTAAGCTGAAAACTTAATCGATTGGTCACTAGCTGGTGGTGACCAATCGATTAGGTTTTCAGCTCAAACGGGTGTTTGGTTCTCCAGATCCGTGCTCTTGAAAAATTGAAGTATGGCTTCGATTCATCTTCACCTTAAGTTTCCTTAAGATTTCAGTCCGAAATTTCTCTGAAGATAGACTTAGAAATTACTCTGGAGATTCCTTCATGAATTTCCCCAGAATTTCTTCCCAAAGGAAGCCATCAAAAAATGTATCCCGGATTTCGATTAGAAATTTCTTTATCCCAGATTTCGTTTAGAAATTTCTCCACCAAATTAACCCAGTAGCCTTCTTATGCCCTGCCCATAACTCTATCACCAGGACCCATTATCGTTTGCCTGAAGAGTGCGGCAAAGTCTCCCACGACTCGTCAAAACCCGTGGTTAACCCCTGTAGCTACCCTGCTACCCTGAACGTTCGCTCAAGATTCAAGGGCCACACTACGGGTACAGTCAACTTTCGCTCGTTGCACTAAAGCTGTAGCCCACCTAGTGAAAGACTTTCACTAATCGGGCTGAGTTTTGAGCTGTCAATTCGTCTAGAACAAAAGAAAAGCAGAGCTACCAACATTGACGAAATTCGTTTTATGTCAGAATGTGACGCTTGTCTTCGTTTTAGATGGGCTACAGCCCACCTAACGGGAGCCCAATTAAAACGAAGTGCAATTAAACATAGTGCAACGAACGAAATTCGACTGTACTTAGAGCCGACCACTGGAACCCCAACGGGCTGCAAAATGGTGAGTCGATGAAGTCCTCACAAGTTCCTACCTCATGCTTCCACGGGTCGACGGATGACAAATGACCGCCAGCTAAAAGTTGCGTGCTTAGCTGGTAGTGCAGCCTGGGCCCTGTTGTCCTTCTGACTTCAGCTAGATTGAGGAGGTGCGTCCACCGAGCGTCTGAGAGTGACAAATATGAAGAATATCGCCAGAAGCCATATGCTTGTGGCCAGTACCCGACAGAACAGAGAGCGGTACAGGGCAGCGAGAGCCGATAAAAAGCGAATCCACCGCAGAAAGAAAAGGCAGCACGAAGAAAGGTGGTAGCTGAAGCTCAAGAAAGCATGAACCGGAATGATATGCGGAGATTCTATGCAACGGTCAATGGTGCAATGATCGTGAAGGGAATTTGCTGACCGATAAAACAGCAGTGGCTGGCAGGTAGAAGGAGCACTTTCAGCAATTGTTGAACGGTGAAAATGGAAATGTAGCGAGGAACAGGATGAATATTGATGATGACGATCAAGCTGTGGACGCAGCGACCATAGGAGAGCTTAAAAAGGCTATCAGCGAGCTGAAGAACTGAAGCTGAAGCTGAATTCGGCGTACACAATTCTGTCGCGCATCCTGTTTAACAGACTGAGACCGCTCGAGGAGTCCTTCGTCGGCGAATACCAAGCTGGTTTTCGGGAAAGCTGTTCGACAACGGACCAGATGTTTAGCTTGCGAATGATCCTAGATAAATTCCGGGAGTATAACTTGCAGACTCAGCTTCTGTTTATTGATTTCAAGGCGGCGTACGACTCAGTGAAAAGAAAAGAGCTTTGGCAGATAATGTCTGAACATGGTTTAGGCTGATGCGTGCTACGCTGGATGGTTGGAAATCAAGTGTTCAGATCGCAGACGAGGGTTCGCACTCGAATTTACTGTTCAACATTGCACTCGAGGATGCTATTAGGATATCTGGCATGCAGAGAAATGGCACTATTATCACTAGGTCGCACATGCTCCTTGGCTTTGCGAACGATATAAACCTAATTGGAATCGATCGCAGGTCGGTGGAAGAGGCCTTCGTGCCACTGAAGAGGGAGACAGCTGTTGAGTAATGTATTCAATATTAGTAGATGAATTGATCAAATTCATAGGAAGTCGCTGAAGTGTGTTTTGTTCAATAACATGTTACTCAAACGTAGCATGTGTGGAACAACACCACGCGAAAGTTTATAAATATTTGACACATTGGAATTTGGTGCCGATGTTGTTTAACCTAGTTTTGGTAAACTATGAACCAGGAACTTTCGGCATTTTCTTGATTGTTATGTTTACGTTTGAAGTATATGATTGAATAAAGACGATTCCAACTTCGGACATTAATGAAGAAGGTTCACCTTCCGTGACCATGCTTTAGAACTAAAGCAAAGTGTTATAATTACAAAGTGATGCATCACCGGTATCCATTCGTAGTCCTTCTCCACCATTAGGCAAAACCACGATATGGCGACCGTGACAGGACCTACAGTCTTCGTAGTTATCGAAAAAGTGAAGTTGGTGTAACAGTGAGCAAAAATGTGCCATTAATCGGTAACCAAAAAATATATTCGTCATGACCGATAATTGGCGGCCTTCAGGCAAAGTGCCGTGTGTGGTACTGATTATTGGACTTATACTAATGGCATTAATGTGTAAAATAGTAATGCAATTAATAATCGAGCAGAAAGAAGTGACCGATAAGGCTAAATTCGCCCATCTGTTTGCTCATTGGTAAGCAAGAAGAATTACGTTCGCGTAAGAAAGTGAAGCGAAGAACATTGCCAGAGAAAACATTACCTTCCACAACCTGTAACCGACACAGTTAAAGTGCGATTCCATTGCCCGGCCTCGTTCGAAAAAAGTGCCACCTAAACGAACGAAATGGGAAATACGGAAAGTAACGACCAAAACACACACGTTAAACAGTTAGGTGACCAGCAAGTCACTATTATTGAAAATCAGCAAATTAGCACACAGCTTCATAACCAGCACGATATAAAACTGTGGATAATTTTATTTATAACGAGTGCCTTATTAACATTAAAATTAGTGAGAATGATGTGGAAATGCTGTAAGAAGCAAACTCTTAAAGCATTAAGCACCGCAAATAAAGTGCAAAACGTTTGAACATTGAACTGAATCATTTAAATTAGCTGTTGCAATCGCTATAGCGAATGTGGTAGAGTGTGAAAATCGTAATGTCATCGCGAAGTGCGCGAAAGTTAACAATATCGTCAAATTCAACCACACTGCGCTTATGGATAGCGTCACATCATTGCGAACCAAAGGCATCAACAAAGCAGAGTCCCCCGCACAACCCACGGTAGAGCCGTTGAGTGGTAGAATGATTAACTGTAAACCCGCTACTGTTGCTGATACGGCTGTTGTTGATCCAGGATTGAGCGCATCAAACTACACATACAAAGTAATGGAGTGGATAATTATAATCAAAGGTTAGTAGAAATAGATAGTGTTAAGTAATATGTTGTAAATTTGTAAAATGCGTTTGACGTAGTATAAATCATTGTGTTAAAGGTGTTAAATTGTAAATGTGTAAAACCGGTAATCTTTGAACAAAGTGTGTAATGGTTTTTCGTGTTTTAAAATTCAATGGATAAAGATATCGATCCATTAATTAAAAAACTTTCCAATATTTTGAGAAATCTAAAAAAGTGTCCAAACCGAAAATATCTAAAGAGTACTTTGCAAGCTAAAGCAAGTGAAAGTCGACAAATTTATGACAATCTTATAGAATTATTTCAATTAATTGATGAAACAAGACAAAGATTTTTAACCAAAGCTGTACGTGATATTTACAGCCAGATTAAAATTTTTATTGATACCAGGCTTGATACAGGTATTCATCTGTTGAAGTTCAAACAAGTAGCACAAGTAGTACTTGCAATTGAAATTCTTAAAAAAGGGAGTCGAAAAGTTACCATGGCAAATAATATGGAAATTGTGAAGCTTATTGCTACGCTTTTGCCTCAATTCAATGGCAATGCAGATAAGCTTGAAGGTACGACCGCCGCCTTGAGAGCTATTGATACGATGGTAAACGATAATAATAGAGCTATCGCCATTCAGGTGATACTCTCAAGATTGGAAGGCAAAGCACGATCAGCTGTTAATGCTGCTCCTGCAACTGTCAACGAAATCATTACAAGTTTGGAACAGAGATGCAGAATTACGCAGTCTCCTGAAGCTGTAGTTGCAAAATTGAACGCAACTAGACAGACTTCCACTATCGTAGATTTTACTGACAAAATTGAAAAACTCGCTTTGGAGTTGGAAAAAACTTATTTAACAGAAAACGTTCCATTAGCATCCGCAACCAGGTTAGCATCTAAAGCTGCCGTAAAAGCGTTGACCAATGGAGTAAAGAACTCCGAAATCCAACTAATACTTAAAGCCGGACAATTTGAAAACCTTACTTCTGCAATCACCAAGGTAACTGAATTGGAGGCTGATCAAAGTCAACAGAAACAAGTTTTCTGGACCAATGGCCACCAACCACGTTATCAACCACGTCCAACCTTTTCAAATCACCAGCCTAGGATGATAACTTCTACTTATCGAGGTAGAAGATCAACTTATAGGGGACGAAACACAAATACTGCAAATCGTTTCCAGTATCAGCCACGACCGCAAACAAACAGTTTCCCTGATAGAAACCACAGTCATCAATCAAATAACCGAGGTAGAATAGGTACGAATTCTCGTGTGTATGTTGCACAGGAAAATTCTAGTCAACAACAATCAACAAACCAATCAAACCAACAACAAGTGACAAACAATCCTTTTTTAGAGGTACAGTACGGGCGTACTCAATAAGAGTTTCAGCATCAAATTTTGTCTTGCTCAAAACTGATCTGTCAGACACTCAGTGTACATTTATTGTAGACTGTGGTTCTGATATATCAGTGATCAATGCGAAATGTGTTAAGCCCACCAAAACATACTTCCCAAATCAAAATTGTAATATAGTAGGTATAGGTGAAGGTACAATAGCCTCTCTAGGTAGTACCAAAAGTACAATAAATATTAGTGAACATATGATAGATCAAATTTTTCACATAGTTGAAAACGACTTTCCAATACCGACAGATGGTATAATAGGAAGAGATTTTTTTGTAAATAATCGTTGTACAATAGATTATGATTTATGGTTGCTTAATATCAGTATAAGTAACGAAGTTTTTACCATTCCCATAGAAGATAACGTAGATGGAAAATTTATTATACCTGGAAGATGTGAAATGGTGAAAAGAATTGACGTTCCAGATAATGAAGAAGATGAACTACTTGTTTGCTCACAAGAAGTTCAGCATGGAATTTTTATAGGAAACTCCATTATAAATAAGAAAAATCCTTACGTAAAATTTATTAATACATTAAATGAGCATGTAGTAGTAAAACCCTTCAAACCTACTTTAGAACAACTAAGTTGTTATAAAATAATGAACGTCTCAAATTCGAACATTAAGCATAGTAATAGGATTGAAGAATTAATTACTAAAGTGAAAATTTACACAAAACTCAGAAAAATCTTTACAAATTGATGATGAACTATAATGATGTATTTCATATATCAGAGGATAGGCTAACAGCAAATAATTTTTACGAACAATCAATAGAATTAATTGACAATACCTCCGTTTACATTCCTAACTACAAACAGATTCATTCCCAACAAACTGAAATAAATAGCCAAGTTAAGAAAATGCTCGATGATGGTATCATTGAACCATCTGTTTCGCATTTTAACTCACCCATATTATTAGTACCAAAGAAATCTGACTCTGGTAAAAAATGGCGTCTAGTTATAGATTTTCGTCAATTGAATAGAAACATCTTACCCGATAAATTTCCACTGCCAAGGATTGAAACCATTCTTGATCAACTGGGTAGAGCACGCTATTTTACTACATTAGATTTAATGTCTGGATTTCACCAGATACCTTTGGAAAATAATTCAAAAAAGTATACTGCTTTTTCCACTAGCGATGGTCATTATCAATATACAAGATTACCCTTTGGACTAAATATTTCTCCTAATAGTTTTCAAAGGATGATGACTATCGCAATGGCTGGACTATCACCGGAATGTGCATTTGTTTACGTAGATGATATTGTTGTGATAGGCTGTTCAGAAAATCATCATCTTAGAAATCTAGAAAATGTCTTCGAACGTTTAAGAATGTACAATTTAAAATTAAATCCTGAAAAATGTGATTTTTTTAAAAGTGAAGTCACATATTTAGGTCACAAAATTTCAGATAAAGGTATAACACCTGATGACGCAAAATTTTCAATCATCGAAAAATATCCAGCACCACAAAATGCTGATGAAGTTAGAAGATTCGTCGCGTTTTGTAACTATTATAGGAAATTCATTCAAAATTTTGCTTTAATAGCACGACCGTTAAATAAATTATTACGAAAAGATGTAAAATTTTTATGGACATCAGAATGCCAGGAGTCATTTGAAAATTTGAAGAAAAAACTACTTTCACCTCAAATTTTACAATTTCCCGACTTTTCGAAAGATTTTACTTTAACCACTGATGCTTCATCCTTCGCATGTGGTGCAGTTTTGTCTCAAAACCACAATGGAAAAGATCTACCTATAGCATTTGCTAGTAGAACTTTTACAAAAGGTGAAGAGAACAAAGCTGTAATTGAAAAAGAATTAGCTGCTATACACTGGTCTATAAATTACTTTAAATCATATTTATATGGACGTAAATTCAAAATTAGAACAGACCACAGACCATTAGTTTATTTGTTTGGAATGAAAAATCCAACTTCTAAACTAACCAGAATCCGATTGGATCTTGAAGAATTCGATTTTACAATTGAATATATGGCAGGAAAAGAAAACATAGTCGCTGATGCTTTATCACGAATAAAGTTGAATTCAGATGATTTAAAATCCATGTTCGTTTTAACTAGAAGCATGGTCAAAGAACAAGACAACCCAAACCCAAATCAAACAGTCACCTTGCAGCCTGATCAACTCAAGATGTATGACTCGTTGTCAAATGAGGAGGTTAGAGGTATTCCAAAGCTTGAAATCGAAGTTATAAAAAGAAACAAGAAATTCGTACAATGTGTAGTATATATTATGAATAAAAACTACAAGAAGTCTCTTCTATTAGTAGGAGAGTACAGAATTTGTCTCCAAGAACCTGTCGCATTAGAGTACATGGTTCGAGATATTGAAATAGCTGCTGAAAATAAAAGCATGCACAAAATAGGTCTTGATGTTAACACAACGTTTATGAAATTATTAGACGTCGATATATTGAAGAAACTTGCAAGCAAAATACTCAAAAAACTAAACATCGTACTATTTGAACGACCAAAAATAATTATTGATTCCCATATGATATCCGAGATTCTCGAGAAAAACCATAACACACCAACCGGAGGTCATATAGGACAGAACAAATTATATAAAAAACTTAGGAAAGAATATGAATGGAAGCAAATGAAACGAACAATCGCAGAGCTCGTAAGAAAATGTAACGCGTGTAAAATGAATAAAAACCAGCAAAAAACTTGTGAAAAATTTGTTAAAACAACTACACCACTTAAACCATTTGAAATTATAAGTATAGATACCGTTGGACCATTTGTCAAAACAATAAACAACAATAGATACGCAGTCACAATACAATGTGATCTTAGTAAATACATAGTCATTATTCCAACACCAAATAAAGAAGCACATACAATCGCAAAAGCAATAGTCGAACATTTTATGTTGATATATGGAACTACAATAAAGGCAATAAGAACAGATTTAGGGACAGAATATAAAAACGAATTATTTACAAAAATAAACAATTTTTTTGAAATTAATCATATCACCTCAACAGCATATCATCCCCAAACAATTGGCTCACTGGAAAGGAATCATAAATGTTTAAACGAATATTTAAGAATCTTTTCCAATGAACACAGAAATGATTGGGATGAATGGACAAATTATTATTGTTTCTCTTATAATACAACGCCAAATTTCTCAACAAATTATACACCTTTTGAACTAGTATTTGGCAGATCAGAAAAAATTAATAAGGAACTATTATCAACAAAAATAAATCCAATTTATAACGTAGATGATTACAATCAAGAATTTCAACACAGATTAAAAATTGCTTACAACAGAGCTAAAGACTATTTGGAACAAACAAAATTGAAAACGATACAAAATCAAAAAAATGTAAAACCGATTGAAATAATAGTAGGAGATAAAGTAGGGTTGACAGTCGAAAATAGAAAAAAAATAGATGCTTTATATTCAGGACCATACATTGTTAAAAATATTATAGACCCAAATGTTACTATAGAAAATATGCTTACACATCAAAACCAAATTGTACACAAAAATCGACTAATAAAAATTTAAGACAAAAAGTACTTGGTCATAGAATGATATAACATCATTCTCCTAAAAGGGGAAGGTGTTGAGTAATGTATTCAACATTAGTAGATGAATTGATCAAATTCATAGGAAGTCGCTGAAGTGCGTTTTGTTCAATAACATGTTACTCAAACGTAGCATGTGTGGAACAACACCACGCGAAAGTTTATAAATATTTGACACATTGGAATTTGGTGCCGATGTTGTTTAACCTAGTTTTGGTAAACTATGAACCAGGAACTTTCGGCCTTTTCTTGATTGTTATGTTTACGTTTGAAGTATATGATTGAATAAAGACGATTCCAACTTCGGACATTAATGAAGAAGGTTCACCTTCCGTGACCATGCTTTAGAACTAAAGCAAAGTGTTATAATTACAAAGTGATGCATCACCGGTATCCATTCGTAGTCCTTCTCCACCATTAGGCAAAACCACGATACAGCGAGAATAGGCGTGACCATTAATTCTACCAAAACGAAGTATATGGTTGCAGGTAGAGACATACTCAGGCTTGGTTTTGTAGGTGCTAAGGTAGTGTTTGATGGAGATGTGTTTGCTGTTGAAGAATTAGTTTACCTTGAAACACTTGTCACATGTGACAACGACGTTTCCCGTGAAGTGAAAAGACGTGTTGCGGCTGCGAATAGTGCATTTTACGAACTATGTAACCAGCTTACGTCCCGCAGCTTCAAAATTCAAAATTCAAAACAAAATTCTCCCTGTATAAAACATGGATTCTTCCGGTGGCTCTCTACGGGCACTAAACGTGGACGTTAAAAGAAGCAGACCGGAAAGCTTTCGGTGTTTTCAAGCGTAAAATGCTGCGGACAATACTCGATGGGAAACTCGAAAATGGTGTGTGGCGCAGACACATGAATTACGAATTGTATCAAGTGTACAAAGTTGCAAATATTATCAAGCGTGTAAAATACGTCAGACTTCAGTGGGCTGGCCACTTAGTGCGAATGTCGAAAGAAAAAACATGCGAATATAATATTCAGCTAAGAATCATGCAGAGGTCGGCGGCTTCTGGAAGACCTCGAATACGCTGGCTGTACGCAGTGGAAGAGGACCTGGCGACCCTAAACGTTCGGGGCAACTGGAGAAGTTTCGCCCAAGACCGACAAAGATGGAGCTACAATACGCCCGGCAATGGCGTGACGCTACGCTGTAGCCATCAAGGTAAGATAGGTGTTCACGCCAAACTTGAATCATAAATGTGAATCCAAGTTTTGACCTCTATTTCTTCCTCCTTCACCCATTGTTCAAATCGATGCCCACTACATGCTTTTTCGCAACAACAGTATTGTTCGATCGAGAGAACCTGCTTCTAGACGTTCGTATACACAATATACGAGCCAGAACAGACGATGCAAACCATCTATTTGTTCTTCTTCAACCTACTTAATAGAACAGCAGTAAAAGCCTGATCAGTACAATCGTTGACTGCGATCGATACATTACCATCCTCATCACAACCAAGCTGTGCCGCTCGCGCGTTCGCCGCCTTTCGCACCCTTAGCCCACAGACCGGGTTTGGGTGAAGTGATTTTGTAATTAAAACTCCAAATGTAAATATTGTAAATATACGTTCATCTATTAAATAATGAATATTTAATGTGAATTAGTTTGCGATTCTTGATGATGTGATGTGCACTGTATGTTGCACCATCCCGATCATTGTATAGCAAACAGGTTGGAAACAATAGTCCAGCGATTTACATAGCATGCTCCGCGAAGCCATAGCAAGTGCTCCACGACAGTTTTGAAAATGTATACCAATGTCTTGAAATGTCTCAAACTTTTGCTCTAAAATGCTAAAATTAAATGAAACACCGTGCATCACACTCATTGAACGTTTACTATATACATATGTTCAACCGGTAATAGGGCGATATTCAAAACTGAAAAGGCAATAGATGGCTCTTTTTCAATGGTAGTAAAAACGAAATCCTGAAGCAAAGAAAGCACCACGGAAGATGAACTAAACACAAAAAGTTATGCTTTCACTTTACACTTGATTTCTAATCACTATTTTTTTGATTCAGTTTCCTAATTGCGAGCAATTTACGATTTTCATTATTTTCCATACGTTTTGACAGCTCTCCGACTACCATTCTTCCATGCGCTTGTGTTGAAAGTTTGATAAATTTGAGAATCCAGCGTAGCGCGATCAGTGAGAGGAATACAAACATCAGTGTCGCCGCTCGGCGGCCGGTAAGAGAAACTGAATGTTCGAAAGGTTGTTGTCTGCAATTTTTGCCGCTGGCGCCAACTGTTAGTGGTTATGAACGAAATAAACAGTCGTTACCCTATTAACTTAATGTGTATCACTCCACCCAGACTGTGGGCGAAGGGTGCGACGACGAAGTAGCGCGCGCAGAGCACACCCAGAATGTGCCCCATTAAACATTTGACAGTTCAACAGCCGACAAAATTGGTTGAAAAATCGGTCGATTGTTGCACCGACGCTTATGGAAGATTAACACAGGGATCAATCGAATATCACCCGATTTAAAAGGGTGGGCCGACGCATTCCTACTAAATACGTGAATAAATCGGTATTTTAAGTAAAATCCAAGCAAGTTGACCTACTAAACATCAGATTTCTCCGGCCACGCGATTTAATCTAGCGATTAATCAGTTGATCGCTGTGTTAAACTTCCATAAGCGTCAGTGCAACAATCGACCGATTTTTCAACCAATTTTGTCGGCTGTTGAACTGTCAAAAATGTTTAATGGGGTGCTGTAGGCCGTACTGATCGGTCGGCGATCAACTATCGAACTCATGAGGCCTTCTTGCTATTGCTGGCTACTGTTGAAGAGCATGGAGAGACAGTATAGAAGAGAGAGTACTACACTGTCCCGTATACTGTCGATGGATACGGCAGGCTAGATGTAGGTATTTCTTTCCACAACATCACACGGCAGTGCTGTCTGGCTTGTACCAGACCAAATATAGCTTCTATTGCAAAAGGCCGTGGAAAGAGTTGCAAAACAGATGATTGTTTTACCTCTTTGCGATCTGGTGCTTAATAGTGATTCACAGAAATAGTTACAACGAATGCGTGGATTCGTCTACAGGCGACATCTGCTTGAACAGTGGATGTGGATGGTTGAGCATGGTGGTCAAAATATGAATTTCTGAACTTTGTTCACCTTTGGCATGAACAGTAGGTATATAACAGTTCTATCCATCGTTGGCATATTTTCGGAGATTGATACGAAAGTCACGGTACTCCATCTGCTTTTAAGTTTCTCTATTTGAGATTCTGCTCAGAGGATTCAAACATTCATTAAAGAGACGAAAGTCAAGTTACTTATTGGATTTTTTCGCGCCTCATCTCACATACCCCTAATTTGCCAAAGTAATCCCGCATAGAAATTTACAATTGCCCTTACATTCATCACAATAAAAATCTTCTATCTGTTAAGGTTAACGTTTCACATACATTAGGATTAGTGTTTCACAATATAAAGCCTGATTTTTTAAACTGTAAAAAACTATTTATTTAATCCGTACGGAAAAGTGACAGTATGTAATATTATCCAATTATTGTTGTACAATATATGCGTGCAGAGTTCTGAGAAATGGTGCAACATTAATGTCACAATCAGCCAAACGGTAGAGTATGAAATTATACAAACGCTAAAAAATTATAATTGTTTTATGAATTAAAGTTCTGGCATCACATCTTTTTACCTTCACAGGAATTTGTTTACACTACCTCATCAGAAAAGCGAAGACGATATAAATGTTGTGCAAAACTTTTGTTATTATGTTTATAACATAATATAGAACATTCCAGCGAAATTTGTGAAACATATTTTTTTTACCTGGGTGAATTTTTTTCAACGTGTCATGTTTACTTTTCCTAGATCCAGTGAAAAAAATAAAAAAAAATAAGCGGTTCCGAGAATTACTTCTGCTGCCTCTACGGCAAAACTAGCGGCCTCGGTAGCCTGAAATCACTCCGGAGGATACAATTTCAATGTCCGATAGTGAAAGCAGCATTCGGAGAGTGAAGAAAACTCCCGAAACTTGCGCATGTTTAAGAATTTCAACAAAGTGTTGAAGCTCTGTTCAGAGTTCAGAGCTGACAGTGAAATTCGCGGCCGTGATTCCATTTCATTCATCGAACGAACAAACAGGCGCAGATTAGATCTTTTCCGTACCTCATTCGTTCCGGATGATTTGAAAAGCTCCAGCAGGAATGTTTTTGAGTTTGGTAAGTGTTTGTAGCTGGAGCTCTCTTACGGTTTCTAACATTTTTCATTTTCTTTTTTTATTCAATATTAATGTGGGATGGAAGCAATCGCGGCCAAGAATCGAATGTTGACGACCTGAATGGCTCTTTTCCTGGGAACGTCGGCGCTAAATCCATATCATGCGTGTGCTAGAATAAGGGCGTAAGTAAAACGATCAATTACTCTTCATCGATTTGCTCTTCTTTGAATAAAGTCACGCATAATTTATGACCTCGCTCTAAAAACCATTGGTAATCAAGTATGTAGCTAGATGTTACTGAGCAAACTAATGGATTTCCACATTGTTTAACAACGCTAAGATGAAGTGAAGATCTTCCTCTAGTTTTTATCTTTTTTTCCATTCATTTGCTTGAAAACAACGAGCTAGAGCTGCACTCGGTTAACAATGGCTTTTTGGACCAGCTCATAAGTTATGCGAGAAAGATGGAAGTTTGTTAGGCGCCGTCCATTAATTATGTAATGCTTGAAAGAGAAGGAGGGGGTTGACTCAAGTATTACGACCCATACAAAAGTTTCGTAGTAAAAGCGTTAAAAGTTTATCGCCTGACCGAAATGTTGCATTTTGTCATTTTATATCAAAAAAGATAGCATCGATGATGAGAAATCAATCATGTTACTTACGCTCTTATTTTAGCATACGATTGATATGCTCTTCACAACTCATATGTTGAATTAAAGTATTATAGTTTGAATATAATTATGATGCTCTAACAATATTATTGTAGATTTATTTCGAATAGGAAATAATGAAACAAGAATTACGTGTAGTCTAAATTTTGAGGTAGTGTATTAAGCCCCAAGCACAATGTGAGCGGCAGCGCGGTACAACGGCAAAACGGCAAGCCCATATTGAGCTACACTCTACTTGTTAAGTCAATGTTGAAAAGGATTTAGTCAACACTGGATTGATAAGTAAAGTGTAGATCAAAATGGGCATGCCGTTTTGCCGTTGTACCGCGTTGCCGTTCACATTGTGCTTGGGGCCTTATTTATAAGTGTACCGTAAGGACGCCATTCACCGCTCATGCTCCATTCACCGCTCATTGAATTATTTTGAAAAATCTGAACAAATTTTTGCAATAAAAGTCATCAACATGTATGAGTATACCAGAATGGATTGTATCAGAATGAAATTCATATGATTTAATTTTATATACTATTTATAAAAAATAATTTTAGGCTGTTTAAGGCTGTAAACATGAGTTGAACAATGATTTTATTATGGCAGATCGAAAAATGCTTCTTAGCTGCCATGCTTTAATATGTTGTTGTACTATAGCACAAAGATAACAACCAGCTAATGAAAGTAAATTAATTCCAACAAGTTGTGTATATAGAGCCAGTGTTGATAGACTCACACTCAAAATCTCAATCAATACGCTCTCCCGTGAGAGCAAACTCAAAAGAGATCTGCTTCGCAAATCTCACGCTTGAGATTTTGATGCAAAATCAACTCAATCAACTCAAACCGTAAAAAATGATTCAGTTGCAAAACCCGGCAAAAACTCGTGAAACCCGAATGTTGGTGTTTACGTTAGAAAGGATTACTATAATTTTACCAGACTAACAAGAAATTATTGCCATGTGTAAGTAAACTGTGGAAATACGAGACAATGAGTCAAAAAGGTGAGCCAACTCATCCATGATTTTTTGACTGCTGAGTTGCATGATTGACAACTCACGCATGAAAAATCTCAAGCGTGAGTTGTGAGAAATTGAGTTTTTCACAACACTGTATAGAGCCTCATACTTCGGATGAGCGGTGAATGGCGCCCTACACATGTGTCATTGGCATACATGTTATTCGGTACCATTATACGTTGTTCAGATTTCAACTTCTTTCCTACAAAAACAAATGTTTTATCTTGCGTCTAGCGCAAAAAGTTGGGAAAAATATCGAAAAACCGATTTTGACAGAATTTAATGTGTTGAAATGCTGTTAAATGAGCGGTGAATGGCGTCCTTACGGTACTTTAAACAGAAATGTTTCAGTTTTTCTGCAAGTAACTTGTTTTTCACTTTATAGGCTGAACAACTTTCCATTGAGCTACAAATATAAAACACGCACTACTTGTTTCATCATTTCTTATAAATGTCCCCGTCATTTCCTATCAAAAAGAACAGTACAGAGAACGATTGAAATGCCATAAAGAACAATAAATCAATAATTACACAAACATTCTTCGCATATCCATAAGTTTAATGGTTTAACTGAATCGAAACAATTTGCCCTACCATTATTTGATCAAAAATGAACTGTATATCAACTGTTTTGCAAACAGTAAACGAAAAATTTTGTTTGAGAAATTTGGCATTTTTAAATGGTTACATAACTTATCCGCCCATTCCCCACATTGTTATTTGTCCAATAACAATTCACCAGACTGTCAAACCCGTTTGTGGTATTGTTGGTTTATTGTTATTGTGGATGTTATTCGAAACTGTTTAGATATTGTCGTAAGTGGTTCTGGATAGTTTGGGAAACAGTGCCTGTATGGTTTCGATTTATGCGGGATGCTATTCGAACTAAAGTTAGATATCTTTGCCAATTATAAGGTTATTCACCGCATGACGTTATTAATATGAAAATTTGTTGTCTTTTTCGGCGAAACTAGTTTGAAATCTTAAATGAACTGTTTAAGAATTCATAAAAATTTTACTTGTGAAATTACTTGAGAAATGTTTGGTTTAACTGCAGGAGTAATCCATGAATTAAATGCTGAACAAATTCTTAGAGAAATTTCTAAAGGAACTTTATGAGGAATTTCAGGTCAATTCAATTGAAAAAATTCTGTGAGAGTAAAATTTTCTCGGATTGACGAAATTTACGATTATGATTCCTGATTATTAACAGTGGAAGAATTCTTGAAGGTTCACATAAGATTTTTTTTGGAACAATAACTGAATCACATTACCACTTATGTTGCGTTTTTAGTGTGAAACGCTAGCCATGGTCATTGTCTATAGTGAAAAACATCCCAAAAGTTATTGCACTGCTAAAACCGAAAAAGAGTGAAAGAGGAGAGAATCTCTCATTAGACCTTCAGTAAAGTTCAGCGAGAAATATTGGCGTAGGAATTCTTGTAGAGATTATAGTAAAACTCTCTTAACGAATTTTAAAAATATCTTTTAGAGTAAAAACCATCATCAGGAAATCCTGAGATAGTCTCTGGGAAAATTTCAAGAGTAATCCCTTTAAAATTATTGGAGGTAATAATGTTGAAGTGCGTAAGGATTTCATAGGACAAATTCTGGGGAAATTCTTTTAAGCATCCATGGAAATATCACTCGAAGGATTTCTTAAAAAAAATTGCAGATCGAAGGAGTCTCTTCAATTATTCCAGTAGATATGTCACTAGAAAAACATGTAGAATAAACATATGCATTAGACGATTTCACAAAAATCGAAATGTCTGGGATTCAACCAGTCACTCCTAGTCCTATTTGCAATAATAAAAAATTCTAACGAGAATTTGGAAAAATTAAAATCAAAATAAATACCACTAGTTGAACGTATTATAAGTACTTTACAACTACAACTACAGTTTTTGTTCTACGAGTTTCTTAACCTCATGTCTAATCATAAAAATTCAACCGTAGTATCATTCCTTTGCCTTTTTGGAACATTATTGTAGTACATCATTTTCTTATCAGAATTACGGATAAATTGTAAAAAATCGTCGGAAATACGGCATTCCTCATTTCACAGCATTTAAAGTTGCTGCCAAATGGCGTAATTGCTGACATGTTACAAAATTGAACATGGTAGCTTTGCTTTTTCAATGATGAATAATGATGATGGAAGCAAACAGCTAGCAAATGTCATCAATGCAGTCGTGCTTCAAACAATATTCGCATTTGATGCTAAGTAGTTACATACGGCGCACAGTAAAAGTCAAAAGAATTTATGACACGTACAGAGGCTCTACTAATCTCTGACGGTTTCTTTGGAGCATTATCAAAATTTGCGAAGAAGAGGTTATTTTATTTTTTTTTGTATGGTATTCAGTTGGAGCTGCCTGACAGCTTAACTTGTCAAGGTTGAACCCTCGGTCTGGCTTTTGCCAAGTTTCCCCTCTACCAGGACCAATACTCAGACGGACTAGGCAATGGCGCCCACATGACCACTGCTTTTTTATTAGTATTGTGACGTGGTAGTTTTTGAGAAGTACCCATATTCCCTTGCTTCTGAGAAAAGGAAGCATTGTGAAAATCAGCAGCTCCATCAGAATTTGTTTGAAATAGTAGTGTAGTAGTGTCATTACTAATACTGTCTAGTCGAAATGGTTTTGAATAATTTGTCATTCAAGTGCTATTCTGATTACTCCTGTGTTTTACGTAAGATTAGTCTTAAATGTCAATTGTCGTCAAGTCTTAACAAAATCAGGCTGTTTAGTAGTAGTTCTAGTTAATTTCATTTTTTGTTGTTAAAAGTATTTATTGGTCATTACGTTCATATATCCTTAAAGAAAAAAGTCGCTTTCCTTGTCTGTTCAACAAATTTTCGAAACTAGCAAGTGTACCCTAATGATCGATCTCAGCGTCTTACTTTCCATAGTCATTTTTATAGTGAATATTGAAGAGTAAAGTTACCTTAGGCTTCTATTACAGTCTCCTACAAGATTCACTTTTCGATGGCAAATGCAATGCTTCACAACGCCTACTTTCTACTTTCTATTTTTGCGAAAATGAAGCTGGAATTAGATTATTTATACCGCTGTTACAAAAGAGGTATTTCTTATTATGGCAATGTAAAAACCATATTAAAATAAGATTGTCGCCACTTATTTCTACTCAGTGAATCTACTAGTCATTTTCCTAAGTATTCCCTACGTCGTATATGATAACGATGTATCTAGAGCTAGCTAATAGTAAGAGTGGCTACGGATCATTCTGGTTAGCAAAAGGCAAACTGAACGTCACCAATAGTATTAATGCCCACTTCGAATAGATTAATTATTTGAAATGGGCATCAATTCTATCAATGACGCAGAATGTCCGTTGGATCACATCCGAGATATTATTGCGTCTATGCCATATGAATTATGACGCGGCTTTAAGCAAAAAATGCCAAAATGTGATACCACCACTACAGGTTACGCCTTTGGTTTCCATAATATGGGCTAATGGATTATGCCCTCCCATCGCGGCAAGGTCGCATAACCAAGGGGAGGGTTTTTTCACCCTCCAATTTGCGAAGAAGAGGTTATTTGCATCAAAATAGAGAATTTAGAGACCTTCCCTTGGAGATAGAGACTTTTCAGATACTTGCATCAAAATAGTGAGTTTCTCAAGAGAGCCCCGTGGCGAGATGGACCGTGAGCGGTCTTAGCTGTCTAACTAGACACCCCAAAGAAAAAACAAAAGAAAGCCCGCTACCAGCCCTGGGAAAAGCAAAACAAAACATTCGAGGGAATTCCACATCGTCGCCATTCCGGATGGGTTTTCCCCGGGATACTCACCCGAAAGTACCCTGGCCGATTTTGGCAACCTTCTCGTACTTGCTGGACTCGTCGCAGTACGGAAAGTCGTAATCCTCGATGTACTTTTGCTTCTCCGCCATGCTGAGCACCGTACTCGAGGTGGACATTTGCATCCCGGAGGAATGTCCCTCGCGGCCAGAGGAGCTCATGGCGGTGGCGGCGGTGAAGGCACTTCGCACTTGGCACGCAACAATTCACAACGGGATCAGAACTTGTAGCGGGGAAAACACGTAAAACTGCGGATTCGCGTTCGAACAGGAAAAACAGCAAAACACTTTTGGCTTTTGTTTCTGACTTTGGCAGATGATGACGAGAGAGTTCGAAAAGCTTTTCGTCGCGAAGTTCGAAAGTGTCAGTTTTCGAACATGAACTGAGGGCTAAGTTGGCGGATAAATGCATGCAGAATCCAGCATGCACTCAATAATAAATATAGTTACCGGATTAAAGCGGGGGCCACAATGGTCCGTCAACTTTGACTTCAGCGGGGGCCACAATGGTCCGTCAACTTCGACTTCGACTTCAGCGTTAACGCATCCGTCAATGTACTAAAAACGTTGACGGATGCGTTAATGCAACACATGCGCACAATACTGCGTTGCGTCGTGCGTTGTTATTATTGTTGAACTAGCTTACCCAGCGTGGCTAGCCACGCTCTAACAAAATTTGAAAGCGGAAAGCTATGCATAATCACTACTCATTTTTTTATATGCATAATCTTCCAAAGACTGATAATGTCACAGATAACAGACGTTGAAGTCCGATATTAAAACTGTAAGACAATTAATGGTCATTTTAACCAGCAAGCAAGTAATTTTATTGATTTCCGACGCGAACGGTTCTCAGATTCTCCAGTCTTGTGCACTTGAAAATTTAAAGTTTGGCTTCGCTTCATAATCACCTTAACATGACCCGACATTGACACGTATGATACTAATGACCGCCAAATCGCCTAAATTTATGCTCTGACCATACTCTATTTAGCACGTGGTATTAATGTTGTTGTAATGTTCTAATCTGGAATAATTACAGCCCTAATGCTGTCGTAGTATTTCTTCAGCTGTGAAAATTCGAAAATTCCAGAACATTCTAAGAATCGGAGAGAATAACATTCTCGAATATTCTACAGATCGCAGTGTTGCTGTGTTCCGTAATTTATTGTTGTCTTTCAAAATCACAGTTGTAATGACGCATGGAAATATTGACTCATAGAACAGGAATAATTTGGAAAGCTGTTATGGGGGACCACCTTAGTAACCATGCAATGTTGTTTTTAGTACGTTTTAGTTTCACTGCAAATAAAATAAAAACTATTTGGCGGGCAAAAATCTGATTTACATTCGTGTTTATAGGTTGGAACTGTAGAAACCCCTACTGATCCACATATTATACCCCAACCGAATTCAAGTTCGACCGAACTACAATTTGCTTGAAGTTTACGATTTGATCACCGAACAACATGTTTCATCGAAGTCACACAAAATTGAGATCGTTTCACACAAAATCGAACGTTTCAACCAACCAATCATGTGTGAAATGTCAATACATTCTGAAAAACTGCTCTTTTGATGATTTCCTTCACTGTCTATTGCACAGCACTTATCATTGTAATATGAAATTTTTGAAGCAGCATATATCTGCACAAAAATGATTTTGCAGCATGAGTGAACATAGATATATTGGTTCAGAATAGCTCGATTTTGTTTAACTTTTTTAAAAGAGCAGTTCCCAAAAATGAAAACGACAACGATGAAAAGTTCTAGAATATTCTACGAATGCGGAAGAAACATGGTTCATGAAACTCTAGAATATTCTGTAAAATAACTGTTGTAGTTCTCTACAATTTGAAATTGTAATGTTCTAAGAATCAAATTTACTGTTATAGCGCTCAGCGAAACTTTTCGGTGAAATATTTCAAAGCGTTACTGACAGACAGACAACTCTGGGATATTATATATATGATTGCGTCATTCTCATCGTAGTCTTGTTTACCTACATCAAGTTGTGATCAATTTTTCCTCGGAGTTGAACTTTTGTGTGATGTTGACTGCATTTCTAGCGGAATCCGAAGTTTTGCCATATTTTTTGTTTTGAATCTTCCGTCACGCGTTGGCTGCTGCGTCAACTTTGAAGATTTTCAAAGTTTAGCACAGCGTCAGCGTTTTTAGTACATGCGTGCGTTAGACGGAACGCATCATTGTGGGGTGCTGCATTGAATATCATTACTTTAAACTTAGCTGTCAGTTAAAGCTGACGGTGAAGTCGACGCTAACGGACCATTGTGGCCGCATCTTAAGGCTGGTTTGCTACTGACAAGAAAAGGAATCGCCTATCTCGATGCGTGGAAAATTTCTTCCAAGAAATGGTCAAGAAAATCACATTTTTCTGATCGCAGTACGCAGTTGAGAAGAAATGTCACTTCAAAGGGAGCTCTCTGTAGGAAATTTCTTGACCCATTCAGTCAAGGAATTTCTTTACTTTTCTTGAGCGAAACAGCATACTTAGCTTTAGTAAAGATTATTTTAAGAGGAAAATAACCATCATCGTTTTATAAATTTTCAAAACCAGTTTTTGACGTTAACTGCGTCCTACGGCAATATACTGGGTGTCAATTGAAAATCTAAAATGTTGCGACCGTCACGAAATTATGTAAGATTTTAAATACTAATAACTCAGCCATTTATCGGTAGATTTTCAATATTTTCCCACCAATCGGTCGGAAATTTATACAACATTTTACTCAATTGGAGAAAACTTTTGATTTTTGACGATAGACTGTCGAAAATGGGAAAATGTCGACCCTTTTCTTACGCAACCAAACTCGTTCATATTGTCTTCCACGATTCCTTTGGGTTGGCTAGTGCACTATAAAAGCAGACCAATTTCTGCTTCTTCGCTCATTCTTCTTTTGACGTTAACTACGTCTTACGGCAATATACTGGGTGTCAATTAAAAATCTAAAATGTTGCGACCGTCACGATATTATGTTAGAGTTTGAACTAAAGGAAGGCTGCAACTATGAAAATCGACTAAAATTCAAATGCAAAAAATCACTTGCGTAGTTAAAGTCATGCGGTCGTGTCTTGTACACAACCCCCTCTAATTTTTTGCTCAAAATTTAAGCAATGTTCAAGAAAATCTATCATTGCATTTCACTTGCTATCAGGATTGCGATGATAGATTTTTATTAGGATTTGTTTAAATTTGAATGCAAAAACTGGTTTTTCATTTTTGATGATTGCTGATGATTGAATGATGGATTCTTGAGCCTTAATTATACAATATGTACACGTAGAAATCAGACTACCCAAAAAATAAGTTCTTTTTACGCAAATTTGGGTAAACTGCAATTAGTTTTTACCCACGGTTGGGTTGTTTTGCCTCTCTCGCAACAGCAATGTTGTCAAAAACAGAGAGACACGCACCGACTCAGTGTCTAAGTTCAATGGAATAAGCCAAATTTGGGTTCTTTCGAGTTTACCTAACGTCAAGTTCTAACCCATCTCGGAGACTTCAAAAGCTAACGCTGAGTAGATTTTTTTTGCACTGGGTTGTTTTTTTTGCCGCTGTCATATGAAAACAACCCAACGATAGGTATATATCAGTTAACCCAAATATGGGTTATCCCACGGAAGAGCCGAATTGCGTCAAAAGTCAAAGTTGGGTTAATTTGCGGCTCCGTGTAAGTTTATTTTAAATAATATGCACATGTTTCCATGCATTTTACAAAAAAATCACTATGGTACTTTAAAGGAAAGAACATCACACTGAATTTTGGTTTCAGCAAACTAAATTCTTAAAAGATCGATGTAAAATGTGGTGTGTACGTAAAGTTTACGAGTGTAAGTTTTAGGATAAAATTGGTAGATTTTTTGTATCGTGTAAATCTAGAAAGATTCGCGGATTAGGCGAAACTGACAAAATGTACACAATTTAAGCAAATATAGCGTTGAAATTGTAGCTTGATTGTTTATTCACTGCACTTTAACTTTTTCCCTATCGACAATTTAACTGTTCAAAAAACGCAAATTTGTAGAAGACGAAACTTCACCTCATGCAAAATCACTCACTTAAATGATTACGCCTGTGTTTTTGTTTATCAAAGTGATGAGTGCATCTGAAATCGAAATCAAAAAACGGCGAGTGTAAACGGCGACACTGCAAACAAAAAATAAACAAGGCGTACATGGCGGGCTTAATTGAAACCAGAATGTAAACACGGCGCAAAAGTAATAGGCGACACTGAAAATAATATCGATTACAGGCTCATAACATTGGGCGATACTGGCATTCTCGAGTACGTTTTAGGCGAAACCTTTAAAGATTTTTTGAGTATGAAATATTGTCGCACCGCCACCAAACCGGATCGCACCAGTGAGACTCGCGACGCGCCTCCACTCGTTGCATTTTGAAATCAGTTTTTTAGTGTGGCGCTGCATTCTTATGATTTCTATGAACACAGCGTACTATTCACATATTAGCTGCGACGCTCGGGGCCCGAGAAAACAATAATTTTAAATAAATGTTGGTCTTGATTTCTACCGGTTACATAATAGCTACACGCAGCGAACTGGACTATCTAATTTCATACATTTTGCCTTATGAAAGGTGGAACGATTATTGCAATACGAACGCTTTATGTATCGTTTTAGCATCACTTCACATCAAGGCGTCGATTGGCGCGTAGTGCACGCTCGGGCCTAACGATCGCAAGGTTCTTGGTTCGATTCCAGGTTGCCGCGTTAAACGTTTTTTGTTTTCAAATTCTGGTTTCATAAGGCTTCATTCACAAATTTCATAACGCCTAAAATGGTCATTTTCAACACCCACCCACCCCCATGTAACACGTTTTGTATGAATATTTTTCAAATGTTGTATGAGCTGTAACATCTTCAGGACACCCACCCACCCCCTTTAGCGTTATGAAATTTGTGAATGGGCCCTAAGTCAATTGGGTTGTTAAGTGATGAAAAAATCTCAGTTTTTTGTAGGTTGATCCAAAGAGCACATTTTGCTATGCGTAACACGATTTTATTGCGCTTTAATATCTTAATTTTGATATAGTAAATGATTAAAATAGATTTCATTCCGTCGACTCAATGACATTTCAATTTACATAATGACAGCTCGTCCCGAAGTAAAATTTTCCGAGGGGTGATTCAAAATCGATTTCCATACTAAATTCAAACGTGTTTTAAAAATAGTTCCAGGGCACGGAAAATGATGAAACTTCGGATTCAGGCTCAGTTTTTAGTGTAAAATCATAATATGTAAAAAAACAGGATATCCCTAAACAAGCCAATTTTTTGAATTTCAACCCGATTTCTTGTGGCGAATTTTCATAAGGGGTTCCTATGTTTATCGATAGTCCATTTGCCTGAGTGTAAGAGAATTGTAGGAGATGTGTGTGGTATTGATGAGGATTTTAAAACTAGGTTTATGAAATGTGTATTAAAGTGAAAAGGTTAAAGTTTGAGTATATTTTCTTCAATTGGGATTTAAAATTGCACATGAGAATTTCATTGATTATTTTCTCATTGTTATTGATTTATCAGATAGGCCCTTATCGCGAATCCCTCTCGAAATGTTTGCCTGATCAGAATAGGCCAGGAGAAGTGGATGAACTTGTCATTCATTTTTCTGTCAAATCTCATACAAAATCTACTTTTTCTTTGACAGAAATTCACTCTAGGTGAACCACTTCCCCTGGCCTATTCTCGAGAATAGCTGTGTTCAACGAGCTGCTTGAACTTGGTTGCAACCACTTGCGAGTCACATTTTGGTGTTCATTGAGCCACTCCAAGCTACTTCGAGTCGCTCGGGTTTGTGTTCATTGAGCCGAGTCCAACCAACTCCGAGTCGCTCGAAACAGGTTGGAAGCTAGAGTCCGAGCTAGTTCAACCAGCTCGCAGTAGCTCGTGTTTTTGACGTTTAAAAACGTAAACATTGAGGAAAAAAAGCAAAATTCCGAAGCGATACGGATTGTTAAGTGCGCGAATTTTTTTTCACGTGGAATTCCGGTAAATTAGTAAAAAGAGTAAAAAGAGCGTTCATTGAGAAAGCAGCTTGGAGTTGCTCGAAGTAGCTTTGACAGTTATTTGTTGACAAAAAATACGAGCTAGTACAACCAACCCCGAGCAAGTTCGATCAAAGTCATTGAACACAGCTAATGTTGATATTTTGATATCATAAAGGCAAAAAATTGTTTGATGATCCCGATGATCCATTGAATGGACAAATTTTAAACGATTTGTAAATAGCAGTTTTAAAATACAGTAACAATTATTGTGCATCATATTTCGTGTTATTAATTGATTCCTAGTGTAGTGATATGCATTTCGAAGAAGTTATATGCACCACCGAAAGTCCAGAACAGCTGGGGCATGCATACATGGAAGTGGATGAAGAATCCGCACTTTGCTCCAGTAAGTCCTTTCGCGATTTTGATTGATAAATTAATGCAGTTTCTCTTTAACCTTAGATAGGGGCTCTCCAACTGAAAAGCTTAGTCCAGAACTCAGTGATGAACAGCCACTCAGAAGAAAAATTCCCATAATTCGGAAACCAGGGGAAGTTGTTACCCCGGTTCCAATACAACTTGGTCATAATCCGAATGCAAATCCGCTGAGCAACGTGCAAGGTTAGTGGATGTTTAAATTTTGTCCCTCGTTTATATCTGTTTATATATTCCTGCATTTTAAACTTTCTTTCAGTATCCCCTTTATCATCGTCTAGTTATCAAATATCAACTCCGCGATCAATCATAAAGGCACGCATGAAACCCGAATGGAATAAAATCGAAGCTCCCTGTAAAACATTGTCACAGACATCAAACCGGAGAGCAAGGAACCAAACTCTGCTAAGAACTAAGCCTATAGAAAGCATTACCTTAACTGAAAATATGTCGGAAAGCGTGCCTACCTTACAGAACCCGCCACAAACGCAAATGGATCGCATAGAGCAGAAAATGGACGAAATATTGAACAGGCTCGAGCGACACGAAGCCACGTTTCAACAAATGCAAAGCGATATTACAGAGCTTAGGGCCGAATTGAAGACGTCGGTCATGAACCTTAGCGATCATTATGGAAAACAGGTGGTAGGCTCAAATACGCCTGCGAAACGGAAACGTATCGTGGTATTCCCAGTAGCAGATGATGAGTATTTTCTTCAACTTGAAAAGCTTGTCGAAACAGATGAAGAAGTTCAAGACGATTTGGCAGCTCTTTACAGGACAGCGCCGACCAAAAGTGCGTACGATTTTATGCGCCACAACGTCAATTCCCTGTTCAAGAATTGCTCAAAATACACCTGGACGGGTAAACCTTCCAATTCAAACCCCAATTCACTGCCCTGCAACTCGGCATACAACCTTGCGCTGGTGGCCCATTTACTCAGCTGTGCATCTGAAGTTTTCCCTTTCGTCAGTAGAGATAGTATTTCCAAAGATTTCCGACGCGCTCTGGACAATTTTAACGATGTGATGAAGCGGAAGAAGCAAGCAGAGAAATTACAGTTAAGCAATGTTACTTTAGAGGTCAAAACGACAACTGATGACGAATGCAGGGCTGGTAGTGATTTGGGGTCTTGAAAAGAGGCCTCTGGCCAGAAAAAGACCAATCAGGAATAAAAACGATACTAAACAGAAATCAGGAAAACTAAAAAAATCTCTGAAAATTTCTTTGGAGTCCCTGGAATTTAACAGCAGTAGGGGTGATCGGGGCAATATGGGCCGCCTAAGGAAAACGTCATGGAATGCATAGAAAAACAGCAAAAATTATGGTTTGAATGCAAGTGCCTTGTACTATAGAATGTTATCTTTCATGTTACGTCGATAATTAATGTTAACATCAACATGCAAATTATTTTAGGAACTTTTTGGGAAACCATGTTTTTCGACGTGGTCACCAACCATATGGGGCATTATGAGCCACCCTACGGGGCAGTATGAGGCAGTGATGCATTTGAACGCGTTCAGTTCGCGTTCCAGTTCATTTTGTTGAACGCAGCGATCAAGAAGGCTTGAACATTGAGCAGTTCAAAAATATGAACCCGCGCGAGCCGAAAAATGAACGCGATCAGTTTTGACTGATTTACGACAAATTCTAGGTCAATGTTATGTTTTTGACATGTATAATATCGAGGGCTGTATGATTTCTATTTTCATGATAAATTACGACGATTAATACATTAATTTTTCAAGTGGGACCTT
Organism: Aedes aegypti; assembly: GCF_002204515.2. Classification (NCBI taxonomy): domain Eukaryota; kingdom Metazoa; phylum Arthropoda; class Insecta; order Diptera; family Culicidae; genus Aedes; species Aedes aegypti. The sequence goes on from NC_035108.1 coordinate 349,145,121, forward strand.
CAATCATTATTGTGAACTGAACGGGCCGTTCTTGAGCAACGGCAAGCTCTTGCTCGTAAGTTCATTGACTAGGGGAATTCGGGGTAAAACCGACACCCTAAGCTTATTGATAAAATTTGTGTACTTTAGCTTGTTAAACGAACCTAAAAATTGGTGTATTACGTACTATTTGGTGCTGGGTGTAGTTCTTGTTTTTCCAGCTGTATTGAAAAGCATGAGCCATAGTCTTTGACATACAATCGGATCTATCTTTAGCAGAAAAGAACCGAAATGTCTATCGACGACCGGTGATTGCTAGCAGATATAGTGGAGAGCTTGTCTTGAAACGTTCATCGCTTCAAGCTAGTTGAAAAACTGAATACACTGATTGCCTGTCGATCAGAGCCGAACTAGGCATAGATCGTATACATACATCTGAATCTACATGTCTCCGATGTATTACATCGTTCCAGGTGGGAGTTATCTGATATGTGAATATGGTACCATAACAGAATTTTCCATCTGAACGAAGTGATAAATCATAATATTCCGCAAACTGTATCACACATCTACAGAATGTATTGCGTGAAGTTAAGACACAGCAGAGTATTGGGTACATAGGACCAAGTCCCTGCCGGGTGGCGCGAAACTGATGAGCGATAGACAATAGAATCAACAACACTGCCATAAGGGATAGTAAGCATGTGACTATTGTCGAAACTATGATTAGGAGGCAAATCAACATCCCAAGATCAAATTTTTGTTACAACCCAATGTAGGTATTATTAAATTAGGCTGTAGAAAATGATAAATATCTGATCACTTAGGAATGTGTTGCAAGGTAATAAATGCTCGTAGTCTGTTTTCTTTGAATACACATGTATAAATTGTTAAAATTGCCGAATCATACGCGGAATTTATAAAACGGATCATGAAATTAGGAATGAAATCATAATGATGATAGATTATCAACTTTCCTTTCGTCTTGCTATTTGTTACCGTTAGAATCACCAAACTGATTGGTTTCCCACTACTTACACCAATACAACAGCACGAAAACTGAAGTATTATAATCGCGCGTTGGAACTTTCAATATCCATATATTACATCAATAGTGAATTCCTGTATGTAGCCAGTATAAATAACAGAATCATCAACTTCTTGAACATTCTTTAACTGAAAACAGGATGCTTGTTTTATCAAACATGCTCAATCTGCACCTAAAATCTCGGATCCAAATAGTTTTCTAAATAAAAATTGTGTCTAAATAAAACGTGTAGGCCAACAAAACATAATTGAGTAGGAGTTTACAAGTTACTTAGCACATGAAAAGCAGTTTAAATTAATCTATTACTAGATCATCACTAATGCTCACATTTTTATATTTTCATTTCATCATGGTCCTCATTGCTCGAGCGGAGACGAACACCCTGGAGATGGAAAAAATCGACAGCGCTACGATAAGGAAACGTAACAGATGAGAAACTATCGATACATTTATCAATTATAAAACCCCGTTTTAATGTTAACACTTTGTTTCTGCTTTTTCTGTTTTTTTTTCGTTTCAGCAATCAAAAAACCGAACCAACTCTACTATCTTTTCATTTCTTCTTCGTTATACTTATAGTCCTTCTGGCACTGAACCGAGTGGTGCGCCTTCCGCTTTCTTACTGGTGCTGTTTTTCCTGTACATTTGGCATAGTGTCGGAGGTGGTGTACTGTATTTGCTATACAACGCGCTACTTTCAATATTGTGCTTGGCGTGTGGGGAAGCAGTACTAGTGGTGAAGCGGAGGGCGCCATTCGGTTTAGTGCCAGAGGGACTATATCTATTTAATGTATCTGAAGCTTGTGGGACCGCTTTAATTCCGGCGCCTGCTTGTGGAAGATCCCGGTGTGCTAAACGGTATAGGACATGTTAACGGGGGAGGCTTGGTAGGTCCTCACCCAGCCCGTGTCTAGATGGGCGGATAATTGTCTGCCAGGGTGTGGATTGAGCAATTACAATTACAATTTAGCTTGTTAAACGAACCTAAAATTCTTGTAGAATCACATATTGATTATAAATCTATCAATCCTTGCAATCGCTGGATGATATATTAAGGTTATACATGCACTTTGAGTAAAATTTATACGTTGTGAACATCACCATCACATTGCATATTCAAAAGAATGCTTTAAACATGACTTTCGACATTTATGACCCCTTCCTCTAAAGGATTATACACATATTACGTAAATTATTGAGGAGAGGTCAAAGATCCACTATATATATGTGAAAATTTCAAATGTCCCATGCTAAGATTATAAAGTTGGGGTGAATATACATGGACATTATTAATTTGTGTTTATGGAATGTTTACGAAGATAAAGTTGTGGCGTATGATTGGTTGTGAAAATAAATACTGTTATATTATTACAAAACAGAAAAGTGTAATTATTTTTAGAAACATTTATTTTTCAATAGCGTTTTCATCTGTCGAAAAATCAAAAAATAATTTCTCCTCTATGTTGTACCAACGTAATAATAGTTAATAAGGATGAAGACGCAGATTAAATAATGACCTTAAAAAAAAATTACATGCGAAATAGTTAAAGAATAGCAGCGAAATACTGCAACTGCTGTTGTTTCTATGTTATCCAATATGATTTTGTTGTTTATTTTGGCAGTTTATTGGTAGCGTCAATTGTAATGTCATTCGAAACACAATATTTCACTAGTCAAGATAGAGCGTGGTGAAAACTGTATGAAAATCTGCTGAAAACATGAAAAATCAAAGGGTGTCGATCTTACCCACAGTGTCGGTTTTACCCTGATTTCCCCTACTACGTTCAAGTGCAAATTTGGCTCGGGCTCCGTTCATTTTTGGCTCGCGTTCAGTTCAAAATGCACCACTGGTATGAGCCACCTCATTCAATCGAATGATTTTTATTTAAAACAGTATAGAGAAGAGTTAGTGGTGAAGAGTACATTATTGGAAAGGAAATTGTATTAGCTTTGCTTGAAATTATTGATTCTAGCGGCTTAGTTTTCAAAGATACATAATACATAGTAAACAGACCATGTTATACTAGTACTAAATTGCGACACTTGGTTCAACGTATTTTCTAGCATAGTGTTCCACTTGTAATGGTGTATAAAGATGAGTATGAGATGAGTAAAAATATAATCTGGTATGTATAGGCAATGCATGTTTATGTTCAAAACATCGATTGTTTTGCTTAAATCTAGGTGGCTCATTTTGCCCCGCCCCTTCACCTTGAAAATAATATATTGTTTTTCAATAATTTTGTTTACGAACAAATCTAATTTTGCTCACGAAATGTTCATTATGATCATAAGTTTCAATGGATTGGTAAAATTTACCAGAATTATAAATATTATTGTCTTATAGGCTTAATTAAAAACTGCCAAAATTATAAACTTTTCATGTCGAAGGACAAATTTGTACATTTTTGTAAATATCTTGAGTGTTCAAACGAATATTCTTACGGTTTCTATTGTGGTGGCTGTTTGAGGCATCCTTTAGCAGATCATAATGACACTAAAAACACTGTTTTTGAGGTCAAAACCGGGGTGGCTCATATTGCCCCGTATGTTCATATTGCCCCCATTGCCCCTATTCGCTGCAAGCATAATAAGAAGAGCGACTTTAACGATCGTTTTGATTAAAATAGAGACTGTATAGACCTTCCATTAAAAATAAAGACTTTAAAGAGATTTGCATTAGTTGGGTTAATTCTACGAGTGGCGTGAGGTGACAATTGTCGGTGTCGTATAGCGAGGTGACAATTCTCGACTCGAGTGAAGTGACTCGCCGTGCAAATCAAATGGAGAGTCACTTCACTCGAGTCGAGAATTGTCACCTCGCTATACTGCCCATAAACGCATAATTGTCCCATGTGCATAGGAAACCCAGCAAACATGGGACTGACATGCATTTATGGGCAGTATACGACACCGACAATTGTCACCTCACGCCACTCGTAGAGTAAACCCAAGTGTCTAATATCTGAAAAGAGACCTACTACCATCCCTAAAGATATGATCCAGCCACAGGCTGCAAGCCTCTTAAATAATGATATTTATCTATATATTACTAACCATGTCAATAAAGCTCGAGATTGGACAAAAATCGGTTAATAAAAATGAAACTATATGTAGAAACATAATTATATCTTATATTTAATCTGCCGAGAATCCTACAACTAGTTTTGTCCCATTGAATTTTCCCCTTCATCCATCGTCTCCGCCGTGGGTTTTTCCATTTGCCGTTTCAACCGAACCACCCGAGATTCATTGAAATTGGCTAGTGATCTCCGAAACTCCTTCTCAACGGCGTCCCTTCCCATGTGGGGAAATTTGTCACATCCACACGAAATCAGCAAATCTACGATGGCCAACTTATTGGCCGGATTGGAAGCCGGTATGTTCGGCAGGTGGTGTATCAATTTACCGGTCCAGGTGTACTTGGAAGTGTGTGCAAACAGCAACTGGACGTTTTTACGTAGAAATTCGTACGCGCTATTCGTTGGAGCCTCCCCGAACAATGCTATCAAATCTGTTCGAATTTCTTCATCAGCCTTGAGCAGATCATCCAATCGAAGGAGATAATTGTCATCGGCCACGGGGAACACCACCAGCCTCTTTCGGTCTCTTTTGACTGGAATCGGCCGAAAGCTGATATCGTTGCTGGCGCTATCTTTCGGTTTAGTTGTTTTAACAGTGCTTCTCATGTCGGCTCGTAGATCTGAGATGTTGAACTTCAATGCCTTCAAAGCTGCGTCATGTTGTCCCTGTTTGGCCACGATCCTTTCCAGCAATTGCTCTATCCGAGTTAACCTGCTATCGATGGATGTTATGTCAGCACTCCCCGAGGCCTCCAAAGTGTCGTAGTCATACTGCTGTTCCTCTTCATCCGGATCTTGCGGTCCGTCGTCCTCCTGCGTATATGGATCCATCCCATTGTCGTCAACGTTCTGTTGCACCCCGCTGTTGATTGAAGTTATCGTGAAGGAGGAGAGCGGAGTTTTCAAACCCGGCGCCGGGACTCTGGACCATTCAACTTTTGGTCGAACAAGCGTCGGAGCTTGCACTGTAGAAGGGGACACTGAAAACGTAAAAGGGCACACATTAATTATTACCATTTTACCTTGCTCTAGAGCCGTAGCGTGGCCTCATGGCGCCTTTGGCCAACCTTATCGCTTAGTCAAAGAACAATATCTATTGTTTTATGCATGATGCAAGTTTGTATATGATAGTTTTTGAAAAACATACTAGAAAATTGCCATTAAAGATTAATAAATTCTAGACAGATGAGACAGATTCAGAAATTGAAAGCGTTTTTTTTCCTCTTATAAGCAGGTGAAATCAACTCACCTGTAAAAATTCGTAACTGCTACGGCAAATTAAATTAATATATTGTTAACAAATAGTTAATAAATGCCAAATTTAGTTTTACCAAATTAGAATAATAATGTTGTGTAACACAGAACATCTAGATAAGAAATAAATGTAATGTTTGGAATGGTACTAATAAAGAATTTGAAAAAAAGTCTGCAAGATATCTCTCCCAATCTTTTACCAAATGCATCCCCCATTTGGCGCCCCCCCTTAAGGCTAAGGCTATTGCCGGGGTCCAACTGCACACTCTATGGCACTACCTAGTCTATCTAGAGATAGAAAAATCAAGAACCTTTAACGACTCCGCTGAGCTTCCTGTTTGGAGTGACCACTTCGCCGGGCTTCCGTATGATTGGTACCTTTCGCGCGACTTGCGGAGTTTCTTGCCTGCCATTTCCGATCGACGGGGAAGATGACCGTTTCACAGCTACTCCCATCGGTAGGTTCATTTTGATTTTGATGTTGGCCGCTAAGTTACATGAAAACGGATAACAAATTGTTACAATTTCTATTCATATTGATGATCGGGAAAGTTTCTATTTACCTGGTGCTGATAAGGATGCATCATGTAAGTATTCCGCCTCGCCATAACCGGTTTGGTTATCGTTCAGAATTACTTCTTCTATCTCTAGCGTGGCAGCCTCAGTTTCCATGCTAAGGGGGGGCTAATTTTAATACTTACCTTTACATAAAATTAATGTAAATTAAGGATTTTAACACTGTTTATCTAAAAATCCGTCGAAATGGTGGAAATCGTGTTTTGTTTGTTTTTCGGATTCCGCTTGACAGCGACCAGATCGCATAACTGACAGCTCTAGAGTGACTGACAGCCAATCTACACGGAAACGGGATTCAACTCAACTTTGGGTTGTTTCAGCACTAAAGCTAAGTATGCTGTTCTGCTCAAGAAAAGTAAAAATTTCTGCCCAAGAAATGGTCAAGAAATTTCCTACAGTGAGCATCTTTTGAATTGACATTTCTTTTCAACTGCGTACTGCGATCAAAGAAAAATGCTTTTCTTGAGCATTTCTTGCAAAAAATTTCCCACGCATCGAGATAGGCGATTACTTTTCTGTTGAAGTGCATACTTCGCTTAAGCCATTTTACGAGACGTCCCAGACGTCCAAATCGCACACTCAGGCAAATTAATTATCGAAATTCATCAAATCCCCCTTATGAAGCATTAAAAAAAATACTTACAACTTGATTTCATAAGGCTTTTATCGATTTTATATTATTGAAATGACAATCATAATCAAGAAATAAGCTTAATGGATTTATACAAGTTTCATTGTGCGCCTTACGATTTTCAGCAATAAAAAAATATAAAACCTGATTTCATAAGGCTATTATTGATTTCATAATATTGAAATGACTATCATAATCAATAACCCGGATAAAAAATACAATACAAAAACAATATAACGTATTGAAACAGTACCATTCAATATATTGGAAATACAATACGGTATATTTTAAAATGACAATACAATTACAGTACAATATATTGTTTTGAACAGTTCACTGTATGGTATATGAGATTGCAATATAATGTATGGGTGGTTAAGTATCGTAACAATACAAATATAGATATTTTCTCATACAAACATTTTGAAAATACAATACGATATATTGTTCATGTATTGTCTTGATAAGCAATTCTTGTATTGTTGTACAATACAAAAACAATTCAACAAACTGTATCATGGTTGCATTTGTTGTTACAGCTAATGTCAAGTGACTTCTAAAAAACTACTTATTTTTACTTTTTGAATATTTTCCACCCAACATTTCTTGCTTTTTGAACTTGTTTTGTTTATTTCTTTCAGCAAAGCTACATAGAAAAAGGCAACAGTTGTTTTACGCGAAAATAGGAATTTGAATAAATTTGTAAGGTATAAAACCAATTAAAAACAATACAATGTTCTGTTACAATATATTACATTGTTTTTGAATTGTATATCCGAACATGAATAATATTGCTTCGACATTAAATTACAATACGCTGTATTGTATCCAATACATTATATTGTACATTAATGGTTTATTCCATTCACTGAATGATACGTTTTTATCCGGGAAATAAGATAAACTTAATGAAAGTATACACATTTCATTGCGCGCTTTATGATTCCCATTGCTGTCATTACTGTGAAAAAGTTATAAGGTTGTTATTATGAAAACATAACAAGCATTGTGTTGAATGAGCTTACGCTGATTGCAATAGTTGCATCGTCACGTCGGCATTTTAATTAGGGATTATTGATTGATAAAAGTTTTGTTTCAACTGATAGTGCTGGGGTAAGTTCAATTCTATGTCTAATGCGGACGTAGGTGTGAAATCATTCAGAACCAACCCGGTGCTAGGCAGCCATGTTTTCGTGGTCAGCATCAAACTCAAGAGCAACAACGTACATTGGCCTAATCATATTAGGGATTTTTTCCTCCAATACTAAAATGTGTTTCTAGCTAGTCACATCAACCCAAATCAACTTGCTGTACTGCAATCCAATAGTTTGCAACCGTTTGGTTGTTCGAATAACTGTTCTTTTGCGGGAAAAGATATTTTTCGGAAAAAAAGATTTCGCCATCATCGATTGTTATTCCTCAAACGGTCATTTGTTAACAAACATTGAGCTGTCAGTGGGAACCACTTCCCAGTGGGAACCAGAGATGTTTGCTCGTTATTTTTCAATGGGGCAGTATAGGTGGTGTCAGGAGGCTGTTCAGAACTATTTTATTTTGAAAAGGATAGTTGTTGTAGCACACGCTAATGTAAATTCGTATTCCTTATTACTTTCAGTACGGCTAGCTAACATGAAAACGGGCTTTCCCTAAAAACTACACGAAACGGTTCTCGCCAAAGTGTCTCTGAGGTTGCGAAACAAACCCATTGCTAAACGGAAATTCTTTCTTTTTTGTTAAAATAAAAAATCATGTTTAAGTATGGTTAAGTTAATACAATACTAAATAAATTATAGCTCATACTTCTTATTAGTTTTTAACGTCTGTTTTGTATTGGAATATGAAACGTCCAAAAAGTGAAAATCTAGATGAATATTAAATTTTCATCCACTTCGCTAAGCTGAGACTTGGCGAGATTTGTGGAAATTCTATTTTCGTTTGTTGGCTAATTAATTTCTCAGCCAGTAGCTGAAAAATACATTAAAAAGTTTAATAATATCCTGCATGCAATATATAGTTCAATGTACATGAAATGCGAACTGTGAATAATGGTTTCCATCATTAATAATAATGAACTTCATACTGCTGATGAATTGGATTCTTAAAATTTTACATCAATTTTCATAATGCTATTCTATGAAATAGGCGAGCTATCGCTTTGGCATAATTTCATAAGGCGAAACAATGAAATGCTTACCGATTTCTTGTGGCAAATAAACATAAGTCAAAATAATGAATATCGATAGAATTTTTGCCTGAGTGCATAAACAACCCATTCCGGTGACGATTTTTATATTTGAGTGTATTAATATACAAAATTTGAGTGTACACTGTAAGACCAAAGTACTCTTTAAAGGGTAAAAAAGTACCCTTTTTGAGAGAAACTAGTTTAACTCTGAGAGAGACTCGCGAAGAGGAAAAATATCAACGTCATATGCAGCCCAGATTCCCCTCTCACAAGTAAGTATTGTGTTCAAAGTAAATTGTTATTGAAAACCTCACCCGGATAAAAACGTATCATTCAGTGAATGGAATAAACCATTAATGTACAATATAACGTATTGGATACAATACAGCGTATTGTAATTGAATGTCGAAGCAATATTATTCTTGTTTGGATATACAATTCAAAAACAATATAATATATTGTAACAGAACATTGTATTGTTTTTAATTGGTTTTATACCTTACAATTGGGTCCTAAAATTTTTAATGAAATCTTGTTTTTATTTAATAACATGAAAAAGCATGTTACTGTAACTACTTTAGCAATTTTTCCCGCTCAAATAATGGCTATATCATGTTTAATCTTTAATTCAAAAATTTGGTCCATAAATGAACCTTGACACTTTTGATCATGTTTGACGTTCGCATAGTCGACAAAAACACCACAGGGGTTTTAGTTCGACCATTGGGGTTGTTTCTATCTGACATTTCGTAAGGGACACGGAAAACAAAATACACCCAAAATTTGAGTTAAAGCCAAAGGATGTGACAAAATCTAAAAAAAATGTTTTTTGGGCTTAAACCAACGGAAAACATTAGAAAATTGAGTAAACATGTGTTTTTGGCCTAAACTTAAGCGTTTGGCACTAAAATTGGGACAGGGCTTTAGGATCCTATTTTGGTCAAATTCCTATTTTCGCGTAAAACAACTGTTGCTTTTTTCTATGTAGCTTTGCTGAAAGAAATAAACAAAACAAGTTCAGAAAGCATGAAATGTTGGGTGAAAAATATTCAAAAAGTAAAAATAAGTAGTTTTTTAGAAGTCACTTGACATTAGCTGTAACAATGAATGCAACCATCATACAGTTCGTTGAATTGTTTTTGTATTGTACAACAATACACGAATTGCTAATCAAGACAATACATGAACAATATATCGTATTGTATTTTCAAAATGTTTGTATGAGAAAATAGCTATAGTTGTATTGTTACGATACTTAACCACCCATACATTATATTGCAAAAATCTCATATACCATACAGTGAACTGTTTAAAACAATATAATGTACTGTAATTGTATTGTCATTTTACATATACTGTATTGTATTTCCAATATATTGAATGGTACTGTTGCAATACTTTATATTGTTTTTGTATTGTATTTTTTATCCGGGCAGTCAGCTGAGCAGTTTTTTCCAAAGTTGCTGATAAATCTAAGCAGAAGATTAATTATTTCTAATGTCTGCTACGTTTGCTGGCATGAAATTTTACTCAAACGGCTATTTATGATTCGATGTGATGCAAACTCAATCATTTTTTGCTGAGAGGTTCATGTGAGGATTTGAACGGCTTGCGCATAATTGGTATAAACACAAAGTGGAATAAGAAAAAAACTCAGCAATCACAGAAAAAGAAGACCGTCTTCGAGAGTCTCGTCTCAGGTTTAACTCATAAAAAGAGTAAGGGGCCTTTACTCTTTAAAGAGTAGACGGCTTGTACGTCAAATCAACGAGTGAATTTTACCCATTATTCAAAAATATCTTTTGAGAAACAGAGTAAAATTTACTCTTTTTTTTAAATATTATTTTGTTTTTTTCAGTCATTTTAATTTAATTCAAATAGAAATGAACAAAACAAGCTTTTTATTTAAGGAAATTTTATTTAACTTTGTAAACCCATGATTAAAATCTAATCTCCATTAGGCTGCAGATAAGAAACATCTTCCATACATGGCCATCATCGTTGCAATCCGGACCATCACGGGAAATGTGGTTATGTAGTGTGGGTGTGGTTATGTAGAGTCCCTTATACTCTCCATCGACAAAATCAGCAAAACTGCACATTCGAAGTTTCTGAAAATACTACAAACACATTACAAAATATAATATTCTGATTGCACGCATGAACTTTTTGCACATACCGGCATTTTTGTTTCTAGCAGTAATCGACAATTTCGGCAAACATCACCATCCAATCTGCACAGACTTAAGAACATTTTCACCCATTAATGAGTAATTTGAAAATGGGCATAGTTAACCCATTATGCAAATATTTGAAATACCCCTTATTTTGACAGCTCCATATATTAGAAAAAAGTGGGTACTTTTTACACATTATAGGGTATTGCCGAGTTTACAGTGTAGTAATATACAAAATTGATTCCAGTGCGTGCTGTCAGTCAGAGATTTACGGCAAAACAGTCCGAACGCCATGTCCGGTAAAATCGTTGACAGTTCTCCAAAACGTCAAAAAACACGAAAGCACCGCACGTCAAACAGTGGCGAAGTTCGTCGCAGAATCAACCAATCAGAACACAGAAACGTGTTTATTTTTCGTAATCAGCAAAATAAGCCATCGCGGAAAACCCGTTTTTGTGCAACTAGTATCAGTTTCCTATCGGAACGATTGTTAGTACACATCACCATCAGCTCCTCTGGCAAGGAATCAGCACGTTGAATATCTCAACTTTAGTGATAGATTATAGTGATAACAAGAATGAAGACTGAAACGCTCTACCTCTTGGCCGCCTTGGGGACGCTAATGTTGGCAACTGTGGTCTCGGGTCAACACCCGGCAGCCCGGCCAATCAACCCGAAGGAGGTCAAGTGTCTGGTCTGCAAAGCCACCATGAACGAAATGGAATTGGCCGTGTCCAAAGTGGACCCCAAGAAGAAAATTGACGTCGGAGATTACCGCCTAGATGCCACCGGAGATTCCAAGAAGAAGAAAACCATCCTCTACGCCAAGTCGGAGATGTACCTGACGGAATTGATGGAATCAATTTGTGACCGGATGGACGACTATGCCAAGGCCCGCTACAAGAAGAACGGCCGCCCGGTGGTGCTGAAAATGATGACCGAAACCGGCATGAATCCGGAAATGTCCGAAGTGGACTTTGTACAGGAGGGAGATTTGAACAAGAGCTTGAAGCACCTGTGTCTGGAAGTGGTCGAGGACCATGAGGAGGACATTTTGAAGATGTTCCAACAGGAGGATGTGGTCAAGGATACGGACATCAGGTTGTGCTCGCAAGTGGCCAACATTTGCAACGAGCAGCCAATTGAGGACGATTACGAGTACGAAGGAGAAGAGGAACGGGACGAGCTGTAGGAAGATCAGGAGCAAAGACGGTGGACGAAATTGTGCAACGAGAATGAAACAACGTACCGAGCCAGGGTTTGGGGACGGGAATGCCCAGAGGAACAACGGATCCGTGGGAATAGGTTATGTTTTAGGAACCTGCAGAAAAAAAGCATTTTCATTGTTGCTTTGTTCGGAAGAAGAGAATGCTTGATATTTTATAAGATATTGGCAAATAGATGAGCTTATTTCGTGAAATATTGCTATCACTGGAAATGAGAAATCCCTAACTCTACGCATATTTGTCGTCATAGGTACCTGTAGCAGATATTAAGCTCTTCAATATAAATTATCACTTCAAGCCTTTGGTTTCACCCATACAACAGTTATTTATCTGTTTAAGTTCATACCTTGTTGAAAGGTAATCAGATAACAACTGATAAAAACTGTAGCATAATCGCTTTTGGCTCATAGCATAGGACAGCTAGATTTGACGTGTCCCAAATATCATTAAGGTACCGCGGGGCAAGTGGGTAAATGGGGTAAGTGAAAACAATTGATATATTTTACTGAATATGTGAATTAACGTTTGAAACTCATGCGTAAACCTTTGAGGTCATTGAGAACATTACGATAAGTAAGAGATTTCTGAGATTTTTCAGCCATTATTGCATGATAGAGTGAAAAATTGTTAACTTGTCAACTGTTACTCCGTAACAAGTTGGCGGCGTACAATCTTATTTTAATATTTTCAGTGGAAAAAAGTTGCGGAAAATAATTTCCTGTACCACTTTTTAGTTATCCTCTGTGACAGTTTCAAACTGCAATAAAAAGAGTTTTAGAATTACTTCGACGTAGACCTAAAAATAACTAAATTAAAACACCGTCAATTTTCTTATCAGGTGGGGCAAGTGAAAAGTTTATCATTAGAGATTGAATTTGTGTTTTCTCTTTAAGTACTCATAAGTAAACATGGTTCGCAATTATCATAGAAAAACATAACGTGCTGATAATTCAAGAAACACTATACTCTAGCGTTAAAAGCTATTAGAAATCATGGAAATTCTCTAAAAGATGTTGCCAAACATTACAATATCAATATGTCTACTTCGGGCAGCCAATTAAAAGGAAGACGTTGACTGAAAAGTTGCAATATTAGAGAACACACGGAAATCTCGAGGAATGTCTATGTAAAGCTAGTTCAAAGCATAAAAACGGGGTATAGGTCTATCCACATAAAAAAGACCCTAAATACGTCATTGAAGGATTCCGTTTGATTTCTCCCGAAGAGTTATCCGACGTCATATCCGACTTTCTCAAAAACAAATAACGAGCGGTGGAAATTCTACAGAGCAGAAATGCAATTGCTGTCCTATAATGTAAGAACTAGCATTGGAAATGTTGCAGTTATAATAGTGTCGAATCATTTCAACTAACATAACTGAACAGAATAAAATTCAAGTGAAAAGAATAACATTTTTTTGTTTACATGTTACTTATGTTATTGTTCATTGGGAAGCCTTAACAAATGTTAAAGCTAATAGAAATCGTAAATATAACTGTTTGCTTTTGAATTTATTGTTCAAAACGGTAAACTTTTCACTTGCCCCACTTTTGAGGCAAGTGAAAAGTAAGGAGACATTTTTCAAAAACTTTTTCTGTATTTTTTTATTCAAATTTTCATAAAAATCAATTTCAGCATGCTGCTTATATATGGTGGGAGTCAAGCTAAAAAATATACACAACCTCATTTGTTTCAATTTAAAGTCTCTAGAATTGGAAGAATCTCAACTATGCGAATTCCATTACCCACTTGCCCCACGGTACCTTAATATGATTACAGACTTCTTCAGTGAAGTTTAAAAATTAGTTAGGGTCGATGTACCAATAGCCGCATAGCTAAGAACAAATATTCGTATAAATTCGAAAAATAACGCTAGCGTCATTATTTTTCACCATCTGAAAGCTTTTTATCTTCGTTTGACGTAAAAAAGTTCTAAATTAATCAATAATTTCGTTAAATAAGAAATAGTTTCTCTCAGTAGTGCTACTATAGGAACAATAGGTTTACTATAGGCGCAAGGGAGCTAAAATTGTAAGCAAAACTTATTATTTCGATCATTTTTTGAACAAAATCATGCTGTGTATTAATGGTACTTAGACAAATAGCTCCTAACCTTCATGCCAAAACATATTTTGAAACGATTTTTAGCGAAACGGCCGTAAAAAGCCATTAGTGCGACTATAGGGGACTGTCTACTAAGGGAACACCGACCCTACAGGTCGGACTCGATTATCCGGAGACTCGATTATCCAGGACTCGATTATCTGGAATTTTAGACTCGATTACCCGGAAATTGTTTTATGATGTTCTTGTTTTTCATTTTTTATGCATAAATCTGAGATAATTTGGTATTGCAATGTACAATATGAATGGTTTTGCAGTTTAGAAATTTCACATAAAAAGGCTATTTATGCTACGCTGTAATGCAAACTCAATATTTTTTTACTGAGATGTTCATGTGAGGGCTTGAACGGCTTTGATTGATGTTAACACAGAGTGGAATAAGAAAAAAAAAACTCAATTTCAGCTTCGCGATTCTCTATCACTCAAAATAATCCACACGTCGTTGTTACGTGAAAAAATACGTGGTTTTTTTCCATCGCACTTTTCACGTAGCACTTACGTGGATCATAGGTAACACCGAATGAACGCATGAACTAATGAACCTCATCAGTTCCACCGAAGTTTCACGTAACAGCTACATGAATTTTCACGTAGCATTTACAAAGTGTTTTGATTGATCCCAGGGGAATTTTCATTGAAAGCTATCGGCATCAATTCATAGACCCCAATTCTGTTATGCATGAGCTTTCTTTTTATTTTCAAATTGAAAGAAGGACAAAAAACTAAAGTATTGAACTTTTATATTCCATTAAAGCTGTCAAAGCACTGAATGGCCACCATCGTGGTATTCTTGTTCCGAATGGTCCATGAAACGCACGTATTCCTCGCAAATTTGTCCAGTGCCAGTTCTGTTCAAAACGATCAACGTTCTGTAAATTGATATGACACAAGGTAAAACGTATTAATTATTTTGGGATTCTACGGATTTAAACGAATATTTACCTTGAAATTGTTCCTAAAATTATTTTGAAGTCCAGCAGCAGCAGCTTTTTGGAAAAAATATTGGCCACCATTTTGACATTTGAGTTCAACAGGGAATGAACGCGATGACCAAATGAATTCTCGTGCCTACGTGATTTTCACGTAAGTGCGATTGGTAGCTTCAGTAGCAATCACCGGGTCTCCATTTAGTGTTCATATATGCTCTGGTGATTATTACCTTAGTCAGGTGAATAGGAGGCAAAATGAATGCGGAATGATCTACGTGATTTTTTACGTAGCAATGACGTTTGGATTATTTTGAGTGTAAGAAGATTCTAGAGGAATACATTTTGGTTTGGTGTCGATAGCTATCTTTGTTGCAAAATGATAGCATATAAATCACAACTGTTGTACAAAGTACAACAGCGCGACAGCCCGAAGGATATTTGCAACGATTGTCATGGTTCTTATTTTTATTACATGGCACTTTTGCTAAACTCGTTATTCAATAAAACAGTACTATACAATCACTCGTGAAAATTAGTCGCGTGTTTGATGTGTTTCCGAAGAACCGAAACGTTATAAATTTTCAAGTGTTTACAGTCCGCTGCTCTCGGCTGGGACAGGCCTGATCTATACTTGCTTTACTGGATTTCAATCGAACAAACCATAAGCCGTTACCTTTATGTAACTCTCCAAGTTCTCCCCATCCAATTATTCAATTTAAAAGCACATTATAATCTTCGAAGATCTTCAATATATTTATAATGTCAAACGTGAATTAAAAAAAAAAAAAAAAAAAAACAACAATTTATAAAATGATCTCAAACCAGTGTTGCTCAGACTCATTTCCCAGAAAATAACATTTTCCGAACTACGAAGCCACGAACTACTACAACCAAACTTCTACGACATAGACAGGAAATGATACTTCACCTCCAGTGTTGACCAGACTCATTTCCCCGAAATTCGAATTGTGAAGCCATGAACTGTTATAACTGTGCGTTGTATTCCTGAGATGGAGAGGGAGGTGGTTGGGCTTGAGTGTTGCACATGGGATCCGATAGTTTCGATCTTGGTGGGCCGCAATTCAAGTTTCGGTGAAATGATTCGCACTCACTCACTCACTCATTTCATTTCACCGAAACTTGAATTGTGGCTCTCTGGGATCAAAATTGATCGATTTTGTGTGCAGTAGTCAAGCTTAACCATCTGCTTTTCTATCTTAGGAGGATAGAGCATGGTTGTAGTAGTTCGTGGCTTCGTAGTTCGGAAAATGTTATTTTCGGGGAAATGAGTCTGAGCAACACTGTCGCCTCGTCAGGATTCTTTGCATGCTCAGACGGAACATGTTGTGAACTTCAAAGGAGCATAGCAGATCATAACGGCGCTAGGTTCGAAACTTCTAGCCAGAATTGACAAAGAAGTTTACATTGGAACCCTCATGATAGCTGAAAGCTGCTCAAGATATTCCTCTGAACTTGATTGCAACTTTATAGTTATTAAACTCGGTATTTTTTATTAGGTTGCGCTTTCACATACTTTAGCTTATTTAATGCACTTTTGGTTATTAAATTGATGTACTGAAATGGAGCGATTCTCGCTGAAACCAGGCCGCCATCGGCACCCATCGTTAGAATTCCAATTTTATGTCACTGATCGCTAGTTTTCGATAAAACTTAAGGGTGGTCCTTTCTGTTTTCTCAAATTGGTGGACCCCTCGTACGCCAGCTAGCTGAACAGTTTGCGAAAAAAGCCCATTTTTAGATAAATCTTGGGTATTTCTTCACGGGATATGTCTCATATTTCGCTTGGAACACATAGCAAACTTAGTGGCATCGTATTGTGCTCTGCAAGATAAATCCACGTAATGCGATTATCTGAAAATGTCGATATACCGTCGCAGTGGTAATGAAAATCACCAAATGTTTCAGATTCAGCAAATTTGAAACATTTGTGTCCTTAAAAGACGAAAAAATCCAAGCCTACTTGAATTTTGACGTTGCGTTTGAATTGCGCGCATATCTTCTGCGCGTTACCGCCGCCGCTGGATGTGGATTTAATATAAGCGCCGCAATATAGAGAAAGGATATAGCTTTCAATTAAACTTGAAAACATGTTGGCGGCCATTTTGAATTTGGCTGCCATCTTGAATTTTGTTAGAAAAATCGATTTTTCACCATTAGCGCCCCGCTAGTTTTAAATTCTGAGATCACCATCAGAAAGCTGAGGAAAAATTGCGTTAGATAAGCTACAGAAACTAGGTGAGCAATGGTATTTACCCTATCAAATGAACGATTTTCTAAATCATGTTATACGATTTTGACGTATATGGCGAGTGCAATCAATACAAACATCATTTTTTGTACAACAAAGAAACAAGTTTTCAACCTTTGGTGTTTTATTCGAGTCGAGTAAAGAATAAGAATATTATTTTTAATGAAAAAATTTGGCGGCCATCTTGGATTTTGACCCCATCTTGGTTTTAAGTAGTAAAATAAGTTTTCACTTTGTTAGCACTCAACATGTTGAATTTCAATGCTACCGTTACACTTATTCTTCTTCTTGTTCTTCTTTTTCTTCACGTTACGTCCCTACTGGAACAGAGCCAGCCCTTCAGCTCAACTTGTTTTAAAAACATTAACATTAAATTATCGAATAGGATTTTTTTAACGCTTATTTGCTACCTCTATGATTCTTCTACATTTCTACATATCTTCGAGTTGTAAAATAGCATTATTTCTTTCATTTATTTGGTCTAAAACCATTGATACAAATGAACAATCAGTTGAACAGCTGAGATAAGATAAGAAAGATAGAATCTGATTGTTTTTTTTTAGCGGAGGTAAAAAATCATGCAACTGCTAAAACCCAAGATGGCGTCGAAAGCCAAGATGGCCGCCAGTTTTTCTAACCTCGAAATTATACACCTGCCTTTCGGCATTACGTCCACATTAGAACAAAACCTGCTTCTCATCATTCAATTTCGCTATTTTTCACATGCATGTTGGGCGGTACTAAAACGATACTTTATGACTTAGAAAATCAAGGATGTTTTTTGCTTCAAATTTAAGACTTTCATCATGCACTTTTGTCAATGTTTTACGTTATAACTACAGATATTACCACAAGGCTTATCAATGTCCCGACACGCAATCTATAAACTTCATACAATGAACAACAATGCATAGGGTAAAAAAATGTTTGTTTAATACAATCAATGTTTTTTGTCGGTTTTCATTTATTGAATTTATTTATTCATTATTACTGAATTCAAAGATATGTCGAAGAATTATTCTGTTGTCAGAAATCGCATTAAAAAAGAAAATTCTTGTTTAATAACCTGGATTTATAACTAACTAATGAGCCCGGCAAACTTCGTCTTACCATCAAGTAGGCTGTTGAAAAATTGGCGTACAATCTCCCATACAAAATGACACATTAGTTTTCTACAGTGTTTAAGACTGTTCCGAAAACTTTCCTAAACTTTTTCTACGTACCCTAGACGAATGCAACAGTGAAAGAATCAGGTAAATCCGTTGACTCGTTCTCAAGTTATTTCGTGACATACAAACATCATTCCATTTTTATTTATATAGATAAAGCTGAGTATCAGGCTCGGTCCAAGTAGGGACGTAACGTCAGTAAAATGAAGAATAATAAGAAGAAGAGTATACGTAACCTTTTTTTATTGGTAGCCTCTAAATTCGACATGCTGAGTGCTATCAAGGTGAAAAATTAATTCTACTACCTAAAATCAAGATTAGGTCAAAATCCAAGATGGCCGTCAGATTTTTCCACTAAAAATAATATTCTTATTCTTTACTCGACTCGAATAAAACACCAAAGGTTGAAAACTTGTTTCTTTGTTGTACAAAAAATGATGTTTGTATTGATTGCACTCGCCATATACGTCAAAATCGTATAACATGATTTAGAAAATCGTTCATTTGATAGGGTAAACACCATTGCTCACCTAGTTTCTGTAGCCTATCTTACGCAATTTATCCTCAGCTTTCTGATGGTGATCTCAGAATTTGAAACTAGCGGTGCGCTAATGGTGAAAAATCGATTTTTCTAACAAAATTCAAAATGGCGGCCAAATTCAAAACCGCCGCCAAAATTTTTTCAAGTTTAAATGAAAGCTATATCCTTTCTCTATACGATGCCACTAAGTTTGCTATGTGTTCCAAGGGAAATATGAGACATATCACGTGAAGAAATACCCAAGATTTATCTAAAAATGGGCTTTTTCGCAAACTGTTCAGCTAGCTGGCGTACGAGGGGTCCACCAATTTGAGAAAACAGAAAGGACCACCCTTAAGTTTTATCGAAAACTAGCGATCAGTGACATAAAATTGGAATTCTAACGATGGGTGCCGATGGCGGCCTGGTTTCAGCGAGAATTGCTCATGGTTATGATTAACTTCCGGTGACATTGCAACTTTGTTTGCTCTTTTGCTGTGTAATCTAATACTGCTTTTTGTAATGGCCATACCGGTCATGCAACACAAATGCAAAGAGAGTTCGTAGACGATTTTTACAAAATTTATCAATTTAATGATGAAACGAATTGGTGGATAGGCATCGCAAGAGAGCGACAATATTAAAATTAATTGAACAAATTCTGAGTATGCACCCAAAATTTAAGCTCGTATTTATGAATGAAATTTGAGACTACATACACAGTCTTAACAATTTGATGTTTGGAATTCCCTCTCAATTCAAAGGCAAATTGGAAGATTATCGTTTTTTCAATAACAAGCCACTGCACGCCAAGTTAGTCATCACATTTGTCTGCATGAATTAGGCGATCAATCTTACATCCAACCAAAGCACGTGTGTAACGATCTGAGCATCACCCATAGAGAAAAGCCATCATAACGATCATAACAACTTATGAACGTTGCACCGATGGCGTCTAAATCCAAAATTGAGCTGTACGAAATCAAGAAAATATATTTAATATCCAACGGTGCCGCAGATAGATGGAGACTCTTTGATGACTTGCGTGCGCGGCCAAACCGCGATTTGAACCAAACAGAGGGGTTATTGATCCAGATGCTTCACCATGCGGCAGCAATGGGACCGTGACCGCGTCTAGCAGTAAGTAGTTGTCCGTTCCAGTGATGTTCATCTCTATCTGTTATTGCATTTGCACATCATTTCTATTTTTGCGACGCCGATCGAATGCGGCACATGCTGTCCCATAAGAGGGTGGTTGTTACGATTGACCTCGTCAAGTGTTTTTGTGTTTTTTTTTTCGACTTCATATTTATAACATGGCTTTGAGGGGGTCACATTTCATGTAGGTCAGTTGAAACATCTTTGTAATACAATAAATTGGATATTTTGTTTTTACAAGGAAAAATCGGAAATGTTATCCCAAACCATAAAAAAAATATGCATGATTTTCTTCATAATTCAAAAAAGAAATTTGCTAAATATTTGTCTTAGATTGGACGATGTTGGGCGTCTTCGCCCAATTCGTGGCAATAAACTTAGCATCCCTCCCCATTCCCCTGCTTTCGTAAGGACGTGGCCAGGACAGTTTTTGATCCTACATCCTGCATCGAGGTAGCCATAACATCCAAATTTTACTATACTCTAACGCGGTATCAATATGGAGTAAGGCAGAGTTGACTGTAGTGAAATTTAGGTAAAGATGCATCGATGCCATACATCGAATTTTCAAGAGCACAAATAAAGAGAACCAAGCATCGCCCTGCGCTAAAAATATGATCGTTTGGTCACCTTCAGCGACTGACCAATCGATCAAGTTTTCAATACAAACGGATATTTAGATCTCCAGATTTGTGCTCTTAAAAAATTTGTTTCGGCTTTATTTTACCTTTGTCCTTAAATGGTATAATACTAAGTTCGGTTTTTATTTACATAAAATATTAAAAAGTGAATACGAGTAACTGACACTGAAGAAGACTGCAAGTGGTAGTCGAAATACGCGCATCTGTCAAAGATAAGCAGTTCAGGCGGGATTAAAAGGTACAAGGTACTTCAATCTACTCTTTTGTTTCTCTATTGAGATTCTGCTTAGAGGATTCGAATACATTAAAAAGAGTACTTATATATGTTGATGTCTTTCTTTCAAATATAAACTATTTCTATTATTTTACATGCGCGAATTCGATAACTATATGATAAATTTGGGGCCTTCCTTAGCCGAGTGGTTAGAGTCCGCCGCTACAAAGCAAAGCCATGCTGAAGGTGTCTGGGTTCGATTCCCGGTCGGTCCAGGATCTTTTCGTAATGAAAAAAAAAAATGAGAAAAAATAAACCAGCAACGATGTGTACGCAAAAATAATATTGGGCTAGAGCTTCATTAAGTTACAAAAAAAAACTATTCAATCGATACAGTTCATTAAACTGTTTGTAAACCAAACTAATGAGCTCTTCTGAGAACGAAAATTCGAGAAAACTTGTACAACACTCAAGTGATGATCCTTATTATATTTAATATGGCTCAATAAATAAAATTAGAAGATAATTAGACGCTAAAACAGTTTTGCAATACGTTTTCAATACTGTCAGCCATGCTTTCTTTCGTTCACAAGCAGATTTCTCGATGTTGCGCTTCTGTTTCGCGATGGATTAATTGAAATTATTGCAACGCGTGTAACCATTATTGGCCGCACGCCGACCACAACAGCAATGACGACACTTTAGCTTTAGCTGGATGGACTCAATACACTCTCATCGTGGATATTAGGGTGCGGTTTATGTTTTGAAAGTTCTCAAAATTAAAAGTTGATATGCTCTTCTGAATTCAATTCACATATATAATAAGAGGAGCCTGTAAGTTTGAGCCAAATATATTAAGATTTAGAGGAGACGCAAGCAACAAGAAGGTAAATTTTAATGTTATAGAATGAGTTCTCCAGTAAAGTTCACACATTTCGACCAATTTTGAATCTTTGAGCATCATTTTTTTAAAGTTAAATTAAAAAAAAAGTTTGTTGAATATCAAATTTGTTTAAATTTATAACTAGTATTAGTTGGTCGGTGTTCAAACAGACTGGACTAGTGTTTTTCAATATGTTTCAGGAAAACATACCCCAGCATTCGAAACATAAAAAAAAATTGGAACTTATCTATTTGATGGTACGTCTGTATCAAAAAATCATAGAAAAATTCAAAATTGATGGAGTTACTAACATATCTTTAGAACGTTAAAATATCATCCAATCCAGTCTGTCTGAACACGACCAGTTTAAAGTATTTTCATAAAACGTTTTCTGCATTTTTCGAAAAAGTTAAACTCTGTTTGGCTATGACTTTATAAATACCTAATCGATTTCAATTTTTTACATGTTTTTGAAGATTCTTTGATTGCTATTCAACAGTGTCAATTAAACATATAGTTAAAACAACGTTCTGATACAGTTACAGTACTGGACAGAATAAAGTACGCATTGGCCGTTTTCCCATACAAAATGGTCAAGTTTGGAGATCTGAATCTCAGCTTTTAGTGTTCCGATTTATCTGAAATTTTCACCACAGCCTAGATATAACATAGATTTTACTCAATTAAAATATCACTGCATTTGAAACACAATCTTTTAAATAATTGTTAATCTCTCAAATTGCAAAAAATTGCAAAATTTAATTTTGAAAATATTTTGAAAACAATCAGTTTTACCGAAAAATGATGTTCTGCAAATTTGTGTGTCTTATCAAATTGTACATTTTTGCAGAAGGACATATTGCTCTAAATATTTTCATTTAAAAATTATTTTTACTTTAAAATTTTGTCATTTTTCTCAAAATTTGAGATTTGCGATAACTTAAAAGTTCGTAAATGAAAAACTATGAATTTCTAGCCTAGCAAATTTGAGGTTACTTTCAAGCTGCGGTGAAAATTTCAGGTCAATCGGACAACTAGAAACCGAGATATAAGACTCCAAACTTGATCATTTTGTATGGAAAAACGGTCAATGCGTACTTTATTCTGTCCAGTACTGTATGTTACAAAGTCTACGACAGAGATTCGACAATACGTAGGGGTGATCGGGGCAATATGGGCCACCTTAGGAAAACGCCATGGAATGCATAGAAAAACGGCAAAAACTACCGTTTAAATGCAAGTGACTTGTACTGTATAATGTTTTCTTCCATGTTATGTCGATAATTAATGTTAACATCAAATTAAAATTCTTTCGTTCTTTGAAAACATGCAGAAATGTTTTCCAACCATATGGGTCATTATGAGTCACCCAACGGGGCAATATGTGCCATCTCATTCAATAATTTTTATCTAAAACAATATAGAGTAGAGCTAATGATAGACAGTACAATTTTGGAAACGAAATGGAAAATTATCAATTCTAGCGGCTTATTTTTTTATAGATACATAACACATAGTAACGGACCATGTAATTCTAGTATTATATTGCGACACTTGGTTTAACCTATTTTCTAGAAAAGTGTTCCACTTGTAATGGTGCTCAAAGATGACTATGCAGTAAAAAATAATATAATACATTTGGCAATGCATTTTCATGTTCAAAACACCGTTTTGTTTTGTATGAATCTGGGTGGCTCATTTTCCCCGTTCCTTCACTAATTAATATGGTTTTCAATAATTTTGTTTACGAACAATTTTAATTTCGCACACGAATTGTTCAGTATTATCAGAAGTTTTGATGGATTGAGAAAATTCACCAATATAATAAATATAATTATCTTAAACCCTTTATTGGAAACTGCCAAAATTTTAAGTTTTTCATGGCTATGGACAAATTTATACATTTTTGTAAATATTTCGAGTGTTGAAACAAATTTTCTTTTCTTGTGGTGGCTATTTGAAGAATCTTCTAGCAGATCATAATAACACTAGACATTAAAACACTGTTTTTGAGGTCAAATTCGGAGTGGCTCATATTGCCCCCATTGCTCCTATTTTAATTTGTAGCCAAAACGAATCAGCCTCTAATGGATCATGTCAAGGAGTGTGGGTTCGATTCTCGCTTCAGTTCAGAAAACTTTTTGTCAGGAAAGTATTTCGACTGTGCCACTGGGCGTTGCATGCTAGTCCGTTGTCTAGTGTGGTCCTTTTCCAAAGGGCAAATCGTCCACTGGAAGCATTAACGTGTAGGTGTCTTTTTAAAAAGAAAAGAAAATAACCAAAACGGCCGCTATGGAAAGCATAGATAGCGCCACCGTAGCCCTGTGTGTTTGACAGAACAGCAATGCTGTCACAATGTTAAACCCCATACAGTGGCGCCTTTGTTTTGATGCGGTGAGCACTTGCAAAAACCAACTTCAGTGATCCATTGGTCCACCAATCAGCTTTGTCAGGAAGGATCAAATTATGTGTCTCTAGTAGATTTGGGGTTGCTGAATCCAATGCCGTTCTCATAAATGTTCCAGCACGTCAGGATTCTTAGCTACAGGTCGCCAAAGTTGGTTGAAACACTGATTTAATTGATGTTTACATGAAATTTAAAGTATGATTTATCAAAATTTTTCGTAATCTAATTTGGTTGAAGTAACACGATTAAATTTCGATTAAATTGATTTTTTCAACATACTAACAGGCTCCATACAAAAATCTTCATTTCTTTTATATGGCAATATACAATACTTTTCTAAACCATAAAAAAAAATGTTTAAGCATCAAAAATATTATGAACTTTGTTAATAAGTATTGCTATACACATGAGGTATGAGTTCTGAAGCAAATTAAGCAAATAAATTGCCATACAAGTGGACAAACTTGCCTGCAAGTTGGCTGAAATAGCCAAATTTAGTATTTTCAACATCCAATATCTCAAAATCTAGACGTGCTATGATGTTCCTGAAAACGGCAATGGATTCAGAAACCCTTAATTAAGTGAATAGCGGTATTTTGGTACTTGAGACAAAATCGTGTTCCGCAGTGTAATTTATCCATGAAATACATCAAAATTCAAGGAATTGCTTTATATATTTTTTAGAAATTCTAGCAAACAACAAATGGTCAAATTTATAAGTATTTCGCCAAACATTAGTCCGTTGAGAGTTAATCAGCATATTTTATTGAGAAATTTCTTGCACTCTTTCTTGAACTCGGTCCGATAAGTTAAGGTTTCATTATTTTATTTGTTTAGGGAGTTCAAATTCTTATTCCTTGAAAAATCGTCCGGGTGTTGTTTTCAAATAGCTTCAAAAATTCCACAATTATTGCTTCAGAAAGTATTAATGATAACTCTTCTGCTATTTATAACTCAATAAACTGCCTCATGGTCCCTTGAAAAACCCCTTTACTAAAAAACTGTTTTTTGATTTTTTTTCTATGAACTGCAACCTAAGATAAATCAAATAAATAGTTCAAAGATACCTTAGCGAAATCCTGAAATTCTGAGAACGCTTTTAGAGATTCCTCAAGCAATTGCATTATTTTTCCTGCTAAAATTCTCACAGAATTCATACTAAACTAAATTCTTTCAGATCATTTTGAGCAGTTGAAGCAGAAACTGCTAAGGTCTTGGGATTGCTTTCGAAATTATACCAGGGATTCTTAAAAACAATTTTTATTTTAGTGATAGAATACTGTAATAGGAATTTTTGCAGGAATATTTTTTAAGCTTTTTTAAAAAAACTTTCATAAAACATTAGATTACTGGAATTTGTTGAGGAATCACATCCGTATATTTTTTTCATTACATAAAAAAGATCATATGGCGACTCCTATAGTAATTTATACATTAAATTATTTGAGACTTCATCAAAAATTTGTCAACAAATTTTGTCTGTGATTTTCTTAGGAAGAAGGCTAATACCTTTCTTTCTTTTCCTAAAACTCAATCAAACATTCTTCCAAAGATTTATAAGGAATTATTTCAGAGATCTTTCTTTGACTTCATCCAATGCTTCCTTTAGGTTTCACTATCATTCATCTATGAACTTCTTTTAGGAGACCACTACCCAAGTAACACCAAAAACATAACATTTTTTGACGTTTTTCTGATAAGACGATTTCTTTTAGATACACTCAATATCAGAGCAAAATCAACAATTGTTCGTAAATTTTGGAAACCAACTTTCTGACATTGATTATGTTTCCACACTAATTGTTCATTAAAAGTTTTCTCGGATAATGTTATACCGTTTTGATTCATATTACGGACAGCTTTAAATTCCAGACACTGTACTTTGTATGGGAAACATTTCACACGAAATGTTTCAATTTTTGCCGTTCAATAGTTTTCACTTTCGAGGCTTGTTTTATTCATGCTTAGCTGCTTTAGGTAGACGCCGATCTCAATTATTGATTTGACTTTTTTTATCTATGATTTTCATGAGCTGTCCGGAATTCGAATCAAAGTGTCCGGAATACGAGGCAAAAGTAAGGAAGCGTCCAGAATAAAAATCATGAATAGTCCACACTTTTCTATTTATTTAAAATTGTTCATGTTGTGGAATCAAAATCTCCATACACCATTCGAAAATTAATTGTTTTGATGGCTCGATGACGAGGAGGAATCATGCAGAATAATTCCTTTCATATGCTTATATGAATAATATGAATATGAATCAAAATGGTACCGATGCGGTATTTACAGTATTGAGACTAATTCCAAAATATTGGGATACATGGAGAAAGTTTGGGAGTTATTCCTAGTATAAATGCTGGTGGAATCTATTTTAGGGGATTCTTGGTGGA
This sequence comes from Aedes aegypti, assembly GCF_002204515.2. Classification (NCBI taxonomy): domain Eukaryota; kingdom Metazoa; phylum Arthropoda; class Insecta; order Diptera; family Culicidae; genus Aedes; species Aedes aegypti. The sequence continues at coordinate 349,171,987 of NC_035108.1, forward strand.
ACTGTATAATATCATAATACCCTCTTGAATAATACATTTGCAAACTTTTTTTTTGTTATACAAAATTTTTAATTTTGGCAGGCTGGATCTTAGTCATTTATGGATGATTTGAATGACATTTTCACAGCACGTCAGAACTTGAATATTACCTTATATTTTAGAGCAATCTTTCTAATTACGAGTTCCAAAGAAATAAATATTTGACTAAAGTGCAATGTTTGATGAATTTATCTGCATTTTTCTGAAAATATTGAAACCCTATACACAAACTGTTTTAAGTAAACTTGTTCATCTTGTCTAGATCTACAAATTTGCTGAAGGTACCATGAAGCTAATCATTATTTTTTAGAGTAATGCTAGTTATTAAAATTTATGAAAGTTTCATTCAAATCAGTCATTTAATAATCAAGATCTAACCTTCTAATGTTGAAAAATTTTGTATGGAAAATCGAAAACTTTAGGCTGGAATTGCTGATCAATGTCGTATAACGTTTCGTGCATAAATGGGGAATGTCGAGCATTCGACACTGAAGAAGTCTGTAAGTCGCAGACGAAATAGGCCTATCTGTCAAGATGAGCAACATATTAGAATTTAAAGCTGGGCTGCCCAACCTTTTTGAACCGCGGGCCAAATCACAGAAACAATTTTGTGTCGCGGGCCATATAAAAAAAAATCTCAAATATTCACATGAAATCTGACTAAAGTAAATAAATGAAGTTCATAAAATCTGACAACAATCAGAGAATGAAGTAATTTTCATTTGAACGAATAAAGAAACAGTTAATTGCTACTAATCTGTGATGGTTTCATTCAAAACTATATAATAATCTAGTCTCGAATATTTTGAAAGATCTACCCCAAACATTTTGGATTTTGTGGGAACAATGCCTAGGATTTTATAAAAATCATACTTCTAATACTGCCAGAATCCAACCCGGAATGTGCTAAAATCCTGATCAAACTTTTCCGAAAATCTTGGTAATAATGTCCAGGATTTTACAAGAACAGTGCCTAGGATTCCTTCAGAATCTCACTCAAAAATCATTTCGAACTGCAACCTTGAAATCTTTGAGAGTGTTAAAAAGTACCACGAAAGCTGCTTAAATATTTATTATAAATTCGCTTAAGGTCCTAGCAAATGTTATATACAGTAATACCTCGATATAACGTAACTCGATTTTTATTTTCGTTACGTTATATCGAAGCAAAATATTTTTGTATCTAAATTTCGTTCAACATATATAGTTTGACGAGGAAATGGATCTAAAATTGATGTTATTGACCTAGCAGGCATTTTAGTTTACGAAAAGTTTCTGAACGAGTACGTCGACATTGTTCTAGGAGAATTCTCTGGGGGATCTGGGGAACTTGATCAGTTTTTGGACGAATTCCCGAATTTATTTTCGTAATACAGAATATCCGTAGAAAAATCGCTAGACGAAAACTTTAAAGACTACTTGGAGAACCCATTGAAAAAATGATGAAGAATTTTCTTAAGAAATCCCTGGTGGAATCAATGAAGGATTTCGTTCCACAATGAATCCACGAAAAAGTTTTAGTAGTACATAGAATGGTTCTTGTATGAATATTTGGAGAATGTACTGCATAAATTTATAATAAAATTGCTGAAGATATTCCGAGAAAAATGTTTTTCAAGTTTTTGAACGAATATTTGTACGAGTTTTTAGAATAATTTCTAGAGCATTCCAAGAATTATTACTGGATAGTTCTTTGAAAGGATCGCTGGAATTCATGAAAAATTCCTGGAATGATTTATGAATCTCTATACTCCGGAAAGTTAAGATATCGTATGCGGAATGGTTTGAAGAATTTATAGTTGAATCCTCTTAATATCCTGGAGAAATTACTTGGTGAAATTCTGGATCAAAGGTATACAAGAATTCATAGATATATTTGAAAAAGAAACTATATAGAAATTCAAAATCCTTGAATTTGAAATTACTAGAATCCGGAATTCTTTGGAAACAGTTCTTGGACATATTCTGACAACAATCCTGGAGGTATGCAAATATAATTTTCTGATGGAAGTCTTCAAAGAATCCTTGGGACGGGAATCCGTTAAGTCGATACGGATCAAATGATTCTAGAAACTCTTGGAGGAATTTCTGAAATCACTCTGAAAAAAATTAAAAGAAAATGTGGTGGAATCCCTGGAGTCATTTCTGAAGAATATCTCTGAAATTTTTATACATGAATATAAGGAGGACTAACTAGTGGAATTCCTGGGAGTTCACTGTCGCAATTATTTAAGTTTAAGTGTTATATAATAATATCAGAAGGATTTCTAGTTCAAATCCGTGAAGAAATTCCAGAAGAAACGTCAAATTCTTGGAAGAATAATATGAAGAATATCTGTAAGAATTCCTAAAGCAATTACTAAATATTACCTAGAGTTTTTTTTTTAATATCAATTATACGTTAAATGGATCGGCGATGGCAGCGTGGTCCGGCTACACACAAGTCTAATAAGAGTTTGATCTAGTATTTTTAAATGCGCAGTCTAAATAAATAATTATTAAAGTTTTCAAGTTTTTATTAAGTGAGTAGCAGGCTTGGTTTCAGTGGGAGCGTAAATACAACAGAAATACAGAGGAATGATGTTTACAAATGCACAGCAATTGCAAAATGTTAGTTTCCAAATTGCCACTACTCGATATCGATTTATGACTGTATTCAGTGATAGTGGACGCTTGGATTGCTCTGGTTTAAGCTAAGTATGCTGTTTCGCTCAAGAAAAGTAAAGAAATTTCTTGACTGAATGGGTCAAGAAATTTCCTACACAGAGCCCCCTTTAAAGTGACATTTCTTCTCAACTGCGTACTGCGATCAGAAAAATGAGATTTTCTTGACCATTTCTTGGAAGAAATTTCCCACGCATCGAGATAGGCGGTTCCTTTTCTTGTCAGTAGCAAACCAGGCTTTAGTATTCATTGGTGTTTGAATCTTGAAGAATGTTTATTGTAGTTCATAAATCGAGTTTTCAAAAAAAATTGGTAAAATAAATGGGAGCTAAAAAAGAGTTACGCTATATCGAGGTAAAAATTACGTTATAACGAGTTACGTTATAAAGAGGCTACGTTATATAGAGGTTACGTTATATCGAGGTATAACTGTAGTGGTACATCGTAATCTTGCCTAGGATTTTAGAAAATTATGTATTTAATTCGTTGTGTATCCTGTCTATAAGTCTATGGAACCTGATGAAAATTCTGTGAGAATCTTGTCAATATTATCCGTGAAAGTCGTATCCAGAATTTAAAAAAAAAATCTGTTCAAGATTTTGTAAAAATCCTGTCTTTTTATAATCCTGTCAATGAATCTGCGTAAGTAACGCCCAGGTGTTGGTAAAATTTATTACCAGGATTCTGTGAGAATACTAGCCTATGATTCAGTGAAATTATGTATGAAAACTTAGCCATTTGTCCATAAGTTTTGTTCAGGCTGCATTTTTTGAATGCCAGAGGAAGTCATGGTAGAAACATTGTTGAAACGCACAGAATTTGAGATTTAAAATTTGAATCATTCATGATATTCAGTATCTAAAAAGGCTTAAAGAAAGCAAAACAATTTAAAAATATATATAGGGTGAAACTCAATTAAAAACCAAATAGTTTTGGTATGTTCTAACTTCGGTCAACGGACCAAATATGAGAAGAATCTTCAAACCCTCCGCGGGCCGCACAAAATAAGGTCGCAGATGCGGCCCGCGGGCCGTACGTTGGGCAGCCCTGATTTAAAGGTATTCGCTCGTCTTATCAGCGATTTTTAGTATTTTATTTTTTCTTTTGCAAAAGTGTAGCGTTAAAGTTCAATTAGTATTTTTCATAAATAATTAGTTTTCTCGTTGATATATAAAGCAGTCTTCATGAAAACTAATCACAGCATTCATAGCAAGTGAAGTGGATCGATGAATGTTTATAAAAATTGCTTCGATTTTGAGCAAAAAACTGTTTTTTTGTAAAACGATGACGGTTATATTTTTGCTTAAACTTCAAGGTTTTTCTTTCTATGTAATTTAAATTTAGGAAAGCACATGAACATTTGGTTCTGAGAACTTTCGGAAAAGTAATGCACACCCTAATGAGCCTGAGCAACCCCTACGATAGTCGGCGGCAGTAATTGAAATATACACCCCATATGCCATTATGCCCGGCGACTCTCTGTTTCGGAAGATCACCGCAGCTCCATACTGCTTGACGACGAATACATGCATGATGTCCACATCGTCCAGCAGTCCGCTCAGGTACGTCCCCACAGCAGGACAGCAATAAGGTAACATTCTCAACTCATAGAAGAGTAGACAGACTTCAGTAGCGAAGCGCCGGTCCCAAGTGTAGAACGCTTAATTCAGTCGAAGAGTAGAAACTCAGCTCACCTCACGCGGTTCGCGTGTTCAACTCTAAGCATTTTTTGTGCTCGCGTAAAGCTTCGTCAATCCTCATCGCGTGGTGTTGTTTTCCATTTTAGTGGATAGAAGCCGTTCGAAAAAAGACGCAAATTGAACCGAATCAGCAAAACTATATAGGGCTCGCTAAGGTCGCTTGGTCGAGGTGAAACCAGGGGAAACTTTCTGTTGTCATTGTTGGTTGCGAAGTTTGAATATAACGCCACGTTGAATGTTGGCGCAAGTGAATTGTGTGTTACACTATTGATCGAGTGTGGTAAATTTGGCAAAAAGTACAGAATATATCTATCGAGCAAACAAGGAAGACGTGGAGACGAATGTGTGTCGCTGATACCTATCGGAAAGTGCTGGTTCATTGATAAGGTCGGCGTTCGGCAATTGGCGATAAGGTGTAGTGTTGTGTGTGGTCAGCTGTCGCGATACTGCAAATTACAGAGTACAGGGTGAGATCTGGTGTGATTGAGAATCGTGAGAGTGCAACAGAGGTTACCACTTGGTTTGATTGGTAGAAATTGCAGCAGCCAACGAACACAGAAAATTATGCCGGTAAGTTTAACCTCGTTTGTCGAATACACGGTCCAAGGCTTAGCCACTACCTACTAATAGCCAGTGAGTGAAACTATCAGACCGTACCGCACATCTATCAAACGCAATTCGTCTACCAGTGTATCTTTAATTATTACTTGCGTGATCTACATTCATAATCGTTTGAATGGGAGCGAATTTTAAACTTTAAATCTGTACAAGCATTACCAAACAACTTGTTGATTCTACTAATCTGTTGACAATGGATTATTAAAATTTGAATTGATCGTTACTGGACTATGTGTATGTCTGTTTACAAGGTTTTCAAACCCAATACTCCTAAATTAAACATATTAATTTGGATTTTATTTTTCATTTCTAAAATTATTAGTAATATTTAGCGAAATTTGAACCTTTGAAAACGAAAAAAAAAAACAAAATAAATTTATCAACTTAAGCGTCACATGTGGCGGAAAAAGTGAATGGAAAACTTTTTGCCATACAATATATTGATTTTCTCCATACAAACCTCGAACTCGTTGAATCCCCCATTAGACTATACCCGAGTAACACTCAAGCTACAATTAGGGCACATGGACGTTGCCAGGATTTTCATCATCTTGCAAGCGACCTCAAAAGTGTATTCACGATTTTCACGCCAAATGATCACTGTACACAATTTCTGCACCCTTTTTTCATGAAACTATTATGGATATCAACTATCCTTTTTTTAGTAGTCTTAGTAGCTTGAGAAATCCCAAAAAATCCCTTCCTTTCCTTTTATACAAATGTATTCTCTAACCTTAAAACTTCCCCAAACTAACATAGTTTTTAAAATAAATACAAATTTTAAAATGTAAATAATATAAAATAAGAAAAGATTTCGGCTCTGTTATGCCCTACGGCGCCCGAGCCTGTCAAATAAACGAGATAAGTAAACTATCCTTTTTTCACAGTGGGGACAAGATGGAATCCGAAACGCGTATCGGTTAAATTTGTTGGCTGAGTAACAACTCCAGAGCTGGTAGCGGTCAGACAGCAAAATAATAGTGACTTTAGTGACCAAAATGATCAAAAAGTGACCAAAAAGTGACTTCAAAACTACAAGTATTAGTCAAAAAGTAGACTATAAATGAAAACAGGTTCTATGTGAACCAATGTTCTTATTGAGTGAATAATGTAGAGAAATGCAGTAATTTGGAATGTCTCTTAACAGTTATCTGTCGATTGCCATTAGAGATTTCAATTCTCATTGTTTTTACGAGACGAATATTTGCTTGGTATAGGTTACTATTTTATATTTCTGATTTTTGTCGGAACAATTATCGTTGTTTATTAAATAAATGAACTCAGGAAAAAAAAACATTTGTGATAGAGAATTTTTTAAACGAAATGCCTGTTTATAAGGAGTTTACTGGGTAAATTTAATTGAAGATTTTGAAGTAGATGTACAAAACAAATTATTTGAATGATTCGAGGAAAAATTTTCGGTTGTAGATAACATTATGACAATTTGTGGTGGAATTTCTGCAAGTTTAACTTTTTAAAGTGATTCTACAAAATAAATTCAAGCTCTAAATCACAAATGATTTTTGACGAAATTGAGGCAAACCGAAATAGATGAGTGCTATGCATAAGTAACTAGAAAATGGTACCATGCGTTTTTAAACCATCTATATTTCAAGTAAACGTTCCAATAAATGAATTATTGAAAACAATCTCAACACTCAGTGACGACTCGTAACCTCATGTTTTATCTATTCTACGACCCTGATAATGACTAATTTTGCATACTTAGATTATAAAGCAAACAATAAAAAAATAAAATCGCATATTGATGAAATCCATGAACAGGTGGATTTGACGTTAGAGAATCGCCACTGCACTATGGGCCAGGGACGCAATCTGGCGGGACAAAATTAATAACTTGGTAACGAAGCGTTTCCGGTATTTGGTGTCTTCGGCAAAGTTTTTTGTAATAACGAGGACCATCTACTGACATAAACGGATAGTTCGTAAATCGTCCGCATAGGTGGCGCCACAATCTAACTTTTTACCGTGACGTTCTAGAGACTTGGCATGTTCGGCAAAGTTGTTCATTTTGATAAAATAAACAACTCTCTCGAAGACGTCAAAATTCCACAGCCTACTGTTTTCGAGTTATTGGCAAAATTAGAGAAAATTTGTGAAAAAACATTTTTTTTCACTCAATTTGACATTTTTCCTAAGAATCATGTCATATAATATTTTTTGCTGATAAATATATAACAGACGCAAGCTCTGGTGGAAAAATTTTAATAATACGACAAACAAAAATTAAGAAACTATGAAAAAACTTCAAAAATAGAGCAATTTTTGAACCTTAATATCTACAAAAGCGCAAAAAATCGCAAGCTCAAATTTTCAGGCAACATAGAGCAATACTTGATGAAACGGATGTCAAAATTCCAGAGAGGTATATTTTGGTGTTTTTGAGATATTTCATTTTTTACAGTGATTGTATTACTCCTATACAGTTAGTTTCCATGAGGAATCTGAAGGGACGATCGACTTTAAGAAATAACGAGTCGTGAAACAAAAACTTTGGAAAAACTGTTTAAAAAAGCCTACATAGTAGCCATGAAATTCAGCTTAAGAGCAGTTCCTTGAGTTGATATCGAGTAATGTAGATGAAAGTGTAGATTAAAACTGGGTACATAATTTTTTTTCTTCAATAATTCAAATGGTATAGTATGCCATGATAAACTTGATCATGTATCAGTTAATTGTTGCCATGATGGTTCGAGGTGAGTAATTTATTTTTGTGAATGTGTTACTTTTAACACGGAAAATCAAATTTTGAAGCATATTCATGTCGATATCTCTAAATACTAAAATTTCAGAGCGCACGATCTCTTGTCCGGAGCTTGTATGTTTGTTTCAAAGCGGAAAGAGCGTTGATCCTTGGATGTTTCGAAACAGAGAATACAGATCAAAGGTATCAATTTGGAGATTCCTTCGATTTTGAGAACTGTTAGGTTGTTTAATTTTAAATATGTGTTTAATCAACGGATTTGCTTAAATTTTGAGCTTCCGGAAAATTGTAACAACGAATTCGAAATGAAATCCAAAGCCAGCTTGTACTGTGAGGGGATATAATAATTTCATGAAATAATAAAATATATTTTTCCGCTAATTTTAAAATACACCTAAATATTTGCCACGAAAATATTAATCGCGTAATAAAAAGAAAACCGTAAAAAAAAATCAAAAAATCTCAAAAACACCAAAATATACCTCTCTGGAATTTTGACATCCGTTTCATCAAGTATTGCTCTATGTTGCCTGAAAATTTGAGCTTGCGGTTTTTTGCGCTTTTGGAGATATTAAGGTTCAAAAATTGCTCTATTTTTCAAGTTTTTCCATGATTTCTTAAGTTTTATGCGTCGTATTATTAAATTTTTTCCACTAAAGCTTGCGTTTGTTATATATTTATCAGCAAAAAATATTATATGACATGGTTCTTAGGAAAAATGTCAAATTCGGTGAAAAAAATCGTTTTTTCACTAATTTTCTCTAATTTTGCCAATAACTCGAAAACAGTAGGCTGTGGAATTTTGACGTCTTCGAGAGAGTTGTTTATTTTATAAAAATGAACAACTTTGCCGAACATGCCAAGTCTCTAGAACGTCACAGTAAAAAGTTAGATTGTGGCGCCACCTATGCGGACGATTTACGAACTATCCGTTTATGTCAATAGATGGTCCTCGTTATTACAAAAAACTTTGCCGAAGACACCAAATACCGGAAACGCTTCGTTACCAAGTTATTAATTTTGTCCCGCCAGATTGCGTCCCTGGCCCATAGTGCACTGATAACACTATACATTAATTATTTTTGCTCTACCTTGTTCAAGCATTCATTACAGAAACGTTTCTATGTGTAAAAATTACTTAATGGAAAAATGTCATCAGATCACGAAAATAGTGACTTTAGTGACTATTTATTCAGAAAAAAGTAACTTTTTGTAGGAAATAGTGACTTTTTAGTGACCTGGTCGAAAAAAGTGACCAACAGTGACTTGCTACCAGCCCTGCAGGTCCAATTAACGCCTAGGAAAATTCCAGATTTAGAAAGTCAAAAGATCTGATTGAAAAGTTCTTAGTAACCAGCTATTTCATCCCAGTAAATTATTGGAACGAGTTATAAGGGTTTCACTCAGTCCCTCCTAGAATTACCTAAAATAGATTCCATCAGTATTCCTTCCACGAATAAGTCCTGATTTTCTCTAAGAATGTAGCAAGTATTCCTCTAAGGAAACCGACAGAAAATCACCAAGGCAAATGCCTAGGAACTTTTGTTGAGATTTTCCAGGATTTGTTTTTCGTTTCTCCTTCGGGTAATTTGCATTCTTCAATCGGCTCTTCCCGAAACTCTTTAACGTATTCTATCAAATTGATTGCTTTATAGATACAGTAAATGAGCTATTACTATCATTTGCTATAGAGAATGTTCGTACACTTCTTTAAAGATTACTTTTTTCCCCTGAATTCCACTTAGTACTAGAGTAGTAGAGTTTTACAATGATATATTCGATGTTTCAACAGATGTCTTCAAACATTTCCTCTTGAATTAAAAAAAATCACTCGGATTTCTTATAAGGATTAATTGAATAATGTTGTACACATACTTGTATTCTTAATCACTGTACATTTCATTGTACTGTATTTATTCAGTATTTTATACAGACATTCGTCACGGCACACCTTCTACCGTTATTTTAAAATTAACACCAGTAACTAAACTAAGAATCTGAGAATTTTATTCAGATCACCGAGATTTCTATACAAATTTACATAAAATTTAATAACAGTTTTTATTTGATCCATGGTAAGCATTAAAAGAAGCGTTAAATAATCTCTAATATAAATCCTAATGCATTTTTGGAAGAATTCATGTTTGAATACGTGGAGGCATCCTAAGAAAAAATATTAGACTTTTTTCCCAGGAAAATCGGACGAATTCCTGTATAAATCAGTGCGTTACGTATTGAATGTACCGTAATTTCGGGTGAAATTGATCATTTAACACTGTTTTCTCGGTATGCTTTCTAAAATTTTATCAATACCATACAACATAATGCAGGAAAATAAGTACGACAATGAACCTCATTGGCTCATGCACCGAAATTTTCTAACAAATGTGATATTAGTGCCAAAAATCAGCTCTAAAGTTAAAAATCGTGGAATCCCATTTCGGGGTGAAATTGATCACTTCTCGCATAACTTCTGATCTCGCCCTAAAAGCCGTTGTTTCTGAACATTTGAATGGATTTTCATGTTATTTAACAACGCTATGGGGAAGAAAGGATCATTATCTACCTGCCCGTGATGTTGGTTTGGATGATTATTCTTTCATTTGCTCAGAAACAACGAGCTACACACGTGGCTACCAATGGCTTTTAGGGCGTTATCTCAGAGTATGCGAGACTTGTCAATGTGATTATTGTTAGTTTTGAAATTAACATTACACACCTAATTTGGGCCTCCTGAATTCATATATGCTTGCCGAATTCTCAACGAAACAATATTTATGAAAATGATCAATAATTAAATTTCAAGAATACTGCAAAAACGCCTAAATGTAGGCAATTTCCAAAGGATTTCTCTACCTTGTAGCAGAAAATCAAATTTTTCAACAAAACGAGCAAATTGGTAAGAGTTTTGATAGTAAAATCTGTTTTGGAGATATATTTTTAGCATCCTCACAAACTTTCAGGTGTACACCATGTCCAACTTCTTGTTTAGAACTAGAAGTTTATGGATGGCTATCAATTTCACACCAAACTTGATTCTGGAATTTTACATTATTTTCATAAAAATAAACATTATGTGTCACAAAAAACTTCACTATACACAAAAATACATTATTTATCATAATAATAAATCTTCGAGCTGTTTAGTAGAATACCTATAAGTAGATGAAAAAAACGAATTTAGTACTATACCATTTAATTCCACTAGAGTTTGTATCCTTTGACAGATACGCGTATTTCGACCTCAACTGTAAGGCCGTCTTCAGTGTCGTGTCGAGTCTAGTACACGACACTGAAGACGGCCTTACAGTTGAGGTCGAAATACGCGTATCTGTCAAAGGATACAAACTCTAGTGGAATTAAATGGTATGGTACTAAATTCGGTTTTTTCATCTACTTACACATTATTTATTACAAACACCGTTCATTTACTATAGGTGGCAATGAATTTGGTGCACTATTAGTAAGAAATAAAATCGCGTGACACGGTGATCAATTTCACCCTACTGATCAATTACAGCCGAATTTACGGTAAGTCTCGAGTGATTGTTTGATTAAAATCTTGTATTTTTTCTGGAGAAACTTATGAAAGTGTTTATTAAGGTTTTCGAGGAACTTTTTGAGTCCTCAAGTCCTCGAGAGAATTGCAGAGAGAAATCCAAGGTTAAATTATTGGAAAAACCTCTGACTGCCTTGATAAATTTCTACAGGAATCACATAAGGATCTTTGTTTGTAATGCATTAAGAAATTCTGAGAATAATCCGAGAATGAATACTCCAATAAATCCCATATGGGATTCCTGTGAAATATGTGAAACTATCTTTTATCAGGTTCTTCGACGTATTCTTCGAAGACTTCTTGAATGTTTTCAGATTGCTGACTATTGATAATCCTTTGAATGTTTTCTGGAGGGGTTTTTGGTAGTAAATGATACTTAGTGAGCTTCTAAAATTCTTCAATAAATTAATCTTTTTTTTAAAATAAATGCTGAAGTTATTTTTGAGAAAGTCAAACACAAGATTAATTTCAGAGGCGAGAATTCCTGGCAAGCATAGGCAAAGCAATTTTTATTGGTTTTATCATGGAAACGTTATGGATTAAACGCTGATGCAATATCTGAAAAAAGCCTCCGAATAAATTCCTGTGAAAGCTCCAGATAATCATAGAAGAACGCCAGCATGAATTTTAGGAGAAATGCTGAAATGGCTGGAGAGGAGAAAGGAAGGAAGAACTGGAAGGAGAAATGGCTGAAAGTCTCGTAAATAAAGCTAATAACAATAAAATAATAATCTGATACGTGTGTAGTCAGAGGAATCCATAGATCATTTTGGAGGATTCCTTGGGTGAGTTTAATGAGGAAATTTTTCAGATTTTTTTTATAGATATGGAACGAAAATCCTGAAGAAAACCATGAGATCGATTGCTTGAGAAATTTATTAGGACATCCTCAGAGAAATTTTAACACTTCAGTCGTCACGCTGTTGTATTTTGTACAACAGTGGTAAAAAACCTCGCTTATCGTACACAGCATCAGCGTGGTGGTTCTAACGGCGGCAAACCACTGACGACCGACTGAAATGTTTAAGCCATTCGTAGAGTATTTTGGAATCCCTTTCAGAATATTCCAGAATAAGTCAGCCCTCTGTTATGGATAAGTACCATGACCCCACAGTTATGGATCAAATAGTGTGGAGTCCAACCTATAAAATTCAATAAAACGACATGGAAAACGTAAAATTGTAATTTAAAAGCACGAATCGAATCGTTTCAAATTGTAACTTTGGTTAGTAAACTGTTTTGAGTGTAATATTTACATAGGAATGCAGAAAAATCAAAAATTGTGTCGGTTCCTGAAAACCATATAATGGATCAATTTTCATATTATGGATCAAAATGTGACATATTACGGATCAGTGCGCAAAGTCAAGAGATTTTCAACTCAATGCATCTGTATTGCATGGTATGGCGAAAGTTAACAATGTGTCATATATTATTGCAAAAAACAGCAGTGTTAGAGCTGGAAACAAGGGTAAAATGTTCTTTTTATTGTGATACTGCATTGTAGTAACTGAGACATGAACTGTTTTCGCTCCACACCAAGTTTTCCACCCATTTTTGTCTGCTGAAAATGAAATTTACAAACCTTGATATTTTAGTAGTTTAATCCTTAGTGCTATTGTCTGAAAATTTCGAATCCAATGCATAAAATAGCAGAAATCTACATTCATTGGAAGTGATCCATAACCGTGGTAAACAATCATATCCTGGTCCATATTATGGATCACTAGTTAGAAGTGCTAATATTCGGTATTTTGAATAAAAATTCTAATAAAATGTTTTCCAATTATGAATTTATACTAAATCGAAGTGAACGAGCATAAAACATGCTATAACATTTGAATTTTACCACCTGTGGGAGCTTATGAATGCTGACGGCACTTCTTACAGAAAAAGACCATATAATGATAGCTGTGTGGTACCAACTGAACATTTATCAAATACACCGTTATTTAGCGGTTGAATGTTGGGTTTAACATTACTAATGGTAGAAGACAATTAGTATAACATGCGAAAAATATGTTTTACATCAACGTTTATGTTTTGAGCGAGTTATCCGATGATGAACGCCAAAGTGATCCGTCACTGTGGGTGATCCGTAACTGTGTGGGCATGGTATTTATGAGTAAAGTTGATCCTTTGATCGCGTCGCTTGCTTTGGCAAGGGGGAGCGATGAACACGTATTCGTCGTACAATGCGTTTATCGAGTAAAATCGCGAATCCGGTTATGTGTGACTAAATCATGGATCACATCACCAACCAAAGGTGACTTCCAGATTCTCCACACATTTGTGGAGATGCAGAGGTATATGTCTGATTAACATTGACTTTTAATTTGTACGCTCTCAATATGCGCACATTGATAATGGTAAGCTAATCCCAAGCCCCATTCATTGAATCTCTGTGCAACTTCGATTGTTCTTGTCAATCACGGAGTAGCAACTACGGATTCGACTCGATATCAACTCATGGAACTATATTAAAAACAAAATTTCATGGTTACTATGATGGTCCCCTCAAAGAGCTTTACAAAGTATTCCTGTTCCATGACTCGATATTTCCGTGAGTCGATGGTCCCTTCAGTTATCGACTCATGGAGGCTTGACTGTAGTTTTAAGTAAGAGTTTTTTTCCTCCCTATGCGTGGATCGCTTCATCGACCAAAGGTGACTCTCAGATCTTTTTCCTCCCTTATTAATCAACACCCTTCCCGTGATGATTGTGGAGATGCAGAGGTATTCTCGGTCTCTAGCAACAAAAATCGTTATACAATAATATTACTGTAAGGACTTGGCAACTAAAATTTGCACTTCGAGAGCAATCGGAAAGTCCCATCCTTTATTCATTTGCATCGAAGTGTCATTGATCATTACAGTCAGTCTATGCTACACTTAGCTATGCTCTGATTTATCAATACAAATTTCGACTCTGAATACCTGTCTGCCCCACAAATTTATTTTATAATTTTCAATAATTTCCAATTTACGATAATAGCCAAGCAGTGTGTGCCTATACGAAGAATTGTTACACTATAATCGTATTGATCCTCCTCGCGAGCGTCATCGTATCGTACCCATGATGTCGAAATTCGAAATTTCAAATGCCAAAATTGCGTACCCAACACGGAACCATCAGTATTGGATATTACTGTTGGGTATCGATCGACACATATGCCGATGGCCACCCGTCACGTCCACATGGTGAAGATGACGCGCATGTGAGGCGCAAGGTACATTACCTACCAGCAATCTGAGGCTTTCACATTACAGCACTCTCCGGTCCATCAGGTGGCGCTGTGCACAGTGGTGTGCCTTCGTACAAAGCTTAGACAGAACATATTTCTGCACATTTCTGTCGATTCATAAAATGTGGTTTTAGACTATGTGCAAAAAAAAAAACGAAAATTGCAAATACTATCGACAATTAATGACTACATTGCACATGAACTGTAGAAACTTTATTTGTGAATCTGTTAAAACTTTATCATTTGACTTTGAATGCACTGAAATGCATTGTTCATTTTGCTTCCTGTATTTTTTTTTAATTTGAACTTAAATTTTTGAGGTTTTATTCGGCCTTGCGCCACTGTTCGATATAGCTTGATGAGCTGTCCAGCGAATTATTGTGATTGATAAACAATAAACGTTGCATGGATTTGGCGGTTGGGTTGGTAAGGTGCGTGGGCCAAATTTCTCAACCGCAGAGGCACCCCATGAACGAAAGTGGCGTTTTCTTTCTCTGGGTGGGAATTTCACGATGGAAATACCGACCATTTTTTTTCTGCTCTACGCTATCTCTCACTCATGGGTAATGGACAGAACTTACGGTGAAGAAAGGTTATTATGAAGGTTTGCTCAGGTGAAAAGTTTTAGAGATTTCATCAGTTGTTAATTAGAAAATTTTCACTTTCATGAAATGAATATATAATAATACACATATGATTACCAACCGATTAAGATTTTTATGACTTTGTCATTATCGAAATGGAACCGGGATAGCATGCGAATTCTTTCGGAACGTGACGGGATTTGAATTATAATTTTCACCGCGATGTGCATGAGTCCACTGTGTTGTGTTAACGGAGGGCATTGCACTTTTTGTTTCCATTTACATGTGCCAAAATATGGCAAGCGGATTTAGTCGTTGCCTATTCAAATCCAGAAGGAAACCATAATCGTGGACTTCAAAAATAGTGGGACGCGGGCCTAGGCTTAGAATAGAAGAGAGCGACAACACGTGCCATGAACGGGATGGAGTCGTATTTTGACAACGGGCTGTTCATTAGGGCGATTCAAATTTTAAAAATGTTTGAAATTCAATCTCCCATATGCTTCTTACCATCCTTACCATAAAAATAGTGTTCTGTGAAATTTTCAGCTTTCTAGGTGGCGATTTAAAGGTGGCCCAAAGACAATGTATGTTTATATGGAAATTGGGGATTCGCTCGTTGGGGGTCCGCTACATGGAATGACTCGATGGTGGGATGTTCGCTGGTTGAAAAATATTCCAACTAAAAAGCTCTCAAATGTCTACAGAAAATGTCAAACTGACTTTGACGTCTGAGTACCGTCGCATTGCAGTCTCCATATATAGAACAAATGCGTATGTATATGTGCGTTTCATGACGATTTCCTCTCCAGATGCGTTAGTGTGGAGCATTTTCACCAGCTGTCAGTTGTTCCAACTAACGGATCGGATTCGCTAGATGGAAGGCAGTCGTGTTCCAACCAGCGAATCCCCGCTGTACTACGGAGAAATTTTAAGAAATGTTCCAAACACGCTAGTACTGTAATGTAAGTAGAAATGTATCATTCCGTACTGAAAACTCATTATTCAAACCTTAATGAAGCCGCAACTTGCTTCATTAAGGTTTGAATAATGAGAAGAAACAAATCCCTTTTGGGCTAATTTTGTTTGCGATTTTTGTACGTGTTTGCAGGGCTATAATCCCATATTTAGCTAAATAATATCAAACAAACTCATGAATATATCTTCTACTATCCGTCGGACTGAATTTCTCTCTTCAGCAAATTTCGCTATTATGGTTTGAAGAATGAGTTTTCACTATGGGATAATAAGTTTGTACTTACATTACAGTACTAAAATATTTGGAACATATCTCAAAATTTCTCCATAGTAATTTCCATATAAACCTAAATTGTCTTTGGGCCACCTTTAAATCACCACCTAAAAAGCTGAAAATTTCACAGAACACTATTTTTATGGTAAGGATGGTGTGGAACATATGGGAGATTGGATTCTCAAACATTATTACATTTTGAACCGCACTACTGTTCATATACCTCGTGGTATTTTTTTATTTCAAGGCGTGGTGCTGACATGTAGAAATTGAGCTAGAAAATTATGAACATTTGTGTGAGAAAACAAACCTAGAACTTTGTATGAGATCTTTTCAATGCATACTTTTCCCATATGGGACATTTATGTTTTGAGGGGCAGAATTAGGTGGAAGGAGTGGTGGTGTAACAGTGCATGTACGTGAAAAACGGGAAAGGCAGTCTGAACACGATGTACGACACTAATTGAGGGGCCCAAATGCAAAGGGGTGTAAGTGTTCGGTTTTATACCCCTTTGCTCCGAATCCCCTAAATTAACCTGAGCATGTGGTGTTTTCCTATTACAAGTAAATTTTAAAACAGTGTCTCTACCAGTAATATATTACCATTATAATGGCAGTTATACCCGATTCTGTTTTTGCACGGATTTTTTTTTTACACGCAACCTTATTTTAGCATGAAACGTCGAGAAATGGTGTTATTTTTTTTTATTTTTGAAATTTTGAACACGGTACGCATTCCCCGTGCAAAAACAGAATCGGGTGTATAGGGTGTCCCAGAAAGTATGTGCACGACTTCAATAACGATAATCACAATATTTTTTCGAACAAATAAATATTTTTATATTTTTGAATATGTCCTCTTGGCATTTTAAATGCTGCCTGTGAAAATTTTGTTGGAATAAATAAACTTTTACATTGCAATTTTTGATTTTAGAAAATCAATTCTTATCTAGTCATCACATATCCTACTTTTGTGTTTTGTTGGAACTTAACTAGTAATTGATGATTTTTTCAAAATCCTTCGATGTGGTGAGTTCAAATAGATTGTATCGAAGACGTTCCACAAGAATTTTTAATTTAATTTTCTAGAAAACATTTGACAAAATCGTAAAAATCTAAAAAATCGCAACTTTTTCTCTGCACACATGATAACTTTACGAAATTATAGTTTTTCAGGTATTTTCAATATGAATAGAATTATTTCATTTCAAATTTACTCAAATATCTATACTTTTGGATAGACAACAAAAAATTAAGGTTTTACATGTTTCGTTGGATATACACGGATTTGGTTTTGACCCTTTCGAAAATCGACTACAGCTGAAATCGGATTTTTAGTTCCTTTTCACATTTCATATACTTAAGTTTATAATTTCCAACAAAGTAAGTGATAGTCTGATCATTCGGCAATGATCGTATCGGCAATGGTAAATATATTTTTTTTTTTTCAGATTTTTGTTGTACGTACTGTATGACCCAGTACAAATTTCGTACAACATAGTCACTCAGAAATAACTAGATTCGTGCAGAACTGATAAGAAGCGCTTCCAGAAATGAAACACCGTCAACATACAGGTAGCGAAAAAATCGTTGAAAAATCAAAATCGACTCTTGATAAGTAAAAGATTAAAATGGGTGAAAATCAGAATTTCATCATGTTGTTTTTACCAAAGCTAATGTGTCAGAAATTCAAAACATATAAATTTTGTCAGAAATTTCACTGCTAGGGTGCTTGATCGTATTCTTGGCACTTTTGATTTGTTGTTGGTTTAAAAGTACTGAGGTCATATTTTACGACAATATGCGTCGTATTGAAGTACTACTCATTCCGAAGATTAGACAATTTGGCAAAGAAGAACTCCTCATGAAATGCTAATTAAACAGCGGAATGCGCCTGAAGGTAGGCAATTTTCTAAGGAAATCTTTCCTTATACTCAAATAATTCGATAATTTTGCGTAATTGAACATACTTATGAAAGTTTGGGACAACGGAATCGTTTTTGGCGATGTCATTTTCAGTAACAATAGCATTTTCCTGCTCATAACGTTTGCAGAACTCATTGTGATTTTCACAAAACCCTTAAGTTTTATCAACTCATGAATATAAGACAAGGATTGATGGCTGCCACATTAGACACAACAAGGTAGGCTATTCCCACGTGTAAACAACGATTTACCATCAAAACATGTGTCGTCATTCCTATCGTCAAGCTTGAGGCCTTGAGGATAGTAAAGGAGAGCAGGGCTTGCTGTCTTTTGCACTTGTTCGAGTTTGCGATAGGAATGACGTCACTGCCAAATGTCATTTTTCGGAGTATAATACCTTACCGTGGATGCCATCAAAATTTCCCACCATTGTTGATTCGAACTTTTTGCGAGATAAGTCGTTTTGATCAAAGGGATCGCAGCAGTCTGTGTTTCTGTTGATTTTTTGTCCTCAATTTTCTCTCCGTATGTCGATATGACCAATATCGAAGGCTACTAGACCAAAGTGTTGGGATTCAAAACAAATCAGGAGTGACGTTTTTGTGTATTAATTTCTTGGCAAAGGAGTGTTTATCAATCTAGTATTCATCAAAAATTTGTTCTTTGTCTCGATCTCTCCCTATTTCGATGGTCTCTTCGATATCGAGATGTGGAGAGGTGACTGTAGTATTACTTCACATTCTCCCGGGACCCGACGATGTCAGTGAAGAGTAAGATGGGGCAAAACTTCGAGTTGGGCTAAGGATCATATTTCCAATTTCTAGCTCAATAAAAAAAAACAATAGAACCGTTCGAAGGCCATTGTAGAAAGTGACTTTTACGCCAAATACTATAGATTGAGATTTGAAAACGTGATGTCTGTTAGTTTTTGTTTAATTTAAAAGTTTTTAGTTTTGGTTGAGAGTACTTCGAGAACGCCCGAGGAATAGTTGTTTTTTTTTCTTTGTTTTTGCTTTTTTGCCGGTCAGTGCTTCGAGATGGCCCGAGCTATCAAACTGGTTTTCGCATCTCGCTAGCCCGTGTAACATACACACGTATGCAGGCCTATGGTTGGCGAAATTTGTTGCTGCCCTATCGACGATGGATTACCAATTGGTGAGCTTGTTTCATGCTTTCGTTTAAATTAAGTAAAAAATGTCAATACATATATTTATAAGAAAAACGGTATGAATTTATTAAGTTATGTAGAAAAAAAATGATTGGTTTGTCACTTCAAGTGTCGGCATACTCTAATTCTTATTTTGCAAACACACATATTATTGCTCTTGTTTTGAAATTACGAAATCGACGATGGATTACCAATTGGTGAGCTCGTTTCATGCTTTCGTTTAAATTAAGTAAAAAATGTCAATACATATATTTATAAGAAAAACGGTATGAATTTATTAAGTTATGTAGAAAAAAAATGATTGGTTTGTCACTTCAAGTGTCGGCATACTCTAATTCTTATTTTGCAAACACACATATTATTGCTCTTGTTTTGAAATTACGAAATGGAACTTCGAATGATTCGACAGAAGAAGTGTAGACGTTTCCATTACACACTGATTCTATATTCTAGAACTTATCTAATTAAATCTAAATGATATTTCTCTTGAAGCCACCCTACCAACAGAAACTTTTCCATGCGTTTATGATGGAAATGCTTAGGTATTCTCGATCTTTAGTAAAGTGTATGAATGGTTCGTCACCAGAGGTGTCGACATATTTTATTTTTCCCTCAAGGAATTTTGGAATATCTCCGTATCCAGATGACCAATTATCAATATCGACACACATTCTTTAACTAGAAGAGTTTTTTGAGGGCTTGTGAAAATGGTGCAAAAATGTCGAGAAACAAAAAAGTTATCGCGTATTAAATATATTTTTAGCGGTGAAAAATGATGCCGGTAGAAGGGTTAAGTAAGTGCTACATCAACATTTCCCTCTCCTATCCCAAGTTACGGTAAAGATGGGCGTGGCCAGGAATAGCGATATTTATGGTTTTGGTCTTCTTGTTTAAGATTAGATCAAGGAATATTCCCCATTCTTGTTCTTGAAAGCAGTTTGAATAAGATTATCAAAAAGAAACATAAATGTTGCTAGTATCCAATCTACGAAGTATACCGTAATTACGCAAACGCTAACACTAAGGGTAAGTCGTTTTGATCAATGTTATCCCGCTGATCATTTTTACCACGGATTACGGTACTTAAGAAGAATCGCAAGTACCTAATTTGTTTATTCGTTTAGGAATTCTTTGCAAGATTTGCGTTTTTTGTGCTATTTGTATTATTTTGTCGTTAATCAGATCTATATTTTTATACTTAAAAAATGTAACTTTATATTTGATGAGAACAATTCAATCAACGGCAATACATTTCAAGATAAATTTACTTTGCTAGGTCGATGATGATGTGGACAATTGCATTTGAAGCACTAGCTGACAATATTTGAACCTCGAAGGCTAGCAGCAATAGAACTACAAAATCTTAATAAAACCGAAATTGCTCCAAGGCAAGGAAACGAATCAGCTGAACAGGAAATGAATAAAAATAAAAAATAAATGAATAGAAAAAAATAGAAAAGAAAAAAACAAAAGTAAATAGCTTTTTTTATGAAATTTAATATTAACTTAGGAGATGAAACTAAAGGAATGGTACGAGCAATGGTAAGGGAATATGATGCAATGTATTATGTTGAAATATAAGAAGATAAGTAAACGGAATAAAAAGAATAGAAGTAAAAAATTGGAATGGAGAATTCTAAGCTGCCCTTTTTTGCATTCGTATATCGTGTGGCAAGTACGATGCCCAGGGAAGTCAAGGAAATTTCCATTTTGAAAAGATCTCGGACCAACCGGAAGTCGAACCCAGACATCTTCAGCATGGCTTTGTTTTGTAGTTGCGGACTTTAACCAATCGGCTAAGGAAGGAAATATTAGATGAAAATACTATTTTAGATTTAGTAAAAGCATAATGAAGGCATTTTTTAATCATAAGTTCTATCTTTTTCTGTATATACTAGCGTCAAGGTTTCTCTTAAAATCACACTTCTTCTCGTTGGTTGTTGATTATTTCTGTTAATCTAATCTAATAATCTAATGCACAATTTTTAATCAGAATTCAATTCTCTCTGGCTAATATGATAGTGACTCAAACTGTGGTTTTGGAAAATGTACACTACACAAAAGCAGCTCTTTAACTGTTTTGTTTACAGCAACGGTAATTACTGGTCACTGTGCTTCAATCATTATGCACAGGAAAAATACAACTATGAAATTTAAATCGCTACGCTGTAGTATAGAAACGCTCATTAACGTGAAGATGCATCGAAGCCAAACTTCGAATTTTCAAGAGCACCAATCTAGAGAACCAGACAACCGTTTGTGCTGAAAATGCTACTCACTGGTCACTCACTGGTGGTGACCAATCGATTAGATTTTCAGCACGAACGGTTGTCAGGTTCTCTAGATTTGTGCTCTTGAAAATTTGAGGTTTGGCTTCGATGCATCTTCACCTTAAACTGTGCATGCAAAGACACAGTGACCGAATCGCGTTTATTTGGGAAAGCCTTTAACCTTGATTCCAGTGCACTCTCATTAGCCTTTAGCTTCAGAGTTCCAGCAAATTCCACCTCGTTGTAACACTTTGTAAGGCTCAAAAAACTGTTGGTACCCGGCAACTCACTGCTTGACACTTAGCTTGACACTTGTATGGTTTCCCCCCAAAAATCCCGCCCCTGTCGTTACCCAGTTCGGTCTAATTCCCCAAAGCCAAGTTCGTAGTAGGTACACACCTCAACCGTGGAAAAAATCCATCATCATCAGCACCGCCATGATCTCTTTTTTTTTTGTTTCACTTGCTTCGTACGGGTCTTCCAATGTCACCGGAGAGGACTCGTCAATAAATAATTATTTCCACACCTCATTGCCGCGTTCCAAAAAGAAAAAAAACACGAAAAGCCGGCCCCCATGCTGGTGGTACCTATGATGAATCACATTTATTGATCCGCGGTTCATAGACCACCACCACGTGGAATAGCTAATTCGAGATCCGTTTCGATTCGGGGTTTTGATGCGCATAAATTAATGGAACAGGCAATCACATCCATAGCCGAAAAAGGGATCACGAACACTAACATTAGTTTTTCTTTATTGTAGCATGTATTGAATGAAGCCTTAATCTACAGTGATGGACAATACGTTTGAAACACTTTATATTTTTCATACAAAATGGTCAAATTGGGGGGCTAGATCTCAGTTATTTATAGACCAATTTGAATGAAATTTTCACAGCAGTATGGACATAATTTGAATTTCAACGTTTATTTTTCTAAACACGTTTATGTGATGAATAGTAATAAAAATTTGACTAAAGTGTTTTTTTTTTTACAAAAAACCATAAACTATTTCTATTGAAACATAAGAGACCCAAACAAAAAGTACACGGGATAGGCAAAATGATTGAGATAGGCAAAATTTTGCCCAAATTCAAATGCTTATAACTTTATGAAAAATGGATGAAATTGGATGCATCTGGAAGCAGTCGACGGCAAATTTGGTCCAGTTTTAGGAACTTCCTTGGCCATGCATATTGGCCACTGGACACCGGAGATGTTCCGGATTTTCTGAGGTCATGTCCAAATGTCATTTTTTCTGTCGCTTGTATTTTTGTGTGGTGTAAAGTTAGATAGATGTTTGCAATTTTCCTAGAAACTAGAACTAATAGGAAGTTGAATGCCACCGGACGCATTAAGATTGGTTGGAAATCTTCAGAAATATGACCATTTCCGTAAAACTGGTTCCGGAAAGCATGGTCAGTCATGTTTGTATTTCCAATCATGTAAATATTATCCGGAGCTATATCCAAGTGGACATCAACCTTAAAAATGATGTTTCCTGCAGCGTATTCAGAACCATTAGATGCACAGACCACTCTATAGAAGGTTCCAGGTGCCCTGGGGGAAGTAGTCAATTAGGAACATATCTGGAACCATATCAATATGGGCATAAAACTTCATGATTTTCAAAGGTTATGCTTTCCGAAGCATTTCCAGCACCACCGGCTGCCATGACCACTTTATAGTAGATTCCAGGTGCCCCGGGGATGTGGCCAATTCAAAACATGCCCGAAAACACATCAATATGGGTAAAAACATCAAGATTTTTGAAGGTGATGCTAATAGAAGTATTTACAGCGCAACTTATTTATATGACCACTGTATAGTAGGTTCCATGGGCAATGGGGGATGAGGTCATGTTTCGAGTTGGCCACATCTCTAGGAGCCCCTGGAATATACTATAGAGTGATTATTATATCTTATGGTTCTGAAAATGCTCGCCATTTTCCAAGTCACATGTGGATCTTACTGTTTATGGTAGAATGTGATTCTAAACATGTTCCGAATTGGCCACATCCCCCGGGGCACCTGGAACCTACTATAAAGTGGTTATGGCAGCCGGTGACGCTGGAAATGCTTCGGAAAGCATAACCTTTGAAAATCATGAAGTTTGATGCCCATATTGATATGGTTCCGGATATGTTCCTAATTGACCACTTCCCCCAGGGCACCTAGAACGTTCTATAGAGTGGTCTGTGCATCTAATGGTTCTGAATACGCTGCAGGAAACATCATTTTTAAGGTTGGTGTCCACTTGGATATAGCTCCGGATAATATTTACATGATTGGAAATACAAACATGACTGACCATGCTTTCCGGAACCAGTTTTACGGAAATGGTCATATTTCTGAAGATTTCCAACCAATCTTAATGCGTCCGGTGGCATTCAACTTCCTATTAGTTCTAGTTTCTAGGAAAATTGCAAACATCTATCTAACTTTACACCACACAAAAATACAAGCGACAGAAAAAATGACATTTGGACATGACCTCAGAAAATCCGGAACATCTCCGGTGTCCAGTGGCCAATATGCATGGCCAAGGAAGTTCCTAAAACTGGACCAAATTTGCCGTCGACTGCTTCCAGATGCATCCAATTTCATCCATTTTTCATAAAGTTATAAGCATTTGAATTTGGGCAAAATTTTGCCTATCTCAATCATTTTGCCTATCCCCTGTATGTTTATACTTGTTCAATTCGTCTAAATGTAGGCCTGTAGTTGCTGAAAATACTATCTAGCTAAGGTACCGCGGGGCAAGTGAGAATCCGGGGTAAGTGGGACGTTCCGTCATAGCTAACTTAGGAAAAGTTTTTCATGGGGTTATTCGTCTAGAAAGATGAAGATACAATTACAAGGTATGTATTAAGTACAAAAAATACTGTTATTTTTATTACCATGTGATTCATGTAACAATTGTCAATTTAGCGCCATTTTCAACTTGCATGATGAATAGTGACACGTTTCACGTCTGGCATTGGCTCGCAAAAAATAAAGGTGTTATAAATCGAATATTCATCAGTAAGCTACAATTTTAGGTATTATTACAAGATGCTAACGAATAACCGGTGTTTTGTTTTCATTTCATATGAAATGTTTGATGGTCTAACTTACCCTAAAATATGTTCATAGCTGGGGTAAGTGGGACTTATCACAACAAGCACCATAATCAAAAGTTTTCCTTCATGTTTCAAACATTTTCTCATAGAGTAGCATGCAAACATTCAAACAATGGATTTTTGTCAAAAAAGATCAATCTCAAATTACGTAATTGCATAAGATAGAAAAGAAATGTGTAATTCTTCTATATTTTTTTGTTTTATTAATTTTTGAAATACGAATTCAAAATTGAACAAAGACTGGGATGAAATTTGAAATGCATCATGAGAACGATTACTTTTTTGTTTTAATTGAACTTTATTTGTTATTTCTACCAAATGTAGTAGTTACGGAAAGCAACTCCATCCCATTAAGTGGTTTTCTGCCATGCATATAAATAATAACAGAACATATTACAATTTCGTAAATTATTGAAAGTTCATGGGCTAATTTAATTAATAACTTATAAATGATATATTTTGAACAAGTTTTATTTCTTTTTACATTTTAAATGAGGAATTTTCAGTTAATATTAAGTGTGACGTGACATACTATTAAACACACGATTTCTTCCAAAAGCGTTACGTATTTTATGATTGATCCCTTATGTACCTAAAAAATGTACTCAAAATTATAAATCTATGATTTATCAATCCTTTTATTGTAATGGTTGACTTACTGATGTGGATTGTCGCATGAAACTGGATGTGTCCCACTTGCCCCGTTTAGCGAGGTAACTGCGTCTAATGGCTCATTCTAGAACTTTCTTCTAAATTTTTCACAATTTCGAAATTATTCGATCAAATTCATGTATACATCAACAAATATGTTACCAAAATGTGATGGTGTTGTTGGATTTGAGAAATATTCACATTTGAAAATTTTATTGAACAATTTGTTTGAACTATCGTTTTTTTATGTCCCACTTGCCCCGGGGTACCTTACTTCTTTTTTTGTTTTTGCTAATGTATATTAATTATTAAAATAATAAAAAAAATCGCTATAGTCAAAGCGTTATTACCTTTGAACTCTTCAAAGGGAACAACAATGAAACTTATAAGAATGTTAAAATTCAAAATATTTCTGATTGTATTTTACGAATATTTGATAAGTGGATCTCGAGATTGTGTCAAGTACAAACATTTTGCATGTTCTATGAAACTGGTGTTAAATGTACGAAATTATATGAAAAATACGAAAAGTTGTTTTCACTGCAAAGTTGACCATTTTGTATGGAAAATGGAAAAGTTGCAAATGTATTGTCCGATACTGTATGTCGGTCTGAGCTTCCATGTGTTTGCGAAAAAATATTTCACGTGAAGTTTGTTATGGTTTTGCACCATGCTTTCATTCAACCCTTTCGTCGTCGTTCTAGATTATGTTACGAAAACGTGCTAGAGTCATGAAACACTCGCCAGACAGAATGGAGGGAATTTACTGAGAATTTATGCTTGATGGATTGAAAGTTATCTCTCGCTCAAGATTTCTCTCGGGTGGCTCTCTCTTTTCTTATTCTTGGTTCTGTTTTATGTTGCTCTCTTCCGCTTTGAAGTCTTGAGTCTGACTGGGTTTTCTTTTGTATCATATTGATGATTGCTATACAGTTTGTAGATACAGCATGTTAACAGTAGAGATGAGAATATTGGCTGAAGTTGTCACTACATGAAGGTCAACCACGCGGTATCGTGGGAAGGAGAGCAAAGAAGAGAGTTACTCTGGAATGGCATGGCTTTGTATGAATGCTCAAAGAACAGCATAACAGAGATAATGAAACTTTGACCTTTGGAAACTGGATCACTATCGCGATCAGACACCCTCGCAAAACATGAATTCAAGTTGATTAAAGTTCGCGCAATTTCTTAGAGAATCTCAATTATCAGTATACAAATCGATAATGATATAACATTCAGTTTCTCAAATCAACTAAGCTAAACATTTTTACTTTGTTTAGACAGAGTTAATCTCGTATAAAACATAGTAATGTTTTCGAAGCTGCAGCTTTTTTTATCACTCAGTGCCATATGGAATTAATTATGCAGAGAGCAATAAATATGTTTGTTTGACGTTTATTAATATACATATTCAAGAAATAGTAAAACCTGGATATGATTCAGCACATCAAAAAATAAATTGTAAGGATTCTATCGAAATGAAGTCAATATTTTAGGTTTTAGTTGATCGTTTTTATTTATTTTGTGAAGTAAATCTTCAT
Source organism: Aedes aegypti (assembly GCF_002204515.2). NCBI lineage: Eukaryota > Metazoa > Arthropoda > Insecta > Diptera > Culicidae > Aedes > Aedes aegypti. The sequence goes on from NC_035108.1 coordinate 349,199,050, forward strand.
TACGTCCATTTTTTAGTAAATATTGTCGCAAAATACTAAAGGCTCCTATGAAACCTTCGAAGACCCTTACGCGCCCCATTCATAGGATCTTCTAGAATTTTTCCTTATATTCCTCGAGATAAAGCTTCAGAAATTCTTCTCTTGAGATATTTTTCATAAATCCTTTTAAAAATTCATCTAAAACTTACTTCAGAGTTCTTATCGTGATTTTTGAATGGACTTTTAGACGAAATTCTCCACTATTGTTTCCAGAAAATCTTTGAGAACTCCATCGCTATCAGTAATATCCACAAGCATTTCTTTCACGTTTTTCTCAGGATCTATGCCAGGATTTCTTTTAGAGAATATAATTCTCTCACCGATTTCTTCAGTTTTTTTTTTCTATGAAAGATTTCTACTGGAATTCTTACACCATATTCCACAACTAGTTTGTAAATAAATTCATTGGCGTACGCCCCCCAGTATTGTGGAAGGTAATAAACAAAAAAAAAAAATACATGACTCTAATGTGAAGAAAAATATTTTGAATCAATTTACATGACTCTTATCTTCAAAAAATATCGAAAGGTGGCTTCAGAAATTTTGCATTCAATCGCTTGGAAGATAGTCATATAGTATTGTTGGCAAACCTGGAGAACGACGACGGAGATCACGGCCAAGAATTGTGATGGCCAACAACAGCAGCAGAACACCAAGAGCAAACAGCAGCAACACGACGATTCGAACGGTACGGCCGAGAACAAGGCGAATAATACTACGGCAAACCGATTACACAGCGTAACAAAAATGACGTGTTTGCGTGTCTCAAGGATCAAATTATGTGTCTCTAGTAGATTTGGGGTTGCTGAATCTGATGCCATTCTCAAAAATGTTCCTGCACGTCACAATTTTTAGCTACGGGTCGCCAAAGTTGCATAAAATACTGGTTTTATTGATGTTAACATAAAATTTAAAGTATGATTTATCGAACTTTTTTGTAATCTAATCCACCAAGCATGCATAATAGTACTTCAACTTTCATTTTAGATATAATTTGGTTGAAATTGCTCGTTTAAATTTAGAATAAACTGATTTTTTCAACATGCTTGCGGTCTCCATACAAAATTTTTCGTTTCTCTAATATGAGAAAGTACAACACTTTTTCAAACCACCAAAAAAACACTTTTCCGCATCAAAATAAGTATAAACTTTGTTGATAAGTATTGTTATACGCATAAAGTTTGAATTCTGTGACAAACTATGCAAATAAATTGCCTTACAAGCTGGCAAACTTGCATGCAAGTTGGCTAAAATAGTAAATTTTTGCATTTTCAACAACCAATATCTCAAAAACTAGACGTTCTATGATATTTTTGAAAACGACAATGGATTCAGCACCCCTTAATTCAGCGTATAGCGGTATTTTGGTGCTTGAGACAAAAACGTGTTCCGCAGTGTTATAGTTCGAAGGACTTCTATGGTTCTTCCTTTCGCGCTAAAACGAGAAAATACACCGGAGGCGATTTTTACTTTTGATGTTTATTCGATCAGTATCGAAGCAAGACTAAGACTGCTCTAGTAATCTTCTCTTAGAGAACCCCAAATGATCAGGGCCTACCTAACACTATCGCGCAAGCTCGATCGGCACGGCACCGATCGGATTCTCCCTACTCTCCTTAATTTGTGGTGAGTTACAAATGCAGTACTAGAGTTCTATTTAACGTTGCTCAAATGGGGTAGTTTAATGATTATTTTGATAATAACGAAGTCAATTAAATTTCAGCATGATTACGAACAAGTATTGTAAGGTTTGTTTATACATTCAACGTGAATTCTACGTTGTAGCCACTTTATATCCAAAAAAATCACAATTCCAAAATATGTCCCCGGATTCAACTTGAAAAATTCTTACCCTTTTAAAAGTTCATAATACTCCCTCGTAATTTCTCCAAAACATCATTGATGCTGTCAAATCTTATACTGATATATTTCGCTGTAAGTTCTACTAGAAATTTATCTGTAAATTCTTTCAAATAGTTTTTCAAAAAAAAAAATTTCGCATAGTTCACCAAAACTCCTTCAGAAATGTTTTCAAAAACATCACAAATTGAGTCAGAATGTCTGAATCTTGAAAATACTGCTTCAAATCTCCGGATTATACAAATAAGTTAAAGGAGGAAAAACTGATGAAAAAAACAGAAATTCTTTTGCTTCTAAAATAAGCATAGTGGGTAAAAACCTACGGACAAACATTAAACAAAAAAACTGGGAAGGGGGAACGGATTTACAATGAAGAAATTTGTAAGGATCTTCCTTAAAATATTTCTTTAAAAATATTTTTATTAATTATTGGCAGAATCCATATCCTGGGATTGAAATCTTGTGCATTCAAGGCGGAATTCTTCAAGGCTCTCTGACAGAACTCTTAGGAATCCAAAAGCCAAGGAAGAAGTTCTTCTAGATTCTAAGGATAACTTCTAAAGATGGTACTTCTTGAGAAGTTTGCATTTTTTTAAATCATTAGAGAGGTTTCAATTATCTTGTAACCATTCACCTATAAATAATCTGTTGTTTCAACCTGCTTCAACATTTTGTTGTTTCTCATTTCTTCGCATAGTACTTGCTTACATTTTGTACAAAAATCTTTTCATTTTCCATAGAGCAACACTTCGAAGAATTTAAAGAAAAATGATAATCCCTTGAAATTTTAAAAGTTGTAGAATTCTTATACGTATGGTGCTAGATTTCTAAAACTTCATCAGGAATTCTTCAATAAACTTTCAAAGTAATGCAAAAATTTCCTCCAAGAATTTTACCATAACACATTTTTGCAATGCTCTTAAAAAAACACAAATACTTTCGCGTTAAACTTCCACAGTTCTATCACATTGACTAAAACATGTCCCTCCAAAAAAGTTTGTTTGTAATTTCTACAAGTAGGGACAAAATGGTTTCTACGTCAATCTGTAAGTCATTGTATCATAGAACTTTGGAACTCATGCAAAACATTTAGAAACAAATACCTTCAGTAATCATTTCATCCATTTGAACGCCAGTCAACTGTCCATTATTAAATAGGAAGAAAAAAGAACATTTTGTAGTAAGTCCTTTAAAAATCACTTAAGTTTTTATACAAAATATATCGTCAGAATTTTCCTCGAGAAGTTTCAGAATATCCACGGAGGAAACTTCTAGAATTCACCGTGGAAATTCTGAAACTTCTCGAAGAAGAATTTAGTATTTCCGAATTCAATTTAAGCTGGAATTATCCAACATATTTCTTTATTAGTTCTTTAAATCTTTTTGTATGTGTTACTCTAGAAATATGATATAATTTGAAGTGATTCGTAAAGTAATTTGTAAATAAATCCCTTAAAGATATAGAGGTTTTCCTGGATTAGCTTTTGAATAAAAAATGGAATACATAGATTTCTGGACGTTATTTTTACAGGAATCCCGGGATTAGCTTTGGGAATGAATTTATAGAGTAATTTTTAGAACCTGAAAGATACTTAAGGAATGTCTGAGATTCGTCGATAAGTTGAAGTATGAATTGCAAATGGCCTAGTAAATCTGTTCAAAAATTTATTTGAGAATTCCCCAGAAGAATCGCTAGTGCTCTTTAAAGAAAAAAAATCTCCGAAAAATACTTGGATTAATCTCTGGTGATTTTTTTTTTGAAGAATACAAGGACGACATCAAATTGAAAATAATAATGAACAAGTTGTGGAATATTAGAAGGAATCCTTAGAGTATCGCCTGGAAGAATAGTTTTATGTTTTTTTGCAGAAAATATTGTGTGATTTTGCTATGGATTTTTGAAGAAATCCTTGAAACATTTCCAACAGATTGCCTGAAAGTTTTGTTGGAGGAATTTGAAGAGAATGTATATTGTATATTGTGTAAAACTACATTCAACTTGAATGGTCAACTTACATCATTTCACATTTATTATGACAGTTTTTATTTAATTTTCGTACCGTCATCTCTGAACAAACAGAAGCAATGATAAGAGTTCAATTTTTTTATTGTTCTGTTCGATACTACCCATATTGATTAGATAATTTAAACTTAAATTATTATCCACCATGATCAGGTTTAATTGCCAAAATTACTTCAGGAGTTCATTGGTTAATTCTTCGATGAACATCACAATGATTTCCTCCAAGACTTTCATTCAAAATTCCTTCAACAATACTCCATAGATTCCACCAGAAATACTTCCAAAAATTCTTTCAAAAATTTCTCAAAAAAGCGGAATCTTTCATGCGTTTATACAGTAATGGATTTCCCTGTACAGTCGTGAGATGACCTATGACATGAAGATATAAAATAGTATTTTTTTAACTTTAAAATTTTTCAAAGGTGATTTTTTGTCAATAATTTTATAGAGTCATGGAACAAAATACAAGCAAACTCATCATTTTTTTAAAATATTTTCTTCTAGTGTTTCTTAGCCACTTATAAAGCTTGCTCTTAATGCAAATTGTCAAGAAACAAAAATGTAGGAATAAAACGATGTCTTAAATTTTGATGATTGAAAGTCGATAATACTTGTGCACCCTATGCTTCGATGCTACATTACCTAAATCCAATTGGTCACTTTAATTGAGCCGAGAAGAATCCCATTCGGCAGAGTAAAGAGGAAGGTTGATGATCCTGCTGCTTGCTATTTTATGCTAATTTACTCAGGTAAATGATTCTATACAATGAACCCCACAGCGAAACAGTTACCTGATTGATACATTCATAATTGTTCTTACTGAGCAATGAGTCATTCTCTCACAACGGATCTGTTTGGATCCTGGAAGAATTCGAGACACACTGATGACGTCGCCGCAATCAATGGAGCATTAGCATTGCAAAATATTTGAAAAAGAAATAAATGTTACCTGAACATAAATAAAAAAGAGAAACTAAGAAGCAATGAGCTGAACACACATTCGATTGATAAAAGACCGATTGCAACCGTGTATGAGTAATGATCAATTATGTTTCTCGTGCCATGCAACTCTGGTCGTATAAAAACTTAAAAATAAAACAAAATTTTGTTATTTTCAAATTAAAATGATCAATAACACTGCGGAACATGTTTTTGTCTCAAGCATGAAAATATTGCTATTGACTTAATTAAGGATTGCTGAATCCATTGCCGTTTTCAAAAATATCATGACACGTCTAGTTCTTGAGATATTGCATGTTGGAAATGCAAAATTTTACTATATCAGCCAACTTGCATGCAAGTTTGCCAGCTTATATGGCAATTTATTTGCTTAATTTGCCACAGAATTCAAACTTCATGCATCAAACAACACTTATCATATAAGTTCGTAATATTTTCGGTGCTTAAAAGTTATGTTTTGATGGTTTAGAAAAATATTGTATTTTGCCATATAAGAGAAACGAAGAATTTTGTATAGAGACAGCAAGCCCGTTGAAAAAAATCGATTTAATCTATATTTAATCATTCAATTTCCACCAAATTATATCTGAAATGAAAGTTCTAGTCCTATTATGCATGCTTGATGGATAATATTACAAAAAAGTTTGATAAATTATAGCATAAAAAAAACCAGTGTTTTATACAACTTTGGCGACCTGTAGCTAAAAACTGTGAAGTGCTGGAACATTTCTGAGAACGGCATCAGATTCAGCAACCCCAAATCTACTACAGACACATAATTTGGTTCTTGAGACACGCAAAAATGTAATTTTTTGTTACACTGTGTAATCAAAATCAATATAGATCTTGAAAATAGAAGAGTTTAATGTGAACATGTGAAAAATATGTGCAAAAATATTAAAGAGAGCAAACAAAAAAGTCATAGCGATTTAGGTTTTTTTTATGGTATAAAACACTGCTTCCAGTAGAATGGATCAATATCATCACGTGTTAACCCTCTAATACCCAACCCCGCCTTTAGACGGGGTACACTTTGGAATTTTGTATATTTTTTCGTAGCTCGGGAATCAAAATGTTTTTATTTTTGGCTTATGCTTTGACTCATAACAGGCATACTAGAAAAGTTTTTTTTTTACTTTTGGAACTTTTTTGTATTTTTAGAAATTGTTTGAAAAATTGCATTCTTATATAACCTATAAATGCCTGGGGTTCATTTAACGTGTAATATAAAAAATCGTACCTTTTATATTTTTCTACGATCAACCTATCACAAAAGAAGAGCCTTGTGGTATTAATATAATTTCAAACCTGTTTTTCCGTTAGTTACACGGAAAATAAAATACGCTCCGAAAAAAAAAATAAAAAAATTAATGTTTTCAAAAGTGCCGTAAAAATTTAAATTTTTATTATTGCCAAAAATCAACAACTAGAAAAGGCTTCAAGAAAAAATAAAAAAAGCTAGGGATGTTCAAAAATAAAAATTATAAAAATCAAAAACCAAATTTTCAAAATTTGCGAATAAAAATAAATAATTGCCCAAAACGTGTTTAGAACGATTTTAGATAACGAAAAATAATACTTAAATCGAAAATAAAAATTTGGGTATTAGAGGGTTAAGTATTCTCCAATTTAAACAATTAGTTCGTTTGAATAGAATATAGCACATTGCATGACCGAACGATAAATGGCACCATTTAAAATTAATTTCAGACGAATCAAAAGAAAATTGTCTCTACGCAATCGGTATGTGCCATTAGCTAGTTGTCTTAAAATCGCATCACACCTGTTCCACATTTCTTAGGACGGGCACGGGAGCATCGATGTACCAAAATCTGAGAGCGAGAGATAGAGAAAGAGCGAATCAGCAAACCATGAATCTCAAATGATACAACATACCGCTTTGTGCCGTTCTCGGTTTTGCGTCGAAGCATGCTTTTCCAAATACGCATGTTGTAGGTACGCTTTTGATGCCATCTCCGTACCACACAGGGGTTCCTAAACATGTCTATATGTTTACGGTTTATTTTCAAAGCTGGTGAATCAATGCTTTGTAGATTGATCGACCTGGCAAAATCGAACGTCTTTCTGGCACTACAAAATTAGATACATGTGTCTTTGAACTGTCTTTTGTGTATAAGTGTATTGAGTAACTCATGTTTAGTCGACTTTTAATCTCTTTTGAATATTGAAAAGATTTTCAAATAAATATTTAATATTTAAAAATGAATATCTATCGAACTTGGGTATTTACTGAAAAGAAAAACCTGTAAAACTATGAGTTAAATTTATTTGTTTAATGTCGTATAAGAAGATGGCATTTGTAACATTATAGAAACATAGAAAAATGATTTTTTTAATTTGGAATTGTACAGGGGGCCTTCCTTAGCCGAGCGTTTAGAATCCGCGGCTACAACGCAAAGCCATGCTGAAGGTGTCTGGGTTCGAGTCCCGGTCGGTCCAAGTTATCATTTTCAATCGATTTCTAATCTCTTTTGAATATTGAAAAGACATTTAAATACATATTTAATCAAACTTGGGCACTTACTGAAAAAAAAAGTAAAACTTTGAGTTGAATTTTTTTGTTAAACGTCGTATCAGAAGTTGGAATTTGTAACATTGTAAAAACATAGAAACATGTTTTTTTTTGTGTGAAATTGTATGCACTATAGGGGCCTTTAGTCGCTTTTGAGGTAGGTGTACTAAAATATTCTACTGTTCAAACAGTACTTTCAGGTAAACTTTTCGTCAAACTGGAAAGATATCATTATTCGTACAAGATTGGCTCCCACACAATTTGTTTGGATTGGAAAATTTGCTGAAAAACTTCAAACCGTTTTTCTTAAAAGCAAGTTTTTGCACTTTATACTCAAAAATAATATTTCTTCTTGGCCAAGTTGGCAGCTATAACGGAATTGGAAATGAATAGTACATGCATATATAACAGCTAAGAAATCGTATTTACTCAAAACAGGTTTATACATACTTAAGTGGAGGCCATACGGTCGGGGTTCTGCTAAACCGCACCAAGTGCCATTTTTTCCATAATTGACTTTTTTACACCAGAGGACTCAAATAATCATAACCTTTCTACCATAAAAATATAAAGTAATTTGAACAGTCCCTTGTAATCTTAGATCAAAAATTTTCTTTGGATGGACATGTAAAACTGTAATTTTGTTCAGCCATAGCGAACCATAAACCAACACACGTCATCAGAGGGAATTCATTTTTCAGATAAAAAGCTATATATTTTCAACTTTCTTCTATATTCTTACAATTTATCCGTTCCAAGCAACTCATAGAAACAGAGGCCAGTGAAATTGGGCAGCAATTGATTAATTAAATTTAAATATTGCTCCGGTGGCGTTGATATCCCAAGTAACAATTTTAGTTTTAAGAATTACTTCCAGGGTGCTATAAATAAACGCCGATAAAACCATGGTCAAGGCACTATTGCCTTCATCGCATCCCCCAAAACCTCTTGTAGATTAGAACGTGACTAGTTGGCCCACTCTGAACGAGGCTATGAAGAGTATAATTATGTCACACGAATAAAGCAAAATAACATTTATGGTAGCTATTTTGAGGCCACCTTTTCTGGATGAATGTTGCTTCATCTTGAAAATGATTTTATCATAACGTCGATCTTGCCGAATTTATTCCAACGTAAACAAACCAAAATAAGATTGAAAACACGTCTGTGATAATTTATTTCTCAGTGCTTTTTCTTTGAAGTGATTTATTTGCTTATAGTGCTCGAATCTTTAGTGCCGAGTGAGATTTACTGTGAAATGTGATGAGAAAAAAGTGAATTTCCCTGTGCCCCCTCTGAAAGTGACATATTTCTAATTATTTAGCTTTTGCTAAAATAAACCGCCAGATAAAAATTCAAAATTTCTTGGTTTGGTTGGGCAGTAAATGTGCTTTATATTATATTCAGTCAGTTATATCATCACACCATAACGTCTTATGAGCGAATTCATGGAGATAATATGATTTGAAAAAGTGAAATTGTGGCAACCGGAGTGTAATTAATATGGCCGAACCATAATTGATAGATTGCCATCGACAAATGCTGTTTTGATATCATAAATACTTCAATAAGGGCACACTGTTATGATTCGGCATTTGTGGATGTAAAAATGCCTTAATAAATGCTGATTAAAGATGATTCAGCTTTTTTTCGCTTTTTATGGTAACTAAGCAGCATTTAACATAGTTTGACAGTTCGGGAGTGCTGTTTTGAAGAAAATACGCAAAAAAAATGAAAACGCATATCAGTTTTGTATTTTACCATTAGGAATAAGTTTTCCTTGGTAATAACGCAATGTTAGTGACTTTATATTGGTGTGGTTAGTATTGAATTTGCAATGCAAATAGTGTTTTCGCATCTTATGAGTCCCAACACTGATTTGGAAGGTATAAATAAGGTAAGTCAACAGAAACCAAGTGGAAGTCATGCAGCTTAAAAGCAGCTTTTAAGACAACAAGCTGTATTATATGAGTCTTTTATCATAGCCGTAACAAATAAGAGTCGTTCAGCCACGGCAAGCAGTTGAAATAAGGTATTGTATGCTGCAATAAAGCATGTTTTGTAGCTACAAAATTTTGACTTTATGTTTTGGCTCTAAAAGGTTTTGAAAACAGCCAAGAGCCGAATTACAAAATATCATCTTTTGGCAACGGCAAATGTCGCCTCTAAGTATTATAGCAATCACATAACTGTCATAAAACATTAATAAATCCTCACGAAAGCCAAGTTGCTGTGGAATTGTTACTTGGGATATTTTCTTTCAAATTTTATCCAGCCACACCGCACTAAGTACTGTTTATCTGAAAATCACATTTAGACATGAAGTAAAGGCATTTACATGCAATAAATACTTGCATTAGCTTGTTATATAATATGTTTATCAATCCACACAGAAGCCGTAATGAAAAAACGAATTAATTTAATCTGATGCTGTGTGAACAACTCAGGTGGACTTGGTGCGCTTTAGTTGTTCAGAAAATGGCATTATCGCCATCAAATCCTGTCAGACAAACTGCACTTTACTTGATTCAAGTTTATCACCATTCCTTCAAGAAGTGAAGATGACCTAGTGGTAGCACACTAGATTACCACTCAGAAGGCAAGTGTTCGAATCCCGTTATTCCAAACGGACAAAATCTTTAAAACAAATCGCGTTCTTCAGTCCAATGTACGCCTAATGTCAAATGACCTTATGTCACAAAGTACGAAGTTTGATCAATGGGGAACCAGATGCTATGGCGGTCTTCTTAGTCATGTGGTAACGACCGTGACAGCAAAACCATGCTGTACGTATCCTGGTTCGATTCCCGGTCAGTTCAGGATCTTTTCGATATGGAAATGTTCTTGAATTATCCGGGTATAGAGTTTCATCGTACCTGCCACATAATGTAGGAGTACTGTCGGTAGAATCAACAGAGAGGGTGGAGTAATTGATAACTGGCTCCCACAGTAGACCGGATATACCCCTGCATCTACGCCAGTTTATGCGGGAAGGTTTAGAGGTGATCAATTTATGTCAGAGTGGCTTGGCTGTTTGGTTAGCAGATTGCCTAAGCATCAGACGTAACGAAAGGCGTGCTATAATCAGGCTTGATAATACTCCTCAACATCATTAGAGTTCGATGACATACTCTAGAGCAGCGTGTTGCCTTTGCCTCTTTGCAAGGGAGCAAAAAAATGCTAAACAGAGAGGCAACGAAAAATGAGAGAGGAAGATGCAGCACAAAACGCATCAGAGTAAAATTTCATCAAAAAAGATTGCCATCACAACTCCCCGAGGACTGTCTTGTTCGGGCGAGATGCTCAAGAGTTCTTTTGAATCGTGAGTAAAGGTGAGCATCGCAACAAGAGAGAGAAAGAACCATAAAAAAATCTCGCAGTTTTTTGCACTCTCGCTCAAATCGCTTGAGAAGCAAAGGAAATATACAATTACAAAGTACGAGGCCTAGGATTGAACTCATGATCTTCTGCTTATGAAGCAAAAGTGGTAGCCATTGGATCACCAACCCCGTCGATTAGAAAAAAGAGCAATAAACACCTAAAAGTTGGAAACAAGACTTTGGCAATTTCAAAGCCGAAAAAATCCCCAATGATCTAGAATCTTAGTCGATAGCATTTTTGGATTCTTCCGCTATTCATCCAGGGTTTTTTTTTAAGATTTCCTATGTAAAATCTTCATGGATTTTCGTAAAATTAATTTAATACTACATAATACTAATAATACTAAAGCAATAATTGGAATGTTCATCAGGTCATTGCTTTATATTTTTTTTCGTCCTATGTTTTCAAGGAATATCTTCCAGGATTATTTATTATTTTTTTCAAAAATTAGCTTAGCAATTTATCCTGAAAAAAAATGAATTCTAGAAAATATCTTGAATGAGGATGTTTTGAAGGTAATCCTAGGAAGTTTGATGGAAGAATCATTGGATGAATTCCTAAAGATCTTTTGATTTTGCCGAGAAACTTCTGAAAAATTCTTTGGAGGAATTCCTCGTGGAATCTCTGGAGTAATTCTGGGATTACTCTTGAATAAAAAAAAACTGCAGATTGAATACATGAAGGTGTTTTGAACGAAATTCTCAGAGAAATTCCTTAGGAAGTCTGTAAAAAAATCATGAAATGAACTCCTGAAAACATCTGTTAGAAATTGCGAACAAACATCTGAATTCGTTGAAAATCTTATGGAAAACCAAACACTTGTAAGACTATCACAGAAAAAGACACTCTTGGCAGCATGCTCATTAAAATGATTATATTTATTGTTACTGTTCAATCTTTTCTTGATTCCTTTTTGTTCTAATGTGCTCACGCATGATGCCTCTAAAATTACGATTTTTAGAAACTTTTTAGTCGCTACTAGCCTTGCTTTTAGATAAAAAAAAGTTCTTTCATAACGTTTCGCTGACGTTGTATCTGGAATTTTCTATAAATCAAGGGCTTTATGCTAGCAAATCCTATAAAAATCTTCAAAGAACTCAATAGAAAATCATTTCTTTGTGCACTGGACTATAATCTTATTTCAATTGGATATTTTCCACACTAAAAATCAAATTTGTATCCGAGGAAAGCGCAAAAAAATACTACAAAGCCATGCAAATCTGTGAGAACCGTGCTAACTGTGACAAATTTATATTTCTTTTGTATTATTATCAAAATCCCAGCTATGCCAAAGCATAAGGTACCATAAAGGTGGAATGGGCTGTAGCCGCAAACCCATTCAGAACCCCTGCCACAGGCAGCCCACAATCTGCCCAAGAAAAACCCTCAAAAAGCATAATTATGGAGCGCTCTTTCTCCGCCGCTCAGCTGCACTGCGAACCCGACGGACACAGGTAGTTGTAAAACAGCGTTTCTTCGAGTAACATCGTGTTTTGTTTGTTTGTGACCGACGAGCGCGAATTTCGATTTGGTTTCCCCCCACAAAAGCGAAACAAAAAGAGCAATCTACCACGCTGCTCCATCGAGCTACATTGTTATAGAGTGCGCGCTCAAACGAAAGAATCTATCGAACCATTCTTGTGGCGGAGGCTTGCAACATCAGGCCTGATTTGAAGGCCCAAATTTGGCGAACCGAATTACATAATTGTTTTGCGCTATCGATGCAAAACCGAATTATTTTAATGTAATTAGTGCTTCGCCCCAGATTTGTTCAGCTAATTTAAAGTGCAACGCGTCGAACCGATTTTCGAGAAGATAGAAGTGATTGTGTCAAGTGATTCTTGTGGTTACAGTTGTGACTACTTCTGCTACAGTACGAAGACGTTGATTTATGTGACCATGAAGAATTCTACCACCGACCGAATGCAGTTGCACTCTCGGCACTGGATTGGATGAATGCAGTGTAGAATTTAGTGTAATTGAAATCGTAAACCTTCATTCATCAGACGTACCTAGTTCGGATCGTTAGAACATCCAGCTCGAGGTGAGTGGCCTTCTCATGTATATAGGCAAAGGAATTGCTGTTAGCCAGCAGAACTTTAAATGTTCTGCAGTCACGAACGGTGTTTCGTAACCTAGGTATTGAGCCGGAAACTGATGGTAAATTGGATTCGCCGTTAGGAAAATCCGGCACCTAAATTGCAACTATAGCGGTCGTGTTGTTCTTGTGCTGTTTTCTGCAATAAAAAAGTGTTTATAAATAGGTGCGATTGTGTTGCCCAAACAAAACGTGCCTAATGGGGCTTTGATTGTTGTTATGTAATTGATAAAGCGAGGGTGTTTTCGCCTATGTTAGGGGTTGATTGAAGGGTGACTTGATGTTTGGTGCACGAGGCCAACAGGAGCAAAGTTACATAACGTAAAGAATAAGCTGGAGAGGCGGGAGAGAGCTTACATCAGAGAAAAAAGGATTGTTGTTTCTTGTTTATAAATCTGCGTGAGATATATCTCACATATAATATCAATTTACTGCTCTCTGCTCAATTAAATTATTATTATTTTATATTTGTTTGCTCACGAAGTTTTGCTACAAACTTTGTCCACTGGTCAACAGATAGACTTGTTTAAGCAACGTACTGCAATTTTCAATACTAATCATGATGCTGATGGTGCATGATGCTAGCCAAGTTGGATGAATACAGCGAGGCTTGCGAAAATAAGTTATTCAACTAATTGCGCGCAAATTCGACTATCCTAATTTCATTAGCCTTTACAGTACTGGGTGACGACTCGACGTTTCAATATTCTTCGCAATCGTTTGATCGACTTTGACGAAGTTTTCAAGATAAATCACAAATGAGTTATATTTTTAATTTTAGTTTAGAGGCTATTTTGGTTATTCCGGGAACATAGTCGCAGGATATCGTTTTTGGGAGGAACCATAAAGGGATATTCCCAAAATATCATGAACTTTCGACGCCTCAAAATTCATGATTTTCTACCCATAAGTGAATAAATGTCATGTCATGAATTACAAATTGGTTCTAATCATTTTCGGAAATTCGGTGACGGGTTCCGATAGGACTTCAAATGGACTGTTTTGGGACCTCTTATGGAGTTGACGTGTGACGGCTTGAATAACATGATTTTTCGCACATAATTGAATATACATCTTCTCATATGCTTCCTATTCTTACGAATCAATCGGAATAAAGACTTCTTCTTAACTTGATGTTTAACAAGCTCTTTTACATCAATGACCTGAGAGTTTTCTTTGCAAATTCGCAATTTGTCGTATTTGTATGCATTATTCCCCAAACTAACAGATTTTATACATTCTGTCAAGCATATGAATATAACACTATTTTTTTTAATTATTGATATGGTTCCTTATCATAGCACGTAAAGTTTTTGAAATATTACCTGTTGAAAATGCATAACTAATCGATTTCAGTCAACTTGCAAGCTTACTAGCTTGTATGGCGAATTAGTTGCTTTATTGAACATTGAATCCAAACTTTATATGATAAAAAATACTTATCAACAAAGTTCATATTTCTATCAATGCACATCAGTTAGTTTTTCATTATTTTTGCAAATTATTGAATCTTTCCATATTAAAGAAACGAAAAATATTGTTTGTGTAATTACTATGGCGTCCAATTTTAAAACGATATTCGGCAAAGTTAGAGTTGTTTAGTTTATTCGACCGTATCTGCACAAAACTAACACATAGAGCAACAATTATGACCAACTAAATGAATCAACCCCTCCATTAGCAGCTTCTTTTTTATTTGACACATTTTGTTTTTAAATCGCTATAACTTATTTGTTTTTCGAAATTTCTCAAAAAAATCTTCTATTTGTGGAATCTGTATAGATTTTGACAATTTGTCGGGTGGATCCAGAGATATTCTAAAATTACTTGGGGGACTGACGTGTAGCTATAACTCACTTAAATATCTCAGGCTACTGATTTATTTTCTCAGGTTCATTTACTTCAATTTTCAAAAGAGTTACGTAATGTGAGGCTATTGTGAAAAAATTAAGCAATTTGTTGAGACCGTTTCTGTGTTATGAACGTTAATGTTTCTGGTACCAATCTGGCCGTACCAATCTGGCCGTACAAAGAACTTGAAATCTTCGAAAAACATTATATTGTAGTTTTCAGTTTACTCGGAGAAAACGCAAACGATTTGAATGACTTTTTCAGAAAAAGCATTAGTTTTTTGATATACTGACTAAAAACAAATTGGAAAAGTCAGTTCCCCAAAAACATCGAATTCTTAAAAACCAGATGACCTAATGATGAATATTTACACAGATTCTAAGACTATAAGAGATTTTCAAGAACTTGTGAAAAAAATATGCAAAAATATCGCAAAATACATGAGTTATCAAGATTTGAATATGTTTTGTGGTGAAAAATGAAGCTGCCGTTAGAAGGGTTAATTACTTGGTTTTTCAGTAGCTATTCTCATACAAACTGAAAAGCTTGTTCAGTCTCAATTTCATTCCAAACGAACACATATTTATGTTTAGTTTTTGGATTGCATTAAGGTCCCATAACAACTTTGCAAAATTTCAGCTCGATCGGTGAAACTATCTTTTAGTGCCAGCCTTTCAAAATTTGTATGGGATTTACTATGGGAAAACATACTTTTGCAGACAAAAGTCGCCAGAGGTCTCGTCTATTGACCTCTGGTTTTCATTGAGTAACTTTTTTTTACAAGCATTGAATTACTTCGCAATGTTCTTCATCGTAAAAAATACCAATCGAGATCTGTGTTACGAATTTTTATAGAGGTCAATGGGCGAACTCTGGTGATTTTTCTTTGCAAATGTAAGTTTTCCCATAGTGATTTCCATACAAATTTTGAACGGCCGGTGCTAAAATTTAGTTTTACCGATCGTGCTGAAATTTGGCATAGCTTTTAAGGGACCAAAGAGCAATCCAAAGTAGACTGGAGCGAGAATTTATATTTTTCATATAACCGTGTCCCAGGCTAATGAACCCTTCAATCGTTGCGCTGCACAGTGATTCCTCTCCATGCAATTGGTGGAAAAAAGTCTTGAAATATATTTCTCATGTGGGGCTGTGCATTAACCACGTGGTCATTTTTTCTGGATTAACAGAACCTAACCTAATCTCGTGCCCACACATTTTTTTTTTAATTTGTATGGACCGTGGTCATTGGCCAGACCCCACCCTCAACCCATAAATGATCACGTGGTTTATAGACTACCCCTGTTCAAATGAAGATCCCTTACTCTTATTGACGAGTTTGTGGCCCGTTCGGTACAATTTAGCTTCATCGCTTGTTAATCCTTTAAGATCAATTCTTCAAATATTGGAATTATATGAGAACAGGGCAAACACGATTTAAAAAAAAACTACTACTTCTTCGTATTAGCACCTTTTGAAATGATTTGTAAATGTATATTCCTTTTTTCAATCCTTCTAAAAAATATTGGTTGTAATGCCTCTACTCGCATAAAGTTGTACGATAATTAACATATTCGGTTCATTGTCCTTTTGCAACAAATATATCTAATACAAGTTTCGATGAAATGGATAAAATTTCAGTAAATAGATTTACTGTATTAATAAATTACTAAGGCATGTAATATTAATATACGAATCGTAAAAATTTAGATAAAATACTAAAGAGTGTCTCTTGGATAGTCATTTGAATCTACACATCGATTTCAAGTCATTTTTTGTTAAATAGCAACGTCATTTTGTACTGACAATTCCAGTATGAATGACAAATGTAATAACTTCCTATATACATAAAAAACTATTGAATCAGTTGCCAGCAAACTATGACTAACACAAAAGTTCAAGTACACGTTCTGTCGTTTTTGAATTTAATACATATTTTTGAATTGTTAATTGTTGAATTTCATGTTTCAATTTTCAAATATATCTGGAAATTGTTTCAGAGTATTTGGGTCATACAAATATGAAAATACTGTAAACACTGTTTTTTTCCAATCTAGGACTATATTAAGTAAAAGAAAATCCAGAGATTTTATTAATTCTTTTTTCAGTTCGAAACAACTACTTACTACTTACGAAACTTACTTCAAGTCTTGATGTTGCGATTGTAAAACTCAATGATCCTTAGATATTTCTTGGAGCCTTATTTGCAAAAGGAAAAAAAGGTTTGTCTATGGTAAATTAAAATTGATCTTAACAATTCAGACAAATAAAAATAAACTACAAGTTAGATGCAATCTTCCATTAGGGTTATGAGTGAGTATCTTGTTCATATGTTATGGATTGATACTAACTATCACTTTCGCCACATTGAAGGATTATTGAAAAAATATCTGAGGTATTTGAAAAAACTCGGGGTAATCCTTGAGGAAATTACTAGAGGTAGTATAGTTGGTGTGCTCAAGGATTTTCTGGAGGAAATTGTGGAGAAAATCCTTTGAGAATTTTTTTCAAAAAACTCTGGAAGAATTTCTGGGACAATTGGTAGAGGAACCTCTAAAAGAATTTCTAGAGAAATCCCTGTATGAGTCCCTGAAATCATTTCAGATGAAATCTCATGACAAATCACTCGAAGATTTATTGGAGTTTGTCCTCAAGATATGTGAGATGAAATTCTTGAGGAACGTACTGAAAAGCCACGTTTAAGTTTTTGAATTTATATTTGATGCCTGTAGAATTTTGCATTAGAATTCACTGCAATCAGAATGAGGAAAAAATAGACTTTGAAGACTATTTTGATTAAAATAAAGACCTTAAAGACTTTCCATTAAAAATAAATACGTTTTAGAGAGTTTCATTAGAATACAAGCCAAGTTTCTCGAAAAAGACCTGCTAAAAGTCTTACACCAATTTCTTTAACTCAAAACTGTCAACAGATTAAATATTAAAAAATGAATAGAATAAACATGAATTGAAATAAGGTATCAATAAAAAGGGAATAATCAAATGATTTTTTTGACTAGTAAGCCCTAAAAACATTGAATTTAACATATCTTTGTAGATTTTATATGTTTACATAAAATCTACAAAGATTTATAAAATATTATAGATAACATTAGATACAATAATTTAAATTTCAAATTGGTTTAAGTTCATAATGGATTTTAAACATATTTTGAATTTTATAAAATAGGTTGACTTCTAGTAATAAAAAGCTTACAAAGAACATTAAAACTATTTAGTATAATCTAAAGAATCAGATTTTTTTTCTGGGAAAATGGCTCCCACAAGACAATGGCTTCGGGGCCTCCATTTTGCAAATCTGGCCCTTGCTCATATCTAAAAACTAAGTTGAAATTTATCAGGGTTCCTCCGTACATTTAGCAAGGGAGCAAAAAAAATACCAAGCATGTTGGTCACGTTCTTGAAGTACTGCAAAAAAAAAATTTTTTTTTTGAAAACCTGGAGTACATAGACATGTCAGTTTGGATAGTTGGCTTATGGTAAACAGTATCGACGCTAAAAATAAAACTCTTTCCCTGTTGCTCGTAGATACGCTTAGAAGTATTAAATTGGACATCTAAGGGAGTCAACGGAGATTCAAAGTTGCGAACAAGAATATGGGGTCGTGAAGAATTTCGATTTAAGGTTGGCTGACGGCGCTGCAAAATCGTTCTGTGGCGTAGTTGGTTAACGCGCCCTGTCTAGCGTACTGGGGTGTCGTGAGATCTGTTAGGCCGTAATAGTCATTACAACCCTTGCTGTGGTCAATTTTAATCCAATCTTCATGAAGACCTGGTATAGGCTTTCTCCACCTTGACATCACTTTTGTACATCTATAACAAGTATTTACTGATAGAAAAGCTCGCTTTTCGTTCACAGTAGCGTGGTGATTCTGACAGTTGTAAGTCGTGCGACAAATAGAAAGTTAACTACACTTAACGCCAAAAATTGGTTCGATTTTAAAAAAGTAATTGATCTACATCAACTACAAACAATGTTGCCTTTGACTCACTTTGTTTTAGGGACGTTCCGATCTGAGACGAGACTCGCGAAGACGGTCTTCTTTTTCTGTGATTGCTGAGTTTCAAACCCTCACATTAACACCTCAGCAAAAATTACTGTGTTGGCATCACACCGAAGCATGAATAGCCTTTTGAGGGAAATTTCATGTCAGACAACGTAGCAGACATTATAAATAACTAGTCTTGTGTTTAGATTTATCTTTGGACAAACTTCTCCGCTGACTGAGGTTTTTGATAACAGTTCATTTTGAATACAATACTTTTCACTTTTTCAGCCATAAACACTACTGACGTTCCATGACAGCGAAATTTGGGCTGCACATGAAGTTGACATTTTTCCGTCTCTCTCAGGTTCTGTTGTATCTAATCATTTATATCAACTTGCACCTCTTTGCTGCTATAAATTTCATTGGATGTATTTGCGTTATTTAATATTTTTTACCAATAATTCAATATATAAAGTTAATGATAGTGATTGAAGAATGTATAAAAACAGTATTTTACCTTCGACTTTTCCCATTGACGCATTTCGCGCCAACTCGAACAGATGTTGACAGCACCATCTCAGATTTCAATTAAGCTTTCTGGATGTGTAGACTTTGACCAAGTAAGCCACTTCACATACTTAGTTTTTTTTTCCAAAGTTTATCCTGACCATCTTTTGGAAAGGGCAACATTTTTTCACCCGACATTTTTTTCAAAATAATGTTATCGAAAAACGACAAATCCTACAAAAAAGTGTTAGACTTGTAAATATTTGTCTAAATTTTTGAATAAAAATACTGGAAAAAAATCTTATATGTGAAAATATCTCATCCCATTGAAAAAATACATTTGTAGCCTACACACAATATTTAATTTGATTTAGAAAATAGACATTTTCTATTTTAATGAAATTTTATCTAGAGATAGGTATTTTGCTTAGATGGGCACATTAAAGGGAGGCAAAGTTTTTCCTACAAAAACTTTTTCCTATCTTATTTTTTTTACTGTGTCATTTTTAAACAAAATTAAACAAGTGAAAGTCACAATCATCTCACAATTCAATGAAGCTAAATAAGCAAATCAATTTTGTTTAAACAATTGACTTTAAACTATCAAGAAATACATTTAAAAAGGGCTCACGACGCGTTACTCGCCACATTATATTTGGAGTTGGAACAGTCCTTAGATGTCTTATGATGATTTTGAACTATTTTTTTTATTAGGGTCAGTTTTGCATAGAAGGTCATATTCATAATTTTCTAATATGTAAGCAATACTGTTGAGTATGTCGGTGCTAAACAATTCGCTGGTGCAAAGCCTACATGCTAACTTTGAGTGTTTGAAATGACGTGTAAGCTTAAGTTTGAACTACTGAACAGATTTTTCAAATTATACATTTATTCTTGGATAACGTGCTTATTTAAAAGAAAATTACCTACATTTTGGCGAATGATACAGACTACCAGAGTTTAATTTTGCAATAAAATGATCAAATACACGAGTTGTCAGAATTTTGTCATCGTTGTTAGATTCAGGAGACTCAAATTTAGTAGAGAATGTTTTTATTCTGAAATCTGCCTTGTTATATGTTTATCAATTTCAACCCATTGTGTCATTTTCAATTTTGGATAATAAATTTAATTTTATAAAATGTTATATTTTATTTCATAATGAATCGATAACGTTGATCAATATACCGTAAAACGGGGTATCTTTGATAATGCGGGTAAGCTTGATAGTGCGTTACCCAGCTCATACTTAACCAAATATCATAATTTCTGTTAATCGGTTAAGTAAAGTGAATGCAAAACTAAAGAATATTAGTATGACACTTCATGTAAGAGCTGTTTTCATTTGAATTGAGAACATTTGAGGCTTTCTATACGAATTTTAAAAATTGAAACGATTTTTGCATTTTCAAAACGCTTACAAACAATCTGTTCTATGATCACTATTTGATGTAGTTTTGAATAGTTGGTCACTTGGCTTTGACAGCCTAGTTATCATAGAACTTGAATATGGTCTCAAATCACTTTGCGAATATCATTTTCACAAACTGGGTTCATTTTTGTAATCTAAGTCAGAAATTTCCATATAACGTTAAACGCCTAGAGGTATGTAATGCACTAGAAATGTTACGTAATTCATTCAATTTTGTTCGATTTATACTCCATCATCAAAGTTAACCCAAAACAGAAAGCCGACTTTCGATTGAATAAACAATTATATATCCATTCAAAATAAATCTTTTGGCAATCTATCAACTGCAATCGATACCTAGGATGCCAGCAGAGTTGCTCGCTGTCACTATCAACGCCTAAGATTTGCTGATTTTTACAGGCCGACTGCGATACAATTCGGAACATTCTTTATCACATCAACATCATGCTGTCTACTCCATCACGATAGACTTTGGATATCACTGATGGGTTAAGTTTAGCCTTAAATTAAGCAAATGAAACGGCAATTTATCCGTACATTATTTTTGACAATGCTGCAGATGATTGGAAACTATGTGTTGGTCACTGAAAAACATCAATAGCTTGGATAATTACCACGTGGTCACTCATTCTGTAGTGATAACGATCTAGAGTGCGATGTAGCATCACTGCTGTTGGTTGTCAAATCAAAGTGATATTGATGGCTCGCAAGTAATATTGATAGTTTTAGAACATCAGCCATCAGCTAATACGACTGATAATCAACAACTCTGGATGCCAGTACTTGTTTTAAAAAAATAAACTGTAATTGTTTGAAATAGCATGCATAAATATTCAAGTTTTCTTCGAAAAATCTATCAAAGTTACTCCTATTTACGGTACATAGATCAATGAAGTATGGATTTTGTCAAAATCAATTGCTAAATATTGGAAATCCAAAAGATTACATGACAAAAAGTTATAAATAGTGATTAATTTGCCCCTGCAATGCATTAATTAAGACTAATCGTGCTATGTAATGTACCTCTCGAGTGCCATGAAGGTTTTTACCCTTTGCTTCCTTTTAGTTTTTGTTAACAAAAGAGGCCCACATGGTAGGACGCCCTCACGTTGAACTCAACTGACGTCGACACATTTCTATGTCGGAAAAATCCACTAATTCGCAGGAAAATTAAAAACAGCACGAGTCTACGACGACATTAGAGTTATGAATAGTAATGCTCTTTCTTTTGAACTTGATGTCAAGTGTTGAATGAATATGTACTACGGAAAATTAGTTTTGCAATTTATCAACTGTATAAGGTTTCGTTTTTTATAGAGTTCAGTTTCCGCAGTTTGTCCTACTGCTTCGACTCTAACGATACTCGACCATGATTTTCCTTTTCCATTTTTACCAACGTTTCACTTCCAGCTAAGCGAACATAAGTATTTGCAGCAAAAAGCATTCGCTCATTCAGCGATTGGTTTACCATTACACTTGGTGTAATGGCTTTCTTTCGCCGATTTGCCAGTTAATCTGTTCCATTTTAAGCGAACGAAGACCTCGGAGTCGGTACCTACTCAACGTATGGTGCTCGGAATGGCCCAAAACTATCCATCAAGTGTCGCTACGGGTATGGACTCAGTGTGCAGCTGCAGAGCTCTACAGAGTTGTTGACAGCCTGAAAGGCAATTCATCAAAGACCTCCACCATTGGGGAGAATATGGGGTATATCCGATGAATGTTTAGTTTGTCCGACCTTCGAAATTGGAAACGAAACTCGATCCAAAGCGCCAAACTCTTCCATCAAACGAATCGAACGGTTTTTATTCCATTTCCACCAGGAACGTGTGCTGGCGCGCGGCGCACTATGGGTTATTTAGTCAATCTAACTGGTCATTCTACATAATCTAATATTTTCCTTCTTAATCAACATGTTAAAACTAAAGTTTTTAATATTTTGCTATTAGTTGCGATTAAAATGTTTTTTTTTATGACTATATCAGCACACAAATCGCCTATGAAGCATAAATACTATGATTTCTAAATCCTTCTAAATTTATTGAAAATTTTCGAAAAAAAAGTGCGTTGCTTACTAATATTTACGCGCTTTTACGCAATTAAATTTAGTTACATATTATATTAACCAATAGTTGTTTCATCTATCTGAATATTCTGCATTATATCTTGTCATTGGAAAATTAAATAATTGATAAAAAAATCATAAAACACCTGAGATAAAAAATTCTGCCCAAATTCGCAACTTAGGTGATGCAATTAATCTGAATAAGGGAAAACTTAGTAAGAAGCATTATTCCACAACTCGACATGCAGAACATTATTTCAAAGTTTGATCGCACTTTCAAAATGACTTTTGGCCAACTAGATTCGCCAAACAACCCTTGGTGCGGTGTGGATCAAGATTTGCCGGTTGTAATTGCAGCCAGTCGAAGCACTTCGTCCGGTTGTTATTGTACTTAATATCTACATCTTCGTTCGGTGGCAGCGGTAACATCGCCAACAGAGTATCGTCAGGGTTAAGCAGGCGAAAAAATTCTCCACATTGTAAGCGAATTTTGAAACTAGGTTATTTGCAGTGCAGCACAAGTACCCGTACGGAGTTCGCCTCGGAGTTTGTGGGAAAAAAGGAAAATATATATATCCATTATAAATATGTATCCATAAACCGCTCGACGTAAAAGAAATCAAACTCGATGGCGAGGTTTTGGGCCGAACAGTCAGGTGAATTGTTTTGAAGGAAATTTCCAGCTGCCGACGATTAAAAGTGCCTGCAGCAGCTGCTTATGGCCTACAATAGACCTTTTAGCCAGTGAGTGCATTGCGGTTTGTTAGTACAAGTTTACCTTAGGCCGACCATTCGTCGTTGTCGTCGTCATAATAATTGTGATTCGTGGCTTTCAGTCACTTGTATTTTGTGAAATCGCTGTGGTTTATCCACCTCGGTGGGTAGCTCTGCTACATTTGGGATGCTCTGTTTACTGCGGCACATCGTGTGCTTGCGAGGTAGGTACATGTCTAATGTGTGTGAACAGCATTGTATGCACAGCTTGTATGAAATAAAGTTCAGGAAGATTACTGTAAGAGCTGTTATATAAGTATGATGACAAATGAGGCGTCATTAAATTACTTTCATGCTTGAACAAAAGATTGATATTCTTAACCTGAGAAGAAATCCGATTTTACATTGTCGAATTTCACAAACTTGTTTTTATTTCACTTGTTTGTTCATTTTGAACCCTCATTTATTTTCATAATTTCAACATTCATCCTACCATATAATATTACTGTACTTGAATTTTCACAAAAAATGTAGTAGGCACACAATGCTTTTCATAATGATATAAAATATAGTTGAAGTATGGAAGATCTAATAACTACTTATGATCAAGAGCCACAAATGTAAATTAATTAGTGAAAAATTATTTAATCACAATTAATATTGTGGATTTAATGGACATACAGTATCGGACATGCAAAATGCACCAATACTATATCTCCGCCGTATTCTAGCGATTCTTTTCATTTAGCTGTGACGAATTACAAATTACCTCAATTTTTGACAACTATTGAACAACTTGTGTGAAAACTATTGATTCAAAAGTTACAGATAGGTTGAATTTTGATAAAAAATGCATCAATACACAAAGTGATGTAGCAAAAAAACTGCACGTCAAAACATTTTGGTGTCTTCTGCACATTTGTTCACTGTTCACTAAATTCGCTGAAGACACCAAAATGATATGACGTGTAATTTGTCTGCTACATAACTTTTTGTCCGTTGCAGGTAGGTGTTTGGGAAGGCCCAAGCAAGACGGTTTGTTTTCGGAACGCCAAGAAGTTTTGCTGTCAGTGTCAGTTTTGTGTTCAGTCGAGAATGGATTACCAACTGGTGAGTTCGTTTCATGCTTATGATAACACATTTTTTCTTGAAAGCGTAACTTTTATGTAATATTAAAACAAACTTTGTATGGTTCGTCACTATAAGTGTCGGCATTATGCTATTTTCTTATACAATTTCAATATACATATATTTTTCTCTTTATGACCTTATTAAAAATTATCTTTTGAATTGTTCGACATTGTGAATGTTGACGTATTTTTTAAAACTTCTACCATATCGAGACAAAATGCACAGTAATACTCATATGTCATTTTCAAACAAACTATGTATGGTTCGTCACTACAAGTGTCGGCATTATTCCTGTTTCATATAATTTAAAATATATACATGTAATTTTCAGTTTTCGACATTAATAAAAACATCTTTTGAATTGTTCGACATTATAGATGTTGACCTATTTTTTAAAGCTTCTACCAAAAACTTCTCGAGACAAAAATACAAAACTAGCTTTAAATATAAGTCGTATATTTCCCCCTTGTCCATGGATCGCATCACCGACCAGAGGTGACTCCCAGATCTTTTCCTCCCTCACTAATAAACACCCTTCCCGTGGTGATTGTGGAGATGCAGAGGTATTCTCGGTCTCTAGAAGCAACAATCATTACACCCTAACATTCCTTCCCCATCCCAACTGACTGTAAGGACTTGGCCGGCGCCGTTATTGATCAATAATATTAGATCTGCTAAAATTGCACTTCGAGAGTAAGCGGAAACTCCCATCCCTTATTCATTTGGATCGTAGTGCAATTCTTACCAGTTCCGATCAATCACGGAGTAGCAACCATTGACATGTACAGTCAGTCTATGCTATGCTATGCTATGCTATGCTACATAACTTTTTGTCCGTTGCATTTTTTTTGACAAGATTCAACTTGTTTGTACCTTTTGAATTAATAGTTTTTACCCAACTTTTTCAATACTTATTAAAAAATTAGGTAACTTGTAGTTTGTCACAGAAAAAATGTAAAAAATCGGTTGTTAAGTGGTGGAGATATAGCTCTCTCAAGCTGACCATTTTGTATGGGAAAACGGCTGTGGTACATTTTATATGTCCGATATTGTATATGGTAAATGACTTCTTTGAGAAAAACAGATCTTACATAGCCATATTAACCAATTCAAGCAGCTCTTTCAATCTATTTTCATTGATAACATATCTTACATTGCATAAACCGCAATGTTGTATTGAATTTCTTGATAACAGTGTTGCCAACAAAATAAAATGATAATAATCCTGCTAGATGTACACTACCCGTCATAAAAACGCTTGAAAAAGTATCAGCTAAATATTTAATCACCCTGAAAAGTTTACCATCGCCTCAAAACGGGAACATCTCAGGATGCTGATGATCTATAATGGTACGGTATTCAGCATAGTTGTTTATCAGCGCAAGGACATTTGGAAAGCGAACAATTTGGTTCACAATTTTGCCACTAGGTGGAGCTAGTGAACCTGTAAAATAGAGTTTTTTAAGCATGTTGTGATCCACATGAGATAGAAAGTTCGAGTTCTCTGCAAAGTTGTTCAGAAAGTCAAAGACAACCGGAAGATAGACTCTTTGATTCTAAATTTTGCCGCTAGGTGGTGCTACTAGCGTTGGGCGAATTTGACCGATGTTACTAAATCGATTCAAATTCGTTATGTCGAATCGATTCACCGTTTTAATCGAATCATTTGTTTTTCAATCGATTTTATTTTCAAGCTCATAGGAACATGAACAAAAACAAACTTTCAAAATAAGACCAAATTCTATACTATGGAATTATTAAATTCCCTACAAATAAATAAAGTTTGAAAAGTTTCAAGGGTGGTTCAAAACTAGGTTTATGGTTCATCGCCTCGTTGAAAAATTCAATTCATATTCATCCTTTCGAATCGAAAGAAAAAAAAAACGAAAAAAGAAAATCAATTAGCTCGATTTTGAGTAATCCTAACATCGATTCAAGAAATCGACCAATCTGAACATCGATTCAAAAGTGCCCATCTAGGTGCTAGTAGTATGCATGTGAGTTTTAACATTTTAAGCAAGCTCTGTAATGTGTTCCATATGTGATAGAGAGTTCGAGTCTTCGGCAAAGTAGTTCAGAAAGTCAAGAACATGCGGAAGGCAGGTGATATGGTTCATAATTTGGCCGATAGGTGGCGCTATTGAGCAGATTAAAGAGCATCTATCTAATCCTCCAGATAAGATAGAAAGTTCTAGGCTTTAAAAAAGTTAATAATAAGATCAAGGACATCAGAAAAGCAAACTGTTTGGTTCTTAGTTTTGTCACTAGGTAGCACTAGGGTAAAAGCACCGGTTTTGGCCAGCCTAAGAGAAAATGTCAATAACAATTAAATGGGAAGCCGTATTTATACTACAAATATGTCAAATGCAAGCTTTTAATCCATATTATGTGTGTAAAATAAGCTAAAACAATTTTTTCGCGTTGAAAATCCCGTTGGTCAATATAGGTCAACGGAACCAGTTTCGGCCAGAGATTTAACTTCGGTTCCTAAATTGGCCAATTGCATTGATTTCTCATGAGAGTGGCCAAATTAGGAGTGCCCTGGCCAAATCAGGTGTATGGGAGTTAAAATTATAAGGAAAATGAATTGTTTTTCTTATGTTTTGAATCAATTTGGACGAGAAAATGAATGTAGCTCTATCATATGAATGTGATCTACTGAACACAAAAGGTTTCATGCTGATTGACTATGTAAAACGGTGTATAATCCACTATGGCTACAACTGGCGTATGGCCAAAACCGGTGCTTCTACCCTAGTAAGCATATTTATTCAAACAAATTCTATCTTGGGAATCAGATGAGATTGAAAGTTCGAGTCTTCGGAAAAGTTGTTCAGAAAGTCAAGGATATCCGGAAAACAGATTGATTTGTAATGTTTTAACTTCAAGTTCTACCTCATAATTTTAATATGAAAGAATTTTCATTTTTTGTGTTGTGATCCTGATGAAATAGCAAGTTCGAGTATTCAGACAGTTTGAACAGATATTCTCCCACTTGGTAGCGTAAGCATGTGAAATTGACTATCTTGAACTTGAAATGGAAGGGATGATCCTGTTATAATACACATAATTGAAGGAAGATACGTGTGGTTCCGAACAAGGATTACTTTATTATGACATTCTCTACTTATCGTTGGTGTAAAGGTTGTGACACACAGTCATTTGACGATTTCAACTTCAAGCTCCTATTTCATTCGTTACTCCTCTCCTCCAAGCTCCTTAGAAGGAGAGTAATGCTCCTACTGATCTTACTTCTGTTCTTCCAGACTCCAATTTGTATTTTCATTGTTTGACATCCTTTGCGTAGGTTCAACGAAATTCTGCTAATCACATTTAACTTGTTACGTACAGCTACTTGAAATTTCGATTCCTCTTTCCAGAAAACTGAGGTTTCTATCCCACTTCTGAAACTGAAGGAAGATACGTGTGGTTCCGAACAAGGATTACTTTATTATGACATTCTCTACTTAGTATTCATCAAAGGCTACTACATAATCAATGTCACTGCGGTCCAAAGTAGCCATGAAAACCAACTTTTACTATGGTTCTTCCACTTTTTACCAAGATATGGATCATTGAGTTATGGAGGGTTGACTGTTATTAAATCTCATAGTTTTCATAGAATGTCCAGTATTTTACTCAGTGACTGATGTTAGATTCGCTCCATATTCAAGTGGTTCATGTCGGATTAACTGCATATTCATATGATTTTGGTCAGCTTCACTTATAAGTTATTATTATAATTAAATATTATAATATTCAAGTGATGCATTTCTGAATTACTTCATATTCACCTTTTTCAAGTACGGAATACTTGATATTCAAGTAGCTCAGGTTTGATTCACCTGAAATTTAGGTAATTAAGTTTTGTTTCACTACATTTTTCAGTTGTTCAGACATTGTTTACTTCATGTTAAAGCAGTTTAGAGCTGATTCACTTCATTTACAAGTGATTCAAGTCTGTTTCACTTTATGTTCAAGTGTTTCAGGTACGATTGACTTTATTTTCTAGATATTCAGGGCTGATTCACTTCATCTTTACTGAATCAGGTCTGATTCACTTCATTTACAAGTGATTCATGTATAATTAACTACATATTCAAGTGTTTAAAGTTTTATTTATTTCATTTTTTAGCTATTCGGGTGCAATATGCTTCATATTTCAGGAACTCAAGACTCATTAACCTATTTATTTTTCATATGATTCAGATTTGATTTACTTCATTTTAAAGTAATTAATTTATGTTTTAATGTTTGTTCAAGTAACTCAGGTCTCAAGATGCTTTCAATTTCCAAATGATTTAGATTGATCGAGACTGATTCGCTCTATTCAAATGTTTCACGCCTGTCACACTTCACATTGAAGTGATTCAGGTCAGATTTACTTCATAAACAAGTGATTCAAGTCTGACAAGTGATTCATTTTCTAATAATTCAGGTCTGAGTCACTTCATATTAGAATAATTTAATATTGATTCAATTCATTTTCAAGAGATTCTTGATTTATCTACTCAACTTCTAGCAAATCATGTAAGATTAATCTCATAATCAAGTGATTCAGGTCTGATATCATATTCACGAGTTTCAAGTCTGATTCAAATTCAGTCATGGTTTTACTTCTTTTTCTAGTGATTGATTGAATATTCAACTGAGTGTTGCAATACTTATTTCAGTGGGTCTGTATTTATGTCTGTAAATAAACTGGATGATTTGCCTTGCCGTAGTCTTTTTATTTAACCGCAATTCTGAGAATATTTTGTGTCTGAAAATGAATGATATTGTTGTATGCAAAAAAAATATGAAAGCTTCACTACATTCATTTGATTCCGCAGCCTGTTCAAGCAGTTTGCATGAATCCGTAAATAAATTTAATGCTGAAAATTTTGACCGAGTGAAATATTGATATTGACGATTTTTATACGAATTATCAATACTTATCGTAACATGTCCAAAATTATTTCTATCGATTTAAACAACGTTATTTATAATGCTTGTTTAAAGATCTAAAATCATTATGCAAAAATTTTAGCTCAATAGTTTTTTGATAGGCAAAAACTTGCTTGTAAAAAGCTTTATTATTTGAATATTTGTTTATTTGAATTTATTCGCATTTAAACACAATCCTAGTAAATTGAACACATGTATCAGATATAAAATAGTTCAAACTTCATGCAAAGAATAACGAAAGTTGTAAAAATTTTGTAAGTTTTTGTCATGATATATGATGATTTTAGACTCAACAATCTGGCAACACTGTTAGAAAGATAAATGAAATATTGAATAGCCTAATTTGTCATATTATCTATTATATCCATAATACTAATTTTGATTAAATAATTTTCGACTCATTGGCCCTAAAACCATAACTTGGTTTAAGATTTTTCTTACTTCATTTATATTTTCCTGTACACAAAAAAATATGGGTAGTCATATCATTATGGAGGGCAGTATACGTACTAAATTTGGGTAGCCTGTTGTTCAATTCTTAATTGGAAATAATAAAATTTTTAAGAAAACCTTGTTAAGCGTTTGCGAACCGGACATGCGTCACTCAGCGTGCTCGTTATTGCACGATTTTTATTATGCTCGATCTATTCGATGACTCCTTATGGAAGAGTTCCGTTTGTCAGGAGTGCAATTTACCACTCGCGACGAGCGTTCACTGCGTTAAATAAGAAGTCAACTAAATGAAACCAGAGTTGCACAATATCAGTCATATCAGCTGATGACTGATGGACTAAAACTATCAATATCAGTAGCGAACTATCAATATCACTTTGATCTGACAACCAACAGTGGTGATGCGACATCGCACTCTAGATCACAATCACTGCAGAATGAGTGATCACGTGGTAATTACCCATGCTATTAATGTTTTCAGTGACCAACACACAGTTTTGATCCGTCTCCAGCGCTATCAAGAATATCGTACTGATAAATTGATATTTTAATTGCTTAATTTAAGACTAAACTTGACCCATCAGTGATATCCATAGTCTATCGCCATCAATGCGCTGGTGATAGAGTAGACAGCATGATGTTGATGTGATACGGAGTGATTCGAATTGTATCGCAGTCGGCCTATACAAATCAGCAAATTTCAAGCGTTGATAGTGACAGCAAGCAACTCTGAATGAAACGTATAGAAACGGATTCATGCCCGTCTCTGGTTCTAGCGATTGATATGAACGAATAGATTGGGATTTAACCCATGACCTTGAAAAGCAGCAGTGGTAGCTATCACGGTGCTCCAATTACCGTTATTATCAAATAAAATATACCATCCAAACGGCAGTCGGCAGTTGATTCCTGATATTGTTCTGCACCTCTGGGCCGAATTTGAAAAAAATCATTAGACAGAATTTTGAGTTACGCCCTTTTGAAGTTTATATGATAGAAATTACAAGAAGAATGACACTTTAACTTCAATAAACTTCAATAAACAGATTATAATAATTTTTTATAGTTTTATTTTTTAGCTGGTTTTAAATATTGAAAAATGCATTTTCTATTTTTTTTTCTAGACCGACATTTGAAAAGGGCCAATGCTACTAGTTACTACTTATCAGCCAATACACGAAAAATGATATCTACCAATCTAACGCCTGATGATGATATTAGTAAATTGTCCAAAGCATTCAAATATGTATTAATAATTCTTGGACAGGATATACAGATACGCCATTTTAAAGTGTATGAAAAAAAGGTGAATTCCGTTCCATCTATAATCAATGGTTAGGTGCATACATAATCATTACGCCTTTGCGATTGATCTTATTTCATTCAATTTAGCAAGTTGCATAAAATTTACACATATATACACATATTGTCTAGACTGACATTAGAAAAGGGCCAAAATGTAATTGAAGTATATTCAAATCAATGTAGCTGAACAATTACTGTATCAAAGTTGATCGAAATACTCGAACATCACATATCTGTATCTATATTAACTATCTGCATTCTATTCAATTCTTTTGTATTCTAGTCTGTTCTATTCTATTCAATTCTACTCTACTTATATTTATTCTATTCTGATCCACCCTACTTGTTTTTATCAATATTTTTACAAATGCCAAAGTTGTATTCAACAACTGCGCGCAAATCATTTGAACAGTACACTTTCGATGTTTTTACGGCTATATAGCGCTGACAGATCTGTGAAACAGCGCAATGAACAGACCTTGACGCCTGCTCGCTATGTCAGCAAAGACAAATTTAAGACCCCCATGTTCCTTACAATTTCCCAAAATTTTATGGCTCATAAGGTAATCTGTCGTTCAAAGTGTACTGCGATATGTCAAACTTGGGTACCTTTTGCACTACCGAGGGACCAAATGCAGTATTAGAAGTGGTACCCAATCTGAGTCCGAGTGGGACGGACCTGATGTCAGCCTAGTCCTCGACCGGTCGCATTGCAGAAATCTTTTACATGAAATTTGGTGATATGATAATTCGAAGATTTCGACTCAGCTCTTTCCAGCTCTCGACAAACTTGTTCATATTACCTTCAAAATTGGGATCCAGTTCGAATAAAAAGCATTTAATATAAAATGCTTCAGTTCCTTAATATACATAAAAAATATCATATATAAGTTGAAACACTTATTTCAACTTACTTTGAAACATCCATTCAAATGTCCATTTTCTTGGAGCATATCTTCTTCTTCTTTCTGGCGTTACGTCCCAACAAGGACAAAGTCTGCTTCTCAGATTAGTGTTCTTATGAGCACATCCACAGTTATTAACTGAGAGCTTTCTTTGTCGATTGACCATTTTTGCATATGTATATCGTGTGCCAGGTACAAAGATACTCTATGCCTTGGGAATCGAGAAAATTTCCTTTACGAAAAGATCCTCGACCAGCGGGATTCGAACCCATGACCCTAAGCATGGTCATGCTGAATAGCTGTGCGTTTACCCTACGGCTATCTGGGCCCCTACAGCAATTTTTTACAGATCTGGGAGCGCTATAAAGCCTACACGGTGCCCCGACAGACCGTTATTATGTAAAAAAATTGTCCATCAAATCTGAGTACAGGGCTCGATTCCTGAGGTCATTATGCACCTCTGGACTAATTTTTAAAAAAATCCCTTGGCGGAATCTCGAGAAATCCTGATTTGAAGTTTTTGACTTAAAATTTCAATATAATTTATATACAAATTACACAATAGCGCCGTGAAAACCTAAAAAATATCGCTCAAAAAGACGGCCAAACTGTTCTTAACTAGTATATAATTGTTATAGAGGTTATATTTATAAATATGTTTAACTAACTTAACTAACCAGAGTGGTTTGAGTATGTTTTTATATGCCTTAAACCAGTAAGTTTAGTTCAATTGAATGAAATCTAAAAAACTAAATTTCTATATAATATTGTTGTTATGTTCGATAAAACTTAAACTTTCAATGGTTTATATTATTTATTCACAGCCCATTTTACGACTTTCACACTACGTGACCAGCCCACTGAAGTCTGCCGTATTTATTTTATTTGAGAATATTAGCTTCTTTATACATATGGTACTACTCTTGATGTACACGTCTAGTTTTCCACCGAGTATTGTCCTCAGTACTTTACGTTACAATTAACGTATTCTGTATACTTAACCACAACAGGGTTTTGACTACACGTAGAGCATCATTCCCACATGTCAAAAGTGTTCCAAGATTAACATAGTTTTCAACAACTTCATAAAAAAAACCCAATAAGTACTACTAAAGTTTCAACATCACTGGGAGTCCTAGTTCTTGTCTTACTTATCTTGATACCATGTAATTTGTTTTTATATAATTCATTGTCATCTGTTTATTGATTTCAAGGTCGCGTTCGACTCAGTGACGCAAATCTATTTGTGGCAGGAAATACTTTAACATTAACTGGGAAAGCTGATCAAGCTGATATATACAATCAAGTGTATAGATTGCATACGAGGTTTTAACTTCGTTTGTAATATTACATAAATTATAATAAATGCATTTTGAAATTTACTAGTCACCATTACATTCTGATGTATATACTTTTGTAGGCTTTGTAGGCGATGACTTTATTGGAATCGATCGCAGCGCAGTTGAACGGGAAGACACACAACTAAGATAAGCTTGTGATGCCATTCAACCTACCCAAATGTACATGGTTGCATGAAGAGAAAGAAGCAGGTTCAGTTGTGTTGTGGCTGAGGCAGTGCTTGAAGGGGATGTAGTTGAAATTGTCGAAGAGCCTTGGACGTGTTTCAATTATGTCTCCCGTGCAGTAAAAACACTTGTTCTGGCTACGATTATCAACTTTTACGGATTACGTTATTAGCTTGAGAACCCGTTGCTTGCAATGGCAAATTACATTTCTACACTGTTGCCTAATAAAAGCTTATCTAACTTCATCCATTCTCTCTTTCGTGAATAATTTCGCAATAATAAACACTACTGTAATGTTTCTATCTTACGATATCGCGATGCTTGATCATAGAAAGTGAACTGAAAAGTGTTTCGAAAAAAAATCAGTTTTCAATTATAATAATAAAAAAATACATGATAGCAGGGCAAGAGAGTGAGAGTCCAAGTGATGTTGAAACTCGGATAGAACTATGCATTGAAATTGTTGAAGACTTTGTAAATCTTAGAATACTTCCGACATGTGACAATGATGTTCCCCGAGTAGTCAAAATCATGTTGTGGATGAGAAAACAGAATATGTTAATTTTAACGTAAAGTTAAAATTAACGTATAATAACTTGACGTATACATCAAGAGTAGTACAAGACGTACAAAGAAGCAAATAATATTAAGAAAAATGAATACGGCAGACTTCAGTGGGCTGGTCACTTAGTGTGAAAGTCTAAAAACAAGCTGTAAATAAATAATATTAACCATTGAAAGCTTTACTTTTTTCGAACGAAGCATCACCAGTAAATTGAAATTGAGTATTTTAGATTTCATTCCATTTAACTAAGCTTACTGGTTTAAGCTATATAAAAACATACTCAAACCACGCTGGTTAGTTAAGTTAGTTAAACATATTTATAAATATAACATTCATAACAATTATATACTAGTTAAGACGGCCAAACGTCTCTTTGGTCTTGTTTTTTAGGTTTTCCCGGCGCTATTGTGTAATTTGTATATAAATTATATCTAAATTTTAAGTCAAAAACTTCAAATCATGATTTCTCGAGATTCCGCCTAGGGATTTTTTTAAAAATTGGCCCAAAGGTGCAAAATGACTTTAGGAATTGAGCCCTGTACTCAGATTTGATGGACAATTTTTTTACATAATAACGGTCTGTCGGGGCACCGTGGCCTACAAACATTGAAAGTGTACCGTTTGAATCTTTTGCGCGCAGTTTTTAAATAATACAGTGTTCATTTGTAAGAATATGTATAAGAACAGGAAGGGTGGATCAAAATTGAATAAATTTGCGTAGAGTAGAATTGAATATAATAGAATAGACTAGAATACAAAAGAATTAAATATAATTGAATAGAATATATACAAATATATAATATTGATACATGGTCGGGGTTCTGCCAAACCGCACCAAGCGCCAATTTTTCCAAAAATGAGTTATTTACACAAGAGGATTCAGATTATCATAACCTTTCCACATTACAAATATCGAATAATTTAAATCATCCCTCGTTGTGTAAATTCAAAATTTTTCTCTGGCAGGATATGTGAAACTGAAATTGTAGCCAACCAGAGCGAACCATAAACCTAAGCTTGACATTGGAGGTAATTTAATGTTCTGATTCAAAACCATTTTTTTTTTTTTAATTCTTCCTAAAACATTGCAAACTGGTAATTCCGGACAACATACAGGACCAACACCATCGGATTTTAGCATGTAATGTAAGCGAACAGCTATGTAAAATAAACTATTGTTTCGGTGGTGCTGATGTATTTTCATTCAAATTTTGTTCAGCCACACCGCACCAAGTACCATTTATATGAACAACGTGTTTTTTTATGAAGAAAAGGTATCAACATGCACTAAACGCTAGCCTTTGCTTGTTATATAATATGTTGATGGATCCATGCAGGAGCCGTAATGAAATAACAAGACATTTTAATTTGATGTTGTTTGAATAAGTTGGTAGCACATGGTGCGTTTTAGCTGTTCAGAAAATGACGTTTTCACCATCAAGCCTCATTGATCAGAGTACGCATAAGTTGTTTCTAGTTTTTAGCTCTCAATTTAACAGTTCGAAACGACCGAGAGCCAGCACGCCCGATCACCACTCGAAGGACACGAGTTCGAATCTTGACTAATATTTTTTTTACGTTGCCTCTAGCAGACAGTCATAAAACACAATCAACTTTCAGCTTATGTGACTATTTTTGAACTATAGATCATAAGCAGTTTTATAAACAATGAGAATTTCATCGGAGGTGAATTATGGATTTCGTGCCAGTCCTGGTATCCATGTCTCGTAAATAATCGTGAACTTGTTCAGCCAAGGTTCTCTAAATATAAGTAACTTGGTGCGCTCTGGCAGAACAAATTAATGATTTTGTTATATCATCAAATATTTTAACTACATAATTGTTGTCTCTCTTGAATCTTTAAACGCGTGTGGACTTTGATTTAACATTATTTCTATTAAAATAGGTAATCCACCATGAGAGAGAGAGATAGAATACGTTTAGGATGCCTTGTACCAATTTATTATTCAAATAGGTTCCCAGCATTACATTGTAGACCAGTTCCATGAAAAATTCTAAATCCTTCTCATTCGTAGTGTATAAACATTTGAAACATGCATTTCAACATGCATGGCGACGATACAAACCATAAGTCTTTATTTTTTTTTCTTGTATTGCTGAAAATCATGAAACACATTCAGCCAAACCGAACTGAAAACCATTTTCTTCCATTTTTGTTCAGCCAGAGTGAACTAAGTGCATTTTAATTTGAAATTAGTTCTAATTACATGGAAAATATATTATGATTTTCTTGAATATTCTATCTTGACTTACTTATTGGAACCTCTTAGTCATTTGTGAGCAGAAAATTTTTGAAAAGAGTCATTCGCGATCTAATCGCAGGTGAGTGAATTTTAAAGTTAAATATCTCAAAATAATGATTTTGGTACTTGGTGCGGTTTAGCAGAACCCCGACCACATATGTGATGTTCGAGTGTTTCGATCAATTTTGATAAGTCATTGTTCAGATAAATTGCTTTATATATACAGTCAACTCTCCATAGCTCGATATTGAAGGGACCATCGAGTTAGGGAGGTATCGAGTTATAGAACACAAAATCAGTGCAACTGCAATCCAAGGTAGCCATGAAAACCAACTTTTACTATGGATCTCAAATTCGATATCAAGATACGGAATATCGAGTAAGAGAGAGTTGACTGTATTTCAATAATACTTTGGCCCTTTTCTAATGTCAGTCGAGACAATATTTGTACGTGTTAATTTGGGATCAAATGTTGCGTAACGCAATTGGGGGAGGGAGAGGGTCGTCGGTAGTGTTACGGTTTTCCATACAAAAGCTGTTACGTGGGGGAGGGAGGGAGTCCCAAATTGGTAAATTCTTCGTTACATAATGTTTGAATCATCCCTAAATTGGATGATATAAGAACAACCACGAAGGTGTAATGATTATGTATGCACCAAACCGTTGATTATAGATGGAACGGAATTCACTGTGCAATATTCTTTCCATATACTTCAAAAGGGCGTATCTGCATATTCTGTCCAAGAACTATTCAGACATATTTGAATGCTTTGGACAATTTCCTAAAATCACTATCAGACGTTAGATTGGTAGATATAATTTTTCATGTATTGGCTGATTAGTAGTAACTAAACATAGCATTGGCCCTTTTCAAATGTCGGTCTAGAAAAACTTTTGAAAAATGGGTTTTTCAATATTTAAAACCAGATAAAAGAATGAAACTACAATTTTATTATTATTTGTTTTTTAAGACAAGTTTAAGTGGCACACTCCAAGTGATTTCCGTCATATAGTTTTCAAAAAGGCGTAACTTCAAATTCTGACTAAGGATTTTTTCAAATTCGGCCCAGAGGTGCAAAACAACGTCAGAAATCAACTGCCGACTGCCGTTTGGATGGTATATTTTATTTGATAATAACGGTAATTGGAGCACCGTGGCTATTAGACCACCAACCCCGTCATGAAATCAATAGTGTACTTGTACTAGAATAAATGAAACTAGTGTCGGATCATCTCACAGTGAATTAAAAAATTATATGCCAAAAAGTTTTAACGCAGCAGTACCAGTGAGTGTGAATCACGAGTACAGTAATTTTCATCAGTTTTAGAAGTGCAGTATACCATTCAATTTTGCTAAGAGTTTGAATCCGTACCTTACTATTTTCAGTATCGTGTTCTGAAAATCATCGATCCACTTCGCACCACGGGCGATAAATTAATTTCACAATAATTTCACTTTCCACCGATGATTTCAGCTCTTCTTGTGCAAGTAAAAAGCGAAAGCAATCATGTTACATTTTTACATATCCATTTACTGTTCAGTGTTAGTTGAAGCGATCGATTTCATCAGAGAGAGATCAACTTCATGTCCGCAACGGAAGGCAATCAATCATTGCTCGATCGTTTAATCCCTTTCATTCAGAGAGAGGTAACTTTCAATTAACCACCCACCCAGCCAGCAGACTCCCTCTGATCGGTCGGAAACGAATATGCACCTTGCCGGAGGACAATTGATCTCCGCAAAGTGCATTACGGCATTTAATTGTAGGCAAAACGGTTGAATATATCAATTTCCAACCGCCCTGAACCAAACGGGCCCCTGCTCCGTACGTAAGCCGGAATCGTTTTCCCAGTGAATGACGAATTGAAGGCCGTCATCGCCATTACCGGTAGATGATCAATTATTCGAAAACATCATTTCACTCAATTCAATTATGCGCTCGCGATCGCAGGTGTGCGAAGTGGGCAGGTACTTTGGTTTTTCAACGCACTGATCGTCTGTGAATGTCTCTATTGGCGAGTTATAAACTCGAATTTTCGAGGAAATTATCCAAGCTGTTGAATCGCGCTAACAAGTGGAAGGAAAATTTGCATACGCATGAGTTCGTCAGACAGCTTCTCGTTTGGAGTGGGTCGAAATTTGAAACTCAAATTAAAACTCCTCTCTACTGTTTAGTGGGTAATGATGAGAGCCATAATTAGCGAACTTCAACTGCCAACAAGCGTTCCGCAGATGTCCCGTTGTTGTTTCGGTGCTAATCAAGGTAGCTGCTGGATTTTGTTGGAGTAACAATTTAAGTGACCACACCCCCCTGTAGATGATTTGAGATGATCATTTCAGTTGAATAATTTCTCTATTCAATGGAAATAAGCAACCAACTACCACCAGTTGGAAATGTTTAACTCGAAAGTCAGACGTACCTAATAAATTATCACGGCCGCTTGGCACTAATTGCCATTGTAGCAAGTCAATCGTGGAAATCTGTTGAATTTGGTGTTTGCTTGACACTATCAGCCAAATGGATCTTAATAGATCGTAAATGTAGCTGAGATCGTTTTATATAATTTTATTGTTGTCTTCGATTTCGAAGGTACTAAAAGAGATGTTAGGTTACTGAGATTGATACCCATATCGATGTCGCTTCGGAATTTTTCATTGCTATTTAATACCAAACTATTTTATTTACTGATTCTAGAAAAAGGGTTGTCCTAAATCACCTGGTCTGACCTAAGACCTGGGCCCATACAATTTATTATTTTTTGTATAAGCAAAAGGTTACGAGGGAGGTGAGGGATCTGAAAGAATGGAAAAAATAAAAACGTTTTTCATGTACAGGAATCTGTGACAAAAGGTTGAAAAGACAGAAGGTAGAAAGACAAAAGGTCCAACAACAAAAAAGGGAAAAAGGTCGAAAGCCTTTTCCATAAGAAGAAACAAATTTCTATCAAGCAAGTTATTTTTGACCTCTTGTCCTTTGTCCGTTTTGTATTTCTACTTTTTGCCCATAAACCATAGGAAACCATTTTCGAATGGAAGATATTTCTCGAGGCTGGATTAGAAAAGGCTCGAAAATGCTTGATATAGTATAGGTTTGATCGACGTTTAGACATTTTCATAAGGGGTAGTTCTGGGATAGAACTCATCGCTTTTTGCTTAGTAAGCGTACGCAGTACGCATTGGTTCCTTACGAACACCAGAATGCGCCATAATGCGCTGAAAACATGATGGAATGGTCAATTTTAGCTAGCTTAAACGGTTATTTGGATCTCCAGTTTTGCGTTTTTGAAAAATAAAGTTTTGGCTTCTTTTTATCTTTACCTTGAGACAGAAATTATAAGACATTTATCCAAAAAGTTAAGAGACACGAATGGATATTACATATGATATTCGCTCATTTCAAAAAAGGAGGATATTTTCAGTCCAAAGAAGTCCAGTTCGTTTGAATCCCGCCGGGGACTTCGACAGGGTGATGGACTTTCGTGCCTGCTGTTCAACATCGCGCTAGAAGGTGTCATGCGGAGAGCCGGGTTCAATAACCGAGGTACGATTTTCACATGATCCAGACAATTTATTTGCTTCGCGGATGATATGGACATTGTCGGCAGAACATTTGGAACGGTGGCAGACCTGTACACCCGCCTGAAACGTGAAGCGACAAAAGTCGGCCTGGTCAAAAACAAAGTACATACTGACAGGCGGAACTGAGCGCGACAGAGCTCGCCTAGAAAGCGGTGTTACGACAGACGGGGATACTTTTGAGGTGGTTGATGAGTTCGTCTACCTCAGATCCTTGTTAAGGCTAAGTAGCCCATCATTCGTTTTGGCAACAATGATGACTTTTCAGCTTGCATTTCAAAGTGATAAAACTCAGTCTTGATAGTTTATATTGACTTGAAAAAGTATCACTGTACGCGCTGACATGCATAAAATATGCTCATACTTTTTCAGCTGTGCCAGTGCAAAACCAACTGATTTTCTTTGAATCGAAATCGTGGGATGAATTAGCAACAATCATCAACGACGC
Organism: Aedes aegypti; assembly: GCF_002204515.2. Lineage (NCBI taxonomy): Eukaryota > Metazoa > Arthropoda > Insecta > Diptera > Culicidae > Aedes > Aedes aegypti. The sequence continues at coordinate 349,239,640 of NC_035108.1, forward strand.
ATAAAAATTTTAATGACGGCCTACTTCGCCTTAATGGCTGATAATTGTAGAGGAAGGGGTGGTAAAATGAACAGCTTAAGCATATCGTCTTGTTTCTGATAAAGGACTTTGTATAGTTCTATCTTACAACATCAAAAATAGAGACAATATCTATAGTAACGACACGAATTCAGACTAAAGCAGCTAAATTTTCACATATTTTTATCGCTAGCAAAAACAATGCAAATGTTCATATTACCTACACTATGTGGGTAAAATGAACAGCTGTTGGTGGTAGTATGAACAACATGCAAAAAACGTGATAAAAAAAATAACCCATTCAAAAAGAATTCTAAAGATATTTAATTTGACTTAGTGATTAGGGAGACGCCCTTTTACATGTCAAAACGATTGACTCATTGATAATATTGTGTTCATTGAATTCCACAAAATTGTTTATTTTGCCCCGCACAGCGATAAAAAAAAGTAATATCACATCATTTTAGGTTCACATTATTCCGGTCGCAAATATGGTGTACAATAACATATTTAGTCTAGCAATCGATAGGACCTGGTTGCAAAGTCAACAAAAAAGACATAAACAAATAACTGGGATTCACACCTTGGACTAGCGAGTGAGAGTCGTTTCTGATACCTCTCGGTCATCTCGCCACGCTGATAAAAGTGAGTTCAACCTGCTCCATGGGGTGTGTTGCTACTGGAAATGGGGGTTTTGGTATTTACGTCGATAGACTATGATTACATTTTATGCGGAATATCGTTCTAAAATGGATGTGATCCAACTCATTTACGTCCAATTCTTGATACTTAGCCGAAAATTAAGTCGACCGATATTCATTTATTTTTTGCTGTGCGATACCTTTTTACCAGCCTTGTTTTCGTTCCAATTTTCTATCTCTTTTTCCTGATATTTAATATGATTTACACCAGTGTTTCCCAAACTTTTTTGACTTCCGCCCCCTTGAGGCCGGAATCGCCCCCCTTAATGAATATACAGTCATCTCTCCCTTACTCGATATTGAAGGGACCATCGAGTTAGGGAGGTATCGAGTTACAGAACACAAAAGCAGTGCAACTGCGTTCCAAGGGACCATCGAGTTAGCCATGAAAACCAACTTTTACTATGGTTCTCTTACTCGATATCGAGATACGGAATATCGAGTAAGGGAGAGTTAACTGTATGTATAAATCGCCACTCTGAGTTGAAGTTTCAAAATTTGTCAAATTATCAGGTTTACTTGTGTAGTCATTTGGCCGTGAATCGCAAATCAGTCCGATGCATTTTTGTCAAAATTGAGTTGTTGTCATTTTTCAACGAATTGTCCATTGATCCTTCAACACCATAATATTTGTTCAGTAAGATTAGAAAAACCGCTTAATTAAATTGTCCCGTATCGAAACGTATCCGCATATCAATCACATTACAGATGTCCACATCATGTTAAAAATAAATAAGGAACTAAAAAATTGAAAGCAAAAAGTTTTTTTTTATGCTATGAAAAAAAATCATAAAAAATAGCGTTTTTATTTGCTCCATTTTTGATCGGCGTTTTACCGGACATGACTTAAAAAATCTTATGAGAGTCATAAACACAATGAAATTTTTTATCTCACTTTCATTATTTTCAACTTTTTGAATGAGCTGGATGGTGTGTTAATAAAGGAAAATAAATATTTGTATCAGCCTAATTTGAATTTTTCCGTTTTCCGTTAGTAATTCTATCCAAAGCACCCGATTTTTGTCAGTTAAATTTGACAAAAGTTTTAAAATAGCTAATGTCATGATAACTGATAAGACTACGTGTAACCAGAAGCCCAAAATAAAAATGGTTGATATTTTTTGTAAAAACCCAGATTCCACTTATAAAAACCTTAGCTGCCTTATCTTAGGTACCCCTACAAAAAAAGTTATAAATATTTGAAAAAAGTTCCAAAAACATTCAACAGCGCCAACAAATGTCTCACTTCAGAAATACTTCCAATGATATCTGTGACTAAAAATTATTCAAATCTACGTTGTCTTATGATAAAATCTCAGTATCTGATACATTTTTCAAAAATACGAACATTTTGTTTTTGACACTCATAAAACTTTTTCTATTAGGATTCAAACATGAGTATACTTAAAAGTCAATCACAGGTAACATACTTACGTCTACTATAATTTGCATGGTTCTTTAATTTCATTACTAGTACTTTCGCCCCCTTTCTATGCATTTTCGCCCCCCAAATTCAGTTTTACAAATTTTCGCCCCCTTGAACCCGAAAATCGCCCCCAGGAGGCGAATTCGCCCACTTTGGGAATCACTGATTTACACTATCATGAATGAATGCTGCACGTCGTTCTTATATAAAATTCCAAAACTAACCGAGACTAACTGTAAAGTATAGTCATTTTATATTCTAAAAATAAGCATCTGCTTAATGTGTGCATTGTACTCTTAATCGCCCTGCGCGTTTAATTTTGACTACTAACGTCGATGGGGGTGACAATGTGTCTAGGGGGTGAGATTGGGTCAAAACGGAAAAATATGGTTTATGAAATATTTCAGCTAATAACGCTGATATTACTAAAATTAATAATTTATATGTTAGGGAACATATTATTACACATTATTCATCACAATATACATTTTTAGAAATTATAGTTTTTGTTTACTATATCAATAAACTTGTATGTTGAAACTAGATAAAATTTACAACATTAAATTTCTTCTGTGCAAAGAATCACGCATGTACTATAACTTCTATCGTTATTTTAGTAGAAGGTTGAAAATCATTTAATGACACTTCACACGTATTTTCCGTAATCTATTTGATTTTTCCACAAAAATTTCATTTCTTTCGGTACGGTGTCTAAATCATCAAATATGCGGGTGAGATTGGGTTGAGAAAAAACGATAGTAAATAAAATTGCAAGTCCACTTTTTTGACATTTTACGGTGCCGAGTGTTCTCTTTTTTTTTATTAAAATGTGTTTATTCTTTCTAAATACAGCATCTCTGAAACATCAAACAAGTTTACTTAAGTATTCCGTGCATTGAATAACAATGCAACGCATTTTGACAACTTCTCAAACCAGCAACTGTGTTTCGTGCGCAGCAACATCGTAAAATTTTATCAAAAGGATTTTTTTTTCGAATTTAATCAATTATCAATGTTTTCATATTATATAAACATCTTACGGAAGTACAAATGAGTTGTATCGCTAAAATATCGGGATTATGACGTCAACATCTGCCTGAAATGTTTTGAGCGTGGAAAGTCGCACCGAAATTTAACTAAGGTACCGTGGGGCAAGTGGGTAATGGAATTCGCATAGTTGAGATTCTTCAAATTCTAGAGACTTTAAATTGAAACAAATGAGGTCGCGTATATTTTTTAGCTTAACTCCCACCAAATATAAGCAGCATGCTGAAATTGATTTTTATGAAAAATTGAAGGAATAAAATTCAGAAAAAGTTTTTGAAAAATGTCTCTTTACTTTTCACTTGCCCCAAAAGTGGGGCAACGAAAATGTTATTCTTTTCACTTGAATTTTCTTCTGCTCAGTTATGTTAGTTGAAATGATTCGACAACATTATAACTGCAACAATTCCAATGTTAGTTCTTACATTTTTATGTTTTGAACTAGCTTTACATATACATTCCACGAGATTTCCGTGTTGCAACTTTTCAGCCAACGTCTTCCTTTTAATTGGCTGCCCGAAGTAAACATATTAATATTGTAACGTTTGGCAACATCTTTTAGAGAAGTTCCATGATTTCTAATAGCTTTTAACGCTTGAGTATAGCGTTTCTTGAATTATCAGCACGTTATGTTTTTCTATGATAATTGTGAACCATGTTTACTTCTTCTTCTTCTTTCTGGCGTTACGTCCCCACTGGGACAGAGCCTGCTTCTCAGCTTAGTGTTCTTATGAGCACTTCCACAGTTTTTAACTGAGAGCTTACTATGCCAATGACCATTTTTGCATGCGTATATCGTGTGGCAGGTACGAAGATACTTTATGCCCTGGGAAGTCGAGAAAATTTCCAACCCGAAAAGATCCTCGACCGGTGGGATTCGAACCCACGACCCTCAGCATGGTCTTGCTGAATAGCTGCGCAACCATGTTTACTTATGGCTACTTAAACACAAATCCAATCTCTAATGATAAACTTTTCACTTGCCCCACCTGGTAAGAAAATTGACGGTGTTTAAATTTAGTTATTTTTAGGTCTACGTCGAATTAATTCTAAAACCTTTTTATTGCAGTTTGAAACTGTCACAGAGGACAACTAAGAAGTGGTACAGGAAATTATATTCTGCAACTTTTTTCCACTGAAAATATAAAAATAAGATTGTACGCCGCCAACTTGATACGGAGTAACAGTTGACAGGTTAACAATTTTTCGCTCTACTATGCAATAATGGCTGAACAATCTCAAAAATCACTTACCTATCGTAATGTTCTCAATGGCCTCAAAGGTTTACGCATGAGTTTAAAACGTTAATTCACATATTCAGTAAAATATATCAATTGTTTTCACTTACCCCATTTACCCACTTGTCCCGCGGTACCTTATTTGCGCAGGTTTGAAATAATCACTGTTTCAGTACACCTTTGGGGAAACTGAATAGACTTGACTGAACTAGACTAGACTGAAAAAACAAGAAAATTTATGTTGACTTGACGATAAATGTTGGGTTTACATATTTTTTCTCATAGCTCTTCAATTTTTTGGTATATTCGTTCTTGTTGGTTTATCATACTTGTGAAACATCTTATATATCTTTTCGTCTTGTTTGAATCGTATTTCATCAATATTTTGCAGCTTTGAATGGTATTGCAATCATATTCGCAAAAACAAGTTATTTCAATTAAAGTGACCCAATGTCACCCCCTATATAGGGTGAGATTGGGTCATTTTTCATTCACTTTTAGTATCGTATTGAATAAATATTTTTCTTTAATTTTTTGAACAGTTGTCAATGTACCATCAAAGTACATACACACCAAATTTCAAGTTTATTGGAGTTAAATTGCGATAATTATTCAATAAATAAATCTTACATATCCCTTTTTGACCCATTATCACCTCTCAACGACGGTACTTGCAATGATGTCATGAGTCCAAATCATGGTGTATTTTCATAAGCTGAAAACTCTCTGGAATCATGATATCATGAGCCATAATCTTGTTTTTGGATTCTGATTTCTACACGTGCATTCAAGTATTTAGTCGAGAATGACCATATATCTCTTTTTACAGCTTTTAGTTCTTTCCAATTTACCACTTTGTCACTGAAGTCTCTTCTTGTACGTATTCTGCGAAATTGATCATTCGAGGAAATTACTCTCAGGGGTAAAAGTTTTATTTTTATAATTTAATTTCGAGGAAAGTAATACATTCGGGAAAAGCTCGAAACTACATCACTCCAGGGAAAACTAATTAGAAATTCCATTGCGAAACGCTCCAGAGAATCAACTAACATATATACCCAGTACCATCAAAAGGACATCCACATGAACTCCAAGATTTTAATAACCAAGTGCCATATGTCATATTTTAGCAATTCTCTTCTCCAGAATATATCTTTCTCACCCATTACATCCCCGAATGTAATTATCAATTATCACTCTATCCATCTAAAGAAGCAAATCGCAAGTTCATCTCATATATCGAGTTGAATATATTTCGCTATAATTTAATATGTACATGCAGTGCATAATCTAATAAATTTTAAGCTTCTTTAGTATTAGTACACAATACTCGAGATTTGCTTCTGCAAAATCCTACATGCTATCCAGAATAAATGTTTATTAAAAAAAGGTTTTTTACGTAGATTGTACCCCATTACCTCGAACGCTATTAACCCGAATGTCAATACCACGAATTAAGTTCTCATAATTGCACCACGAATGCTATAACCCAAAATTCTATTAGCCCGTGGTAATGTCATGCGGGGTGATTGGGCATTCGGGGTAACAATATTAGGGGTTCTCTAGTTGGAACTCTAGTAGTTCTGGGGAAATCCTTTAAAACTTTTCATGAGAAGTTCATTGTGCAATATATGGCAGATTTGATGAGGAAATGTGAAGAGATGTACGCGTAATTCGAAATTTTAGCGTAGATTGGAATACATGCTTGTAAGAAAAATTAGTATGTGTTATAAGACTCCAAAATCAGGTTCCAGTTGAATATCATCCAAGGGTGAATTATCAGTATAAAGGACTGTGACGAACTAAACTTGGAAAATACAAAGTTTCATACTGTATATTTTCAAATATATTTAGTCCAACCTTTCAAATTTTAGTATAGTTTGAAAATATTCTTTAGAATAATTGTACTATGAATTGAAGTTATTTGCACTTATCTACACTTTTTGATTATACAACGTTCATACTTCTGCCATGGGGCCAACATAAACTTCTGGACACTTGCAAAAATAAACAAAAAATGTCTCCAAAACTTTCTCCATACTTTCGATGATATTCCTTCGTCAAATCTACACCGATGTGACAAACATGTAGAACAAAAGAGACATTCATGTTATGAGCACAAATTGTAGGTTTAAACTCTCCAGAAATTTCAAAATATTTTCAATAGAAAAACTATTTGCGATATCTGTTTAATAATAACAACAACCTTTGAATAAATTCCTGAAGTGACCTTGTTTAGTGTAAATATGTTTTAACAGACTGGCAATTATTGTCGGAATGATTTTCTTATTCGAATAAATGTATACGTAGTCTAACAATTGTCCTTTATCTTTATTCTCCTTTACAGACCAATTGATTCCGACCACTTCCAATCCAATCAAACTCAAGACAATAAACCGGATCTTCCGAATCCCTTCCTGAGCCTAGATGGTGTTGCGTAAACCCGCCGCCCAACAGGTGTCGCCCCGTGTAGGAACCGAACTTTTCCGGCCGTTTTCCGCGTCACACAATGTCCTCGAAACCCGCGACGCCACTCGAGCAGCGGCGTGCTTTTCCGGGCGAAAGCGACAACACCCGAATCCCGATGCTTTCGCCGACTCCTTTTCGCCGGTCGTATTCCTTGAGGATGCGCACTAGCCAGAGCTTCCATGACTACCAACATTACCGCGAGTGCGAGTGTGGTAGTGCAATTATGCATCATCCAGCGAATTTGTCCGGTCCTTCGTCGTCGTCCAGCGTAAAAGTGAAAAATTCCCTCGCCAATGGGGGCAAATCGATCAGTCACCAGCAGAGGGCCGCCACAGCGGAGCCTTTCGGAGCGAAGCCGGCCCCAGGGAGCAAGGATACGTCGCCTTCAGGTGGCTGCAGTGGCAGTGCACTTCTACCCAATGGCGTAATCGGACATGGCCACAATGCATACACCGCGACGTCACCAAACTGCGGCCAGAAATCCACGTCCTCGCAGTCCACCCGCAAGAATAGCCTGCAGAAAAATGACCGGGGAATGGTAAGTGTGCCGATCAATCACCTGAATAGTGAACCTAAACGAGATTAGTTACATAACTAGGACGGGATGTACCTAACAAACGAATCTCCAAAGAAGTGCATCTTTGTTTTTCCCAGTGTAAAACCAGCTGAGTGTGAAGTGAATTTTTCCTTGCATGACCTATATAATAGTGTCATTAGGATGAACCACCCACGCGATTGCAACGATGTTTGCTGAAATGGTTCGCTATGTGGGAGTGCAAACTAAGTATATAAAGGAAAACTGCAGTGAGTGCTTGTTTGAAGTGTGTGTTGTTGAGAGGGCATGACATTTACTTTAAGGCAGAAGGAACTTATTTTTGGACCACTGTTTATCGGGGAAGATGAGTGATGATACAAGATGATACAATTCTGGAGGGTATAAGGATATTTTTGCTACTTCTATGTCGTTTGTGCTGAAGAAAAGTTTTTATATTAACTTTGTATGAGAAGGGACAAACTTATGAACGTTTCCTGTTGTTGAATGTTAACACCGGTTGATATGCAGTAATGGTGATTTAAAACATCGTTTTTGTGTCACACCGTTCATTCGATCCTACTACTTGCTGAAGTTGACTCGAGTTTCAGCGGAAAGTGCTTTTCGACAGGGGTTTGGATGGAAACCTGAATTTCATTTTTAATTTTTCAATACAAGTATTGTTCTCCGAGTTATCGATTGATTTGTCAATCGTTTTGTCGATCGATTCATTATGAATGCACCTTTTATTTTGTATATAAGGCTGATACAAATATTAATTTTCATTTATGTCCGAGACCACTTGGAAGGTACGAGGGGGGGGAGATAAAAATAAATAAGGAACAAACAAATTAGTTTGAAAAAAAAGTTATTTTTTTCAATTTTTATTTTTAATGATAGTTATTAAACTCTTTTGGATCGTTCTCTTAAGAATTATTTTACCTGTTTTTTACTTTCAAAATTAAAAAAAACTAACTGATGTCAGAAAAATGACGAATCTTTTTTTTTCTCCCCTTCAAAGTTTTAGGATTTTTAATGGGGGTGGTGACATAAAAGAAAATAAAAATTTGTATCAGCCTAATTGAATTTTTTTTTTAGTTTTGTGGTAAATTTGATACACATGGAAATCCAATGGAAATTAATTGGAAAATGTTAAGCTATACATGTTCAAGAACATAACGGGAAAAAAACGTGAAATGGCAGTATGATATGTTTCGGAAGTATACATTGCTATTGCTAGTCAAACAATGATCATCCAGAAATTTAGAAAAATTTTATTCAACATGCATATTTACTATATTCTTATTTCTTTTTCAATTTTCATCACGAATTCATCTAAGAAAACCTAACAAAAATTTAAAGAGCACAATAAATTGGATACTGGAATATTTAGAGGGACTCCTCCAAGTAGTCGTCAAGTATGACACCTTCAAGAATTCTTCAACATATTTAAGAAAACTCTTCATGTATTTCTTTTTGGATTCGGTCAGAAATAGAGATGGGAAAATAGGTCCAATTTTGGGAGTTTTGGGAGCGAATCATAGGTGACTCACTAACAAATGTGAACCGACTCTTTTGATCGATTCAGTGACTCATTAAAATCAAAAATAAATCAGAAACAAAAAAAACAAATATAAGATAACAATTTCTGAATTATATAATTTTAATACATGAAACTTTTCCGAATATTAATACATGTCTAGTACCTAAACTTTTCACTTTTGGAACGTTTAATTCCGGAATTACAAAACGGCGTAAGTAAGAATTTTAACTTTCGCAACCTAACCGCTACTTTCACCGCTCCGTTGCATGGAGCGACAAAGTGACTTAACCACGAATCAAAACAAAACACTACTTGAGCCGATTCTGCCCTGGTGCAAAAACTGAATGAAAAGGCTGATCATTTTGTTACATGGTTTGTGTGGGAAATAATAGAAACTACCTAGTTTGTTTTTGAACGCGAGGTGCATTGTATGCAAAATTCAAGCGATGTACACGGCGAAAAAACAGCTTTAGAAGGCAGGTTGTGACTCTTCTTAACAAATTTTCTCAAAACTGTTTGAAAGTCGATTTGAAAAAGTAATCGAGAGTTCACTATTTGACGTTTGAGAGAGAGGAGACCAAGGGTGGAGGGCGGCTGTCAACTGGGAGTAAAATTGAAAAGCCGCCAACCTAAGTCCAGAACCAGTTTTAAGGCTTAACGCGGAAAAGTAAAAATCATTCTTCGCAAAATTACAGGTAATCAATGCGCTTGAAAGAAATTGTTTGCAAGCAGTTATTTGCTACGTGCTACTGCAGTGCACTGTTGGCAATTTAATCAGAAAATTCTGCTAAATTCCCAAAAAAGATATTTGCGAGAAAATTGATTACGCCGTCACCATTGTTTGGTCGTTATTTTGTATGGTTGTTTACATTTTAGAACCAGCGACACGTCGGGGGTAGCAATAAAGAGCCGCCAGTTCCACCCTTGGAGGAGACAGCTCACTGACAGCTGGCATGTTCTCTAGCCTTCTTTGACTTCTTTTTTCAATTCTTGGATAGTGCACAACGGTCAGATGAACTTATTTTGGTCAAAATCATGTTTACTTCATGTTGTTCACTATGAAGAAGGATATGAATACAAAAAAATCAATAGCAGTTCGCTTACACACTAGTTTATTTAGGTATTCTACTTTTTAAAATGTGAAATCATCGAAAAGCACCTAGAAATTTTAATTACGTACGTGAATTTTGATGTCTGGTTCCCTTGACTTTTGGGAGATCGTAATCTAAGCTAGTTGTCTCCTTTCTCTCAGGCAATAAAGAGCCGCGAGTACATCCCTTGGTTATAACATGTTCTCCTATAGTCAACCCTACATAAAATAACTAAAGTTGTACAAATTTGGTAAGTTTTTGTCGTGAAATATGATGATTACGAAAGGCCTGATTAACCTTTATGGATCGCGGACCGATACAATGTGTGTGGCGTGCCAATTTGTTAGTATAACAATTTCAAGATTTTTGGTTAAATCAAATGAATTTTATAAAAAAAAATGTGGAATATGAAGTAAATATCCACTTGTCGAAGAATTAGTGAAAATCTTGCTCAGAATTTGGCAACAACTCAGATTTTGGGTTTGGTTATAAATTCTGCCAAAAAACCTGTGTTGTTCATGGTTTCATGAAAATCATTTTTAGAATTTCGTCAGATATTTTCATAGGATTTTGTCAGAATCTCTTCTTGTATTTTTTCTTTGAATGAAGTCTCGGATACTGCGAGAATTCCGAGCAGGATTCTTTAAACATTATTTTAAGGATCCCGTAAGAACCTCACCAAGACTTACTGCAATCTGAAGAAGTTTGGCCTGCTCAGAATTCTGTTTAAAATTATTTAAAGTTTGTGCGCGCACCCATCCCAAGATAATGTATCATATTCGGTTATGAATACGATTATGTGGAAACCTACTGTGGATTCTGAGACAATCTTGCCCAACACTTTATGAGAACTATGCTCAAGTTTTCTGTGAATCGTATATGAGAATTTCTAAAATTGTATAAGCGGATCCACTCCATTATCCCGAATGCCACTACCTCGAATGGGTCACTACACTTTACCCCGATTGAGCCATGACCCCGAATAGTACAAAGGATAGGGACCAAAAGTATTTGCCAGTTATTGTTGGGAGTTATTCTGTTGGTAATTTTAAGCTCCCTATTATTTTGATCAATGATGTTTTTCTCTATTAAATTGGATGTTCTTTTTGGTTATTCCTGAAAAAAAAAAAAATACATTTTTAAAGTTTTTTATCGCATGAGTAACAAATAGTGAAATTTTGGGTAATACTAGTTTAGAGTGTTATGTTTATGTGTGCAAAATCGCGATCTGTCAAGTAGTATTATAGTAGTATAATATTATAATAGTATAGTAGTACAATATTCTTAAGAAGAATAAGCCTGCAAATCTTGGGCGCGGTGATCGATAATCCTGGTCAGTCGCACAGATGGGTTGGCAAAAGGCTTCCATTCCACCGCGTTCCGCGTTGTGAAGATGTTCCAGAAGACGAAGACCATCGAGCGGCGCTTAAGGTCAGGAAGGCGCCAAATCGGACTGACAAGCAAAACACGCTGGCCAAATTAAATGCGCGGAAGCTTTACCGTGAGTGTCTAGTCAAGCCAGGCTGTCTCGTCATCGACGGCGGGCACCAATCAAAACCCCGGCCTCTAGTTTTTTGTTGGCACGTCCGGTATGGAAATGCCGGAAAAGTTCCGGAAGCGAAAGTTGGGCAAATTCGCGAAGAAGTACCTGTTGTGGCAGGCGATCTGCGAGTTCGGACAGTACTGCAAGCCGTTCGTAACAACCGTTTGTTGTTTGTTTGTTTGTTTAACAACCGTTTATGAATTGTGAATTCTTCGTAATATATAATGTTCATTGAAAGTTATGCTGTTTCACAGTTAGCAATATAGGCTACTTTTCTGTGTTTATCTTGATTGGTGTTCTGTGTTTAGCTTATATTGGCGTTTAAATCAGTATACACTGAGGATGCCTGTTAGTAAAAAAAAGTCATCAATTAACGTGCCTTTCAAGATTTTTCCATCCTGTTTCTAAACGTAGACACGATTAAAACTTATAAGACATGAAATTGTCATCACAGATGAAAGTTGCTAGCAGTAATCATTTTATTGCGTTTTTTATCATATGATTTTTGTTCATTTTAAAATCCTGGATCGTATACTAAAGTTTAGACGAGAGTCACGTCCATGCCAGCATCTTCCTAGTCGATGGAAACTTTGCTTGAGATATTTTAGGGACGAATGTTGAAATAATCCAATTCTCATAACGAACTATACAAATATTCTGGTATCTGGCCAACTTCTAATCCGCATCAATTTATATATTACACCACTATTTAAGGGTCGAATTTGTTCTCAACAATAAGTTTCATGATCAGGAGTTTGTGAGAATCCAGCATATTGTTCACTGACATTGTGTTTAGTCTTGAACTTTATATCGACAACATTTGTTCGAACTCCATATAATTTCAATTTTATATATTCTAATTAATACTCATATTTTTCAAAATGAATCGTTTGAGCTGTTGAAAATAACATCAAGACAAATTTGGAGGATCAAACAATAATGTAAGCTATCTTCAAAAAAAAACCCTAAAATTAAAGAATCTAAAGTTGTAATTATTAGGCTTGGAATCTTCAAAACCCACATTGGTAGAGCAATAAAGAACCAGATATTAGAAGGGTCTCCAAGCTCTTCGCGGGCCGTACGTAGGGCATGCCTGATTTAAGACTTAACAACACTGGCAACACTGCTTTACTCTTATGAGAAGAATAATAGCATTCAATTTCAACAGGAAACTGTCAAGACTTTCTCTAGTTCTATCCTGAGCATTGAAATTTATGAAAGTGTTAAAGCTATTTTATGTCACTGACAATATTGCGTTGGCGTATAATTTTGAAAAGCATCATTAGTCAATCATATCTGATATGCTCATACTACTAATTTTGATGAAATAATTTTCCACTTATTAACATACATTTGGCATTTTTAGATGCTTTTTACCAAGACTTGTACCACTGAGCACATAGCTGGATTACCGAACAGCTCAATATAAGCGTCAATTTAAAATTTCTTTTGTTTTTTTTTTATTTCTTTATTAGTAGAGTAAGGTGGGGCAAAAGTTCGACCTTAGTGGTATAATCAAAGTTTCCAGGAAAACAATAGCAGTTAAAACAAAACAAATACCATACAGTGAACCTTCAACATATTGGCTATAATTTTGCTGAACAAACTTGTGTCAAAATATTTACCCATTTTTAGTAATAACAGTTTTAAAATTGATTGTCTTATTCGAACTTTTGCCCCACCTGTGGGGCAAGAGTTCGAATCTAGTGTGGGGCAAAAGTTCACTGGCTAAAACACAAAATATCGATCCTTTTATGACAGGCATACTTTACACCAGCCGTAAACTTAAGTTTGACGAAAAATGCACACTAAATTTTCGTCTAAAAATTACCCAAAACCGGGATAATTGTAATATACTCAAAAATAGCAGTTTTTCGCAAAACTAAGTGGAAATGTAAAATTTTGGTGATAATTTTCACACGAAATAACTAAATTTGAAGATAATATGTGGATTTTAAACAATTTGCAAATTTTTCCGCAATTTTATACATGCGTCGAACTTTTGCCCCGCTGATTCGAACTTTTGCCCCACTATGGGCCAAAAATTGTTTCCAAGCATTTATGCAAAAACTAATACACCTCAAAGCATCCTTATAATAGGCCTAGAAACGCCCTTACATAAAATATTGAAAAAGATTTTATCTTCATTTGGTTCCATGCAACGAAAGTTTGCCCGAAAATTACAATATTCACGTTGAAAAACAACAAATAGCCCTAACTTTTCCAAATCACAACCAATTTTCATGGTATTTGTAGTAAAAGTCTCTTACTTGAATAGCATTCGAACCACCAAGACATTTATAAGATTTGTTTTGAATTGAGCTAGAAATCTTAAAAACAAACTCTTACCCCACTCGAACTTTTGCCCCACTATACTCTATCATTCCAAACATTACATTCATTTCTTACATCTAGGTGTTCTGTGTTATTAGACAACACTATCATCTTAATTTGGTAAAACAAATTTATGATTTTATTAACATTTTGTTAACAACATATTACAATTCATTTGCCGCAGCAGTTCAGATTTTTTACAGGTGAGTTGATTTCACCTGCTAATAAGAGAAAAAAACGCTTTGAATATACTTAACCTAAATAAACCTAAACATATAACGCATTAATCGTGGCAATAGAAGATGGTAACGATTTTTACCTGAAATTATTAATTATTTTATTTGACATTTGTTCCAATGTTTCAACATTGGATATTCTATGTAACTCATTGGTACTATACCAGGGAGGAAGTTTCAGAATCATTTTCAAAATTTTATTTTGAGTTCTCTGAAGAGTATTACAACAGCTAGTCCATGTTGGTACAGCATGCAACATGGCTGGCCTGAAAATTTGTTTGAATATCAAAAGCTTGTTCTTAAGACAAAGTTTTGATTTTTCTATTAATGAGGGGATAGAGACATTTTACATATTTATTACATTTGGCTTGAATGCCCTCAATGTGATTTTTGATAGTTAAATTCTTATCTAGCATGAGCCCTAGATACTTAACTTCATCTGACCAATTTATTGGAACCCCTCTCATCGTGACAACATGTCTACTTGAAGGTTTCAAATAAAGAGCTTTTGGTTTATGTGGGAATATTATCAGTTGAGTTTTGGAAGCATTAGGAGAAATCTTCCATTTTTGCAAGTATGAAGAAAATATATCCAAACTTTTTTGCAATCGACTACAGATGACACGCAGGCTTCGTCCTTTGGCGGAGAGGCCTGTGTCATCCGCAAACCAGTGATGCATTTTAAACCGAACGAGAGCCAAAAGCGAACTGACCGCGTTCTGATTTTGCATGAGAACCTAGTAGACACTGAACTCTCGTGCAAGATTCTGCACCTGCTCATGAACGGCCGGTTCACTTCAAAATGCACATTCAAGTCAAAACCCAAAAAAACTGCACCAGAACATAATGAATTCCTATCATTACAAACATACACGGAGACGGAATTCAACTCAATTTTGGGTTGTTTCAACGCAATTCCGTAGTTGAGCCCAATAACTTAATTTTGGCTAAATTTCCAAGGTCCCCACTAGGTAGTTTGGCTTTAATTCCATTAGAAAAATACAGTGAAACCTCCATGAGTCGATATTGAAGGGACCATCGACTCATGGAAATATCGAGTCATGGAACAGCAATCCTTTGGAAAGCTGTTTCTAGGGACCATCATAGTAACCATGGAATTGTGTTTTTAGTATGGTTCCATGAGTCGATATCGAGTCATGGAACATCGACTCATGGAGGTATCACTGTATACTCAATTTTAGATTGATTTAACGCAAAATTGAGTTCTTTCGACCCAAACATAAGAAAAGTTGCATTTACCCAAATTTGGCTTATTGGGCCAAAGTACCCCCATTGGGTAGATGCAGCTCTCTCTATTTTTGACAACATTCGTGTGGGAAAAAGAGAAAACCGAGAGATTTTGGGTTGAAACTATAATCGATATACTTAATTTTGGGTAAAGTAAACTCAAAAATTAGGTAAAAATATTTCTCCGTGTATGGACCCTTAAATATTTCTTAACATCCTTGCAAAACTAACGCATTGAAATATGTCATGTGTCTGCCATGACGACAGTTTTCATTTTGCGTTCAATTTTCAGCTCGCACGGGTTCAAATTTTTGAACTGCTCAATGTTCAAGCCTACTTGATCCCTCGTTCAAAGGTTTGAACTGGAACGCAAACTGAACGCGTTCAAATGCAACACTGCCGCAAACAAAGATTTTTGACATCCCTGAGGTAACTCAGGTAAGTCAGATGTGAGAAAATTTCTAACTAGTTCTCAGCAGACAATGCACAATGCCTAATAATTGTTGTTACATAATAATATTTTGAAAGAACAACCAATATTTGAGAGAAGGGCTGATTTGTGATAAATATATCGAGAGCTACTGTGCCAATAATTATTCCGATAGCGCAATTCAAAAGAATAATTTCTATTTCAAAGAATTTGGTCAATTTTTGTTTTGTTTTTCAGACCACTCCCTCTCCCCTTGCATTTGACTGCACAAAATTTTAAAATTTGTATGAACCGTGGTCATTGGACAGATCCACCATTGATGACCACGTGATTTATGGACGTAGTTTGAGCACTTTCCAGCTCTGACATTGTCTTTCATATAGTCAGAATGCCTATTGAACAAAAATACTTCGATTTTTAGATTTCAGATTTTAAGATAACAGGGTGGCATCGTGTCCTCCTCGGGGATCAAGTCTACCCAGTTTCTTCTAACATTCTCCTGAAAAAAATTGGTGGGTCACGACTCAGGAAGTATGTAAGTGTGATAAGACAGTTAGTTTACTCAAAGTTTCCCCAAGAAGCTTATTATGGCACACATATTTCATTAGAATTTATTGCTGGATAAATTCGTAGCATAAGCATAAGCATAAGCATAGATGACCGTACAATTCGTAGTTGCTACTCCGTGATTGACCAGAACAATCGAAATTGCACAGGGAATTAATGAATGGGGCTTGGGATTAGCTTACCATTCTTCAATGTGCACAAATCGAGAGCTCAAATTTAAAAGTCAATAACGGCGCCGGCCACGTCCTTACGGTCATCGGGGAAGGGAAGGAATGTTAGTGTGACTACCGTTGTTACTAGAGACCGAGATCACCTCTGCATCTCCACGGTTGTCATGGAGAGGATATTGGGTTAGTGGGATAAGGTAAAGATCTGGGAGTCACCAATTTTTGGTGATGCGATCCATGATATAATCACGCCTAACCGGATTCGCGAAATAATTCGATAATCGCATTAAACGCCGAACAAGTGTTCGTCACTCGCCCACGCAAGAGCAAGCGACGCGATCAATAGATCAAACACTACTAGCGATCCGCGGCGCTTTTTCATTTCTCTGAGCGAACGACGCGCGACAAGTTTGATCCTGCCCTCATCACCCGCCCCCGTAGGAGCAAGTGTCAAGGTCGAAGGATCAAACACTACTCAATTTATTGCTGGATAAATTCGTTGACACAAATGAATACCAGACTTATTTTTATTTGGTTGATTCTCATAAATATTTATGCAATTGATTGAGTAACACAGAAAAATATATTTAAATATTTAAATATTTAAATTTCAAGCATCATGTGAACTCCAATGAACATACCTTCAATTTTCAACTAAAAATGCTTGAATATTACATGATCGTGTAAATTTAATGTGAATTCGATTGAAAAATAATGGTTTGGTTGTTGGAATTTAGGTTTATTTTGATGCTCCAAATATGTGCATGAAAATAAACCTAAATTGACAACATATTTTTAGCTGCGAAGATCACAGATTTATTTTTAAATAATCTTCTGAAATATCAAATACCTGGAAGATTTGTGTGCAACTATTGAGGTAAAGGTGCTATCTTATCAATTTTTACGTATATTTGCTGTTAGAGAAAACGTCTATATGTCTCTGGAAATGTATCATTCAAATCTTTAGCTCTAGCACGTCTTATCATCACAGCTGTGATCTATTCTGTGGACCTAAAGCCTGATAGCTTAAGCTTTTGCAAAATGACATTTTCGAAATTCTTCAAAACAGTACACCTTCAAATCTGTACCCGATAAACATTGACGTAGGCTGCTGAATAATTGCTTTAATAGAAAAACGATTGTTTTGAACGAACAGTTTCCCACTGCTAACAGTTTTCCATTTAGGTTTTTCACCACCTCTGGCCGTTAAATCACCGCACAGAAGAAAACTCCCGTTGTTGGCGCTTTGCTTATGCAATTATACACACGTTACACTTGGCTTTAGTAGTTTTTTTTTCGGCGATGTTTGTTATTGCTGCAATCAACGATGAAAAATTGCACCGAAAAGAAGAGGAAGAAATCATAGAGGTCAAAACAAAACGGCGCAATTCGATTCATTGCGTTCGGTTGACCGGAAGCGACTCTGGCGCAATCCATCCAGCTGAGTGATGATGAGAAAATCCGTCAGTTTGATGGTTGTTTTAAAAAAATGTTAATCAACGGAACGCGGAATTAATTTCGTCGCTGGTGATGAGATAGACTTGTTCCGAAAGTGGGACGGGTTCGTTGTCTCACCATAAAACCGGAGTAATGGGACGATTTTGCCAGGGAGGTTGACATGCGGTGTTTGTTCCTAAAGAGATGCGCCGTTCCCAGCGATTTAACGATCTGGATGAAAAATCGTCAGGTCAATCTCTAGCTGTTAATGGCGCCACTTAACGATGTTAGGGTAGCAGTTTTATTAACGTGACCCGACACTTTCCCATCGTTAATCGCCAAGTAGGAAATGGAGAAGTCTGCTTTCGTTTGCAAAAGAGTTTCAATTGAGGGTTGAGGAAAATTTTCAAAAGTGCAAATCAGCAAACTTCAAACTTCAAAGTGAAAGGACGGGACAGCCCATCCAGTCGACTAAGTACACAGCACGACATGTAAATTTGCCCATGCAAACCGAAATTACTTTCACTCGGTGTCACTGGCCACGTTCCAACTTTCGATATCACGTGCCAAGCCGTTGCATGTTTTGGGTTTTTCTTTTTCAGGAACTGATAATCGATATCCGCAACCGTTTTCAAGAATTTCAATCCATCATTTCTACATGTAGATACCTATATGAATCCAAACTGAAGCTTTGCCAAGCTTACGGTTGTTGTGCTCTTTTTTGAGGATTTGCCAGCCTCAAACAATCATCAGTGGAAAAATCGACCCAATTTTCTCTTCTTTCTCTTCGAGTGAAGCTAGACAAAAAATAACAACACGTTTAAAATAGCAAAACGTTCACCGTGTATAATTATTGCTGTCTGATGTTATTGTTTTGCTTTTTTGTAGCGCCAATCCAGTGATAGGCTCAAGATCATGTGTTTCTCAATGCCGAAGCCATTTCATTGGTCTAGTTCCATTCACTTGTATGTATCCATTGGCAGGCTTTTTGCCACCCCTCGTATAATAATAGAAACGATTCGCTTGAGTGACACCAGCTGA
Organism: Aedes aegypti; assembly: GCF_002204515.2. Taxonomy (NCBI): domain Eukaryota; kingdom Metazoa; phylum Arthropoda; class Insecta; order Diptera; family Culicidae; genus Aedes; species Aedes aegypti. The sequence goes on from NC_035108.1 coordinate 349,258,705, forward strand.
TGGGAATCAAAAACATTTCAAAAAAATGATGTCCAGAGATCGGAGAATTCGAACGATTTGAGTCATGATGCAGTTCAACTGCGAATGACTTGCGTTTAAAAGGCACGTGCTCCCTCGGTGGTGACTAGTTATCTTGATACTGTAATGCGGGTAAATTTGATAGTTTGGGTCACGTACAAGACTTATGTTGAAACGTCACTATCCAACTGGTTTTTAAAATATTGATTGTGGAAAATTACTTATTTATCGATTTCAGTCAACTTGCATGCAAGCTTACCAGATTGTGAGTTGTATGTGCTCAATTTACTACAAAAATCAGGTGTGGGGTGCTGAAGATTACGAATCATTGAAGTTTATGATATTTTCGTCATTAGAAAGGTAGTTTTTAATAGTTTAAGACAGGATTATGTCCAACCATATAAAAGAAACGACGAATGGAAACTTCAAGCATGTTCAAGAATTCGATTGAATCAATACTAAATCGTGCAGTTTAAGTCAAGGTTTGTTTCATACAAAATATTAAGTCCTATTTTGCATGCTCTAATCCACCGAGCATGCAAAATAGGAGTTGAATTTTTGTGTGTAAAAGTTTCATTCATATTGCATTCATACAACTTTGATAACCAGTGGCACAAAAGTTACCTCGTAGTACGGTAAATCTTTTAGATCATATAGTGCGAAGAGGCGCACCACGTCAAACACGTGTAATTTTCGGTTGTTTGCACATTGCACTACTGATTGCAGCAGAGCTAGCATCACGTCAAAACAGAAAGTGTAATAACTCTCTGATCGGTTCGTAGATCTGCTTATCATCGCTAAGATGAGATTTTGCAATCGATTGTCTCAGCTTCAGCGAATGATCGCTTTTGATGGGCTGTTGTTTTTCATTCCAATATTTTGATATTTTGCCAACACATGAACATTGCCTACATACCCACAGCCAGTACATATAAGTAATGAATAATTAAAACCTAGTGAAGCTATATGCCTCAGAGACGACGACGGCGGTGACCATACCTCGCGTGCCTTAAGCGGTCGGTGGCGAAAACCTTTGAATCATGCGCTTGATAGTCTATGACAGAGGTTTTCAAACGATAAATGATTACGAGTCACTCACTGTGGCAAAGTTTTTGTCTCAAGCTCCAAAATACCGCTATTTACCAAATGTATGGATGATGAATCCATTGTCGTTTACAAAAATTTCATCACACGTCCAGTCTTGGCTATTCAAAATACAGAATTTGATGATTTCAGTCAACTTGCATGCAAGTTTACCAGCTTGTATGGCAATTTATTTGCTTAATACAATACTTATCAAAAAAGTTCATAATACTTATGATGCACAAAAGTTATTTTTTTTAGGATAAGAAAAGTTTTGTATTTTGCTATATAAGAGAAACGAAAAATTTTGTATGAAGACTGGAATCATGTTGAATAAAAAAAATGTCTAAATTTAATCGAGCAATGTGAACCAAATTATATCTGAAATGAATGTTGATGTTCTATTTTGCATACTTAGATCACTGAAGAGTTTGATTAATCATTGTTTGAATTTCATGTGAACATCAATTAATCCAGTGTTTTACACTATTTAATGTGGAGACGAACCTGGCACAGGCTGAAAGTCTCGATAATAAAAATAATAATAATAATAATAATACACAATTTTGGTTACCTATCACGTGCTGAAACATTTTTGAGCACGGCTTTAGATTCCGAAACCCCAAATTTACTAGAGACATATAACTTTTCCCTTGAGACACGCAAAAATATTATTTTTATTATGCTTGGAAGGGTTACTTAACATATCATAGGGCATTTTTAACGGCGCATAACAATAAAAACTACAATTTTTTTACCTATTCAATAAACCGTGCCTTCGCATCTATGTACAACACCGTTAACTGGGGGCAGACTAAACTAAAAATGTCTCTCTTGGAATTTGATCCCCATATAATAAAAAAGGTGTCCTTATCTACTAAATTTAGGTTCCCTGAATCAGAACTAACGTCAAAATTTTTACAACTCGTATATTTGACTATTGAAAAGTTGAAATATGAAAATCAGCATACATCTAAAGGTAGGCAATTTCCCTTGAAATCAACACGTTTTTCGAGAATAAATGGTTTATATTTGGAAATATATGCTTGTATTGCTGTATAATTTCTGAAATTAATGCAGTATTTCGCACTTAAGCTTACGGAACATTTTAAAAACTCAAAGTTTGCATGTAGGGGTAGAACCAGCGGATTGTTTAGTACTGACTTTTCCATTAGGCGGCATCCACAAATTACGTAACGCTCTAGGGAGGGGATCAAAAATTTCCAATTTTAGCGTTACGTAATAAATGGATGCTGCCTATATTGGTCACACCTTAAAAAATTATGTGTATTTCTATGCGAAACTGAGGAGGCCTGAAACAAAGCGTTACAAAATCTGTAAATGACAAAAAACTGCTTTTGGAAAAAACGAATTTTAAGTTTTTTTCATCAATGTTTCGTTCCTTACAAATTGTATGGGAACCAATAAAACAATTCATTCTGTTTTCTTTTCTAGAGCTACGATTGGCCTTAAATTTTTACCGCTTTTCACAGACCCCTATGTGAACCATAAATGACGTAGCTTTTTAGGGGGGGGGGGCTTCACGAATTTGTGGCGATGTGTGACGATGGGGAGGGAGGGGTCCTAGCTAGTGGACGTAGCATTTTGAATTATGTCGGTAAAAAGAGAGGCGCTGAAAAAATGGCATACAATTATTTTTTATTAAACTTTTTTTTTTGGTTGACTTACAGACTTGGGTTATAAAACGATAATTGAGCTTCAAAACATTCATATGACATGATTGAAAAAAATCTATGAAATTTTAGATTTTCTCGATAAATGCAAGCAAACAGATTCTTATAAGTTTTAAATAATTATGTGAATATTATATTATATCCGTGTCTACTTGAATGATTTTTTAAATAAACAAAATAAAAGTTTAATAAATTAATAATAAATCAATACTTTAACGACTTGAAGAACATTGTTTTCCCATTTGTTAACAAGACTTGAAGTCAACCGTTTTAGTTTTATTCATTTTTTCTGTTGGGGTTTTATTTTTTAAGAGAATGAAATATGCTCTTTTTGGCAAATATTACATTAAAAGAAGATATTTATTCCGTGAATTATGCATTCATCTCCACCCAATCAACTCATCTATTTGTTTTGATATATCAATGCACTTGATGGAATAGCCTGAATATTGATGAGGACAACAGATTCGAGTGTTATCGAAATTGCTCTGTCATTCAATTTTCTTAATAACTCAGTAATTTGAAGAAAGATTATTTTTATTATTCAATTGTTTCATTGAAGGTTGTGTAAGATTTTTTATGTTTGGGTAACGATAATGAAGTACAGCTGAAGTATTAATAGAGATGAAAAATGAGTATAACAATCGCAAAAAAAATTATACCTGGCCACCGATTGCTGTTTTTTTAATTGGATTATGAATTTATTATTTCTTATTAATATATTTTGTTGATCATTTTCATTGAAATATATTTCCTAACAACGAAAAATTTAAAAACAATCCTCTTATATTACGAAATTTCTGTTTAATACATTATAAAATATATTGTACTCTAACTCGTTACTGTTAGCTTCATCAATCCAATCAAAGAATTTTATTATTATGTTTTCACTTTTTTTTGCAAACATGTTATTTTATAGAAACAACAGTAAAAGTTATACAATTTAGCCTATGTGAATCTGGAAACCAAGATTATCTAACTTAAACAAGAAATATGTTCATTTAAAACTGTTTTCCACATTACTTTTGAGCGCTACTGTATATCAAACTGTTATTCGTTAGATTATCCTTACATTTAAGTCAGTAATAATTATCAAATTTTGTAATGAACTTCTGAATTCAGATATTCTTGTTTCAGCCCAGTCGCAAAGAAAAATAAATTTAAAGAATGTGGGGGGGGGGGTGCTTGATATGCTACGTATTTTTTAAGGGGGAGTATCAGCATTTGTGACGAAATGCTACAAGGGGGGAGGGGGGTATGAAAAATTAGTGAAAAAAATGCTACGTCATATATGGACGGCCCCATATAATTTGAATTTCATTCAGGAAAGAATTCTCAATACTTCGAACATAAACTTTAGAGTTTTCTAGTTAACAAGCTTACTCGAATATGTTATTTTACAAACTTATTCGTCTTACCAAATTAATGAATATAGGAAAGTGTCACAAAATTTCAAGTTATTTCAAGTGAAAATAAGATCAATCGGACCACAAGAAGCCGAGATCAGAGCCCCATTCGATCATGTTTCATAAAAAACTGCCAAAGCTTACTTTTTTCTGTCTATTTACTGTATGTAAAAGTTGTCCTGAAACATTTTATAAACCGTCGTGCGGGGTGACATTAGTCCATAAGGGTGACTTTGGGCCAATATTTTTACAGCAAGCTAATGGAAAAATAATGAGAACAACGTGTCAAGCTTCAAGATTACGTTACAAATAGCCCCTAGGCCCAATGTCACCCCACACGGAACTTATTTTGTTTTTTTTTTTTGTGAGATTTAAGAAACATTGCTTAGAATGTATGCAATATGTGATGAATTAGGAACAATACTACAACTTTTTTGCGAACTCATAGGGTAGTTACAGCCAAAAATCTTGCAGGAATTAACATCCAAAATCCTGCGGGAAATTTTTGCAGAAGTTCTGGTGGAACTTATGTTATCTATAACAGTTTTTTTTTTCGGTGATTTCCAGGAAGAACGTTCCGAAATGAAGGATCTTTTTTTTAATTTTTTCGGTAATTACGATGGCGTTTGTTGATTAGCGGCAGTTTCAAAATTTATGGAAGATTTTTTGATTAAATTCATACCAAAATTGTGAATTTGAACCACACCTCTCGAAGATCCACCTGTCCCAGGTTGAAAATTTTCTCGAATTCAATGGGCACATAATATTTTTATCTTTATGCTGGCCCGATATACAAATGCTAAAATGGTCAATTGACAGAGAAAGTTCTCCGGTCACTGATCTCAGATAACTGTGGAAGTGCTCAAAGAACACTAAATTTATTTGCAGACTCTGTCTCAGTTTGGACATAACGTCAGAAAGAAGAAGAAGCATAATTTAATCATTCCGAAAAATACTAGGGGAGCGATATTTTACATGAAACATTTCCTTAGCAATGCTCTATACGAATGACTAGTAGGACATTAGTTTGATGTTTTAAAATCATTTAAATTGTTTAATGTGAGCTTCTTTCATCATATTTCAGAATTTTGTGAATAATTTTTAGTACTATGCCTCGACGTAAGAAGCTGTTCATAGAATTCGTGGACTGAATATTATTCATTTCAGAAATCTCTCTTTTCTCTCATATACTTAGATGAACAGAATTTTCATAACGTTCGTGGATCGTAATCCGTGGATAGACTCACCCTCTCCTCGATAGATTCACGTAATTTATCGACAGACCCTTATTTGGAAATATACATGCAAAAGTTTTGTAAAAATACCAAAGAGTTATCTGCACGGGAAAAAATCCTGCAGTAAATATTATAATTCTAACCTTAGAGGGTTACTAAAATTTTTATTTTTTTAATAAATATAATTTTTTGCAATCTAAAACCGATTTGAATACGTTTTAAGCAATGATTTATTTTTATCCGCGAATTTTTAATTCTGGTTTTTGAATTTTATAATTTTTAATTTTGAACATTTCTATCTTTTTTTATTTTTTCCTGGAAAAGCCTGTTTTGGTTAGCTATGTTTGAAAAATATAATCATTTAAGGATCTGCAGTATTTTTCAAAATATGGTTTTCTCATTTATTTTCTGAAACAAATTTTGTTTTCCGTGTAACTAACGAAAAAAAAAACTGTTTTAGAGTAAATAATGGGCAAAATCCGCACATGCTCCAAATCCGTACACTTCATGCAAATAGAAAGCGTTTTGTATGAAGTGGACGGATTTAGATTCATATCTTAGGTGTACGGATTTCGATCCAACACGGTACCACTAGGCTCTGATTGGGGAAAAATAATAAATGTAAGAATTTGTAAACTATACTATATATAAATAGGAATCAAGCATTTGTGGGTTATAAAAAATAAATCAATTTTTCAAACATTTTTCTAAAATACAAAATTGTTTTAGATATCATAAGTTCCAAGGCATAAATCATTCAAGGCTAAAGTCAAAAACAAAATTATGTTATGAAAAGCCGAATTGAGTACTGTAGCATTTGATTTCACTAGTATTTGTATCTTTCGTACTCAACTTTAAGCCGTCGTCAGTGTCGCGTAATACTAATTATATTGATTTTCAAGCTACGGAAGAAAATCCAAAAGGTACCTGACGAAAAAAATTCCAAAAGGTTAACTGACTACTCCCATTATTGACAGTACTATAGAATTTCAATCAAGTGTACCGTAAAACGGGGTAACTTTGATAATGTGGGTAACCTTGATAGTGCACAACATACTAAACGAAATAACGAAACGAATACAAAAGTAACGAGAATCAGTATGACACTCCATGTCAAAGCTATTTTCGTTGGAATCAAAATTAAAATTTTGTTAGATTTTATTATTTTTGCAACGCTTACAAACAATCTGTTCTATGATCACTGTTTGATGAAGTTATAATGACTTCGTCACATCCTTGACAGCCTAGTTGTAGTAGAACATAAATTCGGTCTCAAATCTCTTTGCGAAAACCATTTTTACAAACTGGGACCATTTTTGTAATCTATATCAGAAATTTCCATACAGCGTTAAACGCCTAGAGGTATGCAACGTTCTATAAATGTTACGTAATTCATTCAATTTTGTTCGATTTATACTCCATTATCAAAGCTACCCCAAAACAGAAAACCGACTTTCGATTATATGATAAATAATATATTCATTCAGAATAAATCTTTTGACAATCTATCAACTGCAGTATATAGGGAAACAGCATGCATAATTATTCAAGTTTTTTTTTTCGAAAAACTATCAAAGTTACCCCGTTTTACGATATAGGGTTTTTTTTTGTGGAAGATCCTATCCTTATCCGAAGTCCACTAATACTTTGGAGCATTTTAGTTGAACCAAGTTGAGCCTTCTTCTCAATTTAGTGTTTTACAAGCTCTATCACATTAATGACCTGGCCGCTTTCTTTGACACTTTTGAGCATGTTTGACGTTTGCTTAGTCGACAAAAACTCCACAGGGCTTTTGGTTTTAACACTGGGGTTGTTCCTATCTGACATTTCAGAAGGGACACGGATAACAAAATACACCCAAAATTTGAGTTTAAGCCAAGGGGTGTGACAAAATCTAAAAAAAACATAAAACTATGTTTTTTGGACTCAAACAAACGAAAAACATTAAAAAAAAGAGTAAAAATGTGTTTTTGGCATAAACTTAAGCGTTTGGCACTAAAACTGGGACAGGGCTTTAGGACCCTATTCAACAAACTTCAAACAGTGCAATATTCTCCAAACTTAAAACAGTTGATAGATTTTGCCAAACAGATCAATTTTACCCTAATTTAAAATTATTGATAAGGCATTTCTATTTAGAAATATCCTAGGTACCCCATCAAATTTGAACCTAGGTCCAAAATCTTCACCGAATTCAAAACATTACAGATTTTTGAAACTTCGAAGTTACAGATTTTTGAAACTTCGATATCGGCATCTTATACTGTAATAACAGTATCCTGAGAGAATTCTGAACAGAAATATGAGCTGTCTGAAGAGAAAAAAAAATGCTGTTAAGATTCCACGAAAACTTTTACAAGGCTATAAACAATCTTGTTACTATTTTAACAATACACAACAGTTCTGTAAATATTTCGTCTATAACTCTGAATGTGTTTGTTGAATATGTGTTGCGTCGGAAGAGTTCTTATGAAAGTTGAAATAAGAATTGTAAACAAAGCCCTGTAATGATACCGACCACATTCTGACCAGAATACAATACTGGTATTACGAGCTTTAGGACATTTGGTCGACAGTACATTTGGTCGAATTGACGTTTGATCGAATGACTTTAGAGAACATTTCGTCAAAAGATTATTTTGAAATGATTGATCGAAAAATCGTTTGGTTTAACTGAAATAATACCAAATTTGATTTTTTTTTCACAATGGGGTAACTTGCACGTATTTACCTACGCTCTATAACATGGTTAGTATATGTACTAGTGTATGTATAGGATAAATTATTCTTATACATGTTCTTATTCCTCATTCATTTTTGGATTGTATGGCGGGAAGCAATTCAAAGGTAATTGTTTCTACTAATGGCTCAAAGTTGGAAACAAGACGATCTGTTGAATTTATTATTCTTTCAAACTATCATCATTCTTTGAAAAAATCCTACTAAATATTTTTGTCGTTTTGTTATTTGAATATTAAGTTTATTATTCTTTCAAAATGTCATCGTTCTTTATCCAATGACAACTGCCAGGACCTAACGGGACCTATCTGTCAAGTTTTACAGCGTACTACCGTATGTTAGAATTTGGAACGTGGGGACCAGACCTGATACGGTATGCCCAACCAGTCACCTTGAATTGTCTGCATATAATGCACTTTCATACGTAGAATAAAGGGTTAAACTTTGTTGACCAATAAACGATTTTGACGAAATACACCAAAAGTTCCGCCTATAGGATACGTTTTGATATTCATGGTGAATTAATGAAGTTATTGTGTATCATGTGAGGTTAGATGATTCCATTTAGCCAACAAAATGTCACATTTTATTCAATTCACAGGATCAGCCTAATGAGAAAAATGAAATTATGTAACATTAACAACGCAGAGAGTCAATCGATTTTGTGGATGAGTCTGGGTGATCAACTGGAATCCCGAAATATCACTCGTCGCTTATTGAAGGATTGACGTTTGACCCAGAAACACAAGTACACCAATGCAGATCCCTTGCACTTTATAATGTTGTTCTAGCATAAACAACCTCCTGTAACAGCACCTACCATACATACCTTCTCCTTTTCCAATGACATAATTATTTTGTATGAATGTCAAAATGCCACTCTGTAAAATATTATAAAAAATCCTTACGCGACTAAACGTCCTTTAGATCAAATGTTATATACTTTTTAAAGCAAACAGCTTCTTTTCGACCAAATGTTCATTCGACGAAATGTCCGTTCGATCAAATGTACTTTCGACTAAACGTCATTCGACCAAATGTTATTGATTCTGTTAATACCAACAGCCTTCCTTAGCCGAGTGGTCAGAGTCTGTGGCTACAAAGCAAAGCCATGCTGAAGGTGTCTGGGTTCGATTCCCGGTCAGTCCAGGATCTTTTCGTAATGGAAATGGAGAATAATCGAACCTGCCACATGACAAACGAATGCAAAAATGGCAACATTGACAAATGAAAGCTCTCAGTAATAACTGTGGAAGGAATCTATGACATTTGGTCGAACGACATTTGGTCGAATGACGTTTGGTCGAATGACATTTGGTCGAATGGACATTTCGTCGAATGGACATTTGGTCGAAAATAATTTAATTGATTGAAAAAGTGTTCGACATTTGGTTGAAAGAACATTTAGTAGAGAATTTAGTCAAATGTGGATTTTTCAGATTATTGAACAGATTCACATTTTGTTGTTAGTACAGTGATTGAGTGATTGAAAATAGGGGGTGCCTAGAACTACATAATAGAGCGCAAAAAGTCAGCTTTGTTCTACTTCTGAAACTTCTATAATGAGCTTCAAGCCTTAATAATGCGTCGAGCGATATTTCGGAGATCCAGTTAATCAGACTCTCCCACAACATCGATCTACTACTTGTGTTGTTGACGTTTCTTGCTGACATTTTTTTCATTCAGGCTTATTCTGTCACTCGGATGAATCGCAAAGAGCAGATCTTATGAGGCAGAAGTTAACTTCTGTCACCACAGTCGACTCATCTCTAATCTCTGATTTTGATTGAATTATTTATCAACCGATTCCATCGACAAGCCTCAAGGAATGTAATAGAGCATGAGGTCACAATAAACTGATTTACCATGAGTAAGACAATGACAATGACAGGTGACCAAATAGTTCTATACACAAATGTTTCATGTTTGGTTTCCACATTCCAAATTCTCAAGCCCAAAGACCACGCTTTAAGACCTAAAACTCAAAAATGTTTCAAGCAATCACACTGAAAGCTGTCATTCAACAAAGATTAGCATTTTTAAAGAACGATGACATTTTTAAAGAATAATAAATTCTATATAGCTTTACTGAAATGAAAGCTTTAGCAGGCCTTTTCTTTAGAATGATGATATTCTAGAAGAATAATAAATTTAACATATCTTCATGTTCCCAACGTTGAAGTAGGTACTGTAGTTTAAAGAACATTTACAGTAGCCAAATATTTTGGCTTTTGCAGGCCTTTTCTTTAGAATGATGATATTCTAGAAGAATAATAAATTTAACATATCTTCATGTTCCCAACGTTGAAGTAGGTTAGTTTAAAGAACATTTACAGTAGCTAAATATTTTGGTAAACCTAGGAAAACTATTTCTATAGCATATGACATAATTTATTTTAGGATTCTACAAAATTTGGTAAAATAAAACGTCCCGTCTTCAGGCCCAAAAACGGTTGAAAAATAAAATAATTGATAAGAATTATTAATCCTATTTAGGCAGAAGTAAAAAAATCCAGCTTTGTTCTATATTTGTTGGACAAAATTATTACAATATATTACAAAAAAAAAAATATCCGATGTCCAATAGACAAAATTTCATTTGACTAGAGGTTCCAATGGCATTCGACCAAATGTCCATTCGACCAAATGTCCGTTCGACCAAATGCACTTTCGACGAAATGTCATTCGACTGAACGTCATTCGACCAAATGTCATTCGACCAAATGTCCTAAAGCCCTGTGGATGTGCTTATAAAAACAATAAACTGAAAAGCAGGTTCTGTCCGAGTAAGGACGTAATGCCAAGAAGAAGAAGAAGAAGAAGAAGATGGTGGATACCTGGGAGGGAGGCACAGATACTACATACGAAATATAGAACAACGTTTATTCGAACTGCAAGATAACTCCAGCTTGGCAGGCTTGGGGAAAATCGCTAGTTTTTTTTTGTTGTGTACTTTCGATATTTCTTGACAAACATGGAAAAAGGGCCACAGTTTTCTATGCACTAAATATTCATTTTCAATGGAAAAAGTAAAACTATGTATTTTTCAGTGCTTTATATTCAATCAGATTGAAAAGTGCTCACGTGACATTACTTGCATTGTGTGCATGAATTGATTTTCATTCGATTTTTGTCACTTTCGATGAAATGCGGAAATGTGTTTTAATCAGTTACGCGCTTTTTCCATGTTAGTCCAATGTTTGAGATCTGGACTCAGAGTGACAGTTCGTGACAGCGGAATCCCGGCTCACTAAGACGTACAGAAATTTTGTATTGGTTTCTCCCTCCCAGGTGGAGACTTCACTAGTAAAAAAAAAGAATAAACTGAAACATATAAGGGCGTAAAACTAAAAAACATGTTTAAATTTCGTTTTCTTTAAATTACATGAAGACGTGAATCAAATGCATGTATTGTTACAGCATCATGTACACTGTTAAATTGTTAAGTGCACAAGTCTGAAAAATCTGACAACCGTTCGCGTTGAAAATTGATCAAATTGCTTGCATGCTGGTGGTGACCAATCGGATAAGTTTACAACGCGGAGCGCTGTTTGATACTCAAGACTTGTGCTCTTAAAAATTCAAGTTGTGTCTTCGTTCTACAATCATCTTAAATGAGTACACATGCATTTTTCAACTAAAACTGCTTTTATTTTACACTAGTGGTCCCGGCAAACTTTGTTTTGTCAAGTAGGCTGGAGAAAAACGCCATGAAACACGTAAAAAATGACAGTTCCGTTTACTCTGTGCTGTTTATTTACACAATCCCGTCAGAACACTTTAGGAACATAATTATCGAAGAATGTTCAAATTCTGATAGCCCGTTTCCAAGTCATTTCGTGATACGCAAACACCATTCCATTTTCATTTATTTAGATGATTGTGTAAATTTAAAGTGAAATTAGATCTCCAAATACATGCAGCTCACATTTTCAATAGATGACTCATCAGAGCTGTAGTATTGTTACTCCAAATAGACGGCAATCAATTTTTTAGCCTTTAGCTCTATTTTTAAGTTATGAAGTTTACGACATTTTTTCATTGGCTTAACTAAAAGTTTATCCGAGCCAGTTTTAATAATAATTGTGCAGCTCTGGCTATAGCTAATTCAAAATAAACCACATAATTTAAAAGTTCTAATTCTCTGAAGAAGGTGTAATAAACACCGAAACGCAGACAAGCAAGACAAGAAAAAAAGCCGAGAAATTCCCCAGTGATATAAACTGCACTTCAATGTAATATTTATATCTTAGAATCTAAACATACATAAGTTTAATCTGACATTTAAATTAACCTTTAGTTATTTGTGCAACTGAGTTTGGAAAACACTGTAAAATGGATGCATATGTACTGAGTGTTATCTACTAGAAATAAATCTTTCATTGGCTTTTTCGTTGATTATGAAGTATTGAATTCCAGGGATGCTCATTTTTTATTACCGTAACACGATTGATTTGACACCTTCCTCTCTATCTTATAGGTACATAGTTACAGATTGTCCGTTGATATGATCATATGCAATGCTTGATAACACACTAGCCCTCTCGAGGAGAAAAAAAACAAAATTTCAGCAAAACTTCTTTTTTTTTAGTCTACATTGAGGAAATTTATCAATCAGCTGTGAAAACATTTCGAAGGACATTTCTGTATGTTTAAACAAAAACACTAGTTTTCAAATATGGATGATTGCGTAAGCCTCGAAGTTGTTCTATGATTTTAGTGAAAATTTTCCATGAGTGCCATGGCTACTTGTACAAGTATACTCAGAACAATTCAAAAACTTTTTTTTATATGCTAATCACAATTTTTGGTACGTATACTATACGCAGATTGTAGCAAGCCTTCAAATATGGACCTATTGTTGATGATATTCAAGGCCATACTGAGGAATAAGTTTTAATTGGCAATTTTTCGTAGTTATTTCATTGCCTCAACAAAAACCCACCTAAGCATCCCCAGTCTTAAACGGCCATCCTCCACCTGCCCAAGACCTAATCGAGCGCAACTAACCAGATGCACAAGCACAACACCAAGCAGCACATAGAAGAGGTACTGGACCAGCACATTAACAACAACCATTCGTTCGCTCTCACCATTAGACCTTAAGACTAAATAGCGCCTAGATTATCAACATTAAACCCATTCAACCAGTCAGCCGCCCATCTTTATGCGATGCCACCAAGCTTGCATCAGTTCTGCTCCGGCTAACGGCTCAGACTATCACGGATCGCTCTGCCGAATAGCTGGGCCCCGGTTTTCTGTCCACCAAGACCAAAGTCTCGCGCAATTTGAGGTCGGAATCGCTAATAGGACCGAGCGTCACCAATCGGTGGCTTCTTCGGCTTAGTCGGAGTTTTTAAAGGCCACCGAAAGCCTATAATCGTTCCTTCGCTGGACGGCATTATTCGTGGTTGAGAACTTTACTGAAGCGTGACGAACGGTGGCGGCGATTACTGCACCCCCACTGTAGTGGACACATTTTTTGGTGGATGACTTCGTCAGTACCAGTGCAGATAGCCTTGTAGAAGCATGTGCTATCGCCAGCAGCCACCCTGGCCTCAGGGTACATCCCTGGGGCAACCGCAGCAGCTTCAGTGACTGGAACACGGAATTTCCCGAAGGACATTCCAGCTGTGTACATATAGCGAGTGCAACGATTTCCGATTGATTGCTAGATAAGTGTATTTGGAAATCGAAAAACAATAAAACAAAAATTGAAGCCATTCAAAGTTCGTTCAAGTGGAAAACAAAAAAGTTCAACGACTAAAGTGACTCAAACTCGGTGACATAGTGTAGAAGAAGTTACATAGGTGACTGTTCAACAACACGGTCAGAACTTGAAAGCCAAGAAAATAGCTTTACTTTTCATAAAAGTTTACGCATATTTTTAACTTGTCTTGCACCACATACCCAACCATCGGACTGTCTGCTCAAACGGATACCTAATTGAAGCTGAAGGCACGAATGTTGTATTGTGTGTGAGTAGTAGGAAGCACCTGATACTTTTACCGAAGTACACAACTGAGCCTGGAGTAAATAGTGAAACGGCCACGGCCCGTTTGTTGCCTCTTGCTGGTTGAAGACGGGTTACTCGTTCAGCTTCTCTGTCGCGGAGAAGTTCTAAGTGCAATTGAGTAATTGGTAATTGGAAGCACAGAAGACGGTGTGTAGATTTTTTTTCGGATCGTGAACAGTTACTATGGAGATAATTGGTGATCATGAGGGTAGGTGTTTGTGATACGAATATCTTTGAAGAATGTGAATTGAAGATAAGTTAAGGTTACCGCATGACTTTATAGGATGCAAATCGGTGCACCAGTCTATGACTAAAGTGGAAAAAGATTAATTATAGAAACAAATAATTACTAATTCTCTAATCTCGAACACATTTGATTATGTATTAATTAATAATACGAATAATTATTTTTACTTTTCCACGTTAAGCCATAAAACTGGTTCTGGACTTAGGTTGGCGGCTATTCAATTTTACTCTCATTTGACAGCCGCCCTTCACCCTTGGAGTTCAATTCATGGATGGATAAGTTAATTTGTCGGTTTTTTCCAGGGGGGGTATACGCAACGAGATGCGCCTACCGTTCATGTTTTGTGGGTGTATTCGTTTGGCTCACAACGCTGCTAGGCATCCCGCTGTTTGAGTGTTGAAATGCATCAGCATTTGCTGCCTGGCATGGCTCGCGTTCGACCTGTGCTGTTTGGGTCGGCCCGCGTGAGAGATGATGCTGTTTGGGACGGCCCGCCCGAGAGATGATTGTTAGGCGAGCTTTGTTTGTAGTTGACAGCCGTACACCCACCCTGGTTTTTTCGTTCTTCATTCCCTTCAAAAGATCATCTTTTTCATTCAACGGCTAGAAAACATGTGTTTCCTTCTTTTAGCCTTCAATAAATGGTGTCAAGGTTCGTCTAAAAATGTAAGGAGCATTGCACACTGGGCCAGGAGCAGAATTCAGCCAGACCGACCGAAAAAAATGCACTCCTGAAGCGCTAGAGGTTTTGTCTGGCTAAATTCTGCTCCTGGCCCAGTGTGCATTGCATCCGAAATAAGCGATTATTGCTCGACTCGATAGTAAGTATCCATTGTTTTGATCTAGGCAGACCAATTTCTTATTGATTGTTTCCTTGATGTTTCGCACATAAAAGCAATTCCCAGCTAATAAGTTGTTTTTTTTTTTGCGAAAATATCTTCTTACGTTGATCATCGTTTTCGAAGATACCAAATTAATCACTAGATTTCAATATAGGCGAATAAAATATTTGCCGACTACCGACATCATGCGAATGACTTCCGTAATAAGAAAGATTTAGGCGCCTAGCTTTCTTTGGATTTAATCAGTGGACTGATATATATGCGAATAAAATTTGTGCCCAGTAGTGCAATTTAAGTAGGTAATTTCCGAAGTAATAAGTTTCCAGGCGTATAGGTCTCATTTAGTTCTTCAACTTTGTCAAAGACACTAACTTTGTATCCCATCACTGGATTGAGATATAAGCAAATAAAATGTTTGTCTACTAGCGCCACCTTGGGAGAGTTTTTCAAACTACTATGTTTCTGGGCGAATAGATCCCATTTAGTTGAGCACTTTTGTCGAAGACACCAATTTCGAATCTCATCGCTGGACCGAGATATAAAAAAAAAATTGACCACTAGTGCCACCTTGTGAGTGTTTTCCGAACTAATAAGGTTCTAGGCGAATAGGATTCATTTAGTTGTTCAACATTGTCCAAGATACAAACTTTGTATTCAATAACTTGACTGAGATATTAGCAACATAAAATCTTTGCCCTTTAGTGCCATCTAGTGAATGTTTTACAAACTAATAAGGTGAATAGATCTCATTCAGTTGAACACATTTGTCGAAGACACCAATGTTGTATCTCACCACTGAACTGAGATATGAACAATCAAAATGGTCGACCACTAGCGCCATCTTTTGAGTGTTTTCCGAACTAATAAGGTTTAAGGCGAATAGGTCTCATTTAGTTGATCAACTTTATCGAAGACACCAATTTTGTATCTCATAATTGGACTAAGATATAAGCAAATGAAGTTTTGGCTCACTAGCGCCATTTTGGGAGTGTTTTCAAAATTTATAAGGTTCTATGTAAATAGGTAACACAGCGTAACAAAAATGACATTTTTGCGTGTCTCAAGGATCAAATTATGTGTCTCTAGTAGATTTGGGGTTGCTGAATCTGGTGCCATTCTCAGAAATGTTCCAGCACGTCACAATTTTTAGCTACAGGTCGCCAAAGTTGTATAAAACACTGGTTTTATTAATGTTTACATGAAATTTAAAGTACAATTTATCATACTTTTTTGTAATCTAATCCACCAAACATGCAAAGTAGAACTTGAACTTTCATTTCAGACATAATATGATTGAAATTGCGCGATTAAATTTCGATTAAACCGATTTTTTCAACATGCTTGCAGTCTCCATACAAAATTCTTCGTTTCTTCTATATGGCAAAATACAACAATTCTCTAAACCATCAAAAACTAACTTTTCCGTATCGAAAGTATTACAAACTTTGATGATAAGTATTGTTATACGCATAAAGTTTGAATTCTGTGGCAAATTAAGCCAATATATTACCTTACAAGTTGACAAACTTGCATGCAAGTTGGCTGAAATAGTCATTTTTTGCATTTTCAACAGTCAATATCTCAAAAACTAGACGTGCTATGATATTTATGAAAACGGCAATGGATTCAGCAACCCTTAATTAAGTGAATAGCGGTATTTTGGTGCTGGAGACAAAAACGTGTTCCGCAGTGTAATATATAGTTGTTCAATTTTGTCGAAGACACCAATTTTGTATCTCATCGCTGGACTAAGATATAAGCAAATATTTGTTTGGCTCACTAGCGGCATCTTGGGAGTGTTTTCCCAATTTATGAGGTTCTATGCAAATAGGCATCATTTAGTTGTTCAACTTTGTCGAAGACGCCAATTTTGTATCTCATCGCTGGACTAAGATATAAGCAAATAAAGTTTTGGCTCACTAGCGCCCTCTTGGGAGCGTTTTCCGATTTTTAAAAGTTCTATGCGAATAGATATTATTGAGTTTTCAACTTTGTCCAAGACACCATTTTTGTATCTCATCGCTGGACTGAGATATAAACGTAGCAAATATTTGTACGTCGGAAAGTTGTTTCATATGTTGCTTATATATGCAACATTTGTTGGCGTCTGTGCGCCACCTGGTGAGTTAATTCTGAATTAAAATAGTTACCAAGTGGAAGTCAACAGCCCTGTGATCAACTTTGCAGAAGACAGTTTTCTCGTAAACCTCTTTATTTTCAAGATATTTGCACTACAAGTACTCTGCCCATAACTGCATAACAGTCACATTCGACATTTTTGACAAATTGGAGTTAATACCGGGGAGAGTCCTCAAATGATAAATACTTTCGATCAACTTACTAAAATCTGTGAGTTTGTTCTAGAAAATTCGAAAAAAATACCAAGTTGTTTTGTCACATTGGCAATTGTAACCGCATAACAGTCACATTGAGATCATACATGAGCCTTATAATGTAGTAGCAACGAAATTTCTATCAGAATTATTTTCTGACTGTTCACCCAATATGCGATATGAGTTGTGCAAAATTTCAGACTTAAAGAAGCTCTTTTGAATTCTTAATGATTTTTTGAAATTTTAGTTTCCTCCCATACTGCAGTAAAATGCAAACTTGGTATCCCATTTACTCAATGCCTACTTTTGTCGAATGTTACAAATATGCAGTTATGGGCAGTACTGTCCTATTTATAGGACGCTGGGCGTTCGGGGCTTCTGTCCTATTTTTAGGACGCTGCACAGTGCGTTGCTCCATAGACAAAAATCAAATTTCAAGTTATTTTATTCGGCGATAATAAGTATCCACAAGTGTTTATAGATAACATCGGCTATTGAAACGTGTATTTATAAGATTTATAAAGCACTAAAACGACTACAACAAGCGTCGATAGTGACAGTTGTCAGGGTGGCAGAAAAACATAATTTTGTCGCATGTTTTCAACATTACTTCCAACTAGTACGGAGGGTGTTGAAACCAATCCATTCAATCAAGATTTGAAAGAGAACATATTTGAAGGTTGGTAAAGTATATTTGATGGAATGAGCACACCAATTTTAACTTTGAATATGGAAAATTGGCACGATTAGTTGGCTATGAAATCAAACTTATGAAATACTAACATGTAACTTTGGTTATCGATTCAAAAAAAGTTCCACCGATTTCCACCCTAAGTCACTCACAGACATGTTTCTCAGAGTGCCCTCTAAGGGATCTGAAAGATACAGCTGCAACTCCCTGCAACTCTTCGAGATTTTCAACTATTTTTCGGTATACTCCTTAACCAGCACAAGTATGAAAATGAGTTGTTTGTGATAAAAAATCCGAAAATCTCGTATCGCTATGTGGTCAAAGCTGAACCAGACATTACACCAGAGCAAGTTTATGTTTAAAATAATATATTTTTAATGAAGTTTCCTATTCAAATTTTATGTTAAAAACTAGTTCCTATTCAAATTTTATGTTAAAAACTAGAAAATATAAAAAAAATATGCGCATTTTTTGCATAAAGGCGTATAAGTGACTTTTGCAGCTATAAGTGTGAAGAGACATATTTGCAAATAACTTCTTACATCATTATAGGCAATAATAGTACAAATTACGAGGTTTTTCTTGGAAAATAATGGAATTGGTGCTTAGGACAGTTTTGCGATTATGCGTATACTATATGTCATTTATGCAAATTGCAGCTCTTTTCACCAGAAAAAACTTTTCCTTTCATACCAAGGTGCTTAAATGGCTTGATCTTCCAGTTTTGATTTTTGTCCCGCATCTCCATACATTCAACGCACTGTGCGCTGGACGGATATGGGTTAAGCACATTATCCTGTACGTGCTTTCCAACCGCTTTAGGTTTCTTCACGTTCTAAGCGCTTTTGACCAGATTGGTCCTCCATACCTTTGTATGGATAGCGCCACGCTTGCCAGTAGCGTGTCTAAACCAGTAGATTATGCAAATCGAATGTACCTTGGGTTAATTTCCGCTAGAGTTCAGTATTTGGGTTATATTTTCAAAATCGGAAGGTTTCAAAGTATTCCATCGGTGAAATTTGGATTTTTTCCACTTTTTAGCTTTTTTTTCATATAAAGACTATGAAAATCAATGAAAATCACGTTTTCCTACACATTTCAGCCCATACAAAATGTATGGGAAAAAATTCACCGATGGAATATTTTGAAACCTTGTATGCTAGTTTAGACATGAGGGTTGGATCCACTTATTTTTCCTCTCTGTCTTAAAAAATCCATAGTCATCCATTACATCAATACCTCATGACGATTAGAGTAAATTCTGGAGCTTTTCTACTCAGCATAAGGAAAATCGTCCATCCCGAAATGGTTATGAAAAAAAAGAAGGTTACTACTCCGAATATGGCTGCTAAGCAAACAAAGGAAGAGTAAATCTCTGAGTCAATTAATTCTTTTTAAGGAAGTGCGGTTTAAACGTGGGAAGAAGGGCGTTTCTTCGGCATTCCTTCCAAAGGTAAAATGGATAATTTTAAAATTGCCACGATTGCTCTCGCTAAGTTTCCTGAAGCAGCCCCAATTCCAAGTTGTTCGATTTAAAAGAGTAAGCAAAGAGTTCCGCCAACCGGGATCGGTTTTTCCGACTAATTTAACACTCATAATTTTAATCGTACTCATGAACAATCTAATTATGTTCATAAGATACGCATATTTAAAGGATTCAATTTTTTTCGGTGTTCAATATGATTTTTTAGATTAGTATTTTACATCTCGTATTTGAACTTCTGTATTATGTTTGGTACCTATTTATTAATTAAAATAATTCTTTCCATTACAGTCTTTGAATCTAATGTGCTCTGGACACAGTGCCAGTTGTAATAACAGCGCCCAGCGTTCACCGCGCAGACCGCACACCCCCTGTGAGTCTGCATCCACTCCTGGGCACGGCCACGTACTGCACAAGAGCAGCCTCAGCCCAAAGACGCCCCCGGTCTCACCGGAATCACCGGCCACCAGCTATTTGGATGACGATTTGGACTCTCTGCACAGCTACAGTTCGGTGGCAAGCGGAATGTCTTGCGACCATCCGTACGTAGCCCGGAACGGCACCACGTTCAGTGGCCGCAAGATGAAATACGTAGTGCACTGCTCGAGCCATGCTGGCCAAACGGGTGAGGATTACCTGACCCCGACCCAGCGGGCTCAGCGCCAGATTAGACGACTGAAGGAACTGCTGTCGCAGGCCCGCATGGACCTGGAGCAGCGTGATAGCGAAATCCTAAGACTTACTAAAGAGGTTGTTGAACTGCGGCTCTTCAAGGCATCGCTCAGTTCCCCGGAGGAACGCTCCAACTCCAGTGATGCCGTAACGGTGCGGGAAAACACCACCAATGACGCAAACACGCCCAGTTCGCAGGGAATATCACCGATTGTGGATCAAACGGACGAGGGAGTCAAAGCAAGTCCGCGGCACCATCTGCACAATCATGGCATTCACCAGGTGCAGTTCATGGACAAAATGTCCACCTCGGAGATGGCGAGCTCGTTTGCCGATTCGGGACACTTCGAGGACATTACCACTTCGTCGATTCACTCCAAAGATTCGTATGTGCACACGCAGGATCGTGCTTGCGGAAGCGACGAAGACATTGATGCCGAAAAGCAGCGACTTGTCGAGATGTACGAGGCTCGCATCGAAGAGTTGGTAAAGCAGCAACAGGCTGACGAACAGCAGATTCGCATGTCCAACAATGATCGCGTTGAGGCTCTGCTGCAGAAGCTGGCCGAATCCAATAGCAGATACTGTGATCTGGTCCCTGACTATGAGCAGGTGAGTTGTATGAATACAAATTTTACAATGAGAGATCTTAACATAACGAATTTTTCAGGCAAAGGAGCGCATCCGGGAGCTTGAGAAGCAACTGGAGGAGCTCCACTCGCAGCTCCAAGAGCAGGAAGGCAAAGCCAACAAGATGTATCTGCACATGTACGCCAAGGGTCAGGAAGCGGAACGGCAGCAGCACGCCGATCGGGTCATCGATATGGCACGCCAGTCTCCGAGTCGCGTCTCAGTGCCGGAACTGATGCAGCAACTCCAGGTCACCCAGGAAGAATTGGAGAACATACGGGTAGGTTCAACTAGTGTGATTCGGGGACCTCTAGGGTGGATTTCAATCCACCAAGCAGAAGGACCATGTCACCGTGTCCGAATCGATTTCAGTTGAGCAAAATTTCGGGAACTGTAGAGCTCATATTGAGGACCTTTCAAAGGTCGTCAATTGCGCCTACGGTTATCTAACAGTTAAGCTCACTGGATTCGATTGAGTGTGTCTCTGTCTCTTTTCCGATACTCTCTGTTTCCATGAAAAAGTGTCCCGCCGTTTTCGCTCGTGCTCATGTAAAGAAAAAATTTGCCAATTAGCTACAGAGCCACCTAGCCACCCTTTTAACCGCTTAAAAGCCCCCATATAGCCCCTATCAGAGAGGTAGTGTTCGAACATGTGGTCTTTGATGCCGCCCGCGCGCTGGACCATCATTCATCACTTAGTCAACGTCAGTGTTAAGCATTAAGATTCTTGTTCATTAAGACGGAGCCAGCTACAGTAATGCACATCACGTTCACGGGTGTTTTTTGCTTTCTAATCTTTCCACTCTATACGCTTTTATGTATTTCCTCTGATCTTCTGATAGGTTTTTATTTCGATCGAAAGAAAATCATTAGTATTAAATACATTAAATACATAAATGTTATGCTTCTGAAATTGATGTTTTGGTGTCCATTGTACGTAGATATGGTGAATGGTGGCGCGCATTTCTCCGCAAGTGCTTTAACTCCTTTGATTTAGCGAACAACGAAAATCAATAAAAGGACTGAAACTATCTTTAATCTCGATATTTGGGCGATTTTTCACAAACATAGCATTATGTTGTAAATACTTAAAGATTTCAAAGACATTTAAAATTTGTATGTTCATATATTATAGCTTTTATTAAACTCCACTTTGATTCTTACGATTATTATTTTTTTTCATTCCATGTCTGAATAAAAATTTCAGTTAATGTTTGTTAACTAATGTAAGGCTAGTGGTTATTCGCTAATTCACATTTTTGGTCTTATTGTGCTTTTATATGACCAATATAGGGCGTGTCAGCTGTATAATAGCACTATACTAGCACGCAGGGCGAATTATAGTGAAAATATTTGATTACTTGGGAACTTTCACTTTCCCATGGTAGCTCCAGAGCTCCGCGAGCTTGAGACAAACCAAATCAGACATTGATTACTAGAATATGAATGAATAATCATTATATTAATCCAAAAGTCAACTAACTGTTCCAATACTAAAACTACAGATAAACAATCAATTTACTATCAAAAAACAACTAAAAAAATTAAACTGATTCCAAAAAATTTAGTCGATTTATGTCGATTGAAGTCGTGGGAAAGAGAGAATTAAGTTCATCAACATTTTCTGCTTCGTATTTATAGATTTTTATATACTAATAGTGGTCACGGAAAACTTCGTCTTACCATCAAGTAGGCTGTTGGACAATGCTATGGAACGTCCCATACAAAATAGCAGTTCCGTTCAATCTCGTTTTTCCGACTTTCCCGGTGAATGTCCTGGGATATAAATATATTCACGTCAGAACCCTTGACGAACCAAACACGGAAAGTCTAATCCAAATCCGTTGACTCGTTCGAAATCCATTTTGTGACATACAAACACCATTCCATTTTTATTTATATATAGATGGGTGTATTGTGGCGCTAATCTTAAATCCACTTCCAACGGTGGCGATAATGCGCAGAGGAGATACCCGCTGTACAAACGCAACGTCAAAAATTAAGTCGGTCTCAAGATTACACTTCGATAAAACTGTAAACATAAGTGATTTTAATTGTGATTGCGATTATATGGTTCAGATAATCGCGTTTCGTAGTTTTTTTTTTTGCAGGGCGCAATATCAGACTCTTCAATAAACTATGGCTCGTAGCTATAGCTGTACTTCAGAAATTCGTCTGTTGTTACCCAACATGAAGTATTACTAAGGCAGCATCCATTTATTACGTAACGCTAAAATTGAAAAATTTAGGAACAACTCCCTCGGTAACGCTTTTTGTACGGAAAATTCAAAATTTGGCATGAGTCGTAATCGTAATTGATTTTCTATAACGAAAAAATATATCTTGATCGTAAATTGTATATTAGAAAGCTTAACTTTCAAGAAGTAATTCTTGGATATATTTTAGAAAAGCTAATGAATAAACTACTGGAAAATTCAGCAAAGGCGGTTTTCTGAAATGAAAATTTAAAAAAATCTTCGAACTGAACATTTAGGAATAAGCGAAAGAAAATAGAATGAAAGTTTCAAGAGTTAATGATTGTAAGACTGATCAAATTCATTTAAAAGTTCATACTGAAGCTCTTGTAAAATTGTAGGGAAACGAATCTTAGTCTTAACGGCATTTAGAATAAATATAAATACGATAAGAACATTACTTCCAGGACATAGGGTTACTATCCGTCCTGATTTAGCAGGACATGTCTTGATTTCGAGATTCTTTTGAGACGACCTGATTTATTTTTTATATTTCCTGCTGTGTTGTCACGCTTGGTGAATTCCTTGGCATGTCAAAAACATTTTGAATTAGGAAAAGCTATCATAATAACTATCGATAATTAGCCTAGCTGTTCAAATTGCATCTATCCCTCAATCAATGTTGAGTTTTGTGGTTTATAAATCGATTTCAGCCACATAAGGACTGTTCATTTTATAAAGTGGACACTTTGTTTATGCTATATCTTTTTTATTTATTGATAAAATCGTAATCGGCTTTCTGTGTATCGTTGACCTATTATTCTTAAATGCTATGAAAATATAAAATCTTTGAAAATGCTTTTGGTTGAAGAGCTAAATAGTTTTTCCAAAAACTCTTAAAAAAAGTTGTCCGTCAAAGTTTGACATTATTTTTCGCAAAACAAAAATCCTTATTTTTATGAACAAATTGTATGTTTGTATCCTTTACTATTCTACTGAAGGTAAAGCTTTAAAAATATCAATTATATTCCACCATACTATGACATTAGGTAACTTTAGTGATTTACCCATTTATGGCCAAATTTGCTGATACACCATCCTTTCACTCCCAGCAAAAGAGAAAAGTAAAAAGCGTGTTCAAAACTAGTTTGGATTACTAAAGAAACTATATTAGTATAAACGAAAGCTAAATCGTGAGATTAAACTACAGTCTTAAGTATAAATTTTACTGTTTATGGTAGTTTTACTAAAAAATCTCATACTTTTAAAATCATGTACGCATATTTATCGATCTACAGCAAATTGTAAACAGTTTTCTCCGAATTTTTCAGTTGGTAATCTCAGAATAACATATTATGAAAATAATATGTGGAAAATAAAATCGATTTTATTGCAGCAGTGTTGCCAATTTTGATGATTGTCAATGTACTTTGATAGGTCTTCTAAGAATAAAACAATTGTGTTTCTGTTGTGCTTTGAATGTGACGTGGGGACTTACTAAGTAACTCTATGAAAGCGTAAGTTATTTTTCATATTAATACTATATTAGGACTTCCGTCAGGACGTACTTTACACAAAAAAATCTACTCATATCAATTCCCATCAAATTTTAAAAAAAATTCTTTTAAAATATACGGGAAAATTGATTTTATTATATCTGTAAAATTGTTGCTCCAAAAATAACTTGATTTTTTCCATCAGGCTTCTGATTAATGATGCTTTCGAAGAACAAGCCTTTTTTGAAAATAGAAAATATAAATTATCGAATTTTCCAGTCAATTTCTTACAATCATTGATTTTGATAACCTCAAAAAATCGACCGATCTAATCGTTGTTCCATATTCGTGTGAAATTTAATTATTTTGGAGAATTTTTATTATCACAACATTGTACAATACTAGTCGAACGATGTGCAAAAAACCGATTGAAATTCCATTGATTAACAAGAAAGATACAGCATGCACAAGGTGTCCACTTTATAAAATGAACAGTCCTTAGAAAGTTTGGAATGCGTTCCATACTGTATCACATTCAGGATCAGTCGGTGTTTGACGACTCTGGTGTTGTTAATAGAATCATTTGGGCTCGTACTAAAATACAAACTATCATCTTTGGTGTATTTTCACTGTATTCTATTGCTATAAGAATAAAAGAGCTCTCTGAAACTCCGAATATTAGTTTCAGCACAGATGATCCTAAGCAAACAATAGTTTGGATTATACTTAAGGTGAAGATAAATCGAAGCCAAATTTCAAATTTTCAAGAGCACAGATCTGGAGAACCAAACATCCGTTTGAGCTGAAAACCTAATCGATTGGTCACCATCTAGTGACCAATTGATTAAGTTTTCAGCTTGAACGAATGTTCGGTTCTGCATATCCGTGCTCTTGAAAATTTGAACTTTGGCTTCGATTCATCTTCACCTTAAGCATTGAACTCCAATGTTCACGTTTGGTATAAATCTAGTTTCATTGAAACTTTTTTTGCTTATTTGAAGAACGAAATATATTAACAGAACTAGATTCTCAGCAGAATAATTTTAGCAATTTTAGTTGAGTTTTTTTTTTCTTGTGCGATTGATTGATTTTTCAGTGGAATTATTATTTATAAAAACCATGCCCGCAACTTAAAAAAATCAAAGCAGGGGAGTACGATAGTGTAGCATCTCGATATTGAAATCGCTATTAAACCACTGCACTTTTGCACTTTAAAACCACATATTCAGCTCACGAAAGAGGCCGATTATTGGCAACGGTCGTTCTTTCCCAATTTTCTCACATTCCGTCATTTTCTCCATATCTCATGTTAGCTCATTGCTCCAGCCATCTCTTATCATTGGTAGTGTGTTCTTACACAAGCAACGTGAAGGGTCATTCAACATAAATAGTAAAATCAAAAATCAACTATTTGTAACCAAACGGTTACAAATCTCAACTGAAAATTCTTTGTGAAACTTCTAAAAAAAAATCATTTCAGATTCTTTGTGAAACTATGTTTCAAAGAATCTAGGCGGCATTTCCCTGCAGATTCTATGAAATATACTTATGACGTTTTTTCTTTTTTTTTTTACATTCTTAGAAAACTATTAGCAAGATCTTAGTAAATCTCTAAGCAGATTTCTTTAAACATCATCGGTGAATTGCTGACGAAATTATTGCAGGATTTCCTAAACTAAATAGATAAACTGATATTTAGAGACCCTCGGTACATTCTTAAAAGTTTTCTGCTGTTAGCTTCCTGAAAATATATTGATTATTGGATAAAGTCAAAACACACTAGTGTCTTCGAAGAAGTGATAGATTATTGTCTTTTCAAAATGCTAGTTATATTTAAGAGTTTATACTTATGCTCATACCCGCTAATTAGAAGTTTCTTGAGATCGTACATTACAAGTCCTAACATGAAAAATTGAAAAAAATCTTTGTAATCGCTGCTTTTTGGAGTATGAGACTTGTTCAGAATTTGAGACAAAATGAAATTTGCATAGGAAAATTGTGAAAATTTCAAAATGTAAGACATTTTTGACATATTTTGAATCTCCAGGAAATGGTCACCCTACAGGACAGAATGATCATCTTGAGACATTATTAAACAAACTCCGAAAAAAAAACTCGTTGTAAAATTAGAATAACCCCTCTAACGGCAGCTTTATTTTTTAACGCAAGAAAGAAATTCAAATTGCAATTACTTTTTTGTTTCTCAGTATTTTGGCACAATTTTTTCACAAGTTCTCAAAAAACTCTTCTAATTTAAGAATCCGTGTTGATATTCATGATTGGTGATCTGGTTTTAAAGATATTCCAATGTTCCTTGGGAGACCGACATTCTCCGTATAAAATGTCTGAGGCGGCCATTTTGCTTTACGTCAATTTATAGAAAAAATAAAATGTGGGCTATACAATGCCATGTAATGAGGAGCTACTCTGAAAGAATCTTTCAAATTGGTTAAGTATTCTTGAAGATATCTGAAAATTACGATATTAGGTTTTTTGAAGTTTTCAAGATCTTTATTTGGCCAGCGTGGTACCATCAACATAAATGTTCATTATTCAAAGACAACTCTACCAAATTGCTTCATTTTTTCACAACATCCTCTCATTAATGTATTATTTGGAAGAGAGAATATCCGAATACGATAAAAAATCTGTAGCCGGAGATATATACGTGGGTTATGGTTACGCGTCGGTCCCCCAAGGAATTTCGGAATATCTCTGGATCCAGATGACCAATTATCAACGTTGAAACAGATTCTTAAACTAGAAGAGTTTTTTGAGAAATTGTGAAAAAATGGTTTCAAAATACTGAGAAACAAAAAAGTTATTGCAATTTGAATTTCTATCTTGCGTTAAAAAATGAAGCTGCCGGTAGAGGGGTTAAGGTAGAGAAAACTCTAGATTGTGTGATACACAATGTCTGACATACATCTTCTTGAGAGCCTCCTTTAAATTTTTTTAAAACTTCCTGAAATTTACGGGTTTTTTCTGAAAACATATTATGAACTTTGTTTAGAAGTCAATTGATAATCACTTCAAATTCTTTGATAACTCTTGGGAAACGCTGAAGTCCATAGACTTCTGAGATCTGATGTTCACTTTAGTTTAGTGTTTAGTCCATCCGATGCTTAGTGTTTTAGTTAATTCAAATGTCTTCTGAATGCAATTGATTTCTTTGATCTTTTACTGGTAGGGGAATTGGTGGATAAATGAACGCCTAGCTAAATAAAAAGGGAAAAAAACAAATGTTTGTGATTTTTTATCTAGCACGGATGTTTCAAGACATAAAGTGTAGTGTATTTGTTGAAACGAAGGTCAATTGAACTGAAAACACCAACAACAAAAAAAAAACAAAAAAAAAATAGAATATCACGTTTGATAATTTGACTCGATATACAGTCGCCTCTCCACATCTCGATATCGAAGGGACCATCGAGATAGGGAGAGATCGAAACAAAGAACACATTTTTGATGAATACTAGATTGAAAAACACTCCGTTGCCAAGAAAGTAATACACAAACAAACGTCATTTCGCGCTCCTAATTTGTTTTGAATCCCAAAACTTTGGTCTAGTAACCTTCGAAATTGCTCATATCGACATACGGAGAGAAAATTGAGAACGAAAAATCAACAGAAACACATCGAGATATGGAGATATCCAGATAAGAAGGATATCGAGATATGGAGAGTGAAAATGTATGCAGACTGAAGGGACTTATGAAATCATCGACATAGGGAGAGATATCGAGATGTAGAACATCGAGAAGTGGAGAGTCGACTGTATTTTGAACTCGCATGAATGAAGGGAAACCTTGAAATGAGGTACCCGTATAAATGCAATGATTCAGATACCGTCAAAATGACTATGATATTGTTGAAGGATGCTGATAAAATATAGTTTTAACACAGATTCAGATCACAATTTCAGATCAATTTATGCCCAGAAGTCTGTGATGGTCAAATGAACACCTAGATCCTTAAAAAGCAATGTGAATAATAACCAAATATAGTCATATATTACCAATGATCCAATTCTATTAGAAAGCAAAGGTAGAACCATGAACAGAATTATTCAATTTATTATTAATCGATTTTATTTGAAAATTTAGCGCCATTCGTGCTACAACTTTTAAGAGTTCAACTAGATTATTTTGGACCGCTAAAAATCATTTAGAGAGATAACTCTCGGTAACGCAGGAATGTTTGTTTTGGGCGTGTTACTTGTTACGTGTTCATTTTACCGGGTCTACCCCGTTTGACATAATGCCATTTGTCATAATGCCGTTTGGCATACAGTCGTTTGGCTTAAATTTGTTTGGCATAATAGTCGTTTAGCATAATAGTAGTTTGGCATAACAGTTGTTTGGCATAAAAGTCGTTTGGCATAATTTGCACATGAAGATACTGCAGTGGTACAGTAATCCAGCTTTTTACGCTAGCTATAAAACTGATGAGGGTGATTCGACTTTGACATGTTTTGCCCACAGATTTTATAGTATGATTCAAGCAAGCTGTTCTTTGAAATTGTTTATTGGAGTGTCAAAACTTTTCACTATTTGTTTTGCAGCTGGGCATCATCAAGTTCGGAAATCAATTCTAAAATATGTATCGCTTTCTTTCTATAAACTTATTTCTTTTACACTATTTTAGGCATCTGAAAAACGTGGAACTTCTCGAGCTTGAAGACAGAACAATGACGATACAATAACCATGCCATAGAACCAAAAACTAAACATTCATCAAAACCATATGAATCTACACACCAAATCCATGCAACTGAATTGTTTAAATTCAACAAATCGATGCAAACGATTGGAAAGGCAAAATTCAGCAAAAAAATTCGGAATTCAGCGAAGAAAATTGATTTGAATGGAATAATGACGACCAAAAATATATATTCCACAAAGCGACAAGTCTGTTGAGCTTTTGAAAAGCTCCATATATTGCAAAGCTATGTGGTTTACACATCCATTTCTTACTAGTCTCACAGCTTGTACGCACACTTCCTTCATGTTTAAAGTTAATATATATTTTGTAGGTGGGGGAATAATAAAAATGCGTTGCGGGAAGATGGTGTGGAAAATTTAGAATTGATTCATATTAACCCTCTAATACCCAACCCCGCCTTTAGACGGGGTACACTTTGGAATTTTGTGTATTTTTTCGTAGCTCGCAAATCAAAATGATTTTATTTTTGGCTTATACCTTGACTCATAACACGCATATAAGAAAAGTTTTTTATGGCTTTTGAAACTTTTTTGTATTTTTAGAAGTTGTTTGAAAAATTGCATTCTTATATAACCTACAAAGGCCTGGGCTTCATTCAACGTGTAATATAAAAAATCGTATCTTTTATATTTTTCTACGATTAACCTATCACAAACGAAGAGCCTGGTGGTATTAAAATCATTTCAAACCTGTTTTTCCGTTAGTTACACGGAAAATAAAATACGCTCCGAAAAAAAATTAAAAATTTAATATTTTTAAAAATACCGTAACAATTTAAATTTTTATTATTGCCAAAAATCAACAACTAGAAATGGCTTCAAGAAAAAATGAAAAAATGTAGGGATGTTCAAAAATAAAAATTATAAAAATCAAAAACCAAAATTTAAAAATTTGCGAATAAAAATAAATAAATGCCCAAAACGTGTTTAGAACGATTTTAGATAACGAAAAATAATACTTAAATCGAAAATAAAAATTTGGGTATTAGAGGGTTAAAGGCATTAATTCACCGTATTCGGTTTGAAAAAAACACAAGCTCAAAGCCAAAATTAGATTGTAAGGAATAATAATGGCCACGACTAAAGCAATGTCTTGTTCTGGATTAGAAGGTCCTCCAAAATGATTACATTATAAAGTTCCGTGGTTCTCACAGAAATATCTTCAAGTGGATGATCAAATTTTGGCATTTGAACATGCTCGTTGTCCTTGATTGTTCTTCATTAATCTGGAAGAGAAAACAGTTGAAATAAAATAGAAAACTTAAAAACATTTTTGATTTCCATATCCCAGCAACAATAATGTAAATTTTTGACGTTCCATGTCAATAAAACAAATTTCATATGCCCAAAGCATACTTTGATCTAGCTATAAAAATTATAGTGCATGCAAGAAATGTCAATAAGGGGTGATTCAAAAATTATGGCATGCTAGCGTAAAAAGCTGGATATCCGGGACCATACGATGCGTCATAGAATGTCATGTTCCTTTTGTTTTTTTTTTTTCAAATAACATGGCATAACTTAGACGTTGGGCACATTTTTTTTTGTTGAAAATACGTTATAATATCCCGGACATAATGACCCCCGGAAGTCATGTATGATGCGATTCTAAAAGAGCTTTATTGGATATTGATTTCCTTGAAAAACGAAGATTATAGGTGTGTCCTATCAATAACTGACAACGGAAATGTACTATCACGAGAAATTTTTACACATCTCTTTGCTTAAAGATAGGATGTTGATCAAATTCAACGTTTTTCACAATTATGCCAACCGGCTACCATGCCAACTGACAATTATGCCAAATGGGGTAGACCCCAATTTACCACCATTTACTCACATAGTGCAGGTGAAATGAACATTTCGACCAATTTTTCGTGACGGTAAAAACATATAACAAATTAACTTTATTGACCTAAATTTGTGTCGCTGCTTCAGAGAACATCTGTTTTTTTAAGTAAGGACTGTTCATTTTATAAAGTGGACATCTTGTGCATGCTGTATCTTTTTTATTTATCAATGAAATTTCAATCGGTTTTCTGCACATCGTTCGACTAGTATTGTACAATGTTGTGATAAAAAAAAATCTCCAAAATAATTAAAATTCACACAAATATGGGACAACGATTATAACGGTCGATTTTTGGAGGTTATCAAAAACAATGATTGTTAGAAATAGGCTTAAAAATTCGATAATTTATATTTTTTATTTTCAAAAAAGGCTTGTTCTTCAAAAGCATCATCAATCAGTAGCCTGATGGAAAAAATCAAGTAATTTTTGGAGCAACAATTTTACAGATATAATAAAATCATTTTTCCCCTATATATTTTAGAGAAAAATATTTTAAATTTCAAGAGAATTGATATGAGTAGAATTTTTTGGCTACAAGTATGTCCTGACGGAAGTGCTAATGCAGTGTTAATATGAAAAATAACTTACGCCTTCATAGAGTTAGTTATTTAGTCCCCACGCCACATTTAAGGCACAATATAAACACAATTGCTTTATTCTCAGAAGACCTTTCAAAGTTTATTGAAAATCATCAAAATTGGCAACACTGCTGTAATAAAATCGGTTTTATTTTCCTCATATTATTTTCATAATATGTCATTCTAAGATTACCAATAGGGTCCTAAAGCCCTGTCCTAATTTTAGTACCAAACGCTTAAGTTTAGGCCAGAAATGCATGTTTACTCAATTTTTAAATGGTTTTCATTGGTTTAATCCCAAAAAACATTATGAACGGTTTTTGAAATTTTGTCACACCCCTTGGCTTAAACTCAAATTTTTGGGTATATTTTGATTTTCGTGTCCCTTCCGAAATGTCAGATAGGAACAACCCCAGTGTTAAAACTAAAAGCCCTGTGGCATTTTTGTAGAGAAAGTGAACGTCAAACATGATCAAAACTGTCAAGATTCATATTTGAAACTATTTTTAAAATTAAAGTTTAAATATGTTATAGTCGTTATTTGAGCTGGAAAAATTGCTAAAGTAGTTGCAAGAACATGCTCTTTCGTATTGTAAAGTAAAAACAAGAATTCATTAAACATTTTAGGACCCAATTGAAATATACGGAGAAAACCGTTTGCAATTTGCTGTATATCGATAAACATGCGTACATGATTTTAAAAGTATGAGACTTTTTAGTAAAACTACCATAAACAGTAAAATTTATACTTAAGACTGTGGTTTAAACTCACGATTTAGCTCTCGTTTATACAAATATATATTCTTTAGCAATCCAAACTAGTTTTGAACACGCTTTTTACTTTTCTCATTTGCTGGGAGTGAAAGGATGGTGTATCAGCAAATTTCACCATAAATGGGTAAATCACTAAAATTACTAATATCAGAGAATGGTGGCATATAATTGATTTTTTCAAAGCTTTACCTTTAGTAGAATAGTGAAGATCACAAACATACTATTTGTTCATAAAAAATAGGATTTTTGTTTTGCGAAAAATAATGTTAAACTTTGACGAACTGCTTTTCTTAGTAGTTTTTGGAAAAACTATTTAGCTCTTCAACCAAAAGCATTTTCTGAGATCTTATATGTTCCTAGTATTGTAGAATAATAGTTCAACGATGCACAGAAAACCGATTACGATTTTATCAATAAATAAAAAAGATATAGCATAAACAAAGTGTCCACTTTATAAAATGAACAGTCCTTAGTGAGATAAAACCATACTAATTCAACGTTGTACCATTACGTTCATTGAGGGTTGCGACGTATTCGTGCCAAGCAGAGGTTTAGGAAAGTCTCCGGAATAGTCGAAAAACGGGGAAAAAACAATACTTCATTTTGTATGGAAGATAGCGTGCCAATTTTCAATAGCCTGATGTTCGCCGGAAACACTAAATAGATCATCGAAAAAAGCTTAAAAATAAATCATTTCAAAACTGCTCATTTCATACTGTTACTGTTTTAGAAGGGCTGGCACTATTTTAAAATTTTATTTTAAGTCCATCATATTTATTATTATTGGTAAGCAGTAATAACACTAGAAAACAGGAAAAGAGGACGATTCTTCTACTTTGCTCTGGATGGGGTTAGAATGGGTTTATTTTCATTATATTTTAGATCGGTGAAAAACAAACTACTTTCGATTATTTTTTCAACATTCAAAATCCATTACCCATGAACTTAGTAAAGAATATTTCAAGTTAAATTAGACAACGAAGACATATGCATTTTGGACAGATTATGTTGCATTTTTACCGGAGAAAGAAAAGTAACTTGACCAACTAAATAAAGCACACCGTGACGTGAAAAAACAACATAGGTAATGGATTTGCTGTTTCAAAAAGGAGGTTTTTCCTTAGGTGGGCGTATTACACCTATTTACCTTATTGAAATATCAGAGTAAATTAGAATCTAAAAAAACCGGGACCGTAACGAGAATCAAACCTGGATACCTGTAGCATTACTTTGCTCAAGACAATAGAATTCTATCGCAAGACATTGGAAATCCCAAATCAAGATGACGTTAGTTCAACTCAAAATCTTCAATCCATGTTCTCCGCTGCGTTCTTGGTCTTATTGTACCAGCCGAATCATAAATAAAAGCCTTTGTTCAAGGATTGTTCTCCGGCATTCTAACAACGTGTTCTGACCAACGCATCATTCTAACTTATGCTACCTTCTGGATTGCTACTCCATCAGAATTTCCTGATCGTCAATGGATACCACAATCAATGTCTGATAACTTTCTAATCAGCTACCGATGAAACTTGATTGTGGTGGCTATTATCACTCGAAATAATCTCTTCTTCTTCTTGAAAATAATCTTATTCCAACAAAACCCACCGTGTACCATAGAAAACTCTGAGACGAGACGAAAACCGGAAGGGAAACTCCATCCTCCTGAATCACCCTTTCCTTGTATCTTCCCAAACCCCACGTCTTCCAAAAAATATTCTAAATTCATATGATTCGGCCATGAAAACCGATCAAAAACCAACATTCACATAATCTAACTCTTGGTATTTTTTTATAATCTAACTCTCTACAATCCTTTCCCACCGATTCCGAAACCACTTCTCCCTTACAGGACACAAGCTATCAGCCAGAGGGCGGAACCTCACAGGTTTTACTGAGCGCAAAAGAAGCAATCTCGCTGTGGCTTTTGGGCGCCCGGAAGGTTTGTAGCAGCAGTTTTAGGCCAAAGACAAAGCTTTCCTCATACGAATATTTTGTTTTTGAAACTATATTCAACCTTATTACAGAGCGACAGTGACCGAACAACCGTTTTTGATTTATGTTTTATTATTCTTTTTCTAGATCCTTACACAATTCAGTAATCTTCTATTCGTTAGAAAATGCATGTCGTTAGCTTTGTTTTTGTGTTTTAACCGACGAATTCGAAAAGGACGCGCGAAATTTCCCCGACTTCGATCTCCCCGCGATAATACGCAGAACTCCTCTCAAGGCATGGCATGGCAATACACCAACAATTTCTGTCTCTTTAGGTTTTCTTGCTGTGATCTACTCTACTTTGAGATGATGTTTGACTCTTTTACTCTAAGACTTACTACTTACGTTCTTGTTCTCTTTTCTATCTTTGCACTCTTTCTCCTGTAGTTTCCTTCTTTCTGCACTTCTATCGCTTTGCAATTAGTTTTTCTCAATTGTTACTACTTCCTGTTAGAAGCACTAAATCTTTACGTTTTTCTTACTTTTAGACCATGTACAAGCGGCTGATAGACGCCCAGCAGGTGAAGAACAAGGTAGACCCGGAGGTAACGCTGCAGTTCCTCAAGAGCGCCATCTATTACTTCCTCACGGACAAGGAGAACTCCCAAGGGCACCTGAACGCGATAGAAAGTATTCTTGGATTTTCGGAAACGGAAAAGTCAAACATCGATAAGGCGCGAGCTTACAAGTGAAATGATACGCAATGATAAAAAATATGAATATGACTAACTGTTATTTAACTAGATAAACAATTATAAATGTTTGCAATTACAACTACTTACAACTTACGAAAACAATGAGAACAGCAAAGCTCTCATCACGAGACTAGAATATTTATGAAAGGAATAATACAGTAAAGGTTAGGCTGCAAGTTCGAAGAGAGAAGCGTATTTTTAGAACAAGAAATGTGATCATTACTGACTTTTGTTGTTCTGTTTCTAGGATCGTATTTTTAAAACTAGTTCCTTTTTAATATTTATTCAGCATTCCACCAAACAAATAAGTGTCTGTTATCTAATTTCGATGGTTTTTAAAAACGCATTTTGCTTTTCTACTTTCCATTTTTTACGTGCTAGGTACTTTTACAAAATTGGATCATGGTTCGATTTTCGGGGTCCTATTCGCTGAAACGCCTATTACGCCTCAACGAAAGTATTATAGTGGTTTAAAAAACTGTTGTTGGATGAGCACGCTTTCATATGGAGATTGTAAGAGTAATACCACAGAAATTAGCAAACATTCCAAAGCAAATAAATCATATATATTTTTCATTAACAGTACACTGTTTACCGAACAGCTCAGTAGGTGACAAACAGATAACGTCCATAAAGAAATGTTAGCTTTCATAATGAATCAACAACCTCACAGGCAGCCGTTTGTCTTAAAGTTTAAATTTAAAAATTTTCTGGACAAAATGTTACATTAGCTAGGCGCGCTACTTCTCAAGGATTCTGTTACATGGTTAAAGCACAGACACATAGACGTAATACAGTAAGAAAATAACCGAACAAAGCTTATCACTTTAAATGTACCATTGAAAAGGTGAACGACAGAAAATGTGCAGGGCGTTACGTCTGTGTGTCCACCATCAA
This sequence comes from Aedes aegypti, assembly GCF_002204515.2. Lineage (NCBI taxonomy): Eukaryota > Metazoa > Arthropoda > Insecta > Diptera > Culicidae > Aedes > Aedes aegypti. Next base: position 349,295,001 of record NC_035108.1, read on the forward strand.
AGCTTAGTTAGTTGCAAATATTGAATTGAAAAAAGGCTTTATTTAATTTTGAATCAACATAGCACTTTCAATAGTGCCTGATTTCAGGAACTCAAAAAACAACACTTAAGACCCAAACGCAATGATAGCGGAACGGCAACGGAATGCGGAACCGGTTCGCCAGCATGAATCACAACATCTCGACTGAGCTGACAACGAATGAAATTGGATCAACACAGAGTCGACAAGCTGATTATAGTTCATGCTGGCGAACCGGTTCCGCATTCCGTTGCCGTTCCGCTATCATTGCGTTTGGGCCTTTAGAACAAAAAAGTAGATTACACAAATTCCACCTACTAAATTAATCACTTTCCAACAAGTTTGACACAACGTTTAAAATAAGCAAACCTATAAGCTAAGCTAATGCATGCGAAGAAGTAAGCAAAGGCGTTGGCAGAACGGATGACGTCGATGAAAATGGGAAGGAAAAATTGAAATAGAGAATGAATCACTTCGGTGTGACAATAGACCAGATTCGAATAGAGAGAGCGCTAACTAGCTACGCAAAAAATAAGCACCAGTGTTGGTTGTTGTTACCGGAAAAGTGCAATGTGGATTTAATTCGATAAACATGTTGCGTATGAATACACAAAAAACACACATACACAAAACCCACATCACACAACTGAACACACCAAACACACGATAGGACAATGAAAGTTGAAAAATTTAATCCGTACTTTAGCGCTTTTCATTTGCATCCGAAATGTCTCCCTTTTTTAATTCGGTATTATTTTTGTAAATATATTTTTTCTCAATCTCCAAGCGTCGCGACTAATATTTCAATAGTGCGCTGTGTTCATAAACATCGTAAGAATGCAGCGCTACACATGTCATTATGACAGTTATGTCGGGAACGAGTCACACGTCGCGTGTCCCACACGCGCGTTCCGATTTGGTGGGCGCGCGACAATAGTATCATTCCAAACATTCCATTCATTTCTTATAACTAGGTGTTCTGTGTTAGAAAACACTATCATCCTAATTTAGTTTAACAAATGAGGCATTTGTTAACATTTTATTAACAACATGTTACATTTCATTTGACGTAGCAGTTCAGAATTTTGACAGGTGATTTGATTTCACCTGCTTATAAGAGAAAAAAACGCTTTCAATTAACTTAAACTAACTTAACCTAGCCCAATAAGCACTAATAATAAGCCCTTAATCAGCATCATAGATGCGTACATGCATTATAATAGCACCACAAATGCTTACACACCTTAAAACAGCACTTCCGCTGCATAGAAACCCTATTACAGCATCATTAATGCTTCTAAGCCTGATGCATATACAGGCATTAAATAAGCACTATACCGGGTTCCCCCGTTGGTTTGACCACATTTAATCTGAACACTTTTTAATTTGTACCCCGCTAATTTGCACGTCGTTCAGATTAAAAATGGTTCAAACGTCATTCTGCTCATGGAACGGAGTAGAAAGAAATGGAACGCGGTGGAACGGAACGCAGAATCAAAACAAAACAGCCAAAAGGGTAACCAGAAGTACGTTTTTCTGTTGTTCGTAGGGTGACTAGAAGTTCAAATTAAAAATGAACCCCGATGGTTTGCATGAGGTACCGTTCAAATTAGCGGGGGTGCACGGTATTGGCTTTATATTGAAATACAGGGCATGTTTAAATGCCATCCAGTGTTTTGACAGATATAACACGTGCTTTGTGTTTGCATATAGTGGGAAGAGGGAGTCAAACATAAATCTTCTCACTACTACAATTGCAGGTTTTATGACGGGGTAAAGTGATGGTTTAAATTGATCACTTTTCTTTCCAATACTATTCATATTATGTGACCGTAGGAGCAAAGGAGCAGGACAACAACTCAACAATATGGGTGTCGCAGGTTCGAGACGCAAAATGAGGAATTTCATCATCATAACTGTCGTATCCTGTAGAGGATGTTAAACATCGTCTACCGGACCGTCGCAACACGTCCGTTGCTCTTAACTATAACCGATTGACTGACTCAATTTTTTTTCCGGTGATCGTTGCGTAGTCAGGCTTTCGATCGGCTCTGTGTTTCTCGCGCACACACTCTCTCGTTCTGTTCTTCACCGAGTGAGAGAGACGGCTTCTTCCAACCCAATGTCTACACAGATTTGAACCTGAGAGAGACTCGCGAAGAGGAAAAATATCAACGTCATATGCAGCCCAGATTCCCCTCTCACGAAACGTCAAATGCAGCCAACAGTTTTTATGGCTGAAAAAGTGAAAAGTATTGTGTTCAAAGTAAACTGTTATTAAAAACCTCAGTCGGTGGAGCAGTTTTTTCCAAAGTTGCTGATAAATCTAAGCAGAAGATTTATTATTTCTAATGTCTGCTACGTTTGCTGGCATGAAATTTCACTCAAATGGCTATTTATGATTCGATGTGATGCAAACTTAATCATTTTTTGCTGAGAGGTTCATGTGAGGATTTGAACAGCATGCGCATAATTGGTATGCGCATGCGCATAATTGGTATGCACAAAGTGGAATAAGAAAAAAACACAGCAATCACAGAAAAAGAAGACCGTCTTCGCGAGTCTCGTCTCAGATTTGAACGACTCTCCCACTGAAGCCTTTATCTTGCGTGATGTTCAACCGAACGCAGCCAAACGCGTAATTATTGAAAAGGTCCTATTTTTCAAATGGTGATTATTGATATCATTGATTTAACATCAAATTTTAAATGTTCATTTGTTATAGCTTTAATACATCAATAAACTGCCAATATATACAGTTATGAATCCATTACCACAATCACTCTCACCTCTACTCTTAAAAAAGACGAATAACGTAAAATTTTCCGTTATTTTCAATTCGAGTTTATTATTTATTTTTTTTTTGCAACAATCTTAACAGTTCACTTCTAAATTATAATATTTTTTGTCTGCTTCTCTGATCCTATATCTTGACATTGATGTATACCACATGCATATCAACTATAGACTTCATAGAACGGTTTTTAATGCAATAATGCTTTTCTTTAACCTAAGTATGCTGTTCACTCACTGAATTTCGCTTTATTTCTTAGCAAACGATCAATAAAGTTTCTTAAGCATGCTCCATTTCCACTTCATATTAGCGTACCGCGATCAAAGATATTTAAGATCCAATCCAAATCCAATCAAAATCCAATCCTAAACTAATCCAAATCCAATATAATCCATCAACACAAATCAAATCCAAATTTAATCAAAATCCAATCCAAATCCATCCCAATCCTATTTAAATTATATAATTATTATTATTTTTTGGAACAAAAACTTCTAAAAAAATTTATTTGAATTCAATCCAAATTGAATCATAATCCAAGTCCAATCCAGTGCAAATCCTGTCCAAATCCGACATAAATTCTAATCTAATTATCTAGGTCCAACCAAATCCAATGAAATTAAATCCAAGTCTAATCCAATCCAAATCCAATACAATCCAAATTAAATGTTAATCCAATCCATATAACACCAAACCCATATTCAAATCAAATATAATTCAAATACAATCCAAATTCAATGCAAATCCAATCCAGAGGTAATCAAAATTCACCCCAAATTGGACATAAATTCAATCCAAATACAATTAAGCTCCAACTAAAATCCAATTCTAATCAAATCCAAATTCAATTCAATCAAATTCTATCCAAAACCAATCCAAATTCCATTATTGTTTTGAAACATCAAAACTCCAATTCAAAATAAATTGAATCCAATTCAAATCTAATCCATATCAAACCTAATCCATATCCAAACAAAATCCAATTTAAGTACAATCCCTATCCAATCAAAGTCTAATTTCAAATCCAATACAAACCCCATCTTAATTCAATCAAACTTTTATCCAACTCCAAGACAAATCAAGTCTAAATTCGTTCCAAATCAAATCCAAATCCAAACCAAATTCAATCCAATTTAAATTCAATCCAATCCAATTCAAATCTAATCCAAATCCAATCCGAATCTAATCCAATTCAAATCCAATCCAAATCTAATTCAACCCAAATCTTATTCAAAGCCAATCTTATCCAAACGAAATCATCCAATACAAACTCCATCTTAATTCAATCAAACTTTTGTCCAACTCCAACACAAATCAAATTCAAATTCAATCCAAATTTAGTTACATTCAATTGGAATCCACTCCATATCCAAACCAACTCCAATTCAATTTCAATCCATTCCATATTGAATCCAATCCTCATCTAATCAAAATCCAATCCATTCCAATTCAAATCTAATTCGAATTCAATCCAAAGGTAATTAAAATCCAATCCAAATCCAGCATAATTTCAATCTAAATATAATTCAGCTCCAACCAAAATCCAATTCAAATAAAATCCAATTCTTATCAAATCAAAATTCAATTCAATCCCAAGCAATAAAAATTCCATTTTTGTTTAGAAACATTAATAACTCTCATCGAAATTTAATTGAATCCAATTCAAATTTAATCCATATCAAACCGAATCCATATTCAAACAAAATCCAATTTAAGTACAATCCGTATCCAATCAAAGTCTAATTTCAAATCCAATTCAATCCAATCGAAATCCAATACAAACCCCATCCTTATTCAATCAAACTACTATACAACTACAATACAAATAAAATCCAAATTCAATCCAATCCAACTCAAATTCAATCGAATCTAATTCTAACCAAAATCTAATTCAAATTCAATTCACTCCAATTCAAATCTAATCGAAATCCAATTTAAATCCAATTCGAAACTAATCCAATTCAAATCCAATCCAAATTTAATCCAATCCAATTCAAATTCAATCCAATCCAATGTAAATCTAATCTAAATCCAATCCGAATCTAATCCAATCCAAATCCAATTAAAATCCAATCCAAATCTAATTCAACCCAAATCTTATTCAAAGCCAATCTAATCCAATCGAAATCATCCAATACAAACTCCATCCTAATTCAATCAAACTCTTATCCAACTCCAACACAAATCAAATTCAAATTTAATCCAAATTCAACCCAAATCCAATTCAATTCAAATTCAATCCAAATTAAATTAAATTCAATTCAAATCCAATCCATATCAAACCTAATCCATATCCAAACCAACTCCAATTCAATTTCAATCCATTCCATATTGAATCCAATCCTTAAGCAATCAAAATCCATTTCAAATTCAATCCAAGTTTAAACCCAGAATCAAATCTAGATTCAATAGACATTAGATTTTGTCAAACTAATTCTATCATTTCATAGCACTTTTCAACACAAGTGTGTACGAAATATTGAAACACTCCGCAGAAGATTTTCTGTTGAATGTTTTAAAGCTCAATATATTCAAATATCAATAGAAAACTTCTGAGAAATTGTTATATTGTTAATCATCATTATATTTTTGTTTGCATGTTGTGTTTATTTTGATTTGTTTTCCTTGATCGATTCTCGTTTTTAGCTCCTTTTCTGGAAAGTAAAATTTCCGAAGAATCGTATTTTTCACTTCTATTCACTCTTATCTCCGATATATTTCCCATATATTTCAGCTCTACATATTCGTTTTGGATAATTTAATAATCTTTATTATTACATATTTTTCTTTTATCTCTCAATTTTTCTATAGCAATTTATTCCAATCTCATCATTTATTAATTTTGTGGGCTTCGTGGCCTTGCGGTTAGAGGCGTCAGTCGTCTAGGCATATTGTGTCACGGGGTGTGGGTTCGATTCCCGCTCCAGCCGGTGAAAACTTTTCGTCAAACGAAAAATTCATCGCTGGGCTTCTGGGTGTTTCGTGTTGTCCGTTGCCTAATGTTAGTGATCGTACAGTCTGTGCAGCCTGTGTGCTGAAGACGGTGTAAATTGTCTTTATTAAGCTCACCAGAAGCTCCGTTTTCCCATTCTTTTTGTTCAGTTATTTCTTTTTTTGGCTTCATATTGTCTGTTTCGCTGATTCTTTTATTTTTGGCCACATCTATTTTTTGGCATCACATCATTTCCGTTTGCATCCATTTTCAGCCACATCTATTCTTTTGGCTTTTTTGTATCATCTCCGTTTTGATCTCTTCTTTTTTTTTAGCCACATTTATTTTTTTAGCTAGATCATGTCCGTTTTCCTTATTATTTTTTCTCTTGCCACATTTATTTTTTTTTGGCTTTTTTTCATGTATGTTTTCCTCTTTCTTTTTTTTTATAGCCACATATATTTTTTTTGCTTTATATTATGTCCGTCTCAATCTTGTTTTTTGAACCACTTCTTTTTTCACTTCATCTATATCCGTTTTTTATAAATCAAATAATTGACACTGGTTCAGCTACCGGCTGCACCATGTCGTATCCTGTAGAGGATGTTAAACATCGTCTACCGGACCGTCGCAACACGTCCGTTGCTCTTAACTATAACCGATTGACTGACTCAATTTTTTTCCGGTGATCGTTGCGTAGTCAGGCTTTCGATCGGCTCTGTGTTTCTCGCGCACACACTCTCTCGTTCTGTTCTTCACCGAGTGAGAGAGACGGCTTCTTTCAACCCAATGTCTACACAGATTTGAACGACTCTCCCACTGAAGCCTTTATCTTGCGTGATGTTCAACCGAACGCAGCCAAACGCGTAATTATTGAAAAGGTCCTATTTTTCAAATGGTGATTATTGATATCATTGATTTAACATCAAATTTTAAATGTTCATTTGTTATAGCTTTAATACATCAATAAACTGCCAATATATACAGTTATGAATCCATTACCACAATAACGAGGATCAAAATGTTTGCAATTGCCACAAAAGGATGAAAACTACCAAAACGAATATGTCTGATGCGGAGAAGTACTATCTGTATCATTTTATTACAGTTTTTGCATACTATTAGAGGTTTCCGTTTTCATTCATTCATTTATTTACCTCGTGTACCAGTTGCTTGGCCGCATACGCGAAAGCTCTCTGGCTGCGTACGCGAAAGCACAAAATATTCGCCCTAAAAACCTGGCGAAAACAACTGACGTTTCTCACGTGGTCTTATATCAGCATTAGTGGTGCAGAGAAGCACGATTTTATCTTGGCACTATAATGGCACGCTATTTCGCCTTTTCTGGCATTATAATAGCATGTGTATATAAAACTGATATGCATCAAATGATTACCCTATATGCGCATAACATTTAATGCGTGTTGGTGCTTTCGCCAACGGATCCAACGAAAAATCGATGGCACGGATACTAACAAGGATCGTAAAGGGATCAATAGTAGAAAAAATAGTACTGCAAAGTATTATTTTAGTAGCACTGAAAAGTACCGTTTTTAATTTTAGCACTGAAAAGTACTGTTTTATTGCTTTAGGTAGTGTTTAAATACATACTTCCAAGAGCAGAGCACGAAGGTACGATGCGCACAATGATGACTTTGCCGCATGCACTTTCAAAGTGATAAAACTCATTCTTGATTGTTTACATTGACTTGAAAAAGTATCACTGTACGCGCCAAAATATATTAAGTATGCTGATACTTTTTCAGTTGTGTCAGGGCAAAACCAACTGATTTTCTTTGATTCGAAAATGTGAGATAAATTAGCAACAATCATCAACGGTGCGTACAAATTTCAAAACGAAATCGCGTAATGCACAGCAAAATTTATTCAGCAACTATTGAAATAATATATGTGTTCGTTAAGAAAAAAAAATCATGATGATTCCGCCTCGCATCACCTTAATCGCCTCCCATCGAGAAACCCCCTCGTCGAAACTTTCCGGCTCCGGATTCTGACAGCATGCTACGTGTGCCTGTCAGATTTTGACAACTCCACTTCGCGTCCGTCTCAGTCGCATAAAACTGCCAGCACATCGCATCAACACACGGCGGACTTCGGTTTATGCTGCTGACGACGACTCCACTCACATAAATAGTGGCCGTTCGAGCGTACGGAGGCTTTTCTTTTTGCGGACTATCGTCGTGTCTGCTCGGTGTGTGTTCCGTGTTTTCTCCCGATTAGGAAAGGGACTATTTCCGGAGTTGTGGAGTGTCCATTCCGTGGTGGTGTTTCAAGAATATCGCGTAAGATTCGTCTTGGTGTCGTCGTGGTGAAGTTTGAAGAGCTGGTTCGAAATATTGACACGGTGTCAAAACGGATTCCGATTCCGATTCCAGCTCAAGTTGGTGTAAGTGTTTCAAGGTGCTTCGGTCAATGAACAACGTGTAAAGGCGCTGCTGCTGTTGGGTTTTACTTCTTTTGTGCCCACGTACAGAAATAATAACTCCACAGAAGAGTAATCAGGTGAAGGTTTCTACGGGTTTTGGAACGAAGAAGCCCTAATTCTGTCTGAGTAGAATCGGTTCCGGATTCGCTCCAGACGTGCTCTCAAGAAGATAGTGTCGAGTCGGTCCAAGAAGTGGGGAGCTATTTTGGGAATATACCGTACAAAACCGCATAGAAAGAAACATCATTAGCCGTATAAACACATCTATATTCTTTGCTTCCATTCGAATCCAATGATAATCGGTTTGGTGGAAAAGGGAATCTGTGCTGCTCCTCTTCTGGAAATTCTGACAATAATCGGAACGAATGATAGTTGAACGAGGGGTTACCCATTCCGGCAGATGATAATTCTGTGTGCTATTTATTTTCTTTCTCACTAAAACCAACATTCAGCCAAACTAAATAAACCATACATTGAAACCGAAACAAGAAGAATTCCGGGAACGGATAGAGAGCAAAGTGTGGTTCACCTGAGGAAGGAAATCGTATTGGTCAAGTGGGACACCCCCTGGGGGGAAGCCGGGAAGGGGTGCTAATTGGCCGAAGAGTTGGAGAAGATATTGGCTCAAAACCAAAAAAGGTGAAATCTTGTTCTTATAGGAAAGTGGTTATCGGTGTTGATTGCGCATTAAGCTCAGCTCAGCTCAGTGTTTAAGTGAGAAGAAGGAGGGAAGAAATCTCTTTGAGGCTTCGAAACGACACGGACAACTGAACACTGACCTACCGGTGGAGCGAGCGAGAGGAAGAGTGGGGCCGCTGTTGAGTTGCGTCCAGTACAATCATCGTGTCCGGCGTCGTAGTTTTGTGGTGGTAAGTGTTTTGAACGAATAATGTTTCTGTTAGGATCATCATCATTGCGAGAGGGAGCCATTATCTCATTCTGATAATAATTCTGGAAGAGGGCACCGGATGCCCATCATAAGTGCCGCAAGATTGGTGCCTTTTTGTGGGAATTGTATAAACGGAATTGCCTTTTTTATTGCGATATGATGGGTTGTAAGATGGGGAGGATGGTTCAATAAATTGTGAGTATGTTTTGCTACAATTACATATATGGATTAGCGAAGAAGACTAGAGTTGCATTGTAAAGAATACATCGCTCATTTTGGAACCTGGGACTGGTAAAAGACTTAATGTTTAGACACTGTAAAGTTCACTAAATATCACTAATATTGGCCACCATTTTAATTACTTTCATTGTTTAGGAAGATTATTGGAATATGAATGAAAAAAAAAAAAACTAATTGAACTTTTGAAACTTCATGATTGAACGAACGAAATAGGCCTTGCTGAGGAACTTGCTCGCTTTACCCGTGACTTTAGACTCCAGAGATACCTTCACGGACCAAGTGACTATTCCACAGATTCTTCAGAAATCTTTTCTCATTGTCTTCTCTCAAGAAACAGCTTCGACAAGTGATTTTCCACAGATTTTTACTGTAATACTTCTAGAGACTACTAAAGATAATCTTCTATACCTTCTTCCATCCAAGATCTTCCTCAATCAATTCTCCCAGAAATTCTTCTTACGGTTTTTCTTGGGATCCTTAGAAGGATTTCTCCAGAATTGGATCCGAGAAATTCTATATCATTGCCTCCAGAAAATTACACAGGGATAATGTTGAGTATTTTCCCAGGGAATATTCCAAAATATCCTCAGAGATTTTTGTACTATTTTGACACTGATATATCCAATTATTACCCTCGAAAATTCAAAAAACCCTACAAGAGTTCAGAGAATCAGAAATTCCTCAAAGGCTTATTCCAGAGTTGTTAAAAAATCACTTTTTTTTTCGAAGCGTTGAGTTAACAATGATTAAAAATTTGATGTTGAGTCGATAAATGATGAGTAAAGCTTTTCGATTTGACTTTAAATCTGCCGTGAGCTCCTGCCCAACATTTACTTTTATAAGCCTCTATTACATTCATCATACAGACGTTCCTAAGCAATGTTGCTCAAATGGTACCCTAGCAAAATCAACCCTTGTCGTAGTTTTGCAGTCTAGTATTCCAGACTAGTGTAAAACTATGATAAGACTTGAAATGCTACCAAAGTGATTGAAGTGAAGAATGAAATAGTTTTATTGAAAGGTCCTCATTACCCATTTCATTTCATCAGTCACTGTCACATAACTATCACACTTTTGCTGTCGTCACTTTTGTTTTTACACTATCACTAACATCAGCGATTATTACTCATTAACTTTCGTAATACACATCATATATGTATACTTTCCATTATATCACTTCACTTTCACAGCTACAATTTTTTATTAAAATTACTTCACACTTCTTTCATAATAATTCATTTTTGTTACTATTTACCATCTGTTATCATAACTATATAATCAAAAAAAAAAATAATCAAACTACGATTTAGCACTACGATCAAGAAAGTTACAGTAGAAAAAATAAAATCACCTCGATAAATTTTACTGCACTCGCTGTCATTATGAACACTTTTATCATGAATGTGTTAAGAACTAGGCAATAGTTTTTATATTCAGAGGAATGATTGCAGAAAATAATAACCATCATTAAACTAGTAGCACAGACAAACAGACGTACCACTGACGATTCATATTAGTATTATTATGTACGTGTTTTTAACAAAACAATCACAATCACTTTCAATGAAATTTCCATATATTTTCATCACCACACATATCGTTATTAGCACCCTCACAATCACTAATTTTAAAACGACGAGTGCAACGTACAGTTCCACCAAACACCCATTCTTATGTTGCATTATAAAACGATTGATCACACGTTAGCTTTGAAACTTAACCACCATTACTGATTAGAACAAAGGATGCTACAGCTCATGTAAACGAACTGAAACATGAACAACCAGCACTGGTTTATAAGTAACTACTGAGCCCTGGCGGTCCCTCCGTTCGAAGAGGACCTGACAATATGCCGGAACATATTAACAGATCCTCCGCCTGAATGCAGCCGTTTCATGAAAATTATAAACCGTTAGAGGTGTGCCAGAGTATTTGGAAGGTGATATGTTTCACAGACGAATATTATTATGGTGCACCTTCTACTTTGGCACCGTCAAACCCTGTGATCGTGGCCAGGATAAAGCTTTTCGATTTGACTTTTATCTTTAATCATGAGTAAAACCAATCTTTTTCAAGTGTATGGCATTTTCGTTGCAAACTTCAAGGCGTATGGAGCATCTCCAAAGCCATTTGATCAATGGAAATCATATAAAGGTAAACAAATTTGGAATTTATGGCTAACTATTCTTCCATAAAGAGGAATGTTTCGTAATGAAAAATGGAATATTTTTAGAGAAAATTCTGGCAAAGTTTAGAAAACAACTTCGGGCTGAATTTTATAGCCGAGATATTTTAACAAATTTTGGCGAATATCTGGCAGATTTGCTAAATGGGTTGGTAGTGAATTTTCTACTGCAATCTAGTTAACATTCCACAGACTACTTTAACCTACTTCCCTACCCGTAACGCGAGTAGATCACCTTTTCGAGGTGCGTTGCGAGGTAAGATCTACCATATTGTACTCTTGTTGTAGCTGTTCTTGTTAATACTTAAAGTCAAGGCTGGTAGCGCGTCACTTTTTAGTGACTTGGTCACTTTTTTGAGGCCAGTCACTTTAAAGTCTCTTTTTTGAAGCCATTTCAACTAAAGTCACTTTTTTCGTCAAAAAGTCACTTTTTTCCACTATTTTGAGCTAAATTTTCGGGAGAAAATTATGAATCGGCCTTTTTAATTTAAGCTAAGTTTTAAGTTAGCAGGGTGTCTAATACCTGGTAAAACCTGGAATTATCAGGGAATTTTATTCAACCTGGAATTATCAACGGATTCCGGCATATAATTACTTCGAACCAGTAATTATTATGGCAGAATATGTCCTTTTTGTAAACAAAATGTTTTTAATTAAAAAAAACTTTCGGCTGCGCCGCTATTACAACACCACTTGAGATATTCAGTCAATTAATTATTCGTTGTTTTTATTATTCCGAATAAGACTTGTTTAAATAAGGAAGTAGGACTTAGAATTGCAAAAATGGAAAAGGCAAGTACGATTCCCAGTTCCATATGAAATAAATAATTTTATAGGAAAAGATTAAAGCTTACAACAGGTACGAAAAATAGTATATTTTCAGAAAAGCAGATCTTCTTTAAGGCTTGCATACTAGTTCAATGCATATCTCAAAAAAGTGTTTATTTTTAGTTAAGGTCTCCAAAGATATTACAATCAACATGGTATCTACAGCCACTTTTTTGCCCTAACCTTGTCTTTCCCATGATAGCTCCAGAGCTCCATTAATTTTTGACGAGATTATGATTCTATACTTTCCAAAGTCAACTAATTTTTTGAATTGTAAAACTATTAATAACCAATCAAATTACTGTTGCAAAACAACCAAATAGGGGGCAACGTGGCGTAGTTGGCTACACGTTCGCTTCATAAGCGGATCGTCATGGGTTTGATTCCCAGCCTCCCAACAAAAAACTCAAAAACTCTTCGTCAGTCCGCTTGAAAAACTACACGAGCTCCACCCGTCCAACATTATGGCCGTCTGAAAGCGGACTGACAACTGACCCTCTTCTGAGCGAACATGCTCTAATGTACCTGGATAACATGACGATCGACCAACGGCAAGGAATAATGAACTTCTCTCTGGAAAATCCACAAATAGATTTAATCGATAAAGCAGACAAAAATGAACCACTGTCTAATTTGAATTCGCTCTGGCGATGCCCAAGCTGGCGAATAAGAGCTCAATAAGTTAAGTAAATGGAGAATAAGACAGATAAAAAAAAACAACCAAAAAATTTAAACTGGTTTTGAAAAAGTAGACTTTTTGAAACATTGTTTATTGAATTACTTTTTTATAAAAACGCTTTTTTATAAAGAAACTGTCGATTGAAGTCGTCGGAAAGAGATAGTTAATCTGCTTGCAGTGAATTCTGGTGCAACATTCTAGAGGCTCCAGAGAAACCTTCAGAGATTATTACGTAACTATTTATCCAGAGATTCCTTCTGGAATAATTTCAAGAACTCCACCAAGAACGCCACCAGCTTCTATTTAAGCTTAGAGGAATTTCTTCTGAATTTTGTACTAAACATTTTAGAGCATTCCTACGTTACTACCTCCAGTAATTTGCACAGAGATTACTCTGAAGAAAAAATCTCAGTATTTCCTCCAGATGTCTTTCCACTGATTCTTTCACAAATTTCTCTAAGCGTTACTACTAGGATTCTTCCCGCAGGTCTTACAAAAGTTCTTCTCCAAAGGTTTATTGCAGAGTTGTCGAAAAAAATCGACTTTTTTACAAGAAACCCTACAATAATTCCTACGTCTTTTTATATTTAATCCAGGCATTTTTATAAGGATTCTCTCAAAAATTCGTCCACAATTACTCTGCGGAATTGCTCAAGCTAGTTAAGCAAGTTTAAGGTATTATTGGATAAAATCTTTTCCAAGAATTCCTCGATTAATGGCTTCTGGGATTCATCATTAGATTCCTCTAGAAATTTCTCCAGCATTTTTTATTATCATAACAATTTATCAAGAAATATATTCTTCAAGAATCCAAGAGATCTTTCAGAGATCATCGTTTCAAAATTTTTCACCAATAAATATTAATTTATTTCTTGACATTTCCCTGAAGACAACCCGACTAGTGGATCGCAAAAGGGTTGTAACCGATTTTGTTACTCAGTTAGCGCATTTTTTCGAACAAAATATGTTATAATTTTGGTGGGTTAGTAGTTAAAATAACAAAAAAATTTAACACAATTCCTTCCACACTGAACAAAATTGATACAAAATCTGTTATAATTTAAGCAAAAATATTACACATTATGTTTTAAATCAAACAAAAATATAACTAATTTTGTTATATTCCATTACTGAATTATAACAAAATTTGTTATTTTCTATCCTATATTTTTGAACAAATTGTGGAATAATTCAGTTTTAAAATGAAGCAAATTTGAAATAGCTTTTGTTATTATAACTGATTTTGTTTTAATTGTGTTATGATTTCCTCCATCACCTCAAAGTGCTTCTAACAGAAATTGAACAAAATTTGTTATTTGTAACAAATCTTGATATAATTTGGATATAATTTTGTATAAAAAAGAAAACAGATTGAATTCATGAAGGTATCTAAACTATTCTTAGAAGAATTACATAAAAAGTTCGTAAAAATCACATAACAGACCCATGAAGAGGTCTTCGGAGTAATAAGAAATTTACGGCAAAACGAGCAGATACTTGTCGTAATTTCACGAGGAAGTCTTAGAATGTGAATTCGACCACACGTACCTCCCATTAAACTTACTGATGAAAAATTTCATTGTCATCCAGGCTTATATCAACCATTTGTTAATCCTTAGTCGTCGTTTAAAGGATGCGGTTTTAAGCAGTATTACATTCAAATTCGATTTTCTGTCATCATATTTTATTTGAATAATTGATTAATGCATAAACATATTGATTTTACGAGGTAGAAGAGCTGGAGTTCAAATGGAAATGTGAAATGACAAAAATTCTAATTTTACAAATGTTCCAAATTCTTATTAAAATTTACAAAATAACATGCTTTGGTAATATAAAAGACACCAAATTTTTAAAAGATTGAAAATTTGCTAAAAAAGGATTATGTACGAAAATATTAACAATGAAGTTTAAAACAAATGTAGGCAATATCTTGTAATTTTGTAAGCACAATAAAAATGTCCAAATATGGTACTCAACTAGACATACTACCTGCAGAAGATCATAAGGAATATTCCCTATCATATTTGATAGAGTAAGGTGGGGCAAAAGTTCGACCTTAGTGGTATAATCAAAGTTTCCAGGAAAACAATAGCAGTTGAAACAAAACAAATACCATACAGTGAACCTCCACCATATTGGCTATAATTTTGCTGAACAAACTTGTTGCAAAATAATTACCCATTTTTAGTTATAACAATTTTAAAATTGATTGTCTCAAACGAACTTTTGCCCCACCGGTGGGGCAAGAGTTCGAATTTAGTGTGGGGCAAAAGTTTGCTGGCTAAAACACAAAATATCGATTCTTTTATGACAGGCATACTTTACACCAGCCGTAAACTTATGTTTGACGAAAAATACACACTAAATTTTCATCAAAAATTTACCCAAAACCGGGTTAATTGCAATATACTCAAAAATACCAGTTTTTCGCAAAACTACGTGGAAATGTAAAATTTTGGCAACATTTTTCGCACGATCAGACAAATTTTGCTTAATTTGAAGATAATATGTAGATTTTAGGCAATTTGAAAATTTTTCCGTGAGTTTATACATGGGTCGAACTTTTGCCCCGCTGATTCGAATTTTTGCCCCACTATGAGCTAAAATTTGTTTCCAAGCATTTATGCAAAAACTAATACACCTCAAAGCATCCTTATTATAGGCCTAGAAACGCCCTTACATAAAATATTGAAAAAGATTTTATTTTCAATTGGTTCCATGCAACGAAAGTTTGAACAAAAATTACAATATTATCGTCGAAAAACAACAAATCTCGCGTACTCTGGGATAACGCCCTAAAAGCCATTGGTAACCACGTGTGTAGCTTGTTGTTTTTGAGCAAATGAATGAATAAGCATCCAAACCAACATCACTGGCTGATAGAGAATGATCCTTCGTTCATCATAGCGCTGGTCAATAACGTGTAAATCCTTCCATATGCTCAGAACCAATGAGCTACACACGTGGTTACCAATGGCTTTAAGGGCGAGATCATATGTATGCGAGAAATAGGCATATCTTTTCCAAACCTCAATTGATTTTTATGATTTTTATGATATCTTGCCCCACTCGAACTTTTGCCCCACTTTACTCTATTGATCGTAAAACAGTATACTAGAATTGAAATAAAATTAATTATGACTTGATTTTCAAGTCACTTTTAGTCACTTTTTCGAAAATCGAAAGTCACTTTTTAGTCACTTATTTCTGGCCACTAAAATTACCTTTTTTCGGTGCCCATTTTTGCTACCAGCCCTGTACTTATAAATTACGGTCGGAAGAGTATAAGAGAGTAACAAGCCACTAAGACCCACCTATTTGTCCTAGATGATGAGGAGGTCGAAGTGGAAAAATGACTCAATCAGGAACTGAGGCTGGGTTTAATTCATGAGACAAATTCATTCCGAGTTCAAGTGCTAATATTTCGATATCTAGGAGATAAACGATTCCGAATCAGTGGAAACCTGTTCACAGTTACAAAAAAACGACATTGAAACTTATAAGTAGAAGCAATAATTGATACGCTAGAGTACCTATGCATGGTCAAAATCAGTATCATTCAACCAGCTTAGTGGCCGAACCTGATTGAGGGGCGCGCTTTTGTGGTGACAAACTGTTTTCTCCAAAAAGTAAAAATAGCGGTATCTTTTTCTAAAGAGGCTCTATGTAAAATGGTAAAGAACGATAATTGTATTTAAATAGACTACTTCATTATTTCTCAAAAAAAGTGGAGTAGAACGACATGCACTAAACAAAGGGCACGGGTATACCACAAAAGATCAAAGAAAACTGGTCGCAGTGCTTCATCCCGAGAGAAACAAAACCTACTTCCTGAAAGAAAGAATAAAAGTTAAAATAAAGACTTATTATCTCTGTCAGAAACATGTCCAAGACTCGTGAGCAACACGTTTCTATGCGAACACTTGAACGAACAATGCAATGTTACGTCATATTAATTATTAATCAGAAGTGACGAGTCGATTAGTTAAACGTTCATGTGAAATGTATTTTTATAATACGCGTATTTCTATAATTAGAAACATTTTCTAATAACCAATCAATGCGCGATATCTGATTCGGTTTGTCGCGAGTTCGTCGAAAATAAAACAAATATATGTATATAGAATTACTTTTTTCTGGAAAAAGGTCAAACTTTACAGATCTTATGCTGCAAACTAATCGTTGAGATAAATATATATATTTTTTTTTTTATCTTTATTAACGAGATTTTTAGCCCTGGGCTAGTTCATCTCGGAGATAAATATATTGTTTTTGCTTTTCCAAAAATGCTTCAAGCAATTCGCATTGCATCTCAACAAAATTTGAAAAATATCAATGAATTTCAGTAAGTTTCTCATGAACTGGAATTTCGCCACTATGATTTTCGACCGTCTGAAATAAGAGATTTCAATTAGTAGTCTGTAGTAGATGCAAATTTTGAAGTTTTTATTCTCATATGCTTATATACTGATGAAAACCATTCTCCCGAAATTCAAAGTGATTTGGAAGAAGTTTGGCTGTGCTCATGCGATTCAAAGTTTTTATGGAAACTACTATAGAAAAGATCAATCTTTTGTGAACAGTTCTTTAACTGCTCGTCTGGAAAAGTGAATAAAGTCTTCTCAAGTGAATTTTTTAGCTTGATGAAGCATGTAAAATGCAAACCCACTTTATAATGGTGAATAACAATTTATCCTGACGTCTAATTAAAATGTGGTTTGCGACAAAGTTGTAGCTGGTAAAATTTCATTTTAGGAGAGTTAGTGAACTTTCCCACAGAGATAGCGGGCTAAATACTAAAAGTCGGCCTTTTTTCCATAGTAATTTTCATATAAACTACAAATGGCGTATGTAAATCCATTTTTTTTTTTCAGAATAAACGTTGGGAGGATGCTTTTTACCATAATTGACATCGTTCGAGGATAGGGGAGCTGAAATCTCAAATATATCAATCTACTATGTATAGCTTATATTCGTCTTGTAAAAAATATGGAGTTAGAACTCAAAGTTTTTTCTTATACCGCAACTTATGATTCCTTCTTCGCAATCTTCCATGATTGGTGCTCCACAATTCAATGTATTTCTTGCTATCCATTTCCATTTGCAAAATTCCTTCTTCCAATATCAATCTTCAACATCAAACATTCCCAAATAGCCCCTCGATTCGATACAGATCATCATCAGCCATACCGAACCGCACGAAAGGGAAATCATTATGCCGGTAAGGTAATCAGCAGCACTCCAATCCCGCACTCGCTCAACTCGACTCGACAACCTTCACATTCAGCAGGCAACCTTCTTCCGACTCTACCTTCTTGCCGATTTGCATGGTAAACACAACCAAACTAAACTAACCAACCGGTTGATTTAACTCGTGGTGGTTAGTCATTTGTACCTCCCCTTCTTGGTGGCCTTACCCTACGCGGCTGGAAATGAATGTGCAATCACTGACAAGACCAACTCTGCGCCATATGTCTCGTGCTCGACACCCACAGATCTGGAGCATCGCTCACTGGTCCTCAACCCTCTGCATATGGAAAACATATTGATATCGAGTCGGCGCATACAGGAGTGATTTGGGTCAATTATGACCAAAATTGTTTATTGCCCTTAATGATCTTCTTATGTCCTAATTTTGTCTAGAAACGGTTATAGCTAAACTATCTTTTATTTCGAGACGTTGCATGATACCTATCCACCTATCAGTGAGTTTTTGAAAAATTGAGGAATTTCTTATTTAATAGGATTGCAAAACTAATCTGTAAGTTTTATATGAAACGTTTTGTTCCATGCCTTTGGCCTAATTTGTATGCAGCCTGGCCCCTCCCAAACTCTTGACTGGCCCCCTCCATAAAATCTGTTATGCAAACATTTTAAATTTTATTTCTAACTAGTGGTCTCGGCAATTTTCGTCTTGCCATCAAGTAGGCTGTTGAAAAACGTCATGAAACGTCACATACAAAATGGCAGTTCCGTTCAAGAACATAATTATGGATGAATTTCAAGATTCGATAGCCCATTCGTAAGCCAATTCGTGACATACAAATATCATTCCATTTTTATTTATATATGTATGAATCAGATGATAGATAGATAGTTTTTTCGAATCAAATCGAATGAGCACATTCAAACATTCACTTAAATGAATTAGTGATTCAAGGTTAATGAAATAGGGTCGAAGCAACGGTTTTGACAATAGCGCCTATTGTAACCAAGGTTCGTTATACGTTACCGTAATTTAACAAAGCAAATCAGCGAAATCTGAATGATTCATTTCCGTGTTTAGTAGACCACATTCATATGCAGCATTGTATTTTCTATAATATTCCATATTTTGAGGCTCCATTGTACGAAAATCTGGAAGATCCAGATATAAATTTATTATGAATTTGTAAGGTTCTCTACATACATACAGGGTGTTCGCAAATTATCCGTACAAACTTTGAAGGCATGGCTCTGTACAATCAAGCACAATAAATTCAATATTCTTGCAATATTTGCAAAACCAAGCCAAATGTATTGAGGTGTCTTAAAGGGAGCTGTTTTCCGAGCTTTATGACGGAAGATAAATTTCCATAGAACTCACTGGATTTGAACCGTATAATTTTCTATTTCCAGTCTAACTTGAAGCCACTAAGCTGTACGTTTCATCAAATAACAATAGTACATTTGGATTCATCTCTTTTAGATTTTAGGGATAACACATCTCCAGTATGACTAGCGGCCCTCAGGAAAAACGTCTTCAAAAAATTTAAATTCGTCTATCTCAGTAACAAGTAATAATTTCGAATTTTTTTAAAGTTGTATTTTATGTTAACAAATTTGAAATTATGACCACGGATTTGTTCTCCTCACTCCTCTCCGCGGCGGAGTAATCTATGCACGACGTGTGCTTTGCCAAACCATCGAGCAAAAGTTTCGCAAATAGTTTACGAGCTCCATCGCGTTTCGTCTCTGGCTCGCTCGCTCGCTGCTGCCCGTGGAAGTCGGTCGACGCGATAATACGTCGCTACAAACGATGATGATGATGGCCTACAGTAATCCCAGCAGTAGCGGAATCTGGGTGCGTCTGTGTTCATCATTCATCCAAGGCAAACCACCCGGTAGATAGGTAATAGTTTGGACCGGTGTGTGCTAACGGCAGCGTGGCAATTTTTGACGTAACGAACCGGTAATCATCATCGTGGGGTAGCTCACTCCAACCCCAAGCGATCCAAAAGGGGGACCGAGTGGTCGAGAAGAGTTATGCTTTTGATTGAAATCAATACATCTCAATTACTGTTTTCGAATCGGCGTAAGATACTTTTATACGGATTTGAGAAAATTAAATGAAAAGAATTAAAATTGACGAAAGTGGTGTTTTGTCTTGATTCGTACTTACACAGAAAGAAAAATCCATGTAAATTTCAGCGTAAAATCATGCACATGAAGGGAATGCCAAATATGTCTCACATTTACACGTCATATCGTGTAAAACTACAATAACATCATGTAAGTTTCCGCTATGCGTCGCGTAGTCTAGCAGGGGTTCTAACCGGTTACACGATAATTCGCATAAATTTACATGATGTTGATATAATTTTACACGATGTGTCATGTTAATTTGCGACAAATCTGGTATTCCCTTTATGTGCATGATTTTACGCTGGAATTTACATGGATTTTTCTTACTGTGTATGTCGTTCTGCTCTCCATACAACGGAGCGGTGTACTGATTAATTTCGAAAGTAGAAAATCTAACTTACGTAATTTTTTTTAATCTGGATATTAAACGTTTTGGAAGTAAAATCGATCAGATTGAATCGATAATCGAAGTTTGTCAATGTTTCAGAAATAAGTCTAATCGAATACTTATTTTAGATTTTTTTCTTTCTCGAACTAACATGTGGGATTAGTTCCAATCTGTCAGTATAGCCGACTACTCTAGTTTACAAAAATTGCTACAAATATCTCTAGAGTACACGGGCGAAGTTTTGGCTTACAAATTATGTTTCGCCTTTTTCACATGTTAATCTTCCTTAGCCGAGTGGTTAGAGTCCGCGGCTACAAAGCAAAGCCATGCTGAAGATGTTTGGGTTCGATTCCCGGTCGGTCCAGGATCTTTTCGTAAAGGAAATTTCCTTGACATTCCTTTGGCAAAGATAGCTCTCAGTTAATAACTGTGTAAGTGCTTATAAGAACACTAAGCTGAGACGCAGGCTCTGTTTCAGTGAGGACGAAATGCCAAGAAGATGAAGACATGTTAATCTGGAATTGTTATTATTTGAAATTCCGTTTAGTTTCAAATGCTCCTTAACTTTACGGACCACTGTGCGTTGTGAATCGAATCGGCTTGGCATACAGAAAAGATGTATGTGAACGAATCGTGTGTGTAACCACGATATCCATCATTCAGATAGCCGCGTGGAAAAGATGGAAATGGAGTAAGTTTATCAAGTTCAGCAGTATGATTCATCTTACTCTGACTTTGTTGTTGCTCTTCTGTCTCTTTCTCTCTCTTGTCTCTTGTAGTGTGGTAGGTATGATACTAAGAAGTTCGCTAAAGTTCCTCTTACAGATATATATTCAGCTTTAGAGAACTTAGACCGACTCAATATTAGTGGATTAGAAATTGCTTTCTTCGACATCATTAGCAGCACTATCATTAGCGTTGTCGCGGTTATCACAATTTTGTTAGCAGTTGGAATAGACTTTGATGACTAACTTTGGGTTGAAAGTGGAATTTCAAACAAATTTCAAATGCATGTTTCCCAAATTGTCTATCTTCCGTTTACATACTCCACATCTTGTGTTCTTGTCAATGACAATCTATGATCTTCTTCTTCTTTCTGGCGTTACGTCCCCACTGGGACAGAGCTTGCTTCTCAGCTTAGTGTTCTTATGAGCATTTACACAGTTATTAACTGAGAGCTTTCTTTGCCAATTGACCATTTTTGCATTCGTATATCGTGTGGCAGGTACGAAGATACTCTATGCCCAGGGAAGTCGAGAAAATTTCAAACCCGAAAAAATCCTCGACCGGTGGGATTCGAACCCACGACCCTCAGCTTGGTCTTGCTGAATAGCTGCGCGTTTACCGCTACGGCTATCTGGGCCCCTGACAATCTATGATAATGATATGATAATCTAATCTATGATAATGATATGATAATCTTGAAGATTATGTTTTGGTCTTCTCTCTTTACTAAATGTGTAAATTGTCTTATTTTCATATTTTTTGAGTTATATCAACTTGTTATCAATGATGATTTTCATAGTGGCAGCTATACGATATTATTAATCCTCGGGGCAAGTAAGACTCAAAAAGGCAGTTTTTAATTTAACGGTTTAGTTACCTTATTTTATCATATTTGCTGATTTATCCGAATGAGAAGTGACGGTTACTAAATATTGAAGACTTCAAAATATTTTCAAAAAAAAAAAAAAAAAAATGGGCTATAAGTCGCTTTACGAGGCAAGTAGGGTAATTCTCTAATTGTTGAACGTTACCCAAATGTTGAACGGCCTGTAGAAACCTTGTTAAAACAGGAAATTGAACCATTTTTAAACAGTTTCAATAAATTATACAGATTATTCTGTAAGTTAGGGGCGATCCATTAATTACGTAAGACAATTTTCGGGGTTTTTGAACCCCCCCTCCCCCCATGGTAAGATTTTTTTGTATGCAAATTAAAAATAAATTGTATGGCGCGTAAGAAATCTCAAACCCCCCCTCCCCCCATAAACCCTTACATAATTAATGGACAGCCCCTTAGCTGTTAGTTTATTGAAAAATTTTACCAGTAGGTGAAACGAAAAACTCAATTCTCTTAAAAAATAACTTAAGCTGGGGCTGCTATGAAATAAGCTGTGCGGTTAAATATACTACGTGTATTGGGTTAAACACCCATTCACAGTATCAGTAAAAGTATACTTTAGTTAATTTCTAAACATCCGTACTATTTACCCGTACTTATTGATTACATAAAAACATTTTCAATTGCTCTTTCATTTCACGTACATTTTTCATTTGTCAAACACTAGCATAACCTGAAGGTCTTGGTTTCATCAACAGTATTGCCAGACTTTTTATTTTCGTACCAAACACCGATGTCGTAATGGAATATTGCATTACAAAATATTGCTTGAATATCTGCTTTAAATATCAGTTGAATAATTATTATAAAAAAATCCTAAATTGGTGTCTGTTGCAATGGTGAAAAACACAATCCAGTAAAGTTAAACTAATTGCATCCTGAAACTTTTTTCGGATTTCACTATGTTTACTATGGCATCAATGCCATCACCGTTTGTTTGTTTACATCATGATTGAAATTGCGCGTCGGCTACCAAACCTGCTTCCAGAAAACGGTCAAAGCAAAAACAGTATCCCGAGTATAACCTCAATCTTGCGATTTATGCTGTAATGTCGAAAGTAAAGGACATTGGGAGAAGCCGCTAAAGTCTATTGAGTGCCGAAGGGGACGTTTCACTTCCGTCTCAGCCTAAAGTGGTCATGAAAAGTTGTTCGCGGGCCTAACCCTGTCCTCACAACCAACAAGGAGCGCGAACTTGCAAGTTGAATGAATGTGAGAGTAAAACGGTCAACATTTAGCGACAATCGTTCAACATTAGGGTATAGAACTATCTTTCTAAATATATTATTTTTTACTTCAAAATTAACATTACAGTACCGAAAATGTAACAGAAATAATGTTAAACAATCGTCTACGGTGTTGAATGCTTTTCTTGCTATTCTATCTGAAGGTTGCAATTCTATTATAAGGTTGCTATTCTATCTGAATTTCCATTAAAATCAAATAACATAAAAACTCCTGTCTTAACCGTTCAACATTTGGCGATTTACCCTGCCAATCTATATTTTATTTTCAAAATGGGCTGGTTTTCCAAAAGCATCATCGCTTTCTAAAAATAAAAATATTTTTGGAGCAACAATTTTTCAGATAAAACAATTTTCACCGAATTTATCTAAGAGAAATCATCAAAATTGGTAACACTGTTGTAATGAAATCGAATTTATGTAGATCGGTAAATATGCATACATGTTTTAAAAGTATGATATTTTCAAAAGACCATAAAGAGTAAAAATTATATTCTAGAATACGCTTAAAACTCACGTTTTAACTCTAATACAAATCGAGAGAGATTCGCGATAAGCACCTACCTCACAAACAAATAACAATAAGAAAATAGCCAATGAATTTGTCATGTGCAATTTTTAATCCTAATTGGAAATAATATAGTATGACCCATAAAAAAAATGCGAAAATTGTTCGAACGTGAATTTAGCATACACAAGCGTTATATTCATTGTTTCTGTGATTGGATATGCAGGACAATTTTTTCAATATTTCGATTTGAATGTTTGCCTTGTTTATTTTGTGTTTGCAGTGTCGCCGTTTACTCTCGCCATGTTTTGATTTCGTTTTCAGATTCTTCATCACTTTGATAAACAAAAACACAGGCGTAATCAATTAAGTTTGTTTTTTTTTTGCATGAGGTGTCAAAGGTCTTTTACTAATTTGCGATTTTTGAATAGTAAAATTATCAGTAGAGGAAAACTTTAAGAGGAGTGAATAGACAATCAAACTACAGTTTCATTGCTATATTTTCTTGAATTGTGTACATTTTGAGAGTATCGCCAAAATCGCGTAGCACCCCGGAATTTATTGCCAGTAATCTAGAGTGTCGTGCCAAATCAAGATGATGATGAGGGAGAGTGCGGTTTTCAAGCATTGTCATTTTATTACTGAATACAGTGGGCCGAAACAACTAGTCTCAAGTGTCGTAATCACTGTGTTTACTTTGTCGATTTTTGAATAGCGCCCAATCTGTTGATTTTAGCCTTATAGTTTGTTCGGAGAAGTTTCTTTATATATTAAAGCGCATCTTTCGAGGCAAAAAGTTTTGTGTTCAATCCACCTAACGGTGGGAAAGACAACGTTTTTTTTTTAAACCATTTAGCTCTGATGACGTGCGTTGGTTTATGGTTCACTTTGGCTGAACAAAATTACAGTTTTACGTGTCCTTCCAAACAATATTTATGATCTAAGATGACAAGGGATTGTTCAAATCACTCGATATTTTTATGGTAGAGAGGTTATGATTAAGTCCTTTAGTGTAAAAAACTCAATTTGGGAAAAAATGGCACTTGGTTCAGCTTAGCAGAACTCCGACCATATGGTAAATTCAGCAAAGTTGTGGCAATTTGAAAGAACTTTATCGAAAACACGATTTTTCTGTCTTTTATGCTCGTGAATGACCCCCAAACATTATATTTTTTATCATAACTTTTTTCCAAGATTTTTAACGTTTTTATGTTTTCTACAAAATTGATCATCCGTGTTGTAGCTGAAGATGCCATCATGCTATACTTTTGAATAACAAGGATTTTAATAAATTTCTCTTTTTATAAGGGGTAGTTTAAGCCACAATACCTGCTTCCGGCGCAAACAACCTTTACAAATTCTGAAAGAACCATTTCTTCCCTTCCGGCAGGTGATAAAAACTTTTGTCTATTTATTATTTTATTACGATTTTTAACATATTTTATGTCTTTACAAACCCAATATCCTTTCCATGAAAACTGTGAAGATGCAGAAGATTCTTCGGTTTCTAGTAACAATAGTTGTCTAACTAACATTCCTGCCCTTCTCCGATGACTATAAGGACGTGGCCGTCGTCGTTCTTCTTCTCCTTGGCATTAACGTCCGCACTGGGACAGAGCCGATTTCTCAGCTTAGTGTTCTTATGAGCACAGTTATTAACTGAGAGCTTTCGTATTCGTATATCGTGTGGCAGGTACGATGATACTCTATGCCCAGGGAAGTCAAAGAAATTTCCATTACGAAAAGATCCTGGACCTACCGTGAATCATACCCAGACACCTTCAGCATGGCTTTGCTTTGTAGCCGTGGACTCCACTCGGCTAAGGAAGGCCGTCGTCGTTATAGACTTTTAAATTTTGAGCTCTGGATTTGGGTACATTGAGAATGGTAAGCTAATTCCAAGCCCCGTTCATTAAATGTCTGTGCAACTTCGATTGTTCTGGTCAATCACGGAGTAGCAACTACGAATTGTACGGTCATCTATGCTCTGTGGAATATTAAGATTTTTGAGAACTGTAATCGGCCGTATGAATTAGGTCCCGTTTTGGATCCATATTTTCACACTGTGGCGATAGTCGATCCCAGACATCATCAGCATGGCTTTGCTCTAAATCTATAGACATTAATTCAAGGTTTTGGAAGACCCCTCTAGTTGATCCCATCACCCATCACTATATTAATGAGATCATTTCTGCAGTTGCCTTGGTGTCATTCAGGTGTTTATCGCAGTGCTACTTTTACCTTTCAACTCCCTTTCTTTCGTTTCTTAGAACAACCCATCCATTTACCTGTGTGTTGGCTTGCTTTTCAAACTTTTTGTGGAATGAGCTTTTTTCCTTGGCAATACGTCCTCACTGGGACTGAGCCTGCTACTCAGCTTCAGCGAGCACTTCCACAATTATTAACTGAGAGCTTTCTTTGCCAAAGTTGCCATTTTCACATTCGTATATCGTGTGGCAGGTGGCAGATACTCTATTCCCAGTGAAGTCTAGGAAATTTCCATTACGAGAAGATCCTGGACCGACCAGGAATTGAACGCAGACACTTTCAGCATGGTTTTGCTTGTAATCGCGGACGTTACACCTAAGAAAGGTACGATTCTAAATGGACTGAAAAAAACAAATTCGTTTGAATACATACAAATTTACGGTTCTCTGTATATTGGATGACTCATTCTGATGTAAACTAACGTAACCCTTCAACATTCAAAGTATCGCCACGAAGATTGATCGTCAAAACATACATGATCAAGCTGCACAATTAACATCAATCAGGTCACAGCAAAACCCACGAGCACAATAAAATTGGTTTGTCTTCCGCCGATTAATTAGCAGCGCCACGACGAGAAGAGAGATCAGAACTCCCTCCGATAGCTGCTAACAGACACCACACATTACGGACCCAGAGAAAGTCGAGCGTGATAGATGGTGGTAAGGAAGGAAACCAGCTCAACTCAATCTCTGCGCACACGACGACAATGATTGGTCGGCCTCGCGAGCCAGCATCCACGGCATCGCACAGAGACAGAGTACCTACCTAGGTATCAAGTTCAAGAGCTTTTATTTTCTCTCGCGAGCTTGGGAATTACCATTGTTCCATTGTGCACCGGATCCGAAGGTTGCTCGGACGGGATCGTTCACACAGCCTCGTTATCTATTTCGATGGTGTTCGTTCATGAAAACGGATACCGTTAGACGCGGTAACTTTGATCTAATTGATCGTAAAAAGTTCGCGTCAACATATTTGGTTTTTGCAAAAAATGAGTTTTATTCATGCGTGATTTTTTGAACTTTTCGAACCAATGATTTCCATGGTTATAATCATCATCATATAAAATTTCTAAGAAATATAAAAAAACTGATCAATTTTACCCCGGATTACGGTACCCAACGATAGACGGAGAAAGACTCCGATTTCTTTGCATCTGGTGTTGGCCAAACATGCGTTTAGTTATGCTAAATTTAACCGTAATAAAACTGTCCAAGTAGCAGCCGCCAGATAATGGATTTCGGTTCGGGACTAGATTCACTGTGTTGTGCTGCGAGTGAGATGTGGCCATGGAAGCGAACATTTCGACATGGACCGATTGTGATAATGGTTGTCGATTGGAGTACCGGCCGTTCGGGTGGCAGAGCACCATCAACCACCACAACGGTGATTATTGGGTGAAAGTTTTGGGGTTGGGACAATTGTCCGCTGCAATGACGGCAGTGGTGACGTGAATGGAGCTGAGACACACGTTTTCCTGCACAAACTCCTTGTAGAAAGTCAACAATGAGTATTTTTGAAGTCGTCAAAAATAAATATTGTTTATAAAAATGGTGTTCTTGAACAACAGCAGGACTTGTGCCGAACAACATAAAAAATGTAATGCACGAGACATTAGTAGTGGGGCCCGATTTATTTCAAATTCAGACATAATTTGGACCTTTTTGTATCGGAAAATTAAGAATAGAGGCATACTTTTTTCACTTACAACGACTAAACTGAACGTTTATTCAAGGTAATCTCAAAGGTCTCTTACCTTAAAAGACCAAAAACGAAAAGCGTAATACCAATTTCTGTAGATCGATTTGTTGCTTCAAAACTGAAATATTACTCCAATTAGTTGAATGTTTAAATAACATTCGAGGAACTAACATTTCAGTGGCTCTTAGTATTCTGGACCTTTGTAATTAACTGTCCAAATTCTTTGTACGTTTGCTCCAGAGTGATTCCAAGCAACAGCACCAAAATTTGGTAAATTTTTTAATTCATTTTTTTCTATTGAGCTGAAACTTTGCACAGTTTTCCAGTTCCATATAAATCGTCATTTTCCGATATCAAATCTTCAAGTTGAGTCACGACTAACTTTTCAAAAGGGTGTATGTGAAAATGGTTCAAAAATATTCAAAAAGCTGCACAGCAAAAACGGTTCGTTCGATTGTTAGACAACTAAAGAAACAAAGTTAGACAACTAAATAAAGATAACTACCGAAAAGCTAAACATTACATATAATTTGCAATTGGATTAGATGGACAAATTGATGTGAAGATTTGCGAAAAAGTTACACGTCTTCTCAGTGAGAATCGAACTCACGACTCCCCGATCTCTAGTTGGGGCGCGTTAACCACTACGCCATGAGAGGACTCATGAACGCAGAAGTTAACCTGAATTCGATTTCAGCTCAATAATCACGTGGTCCTCTTTCGCAAAGTGCACCTCTTTCGGAAGAATTAGATGCCCATCCAAACACAACGCTTTCTATATATATCCAATGCCTAGCCCGAGAGCGCATTGTTTTTTAGATATAGGAATAGCACACTACACTAGCCAGCAACTGCGCTGGCTGAGGTTTCTATTGTGTGGGCTTCCAATGGGTCGCGACGTTCTCAAACGACCGGTTACGGAACATGAGTCCGTTGCTCGATAAATACTTGTTTTAATTATGAATCGTGGTTTACGGCCAACCAGCCGAGTGGAAGTTTAACAACTACCGAAAAGCTAAACATTACATATAATTTGCAATTGGATTGAGAAGACGTGTAACTTTTTCGCAAATCTTCACATCAATTTGTCCATCTAATCCAATTGCAAATTATATGTAATGTTTAGCTTTTCGGTAGTTGTTAAACTTCCACTCGGCTGGTTGGCCGTAAACCACGATTCATAATTAAAACAAGTAAATAAAGATTCCAAAAAAAAAATACACACAGTAAAAAAAAAATTTTTTTGCATTAAAAAACATAATTTTTGACACAAAAACTCAAATATCTCAAAACCCTATCGGAATACCAACGTAATTTTTTGAGGGAAAACGGTCCATTATATTATATTATATTATAAAAATTTGGTGATGGTAAACCAATAAACAAAAAAGTTATGACATTTCAAACATGTCACAATTTTCACATTTAGTAGAAACAAATTTTTTTTTTCGGTGTAAATTATTACGGGAACCGCAGTTTGTTGCTGATTTTATTGTTAAGGGCCTTGCGTGAATTAAACAAGTCGTTTTCATGTATTCATTAGTATTATGTATATTATATGTATAAATATTATGTATATGTATAAATATTATATGTATATGTATATATGTATAAATTAAAATGAATTAACAGATTACACGAAAATAAATTTTTTTTTTACCAGGATATTTTTTTTAGAGTATGATCGATGAGTTTCTAAATGTTATATATAAACTTTAAAAGTTTTGAATTTGGGTATGCGTTATGAGATCATGAAAACATTTTATTAATACTTATTTATTTATTTATTGTTATTCAATTTTTTTACAATATCGAACACTTTTGCATCATTATCAGTACAGTTCGAGTATAGTTTTGCTTTAATTTTATTTTCTGACAATGGAATGAAACAGTGAAATTTTTGGGTTCCTTGGATCGTTTTCGCGTTATTATATTGCTCGCTGAGCTCTGATGCCGTCAATTCGTACTCTTCAGTAGTAGTAAAACAAAATGATAATTTTGTTAAATCTTCTTCTTTTCTGCGATTCGTCCAATCAAATAGTTCTTTTGCAGTTTTAATTGGATGCTCACGTTCTTTGGCTAAACTTGCTCTTGTGGCCATGCGCTTTATGGTTCCTCCAATAGCATCACAAGGACCTTTGCCATGTGACGTAGCAAAGAAATGCCATTCTGCATCAATTCCGTACTTTGATTTAAATTGACATAGGCTCGAAAAATTCTTACGGTTTTTGTACTGCGATGCTGCTCCATCAGACATGAAATATATCTTTCTGATTTCTTTATCCTTATCAACGCGTAAAAAGTTAATCATTTTGGCAATGAACAAATTTACAGATACTGAGTCGTGTCTTAAATCTTCGGAAATTACAATAAAACCAAAATGTTCATCTTGCGTACTTCCATTGAAATAAATAACGAATGGATGAATTGTAGCTTGTTGTACGTTCCAGTGATGGGACTGCACTTCATCTTGCAATACAAAGCTATAGTTTTCAGAAAAATCACAAATGACTAAAAATTCACCATCTTGTAATGTATTTTTCGTATTTTTTAAAAAGCGGGATTGCTCTGTTTTAATAAAGTTGTGAGGAATTAAACTTTCTAATTTCAAGCAAAAAAATGACACAAACTCATCTACAGGTTTTACAATAGTTTCTAGGTCACACCTATCCGTGGTCACCCATTGCTCAAATGATAACTGATCTATATAATTTTCTTCAAACTCAGAGAATAAAGTATTTTCCAATGATGAAGAATCTGGACAATCCGAACAAGATCGTAGATAGCAATTTGATGTTGTATTTTCACACAAAAGACTACCAGTTAACATTTTAAATATCCTTTGATAAATTGATTCTTTTCAAACTATGTAAGATTAGGTTAATATTTTCGTGTGTTGTGCACACACAAACATTATGTGTTCCTGAATTGGATAGAAGCTTGCATTGCCTTGGACGAAGGCTTGCAAATGAGGAAAAACCTACCTTAATATTTTCGTTAATTTCCTTGAAGCGTGTATACGCTTCTTTCAAAGCAGTCATCATTAATCGTTTTTGGATTGCTTGACGCTTTCCATCTTTTTTTACAGATACATAATCTTTTTGGCCAGGCATAGCTCTACTTACTTCATCGTCTTCAAAATATTGAATTATTTTTTCTTTTGTCTCATCTGTTAATGAAGTACTCGACCTAGCATTTTTGGTTGCAAGACAGTTATATTTGAATTGTTTTGCCTCTTTTGCTGTATTTCTATTGGTTTTGAACTCATCAATGGCGTCTTGAATAGACCACGAGCTTGGCAGCATCGACAAAATCAATAATTTTTCTTTTCTTGTCGTGGCTAGATTCGAGAACCTTTCCTTCATATTCATAATTACCTCTTCGTAGTCTGTATTTTCCACATCCTCAGGTCCTAATTTGAAGAGGTTTCTTCGTACAGCTTCGTTGATTTCACGATATTTTTTCTCGGGATAATTGACGTAACCCATCTTCGTCCATTTAATCGGAGTCACTTTTATTCCAGGTATCCCTTCGTTGAAGCGTTCGATGTTGACCTTATGGATGCACTCATCTTCTGATTGATTTGTTGAAACAGATGTCGCTGATGGTACCGTGGCAAGACTATCTGCACTTGGTACTTCTGGTAACTCCTCAGTTGTTGTCGGTGCATCTAGTAATTCCTCAGTTGTTGTTGTTTTCGAACTTCCTGCAACCTGATCCACCGATGATGTACAGATTGCCCGTTTGTCAACGTTTAAACGGCAGGACGTACAAATGCGTAAATTTGTATTCAATGTAGACATTGGAGCATAACCAGCCGCTTTCAGTTTATCTATGGTGCTTTCGGTGAGATTTCGTAGCTCTTTCGAACACTTTTTTTCTGCAAACGGCCTGCAACAGTTGAGAAAGCGACTACTCATGTTGCTCGTTAGATTTTAATAAACAAAATCACTTTTAAGTTTTTACTGACTAGTTTGGTGTCGTTTGCTTGACTGAAGAAAAATTTTACAATTAAATCTTTTATAACCATAGTGGTAGTATATTTTTAGCTTTTTCGTGAGTATGTTCATGGTATGTACCTATCATGTTTTTGATGTTGTTGAAGTTACTCGCTTTCTCCCAAATAATCAGATTTTAACTTTGTGGAGAAAACCAGCGCCGAGAAGAAGAAAACCGACCTGCTTTACGTATACTAGATCACCTGGGTATAGACCCGCCTTGTTCTCTACGAGGTAAACTTTTTGCAGGTAAACTAGTCGTATACCTGTATAGAAAACTTTTTTTGTAGCTTTTGTCTTCAATATTAGATTTCTTATAGGTTTCTTTTATCAAAAGGTTTCAACACTTTTGAGAGAATTTTTCTTCAGTTACGTACAATAAAAAATATGACACTATCAAGACTTTAGATCACAACACTGGATCGCGTCTAACTTTCTAATAGATGCTATAATAGTTATGAATAATTAAATAAAATATCATGAAAACAACTTGTTAACCTCATGTGGTACCCTTAACAAAAAATTCAGCAACAAACTGCGGTCCTAAAAAAAATTAACAATGAAAAAAAAAAAATTCTTTTTCACTAGGTGTCAAATTTGTGAAATATTTGAAATGTCATAACTTTTTTGTTTATTGGCTTACCATCACCAAATTTTTATGGTAGATAGCTAATATAATGGACCGTTTTCCCTCAAAAAATTACGTTGGTATTCCGTTAGGGTTTTGAGATATTTGAGTTTTTGTGACAAAAATGATGTTTTTTAATGCAAAAAAATTTTTTTTTTACTGTGTGTATTTTTTTTGGAATCTTTATTTAGTTGTCTAACTTTGTTTCTTGCTGAGGGTCGTGGGTTCGAATCCCACCGGTCGAGGATCTTTTCGGGTTGGAAATTTTCTCGACTTCCCAGGGCATAGAGTATCTTCGTACCTGCCACACGATATACGCATGCAAAAATGGTCATTGGCACAGTAAGCTTTCAGTTAATAACTGTGGAAGTGCTCATGAGAACACTAAGCTGAGCAGCAGGCTCTGTCCCAGTGGGGACGTAATGCCAGAAAGAAGAAGAAGAAGAACTTTGTTTCTTTAGTTGTCTAACAATCGAACGAACCGTTTTTGCTGTGCAGCTTTTTGAATATTTTTGAACCATTTTCACATACACCCTTTTGAAAAGTTAGTCGTGACTCAACTTGAAGATTTGATATCGGAAAATGACGATTTAGATGGAACTGAAAAACTGTGCAAAGTTTCAGATATTTTTGAAATGGTCGATCAGAATCGACTTGCATGCCTCCGTGGAATCCCTCTCCAGTAGTTCGTAACTAGCTTAAGAAACTAATGTTGAGCAATTAGTGTTGGTTTTAACTATAGTATAATAATGTATTTATAGAAAACAGTCTAAGAAGAAACATTCCACGCTGTTTATCGATAGTATTTGTTTTGTTTTTGATTCCATTCCAATGACGTCTTATCGGTCTTATCGGCAAACTTGACCATCGGCCCCTTCGAATATCTGAGTTACCTTTTCTCGTACCCACTCGTTGCGCTTACCGTCGTCAGCAGCCACGATAAGGTCGCCGACTTGCAAGGGTCTGGTTGGGTCAAACCATTTTGGTTGTCTTCGGATGACTCGTAGATACTCTACCAGGAAGCGTTGCCAAAACTTGTCCATTTGACATTGGATTCCACTCCAAGTATCGGGTAGATGTTTTTGGGATTCACCTACGTCCACACCACGCTGTTTCGCTCCACTAGACGTTCCCAAAAGAAAGAGATTGGGTATCAAAGCTTCAGACTCCTCGGAGTGCAAAGGCACGTACGTCAGAATCCTTGAATTGATTAACGTCGTTGATAAATCCTTTCCGATCGGCTCTCGGAGTAGGTATGCGTTCCGTCGCCTGGAAGTTGGTTCCGGTATCGCGTAATATTTCTATCGGCGTTCCTCGGCGACTGATGAACCGTCGTACACATGCAATACACGACGCCGTGGATAAACGGTAAGCTATCTCTAGGTGTACGGCTCGTATAGTAAGACACGTAAAGAGAGCGATCCACCTCTTCACGTTTGAGCGCCTTACTTTTGTGAGAAGTGCTCCAAAGTACAGGGGATAATGATTGAGATAGGCAAAATTTTGCTCAATTTCAAATGATCATAACTTTATGAAAAAATTGATGAAATTGGATGCATCCGGAAGCAGTCGACGGCTTATTTGGTCTAGTTTCAGGAAATTGCTTGACCATGCATATTGGCCTCCGGACACCGGAGATGTTCCGGATTTTCCGAGGTTATGTCCAAAAGGCATTTTTTCTGTCGCCTGTTTTTGTGTGATGTGGAGTTGTACAGATGTTTACAATTATCCTAGAAAGTAGAACTATAGGAAGTTGAATGCCGCCGGACGGATTAAGATTCGTTGAAAATCTTTTCAATGAACTTTTTTTTTTCTTTTACGGAAATGGTCATATTTCTGAAGATTTTCAACGAATCTTAATGCGTCCGGCGGCATTCAACTTTCTATTAGTTCTACTTTCTAGGAAAATTGTAAACATGCAAGCAACTTCACACCGCACAAAAATACAGGCGACAGAAAAAATGCCTTTTGGACATGACCTCGGAAAATCCGTAACATCTCCGGTGGCCGGTGGCCAATATGCATGGCAAAGCAATTTCCTGAAACTAGACCAAATAAAACGTCGACTGCTTCCGGATGCATCCAATTTCATACATTTTTTATAAAGTTATAAGAATTTTAATTAGGGCAAAAATTTGCCTATCTCAATAAGTTTTTCTATCCCCTGTAATCCAGATCAACGTAGCTGAATGGACGAACGTTCATCACTGGACCATTTTTCCTAGGCCAAGCTTCCTCGGGATGTCGCAGGGACTCTTGTCCGTTAAATCATTGATTATCCAGGCTAAAGTATGGACCACGACCCCACTTTGTGGCTTCATCCGCGGGGTTGAACTTGGATGGAACCCATCGCCATTTATTTGCGTCCGTACTCTCCAGTATCTCTGCACTCGGTGAGCTACGAAAGACTTGTAACGTCACGGATCTGACCTAATCCATGATCTCGATGTTGTAGAGTCTGACCAAAGGAATTTCTTGGAAAATGCGATAGGGTGGTTATCTTGCACAAACTTGAAAAGACGAGCACCATGCACACATCCTTGCAGTTCTAACCTCGGAATGGACGTTGCCTTGAAAAGAGTCACCTTGTTTTTTTTTCAGATATTGAAGCACATTAGAAGGCTTCATCTCCGGGCAGCCGTCCGAATATAATTGCACATGAGTAAGCACCTCGGTATCCTTATGGATGCTACGAACTCGATCATTTTTGTCCAGCGAATCCATTGATCAAAGACTTCTTCATCTCACTCCGTTCCAGCTCGCCATAGGCCCTGTATAAGCACCTTCCCGTGGAAATCCCAATTTTATTAATTAAGAACGACAAAAGCCTCAGATACCTAATTTGCCTCACTTTTACTGTCAAAACTGTCCAGATAGTCATCTACAGTTCTATTTAGTTTACTAAAAATCATATGTTTTTTATACCTGTGACATGGAGTCATTTACGGAAGCCTGGAAGTAATTTCCAGAGTTACATTCAGTACAGATATACCATGATTTAGTGGAGCCTCGATTATATAATCCTCGATTTTATTTGTTAGAAATTTGTTCCAACCAACGAATACATTCTGTATAGGCCTATTCACAAGACGTTCCAAATCAGCTGATCGGGAAGCTATTTGACAGTTCTTCCATGGTAATGGCAGCCACGTGTTAGCACCGGTCCTCCACCGATGTAAACAAATGTATAGACGGACCTGTCATATGAAAAGTCCTATATTGTGATGCTAATAAAGAATTATGTTCATATGTTGCGATTTATCACATTCAATATAGCTACGAATTTTAATAGTAAAACACACTTTTCAACTATGAATTCCACAATTTCCAATTTCTTATTCGTAGGTTTTATAGCACTAACAGATTTATTATAGCGCTCTTTCAGCGTTTTCTCGAAAAATTCCTCTAAAAGTTGTTCAATAAGATTCATCAAGGATTGTTTAACAGATCACTGTAAAGGTTATTCATCATTGTAGATTTTTTAGACGAACCCACTGAAATTATGATGGTAGTTTATTTTTATTACTGTAAGTTCCTCTTGGAGCTCTGCCTAGAGTTTTTCTGCGATTTCATGATGGGATCACAAGAAAAATTTGTTTTGCATATGTTGTAAAGGAGTCGCAACTTGGAATTGAATCAAGAACGAGAACAGCAGAGCACGTGATTTATATACACATCAATCGATGGTCCATAAATCTTCTTGATTAAAAGCTTGTTAGAATGTTCATTCCAAGGTTTGTGTTCCATAAGAACATATTATATATTAATTTCATAAGAGATCATTTTTGTATAGTTTTTTTTTCCTTTTTTATGAAAACGAAAAACATTGTGTCTTTATATTGGATACTTTGATGTGTCCTCTGTGAAGTGTGTGCTTATTGAATAAATGATCGAAACTAGTCACTATTTTTTTTAAATGTCACAAGGGTTATTTTGATCAGTTTTCAAGAATGACAAAATGTACAAAATTTACCCACAATACGTATACCACGTGCCATCGCAGCAATTACCCTAGCCTTTAGCCTGGAAAACTTTTCGTCAGGAAAGTATTTCGACTGTGCCACTGGGCGTTGCATACGGTCCGTTATCTAGTGTAGTGCTTCCTTCAAAAGGGCAAATCGTCCACTGGAAGCATCAACCTATTGGTGTCTTCATTTGAGCGCTATAATGTATCTAACATACCCAATTTTGTGAGGAAGGAGAGAATAACCTAGCCTAGCCTCAACATTCTGAATCATTAAAGACTACATAGAAAGGGGGCATGAGATGCCCAAAACAAATGTACCTATTTAGCTAAAAACTCTAAATTATATTTGGGTGTCTAACATTTTTATAGCGATGGGAGGTCCTCCAGACCCTCCCCTTAGTAACGCCAATGCCCAAAACATGTGTTATCTATAATCTCCGTCTAACTGCGATTTTTGACAGTTCCATTAAATAAACAAGCATAGACTATTCGGAAATTTTGCACGATTTTGTTATTATTGTTATTCCTTTACGTGTTAATCAACGTCGCCTTGCGAATAGGATTTCATTGAATAACTTTTTTCACAAGTGTCGGATTGTTTCGCGGTCTTCGGCAATATTCTTCATCGTAAAAATACCTATCGAGATCTGTGTTCAGAATTTTTATAGAGGACAATGGGCGATCTCTGGCGATTATTCTTTGTAAAAGTAAGTTTTCCCATAGTAAATCCCATACAAACTTTGAACGGCTGGCGCTAAAATATAGTTTCTCCGATCGAGCTGAAATTTTGCACAGTTGTTATGGGACCTAAATGCAATCCAAAAAGTGGACTGGAGCGAGAATCTAAATTTTGTCTCACACTAATGTACAAATTGTGGAGCAACCATAAATCGAACTTTTGGGATTGTCCCTCATTCAAACGAATTGTGGAGAACTTCATCGTACCCTTATTTCTGTAGGTATGTATGTTTTAAAACTAGGATTAAGAATATAGATTAGTCATTTAGTCTGTACGATATTATTATCGAAGATGATTATACAATAAACAATAACCTTGAACCATTCTCATTTTTCGATTACAAATCCTTGATTAACAATCATACTCGCCATCGGGTAAATTTCAATCATAGTTATCATCAAACTATTTTTCCTTCTAACGCCAATTCCTTCTCACGGTAACCATTCGGATCTTGTTATCTGGAATGGAACTACCTAATGTTGCTGCGGCTACACATGATTTCAATTCCGCCTCTTCGGCAACAGAAAATTCTCGAAAAGTACCTACTTCTGGTAACATGTCTGCTTCTGCTTCTATTTCTGAATAGTTGGAGTGAAATTTACAAACGAAATTGTACGAAGTTGCTATTATCATTCATAAGTATAAACATTTTCAAAGCACTGAACTTTGAGTCATTGCAGCTTCACTGCCAAACATCGTTCGTGTAACAATTCTCGAAGCAAATGCAGTGGCAATATTTTATTTGACGAGTGCTTTTCAGGATATTTCTTGAGTAAAACCCATCAAATTTGTTCATTTGGACCCCTAGAAGCTACTGTTAACATTTGAGCGGAATTCGTCAACTATGATGGGGGGCGCTAAAGGAGCTTGAAGTTTGTATGACAAAACATATATGAAAAAAAAAAAACGATTTCAATTACATTTTCGACAATATATGACGACTCTAGGATTGATTTCTTTCATTATTAATTTGAAGGTTCTCCTAAGAAGAGACTGCAACAAACCGGAAGTCTTTCAGTTTAGTAATAAGAAAGTTATACCTAGGAAAACTAAAAGTGAGTGGAACGGTTCAAACTTTCATAGTAACTTCTGCGGGTCCAAATGAACAAATTTGGATTTTTTCTCATAAAAATATGGAGAAGACGATTCGTTTTCGGGACGCCGGGAGTTTATTTTTCGGTTCGCGTGTTGTGCTGGGCAGTTTTTTGGAAAGCCCAAGCAAGACGATTCGTTTTCGGGACGCCGGGAGTTTGGTTTTCGGTTCGCGACTTGTGCTGGGCAGTGTTTTGGAAAGCCCAAGCAAGACGATTCGTTTTCGGGACGCCGGGAGTTTATTTTTCGGTTCGCGTGTTGTGCTGGGCAGTGCTTTGGAAAGCCCAAGCAAGACGGTTCGTTTTCGGGATGCCGGGAGTTGTTACCTATGTGATAGGTCACAATCGTGCATTTGCCTTTTTTGTATTTTTCTTTTTTCGTTTTGTTGTATTTTTTTCCTTTTTTTTTGTAAATGATTATGCTTAACATTAGTTTAAATTTATATTTATAAATATGTAAATAATATTCCTATATTCCCAATCCCAAGTTACCAATTACCCTTAATATAAAATCAATGAATTAAAAAATAAATGAAATAAAAACAATTTGTAAATAAAAATAATTTAAATATTTGAATTCAAATCCCCGTCCTTTAAAACCCTACATCATCATTCCTTCCTTATGCACTGCATCATGGCGCCTTGTACCAACTGTGCGGAAACAAATCCCTCCCGGGAAATGTTCCACCCATGGGTTTTGCTGCATCATCCTAAGCGATATAAAAAGGATATGCAGGCCAAGGAAAGGAGATCTTTTGGTAACTAAATTTCTAATGGTCGGTTCGTTTAAGACCTAAAACCTCAATTTTAATCTATTCAGGAACTAAATTCCTAACCGTGTCGTGAGTGCAACCGCCGATCATTCATACGTAGTACCGAGATAAGTGGAGGTGAACATCTAGTGCAGAATCGAGCAGAGCACAGTCATCCAGATCCGGCGTAAGGTAGCCTCGACACTCGACGCAAGGACGCAAGCAACGAAGTCCAATCGGTTGGCCAGAAGTGGAGTAAACCAGCAAGTGGTCAGGTGAAGTTAAATTTGTGCATCCCTAAATACCCCATGAATTCCCTTCCAAAACTATAAATTAGTAAATATTAAATAAATTACTCGTTTTAAAGTTGAAATTGAAATTTGTAGTGTTAAGGCATAATTATTTATTTAAAGTGCTATTCCTTTCCTCCCTCTTTCGTTGTGGATACAGTGATTTCGCGAAGCAAGTGTGGGTTGTGAGTCCGCCCCTGAACGATTCTCCCAGATAGACCCTGAGAGGGCTTAAGTGTAAATAGTTTAGAAAATTTTGCTTGTTAATTAGTTTTTTTTTTAAATTTTGAATTGAAGTTTTTTGAACTTTTTTCTAAGTGTTAATTTCTTTAGTTTTCTAGTGTAGTTCCTTTTTTCTTATTATTTTTCTTGAATTAAATGAATTAGTAGAATTAGTAAAGTAAAAAGTAACAGAGTTTGGTTTGCGGTTCGTGTGTTGTGCTGGGCAGTGTTTTGGAAAGCCCAAGCAAGACGGTTCGTTTTCGGGGCGCCGAGAAGTTTTGCTGTTCGCGCTGTGTGAGTGCGAAAAGATATTCGTGTTCAGCCGAGGATGGATTACCAACTGGTGAGCTCGTTTCATGCTTATGATAACACATTTTTTCATGAAAGCGTTACTTTTTTTGTAATATGCAATCAAACTTTGTATGGTTCGTCACTATAAGTGTCGGCATTATGCCTGTTTTATACAATTCTAATAAACATAAAATTTTTGACATTTCTTAAAATATTTTTTGAATTGTTTGACATCATGAATGTCGACGTTTATTTTAAAACTTCTACCAGAGACTTTTCTTCTTGAAGCATAAATGTTGTAATTTTCAAACAAACTATGTATGGTTCGTCACTACATGTGTCGGCATTATTCCTGTTCCATATAATTTAAGATATACGCATATATTTTCCTCTTTTCGCCATTAATAAAAACTTCTTTTGAATGGTTCGACATTATAGATGTTGACGTTTATTTTAAATCTTCTACCAAAAACTTTTTGAGACAAAACTAAAAACAAGCTTAAAGTATAAATCGTATTTTTCCTCCTTATCCATTGATCGCATCACCGACCAAAGGTGACTCCCAGATCTTTTCCTTCTTCACTAATAAACACCCTTCCCGTGGTGATTGTGGAGATGCAGAGGTATTATCGGTCTCTAGAAGCAACAATCATTACACCCCAACATTCCTTTCCTATCCCAACTGACTGTAAGGACTTGGCCGGCGCCGTTATTGATCAATAATATTAGATCTGCTAAAATTGCACTCCGAGAGTAAGCGGAAACTCCCATCCCTTATTCATTTGGATCGCAGTGCAATTATTACCAGTTCCGATCAATCACGGAGTAGCAACCATTGACATGTACAGTCAGTCTATGCTATGCTATGCTATGCTATGCTAAAAATATGGACTACCTTACTGTATATATTTTAGGGTTTATAAGATATCTGAATGGTCTATTTGTTGAAGCTAGCTTATTGGCGATCAAATGAGTGGTTATATTAAAAAAGCTGCTATCAACGGTTTCCTGAAAAAAACCTACATTATCAGTTTTAGCTATCAATTATAAATGAGTCTTAAAAGCGCGACTGACGTTATTTGGATGACTACTTAAGGGTTTAAAAAATGTCAATGTAAAGATAAATAATACAAACAACTCACTAATATGGAGTGCAATGACTTGTCACAACACATCCTTAAGCTGTACCAGCATCAAAGATGATTCACCCAACAAGTGTTAAAGTGGTATAATAATATTGGCTTTAAAACCGGCTGATCATGTTGCATACCCAACCGGAACGATATACATACTTAGCCACACTCAGGTTCATTTTGCTCCGCTTGCTTCTCGATATCTGCGTGACGACTGCTGGATGGTAGAACCAAACGAAACGAACACAGACAGAGGCAAAACCGGCTTTCTGCATTTTGAGCTTATCTTGACTCATACCCGGAGTGGAGCACCACCAAACTCAGAAACTGTAAACGAAAGGCACTCCAATCCAACCCTGCGACGTGTGCAATTGTTTGTTGGGAAAACTTTTGCAGAATGCCACAGGTTAGTCGATTAGAGTTATCGTCTGTTATATTTGCCATCTATATTAGTAGGATGGACTTGCTTGGGTGATCGATCAGAAGTTCAAAGTTTTATTTGGTTACACATATAGATACGAAAAGTTAGTCAGCATTCCCGACCAGGGATGATAACTACCAGGAAACTCATTTTTATGTTGTGATATCATCGTAAAATGAGTTATCAATATGATAAGATTCTAAATGTGTTAACAATCACAATCGAGAACTTATTTGGTTATTTGATATTTTTTGTATCTAAAACAATAAATTGGGTAATCTTTTGTTTGTTAAATATACATTATATATTATAAAAAACAAAATCTAATATCATTTTCATAACGTTTTGAAATCAGATTCTGTTCGAGTTTTGGTTTATCAAGCTGCTAATAGCTATATAAGAGATGATTTCCGTTGCAGCCGAAGTGCAATTTGGGAGTGGGTGAACGCAAAAGGCCATCATTTCTGCATAAATCACGGCCCAGCTCCTATCTGTTGCTCTTCCTGCTGCTCTCCAAGTGTGAGCAAACTCTTAATAGCGCCCATAAATCGCAAATCGGTTCTCTTCGTTCTTCGTTTGCGTTTTGCATTGACGGAGTCTACTTACCATTTTGCCAGGCCACTCCCTGATGTGTCTAGCAGGATTGTGCTACTTTCGCCGGAATATAGTTTCCCCGAAAGTCATTTTCCCGAACCCCAGTTTCCCGAATGACTCTTTTCCCCAAATAATATGTTTAACCGAATCAGTTTATTCACCATCCTAAAATTTATGAAGTTTGGACTATTGGAATCATATTTTTTCCCGGAGTAATGGACTTTTCTCTAATACGGGATATTTTAAGTCTGGCGTTCGGGAAAACGACATTCGGGGAAAAGTAGCACAGCCGTCTAGCAGCTCCACCCACTCCAGCATCAATGCCAACGGGTCTGGTTGTGAGGTGGATGGCACATCATCATCGCCGTCATAAGTAGCGTTATGGAACCGAACGCAGACATAGACGGAGAGGGAGGGCCACTCGACCAAGATTCTCATTAGCGATTCTTTCGCTTCGGTGACTGGCGATTACGCGC
This sequence comes from Aedes aegypti, assembly GCF_002204515.2. Taxonomy (NCBI): domain Eukaryota; kingdom Metazoa; phylum Arthropoda; class Insecta; order Diptera; family Culicidae; genus Aedes; species Aedes aegypti. Next base: position 349,337,694 of record NC_035108.1, read on the forward strand.
AGAAAGTCGATAATCCACGACTCATGAATCAATCAATGGTCCGTTTCGAAAGGTTTCTGCTACTTTTCCACTCGGTGGCGTGGCCTTACATGGGATGCGATATCTGATTTGACGATTTATTTGCTGTGGCATAGTGTTGGGATTAACAAACTTTTTCGCACTGATAGAGTAACTTCATGGATGTAGCTAGGATTACTGTCAGCCAGGGGCGGACATCGTTTAAAATTATTTCACTTAAAACGATATTATTTTAACTCTCGTTGTCCTCTTCATATAAGTACTCTAAAATTTTGGAGTGCACGTAATACCATGAAGTCAAGATCTTATCTTTCTTGAAAAAAAGCAACAATCAAGATATCTAGAATTATGTAAGGAAACGTAAAATAATTTCTTCAGATTTTGTTTCAGTGATCCAAACACCAAATTCGAAAGTAATCACAAACTGCGTAACACTATGAAGAGCGTCTTCTGCATTCTTGCACAATGGGCAAATCAAGGTCCAAAACGGTTAAATTTCTCGTGACAGTTCTATTGATTAGAACAAATGCTTGTAGCAGTTGGAGCAGTGCCGGATTTGGGCTTCGGGGGGCCTGGGTCAGATCTCATAAAGGGGGGAGGGAGGTCTTTATAAAAAATTCATCACGTTTTAAATTCCACAAACTAACGTATTGAATTTGAGTTTTAAAAGTTTTAAAGTTTCAAAGTAGTGTAAGTGAAATTTTCGGTTGTGGACTATATACATTGGACTGTTCAGGCTTTCCAATAGTGTTTTAAGGTGATTCTTTCGCCCAAAGGGAAAAATATAATGTTTCTTAGGAGATTGGCTCGTTTTTTGGCTTAATAATTTGTATAGAGTGAAAAATTGCTGAAAATTCTTCAAAGCGAAAGTATCTAAGTTCTTAAAATCCACCCATTTTGACAAAAAAGTTCAAATGTTGATACTTAGATATGTTGAAAACAAACAATTTAAGATAAGTATAATTTTCTACAATGTTTTGCAGACTCTTGAATAGAATTTGATTAGTTTCTCATAAACTAATTTCAAATTTCAAGTTATTTATGAGATGTAGTACAAATTTCAGGTTAATCGATTTGTTGGAAGCTGTTATTATTATTATTCTTATTATTATCTTTATTAACGAGATTTGCAGCTCGAGACTGGCTCATCTCGGTAAGAAGCTGTTATACAGTTCCTTAAACTTGACCAATTTTGTATGAAAACCGGCCTTCATATACTTTATTCTTTGCAGAACTGTATATTCTATTAATTGTATTCAAAGTTTACTCTAAGACTTTACTAATTCTATGAAAACATCATCATCTACTACGGAATACAAAATAGAAAAAAAATTAAAAATAATCACAAAAGAATTTTCCTTACGCTTCATGATTCTGATAGAATTGCAAATATGTTTAAATTTTAAAGTTCTGGAATCAGATAAACTCTTTGAAGTGAGCAGTGTTTTAGAGGTTTAGCCGCATTTGTAAGGATTCTGCAAAAACGTCAAGCGCATTTTCAATTCAGATATATTTTGAGAACAAACTAGAGAATTGTTCGAAGATTTTGTGTTAATATTCATGATATTTTTTGTAATATAATGAAGGATAACAATTTACCAAACCATACCATAAGATTCGGGGTAATTAATAAAAAACTAAAATATTGGAAAGTTGCCTTTGACTTTAGAATTATATGTCCAAATGTCTAAAGAGAAACTGTTGTAAGGTATTTCTAAAGATTTTTTGTTCTTAATTTTGATGCCTGTCGATCAAAATTTGATATCCCGATGACGAAGGCATAACAAAATTAAAACACAATAACATCTGCGGTTGATATTTATATCAAGGTTTGTTTTATTCATATATGCTTATAAAACGTTTTCTGCAAACATTTCATCATAATAGCAAAATTTAACATGTCCTAAATTATTTCCAATCGATCCAATTACATTTTGATCACCGACCCGACTTTAACTTAATGTCTCCATGACATTGGTCCGACATCGAGTACAATTTAACCCGACTTGGATCCGACATGTGGTTGACATATCCGGTGGGAATCAGGCCCTGTGTTCCCTTTGTAAACGGTGACAAGCATGGTGAAGAAGAGAGGAAACGATGTGTGAATCAGCAATAGTTGTTAAACGGAGAACTGAATCGATTCATATCGCTCCTCACTCATATGTGTTGATAGCCTCAATGGTAAAGGCAGTAACGCAACTGTCGCAATTCCGAGTTCAACTCCCGTCTTAGTCAGTTGTTTCAAAAGACGTTATTTTTTTTAACCATTGTGATATTCTAAAAGTAGAATAACACTCTTAGAAATAATACATCAAAAAATTGTTGAAATTTACCCCAATTAGTGTTTACCCAAAGTTTTACATATAGCTTAAAGTGTTATAATTTTGAAATAATCATATCCATATCTGTTATAATGTTGTTACAATCGGTATGTATGTTGATCTTTCTTCTTTCTGGCATTACGTCCCCACTGGGACAGAGCCTGCTTCTCAGCGTAGTGTTCTTGTGAGCACTTCCACAGTTATTAACTGAGAGCTTACTATGCCAATGACCATTTTTGCATGCGTATATCGTGTGGCAGGTACGAAGATACTTTATGCCCTGGGAAGTCGAGAAAATTTCCAACCCGAAAAGATCCTCGACCGGTGGGATTCGAACCCACGACCCTCAGCTTGGTCTTGCTGAATAGCTGCGCGTTTACCGCTACGGCTATCTGGGCCCCTATGTTTGTTATGTTTGTTATTTAACAGCTTATCAGTTTATTTTACAACACAATCTGTTACAAAAAAAAAATTGAAATAAATAACACGATTGCTGTATTATATAAGGGTACTCTGAAGATTCACTATTTTTTCTCGTAAATTTATATGAAAATTTGTGTGATGAGAGTTCTTGGAATGTTTCGGCTGTAATCCATGGTGATATTTAATATAAACGGATTTTATGATGCTACTTCTGAGCGAATTTTGGTGAAATTAGTGAATAAACTCTTACGAAAATTTATGTATAAATATATCAGTTTTCATCAATATATGTGATTATCTAATAGAAATTCATCAATCCTTGGAGAAGGAATATGAAGGAATCTGGCTTGTATCGTTGACAAAATTCTTCGAGATATCATAAGGCTGATTGGCATTTCAGCAAAATAATCCTGGAAAGACCCTTGTGAACAATCATGATGTTATTCCTCGAACTTCATAGAGACTTTCACGCGACTCTTACACTGCTTCTTCAGAAATTCCTTCACATTTTTGTTTTTCGTGGTCAAACTTGAGGCGTTCTTTCTGTGATTCCTTCAGAGATTTTTTCAGAAAAACATACAGAGGGTAATCCAGAAATTTCTTCAAATGGCTATCCACCAATCCTGGCTAAATGTACGCAATTCCGAGATGCATTTAAGCAAAGTTCTGATCAGGGTTCTCATTGAAATTAGGTGAATTTCACACGAAACTTTTGGTACGATCCTCACAAAATTTTGATTATAATTTTCACGGATAGCTGAGGCAAAATCCTAGTAGGATTCTAAGAAAATTCTAAGGAAAATTCTTGTGAGATCCTTTGCACTATTCTAGGCACAGAAACCATAAGATTCCCCACCAAGCAAATTATAACTTCTTCTTTCTGGCGTTACGTCCCAACTGGGACAAAGCCTGCTTCTCAGCTTGTGTTCTTATGAGCACTTCCACAGTTATTAACTGAGAGCTTTCTATGCCGATTGACCATTTTTGCATTCGTATATCGTGTGGCAGGTACGAAGATACTCTTTGCCATGGGAATCGAGAAAATTTCCTTTACGAAAAAATCCTCGACCAGCGGGATTCGAACCCACGACCCTCAGCATGGTCATGCTGAATAGCTGCGCGTTTACCGCTACGGCTATCTGGGTCCCTTTTTGAGCAAATTATAAGTCCATAGCAAATACACAGGATGAACTAATGGAGGATATCACAAACGAAAACCTTGGAAACAATCCCAGGAAAATCCATCGAAAAATCACTGGAGAAATTTCTTTTTTCACTTCTTTGAGAAATTGATTGAAAATTTCTTTGAAATTCTTCTGGAGATAATTATGAAGCAATCCGTGAATATATCCCTGGAGTAATTTCTGGAGGCATCTTAAGAGGTATACCTTGATTAATCCTTGGAGAAATACTGAACAAAATTCTTGCAAGTAATCGTTGGGAAGTCTATGGAATCACTTGATAAATGCCTGGAAAACTAAAGATTTTCTTGAGAAATTTATTGAAAAGTATTTGGAGAAATTTCTTGAAGTAAATTTCTAGTTGAATTTATAAAAACAATCTTAGTCTCAAAGCCATTGCTGAATACGTTCGTAAAAGAATTACAGTAATTTCTGCAGAATTCTTAGGAGCAATATAAAAAAAAATTGTACAAATACCTGAAGCAAATTTAATGGAATTTATAAAAAAAATCCTGAAAAAATATTAAAGTCCAAATAAAAATCGAGCAAATCTCAAAACTTAAAAAACAGTGTTTATAAAAATTGACGAATTGATAAAATAAAATGTTTTGTTTTTGATTTGTCGATTTTAAGGTTTGCTGGGCAGCGCGCTTCGCAAAGCCCAAGCGAGCGAGTTCGTTTTGTGCGTCGCCGGAGTGGATTTTTTTGTGTTTGCTGAGCAGTGAGTAGAGATCTGTCATGTCCAGTTCGCGTTGTGCGAGTGTGAAAAGATAATTGTGTTCAATCAAAGATGTATTATCAACTGATGAGCTCGTTCCATGCTTATAATAACACATTATTTTCGTGATTACGTTTTAAACTCAAATATTGTTTTCCAAAGAATTCAAAGGATGAATTCCACACGAAACAAATAATTTTTGACCTTTCTACTTGTTGTTCTACCGAGCTTTTGTCTTTCGACCTTTTGTGCTTGAACCGATGGAGAAAATATTTAAAAAAAAAATATATGTTAGATTCGTATTCTTTGCATAGCAGTTAATTTTTTTTTTCATCGGACAGAAGGAGAGTCGTCGCACCTCCTGCCACCTGGCTAGGCCAATGGGCGTTAGTTCCAAAACAAAATGCTTGAGTCCCACTATTTCATGCAGAAAATTGATCACATAACGATGAACTTCGAAAGTCAAGTGGATAAACCTCTGCCAACTTTTATGATAAGGGTTACTTCGATAGCATCTTTGATGGCCACCTAACCCCGCTTCAAGTTCATAAAACTTCATAATTACTTGGTAAACATAAAACTGAGATGTACCTACTTTGAAACTTTGATGCAAAACAAACAATCCATAATCGATTGCTTCGCACCGGCATGGCAGCAACGATCTCAGGCAGAAGCCTTATTGATATACGATGTTTGTATTAATTTCTTCTTGTAATCAAAGGACTTTGGTATCATCTGCAAAAGCATGGATAGACACGTCAGATAGTACCTTCGAGAAGCGGAATTTATAACGCTTACAAAGTTTGTAGGAACAATCAAACAGTCAGCTGAACGGAAAGATACTCGAAGCAAAACTTATCAATTATTAATGTTTACACGAGTAGCGGAAATAAGGGTAATACATATATTGTATTGAATGGAGACAAAAATAACCATTATAGTTATTCGAATTGAGTAATAGGGAGTTACGCATGTGATGAACCTTGTTATAAAGCATCCCCTTATTACGGTAATTATAAAATTATTTTTTAAATTATCGATTAGCGTCTGCTTTGTAAGTAATATTAATAGGATATAAAGAAAATTTCATTACAAGTAGAAATACATGCGATGTTCATTCGGTGGTCGTCTTGCCCCATAACCCATATGGCACACTTTCCCCATAGTGTCGTAAAATCGGTTATTTTGGATGATTTTTAAGAAGCTCCAAAACTAATACTTTTTTTAAATTATTTTCTTTTTAAATAACACAGTGGTTATGAAAAGATGTGAAACTTACATCATGAGGCTAAATTGGTGAATTTTATAAACTTTAGACAAAGTTAGAGAACGATTTGCTAAAGGTGGCACACTTGCCCCAAATTTCGCTACACAATTCTCGCACGGATCTGGGTCCAGGGCTAGTAGTAAGTCACTTTTTTAATCCAGTCACCTAAACGTCTCTTTTTAAGGAATTTCAACTAAATGCATTTCAAAGAGTGACGTGTGCATTCAAAATTTAAAAATGTTTCAAAATCCAATCTCCCATATATTCCTTACCATCTTTACCATAAAAATAATGTTCTGTGATATTTTCAGCTATCTGGGTAGTGATTTAAAGGTGGCCCAAAGACAATGTAGGTTTATATGGAAATTACTATGAAGAAATTTTGAAAAAGTATGCATACATGGATCATAGATGGATTAACCTAAAGTAGATAACCTCGGATGGTTTTTCTTCATCGTTACACAAAATAATTAAACTAATTACGTTTTTCTCATTAAAAGTTATAAGATCTATAACCAGTCGCTAAAACACTATTTTTGGCATCACTCTTCGCTACCAGCCCTGTGAGTCGCTTTGGCGATTTATTGCTTCCAAAGTGATGAAAATGCACATTCCGGCTCATGGCGAAAGTTAGCAAAACAACTTCCGAGGCCAAGAAGCCGGCTGAATGGATGAATTCCCGAGCAAACAACCGAAGGCATTTCCCAGGAAAAATTGAACTTATTTTTCCCCCTACTATCACAAACAGCAGAAACGTAACTCCGCCGGAGACAGTGTCCCCGATAAATACACTTCACTCGGTGTTGGCTGCTGCTGGCTGACGATGACCTTCCATTAGTGGACGGTGCACTTTGCGCCAAGTTCGCTCCATAATTGGATACAACTTAGGTTCTCAAGTGATTCCTTCGAACGAAATGAAAAAGATGGTCAGTTGTGGTGCTGCACTGAATTACAACGAACGCAGAACGAGCATCTGCTGGCGACAACCAAGACGAGAGTACGCTTGGTCGCGGTTGCTTACGGTAAATTTGCGCCACGATAAACATTGCGTTTTTTCACTGTAAAATGTTGTTCAACCCTCGGAGAGTTGTCGGTGTCAGCTAAATCAAAATACAACCCTCAAGGTTCTTGTAGTTAGAAGCATGTTCAGAGATTCTTTTAAACTAGATTTGCGTGTGTTGATATCATGTAATGCTAAAAAGTTTCGCACTATAGACTTCAACATCTTTTAAGGACCGTTTTTACGACCGAAATTCAGATCATCCTTCGTTTAGATAATTTACCTCGCAGTAAATTAGAGTCATTTGAATAATGTAGTAAAACCAACAAACCAACAGTCTCATATAATAGATCAATAACGGCGCCGACCAAGTCCTTACAGTCAGTTGGGGTGGAGAAGGAATGTTAGGGTGTAATGATTGTTGCTTCTATAGACCGAGAATACCTCTGCATCTCCACAATCACCACGGGAATTTGCGTTCACTAGTGAGGAAGGAGAAGATCTGGAAGTCACCTTTGGTCGGTGATACGATCTATGGATAAGGAGGAAAAATACTATTCGCATTGTTTTGCATTTTTGTATCGAAATGAAAAGTTTTTGGTAGAAGATTTAAAAAAGTTAACAACTATAATGTTAAACAATTGGAAACATGTTGTTAGTAATGGAGAAAAGAGAAAAATATATGTAAATTGAAATTATATAAAACAGGAATAATGCCGACACTTCTTGCAAAACTGATTTTTCGGGTCCACCCTATGTTCAAACTTTCAGAATCAATTTACTTAGTTCAAATGCAGAGTTAGATCAAAAGTGTCTTCGACAAAGTTATTCTGAAAAACTAATTTCTGAATAAAGGCCATCCTATTAAGCTTTTCTTTTAGAATATGTAAAATTCAATTAAGAACAACGTAGGTGCCGTCCTCAAATTACGTGACGCTGTAAAGGGAGGAGGAGAAGCCTCAAGCGTAATGGCTCACACAAAAATTTTATTTAGTTTCTCATACAAAAAGCGTTACGGAGGAGGGGAACTTACATTTTTCGTTACGTAATAAATGGACAATGCCCTATCTGAAGAGATCTCACGTCTAAAATCGATGAGACCGCAGAAAACACTTTTTCTACTAAAATGTTGATTCGGACCATTGTGCAATGACACTACGGAATTAGAAAATTTAGGCATTCGTAAAAGGCTACTTGATGAGATTCACGCTTTTAAACTATTGTAGTCAGGAAAGCCACGTGAACTTCGCGAAATTCAAGCCTACTACTTTTATCATTCCAAGCCATGTGAGGTCTGTACTAAGATTATCTTCAGTTTTCTGTCCCTCGCTCATGGAGTATCAGTTCTCTGATTATGAGTCCTCAGTAGCTCAGGTTAGTTTTAGTGGCTCCCATCAACATCGTCCTTGGGACAGTCCTCGGCAAGTAAGATTTTCCAGGTACATCCCGTGTCGGGTGATTCCTCTTGCTAGAAGTATAGGCTACTGCTAATACTTCTAGCAAGAGAAATCATGTGAAGTTATATAGCCAATGGTTAAAATTGCTGGATGTTCAGGAGGCCTTAGAATTGAAATAAGTTGATGATACATTTTTTATTTCCCTGATTCATCGTAACTTGTTTGACCTAAGTGGAATAATCAATGTTACCATCTTTGCATGGTTGCTGTCCGGCATTCTTTCAACATGTCCTGCCCATCGTATCTTTCCAGTTTTGGCCACTTTCTGGATACTGGGTTCGCCGTAGAATTGGTCGAGCTCGTGGTTCATCCTTCGCCAATACATAGCGTTCTCCTGCACACCGCCAAAGATCGTCCTAAGCACCCGACGTTCGAAGACTCCAAGTTTTTCCATAGCTCTACGCGGTCGATACTATTGTATGCCGCCTTGAAATCGATGAAAAGGTGATGCGTTGGGACCTGGTATTCACGATATTTTTGGAGGATTTGCCGTACAGTGACGATCTGGTCCGTTGTCGATCGGCCGTTAACGAAGCCGGCTTGATAACTTTCCACAAACTCGTTTACTACAGGTGACAGACGACGGACGATGATCTGGGATAATTCTTTGTAGGCCGCATTTAGGATGGTGATCGCTCGAAAGTTCTCACAATCTAACTTGTCGCCTTTCTTGTAGATGGGGCATATCACCCCTTCCTTCCACTCCTCCGGTAGCTATTCTGTTTCACAGATTATGCCTATCAGCCGATGCAGACAAATGGCCAGCCTCTTTGGGCCCATCTTCATGAGTTCAGTTCCGATAACCATCCTTACCAGCAGCTTTATTATTCTTGAGCTGGTGAATGGCATCCGTTACCTCCCTCGAAGAGGAAGCTGGTTGGTTTTCCTCGTCCGCAGTACTGAAGAAGGCGTTTCCTCCGCTGTCCCGTCCTTCATTGCCGACGTTCTTAGTGCCATTCAGGTGTTCGTCGAAGTGCTGCTTCCACCTTTCGATCACCTCACGTGCGCCCGTCAAGATGCTCCCATCCTTATTGCGGGATGCGTTGAACTTCTGATAGAATTTACGTGTTTCTTGAGACCGGCACAGTTGTTCCATCTCCTCGCACTCCGTCTCCTCCAGGCGGCGTTTTTTCGCGAAAGAGGCGAGTCTGCTGTTGCCGTTTCCGTTTATAGCGTTCCACTTTATGTCGGGTCCCTTGCTACCTTGAGTTTTGGGTGCAGTTTAACCTTCACCCGATAGGGTGCAGAGCTACTTGGGCACTTCCAAGATTCACTTTGGCATAGGGGGTTTTTCTCGGCCGAATTGTCTGAAACTTTGCACTAAGAAGAACTTTAACACGACGCATATTATAGCCAAATGGCAGCTCAGTACCTTCCAAAAAACCACAGGGCCGAAGTGAATCAAAAGTGCCAAGAATAGGATCCGGCAAAACAGATAGCGATATATTAAAATTGATCATCCACCAATGCAACTGTATAAATGATACGGCAACCAGGAAGAAAACCACATAAGCGTGTTACAAGAAACGGTACACCTTTATATCCCTAAAGAAGGCCAAGTCTAAAGGCTGAAACGGTGGGTTTTAAAGAAACGTAGCGTATTGATTTCTCCGTTAATTTTCAAAACGACCAACAATCGCTTTCTTTTCAAATCATTCATAGGTCCTCTGCTAAAAATGGCAACTGTACGAATTGTTCTTGAACTATAGCTATTTTTACAGATTATTTTGAGATAATATTTTAACATTTTCATTGACATTCTCTACTGTTGCTGATTGACAAAACAGTCATTGTGGAGTAATTGGCGACTAATAATAATTAGTATAAAATTTTATTCTTTTTCTTCAAAGTTTACGAATGATCCAAACAAATCTGAAAATTCTGTTTTATCTGTATTTACGTAAATTATAATACATCCGGCTAGTTCTTTACTCATTTGAATATTTTTTTTTCTCTTTCAGGTTATGACGACGAAAGTTAGCCAAATCAGGTGAGAAAAAAAGTTATTTTTTAATGTAAAAAATAACTAAATCTATATACTTATTTTGTTCAACATCAACCATTCAAACCACGATAAACGATTCCATGATTTTTCACATGTCTTACACAAACATATGATTATTGCTTCTGAACTTATGGGTATTTGTTGTCTAAGGTCAGAAATCACAATAGTTCTAAAAAATGGACGCAGTGATCTCACACCCGACAGAAGGAGGAAGGTCAGAAAAGAAAAACCATTACAACTTCCATTGCCGGCCATGACTATTTTCTCCGTTGCGTAGCTGGGAAAGAATAATGATGATAGAGGCCGGGGACTAACAAAAGTCCTAATATACGATCAGTGGCGAAAGTTAGTAACTAAATGCCGTTTTTCCATGCAAAATATTCAAGTTTGACAATCTATATTTTAGCTTCTGGTAGTATGAATCGGCTGAAATTTGGATGCTGGACTACAAATCACGTTAAGTTTGGTCTATAGTGAATTCATTACACTTCACTTATTTTCAATGCGGTTGTTCAAAGACAAAAGTAAGTAACCGAGAATTGTTAGTTCAATTAAAAAACGGTAAGTTGCAAGCGGCAAGCAGCAAATTTGCGACAAATGAAAAATTTACAATTGCCCACAACTTACCATTTAAAAATAAATTAAAACCCCTCCACTATGGGCGGTTTCCATACAGACTGGCAGCCAAAAATATTTTTTCCATCTCATGTCGTATTTATGAGTTTTATGATACGAATTTGATTTTTTATTTTCAAAAACAAGTTTTCGAGACTAACTTTTGAATAGGGCCTATAGCGAAATATTAAACTTTGTTACTTATAATGCATATAAGCCATTTATGCGATTAACGTTGTGCAAACCATTATAAATATTAAAACTTACATAGAAATAATCATTTGAATGATTTAGCGAAATTCAGTTATTTTCTGAATTAGTTTTTAGCTGTTTTCAATAGAAAATGGTTAAAAATATTGGAAAAATTCAGAAAGCCTTATATTGAAAAAGTGCAAATTTGTGCAGCTAAATTCTTCACGATCCTTTAGTTTATATCTCAAAGTACCCTTGGAACTGAATTTAAGCCTGGGACAACTTGGGACAAAAAAGTACTCGATGTGTTAACCATAAGTTTATTCGATATTTTTAACCGCTTTATAAAAAAACATCACAAAAACCACTATTTTGAAGCATTTTTTATTTTTTTTTTTTTTTTGCAATTCCGTTGCTAATAAGCCTACTTTTTATCAAGAGAATGGGCAACATAACGGCCTACTTTTCCTACCGATAGAAACAGTGCTGAAAAGTGCTACTTTTCAGCACTAATATCACTATCGAAAAGTAGCACTTTTCAGTACTGTTTTGAGAGTTATCAAAATGACGTCGGATTGCATCCATACGTCATTTATTTAATTGTTTTAAATTTCTCAATGCCTTAGCCAACTAGGTTCTGATCCTACATCCGTGTGATGAATCGAATTGACTCGGTTTCGAATTGTAGATTCGGATTCAGAACCAGAAGCTAGTTGACTGAGGGATTTTGAGTTGAAATAGGATGTACCTATAGAATGTACCTATTAGATAGGCAGTAGAATTTTTAAGTTCACTACAAAAACACGGGAACTTTATGGGGCGATTCGTACAGTGAACGTAGGGGCAGTAGTGGAATTAATCCCAAAATAATCGGAACTTCGTGTTCCTACACGGTTTGATGAAATTGGCATTTGAGAAACAATTGTATAATACAAAATAATATTTCTTGCGGCGTCTTACCTTGTCCGTTCACGAATTTCGAATATAAGTTTGAATTTAGGCGATGCGTGAAAATTTCGTCCCCTTAATGCTACAACTAGATAACTCGAAAATCAAAATTTTGGGATGTGTAACTTTGAAAATATGACCGTTTAACAAGGTGATGGTTAATCGCAGAGAAAATGATTGAGAATTAAACTTTAACATGTGTATTTTGAATCACACGCTTATGAGCTGCGGATATTTTGCAGTCCAATTAAGAATAATGTTTTGGCATATTGAAGTCAAAAATTTCAAATTTCGAGTTATCTAGTTGTAGCATCAAGGGGACGATTTGTGACTGTCATGCCTGTGGTACTACATCACAGCCTACCTGATTGAAAAATATCGAGTCGCTTTAACGCATGGATGCCATGTGGATTCTCTTGAAATATGATTGTGTTTCTAAAGATGATCTGACTTAAACGGCATTTTTCGTAATTGCCAAAAATGTTTTACGCAACGCGTTGCAAAACTCAATTTTTTCAGCATTCGTTGTATTTATCCAACTCGGCAAGCCTCGTCGGATAAATGTACGACTCGTACTGAAAAAATCATCATTTTGCACCTTGTTGCTTAAATAACTATTTTAATGTTTCTAGGAAGCCTTTTTTGTAAGCTTTCAAATGGTGTAAAAACATTTTACGTAAGTATTATAGAAAAAAAGTTATATACATTTGAGTAAACCATAGTTTTTGTTAATAAAAACAAGTTTTTCTTCATAGGCTCAATTTTGGCACCTCATATCTAAGTGTGCAATGCAAATCATGCCCTAATATTTTGGGGATTTCTTAGCAGACATGTTTACAATGAAATGGCGAGCAAGAATTGAAATTTGGGGCACATCACTTTTTTGATTATTGGCCACCTGATAAGCCATAGTGCCCTCTCGATTACTTACATTCGTCATCCAAATTTCATCCAATTCAGACTACTAGAAGCTAAAATACTGATCCCCAAACTTGGGCATTTAGTATGGAAAGACACAATTTGGTTTTTAACTTTTGTCAAAACATACTACAAAATTGATGGAGTCTTTGACTTGTCATTACAAGGCCAAAATATCATCTATTCCGGTCTGTCTGAACATTGACCAATTGAACGAAAAAATCTAACTAAAAAAATCCAATTCACCACCTCCTCGAAATGGCTTTTGACCCATAGAAAATTGGTGCAAAATCGATAAAGGCTACAGCGTTTGCTCAACGAGTTTGAATGTTATATTCGAGTAGAGGATCGAAAGTGTGCAGAAATGGTATGGTTCTTTGTTTTGCTATATAAAACTGTGATGTCTTCAGGGATCCTCGATTTTCTCCATAGATTATTTCAGGTTCTAGCAATGCTATACGTAGAAATTCCAGGATAATTTCTACATATATATCTCCAGGCTCATAACTTCATAACTTTCACGAAGAATCAATTTGGGAAATGTTAATACAGAAATTTGTATAATACTTCCTCCAGGAATTCATCAACAATTTCTCTATGTTTTTTATACAGATTCCCTTATCAGTTATAGGGATTCCTTTATAGGCTTTTTTGTAACTCCTTGGAGGAATCTTTTTTAGATGCTCCAGAAGATAACTGAAGAAATGGGTTCATTGTAATGTGAAATTTAGTGTGAATTTTTAAGCAATGCTATAAAACAAGAAATCCGTGTGGAAAACAGCTTCATTTGCAATAAAATGCTTATAACAATTGAGGACATGCATGTTAAAAATCATCACATCAATAGTCAATTAAAGGAGAGAATGGATTTCATTATTTTGAAAACACTTGATCTCAATCAATTTTTGAGATCTTATCGCCACCCTACGGGGAACTGCGTCCCTTTATTTTCCATAGAATTACACAGATCCAGTACGCTGAAGGTATGTTACAATTCTAGCGGTGACGAAATAACCAGCGCTGTTACCTAGTGAAAGTAAGGTGTGGCGAGCCTGTCACTACTGTCCAGTGCCATTCTGTCGGTCTACTCGAATGCACTGATTAAAACGTCCTGCAGCCGTAGTAGAGTAGATACGTACTATCTAGTTCGTTTCAAACCCGCCTAGTTTGCGTAGCTTGGAACCTTCCGCATGGACAATGTTGCTCTGGCTGCTACCAGGTCCAGCTTATACAATATTCATCTCAGTCAAGACAAGTGTGCGGCGGTGCAACAATTCCAGTCATGTATCGCACACTGGACTGACGACCACTGCAAAGTACCTACTGGTAAAATCAGTGGGGCAGCAGCTGGAAGAGCAAAAAAGATACCTGTTAGGATTGAGTCGCGTGACCTAATGGACGGGCTCGGGAAAGGTGTGGTGTTAATTAAAAATCTGCCGGGTCTCGGTGGCGCACGTTGGTCGAGTTCCGACTCAATTATGAAGCTCTCGCTTGAGCTGCACTGCACTGCGGTTTTAATCTAGTTGATCCTCAGATCCCGATACTTGCACCAATGACCCAAGTGTCGACGAGATGAGTTAAATGACGTTTGGACCTCTGACTGATACTTTGCTTATTGGCGTAGAAATAGAATTCTAAAGGCTCTGCCAGATTTTTTCATAATTATGAAGATGAGCTATTTTTCCCTATTTCTATTTTATTGATCCTGGTTTGAAAGCTCCAGTCCAGTCCTCACTGGGAAAGACCCTGCTTCTCAGCTTAGTGTTCAATGAGCACTTCCACCGTTATTAACTTACTGTGTGACTGTATGATAAGTAGGGTAAATTGACAATTATTGCACGGTTAAGGAAGCAGTGTCAGTAATGTGGCTGTCAAATATATCAGAATCCCTCAAACTTCTACTAAATTTCGCTCATAACTAGATTTCTTATCGATTTGTGCATTTTAATTGATTTGATTGACTTTTTTCCACATTCTTAAACCCTTGCCCAAACCCAATTGTTGCACACTTTGAGCTCAATTATTGCATACATTTTTAATTTTGCTTCTTGCGTTGAGTTGACTAGTGTAATTATAGACGGCGTGATACAACATTCCAAACAATAATAATGGAGTTAAGTATTCATTTAGCATAAATATTAGAATTTCTATTCATTGCCATCAGCGTAATATTCCCCGAATATTGCAACAACACTGTTCGACAAAAAAAGTCGATATGAATGAACAGAGACCGGACACCCCGGGCTTGAAAGTATAAAAATAAACAAAAATAATGGCGTTTTCAGAATGTTCGTGTCTGCCCCAGGTCATTTTTAAAATATAGGGTGCCGGTACCAATGGTTGTAATGTACCAGTAGATTGGACTATGGAATAAAACGTACATTTTTTGATAAAAACGACATGTGCTATTTTTGGTGGATAGATCGCCTCTAGTTTAGTCGATTTGCCAAATTTCAGCTTTTTATTTCATCAAAAAGTCACATAAATAATTAAGTTTACGCAAAAAATTTGCTCCCTTGCACCAATAGTTGCCGTCGTGTTCCAGTAGTGGATCAACGGATGGAAGCAGTTTTTAAAATGGATGTATAAAAATGAAGAAAAGTCCCAGAGATGTTCTTAATGCTTCTATCGAAAGATATTAGTTGCTGTTCGAAGGGAAAAATGTTAAACCTGTGTAAAAATTTTCCTTTTTGTTTAAAATTCCTTGTATAATTCCCAAACGTCTACTACTGGAGCACTATCGCAACTACTGGAACACGTGTACCAATAGTGGCTCAAGCGATTTTATGTTAAAAAAAATAGTTTTATCACTATTTTTATATTTTTCCCATATAGTAGAGGTTAAAATCTTTCTGTTGACGCCAAAAGATCTCTGCTAAGGCTTTTCGTTATTTTGTTATGATTTTTTATAGCTTAGGTAGTCCACTAATGGCACCGGCACCCTACTTGAACTTTTTGCATTTTTTATTTAAAAATCTAATCTAATCAATAAACCGACACAGTGTTTTATATTCAGGACAGGGGAATTCATGTGCCATATAATGTTTTCAACTTTAAATACAATATGAAGAGTTGTAATAAGATTTGCAGGGAGCCCTCCCCCCTTTTTTGTACCCTCCCCATTTTTAAAGTATCGCAAATGATGGAATATTTGATATACAGGGGGTTGTCAAAATAACTGGGACAGGCAAAAATTGGGCCAACTTTGGAATGCTGTAACATTGACAAAAATTGACCGATTTCAATTCTTTAAGAAGTAATGGACGGGTCAACTAATCTAGTTTTGAGGTACATCCACGGAGATGAACTATGACCACCGGATACCGGTGATAATCCGGATTTCCGGAAGCATGTCTTATGCAGTAAAATTATGACGTGTTTTTAGCAAAGGTCTCGGCTAAAAAATCAAAATTTTACTACACATGAAGATAGAAGATCTAATTCTGAAGCGATTGGTGCGCCCAGTATTAATATTGGTCCAGAAACAACCAATATATGGCCATTTCCCCGGAATCGGTGCCGGTAGTGGATCCGAATTGGGATCAAACAATTTATTCACTCAAAATATGTCGCGCAATATTGTTTTCTCCCTAGCTTACCATAAAATACCCTATTATAAGTTGAAAATGAGTCTTGTACAGATTTGGCCACTCATGGCGCCGCCCAGTGCCCCGGGGGAACCTTGCATAGGGGACATTTCGATTTTGACACCAAAGCATATCATGCGACGGCTCATTCTTCATGTCTTGTCGTAAATAGGGCAACTGTAGACTCAAAATGGATAGTTGACTACAGTGACTACTTCCGGGACCACCGGATGTTCCAGAGGGAACCTGTAATTAGGGACAATTGATATTGAACTCTAATACATATCGTGCGACAGTTCATTTTTCATGTCTCGTGCTAAATAGGGATATTGTAGACCTTAAGTGGATATTTGACTATAGTGGCCACTTTTGTGACCACCGGATATCCCTGAGGGAGGCTGTGATGTCTTCAATGACAGATTCCTCCGGGAAATTCCGGTGGTCCCAAAAGTGATAGGTTCCTTAGGGAACTATAGGAGGTCCCCAAAGTGGCCATTCTAGTTAAATATCCATTTTCGGTCTAAAGTTGACCTATTCATGACTAAACATGAAGAATGAGCCGTTGCACGATGAGTATTAGAGCTCAATTCCAATTGTCCCTAATCATAGGTTCCCTAGGGGACACCCGGTAGTCCCAAAAGTGGCCAATTCAATTAAATTCCCATTTTGAGTCTACAGTTATTTTATTTACGACAAGGCATGAAGAAAGAGCCGTCGCATGATATGTTTTGGTGTAAGAACAGAAATGTCCCCAATGACAGGTTCCTCCGGGAAACTCCGGTGGTCCCAAAAGTGGCCACTGTAGTTAATTATCCATTTTAGGTCTACATTAGCCCTATTTAGCACGAGACATAAAAATGAACCGTCGCACGATATGTATTGGAGTTCAATTTCAATTGTCCCTAATTACAGGTTCCCTCGGGGACATCCGGTGGTCCCGGAAGTAGTCACTGTAGTCAACTATCCGTTTTGAGTCTACAGTTGCCCTATTTACGACAAGACATGAAGAATGAGCCGTCGCATGATTTGCTTTGGTGTCGAAATCGAAATGTCCCCTATGCAAGGTTCCCCCGGGGCACTCCCTAATTACAGGTTCCCTCGGGGACATCCGGTGGTCCCGGAAGTAGTCACTGTAGTCAACTATCCGTTTTGAGTCTACAGTTGCCCTATTTACGACAAGACATGAAGAATGAGCCGTCGCATATGCTTTGGTGTCGAAATCGAAATGTCCCCTATGCAAGGTTCCCCCGGGGCACTTGTCCTTGTGCACAATCCTGAGCCGACCGGCAATCAAACCCAGACACCTTCAGCATGGATCCGCTTTGTAGCGGCTACCAGGGCGTCGCGAGGAAAGAAAACTAATATGCACTTTTTACCATTAGGCCGAAACTTTGACAGGAATCTTAAATTTTTACTTATTTCATTATAGATGATTCTTTCTTCGTTTTTAACTAATGAACTTTGGCTTCAAGACACAACACCTTTGCGCGATTAAATTTAGTATAGTATGATTACATCTGCCGATATGGAGTCAAATAATCGTCAAATAGAAGTTTAATTTCAGAAATCGTAAGAATCTATGACAAAAGGCCGAAAGACAGAAGGTCGGAGAACAAAAGGTCGAAGAACAAAAAAGGAGGGACAAAATGTCGAATAACTTTTTCCAAAGAAGGAAAAATTTCCCACCAAGCACATCATTTTCGACCTTTTGTCCTTTCGACCTTTTGTCCATAAACCCCCGACTTACTTTATTTCTTCAAACCCGGACCCGACCCGAACCCGAAAATATTTCGCTGTGTAAACCCGAACCCGACCCGAAACCCGAAAAAAAAAATTGTAAGGAAAACCCGAGTTCGAAAAGATAGTAAATTCATCGTTTCTGATGCATAGAGAAGCTTTTAGGTTGTTACTCTGTTCACAATTCTCACCAAACCCGACCCAAATCCGACTCGGAACCCGACTATTTTTCAGCACGAACCCGACCCGTTCCCGATAATTTTGTAGTTTCGACCCGAACCCGAAACCGAAAAATTTAAAGGAAGAAGAAAAAAAAAAGGATATTTGATATCATTGGAATGTTATTATCACTTGACAGCAGACTTGACAATTCTTCTCAACATCATTAGAGTTCGGTGAAATACTATAGAGCAGCGTGCTGCCTTTGCCTCTTTGCGAGGGATCGAAAAAATGGTGAGCAGAGAGGCAACGAAAAATGAGCGAGGAAGATGCAGCCCAAAACACAACAGAGTAAAATTCCATCAAAAAAGGGTGCTCTCACAACTCCCCGAGGACTGTCTTGTTCGGGCGGCAGACTCAAGAGTCCTTTTGAAGTGCGAGTAAAGGTGAGCATTGCAACAAGAGAGAGAGAGAGTACCTCGCATTTTTTTTTGCACTCTCACTCGAATCAATTGAGGTTCTGTGCTGAAAATTTTGAGTTCAGTTTTTTTTCCTCAGAAAAACGTCAAAATCTGCTCCTCTTCGCATCGCAGAGAAGTTTCTATCAAGCCTGTTTGACAGTTTGTTGTGTCCTGGTATGGGCTACAGGTATTTCCCAAAGTGTCCTGGCTCTTATGCCTAGACTTAAGCACCTCTGCGCGAAAAAAAATCATTAGTTATATATTTCAGCTTTACGTAATAATTGAAGAACTCTGGCTAATTTAAGGCAAAACAATAAATATTTTTTTTTATAAACTACTTAATTCTCAAAACACCATGTAGGTATATTGCAAAATATACTACATTCCTATAATCAGAACACGCTGAGTACGCTAGCATAGTGTCGCAATTAATTGCCGAAGAACAATTGTGCTCTCAATGTGACAAAGTAGTTTCTGAGATCGTGTATGGAACTCAATATTTCACTCACATATTGCCATTCCCTGCAAATACTATTCACTAATTTCCTGCTTACTATTCATCGAATGCTACTCTATTACTCCAGCACGCAATCAGTTCAACGCCATGAACAACCATTTCGAGCCATTATTTGGCAAGACGTTTCCCTTTTGTCGGCCTAATTTGTAGTCAAACGGGAGGCCTTTGTTTGCTTTGTATAAGTTAACACCCATTCACCCCTCTCTTTCTCTGAGTCGGAGTCAGCAGCCATTGTGCACAATCGCGTAGCTATAATAGAAGAATCGAACAAGCTTTATTGATTGAATCTAAGCTCCGATTTGACAATTCCGGCTGGTGCTGTGAGAAATGCGATATGGCTTTGCTAACACGCTTCCATTGACTGTCAACAACAGTAGGGTGAGGTGGGGCAAGTGTTCGACCTTAGTGGAAATATTAATATTTCCAGAAAAAAACTATAACTGTTGAAAAGATATAGATAAGTAAATTAAAAACCGAATTCAGTACTATACCATTTAATTCCACTAGAGATTGTATCCTTTAACAGATACGCGTATTTGGACTTCAACTGTAAAGCCGTCTTCAGTGTCGTGTACTAGACTCGACTTGAAGACTTGCTAAGTAGAAATCTCAAAAAGAAACTTTAGCCCCACCTTACTCTAGAGCTGCATGCATTCGCAACCGAACGGAGAAAAGCCAAAAGGATTTAGATTTTTTTCATCGCTCCTGGTCGACATGCGACCTCGTCCTAGGTAGGACTAACTCTTGTGACGACGACGACGACATGCAGCACGCGAAAGCACACACTGATTAATATTCAACTCCGGGTCTATGAAAAAGTGATTCCTTTCTCGGCTGCTATTCTCTTCGGCTTAACGCCTCCTCCATTCCTGAGTTCTGGCGCAACCTGGAATTCCTTGCGATCTCCCCACGAATGGATGCCGTTCCCAGGACTGTTACAGGTCTCTTTTTAGAGTCTTGGTCTCTATTCTAATGTTTGTTTTTTGAATTCCTAAAGAAATTCATGGTGGAGTCACTGGAATAATGTCTTGGATTATCCCTAAAAAAATCCAGGTTAAATTATTTAAGGTATCATGAACTAAATTCATGTAAAAATTCATTAAGAGGGCTTTTATACAATCGAAATAAATTCCTGTTGAAATCTCCGGAGTAATAGGAAGGAAACTTGAAGAAAACTTTGGACAAGTAGGGTAGGTGTACCAGTTATGGACATAATGGTTCCCTATTTCGACATACACAATAATTCAATTGTTTTCAAATTTTTAAAAACTTTGTGTGTCTCAGTAGTTTAAAATCAATTATATCTTGCTGTTAAAGCATTCCAAAATATTTAAAATGTGAAAGTTTTAGAGAATTCACGTATGGCCAAATAGGGAACCAATATAGCCATAACTGGTACACTTTCCCTACCTGAATTAGTTTCTGATGAAATTTCTGGGAAAAATGTCGAGGAAATACATGTAATACGAGCAGTAATACTTGTAATTCCTAAAAATTAAGAAAAAAGACCCATGAAAAAGTTAAACCTTTATAAAAACTATAATCTCTTGATTTATGTTAGTATTATTTATGTATTTTATTGATTCATGTATGGTCTATTGTTGATTCCCATTCGGTATCTATTTGGTCTCTATTAACTTCCAGTTCAGCTTCTTTTTTCAAACATTAAATTTCTATTTCAAAAGCACTCAGTCGCTACCAGCCCTGCGTCTCTGCGTCACAGTCTGGTCGACGTAGTTTTGTGATTATTCCGCTCACATATTTTCCGCGCCGACAATATAGTCAACATATACCTACGGTGAAACTTACACGAGGGGAGCAGGAGAAAAAAAAGGATTAAGATCCTCTGATCTCGCTGTAATCCCGAGCATATGTTTCTGTTCGGATGGCTTTTTTGCATGTCACTGCTCGCTTTTCCGATTTTCCCTATGTTGACGCTATGCATTGAATGAATGAGAGAATGGCAACCGGTCGTACAATAATGCTACAGGATATGGTTCTCTTAGGACTACCTTTGTCGTGGATTGCGCAAATACAGGCGGAAGTAGAGTGTCTATTACCATCTTGGGGCGATTGGAGATCTCTCACATTAGAATTTATAGCAAGGTCTCCTCTTATATCGAAGATCCTTAACGTATTTTATGCTAGACTCGTAGTTGTCATGCAGTGGATTTCTTCTGATTCCTACGTTATATGTAATTAAAAAGATTACCTTAAACTTAAAAGATTCTGGACTGACTCATATTGCATTTCAGTAATTTAGGTCTATCGATCTATATTTAAGTGAATCAGGTCTGATTCCCTTCATATTCAAGTGATGCAGGTTTGATTTGCTTCATTTTCAAGTGATTCAGTTCTACCTCAGTTCAATTTCAGTTACTTCGGACTGGTTCCTTTAATATTTATAATAAGTCATCCAGAGCTGATTCACTTCATATTCAAGAGCATCAGGACTGTTTTGCAGGGAAACGGTTCATTCGGTGAATGGTTTTCAGGGAACTGGCATTGGGGGAAACGACATTCGTGGAAAAGTAGCACAATCTTATAAGCATCATACTAACTTTTCTAGGAACATGCCTCTAGAGCCTCTGGATGCTATCTCTGATGATTACACTCCAAAATAATAGATTAAATTTGTTATGTTTGGAATGTTTGAAAAAAGTATACTACAGATCTATGCATAGCAAATCTTTGTTTCGTTTGATAACCCGATGCGGAAAATCCTACTAGCGTTCGAAAGGACTGTAACAAATCCAATATGTGCACACATTCGGCCGGTAGTGAGTGGTTCAATATGTGAGCCATTCGTTGCATACGTGCTGCACTCGATGCAATACGTTTAAGGGAAAAGAGGGGCAAGTACTGAACTGCATCAATCTAAGTTTCCATTGTATTGGGGTGCCATGCTGCTTTCGCCTAGTATAGGTCCATTATAGATGGGAAGGAAGGGGTGGTAAATGCATTGCATGAGTGCGTCGTCGGAGCGGAAAAGGCAAAAGGCAACCAATCCAATAATGTATAGATTTTCATTGTGATCGTTGCATAGTGCAGTGTATGTTGCTGCACCCATTGCCCAACAGGAAGAAGGAAACTCCATCAGCTTTCAGTTGCAGAGATTGAATCCCCTCCACCCAACTGGATTTGTGCATTAGTAAGGGAGGAAATGTTTTCATCGCAGAGTCGTATTTTTGCCATACGGTTCCAGGCTTCGACAAAAACTGTTTCATTTAAACATAACACTTTATTGATGTATACCCTGGATTCATATGATCCTGCGACAGCACGCTAGGGCTCAGTAGGACAATCAGCAGCTACGGCAAAGCTGTACCATTCCCACTTATTTACGGATCACATACGGTTATGGGTCGCTGACGTGAAGTATATTTTTCCCTTATCATGCAAATTGTCTTCTATCAATTTTAATGTTAAGCATTCAACCGCAAAATATTGAGTTTTTGATAAATGTTGAGTTGTTAATTATTACACAACTATCAAAATATCTTCGTTTTATGAAGAAGTGTCATCATCATTAATAAGCTGCCAAAGATGGCTAATTAACTTAAATGCAGTATGATTTTATAGGTGTACAATATATTTACTGATTCGTGATTCTGAACACTGGATATTAGTAGTTTCAATCAGTATTTCATAATTATTGATCACTTCTTCAATGTTCAGTGTTAAATGCTCGTTTTTACATCAACACTATACACCCAGCAAACCAGAGATCATATAAGGATGTTCATTTCAAATTGTATAAATGTACAATTTTCGTTGGAATTGGATATGATGCAAAACTTAATTGATTGAAATCTTTAATGTAGTCATCAATTTCATCTGACTTGAATTTGCATTTTATAGAATTCCAATTTAGTCTGACCAAATATGTAACTTTAAACTGTCATTCCATTACGATTTCTTTTTCACTTGGTATGACTCTATTATAATCATCAATGTGAGATTATACATGAGTTCATCTGATGTAGATATTAAATCATACATGGTACATCGCCGAACGCAACATAAACATAAAAAGTGGAATTCATGAACAAATTGACTTACCGGTTAAAAGAACATCACTGTTCAACAGAAACACAATGTCATCACGTTGCATAAGTATTGCTGCACTTGGTTTCAACTGCAAACGTTAATTCGATGAAACATGAAACCTTCCGTGTTGCACAGGCTCATTTGCAAAATGACAATTAAGTTCGATTACATTCGAACATGATGCTCTACAGTGTTTCATTTATATTTGCTAAAAGACCGTGTCCAGCAACTAAGACTGTGTGGCATAGTGGTAGCGTGTCTGACTAGTGAACTGAAGGTCAGATGTTCGAGGCTTGTCTAGTGATATTTTTTTTCTTTTTATTATATTTGTGTGTATAAATTAAGTCATATAAACTGCAATACACAATCATAAATGAAATTATAGTGAACGCCAAGTCAAATTGTCTGAAGTTGTATTGACCATGATAGATTATCTAAAATGTACGTATATGGCCTCCAGATTTGTGCGAATAGAGGGAATGTGTGCATTTTATACAATCTGTTTTTACCGAATAAGTGTTCACTTTCTTCACTTGCAGTCTCAGTTATGTGAACAAATTTGTTGGCTGGGCAGTGTCATTCATATTCTCTACCATTTACAATTTACCATTAAAACCTATTAGTTGCACTTCTCAGATCCTGCGCGATTTCAGTTGTTCGCTGTCTGTCGTAAACAACGTACGCGGCTGTTGGTTAGAGAATCGTAGCATATGCATCAAGTTTAAGTCTGAATCCGCAATGTTAGAGGCTTTGCGGGTTAATTCGGTACCAACAAATTTCCAATATGCATCCGGTAAATCAGCGAAAGTTTGCATGGTAGTTGCAGGTCGCAATATTGAATACGTTCGAGTATTCGACCTGCGACCGGAGATCTCCAACGAGGAAAACTGCAATCACCAAAGCAAAAGAAGCGGTAGCTGTGGAAGAGGAATTGTGGAAGTTATTGAAGACGAAGAACTTGAAGAGCCTTTGGAAGCAGAGGAGGAAAAAACCGGAAAGAAATAGCAGACAGATAAGCAGAAACCGGAAACCGACGATGACTACATCCATCGGACGTATGGTATTCCAAATGCCACGCAACTGGTGAATAACTTTAACGCCGTAATGGAAGAGCAGAAGAAAATGCTAGTGGCAAGCCAGCGTCGAGCCCAGTTTGCCTCTTCAGGATCCGTCGACCGCGCCCCTCCTAAGAAAAGTTCACGCAAGGGTGATACATAGCTAAATAAGATATTGTGGAATAATTCTTGTATTATACTCTAGATAATCGGCTCAGCAAAGGTTTCAGAAACAGAAGCATGACAAATAAACGATTGGTAAAAAAAAAATCCTGCGCAATTTACATTCCCGTTTTCCTTCTTTTTTGAGATACAGCCGTTCGAAAAATATTAATATTGTGAAGAAAAATTATCATATCTCATAAATGCCATCGATTCATTACATATTCATTCATCACATATTTTTTCACTGAAATGCGCATATTAGCTAGTTCTAAAACTTTGTAGAATACGTATATCAGGTAAAATTCAAAACAAAAAAAGTTTAAAAAGTTATACAGTGGGATTACGTTTTTGGCATGCTCCGGTGTAAGCATGCTCCATTGCACCACCCGATTTTGGCAACAACATGGATCCGTTTTTGGCAACATTTTTGAACGCCATTAAAATTTTTTTTTTGTAAATATCAGGTATCCTTTAGTTATTTTAATAGCAGGGGAATTACACAGCAATTACATTTCAGAGCTCAATTTTCGTCGATATTCCCCCAAACTTCACCAACTGCTGAGGGCTCACGTAAGCGTGGGCCTCGTGGCCGTGCGGTTAGTGTCGTCAGGCATTTAAGCGCATCGTGTCATGGGGTGTGGGTTCGATTCCCGCTTCAGCCGCTGAAATTTTTCGTCAGCAATGTTTCTCGGCTGTACCACTGGAGCATGCTTGTCCGTTGTCTAGTGTTAAGCTACAGTCTGTGCACACGGGTAGAAATCAAAATCCAAAAACAAGATTTTGACTCATGATATCATGATTCCAGCGTGTTTTCGTCTTATGAAAATACACCATGATTTGGACTCATGATATCATGAGTCAGATTGCCGTAACGCAACACACGCATTAGGTTTTTGTAGCTGATTGCTCGGAATCATGATTCAAATGCCAAAAATGCTGAGTCGCGCATCCGTTTATGATCGACAAAATAAAAAAAAAAACAGCATTCATTGAGATTCGAGCCAAGAACCTTCCGATTGTGAGCTACGTACTTTACCACTCAACCGCTTCGTCATCTTGAATTGAGAGTGATCGATACGAATGATATGAAGCAAAGTGCAACGCTTAGTGTTTCCACACTGGATGTTACGCTTATGAGGATTCATGATTATGACTCCAGGAACCATGATTTGTAATCCTGATATTATGACCTATCCAATTTATGAATTTCATGATTTGTAAATCATGGTGTGGGGATCAGATTTTTATCCGTGCAGCTAAATGAAGACGGTGTCTGAGTCTTAAATTAATCTCCACCAGTATCTCAACTAGAGATCATTCTCTTTTCTTAGGAATTCATACTGAGTGACCAGCCCACTTGAGTCTACCAGTAGGTGATACACTACAAAGAAACACTGTATTTCAGATATGACATAGCTTGTTTGAACAACGCACAAGCACCGACATGAGCATGAGCATTGATGACCGTGGTTGCTACTCCGTGATTGACAAGAATCATCGAAATTGTGCAGGGAACCAACAGATGTAGCTTGCGAGTAGCATACCATCTTCAATGTACATTTTCGAGGACTCTGAAATTAGTAATGTCAATAACGGCGCCGGCCACGTCCTTACGGTCATCGGGTAAAAGAAGGAATGTTAGTGTGACATCCATTTTTACTAAAGATCGAGTATACCTCTGCATCTTCATGGTTGCCACGGAAGGAGTTTTGTTAGTGGGAGGGCTTAAAAGCTACATGATCAGGATTCACCTTGGTAAGTAATGCAATTCATGTAACCTCTGTTTAAAAAGTTATCTATCAATGCGTCGACATCTTAAACATCGAACTATTCAAAGGTTTGAATTCCGAAATTTTATAAAACATGAATTAGCGCTAAATTCATAAAAAATACATGTTATGATACAAATGTGTTATTACAAGCATGAAACGAGCTCACCAATTTGTAATCCATCCTCGACTGAACAGTTACAATCGCAGCGTCAACACGTATAAGCAGGAATATAAAATAACTCCGATGGCGCGCGAATGAAGTGCCAACTGAAAAAAAAATCCGAGCGCGAAAACTGAATTGGACAGCTTGGGTCTTCGCAAAGCACTACCCAAGCGAACAAAGCCACCCAAAAACACTTCGAGCGCGCGAAAATGAATCGGACTGCTTGGGCCACCGCAAAGCACTGGGCAAACGAACGAAGCCGAGCGCGCGAAAATTATCGGACTGCAAAGCACTCCGCACAAGCACCGACATAAGAGCATCAAAAAGTCTATGACTCACACAAAGTTACAATCATACATTTCGTCTCATCTTTTAGCTCACTGTTCTTATTATTAAGAAGTTACATACATTGCGTACGTGAAAACACGCCACATTAATAGATACACATACAGCAAAATGTCGTGTATCATAACTTTTAAGGAATTTTCATTAAATAAATTCCGTTATTCTAGTGAATTTCAGAAGTATCAGCATATAATCCAAGAAAAGAGTGCATATTATTATATAAGATTTTCAATATCGGCACCATGACAAATGCGAACACAGTCCAATCTATTTTATTCTTAATATCATTAAAGCGTGCAATAAATACGATTGAGAGTATGTGAACTTTTTGTCTATGATACTAGTGTGTATATTGATCTTTCTGCGTCAACTAACAAATTGCTACGTTCTCTCTTTGCTACAGATTTTGTAAGGCGTTAGATTTGTTATGACACAAATCCAGAATTCTATACAAGATTTTTAATCAAGGATACGAGTCTCAACATAATCAAAATGTTTCCTGTTCCTGGTCTATGAGGTTTTTAACTATAGTATGGAGAATCCTTAAGGGATTCTTGGTTCTTAGGGGATAACGTGTTTCACTTTGAAACGGGACTATTTGTGCTTTTATTTTAAAATTGTATGTCTTCTTTATTGTTTTAAGGAATTTAATCTAATTTAATTTAAAACACTCATTGATCCATAACTGTGGGGTGATGGTATTGGTATGTCTTATCCAGTTGGTGCAGCGATTTGTGGCACAGCAATTTTTGCTGAGCTGGTGGCTTTGTGGTGTCTATCAGCAGGGTGCATTTTTCTTCGATGCCGTTGACCGCAGAACAAGTGCATTCCGATTGTGACTTTTCATAAACCTTAGCATGAAACAACGAGGGAATGTGGATTAACAATCATTCCCGGAGCGGGCCGTTTAGTCCAATTACAACGTGCTGGGAAGAGCATGTCAAAATCAACCGTTTTCGTGTCAACCCCGGAAAGCAGTCATTGCTGGTCTTGCGACATGGGGTTGATCGTGGTGGAAAGCCAGCCAACACGCTTCGAATGAAGCCGTTCCGGAGAAAAGTGCCCCTCGGGGGGAGATCCATTATAATGAGAAAATTTTCCCCGCATGGAATGCGTGAGTTTACGTCATATTGATAAATGTTTGACAAAGTTATCAAGTTGGGCTCGCGAATGATGAGGGTTCCGCCGAAGAACGGCCCAAACGTTCAACCACGCGTATATATTAAGGGTTGGAGAATTTCGCGGAAGGCGGATCATCAAAGTCATAAATGCCATCCATAATCATCACGCAAAGTGGTCGTTCGGGCAACCGGACTTATCATTTTCACACAATCACTATACGCTGTTACTGGGACAGTCGTCGAACATTTATGACCCGTAGTGAAGGATTCACTTTGAGGTGAAAGTGATGACATTTTATATATTTGTTACATTCAGAATGAATGCTCTATATGAGGCTCAATGACGTCATTTGACCAATTTTTTGGAACCTCTATCATCGTGAAAACATGTCTACTCGAAGGTTTCAAATAAAAAGCTTTTGGTTTATGTGGAAATGTTATAAGTTGAGCTCTGGAAGCATTATAAGAAATCGTACATGTTTGCAAATATGAAGAAAAAACTATCCAAACTTTTTTGCAACCTACTACAGATGACACGCAGGTTTCGTCCTTTGGCGGAGAGGCCCGTGTCATCCACAAACGAAGATTTTTGACATCCCTAAGGTAACTTAGATAAGTCAGATGTAAAAATATTGTATAATATTGGCCCAAAAATGCTGCCTTGAGGAACACCAGCTCTTACAGGAAGTCTTTCTAACTTGCAGTTCTGAAAATCAACATGAAGTGTACGATTTGACAGATAACTTTGGATTATTCTAACAATATATGTTGGAAAATTGATATTTTTACAATTAAGTCTCCATGCAAGATTCTACCCCATTACCCCGAATCCCATCACCCCGAATCCCATCACCCCGAATGCCATTAACCCGAACAACAGTATCCCGAATTCCAAATCCCCGAACGACCCATCATCCTGAATGACGTTACCCCGAATTCCAATAGCATGGGGAAATATCATCAATATCATAATGTCAAGATAATCGTAAATTCGGGGAAATCGCATTCGGAGTGATGGAATTCGGGGTAATGGAATTCGAGATGATGGCATTCGGAGTAATGAAATTCTGGGTAATAGGGTAGAATCTTATTGATCAAGCGATCGTTAACTGAAAAATGAAAATTGTTGGAGATTCTGCCTGAGGAATTTGGCACCGTCGGCACTGAGTGAGGTTCTGGAAATTTCCTCTAGGTTTTTGGAAATGTTCGTATGTCACACAGACATCGAACATAAATATTGCTTCTTCTAAAGCTTTAATATTAATTAGACCCCTTTTGTTAAAGTGAACTAAACAATATTCTCCAGAAAGTCCTTTACGACGAATGCCAGATTGGGTTCTCTTTTTCATAATCATTACTTGGACTAGTGACAGTTTTAAAACCCACTTCTTTGGAAGGAAGTTGTGAATTTAGAGATTCACGCTTTCTTTTGTATAGAGAATAAACATAATAAGACGTGACCTTCTAAGAGGTTTTTCTCAAGACGGTGTCCAAGATGGATTACCACCGCTAGCATTCACTGACGGATCCAACGAAAAATCGAAAGCACGGGTCCAAACGAGGATTGAAAAGGGATCAACAGTAGAAAAAGTATTACTGAAAAGTACTGTTTTTGTAGCACTGAAAACTTTCGAGAACAGTTTGAACTTATGTACGCACAGCACGAGGGTACAATGCGCTGAAGAGAAACCATGTTTATACCACTGTTCTTTCTGTTTCTGTACCACAGTACTAACAAAAGTTAAATGATTCCGCTGTAACTCTAGCAAAATGACAAAGTTGATATGGTGTCTGGATATTGGCACCCTTTCCAAATATATTAACCGGTGTGAAACTTTGATCAAATCCAAATTCCGCCACTTGGCTTCTGCAGTGAACATTCAATAGTACCAAAAGTGTGGCACAGCAAAAAGATGACGTTCCTCAGGAACAATGTGACCAATTGCACCCGCATTGTTTGATCTGTGCAATATCCGCTCTTCGATCACACTTATCCTACTATTGAAAAGCAAAACCACAAAGCAGCAGAGCAACGTGCTACCGAATGATTGTTTCGAGTTGAATTGCACCTTTTGTGCGAATAACTCCACAGCCAGCAGAAGGTATCATATCTGGCTACCGCACGGTGCTGAAGCGTTCGACACATTACCATACCCGTCGGCAGAAGGTATTCAACCGAAACCGGTAGAGTAGGATTCTACCTTCTCTAGTCCATAGATTCCCAAATTGTTGGTCGCAACCCCCTAGGGGGTCGTAAGCATTACGTCCTGACTGGGACAGAGCCTGATTTTCAGCTTAGTGTTCTTATGAGCACTTTCACAGTTATTTACTGAGAGCTTTCTTTTCCAAAGTTGCCAAAGTTCTCGCATTCGTATATTTTGTGGCAGGTACGATGAAACTATATGCCCAGGGAAGTCAGGGAAATTTTCATTACGAAAAGTTTCTGCTCCGACAGGGAATCGAACCCAGATACCTCCAGCATGGCTTTGCTTTGTAGCCGCGGACTGTAACCACTCGGCTAAGGAAGACCCCAATGTCAGAAGACCCGAAAAAAGATTTGTCAATTGTTTTACAATACTTTATTATTTGTTTCTGTGAAATTGAAAAGTTATTAGTTCAGTTTATAGAGAAAGCAAAAGTTTTGAGGTCATGTCATTATCAATTTTAAAGATTTACTAGTGTATGCTGACGACATTTTGATCATCGTATGTAATAAAGAGCAATTGGACAGATTACTACCAGTGCTGAAGAAGCATCTAGAAGAAGCAAATTTAATGCTAAATGATGATAAAACAAAAATAGTGGTAAGGTCGCCTACGGGAGAAACACCACCGTCGCTGACAATCAATGGACGCATATATGAGGTATCCAACGAATTAGACTACCTGGGAGTGACAATAACAGATCGATTGTGCCGTCGCAAAACGAACAAATCCCGATGTAAAAAGGCAGTGAAATCGTCAAAAGCAGTGATTGCCTTTGCTAAAGAAAATAAGCCTAGTATTGAAATTGGAAGGCTGTTGTATGATTCAATAATCTCACCAACAATGACGTTTGGATCACAAGTCTCTGTTATTACCAAACGTACTCGTAAATCCATGCGGAAATATGAGAAACAAATAGTAGAGGATTTGGCTAGTTGCTGTACAGGAAACAATGACAAACCAACCGGTGCTGAAATACTACGAGGAAAAACGGTCACCAAGAAGGTTAGGGCACTGCAAATGAGATTTTGGAGTCACGTAGTACGGATGGAAGACAATCATTTGTTAAAATTAGCTGCTAAGTACAAAAAAGACTATAGAAAATTAGGAAGACCATCATTTACTTGGCTTGACGTTATTAAACAAAATGTTGATAGATTTGGAGATCTGAGTTTTCAGGAATGGGAAGATTTAGCAAGAGACAGAGAAAAGGTTACAAACAAAATTGAAGAAATTTATGGAAAAGCGGAATCCACTGATTCAGATGATTGAAGATAATGGCGGTGTTTAAGGAAATAAATGTATATATAAGTATTAACCAGTAATTCATTCGTAAAACGCAATTAATTATTCTACACCAACTCCCAAATGTACAAATACAGAGACACACAAAAGAAATTTCCGAAGTTATTTTTATTATTCACTTTATCTCATACCCAACCATCCATTATTTCTTTATTTTTTGTTTATATTTATCATATTACTAATCATAAAAAAGTTCTTTTACAGAAGTGATCCAGATTGATCAGGTAAATTCAAAACCAATTTCACCTCATTTATGATTATATAATACCAATAATGCTCTAAGTTGTCGAATAGAGCTCTTCCTCATTACCACCCTACCCTACTAACACAACTACCTCATCCTGTGATGTCTATGAAGATAGTTTGGGTTCCCTGTATCTTCTAAAGTAGACGTTGAACTAACATTCCTTCCCTTCCCTTAGCGATTGTGAGGACGTGGCCAGGTGTACAATTTGATGCTTGTTTTGTTCATTTCTAATATGTAGAAAAAAAAAGCGTTAACTCCAAAACGATTTTTTTGCGACACTACTTATTAGATTTCTCAAAACGAAAAAAGTTGAGAATTGTACAGCCACCCACGATTTGTGCAGTCGTTTATGCTATGCTATGCTATGCTATGCTATGCTATGCTATGCTATGTCATTATCAATTTTAAAGATTCTTCAAAATGTACTGAGCGTGTCATATTTCGTAATGCGAGAAAGTTTGGATATTTCTTTCCATGCTTGCAAATATGGAAGATTTCTCCTAACTCAATTTATTATTTTTCCATATAAACCAATAACTCCTTTTTTGAAACCTTCAAGTAGACATGTTGTCATGGTAAGAGGGGTTGCAATAAATTGTCAGATTAAGTTACATGTAATCAAACTAAACGGCTAGGTGGGTCGCACATCTGAACAAATTGGGAACCTTTGCTAGTAGACCCAGTCCCTCGCTCCAAACCGAACGAAAAGTCATCCGACTGTATAAAACAAAAGCCAATATAGTGCACCTTTCTCGTTCGTCCATTATACCTGCCTCCACCTTACCTATTCCCAAATCAAGATGCAGTTACGTTCGTAGGGTTCCACTTTTCCTCACTCTCAGCTGCTTTCAGGAGGATTGGGGAACCTAGCCCAGCTTTCGGTGAGGAATGCTGCTCAAGATTGGACTGTGGAAATTGGCACGCTGCTCAAGGTAGGTCGACAGCGATGATGCTATTGAACGATATTATACCACCATTTTGATGCTTCTTTATTGCGAATTAAAATCAATTCTACTTTGGCTAGATTTCCGCTTATAGGAAGTAATGAAAAACTCATTCAAATGTTAACAGGCGATTAAATTTGGTTTGAAAAGTTAGAGGCTTTTAAGAAGCGCATTCTAGAGCCAGTAGTAGGTCTCTTTAACGAGAATTAGTCATTATTTTACGCTATCTGTATGTCAAAAATATTCAAATCGCGTTGAATTTTACGTTTTTCTGTATTTTTCACCACTTGTCATAAACCGTTTTGTCTCAAATTCGGAACTGACTCATATTCCGAACTCTCGGTTTTTGTATAGAGATTTTGTTGAAATATTTCGCTGAAATATGACATAAAATTTCCGGGAAATGGCAGTCAATTTGAATTGAATTATAACGTCTTCCAATCCTTTTTATACCCCGGGAGTAGTGATGATTCTCAAGTTCGAGGTCAATAAAACTAGATCAGATAAATTTATTCGCAAAATTATTCATTTGAATACGATTTATTCGTGCTGTTCGGAATATGAGACAGAATGAGCACAGTGTATGGCATTTTAAATAAGTGTTGTCCCGTAGTTTTACGTAAAAATAAATACTAAACAAGTTTTAATAAACATTTCTATCAGCAACTGTTAGACTTTGCGAATAAAATAAAATTTAGACAGATATCAGCTAATTTATACCCATCATATGCATTTGGAGTCACTGTTAGCCTTGTACATGGTATCACACATCCTTAAAAAAATCAGGGGATTTTTATTTTCACTCATGATTGGTTATTCAATTTTTGGATTTTTCCTTTGAGAGTCTTTTGTAAAAAAAATGAAACAAATGGTTTTCAATTTCAATGTGATTTTGCTCGTATATTGTATTTTCTTTATTGCAGGATTTCTTTAATCTTACTACTAATCCTTTTGCTCATGTTGGGATTGCTGTAGTCAAAGACTGTACAATATCAATGAAAACGTATTTTCAATTTCAATTTGTACATTTGACACGTGTTTCGTCGTGTACATATAAAACGTCAAAACCTTATAACAGCGAGATTGCTTAGGTGGGAATTGTCGTGATTGCTTAAAACCAGAGCTGTTAAAAATCATGAATATCATGGGACTTTGATCCTTAGAAAAGGTTATCGGTTAACGTTTTTCCCGGTGACTTTTTCGCAATGGCTATCGGTTGGAAATAGTTGCTGATGCGATATGTTGCATGAGAGAGAGCTAGAAGCGTTTTTATTTTTCCATAAATTTGACATTAGAGTGCACTGTTTACAACACTGCATCCTAACATATGTTGCGGCACGAACCGCAAAAAATAAGCATTGAGGTGGCCCGCATGATCAGTTAGGTTGGTGAGCACTGTTCTAGAGCTCCAGCTAAACCTTCAAAGTCTCTTAAACGGTTATTCTTCAAGAATTTCTTCTCAGATTACTTGAAGAAAAGCTTTGGGAATTTGTTTTAGTGATGTCTTCTAGAATACTTCAGGAAAGCTCAAGGCTTCCCTACCAAAAATTTCTCTTGAGTTTTATCACAAATTATCCCGAAAATTCGCCCAAGAAATCTTACGTAACCTCCTCCAGTAATTTCCATATGGATTCTTCTGATAATTTTCCCAGAAACCCTTCCAAGATTTCCTCCACAGACTTTTCCATCATTTTTCCCATAAATTATACTACCAATTTATCCTGCATTAGCTATAGCAGATCTTCCAATGATTCCTGCAGAAGTTCTTCCAAAAAGTTTTCAATGGTCTATCCTAGAGTTTTTAAGATAAAAAATTGTTTAAAAGAATTTCCAGGAAACCCTAATAAAATAGGAAAAACGCTAGTTGAACTGTAACGCTTCACTTACCTATTGCAAGAGAAAAAAGAAAATGCAGTTGCCTCTCCACATCTCGATATCGAAGGGACCTTCGAGATAGGGAGAGATCGAGACAAAGAATATTAATTTAATGAACACTAGATTGAAAATCAATCCGTTACTAGGAAAATAATAAACAAACAAACTTCATTTGGAGTTTCCAAATTGTTCTGAATCATTTAAGTCTGGTCTAGTAACCTTTGATTATGTTCATATCGACATATAAAGAGAAAATTGGGAACAAACAATCAATAGGGTCACATCGAGATATGGAGATATCGAGATAGGGAGGGTATCGAGATATGGAGAGCGAAATCGTATGCAGAATAATGGGACCGAAACAATCATCGACATAGGGAGAGATATCGAGATGCCGAGGCTTTGAGCCAACCCTTATCCAGTAGAGAAGCTAGGTAAAATACAGGACGCTTCGATGCTTTACTGGTTCCCCTATGGCTTGCTCAATTTTCACCACCTAATTAATTTCAATCTTGTCGTTCCCTTGCCGACGCCTATCCACCTATTCATTTCATCATTTGTAAAAAAAAATCTTCTATAGACTCCCTTTTCCTTTGAGTAGCGTGACCGATATAGCCATAACAAATAATATGTATGATTTAATATATACTTTACTATGCATATCAAAATCTACACACTTTGTTCGAAAATGTTGTGGAAAAATATGAGCATTGTGCAGTCCCATATCTATCTATCTATATAAATAAAAATGGAGTGGTGTTTGTATGTAATGAAATGACTTATGAACGGGTTAACAGATTTTAAAACTTCTTTCACTGAAGTGTTCGTTATGTGTTCCAACGTGTTAGTGTGCACAAAAAGTAGTAGATATTTAACGGGAAAGTCGAAAAAACGGGACATGACGATACTTTAGTAATCTAAACCAATATTGAGCACGTTTTTCACTGTACATTTTTGCTGAAAGTAAACAAATTGTATTTTAGAAAATTTAACCATAAATGAATAAATTACTGAAATATCTTCTGGATACCTTAAGATTTTGTTTAGAAATTTGTGGAAGAATCTTTGGAGCAATTCTTGATTATATTCATAGTGGAATATCTTAAGTAATTCCTGGAGTTCTTTGAAGAATCTTTAGCAAAATTGAGGTTGAATTCTGGAAGTTATCGCAAACGAAAAGAATTCCTTAAATAGTACGTTAGAGATTCGGTGAATAATTTTCAGTATTGTACACAGTGATACAAACAGTAATCTTCTTCTTCTAGGCATTAACTTCCCCACTGTGACACTACTCAACGTAGTGTTCTAAGAGCACTTCCACAGCTATTAACCGAGAGCTTTCTTTGCCAAAGTTACCATTTTCGCATTCGTAAATCGTGTGGCAGGTATAATGATACTATGGGGCCCAGATAGCCGTAGCGGTAAACGCGTAGCTATTCAGCAAGACCAAGCTGAGGGTCGTGGGTTCGAATCCCACCGGTCGAGGATCTTTTCGGGTTGGAAATTTTCTCAACTTCCCAGGGCATAGAGTATCTTCGTACCTGCCACACGATATATACACATGCAAAAATGGTCAAAGAAAGCTCTCATTTAATAACTGTGGAAGTGCTCATTGAACACTAATCTGAGAAGCAGGCTTTGTCCCAGTTGGGACGTAACGCCAGAAAAAAGAAAAGAAGTATGATGATACTCTATGCCCAGGGAAGTCAAGGAAATTTCCATTACGAAAAGATCCTGGACCGACCGGGAATCGAATCCAGACACCTGGCTTTGCTTTGTAGCCGCGGACGCTAACCACTCGTCTATGGAAGGCCCCATACAAACAGTAATATTTGTCGTAATGTCACCAAATCCCAAATTTTCCATAGAGAAATGTCTGGCCGAATTTTCTGAAAAACTAAAAAAAAACTTTTATTACCTGGTTCCTATCCTATGGTCTCCGTTTGGTTCTTATTAAGTTTTACATCTTACAAGTATCTTCAAGCATAAAGTGTCTAAATTTCCTATTTTGAGACACTCAGTCTCTACCTACCTTGCATTCATCAGATTCTTCTATTAATTGCGACCCATTAATGCAATAATTAGCAATCAGGATCATCAATAGGTACCTACTTTCGTCAAACTCATTGAAGTGAAACTCTACACATCCGATTCCGATAATTGAGCATCGAGCTCGGTCTGCATCAATCAATTAGATTATCTCCTTTCCAATTCCTCCCTCCCTCGTTTCAATGCAAAATGCCATTTTTTGTTCGATTGTGCAATTCTTCGCCACGGTAGCCAAGAATACCGCCCATAGCAACATGATGTTATCACTCTCGAAGTTCTGTTTGTTTTCATTGTGTTCCATTGGAGAAGCTCCCAAAGTTGGTTGGTTGAATGAGCAAAGCTGTTCTGTTCATTCATGATGGTAGGTTAGGTATCCGATGCCCAACCGCAGCCAGCTCCACATCGTAGAATCTATCTCTATTTTTTACAACGGTTTGGACGAAGCTCAGATAAACCCTACAGCATAGACAAATCTTCCATCTCCGTGGCGAACATTGGATGCATTCTTCCATCGCCCCCGAATAGATGAACCTCATCGCTGTTGTGACGACAAGCTTGATGGGGTTGAAACGCGATGCCGCCGCGACGAAGGGAAACTTACTAAAGCATTAAATTAGTTTTTCCTTCTATGCACCGTATACTAGGTACGAACGCTACTGCTGCTATGAATGGTTTCACTTTTACGCCATCGTTCATTCTGAGGTTGGAAAAACCTGGGGAAATTTTTCACCATAAAGGAAAATCTACACTTCGGCGAACGGATTCTCGCAATCAGCGCGCTTCGTTCGCGGTACGGGTTTTTCGGCGGTTGAAAGTTGAGGAAAAATGAAGCGAGCGTATTTTCTACGAAAGACTGCTTCATACCTGCATTCTCTAATGGACATTGGTAGATTGACAATGTTGTGTCTAGATGTGGGCCATTGTTTTAAATCGATCTCAAGAAAATGTCTGAATGTCCACGTTATTTATGGCTGACCTAATGTCCAATTAGCTAATCCTAAATTCATCGCTTTAACATCCTGATGGAATAGTCTTAAGATCTTTCTTGAATTTGACCATATACAAAAAACCTACCATGCAACAAAGGCGCCTGTCATCGGAAAAGATGAGAAAATATCGTTGCGTTTCCTGACGAATTTCAATCCCTGAAATCTACTACATCTGCACAAGATCATGCAGATTGTGTAAGCATCGCGTGTTAAGGAGTGTATAAGGAGATGTAAGGACAGGGGAAAAATAGGTGATTGCTATGGAGCACGGGTTTAAATCCCAGATGCATTCCATTCTCCCTACTCTGTCATTGTATGTTTCGATATTTTATGACTTTCTTTCAATATGCATTTCATGTACTAAATTTGAATAATAAAGATGTTTTCCTCTATCCTTAAATCGGTTGTTGTAATATTTCCCGAGTGCCCGTTTCCTCGAATAGTTTTTAGCATTCATACATAACTTCATTCTTTTCAAGGTAGTAAACGAACCTGATATGCTCCCTTCTTTATTTGATCGTTGGTTCTTGCAAGTTACATTGTCCTCAGCATTTTTGGCAATAGATGTTTAATATAGAATGATCAAATGTCTCCTTCTTTTGACTGATTGCTCTTCTATCTAGTTCCCTAAGTACATAAAGACTATTCTTTAACCATTTTGATCTGCATCACTGGGAAATGGCGTTAAGGGGAACGACATTCGTCGAAAAGTAGCACAGTCCATTAAGGTGAAACAACTCAGAGTTCGGCAGTGCGCATCGTACCTTCGTGCTGTGCGTACACGAATTCTCTCTGCTCTTGGAAGTTTTCTTAAAAACTACCTAAAGCAATAAAACAGTACTTTTCAGTGCTACACAAACAGTACTTTTCAGTGCTAAAATTAAAAACGGTACTTTTCAGTGCTACTTAAACAGTACTTTACTTACTACTTACAATGCTCTGGACAGCAAGTTAATTGGCTTCAAACTGACTTGCGAAAATTAACTCGCAATAAGTCAAAATTTTTTGTCATTTGTGACTTTAATGCCAAACATCGGTCATGGAATAATTCTCAAAGTAATTCCAACGGCAGAATTTTATTTGATGAGTGCTCTTCAGGATATTTCTCAATTCAATACCCTGATAGCCCTACATGTTTTTCCTCTTCTAGAAATCCATCTACGATTGACTTGGTCTTAACCGACTCTAGTCATCTTTGTAGCCAATTAGTTACTCATGCTGATTTTGATTCTGATCATGTCCCTGTTACATTTCAAATATCGCATGAAGCGATTCTCAATCCTATCAGCTCCACTTTCAATTATTTACGAGCCGACTGGAATATATATGAAACGTATGTTGACTCTAATCTTGATGTTAACATTTCTTTAGAAACTAAAATTGATATTGACAATGCTCTTGAAACTTTAACAAATTCCATTGTTGAAGCCAGAAACATTGCAATTCCAAAATGTGAAGTAAAATTTGAATCCGTGATTATAGACGATGATCTTAAACTCTTGATCCGTCTTAAAAACGTGAGGAGAAGGCAATTTCAACGCACTCGTGATCCTGCTATGAAAATTATATGGCAGGATTTGCAGAAAGAAATCAAGAAACGTTTTGCTCAATTAAGAAACAAAAATTTTGAAAATAAAATTTCTCAATTGGACCCCGGCTCTAAGCCCTTTTGGAAATTATCTAAAATCTTGAAAAAACCTCAGAAGCCTATACCGGCATTGAAAGAGGAAAACAAATTATTACTAACTAATTGCGAAAAAGCTCAAAAACTTGCTATGCAGTTTGAAAGTGCGCACAATTTTAATTTAGGACTTACTAGTCCAATTGAAAATGAAGTTACTCAGGAGTTCAGTTACGCTTTGGCAGCCGGCGAGATCGCACGCTTTTGCAATTGTTCGGAGTTTAAAAGTGAAGCTATTATTTTGCCAGTCAATACAGACTGTGCTCATCAACACAACACAATACAACACGTGAGAACAATGGCCGTATCGCCATATCACCTCACCTCCAATGGACCACGAATCAATACTATTGTCATCGATTTGGCTACAGTGCCCACGAGGAAGGTCACGATGGACTTGATTGTACGTTTCATCAATCACAATTTGAAAATACAATTTTCGTCAGTTCAATCACTTCAACACAATACGGGGAAATCCTTGGTATTTCTGGAATGCCAATCTGAAGAGCAAGCGTTGGCAGTTGCGGACAAAAACGATGGAAAACACGAGATCACGATCGAGAACATCAAGTATGCAGTAAATGTATACATGGAGGATGGAGCAACAACCGTAAGGATTCATGATATCTCACCGCAATCGGAAAATTCGGTTATTGAACAAGCGTTGGAGCAGTACGGAGACGTAATTTGGCTGAAGGAGGAAACATGGACTGAACCAGCTATTTTGAAGGGAATCAAGAGTGGAGTCCGATCGGTTCGTATCCGGTTGCATTCTGCCATACCGTCGTACATCAACATCCGGGGTGAAGTCACGTTAGTCACGTACAAGAACCAACAACAGACATGCAGGCATTGCAACAAACCGGTGCACTGGGGACGAAAGTGCATTGAGGCCAACTACATGGAGTTACAACTGCAGACCGGGTTGACTGGAAATATCAGCGATAGATTGAGAGCTTCTGGCGTAGATTACGCAGGGGCGTTAAAGCAAGTGGCTCAAGAACCCGTAACAAGCGTAGGAACAGGTAGCGCTAACAAACAGGTAAGTGCCAATTTCACAAGTCTCAATCAACTGCTCCGAGTAGAGCAGAATGCTAATACGAGCAAGTCGGTCGATCCAGTTATTCACGCTTCAAACTCAGAAATTCCTCACACGAAAAAAGGCAATTCCGTCACTATTCATCGCACCACGGATCCATCTGTGGGTAATGAGATGAACACGGAGAGCGTTAGCTCAGCCACCAAATCACCATCTTTCTTAGCAGAAGGCTCTCAGTTGGGAATTCCGACCAACAACACGTTTATGGCACTCATTTCAGACGACGAGTCATTGCATAATGACGGTACTCGGAGCAGAAGCACCTCTCCCTCTCACCAAAAAGTTCAGAAACGTAGTAGACCCAGAAAAACCTCGAAGTAATTTCGAAAATGAACGCTCTCTCGTATAACATTGGTTCCATTAACATGAACGGGATCTCCAACAAGAACAAGATCGATGCTCTCAGAGCATTCGTTCACTTAATGGAACTAGATATAGTTATGCTTCAGGAGGTTCCTGAGCAAATTGATTTTAATGGCTTTGATTCCTTTTCAAATATCGATCATAAGAAGCGGGGTACAGAGATAATGGTTAAGTCGCACATAAAAACATCAGGGATTCAACGCAGTATTGATTCTCGTATCATCAGTCTTCAGATAGATCAACATGTAACCATTTGCAACATATATGCACCATCAGGGTATGCTTTGAGGTCAGAAAGGGAGAAGTTTTTCACGGATACGATTCCACACTATATCAATCATGGTACTGGCGAACTGATTTTGGGGGGCGATTTTAATGCTGTTATCAACAAGAAAGATGCTAATCACACTTCTAATCACAGTAGTTCTTTAAAATTTCTCGTAGAATCTTTGAAACTGTCGGATGCATGGGAGCACGTACATAAAACGGTAGTAGAT
Organism: Aedes aegypti; assembly: GCF_002204515.2. NCBI lineage: Eukaryota > Metazoa > Arthropoda > Insecta > Diptera > Culicidae > Aedes > Aedes aegypti. Next base: position 349,379,145 of record NC_035108.1, read on the forward strand.
TACACTTTTGTTAGAAACGGATCCGGAGCAAGGTTGGACAGATTTTATGTGACAGAGGGAATTAAACAGAACGTAGTAGACATTAAATCTAATGTGTGCTGCTTCTCTGATCATAAATCAGTGATTTTGAAGGTGAAATTACCAAATTTAGGAAAGCCTTACAGAAAACAATTCTGGCGTTTCAACGACACAATTTTAACGGAGGAAGTTCTGTCAGAATTTAGAACTAAATGGTTGTGGTGGGTTAGACAAAGGAGGTATTATGATTCTTGGTTCTCATGGTGGAACGAGTTAGCGAAAAAGAAAATTGTTTCGTTTTTCAAATGGAAAAATAGCATTGCTAGGAAACGAAATCATGACACCATGGAATTTTATTATGCAGCTTTGAACCTGTTGCACAGGGAATATGTTGATAAACCAGCTTTGATTAGTGAGATAAATCTTGTCAAAGGTAAAATGCTAGCACTTCAGAAGCAAATATCAAACAATTTTTACTCCCACTCAAAAACAATGATCGCGGGAGAAGATGCTTCAATATTCCATGTCGGTGAGCAAATCAAGAACAGGGGGAAGGCGTTTATCAAATCACTGGATATTGCAGAGAACACGGAAAGAGATGCAGATAAAATAGAAGAAGAAGTAGTGAATTATTTTCAAAAACTTTACTCAGCGTCAGATGTTACATCTGATAATAGTTTTAATCCTCAAAAAACAGTTGATGTCAATCTACCTGCCAACAATGATTTGATGAGCCCCGTGACCGAACAAGAGTTGTTGTTGACAATCAAAACCAGTCAATCCAGAAAATCCCCCGGAATTGATGGTCTGTCCAAGCAGTTTTACTTGAAATGTTGGAATATTATTAAAACAGAGTTAGTTGAAGTTGTTAATGATGTACTCAATGGGAAAATGTCAAAAAAATTTGTTGAAGGTATCATAATCTTAATACATAAAAAAGGATCCAGGAGTAGTATTGAAAATTACCGACCAATCACATTGTTAAATTTTGATTACAAACTTGTTGCAAGAATTCTAAAAACTCGTCTAAGCAAATTTAGTCCGTTGCTCTTGTCTAAAGCACAAAAATGTGCTAATGCGCCAAACACCATATTTGATACAATTTGTGGCATCAGGGATAAGATACTCGAAGTAAATTGCAGAAGAAGAACTTGCATTCTCGTATCATTTGATTTCGAGAAAGCATTTGATAGGGTCAGTCACACCTTTTTAGAAAAAACTTTGGTCAGAATGGGAATTAATAACAGATTCATCGATTTTTTAAAACAGATTCATGCTAATTCATATTCCAGAATTATGATCAATGGTCGTTTTTCTAACCAGATAAAAATTGGAAGATCAGTCAGGCAGGGCGACCCTCTTTCAATGTTACTTTTTTGTTTATATCTGGGCCCTCTAATACAAAAGTTACAGAGATGTTGCAATGCTGAGTTTGATATGTTGTATAGTTATGCGGATGATATTAGTTTGATTTTGAATGATTTCACTAAACTTGAGGAGGTCAAACGTATTTTTGAAAATTTTGGAAAAGTCTCGGGGGCAAAAATTAACTTCTTGAAAACTAAAGCTATGTGTATAGGAACAAATAATACGTCAAACGTGCCGGATTGGATTCAGCTTGCCGAGAGTGTTAAGATCTTAGGCATTTATTATCACAACAACAGCAGAACAATGATGAATTTGAATTGGGATAACGTAATACAAAAGTTAAAATTTTCAACATGGAATAACCAGTTTCGGAACTTAAATTTGATACAGAAAGTTATCTTTTTAAATACATTTGCTTCATCAAGAATTTGGTATGTTTCATCGGTGGTGCCGTTGGACAAAAAACGGAATGCTAAGATCAGGAACATTTATGGTAACTTTCTTTGGTACCGTGCTACACTAAGAGTCGCTTTTGATCAATTATGCTTGCCTAGAAAACGTGGAGGTTTGGGTTTGATAGCACCCAACCTCAAAAGCAATGCACTTTTATTAAATAGATTTTTGCGCTTAGAGTCTGAATCACCATTTCTCCACAACTTAACTAATCAAATAGATAATCCTCCGAACATAAAAGATGTTCCCCTAAATTCACCTTTTCTCAAAACTGTATATCTGGAGCTTCCATACATTCCTGAAAATATCAGACAAAACTCAACAGCTAACGCTTTGTATAATCATTATATAGCTAGACTACCATCACCACATATCGAACAAAAATATCCACAGTGCACGTGGCAACGGATTTGGAAGAATGTTTTCAACAAAAAAATCATTTCGGAAAACCAAGTATCATGGTATCTTTTTGTAAATGAAAAAATCCCGTGTGGTAAACAACAATTTCGTTTCGGTAGAACTGCAAGTGAAAGGTGTGTGTTTTGTCCTCAAGAGATTGAAGACTGGAAGCACAGATATGCAAACTGCGAAAAAGTGCGGAAATGTTGGTGGTATTCCTTAACCCAGATAAAATTGATAAATAGGAATCGAACTCGAAATTTGAGTTTCGACGATTTTAAATTTCCTGTATTGAGTCGCCTTAATATGCTTGAAAGAACGGAAGCTTCAAAAATATTTATTGAATATTTGAATTACATAAAAAGCAGAAGCAGAGAAGAACTGGATTTGTCCGAACTTGTATTTAATTTGAACTGTAAGACATGAAATTGGCACTTTAACAATAATAAAACGAGAAGGGATAAACTCACTAACACATAATTAACATCAAGACGCAACCAATGTCAAACAAAATAGAAAAAAAAAAAGCGAGCGTATTTTCTACGAAAGACTGCTTCATACCTGCATTCTCTAATGGACATTGGTAGATTGACAATGTTGTGTCTAGATGTGGGCCATTGTTTTAAATCGATCTCAAGAAAATGTCTGAATGTCCACGTTATTTATGGCTGACCTAATGTCCAATTAGCTAATCCTAAATTCATCGCTTTAACATCCTGATGGAATAGTCTTAAGATCTTTCTTGAATTTGACCATATACAAAAAACCTACCATGCAACAAAGGCGCCTGTCATCGGAAAAGATGAGAAAATATCGTTGCGTTTCCTGACGAATTTCAATCCCTGAAATCTACTACATCTGCACAAGATCATGCAGATTGTGTAAGCATCGCGTGTTAAGGAGTGTATAAGGAGATGTAAGGACAGGGGAAAAATAGGTGATTGCTATGGAGCACGGGTTTAAATCCCAGATGCATTCCATTCTCCCTACTCTGTCATTGTATGTTTCGATATTTTATGACTTTCTTTCAATATGCATTTCATGTACTAAATTTGAATAATAAAGATGTTTTCCTCTATCCTTAAATCGGTTGTTGTAATATTTCCCGAGTGCCCGTTTCCTCGAATAGTTTTTAGCATTCATACATAACTTCATTCTTTTCAAGGTAGTAAACGAACCTGATATGCTCCCTTCTTTATTTGATCGTTGGTTCTTGCAAGTTACATTGTCCTCAGCATTTTTGGCAATAGATGTTTAATATAGAATGATCAAATGTCTCCTTCTTTTGACTGATTGCTCTTCTATCTAGTTCCCTAAGTACATAAAGACTATTCTTTAACCATTTTGATCTGCATCACTGGGAAATGGCGTTAAGGGGAACGACATTCGTCGAAAAGTAGCACAGTCCATTAAGGTGAAACAACTCAGAGTTCGGCAGTGCGCATCGTACCTTCGTGCTGTGCGTACACGAATTCTCTCTGCTCTTGGAAGTTTTCTTAAAAACTACCTAAAGCAATAAAACAGTACTTTTCAGTGCTACACAAACAGTACTTTTCAGTGCTAAAATTAAAAACGGTACTTTTCAGTGCTACTTAAACAGTACTTTACTTACTACTTACAATGCTCTGGACAGCAAGTTAATTGGCTTCAAACTGACTTGCGAAAATTAACTCGCAATAAGTCAAAATTTTTTGTCATTTGTGACTTTAATGCCAAACATCGGTCATGGAATAATTCTCAAAGTAATTCCAACGGCAGAATTTTATTTGATGAGTGCTCTTCAGGATATTTCTCAATTCAATACCCTGATAGCCCTACATGTTTTTCCTCTTCTAGAAATCCATCTACGATTGACTTGGTCTTAACCGACTCTAGTCATCTTTGTAGCCAATTAGTTACTCATGCTGATTTTGATTCTGATCATGTCCCTGTTACATTTCAAATATCGCATGAAGCGATTCTCAATCCTATCAGCTCCACTTTCAATTATTTACGAGCCGACTGGAATATATATGAAACGTATGTTGACTCTAATCTTGATGTTAACATTTCTTTAGAAACTAAAATTGATATTGACAATGCTCTTGAAACTTTAACAAATTCCATTGTTGAAGCCAGAAACATTGCAATTCCAAAATGTGAAGTAAAATTTGAATCCGTGATTATAGACGATGATCTTAAACTCTTGATCCGTCTTAAAAACGTGAGGAGAAGGCAATTTCAACGCACTCGTGATCCTGCTATGAAAATTATATGGCAGGATTTGCAGAAAGAAATCAAGAAACGTTTTGCTCAATTAAGAAACAAAAATTTTGAAAATAAAATTTCTCAATTGGACCCCGGCTCTAAGCCCTTTTGGAAATTATCTAAAATCTTGAAAAAACCTCAGAAGCCTATACCGGCATTGAAAGAGGAAAACAAATTATTACTAACTAATTGCGAAAAAGCTCAAAAACTTGCTATGCAGTTTGAAAGTGCGCACAATTTTAATTTAGGACTTACTAGTCCAATTGAAAATGAAGTTACTCAGGAGTTCGAAAATATTCTCAATCAAGAAAACGTTTTCGAAAATGCTTGGGTGACTGATTTGGAAGAAGTGAGAACTATTATTAAAAAATTCAAAAATATGAAAGCTCCTGGCGATGATGGAATTTTCTACATCCTCATCAAGAAACTTCCAGAAAGTAGCTTATCATTTTTAGTTGATATATTTAACAAATGTTTTCAATTAACATATTTTCCTGACAAATGGAAAAATGCTAAGGTTGTTCCAATTTTAAAACCAGACAAAAATCCTGCAGAAGCTTCTAGCTATCGTCCAATCAGTTTGCTTTCCTCCATCAGTAAACTTTTTGAAAAGGTTATTTTGAACAGAATGATGGCCCACATCAACGAGAATTCAATTTTTGCCAATGAACAGTTCGGATTCCGCCATGGACATTCGACCACTCATCAACTTTTACGTGTAACAAATTTGATCCGTTCCAACAAATCTGAAGGCTACTCTACTGGTCTTGCTCTTCTAGACATAGAAAAAGCATTTGACAGTGTTTGGCATGAAGGTTTGATTGTAAAATTGAAAAATTTTAATTTTCCAACATACATTGTTAGAATAATTCAAAGTTATCTGTCAAATCGTACACTTCAGGTTAATTATCAGAACTCCAGATCTGAAAGACTTCCTGTAAGAGCTGGTGTTCCCCAAGGCAGCATTTTGGGACCAATATTATACAATATTTTCACATCTGACTTACCTGAGTTACCTCAGGGATGTCAAAAATCTTTGTTTGCGGATGACACAGGCCTCTCCGCCAAAGGACGAAGCCTGCGTGTCATCTGTAGTCGATTGCAAAAAAGTTTGGATATTTTTTCTTCATACTTGCAAAAATGGAAGATTTCTCCTAATGCTTCCAAAACTCAACTAATAATATTCCCACATAAACCAAAAGCTCTTTATTTGAAACCTTCAAGTAGACATGTTGTCACGATGAGAGGGGTTCCAATAAATTGGTCAGATGAAGTTAAGTATCTAGGACTCATGCTAGATAAGAATTTAACTTTCAAAAATCACATTGAGGGCATTCAAGCCAAATGTAACAAATATGTAAAATGTCTCTATCCCCTTATTAATAGAAAATCAAAACTTTGTCTTAAGAACAAGCTTTTGATATTCAAACAAATTTTCAGGCCAGCCATGTTGTATGCTGTACCAATATGGACTAGCTGTTGTAATACCAGGAAGAAAGCTCTGCAGAGAATTCAAAATAAAATTTTGAAAATGATTCTGAGGCTTCCTCCCTGGTATAGTACCAATGAGTTACATAGGATATCCAATGTTGAAACATTGGAACAAATGTCAAATAAAATAATCAATAATTTCAGGCAAAAATCGTTACAATCTTCTATTGCCACGATTAATGCGTTATATGTTTAGGTTAAGTTAGGTTAAGTATATTAAAAACTTTTTTTTTTCTCTTATAAGCAGGTGAAATCAACTCACCTGTAAAAAATCTGAACTGCTACGGCAAATGAAATGTAATATGTTGTTAACAAAATGTTAATAAAATCTTAGATTTGTTTTACCAAATTAGGATGATAGTGTTGTCTAATAACACAGAACACCTAGATATAAGAAATAATGAATGTAATGTTTGGAATGATACTAATAAAGAAATTAAAAAAAAAAAAAAAAAAAACTCAGAGTTCGAAGATGGCCGTCACAATGGCCGACTTGTGAGCCTACTCGAGTTTTCAAAGGCACAAAACTGGAGAGATAGTAGGCAAACGTTCCTGATCTTCTTATTTTAAGCTTTCTGCTAGTGCACAAAGCAAAAATAAAAATTACACTGTTGTTGGATGCCTCCTTCGCGAGTTTAGTGCCTTTGAAGTTCCAGTGCAATCTTAGAAGTTTTTTTCCTTACTTTTATTTGTTGGCACTTGGCCACTACTATGTCGAGTATCATATACAGAATCTACAATTTATAGTTCTTATTGCTATTTCTCTCATACCGAGCAGGTAGAGAAGAATGCTGTCGTTGGTCCAATCCATATCCATATCGAAGTCCATTGGTGTGCGGTGGTTCATTTTGCCATGTTCATGTGTCGTATGAGGCAACAGCCTACAAAGATGGTCAGTGTGTCTCAGTCACCATCTGATACTGACGAAGGATGGATGTGTTCTTCCCCAATACACGGTCCTTCGTGCGGCGTGTTCTGGTGGCTGGTTGGAGTTTTTTGTGTGGGGGGATTGGGAATCGAACCAATGACCTTCGGCTTGCGAAGCGAAAGCGTAACCTCGAGGCTATTTTCGGTATTTTCGATATTTTTTTTTAAGAATTTTCCATATAGTATAGATCTGATCCGTAGTTTATCGACCGTGGGAAAAGTCATTGGAAAATGTTTTCCTGGTGACCATTTCTGAACTACTATCGGTTGGTCATATTTGCTCATGCTATATTCCGCTTGGAAAATGGCTGTAAGCATTTCAATTTTTTTTTTTTAATTTTGACATTCAATAGCACTGGCATAGTGTATTTGGAGTAGTTTTCGGATAAGTATTATGTTAAAAAGGCATAGGATAAACTTTAGGTGAACTTCGATTACTAAATTTCTTGGGGGATATTTGAAACATTTTATAATTGTATGTGAAAGTCTTATAGAAAGGCGTTGATTCAAGAATTATTTTTTATCACTCATGAACAATCGATATAAATTCTAAAATCCAATAATTGAAGTCGAATTCAAACTAAATTTCTTGAAAAACTTGTACCAGATTCTTATTCGTGCCACACATAGCTTATTTTGAACAAAAGCGGGAAAACCCCAGGAATCACAAAGGGCCGGGATAAATACGGGAAGTACCCGGGAATTTGAACAACACGCCGGGAAAATATTTATTTCGAACCTTAAAATACCGGTTGGTTTCAATTTCAAGTATATGGGTGAACCTAGAAAACTGCCTGTCAACTCGTAACTAGTTATTTATTTTATCAAAATCCTGTGAAAAAACGTTGTTTTCCTTGGGAATTGTTTGGTAGATTATTCTAACAAATCTTACCGATTTCTTGTGAAATGCTTTGTCGATTTATTGCGGAAAGATATTGAACATATTCAAAGAAGATTTCGTAAAACATCGACATTTTTGGGAGCGTACCAAAGGAATCCTGGCGATTGCTCTTGTTGAGATACTTGATAGATTTTTTTTCATTTAGATTCATGGCAATTTTTTTATAAGATCTTTGCAGCAATCGAGGCAATAACTGGCCAGGTTCTTAAAAGTTCTTTGGAAGATCACTAAAAATGTAGTTGATAGATTTCTTATGAGGTTCTTAGGAGATTCTAGAAAAGATTTTTTAAATTATGAGTAGATTCGTAGCGATTGGCAAAATGCTGAGTCAAAGCAATGCCAACATTTTTGAGAAATCTTTTGAAATTTTGAGCAAATTTATTAAGAATTCCATATGTTGGTTTCTGGAGTTACCGATGATACTGCTTCTTGATGAAGACTTGTTTATATTACTAGTTAGAATAGGCCTCAATATATGACAAGATTTTGTATGGATTTCTTCAAATTTGCAGTGAATTCTTTCAATCATTCTCGACAAATTGGAGAAATCTTCAATGGATAATCAAATAGCAAGGTCGTTTAGGTGTTGAAAAAAATTCTTCAGAAGCCACCCATGGGCTAGCATTTTTGGAAGTTAACGGGTTGGGTATTTAACTTTGCCTTTTTGTGAAAATATATTGTTAATTTAGAAACACAGAGCAAAAGTTGTTCATATAATTCTAAGATTTTTTAGTATTAGAGTATTTATTAGTATATTTTTGTCTAGAAGTCTTTAAAAATTCAAACCGTTTTAAGCTCACAGTATTTTTTTAAATGTACTCAAAAAATATTTATAAATAAGTTAAATTAGAGTAATTTGCCAATTGTTGAACGGTTCAAATGCTCGCTAATTGTTGAACACGCCATAAGGAACACATGGACGGTTCAACTAAAGGCGAGTTTTTCAGCCCTTCAACATTAGACAAATTGTCCCAAATCCTCAAAATTTGACCATTTTGTATTAAAAAAACTCAAGTCTCAGGATCATTGTGTCATCATGTTTTTAATGGTTTGGGCAACCGGGAAAAATCCAGGAATTCGATAACTGATTTCAGGGTGTCCATCCATCCGGGAAATCCGGGAAAACCGGGAAAAACCCAGGAATTACAAATGACCGGGAAAAATACGGGAAATACCCGGGAATTTGGTGAACACCCCGGGAAAACAAAACATAAGACTACCGGTTTATTTCAATTTTAAGTACTATGGGGTAAAATTAGAATTTTTAACAAGGGGTGCACCACCGTCTGTATTTCGTACTTCGCGTTATGATTATTTTTTTGGTGAGGTGATAGAGAGATACTTAACGATTAGGATCTTTGAAACATTTCTAGAGGGGTACTTAAAGATTTCTGACAATGTTCTTGGCGAGATGCTTGTTCGATTTCCATTTGAAATCATGGCACATGAAATCTTTGCTGGAATCCTAACGAAAATCGAATCGATATTCGACCAGTATTTAAAAATTCTTTCTGAGAGATCACTGAAATGGTTATTAGTAGATTGCTAATAAGATTTTCAGTAGATTCTAGAAAAGGTCCTTGGCTGATTTTGCTTTAAATTCTTAGAAGTTAATATATATATTTTAATATTATCCGTTCAATGTTTTTCTCACAGGAGCTCTTTTTACTCGAAATTTCAATCACAAACCACATAGTAAATGTTCATTCAAACAGCATAAATGTTGACACATTTTTTTTAAATAGCAGTTTCCTTAGAAAAATCATATTAATTCATTGTGAATTTAAGAAAAAAACAAACGAATTTATATGATTTGACACTAAGGCACTAAGATATCTTGAGGAATGCGCAGAAAATTACTGACATATTTTTGATTTTCCTCGGTTGATTTTTACTTATTGTACCCAAATATTTGGCGCAACTCGCATACAGTTAACTGGATTTCTATTTGATTCCTTGAGATTTTAACATATTCCTGCAGCAGTACTTCTTGGGAAGATTCTTGAAGGTTATCTGACTAGCTTTTCTGACAGTTCCAGGTGAAATTCATCCCACGGTATACAATGGGCTATAAAACCCATTAGAAAGTGTCTTGAGATATTCACAGAAGCCGCCAAAGTTGATGCTTGCTATATTCCTTACCATATCTTCCAAAACTTGCCTGGCAAAAATATCTTCACGGGAACCTTTCAAGACGATTTTTGGGGAAATCTTTAACGCTATTCCCTGGCAATTAAATTGATTGTTGGAGTTTTCGCAAGAGATTATACTGCAAGAATTTTGTAGAATTTGAGCAATATTCTTTAAAGATGTGTCATAGATACTGGTTCCTTGTTATTTTCACTGTAGATCTATACAGAAGGCCATAGAAGATATTATATGGAACGCAGACGTGATCTGTGTGAGACCTTGTCAAGGATATCTATTGATAAATGTAAAATTTTTCGAAGGATTTCCCTAAACCGCTAATTAGGTTCCTTGCCAAGGTGGAAATCACGAAGCATCTTACGCGTGTAAACCAACGCAAAACAAACACGACAGACTCGCGAACAAACTTGATGATGCACGGGAGAACATACCAGAACAAATATTAAAATGTTCGTGAACATTTACTCGCGTGCAACTAAACAAGGTGAGATTTATTATGGTCTGTCAAAACCATAATAAATCAAGTGTACAACCATCAAATCGACAGTAAACTACAAGTTTGTAATAAAAATCCTTTGAAGTCTCAGAAAACTCAGAGGCCTTTTTTACCAAAAGCCCAATTGACTTCGAACAGCTCCGAATTCGTACACGAAAAGATTTATCATCGACAGATTACATCACTCTTATACTCGCGAGAATTTTGCTTGTTTTTGTTCTGGCTCAGCAGACATGTTCACCACCTTTATCACTGATTCATTGACAGTTTTTTTTCAATGCCATTGATCATAGACAAATTTTTTGTGAGATCTATTTAGTAATGCTGGGAAAAACGAGAAAGAATATGTTTTTGTAATTGTAGTTAATTGAATCTGATCCTTTTTCTGATCTGCATTTAAGTCACCTTATACTAAAAACCAATCAAATCTTTTTTATTTATTTAACAAAAAAATATTTCTACAATTTTTGTTTGCGGGGGTCCGCGGGATATTTGTAGAACTTGAAAGGAGCCACAGCTCCAAAAAGGTTGGGAACCACTGGCCTAGACGGTTCTTATAAGGCCTCTGACGAGATTTTGTATAGATTTCTGCAGATTGACAGCGAATTCTTTCAATAAACCAATTTTTTTATCATGGCTAGTTCTTTGATATAAAAATAAATAAAGGTATTCTTGGTAAGATTTTTGTGAAGTATTTGACTATTATTATTAATATGTTCATTAAATCTTTTGAAGATTACTTGGATGATACAATCTTGGATTCATGTCATAAGTTTTAGCCAGCTTCATAGGAGAACAATAACATGTATTTGGAAATATTGTTTCTGTTAAAAGATCTTTTCTTGGATCCAACATTTCTCCATAAATCAGGCATAAGCCATGTCTAACGCATACTTCTTAAGGCATTCTTAGAAGGTAATAGGTTGGCTATTGAACTTTGCCCTTTTGTGGGAGTTTAGATGCACAAAGCAGGCATTTATATTATTCCATAATTTCTCTGAACTTCCTACGAATTCCAGGTAACGGTGTTTTAGATAATTCAGCAAATCAGCATTGTTTTTTCATAAGGGCCTATCTGCATTCATCGATTTCTCTTCATCGTTGTTCTCTTTGCGTTATTGCAGAAAACTGATTTTGTTGTCGTAGGATGAAGAATCGCTATATCTTCTTCATTAATAAGAAATATTGCAGATTTATTTTAGCAATGTTATTAGCGGAAGAGAGGATCGATGAAGATGTGCAGAAATATTTTAAATCTTTTTGTCCATAACCCTTTTGAAATGTAAACCGTTTTTTTTTAATTGTGTTAAAATCAATTCATAAATAAATTAGATCATGTCCTCCAAATTTGTCCATATCGTATAAAAAAAAGAAAAACTAAAATATCAAAACGCAGGATTTTTTTTGTTATCTGTTTTTTAATTTCTTGGACACCCGGGAAAAATCCGGGAATTGGAAAACTGATTTTGAATGGACATCCTGAGTAGATTTCACTTGAAGAAATTGTTATTTTGGAGTTCGATCAAAGAAGCTAAATGAAAAAATGTATCCCTGACGAAAACGATACATGTTACAAAACTACATGGCGACCGTGACAGATTTTCAATGTAAATACAGTATTGGACAACGCATTTGCAACTTTTTCGATTTTCCATACAAAACGGTCAACTTTAGAGAGTTATACAAAATGAAGGAATAGTTTCATGGTAGTTGTAGATTTTGACAATATGAACAAGTTTGCTGAAGACAGTTTTTTGTGTTGGAGCTTATGAGATAAATAGTTTCTAATTTTTCGCCGAAAATGTTACTTTAGTTAAATTGTTATTACCTTTGAACTCGTGATTGGAAAAATCATTCAAAAATATATATTAACATTAAAATTATGTCTGATGTTCTGTGAAAATTCCATTCGGTTCACGAATAACTGAGGTCAAGCCTTCCAAAGTTGGTCATTTTGTACGAAAAATCGAAAAAGTTGCGAATGTTTTGTCCAATTCTGTAATTCTCCTTCTTCTTCTTCTTCTTCTTCTTCTTCTTCTTGGCATTAACGTCCTCACGGGGACAGAGCCTGCTTCTCAGCTTAGTGTTCTTATCAGCACTTCCACAGTTATAAACTGAGAGCTTTCTTTGCCAAAGTTTCCATTTTCGCATTCGTATATCGTGTGGCAGGTACGATAATACTCTATGTCCAGGGAATTCAAGGAAACTTCCATTACGAAAAGATCCTGGACCAACCGGGATTCGAACCCAGACACCTTCAGTATGGCTTTGCTTTATAGCCGCGGACTCATTGAAATTTGTACGCGCCATCGATGATTGTGATTATTTCATCACACGATTTTGATTTGATGGAAATTGATTAGTTTTGCACTGACATAACTGAAAAAATATCAGCATACTTTCTGCTTATAAGAGCACATAGTGATACTTTTCTGAATTAATATTGACTACGACTACGACTGAGTTTTGTTACTTTGAAATTGAAAACTGCAAATTCAACAGGGTTGGCAAAATGGATGACGAGCTACTTAGCCTTGAAGCAATTCTCTAAAAAGTTTACTTTTTATGTATGGTCTCTGAAATCTCTATTTTAGTCAAAGTTAAAAGTCCCCTTTTTCCCTTAATCTGCCTCCAGTGAATACTGGTCCAAAAATTTCAGAGGCTTCAGAGAAACCTTCAGATACTATTACGCGACTATTCCAAAAGTTCTTAATGGTGTTTTTCAATGATTCCATGGAATGCTTCAGGAGTTCTAGTGATTTTTCTAGCAATTCCTTTTGAGACGCTTTCAGGAACTTCTTCAAGGATGCTACCAGCATTTTTCAAGGGATGCTTAGCTGAATTTCTTCAGAATTTGATCATAAAAGTGCTAAAGCACTCCAACGTTACTATCACTAGTAATTTTCATAAATATAACCCTGAAAATAATTCTAGCCATTATTCCAGGATTTGCTCCAGATGTTTGTCCACTGATTTTTTTCACAGGTTTTTCTAGTTGAGAAGTTTTACCACAGATCTTACCGAAGTTTTTCTACAAATATTTATTTCAGAGTTTCGTCATTAACCCGAGAAACCCTACAAAAATTCCTTCGTCGTTTTTTTTATTTTCAATTTTTAATCAGGATTCTTATGAAACTTCATCTACGATTACTCACAGGAATTGCTTCAAAGATTCCTTTAGGCATTATTCTATGAAATCTATTCAAATCTTTTTTGTTTTTGTTTTAACTGGTTCATTTATTTGAGGCTCGTCTAATCTTTAAAAAAAATCCTAAATAAATTCGCCCTGGGATTCCTCATCAAGTTCGTCCGGAATTTCACCAAAAATTTCACTAAAAATATTATTGCTGCGGCTCAAACATTTCTCTAATATTTTTTCAAACAGAATGGATTCATGAATCCTTTAAAACTTCCTTCAAGCTTCCACACCAGTTAATACTACAAAAATTTTTACAGGGATTCCTGATGGATATGTATGCTTTGTAATTTTTATGGTTATCCGCAGAAAAAAAATCCAGATTAAACTCTTGAACGTATCTAAAACGATATTAGAATTACTTAGAAAACTCGTGAAAAATCACAAACTCTAGAAAATACTCTCGGGCTCTCGGGCTAGGCATTGGATATATATAAAAAAGCGTTGTGTTTGGATGGGCATCTAATTCTTCCGAAAGAGGTGCACTTTGCGAAAAAGGACCACGTGATTATTGAGCAGAAATCGAATTCAGGTTAACTTCTGCGTCCATGAGTCCTCTCATGGCGTAGGGGTAACGCGCCCAAACTAAAGATCAGGGAGTCGTGAGTTCGATTCTCACTGAGAAAACGTGTAACTTTTTCGCAAAACTTCACATCAATTTGTCCATTTAATCCAATTGCAAAATATATGTAATGTTTAGCTTTTCGGTAGTTGTTGATCTATATTTGCTGAGCTTCAACCACTTTGCTACCTTATATTTATCTGCTCCAACTTTGAGATGAGCGGATCTTAATCGCTTCTGCATACGCCCGTGCGGTGAATCGTATTCATAACGATGTATTACATTCGCATATATCTCTGGCCGGTCGACTGGCTGCTACCTGCTGCTGTTACTATTCGTAGAGATATAGAGTTATGCAATAGACCAGTGATGAATATGCATAGAAAGCATACAATAGCACCACGGCAGCAACTGAAAGGGGTTCGGGTAAAATCGTCTGGAAGTGTAATTCAGTGCTGCTGGGCTGGTCGGTATTCATACTTGGAATGTTTTCTCTCTTTTTTGACGCCCACCAAATGGGTGAATTATGCTGCCTTCTGGTAGGTAAATAGAGACGCGAAGTGTAATCTGAATTCCTTGGTAAATTGTGGTTATTTTTTGCACAACAATGCATCCGAACAATATTTCATACCCATTAGGCTACACACCAATTAAAGCCGTTCTTGATAGCAACGAACAAATGCAGCGCAACGAGGGGAAGGTCCATCTGTTAATCAGAATGCCCACTTTAATCGCAAACCGGCGGGGGCCTTCCTTAACCTAGTGGCTACGTTCGAGGCTACGAAGCAAAGCCATGCTGAAGGTGTCTGGGTTCGATTCCCGATCGGTCCAGAATCTTTTCGTTAGGGTGATTTTCTTGACTTCCCTAACCATAAAGTATCATCGTACCTGCCATATGATATCCGAATGTAAAAATGGCAACTTTGGCATAGAAAGCTCTCAGTTAATAACTGTGGAAGTGTTCATAAGAACACTAAGCTAAGAAGCAGGCGCTGTCCCAGTGAGGTCGTAATGCCGACACGTTCAGCACTACTTAACATACATCACGTGAATCGGTTTTAATCTATCTACCTCTCTCTCGATTCGATTACCCTTCAACGCCACAGCAATGCTTTCATCGATTATGGATGATTATCCCCATGGATTTCCAAGCCACCGTTCATCCGTAAATAGGTGCCTTTGAATGACCCAGTGTGTCTAAAACCGTAATTGACGAAAAAATGAACAATGATGAGAATTTGTTTCGGGTTTTGACAGTGACACACATTTTTTTGTCATGTACGATTGAAGTTGACACTATGGAATCAAATGTTTATCCTTAATCCAACAATTGAACAACTTTTCCGAAGACATCAACTTCTAGATCAGGATCTTTAGATACTAGAAGTTATCGGAAAGTTTTCAAATTAACGGAGAACCAAGTAACCACTATCCTACTAGTTTGATTTTTCTGCTCAAATAGAGCTACTATACGACTAATAAAGGGCAATGACAGCTCTATTCTAGCACTATATTAGCACGCATGGCGAATTAAAGTGCTATTTCGTTATTTGGAGACGATGCTAGGGTACAATATCCATCGATTAATTGGTGCAGAATTGATGTTTTTTTATCGTTAATAACGGTTTCAGACACACCGTGACGCGTCTTGTCGGTAGATCGATTGCGTTGCTGCACAATTTCCATCCATCGTAGGAAATCTTAGGGGCAATTCTACGCACCTGTCACCTCTTTTCCTCCTCGCGTACCTCCGAAAGATAAACATTTAAGTGCTATCTAGATATTCTGCTCCACCGAGAGAGAATCATCCTTCACTACTGCTGCTACGGTTTCTGCTCGGCGAATGATAGTCATTAACTTCATTATGGATGCATTTATCACCGCATTGTAACAACCGGATAATAGGTTTTACAACGATCGATCATCGTTATCTCTGTGCTCGGTTCATAGTCTCATTTTACTGCCTACACATGGATCAGAGAGCTGGGGCACACTACACTATCATCAACGCACAGGTCGTAGGGTAGAGGCACCAGTTTTTGTCAATTTAAGAGAAAGCCCTAGATGCACAATATTGACGTCAAATGAAAGCTGAGAAAAATATTGCAACTGAACAGAAACCTTTTTGGCATTGAAAATCGCTTTGGAAAATTTGGGCTACAACAAGCAGTGTTGACCACATTTTCAACTTCGATTCCTAATGAAACTAGGTCAATCACATTGATTTGTTGGCAACAACTGGTACTATGGCCAACACCGGTGCTTCTCCCCTATTGATTGTTACAAATAAGGCGATGGATGTTGGCAGCTTGCTAGGTGTTGGAGCCGGTTGAGGAAAATGATACGGTTTATGGCTGTGGGACTGAATTGTTTGTACTTGAACGATTGGCCGGTGTCAAAGCATAGCTATAAAATCCCCTGTAGGCACATGGAAGGCCATGGTTGGCGGGGAATGCGAAACAAACAGGGCTTCCAATTCGTTGTCCTGTAAGGTTTATCATGTACAACATTTGGTAGCGAGTCATTTTTGTGTGACTAGGTAACATTTTTGAAGTCAGTCACTAAAAAGTCTCTTTTTTGGAGCCATTTTAACTAAAGTCTCTTTTTCCTTCAAAAAGTCACTATTTTCAACTATTTTGAGTTAAAATTCTGTGAAGAAATTATGAATCGACCACTTTTTTAAGTTAGGCTTAGTTCATTCTCAGAAAAACTTCATTGAAGTACCAAAGATTGATCGGTCAAAAAGTATGCCCAAGTTCTTCGCTTTGTTGGCCTCTGCAACCGGCAGCCTTATCACCGCCATCTGGGTGCCCTGTGGCCTTACTTACTATGTCGATGTCACCCTGCTCTTTGAAGGCAGTCAAGACCTCTGCTGCATCGGTGACCTCATCCAGATTTTTACACTGGAGTCTGGAACGCTACTGTGGTCAGGGATCTTACATCAATCTCGTCGCCAAATACTTCTTGTGCCAGTAGCTTATAGACTGCACCCTTTTGTTTGGCGTCCTTCTTTAAGGTGATGATAGAACGAAGCCATACCTATTGCTTTTTACTGGCAAAAATATTACTGCACAATCGACCAGCATTTCGCTAAATACTATTTATACTATAAATAAACTATTGTTTTCTCTTTTGATTGCCGGCATTCAAAAGATTAAATTGAAAACACTTAAACAACAAATGTTTATGGTCTATCGCCAGCTTTCTAGGCGAATCCTGACAATATACCTTCCCCAACCTCCAACTCCGTAGCACTTATGAGGGTGTCGCTGAGTCGGTGGCCTCTCATTAAGTAAGTGCTACATCAACATTTCCTTCCCCTATCCGGTAAAGATGGGCGTGGCCGGGAATAGTGATATTCATGCTTTTAGTATTCTTGTTTATGATTTGAACAAGGTATATTCCCCTGCCTTGTTCCTGGAAGTAGTCAGGATGAGATTATCAAAATTTAACATGAATGTTGCTAGTATCCAATCTACGAAGTATACCGTAACTACGCTAACGCTAACGCTATGATAGAACGAATCCACACCTAATAACCAGAGCTCCAAAGAGCCAAATTGTAGAGCAACTTCTAGTTTTCAAAGTAAACCATCTCCAAATTAAAGTAGACTAAGATATAAAGGCCCTTGGCCGACCATATAATTTGTAAAAACAATTGTACCCCCCAAATCAAATAGTAAAATAAACATGGTCAATTCGGATTTCGGAAGCCACACCTCAAATATTCAAGAGCACAAGACTTGAGAACCAAACAGCGCTCCGCGTTGAAAATTTATCCCATTGATCACTACTGTTGCCAAATTCTCCAGTCTTGTGCACTTGAAAATTCAAAGTTTGGCTTCGTTTTATAATTAACCTTAATGCACCTCATGCACCCCACAGACGCTCAGACGGTTTGACGAACATTGACTCCGCCCTCAGGTTGATGCTCATGTTGGTGCTATGTTTGACCGTGTGTAATGCAGGGTGGCCACCGAACCGGGAAAAACGGGAAAAGCGGGAAAAAGACGGGAATTTGGATCCACCGGGAAAAAGACGGAAAAAACCGGGAATTTGAGACGATCACCGGGAAAATCATTTTGAACGAACATCTTCAAGCAGTAATCTACAAACCAACCTCCAAAATAAGATATAGAAATTAGTTATGTTTAATGATATTTCCATGAGGCATCCGCAGTTTTGAACCAGTTGCTTTCAAACATTCATGAATCAATTTCTTCTCTGCTACATCATATTTCTCAAAAATGTTTCACTCTTTTCTCTCTTAGCAATGCTTCGAAACATTTTTTTTTAATTTTCGCCCTCGCACTGTCAGGGCGTTTTTTTAATTTTTCTCTATATATTTGTCTACTTACGTTTTGAATCGAAGTTGAATTACTTATTGCAGATTGGTTTAGCATTCTTCTGTAATTGCTCAATATCTTATCTCAATACTCAATATCTTAGCTCAATACATTCTATCTGGAAAACAAGCCTATTTATAAATGCTTTTAATATGTCACTAGTGATCTAATCGACAAAGTTTCGAATAAAGGTTCATTTACGATTTTAATAACGATCAAGCTGTTACAGCTCGTATAAAATGTGTAGAATATTCATACAAAAAGCATTACGAGAGAGTGTGTGGATGTCAAAAATGACCATTTTCGGTGTTATTAAAATTGTGAGCGAGCCCTAGGTAAATGCAGAGTCTATGAATGGAGAGTTGCGCGAAGAGTGAAACCAAATCTACCTATCGAACTGTCAAGCCGTCTACCTATCGAGCAGACCAGCGAAACAGACAGGGGCTGTTTTCGAAGACCATAAGCCAAAACCACAAACCTAGAAATTTCAAGAGCACGAGTCTTGAGAACCAAACAGAGCTCTGAGCTGAAATTGTGATCGTTTGCAAACATGAAATCGTGTGAATGCAAACAAACCATCAAATCTTCACCGCGAACGGTTGTCAGATTCTGTAGATCTTAAAAGTTAAACTTGTCAATTCAAAGTTTAGCTTATAGGGCATATTGTTGGTAAATATGGTTCAAATAGCATTCAAATGAAATCCCTGTCGTTACTAAAGTAGGATCTGTTTTACTAGCACACTTAACCATCTCTTTCCTATGATAGATAGCTCCAGAGCTCCATTGATTTTCGATGTACGCGAGACAAATCGATTCAGATGAATACTATAGCCATAGTTTTCGGTATAAGATTCCATATAGATTAGGACAATCTAATAGTCAACTTATTGTTCCAATAGTGAAACTATTGATAAACAATCAAATTACTATGAAAATAAACAACTGAATTTTTTTAAACCAATTAAAAAGTGTTGCAGTGCTTTTCATAGAAACGATTTTTGATACAGAAAAACTCAATTAAAGTTGTTCGAAAGATGAAAAACCGGGAATATTATGTAAAATATACCGGAAAAACCGGGAAAAAAGCGGGAATTTCCAAATTTAAATTCGGTGGCCACCCTGGTAATGCTGCTTGGCGGGCATTAACTTCCGAGTGCCTTCCTTAGCCAAGTGGTTAGAGTCCGCGGCTACAAAGCAAAGCCATGCTGAAGGTGTCTGGGTTCAATTCCCGGTCGGTCCAGGATCTTTTCGTAATGGAAATTTTCTTGACTTCCCTGGGCATAGTGTATAATCGTACCTGCCACACGATATACGAATGCAAAAATGGCAACTTTGGCAAAGAAAGCTCTCAGTTAATAACTGTGGAAGTGCTCATAAGAACACTAAGCTGAGAAGCAGGCAATGTCCCAGTCCTCACTGGGTATGCCAAGAAGAAGAAGAAGAATGCTGCTTGGCGAACCAATCCGACAGTTTGTGAAACCGATTTGACGGTTGGCGAATCTGTCTGCCAAAATCAAACGAGTTTGATTTTCCTCAAACCACCGGTGGGCGGAGCCAAATGTTTAACGAACTGATCGTTCCGTCTGTAGGGATGTGGCACGAACATCGACGTCAGCATGTCAAATTGAAGCTTCGGCGTCACATGAACTGCGGGTGCTGATGGGTGGCAAGTAAAAATACGTGAATATACACAGCGTCGACGACATGGTGATCTAGCAAATGTGCGCTATTGAGTTGATTCTACATATTCGACTGGCGTTTTCCCACAATATTTAACCTATTTCTTTAGCAAATACACCAGCAGTTCTACCGATGATTCCATCATACGGAATTCCTCCAGGAATTGTATCAGGAATTCCTACAATGAATCCATTAGGAATTTCACCAGGATTTTATCCAGGGGGGATTTCTTTTAAAGTTCTTCCAGAGATTTCATCAGGAAAGTTTCTATCAGAAGTTGTTGTAAGGATTCCATCAAAATCCATCAAAATTTCCTCCAGGAATTCCGTCAGGAGTACCGCTAAAGTTTTAATCATGAGCTCCACGAAGCATTAAATTAAGAGTTCCATTAGGGTTTCCATTAAAAGTTCCTCTAGAGATTTCATCGTAAGTTTTTCTAGGGATTCCATCATGGGGATTTCATCAGATGTTCTTCTCCTGTGAATCTCCTCTAGAAATTTCATCAGGAGTTTATTAATTGTATGAAAAGTTTATCCAGGAATTCTATCAGGATTATCTTTAGGGCTTCCATCAGAGTTTTTCTGGGGATTTCATCAGGAGTTCCTCTAGGGATTCCATCAAGAGTTCCTTCTGAGATGTCACCTGGAACTCCTCAAGAGATTTTCTCAGGAATTCCACTAGAGATTATTTCAGGAGTTTCTCGAGGAATTTCATCAGGATTTCTGCTAAGGATATTATAAGGAGTTCCTCTAAGAATATCAGGAGAGAATTCCATCAGGAATCTTATTAGGGATTCCTCCAGGGATTTCATTAAAAGTTCCTATAGGAATTCCATCAGGAGTTTTTCTAGGGAAATCATTACGAGTTCCTGAAATGATGTCATCAGGAGTTCCTTCAAGAATATCTTAAGGATTTCCTCCAAGGATTCCATCAGGATTTGCTCTAGGGATTCCATCGGGAGTTTTTCCGGAGCTCTAGCCATTCTATCAGGAGTTCAATCAGGAATATTATCAAGAATTCCTCCAGGGATTTCACCAGGAGTTCCTATAGAAATTCCATCAGGAACTCTTCTATGGAATTCATCATAAGTTCCTACAATGATTTCATCAGGAGTTCCTTCAGTAAATCGTTAGGAATTCCCCCAAGGATTCCATCAGGAGATTCTGTCGAGAGTACCTTTAGAGCACCCATCAGAGTTCTCCTGGGGATTTCATCAGGAGTTTCTCCAGGGATTCCATAAGGAATCTTAGTTCTATCAGGAACTCTTTTAGGGAATTTATCAAAAGTTCCCCAAATGTTTCCATCAGGAGTTCCTAAATGGATTATATCGAGAGTACCTTCAGGACTTCCATCAGAGTTCTTCTGGGGATTTCATCAGGAGTTCCTTCAGGGATTCCATCAATAGATCCTTCATAGATTTCACCTGGGATTCTTCCAGAGATTCTATAAGGAGTTCCTCCAGAGAATATTGTAGTTGAATTTTCCATAATATCTTTTACTTAGTGGCAAATTATGATTTCCCACGAGAAATCAAAATTTGTGCTTACCTAAGCACCAACGTGCCAACATTTCGTAACCTTGTTCTCAGGTATCATTTTGCATCCGTTACGCGGTCCAAATTGACCACGCAGCAGTTATTAACCGGCGCGTGTATTCATGCTTTATTCTAACCTAAAAGTTTGAATGTAAAGTAAAAAGAGAAATAAAATCATTCTACGTACAACCAGCAAGTGAGTAACTTCATCACTCTCCAACGTATTCACGTCCTTATACTACAATATCAGGATTTTTTCTTGGGATATCATAAGGAGTTCCTCTAGGGATTCTATCAGGAGTTCTATCAGGAATCTTATCAGAAATTCCTCCAGGGATTTCAACAGCAGCTTCTATAGGCATTCCATCAGGAGTTTTTCTAGAGATTCCATCAGAAGAGGAAATACCACCTGAAATTTTTCTAGAGATTA
Source organism: Aedes aegypti (assembly GCF_002204515.2). NCBI lineage: Eukaryota > Metazoa > Arthropoda > Insecta > Diptera > Culicidae > Aedes > Aedes aegypti. The sequence goes on from NC_035108.1 coordinate 349,401,341, forward strand.
TATCAGAATTTCCTCAAGGAAATGCATCAGGATTTTTTTTTATGGATTGCTTAAGGAATTCCTCCAGGGATTCCATCAGGAATTTCTTCAGAAATACTATCAGTAATTTCTTCAGAAATTTCAACAGGAGTTTCAAAAGAGATAGATTTCTTCAGAAGTTCCTCTAGATTAGAGATTACATCAAAAGTTTGTTTAGATATTCCACTTGGAACTCCTCCAGAGATTACAATTCAAATTCTTCTAGGGATTACATCCGGAGTTATTCTGGGGATTACATCAGGAGTTCTTTAAGAAATTTTATCAGGAGTTCCTTCAGAAATATCACCCGGAATTCCTAAAGAGGTTTTTTCAGAAGTTTCGTTAGGGACTCTAGGAAGTTCCTTCGGAGATTGCACCTGGAATTTATCTAGAGATTATATCAGGGATTCCTCAAGGAATTCCATCAGGATTTCTTCTTGGGATTTGATAAGTAGCTTCGCCAGGCATACTATCAGGAATCCCTTTAGAGATTTCATCAGGAGTTCCTATAAGGATCCCGCCAGGAGCACCTTCAAAGATTCCATTAGCAGTTCTTTCAGGAATTACATCATGGTTTTTCTAGGGATTACTGCAGGGGTTCTTGTAGGGGTTCCATTAGGAGTCCTTTTAGAGATTTTATCAGGAGTTCCTCCAATGGTTTTATCAGAAGTTCCTTTAAGAATATCAAAAAATTCTGTATGAATTCCTTTAGGAGTTCCCTCAGATATTCTACCTGCAATTCCTACAGGGATTTTAATCAAGAGGTTCCATCAGAAATTCCTTCAGGGATTCCATCAGAAGTTCTTCCATGGATTCTTAGAAATACTTCTAAAGTTTCATTATAAAATCCTCATGGGACTCCATCATGAACACCTTTTGGGGTTCCATCAGAAGTTTTGGCAGGGATTCTATCAGGTATTCTTCTAAAGGTTAGCATTAGCATTAAGTTGAAACATCTCGGAATCCAAAGATGGCCGGCACAATGGCCGACTTCTCCCCCTACTCACGTTTTTAAAGGCACAAAACTGGAGAAATAGTTGGCAAACGTTCCTGATCTTCTTATTTTAAGCTTTCTGCTAGTGCACAAGCCTCCTTCCCGTCTGTTACCAAAGTCAGAAATTTGGGATTTTCTTAGACAAATTGACGCATCCTCAATAATTGAGAGCTGTCCTGACCACGTCCTTGCGAATGCTGGGGAGTGGGAAAGGATGGTTGATTGAACATCTACTTAAGAAAGATGCAGAGAACTCTACGACCTCTCTTTAAATGTGACGGGATGTTGTGGATTGTTGATGGAAAGGGTAGTGTCACATGATACGTTCGGTAGACGTTCTGGCCGACAAATGATTAATATATACGCATTGTGATCAGGTTTGGGAAAAATCTTGAATTTCACTCTACAGTAGCCAAGCAAAGCCAATCACAGTCAGCAAAGCCAGTGAAACTCACGCCCATCGCTGCTGTAGGCAAAAAGCCTTGAAAATAGCAAAACAAGCGTTGCTAAGGGCAACCCAGAATTACTGTAGAAAAATGTTCTATTTCCCACTGCATTACCCGCATTTAGAGCCTTCAATGACATTCATGATTTAGAAAATTCGTGCACCCAACATAGGCTACCGTTTTGTCTCAAATTCCGAACAGACTCATATTCCGAACACCCGGTTTTTGTATGACGGTTTGGTTGAAATGTTTCACTGAAATATGTCATCAAATTACATGGAAACAGGAGTCGATTGCAGTTCAATTTTAACGGCTTCTTATCGATTTTATACATAGGGAGTACCTATGATTCTCTAGTTTGAGACCAGCAGAACCAGCTCATATAAATTTAAGTGTTCGGAATATGAGTCAAAACGGTACTTGATGAGATTGACGTTTTTGAACTACTGTACTGGAGAGCCACGTGATTTTCGCGAAAATTCAAGCCTACTACTATTACCATTCCCAGCTGCTGATCAGAACAAACTCACCAAATTCCTTTTTCGAAAATCCTCTGCAATTCGTCTAATGAACAATAGACCTGTAACTCAGTATACTGCCCATCAAAATGCACGCACCGCACGAAAATTTTACAAAAACTGCAGTTCATAATTCGTCCCGAACCGAGCATCCACAAACATTAAATGTTTGAATCAACACGCTTAACACACACAGAAAATAAAAAAAAACGAGTCGCCCGAAACGAATTCAATTACTGGAGCCATCACTGATCACTCTCGAGCTAATCGAATAAGAGTAAAAAAACAATACTTCAGAAATCATCTTCAGATACAATCTCCAAAAAAACCACATGTTTCCACAGAACATTTGCACTTGGCATAGCACCATCCGCCAAATCTATTTTTTTTTATCAGGAATTTTTCTAAAGGTTCCTTCAGAAATTTTTCTAGGGTTTTTGTGGGTTTCATCAGGATTTTACTATTCCCTCCCGGAATTTCTTAAGGAATTCTACTAGAATCCAGGGGTATTTCTAGAGAATTCTTCAAGGGAGTCCTCCCGAAATCAATCAAGGGATGCCTCCCGAAATTCTTTAGGAAATTAATATCTCCAAGGTTATCAGGAATTCCTCCTGGGATTTTAACAGAAATTTCTCGTAAGGATTTTATTAGCGGAATTACTCAAGAGATTCCTTCCGCATTTTCTAAAGGAATTTCTCGCGGAATGTCTCTAGGGATTCTTGGGGTTTTCAGGAATTTCTCCGGCAATTTTACCAAATATTTCTTATAAGGATTTCAAAAGGTTCTTCTAAAACATTCTGGAAAAAAACCCTCCAAGGGTTCCGCCAAGATGATCTCTATTTTTTGCAGTTTTTCTTGTGGAATCCCTGAAAGTTACCTGAAGGAATCTCTGGAGGAACTCCTTGGAGAAATTCTGGGTAGAATCACTGTAGGAGTTCCTGGAGTAAATCTCGGTATGTATTTCTGTAGGAATAATGGAAGGGATTTCTAGCGCAAATCGTATAGGACTCCCTGAAGCAATCCCTACAAGAATGTTTGAATGTATTTTGCTGAAGGATTTTTTTAGGGTATTTCAAGGGAAATCGCTAGAAGAATCACTGGAAGATTTTTGATAGGAGCTATTCCTGGTGGGATTTTTGATGGAATCGCTGTATTAATTTCTTTGGAGCGATTCATCGAGCAATTTCTTTAAGAATTCTGGTGAAATTCTTAGTGGAATCGCAGGAAAAGAATTCTTATTGAATCTGTTTAGAAATTCCTGAAATTTCACTGGAGGAATTCTAAATAAATCTTTGGAGAATGTTTTGGTGAAATACTTGAAGGAAGCATTGGAAAGTTTTTGGGTTAATCCCTGGAGGACTCTGTAGAAAAAATACAATAAATAATTTCTGAAGCAACTCCTCTTGGAATATAAAAAGAAGTCCTAGGAGGAAGCCCTGAGAAAATTCTTGGTGAAATCCTTGGGGGAATTTCTGATGATGAATTTCTTGAGATGTATCTGAAAGAATTCGTGATGTGATTTCTGAAATCGAAGAAATTTTTATAGCAAGCTCTGGGGAATTCTTGTAGGCAACCTTGGAGTAAGCTGGGGATTTTTTTATTTCCGTACGGGTTTGGGCCGAAAGGTCTCAGATTTTCATGAAACTTTTTCCACAGGCAGGGCTCATCAATATATGAATAAAAAAAAATGAGAAAAATTCAGGGTCGCCTATTTTCCCGGAAAACTCAAATGGAAATTTTTGGTTTTCCCCTGACACTACTTACTTTGAAAAATCATAACTCAAGAACGTCATCATAGAAACAAGGTTTTTTTTTTTGAAAATGAAAGCAAATTTTCTCAGGAATAAAAAAAAATATCTGGAAAAAGTTTTCCACAAAATTTTCCACCGTCGAGAAAATTCGTAAAGAAAAGCCGGAAAACTATGCTCCAACTCTTGGAAAATTTTCAAAAAAATATTTTTGAGAAGGTAATTTCATAAGCTTTAATCGCTGAAATTTTTGAAATGATATTTTTTTTTCGTTTTTGAGTTATGGCCTATTTTGCAAAAAATGTGCAATTGTGCCATTTTGAGCCTTTTCTTTGAAAAATCATAGTTCAAGAAAGAAGCATCGTAGAAACAAATTTTTTTATGAAAATGAAAACAAATTTTCTTAGGAATAGAAAAAAATGTTAACTGGAAAAAGTCTTCCACCGTTGAGAAAATTCGTGAAGAAAAGCCGGGAAAACTATGCTCCAACTCGTGAAAGATTTTCAAAGAAATATTTTTGAGAACAGAATTTTATAAATTTCAATCACTGAAATTTTTAAGATGTACTACTTTTTAATTCCTGCGTTTGGTCATAGTTTTGTGAAAAATGCCCAGATTTCTCGTACAAGTCTTTTCGTTCGAAAATCATAACTGAAGATAAAAGCGTCACAGAAACATTTTTTTTTTGTCAAATCGGAATCAAATTTTCTCAAAACTTATTATTCGTGCATGATACAAGATTTCATTCAAAGCCATTACTTCGTACGACTTCAAGTAACAATACATCCATTTGTAATTTATTGCAAAGACAAATCTTCGATCAAAGTCTTAAATTTTGTTGTAATTGCTGACATTAAAAAGCATAACACGACATCAGTTTATGCTTTTCAAACAAAACTAATTTCAAGATTGAAAAACAAATTTCCGGAGCTTGAAAAATCATTTATCTCTCTGATGGTTGCGGAGAGCAATACAAAAATAAATCAAATTTCAAAAATGTATGCAACCATGAAAATGATTTTAAAATTAAAGCAGAATGGCACTTTTTCCCAACGTCACATGGAAAAGGTCCTTGTGATGGTATCGGTGGCAACATTAAGCGAATGGCTAGAGATGCTAGTATTAGAAAGTCAGCAGAAATTAATAACGCCAAACAATTTTTCGACTGGGCTGTGTCGCAAAAGGTAAAATACCAATTTAAAACAGATTGGGAATTTATTTATGCAACTGATAATGACTATTCAGAGGCTGATGAATTTCTTCAGGAAAGATTTTCTAACCTTGTTCCAATTGCTAGAACAAAAAATTTCATTCATTTATAGCAAAAGACGAACGAAGCATTTTTGCTAGTGAATTCTCAGATGCACATGAAAACCAAGAAAATACAGTATGCTTTGTTTTTAATAATACAAAGAAACGAAAATCTTCTGGTGTTAGCAACCAAAGACAATCTTCCCGGTTGAAAAAATAGATAGTATTAAGATGAAAATGTAAGTTATATCTATCTATCTATATAAATAAAAATGGAATGGTGTTTGTATGTCACGAATTGGCTTCCAAACGGGTTAGCGGATTTGGATGATTCTTTCTCCATTTTGTTCGTCAAGGGTTCCGACGTGTTTGTGTGTATAGAAGTTGCAGGACATTCACCGGAAAAGCCGGAAAAACGACAGTGAACGGAACTGTCATTTTGTATGGGACCATTCGTAGCGATTTTTATCAGCCTACTTTGTGGCAAGACGAAGTTTGCCGGGACCACTAGTACTGAATAATTGAATAAATAAAATAAAAAAAAATAATAATAATCTTATTTGTTCCATAGAAAGGAAAGAATCCCTTTTCAGTGTAGTGAAAAATTGAGGCAGAAACAGTTTTTTCAGTTTTTCTTAGCGGTGTATTTTTTCATGAAAAATATCATCCATTCCGACTTATACTTCATTAAAACCAATCCCATATCTTTTTTTCAGATGTTTTAGAAAATTTGCAATTGCTTTGATAAAAAATCTTTGTTTTTCCGATGCTTCGATTGAAATATGGGTTTTCAAAGAAAAGGCTTATATTGTCATTTTCCACAAAATTGGCCATAACTCAAAAGCGAAAAAAAATTACTCAACGGTGGAAAATTTTGTGGAAAGCTGTTTCCAGTTAATTTTTTTTATTCTTGAGAAAATTTGCTTTCATTTTCATAAAAAAAAACTTTGTTTCTACGATGCTTCGTTCTTGAGTTATGATTTTTCAAAGTAAGTAGTGTCAGAGGAAAACAAAAAAATTACAACTGAGTTTTCCGGGAAAATAAGCGACCCTGAATTTTTCTCATTTTTTTTTTATTCATATATTGATGAGCCCTGCCTGTGGAAAAAGTTTCATGAAAATCTGAGACCCTTCGGCCCACTTTGTATGGAAATAAAAAAAATATCAAGCTCTGAAAAATTACTGCAGAAATCACTTGAGGGATTTTTTGGATTGATCTTCGAAGGAATCAGTAGAGGAAATCCTAAATAATTAGTAGAGGGGCCTTTGAAGCAATATGTGAAAAATGCCACCTGAACGGTATACGCGAAGAATTTTCCCTGGATAAATTTCTGTTCGAAACTGTGGATAAATTTCTAGAGATATTATTGGAAATATTCCTGGTAGAATCCCAGGATTTAAAGAAAGGAATTACCATAGCCATTTCCATATCGATGACTGTTTTAAATAATCCCCGACCGTGACCTGGATAAATTTCTGTTCGAAACTGTGGATAAATTTCTAGAGATATTATTGGAAATATTCCTGGTAGAATCCCAGGATTTAAAGAAAGGAATCACCATAGCCATTTCCATATCGATGACTGTTTTAAATAATCCCCGACCGTGACCCATCATAACTTTAGGGTTTTGCCGGAATTTTTCGTGCGAATTATAACTGGAATTCCTCATCAATATCCATTTCCTTCGGTACTTTAATTTTGAAATTTCTGCTCTTCGTCATTTCGATTATTGCCCTTAAATCGTAGAAATATAACTACTCAGGGACGATTCAAATATGACGTCCATCGTTTTTCGGGATTTCTAGACCCCCCCCTCTCCCGTCTGTCACGCTTTTTCCAATACCTATTACACGTACTGTCACACTTCCATAGACCCTCCCCCTCCCCCAAATAATGAACGTCATTTTTGAATGACCCCTCACTGCCACACAATTCGAATAAAAATAAAAATCACCTATTCACTAGACTTGCCGAGATCATTCAAAGCATCCCGACAAGAAGAAAATAAGTAGTAAATACCTAACTAAGGTATTTCATACCAGTTAACTTCCAATACTTACAACCTGAATAAGGTTTGAATGAGCCCTGCGTAAGAGGTAAAAGACCTCAATTAATACCTTCTGCATATTCTACGAACACTAAGCTGATAATTAGATCAGGTATTGTAATACCTAAATAATACATGATGGGTTTTAATATAAAAGTGAAATTTTTCAATAGTAGTTCAATACCTCCAGCAGTCCTCAATAGCTATCGAATACCAAAATTGAGTATTTTTAATTATTTTAAACATGGTTTTCCAATACCATTAAAATATCAAAATGAGGTATTGACAATTAATTGTGGTATGATACCAAAATGAGTTGCAGCAACATAAATCGGGTTGACTAACTTGGGGGCGGAGTCAATATTGGCCAAACCGTCTGAGCGTTTGTGGGGTGCATTATGCTCCGCACATCTGCGCCCAATGATGATTGATAACGAGCACTTCGTCTAAGCTCCTACATTTCACTGCTTTAGGTTTGGGATTGTTCTTGGTCGCCGTTTACGGCGAAATAAATTAAGTGTGTATACTTTGCTAACAGGTATTACTACACACCATGCTAAAAGTATGAACTAGTCGAGGGGAACTTTTGCCCAATGTAAAAGAAGTTGAGACGTGTTGACCCAATAAAATCATAATTATGGTCATTTTGTACCGAAATGGAAAGCATGATTTCTCAATCATTTGTACGGCAGTGACCCATAAACATTTTCCACATGCCACAGTTTTACAGTACCTATTGATGCCATTCCAGGCACAATACCGCATGCTGTGCAAAACAGCAACACTCGCCTCAACTTCCGCGAGCTAGAATCGCAAACATTCGAACAACCTGCGTACACCAATCATCAAACAAATTCCCATCCATCGAAGCGAATTGAACCATTTTCATTTTTATTGGCCGCACTTCATGTGAACGACTCGGACAAACAACGACTCGAAAACAATTTCAATTTCACAGTGCCATTTACATACCTTTCCCCCATCCGATACAAACGAAACCATCACAATTTGCTAATTGTTGTTTTTCCTTACTGTTGAAATTTCATTTTCAGACCCATTCATCGACGCTAATAGGCTGAAGCAGCGGCATGTGGCGGAGAAAGCAGCACCAGCGAAAATTACCGTGAACCCGAGATTTGCGCACTTTGTGGCGAACCTACCCTTCTTCGATGACGACCGATTAATCCAAGAGCTGTGCGTGCCTTTTCCGATTAGCGTTACTTACGATTTTTGTTTTTCCGCCTGGGGAAAAATCCCAACTGTTAACAACAGGGCAGAGCGTGAAATATGCCAACGGGCTACCGGGTACAGACGTTGCATACCGTTTATTAATCGCGTGTGATATGTCGGTTCGGTTGCGCGGTGGAAGGGCGGCTCTCCACAACCTTGGTTATCTTCTGTTGTTTTAGGTTTTTGTTATAAGTCAGTTGTGGATTGTGTTGTTTCTTGGAAAAGTTGCCGTTGGTCGAAGCGTAAATAATTTATAGTTGCAAAACAGCGACGGCGACACTGTTTAAGCAAAATTCCGTTCCTGTTTAGGATAGAGTGTCTGTCTGTCCGTCAGTCTGTAACGCGTATGTGTGAATGTGTATGTAACGACAGACGGTGCTGACGAAGAGAGTGGTGTAGCGGTGCGATGTGTTAATGAAATTCAATTCCTATTTATCGTCGGTGGCCGGAAGCGTTCCGGTGTGCTGCAGCAGTTAACAACACGCGGTAGTAATTCGTCCGCACCACCAGCAGAAAGTGCACGCGGCGCCGGGCGATAACAGTAGTGAGTAAGTGAGTGAGTGCATTATTCTGCCGGGTGGAAGTGAATGTGAAGAATTTCAACCATCCCCCGGAGATATCCCGGCGCGCAAAATATCCAAACGCCTCCGGTAGTAGAGTGTTTATAACTCTATCATCGAAAATCCAATCCATTGGTCCCTAGTAGTGTGTAAAATGACCACCATCAACTACTCCAGAATGTTCCGGGGCAAGATTCGTACCAACACATGCCGGATTGTGCTGCTCACGTCGTTGGTGTGGTTGCTGATCGATGTTGTTCTGATAATGAACTACGCTGACTGTCTCGGTGGTTCCACGTGGCTCTGCAAGCGGGCGGGCGAGTACGATGTAGAGGTAAGTCGATAGCGGTTATTGCCGTATACTTTTCATCAACATCTTCATCGTCGTCATCTGTTGCATCACGGTGTGTCTGGCACCGTTATCTACGAAAAATAAATTTAATCAATTCGGCACCTATCATTCGAAAGATATAGTATTCGAGCATCTTCCTCGTAAATTTTAAAATATTTCGATGAGTTTTGTAAACCAACCAAGTAACCTTCAGGTTTGCATTAAGTATTCAAGCAACTTTTATGTGAATTTGAATTCATTTCGTCATAAGAATCAGGAGTTGCATTGTTTGGTACATTCAATATTATACTACTTCTTGGAATTGACGTCCTCATTGGTACAGAGCCTGCTTCTCAGCTTAGTGTTCAATGAGCACTTCCACAGTTAATAACTAAAAGCTTTCTTTGCCAAAGTTGCCATTTTCTCATTCGTATATCGTGTGGCAGGTACGATGATACTCTATGCCCTGAGAAGTCAAGGAAATTTCCATTACGAAAAGATCCTGAATCAAACGGGAATCGATTCCAGACACCTTCAGCATGGCTTTGCTTTGTAGTCGCGACCTCTAACCACTCGGCTAAGGATGGCCCCTCAATATAATATATATAGAGTTTAATTTGGAGCCATTGTTATATAAATGAACACTATATACAAATTACATTCGACAGTCATAAGATATAGAGTTTCAGCACCTTCTTAAACAGTTTGAGAACATTTGGTCGGCGTTAAGTCAGAGTGGACCAAGATACATTTTTCATAATTTTGGCAAAAATGGACTTAAAGCCTAACACTTTGTAATTGTAAAACTCATTAAAATTTCGCTTCAATATTTCTATACAACGTTGTCTAAATTTTAAACAAAATAATGCAAACCTGTAATAGAATGATTTTTTATGAAATTTGTACACTTGATCCACTCTGACTGAACTAAAGATCACCGTTCAGTGTGAACCAGTGAACCAAATCACTATGACTGAAATTGTTCAGTAGGAAAATAACAAACTTGGTGCTTGTCTCTAAGATAAAAAGATTATCAACAGCCTTTGACATTAGTATCGTGAATTCTTCAATCCCGAAAGTCAGTGGAATTACGATAGCTTGAAAATTAAAGTTTAGCATTGAAGACCAGACATATTCAAATATGCGTTCAGTCAGAGTGAACCAAGTGAAAATCTTGAGTACCGGCTAAAATATACTGGTTCATTAGGCGGGTTCCATGACAATCTATACAGACACCATAGAATTGCCATGCTCCGTTTTTAGCATATTCCATTTTTGGCAGCAAAATGTTTTGCTAACATTTTTGTATACCATCAAAGTATGTATTTCTTTTTGTAAATATCATTGTGTCATTTTATTTTGGTCATTTGAAAAGCAGGCCAGCTTCACGTTTACCGCATTCCACAGCCAAACTTTCGTCTATATTCCTCCGAATCGCGCCAACTTCTAGGGCTTATTTAATTCGAGATGGTCGTTTTTCGCAACATTTCATAAAGTCAATAATCTCTATGAGTATCTCAACTAGAATTCCAACATCTTTTCTCAGACATTCACGCTGTGTGACTAGCCCATTTGAGTCTGCCGGTATACTTAATAAAAATAATTTGTAACAGAAAAACTCTATGGCGCACACAGAGTTTCAATCATAGATTTTGTCTAATGGATTCTTGAGGATATTGAGGAATTCTTTCCATCGGACATTGTATAATTATTTATGAAAGATTCAGTGCGAAATCTGGAGATTCCTAACAAACTCGTAAAATTTTTAAGGCGTCCTGAGAATTTCTAGCGGAATACTGTGATTTCTTGTTGTATTTTGAGTATTTTTGGCAAAATGTTGAGAATTCTGAATAGGTTTCGAGCAGAATTAGGCGATTGCTTGCGGTTGTCTGAGAAGTCCTTATGAGCGTTTGAGAATTTCCAATGAGATTTGAGAATTTTAAAAAATATCGCAGCGGAATCTTAATTCCAAGCGATATCCTCAAAATTCTGAGCAAGCTCTTAAGCAGATATCAATTCATATCTGATTCTGTGGATTCCTACCAAGCTACTTCAAGGTCCTAGCGGATTAATGTGGATTTTAAACGGACACCGGACACTTGGGGTTTCTCGAAGCGTTCCTGCGAATTTCGGTTAAATTCATATGTTGATTTATAACATACCAGTCCGCTAAATTATCTTTTTGGCCTTGAAATAGCACTTACGGCTTATGTAGGGTATGTCTGCTGTATAATAGCACTATATTAGCACGCAGGATACATTAAATGGCTATTTGGTTACTTGGGAAGCTCAACTTCTAAAACTCAATTTAAACTCAATTCAAATTGAAGTGATAATTGAAGATATTTATGTATTTGGTGAAATTACGGGCCACAGCTATGGTTCTCGAAGTGCTCATGTGGTTTGCGGGCTGCATGTTGAGCACTACTGTTTATACATTTTGTTTTTATTTCTAGAGAAATTCTAGAAGATTCTAGAGAATTCTTGAAAAAAATGGGTTCCGATTTTGATAACTGAAAATTTTGACGTTATTGCCAAAAACGGAATCTATATCACTATATTTGCTAGGAAAATGTGTTTTCGTGTTCCCAACTGCATTCTTGAACAATTTCGGTCAAATAATCTGTACATTTGCTAAAGATTGAAATTCAAAGGTTGAGTGGAAGAGACTTTTTGAATAATTTCTTACTTTTGTCATTTTCAAACGCATAGGGTCGATGTACCAATAGCCGCATAGCTAAGAACAAATATTCGAATAAAATCGAAAAATAAAGCCAGTGGCATTATTTTTACATCATCTGAAAGCTTTTTATCTTGGCTTTATGGAAAAATTATAAAACATACGAAAAGTCATGTTTTTGTATTTATTATCGCTTGTGCCACTATAGGAACACATGTGCCTATAGTAGGACTAATCCTTATTTCTGTTCCTATAGTAGCACTAGCCTCATGGAGTAGGCAAAACACAAATCAAAAACGTACTATTACAAAACTTTTACATTTTTCCTTTGAAGTGTAGATCAAAAGCTTTCGATTGATGTAAAAAAGTTCTTAATTTATCAACTATTTTGTTTAATAAAAAAATAGTTTCTCTTAGTAGTGCTACTATAGGAACAATAGGTTAACTATAGGTGCAAGGAAGCTAAAATTTTAAGCAAAACTATTTATTTTGATAATTTTTTGAACAAAATCGAGCTGTGTGTCAATGGTACTTAGATAAATAACTACTGACTTCATGTCAAAAAATATGTTGCTACGATTACTAGCGAAACGGCCGTAAAAAGAGACTAGTGCGAATATAGGGGATTGTCCACTAAGGGAACACCGACCCTACGTCGTTTTATCCTGATTTATACGTTAAACTATTCGAATAAACACTCTGCCAACTGAGTGCTTCTACAGATAAGTTGGTGTATGTGCTCATGTCAATCCGTTTTCTTCTTATAGTTCAAATTCGACTATGCGAATATGGCGTTCCTTGCTGAAATGCAAGATAGAATCATTAACAATTCATGTTTATGTATTCCTTATGAATTTGTCTGGATATCTGCAAATTTACGGCAATGTTATTGCTTTATTAACATAAATGTTGACGCTCAAGACTAATTCAACACTCTTTACAGCAAAATATTCTACCACTTCTAAACAAATTTGTTTTTAAATTCTTAATGCTTAAAAAGTGAGTTTGTTAAAGCCAGGGCTGCACAGTGATTTATTTCATCGATTTCACGATCAAAATAGAATAACTTCAAAACTGTTGGTTCTAGATGTTTGGTGTCTTCGATAAAGTTTCTTGATATTAAAAGGCGCTTCTTTTGGTATTAGGGGTAAGATGATCAATCCACCTAAAAGTGAGATAAAAAAAAATATTTTTTCAAAAAATTAAGTTAGAGATTTCATGTCTTCGGCACAGTTGTAGAGCATGTAATTACAAACAACTTTGCCCAAGACGCAAAATTTCTATATATTCGCGATAATGAGATATGGAGCATTTTGTCTTTGACACCCCTTAAAACTCGTTTTTTGCACATAACTTTTTAATAGAATTTTTCACATTTTTCAAACCTTCTACAAAGTTGTTTGGATCGATAAAATACACATTTTTGCTGAACACGCAAACCTTCTATCTCTTATCGTTAAAAAGCCATAAACGAATTCATGTTAAATTTTAGTCCACTTTCACCTTAAAAATCTCCATTCTACGCAAAATGACGCAGCTAGTTCCATGGCAACTTCAAGACCTGACTTTCTACTTTTGCATACAAGTAATAACTTTTGGAAACAAAAGGTTTTTGCAGTGTTTTTCACAGATTATATATCGTTAATTTAAAATTTTAAGTTTTAAACCCTTCCTGTTAATTACAAATTTCTTGTTAAGATACATCGGAGCAAGTAAGAATACTGTACAATTAAGACCTTGAGGTACAACTTCAGTGAAATTAAATTGTCAGGTATATTTCACAAGCTTTATAAAGCTATGTTAATATATTTAATACAAACATTCTTTGGTTTCAATACAATGTATAACATGTACCAGTTCTCACTGTTGCGCCATTTTCAAAACGCAAGGAAAATTGGAGCATTATGCGTTTCTTTGCAATACCACTTTAATTATTTTTTAAGTGAGACTTTTAGCCATAGTGAACTAGTTGTGTAAGTTTGCGGGTCAGAAATTTAGGTGTATGTTGTTATCAATTTAGTTTTAGATTCTCGAAAGTGAATTCTACTACCAAGATTCAAGAAATGAAATTAGGAAATTTTGAATGAAATGTTTGCAGGAAAGGCCCTAGTCTATGTTAAGTCCACAGCTTCAAAGCGAAGTCATGCTTAGGTCTGGGTTCGATTTCCCGTCGATCCATGATTTTTTTTATGTTTTAGAAATAGAGTATCACCGTTCATGTCACATGTAGGGGTGAATCGATTCAAGTAAATGTGAATAAATACTCGATACTTTTAATTCAATGCCAATTCAAATAGGTATTGAATGAAATTACTTCAATCGAATGAGTACTTTCTCATGTACGTTTTTGGAAAGGCTGGCGCAGCATTTGAGAGATCTTGTTTTATTCACGAACATTTATCAAGAATTCTGATTTAACAGTATTTTTATTTATTAATAAATTTTTTTTTCTATCTTTATTAACGAGATTTTTAGCCCTGGGCTAGTTCATCTCGGGACCAACGGCTTTACTTCCCTTCCGAAGGAAGTCGTCACTGAAATTTTTAGTGACTATCACGGGGATGGGATTCGATCCCAGGTCCTCGGCGTGAGAGGCGTGTGTTCTAACCACTACACCAGGTCCGTCCCCTTATTAATAAATCTTCAATCTTCAACGCGATTCTTTAAAAATAGCTATCGTAATCGTTTTAGTTCTATGTTTCTTTTAAAATAAAAACTTCTCATGTGATTTAAGAAGGTATCGATACATTCCTTAGGTATAAATATGACTTTGCCGGCGATGTTGATGACTTCAGGTAAATAGCAGAGATTGCGGTGGAAGCTAGCCATTCAACACTATGAAAGCACCAAAAATAGTTTGACCTATCGAAAGGCCGGCTCCAAAGGCACGTTTCCCACCAATTGTTATATTTGTGCCATTGAGGAAATCGTGCATATTCTGTAAATCGGGTGAGATCAGACGAATTGAATGAGGTGACAAAGTTCGGCTTGCAGCCATTTGAGATCAGCCTCGCTATCTGTCAGATGTTTTGTAGGTATCGATACTTTTCTATGATACTTTTTTCACATAAAAGTATCGATGCCTTGAAGATAATATATTATCCCTAATACAAAAGCAAACAATAATAACTTTAGCATAGAACGCTCTTAGTTAAGAAATGTGGCAAGTGTTCTAAGAACAAGCTGAGAAACAAGCTTTGTAATAGTTTGTAACGAAGTCATTCCAAAAAGAAGAACAGTAAACATTCACTAAATTCCACGAAAGTGTTCTTATTGCCCCGATATCTTTTCACCAGTCTTGTTTTCAAACCAATTATCGATCTTGTTTTTCTGACAATTCATATCTTGCATTTACATAATTGCAATGATTGATTTCTTTCCTTCGATTTTCTGTTCGGATTAGTACATTTAAGTTTAATCGATTTTCGTAAAATTTTACAATGCAGTCTGATGAAAGACGATGAACAGTGATGGAAAGTGGCGAACATGTCAGCTAAACCAGACCAAGAAAAAAAAACAAATACTTGAAACTAACAGACTGCAAAGAATTGGCATTTCATAACCTAAAAATAAGAAATCGTCAAATGTTTCCAATATGCCCTTAATTCCCCTGTACAGCCATATTTTCATCTAAATTGTAAGGCACTCTTTGATATTTTTATTTCATTGAAGTTGTGTCTCAAGGTGTTAATACTGGATTACTTACTCCGATAGACCTTAACAAGAAAATTGTAGTTAACAGGGAGAATTTAAAGCTAAAAATGTTAAACGAACGATTGACACTCCCGTGCAAAAGTCTGGGTTCACTCCCTAAAAAAACATACAAATGTGTTTTGTCCATATCTCTGTGATTACACGTCTATGGTGCATTTGTAAGGCAATGAGTTTTTCTCAATACATAGGTGTATTATCAAAAACATTTTCTCAATTTTGTATACCAAATTCATACTTAAAGTTGTGACATTTATTTAAAAAAAAACTCACTGAAAAAACATGGCTGATTTCCTCAGCATTCAATTGACCAAAATTCTAAGAAAAATGGCCATTTTTCAGTGTGAGTAGGTAAAAATTTAGTATAAAAAATTCATAAACTGTTTTCGGGAAAATACTTATGAAGTAAGAATAACTCATTGGCTTTCAAATTCGCCATAGAGAGATTCAATTGGACGTGCAATCACAGAGATGGACAAAAAACTTGTTCATGTTTTTTAGGAGTTGAACCAAAACTTTTGCACGGGAGTGTATCATCTGTGAAAAACACTGCAAAAAACCTTTTGTTTCCAAAGGTTATTACCTGTATGCAAAAGTAGAAAGTTAAATCTTGAAGTTGCCATGGAACTAGCTGCGTCATTTTGCGTAGAATGGAGATTTTTAAGGTGAAACTGAACCTAAATTTAACATGAATATGTTTATAACTTTTTAACGCTAAGAGATAGAAGGTTTGCGTGTTCAGCAAAAATGTGTATTTTATCGATCCAAACAACTTTGTAGAAAATTTGAAAAATGTGAAAAATTCTATTAAAAAGTTATGTACAAAAAACAAGTTTTAAGGGGTGTCGAAGACAAAATGCTCCATATCTCATTATCGCGAATATATAGAAATTTTGTGTCTTCGGCAAAGTTGTTTGTAATTACATACTCTACAACTGTGCCGAAGACTTGAAAATTCTAACTCAATTTTTTGAAAAAATATTTTTTTTTATCTCACTTTTAGGTGAATTGATCATCTTACCCCTAATATCAAAAGAAGCGCCTTTTAATATCAGGAAACTTCATCGAAGACACCAAACATCTAGAACCAATAGTTTTGAAGTTATTCTATTTTGATCGTGAAATCGATGAAATAAATCACTGTGGGCTGGTAGCAAGTCACTTTTTAGTGACTTGGTCACTTTTTTCGACCTGGTCACTAAAAATCCACTATGTGCAACAAAATGTCACTGAAGCCACTTTTTTAGAAATTTGGTCACTAAAGTCATTATTTTCGTGATCTGTTGGTTATAAAATAAATAGCTGGGTCAGCTTTTCAAAAACAAACTGCAAGAAATAGAAATTAGTTTAATTATAAAGACAAAAAGTATGATTTGGATATCAAAGCGCCAAGGAAGACAGGTATTCTTGGCCAACTTTCAGGAAAAAAATTCCATGGCCATTTCCGATGGAAAATGTAAAAAATATAGGTATAGATGGAATCTCAACCTGCCTTCAGAAAGAACCTCATCAAAACTCCTCCGGAATATAATCCAGAGACGCTCAGGAATAACAACCAACAAATCCAAAAGTTTGTCAGAAACTCGTCCAGGACTTCAAAAGCGAATACTATTTTGCTAGACATAATTTCAGAAATTACATTAAGAATTCCAACAAATAAGCTATACATCAATCAATGGAGAAGGCTCGCCCTTGATACTGTTAGTTCCACGACTTTAGTCAACTATTTTTTGTATATACGCTTCGAAAATGAATGCTTGAACATTGCTGAACAATTTCAATTAATCAATAGTGATATGAAATCCACATGTTCATGAATTCAAGCAACTAATATGTATATAATGAATAGAAATTTTATATAAATTTACGATTTCTGCTTTCTAATCTAAGTATGCCAAAATTAGTCATTTTCAAAGTCGTAGAACAGATAAAACGTGAGGTTACGAGTCGTCTCTGAGTGATTTGATGGTATTCTATAATTAATTTATTGAATAAATGCAGATATTTTGTGTGCGCATGGAATAATTTTGTATATACTTACCTATAATTTGTTTTAACCCGAGTTCGTCAAAGATCAATTGAGTTATGGAGTTACTATTTATGTGGAAGAAAGGATTTAATGTTACAGAAATTCTGCCACAAAATTTGGGTTGAGTTTCTAGTTTTTGCTTGTTTTTGGGTACCGCCAGAGATTTTTTTTAGAATATTCTGAAACTCATTCACGATTTTTTGTTTAAGAAATTCACCGCAATATTGTGTACAATCGATTTTTTACCCTCGGTTTAATCCTCAGATTTGTTAAAAATGCTTGAAGTGATTTGTTTTGTTCGTCTACTTCAAAATCTTTAATGAATGTGCCAGTGACAATGAGTTCTCATGAACAGGAATTTTGCTAAAAACTCTATCAAGAGTTTGTTTTCGGAATTCACGTATTTGAGTTGTACGAGATTCTTCCGAGTGAAATTAAAAATTTTGAATAGTAACCTATACCAAGTTAATATTTGTCTCATAAACAAATGAGAAGTGAAATCTCCGATACGCCATCTTTTGACCATTTATAGCAATCGAGTCCTGGACAGATAACTGTTAGGAAATATTACAAATCACTGCATTTCTCTAGATTGTAATTTGATGAATACCCGCATAGAAGGTTTTTTTCAAATTTCTGGAGGTGGTTCTCAATGAAATCTTTGTGAAATATCTTCGAATAATAACTAGATTTTAAATTGGATTTTAGCAAGATCCATTACAAAACTTCCTTATCGAACACTTGGAAAGATGTTTGGTAGACTACAGTCAAGTTCTGAAATTAATGGATCCAGATGATCTTGATATAATTCTCGTATATTATGTGAGTTTTGTGTGGTTTACCAAGAATATTTATTGATTTATCAAGAAATCTTTGAATAGCTCCAATATACTTTCATTTCGTTAACATACATTTTTAGGAGTCCGCGACATGTTTGTAGAACTCCAAAGAAGGTCGCAGTTTCTAAAAGGTTGAGATCCACTGTTGTAAAGGATCAAAAATTTAGAGTGATAGCAATTCAAAAATTTTCATAGAGGCATAACATTGAATTATGCCAAGGAATAAACGCTATGGCAACGTGTTTGAGAAAATTAATAATAATGATGTATCAAAGTTGTATTAGACGTAAGGAAGATAAAGCGTCAAAGCAGTTTATTAACGAGATTTTTAGCCCCGGGGTAGTTCATGTCGGGACCAACGGCTTTACTTCCCTTCGTCACTATAACCTTTACGTTGATGTGATTATCTCTGGGATGGGATTAGATCCCAGGTCTTTGGCGTGAGAGGCGTGAGTTCTAACCACTACACCAGGTCCGTCTCCGATGCCGAAATTGGTTCTCCTAATCTCTTTTAAAGTTCATTTACTGAGTTCTCATTAAAAGCGACGTTTAATAACAGCGCACAAACTCAAATTGGAGGAGTATGAATTAAACTCAAAATTCACAACACCAATCCAAAACGATTCGAGAGTGCAACAAAATGCGAGCAAAAAGAAATCTTGAGTAACTCGCCCGAACGAAACAGGCCTCGCGGAGTTGCAATGGCACTCATTATTGATGGAATTTTACTCTGTTGTGTTTTGTGCTGCAGCTTCCTCGCTCATTTTTCGTTGCCTCTCTGCTTAGCATTTTTTCGCTCGCTCGCGAAGAGGCAAAGGCAGCACGCTGCTCTAGAGTTTGTCACCGAACTCTTATGATGTTGAGGATTATTATCAAGCCTGAAGATAGCACGCTGCTCTAGAAAATGTCACCGAACTCTGATGTTAAGGAGTATTGTCAAGCCTGGTGTTGTATATGAACTCTGCTTTTGTCTCAAGGGATTCGATTCAATGGAATTAAATCACTGTAAATATTAAATATTCTCTGATATTTTGTAAAGTCTCGTATAAAATTCATTCTGATAAATAAAACAATCTACTATGGAGAAGGACTTGTTTTATTTATTTAAGATAAAATCTCTGAACCAGCAATTTAAATCGTAAATAGCTTCAAAATAGATCTAACACCAAATTACTGCTTCTCTGTTTGGTAAATAAACCTCAAAATAACTGAGATGTTGCTCAAATACTATTCCTTTCGAATGCTAAGTTGCAATGCTTCTTCTTCTTCTTCTTCTTCTTCTTGGCATCAACGTCCTCACTGGGACAGAGCCTGCTTCTCAGCTTAGTGTTCTTATGAGCACTTCCACAGTTATTAACTGAGAGCTTTCTTTGCCAAAGTTGCCATTTTCGCATTGGTATATCGTGTGGCAGGAACGATTATACTCTATGCCCAGAGAAGTCAAGGAAATTACCATTACGAAAAGATCCTAGACCGACCGGGAACCGAAACCAGACACCTTCAGCATGGCTTCGCTTTGTAGCCGCGGACTCTAACCACACGGCTAAGGAAAGCCCCAGTGGCAACGCTATACACATTAAAAATTTTATGGCATATAAATGAGTTCTAAAATAAATTTCAGGATGGTAAATCAATGTAACTCCTGATTTTCTCGATAAAATTGTTTTATAATCACACGAAAGATGCTTGAATATCATATCTGTGGAAAGCTTAATGCAAACCTGATGATAAATGGGTTTGTTTTCAAATTTATGGAAAAATGATGATGTTATTTTGAATGGTGAGTGTCGAATTTTGGACATTTTTTTTTCAATTTTAACCGTCTTAGACACACCGTGCCAAGATACACGGCAGAGTGGATTGAGGTATGGGGGATGTTGCTGCATGCGTGGAGAAGGTTATCCTCCACGTTTGGGATTTGACACGTAATCCGGGGCCAGATGCAACAGCGTGTGTTCGTCGAAGAGCGATTGCATGTTGTGTTGTGGTGACCGCATATGAGCAGAGCAGTGTAACGGAACCTGTTCGGTGAAGCTGTTATTTTTTTTTGTAAACGACAGATGACGATGATTGGAAGATTGATAACTGTTATGAGAAATTGTATCAGAGGATTGAATTGGAACCATGTTGCTGCTTGTCGTTGATTGGATTAAGTGCATTGAGTATCAATGCGATTCGCCCTAGCTAGCTCATGCACGCGTTTTTATTGCCTTGCTTCATACAATCGTAAAGCAGAAGGAAATATTGATTGTTGAAATATCTTCCCTTAATAAATTCTATTACCTATGATAAAACAGCTGCGAGAGGCCTTCATTAGCCGAGTGGTTAGAGACCGCGGCTACAAAGCAAAGCCATGCTGAAGGTGTCTGGGTTTAGTTCCCGGTCGATCCAGGATCTTTTCGTAATGGAAATTTCTCTGGCTCTGCCACATGATATACGAATGCAAAAATAGTAACTTTGGCAAATAACTGCGCAAGTGATCATAAGAACACTAAGCTGAAAAGCAGGTTCTGTTCAGTAGGGACGTTATATCAAGAAGAAGATGATGAAGAAGGAACAACTGCAAAAGTGCTTATAGAGAAAAAATAGAAGAAACCCAAAGAAATTCTTTGAATAAGCTCTGGAGGTATTACTGTATGAATTTCTGGAGTCCCTCTGGTAATAAGTAACCTTAGTTGTCGAATAACAGTAAATTTAGGTAATAAATAGGAAAAGTGTACCAGTTAGTGGTTCCAATATGTAGCCAATATGTAAAATTTCGATAACTTCGACATTTTAATCTTTTAATCATTATTCGATCGCATCTTAGTTCTAAGTATTGTAAACTATCAGCATCATAGTCCCCAATTACCCACAAGAT
Organism: Aedes aegypti; assembly: GCF_002204515.2. NCBI lineage: Eukaryota > Metazoa > Arthropoda > Insecta > Diptera > Culicidae > Aedes > Aedes aegypti. The sequence goes on from NC_035108.1 coordinate 349,422,604, forward strand.
AAATCCACAGATTCAAAACATTGGACTATATGCCCTCAAGAAAGCAAATACTTTTTCCGATCCATCGATCAACGCTGCAGCCCTTCTGCCTACTGGTCTTTAGCGCTTAGAAACCCCAGGGATTCATTGTTGGAAACAGCAACTTTCTCTCCATGCTGTTGTTCCAGTCCGAAAACTAGGCTCACTCGAACAGCTTCCTCCGGAAAAAGCCAACATTTTCGGAGGACCTATCCGTACCAGAGCATATCAATTTTTTGTATCACATTCACCATTGCGCCTCTCCATTGTGTTTTCTAATGGAGCGTGTGCTATGACATTTGTCCTGCCGGAGGGCATCTCTGGTGTACGTGGCCAAAAATTCAAACATCGAATTCATGGTTCACGTTCCGTTGCTGGACCGGCGACCGACCGAACGAACGTTTGTGTGACCCAGATTGTATCAGTTTACATAGGTTCTCCATCCGTGCTATTGGACAGGGGCTGTGAACCGAAAATTTCATATGCAGTTGCGGTGACCAGCCAAAGATCTTCGAGTGCACCAGATATTTAGATACGTACAGTGTCAGACAATATATTTGTAACTTTTTCGATTTCCCATACAAAATGATCAAGGAGGCTAGATCTAAACGCCTAAAGTGATTTGTAGACTAATTCAAATGAATTTTCATTCATTCATGGTTTTTAAATTAATTAACTCATTACGCACGAACTTTTGTATGCTAGACGAGTGCTTTACCAATTAAGATACTTAGCCATTTAGTGACGAAATAACTCAGAAGATTACAAGTTTCGAATTAAAATCTTAAGTGGCTCGGTAGCTTAGTTGGTAAAGCACTCATCTAGAATACAAGAGTCATCGGTTCAAATCCCACCTAAGAACGTGGATTTTTTCATGATTTAACGCATAATTTATCCATTTATAAAACGCGTAATGGTTTGATTAACTTTGATTTTCAAGTAATATCTAAAGAATTGTATTAATTGCATTCAAATTGATTCATAAATAACTCAGATCTAACACTACTGTCAAAAATCGAAAAAATCAAAATGTATTGTCCAACACTGCAGATGTTTGCCCCGAAAGGTACCGTTCTCTGGGGAGCAGCCGAGAACACGTTTTGACTCTTTACGCTTTATCAGCAATTCTGAGTGCAATTTTTCAGCTATGACTCACATGTTGCCCACTGGGGGGAGGGGGTTTAGCTCTAGCAAAATGCGAGAGGTTTGTACAAACAAACTCGTTTTTACGGAAACTCAACTCGAAGTCGGTTCGGGTCGGTGGTTGTCCACCACCTGAGGAGGCACGATGACGACGTTATGAAAAATATGCTGTTTTAACATTTACATCAGATCGGTGACATTTAAAAGGGCATGAAGGTGCGGCGAAGAAGCGTTGTCGCACGATGGGACCATTTTAAGGAAAAGACGGTCAAAACTTCTAAGGGGTCTTAGATGGCATTATATCGCGTCGCAGCCTTCAGAGAATATATTCAGAATGCTGTTCTACATCTCAGTAACAATTAAATTTGAAATTAAGGCATAAGACACTCGAGCAAAAGAGATGTTTTTTTTTACAAAAACTTTAGTATTGTTAGTGAAGTGGATGCAGACATTTCATATATTTGTTACATTTGGCTTGAATGCCATCAATGTAATTTTAAAAGTTAATTTTAATCTAGCATGAGCCTTAGATACTTAACATCATCTGACCAATTTATTGGAACCCCTCTCAACGTGACAACATGTTTACTTGAATGTTTCAAATAAAGAGTTTTTGGTTTATGTGGGAATATCACAAAATGAGTTTTGGAAGCATTATGAAAAATCTTCCATTTCTGCAAGTATGAAGAAATAATATCCAATCTTTTTTGCACTCCACTACAGACGTCACGCAGGCTTCGTCCTTTGGCTGAGAGGCATGTGTCATCCGCAAACAAATATTTTGAACTTACCTGAGGTAACTCAGATAAATCAGACGTTAAAATATTGTATAATATTGGTCACAAAATGCTGCCTTGAGAAACACCAGCTCTAACAGGAAGTCTTCCAGACCTGGAGTTCTGATCATTAACCTGAAGTGTACGATTTGACAGATAACTTTGAATTATTCTAACAATGTATGTTGGAAAATTAAAGTTTTTCAATTTTACAATCAAGCCTGTTATGCATGACACTGTCGAATGCTGTTTCTATGTCTAGAAGAGCAAGACCAGTAAAATAGCCTTCCAATGTTGATGAGTAGTCAAAATGTCCACGTCGGAATCCTAACTGTTCATTGGCAAACACTGAATTTTCATTGATGTGGACCATCATTCTGTTCAAAATAACCTTTTCAAAATTATTACTGATGGAAGAAAGCAAGCTGAGTGGACGGTAGCTGGAAACTTTTGCAGAATTTTTATCCGGCGGCTAAAATGGTACAACTCTCGCATTTCTTCCATTTGTCAGGAAAATATGCCAACTGAAAACATTTGTTAAATATATCAACTAAAAATGATAAGCTACTTTCTGGAAGTTTCTTGATGAGGATGTAGAAAATTCCGTCATCGCCAGGAGCTTTCATATTTTTGAATTTTTAATAATAGTTCTCACTTCTTCCAAATCATTCTCCCAGATATTTTCGAAAACATTCTCTTGACTGAGCATATTTTCGAAATCCTGAGTAACTTGATTTTCTATTGGACTAGTAAGTCTTAAAATAAAATTACGCGCTTTCAAACTGCATAGCAAGTTTTCGAGCTTTTTCGCAATTAGTTAGTAGTAATTTGTTTTCCTCTTTCAATGACGGTATTGGCTTCTGAGGTTTTTTCAAAATTTTAGATAATTTCCAAAAGGGCTTAGAGCCAGGGTCCAATTGAGAAATCTTATTTTCAAAATTTCGGTTTCTTGATTGTGTAAAACGTTTTTTGATTTCTTTCCGCAAATCCTGTCATATAATTTTCATAGCAGGATCGCGAGTGCGTTGAAATTGCCTTCTTCTCACGTTTTTAAGGCGGATCAAGAGTTTAAGATCATCGTCTATAATCACGGATTCAAATTTCACTACACATTTCGGAATTGCAATGCCCCTGGCTTCAACACTGGAATTTGTTGAAGTTTCAAGAGCATTGTCAATATCAAGTTTAGTTTGTAAAGAAATGTTAACATCAAGATTAGAGTCAATATACGTTTCATATGTATTCCAGTCGGCTCGAAAATAATTGAAAATGGAGCTAATAGGATTGAGAACCGCTTCATGGGATATTTGAAATGTAACAAGGACATGATCAGAATCAAAATCAGTATGAGTAATTAATTTGCTACAAAGATGACTACAGTCGATTAAGACCAAATCAATTGTAGAAGGGTTCCTAGAAGGGGAAAAAATGTAGGGCTATCAGGGTATTAAATTGAGAAATATCCTGTAGAGCACTCATCAAATAAAATTCTGGCGTTGGAATTACTTGTGAATTATTTCATGACCGATGTTTAGCATCAAAGTCACCAATGACAAAAAAATGACTTTTACCTTTTATTTACCAAACTGTGTTTCAACTGAAACACCTAAAGTTTCAAAAACTTTAGTTTCAAATGACGAAAAAGGCTGATGTTTTATACGCCTATGAACGATGATTGCAACTCCCCCACATGCTCCATCAAGTCGATCATTACGATAAACAAAAAAGTTAGGATCTCTTTTGAGCTCGGATCCAGGTTTCAAATAGGTTTCAGTAATAACTGCTATATGTACGTTATTTGATGTAAGAAAATTAAACAGCTCGTCCTTTTTATCATTCAAATATATAAATTATATAAAAATTTTATTTATGATTACCCCCGCAATTCGAGCATATAAACTTGGTGGTATCTTCCATCACTTGACAGGCGTCCTTGGCGTGAGAAGAACCTCCGCAAATCATGCATTTAGTATTCAAGCGGCAATATTTAGTACCATGACCCCACTTTTGGCACTGATGGCACTGAGTGTAGGTCTGGGAATTTCCCCCAGGTTTCTGGAAATGTTCCCATGTCACACGGACATCGAACATAAGTCTTGCTCTTTCTAAATCTTCATTATTACTCAGATCACTTTTGTTAAAGTGAACTAAATAACATTCTTGGAAAAGCCCTTTCCGAAGAATGTATTTTTCATAATGCTTGCTTTACATAACACTAAAATAATTTGTAACAAAGGTGGAGAAGATCATTCTGAAGCATTCCCTGAATATCGTTTTGATCACATTTTTTCTAAGATGGTCCCATTGTGCGCCGTGTGCTCGTTTTTCTGATTGGCCTTCGCTTCAGTTGGAATTTTGCTAAGACGAACAGATTTGGATTTGTGTTTTGTGCGACATTTTGCATGGGCTGTTTCGGCGGTGGTTTTGTGGTATTTGAAATGTGATTTCACGGTTGGAGATGTTATACAACATTTCTGTTTCGCTGATATGACGACTTTTTGTTAATTTGTAAAACTATGTCGTGCCGGTATACGGGCGATTCAAGTTACTCGGATGGTTTACTATGAAATGGCGTACGGTGTTTTTGAACGTTTCATTAAATATAAACTATCTTTATTTGTTGAAGAGTATTGTAGGCCCTCCTAGATATATAATGATGAAACTTTTTGTCCCATAACATTGAATATCCAAAATATGTTTTAGCATTGAATTTCAATGTAGCAAACAAACCATAGATCTACTTCCCGATCCAATTACTGTTTTGCATGTTTTCCTCCGTCAACAATACGAAAACATGCGGCAGAATCCAAAATCTAAACTCAAATTGCTACCGACGACGGCACACTGTCTATCGCCGTCGCGTTATGTACCGATGGGACTTGTTTTCCAAGTTTGTGCATATTTAAATTCGAATCCGAAACAGCGTCAACGTCAGGCAGGCATGGCGAACAACGACACGACGTCGGCTAATTCGAAATTAATGTACACAGTTATTTCTTGTTTTCGGTTTATCACCGGCTCCACGTGCTCCGACAAAGTCTTTACTACCACATACATACTATGTTTTCTTCTCAACATTGGTTCTAAATGATGTTTTTAAAGACTTTCTTCTGAATGACTTGTGAATGGGTTCGATAAGACCTTCTGTATATGGATTTAGTGAATATATGGATTATCTTGAACCAGCCAAAATTATGACACATTTTTTTTAGAAAGAACGTGCGAACACTTGGTTCATCTGTTACAATTCTGTTGTAATCCTCTGGTCGGGTTTGCTTCTGCAAATTTTGGTCTGGTTTTCAAATTTAAAACTTGCTTGACTGCATATTTTTCACAACACAACACTTTTCTACCACAAACGTAATCAGGCAATGAGTTCTTTTAAGTTTTGTATTTGAATGTATCATCTCCATCATAGAATGGCAACTATCTTTTGCTAATTCCATAAGTCAATTCCTAAAAGAACAATACACAATGTAATCCCAAAAATATCTTCTCATAATATATTTAACAAAGCAAGTACATTGAACATTCCAGATTCATGGCAGTACAGTAATCCGATTAATGAATATATCAATTTTCTAGTCTCTGCGGCATCATAAGTTCTGGGCAGCACATGTATCGCCCATTCTCGTTGCTGCTGATATAGGTCCGTTGATCCGATTAGTGAAAATTCGCAACAACTTCGAGCAAGTCCCAAGCATGCTCGTGCTGCCACCAGTAGTGATTAATAATTATTCGCCGAAGCTTGTGGTGTGAGACACCCTCATGGCAGTAAATTTCACAGTAGCCGCCCACAACAGTACGAATGTAGCTCACATTCATCGTGATAACTCCAAATGATGTACGGTTAGAAGCAACCAAGACCATTCAGCAACTGTAAAATTCCGCACACATCGCATCAAAAATGATTGCAGCAATTTCGTCGCAGAAACTTTGTACGAAATGTTATTAAACCTCACTCACCATTTGCAGGCGATAGCCGGAGCAACGCATCTCTACCTGAGTGGCGGTACAGAAACCCGATTCGAAATGCATAACAAAAATATAACTTAATTCTGTCATCGATTGCAATTCATACCAGAGCTTGTTACATTTTGATATTTGACTTTTGTGTTGTCCATCATATGAAACCTAAAACATAATCTGTAGTTTTTTTTTTTTTTTTTTGAAAATTCATGTAGTATAAAAATATAACAACATTTGTAATTGGATATTTGAATATCAAATTTATAACAAATTTTGTTATGTGTTGCTTATACATTATCAGTTAGTTTGTCTAATTTAATTATGATTAAGATGATAAATTATCAAAATCATCATAATACTAATCGAATATAATTTATTTTTTCTACTAATCTTTGAATCTACTAAAGCTTTGAAACATATATCTCAGTCATAAACTCCCAATCGGAAAGGTAGCAATCAAAATTCTCCGTTTGTCAAAATTAGTGTAAATGTGAGTCTCCCGCCTGACTCGTGTCGTCGTGACCAAACTGCACGGCAGCATCCGTCGGGGGACCGAAGCTGCAACTGCAATCCGACGACGACAAATTAAATGTGACAGCTGAATGGCAAGCATTTTGCACTAAATGTAGTACAGGCAGCATCGTTACTTCCAGAGCAGTTGAAGTACCGCATGCGCCAATAAGAAAAAGGAAGGCTTAGGCCATAAGTCTGCGATTCTAGAGTCCGAAAGTGTGCTCAATGTAACAACTAAATCATGATCGATTCCAAACCACTAATTGCCAATGAATTTTATAAGACTATTGAAGAAAATATCGCTGAGATTTGCCATTTTGATTGACATATCTTGTACATGTTTTGCAACAGGACCTGTGGGGTTAGGGAAACACCAACTCTCGAAAGCAAACTCGAATTCTCGTGGAAGGTTAGCTTCAAGCTAGAATATTGTAGTTTTATTTAATTAATCAATTTAAAGAAATGTAATTGTGTAGCACTTACAAATTTGGTGACCGTCTAGTCAAACCCAGCAAGTTTGGGCCGCGAATTCCCTCAATTACAATTAACTGGTCACCTATATAACGACGCAATTCAACTGGGATTCTTGGGAAACAAATAATAACAACTTACGATCTACTTCGATGAATTTGACGAATTCAATGATGGATCTACTTTTGGGATAGGCTTAAGAAATAGGATATTCAATTTATGCACGAAAGCTCAATCTAGAATAGAATTTCAAAATTAGGATAACAAATTTCACTATCGTGAGTTTACGAACTGTTTAGGTGACAATGCAATTCATTACTTTGTTGAACATCATGACTTTCTATCTTAATAACTGTCTGACAGAGCGTCAGTTATGTCATTCTTCTCCTCTTTGCTCGCTGTCATTGGCAAGTGTTGTGCTGCGACGGCCTAATCGAGGGGTCTTGTCGGCACATACCCCCGCCCGTAAACCTTGGTGTAGACCTGGAATATCCAGAACACTGGAGAGAGGTTTACGATCCTCCACGACATCGAGAACAGCTAGTTTTACAGCTGCTCTTCGGAAGACCCCTGTCGACGTTCGCACAGAAGCCTGCCGTACTCTACCATCTCTCCCAGGATAAACCTCTTCTATACGGCCTCGAATCCACTGGTTCTTGGATTTGCCGTCAACCACTAAGACCAGGTCTCCTACTGCAATATCCTTGACGTCCTGGAACCATTTACATCTACGTGTAATCACCGGCAGATATTCCTTCAGCCATCGGTTCCAGAAGTCGCTGGTGATGTATCTGGCTAGCTTCCAGCTGCTACGAAGGGTTGAACGAGTGTCCATGGTCTCCGTGGGCATGAATTTCAAGCCGGACGAATTGCCCAACAAAAAATGATTGGGCGTCAAAGCTTCTTGATCCGCAGACTCTAGCGGGACGTATGTTAGAGGCCTTGCGTTGATCATTGCTTCCGCCTCGAGAAGAATCGTTTCTAACGTTTCGTCGTCCGGTCTACGTGGTCCATCCATTATTGCTCCGATTGCCACCTTGACTGAGCGCACAAGTCTCTCCCATGCCCCACCCATGTGCGGCGTAGATGGTGGGATAAACTTCCAGGCTGTCTGCGGTGTTGTGAACTTTTCAGCCATGGCCCTCTTTGTTGCTTCGGTAAGTGTTTCCAATTCGTTACTTGTTCCTTGGAAACATGTGGCGTTATCCGTCCAGAATTCCCTCGGCAAACCGCGGCGAGAGACGAAACGTTGAACGGCCATGATACACGACTCCGTGCTCAAACTATGCACCAGTTCTAGGTGGATAGCTCTAGTGGTCAGGCAGGTAAAGAGTGCCACCCACCGCTTGACGTTACTTCGTGCTACCTTAACGAGCACTGGGCCAAAATAGTCCAACCCAGTGAAAGTGAATGGTTGATTAAATGCTGCCAGACGCATTTCAGGTAGAGGAGCCATCGCGGGTGGTTTCGGGGCTGCCTTTGCGATGCGACAAACTACGCAGTTTTTTGTGGCTTTATCCACCAATCTCCTCAGTGCCGGAATGTCAAAACGTTGGCGGATTTCGTTAACGACGGTCTCACGGTTTGCGTGCCGGAACCGGCGGTGGAACCAGTCTACAATCAGAGTGGTGATCGCATGCTGCTTTGGAAGAATTACAGGATACTTCGCTTCCATCGCTACGTATGGTGCAGCGCCAATTCGACCACGACTCCGCAGAGTTCCTCTCTCGTCAATGAAAGGCCATTTAGCGTAGATACCGCTGGATTTCTCCACCACTGGGTGACGACGATCCGGCGGGCCTTGGGATTTTTTTAGAACGGCGATTTCATCCGGGTAAGTTCCAGCCTGGGCTAGCTTCCACAGCATTTCTTCAGCTCGTTGTAGTTCGTTGCTGTCTAGAACGCCAAGCTGCAAAGTGATTCCGTGCTTCTTTCGGCGAACATTATCGAGGAAACGTAGCACGTATGCTGATGAACGGAGGAGCCTCGTCCAACTGCTGAACCGATCGAAGTCCACAATGGGATCAAAATGAACGAAGTTGAAGTATGCAGGTCGTAACTCTTCGTTCGTTGAAGTGGTCGATCGTTGTTGAGGCCAGGTCTCTTCCGGTTCGTGGATGAAGCTCGGCCCGTGGTACCAAGGGTTTTCCATGGTTAACTGTGGATTTGTTCCCCACTTGGTAGCCAGATCGGCGACGTTAAACTTCGTCGGCACCCACCTCCACTCCTGTTGCTCTGTGGAAGCAAGAATTTCGCCGACGCGGACGGCGACAAACTTATGGAAACGTCTGTGGTCATTGGAGCGAATCCACGCAAGCACTGTACCCGAATCGCTCCAGCAGAAGCGACGGCTGATCGGGAACTCGTGCTGACTTTGAATAGTGTCTAGCAAACGAACACCGAGTACGGCCGCTTGCAACTCAAGTCTTGGGATCGAGAGTGTTTTCAACGGAGCAACTTTGGTCTTGGCGCCGACGAACGCCACCTGCGTGTCACTGTTTGTCTCAAGGCGAAAGTATATTACGCAAGCGTATGCTGACTCGCTGGCGTCGACAAAAAGATGAAGTTGAAGACCGTCCAACCTTGTGGGAAAAGGCGAACGGAAATAGCACCGGGGAATGCGAAGTCGACTCAACTGATTGAAAAGTTTTGACCACTGCTGCCACCGCTCATTGATATCTTCCGGTATCTTTTGATCCCACTCCGTACCTTTAGCCCAAATGTCTTGTAGCAGGATCTTACCATGTACGAGGAAAAAGGCGATAAACCCGAGAGGGTCGAACAGACTCATCACAATCCTGGCGATCTCTCGCTTAGTGGGGATATGACCTTCGACGAGTATGGGCTGCAGATCTTCTCTCATTCCAAATGTGTACACGAACACATCTTCGGATGGAATCCACTGCATGCCAAGCACCGACTCCAGCTTTTCTCCTCGCTCTAGGTCCAGGTTTTTCGGTTCTTCTTCACATGCTGACCCGATTCCCTTAAGAACAGGTGTTTCGTTAGATAAGAAATGACGCAGTGTGAATCCAGCTTTGGAGTGAACCAACTTGACCTCGTTGACGACCTCGATCGCCTCCTGGACTGTCATAAAGCTGTCAAGGTAATCGTCCACATAGTGTTTGTTCTGGATAGCCGCTGCTGCTCGAGGGTATTTGTTGGAGAACTCCTCTGCGTTCAAGTTCTTGATGTACTGTGCGGAGGCTGGGGAACAGGTCGAGCCAAATGTGGCGACGTCCATCACATACACCCGGGGTATATCGCACGGGTTGTCGCGGAACAGAAACCGTTGTGATTGGCTGTCCGGTGCGCGGATCTTTATCTGATGGAACATCTCCATAATATCTCCGCACACCGCGACAGGAAAATGACGAAACTGACGAAGTACTTGAGGAAGTGGGGAAAGCAAGTCCGGCCCCTTGAGCATCTTGGAATTGAAGGAAACGTTGTTCACTTTAGCCGCTGCATCCCAGATTAGTCGCACCTTCCCGGGTTTTCTGGGATTCGTAACAACGCCCAGCGGGAGGTACCACACTTGATCAGCCGGAACTGAGGTCAGTTCAGCCAGGCTCGCTTTGTGGGCGTATCCTTTATGTTCGTATTCTACGATCTGTTCTCGCACTCTTCGCTGCAACTCTGGATCCTTCTGCAGCTTCCGTTCTAGAGCTTCCAGCCGACGAACAGCCATGGGGTAGCTATCGGGAAAGTTTGGTTTGTCTGTTTTCCAAAGCAGCCCGGTTTCGTACCCACATCCAGAGGGCACACGATTCGTTGTGTCCCTCAGCGGCTGTCTGGCACGCTTATCTTCCTCCGACTCTGTGGTCTGAAGTGGATGCGAAATATCTGCGGTCTCTAGGGTGAAGTAGTCACGAAGCTGCTCGTTCAATTCCCGATCCGAATCTGATACATCTCCGACGTGAAAGCTAACGATTGCAGTTTGAGGCGACTGCCAGGGTACGCAACCGTAGATGCTCCACCCTAGTCTACATTTCGCCCCGATTGGATCCTTTGGTCCCCCTTCTCGCAGCTTTAGCGGAACGCACAATCTAAGATTGTCCAGCCCTATCAACAACTTAGGTTGGACTAGTTCGTAGTCCTCTAGGGGGAGACCACGAAGATGAGGAAACCGATTGGCCAGTTCACCGTATTTGAGAGATTGTGAAGGTAAGACAAGTCGGCTTACGGTACGAGCATCGACTAATCTGTACCGGTGGTCGTTGCCCTTGCCTGCAATTTCAATTTGGACACGGTGGGATTTCGACTCTTTCCGTTTTACGTTTCCGGTCCATTGGAGTGTTAGTGGCTCTAGCTGACCTCTTGCTCCGAGCTGCTTAGCGACTGATTCCTCCAACAGAGTGTAAGAGGAGCCTTCGTCGATGAAGGCAAATATTGTTTGCGATGTACTGCCACTGAAGAGAACGACGGGGACAATGCGAAAGAGCGGCCATTTCAAGTCTTCCGACAGCACGTGACTCGCTGACATTCCTACGTTTCCAGGGGAGGAAGAGGTGGTGTGTAGGAGAGTGTTATGCTTTTGCCTACATCCTTCGACACCACATCCATTCCAGGAACGGCATGGCCATTTGCCGTGACTGTTGAGGCACGTCCGACACAAACCCTTAAGCTGTACCAGTTTCCAGCGTTCATCCAGAGTAGCGCCCTTGAACTGATGGCATTCCGCCACTCGATGTCCACTCCGACCGCAGGCTGCACACGGCTTGCTAATCTTCAAGGAGGTGAGAGGATTCGGCCCACCGTTTGTTGCGGAAGTTGTCCACGAGGATGACCCTTCATTGGTCGAAAGAGGCAGTCGTTCACCAGAATGTGCGTAGATGTTACCGGACTCCCTGGATTTCTGTTTGTCGTTTCTCACTGTTGTGCTTTCACCAGGAAGGTCAAAAGACACCTCACTCGCCGCCGTTACCAGCCCGGCCATGTAGTCCCCGAAGGTTTCGAGGGTCGCCGGAAGGTTTTTGTTTTTATAGATTGCCCAGTCAATCCGCATTGAACCAGGGAGTTTTTCTACAAGTTCTTGCATCAATGCCGGATTCGAAAGATGATTTTGCTGGTTTGCCGCTTTTAGATGATCGACCAGATTTTGGACCGACAGACCGAATTGTATTAGTGTCTCTAAGCGATCGTGTCGAGGAGCTGGAACCTGGCGTATTTTCGCCATCAGTGACCGAATGAGAAGTTCTGGTCTACCATACAGTGTACGCAGGGTGTTAATTACATGCGGTACACTTGCAGGTAAGAGTAATCGGCTACGGACCGACTCCAGAGCGTTTCCCTTCAAACATCGTTGAAGCCGGACCAGATTCTCGGCCTCTGAGTATCCACAGGTGGCAGTGGACTGTTCGAAATTGCTAATAAATATCGGCCAGTCTTCTGGGTTTCCTCCGAAAGTGGGTAGGTCCTTGCCCAGAACCTGCCGCGCGGCGATTTGCACTTGCGTGAGCGTGTGAGTAGCTGGACGGATGGGCAACGAGTGCGTCAGAGCATTTTGCGTCACTTGGGCTGGTGGGTTCGGTAAACGGGGAAGATCTGATACGATCGTAAGCGCTCTTATATCAGGGTACTCGATTGCTGGGTCTATGGGATCTTCTAGTGGATCGTGATCGGCTGGATGTTGCTCCCCATTCTCGTCGTCCTCCAGAGCTCCTCTAGATCCTCCAACATCGTTCTGAAAATTCAGCCACTTGTTTACCCTTTCGTTCGAATCTTGGATCGTACTGCTCCTGCTACTCGCCGACGCTGCCTCTCGGATGAGGGCCTGGCGTTTTTCAAGTGACTCCTTCCGGATCTGCATCTTCTTTCGTTTTAGCTCGAGTTCCTCCTGCAGTTTTCGTTCGCGCATCTTGCTTTCCTCTTCCGCTAGCCGCCGCTTTTCCTCCAGTCGGCGTTCCTCTTCGACTAGCTGACGCCTTCTTATATCCTCCTGCTCCTGTAGTGCTTCTTCCTGCATCCGCTGCTCTTCAGCGACGAGCTTCAACTCTTCCTCCAACAGTTTAGCACGGATACTGGAAGTTACACTCTTCGGTGGATCGAGAAGGGTTTTCCCTTTCTTTGAAGCTGTTTTAGAACCTCCTTTAGAGGTTTTCTTCTTATACCTATCGCCGAGGGGCACTTCCAGCACACCTCCGACAGAAGGCCCCTGCTTGGCCGCGCACTTCCTACAAACATACCTGACATCGGGATGTTTTACACTACTGTCAACTCCTGCGCAGCCGAAGTGCTCCCACAATTTGCAGACACTGCACTGGACCATCTCGCTCTCTGCCGTATCAGGACGATCGCATGACTGGCAGTTCCGTGAGGCGGCAGGGTTGTGGGACTCCTGGTCTTCCATCCTTGCTTACTACCACAAATTTCTTGAAGTTTTGTGGGGTTAGGGAAACACCAACTCTCGAAAGCAAACTCGAATTCTCGTGGAAGGTTAGCTTCAAGCTAGAATATTGTAGTTTTATTTAATTAATCAATTTAAAGAAATGTAATTGTGTAGCACTTACAAATTTGGTGACCGTCTAGTCAAACCCAGCAAGTTTGGGCCGCGAATTCCCTCAATTACAATTAACTGGTCACCTATATAACGACGCAATTCAACTGGGATTCTTGGGAAACAAATAATAACAACTTACGATCTACTTCGATGAATTTGACGAATTCAATGATGGATCTACTTTTGGGATAGGCTTAAGAAATAGGATATTCAATTTATGCACGAAAGCTCAATCTAGAATAGAATTTCAAAATTAGGATAACAAATTTCACTATCGTGAGTTTACGAACTGTTTAGGTGACAATGCAATTCATTACTTTGTTGAACATCATGACTTTCTATCTTAATAACTGTCTGACAGAGCGTCAGTTATGTCATGGTAGCAGAGCGTAGTCGTGGACGCACACATCTGACAGGACCGTTAGGTGTGCTTTCAAAGTGCACACTATAATTCCCCGTACATTTTCTTACCAAGGAGTGGGAATACAGACTATGGGTATACATATTTAATACCGAATCAAGTGCCACATCTTATTCGGTAAACTTTGATTACTGGCATTAAACATGTATGAGCAGAAGTTTATGAGTTTTGCGTTGCGTCCTACTTGAGGATTGTTATTTTTGGAACGATGCGAAATTCGGCGAAAGTGCCAACTTGAAGTCAAAATCGAATGGCTATCGAGCAATCATAAATTTTGTAAGTTATTTTATTATCTATCAACAGTGAAATGTTATCGCAATCAAGCAATTGCAAACATGTACCAATCACTTATCTTACCGTTTGCAATGATGTTGAATTTGTACGCCACGTATGTCAATGATAATGTCGAAAATGGACAGAATGATAAAAAGAGCTTGGCTCTCAATCAAACTGTCGGAAGTACTTAATACCGCTATCGCCGTGGCTTTAATGCGATTCAATGATTAGGTCAAAACATTATCAATCATCAATGAATTCTTGCCTAACTTTTCAAAAGGACCTATGTGAAAATGAGATCTTCTCTTTAGCTCTTTTTCGATTATATTAGTGCAATACTAAAGCTTTAGGGAAGATTTTCACTATAGATCGAAATACATACATAAACTCAACAGAAGAGGTTAATGTGAAAATAGAGAGTACACAAATAGAGCCACTTAATATTCAATAGGTCTTTTTGAAAAGTTACGCGAGAATTCACACAGCATAGCGCATGATCAGAGTTACTTGGGCACTTCCATGATTCACTTTGCCATGGAAGGTTTTTCTCGGTCGTATTGCAATGAAGAGCACTTCAATACGACGCACATTGCGGCCAAATGAGAGCTCAGTAGCTTTCAAAAAACCCCACTTCCGAAATGAATCAAAAGTACCAGGAATAGGATCCAGCTCCCTACTTTGAAACTAAATGTAAGTATCATTATCTCATACTCATTACGCACCTTTTCTGACTGAATAGAGTCCTAAATGGCGGTATTTGTAATTTCATGAGCTAGAAACAGGAACATGCGGGTTTAGTTAATGACGGGTATGTGGTAAAATGACAGACCATTCTGGATAAATGCATATGTGGTTGCAGAGGTTTATCGGAAACTAGATAGTGCCATGAAACAATTGAACAGAAAACGTTGGTATCATATAATTTCAATGATAATATAATTGCTTTTACTTGGCAGTGTGTATATATCTGCCGGCAGCATAAGCAAGTTCACCGTTTTGTCAAGAAAGTTGAACACGCAAAAAATAAATTCAAAGTGTATTCTGCCGTGAATCGCAAGTCAGTCCCATCTGTATTTTCGTCCAAATTGAGTTGAGTTCAGTTTTGAACATCTCTTCCAATGCTCTTTCAGCTGCACTAATGAAATAATATGATTTGTTCGGAAAAATTAGGAAAAAAAACAGCAAGTCAAATTGTCCCATAATGAAAAGTAACCGCATATCAGTCCCACTACAGACTTCCGCACCGTGGAACACAAAAATGTAACTTGTTTTGACCATCTTTCTATTTTTCTTGGAATGATATCGTAGTGAAAACCAAGTTGTGAAAGTTTCATTAAGATTGGAATTAAGAATCCTCTGGAAATTTTTGAATATTCGTATGGAAAACGAGTTTGAAAACTTCACAGCCCATTTTCTCAATGCCTACTTTTTACAGATGGGACTGACTTGCGATTTTGT
This sequence comes from Aedes aegypti, assembly GCF_002204515.2. Taxonomy (NCBI): domain Eukaryota; kingdom Metazoa; phylum Arthropoda; class Insecta; order Diptera; family Culicidae; genus Aedes; species Aedes aegypti. The sequence continues at coordinate 349,438,151 of NC_035108.1, forward strand.
CTAAAAACTTTGCCGAAAAATGTAAGGTTTTCCACAGGTCGGTGTTGCTGGTATCTTTTTAAGTACCATGTTTGTTTAGTGATCTATGTTTGTTTTGTGGAAATTAAATTTAAATAACGTTTTAAATCACGCATTTTTCATATAAATTTTAAAGTTTTATATATTTTTAAGTTAAGTGCTTAAACATGCAAAATTCATTTTTTGAATGCATGTCTCAAATATTAAACACTGTTTAATAAACAATCCAAACGGAGGCAGACCTGGTGTTGTAGTCAGACCACACACCTCTCACGCCGAGGACCTGGGATCGAATACCATCCCAAGATAGTCACTTGTTACGTGGGTTATAATGACGACTTCCGTTGGTCCCGAAATTAACTAACCCAGGATTAAAAATTTCGTTAATAAAGATTAAAAAAAATCAGTCCAAACATGATTTTTTACACGTTTCTCTACATGAAAAAACTAAAGTTGTAAAAATTTTGTAATTTTTGTCATGGAATGTAAAACCATCACATTTTTTAATTTGGCCTAATTTGGACTCAACAATTTGGCCCCTTGAATAATCAGATTTTACCATTGGCAATGATAGTTCGATGTCCAGGCCTTATTTTGACCTGGTCACTAAAAAGTCACTATTTTTCCCCCTATTAAAATGGTTTGTGTTTTTATTGAAAATATCTTAGTAAGAATTTTTGGTGGAAATCTTGTGTATATTTAGTAATTCTGTAAACAAAAATACTGAAGTAGTATGCTCAAGGCTTGCGAGAGATCGCTGGACAAAAACGTGCAAAGATTCTGGGAAAATATTCAAAGAAATTTTTAAAGGGATATCTGGAAGATTTTCCGAATGAATTCCTGAACCATCCTTCAAAATCTGTAAATTATTTCTTTACGACCCTGTATAGATTCTGTGAAGGTTCTAGAAGCAATATCCGGATTTTCTGCCCGGGATGTTTACACAAATTTTTGTTGGAATTCTGTCTTTATTACATTTTTTCCAAATTCATTTTGGCACCTTATTTTTTTTGGCAAAGTTGAGAGCCACATTCTTATGTATACTTTATGCGAAATTCGTGTTGGTTTCAAGAAAATTGTTAGCTTAAATAACAGAAATACAAACAAGTAGGTTTTTCATACAAAATCCCATACAAATTTCAATCGTGATGAAACCGATTGCGCTTAGATTTTGCTTAGTTGTTTGGAACTCCCAATGGATCGTTCTGTATCATCTAAAAAAAGTAAAACATTATTTGAAATTGATTCTAGCCATTCTGATGGATCATTATCAGTTCAGGATACCCTGGAACCTCTGGGGCTAACATATCTTGGGAAGTGCCGTCGATAAAGAAGCTTTTGATGCTACCCAGACAACCAGAATGTATATATAACGAAATCATCTTTTGCGTTATGCGATGCTTATATGTGCTAAGATTCCGTATAAGATGTCGTCCAAAGGCCTTATGCGTACAAAATTAGAGGCGATATATATGCATAATTTATATGATGAAAATTGACATACATACGAGTGTACAGATTTTATTACGAATTATTTTTGTAACCTTATACGACATAGTTTATGATAATGAAGTTGATTTGACAGCTGGTACGGATTTATTCGACTTCCTTTGTGCGTTTATACGGAACGAAACAAAATGCACTGATGAACTCAGAAAATACCGTTCTATGCGAGGAAATTCATCAATCAAACGATTTCATCACCATGTTATTCGGGTGTGATATAATTCGCACAAATAAACGACTTTTTACGTAAATTGTTATGCGACTTCTGGTTGTCTGGGTATATTGAAAGGCGCACAATCAATTCGATTCTGGAAATGCTTGAAAATCGATATTGCATCAAGCTGCGATTCGGAAACCAAGTGTTTGTGGATGTCTCCAAGAAGGAGACGGATCATCACTTTCGTAGATTCTAGTAGCATATTCGCTGTTAAGAGAAAAATAACCATCATCGTTTGACAAATTTTAAAAACTAGTTTTTTCCACAAAATGGAAGCGATGTTCATGAAAATCTATCATTACATTGCACTTATCTCTATTGCGATGATAGATTTTCATGAAGCTTTGTTTACATTTTAACGAAAGACTGGTTTTTAAATTTTGATGATTGCTGATAATTGAATGATGGATTCTTGAGTTGAATAAACTGTCATTCATCGGTTTTACAAATTATAGATTTGTCGAGACTATCTAGTTATGGTATGTGCTTGAACACTGATGCAGTCGAGGGTTAGTGTCGCCAATATGAATTTTCGGTTAATTCTCTTGAGCATTTTACGGAGAGATGAAATCATTAAGGACCTTTGCGTCATTTTGGCTCTGAGATTAACCCTTAAAAGGCGTGGACGATTAATTTGCTCATATCTTTTGCCTCAATAGACCAATTCTTAAAATTTTAACGGTTCTGTGCAACGGATTAGTGGCACCACCATATGCATCCATGTAAGACTTGGATATCGGTAGTCAATCCGTATACACGACATGCAATGTATTGTATACCTCCTTTTCCACCAGTGATTCTTGGTGAAATTCTAATATATTTCGAATGTATTTATGTGGAAGTATATGAATGTAGAATGTATCAATTGTAGCGATATCATGTGGAATATTTTTGACCCTAATATTCACTTGCCCATTTGACATGTTTGAATTAAAGAGGCCGGAACTCCCAGTATGTGAACCCGAAAAACCAACCCAAATCTAATGTTGATTTCTATACTGTGGCATAAAAAAACATATTTACTAGATAAAAAATGACCATCGCATGCAAGCCTTGTCATTTTGAATACAGGTGGACATTTATGCGAAACAAAAAAAAACTGTTTCCAACAAATTAAAGCTATTGGAGGTAAATTTTTGACATTCTAGACGTGTAAGTGCAATTTGAGGTTTTGTTCATTAGCTCCGGTATCTGTCTCCTGAATGCATCAAGGATCAATTAGCTTGTGGACCATAAATGCAAATTTTATGCTTATGGGGCACTACCCTGTAGTATTTTGGATAATTATGCTGGAGCTCTGGTTTAGTAACATGGTTTCACTTTTGATTTCGGAAAATCAATGCTTCACTTTTAAAGTTTTGATTCTATTGAGAAAACTGGAAGGATTCTGATAAAAAAACAGTATTCAAAATGTTCAGATTTGCTTCTGATGGCTATTTTTTGTTGAGTATGGGATACACAGAATGAAAAACAAATTTAGATTCTGCATACTGAGAGTATCTACATCATGTATTTGAATTGAACATTATTGTATTTCAAAAACGTTCCACATGAGATCGCTAGACCTTAATACATACTATAATCATTTGCGTTCACATAAATTCAATTTTCGAGGTACGAAAGCCACTCCCACACTCCTGAACACTTGATTTGGAACTATAGAACGCTGCATGTATTCAGCTTTATAAATTTTGCCGGAAAACCATGCTCAGATTTATTATTTGTCACATTTCACATCTCACTATTCGTACGCTGCATTAAAATCATTAAACAGATGGTGTGCCTGCAATATGTCTGTAGGGCTATAATCTTAAATATTAGATTTATCAAAAGAAAGTCTTAGAAAGTCTTCCTTGACAAGTATGATACCGTCTGCGGCTATAAAACAAAGCCATGGCAATTGCGTCCCAGTTCGATTTATTTTTTTGGCTCCGGAATCTCTCTGACATATGAGTATGAAGTATTATCGTACCTGCCCCGGTGTACAAGTGTAAAAATAACAATTTTGTGTAGAAAGTTCTATCTGCGAAAATTCTCTTAGAACACTATGATAAGAGGATGAAATGACTTTCTCTTCTACTTTGCAGAAATTTTTAATTATAATGGGAAATTGTATTATGTATTTCATTTTTGTTTTTCAATTACACCTATACATTATAAAACTAAACAGTTTTTTCTTTCTTTTCATTACAGGTAATTTCCATGGACTATTTCAAAGTGCCTTCAAAGTGCTGTTGGACGATCTACTTCTTGTTGGAAGTGTTTGATCTTCGTTTTTATGAATTTTGATCAAACTTTTTTCAGTCCTCATTTCCTTTCTACTAAATGTATGATAATATTTCGTAATTATGCAAAAAAGCAGTAGCAAAAGTTCTGAAAATTTTATGCTACCGTCGTTGGGGGTGACAATGGGTCAAAAAGGGATATGTGCGATTTATTTTTTGAATAACTATCGCAATTAAACTCCAATAAACTTCAAATTTGGTGTGTATGTACTTTGATGGTACAATAACAAGTGTTCAAAAAATTAAAGACAAATATTTATTCACAGCGGCACCACAAGTGAATGAAAAATGACCCAATCTCACCTCATAGAGGGGGTGACATTGGGTCACTGTAATTGAAATAACTTGTTTTTGAGAATATGATTTCAAAACCATTCGCAACTGAAAAATATTGACAAAAAACGATGCAAACAAGACAAAAACATATTTAAGATGTTTCACATGTATGATAAACCCACTTAAAAGAAAGATTATACTGAAAATTGAAGAGCTATGAGAAAAAATATGTAAACCCAACATTTATCGTCAAGTTTACATAAATTTTCTTGGTTTTCCCTCAAATTTTCTTCAAAGTCTCATCCCCATTGCTATAAAGCCCATCCAGTTTCCCCAAAGGTGTACTGAAACAGTGATTATTTTAAGCCTTCGCAAATAGTTAAATTTAGGTGCGACATTCCACGATCAATAAATTTCAGGCAGAAGTTGAAGTCATAATCCCAGTATTTCAGCAATCCAACTCATTTGTACTTCCGTGAGATGTTTCTATGATATGAAAACACTGATAAATAATCAAATTTAGAAAAAAAACACCCTTTTGATAAAAATTTACGATGTTGCTGCGCACGAAACACAGTTGCTGGTTTGAGACGTTGTCAAAATGCGTTGTATTGTTATTCAATGCATGGAATACTCAAGTAGACTTGTTTGATGTTTCAGAGATGTTGAATTTAGAAAGAATAAACACATCTCAATGAAAAAAGAGAACACCCGGCACCGTTAAATGTCAAAAAAGTGGACTTGGAATTTCATTTACTATCGTTCTTACTTGACCCAATCTCACCCCCATTTTTAATGTTTTAGACATCGTACCGAAAAAAAATGATTTTTTTTTTGTGGGAAAATCAAACCGATTCCGGAAAATACCTGTGATGTGTAATGAAAAGACTTTCAACATTCTACTAATACAACGATAGAGGGTAGGGTACATGCGTGATACTTTGTACAGGAGAAATTTAATGTTGTAAATTTTATCTAGTTTCAACATGCAAGTTTATTGATGTAGTACACAAAAACTACTATTTCTAAAAATGTATATTGTTATGAATTATGTGTAATAATATGTTCCCTAACATATAAATTATTTATTTTAATAATATCAGCGTTATTAGCTGAAATATTTCACAAAACATATTTTTCCGTTTTGACCCAATCTCACCCCCTAGACCCATTGTCACCCCCATCGACGGTAATTATGTTCACCTCATTAAATTAAGAAAAAAAAAACCATTGAAATTAGTCGAAAATGGTTAGCTTAGTTACCAGATCTGATTTGCATGTGTAGCAGGCTATTCTGAACTTTTGCACTATTTATACATCATACTGAGAGGTGATGATGATGATTATTTAGCCACCATCAGCGCAAGGATTACCTATGGCTGCAGAATCATACCAGGGTGGTATGATCTACCTGATGGTTTGTTATAGCAGGGCTAGTTAATATCTTTGAAGACCTTTGGAAGACAACACTAAGGCTGTTTTCTCATGACAAAAGGCTGGCGACTCCACGCACTTTCATCCAGTCAACAGTTCAATTAACTCCCTTAAGCTACCCCTCCCCAATACCCAATATATAGTGATATATCATATCTAAAAGAGAATAATCGGAACAAACTCACCAAATCTTTTATCCGCTTTCGGCCGATTTCCGCATTCAGCATGTTTTTTGTGAGACGTGAGACCAACTTGCAGAACTGTCCATTATCCACTCCACGTAAATATCTCGGACTCAATATCCTTCACCTAGTAACACTTCATATGTCCACTTGTTTTTTTTTATACAAAACCATCACAATCACTTCTGGCGGTTAAGCCATACGGCTGTCATCATTCTACGTAGATCAAGCTCGTTTCCACGCTTGGTATCAAAGAAAAGATCGCATGGCGGACCCGCATCTGCCATATTGCTGAAGCCGAAACAGAACGATTTTCTAAGCTCTACGAAACACTTCCCAACTTGCTCTCCACCAAAATCAAACACTTTGATGGCAAAACTGCACCATAAACTTCCTTAGTATTATTTTCCTTCTGCTCCGGTTTCAAATGAACTTTAAAGATAATTAAAGAAACGTTTTTTGTTGTATAAATACCGAATTTTTTCGCGACGAATTGACAGCAGTAAAATTTTACACGTCCGTCCATTTACGCGCACCGCCTACTTGTTTATACATCATACTGAGAGGTGACCCCAAACTTCTGCATGATAACTTGAATACCTGTTTCATTGATTGGTTTAGAATTTCAACCGATGAAATGTTGAAGAAATTAGTCATATATTTTGGAGAAACGAGTTGTCACTATTGAACACTCAAAGGCATGCCACTTATTCAGGACCGCCATGTAGGATGTCCCAAAAAGTATGGTCGTGCCCATACCCATACATACCATTTTCCATACTGCCATTTCAAGAGTAGGGCAGATAAAAATCTGATTTTCAAACATTTTATTCTTGCATTTATCAAGAGTAAATTCTGTTTTTGTGATTTTTTCGATACCTATTTGTTGATGGTGTTACATTTCTAGAAGCTTCTCCTATCTGTTTTGCACAAATCGCGTTCTATCTCTGAAAAAAATATATTGATCATTGCTGATACGATGAATGATCAAACTATCACTTATTTTAATGGAAATTATAAACATAATTATGTGAAATTTGAATAGAAACAAAAATTCGGATTTCAGCTTTGGTCGATTTATAAAAGGTCCAAAACCAAGTCCTTACATTCACGTTAACAATTTTAAATTTGTGTTGCCTATCCAAACGTAAAGATATTTGACATAACTAAATCTGAAATAAATTATTTTTATTCTTATTTTAAATTTCCGAAAAACTATGATTTTGTGATAGAATTACACCAGCTTAGTGCACAATGAGCACTTCCACAGTTATTAACTGAGAGCTTTCCTTGCCAAAGTTGCCATTTTCGCATTCTTTTATTGTGTAGCAAGTACGATGATACTCTATGCCCTGGGAAGTCAAAGAAATTTCCATTATGAAAAGATCCCGGACCGACCAGGAATCGAATTTAGTCACTCGGCTAAGGAAGGCCCCAGGTTTTCCAAGCTATCAATGTCAAATTGTAGTGACATTAGAGAGCATAACTTATTGAAACTCGTGACGGGTCTGGTGGAAGATCTTTTCGGAATAATAATTTTCTCCGCATCCCTGAACATAGAGTATCTTTGAGCTTGTTGCGATATACATATTTGAAAATAGTATATTGGAAAAGAAAGTTCGCAGTTATTAATAAAGGGAACGCTCGTAGAATATTTTGCTGCAGATCAAGCTTTGTCTCAGTTTGAACGTAACACTTAGTGAAAATTACTTAGTAAAAGAAGGGAAAATTTATTTGCGAAATATTAAAAGCTCTAACTCTCTAAAGATCTATTATTGTAGCAAAATGCAAAAATAGCCTATATTCGCAGAGAGCAGATTATCTTTCGTTTTAAATGTTTAAGAATATAACGCAATAAAATCATATTGAATATTGGCAGGTTCTTAAGTAATTATCATTCTAACACGTTTTGCAAGAATTGATAAAACGGCAAAATATAAAAATGGTTAACATTTAGCTTAACTAAATAATAAATTTAAAGCAGTACAAATATAAAAAACAGCCTATTTAAAAAAAAGGCAAAATTTATGATTAAACCAATAGAAGGTTGGACGCCAAAAATTATTGCGGATCGAGTGTGCTACTTTTCCCCGAATGTCGGTTCCCCGAATGACCCGTTTCCTCGAAAAGTGGTGCAGTTTAAATAGGTGCTGTAATAGTCTTCAGTTGCTGGATGGTGAATGAGAAAGAACGATAAGCAATCTAAAGAAGGAGGTATTCTGTCATTCTTGGCTATACACATGTTGGCAAAAATGCTGATGACGGTAAAACCCGGAAAAACCGTCAATTAAATAATGAAGGGTGCATAATAGATGGCCAGTTCGTTCACCACCCTGAAATGTATAAAGCTACGACAATTATGAATGCCAAAAACTTTTCGGAGAAGTGGGCCATTCGGGGAAGCGGGATATTCGAGGAACTGGCATTCGAGGAATTGGCGTTTGAGGTAACGACATTCGTGGAAATTACATTGGGGGAAAAGTAGCACAAACCATCGAAGTAACTGCAGTAATCGATTTCTCTTTTCGCTGAACACTTGAGCAGATAAATGTTATTGATTGCCACTCTTTTGTCAGCTGGAAACAAAAATTTTTTAAAAAATTATAGCTCCAAAGTACAGCCTATGTATGAAAGATGGTGAAATTCATTTTAATTTTCAATAAACAGTTTTATACCTATAATAATGGTTACATCATAGTTAGAAAAAAAAACATAGATTGTTTGAAAAAAGGGTAAATTTGAGCTAAATATATCAAAATCTCTAGTGCAAAAAAATATTCCAATACCGAAACGCAGAAGAAGAATTGACATTTGAAAGAAGGGTAATTTACGGATAAATAATAGAATACTATTGGCACTAACTTTTTTAATATGCTTTAGTTTATTTAAAAGCATATAATTGTTGAATAAAGTGACATTTTGTGTCAATTGACTCCATAACAAGCCTGTTATCATCAGAGAGATTCAATAGAATCGTAAAAACGAATGTCATCTTAAGAAATTCTTGGTTTCAGACTCATTATGCCAAACGACTATTATGTCAAACCACCATTATGCCAACCGACGTTATGCCAGTACGGTTTTATGCCAAACGATTTATGCCAAATGACCAGGGTTGGGAAAAAATCTGTAATTCACTCTACAGTAGTCAAACAAAGCCAATCACAGTCAGCGAAGCCAGTGAAACTCATGCCCATCGCTGCTGTAGGCAAAAAGCCTTGAAAATTGCAAAACACCCGTTGCTAAGGGCAACCCAAAATTACTGTAGAAAAATGTTCTATTTCCCGCTGCATTTCCTGTAGGGTATGTGTACCAGTTATGGTCATAGTGGTTCCCTATTTCGCCATATGTGGTAATTTAAATAATTCTACATTTCAAAAGGTTTTGTGTATTTCAGCTGTTAGATGTACTATTTAATTTGATGTTAAAACATTCGGAAAGATAAAAAATGTTAAGGTTATCGAAATTGCACATATGGCCAAATAGGGAACCACTATGGCCATAAATGGTACACTTTCCCTATTTCGAGCCTTCAATGACACTACTGATTTAGAGAAACTCATGTACTGCCCATAACTGCATATTTGTAACATTCGACAAAAGTAGGCATTGAGTAAATAGGACACCAAGTGTGCATTTTATGGCAGTATGAGAGGAAACTAAAATTTCTAAAAATTACCAGGAACTCAAAAATGCTTATTTGAGGCTGATATTTTGTACAACTCATATCACATAGTAGGTGAATAGTCAGAAAATAATTCTGATAGAAATTTGATTGCTATTGCATTCAGAGGCTCATTTATAATCTCAATGTGACTGTTATGCGGTTATAATTACTAATGTGACAAAACAACTTGGTATTTTTTTCGAATTTTCTAGAACAAACTCACAAATTTCAGTAAGTTGATCGAAAGTATTTATCATTTGATGACTCTCCCCGGTATTAACTCCAATTTGTCAAAAATGTCGAATGTGACTGTTTTGCAGTTATGGGCAGTGTACCCAATATAGGCTACTTGATGAGATTCACGATTTTAAACTACTGTAGTGAGAGAGCCACGTGAATTTCGCGAAATTCAGGCCTACTACTATTACCATTCCCAGCACTGCAAATAACCTACCACCCTGTAATCCCTGTAAACCTAGCTCCCAATGGAACATCATATGATTTCATTGGCCCTGAACCAGCCATTCAAATTTCCAAGTACGGGGTGAAGCTTGGGGTCTCTGTTTGGGCGTCAACTCAGCACAAACAACTCGGGAGCACATCTGTTAATACCTATTACCAAGGCTAACTGTGTTCATTTCAAGCTTCAAAATTGATCATTTTTATGAAACTCGTTCTTATGTTCAGACTGCGTTCGCCAGAGTTTCAGTTCTTCTTGCTCATTAGCGGACTTTGGGGCAAGTGTGCCATAGGGGCAAGTGTGCCACCCCTGAATTTTATAAAAACTATAATATATATTTGCTCTTTGAGCTTATCAATATGTTCCCTTATAGTTCACAATTAAATGATCAAAATATGATGAAAATTGCTCTATTTTTTACGTATCTACATAGACTTGTGCAAAGACAACCATATTTGAGTGAATTTTTATAAGATTTTATTGTTTCTAAATAGCATGGTAAAACGTAAATAATTATCAGATTTTTCTAACGTACTGTACATGAGTGATTCCAAGCAACAGCACCAAAATTTGGTAAATTTTTTAATTCATTTTTTTCTATTGAGCTGAAACTATGCACAGTTTTCCAGTTCCATCTAAATCGTCATTTTCCGATATCAAATCTTCAAGTTGAGTCACGACTAACTTTTCAAAAGGGTGTATGTGAAAATGGTTCAAAAATATTCAAAAAGCTGCACAGCAAAAACGGTTCGTTCGATTGTTAGACAACTAAAGAAACAAAGTTAGACAACTACATAAAGATTCCAAAAAAAAAATACACACAGTAAAAAAAATTTTTTTTTGCATTAAAAAACATAATTTTTGACACAAAAACTCAAATATCTCAAAACCCTATCGGAATACCAACGTAATTTTTTGAGGGAAAACGGTCCATTATATTAGCTATCTACCATAAAAATTTGGTGATGGTAAACCAATAAACAAAAAAGTTATGTCCTTTTTAAACATGTCACAATTTTCACATTTAGTAGAAAAAAAAATTTTTTTCGGTGTAAATTATTACGGGAACCGCAGTTTGTTGCTGATTTTATTGTTAAGGGCCTTGCGTGAATTAAACAAGTCGTTTTCATGTATTCATTAGTATTATGTATATTATATGTATAAATATTATGTATATGTATAAATATTATATGTATATGTATATATGTATAAATTAAAATGAATTAACAGATTACACGAAAATAATTTTTTTTTTTACCAGGATATTTTTTTTAGAGTATGATCGATGAGTTTATATGTTATATATAAACTTTAAATGTTATATATAAACTTTAAAAGTTTTGGATTTGGGTATGCGTTATGAGATCATGAAAACATTTTATTAATACTTATTTATTTATTTATTGTTATTCAATTTTTTTACAATATCGAACACTTTTGCATCATTATCAGTACAGTTCGAGTATAGTTTTGCTTTAATTTTATTTTCTGACAATGGAATGAAACAGTGAAATTTTTGGGTTCCTTGGATCGTTTTCGCGTTATTATATTGCTCGCTGAGCTCTGATGCCGTTAATTCGTACTCTTCAGTAGTAGTAAAACAAAATGATAATTTTGTTAAATCTTCTTCTTTTCTGCGATTCGCCCAATCAAATAGTTCTTTTGCAGTTTTAATTGGATGCTCACGTTCTTTGGCTAAACTTGCTCTTGTGGCCATGCGCTTTATGGTTCCTCCAATAGCATCACAGGGACCTTTGCCATGTGACGTAGCAAAGAAATGCCATTCTGCATCAATTCCGTACTTTGATTTAAATTGACATAGGCTCGAAAAATTCTTACGGTTTTTGTACTACTTTCTGATTTCTTTATCCTTATCAACGCGTAAAAAGTTAATCATTTTGGCAATGAACAAATTTACAGATACTGAGTCGTGTCTTAAATCTTCGGAAATTACAATAAAACTAAAATGTTCAATTTGCGTACTTCCATTGAAATAAATAACGAATGGATGAATTGTAGCTTGTTGTACGTTCCAGTGATGGGACTGCACTTCATCTTGCAACACAAAGCTATAGTTTTCAGAAAAATCACAAATGACTAAAAATTCACCATCTTGTAATGTATTTTTCGTATTTTTTAAAAAGCGGGATTGCTCTGTTTTAATAAAGTCGTGAGGAATTAAACTTTCTAATTTCAAGCAAAAAAATGACACAAACTCATCTACAGGTTTTACAATAGTTTCTAGGTCACACCTATCCGTGGTCACCCATTGCTCAAATGATAACTGATCAATATAATTTTCTTCAAACTCAGCGAATAAAGTATTTTCCAATGATGAAGAATCTGGACAATCCGAACAAGATCGTAGATAGCAATTTGATAATGTATTTTCACACAAAAGACTACCAGTTAACATTTTAATATCCTTGATAAATTGATTCTTTTCAAACTATGTAAGATTAGGTTAATATTTTCGTGTGTTGTGCACACACAAACATTATGTGTTCCTGAATTGGATAGAAGCTTGCATTGCCTTGGACGATGGCTTGCAAATGAGGAAAAACCTACCTTAATATTTTCGTTGATTTCCTTGAAGCGTGTATACGCTTCTTTCAAAGTAGTCATCATTAATCGTTTTTGGATTGCTTGACGCTTTCCATCTTTTTTACAGATACATAATCTTTTTGGCCAGGCATAGCTCTACTTACTTCATCGTCTTCAAAATATTGAATTATTTTTTCTTTTGTCTCATCTGTTAATGAAGTACTCGACCTAGCATTTTTGGTTGCAAGACAGTCATTTTTGAATTGTTTTGCCTCTTTTGCTGTATTTTTATTGGTTTTGAACTCATCAATGGCGTCTTGAATAGACCACGAGCTTGGCAGCATCGACAAAATCAATAATTTTTCTTTCCTTGTCGTGGCTAGATTCGAGAACCTTTCCTTCATATTCATAATTACCTCATCGTAGTCTGTATTTTCCACATCCTCAGGTCCTAATTTGAAGAGGTTTCTTCGTACAGCTTCGTTGATTTTTTTCTCGGGATAATTGACGTAACCCATCTTCGTCCATTTAATCGGAGTCACTTTTATTCCAGCTATCCCTTCGTTGAAGCGTTCGATGTTGACCTTCTGGATGCACTCATCTTCTGATTGATTTGTTGAAACAGATGTCGCTGATGGTACCGTGGCAAGACTATCTGCACTTGGTACTTCTGGTAACTCCTCAGTTGTTGTCGGTGCATCTAGTAATTCCTCAGTTGTTGTTGTTTTCGAACTTCCTGCAACCTGATCCACCGATGATGTACAGTTTGCCCGTTTGTCAACGTTTAAACGGCAGGACGTACAAATGCGTAAATTTGTATTCAATGTAGACATTGGAGCATAACCAGCCGCTTTCAGTTTATCTATGGTGCTTTCGGTGAGATTTCGTAGCTCTTTCGAACACTTTTTTTCTGCAAACGGCCTGCAACAGTTGAGAAAGCGACTACTCATGTTGCTCGTTAGATTTTAATAAACAAAATCACTTTTAAGTTTTTACTGACTAGTTTGGTGTCGTTTGCTTGACTGAAGAAAAATTTTACAATTAAATCTTTTATAACCATAGTGGCAGACATCATGTATACGCGCTTCACATCAAGAGCTTGAGATCAGCTTGCCATGAGCGCACAAAAATAACCGCGCGCTTGAGCACGTGCTATGGTGAGACACATTTTTTTAGATCTCATGTAGCAATGCACTAGCTCAAACGATCACATCTGCACTGGCTCATGCGCCGTCTCATGAGAAAATCTCAATGTGACAATGCATTTGAGCCTCGCAGGAGAAGGTTTCAGAAGCAAGGAAAAGGGATTAAACTATGGATCAAACTGCCCGTAGGCAGTTTCAAAGGACTGACGTGATTCAACGCGGTTAAGATTCTAGAATCTGAATTGAAAAACTTGGGCTGGCCACCGAAGAAGCATATGCATAGACCGAATTCGTATGCTTCCGTGGGGTCATTGTACTAGGCAAACATAACTGCATGAAAGCACTCCTAGTAAGCGCATGTGACGAGCCTCACGAGATGTCTCATGAGACTCGCTCACTAGGATATATTTTGTACGTATCTGCATCTCGTGTCTCACATAATCTGTGAGCTGCGATATGGAATACCGCATGGCACACTAGCTCATTCAGGTATACATGAGAAATATGACACTCTGCATAGTGGTAGTATATTTTTAGCTTTTTCGTGAGTATGTTTATGGTATGTACCTATCATGTTTTTGATGTTGTTGAAGTTACTCGCTTTCTCCCAAATATGATTAACAAAGTCTATTCTCTACCAAGGCGGGTCTATACCCAGGTGTAATCAGATTTTAACTTTGTGGAGAAAACCAGCGCCGAGAAAACCGACCTGCTCATGTTAGGTCACCTGGGTATAGACCCGCCTTGTTCTCTACGAGGTAAACTTTTTGCAGGTAAACTAGTCGTATACCTGTATAGAAAACTTTTTTTGTAGCTTTTGTCTTCAATATTAGATTTCTTATAGGTTTCTTTTATCAAAAGGTTTCAACACTATTGAAAGAATTTTTCTTCAGTTACGTACAATAAAAAATATGACACTATCAAGACTTTAGATCACAACACTGGATCGCGTCTAACTTTCTAATAGATGCTATAATAGTTATGAATAATTAAATAAAATATCATGAAAACAACTTGTTAACCTCATGTGGTACCCTTAACAAAAAATTCAGCAACAAACTGTGGTCCTAAAAAAAATTAACAATGAAAAAAAAAATTCACTAAGTGTCAAATTTGTGAAATATTTGAAATGTCATAACTTTTTTGTTTATTGGCTTACCATCACCAAATTTTTATGGTAGATAGCTAATATAATGGACCGTTTTCCCTCAAAAAATTACGTTGGTATTCCGATAGGGTTTTGAGATATTTGAGTTTTTGTGTCAAAAATTATGTTTTTTAATGCAAAAAAAAAAAATTTTTACTGTGTGTATTTTTTTTGGAATCTTTATTTAGTTGTCTAACTTTGTTTCTTTAGTTGTGTAACAATCGAACGAACCGTTTTTGCTGTGCAGCTTTTTGAATATTTTTGAACCATTTTCACATACACCCTTTTGAAAAGTTAGTCGTGACTCAACTTGAAGATTTGATATCGGAAAATGACGATTTAGATGGAACTGAAAAACTGTGCAAAGTTTCAGATATTTTTGAAATGGTCGATCAGAATCGACTTGCATGCCTCCGTGGAATCCCTCACATCGTGAAACTATTTAAATGTGTAAGTTATTGTGGCATTTGAACAAAAAAAATATTTAGTTTTACATACAAAATCCAGTTTGGTTGAAATGTATACTTATTGGGGCAAGTGTGCTACCTATTTGGCAAACAATAATTGTTGGAGTGGAATTTATAAAAATGTCAACATCAGCAACAAAATCATAATAATAAACCAAAATGAGGCACCAGTAGTAGTTTCTATAATATAGTAGGGGAATAACTGACATTTTTGCCCCAAAGTGTTTTTTTCTTAAAATATTCAATAATAACATGTTTTTTGGCTTATTAAGTACCGTTTTACATATCTACACCAATATTTTACCGTTATTTAGTGCTGATCTAGTTTAATATTATACATATTCGCCGTAATATAATTGTAATACATAAATTGTATTGAATGAAGACAAAAAAAAAACATTTTAGATATTCGAATTGCGTAAAAGAGAGTTACGCATGTTTTGAACCTTGTTATAAAGCATCCCCTTATTATGGTAAACTTAAAATTATTTTTTATACTATCGATTAGCGTCTGCTTTGTAAGTAATATTAATAGGGAATAAAGAAAATTTCATTACAAGTAGAATTATATGCGATGTTCATTCGGTGGCCGTCTTGCCCCATATGGGTGGCACACTTGCCCCATAGGGTCGAAAAAAAGCTTATTTTGGATGATATTTGAGAAGCTCCAAAACTAATACTTTTTGAAATAATTTTCTTTTTGAATGGCACAGTGGTTATGGAAAGATGTCAAACTAACATCATGAGGCTAAATTGGTGAATTTTATAGGCTTTAGGCAAAGTTAGAGAACAATTTGCTTAAGTGGCACACTTGCCCCAAATTCCGCTACTAAACTTTCCTGTTTGACATCCCGGATGTGTATCCGATACACATCGTCCCGGCACGTTTTATCGACCATCTGGCAAACAAACAGTAGAAACCTTACCTGCAGAGCCAAACTTTACATGTTTAGCATAACCATAATGGAGAATACAAATCCAATCCATTGCCATTCCGATTCGGAACTGCACCAGCAGTCCCAACAAAGTCCAACTGTGGTCGCCTCTCGAACTAGGTTAATTTACTTCCAGGAAAAGTCTATTTCCATTTCAAATGGGCAAAATTTACATGTTATTCAAAAGTTCAACCACTCTTCCGCCGCGTCGTCAGTGCAAGTTTGCTCGGAATGCAGATTGTAGTAAAAAGTCACAATCCCTTTATCGTCATAAGAGGGCGAACCGAACCAAGCCAGGACCTTCCGGTCCAGCGTTGTTCCGGACTCAGTCTCGCGATATTGCTCGTCCTCTGTTCGTTGGACAGCCACTCGGATTCCTAGTAAGCCATCACCGTGCCAACCGTGTTTGCACTTTGCATTTCATTCCCATCGTCGTCACTGCCGGCCGGTAGGTACATCCCCAAAGTAATTGTCTGCTACTACCTACAACGAAATCACATCGCGAAGATCTCCGGTCTCTGGTGCACATTTTCGATAATCCCTTCCCGGCCGTGGCTCTGTCCTGAGGCAACACAGTCATCGGAAGGAGCACACAAGAGAACTTCCATCGAAGTTCATTTCAACTCTCGGCTTGGACAAAGTGATCCAGAGGACCCAGATGCCGCAAAGCTGTAACGCTGGATCGCGGAAGGGGGAAAAGCACAATCGATGCCGGTTGCCTGCGCTGCTGAAAACAGGACTATTAATTAAAAACTTTTCGATTGCTTCTGAAAAGCACTCTCTCTCTCTCTCTCACTTCTCTCCATTCAAGGACTATTTTCCGACGGAAAAGAATGAAACCGCTGTTCGATCATTGCAAAAACGGGGCAGCAGGGTGGTACTGATGACCTGGAAGGGAGGGGTAGGGAAACCACGTTGATGAGAGAAGTGAAATTGCAACTGTCGAGTGGTGGGTTTACCACAGTGCTGTTGGACCCTCCCACCCATCCACAGCGAGATGTCACAAAAGAAGTGCAAAAAGTGGGACCGGTATTTTATCAAATATTTCAATTTTCTCTTTCGCATCCAATCCTCGTGGGGGAAAACAGGGGGCAAGGTTACACGTCACTACGGGCAGTTTTCATGTAGTCTACCGGCCAAAAACGTTTTTGGTATCTCATGTCATAGAAGTTGCTTGCACAAATTTAGTGCAAGAAAAACAAGTTTTCCAAACAAATTTTTCAATATAAGAACTGAATCTAAAATCTTATATTATTATAACAATATAAAGCATTTCGCGTTATTTAATTGTTCCAAGTAATCTTAAACTGTTATTATGATTGAATATTGAAAGAAGTCAATGGGCTATATGTAAAATTTGGGAAATATGTGCAGATTGGTTGTTCACAGTCTTAAAGTACCCTTGAAAATAAATGTTAGGCATGGACAACTTCGGACGAAGAAGTGTGGGATGTGAATATTTTTGATAGTTTGTATATTTATCAGTGTAGTCCTTATATTAAAGTACTAATTTTTGCTTCGTTTTATTTTTTTAAGATATATTTTTGAGTAAACATTTGCACAGTGTATGAAGATCTGTATAAAATCTTAGGATTATGTCGTTTTATTCATTCAAGGTTTACCTTGTGTTTGCCTTTAATTCTTTATTTCCTAACTTTGACATATTGTATTGATGAAACGAAAAAAGATCTCGCTCTTATATTCCTGGAATACCCATATAGAAGTGTTTGTTATGGAATAATGAACAAGAAAAACCTATTAGAACAAGTCATTTTTACAACTTTTGGCCGCCTGCTCGCCCATAGTGTACGAGTGCGGTCGTCCTTTCGGAAAGCACCGAGAGTCAATTTCGATTTCGATCGGACGCTGAAGGATGAATGGATAGCAGTAGTGTCGGCGATGCTTTATAATGTGTGGCGTTTCTGGGAGAAACTAGAATTGTGGGGAATTCAAAATCAAGTTTGAAGTTTTATCATCATTAATTGATAAAGCTTTCCCGGAGGAGTTCGATAATTATTCAGAGGATATTTTGTTTAAGCCAAATCCAAAAGAATGGCAAATTTATTACAAGAATTAGTTTCGTCTTCGGATACATTCGCTATTGTTTATTATAACAGTAACTTGTCGTTTTCGAGAAAAAAAGTAGCTTATTATTGTGTTCAGTTATTGTAATTTGCTGCGAAAGACTTTCTAAGATTCAATATGAAAAATAAAACAAATCTGTCTTCGATTGGAACTACTGTAATAACCTAACCGACTTTTCTAATTGTACCCCTTCTTTGCTTTTATCTGGACACGTATACTTACAAGGATTTAAAGGATTTGTTGTGATATTCTTCAGAAAATATCTAGAAAATTCTTGCTTTGCTAGCAAGATCTATGTTTTTTATGAATAGTCTAGAAAAAAATCTGGATGAATTCTTATGATATTTAATGTTGAAATTCCTGAAAGGAATTCTAGTCAGTGCTGGATAGCGTCAATGTAAATGTAGGGTGTCATGTAACTTTTCCTCGTTCCTCCTTTTTTCTCGTCATATGTTGACTAAACGGAAGACAAGTGAAATGTTTTAAAACATGTTCGATTCTACATTGATCTATAATGTACAAACCTTCTCGCTCTCTTGCATAAACTGCAGTTTCGTCATGGTACGTCTCGGGCACTTGGCGAGGTTAGATGTGAAGTGCGTTAATCTGAAAAGTCTAGGCACGAACCCCGTTCTATTTTTTTCTCCTGTTTATCAGGTTTACTGGCAAAGCTGTGAATCCGAATTCTCTGATACTTTGCAATATGAAGCATTGCTCTAACTTTACGATCTTTACGATCTTATTGTGAATCATTATGGCCTAGTATTTAATGATAAATCCTACAAACACAGCTATTATATCCAACATTGCTAACAAAATCATAAAAATTGTACGCAAAATGACCTCTCTCAAAGAATGTTACAAGCAAAACCGCTCGATTTACATGATTTTACGCTGAAAAATAAATCATAAATAATGCACATGGAATGACCAAGCCGTCGATCCATCCATGTGTGTACGTGCAATGTAAATTTAAGATTTTTTTCTGTGCTGTTAAAATCTTAAGTTACACGTTACACCTTCCATATATGAACAAATATGATTATTTAGGGTTGGGCATAATTACTATTCTTTGGTTTTCACAGAACAAAGTTCTCAATAACTGCTGTTTATGATACATTTATTCATGGTTTTAACTTGGCGTTACATCAAGTAGTTAGATACATCCTCGTTAACGGTGCACCGTTCTAATAAGCATTTTGTACATAGTGCATTTGGTGCGGGCGTGAATCTTTCTTGACCGCATTTTCTTCTGGAGCCCATAGTAGGCACTTCTTCCACAGATGAGGCGCTTTTGTAATTTACAACTAACGTTGTTGTCGTCCGTCAGCAAGGATCCAAAGTAGACAAACTCGTCAACCACCTCAAAAGAATCCCCGCCTATCGTGACACTGCTTCCCAGGCGGGCCCTGTCGCGCTCAGTTCCGCATACCAGCGTGTACTTCGTTTTCAACGCATTCATCACCAAACCGACTTTTGTCGCCTCACGTTTCAGGCTGGTGTACAGATCTGCCATCGTTCCAAATGTTCTGTTGTAAATATCCATGTCATCCGCGAAGCAAACAAATTGGCTGGATCTTGTAAAAATCGTACCTTGGTTATTGAACCCGGCTCTCCGCATGACACCTTCTAGCGTGATGTTGAACAGCAGGCACGAGCCCATCCCTGACTGAGCGAATTCGCAAAAATTTGTAAAACTGAATTTGGGGGGCGAAAAATCCAGAAGGGGGCGGAAAAGATAACACACCTCTGAAGGATAATAAACTCCAAACTTAGCTAATTCCAAGACTATTTTACCTTAGATCGTAATATATCTAATTATGGTCACTTTAAACTTATGATAGGCAACACGTGATGATTGTCAAACACAAAATGTTAATGTTATGCATGAAGGTTGTTGAATTTCGTTTGCAATTTAAGAATGACCGATATTTGAGATTTTCACAAGTTCGGACTGATAAGACACAGATAAAAAATAAAAAACACGAAATACTTTGGATGTACAAAACATGTATCTTTGATTTTTTATGAAATTTATATAAATGCCCAATATTCTTTTTAATGACCTTTTTTACATGGGAACTTTGAGGGCTGGAAGATAATACAGTAAGGACCCGATTTTGTCAGCCCCTCGATGAATTTAAGGCTGACAAAATTGGGAACCTGACAAAATACGAGAAGAACTAGCTATAAGTTAAAATTCTCGTTAATAAAGAAATAAAAAAAAAAAAAAAAAATCTGACAAAATCGGGTCATTTTATTTTGTTCCTGTTTTTCAAATTTTGATGAGTTACAGGATTACATGGAATTTTAAGAGGGCGATGGACATGGGCAAAGCCAGGTTTTTTATCAGGGGCTCTCCCCCTCCCTCGATTTTTAACAATCAATACAAGGCATTGCCATTGCTTCGTCTGGCTACGCCCATGTGTGTATGACATCAATCATCATCATCAATTTTAAAATAAACATGGTAAAACATGACAAAAAAAATTTTTTGACAAAATTTATATACGCTGACAAAATTGGGTCAAAAAGCTGACAAAATCGGGGGCTGACAAAATCGGGTCAGTACTGTATTTCTTATATAGGCTACCCATTTTCTGAGTTTCAATTGCATTCAATTTTATCATTTCTATTTGTATAAATCAAATTTTGATAAACTTAGCAGACAAAAATCGGCTTCCAACGATAAAACCGCTTGGTTTGAAGACGAGAAAACACTCTATTTTCTATAACAAATTTGAACAAATGTCAGAGATGCGTCGGATACGAACAGATGCCCATAAAAATCTGAAAAAATACTCTTTGACATATTGCATTGAAAAATAAGTTTGAAAAACATTCGGGACTTTCATATATATATATATATATATATATATATATATATATATATATATATATATATATATATATATATATAGTTTTTGGATTGGATAAAAAAGCGTACCCAGAAACGTCAAGCATTCTCAAAATATTTAGAAAATAAATCAATATGAAATCACAATTAAAGAATCATATCAAGGACCTTCCAAAAACATTTACATTTACGTTAAAATAGTTGAAACAGGGCCCAACTTGTTTCTAGAACTGATTGCAATTATAAATTTCAGTCTAGTAAATCATTCTTAATAATTATAGGTTATTGATATTCAAGAAAATATTTTTAAATGTACATGTAGGTAGTATGATTCTATGGATATGCGAGTCGAAGACATTTATCGGTGAAGACAAATTTTTGAATCACATATCAGGGGGGCGATTCCAGATAAATATTGGCCTCAAGGGGCGAAAGTTGAAAAATTTTAGGAAGCACTGGCTTAGAGGAATATGTTGTGATACTCTTTAGAAAATTGTTGGCAAAATTATTGGTTTTCTAGTAAAATTATTTTTTTTTTATTTATGAGAAATGGTCGGCGTTAAGTCAGAGTGGACCAAGTGACATTTTTCATATTTTGAGAAAAATGGGTTTAAAGTCTAACGCTCTGTAATTTTTTAAGTCGTTTAATTTTTGATTCAATATTTCTACACCTCTTTGTGTTACTTTCAAACAATATAATGTGAAGTGATAATCATGAAAATTCATAATTCAAACCTCTGATAGAACGATTTTCTGATGGACTATTTGTACTCGGTCCACTCTGACAGAACTAAAGACCACCGTTCAGTGAGCTGGTTCACTCTGACTGAACAATTTCTAGGAAAATAACAATCATTGAATGCTTGCATGGTCAAACTGAGTGCATATCTCTAAGATAAACAGATTATCAAGACCCTTCGACACCAGTATCGTAAATTCTTCAATAATCCATATAGTGAATACCGAAATCAGTGGCATTACGATAGCTTGAAAATTAAGGTTTTGCAGGGTCATGGCATTGATGACCATAAATATTCAAATATGCGTTCAGTCAGAGTGGACCAAGTGAAAATCTTGAGTACCGACCAAAATATACTGGTCCAATAAGCGGGTCCTAGGACATTCCATGCATACGCCATAGAACTACCATAACCTTCTATAAGACTTTGACATTGACTCAAAAAATGCAATAATAAATCAGTTTATTGCTTTTCAACACTTGGTCCGCTCTGTCTGCACAGAAATTGTTGCAATTTCTGACCACCCATCCAAATATGGTAAATGGTCAAAAATCAAAACTTAATGCATCGAATCAGGTAATATTTATAAATTCCTATTGATGGATAAGTAGAAGAATCATTCGATGTTGAAAAATTTTCTTCGCATTCCTCGGCGCATTGATCATTTTCGATGTTATGGTAGTAAGCACTTGGTCCACTCTGACTGCACACTTTTACCGGTTTTTATTGATCATCCAAAGTAAATTTATTACATATCTCTCGCAGTTTACAGCATTCATCAAATCTGATCAAATTGTAACGGAGGTAAGATAATTTCACATCTAATGAGAGAATAATCCAATTTTCTAAAGTTTTGTACTGGGTCCCCTCTGACTTAACGCCGACCAAATAGTCTAGAAATAATTCTGGCTGAATTACAGTGAGATTTTATGTCGAAATACATGAAAAAAATTTTAATCAGTATTCCGCTTTACAAAACATAAAGATGCTTCAACAGAATAATACTGAAGACAATAAGAAGCGATTCTTTGTCCAAGGAAAAATTGTTGTAGTTTCTAAGAAAACCCAGGGGTAATTCCTGACAGACGTTTTGGTTGAATTTCCGGATGAATACATGAAGTGAATGATTCACTGGAGGAACTCTTGAAGGACACTTTGGAGTAATATTTTGGAGCAATTCGTGGTCAAGTTACGGAAGGGATCCTGTCGTCTAATTGCTTTTTCCTCTAACCCAAGTCAGTTTCTTTCACTATACTTGTTTCTTTTTCCAATCTACATACATACCTGGGAGACAAACCTGTTATCAATTTCCATGAATAAAAAGTCTGGAGGAGATGAATGAATTGTAAAATTGAAGCCTCTGTAAAAATAATGCCAAAAAAGGTCTTCAAAATCATATAATTTGGTTCAAGAAATCATTATGCTGGTTCATGGTTTCATGAACATTAATCACGATAGGATTAAGTCTCAATTAAGAATCGTTATGTTATGTCTTGTCTCGCGTCGCATCCTGTGAACAATCGGGCATTTGCCAAAACTAAAAAAAAAACAGTTTTCTTCCAATTGAACAACAAACCACGAAAAATAAAAAGGATTTTGCTAGCAATGCTGGATATAATAGATGTGTTTGTAGATTTTATTGTTGAATAATACATTAGGAATGGCTTTACATGACGCCATTTGTAAAGTATTATTCAACGATAAAACCTACAAATACATCTATTATATCCAACATTGCTAGCAAAATCCATAATATTGAACGCGCAACGTGTTCTCTCAAGGAATGTTGCAAGCAAAACGGCTCGGTTTTTTGGTTTTTGGCTGAAAATTCAATCATGCACATAAAATGACCGAGCCGTCGGTCCATTCATGTGCATTATTTTTGACAGATATTCAGCGTATAATCGTGTAAACCGTGTGAACAGAGCAATGTCATTTGCAGTTTCGCTGTCAAGATGCACGAAAGCGTTCAATATTGACGAATGTTGAATGCAAGACATGAAACGTTTTAGTTTCATTCAAGATTGCAAGCATTTCTGAAAGCGATGAGATAGCTTACATTATTCGTCGTTGAATATTCAGTTATAACTCGTTTTACATGACAATCACATGCCACGTAAATTTAAGATTTTTTTGCTGTGTAGTGCAGATTATGTGATTATGTAATTAGTGATTTACATCACTCACAATTTTCATACAACCATTCCTATGGAATACATCATTATGACCAAGTATGGACATTAGGATGACTTTTATATTGTAAAAGCCCTAAGTTACACCACCAATGTGTGAACAAATTTGGAAACCATCGAAAGCTACTGTGAAAAAAGAAATAAATCTTAGAGGGTAACAACGAACTTAAAGTTTGTGTGAAACAATCGACCAAATGAATGTTCCAATTTCATTTTCAGTCATGAGTGGCGCTTAATTTATCAATTCTTTATCCATGAGAAAAGTTATTGGAAATGACTTTGGGTTGGGCATAGTTATGATTCTTTTTTTTTTTTTTTTTTAATTTCTTTATTAGTATCATTCCAAACATTACATTCATTTCTTATATCTAGGTGTTCTGTGTTATTAGACAACACTATCATCCTAATTTGGTAAAACAAATTTAAGATTTAATTAACATTTTGTTAACAACATATTCCATTTCATTTGCCGTAGCAGTTCAGTTTTTTTTACAGGTGAGTTGATTTCACCTGCTTATAAGAGAAAAAAAAAGTTTTTTATGTACTTAACCTAACTTAACCTAAATATATAACGCATTAATCGTGGCAATAGAAGATTGTAACGATTTTTGCCTGAAATTATTTATTATTTTATTTGACATTTGTTCCAATGTTTCAACATTGGATATTCTATGTAACTCATTGGTACTATACCAGGGAGGAAGCCTCAGAATCATTTTCAAAATTTTATTTTGAATTCTCTGCAGAGCTTTCTTCCTGGTATTACAACAGCTAGTCCATATTGGTACAGCATACAACATGGCTGGCCTGAAAATTTGTTTGAATATCAAAAGCTTGTTCTTAAGACAAAGTTTTGATTTTCTATTAATAAGGGGATAGAGACATTTTACATATTTATTACATCAATGTGATTTTTGAAAGTTAAATTCTTATCTAGCATGAGCCCTAGATACTTAACATCATCTGACCAATTTATTGGAACCCCTCTCATCGTGACAACATGTCTACTTGAAGGTTTCAAATAAAGAGCTTTTGGTTTATGTGGGAATATTATTAGTTGAGTTTTGGAAGCATTAGGAGAAATCTTCCATTTTTGCAAGTATGAAGAAAAAATATCCAAACTTTTTTGCAATCGACTACAGATGACACGCAGGCTTCGTCCTTTGGCGGAGAGGCCTGTGTCATCCGCAAACAAAGATTTTTGACATCCTTGAGGTAGCTCAGGTAAGTCAGATGTGAAAATATTGTATAATACTGGTCCCAAAATGCTGCCTTGAGGAACACCAGCTCTTACAGGAAGTCGTTCAGATCTGGAGTTCTGATAATTAACCTGAAGTGTACGATTTGACAGATAACTTTGAATTATTCTAACAATGTATGTTGGAAAATTAAAGTTTTTTAATTTTACAATCAAACCTTCATGCCAAACACTGTCGAATGCTTTTTCTATGTCTAGAAGAGCAAGACCAGTAGAATAGCCTTCAGATTTGTTGGAACGGATCAAATTTGTTACACGTAAAAGTTGATGAGTGGTCGAATGTCCATGGCGGAATCCGAACTGTTCATTGGCAAAAATTGAATTTTCGTTGATGTGGGCCATCATTCTGTTCAAAATAACCTTTTCAAAAAGTTTACTGATGGAGGAAAGCAAACTGATTGGACGATAACTAGAAGCTTCTGCAGGATTTTTGTCTGGTTTTAAAATTGGAACAACCTTAGCATTTTTCCATTTGTCAGGAAAATATGCGTTATGATTCTTTGATTCTCACTGGTGGTTCTTTTCACTGAATCGTGTGCTGCCTTAAAATTGATTAACAGATAATGTTTATCCGCCACAAAATACCTATAGCCGATAAGATCCACTCCCAATTCTGCTACTCTCTTAACCAGTACATTTTCTGAATAGCTACCATGGCTACAAAGGTATTCTGCTGTCCAAATGTCAGGGTTAACACAGATCTCTCATAATTGCTCTTGATTTGACCATAATCTACATTTTACTGCTCTATGTAGAATTTATTGTTTCTTAGGTTGGTGATATGAGTGATCCTGCTGAATAAATATTCGTTTTATGTGTAGCAAAGTGTAGTTTTAAAATCTAAATAAAGTGCTACGCTTCATGATTTGAAAATCAAGACTACATAAATCTTACCACCTTCTAGAACTGAATGCAACAGTGCTTATGTTCAAACCAATTTAATCCTTACTCTGGCCTGTTTTCACTGAGATAAATTACTTGTAGACGGCAATACAGGTGAACTGTAGTTGGTACCATACCTATCATCATTTTTTTTTTATTAAGTGTCAACAACTGCTCCCAAGTAGCGCATCCATGGCAGGCAGGCATCAAAGGGTAGATAGATGAATTATGCACTTTGCAAAAGGGAATGTTTTTCCATCCGTCCATCACGCCTAGTTCGCTGTCCGTTCTCGGAATGAAGTAGTAGTCCCAGGCAGGCGGATGTCTCATATTTGCCTTTGAGGATGCTGACGCCGGTGACGGAGTACTGTGCACTATGTGACGGCCCACCGGTAATGGAAATCGAAAAACATCCGGTGTGTGCTCTCGCACAGGAGGTCCGCCTGGCGCTAGTCTTCCACTCTACGTAGTGGCTAGGTGTGTCCGTCCAGTCGATTGACGGTGAAAAAACGCCGTTGGAGGTACAGTGTTGGCCAATGCATTAGCAAATTTTTCGATTTTCTATACAAAATGATCTACTTTCGTAAGCTAGATCTCAAGCTAGATGTCTACATATATTTTTGAGTTTTTTTTTTGTCTAATCACGAGTTCAGAAGTAATAACGGATTGACTAAAAGCCTCACACAAAACCCTTTTTTAGTAAACTTGTTTATTTCGTCTAAATCTACAACTTTTGCGAAGATAAGCCTTCAGTTTTTTAAGTTATGTCAATTATTAAAATTAACAAAAAAAAAGTAATAATTAGGTAAAACTGTTTTTACTTTTGAGCTCGTGATTGAAAAAATCACTAAAAGATGTATGTTAAAATTCAAATTATATCTGAAGAACTGCGAAAATTTCATTCAAATCTGTCCATAAACAACTCAGATCTAAGGCAGCATCCATTTATTACGTAACGCTAAAATTGGAATTTTTTGATCCCCTCCCCCCCTCCGTAACGCTTTTTATATGAAAATTTTCAAATTTTTATATGAGCCGTAACGATTGAGCCTACTCCTCCCCTCCCTCTAGAGCGTTACGTAATTTGTGGAAGCCGCCTAACCGTCCAAAGTTGATTTTTTTGTGTGTAAAATCGAAAAAGTTGAAAGTATATTGTCCAGTATTGTAGCTGCTTTGGATATTTTAATTTGATGAAAACTTTTTTATTATTTCGTTCCAAAGGCATATGCAACACTATGTTGAGGTAGATGCTGTGGGGGTGGTCAGCATTCATCACTATGATTGGCTTACTGGGCGGATGGTGTAGAGGGAAAACCAACGCCAAGCATATTGGTGCATTCTGATGCGCGTTCGGGAAAGTTTTGACGTTTCGCGGAAATGAGATTTCAATTTCCAGCAATTTAATTGAGATTGATGTTGTTGTAATTGAAAGCTGCGATTGTCGTCGGTGTGGGATAATTTTAGAACTTGTTCCACTTGTTTGAATAAACGATCCGAATGTGAAAATACAGGACCAGTAAAAAATCATGAAATAAGTTCATGGAGTAATATGAGCAGTTTTACTGATAGTTAAAAAAAACTCTCAGAAATGTTCTTAGAGAAATGTCTGGCCAGATTCTCTGAAAATTGCTTGTGAATACTCTCATCTGCTAGTTTTATTTTGTGTTCTTGGTTCCTTTTTGTCTTTTCTTGGTTCCTATTTGGTCTCTCGTATCAGGCAAGAAGTTTTTTTTTCTATTTCTTTTCCTTCTTCTTACTGGCGTTGCATCCCAACTGGGGACCTACGACCCTCAGCATGATATTGTTGAATAGCAGCGTGTATACCGCTACGGCTATCTGGGCCACGGTTATTATTTTTAAAACACTCAGCCGATCCCAGTCCTGCAAACATCACCACTAGTCCGCTGCTATGGCATCATGATTTCCCTAAAACCATTTCCATGCGGCCAATCTACCGACATGCGTAATCTCTTCCCGCTCGCTAGTAAGCTTCCAAAGATTAGCACGTGATAAATCGTAGCCGTTTGCTCCGAGGCGAGGCTGCTTGGTACTATTACGACTATTTATGATATTGCCGCCAGTTGTGTGAGCGCATTGTCCAAACTTCAAACCGACACTACTCGCATTCGGTTTGGATGGTCGTTTGTTGGAGCTTTTAGCAAGGAAAACACACCCTCTTGTGGACCCCAATTTCAAAAGCAATAGTGGTTAATCTCATGTGCGCTAAGTTTAGGTAAATGACTTTCCGGTGCTCATTTGCTCAACGAGTGCCTGTGTTCTAAATCCTACAATGAATGGCCGGGGTTGGGAAGTACTTCGGGAAAAAAAACCCGATGGATCCACCAAACAGTGATATTTTCTTCCTTATTCTCAGGTAAGAAAGTGAAGATTCATTGCGTCAACCACGCAATTATCTTTCTTGTATAAAAATATTTTAATACAACAGTGACATGAAAATGTCTTCAAGATTAGAAGATGTCGTATTTCAGGGACTCCTTCAGGAACCCCTTCGATAATTCTTTTAGATAGATATTATTCCAATAACTCTATCAGGATTTCATCTAGAAATTTTTCAAGTGAATATTTAAGTGATGATAAGAGAAATTTCTTCAGAATTTGCTTCACTTGTACCTCCAGTAATTTTCACTCGGATTACTCTGTAAATTATCCTAGGGTCTCCTACCGTCAGGATTTATTGAGCAATTCTCGCTGAAACCAGGCCGCGATCGGCACACATAGTTAGAATTCCAATTTTATGTCACTGATTGCTAGTTTTCGATAGAACTTAAAGGTGGTCCTTTCGGTTTTCTCAAATTGGTGGACCCCTCGTACGCCAGCTAGCTAAACAGTTTGTGAAAATGCCCATTTTTTAATAAATCTTGGGTATTTCTTCACGTGATATGTCTCATATTTCCCTTTTTGATTCTCTATATTTTTGCACCATTTTTTTACAAGTTATCAAAAAACTCTTCTATTTTCAGAATCTGCATTAGTCATCTGGTTTTGAAGATATTCCGACATTCCCCATATGAAATTTCTTTGGCCGCCATTTTGTGTTTGATCAGTTTATCAAAAAACATAACATAATAAAAACAAATATAGGCTATACAAGTTTAGGTTATAAGGAGCTTCGCTGAAAAAAAACATACAAATCGGTTGAGTAGACTCCAAGTAATCTTAAAATTATAATATGAAGTTTTTTGAAATTTACTACTCTCATCAAACATCATCTGTAGCCTAAGATATTGCAATGGATTATGGCTACGCGTCGGTCCCCCAAGAAATTTTGGAATATCTCCGACCAATGATTAAAGCTGCTAGTAGGGGGGTTAATTACATTTTTTTTATAGAATTGTGATACAATTTTGTTGTAATCCACTGGTCGGGATATTTCTCCGAAAAAAGGATTACAACACACACTTAAAATAAATCGCGGTATCCTTTGAAATAAATCACCGAATTTGAACTGTAAATAATAAAAATACAGATTTTCCTGTGAAATCTACTATTTTACCGACAAAATCCGTGAAATCAGCTATTTTACTGGAGAAAATCGGTGGAATCTACTATTTTACCGGAAAAAATCCGTAAACCAAACCATTTTACTGTAACCTTGTGAAATACTAACGAACAGTTCGTTAAAAGCATTATTTTCACCGAACTGCTGAGAAATCGTGTGACAGCCGCTCTGGCAGGCATGAGCTTCCTTTTGTTTCTGTTTTTGCTCACCTCTAACAAACAGTGAAAGCTGACTTAGTGGTAGCAAGCCTACTTCCTGATCGGTAGGTCAGGAGTTCGACTCTCGGTCGAACCATTTTCTTGTTTTTCTTTATGATTTTGTTCAACGATTTTACAGATTGTTCGGTGATTTTTCACCGAACCTTTAGCTGTTGAGATTACGGTGAAATATTACTGCATTCCGTTTTTTTAAGTGTGCAGGATTGTTGCAGAGTTTGTTTCTCAGAAAGCTCGTACTCTCTAACAAAAGATGTTAAAATATTGGCTGATTAGTGGTTAAAATAATTTAAAAAAAATAACTAAATCTCTACATTAAACAAAACTTAAATAAAATATATTATAATTTGAACAAAAATTTAACTAAATATGTTTTAAATTAAACAAAAATATAACTGATTATGTTATTTTCATAGTGAAGTCATAACAAAATTTGGTATTTTCTAAACATGAAATAAAACTTACCATGTATAAGCAGTTGCTTTCAGATTCTCCATTAAGAATTGTGTTATACATATGTTATGAATTCAAACTTTAGACGAGAACTGTAACAAAAATAAAACAAACTTTGTTATTTGTATCAAATTTTGATTCAATTTTGTTGTAATCCACTAATCGAGAACACAATCTTTCGTTATCTAGTTTGTCCCATCTGGTCGAAAAGTTATGGGCAGTAACATAATTTGCAATAACTTTGTTGTATGGTAATATTATTGAAACACATTATGTAATAATCTTGATACAATTACACTAATGTACGTTATATTCTTGTTTATTTGATGCATATTTTATTAGAACTTTTTGTTTTTACCTGCTGACGGTATATGTTTCATAAAAATTGGTGATATAACAAAAAATCATATCGGAGAAACACATTCTGTAATAGTTTTGAGTTTCAAACGTCTGTCGAGATAACCTTTCATTCGTTTCTGAGTTCTGGTTCCAGCTTTGTAAAATAGTTATCTTTTTATTCAATATTTGGTAACATGTGTCTCCCTAACATTGTTAAACATCTGAGTTTGCTTTTCTGCTTTGGATCTGAAGTATTGAACTGTTTAACATCTAATGACACTCTAACTTTGAAGACCATTTGGGTTGACTATCTCACAACTGGTTTCAGATGTTTACTCTTGTAGCACACTTCACATGCAGTGCTGCCAGTTAACATGTATATATTATATAAATTTATAGGTTAATATATATAATATAATATATATTATAATTTTATAGGTTACCTGAAACTATAAATGGCATTTTAAACACACGCCTATTTTCCTCAGCTATCGGTGTTTCTATCCATGGATTGGAGATCTAATAGTTATGCTTCGTTTATCTGAGCAGCGTTGGCAAGACATTATGGAACGTATATCAAGACGAAAATGTGTTATCCTACATCAGATTTGAAATATTCCAATTTATTTGTTTTTACTTAACCCTCTAATACCCAACCCCGCCTTTAGACGGGCTACACTTTGGAATTTTGTGTATTTTTTCGTAGCTCGGAAATCAAAACGATTTTATTTTTGGCTTAAACTTTTACTCATACCACGCATATGAGAAAGGTTTTTTATGACTTTTGATTTTTTTTTGTATATTTGAAAATTGTTTGGAAAATTGTATTCTTATATAACCTACAAATGCCTTGAGTTTATTTAACGTGTAATATATAAAATCGTACCTTTTATATTTTTCTACTATCAATCTATAACAGATGAAGAGCTTGGTGGTATTATAATAATTTCAAACCTGTTTTCCGTTAATTACACGGAAAATAAAAATATTTCCAGAAAAATATTAAATATTTATTATTTTTAAGAGTACTGTAAAAACTTTAATTTTTATTATTGCCAAAAATCAGTAACTCGAAGAGGCTTCAAGAAAAAGAATGAAAAAGAATAGGGATGTTCAAAAATAAAAATTATAAAAATCTAAAACCAAAATTCATATATTTGCGAATAAAAATAAATCATTGCCCAAAACGTGTTTAGAACGATTTTAGATAACTATAAATTATATTTAGATCGAAAATAAAAATTTGGGTATCAGAAGGTTAAGCAATGTGTCAACTATGAAAAGATTATACATCACATATAAATAATCAAATTATTCTTGGGACCCATTTTTCCAAGAAAATTGTGCTTTCTTGTAATCATGCTGTAAATTAGGGATATCAAGTTTTTCTTTGTTCTGTTACTTTTAATTCGTTGTTATTCCGACTTGAATATCTTGCAATGGATCAGAGATACAGTCGACTCTCAATATCTCTCCCTATGTCGATGATTGCTTCGGTCCCTTCATTTTGCATACGTTTTCTCTCTCCATATCTCAATATCCTCCTTATCTCGATATCTCCATATCTCGATGTGTTCCTGTTGATTGTTTGTTCCCAATTTTCTCTCTATATGTCGATATGAACATTATCACAGGTTACTAGACCAGATTTAAGGGATTCAGAACAATTTGGAAAATCGAAATGAATTTTGTTTCTTTATTATTTTCCTAGTAACGGAGTGATTTTCAATCTAGTGTTCATTAAATTAATGTTCTTTATCTCGATCTCTCCCTATCTCGATGGTCTCTTCGATATCGAGATGTGGAGAGGCGACTGTTTTATTGATTTTACTTAAGCAATCCTAGCAAAATCTTCGAGGCTTTTAGTTTGTATCTATTTTTGTTACAGTAACCTCCAAACAGAGTTCTTAGTTAGGTGACAAAACGTTGAAGCATATCGTATCTTAGCGTAGACTGATTGTACATGTCAACGGTTGCTACTCCGTGATTCATCGGATATGGTAAGAATCGATCCAAATGAATAAGGGATGGGACTTTCCTCTTACTTTCGAAGAACACATTTTAGTAGCTCTCATATTATTGATCAATAAAGGCGCCGGCCAAGTCCTTACGGTCAGTTGGGATGAGGAAGGAATGTTTGTGTGTATTGATTGTTGCTTCTAGAGACCGATAATACCTCTGCATCTCCACAACCACCACGGGAAGGGTGTAGATTAGTGAGGGAGGAAAAATATCTAGGATTCATCTTTGGTTGGCGATGCGATCCATGGATAAGTAGAAAAAATTCGACTCTTATTCAAAACTAGTTTTGAATTTTTATCTCGCTGGGAAAATAGTAGATATGAA
This sequence comes from Aedes aegypti, assembly GCF_002204515.2. Lineage (NCBI taxonomy): Eukaryota > Metazoa > Arthropoda > Insecta > Diptera > Culicidae > Aedes > Aedes aegypti. The sequence continues at coordinate 349,471,321 of NC_035108.1, forward strand.
TAGAAGATTAAAAAAGTACGTCGATATTCATTATATCTAACTCTTCAAAGGTTATTTTTAGTAATGAAGAAGAAAGAAAGTTATGTGTATATTAAAACTATGTGAAACATGAATATGGGTTCATGTCGACACTTGTAGTGACGAACTATCCATAGTTTGTATGAAAATTGCATAAACGTAACGTTGCCAGGATGAAAGAAGTGTTATCATAAACATGTGATGATGCCAATTATCACTTAGGTTAGTGTAAATTGAAAGATCGACTGTCTTTTCGAGCAGTCCAGTAGAAAAATATATTCTAATAGGATTAGGTAAAAATATACGATTATTAACCTTCCAGTCGTCGCGCGGTTTCCCACCGTCAGAACCACCACGCTGCTGTTGTAAACGAAAAGCGAGGTTTTTTCAGCTGTGTTGTACAAAATACAACAGCGCGACGACTGAAGTGTTAATAGCCATTTTCAAAGAACTTTGGGATTACCTCGGGTTACTCACTCAAAATAAAATTATTCTGCAGAAAAAAATTCTAAATGTAATCATTAGTTTGAAAATTGCTGTTCGTTTTATATAAAGTTATTGTTACATACCTTTGACAATAATATGATGGTTTCGTGTATGGACCTAGGGGGTGCGAACTGGATATCAACAAGCAGCTAAGCTGCTGTCAAGCAAAAATTGTCATCAATATGATCCGAGTATGCCTAGGAGTGTGCGGTCATTGGTTTGTCACGCTAAAAAACTGTTATACATTTTATGTGACACTGTGAAGTATTTTAAGTGTGCACCTTAAAAATGGTTTCCTGTGGGACAAGCAAACAAACAACAGTTAGCACTGGTAGAAAAATTTGTGTTCAAATCGAATGACCAAAATGTTGCAGACCGCACCCCTCAGGTATGGACCTAGTTTTCCGTCAATACTCTCGTAAGGACATTCCCTAGTATCGAGTGTTTAACTTGTCCTGCAGTTATGGCACGGGGCCTTCCTTAGCTGAGTGGTTAGAGTCCGCGGCTACAAAGCAAAGCCATGCTGAAGGTGTTTGGGTTCGATTCCCGGTCGGTCAAGGATCTTTTCGTAATGGAAATTTCCTTGACTTCCCTGGGCATAGAGTATAATCGTAGCTGCCACACGTTATACGAATGCGAAAATGGCAACTTTGGCAAAGAAAGCTCTCAGTTAATAACTGTGGAAGTGCTCATAAGAACACTAAGCTGAGAAGCAGGCTCTGTCCCAGTGAGGATGTTAATGCCAAGAAGAAGAGAAGAAGCCTCACATAAGCATGAATGTGCGAAAACAGCATGAAACGAGCTCACCCGTTGGGCAATCCATCCTCAACTGAACACAAATATCGTTTCGCACTCGCACAACGCGAACCGAACACGATTGGCCTATATTCAGTCGCTCACGCCACAGGAACATGCACGGAATCGAAAGACCCCACGATATGTTGAACATGTTCATTGGAAAAAAATAAGACTTGTGGACATATTGGCTACTGGTCAAAATGTTTTAGGAGTTAATGTGTGGTCTTTCGATTCCGTTGCATGCTCCTGTGACGTGAGCTACTGAATCAAGGCCAATCATGTTCGGTTCGCGTTGTGTAAAAAGATATTCGTATTCAGTCGATTATGGATTGCCCAACTGGTGAGCTTTCTGCATGCTTATGATAACACTATTTTTATCATGGTAACGTTACGTTATGTAATTTTTAAATGGTTTGGTGACAAAACGCCGAAAAGGCCAAACAAATTTGAAAGAAACGGAAATTTTATGGAAGAATGCTTCTACGACGTTTTGTGATTTGACGTTTTGGCATCTTTGTCTCTAGACCGAACTTCGCGTTTAAAAATTTGCAAAACAAGTGATTCTAACTCTCTTCAAACGCAACGAAAGTGCTCGAACCGTAGAAGTACTCTAATTCTTTCTGCAGCTTGCCATATCAGCGCCGCACTTATTTTTTCTTCTTCGAATGGAAAAGAACAAACACGAAATGGTCGCTTAGTCCGTTGTTTATGTGAACGTACAATTCCCCGCCGTATGAGGGGCATTTATCCTTACGACACCGACGACGGACATCGACGAGGTTTTTGGTACCGATGGTTGTTGAATGAAGTTAGTATTCACGAAAAGGAAAATTACGACCGGAGCGAAGGAAGAAAAAAAAATTCAACTATAATCTAGGACTTTTGCTCAAAAGAGCGAGCGAAATTATGCTTAAGGATATTCGGTGTTTTGTATAGGAATGCTGGAAGAATTTCAGTACACCGCACCGAGAGCACAACAACAAGACAGACAGATACGAGGTCCGCCTGAACGGTGATGGTTATTGTAGTCATATATCTTGCCGTTCACTCGCCGTTCGCCCTTTTTCTGAGCGGAGAAAGGAAAATTTATTCGTGTTCTTATTTGATTATGAATGAACCGGCACCGGTGAACGCGCGGTGGTGGTGGAACAAGATTTTGTTGTTGCTCATTGTGGTGAGTTTTGAAAATTTGATTATGAGGATGGCCATTTCTTGCAAACTTCATAGCAAAATTATAATGGTCTGACTGACTTGGCAAATATGCCATTCTTCTAGACGATACTTAATTTTAGTCAATATTTATTGCTTTTTCGTTTTATTGCAATAAACATTCTAGTTTTTATTATTATGTTTTTTTTTCTTTGCTCACTTTTTATTCATATTGGTTTAATTCTACATGTTTTATTTCATAGTCGTAATTTTTAAGTTCTTCTATTTTTTTCTATTCTTGCGTTTTTTTAATATTCCTACGGTAAATTATTATACCTTCCTTTTAGAATGTCTTCTGTTTCGAATTCTAATTTTCAATCAACTATTATTTTCTAAACACTTTTAGAGGAAATTCCAAAAACTGTTAAATGAAATATCTGATGTAAAATTTTCCATTATCAACATCAGATTCAATGATCCTTACAGAATAATTTGTTTTGAAATTTCGTCCCGTTACCAACATAAAGTCCGTTTCAACAAACAATCTTTATTCTGTATATGAATAATCATTTTAGATCCCATATATTGAAAATAAACTAATATTTTATCTTTCTTCTCCTTTTCAGGTAATACCATAATCTTTCTACTTTGGTGTAAGTACAACATATATAAAAAAATATAAGTTTACTAAAATAAGGTTCATTAAAATCTCAGATCGTAATTCTACCGAACCCTACATTAATGGTCTGAATCCCAGATATTGGTTGGCGTAAAATCTCCTCGGGGTTTTGTCATAATTCTGAATCTCTCAGAAGGATTTGTCTGAATCATTCATTCGTCTGAATCCCTCAAATGGATTCGTCTGAATCCTTCACAGAGATTCGTCTGAATCGCTCACAGGGATTTGTCCAAATCGCTTACAGGGATTCGTCTGAATCCCTCACAGGGATTCGTCTGAATCCCTCACAGGGATTCGTCTGAATCCTTCAAAGGGACGTCTGAACCGTTCACAGGTATTCTGATAAATTCCAGGAAAGGATTCGTCAGAGTTGGTGCCAGGAATTTACCGTTTTGATTCATATTACGGACACTTAAGGCCTCAGTGAAGTATAACCCAGCTTGGACCATACAAAATAAATCATTCTGTATGATTTTTTAGCGTTATCGAGCGTCGGAAGCCCTTAACTTTCGGATGGTGGGTAAAGAATACGCGTCCGCAACTTGAATAATTTTATATAAATCAAAACGTGTGGCCTTTTCATGATTCTTATTCCGGACGCTCCCTCACTTTTGCCTCATATTCCGGACGCTTTGATTCGAATTACGGACAGCTCATGATAATCATTAATGGAACAGTCAAATCATCAATTGAAATCGTTCAACCACTTAAGAGACGTCTAAGGTAGTTGGGCATTATAAATTTGCAATGATATTCATGGAAAAAACCTAATAAAACGAGCCTCGAAAATGAGAACTTGTGGATGGCGAAAATTGAAACATTTCGTGTGAAATGTTTCCCATACAAACGAGAGTGTCCGGAATTTGAAGCTGTCCGTAATATGAATCAAAACGGTATTTAATCCTAATCTGAAATCGGAATTCGTTCGAATCTGGAATCGAAATTCGTCCGTATCTCAATAAGAGATTCGTCTGAATCTCAATCAGAGATTTGTCTGGGGATTTGTGATACATACATTCTTCTTCTTTCTGGCGTTACGTCCCAACTGGGACAAAGCCTGCTTCTCAGATTAGTGTTCTTATGAGCACTTCCACAGTTATTAACTGAGAGCTTTCTTTGGCGATTGACTATTTTTGCATGTGTATATCGTGTGGCAGGTACGAAGATACTCTATGCTCTGGGATTCGAGAAAATTTCCTTTACGAAAAGATCCTCGACCGGCGGGATTCGAACACACGACCCTCAGTATGGTCATGCTGAATAGCATGACATCTGCACATCTGCATCTCAATTAGAGATTCGTCTGAATATCATTCAGAGATTCGTCAAAATCTCAATCTAAGATACGTTTGAATCTCTATCAGAGATTCGTCTGAATCTCAATCAGAGATTCGTTTGAATCTCATTCAGAAATTCGTAAAAATCTCATTCAGAGAATCGTCTGAATCTAAATCAGAGATACGACTGAGTCTCAACAGAGATTCCTCTGAATCTTAATCAGAGATTCGACTTAATTTCAATCACAGATTCGTCTGAATCTAAATCAGAGGTTCTTCTGAATTCTTATCAGAGATTCTTCAAAATATCAATCAGAGATTCTTCTGAATCTCAATCAGAGTTATGTCAGATTTGCCGGAATCTCAATCACAGATTCAGATGAATCTCAATCAAAGGTTCGTCTGAACCTCAACCAGAGATTCATCTGAATCTCAATCAGCGATTCGTCTGAATCTCAATCAGCGATTCGTCTGAATCTCAATCAGATATTCGTATGAATCTCAATCAGAGATTCGTCTGAATCTCAATAAGAGATTCGTCTGAATCTCAATTAGAGGTTCGTCTGAATCTCAACTAAAGATTCCTCTGAATCTCAATCAGAAATTGTATGAATCTCAATTTGAGATTCATGTCAATTTCTTTCTTGTCAATTCTGTGTTTAGATCAAACTTTCCGTTTCTAATGACGTTATTGTGGCATTCCGTTGGAGGATAGTGTCTCTAAGAGCTATCCGGAAAACAGGTGCTTCCTTCCCATTGCAATTCAGAGCAGAAGTTTTCGAGAACCTACTGAACCAGAAAAAGATTCATTGCCGTACAAAATACTATCGTCGTCCAAATCCTCCGATGACGGTACACTAGCTCCAACACTTTAGCTTACCATACCGAGTTCCTCGTTCCGCCACGTCATAGTTTCTCGTTCCGGAATCTTATTTCGCATAAAGTTTTTTTTTTCTCTATTCTCGTTTTATGGCATGCACCAGTAAACCAGCAGTGGTGGTGCGTTAGGACAAACTTTTCCCGAATGCATCGAGGTGAAGCTGCCTCTTTCGTTTCGGTTATACGACAGTCCTTCCCATAGAGACATACAAACACACACAGTTGACCGAGCAAAAAAAAAACTGGCAAAAGGGCAAACCCAACTACGTCTTTCCGGACAGAGAGGAATACATAGCGAAAAAAAATGGAAATTTTTAGGTCCGAAGCGTCAGACCAAGTGCAACTGCAATTCGGATTTCTTTTCCTAATTGTACAACTGGGTCATTGAAGTCGCCGAGTAGTAGTTCTGCTTCGTGAGCGGCAGAAACTGGCACAACCGGCAAGGAGATATAACGCGGCGTGTGCTCGTCTCCTTCCAATGACGGTATGCTGGGCTCCCCATTCAGTGTTATATGGACATTATATGGCGACCCTTAACGCCTTTTTTCGGAAAGGCGCCGAAATTTCCAGGCCATGAGATTTGCGCTTGCTTTCATGAGACGAGACGAAAGGTCTCGTTTGAACCTAAGAAGGATGCATTGCATTGAAATGTCTTTCTTGCTACAGAAAACCAATATGGTTACATTTTTTAGTTAAAGTAGGGAACGTTAAATGCAGTGGATGAATCATGAATGAAACATTGTTTTAAATATTCAGAAAGCTTGTTTTATTCCAGGATAGGATTGGGATTCTTTGAAATCCTCTATGAAAAATCAATTGAATCCTAGAGAATGGTTCATTGAATCCTAGAGAAACTTCTGGTTGAAAGGAAGGTTAGTGATTAGTTGGTGTATCCTATGAATTTTGGGGGCCCAGCTAGCCGTAGCGGTAAATGCGCAGCTATTCAGCGTGACCATGCTGAGGGTCGTGGGTTCGAATCCCGCTGGTCGAGGATCTTTTGGTAAAGGAAATTTTCTCGATTCCCAGGGCATAGAGTATCTTCGTACCTGCCACACGATATACGCATGCAAAAATGGTCAATCGGCAAAGAAAGCTCTCAGTTAATAACTGTGGAAGTGCTCATAAGAACACTAATCTGAGAAGCAGGCTTTGTCCCAGTTGGGACGTAACGCCAGAAAGAAGAAGAAGACCCTATTTCGGCAGCGTCCATTTATTACGTAACGCTAAAGCTGACAATTTTGACCCCCTTCCCCTCTCTGTAATGCTTAAAAAAATATATTTTTTTTTTGTATGAACCGTAACGCTTGGGCCTAAGTAGGGTGTGAACCGCGAATATGTTTAATTTATTGGATTCAATGATTTTAGTTAATGATTTGGATTACTATTCATTGAAAAACGGCATAAGAAATTTCGCCCAGATCAGTTATAGAGCAGTTCGAGTTCAGACAATGCCGAGTATTGTACACTATTGTATATGGGGCTTTTACGAGAATTCTCTAAGGTAATAATGATACATAACTCCATTGTTTTTCAAAGAAATAATCTCAGGCATTTATGGAAGAGCTTTTCGAAAAATTCCTACGGGAGTTCTTTTAAGAATTGTTTCAGATTCTTATCCTGTGACACGTTTAGGGTTTCGTTCAGCAATTCCTTGATTTTTGCTTTAAAATATAGAAATTACTTCTTGAATAGTTACGTGATTTTCGGCAAAAATTCCTCCGGAAACTTTCCTGAAGATTTTTTCAGATTTATTTAAACAACCTTTATGAATTTCTCAAGTACAGATTGTTCTAAAAACAAAACACTTCTTGTATTCCTCCTCGAATCCCTCCAGGGATCCAGAGATCCCACATCCTGGGATTATTTCAGGTTTACTCTCAAATATTCAAAAATAATTTCAAGGTCATATCTTATGAATTCTTTCTGGAATTTAATCAATTTATTTCTTGAGATGTTCTCTAAGAGAATATGGTGTCCCAGAAAGTATGAGCACGACTTGGACAACGATAATCATTATATTTTTTTGAACAAAGAATTTTTTTATATTTTTGTATTTTTCTTGGGGCATTTTAAATGATGCCTGTGATAATTTTGGTTGATCATTATCTGGTTAGCAGTGTTTTGTTAGAATTAGCTAGTGATGAATATTTTTATCAAAATTCTTTAATGTGGTGAGTTTAAGTACATTGTATGTAAGATTTAACACAAGAATTATTTTATTAGGCTTTGCTAGAAAACATTTGACAAAATGACAAAATTCTGAAAAATCTCTACTTTTTATCTCCCCATAACATTACAAAATCATAACTTTCTAGACATTTAAATAAAAAAAAAATTCAAATGAAAAATATTCATTTCAGATTTACTTATGTCAAACATCTATACTTTTGGACAGGCAACAGAATTTTTAGATTTTTACATGTTGTATCGTAAATATTTGGACTTGTGTATGACCATTTCTAAATAAACCACTACTGAAATCTGATTTTCGACTCGATTATCCGGAGTATCGATTTTTTATCACTCCGGATAATCGAATCACTGAGAAAAAAATTGAAATCTTCTATAAAAGAACTTAAATATTATCTCTTTTCGTTGTTTTATTTATATGATGCGGTGGCGTATCCAGAAATTATTTCTATGAATAGTAGGGGTTTTTACAAGAGAATAATATTTTTGATGAGCATACACAAAAAACCACTTTTTCAAACCCCCCTTTTCTTAAATACGTTCAAAACTGCAAAACCATTCATATTGTATATTGCAATACCAAATTTTATTACCAAAGATTTGTGCATAAAAATTGAAAAATAAGAACATCAAACAACAAATTCCGGATAATCGAATCCCGGATAATCGAGTCTCCGGATAATCGAGTCCGACCTGTATTCAAGTTTATAGTTTCCATTAAAATAAGTGACAGTCTGATCATTAATCGTATCGGCAATGGTAAATATATTTTTTCTTAGTTTTTATTGTACTTACTCTATGACCTAGCACAAATTTCGTACAACAAAATCGCTTAGATATAATGCGATTTGTGCAAAACTGAAAAGAAAAGCTTCTAGAAATGTAACGCCATCAACAAACAGATGGCAAAATAAATTGCTCAAAATTCAAAATCTGATTTTTAATAAGTGCAGTATGGTAATGTCGTGCCCATACTTTCTGTGGCACCCTATACACTCCAACCTCTTTTTGCGACCGTTTTTTTACCGACGGTTCTTTTTCCGACCACTTTTTTACGACCGAAATTCAGATTAACGACCGTTTTTATAAATGATCATTATCTTAAAAACTATTCAAAATAGAGGATCATGATGTTCAGCAAAATTGTTCAGTAGTTCAAGGGCTAACATATGGTGGTCATTGAATTGCGGAATTCTGCCACTAGGCGGCGCTAGTGAGCATGAAACTTTTGTTTTGCGTATATCTCAAGATCCTGGCCACTTAGAGAGATGGCGTCTTCGGCAAAGTTGTTCAGTAGCTCAAGGACTATCATTATAAACGCTATGAGGTTCAAAATTTTGCCACCAGGCGGCCCTAGTGAGCATGAAACTTTTGTTTTGCGGATATCTCAGGATCCTGGCCACTTAGAAATATGGCGTCTTCGGCAAAGTTGTTCAGTAGCTCAAGGGTTATCGTTATAAAAGCTATGAGATTCCAAATTTTTCCACCAGGCGGCGCTAGTGAGCATGAAACTTTTGTTTTGCGGATATCTTACGATCCTGGCCATTTAGAAAGATGGCGTCTTCGACAAAGTTGTTCAGTAGCTCAAGGACTATCATAATTCTAGCCAAGATATTCGAGATTTTGCCACCAGGCGGCGCTGGTGAGCATATAATATTTGTTTTCCGGATAGCTCAGGATCCTGACCACTTAGAAAGATGGCGTCTTCGGCAAAGTTGTTCAGTAACTCAAGGACTATCATTATAAACGCTATGAGGTTCAAAATTTTGCCACCAGGCGGCCCTAGTGAGCATGAAACTTTTGTTTTGCGGATATCTCAGGATCCTGGCCACTTAGAAAGATGGCGCCTTCGGCAAAGTTGTTCAGTAGCTCAAGGACTATCATTATAAACGCTATGAGGTTCAAAATTTTACCACCAGGCAGCGCTAGTGAGCATGGAAATTTTGTTTTGCGGATATCTCACGATCCTGGCCATTTAGAAAGATGGCGTCTTCGACAAAGTTGTTCAGTAGCTCAAGGACTATCATAATTCTAGCCAAGATATTCGAGATTTTGCCACCAGGCGGCGCTGGTGAGCATATAATATTTGTTTTCCGGATAGCTCAGGATCCTGACCACTTAGAAAGATGGCGTCTTCGGCAAAGTTGTTCAGTAGCTCAAGGGCTATCATTATAAACGCTATGAGATTCAAAATTTTGCCACCAGGTGGCGCTAGTGAGCATGAAACTTTTGTTTTGCGGATATCTCAGGATCCTGGCCACTTAGAAAGACAGCGCCTTCGGCAAAGTTGTTCAGTACCTCAAGAACTATCATTATAATTGCTATGAGGTTCACAATTTTGCCACCAGGCAGCGCTAGTGAGCATGAAAATTTTGTTTTGCGGATATCTCAGGATCCTGGCCATTTAGAAAGATGGCGTCTTCGACAAAGTTGTTCTGTAGCTCAAGGACTATCATTATAATCAGTATGAGGTTCAAAATTTTGCCACCAGGCGGCGCTAGTGAGCATGACTTTTTTGTTTTGCGGATATCTCAGGATCCTGCCCAGGTAACAATTTGAAGCTGCTCAAACGCTTTTACAGCTAATTCAATTCAGCCTTTGTTTGAACAAAAGCTGTTCATAGCCTGCATTCACTGTTGTTCAGCTGTTGAACATCTAATTCTGGCGATTTTATTCAACCTTAAGCTTAATTGAAGCTATATAGAAGGCTGAATAAAGGTCTAGCATGCGCTTATTCAGGCCTCTTTCTATAACCATAATTCTATTTTTAAAACAGACGGCAACCTTCGAAAGCTTAACAATCGCTTATTCATCCATTATTCAACAATTAACCAAAAAAATAAATAAATAAAAAGTATTTACAGGTTTATATTTTTGGGTTTAATCAACGCAACTCACAATTTCAAACACATAGTGTAGAAAAGTGCTGGAATTTAAAGATGAAGATTAGTAAATATGAGCCATTGAGATTTGAACTGGGATTCGCTGATTTATAACCACTTACCGTGACATCTGCTCCACATGAGACTGTGTGAACATCATCAACAGCAAGGGAGTAAGATATTGTTTTGTCTGAATAAGGGCTATTTTAAAGGGTGCATTGAGGCTGAGTGATAACAGCGCTATGCAAAAACACTTGAGTTAGCTGTCAAAGTGTGTTGTGATTTTTGTTTCAAAATAGAATCCTCGGTAATTTTTAATTTCTGCCATTCAATTGTTGTCAACGCAAGTTGGTAATGATTTCGATTTCGTACAGTTAATTAAAAATGTAACGAAGAAATCTACGTCATCTAGTGTAGTGTTCTATCTTGTTGTTACACAAGGTCATCGATGCCGGATTCAGGATTTTTTTTCGACAAATGATAGGCCCGTGTGCGTTTACAGCATGTCTGCTTCGGGATGTGAAAAATTTGTTGTTCGATGAAACAGTTATATAATAATTAATTTAGTGTTCGACCCAATGTAGGTAAATATTTCGGTATGTATATTTTTATCAACATACAGGTGAACAATTTTTCGACAATGGCTGTTGATTTGATTAAAGCTTTAAATAACCTTTAATCAATATCATTCAGGTTGGCTGAACAAAAGTTAAAACTGTAGATGAAAAAAAGTTTGTTCAACTCAATATTCAGCTTTGAGTATACTGCTGAATAAGAGTGTTTAATAAGCTTTTCTTCAAATTATTGTTCAGCTATCGAGGTGTTCAGCCTTGTACACCATTGATCAGCAAATACCCTTGATGTTCAGCTTTCATTGTTACTTGAGTGGCCATTTAGAAAGATGGCGCCTTCGGCAAAGTTGTTCAGTAGCTCAAGGACTACCATTATAAACGCTATGCGGTTCAAAATTTTGCCACCAGGCGGCGCTAGTGAGCATGAAACTTTTAACGTTAACGTAGAGGAATGTACGGAATTAAATAGACACCGACACGTTAATGCTTCCAGTGGACTTGAGTCCTTTGAAGGAAGCACCACACTAGACAACGGACTAGCATGCAACGCCCAGTGGCACAGTCGGAAAACATTCCTCACGAAAAGTTTTCCGGCCTGCAGCGGGAATCGAACCCACACTCCTTAACACGATGCGGCTAAATGCCTGGTGACACTAACCGCACGGCTACGAAGCCCACAACATAGACATGGCGTCTTGAGCTACTTGAGCAAAGTTGAGCTACTCAACAAGTTTACCGAAGACTCCATCTTTCTTAGTGATCAGGATCCTGAGATATCCGGAAAACGAAAGTTTCATACTCACTAGCGCCACCTGGTGGCAACATTTTCAATCTAATGCCTTTTATAATGATAGCGCTTGACCTACTGGACAACTTTGCCGAAGACGCCATCTTTCTAAGTGGTCAGAATCCTGAGATATTCGCAAAAAAAATCATGCTCACTAGCGCCGCCTGGTGGCAAAATTTTAAATCTCATAACTTTTATAATGATACACTGAAAACATTCTACAAGCTAGATCAATGTGTTTCACACGTGAATTTTCACTAATTGAAAAACTCATCAAACGATGGTGTAAAACCAGTCGCTATCGGCTCCAAATTCAAATTTAAAACACGTAAATTTACAATTTATCGTAAACTGTGCAGTGGGATTTATTAGCGATTGCGTGATTTTTTTTATTTATATAATTTCTTCATAAGTATCATCCAAACATTACATTCATTTCTTATATCTAGGTGTTCTGTGTTATTAGACAACACTATCATCCTATTTTGGTAAAGCAAATTTAAGATTTTATTAACATTTTGTTAACAACATATTACATTTTATTTGCCGTAGCAGTTCAGATTTTTTTACAGGTGAGTTGATTTCACCTGCTTATAAGAGAAAAAAAAACGCTTTGAATATACTTAACCTAACTTAACCTAAACATATAACGCATTAATCGTGGCAATAGAAGATTGTAACGATTTTTGCCTGAAATTATTGATAATAAACCTTCGAGCTGTTTAGTAGAATACCTATAAGTAGATGAAAAAACCGAATTTAGTACTATACCATTTGATTACACTATAGTTTGTATCCTTTGATAGATACGCGTATTTCGCCTAAGTCGAGTCTAGTACACGACACTGAAGACGGCCTTACAGTTGAGGTCGAAATACGCGTATCTTTCAAAGGATACAAACTCTAGTGGAATTAAATGGTATAGTACTAAATTCGTTTTTTTCATCTACCTGAAATTATTAATTATTATATTTGACATTTGTTCCAATGTTTCAACATTGGATTTTCTATGTAACTCATTGGTACTATACCAGGGAGGAAGCTTCAGAATCATTTTCAAAATTTTATTACTTGATTTTCTTATTCCAGGCACTTATTACGGGCACCCGGTTTCTCCAAAAATAACACGCGTGAACGGCAAATGTGAGTCCTTGTCATGATAGGAAAACTAGTTCTAAGAGTGATGGATATCGCAATTGTAAAAAACGTTCAAATCATGTATAAAAGACTTTGCTATCGAACCAAAGTCAATCCTTCACAGAATCACAAGTTTTACACGTAATTTCACCTTGCAATTCGACACGACAGATCCACGTTGAAAATAATTAGGATCAAACGTGTGGATTATTTTCAGTGTAGCGCTTGAGCTACTGAACAACTTTGCCGAAGGCGCCATCTTTTTAAGTGGCCAGGATCCTGAGATATCCACAAAACAAAAGTTTCATGCTCACTAGCGCCGCCTGGTGGTAAAATTTTGAACCTCATAGCATTTATAATGATAGTCCTTGAGCTAATGAATAACTTTGCCGAAGGCGCCATCATTCTAAATGGTCAGGATCCTGAGCTATCCGCAAAATAAAAGTTCTATGCTCACTAGCGCCGCCTGGTGGCAAAATTTTGAACCTCATAGCGTTTATAATGGTAGTCCTTGAGCTACTGAACAACTTTGCCGAAGGCGCCATCTTTCTAAATGGCCAGGATCCTGAGATATCAGCAAAACAAAAGTTTCATGCTCACTAGCGCCGCCTGGTGGCAAAATTTTGAACCTCATAGCATTTATAATGATAGTCCTTGAGCTACTGAACAACTTTGCCGAAGACGCCATCTCTCTAAGTAGTCAGGATCCTGAGCTATCCGGAAAACAAAAATTATATGCTCAATAGCGCCGCCTGGTGGCAAAATTTTGAACCTCATAGCAATTATAATGATGGTCCATGAGCTACTGAACAACTTTGCCGAAGACGCCATCTCTCTTAGTGGTCAGGATCCAGAGCTATCCGCAAAACAAAAATTATATGCTCACTAGCGCCGCCTGGTGGCAAAATTTTGAATCTCATGGCTAGAATTATGATAGTCCTTGAGCTACTGAACAACTTTGCCGAAGACGCCACCTTTTTAAATGGCCAGGATCCTGACATATCCGCAAAACAAAAGTTTCATGCTCACTAGCGCCGCCTGGTGGCAAAATTTTGAATCTCATAGCTTTTATAATGATAGCCCTTGAGCTACTGAACAACTTTGCCGAAGACGCCATCTTTCTAAGTGGTCAGGATCCTGAGCTATCCGGAAAACAAAAATTATATGCGCACTAGCGCTGCCTGGTGGCAAAATCTCGAATCTCTTGGCTAGAATTATGATATTCCTTGAGCTACTGAACAACTTTGCCGAAGACGCCACCTTTTTAAATGGCCAGGATCCTGACATATCCGCAAAACAAAAGTTTCATGCTCACTAGCGCCGCCTGGTGGCAAAATTTTGAATCTCATAGCTTTTATAATGATAGCCCTTGAGCTACTGAACAACTTTGCCGAAGACGCCATCTTTCTAAGTGGTCAGGATCCTGAGATATCCGCAAAACAATAGTTGCATGCACACTTGTACGCGCAATTTTACTTAAGCAGTGTTGCCAGCTACGAAAAAAAATTTGAACCCTTCATGAAAAACTGGATTACAGTTGAAGAGTATTGCTATGTTGCTAAGCATTATATTTTTCTGTTCCGCTCAAGTTTGATAGTTATGATCTTTACTTTATTCTTCTTAAACAGTGTTGCCAGCCACATGATTATTTGTGATTCGGCCGATTGTATGGCACGCAACACTTCCTTCGACTTTGGTGAACATTCGGTATCGTTATCTTTAAATTTTTTTGGTATTTGCATATCACACCCCCATAAAATTGGCTCTTTTGATAACAATCGAGCAGTGTTGCCATCTTTTACCAAAATATGAAAACTTGAACGGCCATTTTGGAAAGTTCTCAACCCATGCTTCAACTTTGCCGAAGATCTCGAATCAGTATTTCCGCATCTAGACGTTGCATTTTTCAACAACATGATTGTAACCCTGATTTTTTTTTACGACCGATTTTTTTTACGACCCCCCGATAACGGTCGTAAAAAGAGGTTGGGGTGTATTTATGTAAACATGTATCCTTCTGAGGCCATGCAATGAATTATACCATGAATTTGGGTGTAAAAATATCTTCCAGATAGCCAACATTTCTTCAAAGTCCCATCGTTCAAAGATCTTCAACGAATTTCTGTAAGAATTGCCCCGAAAATAGTTTCATAAATTCCTACAAGGTCTTTCTGAAGGACTCGCACAGAGGTTTTTATGAGAATATCTCAAGGAAATTCCTTGGTAGAAACCTCTGGATGATGTTTCTAAACTCTTAATTCTTAAGATAAAATAGACTAAAAAATGTCCTTCGTGATTACTGGATTCTTGAAATCTTTTTCTGGAGAAATATTTGCAACAAGTCAATAAAGAATTTTTCAAAATTAAATTCCTAAAATCCCTGTAAAAAAATATTTTATGACTTTATAAGATGTTGCTAGAAGACCACAGGAATTAAAATTAAAATCTCAAATCGCTGAAGATTCCTTTAATAATAAAACCAGAATTTTTAAGATATCAAAAGCCAATTACAATGAAGATGATCCTATTGCAAATTTTTTGAGATAATCATAAAACTGTGTGATTTTTGACGAAAATGCAAAATGGGGTGTTAAGGAATTTGAGCTTTGTAAATAAAACTATATTTTGCCAACAGCAAAAAAAATATTTTGGTCAATATCGATGATGTGTTCAATCTAAAGATGATATTAGGGTAGGTGTACCAGTTATGGACATAGTGGTTCCCTATTTCGCCATACGTGATTACTTTAATGTCTACAAGTTTTGGCAATTTTTGTGTGTTGTAGTTCTTAGATTTTAGATATATCTTGATGTTAAAACATTCAAAAATATTTAAAATGTCAAAGCAATCAAAATTTCACATATGGCCAAATAGGGAACCACTATGGCCATAACTGGTACACTTTCCCTACTTCAATATAATTCAAATTAGAACTCCTGCAAACGTTAACCGTTTTAATTTACCTACTAAATCTCTCATACATATTGATTCTTTTTTCAACCAAGCTATAAGTGCATCGCACAATTGTCTTGAAAGGATTTGTATACTTATATGCAGTATTCGTATCCTTGAATACTGCAGAGCAACCTTGTCATGACTTGTCAAAAGAAGGATAATTTCAACAAGCTTTCAGTTTGAATAGAGTAAGTGTCCAATTTGCCTTTCAATAAAGCACCACACCAAATAACGGATTTGCATGTAACACCCAATGGCATAATCGGAAAAAAAATCTTAACGAAAAGTTTCCAATATAAAGCGGAAATCGCACACACTATACTACAATGTACTCAATGCTCGACAACACTTAACACATGACCAAAAAGTGATCGGAAATAACCTTATATTATTATTGTTTATCTAGGACGTAGGTAGTTTTTAATGAATTTAATGAAAACCCCATATTTAGATTAATCAGTTTTTATCTTTTAGGTTATGGCCTTCAGTCTATTATGCTCAATTTGAAAATATGACGTTTCGGACATGAGCACTTAAAATCCGTTTTTGAGCATAATAGAGCGAAAGCCATAACCTAGAACATAACTATCACAGTCGTATCCCCAATTCAGTTTTAATCTACATTTTCCTAACAATTTTACCAAATTTTGAGAAAAGTCTTTTCTGGTGATATTCAGTGACTAACGAAATAAATCCCTTAACTTTCCATGCAGGTTAACTTCACGGAACAACCCAAAGCTATATTGAAATACATAACGGCATAAAACAAATGAGTTTAGTAACTTAGAAAAGTTAGTTAGTTAACACCCCACTTATTTTCAAAACGAGACTTTTTTCATAAAAGTTTCTCAAAATCGAAACCCAGATATAATTTTAAGAAGTTTTTGTCTGCACTATGATCTCAATTAAATTTACTTTTCTTCTACGTTACTCGCAAATTTTTCTCAAATATATTTCATGGTTTTGTAGATGAATGCCCATAAAATTCGAACAAAAATGTGTTGAAAAGTTTTCAATATCTAGCAATCACAATACTTCATATTATTAGATACAGGGGATAGGCAAAATGATTGAGATAGGCAAAATTTTGCCCAAATTCAAATGCTTATAACTTTATGAAAAATGAATGAAATTGGATGCATCTGGAAGCAGTCGACGGCAAATTTGGTCCAGTTTTAGGAACTTCCTTTGCCATGCATATTGGCCTCTGGACACCGGAGATGTTCCGGATTTTCTGAGGTAATGTCCAAATGTCATTTTTTCTGTCGCTTGTATTTTTGTGCGGTGTAAAGTTAGATAGATGTTTGCAATTTTCCTAGAAACTAGAACTAATAGGAAGTTGAATGCCACCGGACGCATTAAGATCGGTTGGAAATCTTCAGAAATATGACCATTTCCGTAAAACTGGTTCCGGAAAGCATGGTCAGTCATGTTTGTATTTCCAATCATGTAAATATTATCCGGAGCTATATCCAAGTGGACATCAACCTTAAAAATGATGTTTCCTGCAGCGTATTCAGAACCATTAGATGCACAGACCACTCTATAGAAGGTTCCAGGTGCCCTGGGGGAAGTGGTCAATTAGGAACATATCTGGAACCATATCAATATGGGCATCAAACTTCATGATTTTCAAAGGTTATGCTTTCCGAAGCATTTCCAGCTCCACCGGCTGCCATGACCACTTTATAGTAGATTCCAGGTGCCCCGGGGATGTGGCCAATTCAAAACATGTCCGAAAACACATCAGTATGGGTAAAAACATCAAGATTTTTGAAGGTGATGCTAATAGAAGTATTTACAGCGCAACTTATTTATATGACCACTGTATAGTAGGTTCCGTGGGCCCTGGGGGATGAGGTCATGTTTCGAGTTGGCCACATCTCTAGGAGCCCCTGGAATATACTATAGAGTGATTATTATATCTTGTGGTTCTGAAAATGCTCGCCATTTTCCAAGTCACATGGATCTTACTGTTTATGGTAGAATGTGATTCTAAACAGATGAACGGACATGTTCCGAATTGGCCACATCCCCCGGGGCACCTGGAACCTACTATAAAGTGGTTATGGCAGCCGGTGATGCTGGAAATGCTTCGGAAAGCATAACCTTTGAAAATAATGAAGTTTGATGCCCATATTGATATGGTTCCGGATATGTTCCTAATTGACCACTTCCCCCAGGGCACCTGGAACGTTCTATAGAGTGGTCTGTGCATCTAATGGTTCTGAATACGCTGCAGGAAACATCATTTTTAAGGTTGGTGTCCGCTTGGATATAGCTCCGGATAATATTTACATGATTGGAAATACAAACATGACTGACCATGCTTTCCGGAACCAGTTTTACGGAAATGGTCATATTTCTGAAGATTTCCAACCAATCTTAATGCGTCCGGTGGCATTCAACTTCCTATTAGTTCTAGTTTCTAGGAAAATTGCAAACATCTATCTAACTTTACACCACACAAAAATACAAGCGACAGAAAAAATGACATTTGGACATGACCTCAGAAAATCCGGAACATCTCCGGTGTCCAGTAGCCAATATGCATGGCCAAGGAAGTTCCTAAAACTGGACCAAATTTGCCGTCGACTGCTTCCAGATGCATCCAATTTCATCCATTTTTCATAAAGTTATAAGCATTTGAATTTGGGCAAAATTTTGCCTATCTCAATCATTTTGCCTATCCCCTGTAGCTCCTATAACATAATGCAGCTCACAATCCTTCGAACAAATTGAGCATTTCAGATGATTCATATATCGATTTTCCACGTTTCTGTGATTTGTCAAACTTGATTGAGAAGTTCAATCCCTTAAAACCCCACGAGTCCTTAACACCCCATTTTATGGTGCCTAAAAAGTTTAATTCTCAAGGTCGTTAGGATATTTTCTTCCAGGGTATAAATGGACAGATTTTTTCAATAATTAATTCATATAAAATCCAGAAGTTTGCTCAGAGATTCTTGCAGAAATTGACGTAAGACTCTGATCAGATAATACTTTAGAATTAACTTTTGATAGGCGTTTCACGAATTCCTCGAAAAAATGGTTAAAAATACCACGAAAATGTCTGGAAAAATCTCTGACGGTACCCGATCAGTGGATTACAACAAAATTGTATCACAATTATATCAATATTTGCTACAAATAATAAATGTCGTTTACTGTTATTAGAGATTTAATTTTAAGTTTTAATTTATAATATAATTATAACACAATTTGCTATAAAGAATATGAACGAAATTTCTTATACATTGTCAGTTTCATTACATGTTAGGGAAATATTTTTTTTTTATAATTCAACTATGAAAAATAACACATTGTGTAACATTTTTGTTTAATTTACAACATATTGAGTAATATGTTTTTTTTTATTTTAACATATTGTATTTAAAATGTGTTTAAGGTGAAACATCCCGGAATCGAAAAATGGCCGACTTGTGCCCCTACTCACGTTTTCAAAGGCTTTAAACTAGAGAAACAGTTGGCAAACGTTTCTAATCTTCTTATTTTAAGATTTCTGCTAGTGCACAAAGCCAACATAATAAGTGCACTGTTGTTGGATGCTTTCTCCATGAGATTTGTGCCTTTGAAGTTCTAGTGCAATATTAGAAGATGTTTCAAACTGTTTCACCTTAATGTGAAGGAAATATTGTTATAATTTTTGTTTTGTTAACTACTAACCAGTCAGAATTATAACATTTTTTGTGAGAAAATACTGAGTAACCCGACTATGGGTACATAACAAAATTATATCAGCGTATGTTATAATGATATAAAGATTTTTTCGAACATAGGTTGTTACAAACTTGATGCAGGATGTTGTTTAAATAACAAAATATTGTATAACATAAATATAATAAAATATGTTGTATATCTATCAAAACCACATCAAACTTTGTTATAATATTTGATACAAAGTATCAAAACTATAATACTGTCTGTTGCTGCCAGCACTGCCCCGCAGTGTCGACGCGACTGAACGATTGTGATGCGCTGAAATGCCATCCATGGAATGATATGAGGCATAGCAAGTCGAGACAAAGCGAAGAAAGTTGAGACGGTTCTTTGTTACTCTTCGAGGCAGCAATTCGATAAACGTTATGGAGTTAAAATTGAATTATCCTAGATTCTAAAATTTGTCCCTATATTTACAGTGATATTTGTTAAATCTACCTTAAAACTAGCGCTATCACAGTTAGTTTATCACAGATCGCTATCACAGAAAGTAAGTCGTTGAATTACATTAAATTACTAAAACTAACCTAAATCTAAATCACAGGTTGGTAGTCAAACATACAATAGGCGAACACAGATCAATTTGTTAAAAGCTCAGACCGAACAATTGTAAGTTACCTACATATATACGTTACAAACTAAGCTAATTAAAATAAACATTGCAGCTTAAAGCTGATTTCGCACCAGAATCTAGAGTTTGCGAACTGCTTAAAAGAGTCGGAAAAGAGCTCCCGTTTGTTCTAGGAACACTGTCTGTTATACGGGATAACACATTCAGTTACAAGTTTTTTGATCAATGATATGAAAATTCTAACAAAACTTTATATTTGGAGCAATAGACAGTCAATTTTTAATGACTTGCAATTTAGTCAATAATTACATTCAGATAATAACAATTTCTTACCGCTTGGATGGTTTAAGAATCCCAAGAGACTTTTCTCTCATACTCCCCCATAGGTAGGTATTTATTTTATATTAAAATTGTTAAAAATAAACATTTGTTTCAAATATATTGAAGAATCTCACGAGGAATTCCTGAAGAAATCTTTAGAAATATATTTGTAGGTATACAAGAGAAACTCCTAAATTAATTAATGAAAATATCTCGAATTAAATATTGGCGAAGTTCATAAGAAACCATAATTATTGGATGAAATCTTCAAGAAATCCTGAATTTCTGATGAAATACCTGAAAAAACTAAAAAAAAGTACTTCAAATAATACCTGGCTTAATATCACGATGATTTCTTAGAAGTGCCTTCAAGGAAACGTCGGATCAGATTTTCTGAGGAATCCTGATAGAAATCATTAATAATTCTCCTGGACGAGTTCCTGTTGGTTCCGTTTTATTTATTTTTTATGTTGTCTTTATAACTCCTATATTAAGATTTGGCTGCCGAATACCTCAATGAGGCAATTTTGATTAATTGTTTTAAACATTTTTTTTTTTCAATATCATAACAATACCAAATTCAAGTATTGACTACTGACCAATACCTAAAAATGTTTATTAAGCTGAAAAGAAGCTGTATAGACCGCATTTTAACTGAATAAGTTTGTTACTTGGGGATTTCATCCAATTTGCATGCAAGTTTACCATCTTGTATGCCAATTTATTTGCTCAATCTACCATAGAGCTTAAACTTTATGTATTAAAGAATGCTTATCAACATAATATTTTCGATGTAAAAAAGTTATTTTTGAAACTTTAGAAAAGTAATGACGTTTTTTACGGAGGCTGCAGCTGCCCATAAAAGCATAACTGTTCCATATGAATTTTCGAACAAATACCTTTTTTCGTCGCAACATCCATGTTTTAATATGTATTTTACTATGCACATAGAAATTTATACACTTTGTTTGAAAATGTTGTGGAAAAATATGAAGTTGGTGCAGTCCCATATTGAAAAATAAAGGCATAACAGTCTCTATATGAACTTTCAACCGAAATAGCAACTGCGAAACATGAATTGTGGGCCCTATTTTATAAGTCGAGTCGACCAAAAACGACTCGACTGGAGTCACTGTCGACCAACAATTACGCTCGACTTGGCTCTGTCACCCGAGTTTATCGACAGTTGTCACTCTATGTGACTGGTTTACTATGGGAGTCGACGGGTGACATCTGAAATGTGCATGCTTACTTTGATCGACAATGACTTCAGACGAGTCACGTGAATTCGCTCGAATTACAAAATAGACCCCTGTGTTTATATTTTTTGAAGATCAATAAAAGCAAAATGAGTTACCTGTAAGGTTTTGCTGAATGAATATGGCAAGAAGAAATGTACTAGAAAATCATGAACATTTGTATGATAAGTCAAACTTCAAACTTTGAGCGGTATTTTCTCAATGCCTACTTTTTTAATATGGGACAGTTATGCTTTTTGGCGCAGTGCAGGCATGTTGAAAAATTCGATTAAATTGAAACTAAGTCGAGCATTTTGATTTTGAACCCAACTGTATCCTACATATAAGTTTAAGTACTATTCTGCTTGCTTGGTAGATAAGATCCCTAAAGGTATGATAAACCATAGTTTGAATTTCATGTTAACATTAATAAAACCCTTAATTTATACAACTTTGGCTGCAGGACGCTCAAAATTGTGAAGTGCTGGAACATTGAGAGCGACATCAATACGCTCTCCCGTGAGAGCAAACTCATTAGAGATCTGCTTCGTAAATCTCACGCTTGAGATTGTGATGCAAAATCAACTCAATCAACTCAAACCGTAAAAAATGATTCAGTCACAAAACTTGGCAAAAACTCTTGAAACCCGAATGTTGTTGTTTATGTTAGAAAGAATTAACATAATATTACCAGACTAACAAAAAAATATAGCCGTGTGTGAGTAAACTGTGGAAATACGAGACAATGAGTTAAAAAGGTGAGCCAATTCATCCATGATTTTTTGACTGCTGAGTTGCATGATTGACAACTCACGCATGAAAAATCTCAAGCGTGAGTTGTGAGAAATTGAGTTTTTCACAACACTGATTTACGGTACATACTAGATTAACCCCTCCCCAATTACCCAACTTCTTGACATCTGCGAGGGTGTCGATGATTTGTTAAGTATGTGTAATAAAAAAAGAAAAAAGATATTCGTGACCGGCAATCGAAGTTGACGTGTTTTTTCATAACTGACCTCCAGTTAGATAGCTTTTTTTCCGAATAGCATTCCATACATAATTGAAATAAGAGTAGAAGTAATAACATTACAAAATTGAGAGTATTTTCATTTATCGCTCTCTGTAGCAATCATGATCCGACACATTTCATGAGAGTCTGTTTATCGTCTACTGCTACAGCTTTGATTAGATCAGGGTTGATAACAGTGCATGATAAAACCCATCTAAACATGCTTCAAATCTGAGGGACACAATCGCTCCAGAAGTTCGAGGTAAAATAAAACACCTACCCCTAATGGTAAATGTGCAAGAAAAATGGGTTGTATTATCGCTCTCTCTTTGGGTACCTCCTTCGCTGCTACTATTCATCAAGCGTGTTACAACTTACGAAACATTGCCGATCATGGACCGATACAGATGGTATGTTTTTCTTTGGTTGCTTTGATCGTGCTTCGAAGTCATTTGAGAACAGATTCTTCAATTCCTGATCAAAACTGAAAAAGAAGGTAATCTCCACTGAAAAGGGTTAAACAAATAAGGTGGTTGTACCATGCCCACACAGTTACGGATCACCCACAGTGACGGATCACTTTGGCGTTCAACATCGGATAACTCACTCAAAACATAAACGTTGACGTAAAACATATTTTTCCCATGTTATACTATTTGTCTTCTAGCATTTGTAAAGTTAAGCACAACATTCAACCGCTTAATAACGGTGTATTTGACAAATGTTTAGTTGGTACCACACAGCTATCATTATATGGTCGTTTTCTGTAAAAAGTGCCGTCAGCATTCATAAGCTCCCACAAGTGGTAAAATTCATATGTTATAGCATAAAACATGCTCGTTCGCTTCGATTTAGTGTGAATTCATCTTTAGAAAACAGTTTTCTTGATTGTTGATTCTAAATACCGAATATTAGCACTTCTAACTAGTGATCCGTAATATGGACCAGGAAATGATTGTTTACCACGGTTATGGATCACTTCCAAAGTATGTAGATTTCTACCATTTTAGGCATTGGATTCGACATTTTCAGACAATAGCACTAAGGATAAAACTAATACAACATCAATTGATTAATTTCATTTTTTAGCAGACAAAAATGGGTGGAAAACTTGGTGTGGAGCGAAAACAGTTCATGCCTCAGTTACTACAATTCACAAAAAAGGACATTTTACCCTTGTTTCCAGCTCTAACAATGCTATTTTTGCAGTAATATGTGACACATTGTTAATATTCGCCAAATTTTGCAATACAGATGTATTGAGTTTAAGATCTCTTGATTTTGCGCACTGATCCGTAATATGTTACAATTTGATCCATAATATGAAAATTGATCCATAATATGGTTTTCAGAAACCGATGCAATTTTTCATTTTTATGTAATCCTTTGTAAATATTACACTCAAAACAGTTTACTAACCGAAGTTCCAATTTGAAACGATTCAATTCGTGCTTTTCAATTACAATTTTACGTTTTCCATGTCGTTTTATTGAATTTTATAGGTTGGACTCCACACTATTTGATCCATAACTGTGGGGTCATGGTATTTGCCATCTAAAACAACTGTGGATTTTTATTTTTCGACATTAACGGAGAGAACAGCTATTTCAGGTTTGTAATTTGCTTGATTTTTACTTGGTTTTTAAGTAGATCAATGCATGTAATTGCATAATCACACATATCTGTAAAAATTGAATCAAAATCAACAACTTTTCCTGGAACGCCCATTATTTGCGAATGATTGACCCACAATCGCATTGAAAACGTTCGAACTGACCAAAAAAAACCGGTAACCAAAAAACCCACAATGTCAGTATCATTCGATTTCCCCCCATCGGGTGTGCACGATGAATGCGGCGGATAGCACTTTTCACCACTGCAACAATTATCGGCACCTTTCACAAATAATTAACGAATCAACAACCGGACCGGACACAAATTAATAAAACACGCTCGAAATTTAAACGCATTTAAACGTGCTGCTCACACTGCAGAGCTCACTGCGAAACATGCATGCGTGATTTTGACGCGACAGACTATTTCTGCCACTCAGGCGGACGGAACTGGTGCATAATGTAGCGAAACGCAGTGGTCCAGATTTTGAAAATTATGGCAAAAATTATGTATGCCAAATATTTTACTAGTTGTGATCATGAGAAATGTTGAAAAAACATGTTTTGGGATTGTAGATTCTATTCTGAGAATTTTATGGTCTTCATAGAATTTTAATTAACAAAATTGCTGTTTTTCATACATCATGTATAAAAACAATTTTCTTTTGAAGTTTTCGTATGTGTTCTCAATTATCTGTAATTGTTGACTTTGTTTTTCAACTACAACTATGTTAAGAAATTGTATTTTTACCAGCTTTCTAGAAAACTGAACCTCTGTGTAGGAGGGGAACCATTTCGGAAAAGTGCGTTTTCTCACACCCACCGCCAGCAATCAAACAAATGGTTTCAGTTCACAAACAACGGATTCTGTTGGCGCGGCCCGAATGAAAATTATCTTTTCATCGTCACATTGCACAGTGAGACAATCGGGCTCCAAAACGCATTGACTCATTATAGTTAGGATGGGAACCGTTATTGTTGTCCACCGGTTTTATGCGTTATTTCCGCTGTATTGGGAAATCGTTATTTTCCTCGGGGAAATGTTTTCAGTTCGGAGAAATTGCAGTCAAACGGCCGAATTGAGACCTTTAATGTGACGGTGGTTTCGAAATGAACAGAAATTGACCATCAATTGGGAATGCCTTGAATGCCTCGAGGTAAATTGAGTGGAATTATTGGATGGTGCTTCAAAGAAACATTACGATGATTATAGTTATCGGTTTGATGATTGATTTCCTTTTAACAAAATGAAACGATTTAATTAAATCATGATCACGCAGACATTATCATTAGCATTATTAGCCGATGAGTCCATCTACCTTTAGTAGAGCTATCCCATACCTGCTACCAATCATTGGTGTGGAATGACATGATAATGTTTAATTTAGTTAGTTCAACTTCAACAGCAAATCAATAACTCCGAGTTATTTATTTGTTATTGAAGGATACTAACTTAATTACTTACTTACTTACTTGACATCCTCATGTTATTTCAGGAGAAAATTTCAGGTTTTTTTTAGTTATTAAAATCTTCAATTTAATTATGTACAGCTTAATCATTCACCAGTGCTCGCTCGGGTATGAAGACTCTTTTATACTATATTATCTCTAAAGTTATTTTTTATGTTTATTGCTTACAGCGATCCTTTGTGCAAAATTCTAGAAGTTCTAGAGACCAGAGACCCTTATGCAACTATTTCAATAGTTTCTTTTCATGTTCTTCAAGGAAGAGCTTCAGGATTTATTAGAGTGACTTCTCCAAAGATTTTATCTGGAATACTTTCAAGGACTCCTTCAAGGATCATACCAGAAATCTCTCTAGAGATTCCTTGCCCAAGTTATTTCAGAAATTCATCCAGAAATCCCTCCATAGATTTTTCAGAGGATTCGCAGAGGAATTCCTCCTTAATTTCCTGAAGGAAATGGTTAAGCAACGATTCACTAATTGTCACAGAGATTACTCTGAAAATTTTCCTAGGAATCTAAATTTTCCTGTAGGAATTGTTCAGTTGTTACTCCAGAGAGGATTAATTCAAATTGTTACAGCCATTTGTATCTTCAAAAAATTATTAATTTCTAGCCATGTCCTTCAAGAACTTATCCCCAATTTCTTCCAAAAGTTGATCTAAAGATTCTTCCAGGGTTATCTATTAAGACTCCAGCAGTTCCTCAACGAATTTGACCAGGGATTTGTGATGAAATGCCTTAATAAATTTATCTAGATATTTCTCCTGCATTTCGACGTGAAAGTACTTGAAGATCTTTGCAACATTTCTCGGGAAAAATCTCTATATCTCTATATCTATTAATGTTTCACAACAACAAGTACAGTTTTCAAGTTATCATAACTTCACACAACCTTGCAAGATATTATCCAGGGACATGATTTTTTATATACCTTATTTTTTTTCTAATCAACTAATTTAGAAAATTCGCCCAGACTTCCTCAAAAGCCCAGAAGCTCTATTAGAGATCATCGTATGATTTCATCGGGGATCTATGAATTTTTTTCTGGGTTTCCTTTAGAAAAACCATTCGAATTTTAGTTACTCCAAAAATTTCCGAAAACTTCATTTTGTTAATTCTCTGCTGACATCCCTCTCAGGGCTTCTCTGATGAAATTCTCAAAAAATTAATACCTGTAATACCTGAAGGAATTTTGAGAGAAATCCCCAGAGCAATTACTTTCATCGGATAGAACGTATCCTTAGATAAATTTCTAGTTGATTCTGACCGACAATTTTTGAGGAAATCAAAAGGTACTACTGGGCATTACTGGAATAATTATTGAAGATGCCCTGAACGAAAATCGTACAGAATATCTTGGTGAATTCGATGGAAGAATCATTAGATGAATGCCTGGAAGATTTCGGACTTTCTTGAGTAATATCTGGAGAATCGTTCTGGTCGAATTTCTGGAGTAATGTTTGAGGTAATCCTCATAATTACATGTTAAATTCTTGAAGGAACCCCAGCATCCTGAGCTATTCTCCAACTCGCAGAAATCCTGGGTTGAGGTTCTTAAAGCCCATGGACATTTGTCCATGCAATTTTGAATATTCGTGTCTATCTGCATTAGAGTGATTTTAGCCTTAGGCGAGTTCACCATTACAAAAGTAAGACGTTCAAACTAGATTTACTTGGATGGAACAGCCAATCATTGAGTAGGAGTCTACAAAAATTGATCGTTGCTTTTCTATTATGGGGATTTTTTTTTATTACCGTACGGGTTTGGGCCGAAGGGTCTCAGATTTTCATGAAACTTTTTCCACAGGCAGGGCTCATGGATATATGAATAAAAAAAATTTGAGAAAAATTCAGGGTCGCCTATTTTTCCGGAAAACTCAGGTGGAAATTTTTTGTTTTCCCTTGACACTACTTACTTTGAAAAATCATAACTCAAGAACGAAGCATCGTAGAAAAAAGTTTTTATATGAAAATTTAAGCAAATTTTCTCAAAAATCCAAAAAAATATGAACTGGAAAAAGTTTTCCACAAAATGTTCCACCGTTGGGAAAATTCGTAAAGAAAAGCCTGAAAAACTATGCCCGAACTCGTGGAAAATTTTCAAAAAAATATTTTCGAGAAGGTAATTTTATAAGCTTGAATTACTAAAATTTTTGGAATGCACTTTTTTTTCGTTTTTGAGTTATGGCCAATTTTGTGAAAAATGTCCAGATGTGCCATATAAGACCTTTCTTTGAAAAACCATAACTCAAGAACGAAACATTGTAGAAACAAAGTTTTTATATGAAAATTTAAGCTAATTTTCTCAGAAATCAAAAAAAAAATATGAACTGGAAAAAGTTTTCCACAAAATTTTCCACCGTTGGGGAAATTCATAAAGAAAAGCTGGAAAATCTTCGGGCATAGAAAAATTCGGAAATTCTTTAATAAAATATTTTTAAGAAAGAAACTTTATAAACTTCAATTCTGGTGACTTTTAGGATGTACTTTTCTTTAGTTCCTGATCTATGGACAATTTTGTAAAAAATGCAAAGATTTGCCATACATGCCTTTTCGTTTAAAAATCATGACTCAAGACTCATCATGACTTGTCGAACCGGATTCAAATTATCTCAAAAATATGAAATTTTTGAAAAGGAATCAGTTTCCCAGGACATTTTTCACTGTTTATGAAAACAAATAATGAAAACCCGATTAGCTATTCCAGCTTTCAAACAAAGTATATTTGAAGAGAGCGATCAATAAGATCCAATCCTACAATATTTTTCAATACGCTCATTTTTCGTTCCTAAAACATGATCAAATATTGCTAGGATGAGCTGTTTGAACCATATATTTACAAATTTATAAGTTCATAAACACAATTTCTTAAGAACGAAACTACATAGAAACAAAGTTTTTTCAATCAGAATGTAGGCAATTTTTTCCTGTTAGGTAACTACAAAATTGACAGTTAAATAAATGGGTAGTAGGGTGCGGCTTATTTTTCAAAAGTTCTCAAAACCAAAAATTCGTATGCTCCACTGAATTCTAATCACATTAAAAGAGAAACCTCAAAATATGAGCCAAAAATATTAACATTTAGAGGTGGCGCAAGCGTCTTGAAGGTGAATTTTCAAGTTATGAAAAATGACCTTCAGTGAAATAAACATAACTTTGTAATTTTTCAACCGATTTTGAAACTTGTAGCATTAATACCTTTAAAATTAAAATTGTAAAAACTTTGTAGAACATCGAATTTGTATAAAATTAAAACTAGTCTTAGTTAAAAATACTTTTATTCAAATTTTTCCTCATTTTGCTAAAAAAATCATTTTTGTTTGATCATAACTTCATAACTACTCAATCGATTCCGAATCATTTTTCATGTTTTTGAAGCAAATTTATTTGTTTTTAATTTGTTCATACAACACATTTTTCTAAAAAATGGTTTTGACTTAGTTATTCAACAAATACTACCCAAAAACCTGATTTTTCAATGAAAAAATCAAATTTTTATTGATTATTTAAATTTTTTCGCCGGAAATTGCATTTTTTCTATTAAACTTAAATTTATAAAGCATCTTGCCTTAATTACGAGTTGAATAGTGCATATATATTTTTACATACGCAAAAATATTTTTGTTGCAGAATTATTTAAAAATTGTTGCAAAGTCATTCACAAAGGTTAAACAAATGAGAAGAAACAGTTTCAGCTTTGAAGATAATATTTAACTGGCAAAAAATTGAAAAAACTGGCATTTTTTGTTAAAAAATCATGTTTTTGTTCAGTTTTTGCTGAATAACTTGGTCAAGACATTTTTTTGGTGAAATGTGATGTATGAAAGGTTTGAAACCAATTAAATTAGCTTTAAAATCATGTAAAAAGATTTGGTATCGGTTGAGTAATCATGAAGTTATGGTCAAACAAAGTTAAAATTTTTAGAAAAATGAGGAAAAATTTTGAATAAATTACTTGTAACTAAAACTATTTTTGATATTAGACAAAATTGATGTTCTATGGAGTTTTCATAAATTTAATTTTGAAGGTATTTATGCTAAAAGTTTCAAAATCGGTTGAAAAATTACAAAGTTATGTTTAGTTCACTGAAGGTCATTTTCATAACTTGAAAATTTACCTTCAAGACGCTTGCGCCACCTCTAAATTTTAATATTTTTGGCTCAGATTTTGAGGTTTCTCTTTTAATGTGATTAGAATTCAGTAGAGCATACGAATTTTTGGTTTTGAGAACTTTTGAAAAATAAGCCGCACCCTAATGGGTAGACAATATGACAAATAGGTATTTACCAATTCAAGTTTAAAGCGTTCAAATGGCTTGAGAATCATAAGTTTACCAAAAACTAACAAAGAGCAGTGAGAAAGTGCAAGTGTTGTCTATCAGCTGTATATTCCTCGTTATTATTTTTTGTAAAGTGAAAAAAGTTTTCCCGAAGCTGTTGAAATGGACAAAGTTCAATATTACGAATACAATTCTTTATGCTGTAACCCCTTCGGACTGGACGGCCACAAATCAGTAAGGACAAATCTACGATCGATCAGCCAAGGCCTCATCAGTAAGCTTCATTCGAATGGAGTTCGGTGGGTTACGGAAAATATGAAAATTTGCGTGAAGTGCTCCATTACCGGTTCGACAAGTCATGATGAGTCTTGAGTCATATTTTTGAACGAAAAGGCATGTATGGCAAATCTTTGCATTTTTTACAAAATTTACCATAACTCAGGAAAAAAAAAAGTACATCCTAAAAGTCACCAGAATTGAAGTTTATAAAGTTTCCTTCTCAAAAATATTTTAATAAAACATTTCCGCGAGTTCGGGCATAGATTTTCCAGCATTTCTTTATGAATTTCCCTAACGGTGAAAAATATTGTGGAAAACTTTTTCCAGTTCATATTTTTTTTTTGGATTTCTGAGAAAATTTGCTTAAATTTTCATATAAAAACTTTGTTTCTACAATGTTTCGTTCTTGAGTTATGATTTTTCAAAGAAAAGTCTTATATGGCACATCTGGACATTTTTCACAAAATTGGCTATAACTAAAAAACGAAAAAAAAGTGCATTCCAAAAATTTCAGTGATTAAAGCTTATAAAATTACCTTCTCGAAAATATTTTTTTGAAAATTTTCCGCGAGTTCGGGTATAGTTTTTCCGGCTTTTCTTTACGAATTTTCCCAACGGTGGAACATTTTGTGGAAAACTTTTTCCAGTTCATATTTTTTTTGGATTTTTGAGAAAATTTGCTTAAATTTTCATATAAAAACTTTGTTTCTACGATGCTTCGTTCTTGAGTTATGATTTTTCAAAGTAAGTAGTGTCAAGGGAAAACAAAAAATTTCCACCTGAGTTTTCCGGAAAAATAGGCGACCCTGAATTTTTCTCAATTTTTTTTATTCATATATCCATGAGCCCTGCCTGTGGAAAAAGTTTCATGAAAATCTGAGACCCTTCGGCCCAATTTGTACGGTAATAAAAAAAAATCCCCTTATGCTATTGATTGAGCTGTTTTCAATCACAGCAATAAAAGGAACAGCAGCTAAGGAAAACAGATTGGTATCGATTGAAAGACGCCTAAAGCGAAAAAGCACAGAATACACTGTATGACATGTAAAACGTGACACGTGTTGCTTTTACTAAATGAAAAATCTTCTATCGATACTTTTCAGTTATCTCTAAGCTGATCGAAAAAAAGGAAATATTGGTAATTACTTCCCTATCATTCTGAACGTCCCACACGTTGAGCTGCAAAAACTTGAATCATAACAATTCTCAATAATAAAATACTATGAAATGAAGTCACGCATTAACCTGCGAAAAAAAAGGCACTCCCATCAGGTTAAAAACCTCTCAGCATTACTCAAATTGGCGCTAGGTACATAAATCTCAGTAGCTCGACTTTTCACCAAACGTCGCTACGCAGTTCTTTTTCCCATCCGGCGTTGCCTTGTCTACGACGGCAACCAATAAATCATTGCCGGATCGCGTATTGGGAATTTTAAAATTAATCATGACCTGCGTTGCGTTGTTTTCTACTCTCCGGGAAGAACCTCTCTACCGCACAATATTACATTCGCATGCTTGCTTTCGCACGTTCTGGCACAAATGAGGACTGTATCGATAAGTAATTAGCAACGTTTTCTACTGTCCTAGAAAAGTTGGGTCGATTTTATAATTTTTTTTTTATGGTTTTAAGTGCTGTACACTAGACTGATGCAAATTTTGAAAGTTTTGCTCCCCTATGCTTAAACGGTGTCAATTAAGATAAAAATCATTCTACCAAAATTTGAAGTGATTTGGAAGACATTTGATTGTGCACACGCCATTTTAAGTTTATATGGAAATTACTATGAAAAAGGCAAAGCTTTTGTGTTCAGTCCTCTAACTGCTCAAAATAATAATCTATGAAAAAGTGAACAAACTCGTCTCATGTGAAATCTTCCCAGCTACAACTTTGCCGAAGACCACATTTTGATGGGACGTAAGGATAATTTGTAATTATTGATAACAAAGTTTAAACCATGCTGACATGATCATTCAATTACGTTCAGAGCAACACTGCTTTTTTGCTGTAGAACATAGTAGCTTGGATTACTTTGATCTATTCTACCCACCAGGAGCACCATTGTTGCCTGCCGGGCAGTTGGTTCAGCATTTTGCATGCATACCCAGTTTTTGATTATGAATAGCAATTTATCCTGACGTCCAATAAAAATGTGGTCTATGGCAACGTTGAAGCTGAAAGGATTTCACATGGGAAGATTGTGTTCACTTTTCCATAAAACATTATGACGAAGAGCAAGAGATAGAGGGCTGAACACAAAAGGATGGAGTTTTCCATAGTAATCTCCATATTAACTTCAACTGGTCTGTGCACAGTAAAATTTCTTCCGAATCATTTCAAACTTTGGCAGGGTGCTATTTATCATAATATAAACCGTTTAAGCATAGGGGAGCAATAATTTCAAAATTTGCATCACTCTACTGTACACCCTCTATGTACAATACCAAGGGGCTTTCTTCCGTTATTTGTCATCGTTTTAAAGCCTTTCAAAATAATTAGCATGTGTCTTGAAAATTTTGCACAAAAGATAGAAATTGGAATCCCAAAATCATGATTATATCTCATGATCAGGCATTAAAGAAGATCGAGATTTGAAACAATAACCTCCTGATTGAGAGCCAAGTACTCTATCACTATCGTGTTTCATTATGGGTAATCGATACGAATGAGTTGATAGTCTGGATGTTACACTTTATAAGCGAATCATGATTATGACTACAGAAACCACGATTTGTCGTTCTGATATCATGATCTAACTAATTGATGAATTTTATTATTTGTAAATCATGATTTGGAAACATCATATCATATTTTTATCCGCGCATTTCAAGAAGTCAAAAATTGCAAAAACTATTTAAAGATGGGTGACATATTCCAGTAAATTTCTCTCAAATATTCTTAAACATAGATCAGCGTTTATGCCACTAACGATCTTTAAACAGGTAAAAAGTATGTTTTTGAAATTAACGATAACGATTCCTAGATACATTTTAAGCATTGAAAGCAAAAAAAAACGACTGTTTGTCAGAAATTTCGGTACAGTAATCTGCATCAAGCTTGAAGCGCAAACAATTTTGAATGTTCCTTATTGCTTTTCGATACAGTCCTTACCAAATCGGTCGATTTTTCTTCTACAGCTCAACGAGTGGTCTCCCGGGACTGTCAAAGAACCTTCGAGTGGTACCCGAGTAGAAAAACACGGCAAACGAATATCATATCGTGATATTAAAATCAAATACCAGCATACCATATAAACCAAAAATTCCTATAAATAACACCTGCAAAATAACAGGGAAGTATTTTAACCCCTCTGCCAGTAGTACCCTTTTTCCACAAAAAGAAATTCAAATCGCGATAACTTTTTTTTGGATCTCGATATTTCTGTACCAGTTTTTCACAAATTCTTATAGAACTCTTCTATTTTAAGAATCTGTATGGGTTTTGATCATTGGTCATCTGATTCCGGAGAAATTCCGAAATTTCTTGGGGGACCGACGCCTAGCCATAACCCATGTACAAATCTCTGGCAACAAATTTTCTCTCTCCACTCTGACCGTATAAATCTCTTAAGGTACCCCGGGGTAAGTGAGAATACGGGGTAAGTGGGGCGTTTCGTCATAGCTCACTTAGGAAAAGTTTTTCATGGGGGTATTCTTCTAGAAAGTTGAAGATACAATGACAAGGAATGTATTTAGTACTAAACATATTGTTATTTTTATTACCATGTGGTTCATGTAACAGTTGTCAGTTCAGCGCCATTTTCAACTTGCATGATAAATTGTGACACGTTTCCCGTCTTGCATTGACTCGCAAAAAATAAATGTGTTTTAAATTGAATTTCCATCTGTAAGCTACAATTTTAAGTATTATTACAAGCTGCTAACGATAAACCAGTATTTTGTTTTAATTATATGTTTGTACCCGGGGTAAGTGGGACCTATCAAAACATAAACCAGAATCAAAACTTTTCGTTTACGTTTCATACATTTACCTTGAGAGTACAACAAAAACATTCGAACAAATGATTTTTATCAAAAAAGAACAATCTCAAATTACGTAATTGCATACGAGGGAGAAGAACAGTGTAACTATACCTTATTTTATTTTTATTTTTGAAATACGACTTCAAAATTGAACGAACATAGAGATGAAATTTGAAATGCATCATGAGAACGATTACTTTTCTGTTTTATTTGAACTTTATTTGTTATTTCTACCAAATTAAGTAGTGATAGAAAACAATTCCACTCCATTAAGTGGTTTTCTACCATGCATATAAATAATAACAAAACATATTTATAATTTCGTCAATAATTGGTTGTTTATGTGTTACATTTTCATTTACAACTTATAAATGATATATTTTAAACATGTTTAATTCCTCTTTACGCTTTCATTGAGGAATTTTCAGTTAATATTAAATGTGAGGTGACATGCTATTAAATAAAGGTTTTCTTTCTAAAACGTTACGTATTTTATGGTTGATCCCTTATGTACATCAAATATGTACTTAAATTAAAAATCTATGATTTGTTAATCCTATCATTGTAATGGTTGTCTTACTGATGTGGATTGACGCATGAAACTGGATGTGTCCCACTTGCCCCGTTCAGCGGGGTAACTGCGTTCAATGGCTCATTCTAAAACTTTCTTCCGAGGTTTTCACAATTTCGAAATTATTCGATCAGTTTCATGCACACACCAGCAAATATGTTGCCAAAATGTGACCGTGTTGTTGGATTTGCAAAATATTGACATTTGAAAATGTTATTGAACAATTTGTTGGAACTATCGTTTTTTTCGTTCCCACTTGCCCCGCGGTACCTTATATCTTGAAAAACGTCGTTTTGTAATCTTTTGATTTCCTGAGGACAACCCGACCGGTGTGTATGATTTTTGTAAGAGAAGATCCCTAATATCTAATAGTGAACAGCAGAGGCGCGTCCACGTTCGAAACCATGGGTAGGACAAACGTTCTCAAATATTTTGAGCACACAGTGAAGCTATTGAATTTTTGACTGGAAATTTAAAGTTACTATATTTAGGGGCTCAAACGCAAACGGATGTAAGCGACATTTTATTCCGTCTTGAATTGAGGAAATTCAACTGTTTACAAGCGTACTAACGATATTTTCAGGTGACTTTTCCGCTCAACAGAATATAGTTCTTAGAATATTGGCTTGCTTTTTTGACTCGCATACAATTTGGGGATTTTATGCCATGAGGGGAGGGGATGAGTGGATTTCATGCCAGTCGATACAACAAGGCTAAAACTTTCCGTCTTTACAGGACTGATAGTAGCTGAGTGCCTTAAAAATAGGAAGTAAGAGACCTCTTGCCTGAAAAAAGAGACCTAGTAGGAACCAGGAGAAGGTCGAAAAGAGACCAAACAGAATCCAAGAAAACAAAACGCAACCCAATAGGAGCCAGAAGATAATAGTTTGATTCTTCTTAGCATCAGAGCAGACATTTTAAAATCTAAGACCTTTTGGGAAAATCAATATTTTCTTTACTAATTTCATTAAAATTTATTCGGATAAAATGTCCAGATATTACTCTGTAAATTTCTCTCCTAGGGAATTTCTATGAAAAAATTGTTTTCAATGCCGCAAGAATTCAACCTGGATTTACCCAAGGAGAACCACAAAAATGGAATTGCTCCAATGATTGTTTCAGGAAACATCAGATTTCCTGCGAAAAGTCCTTACTCCTCTAAGATTTTAGCCATTTGTAATTCCATCGATTTTTCTGGGACATCCTGCAAGGTTTCCGGTCAAGACATCTTCTTAAAGTCACTTTTCCAGAAATGCTAAGAATTTCTAGATATTTCCTATAAAATTGTCTTTGTGAATTTATAAAAGATTTAATATTTAAGATAAGATTCCAGAAGCTTCTTCTAAGGTTTCTGCAGGAATTCTTCCCGTAATACTTTGAGATTTTCTCAAGTAAGTCTCGAAAGTTTTTTTTTTCTAGCAGTGTGTCCAGAGAAATTTTTCTGAAAAATAAATACAAAGTGCCTTATCTGCTCACAAAAATCTTGAAGTAACCTCATATAAAACTATTTTCAAAGTCGCTCTTAATGAACAATGATCTCTCAAATAACGCTTGGACTCTTGAGGAATTTAAAGTATTTCCTGGATCGAATCTCGGGATAATATTTCCCTGGGTTTTCGAAAGGAATTTCTCGAAAAACATTAACTGAATCTTTATAGAACTGACTAAAACTCTATAGAAGTTTGTGTAGGAATCATCGTAGATATTATTGGGAGCATTTTTATAGTATTAGCTGGTGTGAAAACTTAAATAAACATTTGGATTGCATGAGTTTTTTTTTAGAATACTTTTAAAAAGGTTTGGAAAAACTGCAGGAGTAATACTTGGATGAAATGCTGGATAAATTGCTAAAAAAATATATATTTTCGAAGAACTCCTTAAGCAATTTTGGATTTCTGGGAGAAATTGTGGATGAATACTTAAAGGAATCCACATGAACAGGTGGAGGAATTCTTGTAGGGTTTCTTGAAACACCCCTCAACCTTTATTTCAATCTGGAATACATTTTTAAGGATTTCCTCAGGAGAAATTCTGTTAAAATCTCAGGAAATCCTAGAGTAACAATCGGAGAACTTAGTTGAAGGATTAGTGACAAAAATATCTGGTTTAAAATTCTAGGAGAGTTTTGTAAAAGAAAATCAAGGTAATACCTGAGGAAATTACTACTTGGCTTTGGAATTCTCAAGGGTTTCCTGGAGCAAATTCTGAAGAAATTTTTTAAGCATCCTTTGAGAAATCTCTGGAAGAATTTCTAACAGAATCGGTAGAGAAATCTCAAGAAGAATTTCTGGAGAAAATGTAGGAGACCCTGAAAAAATCTAAATCACTATGATTATTTCTGAAGCTTTTCCTCCGAGACGAAATTTTTGAAGAGCTTGTTGAACCCGTTATAGCCTCTGAAGGTTTTTCGGAGTCTGTGCAGTTTTTTCATCCGCTTGGTTGCGCTAGTAAAAACAAATCTTTAATCTTCTCTACCGCAAGAGCCTTATCAGAAGGTTGGTGTCTTTGGCAAAGTTATTCATCAGATTGAAGGCTGGTGGTCTGGTCTGGTTGTATAGGGCCTGAATGAGAATTTATCCCCTGATGGCGCTAGTGACAAATTTTCTTGAATCGTTTGAATCTTAATATGATTATCAGCTAGCAGGTTAGTGTCTTCGGAAAGGCTGTTCAGCATGTTAAGGGCAATCTGGCGGTGATTCGAAATTACTGAGATACAGGCAATTGAATAAAATGTGTTACTAGCTTCATTACGAGTAGATGGTTGAAGTACAATTTTGCCTTGCTGAAATTATTAGCGAGATTTTGCTGAATTCAGCGAAAAAAATGGTTTTTGGAGGTGAAAAACCTAATTGAGCATTTATTCGCTAGATGATTATGATGATGACGATAATGGTCTCGCCACATACCCCTACAAAGGTTTCAGCAAGACGATGCATCTCTCAGATAATTCATTTTGATCATGTTAACCTGATTTGCAAACAATAAACAGTCTGATTATTTTTACAGATATAATGAGCTTTATAAGTTTCCATAGTACGGTCGGACTCGATTAGCGGAGTATTGTTTTTTTTTGCTCCGGATAATCTAATCACTAAGAGAAAAAATTTGAATCTCGATATCTCTCCCTACACACTTAAATTATTTTACGGATTCCTGTGAAATCTCATCAGCTGAACAGTTCGGTGAAATAAATTAACGGAGTACGGTAAATTTTTACAGTATTCGGTAAAAAATCACTGTTATCCGTTAAATTCCGACGAAATACAGTGTTTTATTTCACCGAACTGTTCAGCTGTTGAGATTACGGTGAAATTCACCGTAGTGTGTTTAGTGTGTATGTCGATGATTTCTTCAGTCCCTTTATTCTGCATACAATTTCCCTCTCCATATCTCCATATCCTCCTTAACTCGATATCTCCATATCTCGATGTCGTTTTCATTCCCGATTTTTTCTTCATGTGTCGATATGCCCATAGCTAAGTATACTAGACCGAATTTTCGTGGATCTGAATAATGTAGGAAAACGGAATGATGTGTGATTGTTTTTAAAATTTTCCCATTTTCTTGTCAACAGAGCAGTTTTCGATCTAGTATTCATTAAAAGTTTTCAATGTCTCGATCGCTCCCTATCTCGTTGGTCCCTTCGATATCGAGATGTGGAAGGCGGACTGTATTTTTTTTGTTGTTTTATTCATATGATGCAGTGGCGTAGCCAGTAATTAGTTTTAGGATCATTAGGGGTCTTGAGAAGAAAAAAATGTTTTTGATCTTACCTAATTCCAAAACTCAATTCTCAAATTTATGCATACAAAGAGAAAAACGAAAAAAAAACAGAAACAGAAAAATATATTCCGGATAATCGAGTAAAAATATCTGGATAATCATGTTCCCGATAATCGAGTCCGACCTGTATATAGCAAAAATAAAAATGGCAAAATATAGCTGGTCTCAACCACAAATTTTCATAAATTGTACCAATAATTTTACCAGCTGAACAAAATCGAAAACTTTGCCAGAATTGATAGCCCGGAAGCTGATTTCAAAACTATCTATAACATCGTTTCCCAAACTTGGGTTTCGCGAGCCCCTACGTCTCGTCAGCTCGCTTTTAAATGAACAGACGAGCGAGGCGCTGAGAGGTCGGGGGTCGCGAAAATCAAGTTTGGGAAACTATGATCTATAACATTCGCATTTTCAAGAAATTACTGACATTCGTCCAGAAAACTTATCACTGATGCATAAAATCCTCCAATAGCCCAAATACTCAACCCAAATTATAAGTAAGTAATCAAACAGTCGTTTATATCTGTGTACCGCGCGCTGGACTCAAACCTTCGTAGACTACACACAAAAAGGAATAACTTATAACTTATAACAGATACGTCAAAGGATACAAACTCTAATGGAATAAAATGGTAGAGTACTAAATTTGGACTTCATTATTTTTACGCCAAGATATTTAATCTCGTGCACGCGATCAATTATTTTCTCATCAATTTCTATTGAAACGTATACAATGGTTAGATTCCACGAACTCAATATAAATTTAATTTTACTTATATTCAATTTGAACTGTTTGTACTTCTGCCATTTACTCGTAATGAAGCTAGTAAAACATTTTCTTCTGCCTGCATCTCAAGAATTTCGAATCACCACCAGATAGCCCTTCATATGCTGAACAGCCTTGTCGAAGACACCAACCTTTTAGCTGATAAGGATGTTAAGATACAGACAATTGAAGAAAATTTGTCACTAGCGCAACCTAGCGGATAAACTGTCATACAGACATTTCACCGTCAGATAGTCCAAAATCCGTTGAATATCTTTGCCGAAGACACCAACTTTCTAGTTGTTAAGAACCTTGAATCAGAGAAGATTGAACATTTCTTTTTACTAGCGCCACCTGGCGGATGTATTCTCAATCAGACTCTTCTCCGCCATATAGTCCTTCATATACTAAACATCTCTTACGAAGACACCAACCTTGTAGCTTTCAAGGTTTTTAAGATACAGTCAATTGAAGAAAATTTGCTACTAACGCCACCTAGTGGATAGATTTTCATTCAGGCCCTCCACCACCAGATAGCCTTCAATCTGGTGAATATCTTTGCCGAAGACACCAACCTTCTAGCTAATAAGGATCTTAAGATACAGATGGTCGAATAAAACTTGTCACTAGTGCCACCTAGCGCATGAATTCTCACACAGATTTTTTTATCGCCGGATAGGCCTTGATCGGCTGAATAACTTTGCCGAAGACACCAACCTTCTAGCTCATATGGATGTTGAGATATCCGTTCATAACCAATTTTGGATTCCTCCTGTCCACGCTTTTTCTATTACCAAGAGAAAAGGGAGGGGCCAGGGGGGATTTCTTACCCTAGGATTGTAAGACCAACTAATCGCATTTACTTCAAAATTTATTCAAAATAATTGATCTACTAGTCTCCGATTTGTGGTCATTTAAAAATTCAACTCGGGCTTTAACAGATTAAGTAAAAATTTAGTGTTCCAAATGAATTTTTTTTTTTTTGGAAAAATACATACGAAGTAAGAATAACTCTTAGCCTATCGAATGCGGCTTAGAGAGTTTCAATTGGACGTGTATATGGAGAAATATGGATTGAACACTTTTGTATGTTTTTGAGGGGGTGTGTATGCTTATGCACGGGTGTGTATGCTCAAAATCGACACATATTATAAAAAGGAACTTGTCAAATAATAGTGCAAACATATCACACAAAAAGGCACGGTAAATGGCTGGGCATGGCGTACCATTGGTACCTCGCGTACCTACAGGAATAAAATAGACCCCTTTGTGTGGTCCTTAGCCTCTTGCCCAGCAACTCCTATCCCTACCTCCTCGTGGTACTGGCCGGGGTACGAGTAACCTTGGGGAAGATCGGGTAACCAACCCCCGGTGGGAACTTTGGTCGTATGCTGACAGGGAAGGGGGGGTTTGCTTCTGCAAACCTTGAGCGTCTGTACTCCATGTTACAGGGCTGGTAGCAAGTCACTTTTTAGTGACGTGGTCACTTTTTTCGACCTGGTCACTAAAAAGTCACTATTTTCAACAAAAAGTCACTAAAGCCACTTTTTTCAGAAAATTGGTCACTAAAGTCACTATTTTCGTGATCTAACGGTATTGAAATTTAAGGCTGGGTTATCTCTTCAACACAAACAGCAAGAAATATTTATTTTTTATTATAAAGACAAATAAATGTGATTTGGAAATTTAAGATGCATTAAAAATAGGAAT
This sequence comes from Aedes aegypti, assembly GCF_002204515.2. Classification (NCBI taxonomy): domain Eukaryota; kingdom Metazoa; phylum Arthropoda; class Insecta; order Diptera; family Culicidae; genus Aedes; species Aedes aegypti. The sequence continues at coordinate 349,512,464 of NC_035108.1, forward strand.
TCCTGAATATTTCGTAGCCATTGCAACGGAAAATATAAAAAAAAAATAAAGGAAAGGTTTTGGAGAATTTGCTGGTAAAACAGAAAACTGGGCTGAATTTTGTAGTCAGAATTTTTTAATAGTTTTTACGAATACCAGAGCCAATATCTGGCTAATATGTGACTATAGAAAGAATCTTCAACCTATTATTTGAAAGATCCTCATTAAAATTCCTCCCGGAGATAAGCCAGAGACGGGTTTTAATAACAAACAAAAAATCAAAGAGTTTGATAGAAACTCGTCCAGGACTTCAAAAGCGAGTACTAATATTGGTAGGAATCACTTCATCTTAGGTCAACTGTTTCTATACAAAATGGGTCGTAAAACAGCTAAACGTGAGATTACGAGTCGTCACTAAGTGATACGATTGTTGTCAATAATTCCAGGGCGGCCACTGGACCGCGGAAAAAGACGGGAAACCGGAAATTTGAGATGGTCACTGGAACAATAATTTTGAACGAACATCTCCAAGCATCAAACCTACAAACCACCAAAATAAGTTGTAGAAAGTTGTTATGGTTGATGATATTGCCATTTACGAAAACCTGAGCCAAATGAATATTTGACAATTTTCTTGGAAGATCCACTGAAATCTTGGACAGAATAATTCAGAAGTACGATTGGACGATTTCTAAGATGATACTGATTTCTGATGAAGCCTTGTCTGGATTACCTATTAGTTATTCATTGAACTATGACAAAGTTCTTATGAGGCCCCTGGCGAGATTGTGTATAGATTTCTGCAGATATACAGTGTATTTTCCAATCATTCTCAACAAATTTCATGTAAAATTGTTCATGAATTCATGGAAAAATCTTTTTAAGTAAATAAAAGGCGAGGTCCATTAGGTAATCTCAGTCAGATTTTTGTTGAGTTTTTGACGTAATTCTTAGCCAAGTTTATAATAGATTGTTTGTAAGATGCAATTTTAAATGTATGTCAAAAATTTAGCCAGCTTAAAAAGATCCAACGTAAGTTTCACCAGATCAAGAATTTTTTTATGCAATTTAAAGACACCTACACGTTAATGCTTCCAGTGGACGATTTGCCCTTTGAAGGAAGCACCACACTAGACAACGGACTAGCATGCAACGCCCAGTGGCACAGTCGGAAAACATTCCTCACGAAAAATTTTCCGGCCTGAAGCGGGAATCGAACCCACACTCCTTGACTCGATGCGTATAAATGCTTGGTAACACTAACCGCACGGCCACGAAGCCCACAATTTGTCCAGGAATCAGTCATGGTCCATGGCTAACGCATAATTTCGAAGGCAATCTTAGAAGTAGATGAAAAAACCGAATTTAGTATTATACCATTTAATTCCACTAGAGTTGTGGAATTAAATGGTATAGTACTAAATTCGGTTTTTTCATCTACTTATAGGTATTCTACTAAACAGCTCGAAGATTTATTATCAGTCTTAGAAGGTTTTTTTTATTAAACTTTGCATTTTTTGGGAAAATCAGTATAAATTACACAGAGCGAAAATTTGTTCATATAATTACAAAATCTCTCTGAAATTCCAATGACCTCAATGGGGTGGACGGGCTTTTACACACAGAGAAAACAATTTTAATATCAAATATATTCTGTATCATTACAACAATATATCTGTATTATTTGCCGGCTTATAATTGCCTTTCATTGTTTCAATAACAACTCTTAATTTATTCCAAAAATAAAAATTGTTGAATTAAACAGGGTGCAACAAAATTATTTTTTGTTTTAACTATTTTTTCTTTTGAAACAACAAATTTTTGCATTTTTAAATCAAATTACACTGTTTTTTGATGTGACAATGATCTTGTTTGAAATAAAAACATTTTTTTGTTGATCCCAGTCCCTTTATTTTTGCTTTGTTTTTTATTTAGAAAATAAACAACAAACAACGATAATCGCTTCGAAACGTTTACTTTACTTTTATTTTGTTAAAGTAGAAGTATTGGTACATGCACCAAAATCCCTTGAACTGAAGAATGTTCTTTATCCGCTTCGCAACAAAGTGACAGGATAAAATAACCAGCTCGTGTAAGAGTTGACTGCAATACTGGAGAATGCATTAGTGGAATTAAAATTTTAGAAAAGATGGTTAATACTTACCAAAAATAATTCTGAATGTGGTTTTGATTACTCCAAAACTGGCAATCTATGATTACTCCAATACAAAAATCTATGACCTGAACTTCTCGCACGAACATTTTAACCACGCCATGTACTTCAGCATAATTTCATGTATCGGAGATATCCGCTTTTTCACCGTTTCTACTAAGCAACAAAATGGCGGAACAGTTTTTATGTTACATGGATAATTATTAGAATCAATTAAAATGTAAATTGAAACAAATAAACTTTCATTTGACGTAAAGTTTTTGTTTTGTTGTTTCAAAAATAAATCTAGTTAAAAATTTACCCAGGAAATCCAACAATATTGTTGCTTTATTTTTTTACGCATTTTTTTTATTACAACAAATTGAACAAGTTTATTGAGAACAACAAAGTTATTTATTGTTTTGAATAGCTGGTATTTCTCTGTGTGTAGACATTTCAACAAATAAGTTCATATAATTTTGTCCAAAACTCTTTTGAAATTCAAATCATATTCAGTTCACAGTATTAATCAAAAATAATTTAATTTATAATCTCAAGTCTTCCGATTTTGACTATTTTGTACAAAAAAAACCTTAAATATCAAGTTTTTTTTTTTAATTTTCTGGGCATCCGGGAATTTAAAAATTATCTAACTATTGCATTGCCCATATTCGCATGACATTTTATGCGACCAAACAGTAAGCTTCAATCATGATCATAACAGACTGGCTTATACGCTGAACTATCTGAACAAACACTAGACAAACCGTGTGAATGCTCGCATAAGGTGGTGTATGTGCTAACAAGTAAGTGCTGTTCGCATGTCCATCGAGTGGGTTATTAGGCAAAGAATGCATAGCAACGAAAATATGAATTTTGATCATATTGGCGCTTACGTCGAATATGCGAACATGGGCAGTGCAGTTCTCTACACTCTAAATTCACCCAAAATGTAGATTGGTTAATATCCACATAGAAAGTATTTTCATTTATAGTCATTTACATGACTATTACATGTAGTTTTGAAGTCACTTTTAGGTCACTTTTTAGTCACTTTTTGGTCACTATTTTTATCAATTTGGTCACTAAAGTCACTATTATTTTACTGTCCGACTGCTACCAGCCCTGATGTTAGGAGCGGCTCACAACAGCGTCTGTTTCCCATGTCAGGGGCGGCTGATCATCGTCCGAGTGCCAGAGAAGGACTCTAAGCTAAACTGCGCACTATGGCCCTCCGAACATTTAGGGGGAATGGTCCTCCGGAAATCTAGGGGGTTGGTGTCAGGCCCTGCAAGCCAGCCGTAAAAATACACCAGCACAGGAACGTCAACGAGAGAATACGGACCGGAACAATCGGCAAAGACCACAGCGACGGAAATGGACTAGCGATTGGAAACTCGGTACGTGGAACTGCAAATCTCTCAACTTCATTGGAAGCACACGCATACTCTCCGATGTACTGAAGATCCGCGGTTTCGATATCGTAGCGCTGCAGGAGGTGTGCTGGACAGGTTCGATGGTGCGAACATTTAGAGGTAATCATACCATCTACCAGAGCTGCGGCAACACACGTGAGCTGGGAACAGCTTTTATAGTGATGGGTGATATACAGAGGCGCGTGATCGGGTGGTGGCCGATCAACGAAAGAATGTGCAAGTTGAGGCTCAAAGGCCGGTTCTTCAACTTCAGCATCATAAACGTGCATAGCCCTCACTCCGGAAGCACTGATGATGACAAGGACGCATTTTACGCGCAGCTCGAACGCGAGTACGACCGCTGCCCAAGCCACGACGTCAAGATCATCATAGGTGATTTGAACGCTCAGGTTGGCCAGGAGGAGGAGTTCAGACCGACGATTGGAAGGTTCAGCGCCCACCGGCTGACGAACGAGAACGGCCTACGACTGATAGATTTTGCCGCCTCCAAGAACATGGCCATTCGCAGCACCTACTTCCAGCACAGCCTCCCGTATCGATACACCTGGAGATCACCACTGCAGACAGAATCACAAATCGACCACGTTTTGATCGATGGACGGCACTTCTCCGATATTACCGACGTCAGAACCTATCGTGGCGCTAACATTGACTCCGACCACTACCTGGTGATGGTGAAACTGCGCCAAAAACTATCCGTCATTAACAATGTACGGTATCGACGCCCGCCTCGGTATAACCTAGCGCGACTGGCCCAACCATACGTCGCTGCCGCATACGCGCAGCATCTCGAGGTAGCGTTGCCGGAAGAGGGCGAGCTTGACGAAGCCCCTCTTGAGGACTGCTGGAGCAACATAAAAGCAGCCATCAACAACGCAGCCGAGAGCATTGTCGGGTACGTGGAAAGGAGGACATGGTTCGACGAAGAATGCAGGCAGGTTTTGGAGGAGAAGGATGCAGCGCGGGCTGCAATGCTGCAGCAAGGAACGCGACAAAACGTGGAGCGATATAGAAGAAAACGAAAGCAGCAAACCCGCCTATTCCGGGACAAAAAGCGCCGCCTGGAAGAAGCGGAATGTGAAGAAATGGAACAGCTGCATCGTTCACAAGAAACGCGAAAGTTCTACGAGAAGCTTAACGCATCCCGAAAAGGCTTCGTGCCGCGAGCCGAAATGTGTAGGGATAAGGACGGAAGCATCTTGACGGACGGACGTGAGGTGATTGAAAGGTGGAAGCAGCACTACGATGAACACCTGAATGGCACGGAGAACACAGGCGCCGAGGGCCACGACAGCGGAGGAAGTGGCTACGTCAGCACGGCGGATGAAGGAAACCAACCTGCCCCCACATTGAGGGAAGTTAAGGATGCCATCAACCAGCTCAAGAATAACAAGGCCGCTGGTAAGGATGGTATTGGAGCTGAACTCATCAAAATGGGCCCGGAGAGGTTGGCAGCCTGTCTGCACCGGCTGATCGTCAGAATCTGGGAAACGAAACAGCTGCCGGAGGAGTGGAAGCAAGGGGTCATATGCCCCATCTACAAGAAGGGCGACAAACTGGAGTGTGAAAACTATCGTGCGATCACTATCCTGAATGCCGCCTACAAAGTGCTATCCCAGATTATCTTCCGTCGTCTATCACCAATAACAAATGAGTTTGTGGGAAGTTATCAAGCTGGTTTCATCGACGGCCGCTCGACAACGGACCAAATCTTCACTGTACGGCAAATCCTCCAGAAATGCCGTGAATACCAAGTCCCAACGCACCATTTGTTCATCGATTTCAAAGCGGCTTATGATAGCATCGACCGCGAAGAGCTATGGAAAATCATGGACGAGTACAGCTTTCCCGGGAAGCTCACAAGACTAATAAGAGCAACGATGGACGGTGTGCAGAATAGCGTGAAGATTTCGGGCGAACATTCCAGTTCGTTCGAATCCCGCCGGGGACTTCGACAGGGTGATGGACTTTCGTGCCTGCTGTTCAACATCGCGCTAGAAGGTGTCATGCGGAGAGCCGGGTTCAATAACCGAGGTACGATTTTCACAAGATCCAGCCAATTTGTTTGCTTCGCGGATGATATGGATATTGTCGGCAGAACATTTGGAACGGTGGCAGACCTGTACACCCGCCTGAAACGTGAAGCGACAAAAGTCGGCCTGGTGGTGAATGCGTCAAAAACAAAGTACATGCTGATAGGCGGAACCGAGCGCGACATAGCCCGCCTGGGAAGCAGTGTTACGATAGACGGGGATACTTTTGAGGTGGTTGATGAGTTCGTCTACCTCGGATCCTTGTTAACGGCTGATAACAACGTTAGTCGTGAAATACGGAGACGCATCATCAGTGGAAGTCGCGCCTACTATGGGCTCCAGAAGAAGCTGCGGTCGAGAAAGATTCACCCTCGCACCAAATGTACCATGTACAAAACGCTTATAAGACCGGTAGTCCTCTATGGACATGAGGCATGGACCATGCTGGAAGAGGACCTGCAAGCACTTGGAGTGTTCGAACGAAGGGTGCTTAGGACGATCTTTGGCGGAGTACAGGAAAACGGTGTGTGGCGGCGGAGAATGAACCACGAGCTCGCTAGGCTCTACGGCGAACCCAGTATCCAGAAGGTTGCGAAAGCCGGAAGGGTGCGGTGGGCAGGACATGTTGCAAGACTACCGGACAACTATCCTGCAAAGATGGTGTTCACGTCAAATCCGGTTGGCACAAGAAGGCGAGGAGCACAGCAAGCGAGGTGGCTTGATCAGGTGCAACAAGATCTGGAGAACGTGGGCCAAAATCGAAGTTGGAGAGACACAGCCATGGACCGAGTAAATTGGCGTAACATCGTTAACGAGGTTTTATCAAATTAATTGATGTAACACCAACTAAATAAATAATATCACACAAAAAAGTTACCGCGATTTTTTTTTTTGTGATGAAAGAAATGATGCTACTGATTGTTGTAAGTTGTAAGACGTTTACAAGAACTCAGTAAGTTATTAAGTACATGTTAAATTACAAGTGACAAACAAACCAAGTTATTGAAGTGATATTCGATACAAACCAAGATCAAAATACTTAATTTCAGTAATCGTTCTTAACTGCTTAGAAGCAGCTTATTTTGTTATTATTTTATGATATGGTTTTTATCAGGTCTCCTTAGCTATATAAAAAAAATTAAAGTATTATAGCTTATTTTGGGATTTGTCAAAACCGAGCAGGTAGAATAAGCTGTCCAAGATCATAATTTGTTGTTCTAAATTACTGACGATCATAATCAGCTATTGGTTTGTTGGAGATAAGAGATAAAGGATCAAAAAAATATCAAAAATTAGCATGGAGAAGTGTTGAAAAATATCTTGTTAAGGTATTATAAGATCAAAACAATATCTGGCAAGTTTATTGATTGACCAACAAATCAATATCAAAGTATGATATGACAGCTGGCGAAGAATAAAAATAATCCAAAAGTCGGCAACCAAAATCGAACCCTCGACCTTCAGATCTATACACAGATATGCTAACCAATCGGCTACGCGTATCAGATGAAAAATCAAGGAAATAAGAGCAACATATTCTACGCTTCTTGATACCACTTTGCGCTCCACGACGTTGTCCTGACGTCACACTTTTCAGTCCCGCTATTTTGCTGTTGAATGTGTTTTGTTTCATTACAAAGAACTAATTTTGATCTTGTGCACGCTGAGATTAATAAATTTTTCGAACATCTTTTCAATATCAAATTGAGATAAGCGATCATATTTTTTTCGTTTCGAGATGTGATTTTGATTTTTCCGTCTGCCCGGGTAGGATTGCTATTTTTTTTTCTGATCGGGGCACCAGCGAAGCGCACAAATTGAAAAGGCTACCGGCGAGATAAATTACATCATTTTACACCAAATCAAATTGGATCTCGTTTCGCTCATTTGACAGGTCACAGGAGAAAAGAAAGCCAGATTGACGATGGATAAAGGTGAAGATTATTTTTTCTCTTCTTATTTTTGCCTTTTTCGCACTCCATCGATCCGACGATCCGATGATGACGACGGTCGAAGAAACCGATATCGACAACGGATACCGACGCTTTGGGAGCCAGTCACACACTCCGGGGCCAATCCGGTTAATGTGTGGGCGGTGATTGGAATGGGAATAACGGAGCGCGCGTGTGGGAGAATAGCTTTTCTTTGGAAAGCTCGGTGTGTAAAACGTTGTGAGAACTTCGATTTTTTTGAATTAGAGATGTTATCAATCACTTGCTAAAAGTTACACTTTTATCAAGTTTTTGTTTTTATTGAATCGTGGATTGGACTATGCTTTGATCCATATATTTTTGTACGTAAGAGATGTCCTACCCACTTCTCGAGCTATTGAATAACAAGAAAAGTGTTACCTATCGGAAGATGTGCAACAAATAGTTGAAACCGGAACATAAATTTTATTTACTGAACTTACTGACTACCACCGGAATTACGAGACGTAAGAAATCCTCAATCTACGAGAATCACGTTGTTTTAGTCCTGAGGGCAATCATTTCCGTTTGCTTTACTTTTCAGCTTCAGTTGGTATGAGATGAAACACGGGACAGAGAAGTTGGCACTCGGTAGTAGGTGTACAGCACTGCGCCATCAGTCAGTCGGTATACGTGATTAAGAGGGTTTCCCTGCCAGAAGGAAGTAAAGTGACAGGAAATCTCCCCGGTGGGAACGAAGATAAAAAGCTTTTTTCCAGACTTTTACTTGCGCTGTTCGTTAGGGTGCCAGAGCAATGAAATGAACGATCTGTAGGCTACAAGGACCGAGGAGCCTTCCTTAGCCGAGTGGTCAGAAACCGCGGCTACAAAGCAAAGCCATGCTGAAGGTGTCTTGGTTCGATTCCTGGCCGGTCAAGAATCTTTTCGGAATAGAAATTTCCTTGACTTCCCTGGGCATAGAGTATAATCTTACCTGCTACACGATACACGAATGCGAAATTGGCAACTTTGGCAAAGAAAGCTCTCAGTTAATAACTGTGGAAGTGCTCATTGAACACTAAGCTGAGAAGCAGGCTCTGTCCCAGTGAGGACCTAATGCCAAGAAGAAGAAGAAGGGCCGACAGAAGGTTGGGGTGTGGAAAACTCTGCCTACGCATTTTCTCCTCGTCTCCGTATGCTCTTTTCCGTCTATTCCGTTTTTCGAGTGTCTAGAATCAGTTGAACTAGGCGTTTGTTTTTCTTCTTAGTCGTAGAAGCATTCCCACCATCATCATCATCATCCTTCAGGAAATCACTGTTCGGAAGGTTTTCCGTTTGATGAGGAATTTGTGCACGTTCTGGAGTTGGTTGTTGAGCGATGCCTTTCTTGAGTGTGCAAATAAAGCTTCCAATGTCGCAAAAGCAATTTTTCAGAAAGCTATGAGAAAAAAAACGTTGATAATGCTTTATGTGGTGGCAAGTAGAACCAACCCGCATTTCCCTCTGGCAGCGAAACTTGACATCAAAAGATAACTTGGCCGAAGCCTTGTTCCCTGGGGGAAAGTTCAACTTTGACGGGCTAGAAGTATGGATCCCTGTATGTGGACGCGTAAAGTCGCGGGTATTTATGCGAAACGTGTGGATTGAGTTCACTAGGAGGTAAGGTGAGATAGCGGGAACTGTGACAATGCACCGAAGGATATAAATCCAACAACAACAACAGACTTTTTCAATTTGCACAACATAACTTAAGTTCGTACCGTCTTTTTCATGTATAGCTCTTATGATGAGAAGAATTGTCACTGATATTGAATTAACAAAAGTTGATGTTGGCAATGCTCTCGAAAGTTCAACAAGTTCAATTTTTGAAGCAAGGGGCATTGCAATATCAAAATGTGAAGTAAAATTCGAATCCGTGATTATACACGATGATTTTATACTCTTGATCCATCTTGAAAACGTGAAGAGAAGGAAATTTGAACGCACTCGCAATCCTGCTATGAAAATTATATGGCAGGAACTGCAAAAAGAAATTAAAAAAAAAAACGTTTTACTCAATTAAGAAACAAAAATTTTGAAATAGTTGTTTATGTAACAAGTTGCAAAATGATGATTTTTTCAGCACGAGTTGTACATTTCAGTTTTGCAACGCGTTGCATACAATATTTTTTGCAATTACGAAAAATGCCGTTCAATTTGGATTATTCTAGAAACAAAAGGCAACCCTCATGGACAAATACCCACGTGTAGTATCGACTCAGAGTTTTCAATAACGTAGGCTATGATACTGCTCGCACAGGACTGTCACAAATTTTCACTCTTCCATCGGTATAACATTTGAACTACATTCGGAGCATGTAAGACGCTGAATTCACATGCAATTTTCTGCCATATTTTATCCACAGTTGTTCCTCATGTTGTCAGATAAGGTCCGCTCGAACCGCCGTAGGAATATCCGGTTTTTTTTTGGGGTTGACTGGCTAACTTTACTACATCTTCTACGTCCGCTAGACGATCCGGATCTTCATAAGAATAGCTGAGAATCTGATTTGGATCGCCCAACGGATGTAGAATCAGAAATTAATTGAATAAGTTTTTGAATAATCCAGAGCAATTAGAGAAGAGACGTGTGATAAGATTATTCATTAGTTGCCGACTAAAAAAACAGTGCTAAAAAGTGCTACTTTTCAGCACTGTTTTATCTGGTAGGAAAAGTAGGCCATTATATTGTTCATTTCTTAGATGAAAAGTAAGCTCATATAGAACGGAATTGCAAAAATAAAATTTCTAAATTGGACCCTGGCTCTAAGCCTTTTTGAAAATTATCTAAAATTTTGAAAAAAAAAAACCTCCGAAGCCAATACCGGCATTGAAAGAGGAAAACAAATTATTACTAACTCATTGCTCAAAAACTTGCTATGCAGTTTGAAAGCGCGCACAATTTTAATTTAGGACTTACTAGTCCAATAGAAAATCAAGTTACTCAGGACTTCGAAAACATTGTCAATCAAGAGAACGTTTTCGAAAATTCCTGGGAGACGGATTTGGAAGAAGTGAGAACTAAGATCAAAAAATCAAAAATATGAAAGCCCCTGATGATGATGGAATTTTCTACATCCTGATCAAGAAACCTCCAGAGAGTAGCTTATCATTCTTGATTGATATATTTCATAAATGTTTTCAGTTGGCACATTTTCCTGATAAATGGAAAAATGCCAAGGTACCTAGTATCAATTTTAAAGCGGCATAAATCCTGCAGAAGCTCCCAGCTAGCGTCCAATCAGCTTACTTTCCTTAATAATAAATTTTTGAGAATGTAATTTCGAACAGAATGATGGCCCACAACAATAAAAATTCAATTTTTGCCAATTCCGACATGGACATTCGACCACTCAACAACTTTAACGTGTAACAAATTTGATTCGTTCCAAAGAATCTGGAGGCTACTCTACTGGGGTCTTGCTCTTCGATACATAGAAATCAAGTTTACCCATATATAAACTCGAGGAAAAAATACAAATCACCCAAAATCCACACATTATCTTCAAATTTAGCGAAATTTGCCTGACAGTAGCTTAGCTTAGCTTAGCTTAGACTGACTACGCATATCAATGGTTGCTATTCCCTGATTGACCGAATTCAGTGAAGATGCACAAAGAATCAACTAGAAGTTTGGCTGAGATTGGCCACAATCTGCATCTGTGTGCATAAATCAGTGCCTCTATTTAAACAGGGTCAATAACGGCGCCGGCCTCGTCCTTGCAGTCAGGTGGGAATGAAGGAAGGAATGTTAGTATGTAAAACCTTTGCTATATGGAGACCATGTTTGCCTCTGCATCTCCACAAAAGATACTGGAAGGGAGGATTGTTAATGAGGAGGATCGTTGGGTCACAGGATTCACTTTTATAAGTGATTAGACCATGTGTTTGCGCTCACACCACATCACTTGTTGCTGCTATCTATTGTTCCATCCAGAACAGCAAACGGAATATTTCATCACTATCCAGCGTGATGCTTCTTCGCTTTGGTGCCAACAGGCAAGCGCGCCAAACTAGAGAAAGCAGAACGCGCGTAAATGAATATTGTTTTCCGATTCTGTGCGCCTATAAAAGGCGCACCCGATTTGTACATATAATATAGTTTCTCATCTTCCCATCGAGTAGGCACGCTGTAAATTTGTAAAATATCCATACAAAAGGCATTACGAGAGGGTGGGTGGATGTCAAAAATGATAATTTTCGGTGTTATTAAAGTTGTGAGCACTTACTTAGCTTCTACGTGTGTGGCCTTGTTTCATTCATATCTTGAACTTATTTGCTTTATGGAATAAAATTCAAAGGATTAATAGGGTGATTATTTGAATTAGGGTGTTTTATGTATTTTGGACAGACCGTTACGCGTATATAATTTGGCCATTTACGGCAAAATCAAATGGAGGTGGCCAAATTATATACGCGTAACGCTCTGTCTAAAATACATAAAACAACTAAATAATTTCAATTACGGCAATGAACTACTTGGGCATCTTGATGATTTACTTAGGCACCTAGGGCTTTTGTTGGCCAAATTATCTCAAATTCAGCATTAGGATGATTATAAACCAAAGCCAAAACTCGAATTTTCAAGAGCATCAGTGTAGAGAAGCCAACAGAGCTTTGAGCTAAAAATTTTGATCGTTTTATCATCACCCAACCAACCCATCAAATTTTCAACGCGAACAGTTGTCAGGTTCTCTAGATCTTAAAACTTGAACTTGAAATTTCGAAGTTTGGCTTAAAGGGCATATTGTTGGTAAATATGGTTCAGATTGCATTCAAATTAAACTCCTGTCGTGTCAAGAGTAGGATCTGTTTTATTACCACAATTAACCATCTCTTTCCCATGATAGATAGCTCCAGAGCTCCATTGATTCTCGATTAACGCGAGACAAATCGATTCAGGTACTATACTAAGCCATAGTTTTCAAAATAAGATTCTATATAGATTAGAACACTCTAATAGTCAACATATTTCTCCAATAGTGAAACTACTGATAAACAATTAAATAACTATGGAAAAACAACTAAAAAAAATAAACCGATTTAAAAAAATGTTGCGGTGCTTTTCATAGAAAAGATTTTAGGTATAGAAAAAGTCAATTAAAGTCGTTGGAAAGAATGGATTAAAAACCGGGAAAATTATGTAAAATATACCGGGAAAACCGGGAAAAAAGCGGGAATTTCAAAACTGAAATTTGGTGGCCACCCTGACACAGCACAAGCGTTGCTGCTGGCTATGGCTTGGAGCGCGACGCACAGTGGCTCAAAGCTGGCCAAAAGTAAAAAAAAAAATAAGTTTGCAAATTCCTTCTAGAATATTTTTACTTGGTATCTTTAGTATTGAATAACAATTCCCCAAAGTTTCAGATCGATTGGTGTATATTTCGTTTTTTTACAGCATGTGACCTAGAGAGATGTCAGCTGAAATTGACCCTCTGAAATTTTCAAATTTCGTCAAGGTTGTTCTATAGAAATTACAGTTTCTGTACTAAAACATGACCAAATCTTTCTCAACCGGTCTCATTTGAAAGAATATACCTTAGGATTTATTTTGGAGATGTTTCGAACCATGTTTGACATGTTTACCATTTGAGAATGCCAAGAAGTGTATAACATAGAGCTCCTTCAAAAATAAGGCATTTTTTCAAAGGTAGTGCAAGATATCTAGGAAACGCTTATATTCCATAGTATTCGATGTACTATGGCTTCACTTGAGCTTTTTTTGCGCCAAGATAAGAGCAGGCTGTGTTGAACGTGGATTTGATTGAATAAAGTGAACCTTCTGCAAGTCTACACTTATAGTGTCGAACCATTCAAAGTCTTTTATTAGTTACAAAAACAATGCTAAAAAAAGGGATGTTTTAAAAAAATGTTTGTGAAACATGAATAATTTATGAATAAGAGTATGACGAACCGTTCATAGTTTGTTGAAAAATCATATTTTCGTCCAACCGTTGTAAGGATTAAAAGTACATTCATACATTTTTACAGATTTGAAATAAAAGCATAAATCGAGCTCACCAATTAATCCTTCATCCTCGACTGAGCAGCCACAATCCGCTTTCAGCATACAGACTCCGCTCGGAAACAAACAAAGCGCAAACCGAAAAAAAAAATTACACCGGATGCTTGAAAGCGAACTCAAGCGCTTGGTCCATCGTACCGCACTCCCAGTAAATCGCGCGCAAAAGAGGGAAAAACACCCAACCGAGTCGTTTGCTCGGGCTCTTCCGAGGCATTCTTAAGAGTACAGTGATTCTAAAACTGTTCTCAATGTTTCTTGAGATTTTTTTATGTTTTTAGTGGTTCTAAAGGGGCTCTAAAGATTTCCAAAGTACATTGGGTAGGTGTACCAATAGGGTGATTCAAAATTTTGAAAGTCCAATCTCCTATATCTTTCTTACCATCCTTATCATAAAAATAGTGTTCTGTAAAATTTTCAGCTTTTTCGGTGATGATTTGAAGGTGGCCCAAAGCCAATGTAGATTTATATGGAAATTTCTATGGAGAAATTTTGAAAAAAGTTCCAAAATCAAAACTTAATCTTCATACCTTAATAAAGGATGTTGCTGGAGAAACAAATCCCTTTTGAGCAGTTTGAGATGTTTCTAGTTGTTTGCAGGTCTATAATCGCATATGAAGCTAAATAATAGCAAGCAAACTCATATAGCTCTTCTTCTATTCGTTGAATTGAATTGCTCTCTTAAGAAAATTTCTTTGTCAAGATTTGAAGAATGAGTTTTCACTATAATATTTATATTCCAGTACAAACGTGTTTGGAAATTTTTTCTATATATTCTCCATAGTAATTTCCATATAAACCCTCGTTGGTCTATAAATAAGAGAGAGTTCGTCTTTATGTTCCACCTGAAATTAATACCAGAGTTTCCGCTAGCGACAGCATTACATCCAGAGATTTCTTCTCAAGCATATCAAATTTCTCAAGTATATTTTTGTTGAATTTTTCAGCATTTTCATTTAGGGTTTCCCCCAAGAATTACAACAGTAATTATACATGTAATTCCTACGATTATCACAATCAAATCCAGAGATTTTGCCTGATGATTTTTTTATTTGCTTTCTCCATGAAAATGTGCATGATTTATTTGGTTATTTTTTTAATATTTTACTTTCCTAATATATCTGGAGAATCCTGTTGAAAATTCACAAAATTTAGATGTTCTAGAATTCCAGCAGGAATATTTTTTCGAAATGTCTCAAGAGAAATAACTGATTGCCTAATCAAAGAAGTTCTAAACAAGAGTTTTAGAGGTAATCTCTTAAATATTTTTTGGAAGGATCTCTGAAGAAATTCGCCTGCATTTTTTTAACTAGCGTGAGATGTCACTGTGGGGCTTTCCCAAGACAATTTAGATACTCCACCAACAGGAGGGGCAAATCATCCTTTTTCCGACAGCTGAAGAGACAAATAGAAAAAGATGTTTTTTACAAAAAAAAAGTTATGCTTCGATCGAAGTTATGATTTATTAACGAATTTCTTAAGAGATATTTTGGCAATCTCTTAAGAAATTCGTTAATAAATCAATAAATCAATTGTCAATAAATCATTTCTGAGGTATCCTTAAATGAATGTTCTCGAAAGAATAGGAAACAATAAATTTTGGATAATTGGAGGTATTTGAAGGAATTTTGGAAAAATTCACGGAACACTAGAAAAATTCTTAGAGGCCAAAAAGCCCATTGTTTTTTTTTTTTCTTTTTTTTTGAAAAATCTCTAGAATGATTTGACTAGTTGAATTTGCATAATCGTCTTAAAACAATTTCTCTTTAATTTAGTATTTTTTCGTAAACTCCTTTCCTTCTTCATAACATGTTGAAGCCTCTTCTGGTCGCCAATTTTTGTCAATAGAAAATAAACTTTTACGCTACTTTAAAAAACATAAGTTAATAGGTACAGAAGCATGAGTATTTAAAAAAATGGAACTACAAAAATGGCCCCACCTATTGATAAAAACAAAAATAAATACAATTTTTTAAGCCTACGAAAAATCTTAAACAATTCACAATGGGTGACTTTCAAACCAACTCCATTTTTGAAGCCACTTAACTGAAAAAATAATGAATCAATGAACTCAAAAACTCTCTGTCGTTCGTTACAATCTTCGAAAGATTGTGCCTTCGAAGTGTGTAAAACACTCGCGAACTCGACTTTGATTCTTGGAAACTACAACAAATCTTTTGAATCTTAAAATAAAAAAATAGAATATTTTATAAATAAAACATTAATTTTGTATCTTTTTTCTACTTTCAGGTAAATTCACTAGCATTCTTCTATGTACGTAAGTAGTGTTAATAATTATTAAGATGTATCGCCATCATTTCTCTGATCAATCTTGTGAACTTCATGAGAAAGATGTTCTCGGGCATAATCTGATCCGATTTACAGCCGTCAATGAAAGCATTTTGATAAGTTGCCACGAATTCATCCAACTGGGAGATTTTTCCTAGTCCACCTCTAAGTTTTCGATTCCAGTACTGTATTTCAGAACATCTTTTTTATTGAATTGTGTGCTTAACGTCCTTCAAAACAGGAATTAGTTGATTCCCAAACATTGTTGTGCTGAATAAAGGCGATTATTTCTCTGTCTTGACATTCACAGCCTAAAATCCCTCCCCATTATGCATTGTTCAGGTGTTAGTTGCAGTCATACTTTCATACGTTCGTTATAAAGATGCACAACTTGCAAAAAAGCACTAGCACATCACTGGGATAGATTTTTAAGACAACTCATCATCCATCGTTCAGCTTTCTGAAATTTTAGAGCTGACAAAAATAAAGGTTTCCATTAAAAAAATCAATTTCTGGAAAAATCAGTATAGAACATTACTATTTGCTGGGGTTCCTTCGCATTGCTCGATTCCGAGCAATGAGAAAGCGGACTCGCTTGCCAAGGTGGGCGCTATGGAGGGCGATATTTATTACCGGCAAAGCAGGTGATTACATTCTATTCTCTCGCAGGTATCGAAGAAGCCGTGGTTCAAGGAGTTGGACTCAAGTCGAGATTTTATTGAGGTAATGTGTCGTCTTATGTCCAACCACTACTCTCGAAACTCTCATTTCTATCGAATAGGGCTCACAGATAGCAATCACTGCAGCTGCGGTGCAGGTTACCAAGATATCAATTACGTAGTTTGGGAATGCCCTGAATACGGTACTGCCAGATCTGATTTTTGTGCATCGCTCAGGGCCCGAGGGAAACCAGAAAAGTAAGACATAAGAGATGTGTTACGTAAACTTGACCTTGTATGAAGCTTATGTACGATTTTTTTCAAACAAGCTAGTATCATTGTTTGAGTCCCTCTTTTTGTCGGTCCACTTGTCCACCTTGTGTCCCCTGGAAAGCCGTTTTTTTGTATTGACCAGCATTAAAGCAAACACGTCACAATTTGAAGCTGCTGCTGCGTCAACGGAACGATCACATTGTCCCATCCCTTTCTTGAAAATATTGTTACCACTAACCTCGACCAAACCGCGAGTTTTATGATTCCCAAAGCTACCATAGAAAATTAAGCAAACACCTTGAATTTGTTACAACAAAAATCGAAAGAACTCGGCTCCTTAATGCATAATAGCGCATGAGCCTAATAAATTAGGTAAAAAAAAATATTTGCCCTAAGAAAAAAAGGTATAAACTAAGGGATGTTGTATTTTGAGGGTAAGTCTATAAAAAAGTCATGAAAAGACGGTGATGGCTAAAAGCTTTGCATCTTGTAAACATCCGTGAAAAAGCTTGCAGAAAAAAGGCTCAAAGCACACAGAGCACAATTACAACACACAGCTCTGCACGTCGTTCAAAATCTGTTCAACGAAAGCTCAGTACGAGTGTTAAATCATTAATTAAATTGACTCGAGCACTGAGAAAAAGTTTGATCTGCAGCGGAAGTCCTGTCCGATGAGCGAAAGAAACTTCGCTCATCTCAACCCATCCGCAGGAGCAAATTGTCTTTGTTCTTCCACCCGTTCGCTTGTCATTATCAATTCACCGCCATTTTTGCTGCTCCGTATCCTCCTGGGGGTAATCATTTCCTTCGCCACCACGCCACGGTCAAAATGCGGAAATCATGGAAGGACGAAAAATCAGCTTAGGGCACTTCACTTTCCGAGCGCCAGCCGTGGATAATGGGCTTCCTTCCTAGAATGGGGTCAAGGACGTTGCCTATATAGCGACCGGGACAGGAGAGCATAATGAAAATCTGCCTTTGGGCTGGTTTACTGCGAAAAGCAGTTACTATTAGTTTACTGTTAGAAGCTTAGCGCTATAGTCGACCATCCGACGCTGTGTTGATTATATTCGAGGGAATCGTGCTTTATTGCATGGAAGGGGACCAGTTCAATCATTATTAATATTTCTGGGAAAATTCATTCATTCAATGGAATGGAATGGAATGGCACAACATTCATTACATTGATTCAAATTTAGGACAAAAGGTTGAAAAACAAAACATCGAATTGAAAAAGGTCGAAAGGACAAGGAGTTTAAGAGTCAAAAAAGGAAAAAAAATATTCAGAACTCCTTCTAAGTTCAAAAAAAAAAAAAAATTAAAGCAACTTCTGAAAAATTCATTAAACTTCTGGAGAAAATCATCAAAAATTCATACAGCAATGCGAACAGGAAACGACATAAGGAATTTAAAAATATAAATATCAAAAGAAAAATTTTTGTTCGGATTGTCTGATGATGCTCCTCTCAAACTCTCCTAATTCCGGCTTGTTTCCTTCCTTTGTTTCCTGTTTGGTCTCTTTCTGGTCTTCTTTTGATTACTGTTTATTCTGTTTTATGAGGTCTTTTATTTTAAGGCACTTAGTCGCCACAAGCCCTGCTTTTGTCCTTCCTACGTAATGTTTTTCGACCTTCTGTCCTCAAACCTATGCAACTACATTCTCTAAATTAATTGAAATGTTGTATTGAATTTTGCTTACCACTGAATTTAATTATGTTAGTCAAATTCAAAGTAGTTTGAATACCTTGACTTAACTTTTTCAAATGTCCTTTATTTACAAAAACGCTGTATTTATTTTCTCATGTTTGCTTGCTCTACTGTGAAGCAAAAAAGCAATCGTTGTTCAATTTCCCTCCGACTGAACGTTGCATAACATTTTAATTGCTTTGTGAAGATTAAATTACGTACCTCTTCCTCGGGCGAACAAAGCAGCGCATATTAAAGCATAATCAAATTTTAAAAGCAAGGAAGTGAGTAAATTGTCTCAACCACTCCCCCTCTTTCTCACCCCCGCATTGAGGCACCGAGGCTGACTTAAGTCGTTCACTATAACTAACTACACATTTTACAATGATTCCACCGAACGAGTGTCCTGGTGATGAACGACGAGCTTCTCACAACTAGAGCTCCATCTCATCACCAGGAGGAAGAGGCAGAGTGCATCGTATCGTAAACGGAAGTAATCCCCTGCTTCGTTTCAATGTTAGCACATCCTTGTTCAAGTTACTCATGAGTTGCTTCGTTGTTCCCGAGCGGAGAGGAATAGCATAATTATAACAATCGGGAGTGTTTTCAAATTGCCTTCTCCTCACGTTTTCAAGACGGATCGAGAGTTTATGATCTATAATCACGGATTCGAATTTTACTTCACATTTAGGTATTGCAATGTCACTGGCTTCAACAATGAAAGTTTCAAGAGCGTTGTCAATATCAAGTTTTGTTTGTAAAGAAATGTTAACATCAAAAATACTATCGATGTATGTTTCATAAGTATTCCAGTCGGCACTTAGATAGTTGAAAGTGGAGCTGAACGGATTGAGAATCGCTTCATTGGATATTTGAAATGTAACAGGGACATGATCAGAATCAAAATCAGCGTGAGTAACCAGTTGGCTGCAAAGGTCACTAGAGTCGGTTAAGACCAAATCAATCGTAGAAGGGTTCCTAGAAGAGGAAAACAAGTAGGGCTATCAGCTTGTTGAATTGAGAAATATTCTGAAGAGCACTCGTTAAATTAAATTCTGCCGATGGAATTATTTTGCGAATTATTACATGAACAATGTTTTGCATTAGAGTCATCAATGACAAAAAAATTTGACTTATGCGAATCAATTTTCGCAAATTACCTTGCTGCCCAGAGCATTGAAAAGGCAAGCTATGAAGGTCTTTTAACCAAGCTGTGTTTTAACAAAAACACCCAAAGTTTCAAAAACTTTGGTTTCAAATGACGAAAAAAGTTGATGTTTATACGCCTATGATTGATGATATCAACTCCACCTCATGTTCCATCTAGTCGATCATAACGATAAATAAAAAAATTGTATCTCTTTTGAGTTTGGATCCAGGTTCCGAATAAGTTTCCATAATGGCTGATATATAGGGACGGTTCTGGTGTAGTCTTTTGAACACACGCCACTTACGCCGAGGACCTGGGATCGAATCCCATCCCCGAGATTTAAATAAGTTATTTTTCTGTTATGCATTTCTGATCGGTTCCAGCTATACTTCATGGAGCTGCTCCATCCTCTCGGGGCCCGGAGAAGTGATGACGGGAATAATGAGATTCCAATATGATGTGAAAGCATTTTACTGGTCGACCAGCTGCAGCATCAAGTGCTGACACAGTGAACTAACTTGTGAAGAAAGTAAGTATACATATACATGATGGAATATAGTGCATGGATGAGACCCAGCATCATGAGGGGCTTAGCGTTAGCATAGCATGACCTAGGTTTACAAGAGGGCACATTTGAAGTGTGTGGCATTTGTGTCCTTATCCCCACGGGGGAGTTGTGTTCGTTGTAAATGGTTACGGTATGTGTCCATATTTCATCCATGAATTTGTAATGTAGAAGTCATAAATGAATGGATTTTGCTCGGCAAAAAATGAGCAGCTTCTTCGTCCTGTGTTGCTCCGCTAGGTTGGGAGGATACAATGTAGAATAGAGTGCGGTGAATGTAATGGCCCTAGATGGATCCGGGTCATTGGGAAACATGCTTACATCAACCTGCTGCGAGAGGGTTTACATTTTATATTGCTTACTTTGAACTTACTACCAAGTGAGCAACAGACATAAGGCATTCTAGTTTTTGCAGAAAACTACAAATATGCTCAATTTTATTATTGCAAAATTTGAATATTTTCACACTACCGGCTAAAAAGTAAAGCACCAGGTGAAATCGCTTAAAATAATAGTAGTTTTTCTTTTGTTAATTTTTGTTCAGCAACAATTTTGTACAAAATTGGCTTGTTTATACATTCATAGCTTGAGTGGAAATGGTTGAAACGATGAGTGAAGAAAAATTCAAAAACTCAAGATACAGCAGATATTTAAATAATTAAAACTACTATTATTTTGAGCGATTTCACATGGTGCTTAACTTTTTAGCCGGTAGTGTAACAATATTCAAATTTTGTAATAATGAAATTGCGCATATTTGTAGTTCACTTCCAAAATTTCATGCCGATTGCTCATAGGGTAACAAAGTTACAGCATGCCAAATTTGAGCATTTTGTATGAAAATCGGCTTTCACTACTATTATTCTGAACACAACTGTATATAACTTAATTAAAGTGCTCGTTTCTGATTCTCTATAAAAATTAATACAATTTTACTGGGTTTTGGAACTACTGAAAAAGTCAGTAAAATGAAAATTGTCGTCATGCGTAATTGAAAATCAAATTTCACCATGTTTTATTTTTTATCGAGATATGATATAAAAAAAGCTCTCTGCAAAATTTCAGTGAAAAATCTCTGTTTTTCGATTTCTGACATTTATTTTTAGTTTACTGACTTTTTCGGTAGTTCAAAAACCCAGTTATTTTTACCGAACAGATTGAGTGTGTAGAAGATTTTGGAACATGTTTTAAGGATTCTCCAGGTCTTTAGTCTAAACTTTGAAGCATTGATACTTTCCATTGAGAAAGCTTCTCCTTAAGCTTAAAATGCTTATCTAGAAACATGTTAAATCTCCTTGATGCTAGAACAATCTACTAGCTAGAATAAACTTATCTAGAAATTTAAAAATCTTGCAATGGAGGATTTTTAATTCGAAATGTTTTGCTTGCTAGCTCAAAAAGCTAATCTTAGAAACTTAAAGCTCGTTTTTCTGGTAGCTTGAAACCTTATTGAAGATGGTAAAGTTTCCTTCAAATGCCAGCAAAGTTTCGCCTGGAAACTTTAGAAGGTTGTTTGGAATTTTCTGGATACGAGGATTAATCTTCGTTGGATACGAGAATCTGGTTTTGAAAATCAGCGAAACGATAATGTTTATTTAGCTCTTGAACGGTTTTAGAATTAACTGGACAATTTTAATAAAAAATGTGCGTCTTGAATCTATGACAAAGACTGCTAATCGATTGGAGTTAAATAAAATATAGTATTTATTCGTTCAATTGAAGATCAAAAGTATAATTGCTGGCAAAAGTTAATTACTCCTTACTCTTGCAATTAAAGACTCGGTTTCGATTGTTTCATTTTTCAGAAAGATGCGTACGACTGCTTCTTCTTCCTGCAAAAAAGTCATTACTGCTCGTTACAATATGGATAGTTTTTATTTTGTTAGCTATCATTTCTAAAACATGGTATCATGATTTTTTCCGCCAATTTGATAGAATTTATGTGCAGATGTCCAATTTGTTGAACTATAGAAAGGAAACTGCGTCATAAAGTATTTTATCTCATTCGCAAAATGTTCGTTTAATTAATTAGAAACACCCATTCATGATTTGTTTGTGTAGTTGCATTCAACGAACTGCCCAGGTTTAGTTGCGCTTGCAAATTTCAAATTGTCGTGTTGATGGATCCCGTTCCCAGTTCCAATCAAACCCACTCGGAAGCACATATCGTCACAGTAATGCTCAGGGTGGTGGTGCACATACTGCACTTTCAATGCATAATTGTGTCAAATTCGAACGTTGGCCGGATTCGTACCAGCTCTCGATACATGTAGGTGTTGGCAATTTTCGATGGCGTATGTGTGTCAACAGTGTCAAGCAAGAATGGTCCCTATGGAGTAAAACGATGGTTTCGAAATTTCCCAGAATGGAATTGAAAGATAAACAATACTCTTGACTGGTTCTGCTTTGCTGGATGGGTTTTGATAGTTCCACTCACTCTCGGAAATCTCCATTGGTATTGTGCTTCCAATTGGTCCAGTTCGTGATATTGTTGCAAGTCCTGCATAAAATTATGTATAACATTGGAGACAGTGTTGAGAAAATATATAGTGCACAAGGCTAATAATCTGTGTACGAAAAACAAAACGTGAAACGTAAAAGAAAACGCTCGAATGCTGTCAACTTGTTTGTTTAAGAATGGAGCATTTGTCAAAATTTTTAAAGCAGTTTTCTTCCAATAAGTCAAAAAATCACTAAAAACAAAAATGTTTATTTATCGTAATTGAAAAAATGAAGAAACTGACGTTTTAAGTTTCCCAAATTTGTTATATGCTGATGATGAAAAATGTGAAACCTGTTGGATACACAAACTTCAACTTCAACTTAATATTACAAAAATTACGGAGCCAATTTTATCATGTAACCAAATTAGTTTAGTGGGGCCTTCCTTAGCCGAGTGGTTAGAGTCCGCGGCTACAAAGCAAAGCCATGCTGAAGGTGTCTGGGTTCGATTCCCGGTCGGTCCAGGATCTTTTCGTAATGGAAATTTCCTTGACTTCCCTGGGCATAGAGCATCATCGTACTTGCCACACGATATACGAATGCGAAAATGGCAACTTTGGCAAAGAAAGCTCTCAGTTAAAAACTGTGGAAGTGCTGGTTATGTCCCAGTGAGGACGTTAATGCCAAGAAGAAGAAGAAGAAGAAGAAGAAATTAGTGTAGTAGCGCAAGTGGACGTCAAGAAATACTTTCGGACTTGAACTTCCGGTTATGGGTTGCAGGGTATAGAATAAAATGAAATTAACGATGTAAAAAGCAGCGATACAAAATGGAAGAAAACAATGCAAAGTGTTAAACATCCGTTATTATTTTGTTTAATGGAATTGAAAGTCGTAGCACTCACAGAGCCAGGGTGGCCACCGAACAGTGAAAAACGGGAAAAGCGGGAAAAAGACGGGAATTTGAATCCATCGGGAAAAAGACGTAAAAAACCGGGAATTTTGAACGAATATCTTCAAGCTCTAAATCTACAAACCACCAAAATAAGTTTCAGAATGTTGTCATGGTTGATGATATTGCCATTAATCATTAAGGAGCCCAATTGTAAATGGAAGTAAGTGACATTTTGGTCGATTTAAGTTAAGTAAACTGAAAAAATATTTTCTTTTATTTTATTTATATTTTGCATTAATTTAGCCGTCCAATAGAAAAAAATGGCTTTTGGTTTTTTGTGAAAAATCTAAATGTTGTAATGTACTCCAATAAACTTCAAATTTGTTGTGTATGTACTTTGATGGTGCATTAACAACTGTTTAAAAAAAAGAAAAATATTAATTTACAGCGGCACCACAAGTGAATAAAAAATGACCCAATCTCACCCCATAGAGGGGGTGACATTGGGTCACTGTAATTGAAATAACTTGTTTTAGAGAATATGAATGCAAAACCATTCACAGCTGAAAAATATTGATGAAATACGATGCAAACATGACGGAAAGATATCTAAGATGTTTCACAGGTATGCTAAACCCACTTAAAAGAACGATCATACCAAAAAATGAAGAGCTATGAGAAAAAATATGTAAACCCAACATTCATCGTCAAGTTTACATAAATTTTCTTTGTTTTTCCCACAAATTGTTTTCGAAGTCTCATTCTCATTGCCATAAAGCCTATTCAGTTTCCCCAAAGGTGTACTGAAACAGTGATTATTTTAAACCTTCGCAAATAGTTAAATTTCGGTTGCGATATTCCACGATCAATACATTTCAGGCAGATGTTGACGTCATAATCCCAGTAGATCCAACTCATTTGTACTGCCGTGAGATGTTTCCATAATATGAAAACACTGATAAATAATTAAATTTAAAAAAAATCCTTTTGATAAAATTTTACGACGTTGCTGCGCACGAAACACAGTTGCTGGTTTGAGAAGTTATCAAAATGCGTTGCATTGCTATTCAATGCACGGAATACTCAAGTAGACTTGTTTGATGTTTCAGAGATGCTGTATTTAGAAAGAATAAAAATCTTAATGAAAAAAAAAACAACCGGAACCATAAATTGTAAAAAAAGTGAACTTGCAATTTCATTTACTATCATTCTATCTTGACCCAATCTCACCCCCATTTTTGATGTTTTAGACACCGTACCTAAAAAAAATATTTTTTTGTTGAAATATAAAACAGATTTCGGAAAATACGTGTGAAGTGTAATGAAAAGACTTTAAACCTTCTACTAATATAACGATAGAGGTTAAAGTAAATGCGTGATACTTTGCACAGGAGAAATTTAATGTTGTAAATTTTATCTAGTTTCAACATACAAGTTTATTGATATAGTAAACAAAAACTATTATTTCTAAAAATGTTTATTGTGATGAATTACATGGAATAATATGTTCCCTAACATATGAAATATTAATTTTAGTAATATCAGCGTTATAAGCTGAAATATTTCATAAATCATATTTTTCCGTTGTGACCCAATCTCACCCCCAGACCCATTGTCACCCCCATCGACGGTACCATCAAACGGGGTAACTTGCAACGCTTTTCAACTTCAAAGCTACAGTACTGGACAGAATTAAGTACGCATTGGCCGTTTTTCCATACAAAATGGTCAAGTTTGGAGTTCTGAATCTCAGCTTCTAGTGGTCCGTTTGATCTGAAATTTTCACCACAGCCTAGATATAACATAGATTTTACTCAATTGGAATATCACAGTATTTGAAACACAAGCTTTTAAATTATTGAAAATCTCTCAATTTTCAAAAAATTTCATAATTTTATTTTGAAAATATTTTGAAAACAATCAGTTTTACCGAAAAATGATGTTCTACAAACTTGTGTGTCTCATCAAATTGCAAATTTTTGCAGAAGGACATATTGCTCTAAATATTTGCATTTAAAAATTATTTCTATTTAAAAATTTTGTCATTTTTATGAAAATTTGAGATTTGCGATAACATAAAAGTTTGTTAATGAAAATTTATGAATTTCTAGCCTAGCAAATTTGAGGTTACTTTCAAGCTGCGGTGAAAATTTCAGGTCAATCGGACATCTAGAAATCGGGATATAATCCTCCAAACTTGACTATTTTGTATGGAAAAACGGCCAATGCGTACTTTATTCTGTCCAGTACTGTATATAGATGAAAAATTTATGGATTCAGTGAGACAAAAACCATCTAGTATCCTAATCGCCACGTAAAGATTACCACGGTGGTATTCATTTTATCAGTATTTGGTTTTCTGGGATCGAGAGAGACGAAAAACATACATTTTTCATGCTACCCCTTATGTGGGGTAACATGCAACACACAGCGCTACGAAAAGCTCACCATTCAAAACATAGCCTTTATCGTGTTATTATGAACATTCAATAATTTTCAGCTGTAAAAGCATAGCCAAGGAAGTTCCTAAAACTGGACCAAATTTGCCGTCGACTGCTTCCAGATGCATCCAATTTCATTCATTTTTCATAAAGTTATAAGCATTTGAATTTGGGCAAAATTTTGCCTATCTCAATCATTTTGCCTGTCCCCTGTAAATTAAAACATGAAAAAATATGTTGAAAATTTTAGTGGTGTTTACGTAGATATTGCAAAATTTTTCAGAAAAGTGGTCAGATTTATCATTTCACTGAAGAGGAAAAAGTGAAAACTCTAAATGAGGAATCGTTGTATAAAATGAAGCAAAACAACGTCAATTTGGTTTAGTCTACCAGAATATACATCAACGTTAGCTGCAATTGACAAGTATATGCATTATTTCCTGGTGCATGTGCACAAAACTATATCCAACCCACTCTAAACAAACTGTTCGCTCATTGCAACCGCCAAACCCACTCGACTCGCAGCCACATCAAGTCAGGTAAAAGCGCATTTCCGAACGCACGTTAGTCAATTTTCCGCCACATATACCAATTTGTAATTTTCTGCTTCCAATTTGCTCGACTTATCGGCAATCGGCAACTCTGCCACCGCAATCACATGTACAACATTGTCGACCGAAATCGGCTCCGGAGTTGGGCCAATGCTCGCAAAACACTCTGCACTTGAGGAGAGCTTGACCAACATAGTATTTCGGTGACCATATTAGTGCCCGAAAATCGGGACGGAGAATAGTGGCCGTAATCCGTACAAAACATGGTCAAAGTACGAATATCATTTAACCATTTTTCTGATGAAACAAAATTGATAGATTAGGTTAAAATAAAACATATATTTTCGTTCATTTAGTTCATATATCAAAATGCATATATTTGTTTTGAATGTTGAGCAAAATTAACAATTTTAAGACAACAAAAAATAGAAATTTTTAGTGTTGTTTTTGTTACTACTTTGCAGTTTAAATTAAGTATGTGAAAATTTAAATGTACACTAATGGATCCAAAGCTTTGAAAGGTTATTATTCTATTCTAACGAGAGCAAGGAACAATATCAGTGAAAGGATTTTGCAAACTTCTTCTATTTTGTCCAGTTTTAGACCAATGTACGGAGGTAGCTGCAGCGGTAGCAGCAGCAGTGCGCATAAACAAACATAGGACTTTTCGATCATGAAAAGCCAAAATCGATTGGTTAATTTCGTTGGAAAGGGCTTTACTTTTCGGGCGAAGAAAATCTGAGCGGACTGGATGGGAGGCGATGTGTGCCACTGGAACCGAACATAGTCAGAATGTTGACAAATTGCGGTGTAAGCAAAAACCAGTGTAATCATATCGGTTTGCTGCTCAGCGTGTATCCTTTGCAGGTGCTGCATGGCGCTGAGGATGGGGGGTTCTTGTCGAATTTGTTGATTTT
Organism: Aedes aegypti; assembly: GCF_002204515.2. Lineage (NCBI taxonomy): Eukaryota > Metazoa > Arthropoda > Insecta > Diptera > Culicidae > Aedes > Aedes aegypti. The sequence continues at coordinate 349,539,900 of NC_035108.1, forward strand.
CGGCACTTATGTATACAATGTGGATGTGTAATCGACATTTTTTTTTTAACTGTTTATTTACCTTTTAACAAGCATTCATAAAAAAACATTACAAAGTATTGAATTATATACAAAGATGTTTTAAAGCTATTCTTAATGCTAAATCTTAAACAAATTTCTGTATCGATTTCAACAGATGTTAAGATATTTGTCGAAGTGTTTACTAAATAACTTTCTATTATTCCATCTAACGTCTCTTATTCCTTTTTGAAATTGAAACAAACTTGGATTTCTGTGATTATTAGTATTATACACAATAGCCTCACAAACTAACCATAAAGCTGCCTTGTATTTGCTATTCCGTTTTCCTATTCCTTTGTAAAGCAACATATGAGGCGATTCAATTTGTATTTTTAATCTATTTTTCACTATTTTCGAAATCCATTGCCATATTTCTAGCGTTTTTGGACAGTCTTTGATTCTGTGCATGTTACTATCCGGTTTACCACAAACATCGCATCCAAAATTATCTACGTTTGCTAAATAATTATACATTTTAATTTTGTTTGGAACTATATCATTAAATACCTCGTAAAGTGTAGATCTTGTAGACAAAGTTAGAAAGTTATGATTTATATTTTCCCAAATAGTGCTCCACATAATTTGTGGATACTTTTCTTCCACTTTTACCCTAATACTCAATTTGTCAATTAAGTAATTGTATATTTGTTTATTTGTTACTATGTAAGGAATTTCTTTTATCTCTTTAGCTTTTGATATATATCTAACAGTATTGAGAGTTAACCCTTTTAGATTACTGGTTGAAATCAAATAGTGCTCAGTTGTTCCACTGTCTCCGAATAGTATGTTCCTAATGAACAGTGATTTACACTGTGAATCTGGATCAAGTAAATTTAAACCTCCTTTGAGGTTATGCAAATACAACTGTGTTCGTTCAATTTTGAAAATTCTGTGGTAGCCCCACAGAAAATATCCCATGGTTTTCCTAATTTGTGCAATGTGCACATTACTTGGAGGTAAAGTTTGTGAAGCATACCACAACTTGGAAAGAATGTAAGAATTCAAAACTATTACTTTTTCTAATAAACTTAAACGTCTTGACGCATGTGCTTGAGTGGTTACATTTATATTCTGTATAATTTTTTTGAAATTGTTTTCTACCATTACTTTGTAATTGGTGCTTATTAATAAACCAAGAATTTTTAATTCCTTTTTTTCTTCAATAAGCTGAGGTCCTAGCTTGCAATTATTATACCTTAAGAATCCAGATTTTTTAACATTAAGCTTAATGCCTGCAAATATTGAAAAATTTCCTATTATCTGCATAACCGTATCAAATTCATTGTCAGATCTTATTATAAGAGTAAGATCGTCAGCAAATCCCAGGACTTTAACAAAACGTCCAGAAATCAGAATTCCTGAAACATTTACATACAAATGTCTTATCAGTGCTTCAATGTATAAGCAAAAAAGTATCATAGATAGTGGACATCCTTGTCTCACTGATCGCCTGATTTTAAATGATGGGGTTAAAAATCCATTAACGAGAATTCTAGAAGACGCTTTCCCGTATAACTGCCTTATGCAGGTAATCAATTGGTCTGGTAGCTGAAACTTTTCCAAGGTCTCCCATAATCGTTTATGACAAACCGTGTCAAAAGCTTTTTCGAGATCAATACTTAGTAACGCGAATTTAAACTTTTTGGACTGCTGCGCTTTTACAGTAAGTGTGCGGATCACGTCAAGATTATTCGTGCAACTTTTATTTTTAACACCCGCTGTTTGACCTTCTTCAATCAATTCTTCTACATAAATTTTGAGACGGTTAGCAATGATTTTGCACAAAAGTTTATAATCGGAATTCAATAGACTGATTGGTCTATAATTATTCAGGTTGAACTTATTTCCAGTTTTCGGTATTAGTGTTACTATTCCACTGGAAAAGTTTTCAATCGGACTGATGGCGCCAGAATAAATTCCATTGAAAAGTTTGAGCAAATCTTCTTTTAATATAGAGTAATGTACCAAGTAAAATTCATACGTTATGCCGTCTGGCCCAGGAGATTTTTTCATTGCACTGTTTTTGATCGTGTCAAGTAGTTCATTTTCAGTTATGGGCGAAGTTAAAGCTTGTTTAGAGTCGTTACTTAGTACTTTCCTGATAGAATTTAACATTGGAAGAGCACTCTGGTTGGTATTGATTTCGTCAAACAGATTCTTGTAATGATCATAAATAATTTCCTTTGTCTGGATCTGATCGGTTAAAAGACCATCACAATTTTTTAATTGCACATGATTGTGATTACTGTGCATTTTCACATACTTTGAAACTTGATAGATACCCATTTTTTCTGCTTCTAGCATCGTATTAGGTTGAAATCCCGAACAAAGTAATTGAAGCCGCTGATTTTCTGCACTTACAATACGCGATTTAACTTCGAACATCTCGTTACTTACATTTTCGTAATTCAGTTGTCTTTCCTCTAGCTCTTTCAATTTTGTGTACCAAACCTCTTTTTTAGCACGGTCGCGTTGCTTGTACTCAAAAAACTTTGAATTGTAAAACTGCTTAATTTTATTTTTAACATCAAAGCACTACCACTCTGCAAAATTATTTAAGTATTTCGCCCTAGAGCGCAAACTTTCATAAGTTTTTGCGAATTCGGCTGTTAAAACATCATCTTGTAATAAAAAACCTTTAATTTTCCAATATCCTCTACCGTACACAGGGATTCTATGATTTGGATCAAACTTATAACAAAACTGGATTGCATGATGGTCGGAGAACGGTACGGCTTTTGTTTCAAATTTAATAATTTCATTTAAAAAACATTTCGTCGAATAAAAGCGATCAATCCTTGAAGCGGAGTCATTTCTAAAAAAGGTGAACTGTTTCTTCTGACACTTAAGCTTGAGTTCAACATCTTTTAAGTCAAACAGGTTTGTCAATGTTTTTAAACCACGACAGATATTTTTGAAATTACCACGCGTATCATCTTCTTCCAAAATGCAATTAAAATCACCCCCTATCACCGTTGAGTTTGCTGCAGTTTTGCTCATGTGATCAACAGCTGAAATTTCAAACAGTTCATCACGTTCTGCTCTCTGTTGCGATCCAGCATGACCGTAGATGTTTACAAAGTTAACATTATCTATCACAATCGATATTATTCTTCCAGAAGGGCACTTCAAACAATCACGTGTATCAATCGACTTACGCACCAGTATAGCTGTACCAGAACTAGTGTCATTTCTGTTAACAAAGGCTTCGTGAGATGGCAGGAATGAAAAATCATCAAACGCTACTTCCTGTAGAAACACCACATCTATATCATTGTCCAGGATGAATTCTTTTAACAAAGACTTTTTAACGTTCACTTTGATTGCGTTAATGTTAATGGATACAACTTTCCGGATAAAATTCATCTCTCACATACAACTGCACTACCGAAAAAGACGCCGAAAAACCGTAATCATAACCGTTATTCGTAGCTGTTGTCATCGCCAATGTTCAAGTGTGCCAGTTAGAGTTAATTCACATACCCAAATCAAACCTTAAAGACGTAGCATATTTCATCATAAATGTTCAAGTAGTATAACCAAAAATAGAATAGTCCAATCTCATAACCTCAAATCATAGCCACTATCATAATAAGATCAAGAACTTGCATATACTATAAATCACTTTCCAAATCAATAACCTCGAAACATTGCTATTGTCATCAGCTATGGCCAAATCGATCCTGACGCTGTACCATATCGTTTCCAAAACAATAACCTTAAAACATAGCCATTGTCGTCATGAATAAACAGGGCTTTAACCTTCAACTGACCTTAGTTTTTCAACTTGCTTTTACCAGTGTTTTTCAACTGAGCAGACGTCGCTGCAATGATCTCCAGAGCATCCTCATCTTTCTTTTGTTTTCGGCTTCTCGTAACCCGATTAAAGCCCTCATCCAACGTCGAGGAACTGTCGTGTTGTCTCTTCACCGCGTGGCCGGATTCATCCATTTCTGCATCCAGGACAGCCGCAGAATCCGATTCATACTCCTGACTATCTCCATCGTTACCAACGATTTCGGCAGCAGGTGGTCGCGAGTCATCTCCAATCACACCGACAACCGAAGAACTACCCTCCTTAACGTTGCCATGTGTTACTTTTGCAGCCGGTACTAGCACCGTCATCGTACTTCCACTCACTTCAGCGACTGACACTTTGTTCTTCAACGTTTCAGCATAACTCGAACGCCCGGAAGTAGTAGGAGCAACTTTAGCCGAGGCACCCACCGTTTCGCCACTGGTATCGGCAGTTTGGCTCTTTCTCTGGTTTGCCGCATTTCGCGGGCAATCCGCCTTAAGATGTCCTTCCTCTTTGCACAGGAAACACTTGTGCTTGACTCCTTCGTAATAAATTCTTCCTCGACGATTGAGAAAGAACAGAGTAGCTGGGATCTCCTTTTTGATTTCGATGTAGACTCCACGAACTCCTGTTGTCAGGTCCAACTCCAGTTGCGCGGGAAATTTCTCCCGGACCATCCGGCGTACAACTCCATATCTCGAGAGAACGGTAGAAATTTCCTGATCGGGCACCTCCGGTGGCAAATCGAAAATCCGGATGTACTTACTGCATCCACCGGCGACGGACATCTTGATTTGCACTTTGTCCCCATTCGAATACTCGAACACGTGTTCTTCGTGATTCTGCATCAAAGCATCCTTCATCGTTCGCTCATTCATGAACTTGATGCATATGCATCGTTCTTCCGAGATCTTGTAGACACTTTCCATAGTGAACCTGTCCGCATCGAAAGCCTTAGCAAATCTTGCCATCTCCACTACACTTGGCCCTGCAGCACCATCCGGAAACCTGAACATGAGCGTGTTCTTCACCAAGCCTTCCATTTTTCTCGCACTGTTCCACTTTATTTCACACAAAGCACTTTAGCTGTGAGCCAGCTTTTGAATTATTGTTTTCGATCTAACAAAGCACGTCAATACCGAACGAGAGCTGATCGTCAACTGTCATTGAACTGTTTGCATTTTGTGTTATATATATATATTTTTTTGTATTCAGGAACATTTTTGTTATCAACATACAATACATGCATCAAAGCATGCACAGTAGGCCGTCCCTTATTTTTCGAAAAGTGCTCGTTTTGGTAAGAAAAAATCAGGTAAAAAAATGAAGTCCGTACGTGGACGCTAAGTGGTCCCCCAACGGCCCTGAAGGTATTAGGTGTAGATGACCCCGTGCGCAAAATCGAGCTCGCTGCTCTAGTGCACGCAGCATGAGTACACCTACACCTAATACCTTCAGGGCCGTTTGGGGACCACTTAGCGTCCACGTACGGACTTCAAATGCACAGGGCCTGCCCACCTTCAAGCATAAAAATCCAACGGAACATAGGCAGATCTCTCGGTGCCGTATACCATAGGATGATTTTGCTCAGAGCGATCGAAAATACGTAAAAAGCAAAGCGTATTTAAATTTTCCCCGAAAATGTCTTCTCTGAAAATTTTTCTTCATAAAATTCTTTAAAGGTTTCTAGGAATCCCGGAATTCCTCAACCAGTTAATTTGTCAGCATTTTTCCTAGAAACTTACTGCCGTGAATCGCAAGTCAGTCCCATCTGCATTTTTGTCGAAATTGAGTTGAGTTCAGCTTCCAATGCCCTTTCAGCTGCACTAATGATACAATATAATTTGTTCGAAAAAATTAAGAAAAAACAGCAAGTCTAATTGTCCCATAATGAAAAGTAACTGCATACCAGTCACACTACTGAATTCCGCACCGTATAACACAAAAAAGAACCGTGTTCTGATCATTTCTATATTTTTCTCGGAAAGATATCATAATGAAAAGCAAATTGTGAAAGTTTCATTAGGATTGGAACATGTTCAAATCTTCTGAATTTTTTTGAATATTCGTATAAAAACGAATTTGTGAACTTCAAAGGACGAAGTCTGCGTGTCAACTATAGTCGATTGCAAAAATTTTTGGATATTTTTTCTTCATACTTGCAAAAATGTAAGATTTCTCCTAATGCTTCCAAAACTCAACTAATAATATTCCCTCATAAACCAAAAGTTCTTTGTTTGAAACCTTCAAGTAGACATTAGAGTGATGCAAATTTTGAAATTTTAGCTCCCCTATGCTTAAACGATTTTAATTATGGTAAATAGCATAATCCCAAAGTTTGAAGTGATTCGGAAGAAATTTGACTGTGCACACGCCATTTGAAGTTTATATGGAGATTACTATGGAAAACGCCAATCTTTTGTGTTCAGCTCTCTATCTCTTCGTCATAATATTTTATGGAAAAGTGAACAAATCCTTCTAATGTAAAATTCTCTCAGCTACAACTTTGCCGAAGACCATTTTTTGATTGGACGTCAAAATAAATTGTTATTCATCATCATAAAGTTGGTTTGCTTGTAGTATGCTTCACCAACTGTTCGGCAGGCAACAGTGGTGCTCCTGGCGGGAAAAATAGATCAAAGTAATCCAGGCTACTATGTTCTACAGCAAAAAAGCAGTGTTGCTCTGAAAGTAATTGAATGATCATTTCAGCATAGTACAGACTTTGTTATCAATAATAACAAATTATTCTTACGTCCCATAAAAATGTGATCCTCGGCAAAGTTGTAGCTGGGAAGTTTTCACGTGAGATGAGTGTGTCAACTTTTCCATAGATTATTATGACGAACAGTTAGAGGACTGAACACAAAAGATTTGCCTTTTCCATAGTAATTTCCATATAAACTTCAAATAGCGTGTGCACAACCAAATTTCTTCCGATTCTCTTCAAATTTTGGGAGGATCATTTCCATCATTATTGACACCGTTTAAGCATAGGGGAGCAAAAACTTCAAAATTTGCATCAGTCTAGTAGACATGTTGTCACGATGAGAGGGGTTCCAATAAATTGGTCAGATCAAGTTAAGTATCTAGGGCTCATGCTAGATAAGAATTTAACTTTCAAAAACCACATTGAGGGCATTCAAGCCAAATGTAATAAATATGTAAAATGTCTCTATCCCCTTATTAATAGAAAATCAAAACTTTGTCGTAAGAACAAGCTTTTGATATTCAAACAAATTTTCAGGCCAGCCATGTTGTATGCTGTACCAATATGGACTAGCTGTTTTAATACCAGGAAGAAAGCTCTGCAGAGAATTCAAAATAAAATTTTGAAAATGATTCTGAGGCTTCCTCCCTGGTATAGTACCAATGAGTTGCATAGAATATCCAATGTTAAAACATTGGAACAAATGTCAAATAAAATAATTAATAATGTCAGGCAAAAATCGTTACAATCTTCTATTGCCATGATTAATGCGTTATATATTTAGGTTAGGTTAAGTGTATTAAAAACGTTTTTAAGCAGGTGAAATCAACTCACCTGTAAAACATATAAACTGCTAGATATAAGAAATGAATGTAATGTTTGGAATGATACTAATAAAGAAATAAAAAAAAAAATGTGAAGATGGCACAAAAGTAGATGAAGGAAACAAACAACGATGCCCGTATGTTGTTGGTGTTTTTGATTATCAAGTTTCAAATTTAGTGTAGGACTGATAGCAAGTCACTTTTTAGTGACTTGGTCTTTATTTTTCACCTGGTTACTAATAAGACACTTTTTTTTCAAGAAAAATGGTCATGTTAGTCACTATTTTTTATCTGATTATAAACATACCATAAACTGAATTAGCTTCTTAAAACCAATAATATTTCGCAGAAAGTGATTTATGTGATTTTTGAATAAAAGTTTAAAGATAGATGGAGATTCCTTGTAATCTTTCTAAAATTTCTGGCCGTGATCATTGAATAAAGTTTGACGAAAACCAAGGTTTATTACCTGACAAACCTGCTTGATGAATTACTACTGAGTTTTCTACAGTTGAAGTTTACTGTGGAAGAAATCCTTAGCTTACCTTCTGAAAGAATTTCAATAGAAATGCTTTGAAAGATTCCAATCAAAAAATACTCAAAGAGTTCATCAGAAACTCTTCCTAGACTTACTCTTTAATTTAAGTGGGGTTTTCAGTAAGAATTACGTTCATAGGAAAAATTACGTTTTTCTAGACTAATTCTTGGATATTACGTTAGAAATTCCAACATATGTGGCAAACATTTTTCTGCTAATTAAGCCTTAAGTAAATACTTTGCACAATATTAATTGTTAATCAATAGTGATATGATTTTATTTTCTAGATTTTCTTATACTCATGAAATAGTTTTTAATGACTAATAGGTGCTCTGGAGCACGAAAGGATTTCATTTAACAGAAAATGATTCTGAGATAATTTTCTTCATAATTTTACAAGACTTTTTTTGAAGAAAACTTCCAGAATGTTTTCTGCAATTATCATTAAACAAATTTTTGTCACTAGTTTGCTTGTTTTCGGAGTTTTTTTTTCGGAGATAGGAAATACCTACTACGATTTCTTTACCAACTGAAATCAGAGAATTGAAATAGTAGCAATATTTCCACATGATGCTTCTTACCCGTTTAAAATGAGTCACCTGTTTTCAACGATTCTACCCCATTACCCCGAATTCCACATCCCCGAATGATCCATAACCCCGATTCTAATATTTTGGGGAAATGTTATCAATGTCATCATGTCAAGTTAATTTTAAATTGGAGAAAACAGCATTCGGAGTGATGGAATTCTTATCCCGAATTCCGAAAAATATTCGAGGTGATGGCGTTCGGGGTAATGGTGTAGAAGCAAGTTTTACTACAATTCATGACAACCTAGAGTCTCCCCCGACAGAAAACAGTTAACTTAAATATTTCAATCTACAACAGTTCACTATATTCTAAGTTTCCCCACAATTTGATAATATTGGCGGTTATTAAGAACGTATTTTTATTTCTAATCAATATTTAGACTAATACTTGAAGTTTTGAAGTCACTTCTTAGTTACTTTTTTGTCACTACTTTGATAATTTTAGTCACTAAAGTTACTTTTATTTTGGTTGTCTGTCCGCTACCAGCCCTGTTAGTACTATACCATCTTACTAGTGATTTTTAGTATTTTCTTTTTGCACAGTGAAGTGAAGTGTTGAAATCAGTGACGAATTTGGGCTTCGGGGGGCCCGGGTCAGATCTCATAAAGGGGGCAAAATTCAGCACGTTTTGAGATTCCACAAACCAACGTATTGAATTTGAGTTTTGAACGAAATTGTCGGTCCCACAGATCCTTGGGCCCTTTGGATCTGCAAAGTGGGTTGTGAGCTACATACATTAAAAAATTCAACTGTTTTCAAGCTTTCCAATAGTGTTATTGGGTGATTTTTTCGTCTAATGGGAAAAAATAACAATTCGTTGAAGACTGGCTCGTTGTTTGGCTTCTGTATGATTTGTATGGAGTGAAAATTTGCTGAAAATCTACAAAGCTGTCCTTCTTCAAAGCTCCTTTTGGCTCTATTTACTACAAGTTTTCAGTTTGTCTCTGGTTGAAAAGAATACTATTTACAGTACTGGCAAGAATAAAGTACATAGCTTCTAACGAACCGCATGGCCTAAAATTTGAACTGCATGTTGGAAATATCGTTAAATTAGATCTGTGAATAAATCATCAAATTGTATGGAAAAAAGTTTTTGAAAATCGCCCATTTGTGTCAAATGTCCAAATTTTGATACATACTAAGATTTTTTGAAAACAAACAATTTACGACAAGTATAATTTTCTACAAATCTGCATTTCATCTAAGTGAAACAAAATTCAGCTGCATGCCTTCTTCTAAATATTCACATTCCAAAAAGATCTAAGTTAAATTTTTTGGCATGTTTTTCAAACTTGTATTTATTTCAATATCTTCCAAACTGTTGAATAGAATTTGGTTAATTTCCCATGAATTGAATTTCAAGTTATTGTAATTCAAATTTTAGGTCAATCGGTGCGTTAGAAGCTGTTATACAGTTCCCTAAACTTGAACCTTTTGTATGAACATCGGCCTTTATGTACTTTTTTTTCTTGCCAGTACTGTATATTCTATGGATTATATTCAAAGCTAAGCCATTGCTGGAACAAAGCTAAGCCTATACAAAATTCAAAGAAAATTTCATCAACTATGGCATACAAAATAGAATATATATTTTAAAATACTGACAACCACGTCACAAAAGAATTTCCCTTACACTTCAAGTTTCTGAAATGCAAATATGTTCAAATTTTAATGTTCTGATAAGTACCCAATAAATTCTTTTAATTGCACAGTTCTTTACAGGTTTAGCCGTATTTTTTAATATCATGCAAAAACATTGAGCGCATTTTTAATTCCAATATTATTTAAAAACCAATTAGAGAATAATTAAAGATTTTGGCTTTACATGTTTTCTTGTAATATATTAGTTAAAGAAAAACAATTTACTTAAATATTAGAAAGTTGCCTTAAACATTTGAATTATATGTTCAAATGTCTAAAAAGAAAATATTGAAAAAAATATTTCAAAATTTTTTTGTTCTTAATCTTGGTTCCTCGGGGGGCCCCCCTAATCGGGGGGCCCGGGGCAATTGCCCCCTTGGCACCCCCCTAAATCCGGGCCTGGTTGAAATTCAATTAGTTTTTTTATATCTACTCCAATATTTTTTTCAAAGTGAATTTGAAGTTTAAAAAATCCCACAATTGTTTTTAAAAAGTTCTTTTAATTATTTATGAAGTAACATTTTGACGTGCAACGTATAGGTAGGAATAATTTAACACTTTAAGTAGAAATGTTTTAAAATGTTGATCAATTCAGCAGCAGGGATGGTAGCAAAAACTAGGTCACTATTTAAAATGCACCATTTGAAGTGACAATTTAGTCAATATTTTTATGCAAAATAGTCCCCGAAGTCATTTACCAGTTTCTCGATATTCTTCTGATATTTGGTAGGCAATACAACCCCAAAGACCTTTCACAAAATTTACGCAAATCGACTATTTTGACACCTTTTTAAACCCACTTTAATTAGGGTACGAACCTGGTTCGGAGTAGTGTTTGATCTTTCGACCTTGACGCTTGCTCCTGCGGGAGCGGGCGATGAGGGCAGGATCGAACATGTCGCGCGTCGGTAGCTAGAAGTGAAAATGTGCCGCGTTCGATTAGTTTTTTTTATCCTTCGACCTTGACGCTTGCTCCTGGGCAGTACGTCAAGAAAGCCCGAGAAGTCTTCAGTTGTTTTCCCTCTCGGGTTGCGTGCCTATTTTCTCTGAGTGCTTTTATATAGCCGAGCAAACGAGTGAAGCTGAAAGTGGATTGTTGCTGCTCAGCCAAGGATGACGGATCAATTGGTGAGCTCGTTCCATGCTACTATTTCTTATCTATAAAATATGTATGATTGTACATTTAATCGTTACAACGGTGGGACGTAAATATGATTTTTCAACAAACTATGAATAGTTCGTCACTGTGAGTATCGACATAAACTCTGATTCATGATTTATTTATGTTTAATATTTTTTTTCAGTACACCCCTTTCTTTTTACCTTTATGTTTGTAATTAAAAAAACTATGAATGGTACAAGTGTAGACTTGCGAAAGGTTCACTTTATTCAACAAACTTTGGATGGTTCGTCACTGTAAGTGTCGGCATAAGAATAAGAGTGTTATGAACGTTACATTTAGGTATTTGTTCAACAAACTTTAAATGGTTTGTCACCTCAAGTGTCGGCATAATTTTCCTCTATATGGAAATTGTTCATATCGAATGAAAATATTATATTTATATATAAGCATGTTTATATCTCACAAATAATTATTTATCATGGTCTATTCGCTTATCAAAGTGAATCCTGTGACACAACGATCCTCCTCATTAACAAACATCCCTCCCAGTAGCCTTTGTGGAAATGCAGAGGCAAACACGGTCTCCAAATAGCAAAGGTTACACACTAACATTCCTTCCCCCAATCCCACCTGATTGCAAGGACGTGGCCGGCGCCGTTATTGATCCTGTATAAATAGAGGCACTGAATTATGCACATTTTCACTGACTTCGGTCAATCACGGAATAGCAACCATTGAGTCTAAGCTAAGGTACGAACCTGGTGAAGGGGTTCGAACACACGCCGAAAACCTGGGATCAAATCCCATCTTCGAGATAATCACTTAGAACGTAGAAGTAATAGTGTCGACTACCTACGGAAGGGAAATAAAGCCATTGGTCCCATTGGTGAACTTGCCCAGGACCAAAAGTCTCGTTGATAAAGATAATAATAATAATGGCCCACTTTGATTCTTGAAGGGTATATTAAAAGGGATTTAAAAAGAATATACTAGAAAATAGTTATTGTTTCATAATTTTTTTTACAAAAAAAACTTTCCTCCAGGAATTTTATTAGGTACTTTTTACTGGCGCTGATGCGACTGTTGCTCTTAATCTTTCGGATTTAACGGTTACGCAGTCTTTAAGGGAATTAAACGAAATTTAAGAATTGTCCAACTTTTCGACTCGAGGTTGGTGTCTTCTTTAGGGCTAAACCAAGGCTGAAGACCAAAAACGACAAAATTAGTTTTCGCCTGAGACACCCCGTGTCGAAACGTTGGGCAAGTAATAAACCTCGTTTTATTCCCTTAAAGACTGCGTAGCTGTTAAATTTGAAGGATATTCAGTTATTTCTGAAGAATTTCCGTATAAATTCGTCCCGAGATTTTTCATGAAGTTCCTTCAGAGATTCTTAGGATTCATCCATAATCTAATCCATGTATTACTCATGTACTTTCTTCCGAGTAATTTCTCAAGTAAGTTTTCCATAAAATGTTAATACCTAGCGTAATGTGATGAGGAACCCCCAAGGAAATTCATAGAAATACCCTTAGAGAAATGTTTGGTCGTATTCAATGGGGAATCCTTTTTTAAACTCCTGGGGTATTTCTTGGTTCCTTTCAAATCTCTTTTTGATTTATAGTTTCTATTTTTTATACACACAGTTTTATACCAGTTGTGGTTCAGAAGATTGAGGAGCTTGGAAAAATCTTTGGTGGAACTTCTCCACACATCTCTTTAGTAAATCTGAAGGAATCTGCGAAGCAATCTTCGCTTACAAATCATGAAGCTTGTTATGTCGCATGGTAACACTTGGTTACTGGCTTCAAATGGACATGTCAAAATAGAATCCGAATCCTTTGGTGATCAGGGCAACGTTAAAAATAACCACTTGGATGCAGAAGACATGTAAACAGAAATTTTTCGATGCCTGTTAGACTAGATGCTTTCAAAAGGAGTAATAAATGGGGGGTGCCATTGATTACTCCTTTTGAAAGCATCTAGTCTAGACCAAATGTAATTCCTCTCGATAGTTGTTACTCATTTTGTTGTAAAGATATTTGCAGAATCTCGATTCTATTACTTATTCGCTCTACAAAGTTGTCGAAGCAAACCATAAGAAGCACACACGCCCCCTACTGTGAGAATACTATTAACATTTTTGTCTGTGTTTTCGACAGCACTGTGTTAATGATTCAACCAAATTAATCAACTCTCACAGCAAGCAGTAGCATCTGCTAGACACTTAAGTTGGCAAATTTTGCTTCCAACATACAGCTAACCAAGGCAGAACGTTTGTACATGTACAGAGTAACGATAAAACGTATTCAGCCGGAGTCCAGCATCGCTTCATCGCAAAGAGAGCGAAAACATACGTAACGAAACAATTATACACCAGCGCACATATAATTTATTTGATTTGCATACCCACTGTTTGCACGGTTTAGTGGTGGCCCGTTAGTGCGTCAGGCACTTGAAAAATGGGTGAAAATTTATCTGATGGTGTAATTAATTGTTCCACTGAACTCCAGTGATTAAAGGCACCACCACCACAAAAAACGACCACGAGCACTGGTCAGAGTTTGTTGTTTCTTCTTTTTTGGGAAAAGCCTAAATATTTTAACTAACCTAATAGTACCTTTGATCGGGAAAGTGCTGCTAATGTAGATTTGTGGTGCAATTATGTGTCCACCGAACGTCCAATGGCAAACAGTCCGCTAGTGAGGTGGCTTCCGGCCTGGCCACGCGAAGTTAATAGAGCGATGCGGGTTGGCTTTTTTGGCAACTATGTTCATTACGACGATAGAGGAATTCACTTGCACTTTGTTATGGCCGGCCAGTCAACTTCCGATCGCGATGGTATGACATGGCGAAATGAATGAACTTTCAGATTATCGCTTGTTCAGCGTGGAAATTTTGGTGACACGTTCAATGGTTGCTTTGAAAATTGGTTGAATAATTTATTTCGGAAGCGGCCGATACGAAAAGGGGGAAGAATTTTAATGAAAACTAATTTGCATAATCGAAATCGTCAATCTTGTTTAAATGTGCTCAAAATAGGTATTACGAGAACACTGAAACAAGTTGATGGGCGGTAAATTCTGGTAATGTTAAGTTTACTACATACTCTATAATAAATGCTACATTTAAAACACGACTGGAACATGTTTGTACCATTTTCTTTATAATTCTTTCCAGTATGGGAATTCGATCATAGGTAATTTTTGACTGATCTACAAATGTATGAGAATTGACGAAACAAATGCTTGACCTAGTGAGTTGATTCCATGCTAAGGATTATTTCAATAGATGAGTTTTAAAGAAGTTACTAGGTTTGCTTAAGACACTAGTTTTGGATCTGATCACATTTGAAGATTCTGGGTATTAACGAGTTGATGTAGCAACACTATCAAACTGAGAAAATTGTTTTTGCAGATACATTAAATCCCACCCAACGCGCAAAACATGCTGCACTTGATGAAATTAACACAACGATTCGTAAAACTATAAAAACGATTCATTTGAGCCAAATTGTAGGAACACCAAAAGCAAGAAATAAAACCAACGCAGTCGAGCAAAGTATCCAACAATTATAGCACGAGTCGGTAGCAAAGAAGTTCAACCAGCTGCTCATTATATTCTTTATAACTTTTTAAACTTCCATGTTTAACGTTTTGTTACTTAATTACAACCGCCACCAACTGAAGCCGGTTTTCTTTGCAGTGCCCACAGCCAACGTTCATCCCATAAACAAATACAGCTTTCTCCACTTCTGGTGCGGTCGTAAAATTTTTAAAAAGCTTTTCCTTTCTACACATTCCAGCGCACCTCTCCCCCTGCTTAGCGAAAAGGGGAAATGAAAATTGTTCTGCTTGCCTCCCGCAAATGAAGCTGGGGAAACGGCTTACGGTAGCTAGTTTATATCCGAGAGCGCATGAATGAACTGCCAGTTGTCAGTTTTATAAATATTTATGCTCATAAACTGTACGAGCCACTTCCTCAGACATTCTCATTCTCAAAGTTTCCCCCCAAAAAAATAACACGGTAAACCAGTGCAATGCAATGCATGCCACCAACCCGCCGTCTTCGGAGGTGTAAGGTCATGGACGGATCTCAGACCTTCAAGACATGCCATCATTATCTTCATTACGATGGTGGTGCCGGACGGAGCGGTTGAGAACTTGGTACACTGCTGCTATGCTCTTGAAAGAGGCCATCCCGTTGTTGGTGCCTTAGGGTCGTGTTGTGGCAGATCTTGATGCCTGATGCCGCTTTGATTCGGTTGCCACTTCATTCATTCAAGACCGGTGAACTTTAAGGGTGAGAACTAGGTTTTCCGAGCAACACCTCCAGCCCCCCGCAGGCAAATTCTCACGTTCTCGTGTTGATTCCAAACAATAATGGGTGCTCTTTCGTTTTCTGGTTGACGGGATTGATAAGGCGAGTTGAAACTCCGGAACGTCGGAAAAGCTTAAATTGTGAGACGTTGTTGATGGTTCAATTGATAGCTTTTGATTTGAATTTAGCTGGGTTGAATTTTTTTAAGCTTGTTGGAAACTAGATGTGTCATGTCGTTAGACACTAGCCAGCTGAAGTTTTTCTCATCTCTAGAATTTACATCAGGTAAGTTTTGAGCACTCAAATGCTACTAGTAATTTTCACTGCATTTTTTCGCACAGGCTACCTTAAGATTTCCTCCAGATATTATTCCACTGATACTCTTACCGATGTCTCCAGTTGTTACTATAGGAAATATTGCAAAGATTCCTATCAAAATCTACGAAGTTTCATTTCAGAGACTTTGAATGTTTAGGGATTTTTGAAGAAATTCCACAAGAATTCCTACGCCAATTTTCAAGTAATTTTTCGCATGCATTTTCATATGTAGTATTTCAACAGATCATCCACAATTACTCTTAAAAATCGCCTCTTTATGGGTTATTAAAGGAAATCTAATAACCCATAATATCTCATGACGCCTCTAAAGTTTTTTTTTTCTAAGAATTTCTCCAGCGTTTCATCCGATGGGGACTCCTGTTATAACAAATAATTTTTCAAATAAAGTCTATATACATTGTTCAAAAGTTCATTTAAGATTTCACAATAATTAGTATCGTCTTTGGTGGATAGATTGGCCCAAACATGTGTAAGTCTTGATTATTGTTTTAACAACTTTCGTAATGTTCTACTCAATATGAGAATACGTTCATGGGTAGTGTATTTGCAAATGCCGAACAAATAATTAAAACTAGCTTACCCAACTTGCCCCTGAAAAGTTCAATAACAAAATGATATAAAATCTTGTTACCTGGTTATCATCATTTGATAACTGATTTTCTTTTCATCCTGGCTGAATTAACAACCAACATTACAAAAATCGGAACTCAAGTTTGTTCGTAGTAAATTTTGTTACCACTGAGTTCAAGTTGATAACTAAATGTGTATTATTATTTTTTTTAATGTTATGGTCATAAATTTTAGAAAAAAATTTGAGAAATGAATGTTCTGACTTAAACTTACTCTTCAAACACTTTAAAAAAAAAGTTGTATGATGACAAGTCTACATAATTTATTTAAAAATTTTAAGGATAAGATGTATGATAACATATTTTGTTAACATCCTATTATCAAACATGTCTGTGATGTATGATGAAAAGTCAACTTTGTTTACTAACACACACTTTATAAAAGTCTGGTCATCTAACATGTCTAGCGGATACAATGATAATAAATGTTGTTATCATTGATAACAGAATATCAAAATGATAACAGCGATAATGGAAATTTGTTATACAGGGAAAACATATCATGTTTTCATTCGTTATCAATGATAACAGAATAGCAAAATGATAATGAATGTTGTTATCAATTTGATATCATCCAGTTATCCGACTTTGCTCGGGTGGTTACCTATTAGAATTTGATAATGTCTTCCAATTCCCGGTTGTTTTCGTCCAGGTAATATTCTTGACTTTTATGTGTGTGTGTGTGTGTGTGATACAATCCACCTCCCACTGGCCGGCAGTGCTTTTATGGAAGAAAATTGTATGCATGTATTTAATGATACCCTTCGATATCTTTATATCTGCAGACAATTTTAGCCCAGGAGATGAAAGGTGATAGCTCTACTGAAATTCCAACGACCCATTTCAAGAATGGCAGTAAATACACACACATTCTGAGGTCATTTTTATTTACAGTAAGCCCCGCATAAAAACATCCAGATATCAAATGGATATATGCAATGTTTTTACACTTCCCGAATCGAAAATTATATTTTCGACTCTGGCACGTATTTAGTTTGAATTGGTAATAAGTGAGTAAAGTAAACAATAATAAAGAACGATTTTACCAGGATGTGAAGCAGTTTTTCTCCGTCGCCGCACTGGGGTTTCCGTAAAATACTATACACTTTTTCACTGCACTCCACGCGTAACACGTTCGATCCTGACCGCATCACCCGCCCCGCAGGAGCAAGCGTCGCAGTCAAAGGATCACACACTACTGCAAAACAGGGGAAAAAATTCTCCGGCAACGAAAATACGCGCGAATCCGTCAGAAAAATCAATCGGACGACGCAAAACCGAACTGTCCTGCTTGGGCTTCACAAAGCACTACCCAGCAAGACGCTCCAAAACAGGGGAAACAAAATTCTCCGGCAACGAAAATACGCGCGAATCCGTCAGAAAAATCAATCGGACGACGCAAAACCGAACTGTCCTGCTTGGGCTTCACGAAGCACTACCCAGCAAGGCGCTCCAAAACAGGGAAAACAAAAATCCAGCAACGAAAATACGCGCGAATCCGTCAGAAAAATCAATCAGACGACGCAAAACCGAACTGTCCTGCTTGGGCTTCACAAAGCACTACCCAGCAAGGCGCTCCAAAACAGGGGAAAAAATTCTCCGGCAACGAAAATACGCGCGAATCCGTCAGCAAAATCAATCAGACGACGCAAAACCGAACTGTCCTGCTTGGGCTTCACAAAGCACTACCCAGCAAGACGCTCCAAAACAGTGGAAAAAAAATTCTCCGGCAACGAAAATACGCGCGAATCCGTCAGAAAAATCAATCGGACGACGCAAAACCGAACTGTCCTGCTTGGGCTTCACGAAGCACTACCCAGCAAGACGCTCCAAAACAGGAGAAAAAAAATTCTCCGGCAACGAAAATACGCGCGAATCCGTCAGAAAAATCAATCGGACGACGCAAAACCGAACTGTCCTGCTTGGGCTTCACGAAGCACTACCCAGCAAGACGCTCCAAAACAGGAGAAAAAAAATTCTCCGGCAACGAAAATACGCGCGAATCCGTCAGAAAAATCAATCGGACGACGCAAAACCGAACTGTCCTGCTTGGGCTTCACGAAGCACTACCCAGCAAGACGCTCCAAAACAGGAGAAAAAAAATTCTCCGGCAACGAAAATACGCGCGAATCCGTCAGAAAAATCAATCGGACGACGCAAAACCGAACTGTCCTGCTTGGGCTTCACGAAGCACTACCAGGTAATATTCTTGACTTTTATCATACAAAAACTCTTTCTCTAAAGATTGCTAATCGCCTAAAAACATATATAACTGTGTTGTTGCTTTTGTAGTGTTTCCGAATGTCAACAGCTGTAGTAGTGTCTCTTTTGCTATGAAATATTTCACATGAAACATTACAGTACGGGTGGTAGGTCTTTTGGCATAAAGCCGTTCGGCATAAAGTCGTTTGGCACAATGGTCATTTGGTATAAAGTCGATTGGCATAATGGTCGCTTGGCATAATGAGTCTGAAACCAAGTATTTCTTAAGATGACATCCGTTTTTGCCTTTCTATTGAATCTTTCTGATGACATCAAGCTTGTTTTGGAGTCGAGTGATATAAAATGACACTTTATTCAACAATCATATGCTCTTGAATAAACTAGAGCATATTAGTAAAGGTATTGCCAATAGTATTTTATTATCCAGAAATTAACCTTCTTTCAATTATTAATTCTTCTTTTGACTTTCGCAATTGGAATAATTTTTTACACTGACAATTTTGATATATTTAGAACTAATTTACCCTTCTTTCAAACATCATGTTTTTTTTCGAAATATGATGTAACCATAATTAAAGGTATAAAAACTGTTGATTCAACATTTAAATAAATTTCTCCTTCTTTTATACGTAGGCTGTTCTTTTGAGCTACATTTTTGTTCCCAGCTGACAAAAGGGCGGCAATCGATAACATTGATCTGCTCAAGTTATCAGCGAAAAGAGAAAGATTGCTGCAGTTACTTCGATGGGTTGTGCTTCTTTTCCCCTAATGTCGTTTCCCCGAACGCCAGTTTCCCGAATGCCAATTCCCCGAATATCCGCTTTCCCCGATAAGCCCACTTCCCCGAAAAGTTTTTGGCACTCATGATTGTCGTAACTTTAAACATTTCAGGGTGGTCAACGAACTGGCCATCTTATATGCACCCTTCTTTATTTAATTGGCAGTTCTTTCGAGTTTTACCATCCTCAGCATTTTTGCCAACATGCGTATAGCCGAGAATGACAGAATACCTTATTTTGATTGCTTATAGTTCTTTTTCGTTCACTATCCAGCCACTGAAGACTATTATAGCACCTATTAAAACTGCACCACTTTTCGGGGAAACCGGTTATTCGGGAAAAAGAGTCATTCGAAAAACTGGCATTCGGGGAACCGACATTTGGGGAAAAGTGGCACAATCAGTTCGATGAACGCAATTTTTGATGTCTTTTCATTTTATTATGCCGCAATAATTCTTAGTGTCCAATCTTCTATTGATTCAATCATTAATTTGACCTTCTTTTAAGAATAGACTGTTTTTTATGTTTTAAATATTATTATTTAGTAATGCTAAATGTTAACCATTTTTATATTTTGCTGGTTTATCAATTCTTGCAAGATATGCTGTTAGAATGATAATTACTATAGAACATGCCAATATTCAACTTTTTTTGCGGACACATGATCATCTTTCGAGATATGCTGGAAAAAATATTATTTCAATCACAAATTTTCCCCTTTTTTGATAATAAACGGTGTTTTGATGTACACTTCCAAAATTAAAATTTATATTGAATCGTTCAAAAGTTTTGCCACAAATATTTTCTTTTGAAAATGTGTTGTTCATTTGAGTTATGCTGTGAGAAGATTTTTGTGCGTTAGAGCCTTAAATATTTTAAACAAAAAAATATCTGCTCTCGTTCCTATATAGGCTACACCCGTTTGAGCTGAAAACTTAATCGATTGGTCAACACCAGCTAGTGACCAATCGATTAAGTTTTCTGCTTAAACGGATTCATCGATTTGTGCTCGAAAAACTACACCGGAACGCGAATTCACTGAGCCAACATTGTTTATGAATAAGATGCGCAGCTCTCACAGAATGGAAGTGATGTCAGTTTTATGTTGGATTTTAAATTGTTTGGATATTCATACGCTTGCTTCAACCACGTATTTTACAATTTCAAAATATTCAAAAGGTGTACAATGTCACAAGTGTGGCAAAACATTTTTATTCGTGTAAAAAACAATATACGACGCAATTTAACAGCAAAAATGAATATAAGACATTGACCGTACAATGCAAATGCATACTGATGGCAACTTTTTCCGTCCGTGAGAAGCAAGAGAATAGAGGAGAAAAATGCCAAAGAAAAGTAAACAACATGGTGTGAGAAATGCTTATAATTTTGGTCAAAAACATGTGTCCACTACAAAATGAAATAAATTGCGATTTTGAGCTTTTATATAGTTGTTGATTAGTTCATATCGATAATAATACCTTTGTATGAAACGTGTGCAAGTAATATTGCCTACATAATTCTGTGGGCGGAGGTATACATGGAACATGATGTTTTATTTTTGGCCGGCGCACACTGTGCTCTGTCTTGTTGGGTGGCTCGAGAGGGTGGGAACATTATGTTTACGTACTCAAGCAACTTTCACCTTAATATACACTAGAGCACCCATTCTGACTCGTGGAGCACTTTTTGAAATAAAATTATCGCGCGGAGCACCTGTTTTTCGTATCTTGAACGTAACTCATACAGAAATTTCTTAAAAAGTGCTTAAAAAATCACTGAACAATTTCGAGTGGTGTAACTTATACAGTTTCCAATTTGATGATCATGGACAATTCTAGCAGAGTGGGTTACATCTATTTCGATTATCAGCATTTAAGCAATCTAACAGCATTTAGGCGTTTTATTACGGTTCACGCCTATATTTGACCAAGATTCGAATTGTGATCTGTGCATTTTTGCAACACATTTCAAATGTTGTACGTAATTGTATGCATGATTTGCATCAATTCAGTTTACCAACTGGATGCACAATAGCAAAGCATAGTTGACATTGGAAATTTCTATATAAGAGCAAAACAAGCGAAATCCATTTAGCTGGCCAAAATCAGTCAGGAGCTACTATTTAACTTTCAATTCCGTTTTGGGACATTTCGATACCATCGTTCTATTCCCTGGGGACCATTCTAGCTTGACACTGTTGACTCACATATGCCATCGAAAATTGCCAATACCAACATGTATCGAGAGCTGGTACGAATCCTCCCGTACAACGTTCGAATTTGACACAATTATGCATCGAAAGTGCAGTATGTGCACCACCGATTTAGGCAAGCATTATTGTGACGATGTGTGTTTCCAAGTGGGTTTGAATGAAACTGGGAACGGGATCCATCAACAGGGCATTTTAAATTTGCAAGCGCAACCAAACCTGGGCAGTTCGTTGAATGCAACTACACAAACGAATCCTGAATGGGTGTTTCTAATTAATTGAACGAACATTTTGTGAATGAGATGAAACACTTCATGATGTAGGTTTCATTGCATTATTCAGTTAAGTAGACATGGGATTCATCCTAGTCATACCTAGGTAACCAATAAACACGTGAAGCCATGTATTTCATCGAATTTGGCATATGGTGCTAATACAGATTTGTTTAAGGTGAAGATGAATCGAAGCCAAACTTCAAATTTTCAAGAGCACGGATCTGGAGAACCAAACACCCGTTTGAGTTGAAAACCTAATCGATTGGTCACCACCAGCTAGTGACCAATCGATAAAGTTTTCAGCTTAAACGGTTGTTTGGTTCTCCAGATCCGTGCTCTTGAAAATTTGAAGTTTGGCTTCGATTCATCTTCACCTTAACGACTTGTAAGCCTTGTACCAGCATTATATCGCCGATTTTGAGCTTTCGTTGCTTAGTGGTAACTTTGGTGTATTGTAGGAAAAGTTCCTTTTTTCTTCACAAATAATCATCAAGCTTTAAACTTAAATCAATTAACCAGTGCTGTTAAATGTCAAAATTAAAAATGCTTATAGCACTTTTTCAGTCGAAATTTACCATCAGCAAATATTACCAAAGGACAGTAATTCGTAAAAAGTCACCGGAGAAAACATTTTCCGATGACTATTTCCAGCAATATTTAAATGTCAAAGTCACGTGATATTCATGACATTGACCAGCTCTGCAATTAACTCATTACGCATGGTAAAGATGGAAAAAATATGGGTGAAATTATTAAAAAAAACCGTGTTCTCAGCTGGGATTCGAACCCAGAACTCTTGTATGCTAGACACAAGTGGCTTGGTAGCTTAGTTGGTAAAGCTCTCGTCTAGCATACAAGAGTCCTGGATTCGAATCCCAGCCGAGCATATGTTTTTTTTTTATAATTTCACCCATAATTTATCCATCTTTACCACGCGTAATGAGTTAATTAATTTAACCCATATCCGCCCAGCGTCCTAAAAATAGGACAGAAGCCCCGAACGCCCAGCGTCCTATAAATAGGACAGTACTTGTAGTGCAAATATCTTGAAAATAAAGAGGTTTATGAGAAAACGGTCTTCTGCAAAGTTAATCACAGGACTGCTGACTTCCACTTGGTTACTATTTTAATTCAGAATTAACTCACCAGGTGGCGCACAGACGCCAACAAAGATTGCATATATAAGGAACATATGAAACAACTTTCCGACGTACAAATATTTGCTTCGTTTATATCTCAGTCCAGCGATGAGATACAAAAATGGTGTCTTCGACAAAGTTGAACAACTAAATATTACCTATTTGCATAGAACCTTATAAATTCGGAAAACGCTCCCAAGATGGCGGTAGTGAGCCAAAACTTTATTTGCTTATATCTTTGTCCAGCGATGAGATACAAAATTGGTGTCTTCGACAAAGTTGAACTACTAAATAATACCTATTTGCATAGAACCTTATAAATTCGGAAAACGCTCCCAAGATGGCGCTAGTGAGCCAAAACTTTATTTTTTTATATCTTAGTCCAGTTATGAGACACAAAATTGTTGTCTTCGATAAAGTTGATCAACTAAATAAGACCTATTCGCCGAAAACTCTATTAGTTCGGAAAACACTCAAAAGATGGCGCTAATGGTCGAGCATTTTGATTGTTTATATCTATGTTCAGTGATGAGATACAACATTGGTGTCTTCGACAAATGTGTTCAACTAAATGATATCAATGCACCCGAAAACTTATTAGTTCGGAAAACATTCACTATATGGCGCTAGCGGTCAAATATTTTTTTAATATCTCAGTCCAGCGATGAGATTCGAAATTGGAGTCTTCGACAAAAGTGTTCAACTGAATGGGATCTATTCGCCCAGAAACATGGTAGTTTGAAAAACTCTCCCAAGGTGGCGCTAATAGACAAACATATTATTTGCTTATATATCAATCCAGTGATTGGATACAAAGTTAGTGTCTTTGACAAAGTTGAAGAACTAAATGAGACCTATTCGCCTAGAAACTTATTACTTTGGAAATCACCTAAATGGCACTACTGGGCACACATTTTATTCGCTTATATATCAGTCCACTGATTAAATTCAAAGAAAACTATTTCCCTAAATCCTTCTTAGTTCGGAAGTCATTCTCATGATGGCAATAGTCGGTAAATATTTTATTCGCCTATATTGAAGTCCAGTTATGAAAAAAATGATATCTTCGAAGACGATGATAAACTGTGCAAAAAAACTTATTAGCTGGAAATTTATATGCGGAACATCAAGGAAACATCCAATAAGAAATTGGTCTGCCTTTATCAAAACAATGGATACCTACTTACTATCGAGTCGAGCAACAATCGCTTATTTCGGATGCAATGTTCCTTAAATTTTTAGATGAACCTTGACACCATTTATTGAAGGCTAAAAGAAGAAAACACATGTTTTCTAGCCGTCGAATGAAAAAGATGATCTTTTGAAGGGAGTGAAGAACGAAAAAACCGACAAATTGACTGATCCATCAATGAACTCAACTCCAAGGGTGAAGGGCGGCTGTCAATTGAGAGTAAAATTGAATAGCTGCCAACCTAAGTCCAGAACCAGTTTTATGGCTTAACATGGAAAAGTAAAAATTACTATTCGCAAAATTACAGGTAATAAATGCGCTTAAAGATATTGTTCGCAAGCAGTTATTTACTACGCGCTACTGCAGTGCGTTGTTACCAATTTAATCACAAAATTCTACTAAATTCCTAAAATGAATGTTCGAGAAAATTGATTACGCCTTCACCATTGTTTGGTCGTATTTTTGTATGGTTGTTTGCTTTTTAGAACCAGCGACACGTTGAGATAGCAGTAAAGAGCCTCCCTTGCTGAACTTACTCGGTCCAAGAACTGTGACATTTGAGCGGGCACGCTTCCGTATGCTCCCCAGGTATTCTTGCCCGCTATAGTGTCAAAAATCTTGGACCGCGTGGATTCGGTTCTATCGGTGGATTAGACCATATGCATCAGTGATGCATTAACTTCAACGTTATAGACGAATAATGTTGGCTTCAAATATTCACGTCTGTAAAGCATGTAATAGTTGAAGTGCAATATTTGACTGTCATTAAACTGAAGGACAACTTTTGATTAGCACTAACGAAATTCTGATATTACCAAATATATATTTCGATCGCTGTCAGATCCGAGCCACATTGTATACTAATAACTTGACCCAGAAAACAATATTTTGATAGTTATGTTTTCATTATCAGCTGGCAAGTTTTATAGAATCTTTTTGAAGACTATTCTGAAACATCTGTAGGTTTTTTTTTTAAACAAAATATTTGACGTGAGATTTTATTTTGTTTTTGGTATAAAGGGTGTAAGTGTGCATAATTGTACATGTACATGTATGGGAAAGTATGTATGTGCTACTTACGTGCTAGAGCAGAAAATTGAATTGAAGTCACCAAAAGATTTAGTTCTGGCATGCATCTTTCGCCTATGGAATTTTTATTCTTTATGTTGCAATTTCTTTATCAGGGTACGTCCATAAATTACGTCACGTAAAGTTTTGACATATTCATCCTCCTCAATTTTCCTCTATGTCACACTTTTTGTTTGGATTTCAATTTTCATATGGGTAGTCACGTTTCATTATAACCCCCTCCTTCTTCTTCTGTACGGGACGTAATTTATGAATTACCCCTCACCTGCAGTTTTTTCAACTTGTTTACATTGTAACGGGTCGAATAGCATGAAAATATATTTGATTAATCTCGAAAATAAACTTATAGAACAACTAGATATGGACGACAGACTTTCAAGAAATTTATTGGATCCCCACCATAGACTTGACATTTTTTGGTGAAATAAGGTTTAATTTATGGGAATACGGCTATGAATAACAAAAACGGAGCTGAATTCCAATTGTGAGATACCTTGGGCGGTAACGGGTTAATAACCATGCGGATTGGATTACCGAGCAACTCAATATAAGCTCGTAACGCTTCAAAACGGACATATTGCTAGTGTTGCACTTATAAGTCATTCAACAGATCTATATAAACAGTATATGCTCGATTTGGCAAAATGTAGGACTCTGCGTGCTTATTATGGTTGCCTGTCGGATTATTTCTTTGTGTTGCTCCTTAGATTAGTTCTGCTGAAAGTGAGCATCAGTTATTTCAAATTCGTATAAGGTATACCGGGGCAAGTTTTTGGAATTATTTCTTATTGAACAAACTTGCCAAACGCAACAACAAAAATTCAGCTCGACGCAAACAGGTCGTGTTCTCGTTAAATGGTTGCAATATTTCCAACGCGTAGTCGATTGTCTGCGTAACTCGATTACTGGACATATATCACAGCTCGTTATTCAATTGACTCGCGGAGGCAATTGACTTCGACTGGCTACAATAGATATACTTTGCCGGCAGCCAGAGCCAGAGCCACAGTTAACTGCATCAGTTGAGAAATCAAATTTATTATCCAGCTGCAGGACTTGAACTCTGAAACACAATAAACAATCCCATGCCACCGCCTTTCAGTCAGACTGCTGAGCATCATATCCAGCGAAGCCGATGACAAACTTTCCCATTTGGGAATGGAAGTGGGTGTGCGTTGTTTGTATACATGGCTGGCAGCGAGTCTTTTTTTTTTTTTTGAGACGGTCAATAAGCAAGTCTCTAACAAGTCTTCATTTTCCTTAAAAGTCACTTTTTTACAAAAGTGCCCGATTCTGCCCGAGAGTTTCAGGGATTCCAGCAGAATGTTATCCAAGATCTCGTTTGGCATTATTTTTCAAGAAAACCCAGAAATTACTAGGAATATTTTTTTTATTTCGGGGCATACTCTTAAGAGAAATTTCTTGGAAAGTTCCCAAAGAATTCTCTGGAAGTATGTCCGAAAAAAAATATTAGTGGATTTTCAGGAGAAATCCTCAGAGGACTTTAAAGAGTAATCCTTGAAGGGTTTTCGGAAAAAAAAACTAATAAATTTCCATTTTTAAAAAGATTTTTCCATTTTAACCTTTATTTATTATCATATTTCATTAGAAGTTTCATCAGTGATATCTTTATGATTTTTGTTAGAAAAAGCTTTCGGACTCGATTCTGGACTTCCACTATTTTCAGAAAAAAAAACTTGACGATTTCCTAAGAATAGTCCTGGTGGGGCCCAGATAGCCGTAGCGGTAAACGCACAGCTATTCAGCAAGACCAAGCTAAGGGTCGTGGGTTCGAATCCCACCGGTCGAGGATCTTTTCGGGTTGGAAATTTTAACGACTTCCCAGGGCATAGAGTATCTTCGTACCTGCCACACGATATACACATGCAAAAATGGTCATTGGCATAGTAAGCTCTCAGTTAATAACTGTGGAAGTGCTCATAAGAACACTAATCTGAGAAGCAGGCTTTGTCCCATTTGGGACGTAACGCCAGAAAGAAGAAGTCCTGGACGGATTTCTTGATAATGTTTTTAATGTTTTTTTTTTTTGAAAAATTCTTATAACAATCTTGTGAGAAATTGCTAAAGGAAGTTTTGAAAAAAAATGTTGAAAAAAATCCTAAACATTCTTTGGATGCTTCCCTGAAGTCAATTTTGAAGTTTTCCTTAGATAAATTACTGTTAAATTTCTTCAAGCATTCCTTAACAAACAAAAACCCTTCAATTAAGGACTTCCTTGAGAAGTTTCTGGAAGAATCTTTAGAGGAATTCTTAAACAAATCTCTGTTATAATTTGTGAAATTATTTTTGCGAAAACTTCTAGTTCAATTTTAGAAGGTATCCTAATGAAAATCTAGGTAGTTTTCCTTGAAATGTCCGTAAAGGAGTATCTGAAACTCCGGCAGAAATTTTTAGATTAATACCAGAATGTAATTTAAAAAAATAAGCAGATAAAGAAATAACATTACCAACCCTGCCGTATGGAAAGCAAACATATCTTTGTGCGGATAGAACTTTCGGTCTGGAATTCAGGATTCAAATTGTAGTTTCCCTTTTGGGTGTTCTTTGTTTTGGTCTTG
Source organism: Aedes aegypti (assembly GCF_002204515.2). Lineage (NCBI taxonomy): Eukaryota > Metazoa > Arthropoda > Insecta > Diptera > Culicidae > Aedes > Aedes aegypti. The sequence goes on from NC_035108.1 coordinate 349,567,960, forward strand.
GTCGCGTTGACGCGCGAGCGAGGAAAACTTGCTTGGTAACAAATTTAAAGTCTATCAAAAGTTGCAAACTCACTTCGCTATTTATTTCGAATTTTGGGCGTGGTGGGGTGAGTTCCTCAGACGATGGCGTCTGTTTAATATGTAACGTTAAATTTGCTATTTAGATGATCGATTGTACAATCCAAAATTTGTTATAAGTCAATTATGAACAATAACACAGTGAGTTATATTCTTGTTTAAATTATAACATATTTTGTTTCAATTTTGTTAAATGTAGAAGAAATTTTGTTGTATTTTTTTTTTTAATTTAAACTACCTACCAGCCAAAATTATAACATATTTTGTAACAAAAACGTCCTATCTAAGTAACAAATTCTTTATTATTTCTAATCCACATCCACTGATCGGGATGTCTTAGTTTAGAAGTTTATAGCGCCCTCTAAGCCTTAACAGATGTGTACACAAATTTTGGCAACAGATTAGATATTGGACGTCATCCAAATCCTAATAGTTTATGCATTATTCTTCGCTATCACGAAGTTTGCCATATATCATCCAAACTCAAATTTTAAAATTAAAAAAAAAAAAATCTAGGATCCTTGGAGATTTTAATTGCAAGTTAACTTTCCAGTCGTCGTCACTGCTAGATGCATCGCACAGTGGTACCGCCGATAGGTCATAAATCAAAAAACAAAATGTCTTGGTTGTCATTCCTTTACCTTTCCATGGATCAATTGTGATCTCAAGAATGTAAAAACAGAAACATTTTAGACGTTCCTGTATAATATGCATAATAAGGCTATGAATGATTGAGTGTATTTTTCATATGTGAAAAATACGTTAAAAATTAAGCGATTACAGCATTTTGTTTGTTGTCTTCGCAAATCAGAATCAAATGATTTTTCAATCAGTTAAGATTACAGAACATTAGTCCAGATGTATATCTATCACTTCCGATACATTTTAGAGTGTTACTTGACATCTTGGAGTCAGTATTGATGTGAGTAAGGAGGATAGAAATATACTCACTTCGTAACTACATCACTTTATTTGAAGTACGTTTTTAAATATGTTCTTAATCACATTTAACCAAACTTTTGCCACCAAATGATCATGTTTGAGTAGGAAAATGAACCTGTGAAGGTTCTAGCTGCAAATATTTGCAAATAAGTTAGCAGCGTGCTTTTAAAGTTGTGAGTTTTTACCAATAAAGGCAATGGTAAAAATATTCATAGAATTGATTACATACCAGTATATTTGTAGCTAACTGGAATGAATATACATAATAATGAAATGTTCACTACTCATACTTCAATTCGATATGAATGCACATGCTACATTGTATATTGATTTAAAAAGTAGTTTCAGTGAAGGCGCTGAGACATTAAATCCTATTAGTAATGGTACAACAGCCATTCTAATATGTATGACATGACTTCCCAAAATGTGGGAGCAATTACATGAAATTGTTTTTATATTTATTTTGAGCATCAAAACAAAATATTCTACGACATTCCAGTATCTATATATACACTGATTAAAATATAAAATTGAGAGAATAAAAAATATTAGGACGCAACAAAATATTACCAAATAATTCATTAGTTATTTCTCAGTTGTAAATATTTGAAACTTAAGGTTAATTATATTAAGTGACATGTTCGTTATTTTGTTTCGGTGAAGATTTGATGTGAAATTGGCATTATTAATTAATAAGTATTTCAAGTATTTATTTGGTACTAGTGGTCCCGGCAAACTTCGTCTTGCAATCAAGTAGGCTGTTGAAAAACGCTATGGTTTATCCAATACAAAATGACAGTTCCGTTCACTCTCGTTTTTCCGACTTACCCGGTGAATATCCTAGGATTTCTATACACACAAACACGTCGGAAACCGTGACAAACAAAACGGACAAAGAATCTTTCAGATCCGCTGACCCGTTCGTAAGTCATTTCGTGACATACAAACAACATTCCATTTTTATTTATATAGATGTACATCGTCGATCATCACTTAGAAAAGTGTTCATTAGCTTTTTACATCCACATATAAAAATGTAGGCTTCTGAGCATGGGAAGCAACTCTGTGAGGGGAATCTTCTCAAGTTCGACATTAATAATCCTAATATATTGCTTTCAATCTATAGATTTAATGGTACTTATCAATAAAATGTTAAATACTATTGTTAATCTTGTACACGGAAAGAGAGATAATTGCAAGTCAGTTTTTTGTATATATATTAATTCATATAACAAAGCATGCGCAATATGTTCACCGCATCTTAATTAGAATTTTTGAAGTGGTGTCAATAACGGCATCAACCTCGATGGTGTTTTAACAGTCAAAAATAATTAATTTGGTGGTATTTATCATCGGATATTGAGTAAAATGATTTATGACCGCCTCGTAGAACAAATGGAACCACTGTGCATCGCGCTGATGCTGTGTACGAGAAGCGTGTTGTAGAAAATACAAGCGCGACTACTAAAGTATTAAGCACGCACTTAGTGACACCAATAAGGACTCTTAAAGAATTTGTTTTGTAATCATTCTCTAGGAAATGGTTGTACTCTTCACCGAATGTCATTTCCTCAAATATCCCGTTTCCCAAATAGCCCATTTACCCGAAAAGTTTTTGGTACTCATAATAGTCATAACTTCATACCTTTAAAGGTCTTCAACGAACTTGTAATCCTCTTTATTTGATTGCCGATTGGATTTTTTAGAGTTTTTCTAACCTTGTCATTTTTGGCAATATGTGTTTAGTCGATAATTACCATTACCTTCTTCTCTTAAGACACCAGCACGTTAATTCTTACAGTGGACAATTATATCCTTCGCCGGAAGCACCCCACTAGGACAACGCACTAGCATGCAACGCCCAGGGGCACAGTCGGAAAGTTATCTGGACTGAAGCGAGAATAGAACCCACAATCCTTGGATTGGTGTTCGGCCATTTGGCCGAATCCGTTTGGCAGAATGCCGTTTAGCCGAATGCCGTTTGGCTGAATTCCGTTTGGCCGAATACTATTTAACCGTTTACGAACAAAAGAAAAATCAAATTGCTTCAGCGCTGATGAGTTGGATTCATAAGTGTGACCCAATAACTGATCAGCTAATTATTTTTTGATTTTTATTATGTGACCGAACGTCATGTTTGTCGCTATAATAGTGCTCCAAGAGAATAATTAAAACAATCCGTTCATTCAGGACGAAGTTTTGAACTCACGTTAAGACTCTAAGCAGATGGTTGTTTCGTTTCTGGGTTACCAACGGTGTGCTAGGGTTTAGAGTGATTTTCATCGAAAATGTTTCCTTCTTTTAACCACAGACAATTCTTTCGATTTGTACTGGTTCCATAGCTATTGGCAATAATTAAGCTCATATTTTAATTTAGAATTTTACCTTCTTTAAATCATCGTCAGTTCTTTGTAGTTATACTGACATAATAATTATGTGCATTACAATTATATTTGCATACCAGATTTTTCCTTCTTTTGATCATAGGCTGTGCTTTCATATTTGAATATTTTTCATATTTAATTGGTTATGACTACAAACGCAATGCGAAAACCTTCACTAGCAGTACTTACCGCAAGCAGAGAAGTGAATACCTAACTGCTTACATTCAGGATGTTCTGCTTTCAGCATTGACTGTTTCTTTAACTAATATTAAGGAGGTGTATATCAATGATGATTCATCCTTCTTTAAGAATAAACTGTCCTTTGACATTCATTTCAAATGCATGCTGACTGTAGTTCACTATTGTTTCCAATTTCGGCCAAATGACCCGGAACCCTTGGATCAATGCTACTATATGCTTGGTAACTCTAACCACACGGCCACGTAGCCCACATTCAAAGGAAAGTTGCACTATCTAGAAATATATTTCAAACATTCAAAAATAAAATCCTCAATCGTTTCCATAAACTGGCTTGGGAAGTTTTCAAGATGTTTTACTTGATTCTTCGGAAATTTTAATTCAATCCTCCCACAATTTCCTGACAAAGCTCCTTCCTAGATTTATTTTTCCATAATATGCTACCAAGTGTATAGTTTTTTTTTCTGAAATTACCCAAGAATTCCTTCAAAGTTTGAACCAAGCATTTCAACGGTTATGAAGAATTCCAGCAAGAAATCCTCTAAAGAATTCTCAGAAGATTCTCTTAAGTCCAAAAAATACTCCCAGAGATAACGCCAAGAATGTCTCCAAGAGTTCCAGAAGGAATATCTCCGGATTATCATGTTTTTCATCACCTCGATCTCTAGCGACAATTGTTGTCTAACTGACATTCCTTGCCTGCCCCGATAACTAACTTCAAGCTTCATTTTTGCTAGAATTACACCAGGAATTTATTAAGGAATACTTATACGATGTATAGGAGTTCCTGAAAAAAAGATACTGCTGCTGAATTCCTTAAGGAATCCTTAAAGGATTTCAAGGAAAAAATCTTTCAATCAATTCCAGAAGAATACCTTGAAAATTTCTTGTGGAAATTTTTGGTGGAATCCCTGACAAAGTTCCTAATGGACTTCTAATTAAAATTACCATATACATAATATCTTGGTTTATGGTAGTATAATCAAAGTCATTCCTAATTGAATCCTCGGTGAAGTCCCTGAAGGGTTGCAGCAAAGATCCATTAAGACATTCAGAATTGAAGCACTAAAGGTGGAATTCCTGATGAATTAACCGGAAGAATTCCTGAAGAAATCCCCGGAAGAATACCTGGAAATATCTCCGATGGTATTTCTGAAAGAAACCTTATTAAAAAAACCTGCAATAACCTTTTGAAGAAATTCCAGCAGAATTTTTCGGAAGAATCCGTTACAGAGGCATTCCCGGAAAATGCACAAAAGACTTTCTTTAGGAACACTCTTAGGTGATTACTGTTAATATTCACAAAGAGGAATTCCTTATAGTACACTCAAAGTAATTTTTGAATTATTTTCAGGAAAAAACTTAAATGATTTCACGGAGAATTTCCTCGAAGAATTTTGAAAAGTTTCCCTAATGAATTCTTGGAAAGATTCTAAGAGAAGGATCCTCGAAGAACTGCTGAAGGAACCCTTCAAAAACCCAGAAATTCCTAGGATTGTTTTTGGAATACTGGTCATAACAAAATTTCTTCAAAAGTTCCTAAAGAATTCTCTGGAGGTATGCCCGGAAAAAATCTTAATGAACATCCTGTAAGATTCCTCAGAGAATTTCCCAGATGTTTTCGGAAAAAATTTCCGTTATAATTTGTAATGAATTTCTCAGGGAAATTCAACCGGGAACTTCTCCCAAAAGTTTCCAACTCGAATAAATTCCTAAAGAAGTTCTTGGGTTTAAATTTTGATGAAAAATGCATATTCTCAGCGAATTAGAGGGTTCAAAATGTAAGATCGTTGGAGACTTAGAAATAGTAATCGTATATATTTCAGTTTTGCCTATTTTTTATGAACTGTTCTCCCAATGTATGGTTTCCAGTTGTGACAGGTTCGTCTTAAGTTAACGCAAGAGCACGTGATCTATAGCCAACTGTATTCTCTGTCTCAAGTTGTAAAAAGCTAGAAAAATAACAACAGCGGGTGAGCTCCAAAGGGAGAGCGATAATAAAACCCATTTTTCGCTGTTTTACCATTGGAGTTGGTGCATAGGTTGGTGTTTTTTTGTTGACTGACTTGATGAATAATCCCTGAACATCTGATAGCAGAAGTGCCTCCCAGGTTGGGAGCTTATCTAGATGGGCAAGCATATTATACAAACAGTGTCGTGGACTTTGTCGCCAAATGATAAAAAATGCCGGATGTCCAAAATATATACTTTGGGGGTCCAAAATATATTGGTGTGTCCAAAATAATGAAAAACAGTGCTTCACAATTCAATTATTTTCGACGTTTTTTGGATCCTACACGACTGTATGGACATTTTATCTCGTAGAGGAAGTTTTTCTCTACATTTTGGCATGTTGGCTGTGCAATTAATTAATTGGGACAAATAACTAAAATCACTTCCTTAGGGGGTTCAAAATACGACCGTTACCCTATAATGTCTTCAACTGATACACATCTGACAATGTTGCAGCTTTGAAACCGTGTCGTTCTGATCTCGACGACATTGCACTTTGGCCGGTGACCTATAGCCAACGGATGTGGAAACCCAAACCGGATGCTGCCGAGCATATGGTCATGGAGAGGGGGAGATGGGGCTTATGCTGGCCTCAGAACGACCGCAGATGCAAAGTATTCAACTAATTTTGAAAGCAATTTTCTCCCGTCGCCACTTCACTTGTTTGGCCCCATCCCGAGCAGAAGAAAATTGCTGCAGACTAGCAAAACACCAAACTGATAACACTGCGGAACACGTTTTTGTCTCCAGCACCAAAATACCGCTATTCACTTAATTAAGGGTTGCTGAATCCATTGCCGTTTTCAGAAATATCATAGCACGTCCAGTTTTTGAGATATTGACTGTTGAAAATGCCAAAAATGACTATTTCAGCCAACTTGCATGCAAGTTTGCCAGCTTGTAAGGTAATATATTGGCCTTATTTGCCACAGAATTCAAACTTTATGTGTATAACAATACTTATCATTAAAGTTTGTAATAATTTCGATACGGAAAAGTTATTTTTTGATGGTTTAGAGAATTGTTGTATTTTGCCATATAGAAGAAACGAAGAATTTTGTATGGAGACTGCAAGCATGTTAAAAAAATCGATTTAATCGAAATTTAATCGCGCAATTTTAATCAAATTATGTCTGAAATGAAAGTTCAAGTTCTATTTTGCATGTTTGGTGGATTAGATTACAAAAAAGTTCGATAAATTGTACTTTAAATTTCATGTGAACATTAATAAAACCAGTGTTTTATACAACTTTGTCGACCTGTAGCTAAAAATTGTGACATGCTGGAACATTTCTGAGAATGGCACCAGATTCAGTAACCCCAAATCTACTAGAGACACATAATTTGATCCTTGAGACACGCAAAAATGTCATTTTTGTTACGCTGTGTAATTGAATCAGGTATTGCAATACCATAATAATAAATTATAAAATTTCATACAGAAGTGAAGGTTTTCCATAGTAGTACCTCAAGTAGTCCTCAATAGCTTTCGAGTACCTCAATGAGATATTTTTAATTGTTTTAATCAATATTTTCAATTCCATTATAATGCCAAACTGAAGTGTGGTCGATACCTAATTAAGGTATAATACCAAAACATGCATATATAGGAGCGAGTTATTCGTTCCTGCTCGGGATCTTAGTCACAAGAATATCTTACGTAGGTGGGAGATGTCTCCACGCCACAGAAGGATACATTATTCCGAACTATTTTTTTTGCTTTCGTGAGAATCTTGCTCTGACGACAATGGAGCGGCTCCGTTTCCTAACTTTCGAGAAATGCTATTAAGGTAAACGTCTCTTGGTGCGCAACAGACGGTATGTTGTATATCATCTTACGGATGAATGAAGGTAATTTATTTTGGAGGTCATTACCTTTTGTTACCTCTGCCTGGCTAGATGTCAGAGCGTCGGGTCAACGAATGTAGAGGCCGGAGGGACCCCAGCACTTGTTGGACGCCAGGATGGCGTCGAGTGGCGTACGCTCCATTCATGGCCCATTAATCAAGTTACTGTCACATGAAAGTGGTTCCTTTTCATTAAATATTGCTCATTGAGCATAAGAGGGCTCTCAGCTTTTGTTGTCCAGCTAGGCTAAACTAATATTATAACCTACCTTATATTAACCTGAATCAAATGGCCCATCAACTGAACTAATTGACGATTTTTTTCTACTCTGATTATCCCAAACCAACAGCTCCCACACAGTGCACAGCAGCAGCGACAGGATCAGCCACATTCGGCCGGAAAAGTTGCTGGGGCCGCCGAGGACGATGATCCCATAGTGGACGAGGAGGAGATTGATACCAACTCGAACAACCTGGGCGCCGGAGAGCAGGGTTTCGACAGTTCGATGCCCCGAACGTATCGGCCGCAGGAGCTGAAAAAGTGGCGTCCAGCGCCGCATGTGGGCGAAAACTACGGGAAACCCGGCGAGCTCGGTGAGTGAGATGATTTTTCACACTTTGTTTCACCATTTTGTGTTGACCCATTCATTGTGATGGTATTTTCCTGTAAGTTTGACGATGGGGTGGTGATGTTGTACAGTCTAAAGCACCGAATGAAATAATAATCATCTGGTGGGGTGTTATGAGAAAGCTTTACTTTTCCCACGCTGGCAATTTATCAATCTACTCAAGAACAACTGTGAAGAATGACTTCGGCACCTTCGTTGTTCTTTCTCTCATAGAAGGATTTTGTTGATCAAGTTGTCGGAAATCCCTTCTACGATTGGCTTGGTCTGATCATGTTTCTGTTACATGAAGCGATTCTTAAGCCTTCAGCACCACTAGGGTAACAGTCGTATTTTGGACCCCCTAAGGAAGTGATTTTGGTTGTTTGTCACATTTAACTAATTGCACAGCGTAACCAAGTCAAAAAATATGCTACAATGTAGAGAAAAACTTCCTTTACGAGATAAAAATGCCCACACGGTCATGTAGGTTCCAAAATACTTCGAAAATAATAGAATTGTGAAGCACTGTTTTTCATTATTTTGGACACACCAATACATTTTGGACCCTCATAGTATATATTTTAGACCTTCGACATTTATTATCGATTGGGAACAAAGTCCACGATACTGGTTGTATAATATGCTTGCCCATAGTCTAATTAATCGATTGACAATGGATAAGCGAGGAAACTCTACGCTTTTAGTCCAGAAATTTGAAAAAAGTTTTTGTTTACATTTGAAAATTTTCTGACGGCTTCAATATCTGTGTGTAACGTGTTGTAACGGTTGCATGGATGGACAGATTGATTTTAATTATTTTAAGATAAAATAAATACATTTTCCATGTACACACGGTTGATGCAAGTGCGAAATAGTCCTATCTTTCTAAATGACTTGCGAATTGAGTTGGCCTTTTGATTTAATCTAGGAAATTTGTAGGAAAACGGCCCAGGGGGTCCAAAATATATAGAGGTCTAAAATATATTGGTTACCCTATATATAATTGAATTTACAAGCCGACTGGACTGCCCATAACTGCATAACAGTCACATTCGACATTTTTGACATATTAGAATTAATACCATGGAGAAGAGTCATCAAATGATAAATACTTTCGATCAACTTAATGAAATCTGTGAGATTGTTCTAGAAAATTCGGAAAAAATACCAAGTTGTTTTGTCACATTAGTAATTATTACCGCATAACAGTCACATTGAGATTATAAGTGAGCCTCGTAATGTAATAGCAATGAAATTTCTATCAGAATTATTTTCTAACTACAGTTGAAGCTTGCTATAAAGACATCGCAAGGGACCGTCGTAATAAGGAAAAGTCCTTATAGAGAACAGTTATGACATTGAAATATTTTTCAAGGGACCGAAAAATGTCGCTATAGAAAGCTATTGTCGCTATAAAAGTTGTCGTTATAACGAGCTTCGACTGTATTCATCTAGTATGCGGTATGAGTTGTACAAAAGATCAGCCTCAAATAAGCACTTTTGAGTCCCTGGTATTTTTTTTAAAATTGTAGTTTCCTCCCATACTGCAATAAAATGCACACTTGGTATTCCATTTACTCAATGCCTACTTTTGTCGAATGTTACAGATATGCAGTTATGGGCAGTGGAATACATATGAAATATACATCGATAGAAATCTTGAGGTTGACATTTCTTTGTAGACAAAACTTGATATTGGAAATGCTCTTGAAACAATAACAAATTCCATTGTTGAAGCAAGAGGTATTGCACTACCAAAATGTAAAATTTAAATCCGTGATTATAGACGATGATCTTTAACTCTTGATCCGTCTTAAAAAACGTGAGGAGAAAGCAATTTCATCACTCGCGATCCTGCTATGAAAATTATATGGCAGGATCTGCAAGAAAAAAATTAAAAACATTTTACTCAATTGATGAAACAAAAATTTTAGGAAAAAAATTTCTCAATTGGCCCTTGGCTCTAAGCTTTTCTGGAAATTATCTCAAATTTTGAAAAAACCCTCAAAAGCCAATTCAGGTCTTGAAAGAGGAAAACATTCCCAAGTAACCATGGAGCATTGCTTATATAAAGCAGCTGCATTGCCGTAAGCCAACCATTAAAGTAGTTTCAAAGTGAAAAAAAAACCCCTTATATAGTCGAACTAATGCAAGAAGTTTATAAAGCAACCAAGCAATTCATAAAGTAATATTAGTGCATTGATACATTTGTAATGTAGCGTTAAGGTGATTATAAAACGAAGCCAAACTTCGAATTTTCAAGTGCACAAGACTGGAGAATCTGACAACCAGCTCGCGTTGAAAATCAATCAAATTACTTGCTTGCTAGTGGTGACCAATGGGATAAATTTTCAACGCGGATCGCTGTTTGGTTCTCAAGTCTTGTGCTCTTGAAAATTTGAGGTGTGGCTTTTTCAGTTTTTCAGCAGTTTTTCATTCCACTTTTATTGTATGGCAGCCAATAAAACAAGTCAACCTTCTACGAATATTTTTTTCTATTGGACTATAAATCACCTTAAAATACCGTTAAAACCTTGAATTATAACACTGCGGAACACGTTTTTGTCTCCAGCATCAAAATACCTCTATTTACCCAATTAAGGGTTGCTGAATCCATTGCCGTTTACAGAAATATCATAGCACGTCTAGTTTTTGAGATATTGGTTGTTGAAAATGCAAAAATTGACTATTTCAGCCAACTTGCATGCAAGTTTGCCAACTTGTAAGGCAATTTATTTGCATAATTTGCCACAGAATTCAAACTTTATGTGTATAACAATACTTATCATCAAAGTTTATAATATTTTTGGTGCGGAAAAATTATTTTTTGATGGTTTAGAAAAGTATTGTATTTTACCATATAAGAGAAACGAAGAATTTTGTATGGAGACTGCAAGCATGTTGAAAAAAATCGGTTTAATCTGAATTTGTTCGTAAAATTCCAACCAAAATATATCTAAAACGAAAGTTTAAGTCAGCTTTTGCATGCTTGGTGGATAAGATCACAAAAAAGTTTGATAAAATATGCTTCAAATTTTAAGTAAACATCAATAAAACCAATGTTTTATACAACTTTGGCGACCTGTAGCTAAAAATTGTGACGTGCTGGGAAATTTCTGTGAACGGCATCAGATTCAGCAACCCCAAATCTACTAGAGACACATAATTTGATTCTTGAGACACGCAAATATGTCATTTTTGTTGCGCTGTGTAATTTGTTATTATCGTTTGTACAATGACAGGGTGGTAAACTAGAAAGACTGGATAATTCGTTTGGCATCTCGGAACGTTGTAAGGCACCTATTATCATTATAAATTCCAGAAACCTTACTTAAAATCAACTGGCCTGGAAAACGGATTATTTTGGGAAGTGGTATTTGGGGAAGTATAGCACTATGCCGTCTGAAACAAAGTTGTTATATTCTTGAAAAATAACTCCATGATATCAACTAGATTATTTATTCTTATTTGTCTTAATTGGTTATTGAAAATGTTGAGACAACGTTTTATTTACAATTCAAGTTTAATATTCCAGTATGTGGCATGGAAAATTGCATTAAATTCTGTATTAAGGGCCCCTTCATGAGATCTGACCTGGGCCACCCATTACCCAAATCCGGCACTGCATCTATTGATATACTGTTTCTTTAGTTGTGGTATAATTTATGTTCCAATAGTTGCGGTATTCGTTTTTTTTTTTCTTATTCGATTCTATACTATAGAAACACTTTACCACAACAGTTTCAGGGTGTCTACTACCTGGAAAAACCTTAAAACCTGGAAATCTCAGGGAATTTCGGCTACACTCAGGGAAAATATTTCGAACCAGTAATATATGGTAGAATATGTCCTTTTCGTAACACACAATCTCTTCAATCAATAAAATTTTTGGCTGCGCCGCTATTACGTCGCTACTTTAGGTACTCAGTCATTTAATTTTTACTTATTTCTATTTATTCCGAATAAAACTTGTCTAAACAAAAAAAAACCGGACTTAGGATTGCCAAAATGGTAAAGGCAAGTACGATTCCCAGTTCCAGTTGGGTATTTTTCATCGGCATATGAAATAATTAATTTTGTAGAAAAAGAATAAAAATTACAACAGGTACTAAAAAATTGTATATTTCAATGTTAGCAAGTCCCTTTTTTAAAGGCTGGGTTACTATTTTAATACATGTATCTAAAAAGTGTCTAATTTTGGTTAAGGTCTCTAACGAAATTTAATCAATATGGTCTCTTAAGTAACTTTTTTGCCTTAACACTCTCTTTTCCATGGTAGCTCCAGAGCACCATGAATTTTCGACGAACTTGAGACAAACGGAACCAGATGAGTACTAGATTATGATCCTATACTCATCAGATTAATCCAAAAGTACTAACTATTTGAATAGTAAAACTATTGATAAACAATCAATTTACTATTGTAAAACAAACAACAAATTTTCTGACAAAATAAACTATTTGAATCATTGTTTGTTTGTTCATAAATTAGTAGTCAATCAAAGTCGTGGGAAAAAAGGGGTTAATCTGCTTGCAGTGAATTCTGGTGTAACATTCTAGAGACTACAGAAAAACCTTTAGAGACTATTACGTAACTATTTCCCAAGAGATTCCTTCTGAAATAATTTCAAGAACTCCACCAGAGCACTACTACGCTACTACCTTCAGTAATTTTCACAGAGATTACTCTGAAGCAAACATCTCAGTATTTCCTCCAGATGTTTTTCCACTGATTTTAGATTCGTGTTTTTGTTTGTTTTGTCAAAGCGATTTTTTGCATGAAAAAAACTGTTATTTTTCTCACGTCTCCAGAGTTATTTGTTTCTCAGTCAGTATGCATTAAGTGAAGCCTAAAATCAAGGATGTAGAATCAATTGGTGAGCTCGTTTCATGATTTTATTTCAAATCTGTAAACTATGTATGACTGCACACTTAATCGTTACAACGGTGGGCCGTCACTATAAGTGTAGACTGGCAAAAGGTTCACTTTATACAACAAACTTTGAATGATTCGCCTTTGTAGAAGTGGCGAAGTGTTCTGTGATGGTGCAGCTAATCGAGTTTTGTTTTTCTTTTCATATGAGTAAAATATGATAACACATGCTGTCGTCCTGACAGCTGTTGCGTTTAACTATTTGTTCAACAAACTTTGAATGGTTCAACTTAGAGTATCGACATTATTTAATTGAAAATATAATATTTATTTGCATGTTTATATCTCTCTAATAATTGTTTTATCATGGTTTAATTACTTATCAAAGTGAATCCTGTGACTCAACGATCCTCCCCATAAACAAACAACTCTCCCAGTATTCTTTGTGGAGATGCAGAGGTAAACACGGTCTTCAAATAGCAAAGGTTGCACATTAACATTCCTTCTTCCAATCCCACCTGACTGCATGGACGTGGCCGGCGCCGTTATTGACCCTGTATAATTAGAGGCACTATTACGACCAATCCCAGCCGAATTTCAAGTTGATTATTTGTGCATCTTCACTGACTTCGGTCAATCATGGAATCAACCATTGATATGTGTAGTCAGTCTAAACTAAGCTAAGCAGATGTTTTTCCACCGATTCTTCCACCGATTTCTCCAAGTGTTACTTATAGAATTCTTTCCACAGGTCCTACAGAAATTTTTCCTCAAATGTTTATTCCAGAGTTTTCGAAAAAAAAAATCGATATTTTTACAAAAAAAAAAAACCTACAATAATTCCTACGCATTTTGTTCATTTTATAAAGGCATTTTTATAAGAGTTCTTTCAAAAAATCATTCACAACAACTCAGCTGGATCGCTCAAAACTTCCTTAAGATATTGTTCGATGAAATCTATTACAAACTTTTCCAAGAATTCCTCGATAAATTGCACCTGGGATTCATCTAGAAAAATTTTTCAGCGTTTAATCAAAATATTATTGCTGCGGTTCAAACACTTCACTAATATTTTTTAAAATATAATTTACAAATCTCCATGGATTCTTCATAACTTCATTCAAGGTTCCACACCAGTTAATACTACAGCAATAATTACAGTTATTGTTCCGATCATTTATAGATATTTTTTCGTGCATTCTGTTCGAATTTCATCAAAAAGTCTTGTAGGGCATTACTCAAAGCTTCGATTTTTTTATTATCTTAGCAATTTATAAAGAAAATCTTAGAAAGAAATTTGTCAAGAATCCAGGAGCTCTTTCCGAAATTCTCACAGGTATTCATAATTATAACTCACACAAGTTTCATCGGAAATTACACTTGGATTTTCTTTAGTAATTCCACGCGGATGAAATTTTTTCTTAACATTTCTAACCCAAGATGAATAACTGCAAAAATTCTTTAAAGACTTCCTTGAGATTAATTTTTTGAAAAAAAAAAAATGGAATGAGTTCTAAGGAAATCAATGAAAGAATCAATGGATAAATTTCCGGAGAACTTGGGACTTCCTTGAAAAATGTCTGAAACGATATTCATCGAAGTAATTTCTTTGCCATGATAAAGAACCAATCAATATATAATATTTTGAGCTAAAACCATGGATCGTAAAAAGAAAAATGTAGAAACCCACCCGTGGTAGATGTAGGAGTGTAGTTTTAATAAAGTTTTTCTTAGAAAACAAATCAGATTGAATTTTTGAAGGTATCTAAATGATTCTTCGAAGAACGACATGAAAAGATCGTTAAAATCACGAAACAAACTCCTAAAGAGGTCCTTGGAGTAATATGTGATAAAAAATCACAGTAAACCGAGCAGTAATGTTGGTCATAATTTCACAAGGAAGTCCAAGAAATATTTTTAGAATGTCTGAGCGTCTGAATGTCTGAATGAGGATTCACAATGTCATGCCAAGGTTCATGTTAGGTTTACTTTTATATTAATAATTCATAAAAGGTTTATTTTTAGTTAATGTTCGTCATTTTTAAGCTAGAGTTCTTTAAAGTTCTTTTTTTCTGAGACTATCAGTCGCTACCAGCCCTGATTTCCAAAAAAAAATGGGTGTTTGGTGGAACTGTGCGTTACACTCGTCGTTATTAAATTTAGTGATTGTGAAGGTGCGAGTGCAGAAGAATGGATCAAAGTGATTTTTTTTACTGTAACTTTCTTGATCATAGTGCTAAATCGTAGTTTGAGAAGTAATGACTCTACAGCAATAAAAATAATGATACATTTAAATTGAATACATTTAAATTGAAAAGTGATATAATGGAAAGTATATCTGAAGTGTATTACGAAAGTTGATGAGTGATAATCGGTGATATACGTGATAGTGTCGAAAATAAAAGTGACGATAGTGAGTGATGAAATGAAATGGGGAATGAGGACCTTTTAATAAAACTATTTCGTTCTTCACTTTAACCACTCTAGTAGCATTTCAGGCCTTATCATAGTTTGATAGTAGTCTGAACAACTAGACTGCAAAACTACGGCAAGGGCTGATTGCTGCTAGCGTACACAGTGACCATTTGAGCAACATTGCTTAGGAACGTCTGTGTGATGAACGCAATAGAGGCTTATAAAAGCAAATGTTGGGAAAGAGCTTAGGGCAGATTAAGAGTCCCAGTACTACCCCTATCGCTACTGACAAAAAAAAAAAATTCTCAAAAATTTTCAAAGTTGTTTCCGCATATAGAACAAACAGATAAACAAATATTGTTTTATTAAAGTGAAAACAACTTTGAAATTTATTGTTAGATTTTTTGATTTCGAAATCAAACTACCTATATTTGAAAATAAATTTTCAGTCACTTAAATGTAACTATTCGTCAATCATTTATGTATTTTAAAGTATTTCCTAAACCTGGAATGATTTTTTGAATCTGAATAAACTTGGAAATATCAGGGAATTTCTTTACTGTAAATGAGTAGACACCCTGAATTGATACTAGAGAAAAAAAAACTTCAAGCAAATTTAGGGCTATTTTAGCTATTTTGATAGAATCTCAACGACCTTTTCCACTTTTCTAGTTTCTAATAAGCCAATTTATGGATAGGCAGTGCCGGTTCTGTAGCTAATGCAAATACAAATAGTATAAACGGCACTACCGCATCTCATGTAGTGTAGACCTTTTCGGGCTTAACGGAGTTTTATTAAAAATGTTAAGACTAATAAGTCTAAAATGAGTTTAACGATATATAATAAAAAAAAAACTAAAAATGTTACTTGGGTTGTATCCTGAGTTTGGCATTAACAGCTATCACACATATGTGAGTTCGAGCGCTGAATATTTGAAGTTTAGTAGTTGAGTTGAAAGTGGTCAATTAAAACTGTGATTAAGGTGAAGATGAATCGAAGCCAAACCTCAAATTTTCAAGAGCACGAATCTGGAGAACCGAACATCCGTTCAGGCTGAAAACTTAATCGATTGATCAATAGCTGGTGGTGACCAATCGATTAAGTTTTCAGCTTCAATTGGTATTCGGTTCTCTAGATCCGTGCCCTTGAAAATTTGAGGTTTGGCTTCGATTGATCTTCACCTTAAGATACTGCACTTCAGCTTTGGTGTTTTTTTAAACACTTTGTAATTCCTGGACATAGCTCAATAATATACAACATTGTTCAAAGATTTGGCTCCAACCTATTCCGGTATTGTTTATACTGAGGTTCCCAAGAGTTTATCTGGTTATTCACTTAGTGCTACAAAATTGGCATAAGGTGAACGGAACAATGCGTTACTCTATTGCGAAATAAGAGCAAATATTACCACCTGAAAAGTACCAAGTGAGTAAAAATGATGCAGCCTTAACTTATGAGAATATACACAAATAACAGCTCTATCTGCAAGAAGAAAAGATAGTCGATGTTTTTTTCTGGATAGATTTCAAGAAGAATTCTGGATATGTTTATTGTAAAATAAATTATAATTCTGCTGCTACCTTCAAAGTTTTAGCAGATCCCTGTCGACGAGTATGGATGATATCTTAAGAGATTTTCAACAGAAACCAGTGTTCCTCGTAAAAGTTTTGACGAATCTATTCTTTTTGTTTTAAAATACCTTCGTTAACTCCCATCATTACAGGATACGAAGCTTTCGTATTTCACATGAACGGGATGGACTTTTAATACCCAAAAACATGCGCATTCACTTAGGCAAATGGACTGAAATACATAGGAAAATTCTCCACATTAAATTGAGTTGAAATTCATAGCTTTGCTTATGCTATAAAACCAAAATAAAACAGAAAATGTTTTTCGCGGCAACCTAGAATCGAACCAAGGACCTTGCGATCGATAGGCCCGTGCGTACACCACGCGCTTATCGACGCCTTGATGTGAGTTGATGCTAAAACGATACATAAAGCTTTCGTATTGCAAAATGTATGCATTTCGATAGTCTAGTTCACAGCGTGTTCCACTGTGACTTAGAATTTAATACGTTCGTCTTTGTACTGCCGGCGCTCATTTGACTATTCTCGTTGTGCTTCTACTCTTCCTTGTTAGTGTGTATACGATGCTTGAACACGGTTGTTTCAGGACGATGCGGGTGACGGTACCGTAAGCTGTTAAGGCCCAAGTAAAAATGGTGCAAAAGTCAAAACTGTAAAATCAATTTTCTCTTTTTAAATGGACAAATCGAAGAAAATAAAAACTCACAGCTCTTTTATTTGCCAAATAAAAAGGCTGTGGGTTTTTATTTTCATCAATTTGTTGTTTTAACAGGAGAAAATTGCTTTTTCAGTTTTGACTTTTGTGCCATTTTCTCTTGCGCCTTAAGTCTCACTGTCCTCAGGCAGTAATCAGAAAAAGCGTTGTCAGACGTGCGATGTCAATATTATCGAACAAAAACAACTTATGATTGTATTCCTGTACTATTTTTGACTCTTGGACAAGATTACCGTTTTTATTTTCAACAGTTTAGAGTTGCCTATGATACGCTCTTTTGACAGCTTGAGAGAGACTCGATTTTAAAACGATTATAAAACTTGATATTTGTTATGAAAAATTTAATGTAAGTATCACCCTAAATGCTTCGCAATGTCAAAGATCTTGTGTTTATGCAAAGTGTTTGGTGAACTCTCAAGTAAACCGCCATTTTCATGCCAAACTGAAGGACCACGTCTTACCCCGGCGGGCGTCCGTTTTCCCCTATATTCTGTTTATCAGGGTCTGCTTAGAAAGTAAATGCGGTAGTTGCCAAACCACCGACTCCATCTCTTATACGTTTTCATCTCGGTGATTGTTTTCCAGTATACTAATTATATTATCCACCCAAAAAACCAAAAAAAAAACAAGTTGTTTCAGCAATCAATCTTAAATCAGAAAGCATTCTCGAAGTCCAGTCGGTTCATTCGAGTACCTACTCCACCATAATCGCACCACAGCATTAAACACAAAACACTCATAATCACCAACCGCCCCTCCGCGTAAAACCGCCATACTTTTAATTAATCCTTCTCCTATCGTAAGCCATTCGCCTGCATAAATAAATCACACACCTCCAACCCACGGCAATGGACTTTCCCCTTGCCTCATTGACGAGCATATGTACGATATACCGAACATACTCAACTTGATGCCTGTTCTTTGATTTTCCACAGGCAAACCGGTGAAAATCCCCTCCAGCCAGCAGGAGCTAATGAAGGAGAAGTTCAAGGAGAATCAATTCAACCTGCTGGCCAGCGACATGATCTGGCTGAATCGGTCCCTGACGGACGTGCGGCATCACGAGTAAGTACTCACCTACCATCCGGTTTAGTAGCGAGCGAGGACCGACCATCCGGTTCGATAGTTTTTCCCATAGCGGGTCCTTTGAATACAGATGAGCGTTTATGTTTAGCTACGAACGCAGTGAGTGCTATCCTTTTCATTTAATCTTTTCGTTTAGTACCTTTCGATGAAAATACGGAAGATATTTGATGATACAGGCAGGGCTGATATAAGCTCTCTTTTTAGGGACTTGGTCATTATTTTGATGCAAGTCTTAAAAAGTCTATATCTATTTTATATGGGGAATGTCCCACCCCCCTTATTTGCTACCAACCCTGTACAGACAGCGGTGCTAAAAAGCATTGAAAAGTTGAACTTGACTAACATCTGTTTAATTTAAATTCTGATTCGATGGCTCATTGATTCAAATTCCCAGCTCAATTGGTCGTAAAACTCACTGTTTTCGTTGTTTTCCACTGGAGTACCCTGTATGCGAACCAGGCGTCGACTAGCAGGCCGTCGTATAATATCCTCTCGTTGCTTTGACGTCTAAATTGAATCAATCTCTCTTTCGAAGCGCTCCAATTGTAATACTTAACGTCAGAAGTGGAACTGGAGCCGGCTCTTGATGTAATACGTGCCGGCTGCAACAGCAATCCCTCGCTATCTATGTACAGTCACCCCACACAATTCAATCACCCACTGTTTATGAATCAGCTGAATTAAAAAAAACACATAAAGTAATAATTTATTACAAATTGTCACAGAACATCACAGAAATATTTTTGCTAATATGTTACACAATGTGTTTGACATGCAAATTCTAGCCGAGTGGTTAAAGTCCGCGGCTACAAAGCACAACCATGTTGAAGGTGTCTTGGTCAGTGCTGAAAAGCGTCAATGTTAATAGAGGGTGTCGCGCGACTTTTACATAGATGCTTCTCTCACTGTCATCGGACGGCGAGACAATGACAGAGGCTTTTTTCAAATTCTCCTTCATTTTTCTGTCGCTACGGCTTGTGATGGAATTGCAAACTTGACCATTTTTATTTCATTATCAGAAATGATTGTTATTTATATCGCTAGAATCGTGAAACAATATCAACTTTACTCATCAAACACAATTTTCCAAAATGAGATAGAATTTTTAAAAGCAAAACAACTTCAAAATTACTCTCATGAGAGCCCCGTCATTGCGACCTGACGGATTGAGCACTTGAAATATAGTTTCGCCTAATGACAGTGAGAAGACTGGTTCCGTCAGTGTCGCAAGCGGGTCATGATTCTTAAAAGCTCTGGTCTTGGTTTCGTTCCCGGTCGGTCCAAGATTTTTTCGTAATGGAAATTTCCTTGAATTCCCTGGGCATAGAGTATCATCGTACCTGCCACACGATATACGAATGCGAAAATGGCAACCTTGGCAAAGAAAGCTCTCAGTTAATAACTGGGGAAGTGCTTATAAGAACTCTAAGCTGAGGAGCAGGCCTTGTGCCAGAGGGGACGTAATACCAAGAAGAAGAAGAATAAGAAACTCATAACACAGCGTAACAAAAATGGTATTTTTACGTTTCTCACAGATCAAATTATGTGTCTCTAGTAGATTTTGGGTTGCTGAATCTGATGCTGTTCTCAGAAATGTTCTAGCACGTCACAATGTTTAGCTACAGGTCGCCTAAGTTGTAAAAAGAAACTCTGGTTTCATTGATGTTTACATGAAATTTTTAAGTATGATTTATCAAACTTTTTTGTGATCTTATCCACCAAGCATGCAAAATTTGACATGAAATTTCATTACAGATATGATTTGGTTGAAATTGCATGATTAAATTTAGATTGAATTGATTTTTTCAATTTGCTTGCAGTCTCCATACAAAATTCTCGGCTACTCTTATATCGCGATATACAATACTTTCCTAAACCATCAAAAATAACTTTTGAGCATCGAAAGTATTATAAAATTTGTTGATAAGTATTGTTATGCACATTAATTTGAATTTTGTGGCAAATGAAGCAAATAAATTGCCATACAACTTGGCAAACTTGCATGCAAGTTATTTTATATAGACAAATTTTGCATTTTCAACAGCCAATATTTCAAAAACTAGACCTGCTATGATATTTTTGAAAACGTCAATGGATTCAGCAAGTAAATTAAGTGAATAGCGTTATTTTGGTGCTTGAGACAAACATGTGTTCCGCAGTGTGATTGAATCAGGCATGATGAATTTTCATAAAGAAGTGAAATTTTTCAATAGTAGTTCAATACCTCAAGCAGGGCTCCATTCCTCCTCCCCGAACGCCATTACCTCGAATGCTTTTACCCTGAACGCCACTACCCCGAAAACCATTACCCTGAATGGGTCATTACCCCGAAGAGCCATTACCTCGAATACTTCAGAATATAGCACAATATTTGTTGTGGGTAATACAGTCAAAAATACAGTACAAAAGTTAGTAATCAAATGCTGTTTTCCATACAAAATGCCCAAGTTTGAAGATTTTTATCTCAGCTTCTACTTGTCCGAATTGGCTGCAATTTGGATGACAAACTACAAAGAACCTGAGGTTTATATTGAGATCATTTCATATCAGTTATTTTCAAAAAGAGTTTCAGAGGGTTGTTCAAAGAAAAAAGTAAGTAACCAAGAGATTGTTCAATTCACTTCAAAACGAGCCTGAGGCTTGTTTATCTCGATACATATAGTCATTATAAGCTGCAAGTTTTAAATCAGAAATATTCCCTTCTTTCTAAGATAGTCCTTTCGAGTTATTGTTACAAAAGCTATTCACTAATATTTTCTAAAACACTGACTTAATTTTAATAAGTTCTACTGTTGTAAGGATTATTAATTAGAAATTAAGCAGCTATATTTTCTCCAGTCATGCTTAACAAGCTATAATTTTAATAAAAAACATTCCATTTTTTTGAAAATAGAGTTCTTTTTGTTTTCTTTTTAATGATGGAAGCTTGTGTAGCGTCGATACAGGCATAAGTTGTCCAGCTTTCTTTACTACTTCATTGCGTATTTCAAATATTAAATACTATTTCCAATACCATAACAATACCAAATTGAGGAGTGCACTACTGAACAATCCTAATCATGGTATGATACTAAAATATGGTTTGCATAATAGGGTGGTTAAAAGAATGTTTTACTCCACACCGCTCATCGACTCTATTTCAAGTGTGTCATTCCAAAATTTGAGCACATTCAAATAAAAAATGAGACTGCACGAGCCCTTCAAAGTTACATAGATGCATACAAGTTATCCGAGCAAATGAAAATTTATGCTGACTACCAAACTAGAGTATTCCATACCAGATTATTTTCCATACTTACCACTTGCATAAGATATGAAAGAGCCATGCATAAGATGTAAAATACCTCAAATAATTCATGCGAGTTCTATTGAAAAGCAGGTAATTTGATAAGGAATATCATCTATATAAATGAAACTGGAATGGTGTTTGTATGTCATGAGTTGGCTTAAGAACGGATCATCAGATTCACATAAATCTTTTATAGTAACAGTTGTCTATGGCTTCTATGTGTTTGTGTGTAATAATATTTGTGAACATACACCGATAAAGTAGAAAATGTTTACCTATTTTTTAATCAATAACTGAGCCAGTGAAGCGGCGTGTAACTCAAATAAGCACTGTATCATCATTGATGTAATAGTAGTAGTGTTACCTTTCCATGTACATTTTCAAAACAAACAAACAAAAAATGTAACATTTGTGTTAATGATGAAAATCTACTCTTCAATCGTACATATCAAAAGGAAACACTGTGATTTAATGCTCAAGTAGTTCTCAATAACTTTCTAATACCTGAACGAGGTATTTTAATTGTTTCAAATCATATTTTTAATACCATAATACACTGAGGTTTTTTTTTACGTCGGTCGATATTCCGGGAAAAACCGCGTTAATTAAAAAAAACGACTTAAAAAACCGACGTAAAAAATTACCTCGACCATACGAATTTTAATGTAGAACATTGTTTTATATAGGTTTTTTTTTGACACGTCGGTTTTTGAACTAACGCTGTTTCTTTACATTTTTTTTTAATTAACGCGGTGGCTCGTAAAAAACGCGTAAAAAAACTGCGCAAAAATAGATCACATAAAAAAAAATCAGTGAAATACCAATAATCTGTGGATAATGCCTGTACTACTGAACAATACCTAACTATGGATTAAATCAAAATAGAGTATACGTAGACAGGTTCAAGTTATTCGTTCCTGGTTGGGAAACAAATGAATTTTACGATATTTCAATGGTTAATGCATATATATGTGTTGTATAATGCGTTTCCGACATGTTTACATGGCTCTACAAAACAAAAACGCGGACTGTCAGAGTATTGCCTGAGAATTTTTGTTTCAATTAAGGTACCGTGGGGTAAGTGGATACAGAAAAATCATTAGTCAACTTCATTATTACGTACAGCTTACGTAAATAATGTAATTCAAACTTTTTTCTGTGGATAACAAATGAGGGACTAATATACTTCAAATCGTCATTTATTTAGATTTTTCTGATTTTTATGTATTGAGTATGTGGGACTTGAAAATTTGCGCCAAATGATCCAGTTGCCTCACCATGGTGGGGTAAGTGGATCACCACTAAAAAAAATCTTTTCTCAAAACATATATGGTGTAATCATGTATACTAAGAATTATTTTGCTCTCGTTCTTGTTATTAGTGCTAGTTATGTTATGTTTTGATACTATAAAAATTGAAAAGTGTCTTCATTTTATCAAAATATTATTAAAAATATTTATACATTAGTTCACACTAATTCAAACAAAAATAAAAAATTGTAGCTAGAATTATTTGGAGAAAATTCTTTAATATAATCACATAAGTTATAAAGAAGTATTGTAGGATTATGCCTAACGATGTTTTCGAAAAACACTTGTAGTTTAAAAATATTAGATACATTTATTTTTGTTTAACAAACTGAAATCTTCTTATTTTATTTTTGAATGTATTTGTATCATCTGTCTAGAACAATTTATATGGTCAAATAAGGTACGATAATATGTTTTCAATTGGAAAATTTGTATGTGTTGCTCTTTTGCAATTCAGCTTTAAAAAACCACGAAAAGTTTTGTTAGAATATTGCAATATTCATTCTTTTATATTTTCTTACATCAGAAAGATTAAAATAAATTTTAGTTGGATTAATTCAAATTTCCTATAGTCAATTAGACAAATTTAAGCTTGTAATGAGAAACAGTAAAAACAAAACAAAATTTCGAGTATTCAAACTTATTCATATATTCATATTATATTAGTTTATATTATTTTCTCGTCAAAGCGGTCTATGAACGACTTGAAGAACTTAACAAAACGCAAATTTTCATGCAAAAATATTGATGATACCTATTTTAGTTCAAAAGTTATTAAAGTTTTTCTGCTTAAAATCCTTTGTTTTTCAAAGCATTTTATTAGAGTTACAAAAATAACACATCTGTAATTTTTTGATATAATATACAATTTTATTTTGTCTTTTGAATGCCGTCAAAAGATATTTTTTATGTTTGCCCCAATCAGAGATATTCACAATCAAAGTAGGCATGTTTTTGAGAGAAAAACAACAATAACGCCTGAACGGAAGGAGATAGCGAGTTTCTTCACTCACCAAATTACGCATTTTTTAAAGCTCTAAAAGTGTTTCATAGACTACTTTGATGAGAAATTTGAATTGAAAACTCTAGAGCCAGAAAACCAGTTTTGTTCGGACCACCCTACAGTGAGAGGCAAAATAAAGTGCCCACCTTACCAGTTTTCGAATTTCTCTCATTGATTTGGTTCAAATTAAAGTTAACACACCTAAATCTTTTGTGATATTTTATTTTTGATGTTCTTTTAAAGTTGCACTTACGAAATTTTGATTAAAAAAAGAATTTTACTTAAAGAAAAAGAAAATCAATTTGTATTGAAAAAAAAGTAGTGACAAAAATAAGTGCCCACTTCCTTCTTGGCCCCAGAAAAGATGATTTAAGAAAAATAAAAAGCAATTTAATAGTTAATGTGTCCTCCTTTGGCCTTAAGGACTTGCTGGAGGCTCTTCGGCATGCTTTTCACCAGGTTTTGTAGGTGTTGTGGATCTAGTTCTTCCCAGGCGCGCTCCAAGGCTTCAAAATAATTATTTTTGTTGGTAACACCAGTTTTTTCAACCCTAGCATCGAGAATCGCCCACAAATTCTCGATGGGGTTGAGGTCTGGGCTTTGTGGAGGCCATTCCAGCGGTTTAATCCGACAAGACCGGAAGAAAGACTTGGTCTTCTTTCCAGTATGCTTCGGGTCGTTGTTCTAGAGAAATATGAATTTCTCTTCAAGGCCCGTCTGGATCAGCGAAACCTCCAGATTTTCCAGCAAGATGTTAATGTAGGAATCTGCCGTCATTATTCCGTCGATTTTCACGACGCTTCCTACTCCACTCCATGAAAAACACCCCCAGACCATCACATTTCATCACATCACACTTCCATGCGTCACCGTTCCTTGGATGTGGCGCTCCTGAAGCTCGAGCTGTCTAACCGAGAGCGGCGGGCTCGTGTGTGATGCAGAGCACCACATCCAAGGAACGGTGAAGCATGGAGGAGGAAATGTGATGGTCTGGGGGTGTTTTTCATGGAGTGGAGTAGAAAACCTCGTGAAAATCGACGGAATAATGATGGCAGATTCCTACATTAACATCTTGCTGGAAAATCTGGAGGTTTCGCTGATCCAGACGGGCCTTGAAGAGAAATTCATATTTCTCTAGAACAACGACCCGAAGCATACTGGAAAGAAGACCAAGTCTTTTTTCCGGTCTTGTCGGATTAAACCGCTGGAATGGCCTCCACAAAGCCCAGACCTCAACCCCATCGAGAATTTGTGGGCGATTCTCGATGCCAGGGTTGAAAAAACTGGTGTTACCAACAAAAATAATTATTTTGAAGCCTTGGAGCGCGCCTGGGAAGAACTAGATCCACAACACCTACAAAACCTGGTGAAAAGCATGCCGAAGAGCCTCCAGCAAGTCCTTAAGGCCAAAGGAGGACACATTAACTATTAAATTGCTTTTTATTTTTCTTAAATCATCTTTTCTGGGGCCAAGAAGGAAGTGGGCACTTATTTTTGTCACTACTTTTTTTTCAATACAAATTGATTTTCTTTTTCTTTAAGTAAAATTCTTTTTTTATCAAAATTTCGTAAGTGCAACTTTAAAAGAACATCAAAAATAAAATATCACAAAAGATTTAGGTGTGTTAACTTTAATTTGAACCAAATCAATGAGAGAAATTCGAAAACTGGTAAGGTGGGCACTTTATTTTGCCTCTCACTGTATGTCACCGTATGAAAAAAGCTCTAAATCGGTCAATTTAAGAGACACAAAAAAACTTTTTTTGGCAAAGTTGCTTGAAATTGAATGGTGTACAACTTTGCTGAAGCATGTATAATATAATTTCTACAAATAAGAAAGTTAGTTACACAATTTCTATGAAAATGTGGTCCACCCTAATTTTCAATAACATCAAACAAAGGGCTTAACTAATACGAACAACTTTGTAGAAGACCGTTTTTGTCTAATGTTTCATTCTAAAGCTCAAAATGCATCTTTCCGCGTAAAACTGATTCCTGGACCATAGTGTGTTGGTGTAGTATCAGTTTTGCATTAGTATCAGTGTGGACGTAAGAACATAACCTAAAACGAAGCAATGCTGCGAAAACATTCAACATATTCAAGTATTTATGCTCAATATAGACAAATGATCCACTTACCCCACTGATACACTTCCACCACTGTACCTTACTTGATTAATAAAATCTGGGAAATCACACCAATCGCAATGACTAGGGATTGGTATTTTTTACTTTATCCCGGGGCTGGTAACGACGAAATGCCCTTAAAATCGCTTGAAAATAGAGACCAAACAGCAAAAAAAAAAGAAATTAAAAAGATTTCAAAAATTGAAGAAGAATTAAAATAATGCGAACAGGAATCAAAAGATGAAGATTTCTAGTTTTTAGATGATCCAGAAAGAATTTTTTCTATGTAACTTTTTTTGGGAATTACAAGTGGTACAACTCGTATTACTTTATGCATTTTCTAATTTTTTTAAGGAAGCTAATGAAGGTATTTAGTCATAGATTTTATTGATTCTTTAAAGGCTCTCTTCATGAATATCTCCATGAAATAATTAAGGTACATTCAAGGATTTAAAACTGTGTTTTCGTAGGATAATCTCAGGAATTAGTCTTAGGCCCCACTATGAGTTTCTTCAGGAATTCCTATAGATTCATTCATAATTTTCCCAATTAAATCCTGGAGTTTTTCAAATGGTTTTTCAATCGATTTCGCAAGGAGTTCGTCCAAGATTGCCGTGTTGGACATCTTCAAAAACTCCAGCAATATTTATTTTTTTTTTTTTTTTGAGACATCTCTACCTATCCATAGGTTTACTTCTTATATTATCGTTCTGTTTTTCAAAGATTTCAACCAAGAATTTCTCTAAGGATACATTTAGAAGTGACTTCATAGATTTATCCTATGATCTCTCTGGAAAGCTCAGCAAAAATCCTTGATAAATTTCACAAGAAAGCTCTCAAGTAATTATGTAGGGAATTGTCAACGACAATTTAAAATACATTATTCCAGAAACCCCCAAACAAAATCAAGATAGTATCTCCATAATAAATGCTATTGTAATATCTGATGAGCTCTCTAACTTATGAGGAAGTCTTGAAAGTTTTTCTAGTAAAATTTGTGAAACGATAATGTAACAAAAAATAAATAAATTGAATTCCTGGATAAAATCCTGCAGATTTTTCTGGTGACACTCCTTGAATAACATTCAATTGAATCCCAAAAGAAACTTGTGTAAAAATGGTAGTATTTGCTGGTCTGAAACCTCAAATAAAATATTGAAAAATCCAGGAAAAATGACTTCAATATTTTTGGAAGATCTGCAAGAGTAATTCGGTAATCAAAAGTTAGAAAAAAATCAAGATAAATTACAGAAGGAACTCAATGATGAATCACTGATAGAATTTATTGACTTCCTTAATAAAGAAAAATTCCTAATAGATTTCCTGGAATAATCACTACATGAAAATGGTAGGATAACAACTGAAAAATCGACACCGAACTCTTTGAGGAATACTTGTAGGGATTGCTGGGAAATTGTTTAACGAATTTCTTTAAAAACTGTGAAATAACTTCTTATGGATTTTCGCATAAGAACTTCTGTAGAATCCCTTAGAAGACAAAGGGTGTGTGGAATCAAATTTCGACACACAGATTTTTGGCAAAAATCGCACGTTCAACCAATTATCTTTTAACTTTCAGGAAGTAAAATAAAACATGTTAAAAGGGGAAATATTCTACAATTCCATATCCAAATGCACGAATTCTACTACTCATAAGATCCTGTACAATACTTGGACCAACTTTTTTTTGCGTGGCAGTCCATTTTTTCTTCATATTTTCCTCCAATTTCACTTTCTTAGGATGCTTCCGTAGTGCCTGCTTCGTGATGGCCCAGTACTTTTCAATTGGCCGCAGTTCCGGTGCGTTCGGGGGGTTGAGCTGCTTCGGCACGAAATTGAACTCCTTAGCCTTGTACCACTCCAAAACCTCTTTCGAGTAATGGCACGATGCCAAATCCGGCCAAAAAATCGTAGGACCTCAAATGTCCTCACAACTATGAGGTGACCTCAGAAGAGGAAGTAAACGCTTCTGCCTTTTAATATCGAATTTATGAGCAGTGAAAAACTGGACCCCCGGAAGCTGCAGGGAGTCAGCTTTTACCTACATATCATCATTCATAACGAATCAATGTGGTTTCGTCAACATCTGGGTGTAGAGCTTCCGTGCACGTGTTTTAGCTACCGTATTCTGCCGTTCATCGCGATTAGGCGCTTTTGGGCTTTGTACGTATGTAGTCCTTCACATTCTTTCGCATCTTGCGAAAGTTTTGGATAGATTGAGTTTCTTCGCCACATCTTGAACTGAACTGTTAGGATTCTTCTTGAAAGCTTGAACTGTGATCCTTAACACTTTGAGGAGATCCATTTTTGCCACTTTTTCTTTCCAATCGATGGTCGAACGTTCGTGATACAGATTTTAAACACGAGACACGTAGAATGTACCATTACCAGCTTTCTGCTGATGGCACAATGAAATAGATCCAGATTTTCAAGGTCCATGCGCATTTTTTTTTTTTTTTTTTTTGCGCCGCTGCTGTTCTTCCGACTCCATCGTCACAACGATTGCACATTTGCTAGTGAAACTTTCACGGTGTAAACAAATACACATTGAACAAATTGCATCCTAAATTTCAATAGGAAATACCCAACGGATAAAAAGATACAACCATTTAAATGCGGTGAAATTTGATTCCGTATACCCTTTATGCTAAAGTAACTGATGGAAAATCGGTGGAAAACTGAAATTCGTGGAACAATCTCTAAAGAAAATCCGTGAATAGCAATTTGTTTTTTTTTTTTCTTTTTATATTCCCTGTGATTTTTTTTCAATCAGGCATTTTGTGCAGCATTCACTACAAGAAGAAGAAACATAGTGACTTTGAAGACCATTTTGGTTATAAAGAGACTTTAGCGACCTTCCATCAGAAATAGAGACTTGCATTAAAATAGAGACCAAGTATCTTAAAAGATACCTGCTACGAGCCCTGTAATGTGTGGATAAATTTAAATATATAATATTATTATGAAAGTTCAAAAAGGGCATACATCATATATCACGAAGACTGTTTTTTATGCAAAGGGGATCTCGAAAAGTAATAAATTTCCGAAGGTTTCAATCATTACTAAGGCTTATTAGAGAGATGGAGGGTCACAACACACGACAATGATGAAGGGTTCGAGGATTTTCTACGCATTGGAATGAACAATGTTCCAGAAAACTCCAGAAAATTCTGTCAAAAGCTGTTGTAGTGTTCCACAATTTGCAAGTTGTATTAATATTACCATTGATTATTACTGTGCTCTTATATTGCTGTTGTAGCGCTCAATGAAACTTTTCGATTAAACATTTCATAGCGTTACTGACAGACAGACAACTCTGGGATTTTATATATATGATAAGCTGCTTATAAGGTATTCTCCTTGTTTTTTTTTTCTGCGATAAAATATAAGGAATGAGGATCTCTTAGAAATTTAAGTGAATACTCTCAATACTATCAACGTTTTCAATGAGTGAATTATGAATGAACTGTAACTATCTGTCCAAATTGTTTGAATGCATTTAATTTTTAATGATTCGTTATTGTGGGTTCAGTATATCTATCTATCAATGTTGGTACATGATACCAAGAGCTGTTTCGTTGGAGCATCATTCACTGCTGGCTGCTGCTGCTGCGTCGTGGCTTTTGCGGCGTTGTGGCACATGATGCTCAACCTGTCGATCAATCAACTGTGCAAACACACGAAAGCATCTCGAAAGGACTACAAATGCTGCTAGGGCAGCCAAATTGACAAGCATTTATAAAAGGGGAATACTGTGTGTTTTATAAAAAAAAACCCTGTGAAATAATTAGATATTAGCAAAATTTCGAACATTTTAGTAATAAACAAAATTAAAAAAAATTCATGCTACAGAATTTTTATCGTATTAGAATATTCACTCTTCGGAACAATACATTAATGAGAGTATGTTGTGGAAAAATGAAGCAATTTGGTTCAGCCATTTTTGAGTAATGAGCATTTAGGTTTCTGGTACCTTCTGGTAGCATACTTAACCGATTTATATGATTTGTTCAGAGTAGCTCCTTATTATTTGGCAATGTATAGTGCACATTAAATGTTTTTGATAAATTGACCAAAAACAAAATGGCCATAAAGGACATTTTATGTAAAGAATGCGGTCCCCAAAAGGACATCGCAATATCATCAAAACCATATCACCAATGATTTGTATCGACATGGATTCTTAAACTAGAAGAGTTTTTTTTTGAGAACTTGTACAAAAAAGGTGTCGCAATTTGATTTTTTTTTTTTTTTTTTTTGAAAATGAAGCTGCAGGTAGCGGGTTTATACTCTTTCTAGGGCACGATAATACTTTCCCCGAGAGACAGCCGGGGTGGGTAGGCGTTTCGATGGAACACGTCACGTTTACACTTAGTCGTCGGCGGCTTTATCTTTATGTGCAAATATATAGTAGACGGGTTGTGAAACAGACATCCCGAGTAAAGTCCAACATCAAAAAGAAAGCAAGTCAAAAACATATTCTGTTTTCCACATCAAGTTGATATCTTAATTTGATATCAATTTGTCATTGAAATTTTCGACATCATATTTTGTTTTCGTTCTGCTATCATTTCAAATTTTTGGTAATGCTTTCATTTTATATAATTATCAATTTATTCGTGTTTATAAATGTACATTATGATAATATAAAATTGAAGCATTTAATTTGCATCAGACTCGTTTCAATATCAACCGAAGATATGTACATCTCAATGTGTTCTCAATTTGCCCTCCATGATAGCAGAAATAGTTTTCAATTTGCTGTAACTGATAGCAAAAATAGTATTCAATTTGATTTCATGTGAATATATTTCTGCTCTCAGTTTTGATATTTTAACCGTTAAAACGACCAAAATGACAGCAAACTGAGTTATCAAAATTCGCGACATCACAACATCAAAATTAGTTTTCAATATGATCTCAAGCTTTGCTCGGGATACGAGCCTACATCTACAAAAGCTTGTACGAATGGTTAAGTTCGAACCGTATTTATTGGATTTTCGAAATTGTCCATACTGAATGAAAGGCACCGAGTTTACTCGATAGGAATCGAAAATTAACACCATTGTTTGAGGGAGTAATTGGATTGTCGAAGCTCGTCTCGTCTGCATGAGATTGATCCCCACGCTTCGATTTCGTTGACTTTACAAGTCAAACAAGCTGCCTGTGAAGTGTAAAAGTTTTTATTTGTCATTGTTTGGCATCGAACGTAATACAAAAATCGTACAAGTATTGTTTGGTTAGTTGAAATGAAGAAAATAGTTAATATTTTATATGCCTACGGATGAAGATAGCAGCTCCACCTCACGCTTGATTCATGCGATTATTTTGATAAACGAAGAAGCCGCAATTGTTCTCAGATATAAAATTGAACCGCACATGCTACCAGAATTTGGAAAATTTCGAGGATTTTCTGTTGGCAATGGGATAGAATTGATATGTTGTGTACCGGCAGCAACATTGGCATATGTAGCTTGGTTAGATTGAAAAAAATAGAATTGAAAATAAAGAAATTACATGCCCTAGTGGTCGGAGTCTAGTTAAGGAGTACGATTTTTTTGCAGAACTTTATTTAGTGGTCAATTTTGAATAACACATCTGAAAATGAAATAATTTTAGCAATCCTATTGGATGAGGTGGGTCCAAAAATGGTATATTCATTAGCGACCTCAGCTGGAAATGCTCTATTCTAAACTTTTCGTGGAACAAATTGGCACACCATTTGCTGATTCATTACCTTTGGCAGTAAACCACAAATTCTACATCCCTCATTAATTACATGTCGCCGTGAGCATCGTACGATTGCATAAATCAAGTGTAACGTTAATGATGAAACCCTCACCATTCGTTAGTCAATTTCCTCCTTTATCTACTTGTTGGCATTACACCCCAATGGGAAAGAATTTTCCACAGATTTTGATGTGATAAAATCATATGAACAACAACAATATTTTATGCCCAGAGATGTTTTTACAGACGAAAAACAACCCTCGATCGAACCGGGATTCGAACCCAGTATAACTTTACTTCAAAACCGCGACCATTACAGTAATGCTAAGAAGGGCCTCAATAAACCTTTAGGCGATATTGATGAGACAGCATCATTTACTCCCTATATCAGTGCACAACGTTTTGCCATCGAAGTAAATTATGATCCTGGAAAATCAACCTCCCGTTGTCGGATGATGAATCGATGTGACGTGCGCTAAAGCATCCCAACATCAACGCTCAATATGATAGATATTGAGCAAGCGCGTGTTTGTTTATGCTTTCACTGACTTTTTGCTTAGCTATGATTGGCGCCTCATTCATGCTTTTGGCCGAGCATAGATGCCACCCTTAACAATGAAAAATAGGCATCACGTCATCCTACAACAGCACTAGTTGCAGCTCTGAAATAGCCAATGTACAGTGCTGGACAACACGTTTGCCATTTTTCCGATTTACCGTACAAAATGATTAACCTTACAGGATTACTCATTCATTTATTTTGTAAACATCTAAACAAATAACACTGAATCAACAATTCCACGCCGGTTCGTGGCCGCATCTCTCCATCCTCGGTTCTGCCCCACGCTCGCCAAATCCCCGTCTATCGTAACACTGCTACCTAGGCGAATGCCACTTTGAGGATTTGTGTCATTTTCTCTTAATGCGATTCACATTTTAATGGCATTCGATGTCCTAACAATAACTTTACAATATTTTCTAACTACTAAATTTTAGTATTTTTACGGTTTCAAATCGTGTAGGAAAGCCGGTTGAAACGGGGGTGGTACAAAATGATCGAATGTTTGGAGTAGAATGCCATTTAGTATGGAGAACTAGTAGTGAGCAATCAAGTTTCTCCATGAGTTTGCTCTGTGGTATGGAAACGCTTATTCTTTAATAAAATCATCAGAAAACCTTAATATTTAGGCAAAACAGTGAAGAATTTGGAATTTCACCGGGAAATTAAGAGAAAATCTATGAGTTTATGTCCAAGGGTTGTAGCGGCAACTCTTGGGTAATCATATTAAAACATCGTTTGGCAAAGAATACAAGTTAAAACGTTCTAGGTATGATTTAATGAGATGAGCCATTTTACCCCATCAGTGCGGCTTGGACCATGTTCCCCTACAGGTCTTCCTCCTTGTTCTGCCGACAATGTCCATATCACCAGGGAGGCAAACAAATTGACTGGATCTCATAAAGCCCGGCTCTCTGCATAACACCTTCTAGCGCAATATTGAACAACAGGCACAAAAGTCCATCACCTTGTCGTAGTCCCCGGCGGGATCGACGCTTTAAAATCGATGAACAGGTAGAGGAAGTGGTGGTAAAATGAACAGGGGTGGTAAAATGAACACCTTGCCTTTTATCAAGAAAAAACAAATTTCGATGAATTTTTATCACGCACGGACGATTTATAGCATAAATTAGAGTGTTTGAGTTCATATGTAGGTCAATTGAAGTGAACATATCAACGAAAACTAAGATTTTAGAAAACCACGTTTGAAAATTAGAACTGACGTAAATTTTAGCTTGCAAGACTTGAGGATTTTCAGTGAGGTGAATATCGTTATGATATGAGGTCAAATCGGATACCTTTAGAATTATTTTTGAATGAGTTACAACCATTAATGGATATATTTTCGGTAAGGCAACAAAAATTTTCAGAAATATTTGTTTTTCTCACGTGTTTTGCACGATGTTCATTTTACCACCAACAGCTGTTCATTTTACCCACATAGTGCAGGTAAAATGAACATTTACATCGTTTTTTGCTAGCAACAAAAATATGTGATAATTCAGCTATTTTAGTCTAAATTCGTGTCGTTGCTATAGATAACATCCCTGTTTTTGATGTTGTGGGATAGAACTATACAAATTCCTTGTTTTTCTATCAGAAACACGATGATTTCCTTAAGGTGTTCATTTTACCACCCCTTCCCCTAGTCACGACATTTCTGGAGGATTAGCCGCACGGACAAGATCTGGTCCGTTGTCGAGCGGCCGTCGATACCTGCTTGATAACTTCCCGCTAGCTCGTTTGCTATAGGTGACAGACGACGGAAGATAATCTGGAATAGCACTCTGTAGGCGGCGTTCAGGATAGTGATTGCACGATAGCTTTCACCTTCCAGTTTGTCGCCTTTTTTAGATGGGGCATATAACGCCTTGCTTCCATTCCTCCGGTAGCAGTTCTGCCTCCCAGATTCTTACTATCAGCCGATTCAGACAAGTGGCCTACCTCTCCGGTCCCATCTTTATGAGTTCAGCTCCGATACCATCCTTGCCAGCAGTTGTATTGTTCTTGAGCTGGACGAATGGCATCCAGCTCCCTCAATGTGGAGGCTGATTTGTTTCCGTCGTCCGTAGAACCGGCGAAGGCATTTCCTCCGCTGTCCCGTCCTTCATTGCCTGTGCTCTCAGCGCCATTCAGGTGTTCGTCGAAGTGCTCCTTACACACTTCACACTCGCCCGAAAGAATGCTTTCATCCTTATCCCTGCACATCTCGACTCGCGGCACGAAGCCGATGCGGAATGCGTTGAGCATCTGATAGAACTTACGCGTTGCTTGAAACCGGCACAGCAGTTCCATCTCCTCGCACTCCGTCTTCTCCAAGCGGCGTTTTTTCTCCCGAAAGAGGTAGGTCTGCTGTTGCCGTTTCCGTCTATAACGTTCCACGCTCTGCCGGCCCCCTTGCTGCAGCGTGACCGCCCGCGCTGCATTCTTCTCCTCCAGAATCTGCCCACATTACTCGTCGAACCAATCGTTCCGTCGACTCCGTCCAACGTACCCGACGTTGCTCTCAGCTGCATCGTTGATGGCTGCTTTCACTGTTCTCCAGCAGTCCTCAAGAGGGGCTTCACCCAGTTCATCCTTTTCCGGTAATGCAGCCTCGAGGTGCTACGCGTATGCAGCTACGACATCTGGTTGCTTAAGCCGCTCTAGGTCATAACGAGGCGGCCGTCGGTACCGTACGTTGTTAAGGACGGAGAGTTTTGGGCGCAGTTTCACCATCACCAGATAGTGGTCAGAGTCGATGTTAGCTCCACGATAGTTCCTGACGTCGATAATGTCGGAGAAGTGCCGTCCATCAATCAGAACGTGGTCGATTTGGGATTCTGTCTGCTGTGGTGATCTCCAGGTGTATCGGTATGGAAGGCTGTGCTGGAAGTAGGTTCTACAAATGACCATATTCTTGGAGGCGGCGAAACCAATAAGTCGTAAGCCGTTTTCGTTCGTCAGCCGGTTGGCACTGAACTTACTTTCCAATAGTCGATCTGAATTCCTCCTCTTGGCCAACCTAAGCGTGGGCAGCTGTAATACTCGCGTTCGAGCTGCGCGTAAAAAGTGTCTTTATCATCATCAGTGCTTCCGGAGTGAGGGCTGTGACGTTTATTATGCTGAAGCTGATGAACCGGCCTTTGAGCCTCACCTTGCACATTCTCTCATTGATCGGCCACCACCCGATCACGCGCCTCTGCATATCACCCATCACTATAAAAGCTGTTCCCAGCTCATGTGTTTTGCCGCAGCTCTGGTAGATGGTACGGTTACCTCTAAACGTTCGCAAAATTGATCTATTCGCAAAATTGATCCCTTCCAACACACTTCCTGCAACGCTACAATGCCGAATCTGCGGTCTTTCAACACGTCGGCGAGTATGCGTGTGCTCCCCATGAAGTTGAGAGACTTACAGTTCCACGTACCGAGCTTTCAATCGGTTCAATTTTTACGTCGCTGTGGTTTCGCCGATTGTCCCGGTTCGTATTCTCTCGTTGATTATTCGTATTAAAATGGTCGGAGGACCATAGTGCACAGTTTAGCTTAGAGTCCTTCTCTGGCACTGGGATGATGATCAGCCGCCCCTGACATAGGAAACAGACGCTGTTCATTTATTTATTAATTTTTACTAAAATTTTGAAAGAGGAACCCCCTTTGAGTGATTTTCATTGAAAATCTTTCTCAAAGAGGCACTTTTCAATAAACATTATAAATCAAACTTAATACTAAAGGCTCACACGGCAGTAAATAACAGAGCCATAATCTTGAAAAATAGCAATCGGCACTAAGTTAGGAGTGTCATCGAAAGCCAGTGAGGGAGAGAATCAAAATCGAATTCAACGTGACATCAGTGAGGGCGAGAAGCAGAATCGAATGCAACGTGACATCTGAAAATAAAAGTAAAAAAAACACAAAGAGTATCAAACCAAATATGATCTCGCATTAATAAACCTAAACAAAAGTATCATTATAGAATATCATTTTGTATCAAGTATATCACGTAAAGATACAGGAATAGGTTGACTCAAATTTACTATATTGTTGAATAATTTATTTCTTTGAGAAATGAATTTGTGACACTCAAATACAATATGATCGATGTCTTCATAAAACTCCCCACAATCGCATATATTGGAATCTTTTATGTTGATGCGATACTAAAGACTGTTACAAATATAATGGTTTGACATGAATCTCGAAAAAGAACAAATAAAATTTATACTTGCTGGCACATTTTTGAACCACGGATAATAATTGACTTTATGACAAATAGAATGACACCATCGTCTTTTATCGCTCGAATTGCAACACGTTTGCCAATCCAAAAGAGATTTTACTTCCAATTTTGGATAAAATTCTGATGGAAATATGTTACGGCTGTAAATAATTCTATGATGAACACCAAATTTATCTAACGTATCTGCCTGTTCATTCCCATAAATTTTAAAATGAGCAGGAATCCAAACAAATTTAACGATAAATCCTCGAGATTTAAGTTCAAATAATAATCTTTTCATCATTAATATAATATGATGAGTTTCAAAATTGAAATTAATTGTATTCAAAGTCTGGAGACCACTCAAACTATCAGAACAAACAATATAAATATTCGGAGTATAATCTTCAATCAAGTTGCACGCAAAATATAGAGCGATCTATTCTGCTGAGAAAACAGAACAAGGAGATTGCAATTTAAAAAAAATTACCAGAAAATAAATTATAGACGCCAAAACCTGCAATATATTCAATCAATGAACCATCAGTATAATAAAATTGTGCGGGAGTAATTCCATTGATTTTACGCTCAAATAAATATTAGCAAAATGAGAATGGTGATATTTTGGAATTTGTTTCAATTCATAAAATAGAGACAATTCAATTAATGGTGCGTATGAATGAATGAAATTTTTTTAGCATTCGTAGGAATTGGTTCAATATTTTCTGTAGGGCAATGAACAAAGGAATCTAACATTTTGCTCGTAGGATTAATATCAAATAAAGATTTCAAAATATTGAATCTATGACAAAAGGTCGAAAGGACAAAGGTCGAAGAACAAAAAAAGGAGGGACAAAAGGTCGAAAATCTATTTTTAAAGAAGGAAAAAAATCACACCAAGAAAATCATTTTCGACCCTTTGTCCTTTCGACCTTTTGTCTTTCGACCTTTTGTCTTTCGACCTTTTGTCTTTCGACCTTCTGTCCTTTGTCTATAAACCACAAAATATGTATGTGCATCGCTCCCAAATGTTAAACAACCATATTCCATTACTGAACGAATAGTAGTTTTGTAAAGTGTAATTAAATCAGACAGATTTGCGCCCCACCAAGTACCTGCAATTGTACGAAGAAAAATTATTCTTGTTGAACATTTTTTTTAATATATTTAATATGAGCATTCCATTTCATAAATCTCAAATGAGATCAAAAGAACATTTATGGGTTATTCTTTTTTACGGAAAAATACCACAAATGGTCCAGGACATTTTCACGGATAAACCTTTACTCGAAAAGGTTTGGTCAGTGAAGAGGATTCATTAATTTGAACATTTTCTTTGGATCCTCCTCTCCCTCATCAGTTCCCATAATGGAAACTCAAAAATGGAAAAAGGTCAATAGTATTCTTTGGAACAAGATTGAGAGAAAAAGAAATAAATTAAAATGATACTTAGCAATCTTCAAATAAACGTAACCGCAACGCAAATAACAGCGACTTGATGAACGATGGAACTCTATAGAATATTGAACGAACCACAATTCTTGAACGAAACAATCCTAGTGAACAGCAACTCTTGAAACAAGCAATCCAAGTTAACAGCAACTCTTGAATCTATCTATTTTATTCCTTCAGGTACGCGAGGTACCAATGGTACGCCATGCCCAGCCATTTACCAACCAACTAAGATACCAGTACTTGTTTTTAAAATATAAAATTAAAATACTGACATCAGAAAGCAGAATTCAGATTTTCGTCCAAATAATTCTCAAAGTTATCCCGTTTTACGGTACTACACAAGCACTAACACAAGCTAACTTTTTAACTGCAAAAAAAAAAAATTAATTTCAAAATTGTTTTCTATCAATCAAAAATGCATTGCATCTCTGTATAAAATCGAATAATAATTTTTTCAACACATGGTGAATATTTCATTTCTAATTGAATGAATCACAATAAAAAACGTATTTTTTTAATTAAATACAGATTCTTCTTCTTTTTGGCATTAACGTCCTCACTGGGACAAAGCCTGCTTCTCAGCTTAGTGTTCTTATGAGTATTTCCACAGTTATTAACTGAGAGCTTTCTTTGCCAAAGTTGCCATTTTCGCATTCGCATTCGTGGCAGGTTTGATTATACTCTATGCCCAGGGAAGTTAGGGAAATTTCCATTACAAAAAGATCCTGGACCGACCGGGAATCAAACCCAGACACCTTCAACATGGCTTTGCTTTTTAGCCGCAGACTCTAACCACTCGGCTAAGGAAGGTCCCAATAAAATACAGATATTTTGGATATGGTACACTTCCCCGTACTTTTAGCATCCCATCTAATAAATAATGGATAAATGGATCAAGTATAATTATCATATATTGGCATTACCAATTCGGCAGACTGCTTACGCGAATTTGGA
The DNA here is from genome assembly GCF_002204515.2 of Aedes aegypti. Taxonomy (NCBI): domain Eukaryota; kingdom Metazoa; phylum Arthropoda; class Insecta; order Diptera; family Culicidae; genus Aedes; species Aedes aegypti. Next base: position 349,607,340 of record NC_035108.1, read on the forward strand.
TAAGTTTTAATATTCTCAAATGTTGTTTTCCTCTAACTTTTTTCACTTCTAGCTTTCATTTGTCAAACTGACCAGAGAAAACTTTAATTATTTCACCCAACAGTTTTTACAGTCTCTCTGGTATAAATAATAAAATTAAAAAATATTTCAAAATTCATGCAAAATAGTAAAATATATAAATTCTCCAATTGAAACTACGTACGTTATTTGACCATATCAATTGTTCTAGACAGATGATACACATATATACACAAATAGAATAAAACGATTTCAGTTTGTTAAACAAAAGCAAATGTGATTTTTTTTTGTCTTTGAGTGCTATGATGATTTTTTCAGCACGAGTTGTACATTTATCCAACGAGCTTGCCGAGTTGGATAAATACGACGAGTGCTGAAAAAATCGAGTTTTGCAACGAGTTGCATACAACATTTTTTTTGCGATTACGAAAAATGTCATTACCGCTGGATTAATTATTGGAGCATAAACATGTTTCAAGAAAACCCACATGAGCATCAATGCGTAGTAACAACTCAGTATTCCTCAATCAGGTAGGCCTTGAAATGGTTGTCACAAATTTTCACATTTCCGTTGCTGACTATATTTTCAGTCTTATAATTTTCTAATAATAAGAAACCTATTTTTATGTGCTTGATTTCCTACACGAACGGCCACATAAACTTCCCGACTTTATTGAGAATGAACCAACAAACTCTATTGTCTCCTCTATGTCCGCAAGATGATCGTGCTCCAGCATAGAATACCTCATAGTTAACTGGCTTCCGATTCTATATCCGTTGCACTCTCCAAACCCGGCTCAATTCGGATTGTGGGAGAATCAGAACCTACAGTGGCTCAATTTCATTTTCGTACGGGGCACTGTTTTCATATCAAGTTGGTATAAAACTATTAAATGGTGCATGGACTTCGATATACTTTATCAATAATTAAGGTTATAGGTGTCATCTATTGTTTGGCAATGACAAACTGTATTCATTTGCTTAAATCTTTGGAATAATGGAAAAGTATTGAGATTGTGTCTATAATTGACCCAATTCCATATTCGTACACCTAACAAAAAAGAAACATACAGCATTCAAAACTAATTTTTAATGAACTAGATGAATACTTAAGCTCTTCGTTGTGTTGTTCAGATGCAGTAGAATACATTTGGAAAATTTATAAACGGATATATTTGAAACTTAAGTAAATTTAAGAAAAATACCAGTTTTCCCATGTTTTTTGCTAAAATATTCGGTAAGTCGAACAATAAATTGCATTTTTTTCATCATCACTTCCTTAAGAATGATAATTGCGAATATTGCACAAGTTTCAAAAAATTATAATCAGTTTTAGAGTAGCTAAGAGTGGATATCGACAACTTATACTTTTGAATCTTAGGTAATAAAATATTTATAACAAATCCAAAACCAAAAATTTTAGTCAATTCCTTTATGTTTGGCTCCTAAATGTATATACATAATCCATAGTTAATGTTCCTATCAAAACATTGCGTAATTATCATTTTTAATTTACATTTTACTACCAAACATGATTATAGAGATTTATAGAATAAATATTATTGCCATAACCGCAACACAAACGTGTTTTTAAAATGATGAAAACAACAGGATATATTCTATTAAATAGTGTATCGATGCTTTCTGCTCATTCAAGTTATTTTGTATTTTTCTTATAAAATCAATAAATTGCAAAATAGGGAGCTATTTTGAATATAATTTAAATATTATTTCAAAGATAATTGAATATTACGATGACATCAATTATGTGGAGGTATGTACAGCGTAGTTTAGGGTACTTTATTGTAAAACGAAGTTCGTAGTTCAAATTATTTTTACATTCAAATTCGAAATTAACATTTACCTGTTGTTTAGAATGAAAATTTGGTTTACATTGATTAAAAATATCATTTTAGAAGAGTTTTGAACTTATGGCACAACAATTTTCTGAACTCAAAAGGGATAAAAACTGTTTATGATTTCTGTAAAGTGTATATATTTCAACTAAATTTCTAGTATAATCTATAGATTGGATCCAATGACAAAAATAAACGTTATTGTTCGAATTATTGGATTTTATAGCAAAAATCATTGGAAAACTGGCATTTCTCATAATTTTACCTAAATTTTATATATGTCCACTAATAAATTGTCCAAATGTATATCACTACATCTGAACATCATAATAAAGCACTTCAGTAATCAAATAGAGCTTCTAAATTTAGTTTTGAACGTTGTGCGTTTGAATTTTGTTAGGTGTACGAATATGGAATTGGGTGAATTTTAGACATCAATTCAATACTTTTCTATTAATCCAAAGATGAATGTAAATGGAAACATTTTGTGATTGGCAAACAATAGATGACACCTATTACCTTCAATATGGATAAAGTATTTGTAGCTCAATACTTCATTTAATAGTTTTTTACTAACTTGATGTGGAATCAGTATCCTGTACGAATATGAAATTGAGCCACTGTATATAAAATGTTCAGCCATATTATAAGCCATTCAAGTGCTGAATTATCTATAAACACACAAAATTGTCTACGTGAACGCTAATCGCCCCATAAAGCTCCCGTCTTTTTTGTAGTAAACTTTCATATGCTACTGCCTCCCTCACTCAATCCCTCACAGTCAACTAACTAAAAGTCAATTCGGTTCGTCAAACGGATGTAGAATCAGAACCTAGTTGACTAAGTCATTGAGAAATTCAGTACAATTGAATAAATGACGTATGGATGCAATCCGACGTCATTTTGATAGTTCCCAAAACAGTACTGAAAAGTGCTACTTTTCGATACTGATTTCAGTGCTGAAAAGTAGCACTTTTCAGCACTGTTTTTTTTTCGGTAGGAAAAGTAGGCCGTTATGTTGTTCATTTTCTTGATGAAAAGTAGGCTGATTTGCAATGGAATTGCAAAAAATATATTACATCACATTTGTTTAAGGGATAGATTATTTTTTCATTGGCGATCCACTTATCTCACCATGGTGGGGGAAGTGGATCATTTGGTGCAAATTTTCAAGTCCCTCATACTTAAAACATAACAGTCAGAAAAATCTAAACAAATAACGATTTGAAGTATATTAGTCGTTCATTTGTTATCGACATAAAAAGTTAGAATTACATTATTCACGTTAGCTGAACATTAAGATGAAGTTAATTTTTGATTTATATCCACTTTCCCCACCGTACTTTATGTTAAAATTCAAGTTATGTCTAATAAGCTGTAAACAAAAAAAATCAATCAGTCCATAAATAACTGAGACCAAAGTTGATAGTTTTGTATCGAAAATCAAAAAAAAAGCGTCAATCTATTGTCCGATAGTGTAGATCCTGCAGCGAGCCGGGAAGACCTGTCCAAAGTCAAAACGACCAAAACAAAAGCGACGTTAAATGCCACGTAACGATTCGTGGGCGGTAAAAGTGACTCCGGGGAGCAGTTGGCCCTTCTGCTCGGATCGGAACGGCACGTAGCTCGTCGACAAGCATCACCATCCACACCGAAGAACGACTGATGCAGCTAGCTCGCTGGCCTGGCACGTCCAATCTGGCTCAGGCACGCTAACTGATAGCAACAGATATTTCTCAATCCACCAGCTCGAAGCTGATATTGCCTCCTGTCTGTCGGAAAAGACTGGGTATTCTTTTTTCCTGTTGCTGATGCCTTGGGACCCAGAAGGTTGTGATTTCAGCTTCGGCTTATGGTGAAAACAGTGACAGGCCTACATCAATTGCTATCCTGATGGGTATGCCTACCAATATCATAGCAGACAAGCTTCTGACGGTTGTGATTTGTTGATGTTGCTATTCTTTTCAGTGAAGATTCTATTTATCGCGGTTTGCCAACACAAGATTGCCTAAAAATGAGCACAAGCCGGTGAAAATTGGATGAAATGATGTAGTGCACACTATTCTGATAAATCTTAATAAATTTTGTCGTGAAATATGACATAATATTCTTCAGCTTTACTGTTCAATACATTTGATTGTTTCGATGTAATGTTTCGTTAGAAGCCTAAATTAGCTGACTCTGGAGATGTCCATAGAATAATGAGTTAGAAAAAAAAAATGTATCAACTAATCAAGTATCAAGACAGGAAGATGTAAATGAAAAATCCTTGTCTATTGACAACTGGGGCTCCGACTCTGAGGAATGCAGTTACCTTTGTTTTATGTGTTCAACAAGAGAGCCGGGACAAGGATGCTTCCATCATGGAAGCGTTTTGACGGACGAATGTCCGATAGAAAGGTGGTAGCAGCACTTCTATGAACACATGAATGATGCTGAAAATTAACATTCAGATCATTCCGACAGAAAGTTTTTATATTTGGAAGAATATTTAGAATGATTCATGAAACAAGTTGTTGTAGAAGTTGGCAGAATATCTTAAAAAGATGATTTCCCGGAACAATCGCTTGTGCTATTTTAGGGAAAAAATCACCCCAAAAATTCTGACTAGCAGCTGCCAAAAGCCGGCTTTAAAGCACTGTAATTGATACGCAAGGAAAATAAAACTAATCTGGTTTACCATGAAAAGATTGCTTAGCTTCCACGTCTAAACTTGATGCTACTTCGAAGTTAGATATCTGTTTGTCATTTTTAGGATAATTAACAATAATTTGATTGCCTCCAGCCCCATTCTAGCAATCTAGGTTTTTATTCTCTCGATTGTTGATTCAATCGTAATTTTTATGCCATCCCAAAAAAGGGAAACGACTATGCAATACAACCCCAAACTCCGGACGGTAAAATTCTCAATCTCATTTTCTCCCATCTTTTCCGGACCTTCTTTTTTCCAGCTGCAAGAAAAAGCACTACCCCACCAAGCTGCCGACCACCTCGATAGTGATTGTGTTCCACAACGAAGCCTGGAGCACGCTGCTGCGCACGATATGGAGCGTCATCAACCGGTCGCCCCGGCCGCTGCTGAAGGAAATCATCCTGGTGGACGATGCCAGCGAGCGGGACCACCTTGGCCAACAGCTGGAGGACTACGTCCAGACGCTGCCCGTGCACACGTACGTGCTGAGAACTGGAAAACGGTCCGGACTGATCCGGGCTAGGCTGCTCGGGGCCAAGCACGTAAAGGTGAGTAGTGTTCATTGTATGGGGGGAGTGTATTTTGTGCGTCCATAATAGAGGAGCTTGCTTTGGGTTATCTACTAGGTACATGGGATTTGAGCTGGATGCTCCCAACGTTGAGGCTCCATTTGTGCTTCTATGTTGACAAAAAATTAACTACTTTTGTGGATTCTACGATGACTTCAATGATCACTTTCTCAACAAATAATGTAGAGTAATGACCCATACTGCGATTCCACATAACATGGTTGAATAAGGCGAAAATCTTAGAAATTCATGTGAATATTTAAAGAAAAATGTACATAGAACTTTGTAGGAAGCCGACGTTTTCTTATCGAATGTTTGAAGGAATAAAGGGGAAAAGGGCATAAAGGGGAAGGGCATAAATTTTCGACCCATTCATACGTTTTAGGTCTACTTTGTATGGGATTCCAAAAATTGGTACAGATTTCTTGTATGTCGAAAATTAGTGCTTTTCCCCTAAAGCATTACTCACGGAAAGTTCTGGAAACAATGAAGTAGGGAGAGTCAATTACGAATTCGAAAGAAATAACGATTGGACTAAAGTTATTTTCTTAACAAATTTAACAATTGATACAACTAAAAAATGGAGGAATAACTTTATGGTATCTTCAGCAAACTAGTAGATTTAGACGAAATGAACAAGTTTGACAGTTTTTGTATGAGGCTGCCATATTTAGAAATAAATCGTTTAGAAATTCTCGTCAAAAATTTCACTTGAGTCAAACTGTTACTACATTTGAATCCGTGATTGGAAAAAGTACTCAACAATATATGTTGAAACTCAAGTTATTTCTTATACGTTGTGGAAGTTTTATTCAAAGCGGTTCATAAATTACTGAGGACTAGCTTACCATAGGTGAACGTTTTTTATCGAAAAAGTTGCAAATGCATTGTGCAATACGGTAGCTGTTTGACAACATCCTTTAATTCACTTAATATGGCTGCTCGAATACGAAACAAGTTACCGTTTCTACTCATATTCCGAATACTTAAGGCTTACAGTGACTTTAAATGCAACTGATTGGGATGAATCAGCTAATATTTAGAAATATACGCTTAATCGCAAAATTAACGGTAAAATAATATAATGATTCATCACAATTTACTATAATTCACTAATTTTGTCTCAATTTCCGAATATCTTGATTCAAATTTCTAACAGCACGAATAAATAATATTCATATGGAAAATTTTGTGAATAAATTTATTTGAGCTGATTTTACTGACCCCGATCTTGATAATCATTACAACTCTCAGTTTCAAAAATAACTTCAATGGTATTCACATGGAGTTGCAACCATTTCCAGGAAAATTTATAATATATTTTTGTAAAATGTTTCATCGAAATTGCCATGCACAACCTCAGTGATCGGAATATCAGTCTGTTTGAAAATTGAGACAAAACGGTACCACGTTTTTTTTTTTTTTGCTCTAAGATGTAACCATTCATCCGCCTGACTTGACGATTCGCCTCATCATTCATGTGGTCATTGTAGGGCTGCTTCCACCTTTCAACTGTCTTGCGTTCATCGGACACGATACATCCATTTTAGCTCGTCGCAGGGAAAAACCTGTAAAACCTGGAATTCTCAGGAAATTTCGATAACAATCAGAGTAATTTCTTTGATAACAATAATTTATTTGTTCAAATATGTTTTTGGCAAAGGATTTTCACGTCAAAACCTCCAACCATCAAAACGCTCCTTGAGCTGTTCAGTACGAATTTTTCCGGGTATCAAATGTTTTCGACTTCCCAAGATATGATTGAATTTTATGAATAATATTTGATCAGTAATGGATTAACATACCTATTTTTTCGAGATTTGTTGAATTTTAGTATTAGTTTCCTAAACTCAGTTTACCGGGTTTCTCGAGGAAAAGCTTCAGGAATTATCCTAGTGGTTTCTCCAGAGAAACCTTTCAGGGACTTCTACAACGATCTCTCCAGAAATTCTTTTAGAGTTTCCTCTACCAATATTCAGAGAAATTCTTCTAGCGATTTTTCAAAGAATATCTTGAGAAATCTCTCCAGGAATTTCATGAGCACTCCAACGTTACTATCTACAGTAATTTGCTCAGGGATTATTTTGAAAATTTTTACAAACACTATCATAGGCGCCGTCCACAAATTACGTAACGCTCTAGTGGAGGGAGGAGTATGCTCAAGCGTTATGGCTTATACCAAAATTTTAAATTTTTTACACAAAAAGCGTTACGGACGGGAGGGAGGGGCTCAAAATTTTTCATTTTAGCGTTACGTAATAAATGGACGCTGCCTTAGGACTTCCTCCAGATATTTTTTCACTAATCCTTCAACCAAATTTTCCAGTTGTTACTCTAGGAGATCTTTCTAAGATTTTTTACAGATTTTTTTTCGGGAAAATTCGCAAAGGGTAATTCCAAAGTTTTTGAAAAAAAAATGTTCAGAGATTTTTTTTCCAAGAAACCCGACAAGAATTTCTGCGTCATTTTATCCACGAAAACTCCAAAGGATTTCTCCGAAAAAAAATCCTCGATGGGTTCTTCGAGAAAGTAATTGAGAACTTCTCAAAGAATTCCTCAAATTCAATCCTGGGTTTCATCATTAACACTTCAGTCGTCGCGCTGTTATATTTTGTACAACACTGTTGAAAAAACCTCGCTTTTCGTTCACAACAGTAGCGTGGTGGTTCTGGTGGGGGCAAACCGCGCGACGACTGGAAGGTTAAGTTCCTATAGATTTTTTTTTTTATTTCTAGAGAATTCCACCGAAGAATTACAACTGCAGTTCTTCCAAACATTTCTCAAAAAAATAAATGGAATGTACAAAAGTTTTTATAAGGTTCCATGCTTATTAACACTGCAGTATTTTTCCAAACAATCCTCCTACACATTCATTAAGGAATTCAATCAGATGTTTTTCAAAACGTTCCTTCAGAAAATGCTGCAGGAAATTTCCAGAGTTTTGATTGATTCATTTTTTTTTCATTCATCCTAACAATTTAACTATAAACTGTTCAAACATTGTCAACTCATTGACCAGTTCTTCTAGTAACCCTTATTCATCAATAGTGGCTTAAAACATTACACAATTTTCATCAGAGGTTGCTTTAAAATTGGCTTTAGAGATACCTCACGATTTTTTTAAAAGATTTTCTCAAATTTCTGAAAAAGTTCATTCACATGGTAACGTTCTATTATGGAGATGCGTTAACCATTATTTAGCAATTTCGCACCCATCGCTCATGACTATATATTGTATTTCGTTTTCAGATAATTTTAAGCATGTTTAAAAAAATGTCTTTCGGAATACCTGTTTTAAAAATATAAAACTTGCAACATTTGCACCTACCGGAGATCCGGATTTGGTCACTGTGGCTACCGGGAACCTGCTACATCTGAAAAAAGTCCCTTTAGAGACCCTTACTTTGACACCCTGTAGTTTCATCACTAAACAAGTAATCTGAACCGTCTTCATATTGTTGAATATGTAATCACGTGGACTGTGAATATAGATTCTCAGATCACTTAGTTATTAATACCTGGTTTCGGAAACACGGAACATCCGAAAAGTAAGTTTCCATCGCAGTTCAGTATATGTAATTCACATCGGAACTATTCGGTTGATGGATATTTTGGCATCCCCTGAAAAATTCGGTTCAGTATGCTCCATGCGGAACCGGTTGCTGGAGTCCCGGAAGGTCGCAAATCTGGAAAATTCGATGGAATTACTCAGTTTTATGCCCCAAAGCCAAATGAATTGCGTCTAATTCTTTACAATTTTTTATGTTTGGATGTATTTTGCCGAAAGGATGAATGGATGGGTATTCTGGTCCTTTTGGAGCACCGGAATGGCCACCGGGTAACCCGTAATATGGAACCACTAAGTTTTAGCACCAAAAGTAGGCCTACTCATACAGAGATGAACCAGCCTCTGGCTGAAAATCTCTCAAATAAATAAAGATAAAAATAAACCAAAAGCAGGCATGCGACGGCTCAATCTTCATGTGTTTGAATACCTATGACTCTGCTAGTTCAATTATAGATAAATGACCACTTTGGTGCTTCTAGACAACCGAGTTAACCCAGGAATGACCACAGAAGATACCCGTATTTTGCGATATTTAGGTTTCTGTACCAAAACTAGGCATGCGACGGCTCATTCTTCATGATTTTGAATACCTGTGACTCTTCTTGTACAATTATAGCTGAATGAGCACTATGGTTCTTCGGGACTACCGAAACAACCCAGGAATGGCCACCGGAGATACCCGTATTGTGGGGCATTTCAGTTTTTGTACTGAAACTAGACATATGGCGGCTTAATCTTTATGATTTTGAATATCTATGACTCTTCTAGGTCAATTATAGATGAATAACCACTCTGGATCATTGTGACCACCGAAATAACCCAGGAATAACCACCGGAGATACCCGTATTGTTTATTTAAATTTCTGTACCAAAACTTGGCATGCGACGGCTCATTCTACGTGATTTTGAATACCTCTGACTCTTTTAGTTCAATTATAACTGAATGAGCACTTTGGTTCTTCGGGACCACCGATATAATCCAGGAATGACCACCGGAGATACCCGATTTGTGGGACATTTCAGTATTATACCAATACTAGGTATGCGACGGATCAATCTTCATGATTTTGAATACCTGTGACTTTTCTAGTTCAATTATAGATATTTAAGTTTTTGTACCAAAACTAGGCATGCGACGGCTCATTCTTCATGATTTTGGATACCTGTGACTCTTCTAGTTCAATTATAGCTGAATGGCCACTTTGGCTCTTCGGGATCACCAAAATACCCATGGAATGGCCACCGGAGATATCCGTATACTGGGACATTTCAGTTTTTGTACTATAACTAGGCATGCGACGGTGCGCTCTTCATAGATTTTGAATACCTGGGATTCTTCTAGGTAAATAATAGACGAATGACCACTCTGGCTCGTTGTAACCGCCGGTGATATCTATATTGCGGGACATTGCAGGTTTTGTACCAAAAATAGACATGCGACGACTCAATTTTCCTGGTTATCGAAGTACCTCACCCATTTCACATAATAATGAATGGTTGGCCAGTCTGGTCTTTTGCTATCACTGAAATAACCTAGGAATTACCACCAAAGAAACCCGTATCATGGGGTACATTAGTTTTTGTACCATAACACGACATTCGACTGCTGAATCTCCCAGGTTTTTCGGATATGTGACTTTGCTTATACAATAATAAGTAAATGTCCGCTCAGGTCCTCAGGTATCGAAAAGGCTGACGGCGCTGCAGCATATTGTGAGTCGTGGGATTGAAGCCCACCAGAACGATTTCATTATTTGTCACAATTTTACATCTCAATTTGTCCAAATTGACTTTTGTCTGTACGAACTTCAGGTTTTTTCGGTCACAATTACAAAAATATACATTGTTTCCTGTGAGCATACAAACACAGTTTCCAATCACAATCTAATATACAGCATTTAAGTTAAATTTAAAAGTTTAATTAAAAAAATGACAAAATATCGAAAAAAAAAACAACATGAAACGAGTTCATCAGTTTATTATCTTATATAAAACGTCAAGTCATGTCAGTTCAATTGCTCATCTTCAGAATACCTTAGTTTAAATCACCACGTCGAGCACACCTCATCATAGTTGTCCAGCAACAAATGCTTCACAGTCTGCTCGAATGTACTCAGCTTACACGGTTCCGGACACCTCGGTATCTCCAACTGTACCGGCGTCTGCACCGATGAATTCTCGTAATGCAGCATACGGAGCTCCCAATCCATCCACAAATCGTCATTCTTGTGCAACTCAAACACGACCGCCGACCCGAGCTCCGGCCGCCGCAAAGTCTGCTGCTTCATTCCTAAGCTATTGAACAGATTGACCTGGGTCACGTCATGACCCGAGTAGAAGAACATCCTCCGGTTGTACTTCATCATGCCGTCCCGTTTGGCCTTCATTTTCGTCAGATATTCGGTGAGAATCGCTCCGCCGCGGATATGCTTCAATTCCGGAGTTGCGGAATAGCTGAGAAGGAATCCTTGCAGGAAGGCCCGAGCCCGGTCGGGGAAGATTTTGTAGGCCCAGCTGGGTTGTTTCATTCCGAATGCGTTGTACACCTCCAGCGTATCGCAGATCAATGCTGTGTCTTGTGCGGAAGCGATGGGTGTACCAACCTCAGCGGAAATGATCTGCTGTAGGCGGGCTGCTTCCCTGTTCAGTTCGGATAGGAATGAGGCGTTGTTGGCCATTTCCTTTGCCATAATGTGTTTCACTTTCTCGCAGGTTCTGTTTTGTCGGATGAACTGGAAGAAAGGGAATGTTCACTTTATGACATATTGGATATTGGATGTCAACATACCGTATCTTGATCCGGGGGTATCACGTTGATCGGCACCGGTTGTCTTCGGATTGCGGAACTATTCGAGGTTTTGAGCAGGCCGGTGAGAAATGATTGGGCACTATCAATACAGCGCTGGAGACAGCTACTGACCGTATAAATGCTACGTTTCATCATGACGGTATTGTCCGGAATGAAGAACTTGTATCGACGCCGCATATTTCGGCCAAGTTGAAACATCTGGTCGAATCCTAGCTACTGGTCATAATCTTTAAATAAAACTGTCTTTCACTTTTGTATGGAATGAAGTCTTTACCGGTTGCAATTCTTCCTTTCCGTTGATCCATGGATAGTCCGCGTGGGGATCCGTTGGAAACGACTGCACTGGACTACGTGCACCGTGACGAAACATGGCGAGCACCATTCGTAACGATTCTCTATCGCTTTGGCGACAAGAAACATTTCTACTTATGTAAACTACCGCTAAGAATACTGATAACACGTAATAAATCTTCATTTTCCGTACGAACTAGACTGCTACCTGCTGGTTTGCGTTTGCGAGATTCAACTGAAGTGCTATTTCCGAGAGGTGGCACTCCACCAGCTGAATAGTTTCCATTTTTGCCACCTTTTTATAGATGATGATAGTTTTGCCAGAGAGCATGACTGACGTATTTTGTAAACTACAATTAGGTTTTTACCGCGTTCTGTTTGCATTTGAAAACTACAATGGTACCATTTTAGCCTTATCGCGGCGGTCGTTGTCAGTTATTGCCGGCGCTTTCCCTTTCAGTGGTTACCGCCAATTAATCAAGCTGGATCTTTCAGTTGCTTTTTCCGTGTTTGCCTGAGAGCCCGACCTCAGAGTCGTCTTCCGTCGTTATCTTACTATTTCTTTCATTTTTCTTTTCTCACTCTCCACCAGGGTCAAGTGATAACCTTCCTGGACGCGCACTGTGAGTGCACCGAGGGCTGGCTGGAACCGCTTCTGGCACGCATCGTGCTGGATCGCAAGACTGTCGTATGTCCCATCATCGATGTGATATCGGACGAAACGTTCGAGTATGTGACCGCTTCCGACCAGACGTGGGGAGGCTTCAACTGGAAGCTCAACTTCCGGTGGTAAGTTGGATTCTTTTTCGTATCAACACACAGTGGTCCATAAAGCAGATTTATGAGGAAAAATGTATTCAGAGATTCATAATCGAACTTTAGCCAAAATCTGCATTATACAAAGTTGTATGTAGGTATAAGTTTGGTTGTTATGGGTTTTCTATAATTTTTAAAGTTCTATAGCAATGTGAAGTCATAGAGTCAACTATCTTACTTGTTGTAGACATTATGGTACACACAAACCACGTTTTACAAAGTATGTTTTTTATTACTTAAATTAAATGTATGTAGCTTTAAATTTATGTGGGCTTCGTGGCCTTGCGGTTAGCGGCGTCAGTCGTCTAGGCGTATTGTGCCACGGGGTGTGGGTTCGATTCCCGCTCCAGTCGGTGAAAACTTTTCGTCAAACGAAAAATTCTTCGCTGGGCTACTGGGTGTTTCGTGTTGTCCGTTGCCTAATGTTAGTGATCGTTCAGTCTGTGCAGCATATGTGCTGAAGACGGTGTGAATTGTCTCTTTTATTTACAAAGTTTATAAATTTAGTTTACACAATACAATGGAATTTTTGTATTGTGTTGATAATTTTCGAGAAAATGATTTGATTTGTTGTTGATCTCTTGCTTCGTAATTTAGTTAAAACGTGTTGGAGCTATAAAATAGTAATAAACCAGAGTTTGGAGTCCTCAGGAGCATATTCTCCAGATCTGCAAATGTGATCTATGAAGCTATGAATATTTTTACATAAGCAAAAAAGTTGAAGGCAATGTTGCGTTGATTTAGTTGTATTACTGTGCTGTATTCAAAAGATGCTCTAAGTCATCTAAGAACTTGCAGAGATGACCTTATGCAGGTATAAAACCTATCAAATAATAATAAAAAAATGATATCCAAGAATTTCTTGGAATATTGGTCTTTAGATCTACATAATAAGTGATATATGGGACGATTATTGATGCTGATATGTGGCATCCACAAAAATTTTTGATTATAGATACTTAAATCTACGATCCTAGATAGGAGACCTGGTGTACTGGTATGTTTTAAATGCCTCTAATCGTTCAATAAATAAATAAATAAATAAATGCCTTTCACACCGAGGATCGGAATGATCCCCATCTGCATCATTCTGGCTGAGGACATAGCATGCTACCAGCAAAGAGACGCAACACAAGGAATGTAAGGAATACCATCAGATTGGATACAATGGCCAAGCGGCAGCAGGAGTGGAATAACTCGGAGAAAGGAAGGTGGACCCACAGGCTTATTCCTAAAGTGTCGGTATGGACGACCATGTACCATGGAAACATGGAGAAGTTAACTTCGTCCTGACCCTGTTTTTGTCAGGCCATGGATGCAAGACTAGAGGAGATAGAAATCTGAATTTTACACATTTAATTACTGTACCCAACAAGCGTAGATTGCGATTTTTCAATTAATAATTTAATTATCAATGTGTTGATTACGTAACATTTCTTGAAGCATCTCTTATCAGTCTTGCACAAACCGCTTTATTTTTGAGCGACCTTGTTGTACAAAATGTGTTCTATGTCTAAAAGTGCGTATGGTAAACATCTGAAAAAAATATATTTTTCAGCGACGATATGATAGTTGATCGGACTGTCACTTATCTAAATTGAAATTTTAAACTTAAGCATATAAAATTTGTATTGGAACTAAAAATCCGTATCTAAATCTGAAATGTATTATTTTTATTACTATTTAAAATGCCTGAAGAGTTGGAATTTTTAACACAGATCCTCGAGCGATTAGAGTGAGAGTGCAAAAAAATGCGAGGATTTTTTCAGGTACTTTCCCTCTCTCGTTGCGATGCTCACCATTACTCACACTTCAAAAGAACTCTTGAGTCTGCCGCCCGAACAGACAGTCCTCGGGGAGTTGTGAGAGCACCCTTTTTTGATGGAATTTTACTCGGTTGTGTTTTGTGCTGCATCTTCCTCGCTCATTTTTCGTTGCCTCTCTGCTTAGCATTTTTTCGCTCCCTCGCAAAGAGGCAAAGGCAGCACGCTGCTCTAGAGTATGTCACCGAACTCTTATGATGTTGAGGAGAATTATCAAGCCTGAGTATAACCGTGATCAACGCGCCAGTTTATGGTACCCAAAATGTTAGGTCTACAAAACCGTCACGTCGATAATCGATTCTGCACCATTTCTGCGGAAGGTACTCACTGTACCCACATTTACCAGCTCTACATTTAATGCGGCCAGGGATTCCAACAATAGCTGGCCTCTTTGGTTGGTGCAGGTTGGTGGCCTTCGGTGCCGCATTTTCTGCACATCTTACTTCTGTCGGGACCATTGCAATTCCACCACTTATGGCCCTTCCCGAAACACTTGAAGGAAATGTCAGGAGGCTGTTGTATGCTCAGCCGGCAAACCGACCAGCCTATCTTGAGTATGCCCAAGTTCTTCGCTTTGTTGGCCTCTGCGACCGGCAGCCTGATCGCCGCCAGCTGTGTGCCCTGCGGCCCTTTCTAAGGTGGATGGCCTTACTGGCTACGTCGATGTCACACTGCTCTTTGAGGGCAGCCGAGACCTCCGCTGCATCGGTGACCTCATCCAGATTTCTACACTGGAGAGTCGCTTCAGCAGTAAGGGATCTTACATCAACCTCGTCGCCAAGTACTTCTTGTGCCAGTTGCTTATAGACTGCACCCTTTTCCTTGGCGTCCTTCACCATCATTTCACCAATCCTAGTTCGCCTTATGCTCCGCACCTCTGCGCCCAATGGCGATAGCTTCTCCGTGCTTCGCATCGCCTTCAGAACCTCGGCGTATCTCGCTTCCTCCGTTTTGATAACGAGGGCTTCGCCTAAATTCCTACGTTTCACTGTTTTCGGTTTAGCGCTCTCCTTGGGCTCCGTTTTCAGTTTCCTCTGTTTTTTCTTATTTCCAACTCGTATCCACGGGTTGCTGTTGCCTTGCGCCCGTGGTTCCTGTGGATGCACTGCCTGGTTCGGGTTATCCCGTGGCTCCTTTTTCTTGGCTTTCTTGGCCTTAGGCTTGGTGTTTGCCTCTCCTTTGTTGCCATGTCCTCTTGATCGCGGGACTTGGCTCGTGCCAGCTTTTCCGCTCTGGAGGACGGCCGCGTAGGTCACTTTTCCCTTAGCAACCATACGTTTTTTCGCCACGTATTCATCCCCGGAAAGTCCTCTCTTTCGCATCGCGTATCGAATAATATCATCAATATATATTCGCGTTGCCTGTGAAGGAAAACACTTCGGTCTGACACGACCTAGTGTCTTTTTTGCCTTCTACCTTGCCAAGTTGTTCCTTGGCTTTCTCGTAGTCCTGCTTTGCAGCTAGGACTGATAGTCGCAATTTCAGTAGACTTGTTTTCAAGTCTTTGCTGATATTGCTTTCGCTCTTAACAAACTCGATGATGACATCAAGTTGCTCAGCAGCTACCTGCATTTTAGGGAGGTACTCCCTATTGCGATCCATGGCCTCGATTAGTCCCGGGCCATCGGTCTCCTCCTCCTGCACTGGAGCGGCCTGTGCCTGCCGTCGTCAAAGTATCTAGACTTTTGCCCACACTGCACATTGGTCCAAGGAACAAAATTAAGTGGAAAAAATTAATAACTTGAAAAATATAAGAGATAGGGTTTTGCACGCAGAGAAAAGATTTTTAAAATCAACAATATTCTGTATTGAAATCAACAGAAAAAATTATCATTTCTCGGCTAATAATATATTTTTTTGAATTCAACAACAAAACCTTGTTGTTTTAAAAAAATATTTTTTTGTTTCTAAAATCAGTCGTCAACACAAACAAAAAATATTTTTTTTTGAATTCATAATAAATATATTTGTTTATACAATACCTTATGTTGGAACAAAAAATAACTGTGTTGCTTTTAAAATTTATATTTTTTGAAACAAAAAAAGTATTTTTGGAAACAAAAAAGTACATTTTTGATTCACTATTTATTTTTTTATTTATGTAGGATTTATTCATTATTTTCTATTTCATTTGAAATGATCATAAACAAAAAGACTACATTCTCTCCATTTAGATTTTATTTACATCTGATTTACAAATAATCACATTCAATCTATGCATGCAATTCGTCCGGTCAGCCAAGAATGGCGGCGGTATCAATTCTTCAATTTCCTTCCGTTCCAGGATTTTCAGAATTTATAGGTAGTATTGATTTTATAGAGAAAAACAATCGAACAATGCGTATAAGTTTGTATATCAGATAGTTACATGGAAACAAGACAATTTTTTACCCTGAAGACGATTGATAATTTCTTCAGAGATTCCAAAACTCAGCAAAAAAAATCACCGTCACTAACTTCCTCAACTTCCATTACCAAAACTTCTTCTTCTGTTGAATTCATTTTGAGTTTTGTTTGAAATCATGAAAATTGCGTCTGACAAGCCGTGCGTACATAATAGCGAAAAAAACATACACACTCATATAATAAATATGTATGTGTGTAAATATTAGGGTTTTTTAAAACCAAAAAACTTTTTTTGAAAACAAAACAGATTATGTCAACAATCAAAAAAATATTTTATTGAATCTACGCAACTTATGTTCCCATCAGTTGGGTGTAAAAACAACAATTGATATTTTTGGAACAACAAAATTTAATATTTGTATTCAACAAGAATAATTGTAATTTTTAAAAAATGTTTCAATAATATTTATTTTTGAAACAAATGTCTGTTTTCTCTGCGTGTGGTGTCTTCTGAAGATTCGTTCGTCTGGTCAAGGCGCGTTATACGCAAAAGTGTCCTAAGCGCCAAATTTCATAGCTTTCGAAATTCGCTCTCCAATTTTTTTATTTCAAAAGATAGCGCAACACAATATTCTACAATATTGAAGATTATAGAAAATATGGAAACTTTGTAGAACATCTTTTTTTTCTATATCTGATAGTTTTAGAGATATAGGTCACTTTACAACTTTATAATGAAAAATCGGGGTTTCCTCAATATTAACGAAAATATCAATTTTTCAGGCCTACTATGTTTTGAAGAGTTTTAGATATGAGCAAAATACACATTTTCTCTGAAGACGTCATACCTCTAAAATTTTCATATGAAAAGATATAAGCGTTTTTGTAGTTTATTCATCCACTTTTCCAAGCGTAACATTTCAAAATGGCGCAAGGAAAATCAAAAACTTTTCCCGCTACTTGAATAAGCATATCTTAAAGTATATTTTAAGAAACTTTGGTGATAGAGATTTTCGTTTTTCTCTAATAATGTGTTTTGAATTATCCCTTAATTTTACTTAGAAAACAGATTTTTTCAACTTTTTGAGATTATAATTTAAATACAGTCGAACATTTTGTAATACATTCATAAATGATTAATCATTTTTTCTATGAACAAGAAGTGTGTAGATGTTTATCATGCCTATTTTTTATTCATATCGTTAATAATTACAGAAACGTTCGTTCTTTACCATAAAATATCATCAATGGAAGGAAAACTCAATAAATATAAATGAGATATTTAAATGAAGTTTTGCCAATATTAATTTAAGCTTTCACTAGATAGGACAATGCAAATGCAATTGCTTTTACTTTTTTATAAGTTTGTATAAGTGTTTTTTGAACTAGTAAATTCTTAACTGCACTCGGCCTCCGTAAGAAGCGAACATTAAAAAATAAACCTTTGATGAAAATCTTAAAAATATTAAAAACTACTTATTTTCGATATCCTTTCACGTTCATATATAACCTTTACTACGTCCTCATTTAAGCTAAGTACATATGTTTATTTTCAGTAGCTTTGAAATTATTTTTAAAATATGATCGTTACAAGCAAATAATGATAGATTTTGACTGTTTTTGAGCTTATACGATTAAAAAGTGCAATAAAATTTTCAAAACTCACATTTTATTTTCTTCACAAACGAATTATTAATGAAACGTGACATCATAAGTGTGGTAGAAGTGCAGGTTTGCGAACTTAAGTGCGGGGTAATGTCGTTTAGTGTATACACTGTAATTATCCAACATGAAATTAAGCAGTTTTTATTTATTTTAATTATGGGTACACTAGAGGCCTTCCATAGCCGAGTGGTTATAGTCCGCGGCTACAAAGCAAAGCCATGCTGAAGGTGTCTGGGTTCAATTCCCGGTCGGTCCAGGATCTTTTCGTAATGGAAATTTCCTTGACTTCCCTAGGCATAGAGTATCATCGTACCTGCCACACGATATACGAATGCGAAAAATGGCAACTTTGGCAAAGAAAGCTCTCAGTTAATAACTGTGGAAGTGCTCATAAGAACACTAAGCTGAGAAGCAGGCTCTGTCCCAGTGAGGATGTCATGTGAAGAAGAAGAAGAAGTCCACTAAAACAAACAACTTTGCATAATATAGTTTTTGACTAAATCTTCATTTTAAAGCTTAAAGTGCATTTTTCCTCATAAAACTGCTTATTGAAACACTTTTCAATATGATCGAGAGAGTTAAAAATTATGTTTCAATTCATCACAGGTATCGAGTACCAGCTCGTGAAATGCAACGGCGGAATCACGATCGCACTGCCCCACTCCGAACGCCAACCATGGCCGGTGGCTTGTTCTCGATCGACCGAGACTATTTCTACGAGATAGGTTCGTATGATGAAGGCATGGACATCTGGGGCGGAGAGAATCTAGAAATGTCCTTCCGGGTAAGTACTATTTCAACGGAAGATTTTTAATTTCCCCTTTTCAATTTCGATCTGTTATGATTTATTTAATTTAATGTTTATTTTACCGACCCCCTCGAACAAAAAAAAAATGGCGCTCAAACTTCTATCTGGCGAGCGTAGATATGGCAATGTGGTGGCATTCTAGAGATCGCTCCCTGTTCCCACGTGGGCCACGTTTTCCGTGACAAATCGCCCTACACATTCCCTGGAGGTGTCGCTAATATCGTGCTGAAGAATGCGGCTCGCGTCGCCGAAGTGTGGTTGGATGAGTGGAAAGAGTTTTACTATCAGATGAGTCCAGGTTCGAATCGACACGTTTTGTTCTTACTTACCAAGGCAGCCAATTCTCATCCCTAAAAAACCCATACGTCCATACACAGAATCATTTCTCTCTTCCTTAAAACTGCTAACATGAAACTTTTTTTTATCCTTAATATGAGAAATCGAAATCAAACCATGCGAACAGTTTCATCGAACAGTGCAGTGCAGCAGTGCTTTCCAGTTTTAGATCTCTAGAGAAACGTATTTCGATTTGATCAACACGCGTGCTTGTTGCAGCAAAGACACCTTAGGATTTTACACGCACAGTATACTCACACTACACACATACCTACACGCTTTTCAAGTCGACATTGTTTTTTCTTAGATTACAAAATAGTTGCGAGACACCATTAAGTATCCAGAGGGCCGACATTTTAACATCTCAGCGTCATACCGTAGTGCCTCCTATCTAGTATCATGGATCACACTCTATTCTTCCTATTGTGTCATAACAGCATCTTCCCCGGTTTACTTTGTGTGATGTAGATTTTAGTCAGGTGGTCACACAGTGTGTTCTAACGGAATAGTGCAACAGTCGGTGTCTTCAAGGGGGAGCTGCAGTATTCAAAAATGAGGTTTCTTATGTGCATTTTATTTTGTCAACGTTGGGGTCTACTAATGTCGATGTAGCTTACTGTTCACAAATCTGGCGTCGCGCTTGTGGGGTGAACGAAATGCTTCATACTGAACTTTAAATGATGTTTTGTCTCAAATTCCGAACATGACTCCTATTCCGAACAGTAGCGATTTCAAAGGTAAGAATTGTTATTTTCACATCATCATTTCTTGAAAAATCATCTTAAAATGTCGAGTGTTTGAAATTTTAGACAAAACAACAATTTTCGAACTTTCTAAAATTATTTGCGAATACAGATTTTTCGGATCATCCCACAAGCATTTGGAAATTTAATAGAATCCTGTGAGCTCACATTCTGCGTAATAATAACCATAGGCCCTTAACCTCATATCTCATCGGACTCTACAAGCCGCCGCCATATTGCCGCCAAGTTTGGTTTTGCTACCCCTATTCCCTCTTTATGCCTAATTTTTGCCTATAACAACAAGAATAATCTCCTATTTTGAGTAATTTTAGCTCCCCGAAACGGTTCCATTTTTGTCGTAGACTAACGCATAGAACTCTGTTTTTTTTTCTTTCTTTTTCTCGCCCGGGTCTCTTTTCAATGATCATCGCCTAACGTTTTCTCACCTCAACTCCCACACTCGCAACCGTATCGGGTTGTGTTGCGGGTCTACCATACCATACTAACATCCGACTGCCCGGGCGCGTGCTTATTTTCCGTCCACCTGGATCCACAGGTGTGGATGTGCGGGGGTACGCTGGAAATTGCGCCCTGTTCACGGGTTGGCCACGTTTTCCGCAAATCGACGCCATACTCCTTCCCCGGCGGGACATCGCAGATCGTTAACAAGAATAACGCCCGTCTGGCCGAGGTCTGGCTGGACGGTTGGAGTGAATTTTACTACAATATTAACCCAGGTCTAGATGATAGTTTTTTTTCCTAGCAAACATCTCTTTCCATACTCGAGTAGAAAGCATATCATTTGGGATTGGTTTTGCTTTTCGGTTTAGCTTATAAGTCTTTCACGGTGTGTCTGAGACCTTAAGTAACGAAAAAATGACCATCAATTCTACACCCACAGCTTGAAAGATATGGTATTCTATTCTAACATTCTCTCCGTCAGTTTGAAAAGGTTTCATCGAGAGAATTTAAAGTAATAGGGTTTCGAAGATTTTGAGCTATTTTCAAGGTATATTCTTATGTTTGATGAAAATCCTGTGCTCCCCACAATTCACCATTCATAAACGAATCAACCTATCAAATTCAAATTCAGCATTCAAAATACGTGATATTTAAGCATCTTCAATATGTATTTGGAGGCATTTTGTTGACTGACAATCTACAATAATTTTCGTATTTATCATAATTAGTATGTGCATATGTTGAATCAAAAGATTCTCTATCAACAAAATTAAAAATTCTATTCAATATCCACTTGCCCTTTGAGAGACGTTCCTCTATAGCACTCTCTCTGAAACTTGACAATATTTTATCGAAGGGAGTTTAAAATCTTTATCTTCTGGTACTTTTCTTGATTTTACTGAGAATAAAGTATCACCGTTCAAAAGCATTTTCATTACACAATCATTTATGCCTGCAGAATCGCAGAAGTATTTGACAAACTAACTGTTGGCATGTTGACTAAATGGTGATGTAGTGTTCCATTTTTAAACAAAAACTACAATATTTTTAGGTTGTTGTAGTGCTCCCGAATTTAAATCGCAGTTGTAGTGTTTCTTCTGATGTGAAACATTGCAGAGCGTAAGTGACAGACATACAATTCTGGGATTTTGTAGATATAATCGAAGCTGTTTCAAAGAGATTTCACAGCCCAGAAACAGAGTTCACGAAGAAAATAATATTGCAATCTATAATGGCACACCTTTCAAGTATCTTCTCCGAGAAGTTTTAGAAAAGTCAATTGAGAAACAAGAGATTTGCAACTGTAGACTTCAATTCATCGCTGAATGGCTATATTTTTAGCATTTCACGAAGGCGATTTGGTGTTTAAACCTCATTTACGACCATTACATTTTACGAATATTGTGTTTACAAAACACAATAGCAAAAATAATTAGCAGTAACATATGAACATGTAACGAAAGAATGTGTAAGTTGAGACTCAAAGGCCGGTTCTTCAACTTTACCATCATTTTACGCGCAGCTCGAACGCGAGTACGACCGCTGCCCAAGCCACGACGTCAAGATCATCATAGGAAATTTGAACGCATCCGTCATCAACAATGTACGGTATCGACGCCCGCCTCGGTATAAACTAGCGCGACTGGCCCAACCGAACGTCGCCGCCGCATACGTGCAGCATCTCGAGGTAGCGTTGCCGGAAGAGGGCGAGCTTGACGAAGCCCCTCTTGAGGACTGCTGGAGCAACATAAAAGCAGCCATCAACAACGCAGCCGAGAGCATCGTCGGGTACGTGGAAAGGAGGACATGGTTTGACGAAGAATGCAGGCAGGTTTTAGAGGAGAAGGATGCAGCACGGGCTGCAATGCTGCAGCAAGGAACACGACAAAACGTGGAGCGATATAAAAGAAAATGAAAGCATCAAACCCGTCTATTCCGCGACAAAAAGCGCCGCCTGGAAAAAGCGGAATGTGAAGAACTGGACCCTCTGCATCGTTCACAAGAAACGCGAAAGTTCTACGAGAAGCTTAACGCATCCCGAAAAGCTTCGTGTATGTGTAGGAATATGGACGAAAGCATCTTGACGAACGGACGTGAGGTGATTGACAGGTGGAAGCAGCACTGCGATGAACACCTGAATGGCACGGAGAACACAGGCGCAGAGGGTCACGACAGAGGAGGAAGTGACTACGTCATACGGCGGATTAAGGAAATCAACCTGCCCCTACATTGAGGGAAGTTAAGGATGCCATCAACCAGCTCAAGAATAATAAGGCTGCTGGTAAGGATGGTATTGGAGCTGAACTCATCAAAATGGTCCCGGAGAGGTTGGCCGCCTGTCTGCACCGGCTGATTGTCAGAATCTGGGAAACGGAACAGCTGCCGGAGGAGTGGAAGCAAGGAGTCATATGCCCCATCTACAAGAAGGGCGACAAACTAGAATAAGAAAACTATCGTGCGATCACTATCCTGAATGCCGCCTACAAAGTGCTATCCCAGATTATCTTCGGTCGTCTATCACCAATAGCAAATGAGATTGTGGGAAGTTATCAAGCTGGTTTCATCAACAGCCGCTCGATGACGGACCAATCTTCACTGTACGGCAAATCCTCCAGAAATGCCGTGAATACCAAGTCCCGACGCATCACCTGTTCATCGATTTCAAGGCAGCATACGATAGTATCGACCGCGTAAAGCTATGGAAAATCATGGACGAGAACAGCTTTCCCGGGAAGCTCACGAGACTTATAAGTGCGACGATGGAGGGTGTGCAAAATTGTGTAACGGTTTCAGACGAACATTTCAGTTCGTTTGGATCCCGCCGGGGACTACGACAAGGTGATGGACTTTCGTGCCTGTTGTTCAATATTGCGCTAGAAGGTGTTATGCGGAGAGCCGGGCTCAACAGCCGGGGTACGATTTTTACGAGATCCAGTCAATTTGTTTGCTTCGTGGATGATATGGATATTGTCGGCCGAACATTTGAAAAGGTGGCAGACCTGCACCCGCCTGAAACGCGAGGCAGCAAAACTTGGACTGGTGGTGAATGCATCCAAGACAAAGTACATGCTAGCTGGTGGAGCCGAGCGCGACAGGGCTCGCCTAGGTAGCAGTGTTACGATAGACGGGGATACATTCGAGGTGGTCGACGAGTTCGTCTACCTTGGATCCTTGCTGACGACTGACAATAACGTTAGCCGTGAAATACGGAGGCGCATCATCAGTGGAAGTCGGGCCTACTATGGCCTCCAGAAGAAGCTGCGGTCAAAAAAGATTCACGCCTGCAAAATGTGTACATGTGAACATGTGTACATGGTACACAAAACGCTCATAAGGCCGGTAGTCCTCTATGGGCATGAAACGAGGACAATGCTCGAGGAGGACCTGCAAGCACTTGGAGTCTTCGAACGTCGGGTGCTTAGGACGATCTTTGGCAGTGTGCAGGAAAACGGTGCGTGGCGGCGGCGAAGGATGAACCACGAGCTCGCCCAACTCTACGGCGAACCCAGTATCCAGAAGGTGGGCAAAGCTGAAAGGATACGATGAGCAGGGCATGTTGCAAGAATGCCGGACAGCAACCCTGCAAAGATGGTGTTTGCTCCGGATCCAGTTGGTACAAGAAGGCGTGGAGCGCAGCCTAGGTTATAGCCTAGGTTAATTACAGAAATCGACTGATGAGCACAGATTTGATTATTTTTTTTTTTCTGATAATAACGATCTTGGGAGCACTGTGAGAGTGATTTTCAGCCAAAGGCTGGTTCATCTCTAAGATAATATTTTCGGATATTACTAACAATTAAAAAGTATGGTTTTCTTTAGTAAATTTGTGTTAAGCAGTTTTCACTTTCTCTGGTGAAATTTTGTCAAATTTACAAAGAACACTCTATCTTCAGATTTTCAAGTGCCAAACTTGAAAAACAAATGTTTCTTTGTAGTTAGAATCCATTGAATTAACATAAAATATACCATATGTGATATGAAGTACGTAAACCACTGTAACTTGTGACGAAATGAGTTTAAATTACCAAGAAAGATGTTGTGAACCTGATGTTAAAGTTAAAGTAAGTTGGGGCAAAAGATCGACCTTAATCATACAATGTTGCTGAACATACTTGTGTCAAAATACTTACCCATTTTTAGTGATAACAGTTTCAAAATTGATTGTCTTAACCCGTATAGGCCTGAGTGAAAGAAAAAATACTGAAACCCTCACCGCTCAGCGAATTCTTAATGGATTCAAATGATTTTTTGTCAGTTCACAGGCCCACATATCTAGTTTCTAGAAGTAGCCAAAGGAACTCGAAAATATTCCTGTGGCCGGAGTTATTCCGATGGGTCACTGGGTCAAGTCGGGTAAAAAGGGCTATTTTTTAGGACATGCAAAGTTGCCTTTATTCACCTTAAGAATTCGCTGAGCGGTGAGGGTTTTAGAATTTTTGCTTTCACTCAGGCCTATACGGGTTAAACGAAATTTTGCCCACCAGGAGTTCGAATCAAATGTGGGGCAAAAGTTCGCTGACTGAAATTTTGTGTTTATTTGTACTACGAACACCTTTTACTTGACGTTAAATGATGTTTGCATAAAAATAAACACTAAAGTTTGATCAGAAATTAACCCTGTAATTGTAATATGCTCAAAAATAACAGATTTTTGCAAAACTAAGGTAAAATATAAAACTGTAATGACTTTTTCGCACGATCTGGCATATTTAGTTAAATTTAAAGGTACTATGCCGGTATCGAGCTTTTGCCCTGCTGATTCTAAGTTTCCCAAATCTCAATCGATTCCTATGATAGTCCGTTACTTAAAGTACCATAACATATATACTATTTGTTTTGAATTTTTCAAGACATCTAAAAACGCTTTTGCTCCACTTTACTCTATTGTCATTGTTTTATGAATGATAAAAAATGCAACATGATCAAGCAAGAAAATATCATTTGCTAATGACCCTAAATGTTCAAATCACTATTACTTTCATTTCCCTCGATGATACATTTACAGAACGGATGCGGTTATCGTTCGAGTAGTGGTTACAGAAATGATTATCATTTATTGTTGTTAATATTGGTTTCAGCCACACCGTGAGCTCTAATATGCTGCATGTGTAGTGTAGTGCTTGCTTCTATCCAGTAATCCGCTTCGGGGGTATATTGCTTCACCGATCACTTTGTATTGTATATCACCGAATCGCTACCGTCGAGTTGATACCGCGATGTAAAATATTGCATTTTCAAAGTTCAATATAAATACAAGTTTGGCTTTTTCCCCCCGTACACAAGTCCCCAATTCCCAAACTGGCAAACAGAAAACTTCCCGAAATGCCACTGCATCAATACTTACCCCCTTTGAGTGAGTGATGACTTTCAGTATACGGTTCGTTACACTTGCTGGGACAGGATTTATGTGCACACTCGATTCATATTTTCGGGCAACAAATGCTGCATGCTTGGGTTGATTCGGGATTGTTGCGGGATGCCATTCTGCGGCAGACAAAAAAAATGGAATCTGCACTCAATCGGCAAAGGTATCGGCATCAAAAATGGATTAAACTTACGGAAACATGCCCACGTATGCAATGCATGCGCGATCGAACTATATTTTTTAACAAACTCACTCTTGCATGCAAATCGGTTACGGATATATTTGAATAACTCACAACCCTCCTACAAAGCTGACTTATGCACACTGACGACGGAGACTGCACCCCCGACTGCACAAACAAACACCCCCCACGATCACCTACGCGCATAGAAAGGACACAAGTTTGCAAATGTTAAAAATGCACGGATTTCACTAGTTTCGTTTCTTTGAGTTTTTTCTTCATTTAGTGAAAATATTTTAAATTTATGCAACAATTTACTTAGTGCACTGAAAATGTTATGAAGCGTTCGCTGTTCCATCACATATGAATACAAAAACACAATCATGTCTTTCCAGTCATGTATATATTTCTTCAATACTATCTTGCTCATTATTCTCTTAATCGTTCAAACTTTTTTTTTTATTTTCTGCATAAATCATATATTCCAGCGAAAAATGCATTTCAAACCAAATCTTCCATAACTCTTATTCAAGATAATAAATCTTCGATGTGTTTAGTGGAATACCTGCAGTATTGGACAAAACATTTGCAACTTTTTCGATTTTCCATACAAAATAACCAACTTTGTTAAGCTAGATCTCAGTTACTTATAGACCGATTCAAATGAAATTTTCACAGAACATCAGATATAACTTTAATTTCAACATATATTTTTGAATAATTTTTCCAATCACGAGTTCAAAAGTATTAACGATTTAACTAAGGTGATAAAAATTCAAAAATATGTATGTTAAAATCTGATAGTCCTACACCAAAGCAGTAAACTTGTTCATCTCGTTGAAATCTACCACTTTGCTGAAGATACCATGATGCTATTTCCTCAAAATGTTCAGTCATGTCTTTTATAAAAAAAAAAACGTTAGAAAATCCTTTTTAGTCAAACCGTTACTGCTTTTGAAAATTTAAATCGAATCAGTCCATAAATAACTGCGATCTATCTTACCGAAGTTGGTCATTTTGAATGGAAAATCGAAAAAGTTGCAAATGTTTTATCCAATACTGTATAAGTAAATGGAAACCGAATTTAGTACTACATCATTTATAGTGGTAAGCTCCATCGAAGTCAATACGCGATTGGCGTATTAACTTCGATGGAGCTTACCACTATTAATTACACTAGAGTTTGTATCCTTTGAAAGATACGCGTATTTCAATCTCAACTGTAACGCCATCTTTAGTGCCGTGTACTAGACTCGACTTGTCGTGTATCCGCGTATCTGTCAAAGTATACAAACTCTAGTGGAATTAAATTCGGTTTTCATTCACTGAATTATTACATAAGTTTTCTTAGCATACCAACTCCTTACAAATTTTAAGAGAATCAACAATCAAGTGAAATTTCCACGAAATATGTTATTTTTTGGACGTCAAAACCCCAAAAATAGTGTCGGTAAGATTGAAAACTACAAAACTTAGTACGTATAGCACAAAATAGATCTAAATGACATACACAGCTAAAAAAAATGTTGTAAATTTAAGTTTATTTTCATGCACATATTTGGAGCATCAAAATAAACCTAAATTTCAACGACCAATCCATTATTTTTCAATCGAATTTACTTTAAATTTACACGATCATGTAATATTCAACCATTTTTAGTTGAAAATTAAATGTATATTCATTTAAGTCTACATGATGCTGTAACAACACACGAATTTGATTTATTTTTACAGTAGACTTCAGTTTACATCACATTGAAAATTAAATATTTTTTCTGTGTATACATCCTTTTGCTTTTAGGCTTATCCACAAATTTCTCAAGTAGAGAGAATATTGATATGTACTTAACTGTATCTATTGAATCATCTGAAAAAAAATCAACAGATATGGAAGGTGTATCGGTATTCGCCATAGTACTAGTATTCGCCACCCCGGATTATATACCGTTTTTTGACACAAATAGATATGACATCATTCTCAGGAACCTCAGAACTTTCTGAGAAAACCATAGAAAAAAAAACATTTTCTTTAACATTTTTGCTCTTTTACAACTTATTTCGCAAGGGTGTTCCAGATTCGCCACCCTCCATAAAACATCATCGTAGGTGACGAATTCAGAAACCGTAAGTCAAATCATTCAAATCATGACGAATACTATTGCAAGTATTCCAGTATTCACCACCCCAATTTTCAATACAGAAAACAAGTTTCCGACCATTTCTTATACTTTTACAATTAAACAATAATTGAAAACTTTCGTTTAACGTATTGCCAGTATCCAAAAGTTCTATGATTGATTTATAAAAAACATTTTTCCCTAGGGTGGTGAATACTGGTAAACTTACCCTATCATAAGATTGGGGGTCCTGGCAACTTTCCAAGGGATCCACGGAATAATAATAATATCAATAAATGACGTTTTTTCTTGATTGATGATTAAATGTGAAGAATCTTTTACTTACAAGGGATAGGCAAAACGATTGAGATAGTCAAAATTCCCTGTAGCTTGTTCGTAAGAGAGCATTATTTTCAAAGTTCATACTTTTTAAATAATAAGTATGTTCACTGAAGGTTTTTTTTGTGTTTTTGCGCGGTTTTTTACGTAGTTCTGCCTTAAAAAATAGCGTTGTTTCAAACAACGACGTAAAAAAACTGCGTCGAAAAAAATGTTCTACATTATTGTTCGTATGGTTATGAAACGTGTAGGCTTTTTTACTTATTTAAAAACAATACGGTTCTTTTACGATGTTTTTTTAAACGTAAACACAGGAAAAAATATTTTTGCAATTTCTCATCGTAATAGGCTGATTTTCATCACGCTGATCTGTCATGAAACGGCCTATTTTCCTGCACTGAAGTGTGCAGTTTGGAAATAGTCATTACGCAACTGAAACCAGTGTTGTAATGATTAATTACGCAACGCTTTCTCATTACGTAACTGTTTTGAGTTTCGTAATGAATCATTACAAAACAAGTTTGCAGAAATTGTAAAATGATGGTGAATGCTTTTCCGATATTATTTCTGATACCCTCAAGTGGTCTTCTACGAAATTTCAAAAAATGTTGTACGTAACTCGTTGCAGAACTCGATTTTTACAGCACTCTTCGTAATTATCCTACTCGTATACTACTCGTGCTGTAAAAAACATCATTCTGCAACTTGTTCCGTAATCTACTATTAAAGTTCAATGTACAGGGCTGGTAATGAGTCACTGTTTAGTGACTTGGTCACTTTTTCGACCGCTACGCTAAAAAGTGCAACAAACACTCACTAAAGTCATTTTTTTTTCAGGAAAAAATGTCATTGAAGTCACTATTTATGTGATCTGTTGATAAGAAATTTGAAGCTTGGGTCATTCAATCATAAACAGCAAGAAAAAGAAATTTGTTATTATAAAGTCAAAAATAGTGTGATTTGAAAATCAAGATCAGCGTCAAAAAAGATAGAAATTCATGGCTAATTGTCTGAAAGAATTCAGCTGTATGTTTCGTACAAATTTCTAACGGAAAATGGAAAAACAAATCTGGAGAATGTTTTGGAGAAGATGCTAGCAAAACTTTTGAAGAGTTTTCTGTCTGAAATATTTGAATAATTTTAGGCGGAAACCAGGATTTGCTGAATAAATTACTAGTAGTCTTTTTGCAGTAATCTGCGGCTATAGAAGGAATCTTAATCTGCCTTGAGGTTCTTTCTCCTCACCAAAACCCTCCGGAAGATAAGCCAGAGACGGTTGGGAATAATTACTAAAAAACCAAAGAGTTTGTCAGAAGAGTTTTTTAAGGTCGTAGAACAGAAAACTCTAAGTGATATGATTGTTTATGTTTCTTTTATTGAAACGTTTAATTGAAATGTAGATAGCTTAAGTACGCATGGAATCGTTTTCAGAACATTTATCTACTTAGGTTTGTATAAAGTTCGTAAAAAATCAATTGTGTTCTAGAGTTACTGTGAAAAAAAAGGGTTAATTTTACACAAAATTAGCCTGAGTTTCAATTTTTGCTTATTTTTGAATATTGGTTACTGCCCAAGGTTCTGCCAGGGTTTTTTTTTTCAAAATATTCTGAAATTTATCCACGATTTTTTTTTTTAAGATATTTCCCACAATGTTGTCTACAATTGAAAATTTTCCCTCGATTTATTCCAAGGATTTGTTAAAAATGATTCCACGAATTCGTTTTGCACCTGTACTTCAAAATTTTCAACGAATGTTAGCTATAAACAGGAATTTGCTAAAAGACGAATTCCATGTCAAACCGGTCAGTCACAGAACTCGACCATCTTCGATTTGCAGTTAATTTTGCACATGTTTTTGGTACGATACAATAATCGATCATTTTGACTCAAGAATAGCTTTTTAAAATGGGCTTTAAATTTTTGAATGCAACTTATTTGAAAAATTCTAACTCCAAAACTGTTGATTTTAGAGAAAAATGTTCTATGAAGAAATTGTAGTGAACCGTTTGGCCTATAAGAAAAAAAAACACACTGAAAAAATATGTTATTTTTTTCATGAAAATTTCAATAATAAAACTTAAATTTTAAATTACACAATAACCCCATTTTTATTATTTAAATTTTCACCATAGAATCTTGATAGTAAACAGATGTTTGGGACAAAGTTTCATGATGGAGAAATTTTTAATAAAAAAGTTTTTCTAAGAACAACTTTCGGTCGATTTTCAAAACTTTGGTTTTTTGTCAAAATAAAATACGTTCTAATGATACAATAAGAATCTTGAAATGATTATATAAATAATTTCTCTAGCAGTTGCCGTTTTCGAATTATTTCGAGTTTAATGCAAAACATGTTATTTAAATATTAAAATAGGCCATTTTCATTAGTTATTCGCGATTCTCCATCAATAACAATACGTTTCCGAGAGTAAATACCATATTTCGTTCCACTTACTTATGTTGGAATTTTTAAATCTTGAACTTCAAGATTCTGCGTTGAACTCTGTCAGAAATATTTTCAGAAATTCCTTATCGGACTCATAGAAACATGTTTGATAGCCTCCTGAAAGTTTCTTAGTGAATCATAGTATTATTTTTTTTTTTTTTGCATTATCTGTGCTGGATCACATTTAAGGTGTGTCTGTTAAGGATATCAGTTGATTTATTTTGAGATCATTCCATCAACTCTCATTTCAAGAACGTCCATTTTGTCGCGGGATGTTTGTAGAACTTCAAATGGGATCATGTCTTCATAAAGGTTGGGAACCACTATTCTAGATCATTCAGTCTATTTTGAAATTCAGAACTTATACTCGGGGTACGGGCCTGGTGTAGTGGTTAGAAGTCACACCTCACAAGCCGAGGACCTGGGATCGAATAACATTCTCGAAATAGTCACTTATGACAAAAAGGTTTTAGTGACGACTTTCTTCGGAAGGGAAATAGAGCCGTTGGTCCCGAGATGAACTAGCCCAGGGCTTAAAATCTCGTTAATATAAACAGAAAAATAACTTATACTCCAATGTTGTAATTGGCTATAAAAAGTTTTAAGTAAACTATCAAGTTGGTTGAGTCTTGGTATGTTCGGTATGCAGTTTTGAGATGATCTCTATCCATATCTGGGATGTTCTATCGCAGAGTATCGCGCAGTCCAGAACATCAAATCTGCAGTCATAACAGTAGATCAATTCACTGCAGAAAGTTCTGATACCTGTTTTCTCATGCTTATTGACTCCTAATGATTAGCAGGCATTATGAAACGACACAAAAAGGTGTTCTTGAGGATGTATTGATCAAAAAATGTAATTTTACACGTTGAAAGACATGAAAATGATGACAAATTGATTGACATTTCCCTAATAAGATATTGACGTATTTAGAATTCGACACATATTTACGTGATTCGGCTCACTTCTTGGATAAATTTGGAACTGAGTATGTTATGCTCTGCAAGCCAGTTTGAATGACGTAGAATATCTCACTTTTACCTACAATGCCCGTTGAGCTACTGTATGACTAAATTATGTTCAGCTATAAAATTTCTCGTTACTTTGTATAGCGAGCGAAAACTACTGTTACAAGCAGTTGCAAGCCAGTTTGAATGACGTAGAATATCTCACTTTTACCTACAATGCCCGTTGAGCTACTGTATGACTAAATTATGTTCAGCTATAAAATTTCTCGTTACTTTGTATAGCGAGCGAAAACTACTGTTACGACTGTAGATCCCATTTTCTGAACTAACAAGATTGTACAATAGTGTCTGTTGAACTTCAAACAGACTCAATGAACTTGGTTGAATATATACCGTGAAGGTGTGTAGCAAAAATATACTGTCTAATCGAAATGTAAAGTTATAGGTTGTTTTCAACAGCATTCCTCGCGGAGTATTCGGAATTTAGCGGACTTCTTTTAATATCCATGTGACCCGCAAAATAGCGTTTTATACTTCAAGTATAAGAAAGCCGGCTCCAAAGGCACGTTCCCTGCCAATTGGGAGATTTGTGCCATTGTCACATTTGAGCGTATTTCATCATCTAGTCATTTGAGTCATATCCAGCGTTGGCAGAATGGCCAGATACCCATACAAGGTTTACAGAGCTGACTGAATTCGGTTTCTGAAAATGAGTTCGACATGCGATAACTTGCCTCGACCTTAAGTTGGCTGAAGTAAGAGCTTTATATCATGAATTCCATCATGTGGTCCCTCATGTAGTCTTTAAAGACCGCAGTGGAAAAGCCTCTTCAAAAGCTTCCATAATTATCTCATAATTGAGTGTAGCAACGATTACAATATTAACGCATGCACGAGGCATGGTACGCGAATACGCCATTTCATGTTTGCTGAAAGCATCAAAAACTGGATCTTTAAGGTTACCAAAATTGAAGTTCCCTTTACGAGAGTAAGGTACTTGAACAAGCGCCACTTGAGCCGTACCATTCTGCATGAGTCTGCAAAGATTGGTCGTAGTTGATCTTTTATGGTGAAGATTGATCTGAGCTATCCTTACCGTAGAAAATATTTAAACTAGACAGGATTAGGCTTTTTGCAATCTCAGCACGAAAAAAAAACTATCGCGAAAAAAAAAACAGATCGATATCTATTGAAAGTCGCAAAATACGGAAAATCACAGAATACAATATGTAGAATGCATACCAGGCGGTTATCAAATCTAAACCGTTAATATTGCGAGGAAAAACTATGACTACATAACAATAGACGTTCTACAGAACAACACTGTAAAAATTGAACAAAAACTGTGAAAATTGAATTCTTAAGGAAGGTCTTACATGTGACTGAAACGTTGGACATGATTAAAAAGCAGTATTTGTATTTTGCCAAGACTGAAAAAAGCCGACTTCACAGTTTTGTCATAGATTCACATTCTATCTATGTCATTGTCGCATTATGTCTAATTTTGGCGTTAATAGAAAGGCATATTTAATGAAGCCAATATTGACACCAAAATCAACTTCCTAAAAGTGTGAGAAAAACTCCACCTTTGACGTTGTCACCATTGCTTTGCTCCAGTTAATCCAGCAGCAGGTAGCCAACATATATGCTACTGCTGGTTGTGTTATCATCGTCATTTAGCGCCGTCATCCTGTTTTCCGTGTGACGCACGAACCTTACTGGCAGGTCGACAGTCTGTCTGGCTCCCTGATGCTTTGTCCGAATGACGACGACTCTGACCGTGGTGAGGTACAGTGGAGCCCAGAGGGAAAACTCTATCAAATCGTGCCTAAGCCCATCAATCACCGAACTTAACAAGGCCGTCGTCGTACCAACACTTCTTTATTGAGTGGTCCCTGTGCATTAAAGTGGGCCATTTTTATAAAGCAAATATCAACTTGTTAAAATTTTATGTTACACCCCTAAGTTTGTTCATTTGCACCCTCAGAAGCTACTGTGAAAATTTGAGCGAA
Organism: Aedes aegypti; assembly: GCF_002204515.2. Classification (NCBI taxonomy): domain Eukaryota; kingdom Metazoa; phylum Arthropoda; class Insecta; order Diptera; family Culicidae; genus Aedes; species Aedes aegypti. The sequence goes on from NC_035108.1 coordinate 349,641,571, forward strand.
ATCTGTCATCTCTAAGGGGTTTGAAAGGAGCACACAGACTATCGTTTAATTTTTTGAATTAATTTTTTGTTAAATAAAATATGACCCTACTGGCAAATCTACAAATCAGTTATGATAGCAATTTAATGACTTTAGCGCCTATGATGGAAAAGGTAAATAGAACCGTGTTTTACATATGTTTGGTCGTGTTACTTCATGTAAACTTCAAGCACGTTTAGCCCCTCCTTAGATTTAATGGATTCCATTTTAATTTTCACTGTAGCTTCTACGCCTCCAAATCAACAAAATAGGGAGGGGGTTACTTAAGTTTTTTGTAGTTTGATAATTACGGGCCACCCTACTGTGCTGCGTACTCCAAGCACAGATTGGAAACGTGCCTAACAAGTGTGTCACATTTTTTCGCCGATAGTACAGAGTTGTGTTGCCATTGGCGATTATTCTCGCCAAGTGGATTGGAAAAGCAGTATCGGCGAAGTGCGGCAAAAATGTTCAAAAATTGATATTCGGAAGCGATGGAAATGGAACTCATTGAAACGTTCGAATGGCATTCTGTGCCGGTGCTAAGCCGTCCGTCACTTCCAAAGAATCCAATTTACAAAAAGTACCTTCCCCTTACCGCATGCAGTAAATCATGAATATAATCTTTCGACAACGCACAAGTTGAATTGAATCACACGGCTGTTAATACAGATACTCAGACGACGTATTTTTCCCCCGAATCGGAAACGTTTTCCGTAGCACAGCCAGGTGTGTATCTTATCTACATTCTTCAAACAACAAGTTCTTCGTGCTTCAATGGGGCTTGAAAAAATAATTTGATTTTCCCATCTTATCACCAAACCAGCAGTTTGTGCGAATACCCAACCATTACACAGTGTTTCAATTCGACGATTTGACGATCAAAATAGAATAACTTGAAAAGAATAATTATTACCTTTAGAGACTTTGTAGGTAACCATAGGCACTAATAATAAGCTCCAAATCAAAATTAGAAATGCATAAGGGCATTATGTATAACAGCGCTATGATGCAGAAACGCCTTATAACAGCATTTTTATTGCTTAAAAACTGCAATTACTGCACCATTAGAAGCATTAATATATGAAGCGTACAGACATTTAATAAGCACTATATTAGCTCTTTTTTCGCATACAGAGCATCATTCAATGCTATCTAATGTTTTAACAGTTATACTACGTGTTTGCATGTAGTGGTAAAAAGAAGCAAACATAATAGTTCTTACTACCATATTCGCTTATTTTATGACGGGGAGAAATGACGGTTCATATTGGTCTCTTTTCTTCCCACCAATATTTATTTTCTGGGCCAAAGGAATAAATGAGCAGGACTTAGACAATTCAACATTACAGATGTGGCAGGTTCGTGACGCATTCGTCGTAATAAAAACGAAAATGCCAAAAGAATCGAATACGATACAGAGAAGTACTCTAAGGTTTCATTGATAGTAATGGTCCCCTTAGTAGCTAAAATTAATTCTCAACGCTTTTCTGCAATGATATCTCAGACGGATATGGTGCAGTCTAACAGCAAGTACCATGTCTTTATTTCATAGCTTTTCCAGATTTTTCAAGCGAAAGAAACATTTGAAAAATTGTTGTCCTTGTGTTCATTATGAACCCCACCTGTGTCCATAATAGGAATGTATACAAATTTAACGTCCCCTATTATGGACCCTCTATTTAATTCCCATGTTATCCGGCTCGCTGCCAACGAGCCTATTATGGACCCACCTGAAATTGCTAATTATGTACCCTCTTGAGTGGTATTGGTATAATTTACGAAACTGTTCAAATATGTCCATTTATGGGCGCACTGGACGGTATTATAATCACCCTATCCCTTTGAAGAAGCAAATCTCAAGTACCACTCAATATATTGATGCGAAAAATGTAAAACTATAATTCTGGATATGTAGTGCACAACCCAATAAATTTTCAGCTTAATCAGTTCACTGAAACTCGAGATTTGCTTCTGCAAAGTTTTGATGATAATTGTTAGAGTGAGGCAAAATATAGGGAAAATAACACGGTCTCCCGTGTCACCTTATGCATCTAAGACCTCGCCGAGCGACAAATCAGGCAAACACGGCAACATAATGGCTCATTATTAATGAGTTACTACCAATTCTGTGTGCCGAAGGCAACCGATTGCAATTGCGAATGATTGTTTATATTCCGATTCCGCGCGAGTGACATTCGTGTTTGAGTGCTAATGAGCGCTCACTGACTGGAAATATACCAGGCGGAATGATTCAGTGAGCGCGAAATCCGTACATTCAACTGAATGCATTCAGTGATTGAGTGGTGAACGCGTTCTTTCGTGTCTGCCCCTTAAGAGCGGATTGATTCTCTCTCCGCTTCATGCGTCTCTCGATTCATCTCAATCGTTTGCGATTCGTCGGGATTGCGCTCACCTTAAGGCTGATGGCATACCGAAAGAGAAGAGAAGTGAAGTGAAGTGTTGGCGAAAAGAGAAGAGAAGAGGTAAAAATGGTATGGCATATTGGAAGAGGTTTCGAAAGAGTTTCAATGCGCTCCGTGTTTTCATTGATTTTGTGCTTCGGCAACAGCATGCTGCCTGAGACCGGAGAGAGAGCGCGCACGGCTGCTCTATTCGGTTTCTTCTCCTTTCCCATGTCCCATTCGCATCAACAGAGGCCTGTAAAGGCGACTCTGTAGAATGTATCAAGTTTGTTAAAATCATTTCTCATCAAGCAGGAAGACTGCTTCTCGATGGCGTGCGAAGAAATCTACATTCTTTGGGTGTGATCCATAACCGTAGTAAACAATCATTTCCTGGTCCATATTATGGATCACTAGTTAGAAGTGCTAATATTTATATTTAGAATCAACATTCAAGAAAAATGTTTTCCAATGATGAATTCATACTGAATCGAAGCGAACGAGCATGTTTTATGCTATAACATTTGAATTTTACCACCTGTGGGAGCTTATGAATGCTGACGGCACTTCTTACAGAAAACGACCATATAATGATAGCTGTGTGGTACCAACTAAACATTTGTCAAATACACCGTTATTTAGCGGTTGAACATTACAATTGGTAGAAGACAAATAGTATAACATGGGAAAAATATGTTTAACGTAAACGTTTATGTTTTGGGCAAGTTATTCGATGTTGAACGCCAAAGTGATCCGTCACTGTAGGTGATCCGTAACTGCGTGGGCGGAACAACATAAAAATTGGAGATAAATATAACAGAATAAATAAGAAATCTAGAAACGTTTTTCTCAATTAAGAAACAAAAAAAATTTTGAAAATAAAATTTCTCAATTGTACCTTGGCTTTAAGCATTTTTGGAAATTATCTAAAATTAAAAAAAAACCTCAGAAGCCAATACCGGCATTGGAAGAAGAAAACTGCTATGCAGTTTGAAAGCGCGCACAATTTTAATTAAGGACTTACTAGTCCAATAGAAAATCAAGTTACTCAGGACTTCGAAAATATTCTCAATCAAGAGAACGTTTTCGAAAATTCCTGGGATACTGATTTGGAAGAAATGAGAACTATTATTAAAAAATTCAAAAATGTGAAAGCTCCTGGCGATGATGGAATTTTTTACATCCTCATCAAGAAACTTCCCGAAAGTAGTTTATCATTCTTAGTTGATATTTTTAACAAATGTTTTCAATTAGCATATTTTCCTGACAAATGAAAAAATGCTAGGGTTGTACCAATTTTGAAACCAGACACAAATCCTGCAGAAGCTTCTAGCTATCGTCCAATCAGTTTGCTTTTCTCCATCAGTAAACTTTTTGAAAAAGTCATTTTGAACAGAATGATGGCCCACATCAACGAACATTCATTTTTTGCCAATAAACAGTTCGGATTCCGCCATGGACATTCGACCACTCATCAACTTTTACGTGCAACAAATTTGATTCGTTCCAACAAATCTGAAGGCTATTCTACTGGTCTTGCTTATCTAGATATAGAAAAAGCATTCGACAGTGTTTGGCACTGAAGGCTTGATCGTAAAATTAAAAAACTTTAATTCTCCAACATACATTGTTAGAATAATTCAAAGTTATCTGTCAAACCGTACATTTAAAGTTAATTATCAGAACTTCAGGTCTGAAAGACTTCCTGTAAGAGCTGGTGTTCCCCAAGGCAGCATTTTGGGACCAATATTATACAATATTTTCACATCTGACTTACCAGAGTCAGAGATGTCAAAAATCTTTGTTTGCGGATGACACAGGCCTCTCCGCCAAAAGACGAAGCCTGCGTGTCATCTGTAGTCGATTGCAAAAAAGTTTGGATATTTTTTCTTCATACTTGCAGAAATGGAAGATTTCTCCTTATGCTTCCAAAACTCAACTAATAATATTCCCACGTAAACCAAAAGCTCTTTATTTGAAACCTTCAAGTAGACATGTTGTCACGATGAGAGGGGTTCCAATAAATTTGTCAGATGAAGGTAAGTATCTAGGGCTCATGCAAGATAAGAATTTAACTTTCAAAAATCACATTGAGGTCATTCAAGTCAAATGTAACAAATATGTAAAATGTCTCTATCCCATTATTAATAGAAAATCAAAACTTTGTCTTAAGAACAAGCTTTTGATATGCAAACAAATTTTCAGGCCAACCATGTTGTATGCTGTACCAATATGGACTAGCTGTTGTGATTGTAACCAGGAAAAAAAGCTCTTCAGAGAATTCAAAATAAAATTTTGAAAATGATTCTGAAGCTTCCTCCCTTGTATAGTACTAATGTGTTACATAAAATATCCAATGTTGAAACATTGGAACAAATGTCAAATAAAATAATCGATAATTTCAGGCAAAAACGTTACAATCTTCTATTGCCACGATTAATGCGTTATATTTTTAGGTTAAGTTAAGTCAATTGAAAACGTGTTTTTTCTCTTATAAGCAGGTGAAATCAACTCACCTGTAAAAAATCTGAACTGCTACGGCAAATAAAATGTAATATGTTGTTAATAAAATCTTAAATTTGTTTTACCGAATTAGGATGATAGTGTTGTCTAATAACACAGAACACACAGAAGAAATGAATGTTTGAAATGATACTAATAAAGAAATAAAAAAAATGATATCTATCAAGCCTACCGAATATTTTTTTCAAAAAAAGTTATAATTTTCGAGAATTTTGAAATTGAATGCCTTTTTCCAATCAAAATTATTAAACTTCTGCTGTTATGAACGAAAAATTTCTTTAAATTCACTTAACACTTCAGTCGTCGCGCTGTTGTGTTTTGTACAACACTTTTGGAAAAAAAAACTCGCTTTTCGTCCACAACAGCAGTGTGGTGGTTTTGACGGTGGTGAACCGCGCGACGACTGGAAGTTTAAACAATACACTAGTTATAGATATAATATCATGTTTGTATCTATGGAATGAAATAGTATGTTAATTGCATACCTTTTCTACGAGTACTTTAAATGGTTTATGGGAATCTTTTCTAAACTCGAATCATCGATATTATAAACAAGATCACGAATGGTTCCAATTGCAGTTAATTTTTAAGTAAATATTGATTTTCCGAACGGGTAATAATCGATCAAATTTGAGAGCAATTTCCCGTTTTATTGAAGTAAAAGCTATGGTTTTAATGATTGATAACAAATCGACTCTCTTATTTATAAGTCATGGAACATTGTGGTTTTCCTTTTTTTTTCTACGGAATGGCCGAGTGATAATTTTGATGCAGGTTAGTAGTGTTTGATCCTTTGCTCGCGTCACTTGATCCTACGGGGTCGGGTGATGTGAGCAGGATCAACCGTGTTGCGCGCCGCTCGCGTGGCATGATTTATTAGTGGCGCGGATCGCGAAGCAAGTTAGTAGTGTTTGATCCTTTGCTCGCGTCACTTTCTCCTGCGGGGGCGGGTGATGTGAGCAGGATCAGTCGTGTTGCGCGTCGCTCGCGTGGTATAATAAAATAGTGTCGCGGATCGCGAAGCAGGTAGTAGTTTTTGATCTTTTGCTCGCGTCAAATTATTTATCATGGTCTAATCGCTGATCAAAGTGAATCCTGTGACCCAACGATCCTCCCCATTAACAAACATCCCTCCCAGTAACCTTTGTGGAGATGCAGAGGCAAACACGGTCTCCAAATAGCAAAGGTTACACACTAACATTCCTTCCCTCATTCCCACCTGACTGCAAGGACGTGGCCGGCGCCGTTATTGACCCTGTATAAATAGAGGCACTGAATTATGCACACTGAAGAAGATTATAGCCAATCCCAGCCGAACTTCTAGTTGATTCTTTGTGCATTTTCACTGACCTCGGTCAATCACGGAATAGCAACCATTGATATGTGTAGTCAGTCTAAGCTAAGCTAAGGAATGGCCGAGTGATAATTTTGCTTTGGGGAATTTAATGTATAAGATCAGTTCAGTGGTACAAAGCACACATTTTTTTTCAAATATAAAAAAAGAACTTTTCTTTTGTGTTTGTTAATTTAGTTTACTCCCAACTGTTTTCATCAGTTCGAAATTCACGCACAATATTAGTGCTGCCAATAATAGTTCAAATTATCTTCAAGCGTTTTCGCGCGTCGAAGCACCACACGAACTGCTTTCACGCTTGACCACACTTCCCATCCCTCTTCGCATCGCTTCAGTATGCCAGGTAAGCGCGATTTTCATACAACATGCATGGAGAGACCTTCAACGCGTATGCTCCTCTTTCACATCCTCGCTTTCTGTCTGTACTAAGTAATATGGTTTGAGATTTTATCAAACATGCCTTGTCGATTTTTTATATACCGCATTGACAAGTGATCCACAAGGAGCAAATTTGTTTTACGTAAGCCATAGTGTTGCACAAAATATCTAGATACAGTGAAACCTCCATGAGTCGATATTGAAGGGACCATCGACTCATGGAAATATCGAGTAATGGAACAGCAATTCTTTGGATGATAGTGTTACACACAATATTTCACAAAATTTTATTGAACTGGTCCTTGATATTGAATCGTGTTTTTAGAGGCGTTTTACAAACAGTTACTTAAGGTTTATCCGATCAAATTGCCCGGAACCCATAATGGCGTTGTTTTGGTTTTGTTTCACATTGGGCTGGATAGATTATTTTAGATAGGTGAGGTTGGGACGGAGAATATTGCTTTTACCTTGAATTTCAATTTTCGATGGAAAATCCATCTGATTTTTTTTTTCTAATTTAGATGTCAGTATGATCATTCTGTATTTCTGTTTATTTGCTGTCAAATCATCAAACAGTGAACAATCTGCTCTTCAAATCAGCAAAATGGAGTCACATAAAGCCAAGAGTACTCTGAAAATTATACAAGAGTGAATATTCAAACTGATGAAAGTTTAAATCAAAGCCTGAGCTTACATGATCAACTGATCATGTTCTTCGACATCTTTTTATCTCGATTTATGAGGAAAATGTATACAGGAAACAAGACAAATAGAAATAAGGAATATATGATTGACGAATTATAATTATTCATGATTGTAATAAAAATGTTGAAAAATATAGATATTTAAAAGAAAGATTAGTGCTGAACAAGCAAAATATTATTCACCCCTGTTCTTGTTTATATTCAAATGCCATTTCGATCGAAAACAGTTTTTCATTTTCGCCAACAATACCAAGTAGGGATTCTTCCACCACATTTAATGATAAAAGATGTTCTGAAGTAGTTATCAACTGGAGAAAGCAATAAAATAATATAGAAAACAAAAATACTGATTACTGTGATGCATCAAAACCCGGACACCTAAGATGATACACATATTCAAATGCTTGCATACGATTGGTTAATCGCTATTTTATTATGTATTACTTTGGGATGATAGCTTTTAGGTTAGAACTTGATAATTTTCACCAAATTTATAATGAATTTAATGAAAATTGAGTTAATTCTGTATCATGTCGTGTCCATAAATCCGGACACATGAATCAAAATACGGACATTCAAAAAAATCGCAGTCGTTCTTAAAAAAAAAATAAAAACCATTAAACATACCTTGATATCACGATACAAAGATTCATGGATTTGTAAAAATAATGTTGTTCCTCTGTTGGATTATACAGAAACATCATAAAACGTAGGTTTTGAAGTCTTCAAAAGATACTTGTGATATGTGCAATAATTACACATAATTTACAAACATTTTCAGTTAACACTATTTAAAATCACAACGGTACAACATTCAACGAGTTTTCCAGGTTTTCGAACAATTATGATGTTGTATTTCTTTTTGAACTTTGAAAAATTGTATGCTAACACACTGTGTCGGACAGTCTTTTTCTAGTACAGAATTACATGCATTTCATTAATTTCTTCGAAACTATTGACTTTACCGAGAACAAAATACAAACAAATCACTACAGAACATGAATCACATATGATAAGCACGTAACAAACGCGTGATGAATCGCCGAAACGCGATGGCGCATTGAGTAGAATTTCTTTGGTTATCGTTAATTTTGAAAGCAAACGCGTCCTAGCGGAACCGACTTTTGTTTTTGTCTTTGTTAATGATTTACAAGACTAACTTGATGTCGATTCATGTTACAATGGTCAACAATAGTTAACATTAATAGTAGGAATAATATTCTCACACTAGGAAGGATATTTAACATTGAAATGATTGAATTCACTAGTGTCCGGATATTGGTCCTGTCCGGATTTTGATTCATCACGGTAACAGTTTATCAATAAATCAGTTGTAATTATGATAAGTTACAAAAGTTAATTCATTTAATTATAAAATTCCCTATTTGTGGATTTAATTTACTAGCAAACGTTCTGATCCGTGCTCCATTTACGCCAAGAACGAGCGCAGTCATATCATATTCCTCTAGCGTTCACTAGCGTTCTTGCGCGTCGAAGCAGCAAATGATTTCCACAGATCTCTTTGAACCTCTTCACTTCGCCTTCAGTATACCAGGTAAGCGCGTTTTCCATATAGTTTGCATTGAGAGAGCTTTGACTCTTTTCTCTTCTCTCCTTTTATCCCTTCTCTACTCCTGCAATATGTCATCGCCCTAAGAGCTCTTAGCTGTTACTGAACATTTGGTGATGGCAGCAGATGCTTTGCTATTTATTATCGGTAGCGTTCGAGTGAGTGAGTGAATTTTCCCATGCTTAACTCAGACCGATTATTTGAATACGCAAAAGCACAAAATAATGTGTCCCAAAATTGGGCGTTTGTCACATGGTCTAATATTGGCACTAAAGGTGCAGAAAAGCACGACATTATAATGGCACACTATTTTACCTTTTCTGCCATTAAATGCGTATATAGAGTCGACATGCACCAAATGATTGCACTATATGTGCATATTACGTTGTTATCGTGTCATATTATCCTGCTTACTTGTGTTGGTGTTCGAAATGATATAAATATGCGTTACTTTGGGTGTGCTGAGTTTGATGAAAAATCCGCCTAAAAGCGATACATAAAATTGAAGCTAGAGATTTTGCATCTTTGAAAAGCAGTCGAGTATGTTATTACAAACAACTTTGTCAATGACACGACATTTCTGTAAGCGTTTTTGAAGCATTTAAACATTCTTAAAACATATTTTTTGTGAATTTTGGTCATTATCTATCATGTATAGTTGAATTGAAGTTGAAAAAAATGTTTATATCAAACATTTTCCTTATATTTTCAAATTACTACTAACCGTAATATAGTGGAGTGACGTAAGCGCCATGTCAATTTACAGCTTAGTTTGTCATATATCTTCAGAAATATTGAAATTGTGATATTTCTGTAACATATTATTACGAAAACTAATGCTCATCAACTACTCAATTGTTTTTGTTCGATAGTCAAATAGTAAGCTAATATTCAAAATGGCGTTTGAGTCAAACTGCAAATTACGATAGAAAATATTCTCCCCAAAAATTAAACTTGATTCTTGCTATGATTTATGGACCTACTTCCCTTCTATTCTCACTTGCCTCGGTGTACCTTAACCAGAATATTGTAAATTACAAGGAAGTTTTCAAACCTGAAATTGTTAAATTTTCGATATTTGATCTGTTATTATTTTTTGTTTACCAAAGTTATTACTTGTACGTAATAGAATAAAATAAGAACTTACGACGTCACGAAACTTGCTGAGTCATTTTGAGTAGAAACAAGATTTTTTATGTGTAATGGGCGAATATTTATCATGAATGCACTTAGCTATTCAACGATACGAGATAGACACTTTTTGTTTTCATCAAAAACGTGTGTTTTATCATTTGTCGAATTCCATGTCAAATCGGTTAGATTGATGCCTAAATGTTTTTGATTAGATGTCAGCCTAAATGTTTTTCGAGGATGCATAATATATATCCAAAATACAAATTTTATCACCAAAGTTCGCACCAATTTGCTCATTTTGTTAAAATAATTGAATTTCTGTTGTCTACATTTAGGCGCTTTCCGAGGTATTCTTGAAATTACATTATCAATTATTTCGTGGACAACTGATCTATTTCACCTGTCAACATTATAGTCACGTAATCCATGTCCATATTCTTGAAGTTAGGTACGGTTTGTAAAAAAATGATCCTAGGGGTGTTTCCTCTAGAGCAATAAAAGCATATCCAAAGCATTGGATGTTTTTGCTGTTAAATTCAGTTTTCTATCCAAATGTCTCTTGTTGAAAGACTCGAATTTTATTAACAATATATGTATTATATAATATATTTCTTATTATTGATAATCATCCTGATCTAAAAAATCTTAAATTATAACATATGCTTTAAAATTTGTCATGATTCTCATGGAGCTTTAGTGTGGAAAAAATAATGTATCGGTTTTATTGCTTTAAGGAAAATTTGAACACCCTTCTTCATCGTTCTGACGTTACGTCCCAATTGGGACAGATTAGTGTTCTTATGAGCATATATAGGAGAAGGTATCGACCGTGATTGTTTTATATTATTTTTGTTATGCCTAAAGCGTTCATGCGACTCAAAGGTAAAGGAAGTCTATAGAAGATTTTTGTAAATGATGGAAATTAATAAGTGGAAGGGAGCGACAAGATTGAAATTTTATTAGGTGGTTTAAATTGAGCAATCCATTTTAAAGTCAGTAAGCATCGAAGCGTCCTGTATTCTACGAATTTCAATTAAATTTGTTCTTCAAAGGCGTAGAGATCGAAAATTCAATGTTGTTTTAAGAATATTTCAAGAAGAAGAACAGTTTACTTCGGTAGACTGCATGAGATATTTGCAGGCTGAATATTTTTGACTGAACCGACAAGCAAAGCCAACACTCGTGTTTTTTAAATCAATTCCGATTTTATTTGCTTGATATCCATAAGAAGGATTTTGAAGAGATAATATTTTGAACGAATTGAGGTCCGTGTCCGGGATTCGAAGCTTCAGGGCCATTCGAATCAATTTATTGGGTAGGTACATTTTTTAACGAAAAAAACTAAATAACTGAATAAAAAAATCGCTCTTTAAAATATATAAAAACGATTCTGGGAAATCTCCTGTTCTGGAGAATAACGTAGGGTAGGACAAGACGAAGCAGATTGAGCATGACATGAGCAGCAGCAGCAGCGGCGCCTCCGGGCTACAAAGCCATTAGGATCCATCAGAGATACCTTCCAACACAGACGGTGGACGGCTGGCTGGCTGGGAAAAATGTGGAACACTGTGGCCAAAGCTATCCAGCCGGCAGTGTTGTTGAATGGGATTTTTCCTTGATAAATTATTTATCTGCATTTTTATTTCGATCCATTTCCTTCGTGCCCCGAAAATAGATAGGCCATTTTGGGCAGGTTTGGTTTGGCCTCTTTTGGTCCACTGTCGAAATGCCGCTGCTGGCCAGGTTAAATAATCCAAATGGTTGATACTTATCGTTCGGGCGGACGGAATCAAGGGTCACATCCGGCGCGGGTTTCATTGCTTTAGGTTTAAGGTCGGGACCCGAATCGAATCGTCTTAGCATTTAGAAGGATTTAGGATAGGTTTCACCGGAAAGTAATACCGAAAATAAGTAGACTTAATACTATTACCAATTGAATTTAAGAGGCGCCGACCTCAAAAGGTAGACAATTGCGTTGTTTTGTGCCAGGATGATAATGTTCGAAGGCAGAATCGTTTAGGGAAATTATAGATCAAATCAGTATAGCTGGGATGCAAACTCATCTAAAAATCCTGTAAATTACTGCTAAGAGAAATTGTTTATTAGGTTGCTCCATAAAAATGTATTTGCCATATGTCAAAAAGTTAACTTGCTCACCCCGTAAATGATAGATAGTGTCAGAAGCAAAAGCTTCACACATCGGCACACATCCTAAGAATTCCAATTTGATGTTACTGATCGCTAGTATATGCTAAAACTAAAGGGTGGTGTTTTCGATTTTCTCACATTGGTGGACCTAAAGTGCTAAACAGTTTGCTAAAAAAGCCCGTTTTTTGATAAATCTTAGAATGTTGCAAGTTTGAGGTCAAAAACTTGAAAAAAAACACCTCTGTGACGAAGTGAGTTGAATATAGGTATCAGGAATTGAGTATATCTGCTTATGTATTTTGTTTTTTGAAAGTTCTATGTTATTAGCATTCCCTGAGCTTTAACAAAATTTTATTTTATTTGTATATGAGGCAAGCAAAAAATAACATCACTCAACACGATCAATAATGCAAATAATGAATATTATTTCATAACTTAGTTAGCTTCATACAGTATTGGACAAAACATTTGCAACTTTTTCGATTTTCCATACAAAATGCCCAACTTTAATAAACTAAATCTCAGTTATTTATGGACCGATTTGAATAAAATTTTCACAGAATATCAGACATTACTTGAATTTTAACATATATCTTTGAGTGATTTTTCCAATCACAAGTTGAAAAGCAGTAACGGTTTGACTAAAGTGGAGTTTTTGACGATTTTTTATAATTTACATAACTAAACATATTGAAGGAATAGCTTCATGGTATCTTCAGCAAAGTTGTAGATTTTGACGAGATGAATAAGTTTGCTTAAGACAGTTTTTGTGTAGGGCTATCAGATTTTGAGATAAAAAGTTTTGAATTTTTCGTCGAAAATTACAGTTTAGTCGAACCGTTATTACTTATAAACTCGTGATTGGAAAAATTATTCAAAAATATATGTTAAAATTCAAGTTATATCTGATATTCTGTGAAAGTTTCACTCGAATCGGTCCATAAATAAGTGAGATTTTGCTTATCAAAGTTGGTCATTTTGTATGGAAAATCGAAAAAGTTGCAAATGTTTTGTCCAATACTGTAAATCCGAATGACCATTCCAAGCCACACATTGTTCGGAAATTGAATAGGTGTTATGTTTATGAGTTTTTACATCAGTACGGCTAAGTGGGAAAAGCTCACGTAGCATTGAAAATGTATACACTGTTAAAAATATATACACAGTGATTTTTTTAATTTTTGCTCAGAGGAGGCTAGAGTAAGTAGAACACGGTTTCTTATATTTGACTAGAGAAGTTCTGATAGAGTCTGCTGTCAGACCTTAGTTCAATATTGGACACCGTGTACTAATAGCATAAAACTTCTAAATTCAAAAGTTGGTTCTGGCGCTCATCATCATTCTATAGTGCCATAAAGTATGAAAAAATTTTAAAGTGTAGGGAATTTGGCACCAACATATATCGAACGTGTGCTTTGGAGAAGAAAAATGAATTTCATTGAACGTATTGAAATGCTGTAAAAAATAGTGCGAAGTAGAATCAATCAATCCGAACAAAAGCACGCACTCGTTAGTCATTACATTTTTTTTTCCACTGCTTCATCCCTTGCCATTTCTCGTGCGGACATTATTTATTCACTAAAATCCATAGTCATCTTCGTTCGCTGCCTGATTTCATCCGAACGCTAGTAGTAATATAATATGTGCCACTGCTGTGTAATGTTGCTTCTGCTGCAGTGTAAACTCAACTGCAAACACACTGTCGATATATTTCATTGCTGTCTGCTCTACCTCATACCTAGTCATAGCTGTACCGCGACGTTTCGTGCTCCAAGTACACTGAAACCTTCATTTATGGGATGGGTCTAGGGTGCGTAATTAGAATTTTACGTATATGCAATAATTACGTAAATAAATTTTGTGTGAATGACAAATAAAACATGTGTGACAAAGCTTGTAAAAAGTTATGCCAGCTATAGCTAGCCTAAGTGTTGTAGGTCAGCCACGAACTCCATAGGAAACAGCTCTTCAAATTTACAAGCTAACTAGTGCACAATGGTCGGGCTCCATATGAATGGGCGGTCAAAACTACCAAAAACTTTCATTTTCACCTTAAGTATTAAATTATTATGATCCTTTATTTATATGAAACTAAAATTTAAATTTCTTTCACTTGTATGACGTAAAATTTGCTGAAGTCAAAAAATTGAAAATTGTAACAATAAAATAAAGTGCAAAATTCATTTTTAAGTAATGCAATATTTCCCCAAATTTACGCACTATCTGAAAGCTTATGGATCAACACTTTTACAACACAAAGTTCATTTAAACATATTTAATACATATTTAATTTGATTGCATTTGTAATAAAAAAAATAAAAAATAAATTACGTACGTGTGAATGACCCCTTCTGAAACAAAACGCCAAAAAATTCAGATTACATATTTCATTATTTAAGACGATAAAACTAGTTTTAGCCAAACCTCATTTTCTCCGACCATTGTACAGTGGTCTCTTGAAGGTATATGAACAGCATTTATATCCATTATATATTTTGTAAAGTCTTAACGTTCGACGATTGTTTAAGCTTATACGAGAACTCTTTTGAATATAAAGAGTTCTTGAATAACCTTAAAAGATTGTTTAACTTAAAACTCTATAAAATTTATTTTTATGATCCTATAATGGGTTTAAATGCTGTTCATAGACCTTCAAGAGATCACTGGTATGTCTTCAGGCTCATGAAAGTATATACTGTCATGTTTCGAATTTAACGTCTGTTTGAGGTTATATAAGAGCTCTTTTGAGTTCAGATCTTCAGATCGACACTCTTCTTCTTTCTGGCGTTACGTCCCCACTGGGACAGAGGCTGCTCCTCAGCCTAGTGTTCTTATGAGCACTTCCGCAGTTATTAACTGAGAGCTTACTATGCCAATGACCATTTTTGCATGTGTATATCGTGTGGCAGGTACGAAGATACTCTATGCCCTGGGAAGTCGAGAAAATTTCCAACCCGAAAAGATCCTCGACCGGTGGGATTCGAACCCACGATGGGCGGGATTCGATGGTCTTGCTGAATAGCTGCGCGTTTACCGCTACGGCTATCTGGCCCCAGATCGACACTCGTAATCAGTAATTTTTTGAAGGATTATAAACAAGATTGATACTCATACGGACCCACCGTACCATGTTATTAGAACAACATTTGTTTAAGATTCTAGTCCAAGAACTGCTTAAAATACAGATCACCAGATTTAAAAACGCAACGAGTGAACATTCAGAACTGTTTAGGGACAATATGTTGAAAGACAAAACGTTGAATACCAAACGTCGAAAGGGACAAAACGTCGAAAGGACAGAGCGTCCAAAGCAGTTAATTTTTACAACGAAAAGTTTTTCAGATTTCGTTTTTCATATAGCGTTTGACTAAATATGTTATAAATAACGTTTGGCACATAGTCAAATTATTGATTCTTTCAGAAGAGAATCATTCCTCTAAAAAGTTTTTGTGTTCTTCAGATTTTCTCTTTTTGACTCTTTGATGTTCTGTCCTTTCGGTTACGTAACCCATCCTATCAGAATGTTACGAACAATGCACAATAATCTAGCAAGCATATGCATTTAGAGTATCAAAATTAAACTTTAGGCAACAACTGTCTTCTACAAAGTTGTTTGTATTAGTTAAGCGATTTGCTCGATGTTATTCAAAACTAGGGTGGTACACATTTTCATAGAAATGAAATGGTCAATATTTTTATTTGTAAACATTATTACATACATGATTCAGCAGAATTATAGTGCTTACAATTTCAAGAAACTTTGTCTAAACAAGTTTTTTTATACTGTTTCAACTAATGTAGATTACTTTGATGAAGTATTACAGTTCGAAACGCTGGAGTCCGAAAACTACTTTCCACGGACCGCCCTATATCAACATAGGAAAAAACAGCTCTAAATCTGGGGGTTGCGAACCGGATATAAACAAGCAGCCAGGCTGCTGTCAAGCTCAAATTTTCATCAAAATTATCCGAGTATGCCTAGAAGTGTGCAGTCATAACTTCATCACGCTAAACAATGTTATACATTTTACGTGATACAGAAACTATGAACTGTTGAGAAACGTTTTACCTGGTCTTATTGATGCGTCATGTATTCAGATCTTTTGTAAAATATATTTATACTAACATACGGTCATAAACTATCTGTTAGAGCTGATTCATTGGACTTATTACCCTCATAGAATTGCAGAAGCTTAGTGTGAAGCATTTTAAGTGTGCACCTTGAAAATGGTTTCCTGCGATACAAGCAAACATACAACGGTTAGCACTGGTGGAAAAAAATGTGTTCAAATTGAATGACCAAAATGTTCGAGACCGCACCACTCAGCTTTAAATGGGTCAATTTAAGAGCTCAAAAAAAAAACTTTTTTGGCGATGTTGCTTAAAAAGGAATGGTCAAAAATTGTGGTGAAGCATGTATACCATAAGTTCTACAATAGTTGTCTATTTCATTTCTATGAAAATGTGGATCCTCCTTTTTTAAATAACATCAAACTATGGACCAAACTAATACAAATGTAGAAGATAATTTTTGTCTAAAGCTTCCTTTTTGGGCGAAACATGCCGGAATCCAACCATGGTTGTCACAAAACGCTGTATCGATTTTCGCATATTTTCGAAATCGAAGAACCGCATAGTCACAAAAAGTGATCATTGTACCTCAAGATACTGATCATTTAGAAGGACAATTTTTTTACAAGTTTGTCCAGGTGGAAAAGTACTTTCAATTGAACATTTTGGAATTCGAGATGGTGGCCTAGAAAACAAAATGGCGACTTCCGTTTCTTGGGAATCACCATTTTATTTTCATGGACCGGAAGTCGCCATCTTGTTTTTGAGGCCGCCATCTTGAATTCCAAAATGTTCAATCAAAAGTAATTTTCAACCTGGGCAAACTGTAGAAAAATCATGCCTCTGAATGATCAGGATCTTTAGGTACAATGATTTTCATGAACCGGATGTTGCCATCTTGTTTTCTAGGTCGCCATCTCGAATTCAAAAATGTTCAATGGATTACCTGCCTTGCTCTTGCTCACAGTTGATCAGCAGAAGTTTTCTCGTTTCATTTTGTATGGCGAAAGGCATCTAACTTCTAATTTCTCGTAAATGAAAGCATTAATCGAAAAAATATTTGGTAGGCGTGATAGTCATTATCACGTGCAACGTGTACCAAATATTTTTTTCGAAAACAGTTGCCACTTTTGAGAAATAATTCGTTAGAAGCTTTTCGCCATTCATTGAAGACTAACTCATTGGAAATCAAATAACTCAGTTATTTAATTTCCAATGATTAAGCTCTTAACGATCATTGGTTACCTTTATATAACTATCTTAATACCTAGGCTCCAAAGAGTTCGTGGGTTCAAGAAGATCTTAGATTATCAGGAAGGATATAGATTAAGATTTTACTTCCCTATAGCGTAAACATCATTGTTCAGAATTTTCAAGACGTTCATAAGTATGTGCTGAAGCTAAACGAATTCCAAAGAAATTACGTAAATGAAGGTTTCATCGTAGCATTTTTGTACGCTTCGAAACACACCCAGAATCCGCTTTACCTTTATATGTAGAATCCCTATTTGCGTTCCCTTCGCGCGCTACCGAATCTGTCGACATGCATAATATTGTGTTTTTGTATTCATACTGTTTATACACACATCCTTTCACTTCACTTCATGTAGAACGAAAATAGCAAACATAAAGCCAGACAACCCAAATTTATTTAAATCGATTGTCGAAAATAACGCTACTTTCTCTTGGTTTTCTTCTTCCCAACTCGCGTGTTTTCCTTGCGAATGATTTTCCGTTTTCAATTGTAACAACATCACAAAAAATCACAGGAGCTCGCAAGGCTTCCGCAGGCGACGTCAGCGAACGGAAGGAACTTCGCGAGAGACTGAAGTGCAAGAGCTTCCGCTGGTACCTGGAGAACATCTACCCCGAGAGTCAAATGCCACTGGATTACTACTTCCTGGGCGAGGTATGTAACGTAGCTACAGTATTGGACAATACATTTGTAAACTTTTCGATTTTCCATACAGGGTCAAATTTAGTGGGTTAGAACTGAGTAATAACTCAAATAATAATGGACCGATTTGAATAATTTTTTTACAGTTCTTCAGACATATTTAACTCGAGTTTCAAACCCAATAACGGTTTGACTAAAGTGATTTATTGACAAATTTTAATAATTGTGATAACTTGAACAAAATTAAAAGAATAGCTTCATGGTATCTTTAGCAAAGTTGTACATTTAGACGAATTCCACGCCAAATAGGTCAGTTACTGAACTAGATCATCTTCGATTTGGAGTCAATTTTACAAATGTATTTGCTTGCAGACTCCATACCAACTTCATCATTTGTGTTATATGGCCAGACACAATACTTTTCTAAATCATCAAAAAATATTTTTTTAGAAACGAAAGTATTACAAACTTTGTCGATTCGTATTCTGCAGCACCTACAAAATGATTTCTGTAGTAAATTGAGCACATACATTAGCATACAAGATGGCATAGTTGACTGATATCGTTAAATAATGCAATTTTAACAGTCAATATCTCAATTTGTATGGAAAATCGAAAAATTTACAAATGTCTTGTCCAATACTGTGCACATATACCGGATAGTACACGTACGAGAAAGCATATGCTATCCTTTATCCTGTCTCAGGGCGACAATCGCTAAATTATTCCTCCTTTGTGTGTGCATGCACATGCACACTTCCATTGCAGATTCGAAACGTGGAAACGGGCAACTGTCTCGATACGATGGGACGCAAATCAAACGAGAAGATCGGCAGCAGCTACTGTCACGGGCTCGGAGGCAACCAGGTGTTTGCCTACACCAAACGGCACCAGGTGATGTCCGACGATAACTGTTTGGACGCGTCGAATGCCCTGGGGCCGGTCAATCTGGTCCGGTGCCACGGGATGGGTGGCAATCAGGAGTGGGTGTACGACGAAGAGGTATGTTTGCTGGATCAATTTACTGTTTTTCTTTATTTGTATGGAGGGATCAATCATTCACACTTTTTTTATTCTAAAATGCTTCCTCTTTTTTCTGTATTTTATACATTGCTTGTAAGTTTTAACTGGCCTATCCCTAGACCCCTAGAATCATGAGTTACTTAATGCTGTGCATTATTTAGTGACAGCCAAGTGGTTAGAGTCCGCGGCTTCTAAGCAAAGCCATACTGAAGGTGTCTGGGTTCGATTCCCGGTCGGTCCAGGATCTTTTCGTAATGGATATTTCCTTGACTTCCCTGGGCATAGAGTATCATCGTACCTGCCACACGATATACGAATGCTAAAATGGCAACTTTGACGAAGAAAGCTCTCAGTTAACAACTGTGGAAGTATTCATTGAAGACTAAGCTGAGAAGCAGGCTCTGTCCCAATAGAGGACGTAATGCCAAGAACAAGAAAAACGATGAAACTCCTTGATCAAAACCTGATAAACCTTAAGGAGAGAGAGCTACTGCAAGTAGCTCTGGAGGATCTTGTTGGAGGTGTTGTTGCGAAGTATTCTGTAGACAAATTGCTGGAATAATTGGTTGACAAAAAATATCAATAGGGGGGTCCGTAGCCTAGAGGTTATGCTTTCGCTTCATAAGCGGAAGGTCATGGGTTCAATTTCCAGCCCCTCCACAAAAAAAAAACCCGTCCAGCCACCAGAAGACGCCGGACCGTGCTTTGGGGAACATATCCATCCTCCGTCAGTATCAGATGGTGACTGAGACAAACTGACCCTCTTCGCAGGCAGCTAGCCTCAAAACGACTTAGAAACACGGCAAAATGAACCACCGCAAGAGCAAAGGACAATGGCATATGAAAATCGATTGGACTGAACAGCAGAGCTCTCTCCTACCTGCTCGGTGTGAGAGTAAAAGAGTAGAAGAGAGTGAAAGCAGATGTAAATATAGATTAGTTAAAAATAGATCTGTATCGGTATAGTAGATACAGATGAACTGATTCCGGCACAGTAGTGGCTATAAGCACGGAGTGCCTTGAAAAAAAAAAAAAAAAAAAAAAAAAAAAAAAAAAATAAAAATAAAAAAAAAACTTTGTCATAGAACAATTTAGAAAAAAAAAAAAATCAAACGAAGCCCTT
Source organism: Aedes aegypti (assembly GCF_002204515.2). NCBI lineage: Eukaryota > Metazoa > Arthropoda > Insecta > Diptera > Culicidae > Aedes > Aedes aegypti. The sequence goes on from NC_035108.1 coordinate 349,661,919, forward strand.
GATAATATTCTACCTAATTTTCAGAACTGAAAAAGCTCTAGTGGGCTTCGTGTCCATCCCTAGAGTCTCTTGAGTAATAACTGAAACAAAAGCCCTTTGAAAATGGCTTGATACACACTGGTAAAATCTAAGTAGGAACTCCCTGAAGGAGAATCACCCCAAAAAAATTGGAATGATCCTTTGTAATCTTTAAAATATTTTCTTGGTAGCAACTGGAGAAACTGGAGGTATATCTTTTAAATTCCTTAACCTCTTTAGCCTTTTTTCAGAAACGTTGCTGTTGAGCCCTTTTTAGCCCACCCACGCAAACAAACACTACTATCAGAAAGATTGGTGTTAGCTCTTCGTGATAGTGGTATTGGTGAGCGTGACCGAATTGAATTGGGCTCAACAGCGTCTTGCAAAGACCATGTTTACCAATGTCGATGTGCCCTTTTCAAATGTTTGTCCAGATTTGATCGATTTTTTCAAGTTCGTTGAAAAATTAGCTTCACTTTTTCAAGCTTTCGCTTTTTAGCTTCACTAGCAACGTTGACTATGCCTGTAAAACAATTCTACCCCATTACCCCGAATTCCATTACCCCCAATGCTATTTCCCCGAATTTACAATTATCTTGACATTGATAACAGATATTGGTATTCGGGGTAATGTCATTCGGGGTTATGGGTCGTTCGGAGATATGGAATTCGCGGTAATGGCATTCGGGTTAATGTCATTCGGGGTAATGGCATTCGGGGTGATGGGGTAGAATCTCGATCAACTTTGATACTGTCATTGTCCAGCTCTATTGATTTGTATATATTTTAATTATAATTTTGCCCTTTTCTAATGTCAATCTAGACAATATGTGTACGTTTAAATTTATGCAACTTGCTAAATTGAATGTAATAAGAACAACCGCATAGGATCCCGCATAGAAAAATACAATTTGCCTATGTTTCCAAACAATATGTTACATGTAATTGAAATGGTTGAAATATCACAAACAGTTGCAATAATGTCGAACATTATGAAACCTCAAACTCTCAACAATAAAAAACGTTTTGGTTGCGCCATTGCGAATAGTTACAATACGGGAATATGTACTTACATTGTTGAATGGTATGAAGTCAAAACTCGGAGAAAAAGTAGCAACATAAGTTCACCGTCTGTGGAATGGTAATAGCTTATATTCGTGCAATACATACACAGATGAATATTTTACAATATACTACTTTTATTTAACAATTTGCCAAACAGTTGAATGACTGGTGTAGGTATAAGCGATGCACGCTTGAAAATTTACACTGTGATGAAATTCCCACTATATTTGTAGAGCTTACATATTTTAAAACAAAACAAAAAAAATCTCCACAGATTCGATTAAAACACTGAAACAACGCTTCTACTCCTATTTAAAAATGTAAAGTAAAAAAATAACTGCCATGTAAAATTTGTAACATACGCTCTGTTCAATTTTTCATGCGTGTTTGTTTTCACGCTGTCTGAAAAAATAGAAAAATAAAAAAAACTCGTGAGCTTATAATTTTTGCTCCTACTAGTTTGCATTCGTTTTTTTTTTTTTTCAACCAACGTGATGTTAGAACCGAATCCGGAACTGCTGGTAAGTAAGCTGATCCCAAGTTTGATTTTTTGAATTAGCATGTAATGTGCAACTGCTTTTTTCCTCCAGAAATGATGTGCGATGGAATCCTCCAAGCAGGAACGAGTATAAATCGAAGAACCGGGACGGAATGATGGTCAACCGTGCCGATAAAGCTCGTTGTCGCTGCTTCATATTGCACCTAATCCACCCAGTGTCTAGTGTTCCTAATTACGGTCTTAATTACAGACGTGGAAATTCCAGTGATTAAATACAAAAATTGTGTACAAATGTTTGGGAAGGATTTAGTGATGAAAAATAATCATTTTTATAAAAAACAATTCTACTTCATTATTTTTTTTTATAACGAATAATGAAACAAATAGAACATGTGGACTGAAATCATTTCAAACAAGAAAAATGATTATGTATTTTTAATTGAAATGAGTTTTTCCACACGTACCTACTTGTTTCATTGCCTCTTCTTAGAAATATCCCCGTACATTGGTTAATTGTCTAAATGTAATGTAAATGTAAAATACCATGAAGTACCATAAACCTATAATTACCCATACATTATTTGCTTTTTATAAATAAATATGGTTTAACAATTTCTTAACTGATTGCCTTACATTGAATTTGGCAAAAAAATGGATGGTTTACGTACCTTTTTGCATACCATCCACGACAAATTTTGTTCGAGAAAATCGTCGTTTTTGAATGGTTACATAACTTAACCGCCTATTCCCCACATTGTTATTTGTCCATTTACCATTCAGCAAACTGTCGAAACAGTCCGCGGTAGTGTTGCTTTATTGTTATTTTAGATGTTATAGGAAACTGGCTAGATATTGTCGTTCATGGTTGTGGATAGTTTGGGGAATAGTGCGAATACGGTTCTGGTTTATGTGGGGAGTAATGATTATGTATGCACCTAACCGTTGATTATAGATGGAAGGGGATTCACCATGTAATATTCTTTCCATACACTTGAAAAGGGCGTATCTAAACATCCTGTAAATAAATTATTCATACATATTTGAATGCTTTGAACACTTATCTAAATCACTATCAAGCGTTTGATTGGAAGATATAATTTTTCGAGTATTGGCCGATTAGTAATAAGGAATCATGCACGAATTATGTCACGCTCCAAAGGGGGGGGAGGGGGTCGAGCGTGACAAGCCTTACAAAAATTTCGTAGAATTCATACAAAAAGTGTGTAAAAGGGGGGGAGAGGTCAGAAAAGTTGAAATTTAGCATGACTCAATTTGTGTACTATCCCTAACTAAATATAGTATTGACCCTTTTCAAATGTCGGTCTTGATAACTTTTAGAAAAAAGTATTTTTCAATATCTAAAACCAGATAAAACAAAATAAAACTACAACATTTTATTATAATCTGTTTGTTTAAACAACTTAAAGTGGCATACATCATGTGATTTCGATCAAATAAACTTCGAATGGGCGTAACCCTAAATTCTAACTAGGGATTTTTTTCATATTCGGCCCAGAGGTGCAGAAAAGCGTCAGGAATCAACTGACGACTGCCGTTTGGATGGTATATATTTTTTGATAATAACGGTAATTGATGCATCGCGACAGACAAAGGGGTCGCCAATTAATCATGTCTCGATGGAGAGGGGGGATTAAGGCAACGTGACGACTCCTCAAGTAATCAAATAGCAGTTTAATTCGCCCTGCGTGTTAATATAGTGCTATTATACAGCTGACATTCCATATAATAGCCGTATAACAGTCCTATGCACTATAAGGCATCAGGAGGTCATAAATCGATAAATGTTGTTTCCTAAATCATTTTTGATTATTTTCTACGTATCACTAACAACATTATTTAGAAAAATCCAAAAAAAAGTGCATCTCTTTCGGAAGAATTAGTGTAGTGTGCTATTTCAATACCTAAAAAATAATGCGCTCTCGGGCTAGGCATTGGATATGAATAGAAAGCGTTGTGTTTGGATGGGCATCTAATTCTTCCGAAAGAGGTGCACTTTACGAAAAAGGACCACGTGATTGTTGAGCTGAAATTGAATTCAGATTAACTTCTGCGTTCATGAGTCCTCTCATGGCGTAGGGGTAACGCGCCCTAACTAGAGATCAGGGAGTCGTGAGTTCGATTCTCACTGAGAAGACGTGTAACTTTTTCGCAAAACTTCACATCAATTTGTCAATTTAATTCAATTGCAAAGTAGATGTAATGTTTAGCTTTTCGGTAGTTGTTAAAATTCCACTCGGCTGGTTAGCCGTAAACCACGATTCCTAATTAAAAACAAGTATACAAATTTTGTTTGAATTTTACATATAATTAACGCTGTCATGAAAAAATGTGTCATTATAAGCATGCAACGAGCTCACCAGTTGGTAATCCATCCTCGACTTAACACGGATATCTTTTCGCACTCACACATCGTGAACCGTAAAACTTCTCGGCGCCAAACAACCGTCTTGCTTGGGCCCTCCGAAGCACTGTCCAGCAAACGCGCAAAACGAAAAACAAAAACAAACACCCGGCGTCCCGAAAACAAACTGTCTTGCTTGGGCTCTGGTTCAGAGTATTAAGTCCTTTAACCGGTAACTGGATCCACTGGATACGAGTAACTGACACTGAAGAAGACTGCAAGTGGTAGTCGAAATACGCGTATCTGTCAAAGATAAGCATTTAGGAGCGGAATTAAAAGGTATACGGTACTCCATCTACTTTTAAGTTTCTCTATTGAGATTCTGCTCAGAGGATTCGAACATTAATTAAAGAGAAACTTTGGTCACTACAAGTGTCGGCATTATGCCTGTTTTATACAATTTCAATATACATATACAATTTTTGGCGTTAATTAAAAATGTTTTTTGAATTGTTCGACATTATGAATGTTGACGTTAATGTAATGTAATTTTATTTAGTTCGACGAAATCCTTTAGGTACAAGGTAGCCTAATTTCTAGGACAAGGAAGTTAATTAAAAAACATCTACCAAAGACTTTTCTTCTTGAGACAAAAATGCACAGCAATACTCTTATGTAATTTTCAAACAAACTATGTATGGTTCGTCACTACAAGTATCGGCATTATTCCTGTTCCATATAATTTAAAATATATGCATATATTTTTTTTTTCTTTTCGTCATTGATTAAAACTTCTTTTGAATGGTTCGACATTATAGATGTTGACGTTTATTTTAAATCTTCTACCAAAAACTTCTAGAGACAAACATAAAAACTAGCTTTAAGTATAAGTCGTATTTTTCCTTCTTTTCCAAGGATCGCCTCTCCGACCAAAGGTGACTCCCAGATCTTTTCCTCCCCTACTAATAAACACCCTTCCCGTGGTGATTGTGTAGATACAATTCTTACCAGTTCCGATCAACCACGGAGTAGCACCCATTGACATGTACAGTCAGTCTATTCTATGCTATGCTATACTAAATCAACTCCTGAAGAAATCATTGGAGTTCATTTGGTAATTTATTTTAAACAAACCTTGGGAAAATTTATCGATTTAAGAGGCATTTCTTCCATCAAGGATTTCATAACCAATCCCAACTTGAAAAACACTATATTGAGGAAATAATCAAACTTTCTTGAAATTCCCTTATTAAAGCTGTAACGAATCATTGCTTTCCAGCGCTACTTTGCCAGCTAATATTTCCACTTCCATGTCAATTCACTCGAAGCCCTCGTGACGATTTAACCATTGATATCATCGATAATTTGTAGTAAACTAATGTGTTTCTGAACAAGAATTAAGAAAAGAAGAAGTGTAGGTTCATTAAATGACATTTTTGTTATTAAACTACTAATACAACATATCAACGAAAGTTCCATCACTTTAGTCATAATTCTACAAAAGCTATTTGTTCAATGTTATTTCAACAGTCGGTTTCACATTAGCGTCTTACATTTAGACGGTGTTCACCTTAATTTTGAGGGCCCCTAAATCGAACTCGGCCCGTTGTGGAAAACCCTAGCTACGCCACTGATTTCACTCTTCACAGATTGGGCATTGTTGGTATTTAAGAAATATGCGAGAATACGTATTAGTGACTGAATCTCTTTGATCGAAATGCTTTTATTAAGAAGTTTAGAAGGCGCAGGGTGAGGATGAGACTAGGTATGATGAGGTTTCCGATGCATAGCCAAATATATGTTTTTGTTTCTCTCAGAAAATAAATCAATTATGACTGATAAGAGGCGCGCTACATTGAAGGGTCTAAATAGCGTGTTCTTTGTAACTTAATTGGTTCCTGCAGATGTTTATGAGGAAACAAAACAAGAACTGTATAAAAATCGATTATTTAGTGCCCCTCATTTGTAATTGAGTAATAACATGCACTACATTACGGATGATGTCACAATATAGCTTAAATACTGAAAATTTCTTAAGTTTAAGAATCCACCAATGATTTTGAAAGAACTTGATCAATTTATTTGGATAAAATCTCGGAAAACTTTGATAATCACTTTCAAAAATTTTCAATAATAAATCATTCATTTGTTTTTAGCGATTCCTTCAGTGGGCTTTGTGGTTGTACGGTTTACGGTGTCAGTCATTTAGCGTATTTTGACGTGAAGTGTGAGTTCAATTTCCGCTCCAGTCGATGTAATCTTTTGGTCAAACGAAAAAAAATCATCACTGAACTACTGGATATTTCGTGCTGTCCTGCGCTAATGTTAGTGTTCGTTCAGTCGGTGCAGCCTTTAGCTGAAGATGGTGTAAATTGTCTTTATAAAGGAAATCCTCCGAAAAAAATCATTTTGCGCTTTTGGGATTTCTGTAGTTAGTATTTGACCAACCAGATCTGGAATAGAACTCGATCCCTAACTGATTAGTTTCGTTCTCATTGTCTGATCTGAATGTCATTGCAATATCCCAGCTAAATCCGAAAATTGAAAGATACGGTTTCTATTGTTTGACGAATTAAAAAAACGTAACATACTCCTACTGGCGGGGTAAAATTGTCGTTCAGAAATCATTCATCGATTTCAATGATGAATTCTTCGTAAGAAAATGAACCCTATTCTACTCTAAGCGTACAATAAACTTCAACTCATTCCCATGAGGAGAGAATTTACAGTTGTTTGAGACAGATGGAGACGCATGTTTTTTTTTTAGATTTAGGTGATACACACTTGTGTATCAGTCAGAAGTGGTAACCTATCACATTCCAACTAATTTTCTACCATAATTAATTATTGTCATTCAACTCCAATCTAACACTCAATATTCTTTTCACGCCTTCTCCCAATCTCTTCCCCTTAGGACAAGACTATCAAACACGTCAACAGTGGCAACTGCCTGACGCGGCCAACGCAGGACGACCCGTCCACGCCGCTCCTGCGACCATGCAAATACACCAAGGGCCAGCAGTGGCTCATGCAGTCCAAGTTCAAGTGGCAAGCGCAACACGACAATCGAATCAGCGACGACAGATAAAACCGACCAGGTCCCCAGGGATCAATAACGGTTCCGACGTCACGACCGCCATTATCAACATCATCATCATTATCAACAACAGAAGCACACGGGGACACTCATCACTATGTCCCGTTACTACGCAAGCAACCAACAGCAAAGGGATTGAAGGTCCAACGGACGCAAGGTCTTTCTCGTCCTGTGAGATTGAGAGCTAAAATAGTATAATGTGATTCCTTTTTTTGTCTGATATATCATCGCAAAATTTCGGTCGTCCGGGGACTACTACTATACAATAGGGAATGAACCTTTTTGCGGTTATTTTAGTCGATTTATATCTTCTTGATAGTGTATAGGAGGTAAGCCAAGTTATAGACACACTTTTACTATTGATTGAGTTTAGGAATTAATTAGAGTTTGCTAACATTTTCCACGTCCGTGGCCGTTCGCGTGGCTGTGTGATTGGAATTGAGCGAGTGGGAGGACACAATTAATGAACGTGACAATTAGTTTTTGCCAGAGACCGTTGAGGTTGAGTGGTCTTTTGCGGACGATGTGTTGAAAGACATGAAAATATTTGCCAGGAGTAGAAAGAAAGTCATCGATAATAAATGCAAGAATCCCGAACAAGGAGAGTCCACATACAGTGTTTGGCAATATATTTGCAATTTTTTTGATTTTCCATTCAAAAAGATCGACTTTAGTAGTCTAGATCTCAGTTATTTATGGACCGATTTGAATGAAATATTCACTGCACGCCAGATATAACTTGAACTTCAACCAGTAGCGATGTTAGGGGGTGCGGTCCGCACCGGGATCTGGGCCAAATTCTCCGAACTAAACCGACTTAAACAGCTCTTTTCGACATAGTTAAACAATTTTGGGTATGAATCATAGATTTTTTTATTGTTCAACAAGATTCCTTTCAAAGAACTCGTGTTTGGAAAAACCACTCAATAACATATGGTGAAATTCAAATCATGTCGGAAGAACTGTGAAAATTTTATTCAAATTGGTTCATCAATAACTCATATCTAATCCTCCGAAGATGACCATATTGTTTGGAAAATCGAAAAAGTTGCAAATGTATTGTCCAGTACTGTAGCTGCGATAAAACGAAGCCAGAATGAACGATCGCAATGTACATACAAAAGCGTAAGCACACTAGAATATTTTCCCTCCCCCATCCAATAAGAGATGGCCCGAACGCGTGCAGGAATGCCCACTAAAGGTGAGAGGGGCAATTTTACCAATTAGCACAAGCGGAAATGTTCCTAACCTCTCTCCGGGGTTATCACACGAGAGCTGAGAGGTCACGAGCGTGTGTTAGGTCAGTAGTAGAACCAGTTTCGCGATCCTGACAGCAGGCCATCGACAGGACCGAACCAAAAAAAAAAGGAAATTGACGCATATCACGTAGCAAAAAAGAAATCATCATTGGCAATGTCCGGTTCCGGATTTGAGCGCGCGTGTTCCACAGAAAAACCTTCATAAGAAGTAGAATGTTGATCTGGAAATAGGGAAGTTTGGCGAACCGAATCCATGTAGTCTCATGATTTTTTTTGTAATTGAAGATTCGTTCGATATTTCTGTAGACTTTAATGAGTAATGACAAAACAGCGGTTCAAATCAGCGCGTTCGGAATGGTTTGGTTTCAAAAAAAGGAGAGCATTTCTCTCTTAAATTACATGCGGTATCCCATGAAAAAAATCCTCGTCCTTATGTGGGTTTCGAACCCAGGAGTCGTGTATGCTAGACGAGCGCTTTGTCAACTAAATTACTGAGCCACTTGATGACTCAGAAGGTTTAAAGTTTCGAATTGAAATCCCAACAGCCAACGCGCGGCTTTCCTCCATATATTTAACTGTTAAATCTATCCATATTTTAGAAACTAACAATGTTTGACGAAGTTAGGGACGTTAATATTAAAGACGGTAAACAAATTATTCCACGCCAGATTTGGGCATTTTGTCCTCCTCGTCCCCGTTGGGCTTATTCTTGATTTAACGCAAAGGTGGCGCTGTTCTAGAATGGTGATTGATGATCCCAGTCGAACTTATTAGTGATAACTTAGGAAGAAACATAACCACTATCATCTGATAAGAACTTGGCTTTTCAAAGCATAAAGAACCGTAAATATTCATTTAAATTTTGCGAAACTTTCGCTACCTAACCTCACATTTGATCTTCACACAGTGGCGTGTAGTATCACTCGTAGAATAACCTCACTTTTTGTATAGGTAACGCCTTTAACGCTTTTTATCACCCTGTGTGCTTCTAGGGATAAAGCAACTAGTCTGCCGCCAATAAATGTTCAGCCGACAATGTCTATATCATCTGCGAATCAAACAAATTGATTGGATCTCGTAAAAATCGTACCCCGGCTGTTAAGCCCGGCTCTCCACATAAGACCTTCTAGCGCACTATTGAACAAGAGGCAAGAAAGTCCATCACCGGCGGGATCCGAACGAACTGGAATGTTCGCCTGAAACCTTGACACAATTTTGCACACCTTCCATCGTTGCTCTAATCAGTCTCGTGAGGGAACGCTGTTCTCGTCCATGATCTTCCATAGCTCTACACGGTCAATACTGTCGTATGCCACTTTGAAATCGTTGAACTGGTGGTGCGTAGGGACCTGATACACACGGCACATCTGGAGAATTTACCGCACGGAAGAGATATGGTTCGTTGTTCAGTGGCCGTCGATGAAACTGACTTAATAACTTCCCACGAACTCAGTTGCTGTAGGACGACGGAAAAGAATCTGGGATTACGCGGCGTCACACTCCAGTTTGTCGCTCTTTTTGTAGAAAGGGCCTATAACGCCTTGCTTCCACGGAGGAGTAGCTCTTCCGTTTCTCAGATTCTGACTGTCAGCCGTTGCAGACAAGCGGCCATACTATCCGGGCCCATCTTGATAAGTTCGGCTCCGATACCATCCTTGCCAGCAACCTTGTTTTTGTGAGCTGTTGAATGGCATCCTTAACTTCCCCCATCAACTGTCCGCTGTGCTGACGCAGCCATCGCTTTCGCTGTCCAAAAGGTCAGGTGTCTGTGTTTTCTACGTCTTTCAGGTGTCATCGTAGTCCTGTTTCCACCTTTCAACCACCTCGCGTTCGTCCGTCAAGATGCTCCCATCCTTATCCCAGCACATTCCAGCTCGCGGCGCGAACCTTTCGCGGTATTTGTTCTGATATAACTTCCGCGTTTCTTAAGAATGCTACAGCAACTCCGTCTCTTGACATTCCACCTCTTCCAGGCAGCGCTTCTTGTCCCGGAATAGGCGGGTTTGCTGTTTCCGCTTCAGTCTGTATCGTTCTACGTTTCGCCGCGTACCATGCTGCAGCATTGCAGCTCCTCGTCGAACCAATCGTTTCTTGATCTCCGTTCCACATATCCGACAGTGCTTTCAGCAGCGTCTTTAATGGCTGCTTTGACTGTTCTCCAGCAGTCCTCAAGAGGGGCCCTATTTGAGCTCACCCTCATGCTGCAACGCTGGCTCAAGTTGCTGTGCTACGCATTGGCGTCATCCAGTTGTTTCAGTCGCGCAAGATTGTACCGAGGCGGGCGTCGGTACCGTACATCGTTGATGACGGATAGTTTTGGGCGCAGTTTCACCATTTGATTTGTTGCTAGCGCCGTGATAGGTTCTGACGTCGATTAGTCGAAGAAGTGCCGTCCATAGATCAAAACGTGGTCGATTTGCGATTCTGTCTGCTGAGGTGATCTTCAGGTGTACCGATACGGGAAGCTGTGCTACGAATGGCCATATTCTTGGAGGCGGCAAAATCTATCAGTCGTAGGCCGTCCTCGTTCGTCAGCCGGTGGGCGCTGAACTTTCCAATCGTCGGTCTGAACTCCACCTCCTGGCCAACCTGAGCGTTATAGGGGATTAATGATCTTGACGTCGTGGCTTGGGTAGCGGTCGTACTCGCGTTCGAGCTGCGCGTAAAATGCGTCCTTGTCATCATCAAAACTTCGGGAGTATGGGCTATGCACGTTGATTATGCTGAAGTTAAAGAATCCGCCTTGGATTCTTAACTTGCATATTCGTTCATTGATCGGCCACCACCTGATCCGGCGCCTTTGCATATCGCCCATCACTATAAAAGCTATTCCCAGCTCACGTGTGTTGCCGCAGCTCTGATAGATGGTACGATCACCTCTAAACGTTCGCACCATTGCATTGCTCCTGTACAACACACCTCCTGCAGCTAGGGTCATGATTTTGAGCTATTTTTGAGGTGTCCAGATATATTTTTCGTATTGCAAGTTCTGTCCTGCTTTTTCCTGCTTAACGAACAACGTAATAACGAAAAGCTATCCCAATACCACAAAACAGCAAGAATGTTCAAATGAAATCAATCTATCCAAAAATCCATGAAATAGATTCTCTCATTTTTTTTGCAATTGTTTTGGAACCCAAAGAAATATCAAATGAGAAAGCTTGTACGATTTCTGCCATCATTAAAGATGTTCTCAAAAGGCACAATTTGAAATTTTAAAGGAGTTTTTTCATGTGTGGGGTGCATTATCATTGCGACCATTTTATTGATCTTTCAGTGGAGTTAATATCTATAAAAAAAAACATAGACGAAAACTAGGAGAGCAAGACCGACTAGCATCTCCATGGAGATTATAGAAAGATCCTTAACGAATGTCTCTCAGAATCGCGTGAAAAAACCGTCGGTTTCCAGTAAATGTCTTTGCCTGATTTCTCCCAAAAACTTTGATTTTTACAGGAATTTCTAGCGAGATCTTTGGTGAATTATCACAAGATCTCAATGTAAACATAACGGAAGCTTCTTTGTGAAACTTCTATAAAGATTCTTAGCAGATTTTTTGTGATTTACTGAGATTCAGTAAACGATTACCGAGATCTCGGTAAAAATTTTACCGAGAATCGTCAAATTATTACCGAGATATCAGCTGTTGGATTCTCGGCGAATCCGTTTAAGTGTGTTCATCTCAATAACTCAGTGATTTCCAACCTTTTAAGAGCTACGGTCCCCTTCGACGTCCTACAAACATCCTGCAGACTCCTAAAAAGGGATGTTTTCCAAATGCCTTCTCAAGATCTTATTATGAAGCAATAAATATTCTTGACAATACAACCAACTGATTCTGTAGTTCGTAATAGAAAGCATAAGAATTGAGTAATTCGCGCCAATTTCGTCGGTGGAAAAGTCCTTGCTGTATGAGGTTTGCCTCCTGCCCGTCCGTTATCAAAGTCAACGCTCTGGGAATGGAAAGGAATGTTTAATTGAAACCTCAGTTTCAGTAATAAGCGGTTTCTTCACCACCGCTTAGGCATTAAACCTAGCATTAAACGTGGTTTACGGCTTAAGCGAAAATGAAAAATCGGCCACTTAGTCCACTAAGAATTTTACCAAACAACTGTTCAAGAGTTCGAGTAGCAACTTCTTAAAACTATTCTGCCAATATCCATTAGAAAAAAGTAATTGAAAAAGTTTTCAACAAAAACATCCGGTAGTTGCCAGTAGTACGATGAATATTTCTAATCGAATCAACCCAAAAGATTATCATAAGATGTGAAAGAGTTTTTCGAGTATTCTTAAAGGTTCCACCAGAATCCACAAAGTCCTCACCAAGAAATTATTCAAAGATATGTTATCCTTCATGTATCATCTCTGCGAACTGCTTTGAATACTTCAAGTACTTGCTAATAGCCTTCATGGGAGCCAACTTACGGCCGTTAGATAGATTTGTTAAAAAAATCGCCAGGTCTTTTCAAAAACCTTGTGAGATATTTATCAAGAATCTTTGCAGAAATCTTCCAAGGATCACTACGCAGATATAAAACAATGAATAATTACGTTTTTCTTAAATAGTTCGCCAAGAAACTTTTAAGAAAATTTACGAGGATCTCGAAAAAGTGACGGAATCTCTCAACGATAAAGCCGGAAATATGCCAGTACTTCTTATGGATACTTCTAAGAATAAAGTTGGTTGCATTTTCAATTTCGCTTATTAAAATATTTTGCGATGTTGATGAGGTAAAATTAGGCTTGTAATCGACAGAATGACAATGCAAGTTTTTCCAGTATTTGTGCAGATTAGTATAACAATGATGACTCTATAAAATATTCAACACAATTTAAAATTTTAAACCCACAAATGGTGAACTTTTGCAAAACAAGTGAGGGTAGAGATTTCTCAATTTATCTAAAAACAACATTTATTTACAATGGCTTCGCGCCCCCCTAGGGGTCCGCGAACCATCGGTTCGGAAACCCTGAACAGCTCTATGTAATCTTAGCTAGAGTTGAATTAATTTTGTTTGATATTGGAATTGAATTCAACTCATATGAAGCATCCGTGTAAACCCTGTATAAATGGGACTTTTCCAGATGAACGGAAATGAAAGGAAGCATTCTAAACTTATTACATTATACATCTTTTCCACTGAAATCGTACATTCAGTTCACAGCGTACTATTTCAGGTTGTAGAATCATTAAAATCGAAATAATCGGTGGTCCCTAAAATAATAAACCAAACCAACCGAAAGTCGCCATTGAACCAAACCGCCCGAGAACAATCCTTCGATAAAGAAACATGGACCACAAATGCATTTAAGCGGGCGAATCGTTTTAAATACCAGTTGAAAACCCCATCAGCGCGTCTCGTACCAAGTTATAGAATTTTCAAAACCAATCAACATCCTTGTAAATGTTACACAAACACACACGAGAAAAAGATTGATTAACACATTAGCAATTGTAAATAGATAGCTGTATAATAATGCAAGTGTAAGCTGTTTTGCAGAACGAGTGGCGAAAGATATCATTAGCAGAAAAAAAGTACACTCCACGTGATAATAGTTTGAACGAAGAATGCACTTGATAGTTGAAATTTACAAAAAAAATGCCACGTCAGCGTAGGGGACGGATGAAAGAAATATCAGAAAGGAAAAACTGCACAAGAATGAAAGCGAGAGCTTAGTAAGGGTTAGTGTTGAGACAGTTATATTTTAGAATTCTTACACAGTTTTCTAAAGCTAACAAACTTCAATTTGATTGAGCTTAGAGCATTTAGTTCGTAGCGTTAGGTAGTCTGGTTTTATTTTTTAATTCAGGTGATGGTGTGCAATTGCTCTTTTTAAGCTTATTTAAATCTTCCTAGGATGTTATCTGAATTTGGAATGAGAATCCACTCTCATTCGATTGAGTTTGATAGGTCAACCTAAAAAAATGGTAAAAACCTGCATCAAGGTTGTTAATTTATAGTTAGAAATGAAACGTAAACGTACATTGAAGCAAGGCTGTAAAGTTGTTTTAACCACGCCAGAGCAAACAAGAAGAGGCGTTATTTTTTAACTTTTAGACTTTCTTCACTAAAATAAAGCCATCTAAGAATTCATAGCATCACAGAAACAACTGCAACAATTTCCATGGGGACAAACTTAGCAAGTTTACCCCTTCTCAGTATTAGGCTACTTCCGTACATGATATACAAATACAGTAATCTTCCGTGTAGCTACCACCTTATCAACTGCAACATTCCTCCTCAGAAACACGAAAACGTAAAGATCAACGACCTGTTCAACAAACAAACAAGCAAACCTACAATAGCTGAGATAACGAAGAGGTTGATTTCGTACTACAAAATACAATGATTATTATTCTGTTATTGCTTTAAAATTAATTCTAAATGCAACTCGAAGCCGAGCCAATCAGATTGCAGGGCATATCGTCGTTCGCTCATGTTTAAATTATAGCTATCCTTATAAGTGTAGGTATGTATTTTTGTTTCTCAGATATTTTTTCACAGAAACGTCCTTACAGAATATCGACCTTGTCTTCTCGTAGCAACGAGATGTGAAAGACGGCGAATTATATAAAAATTTGTTTGAAAAGTCTATGCAATGAATGAGAGAAAACTGTGCGTGCGCGATTGCCAGATGTCTTCTTTTTGAGTCTAGAATAAAATAATGAAGTTTTTAACTCGGCGTGTGTTTTCAGTAGAATTCTTCGAAAAGTTCACATAGTCACATTTTTTTCAGTTAAAAATCAGCATGTTCTTGCCTGCAGCTTCTTCGATCCTGCTTTCGTTACGTTTTTGGTGGAGTTTATGGACTCAACGTAATGTAATGCTTCTGAAGAGTTCTGTTTGATCTTTCGACCTTGACACTTGCTTTCCCGGGGCGAGCGACGAGGGCAGGATCAAACATGTCGCGCGTTGGTCTAGTAAGTGAAAAAGTGGCGTGATCGGTGAGTTCGGTTGGAGTAACTGAAAAAGTGCCGCGACCGGTTAGTTCTGTTTGATCCTTCGACCTTGACGCTTGCTCCTGGGCAGTGCGTCAAGAAAGCCCGAACAGTTTTTTTTTTATTCTTTTTGGGTTGCGCGCTTATTTTTTTTTTTTTCCTGAGTGCTTTTTTATAGCCGAGCAAACGAGTGAAGCCGAAAGTGGATTGTGGCTGCTCAGTCAAGGATAACGGATCAATTGGTGAGCTCGTTTCATGCTACTATTTCTAATCTATAAAATATGTATGACTGCACATTCAATCGTTACAATGGTGGGATGTAAATATGATTTTTCAACAAACTATGGATGGTTCGTCACTGTGAGTGTCGACACAAACTCTGATACATGATTTATTTATGTTTAACTTTTTTTTTCAGAACACCTCTTATAAACCTTTATTTTTGTAATTAAAAAAACTTTGAATGGTTCGACACTACAAGTGTAGACTTGCGAAAGGTTCACTTTATTCAACAAACTTTGGATGGTTCGCCACTGTAAGTGTCGGCATAAGAATAAGAGTGTTCTATGATGTTCCCACCAATCGAGTTTTTTGTTTCTTTTCAAATGAGTAAAATATAATAACACATGCTGACAGCTGTAGGAATGTTACATTTAGGTATTTGTTCAACAAACTTTGAATGGTTCGTCACCTCAAGTTTCGGCATAATTTTCCTCTACATAGAAATTGTGCATATCAAATGAAAATATTATATTTACGTATAAGCATGTATATATCTCACAAATCATTGTTTATCATGGTCTAATCGCTTATCAAAGTGAATCCTATGACCCAACGATCCTCCCCATTAACAAACATCCCTCCCAGTAACCTTTGTGGAGATACAGAGGCAAACACGGTCTCCAAAAAGCAAAGGTTACACACTAACATTCCTTCCCCCAATCCCACCTGACTGCAAGGACGTGGCCGGCGCCGTTATTGACCCTGTATTAATAGAGGCACTGAATTATGCACACTGAAGAAGATTATGGCCAATCCCAGCCGAACTTCTAGTTGATTCTTTGTGTATTTTCACTGACTTCGGTCAATCACGGAATAGCAACCATTGACATGTGTAGTCAGTCTAAGCTAAGCTAAGCTAAGCTCAACGTAATGTAATGCTTCTGAACTGAGTAAACGGTACGTATGAGAGACACATGATTTTCTTATGAAATAACTACATAAGATGCATTTAGTTTTACAATTCGAGAATCTACTAGAACTAGGTAATGAGACTCACAAGAATAACATATGAACTTCCATCGATAATTGCGGTAATAATGTGAATTGATAGGGGAATTAGGGGCATAATGGACACGTTAAGCAAATGTTCGTTTTAAGACCATAAAATGGCAATGTTTTTAATTTACCCCCGGCTAGTTTTCAAGTTTGATGTTAGTACGACGTGCTACATTCATTCATGATGCTAAAAATCATATCATATGTCAGAAAACCGAGATAGAAAATTGGGTCGAAAACAAGGCTGGTAAAAAGGTATCGGGGCGAAATGAACACTTGCATGAAATTTAGTAATTCCAATATATTTAATGACTGTCAATCGTTCCGATATATAAAAGGGCTCTCCCTCAATTATAATAACTAAAAAGAACCTTTCTGGGTGCGTTACTTTGCTCAAAAATTAGATTTTTCCACGGCCTTGCTTATGTGCCAATTTGAAACTGAGAAAAACTATAAGTCAAATTTTGAAGGACAATTGAAGCAAAAAATAAACTTTTATACCGTCAAATATTTCAAATGCAATACAGATTTCATGCAGTGTATGAACTTTTGATTAAGTATGCATATTCTCAGATATTGAGGGGGTATCCATTTCGCCCCGTATGTTCATTATGCCCCTAATCCCCCTACAATATCATTAGCCCTGCCGAGGCTGGTCCCTTGTAACATTGTTTAACTCAAGAGCGGTCGCGCATTCAGCCATCACCAGCGCCACCTCGCTCGAGCTGTGTATGAAAAGTGAGCTTTTTTCAAGGTGCGTGTACTCAGTACACGCATGCGACCGATCTTGGGTTAAGTCGGCTAGGAGAAGCAGTTTGCCAGGGCTACTTCTGCTACACGTGCTGTGCTATGTGCACTGGCCCCTCCCCGAAGAAATACCGTAAGGTGGTTTCGGGGAGATGAGGATCTGAGGCCAAGAGTAATATCGGTGCACTCAGCGAGAATTGCTCATGTACAGTGCCTGGGCTGGTTTTAGTGGATCGTCGTTGGTGCGGCATCCCCAAACTTCCTAAGTTACCTTCTTAGGGGGTCTGTGTGCAGATTTGCCCCTTGTAAAAAACAAAAAAAAAACTGTTATAATCATTTATAATGTCCAAATTAAGATTGTAGTGCAATCAAATTGTGTTACTTAGAAAAATGTGCGCTTTTGAAAGCTTCGTAAAACTGTAACTTTGTTATTGCTTAACAACCCAATAAAGATGAAAATGTAGGAAAATATATTGCTATTAGAGTCTTGACAAAGTTGACATAATTAAGGCGATAGCAAGTCAGAATTAGCAGATTCACGAACGAAAAAATCGAAGCCGACTTGATTTTCGCCGTTGCGTTTGAAATGCGTATATCGTCAACATATGCTTACAAATTGTAAGTTACAACACATGATCATTTACCATCACAATTCACTATTCGTTATCTAACGCAAAGCTAAATTGCGAAACTGGTTCTGTTTCTAGCGTCACAGTTGGAAAAATAATCACCACAATCATTTTACTGATAATATTTTGATAATTAAAAGCACATGGAACCGTAAATATTAATTTGAAGACGTAAAACTTTCCCAACCTAACCTAACTTTTGATCGCCAATAAAGCCTAATTTTCTGCTGAAAGGTAATTTATTAGCCTATCTTGATGCATGGGAAATTCCTACAAGGAATCGATCAAAAAAGCGATTTTTTCTGATCACAGTACGCAGTTGAAAAGAAATGTCAGATAAATTTCTTCAAGGAATCAGCGAGAAATTTAGTTATCGATTTCTTTTCAGCATCAAATCAGGCTTAATCCTAAGTATGCTGTTTCGCACAAGAAAAGTAAAGAAATTCCTTGACTGAATAGGTCAAGAAATTTCCTACAGAGAGCCGACGAAATGACGTTTCTTATCAACTGCGTACTGCGATCAGAAAAATGTGATTTTCTGGACCATTTCTGGGAAGAAATTTTCCATGCATCGAGATAAGCGATTCCTTTTCTTGTCAGTAGCAAACCAGCCTTAAAACACAAAAAGCAAAAGAAATGTTTTTATAGGTGGGTCCTTACTTACTTGATACTTGATAGGCTACAATTCGCTACGATGAATCTGCGCCGAATGGATGAGTCTTCTCCACTGGGCTCGGTCCTGGGCCAATCGCTTCCAGTCGCATGGAACGTTAGGTGCCCTTAAGTCCTCCTCAACTGCAAAAAGCCATCGTGTGCGCGGACTATCACGAAGTCGGCGGCTGCAATACGTCCTTTCATCTCGCGGGTAGCATCATTCGCTCTAACGAAGATACGGTGCTGCACTGAAATGAATTTTATTGTAGAAACTACTGAATCCATGGTAAAATGAGGAACTGCACCAACGATTTTCAACCGACTACATTAATCTGTTAACTCTACCAAAACATAGTCAACATCTTTACACAAGAAAATTTCTTCTGTTGATTTAACCAGAGTTGTAGTATTTTTGACTAGAAACATTCTTGATTTGAGAAGTTTAGCATCATACTTTTGACCACACTGTGTTGTACGGTGGGTGTCACGGATTGAAATACAATGCAATTATAGTAAACTTAACAGATTTTTGTAGTCGGTTGAACATCGTTGGTGCAGTTCTTAATTCTACCATGGATTCGGTAGATTATACAACAAAATTTGTTTGCGTGTGCCATCTGGAAAAAGTTTACTCTATGCGAGAAGCGTCGAACATTTAACCCGGCAAGGTATAGGAAGTGAAATTTCAAATGCTTACCGTAAAGTGCCGTAATTCAGCGCAGTTCACGAATAAAACATTTCAAATGCTTAATTAAAAATTAGTATTGCATCAACAAAAAAGCTTTATGGGTGGATCGCTAGCAAATCTGTTTTAGATTATGGCAAAAATATAAACTAGAATGTATTCACACGTTACAATTGTGATTTTTTTGAAATAGTTCACTCGTTGAAATTGCTTAATATGCGCATTTTTTTAACGCTTTTCCATATTCCGCGCAGAAGAATGCCTAATTCCGCGCACTTGCAAAACAATCAAATTAACATTAATTTTGTATAAGGCAGCATCCATTCATTACGTAACGCTGAAATTGAACATTTTCAACCCCTTACCCCCCTCCACAACACTTTTTGTATGAACAAGAAGTAAAGTTTTGCATGAGCCGTAACGTAGACTTTTTTATAATTTTTTGACTATTACATGAAATAAGGATAAACATTTGTTATAGTCTTTTCCTGAGACGAGACTCGCGAAGACGGTCTTCTTATTCTGTCATTGCTGAGTTTTTTTACTTATTCCTCTGTGTTTGTATCAATCATGCGCAAACCCTCACATGAACATCCCAGCAAATATGCAATTGCGATTGCATCACACCGAAACATAAAAAGCCTTTGAAGTGAAATTTTATGCCAGAAAAAGTTGCACACATTTGAAATAACTATAGTCTTGTGTTTAGATTTATAAGCAGCTTTGGAAAAACTGCTCCGAACACTGAGATTTTTATAACAGTTTATTTTGAATACAATACTTTTCAATTTTTCAGCATTTGGACGTTTCGCGACTGCGGAGACGTTGATATTTTTTTCCTTTTCCTTGTCAGCTTTGGGGTTGGATGTTATTCCAGAAGAAATTTCAAAAAAATATGCGGTTTGGCGAAATCGCCCCGACTACCTCTACACACTTAAATTATTTTACCGTAATCCGTGAAACAGCTGATCAGTTCGGTATAATAAAACACCGTAATTCCGTCGAAATTCAACGGATTGCGGTGAAATTTTACCGAAAACTGTAAAAATTTACCGTACTCCGTTAATTTATTTCACCGAAACTTTCAGCTGTTGGGATTACGTTGATTTTCACGGATTCCTGTAAAATAATTTAAGTCTGTATATTCGTATTCTGCACTGTTCATGCAATAACAAATGTTTATGGACCTTGGTTTTGGACAAAGTTTTCCTCCCACCATGAATGACCACGTGGTTTCTGAACGGCCGCTAGTTTCCCTGTAAGTGGGCTTCCCCGATATTCCGGTTGTTTGCGAAACGTATTTATGCATGAAAATACTTCCTCAGATAAATATTCAGCTGTGAAGACCAATATAGCATGTTTTACTTGTTTGTTGTTCTGTAATTAGCAGTGCGCGGAATTAGGGACTTATGAAAAATGACGTGCCCTAATGCCGCCCATTACTTTTTGGGATAAATCTCAATAATTATGCTAATATTTGATAAGATTTCATAGAAGCATCATGAAACACATCTGTAGCAAGTAGTTTCATAGAATATTGCATAAATAACAAAACATTTTCAATATAGAAATCACGTTTGTTTGTGTCCTACAGTCTTAGCACGGGCGCTAAGAAAATTGAAAAAAAGGCGTCTACTCAGACGTGTGCTGTGCCTGCATCATTTCACATTATATTATTGCCTACGAAGAACCATTCGCGTTTCCCACACTCCACTTGATAACATTTCGAAACCCACTTGAGTTGACAAACCTTTCGAACCCAAATCATTCCACACCTCGCCAACATGTGGCGTGGGAAGTTAAAACCAAAACATAAAGTAACAAACTGTAATAGAACACCCGGCAATGCATCGCCACGCATTGCAAGGCATTGCACTTAACTGACCTACATCTGGTTCTCGCTAACGATCGTCACTCACCCGTAGCTCACTGGCACAGCGCAACTCTATCCATCTCTCTTTGATATATTCTGTCTCTATCGATATGCATAATCAATACATGTAACTTAGCTCGTAAGATTTGACAAAATAAAGAAACATTCAACAACGAACCTCCAACGTATTTACATGGCGACCGTGACAGGAGCTAAGTCTTAAAAGACTTAGAACAGTTTACAAGTGCAAGTACAAGTGCGAACGTTCAAATACAGCAAATATTTTGAACAATCAAATAGTGAAATCAAGTGAAAATTAAAAGGACTATGGGCAAGCACCAGTCCAAAGAGAATAATGAAAACGGCGACATTCAATTAACGGTGATACAAGACCAGCAGCAACAACACAGCGCCGACCACGAGGAACAGACCCTGTTGCTGTGGCTAATCCTGGTCACAGTGCTTATCCATTTAGCAATAAAGCTGTATAAAATGTACAAAAAGCGTGAAAAAAGTATTGCAGTGAAAGCAGCCCGCTCGGTAGCAGCGATTGTTTAAAGCCTGGAGAAACCACTCGGCAAAGTCACCTTGAAGCCGCACATCATTATCATCTTTAAAACTAATCACAAATGCCCGGAGCGCACCAGCTCGGCGAGGCCAACCGGTAGCTGAAGGACAACAGCATCTACAAAAATACAAATCACAAATGCCCGGAGCGCACCAGCTCGGCGAGGCCAACCAGTAGCTGCAGGACAACAACATCTCCAAAAAAAAAATACAAATCACAAATGCCCGGAGCACACCAGCTCGGCGAAGCCACCCTGTAGCCGATATTCATCAGCATCTTTAAAATCATATCACAAAAACCTGGGGCAACAGCTCGGCGAGGCCAACCCAGCTGCGTATCAAACCGATGCAGGGCACGACGACGACGCAGCTGAGTAACGAGAACGACACCGGTAAAGAGTGAGTACTGCAAGTCAGAGCGAAATTAACCGATAATTGGGTCGATTTTTTTTTGTATCGTGTAGTGATCCGTGAAACTAGAATTAGAAAAACATTAGTAGCTCTCCGCAATAATGTGTTTGTATCATTCATAAAACACAATACAAGAAATGCATGAAAAATATGATAGACTAAAAACCATTTATAATGAATTGAAAGCCAAAGTAAGCGTCAGGTCTTCTAAAAGAATCCTTTTAAAACAGAAAAATCTCGCCGATTCCCTAATTAATAAATTAACGGGCGCTGCTCAAATTGAGAACTCAAAGGAAAATAGTATTTTGTTAGAAAAAGCGAAGAAAGTGCATTTGGCAATTCTTTCGCTAGTAGAGATAAAATCAAAATCACAAGTTACTTCCTTCAAGGGTGCAGCAACAGCACTAATATTTGCAATAAAAGTAAAAAATAAAGCAAAGATGTCAGCGATAGAATTAATTAGGACGATCCCGTTGCTAATTCCAACATACCAAGGTGATGGTGAAAAGTTGACGAGCACAGTAGCCGCTCTGAAAGCGTGCAAGTCACTTATAGATAATACAAACCAAGCGATTGCCCTTCAGGTAATCCTTTCTCGCTTGGAAGGAAAGGCTAGGGCCGCAGTGGGAGATGCTCCCCAAAATATAGACGAAATTATAGCAAAACTTGAAGAGAAGTGCAAAATAAAAATAGCACCAGAAACAGTTGTTGCTAAATTGAACGCAACAAAACAGGTCGGAGAAATTGGCAAATTTACAGAAACAATAGAAAAATTGACTTTAGACCTGGAACGCGCTTACATAAGCGAAAACGTTCCAGTTGACACAGCTACAAGAATGTCTGTAAAAGCAGGCGTAAAAGCTCTTGCAGCTGGAGTTAAAAATTCAGAAACCAGACTTCTTCTAAAAGCTGGTCAATTCTCCACCCTTACTGCCGCGGTGGAAAAAGTAACCGAGAACGAAACAACGGAAAAACCTACAAATAGTGTCTTACATTTCCGACAGAATTCCCGGAATAACCCACATAACGATGGTCGCTCTACGAATAACTACCACAGAGGCCGTGGAAACGGAAACCGTCCCGCTAATTACGGACGAAATGGTAGATATCAATCGAACGACTCATCGAACTATCGACGAAATAATAATGGTAATGGTTACCATAGGCAAAACAACCAAAACTACGGCCGTAATCAACGTGGCAGATTCCATAATCAAGCTCCACGTGTTTTCTATGCCCAATCGGGAAACCAACCAGCTCCTCAACCGGGCCAAGTTGGGAGCCAAGGAGCATACCAAGGCCAACCCATTACCCAGCAACAGCAGACTCAACCACAGGGCCAGATTATACATCACATAACTCGTCAATGAAAAATGGAAAATGCTTGCAAATTAATACAACTTGCAGCAATTTTATTTATCTAAAGTTAAATTTTTCAGAAACAGAATCAACTCTGTTAGTAGATTCCGGTGCCGAAGTTTCTATTTTTAAAGTTAATTCGCTAAAACAATCCTGTTTGATAAATTCTTCAGAAAAATGTCAGATAACCGGCATAAATAACCTCTCTACAGAAACTATCGGAACCGCTTCAATAGATATTTCGTTTCCAAATGGTATATCACTACAACATAAATTTCAATTGGTCGATCAAAACTTTCCTATACCGACAGACGGAATTCTCGGCAGAGATTTCTTTACAAAATATCATTGTTCCATAAATTACGACACCTGGTTTTTAACAGTCATTACCAACGGAGAAACGCAAGAAATTCCAATTGAAGATAACTTGAACGGAGATTTTATCCTACCACCAAGATGCGAAATTTATAAACACGTTTACACTGAAGAAATCAATGACAACTATGTTCTACTATCGAAGGAACTCAAACCTGGAGTTTATTGTGCTAACGCAATAGTAAGCTCCCAAAGTCATGTTGTGAAATTAATCAACACGAATGATGAAACCATACGCATTGATAGAAATTTCGAAAGAACTTATATACCGCTTAAACATTACCACATTCTCAGTTATGACAAATCCCATGTTAAAGAACGAAACCAGAAACTTTTTGATGAGCTGAAACTAAAAAATACACCAGAAAATTTTAAACAAAAACTTCTAAATCTTTGCGGAAGATTTAATGACATATTTGCTCTTGAAGGAGATACACTGTCGAGTAATAATTTTTATAAACAAAACATAAATTTGTCTGATAACGTACCGGTATATATTAAAAATTATCGGTCACCAGAAATTCATCGACAAGAAATTGATACACAAGTCGATAAACTTTTAAATGATAATATAATACAAGCTTCAGTATCGCCATACAACTCCCCCATACTTCTTGTACCAAAAAAGTCCACAACAGACACCAAGAAATGGCGTTTGGTCGTAGATTTTCGGCAACTAAATAAAAAGATAGTAGCCGATAAATTCCCTTTACCTAGAATAGACGACATTCTCGATCAACTAGGTAGAGCCAAATACTTCAGCACTTTAGACTTGATGTCCGGTTTTCATCAAGTTGAACTCGATGATAATTCTAAACGGTATACAGCCTTCTCCACGACTTCTGGTCATTTTGAATTCAACCGTCTACCATTCGGTTTGAACATTTCACCAAATAGTTTTCAGAGAATGATGACCATTGCTCTGAGCGGATTGCCTCCTGAGAGTGCATTCCTTTACATAGACGACATCATAGTAGTCGGATGCTCAGTTGACCATCATTTAGCTAACCTTGAACAAGTTTTCGAAAAATTGCGGAAATTTAATCTGAAATTGAACCCTTCCAAATGTAATTTTTTCTGCGCTGATGTTACCTATTTAGGACATCACATTTCTGAACAAGGTATCCAACCCGATAAAAGTAAATACTCTTCTATTCTGAACTATCCCGAGCCAAAAACCGCAGACGAAGTAAAAAGATTTGTCGCGTTCTGTAATTACTACAGGCGTTTTATTCCTTACTTCGCGGATATAGCCGCTCCATTAAATGCTTTATCGCGTAAAAATGCAAAATTTGTCTGGGACGAACACTGTAAACAAGCTTTCATTTCACTCAAAAATAAACTTTTATCCCCTCAAATATTGAAGTTCCCCGATTTTAACAAAACATTTATTCTCAGCACAGACGCATCCAAACTAGCATGCGGTGCTGTATTGTCACAAAATCATGGTGATATTGACCTACCAGTGGCATACGCCAGCCGATCATTAACGAAAGGCGAGAGCAACAAGTCCACCATAGAACAAGAACTAACAGCAATCCACTGGGCTATTTTATATTTTAGACCATATCTTTATGGTAGAAAATTCGTGGTCAGAACTGACCACCGCCCGCTAGTATACTTGTTCTCCATGACAAATCCCTCATCGAAACTTACTCGAATGAGAGTAGATTTAGAGGAGTTCGTTTTCGACGTTGAATACGTGAAAGGAAAGGAAAACGTTGGGCCCGACGCACTATCTCGTATCAGCATAGATTCGGAACAACTCAAAAATCTTCAAATACTAAGAGTTCAAACAAGATCCATGACTCGAACACCTCAACAAAGTCCAAGAATTCAGACTGCTAATAAGACTGATCACCTTATGGCATATGATTCTATAAATAATATTGATGCATTTAATATGCTCAAACTGAAATTTTCAAGTGAAAATAACCACCTATATGCGACAATTTATTCAAAAAATGTGAAAGGGGTTATTGCGCAAGCTCAATTTCCCTATGCATTGAAAAAACTTAATCTAACAAGGTACCTTAAAACAATCAACGACATGGCCAAAGACGTTGAAATCGATAAGCTAGCAATTGCTCGAAATGACGAAATTTTCAAGATGTTGACACCTGAAAGTTTTAAAGTCATGTGTAACGAAACACTGACTAACGTTCAGTTAATTCTTTACACCCCAGCACAAATATTAAAAGAGGAGCATGAAATCATGAAAATCATCGAAGAAAACCACGTGACACCCTTAGGAGGACATGTAGGTATAAACAAACTTCTTCAAAAATTGAGACGTAGTTATTACTGGACTAATATGAAATCCGATATAACAAAATACGTTAAATCCTGTCTTTTCTGTAAGCAGAACAAGCACACGATTAAAACAAAAGAACACTTTACACATACATCGACACCAGAAAAAACATTCCAAACAATCTCAATGGACACAATAGGACCATTTACGAGATCCAACAAAGGTAATCGCTATGCATTGACTATCCAATGCGAATTATCTAAATATGTCATAGTTACCCCTTTAGTCGATAAGCAGGCGAACACGCTAGCTAAAGCGTTCGTCGAAAATTTAATTCTAAAATATGGATGCCCGTCTGTTATCAAAACAGACATGGGTACTGAATATAGGAATGAGTTATTTCATAATATCTGCAACTTGCTTCAAATTAAACAAAATTTCTCCACTGCATACCATCCAGAAACAATAGGAAGTTTAGAACGTAACCACCGATGTCTTAACGAATACTTGAGACAATTTATTAACGAGCAACATGATGATTGGGATTCATGGTTGCCCTATTATACATTTTACTACAATACTACACCACATACCGAACACAAATTTTCACCATTCGAATTAGTATATGGGAGACAGTTCCAGTTTGCAAGTAATTTAACCGAAAATATAGACCCAGTATATAACACAGATTCATATTTTACTGAGATGAAATACCGAATTCAAACAGCATGTACAAAAGCAAAAATCTTATTGGATAAACCTAAAACTTCAAGAAATGTAACCCAAGCACAAAAATCAAACCCATTAGAAACAAAAATTGGAGACACAGTTTGGTTGAAAATAGAAAATAGAAGGAAACTTGATCCCGTGTATTCAGGACCATTTAAAATAATAAACATAGATCACCCGAATGTAACAATCGAACATTTTATATCAAAAGAACAACAAGAAGTGCATAAAAATAGGATTATTAAGTAGAAGTAAAAGTGAAAAAAAAAATAAATATATATATATATCATCGAAATTGTATAATCTATTTCATTATTAACGAATAGTTAACTACGTTAACCATTCTTTTCATAAGGGGGTAGGTGTGCTGTGCCTGCATCATTTCACATTATATTATTGCCTACGAAGAACCATTCGCGTTTCCCACACTCCACTTGATAACATTTCGAAACCCACTTGAGTTGACAAACCTTTCGAACCCAAATCATTCCACACCTCGCCAACATGTGGCGTGGGAAGTTAAAACCAAAACATAAAGTAACAAACTGTAATAGAACACCCGGCAATGCATCGCCACGCATTGCAAGGCATTGCACTTAACTGACCTACATCTGGTTCTCGCTAACGATCGTCACTCACCCGTAGCTCACTGGCACAGCGCAACTCTATCCATCTCTCTTTGATATATTCTGTCTCTATCGATATGCATAATCAATACATGTAACTTAGCTCGTAAGATTTGACAAAATAAAGAAACATTCAACAACGAACCTCCAACGTATTTACAGACGGGCCTCCACTGATTATTTTTTTACGTCGCGAAAAATTGCTCTATTTGCTTTTATTTGTAATTCAAACTTATTCTAAATCAAAGTAGCATCAAATGGCGTTAAAAGTTGCTGCAGTATTGATGTGTATTTGTAAATAATGTTGTATGAAATGCGCGGAATTAGGCAATGCGCTGAATTAGAGCACATTACGGTATATAAAACTAATTACAATAGTTAGGAAAAAGTTTACTCTATGCGTGAAGCGTCGAAAATTTAACCCGGCAAGGTATAGGAAGTGAAATTTCAAATGCTTTATATGAAATTAATTACAATAGCTATTTAAATTCTTTTCAGAACATGTTGATAGATTGATGGGCTACATTATAGACACATTATTTTGATTTTTATAATTTTTCCTCAATATTATGCGGATTCTATAGCTTATCATAAATCTAACCCCGTACACTTAACACAATTTAAATCAATTTAGTTTTGAATTTTTTAGAAGCATTTGGAAATAGACTTCCTTTGCTTTGCCATGTAAAGAAATCGGAGCTTCACGCATAGGGTCAACTGTGGTAATTTCCTCCGTCATTGAGGGTAAAATATAAAAATCAAAATAATGTGTCTATAATGTAGCCCATCAACAGTCTATCAACATGTACTGTAAAGAATTTAAATAGCTATTGTAATTAATTTTATATAAAGCATTTGAAATTTCACTTCATATACCTTGCCGGGTTAAATTTTCGACGCTTCACGCATAGAGTAAACTTTTTCCAGATGGCAGCACCGTATCTTCGTTAGAGCGAATACCATCAGGCGTTGCGGTGCCAACGGTTCACATACTGCTTGAATGTTTTTGTCTGTCCTCTATGATCGTTTTCGGGCAGCCATCCCGAGGTGAATGATTGAAAAAAATGGTAAATAATTCAATCGCTAATATTTTGCTTGTGTTTTCAACTAATTGAAATCTATTAGCTCTAACAGCAAGAACACAATCATTCCATTGCAATATATTTAAACAAGTTCAATTTCATGCTGCCTTTAACGAGCAAAAATGCAAAACCTTGAAAACCGCAAAAATTGTGTCACCACTGTGGTCGAGTTATTTCGCATTCGGGTTTGAAAACGTTGGGAAGAAGAAGATTACAGTTTTGAAGAGCCGTGACATTTTTTTTTTTTTTGTTTTGAACAGTCGTGGTTTGCTTTGGATTTTGATGGTCGTGTAGAAACATGTAAATGTAGAGGCGGTAAATGTTTGCTACAGTACTTTTCCCATCCCTGGTTCCAAGATACACAAATTCTTCCACCATTTCAAATTTTTCACCACCTAGCACAATTTCGCTACCATTACACGTCCGGACCTACGTTGACCACCAGCTATCATGTACCGGGTACCCCCGTTGGTTTGAGCACATTTAATCTGAACACTTTTTAATTTGTACCCCGCTAATTTGCACATCGTTCAGATTAAAAATGATTCAAACGTCATTTAGCTCATGGAACGGGGTAAAGTGGAATGGAACGCTGTGGAACGGAACGCAGAATCAAAACAAAACAGTGAAAGAGGTGACCAGAAACACGTTTTAAGGGTGACTAGATGTTCAAATTAAAAATGAATCCCGATGGTTTGCATGAGGTACCGTTCAAATTAAATGGGGGTGTACGGTATTTCGTTTTTGTGGTGTTGATCGTGAGCCCGATCCTCGCTGTCTCCCTCTTGAAAGGCACGAACGCCTATTCCACTGCCCGACGGTCAATCTCGATGATGTCGATATCGTCCGCAAAGCCAAGGAGCATATGACAACGTATGATAATGGTACCGCTTCTCTGCGCACCGGCTCTCCTGATGGCACCTCGAGCGCTATGTTAAACAGCAAGCTAGAAAGAGCGCCACCCTGTTTCAATCCATCTAAGGTTACGAACGATGACGAAATCTCGTCCACCACCCGCACACTTGATTTCGATCCATCAAGCGTTGCACGACTCAGTCTAATCAGCTTCGCCGGAAAGCCATGTTCGGACATAATTTTCCACAACTCGTTTCTCTTCACAGAATCGTACGCTGCTTTGAAATCTACAAACAGATGATGAGTCTGCAAGTTGTACTCCCGGAATTTATCGGCCCTATCGAAAACCAGCTTGGTATTCACCGACAAAGGACTCCTCATACGGTCAATCTGTTGAACAGAATTCCAGACATGATTTTGTACCCCGAATTAAGGACTTTTATCCCTCGGTAACACAGCGACATTTTTGCGTGTCTCAAGGATCAAATTATGTGTCTCTAGTAGATTTGGGGTTGCTGAATCTGATGCCGTTCTCAGAAATTTCCCAGCACGTCACAATTTTTAGCTACAGGTCGCCAAAGTTGTATAAAACATTGGTTTTATTGATGTTTACCTAAAATTTGAAGTATACTTTATCAAGCTTTTTTGTGATCTTATCCACCAAGCATGCAAAAAAGGACTTAACCTTTCGTTTTAGATATATTTTGGTTGAAATTTTACAATTAAATTTAGATTAAACCTATCTTTTTCAACATGCTTGCAGTCTCCATACAAAATTCTTCGTTTCTCTTATATGGCAAAATACAATACTTTTCTAAACCATCAAAAAATGACTTTTCCGCATCAAAAACATTATAAACTTTGATGATAAGTATTGTTATACACATAAAGTTTGAATTCTGTGGCAAATTAAGTATATAAATTGCCGTACAAGCTGGAAAACTTGCATGCAAGTTGGCTGAAATAGTCAATTTTTGCATTTTCAACAACCAATATCTCAAAAACTAGACGTGCTATGATATTTCTGTAAACGGCAATAGATTCAGCAACCCTTGATTAAGTAAATAGGGAAAGTGTACCAGTTATGGCCATAGTGGTTCCCTATTTGGCCATATGCAAAATTTGGATAACTTTTACATTTTTAATCTTTTTGAATGTTTTAACATCAAGATTTATCCTTTATTTTACTGCTAAAACACAAAAGATTTTTCAAAATGTGAAGGCATTCAAAATATCACGTATGGCGAAATAGGGAACCACTATGGCCATAACTGGTACACCTACCCTAGAGGTATTTTGATGCTGGAGACAAAAACGTGTTCCGCAGTGTAATTGGCGCACTCCAGTCGATGCCCTTTCTTGTACAAAGGGCAAATGAGACCTTTCAACCATCTAGTAGGCATTTGTTATTCCTCCCATATCCTCGAAATGATACGGTGAAGGAGTTCGTGCAGCTGCTCTTCCGTGTTTGAAAAGTTCGGCCGGAAGCTCGTCCTTCCCAGCAGCCTTGTTGTTCTTCAGCCCATTGATAGCTTTCTTTACCTCATCTAGCGTTGGAGGTTCCACAGACTGTCCATTGCATCGATTTGAGTTCTGCTACCAGATCCACTTCCGTAATCTCCGTTTAACAATGACTCGAAGTACTCTTTCCATCTGGCGGCCACCATTGTTTTATCCGTCAGCAAGTTTCCTTCGCGGTCGTTGCACATGGCGGGAGACGGCGCTGTTTTCTCCGCACACCATTGACGGATTCGTAGAACCGTCGCATGTCGTTCTGTTCCATAGCTTCTTGCGCCTGAGCAATTACTGCCTCTTCATGCTCCTTTTTTTCTGCGATGGATCCGTTTTTTGGCTGCCCTTGCTTCCTTGTACCGCTCTCTGCTCTGACGGGTACCAGACAGCAGCATCTGACTTCAATTTTATCTGGAGCTGCACATGATCATTCATCGAAATGTACCGTTACGGAAACAATTGGTCAATGTAGGAAATAGACGTCCCTGGTGGTCTGGGGAGATTCTATAACATTACCCAGAAAACCATTCCCCAGAATTCCGTTCCCCAGAATGAACCATTCCCCAGAAAATCGTTTCCCAGAATGTAACATTCCCCAGAATTCCATTCCCCAGAATACACCATTCCCCAGAAAGCTATATGAATATCCATTTTTTTTCTTTTTTTAATTATTGCTTTGCGTGAGTCACCTTATGTGGGGGCGCAGATTGCCGTAGCGGTAAACGCGCAGCTATTCAGCAAGACCAAGATGAGGGTCGTGAGTTCGAATCCCACCGGTCGAGGATCTTTTCGGGTTGGAAATTTTCTCGACTTCCCAGGGCATAGAGTATCTTCGTACCTGCCACACGATATACGCATGCAAAAATGGTCATTGGCATAGTAAGCTCTCAGTTAATAACTGTGGAAGTGCTCATAAGAACACCGCAGACAGACGTTCAAGTTAGACTCAGCCACTTGTGTAAAAACATGGCCGCCACAAATCGCCAAGTGGCAATCAGCTAACAGATGGCGTTAGTGGCGTATACGTCCCGCCACCACCCCGATCACATTTCGTTGACAGCATGACACACAACCGCTCCCACAGCCGGCGAGCTCAACGCTAAAAACTATGCACCTTTTCTTTGCGCTAGGTGGGTGATGTTCCCTTTTGGATCTAATTTCTCATGTAAAAGTTAATTAAATCTTTTGTAATTTTTACCACAAGTTGGCATTTAATTTACTCACAGATTCATACTAGTATAATAACCTTGAATGATCGTTAGTCACGTAAAATAAAATGGCGTGAAAGTATCACAATTGTGTGAATCATTTCTAAAGTGATTGTTTTGATAGTTTTGTTCAGTGGGTGGTGGATTGGGTGGTAAGCGAGAAGTAGATGCCACGTGCTTTTACGAACTGTCACTGTACTGCAGCAATTTGCTCCCTAGGTGACACCACGGTAGAATTTACACAGGAATTTTGAATACATTTGTTCCTGCTTAAACGTCTGTCTGCGGCAAAACTTTATAAACTGTACGAAATCTGTATTGTATATGAACGTTTTGACGGTATAAAAGTTTACGCTTTGCTTCATTTGTCCTCTGAAATTCTACTATATTTTTTTCTCAGCTCCAAATTAGTTTATAGGGTAAGTGTTCCCTTAGGTGTGGGTGTTCCTATAGTTGCGGTAGTGCCGTTTTCACTGGTTTTATTGCATTAGCCACAGAACCGACACTGCCAATCGACGTTTTGGCTTGTTGATACACGGATAGTTGAAAAGAGCGTTCAAATTGCTTCAAAACTGATGAAATATCCCTAAAATTGCTAAAACTTTTCTTGTTTGTACCAATAGTTGCGGTAAAGTGTTCCTATAGTGGAGAATCCCATAAGAAACCCACGGATACTGCAACTATAGGAACACAAATTAAAGAAATACCGCAACTAAAGGAACAGTGTACCAATAGTGGAGGTATTATTTTTCACTAACATGCCGTGGATTACTGCGATGAAATCATTTTTCTCATTAAGTCAAAGGTCGTTACTTCCCGTTGCAACATTAACATGTACATTAATTGCGCTTATTGAATTAAGGCTTTTAAACGAAGTTCAATCGTGCTTAGTACCTCCACTATTGGTACATCTACCCTAAGCAAAGCAGAGGAAGCGGTGGATTTATTTTAAAGCAAAGACACATATTTCCATTCTATGTAAAATAAGCATTTACCTAATGTGTCCAATATGCCCCTAATCCCCCTATTCATGAGTATTTTGCAATAATATGCACCCTTTGTTTAATACATTCCCATAAAATATACAGACTATATGTTTATTTTTGCATATATAGTGATGCACCCTTCTTTCAGTATTATCTCATTAATGAAATAGGCAAAATATATTGATGGAGAGCCCATATAGCAAAAGGTCACTTGGCATAAAATAACTGAACGATTACTAACATTAGGCAACGGACAACATGAAACACCCAGAAGCCCAGCGATGAATTTTTCGTTTGACGAAAAGTTTTCACCGACTGGAGCGGGAATCGAACCCACACCCCGTGGCACAATACGCCTATACGGCTGACGCCGCTAACCGCAAGGCCACGAAGCCCACGAGTGCTTTAGGTCTTACGTGCTCCGCGTCGAAAACGATGTCAAGATATCTGGGAAGAACCCACAGCATCTTTGGAAACACGTTCGGCAGCGAACAACAAATAACGGAATTCCTCCCAACATGTTCTACGAGAATACTACGTCATCGTCATCAGCTGAGTCCGCAAACTTACTATCGTGTTTCTTTCAAGCCATGTCAAATAATAACTCACCACCTTTGAATGAACTTGAATAGTTTGCCGTTGTTTGATCTCAACATGCCTTTGATTTCGTTCGCCGAGAAAGATGACTAGGAAATTGCTTCACATCGATGATTCGGAAGGTCCAGATCCGGATAAGCTGCAACTTTGGGGCTGTCCATTAATTACGTAAGGGGTTATTTATTTATTCGAAACACATCAACAGGCAAGTTGTAGCCCCAATGATGTCTAAAATATATATAAAACAAATAGACGACAAAAACTTAACAAAAGCACTAAACACTCAAGAGATAAAACTTAAACTAAACTCTTCGTTTGTCAAAAAATGATAAAAACCTTCGGCGAAGCATCTCTCGGGTGGTATTGAAGTCGAACAATGATGCGACTTTATTGAACACTCGCTGCAATCCACTAAGTGCTCCGGGAAGTCCGTAGTTGGTTCGAGTTAGAGGCAATCTCAGCATGACGCTGTTCCGGAGGGAGCGTGGACGGGCATTTAGATGGACTCGGGGGGCTTGAGATTTCTTACGCGCCATGCAAATTATTTTTTAATTTTCATACAAAAAATCTTACCATGGGGGGAGGGGGGGTTTAAAAACCGTCACAATTGTCTTACGTAATTAATGGTTCGCCCTTTGCTTCATCATCAAGACGTGCTGTTCATCGCTGGCCCTCTTCTGTACGCTTCTCTTCAACCGCTCGCTGATGGAAGGATGGTTTCGCGTTATATGAAAAACGGCAGCAATTACTCCATTAGCATTAGCATTAAGCATATCACATAAATTCGTAGGTGGTACAGCCGTAGACCATTGTATGAGGGTTGCCTCCTTCCCGTCCGTTACCGAAGCCAGAGTTTTGGGACTAATCTCTGTCTCTTAGACAAGATTGACGAATCCTCCAATAGTCGAGAGCTATCCTGGCCCACGTTTGTGCGAAAGGATTATTGATTGAACTCCTACTTAAGGTGAAACAGCTTGGAATCAAAATTCAATGATATACCAAAACTTTGAAGGCACAAATCTCGCGAAAAAAGCATCATACTGCAGTGCAATTTCTATTTTAGCTTTGTGCACTAGCAGAAAGCTTAAAATAAGGAGATCTACTTTGTACATTCATTGTTTCAGCAGATTAGTGCCTTTAAAATCGCGAGTAGGTGCACAAGCAGGCCATTGTGCCAGCCATGTTTGGATTCCGAGATGTGTCACCTTAAAAGAGATGCAGAGAACTCTACATAGCATAGACTGACTGTACATGTCAATGGTTGCTACTCCGTGATTGATCGGAACTGGTAAGAATTGCACTACGATCCAAATGAATAAGGGATGGGAGTTTCCGCTTACTCTCGAAGTGCAATTTTAGCAGATCTAATATTATTGATCAAAAACGGCGCCGGCCAAGTCCTTACAGTCAGTTGGGATGGGGAAGGAATGTTAGGGTGTAATGATTGTTGCTTCTAGAGACCGAGAATACCTCTGCATCTCCACAATCACTACGGGAAGGGTGTTTATTAGTGAGGGAGGAAAAGATCTGGGAGTCACCTCTGGTCGGTGATGCGATCTATGGACAAGGGGGAAATATACGACTTATATTTAAAGCTAGTTTTGTATTTTCGCCTCGAGAAGTTTTTGGTAGAAGCTTTAAAAAATAGGTCAACATCTATAATGTCGAACAATTCAAAAGACGTTTTTATTAATGTCGAAAACTGAAAATTACATGTATATATTTTAAATTATATGAAACAGGAATAATGCCGACACTTGTAGTGACGAACCATACATACTTTGTTTGAAAATGACATATGAGTATTACTGTGCATTTTGTCTCGATATGGTAGAAGTTTTAAAAAATACGTCAACATTCACAATGTTGAACAATTCAAAAGATAATTTTTAATAATGTCAAAAAGAGAAAAATATATGTATATTGAAATTGTATAAGAAAATAGCATAATGCCGACACTTATAGTGACGAACCATACAAAATTTGTTTTAATATTACATAAAAGTTACGCTTTCAAGAAAAAATGTGTTATCATAAGCATGAAACGAACTCACCAGTTGGTAATCCATTCTCGACTGAACACAAAACTGACACTGACAGCAAAACTTCTTGGCGTTCCGAAAACTTGCTTGGGCCTTCCCAAATAGGGGAAAGTGGGGCAGTTTGGCCACCTTAAGAAAAATTCGATAAAAGTGCTGAACATATTATGGAAACTCCGGGTTTTTACGTGATTTCCAACAATTCTTAGATGAATACACTAGATCTGTATGATTTCTGTGGTCTGATAAAATTCCCGAATGAATGAGAGATTTTTCAAAATTTGTAATTTTTTGAGTCGATTTTTTACCGATGGGGTGAAATGAGCACCCTATTTTTGGTTGTAAAATTATCTCATATATTCTAAAAATTCAACTATTTTTTTCACTACACTTGAAAGTTATTAGTATTTATAAACACTCCGTGCAAAAAGATTGAATTTTAAATATCATTCTAACAGTTAAATTTCATCATTCTAAAATGATGAATTTTGAAAGAGCCATTCGGGGCAATATGGGCAGTTTTTTCAAACTTCATTTATTTCTTTTTCTTTGAGTTTAGAACACTGACTTGTTGCATGTCTATTGCTACATTTCCTTGTTAGCTTTGGGGTTGCATGTCGTTTCAGATGAAAATTCAAGAATTTATGCAGTTTTCAAGGGGTGCTCATTCCACCCCATTGGCCAAACCGCCCCGGCTACCCCTACCTACCCAGCAAGACGCTTCAAAACAGGGAAAAACAATTCTCCGGCGACGAAAACACGCGCGAAACCGTGAGCAAAATCTTACGGACGACGCAAAACCAAACTGTCCTGCTTGGGCTTCACGAAGCACTATCCAGCAAGACGCTCCAAAACAGGGAAAAAAATATTCTCCGGCGACGAAAACGCGCGAAATCGTAAGCAAAATATATCGGACGACGCAAAAAAAAAAGAGATGCAGAGAACTCTACACTCAAAATAATCCACAGGTCATTATTACGTGGACACATACGTGATTTTTTTCCATCCCACTTTTCACGTAGCACTTACGTGGATCATAGGTAACACAGAATGAACGCATGAACACTTCAACGTCGTCACTTCCACCGATGTTTCACGTAACAGCTACGTGAATTCTCCCGTATCTTTCACAAGCCGTTCAAGTACATGCTAGATGATGTTCCCGTAAAATCCATCAACAATTTCCATAGTAATTACTCTGCTTCATTTCAAATCTCATAAGGTTTATTTAAATCAAAAAGTATTCAACTATCTGAAGAAAAGTGTTTTATTACATTAAATCGATGACATGGTGCTCAAATTTGATACAGCCGTAGTAGCTAGGTAGTTCCGACCGAGTTACTAGATGCTTCGTTGGGTAGTGGTGCTCTGTTCAGTAGATGTAAACAGGTATACAACTTGGTACCCAGGTTGTCTGAAGATCCAGATTTACACAGCTCCTGCAGAATCACACAATGTCGGTACATTCGATAAAACAATGCAAAAAAAATAATACTCACGCTTTGGGTAGAATGAAAAAAAATCAATCAGATGCCGCAAAATCTCTTCGAGCCACAAAACTGATGCTGAATTGAATTGCATTTTAGCTTTTCGCAAACAAAAAAGATTCACCTCCATACTTTAAATTAGAAATTCTTTTAAGAATAACTGACCTCATCTTCACCATCTCGAGCACAACAAACGATGAACGTAATATGAAATGTCAAACATCAAACCACAACACAGAATGAACTAGGGTAGGTGTACCAATTATGGATGCAATATGTCAACAGTAGTAATAAAAATCAAGTTGTAACCGCGTTTCTAAAACGCAAGCATGACTTGTTGGTGTCAATTACTAGTTTAAAGCCTTGTGAATCTGTTGATTTAAACAGTTTTAGTACTAAATTGACTTTAAGCTTCTAAAAATGGATTTTAAAAAGCGATGTCTTTGTACCAATTATGGCAATAGCGTTCCTAGCATTCGACATAAAAGTGTACCAATTATGGACTATCGAATATTTGCACGAAATGAACTCAAACGCCTTAAAGAGCGAATGATAATGCAACGCTAATATGTAATGAAGATATCGCTCATAAAATTTTCCAAAAATTTACGGTTAAATAGATGTTAAATCATTTTTTTGTAATGGGTTCATGGGAGGAAATTAATTTTCGAAAAAGAAGTCAAAATGTAGTGTAAATGCAAATTATGATACAAAACAGCATTAATGATCTCACACTACCTTTCCAGTGCCAATTTTTAACGAAAAAAGAGGAAAAATTCAAAAATCGAGTGTCGCTGAAAACCCCTCTCTATCATGAAATTAGCATCTTCCGCTCGCGAACGTTTTCGAACGTGTGATTGAAAAATCTTAGTAATTGAGTACAAAACATGAAGATAATGCCTTACCGAACCGTCCCGTCGTGGAAGTCACCCGTAAAATAGCTTTACTTCTTTTATTTTACTGATCAAAAAATGTAAACAAACCGCCTCCAGAGTATTGCCATAATTGGGCTCTCATACACTCTTTGTACCAGTTATCGACATAGTGGAAATAACACGATTTCCAACTTAAAACAGTAGAATTCATTGCATACCAGCTAAATTTATTTATTTGTTCTCACTAGGTAACATACATTCATCGGTTGAAACAGCTATCCGGATGAAAACATACATTTCGTAACGGAGGTCCCTTAGCCAACTGCTAAGAAGGTGACATATATGTGAGGCAAAATTTTCAAATGTTCATTTTTCGAAGCTTATTGCACGAATGTTCTTTTCAAGGTTTAGTTACCATCAAAAACAAATAGTTTAATCATTCCTGTGAATATAAGTCATTATAGTCTAGTGAAACAATAAGAAAAATCTCTTTTTGTTCCCACTATTGCCATAATTGGTACTATAGCCATAATTGGTACTTCTACCCTACCTATCGAAATGAATCTAAGTGGGGTACGTGATTTTCACGTAGGGGTGATGATCTTTAACAGTAAATATTACTGAAGGCTCATTTCATCCTTACCAACGGTTAGATGATTGTTACCGTTGTCAGGTAAAAGGAGGAAAAGTTCATTTTATAGGGATCTACGTGAAATTTCACGTAGCCTTGACATGTGGATTTTTTTGAGTGTAAGACCTCTCATAGTCCAATCCAATTGCCTGCGTAGTAGTGCAATGTTGACAAAATTTTCTTTGTTTGCTGTGAGAACTGTCACAACATTGCTTTTGTTTGTTGTGAGAATCCAAATATAAACAGAATTGCTGCAAAGCAACCACTTCCTTGTTGGCCTGCCGTTGACCGAAAGCTCAATGTCATCAAACAAACATCGATACGTTTTCATTCTGAGGAAATCGACTTGTGTAAGATTTATTGTGCGTTGGTGTTCGTAGCAGTTTGCTTGGGGACCTCTATAGGTGTTATGGGATGTTGTGGAACGTTGATGAAAAGGGTAGTGCCATAGGATACGTTCGGTAGACGTTCTAACTGAAAAATCTTGTGATAGCCTATGGAAAAACTTGTAATCTCCGTGGGAATGGGAATTACTGGCGGTAGTAGCGTTAGAGTGCTCAGGAACTTCTTGGTGCAAATTGTGGAGAATTTTTTCCAAGTATTTCTGGAACAGTTGCTGGGAGAATTGGAATCCGTAGTGGAATTTCTGAAGAAATCCCTGGAAGAATCCTACAAGAAATATTTGGAAAAATCATAGATGAGTTCTTGAAGCTTTTCTTCTGGGAATCTAAGCAAAACTTGAAGCACAATTGGAATAGTCTCTGAATGTTGCTCTGAAACCTTTGGACTTATTCTACGAGTGGCATGAGGTGAGATTTGTCGGTCTCGTATAGCTGGTGACAATACTTCACCTCGTTATACGACACCGACAATTATAACCTCACGCCACTCGTAGAATAAACCGAATAAAATTAAGAATGTTTAGAGACTTGCATTAAAATAGTGACCAAGTCTCTAAAAAGAGACCTGCTACCAGCCCTGTAATGGATCAAATTGTCGGTCTAACACTAAACCGAAAATTACCTTTGTATATAACTTTCACAGCATTTTCAATACGTTATGTTAAACATAGTTTCGAAAGTAACTACTTTCGAAAAACTATTGGGAACAATTATATCG
The DNA here is from genome assembly GCF_002204515.2 of Aedes aegypti. Lineage (NCBI taxonomy): Eukaryota > Metazoa > Arthropoda > Insecta > Diptera > Culicidae > Aedes > Aedes aegypti. Next base: position 349,701,737 of record NC_035108.1, read on the forward strand.
GATGTCGCTATTCGGTTTGCGACAAAAACTACTATTTGTTTGCATTACTTATTGCTCGCTATTCATGCAGAAGTTGTATCCTTGATTTCTTGTCCCGTTGGCTTGTGAAATCTTCCACACCGGAGATGAAATCTGTACCATTTGTTCCATCACATCTGCACATACACTACGATTTTGATGAACCGCGTCTTAGCACTTCAGTAGTGGCGCTGTTGTATTTTATACAACACTGCTGAAAAGAAACCTCGCTCTGCGTTCACAACAACAGCGCGGTGGTTCTGACGGGTGCAAACCGCTCGACGACCGGAAGGCTAATCTAATCAGATCGGATTTTCTCATAATTTCAGCATAATATCCACAAGTTGTTCGTTTTCAGATTAATTCACCTTCCAGAAGATGGATCTCCTTCTTTATTCCACACACTTTTCTCATCCTTTCCCTTTTTTGCATACACGGATTCCTGGTTGCTCTAGGGGGCACAATCCAGCAGCTTTTTTGTACGAGTGCCGATGTATGACGATGATTTAAAGTAACGTTTCATTCACTTATTGGTATTAGGTAAATCATTCGATGGAATACAGCCTTTCTTTTTACATTTCGCGCAGACGACGAACAGCGGAACGGACCGAGGCCGCAGCAGTGGTCGAGTACACCCAGGCACCGCCAGCGACGACGCGCTTGCATCGCTTGCAGGACCAGATTCCGACGCAGGAACGCTTCATAGCATCCTGCAATGTAGAAAAATGGAATCAATGACTGCCGAATAGAATGAATTTCGGTAGAAGTTCTTACCTTTCCGCAGAATGTGCAGGTGTACTTTGCGTGCTGGGTGATTTCCATTTTCTTCACCATCTTACGCAGGGAGGCACCATATCGGGTACCATATTTACCGACGATTCCGACTTTCCTGGTGCGCTTGGCCTGTTGTAGAAGAAAACAAGATTACTTATCTGGCAAATTCCGGCCCCGGAAAGTTTGTTGACATCCAATTTCACATAACCCCTCCTCACATACAACACTCTCTCGACACAGACACAAAATCGGATCGCATCAACTCCGGTTCCGAGTCATCACGAAAATACCGATTTTCCCACTAAACTCCCCGCACAATTCACACAAATTCCACATAATCAGACAGCCCGTCATTTGCGCTAAACGATCCACACAAAAAACTAACCATTTTATCGAAATGTTACTAAATTTGATTGAAATTTAAAAGCTGACACGAAATGTGTGCAGTTTCTTCAATCGAAGATGACGGAAAAAGAGAGAGAACGAAAACAGGCGGAAGTGGTTAGCCTGTCAGGGTGACAGTTTGGCAGCGTGCTTGGGCGCTGAGCGCTGCGAAACAGGAAAGGGACCGGTGAACGCGATCCGTATGGTGGGTGGACGGTGGGCTTTCGGCGCAGAATTGCTCGCAAATTTCAACCAAGAAGTTGTCGCGCTTGTCATTTTCGTTTTTAAAAAATCATTTCTTGAGCATTTCTTGCAAGAAATTTTCCCTTAAGGGGAGTATGCACTTCAACAGAAAAGTAATCGCCTATCTCGATGCGTGAAAAATTTGTTGCAAGAAATTGTCAAGAAAAGCATTTTTCTTTGATCGCAGAACGCAGTTGAAAAAAATGGCATTTTAAATGAAGCTCACTGTAGAAATTTCTTGAGCATTTTTTCCACAGAAACTTTTATTGCGATTTTTTTCACCACTTAGACTTTAGTGATCTGAATTTCGTCTTTCTCAGATTTCGCCTTCGATTTCGCTGCCCCTTTTCGATCACCGCCGCCCATGCAATTATCCTGATGTTCATGACAGATTTCTCCGGCCGGCTCAATGTTTACCATTTTTTCTTTGTTCTCGACTCACCAGCTGGTTTTGTGTACACAACAAAACCAGCTGGTCCTCCGATGTTTACAGTCATCGTCATTGTTCTCATGCTCCAGCTGATCGTGTTCTCGCTGGTAGTGACTGAAATCAAGGATGAAAGGTGGATGGTGTTTGAAAATGTACCAGAAGTACATTATTGGCAGCTTCTCAATTTCGTCATGAAAGTCTAATCATTCGTGAAAATTACAATACTTCACACGCTAAAAAATACACTTTGCTAACCGTGACTGTTAAAGTTTTACATATGGGTTTTTTTTTCGTCACAACTCGATGCAAAAAAATATTAAACAATGCAAAAGTTTTGATGATGTTTGTCGGTCGAATAATTGAAGATTTTAATCCTATAGTTAAAAGAAAAAATAATATTTATTATGTAATTTTACAGTACACAATGAATATTTTTTTTTTTTGGTGTCTGTCATGTCAAGTGTAGAAAAAAAAACAAAAAAAAAGTCTGGAGTAAACAAATTTTGGACTGTGTTATAGATTTGTTCTTGTTTTTTGTAAAATATTTATCTGGATAATCCAATATCAAGCCAGGAACAACTGGTAAGTAATATGATTTGAATTTGCCTCCATCAATTGGCATATTACGACCGACTTATATCGGATTTTCTCTTATTTTCAAAGGCTTATGATACGGGCAAATAAGCAAGAGAGTATTTGCAAGACAGCCAAAAACACTGCCGTTGTTGGCACCTAAGCAACGGAACGGAATCGGAAAAACGGAAGACAACCTCTCAAGAGGAAAACCAATTATGTCCTCTAGAGCATTGTGTACGGATACGATTTATGATTTGAAAACCGGAAATAGATGCATTCGATTACTGGCCATAATAGAAGACAACGCGAAGTCAGACAAGCCGGAATAAAATCTGTCGCTGGCAGGCATGGGAAAATTCATTCATTCAGCCTCATTTTGACAAATCTGTTCATTCCCTTGACAGTTTCTTGCTGGTCATTCACAAGCGAATTGTAACTCTCCCAATGAACACCATCGAAATAAAGTACAAATGAACGCTCAACATACTGCGCACAAGCAATGAATAACATCAAAATCAGTGAACTCATGCGATCGTAGATCTTTGACTTTATTTTCAATCACGGGATTGTAACAGAAACATTCACACGTGAATCATTCTTGTTTTGTGAATGAATGTTAAATTGCATTCTTGAACATCGTTGTTTAGATTCACAGGATTTCAACGTGGTAGTATGACGGCATCATCTTTATGGAAGCTAAGGTATTCTGTTTTTATGAGAGGTGTATTTGGACAACAGATGGGTGATAAATTGAATGGAGAATGTATATTAACAACGTTGTGTCCTCTTCTTGGCATTACATCCCCACTACGACAGAGCCTGCTTCTCAGCTTAGTGTAGTAAGAGCACTTTCACTTAGAGCTTTTTTTTGCGAAAGTTGCCATTTTTGCATTCGTATGTCATGTTGCAGACACTATGATACTCCACACCGTTAATGAACCATCAAATTAAACCAAGACGTGGTTTGGACTCCACTTTGCTTACGCGGCATCCATAAATTACGTAACGCTCTAGGGGTGGGGGGGTGGTTTTGTTGGCTCAAGCGTTACGGCTCATACAAAAAAATGAAATTGTTCATACAAAAAGCGTTACGGACGGGAGGGGGGCAGTCCTAAAATTGCCAATTTTGGCGTTACGCAATAAATGGACGCTGCCTTACTGTGAATAAGGAGGATGAATGTCTTTCATAGTTTAACGTTTTATCCCAAAATGGTGCAGAGGATGTGTGATCGTTTTGCGCAAAATTCTCGAAAAGACTTCGTCGCTCACAACCCCACTTCACCCTGAGGGAAATAATGGCTACGCCCATTCTCTAAACCCAGGAAAGTCGAGGAAAGTCAAGATCCTGAAGTGGTCGTGAATCGACATCAGACAACTCCAGCACGGCTTTGTAGCCTCGGGCCCACGTTATTTATAGATGGCGATTATATCCATATGTAATCCCACTCTCCCCGAAAATGCTAGCTTTGAGTCGTTCAGAATGGTTCATTAACGAGATACATTTGACATCATATTACAATAACATACAGTCAACTCTCCATAACTCGATATTGAAGGGACCGCCGAGTTAGCCATGAGTGGCTATGGCTATGGTTCTCTAACTCGATATCGAGTAAGGGAGAGTTAACTGTACAAACAATAAAAATCTACAGAAATATCGAACTATAAGTAGGACCATTACCCTATGTATGTAAATAAAAAAAACATCATCAATTTATATTTTTTATTTCACATTGATTATTAGTGGAAAACAATTCAAGCTATAATGATAATCAATAATTAAAGTTCTTCTCCACCGATCATTGTCACGACCTTAGGAAGAAGATCAGCATTTAGTCTAAGCAACAAAGCATTCTCGACTGCCTGGGATGTTAAATTCATCCTTTGATCGTTCAACGTCAGTTTCAGAGCGCTAAAACTACGTTCGACCGAAACCTGTGTTGCCGAAGCTGAGAGAACGATCATTGCTACTATGTAAAGCTCTGGATTGCTGAATTTTTGACCTTCCCAGTACTTTAGCAGATCAAAACTATCATAGTTTTCACTGCTTTTCGACGGCCCAGGACGCGGTGTTCCAAGTATGGGTACCTTCTCCCTCATCTCGAGCGCTTTGAGCTTTTGAGCGAATGTCGTATTACTTTTACTCGTCAAAGATGAATTGCCATCAGAATGCTCATCGAAAAATTCTGCCAGTATGATCTCTAGATCATCCTCTTCAATGTCGTTACCATGGTTATTCACATCCTCATCAATTATTCCACTCAGTCTGCTATGAAGCTTAGCGAGGAATTCCTGTAATAGGATGAAAACAATGAACAAGTATTAGGAGAAATAATAAACAACGAAGCCTCAATATAGGACGCTTATTAACACCGCAAATTGATTAATTAATTTAGAATCCATTTCAAAATTAGTGAAGTTATTTATGAATGACCTCTAGGTAATGAGCTCTTATTTGTTGTACAGTCAACTCTCCCTTACTCGATATTCAGTATCTCGATATTTCCCCTAACTCGTTGTAATGCGCTGTCCTTTCAATCTAGCATACTTTGATCCCTCTGTAAGTCGATGTCTCTACTCGATGCTATCTGATTCAGTTTCTCGAGCAAGTTTACCTCTCTAACACGATATTTTCATGAAAAATTTCAAATATCCTCCAAATGTTAATAGAATGCACAAATTTGAATGTTCTACTGATGAAATGATAGTATAATAAAGATTTATAACCGATTTGAGGGTGATTCAATTTTTTGCAGACTTTTCAGAATACATCACATAGGTAAAAGTTTTAAAATTATAGAATTTTTCATGTTAAAATTACAGTTTCGCATGTATTTTGTCAAAATAATGAAGAGTTTAAAAATTGAGAAATGTGTGTTCTGTATCTCGATAATTCGATGGTTTGTAGAATATTGAGTTAGGAAGAGTTGACTGTATATCAAGATAGGAAACATTCGTGATCAGCGTCGTATATTGGATTTTACTGATTTTATCTTTCATTAAATTTAAACTCACCTGAGCGAGATCCTTATCTTTTGAAGAAATTCTCTTAGAACCCAGAAAATTGAACCGTGGATCCAGCAAAACACAGGCCTTAAAATGCAGCGATTCAGTCAGTTTTTCTAAACGGCGTTGAAATGATTCCATCAACCGTTTCGCCAAACAATTTTCGGTCAAACGCATTAACTTAGCTTGACACACTAACCAGTATGCGTAGAAATCGCTTAGACAAACATGCCGCTTTTGGAGTTGAAGTGTGAGAATAAAAGGTGCTTCGAATGCCTCACAAAACTTCTCGATGAACTTCCAGTGCTGCGTGAAATCTAAAATAAATAGAACATTATCAAATAACTGGTGAGAACTGAAAAAGTCGATTGAACATGTAAGGTGAAGAACTATTAGAACAGCTCCACAACACAAGAGTGCCTATAATAGAAACCGACTCCCAAATGGGTGGGATACGAGAAATATGATAATGGATATTTCTATGAAGAGTAAAGAGTACATAGGGAGCCGGTGTCTAAGTAGCTCAGCAGTCTACATAAATATAGGTAGACAAAGTAGGTTTCGGGAACCGGAAGCTGAATGAATGTGTCTGTCTATCTATGATGCTACTATGTACTTACCAATTTCCGGATACGCTTTTCTTAGCATGTTGAAGAACGCTTTTTGTTTTAGCAACGATTTCAACATGAGATAAGTGCTGTTCCAACGAGTTTTGTTACTGTACGGGGGCAAATGGGCGTCATGCTCTTTGATAAATTTATAATATTCGCGTTGTCGCAACTTAATAACCAGCTTTTGAATTTTTGCGACACGTTTTTCATAAGGCTTGGCAACGTCCCACACTGCCAGTTGGGCGGTGTGTGCTGCACATCTCACGCTGCCCAATATTTCACAATATTCAGTGTCAGGTGAAGCTTCCACAGTTTTATCGTTTTCACCATCTTTTCCATTCGCAAAATCGTCATTCTCGTCTTCCTCAATATCGAGCTCAGCATTGCATGCTTCGACCATCTGCTCATCACAGTGCTCGTCTTCGTCATCTGAGGTGTCGTATTGCTCTTCGGCATCATCGTCAAAGCAAATATCCACAAGCGAGCTTAATTCAATATCACTCGACTTCAGCGATTTCTTAAGTTCACGTACGGACGCTACCATATTCGCTCCATTATCATGAGTCACAGAGTATAGTTTACTCAGTTCCACACCGAAATCTTTCAATACTTCTTCCATGAGCAACTTGAGGTTTTCCTTGGTTTGCTTTTCTCGTGTTTCTTTGATCGCTGTAAAAGAGAAAAATATTGCATTCAATTATGAACTGTATACTTCTTCTCTCTGGCGTTACGTCCCAACTAAGTCAGAGTGTATTCCACAACTTTGTGTTCTTATGAGCACTTCTACCAGAAAATTTACAACACGATCACTGCCCCTACTCGCATAACTGTTCCATGTTATATGGGATTTCCTATATAAATGGAACTGTTATGCGAGCATGGGCAGACCAGTGGGGTTCGAATCCACGATTCCTGATCAGTTTTAGCGTAACGTTAAATCCAAAGCTATTAAAAGCAGGCTCTGTATCAGTTGGGATGGAATACGTGAAAGAGGTATCTGTATAAAAAAGTGTTTCTTTGCAATATTACCTAAGTTGCGAACTACGACTTTTCCGTCATCAATGAAACGTGCGTTAATCCCCACAAAATGACGGGCTCCTCTGGAAGCTCCGTCAACTTCGATGGCAATGAGTGGTTGATGGTTCAATTCATTCGATATAATTTGTCTGGCTGCTTGCGCCGAGTTATCCACCAAGTCAGACACGGTTTTGCGATTGGCGGTGATTCCAGCAGCTTTGCAGAGGGGACCTACCAACGTACGGAATCCTACCATTTCCGAGAATAAGTAGGGCAAACCATCAACGGTTGAAAGTTGCAGAATACCAAGCTGAACTTGTTCGGGGCTGGTGTCAACACATAGTTTTTTCTGTCTTTTCTTCGCCGGTTCATCTGACTTCTCGACAGTCGGTTCCGGAAGATCCATTGCCGCATACACAACGGGATGAAGTTTGTAAATATGCCGTTTAAAGTTACCAGGCATCAGGGTTTCTTGCTTGTAGCTGCAGTTGTCTTCGGCTCGACAGCAAAATTTACCGTCCTCCACCCGGATTACCTGCAGCAGGACATTTTTTTGGGTACAGCGCCGTTTCATCCTAAAATTTGTTTATTAGGTGTGTGTCGCTCAAATTAAAAATTTTAACTACTTACTTGCGGTTTTTAAGTTCGGGAGAAAGAAGATATTTGTAACCAAGTGAAAACGAATTAGAACCAAATAAACTGTACTTCACAGAATGCGATCAGCAATCCGACGTTCTTGAATGGATCTTTGCGAATGAAAGATTGCGTTCATCTGTGATTCTCTTGACAATCATTCAGAGCGCGAATCATATTGAAGGGAATGAAGTGATGCATGAACACAAACATCAAAGAGAGTTGTCAAAGTTTTCGCGTTTGCGTTTTATCTCTTTCTTCTGAATGAATGCGTAACTCTCCACATGTATGGTTGCTGAGATTGACTTTCAATACAGACACAAGCTGATTCATGAGTTCAAATTGACTGTTGTGTGGAGTGATTTTTCCCATGCCTGGTCGCTGGTCTAGCAATGATCAGATGAGGAGTGAAAGTGTGTTGGGGAAACAGTAAAATGAACAATAATATTGTAATTTTCACGAATGATTAGACTTTCATGACGAAATTGAGAAGCTGCCAATAATGTACTTCTGGTACATTTTCAAACACCATCCACCTTTCATCCTTGATTTCAGTCACTACCAGCGAGAACACGATCAGCTGGAGCATGAGAACAATGACGATGACTGTAAACATCGGAGGACCAGCTGGTTTTGTTGTGTACACAAAACCAGCTGGTGAGTCGAGAACAAAGAAAAAATGGTAAACATTGAGCCGGCCGGAGAAATCTGTCATGAACATCAGGATAATTGCATGGGCGGCGGTGATCGAAAAGGGGCAGCGAAATCGAAGGCGAAATCTGAGAAAGACGAAATTCAGATCACGAAAGTCTAAGTGGTGAAAAAAATCGCAATACCGTTTATGAAATTGTCAAACACGTTTGCCGTAAGGTTGATTTATTGTTAATTGGGTCCTAAAATTTTTAATGAAATCTTGTTTTTATTTAATAACACGAAAAAGAATGTTACTGTAACTACTTTAGCATTTTTTCCCGCTCAAATAATGGCTATATCATGTTTAAACTTTAATTTAAAAATTTGGTCCATAAATGAACCTTGACACTTTTGATCATGTTTGACGTTCGCTTAGTCGACAAAAACACCACAGGGGTTTTAGTTCGACCACTGGGGTTGTTCCTATCTGACATTTCGTAAGGGACACGGAAAACAAAATACACCCAAAATAAGAGTTTAAGCCAAAGGATGTGACAAAATCTAAAAAAAAAAATTTTGGGCTTAAACCAACGGAAAACATTAGAAAATTGAGTAAATATGTGTTTTTGGTCTAAACTTAAGCGTTTGGCACTAAAATTGGGACAGGGCTTTAGGACCCTATTGGCAAGTTATACATAGTTGTTTAGAAATGGTTGCAAATTGTTGTGGATAGAATGGGAAACAGTACTTGTTCTTCTTCTTTCTGGCGTTACATCCCAACTGGGACAAAGCCTGCTTCTCAGATTAGTGTTCTTATGAGCACTTCCACAGTTATTAACTGAGAGCTTTCTTTGCCGATTGACCATTTTTGCATATGTATATAGTGTGGCAGGTACGAAGATACTCTATGCCCTGGGAATCGAGAAAATTTCCTTTACGAAAAGATCCTCGACCAGCAGGATTCGAACCCACGACCAGGGAGTGAAATTATCGGTCACGGTGATAATCATAAGCCTATCACTCAAGCCGATTTCCCGGAGGAAAGAGACGTGCGATAATATCCTACTCGTCCAGCACTGCGAGAGTATGCTCTCACGAGATCTGCAGCAGCGATTTTATATTATCACCAGCAACGAGAAGTTGGCTTCCTTCTTTTCTACTCTTGTTTCGTCGTTTTGAGTGCCTTCGCTTCCACATGTAGCTTTTATATACTAAATTTCTCTCCCTTTTCGTTAGGCTGGCGTGGTCGAGTGGTTATGGTGCATGCGCGTTTTGAAAACGTTTTTGCTCATGGACATGGGTTCGAACCCCCTCGGCGGCAAAAATTTTTGTATTTCCCTAGTGATAATTATCGCGATAAGTTTAGAGCCGATAAAGTTGGATCAGTGCATATGATCGAATCGATCTTGGCTTTTCGTCAGTACAATGATCAATAATTATAGCAGTTCGCGAAATCTGTTTCTCGCAGATAAAGGCGGCAACTAAATGTCGGGTTGCTTGAAAAATGCCTATTTTCGACTCATTTCCGCGATAATTTCATTCACTGCCCACGACCCTCAGCATGGTCATGCTGAATAGCTGCGCCTTTACCGCTACGGCTATCTGGGCCCCTACTTGTATGGTTCTTGATTATGCGGGTACTACATCCTATTCTGTTTTTACATGGGGGATGCGTACAGTGCAAAAAAAGTAACACCATTTCTCGACGTTTCATGCAAAAATAAGGTGTGAACAGCTAAAAATATGTGCAAGTATTGAGAGTTCTGCACTATGGGATATTGTCGGCGTAGCACTTAATTAGAATTCGGCGGTGAGACTGCTGAACCGAACTTTTCTACCGAAGTTATTATCTGTCAAACTACATGTCAATGTAGCCAGTGATGACACCGGTCCTGAATGTAAATAAACATTTCAATTTGGAAATTATACTTGTTGTTGATCTTCAATAAGCATTAAAATTGTATTCTATCCTTGAATTTTGTGTTGGAACCGTGAATATGTGAGTATTTAGCTGCTTATCTTTAAGTTTTTTGTAGGTATTGCATATTTTCTCTTCTCAGCATCCAATGGCTAATGTTATCATCCAAAATGTTCGACATCGACAGGCCAATCCAAGCACAGTTTATTGTCCGTTCAGATTAAATTTAGGAAAACAGCTTCGGCCAACATGACGTTCATATTACACCGAAGTTCCATAGTATATCTTCGGATGGTAGTCGAAACTGAAACAATCGATTATTGTATTTTCTGTCGACATTGAAAACATTGACAAATACCTCTTTATATCTATTTTTTAAATAAAAATAATTAAATCAGTAAAATAATAAAACGAATCAACACTTTTTTGATCAAAGTATGAGATGGTTACGAAAAGACTATTGTGATAATTTATTATAGCACGTCACCCGCATCAGACAACATAGAATACCAGTTCAACTATGGTTTGTTTACCTTCAACGCATCTTCTCTGCACCACCTCTCGAATGTGAAATCAGTAATTTGCTCACTAGTTTCAAGTAAATTAATTCAAATAAATCGAATCACTTCCTAGTCTAAATGGATAATATCAACGATATGAACGACGTGTAAGTAAAAACCTACGTTTTTTTGATTGTGGAAGCTATAATTTTTGATATTTTATATAGATTCGAGGACGAAGAATATTTGGACTTGATTCATGATGAGGGCCCAGCGCATCCGTATCAATCCGACGATAGCACATTCGTATTGAGTGAGACGAGTTCAGATGCAGGGGAAGGATCATCCAAAAAGAGCTCCGACTACGTTTTCGTTTTTACGGGAGTTTTCTTTCGACGCTTGTACCGCGGTCAATTACGACCAAGGGAATTCGGAAAACATGATGTAGAAGGAGATTCGGTTCATGATGTCTTGGAACGCATTTGGAATGCAGCGAATCCTCAAATTCAACGTCAGGTTGTATTCGAAGATGAAGTACCGAAGTGGTCGGAGAAACAACACCCGGAACCGGACGATATTGATTTGTTTATCACACTGTACGACGAAACCAAAAAGAAGACATACGCGCCTTCAGTTGTGACACCTCGAGTACTTGCAACATGGAGAGAAAAAACCATAAAGATTTACGCTTATGCGTACTCCGTTAAGGTTGAGACCGCTGCTCAATACCAGCTAGTTCTGCGTCAATTGATTGCACCATCATCACATCCGCGACACACATCCACATCTTGAAGGTCACCAAAGCTCATGGCTCCTCTGGGCAAATTTGATTCATTCTTCCCCGGCCCATACACATGAAAAGCTGAAGACAGAGGAAGCACCTCCACTTCAGCTATCAAAATATTTCCGATGGACTGCGGTTTCTGAGCCAGTGAGATTACATGCAGCCCACAGAGGATTGGTCGTTGCTCACACTGTTAACGATAGTTGGATGCGTGAACTCATGGAGCTGAGAAATGATGTTGACCGTGCCTTTGATATTATGCAAAGCGTTCGACAAAGAATCAGTTCAATGGCAGTCCGAGGATCAACAGAAGCACAGCTGTTTACAGCAATGGAAGATGCTGTCCGCCCCGAAGAATCTGAGCTGAGCCGAGAGTTAGCTGAGAAAGTAACGGATTGTCGGGATGTTGACCATTCATAAGTTATTTTGTCGAGATAAGAATCACAACACATAGAACATAAATACTGTTTATTTTCAAGGATAAATAAATGAAGTTTTAAAATGTTTTTTCATCATTATATGCATGTATTTGCGCTTATAAATGGATAAAGATTGGTATTATTGCAGGACTTTAATTATTGCATTTTGGGGTACAGCAGTTGATTATAGTGGTGTAGACTTGGCAGTTTAATTAACACGTTAGATAATTCATTCACTCGGTACCTGGCTTGTGATTACTCTGGAATAATATTGAAGTGAAATTCCTTCTGATTTTGTTCAAGGGCCTTTTCTGGCAAAAATGTTCCTCCCGGAAAATAGCCACAGTGTTGGAACAATTTGTAGCATGAATACAATCTGAAATGATTGACTGCTTCGCATACGTCTAAACGGACAGGATCGCCTTCACGATGAATCCTTTTCAAGTATTGCTTAACTTTCCCGAAAATAACTTCAATGGGATTAAAGAAAGGGCAATAAGCGGGAAGGAAAATTGGGATAATTCCAATTGATCGGAGATATCTTATAATGTTGGCATCGCAGTGAATCCTTGCGCCATCCATTATCCAGACCGAGTGAAATCCTGGATAGCTTTGAACCTGGCGATTTTTAAGAGCAACAGTGCGGCAACATTCAAAGAATTTTTTCCTATTAAATGTGCCTTCGGTACAAAAGCTATCCAGGATTCCTCCTACTCCAAGAAAACACAAAAAGGATTCACGAGGTTTTCGACAAAACTCACCTCTGTACACTACTTTCTGCCCAACTACCCCATATCCTTTACGGCGAAGCATGTCGCGATTGCCAAACGCGACTTCATCCAAGAAAATTAGATTGAACAAATCCCAAGGAATGGCTAACATTTCTCGCGAGAACCGTACGATCTCTCCATTGCGGATTTGAATGGCTCGGCGCTCTATAACCTTCCATGATAGTCCTGAATCGTGGAGAATTGTGCAGACAGAAGAAACGCTAATGTTAACATGGAACTAAAGTTGAAACTTCTGCTTAGCTTCATCCAAGAAAAGTAGCGGCTCTTTTCGATAAAGATCGACTAGCCACTCTCGCATATCGCTCGAAAATTTCTTATACGTTTGTTTCCGCTGCTTTCGCTGGAACAAGCCGTCTTTTTCATATTTGGTGAACCAATTGTAAATGGTTGCCAATGATTTCCCATATATTTTGGCCAAATCCTGCTTCGAGATTCCCAAGAAGTAGTGTCCATATAGGGCATGATATTGTCGGCGTAGCACTTAATTAGAATTCGGCGGTGAGACTGCTGAACCGAACTTTTCTACCGAAGTTATTATCTGTCAAACTACATGTCAATGTAGCCAGTGATGACACCGGTCCTGAATGTAAATAAACATTTCAATTTGGAAATTATACTTGTTGTTGATCTTCAATAAGCATTAAAATTGTATTCTATCCTTGAATTTTGTGTTGGAACCGTGAATATGTGAGTATTTAGCTGCTTATCTTTAAGTTTTTTGTAGGTATTGCATATTTTCTCTTCTCAGCATCCAATGGCTAATGTTATCATCCAAAATGTTCGACATCGACAGGCCAATCCAAGCACAGTTTATCATGCCCTATATGGACACTACTTCTTGGGAATCTCGAAGCAGGATTTGGCCAAAATATATGGGAAATCATTGGCAACCATTTACAATTGGTTCACCAAATATGAAAAAGACGGCTTGTTCCAGCGAAAGCAGCGGAAACAAACGTATAAGAAATTTTCGAGCGATATGCGAGAGTGGCTAGTCGATCTTTATCGAAAAGAGCCGCTACTTTTCTTGGATGAAGCTAAGCAGAAGTTTCAACTTTACTTCCATGTTAACATTAGCGTTTCTTCTGTCTGCACAATTCTCCACGATTCAGGACTATCATGGAAGGTTATAGAGCGCCGAGCCATTCAAATCCGCAATGGAGAGATCGTACGGTTCTCGCGAGAAATGTTAGCCATTCCTTGGGATTTGTTCAATCTAATTTTCTTGGATGAAGTCGCGTTTGGCAATCGCGACATGCTTCGCCGTAAAGGATATGGGGTAGTTGGGCAGAAAGTAGTGTACAGAGGTGAGTTTTGTCGAAAACCTCGTGAATCCTTTTTGTGTTTTCTTGGAGTAGGAGGAATCCTGGATAGCTTTTGTACCGAAGGCACATTTAATAGGAAAAAATTCTTTGAATGTTGCCGCACTGTTGCTCTTAAAAATCGCCAGGTTCAAAGCTATCCAGGATTTCACTCGGTCTGGATAATGGATGGCGCAAGGATTCACTGCGATGCCAACATTATAAGATATCTCCGATCAATTGGAATTATTCCAATTTTCCTTCCCGCTTATTGCCCTTTCTTTAATCCCATTGAAGTTATTTTCGGGAAAGTTAAGCAATACTTGAAAAGGATTCATCGTGAAGGCGATCCTGTCCGTTTAGACGTATGCGAAGCAGTCAATCATTTCAGATTGTATTCATGCTACAAATTGTTCCAACACTGTGGCTATTTTCCGGGAGGAACATTTTTGCCAGAAAAGGCCCTTGAACAAAATCAGAAGGAATTTCACTTCAATATTATTCCAGAGTAATCACAAGCCAGGTACCGAGTGAATGAATTATCTAACGTGTTAATTAAACTGCCAAGTCTACACCACTATAATCAACTGCTGTACCCCAAAATGCAATAATTAAAGTCCTGCAATAATACCAATCTTTATCCATTTATAAGCGCAAATACATGCATATAATGATGAAAAAACATTTTAAAACTTCATTTATTTATCCTTGAAAATAAACAGTATTTATGTTCTATGTGTTGTGATTCTTATCTCGACAAAATAACTTATGAATGGTCAACATCCCGACAATCCGTTACTTTCTCAGCTAACTCTCGGCTCAGCTCAGATTCTTCGGGGCGGACAGCATCTTCCATTGCTGTAAACAGCTGTGCTTCTGTTGATCCTCGGACTGCCATTGAACTGATTCTTTGTCGAACGCTTTGCATAATATCAAAGGCACGGTCAACATCATTTCTCAGCTCCATGAGTTCACGCATCCAACTATCGTTAACAGTGTGAGCAACGACCAATCCTCTGTGGGCTGCATGTAATCTCACTGGCTCAGAAACCGCAGTCCATCGGAAATATTTTGATAGCTGAAGTGGAGGTGCTTCCTCTGTCTTCAGCTTTTCATGTGTATGGGCCGGGGAAGAATGAATCAAATTTGCCCAGAGGAGCCATGAGCTTTGGTGACCTTCAAGATGTGGATGTGTGTCGCGGATGTGATGATGGTGCAATCAATTGACGCAGAACTAGCTGGTATTGAGCAGCGGTCTCAACCTTAACGGAGTACGCATAAGCGTAAATCTTTATGGTTTTTTCTCTCCATGTTGCAAGTACTCGAGGTGTCACAACTGAAGGCGCGTATGTCTTCTTTTTGGTTTCGTCGTACAGTGTGATAAACAAATCAATATCGTCCGGTTCCGGGTGTTGTTTCTCCGACCACTTCGGTACTTCATCTTCGAATACAACCTGACGTTGAATTTGAGGATTCGCTGCATTCCAAATGCGTTCCAAGACATCATGAACCGAATCTCCTTCTACATCATGTTTTCCGAATTCCCTTGGTCGTAATTGACCGCGGTACAAGCGTCGAAAGAAAACTCCCGTAAAAACGAAAACGTAGTCGGAGCTCTTTTTGGATGATCCTTCCCCTGCATCTGAACTCGTCTCACTCAATACGAATGTGCTATCGTCGGATTGATACGGATGCGCTGGGCCCTCATCATGAATCAAGTCCAAATATTCTTCGTCCTCGAATCTATATAAAATATCAAAAATTATAGCTTCCACAATCAAAAAAACGTAGGTTTTTACTTACACGTCGTTCATATCGTTGATATTATCCATTTAGACTAGGAAGTGATTCGATTTATTTGAATTAATTTACTTGAAACTAGTGAGCAAATTACTGATTTCACATTCGAGAGGTGGTGCAGAGAAGATGCGTTGAAGGTAAACAAACCATAGTTGAACTGGTATTCTATGTTGTCTGATGCGGGTGACGTGCTATAATAAATTATCACAATAGTCTTTTCGTAACCATCTCATACTTTGATCAAAAAAGTGTTGATTCGTTTTATTATTTTACTGATTTAATTATTTTTATTTAAAAAAATAGATATAAAGAGGTATTTGTCAATGTTTTCAATGTCGACAGAAAATACAATAATCGATTGTTTCAGTTTCGACTACCATCCGAAGATATACTATGGAACTTCGGTGTAATATGAACGTCATGTTGGCCGAAGCTGTTTTCCTAAATTTAATCTGAACGGACAATAATACCCTCAAAGTTTATTAACAACAACATTAATAGCACAGACAAACAGACGTAACACTGACGAAATTTTCATCGACCACGCATTTAACAATAATTTCAAATTCACTATGTTACAAATCTCACAACCAGAGGCGCGCGCATTGTTTTTCTGCGGGTTTGACGTTTCACACTACCGCCATCTGCCGGTCTTGTTGCTCGAAACACCCTTTCGTGCAATATGCTCACCAGATGATGATGGTGTAAACTGGGCGATGGATTTTGAAGAAATTTGTTCTAAGTGTTACGTCTGTTTGTCTGTGTTAATAGGTTTTATCTAAATGCATTTATAATATGTTATGATGCATTTCAAAAATATGTGCAGTCCAAGTATTTTTTTAAGTCATTAAATTCAATTTAAAAGCGGCACATAAACTCAAGTTGAGGCCAGCAATTTTTCTTTTATCTGTTTACCGCACATAAAATATAATGGAGCTTTGGATTCAGTGTAAGCCTGGTACAGGTCCGTCCCACTCGAGCTCAGATTGGGTACCACTTCTAGTACTGCATTTGGTCCCTCGGTAGTGCAAAATATACCCAAGTTTGACAAATCGCCGATTCCTTGCAGAAATTTTCTACAGCGACTCCCGTTTGAACTGACATTTCCTTTCAACTGCATACTGTGATCGGAAAAAAAGCACTTCCTTGGTCGTTTCCTTGCAGGAATTTTCAATGCATCAAGATCTGAGAGAGACTCGCGAAGAAGAAAAATATCAACGTCATATGCAGCCCAGATTCCCGCATAGAAATGTACCATTATTGAAACGATTTCAACATTAACGTGAAAATAAACGGTAAAGTTACCATAACCGAATATGGTATTAATATAGTCAATCGGTTATGGTAAAACCACATCCCTACTTCACCTTAAAGTGCTACCATTCTGAGTATTGATCACATATAATTTCTTACAGTGCACGAATTTATGAACCATTATCGACAATATTCTAATCACAATGATTACTGTTCTCGCGACCACATCAGAGAGGCGTGGATGTTTTTTTTTTGTTTTCATGTTTGTGATTGTTTTGCTGCAGCAATTACGGGATTAATTTAGATAGTAATAGTTTTCTGAATTGTAAAGTAAGTATATTTCATCTCTAAACAACACATACGAACCGTACACTGAGGCAAAAATCTCGCATGATTTTCATAAGATCACACTAATGAACGCGTTTCTTATTATTTTTTTGTTGGTTCATAAGACACTTGCGTATTTCATTCGACGAGATTGAGATTCATAAGACAAGTGTAATTTTTTCATAACAATCAATTGTCAATGTCATAAGAACGCTTATGAACCCCATTGCTCTTCATTGTGAAGAAACACGTGAGGCAAATTTTCTCGGTACAGCCATTTCACTATCAGAAATTCAATATGGCTTCCGAAATGGACGTGTTTGCTGATTTGTCGCTGGCTGACTCCGTTTCTAATGCATCAAAGGGTAAATATTTTCTATTTATCATCAATTCCGCTGTAACTAACACTTTCTTTCAATCAGATTAAGGCCGCACGGGACGTCATCATAATCACCCTATCCATTTCAAGAAGCATTTCCCAAGAACCACTCCATATATCGATGCAAAAATGTATCACTATGATTCTATATATGTAGTGCACAACCCGATAAATTTTCAGCTTCATCGGTTCACTAAAACTCGAGATTTGCTTCCACAACGTTTTGATGATTATTGTTAGAGTGAGACGAAAGATAGTAAAAATAACACGGCCTCCCGTGTCCCCTTAAGGAATTGGATCCGAAGAATAAGATTTTTGAATGAAAATTCAAAACAATTTGTATGACGCGTAAGAAATCACAAACCCCCCTCATCCATTAATCCGTCCCTAACGTAAACCTGCACCAATAGACCATTTCCGTCAGATCTTACCCCCTATTTTTATATTTTTCTTCGAAAGTCGATTACTTTTAATGATTATTGACGCTTTTAGAACTAATTTATATGTACTCCTTATTTTATTATATTTTTTTGAAAACTTGGATATTCACCACTTTTTTATGTGGAAACTTTCGTGCGGCACAGTTGTTTCAACCCTGTGGGTATACAAAGTGGAGTTTTTTCCACAAATTCCGATCTCACCCCTGCGTTGAGTGTTTGTAGACATGATGAAATGTCAATGTCAAATCGGACACACGGCAGAAACGGAAAAATCCATGCTTTGAATCTACTCAGGTGGAAAAGATCATCGATGCGTGCCATTATTTCTCTCTTTTTTTCTTCCGCTGTACTTATGCGCAGCAAATTGTGACGTCCCTAGTTGCTCTGCATAAGCACAGCGGGAGTATAATAAAGAGAGCTAATGTCTCGCATTAATGATCTTCGCCACCTGAGTTGAAACAGAACATTACGGAGAAATCCGTCGCGAGCTCAGACGCATTCCTGTTATCAAACTGCCACCGGAACCATAAGGCCGCTTCCTCATTCATTTACCGGAATTATGAGCGCTTCCCCGTTTTATATGCCCCTCTACCCCTCGTCATCGTGAAACAAAAAGTAATTCTCGCAGTTCAACCAATCTG
Source organism: Aedes aegypti (assembly GCF_002204515.2). Classification (NCBI taxonomy): domain Eukaryota; kingdom Metazoa; phylum Arthropoda; class Insecta; order Diptera; family Culicidae; genus Aedes; species Aedes aegypti. The sequence continues at coordinate 349,720,616 of NC_035108.1, forward strand.
TTTACCTCCACAATAAAAACCTTCACGACTACAACAAATATTCTGCCCCGCCCCAGCCGCTGCGGTGCTCCCCGATAGTTAAAAAATGGTTGAGCTCCCCACCGGTACCGTGGCCGGCGGCAAACTGGAGAGAGCCGAGAGAGCTCCAAAGATTTCTCCACGCGACAAAATTTTGTTCTGGTCAGTTTATACCTATGGAAGCTGGGGGGAATCCAAACTGAATGATGGATGTACCAATCGTGGACATCTTGCAGTCTTCTGGATTTGCAGTTGGGAAAAAAAACAGTTCAAAACATTATGCTGCTATGCTGCAAAATTCTCATCGTCAGTCCCCGACCGACCACAAAACTGGAAGTGGGCAAGACTCTTTCTATATCCAGGCCCCAGGCGAAGAAAGTGGTGGTTGTGAAAGATTTCTTCATGATTTTTCGTTTCCACCATCAAATAAGTCACCATCAAACCAAAACAGCATCTAAAAATAACATTAAAACAGAAATAAAGTTATAGATGGTTGCACGCCTTACATAACCTCGAAACTTCATAATTAGAAATTGTCAACATCTCATGTAGTGAATGTCAGCTCCATATAAAAAAGTTAAACAAATCCAGCAGGAATGTCAAAGAGCAGAACAGACAATAGAGGTTAATGGAAGAGGGACAGAGATGGAAAGTTTTCCGTGATGTTACCATGCACGCTTCTATCTGTCATGATTGATCCGAACCAGCTGATCAAATATTCACCACGATGTGGAGAAAAAATCATAGCGCAAAAAGGGGTCGAAAAAAAATCGGAGAGAAATAAATTGTAGGGGACCGAGGGGTAAACTAACGTGCCGCCAGTTTTTCATTGTTTTCCTATAGTTAGAGGCTTCAAAACATATCGGTACCTTTGGAAAGTTTGTTCAGTAAATTGACAGAAAGCATATAAGCCAATAAAAAAAAATCACGGAAATGGTCTATTCAGGCGTTCTTCACAACTTTTCTCAATAATGTTTCGCTGCTGTAATATACTTCTTCGCGTTCAAAATAGGTTAGCCAACTAGAGAAAATCGAATTTTCATCCATTTTGTCGTATCGCAAATCGATTCTAATGCTTACAGTAAAGTGCTTTAATCGAATTGCGATATGACAAAATGGATGAAAATTTGATTTTCCCAAGTTGGTTAACCTATTTTTCAATGCGGATAAGTATTATTCATTCATTGAAATTTATAATCTAAAGCTCAAATTACACAAGACAGTCTTATGGAACCAAAAATGGATCAGAACGTAATTCATAAGACTATCTATGGATTTTGTTATCAAGTCAATGCTGGTTCATAAGATCATCTTACGAAATTCCTTCGAGGTGTATTATGGAAACAACATCTGCCGAAAACCATACGATGGTCTTATGAATTTCAAATATTTTTCTTGTGTCGTAATTCCATAAGCAAATCTTATGACAGTCTTACGTTTGCTTTCCTCAGTGTAGGTAAAGTCAATTTTGTTTTCCCCAGGAAAATGCTGTTTTCTGATCCAAGTGAAAAAAAAATCCCGTGGGTGCTGCTGCAAATCACGGCGGTGAGTTTGTGAATTGACCAAGATGCCACAACACAGTAGAAAAAGATTCATCTAATGATTGTTTCTGACTAAATTTCCTGTTTTATTTAATTGCAGAGCATGTGAACTACGGAACGGTTGGTGATGTATACCATGATATGTGCTGCACCTCTCACTTCTTCAGAATTGGCGATTCTGGATGGGAAGTAGTCAACCGAAACATCCAAAATCTGGTACCGGCATCTCAAAATGTATGATGTAGGAGAATATAATAAAGTGTAGTTTTCGGCAAGATGTCTGTGGATATAGTTTGAATGCGATGAGGTAATAAACTAAATTGAAAATAAATTTGATTTTGTGCCCATTTCTAACAAAACAAACGTAAGTTCGAAATATTTCGGGAATATATTACGAACGGTTGCCTGTTGCCATTAAACAATACGTAAACCATACGTGATACACCATGACCAGGAATTCGGACCATTGTCACTATGTTCTCCATAATGTTCATCGACCAAAAATGTATGAGGAAAATCGCAATTCATTACGGTAAACATTCTTAACAACCCGTTGTTCATACGGTCGAATCTCGAAATACTATAATCACTGATGTTGAAACTTTACCCCGGTATTGTACGATTATGGTTGAACAAACCATTTCTACTAAATTGGAAAATAAACCGTTTCTGATATGTTTGAGATATGGTTCAGAATTATGCGGGTTCCGCTGTCACAAAACCTCAAATGCAGCCCATCGTTTCTATGGCCTGAAAAAATGAAAAGTGTTGTATTCAAAATAAACTATTATTAAAAACCTCAGTCAGTGGAGCAGTTTTTCCAAAGATGCTGATAAATCTAAACAAAAGACTAGTTATTACACTCAAGATAATAGCTTCCTTCAATTCATGTGAATTTGCACATACATTGCTCAAATTACCAAAATCATTAGCTTTATTTGTGTCATATATATAGCATTTGAAACATATTCAAAGTATGTGCAAGTTATACGTTCTTCTGAAGCACATTGTGCAAAAAATATGGCATCCGTGTGAAGGTTTCGCGGTAGTGATCTTGTTGAGCTGTATTTATCCAGCGATATTCTGGCTGCTTCGGAAAGTATATTTGCTGAAATTCAATCCTTTGATATTGTTTTAACTTATGTTTACTTTTATGCAGATGGAGAAATCGAATTTCATGAGCAAAAAATGATTACCGACCGATGAACTCGCTGCCCACAGAGATTGTGTAGAAGACCGATACGAGTCGCCCCAAAAAGTTGGTAATTTTTGGTTTGTTCTCTTCTGCTGCTCATTCTGATTCATTGTTTCATCGTACTACACATATTGAAACTATTCTAATGTGTTTATCAGACTATATAATAAACTTTATTTATATTCACTTATTTGTTTTCGCTCATTATTGCATTCAACAAGAAAAAAAAACAAAAAACGTTCATTGAAATAATTTGGTCGGTCAATATACTCCATTGAAGCCGCCCATGTAAAGTATTTGCCTGGATTATGGATTTGATATGAAATAATCATGCTTTCAATGGAAATTAAGATTGGCGACAATCCATTGATTACGCACATACTTTCCATATGCAAACCCCCATTGCAAAAATCCATATGGGTTGGCACATGAATCAAATGAGGACATTATCTTGAGTGTATGGATCCGACAGATATAAGGACAAACATTTTTTTAAATATATTTTTTCTCAATCTCCAAGCGTCGCGACTAGTATTCGAATAGTGCGCTGTGTTCATAAACATCGTAAGAATGCAGCGCCACACATGTCATTATGACAGTTATGTCGGGAACGAGTCACACATCGCGTGTCCCACACGCGCGTTCCGATTTGGTGGGCGCGCGACAATATTTATAATGTCTGCTACGTTTGCTGACATGAAATATTACTCAAAATGCCGTTTATGCTTCGGTGTGATGCAAACGCAATAGTTTTTTTTTTTGCTGAGATGGTCATGTGAAAAGGCCGGTTTGCTACTGACAAGAAAAGGAATCGCCTATCTCGATGCGTGGAAAATTTCTCCCAAGAAATGGTCAAGAAAATCACTTTTTTTCTGATCGCAGTACGCAGTTGAGAAGAAATGTCACTTCAAAGGGGGCTCTCTGTAGGAAATTTCTTGACCCTTTCAGTCAAGGAATTTCTTTACTTTTCTTGAGTGAAACAGCATACTTAGCTAAAGCTTGAACGGTTTGCGCAGAATTAATGTACACACAGATGGTGGTAAGCTCCATCGATGTTAATACGCCAATCGGGTATTATCGGGATAATACGCGATTGGCGTATTAACTTCCATGGAGCTTACCACCATGAGTGGAATAAGAAAAAAAAACTCAGATCGCAGTTAAAGAAGACCGTCTTCGCGAGTCTCGTCTCAGATCAAGATAGGCCAAGACATTACTTGTCAGCAGCAAATCAGGCTTAATTCCGTGCACGAAAACCTCCGTTATAATATTGACAATTCGAGTGACAATTGGGTCCTAAAATTTTTCATGAAATCTTGTTTTTATTTAATAACACGAAAAAGCATGTTACTGTAACTACTTTAGCAATTTTTCCCGCTCAAATAATGGCTATATCTGGAGCTCGATTTGAAAAGGTCGAATGTGACATTTTTGACTGTCTGAGATAACTCTCTATGAAGTTTCTCAAACGATATTCAATTCCTATTTCAAGCAAACAGCTAAAAAGCACACAATATACGTATTAAGACACAAAACGAAATCCCTCCCAGTAAACCTTTAAACAAACGCAAAAGAATACACTCATTTTTTTAATTTACGAGCATACATAAGTTTTCCGTCTATCTGAGATTGTTTGTGGTTCATTCGACCTAATCGATACGACCTAATGCCAGTCACCGCTGCACATCGAACGGGCACGTTCAGACGTTTGACGTCTGAAAATGTCCATACGTCAAAGTACGATCGGACTGATTGATGGTCAGTGAAGCACATACGACCCACCGTTGTAAACAGAAATAGAGATTTTCAGAGAATTTCTGGAGTTTTCTACATAAAGGTATGTATTGCATAACGTTGACGATGCGTGTTGGGAGAAGTCGTCTCTAATTCGATTAAACACATATTGAGAGCAGCGTATGCGTAACGTCAGCTTCAATGCTGCAATAATTTATTTAAATTCATTTCTTTTCATTTATATTACAATTTAGTAGCTTACATGATAGTTTCACAATCGTCACTTCCAGAGACACTTGCTCTCCAACCGATTCCTTCACACTACCTATCAATTAAAGCATAATCGAGTAACCGACTTGCACTTAACAGATGGCAGTGTCGCCAGTTCCACTGAACTACTCTCTAAGCGGTCGCAACATTCTCCCCCCCGTGGAACTGGTGATCAACTGAATCTTCAACAAATCTATTAATTTTCGTTGCGTTATTGATAATGATTGCCTGCACAATTATCGCCTAACTATTCACGATAGTACTAGTCTGAGTACGATTCCAAAATGTTTCACGAATTCTTCAATCAATATTACAACATCTTTCGATGATCGCAGCCTAGCTTGGAACGGACATCATCCCTTTAATCTTCCATCGGTACTCAGGTACAGGCGTTCTCTTCTGAGCAGATCCACCCGGATCAAAAACAAACATTTTCTTTCTGTTCGATCTGCCGCACTGCCACTGCCGTTCACATCTGTTGATTTCTCTGAATTGCACAATAACATTTTGTCCAACGTAGTATCGGTACACATTGACGAGTACATCCTTCTGTTTATTATTACACCTTCTGTTTTGATTATACGGTGCGTGAGAAATGAGAAAATCAATTCTATTTGATCCTATCTCATCACCGTGAGTAAACATTACCACAGTTGATTCTGCCACAGCAGTATTTTGCATCATTCGTGATCGCGAAAATACACTGCTGCCATCTTCGTTGTGGAGAATTTTGATGTCTGTTTGGTTCGGTATACGAATGTCCATCAAATCAAATTCTTCTGGGTTTACCTGTGGTTTGTTGGCATGCTTATCATTGCCCGAAACATCTATAAGTACAGGAGACGGTTTGGCATCCGAAGCTGCTATAATTTGCTGAGAATCTCCGGTAGTCGAGCGTGGAGCATTAGTGCAGACAAACTGTATTTGGGATTTATCTTTACACGAATGGAATACCTCCGATTTATCGTGTCTATTTTTCCCACTGTAGAAACTTCGTACTGCTTCCTTCTTTGCATTGAATTCCAACTCAATTTTCTCAGCGGCTGCCGCATAATCCTCCTCAATCTTAGCCATTTTGAGCTCGAAATCTTCCTGCATGCGTCTCTCTTTCTCCAGATGCCATTTTCGCCATATTTCTGCTCGCTTATTTAATTCTTCGAGCCGGTATTTGATATCCTCCATTGCAAATCTGTTGCCTTGATGAGTTATCATCATTGAAGTATGTTGGGAGAAGTCGTCTCTAATTCGATTAAACACATATTGAGAGCAGCGTATGCGTAACGTCAGCTTCAATGCTGCAATAATTTATTTAAATTCATTTCTTTTCATTTATATTACAATTTAGTAGCTTACATGATAGTTTCACAATCGTCACTTCCAGAGACACTTGCTCTCCAACCGATTCCTTCACACTACCTATCAATTAAAGCATAATCGAGTAACCGACTTGCACTTAACAGATGGCAGTGTCGCCAGTTCCACTGAACTACTCTCTAAGCGGTCGCAACAATGCGATTAATGCGATCAGCGATGTTACTCAGTGCAAATTCACATCTCCGCAAAATGTCTACTTTACAGAAGATGCAACGGATGCGGCTGTCGGATAGATTTACTTGCTCGTATCTTTGAAAAAATCTTCATAAGGCATCATCGGTACTTATGTGGTGATGCTCGGAAAGCAACAGGCCGAAGATTAAACCAAAGTTGAACGAAGAGAGCAAATTGTCGCTGTCGGTTTTCTTAAACTTTTCCTTAAGATCTTTCACAATCGGGAACACTAAAAAATGAATTCCTTGGAAATGACAGCACCAGCACTGCTGTTTGCCTTCATCTCAATAAATGATTTGCTTAGTAGCTCAACCAGAGTCTGATTCTGGGGGGATTTTGTAAACTTGAAGATATAAGACAAAAGGTCGAATACGCGTTTTTTCAGATTTAGCTACATTCGACTGAAAGCGCAATAGGACGAATGAACAAATTTTTATTGTTCCTAGTTTCTGTTAATTACGTCAAAGTGTCAATTATTTTTGTATTTTTGAAGAAATATAATATCAAAATGGTACTTTACCCTCATATTAAGCTGAGTAGAATCTACCTAATGGTTAAATAAACACGAGTATTCTACTTTTGTTACTTAGGACCATTTCAAATCGAGCTCCAGATATCATGTTTAAACTTTAATTTAAAAATTTGGTCCATAAATGAACCTTGACACTTAAGATCATGTTTGACGTTCGCTTAGTTCGACCACTGGGGTTGTTCCTATCTGACATTTCGTAAGGGACACGGAAAACAAAATACACCCAAAATTTGAGTTCAAGCCAAAGGATGTGACAAAATCTAAAAAAAAAATGTTTTTGGGCTTAAACCAACGGAAAACATTATAAAATTGAGTAAACATGTGTTTTTGGCCTAAACTTAAGCGTTTGGCACTAAAATTAGGACAGGGCTTTAGGACCCTATTAGAACACAGACAAACAGACGTAACACTTAGAACAAATCTCGATCAAAATCATAGTCACGACGACATGTACGCTCAATGCCAAAATCGGTTTGTTTGGCCGACAAGCCTGTGGGAATGCTTGACCACGGAGATGCCCACCAGGTACACAATGGTACCGACAAAACCACCAGGTGAATTTCGGTACGCGAACGGGAAGAACACGGAAGGCACAAAGTTACGTTTGCTCGTCGCGGCGGTCGGTTTATTACAATTTACATATAAACATAAACAACAACATACATACGAATCACAGGGTTGGCGCAAGGCAATAATGATAAACATCGCAAACATAAACTAGACTGGTCCAAATTACAACAAGGCCAACAGATGGTGGTAGTGTGTAAACGTCAAACGCGAACAAAAACGATGCGAGCGCTGCAGGTGGTGGATTGGCCACCTGCCATATTTTTGAATCGACCGTTAAAAAGGTGGTCGATGCACAATTATGAGAGTGTGACGTCTGTTTGTCTGTGATTAGAAGTTCGGCAGTCAAAACTTCGGCGTCGGCATTCTTATTTAGTGCTTCGCCGACGCATAAGGAATGCCTTTGTCGACGTAGCACTTCGGTAGAATGCCGAACTTTTGTTGGTGATATTTCATTTCTCTTACGAACTTCGGTCTAGATTTAATTTGTATGCACAATATATACACTGAAACAAGCGTTGCAGTAATGAGAACCATGAACGTGTTTTTAAATTTACTATTCCAACCACGATTGAGCTACCATGAACGCTTTTTATTTGCGTTTCGTTCCCTCTCAATCCAACCGCGTCGATAGCCGAGCGGCTAGCGTTCGCGCTTGGCAATCACCAGATCCTCGGTTCGATTCTAATTTGCTGCAAGTTTTTAACCATGATATAGTAATTTTTACTATACAAATGGTGCCATGGTAAAATTGAATGCACAAAATATTCTAAATAAATGTGAATTTAGTCTGCACAAATCAAGTGGCGTTGTGTATTTAATTTAACCCTCTGATATAGTATTTTCAACCGCAACGCTGTTCTCAGTGTAATTTTATATACACTGTAAACTCGGCATTACCCTTTAAAGTATAAAAAATATATGCAGCTGTCAAAAAAATGGGTATTTCAAAATTTCCAATAAAGGGTATTTTATGCCCATTTACATATTCCGATCATTTACTCTTTAATAGGTGAAAATTTTCTTAACAACAATCGGTCGGCAGTGTTTGAGATATGCTTCAAAGTTTTTTTCCCATAATAACTAAATAAGTTTGCAGAGTGCGAAAAGGTCTAAAAGGTAGGTTCATGAATCGCTTTTATTGCCATGTCGCATCTATTAAACAATCCGATTTTACAGGATGCTTTGGCTGCAGAATACATCTCTTATGAATATTCTGCTCTACAAGAATCTCCAGCCCCATTTTCCAGGTCCAAAAACAAACTGATGGATGAAGAGGAAGCATGGAGATATTGATCGGAATAATAGTTTATTTCATGATGCACTGAATAAATTTGTTTATATTTATAAGATTTTATTGTTGATTATTCTATGAATATGAATATAAAAATTAAATAAGATTTCCATCCACAAAAGAGAGTAAATTTTACTCTGTTTCTTACAAACTATGTTTTGGATAATGGGTAAAATTTACTCGTTGATTTGACGTACAAGCCGTTTACTCTTTAAAGAGTAAAGGCCCTTTACTCTTTTTATGAGTTAAACTAGTTTCTCTCAAAGTGGGTACTTTTTTACCCTTTAAAGGGTACTTTGACCTTACAGTGTATAAAATTTACGAATACGCCCTTTTTGTGAATCAGCTAAAAATTTCTCATCTAGTACTACACAAATCACAGTCGTGAACGTACCTTATCCAAGAGCGCAACCATTGCGGTGACGTTTTCGCATACGTCGATATGTTGATGTCAGAGGGAAATTTTTCTCCAGAGCTAAAATATCTTCGCAATATTCTTTCGCAGTCGGAAAAATCGGGGTGGAAATGTTCTGATTTGTGCGTATAATCGAGTGCATTCGGTGTGAACTTGTTCACTGAGGTGAACTGGACACAAAGACAGTGGATTACGAGTATATTTGCTGCGGAAAATCCAGTAAATATTTGCTTTTCGGTAGGTGATAAGTACCGTTTGTCTGCATCAAGAAGCTTCTCGGAAGTTTGGCGAAGGAGGAGGAACCATTTCACCGTAGAGCGGAGGATCGTGTGGGAGTGCGGGTGGAAGTCCTGCCTGCCTGCAGTAGAGATAATTCACGGGGAGGCAGAGCTGGAGAGGCATACAAACGCTGCTTCCTGAACAAGTGGTCTGATTTGTTTGCATAGATTTACGACTTGGCCTAGATCGGTTCTTTCGGAAGGAAGGAAAGAAAAGGGGCTCAAGGAAGTACCAACAAAGATGAGTTTATCCAGTTGCTGCCGTTCGTCGCTTGCCGGCTTCATGCTGGTAGTGATGGTCATTTGCGGAACGGTGGATGGATTCTATTTGCCCGGATTGGCCCCCGTCAATTACTGCCGGCAGTCGGAGATGCAGAAATCATGCAAGGTAGGATTCCTTCTTTCTTGACCCTTTGATTTATGATTTGATTGCTGACTGGTGGGTGACAACTCATCAAGTCGGAAGTGGCTTAATATTTGTCATGCAACGTAGGTGTTAGTGATGGCGAAGTGTAAGGCGCTGTTTTTTTTTACTTTATTTCGATAGCTCTATCAAAAGGCGTGAATTCGTTTGATAACGCGTTTGCTGCGTGCTCATCGGTGGCACTTTTTCGCGTATGAAAAGGGAAGATAGAGAACATGTAGCACTAGGGTACTGCTTATGACATTTTGTTATAATATGATTGGAAGCAGCTTCCAGTAGCTCCCACCCTTTTTTGAACTGCGACCTCCTTTTAAATAATACAAAATATTGCGAGCCCCTGAGCATGAATATTTCTCAAATAAAAGATAACCGGAAATCTGAATTTATTCATATTATAAGCAGTGAATCATATTAACTCACTACAGCTTTAAATAAGTAAAATATGATGTTGTGAAGATAAACTAGGTTTTGGAGCAGCCTATATGGATCGGCCTAAACTGCACATCATTTTATTGGATTATAATTCATTATAAATTTTCGTCCAGAAATTCCCCCTGAGAATTTTCTCCAGGAATTCCTCCGGGGATTTCATTATAGAATTTCCTTAGGGATTTTCTCCAGAAACTCCAGCCATTTTTTCAGCGAATTCATCCGAGAATTTCCTCCAGGAATTTCTCCGGGGATTGCCTGTAAAAATTTCTCCGGGAATTTTCTTCAGAAATTCTTCCGAAGATATTTTTCAAGAATTCCTCCGGGGATTTTCCTCAAGAACTCCCCGGGGATTTCATAAAATCCCTAAAAATTCTCCAGGGTCTTTCACCAGTAATTCATTCAAGAATTCCTTTTAAAATTTGCTAGAATTTGGATTGTTTTTTCAGAGAATTCATCCGGGGATTTGCATCAGGAATTTCGTCCAAGAATGCCTTTGAAAATTTGCTGGATTTTGTCCGAGAAATTCTTCCGGGGATTTACTCCAGGAATTTGTCTGGGGATCTCTTCCACAAATTCCTCTACCAATTTCGTCCAGAAATTCTTTCGGGGTTTTATTCCAGGGAATTTTTACAGGAATTCCACTTAAGATTTCCACGAGGAATTTCTCCGGGGAATTGCTACAGGAATTCTCCCAGGAGTGCCTCTTAAGATTTGCACCAGGATTAATCCAAGAAATCCTCCGGGTAATTCCATCAGAAATTACTTCTTGGATTTCTCCCAGAAATTTATGTGGAGATTTCTGACAGCAATTCCTTCAGGATTCCCACCAGGAATTTATCCGGGGATTTTGTCCAGAAATTCCTCCGGGGATATCACCCAGGAATTCCTATTAAGATTTTCACCAGGAAATTTTCAGAAATTCCTCCGGGCATTTCCCTCTAGAATTTTTCATGAGATTTCCACCAGGAATTTCTGAGATTTCTTTTAAAAATTCTCCGAGATTCTTTCCAGGGAATTTGCTTCATCAATTCCACCGGGGATATCCTTCAGGAATTCCTCTAAAGATTTCCACCAAAAATTTCTCCAGATTAATCACCGCGGTTTTCTTCCAGGATTTTCTCATGGAACTTCCACCAGGAAGTCCTCCACGGATTGCCTCCCGAAATCTTTGCAGGGATTTCTTACATCAATTCCTTCTGGATTCCCCACAGGAATTGGAGATTTGCTCCAGAAATTTCTCCGAAGATTTCCTCATAGAATTCGTCCGGGCATTTGCTCAAGGAATTCATCCGGAGATTTCCTTCAGAAATTCCTCCGGTGATTTTTCCCTAAAATTCCTCCAGAGTTTCTCCGAAACCTCATCAATGAACTTCTTTAGAGTCTCTCCATGAATTCCTACGGAGTTCCTCTAGAAATTCCTTCGAAGTTCCTTTACGAGTTCTTTTAGAATTTTTGCTTGGAGCTCCACCGGGAGTTCCTTTGGATTTCCTCCAGAAATTTCTCCGATCTCCTTCAGGAGTATCTTTGGAGAATTTTTTCCAGGGTTCCTCCGAGATTTACTCCATGATTCCATCAGGAATTTCTCCGGAGTTTCTCTAAAAAATATTCCCCCGACAATTCCTTCAGATATCCTCCGGGAGCTCCATTGAGAATTTCTACAGATTTCCTCCAGGGTGCCCCCTGGCTTTTTTCCCGGAATTACTCCAGGAGTTCTTTCGAGTTCTAGTAATATCTCGGAAATCCACCGGATTTCCATTAGGATTTCTTTACGATTTTTCTACGAAAAATTCCCTACTTTGCCTCCGCGATTTCTTACAGCATTCCTCAAAACAATCTCAAGCGTTTCTCCAGAAATTTCCTCTAGATTTCCTCCGGGAATACCTCTAGAAAACTTTTTTTTCGAGAATTTCCACCAGGAACTCTTACAGAGTTCTTCCAGAAACTTCTCTAGAGTCCCCAAGCGTTTGCTCTAGATCTCATCCAGTAATTCCTGGCAAATTCTTCCGGAGATCCATCGGGAATTCTTTCGAATATCCTCCATAATTTCTCCAGAAATTTCACCGGAGTTCCTCAAGCGATAACCCTGCAGTTCCTCTAGAAACGCCTTCGGATTTTTTTTTCCAGAAACGCATCCGGAGTTTCTCCAGGAAGGTCTCCAGAGTTTCTCCAGGAATTGCTCCCGAGTTCCTACATGAATTCTTTTGGAGTTTCTCTAGGATCAGAGTTTTTCCCGTAATTCCTCAGAAATACTTCGTTGCCTCCTAGGAGTTCTTCTGAAGTTGCTCCGAGAATTTTCCTAGATCCTGTGAGAAATCCTCCATAGTTCCTCCGGAAATTTCTAAAAAGTCCTAGAATTTCTTCGGAATTCCTTCAGAATTCCTCCTGGAATCCCTCCGGAGTTCCTCCAGGAATTCCTTTCTTCCCGATATTCTCCTGGATATCATCAAGCAATTCCTCGGAAGTTCCTCCGGAGTTCAACTGGGATTTGCTCCGAAGTTCTTCCATAAATTCTTCCACAGCAGCAGCTCTTCCACTTATCAGTAAATAGAAGGTGAAAAATCTAGCTTCCGGCAATAGGGTAAGGACTCTTAACATCGCTCTAAAATGCTAACAGTTGGCGCCAGCGGCAAAAAGTACAAACATCAACCTTTTGAACATGCAGTTTCTCTCACTGGCCGCTGAGTGGCGACACTGACGTTTACATTACACGCACTGATCGTGCTACGCACGTTTCACAAATATTTCAAACTTCCAACACAAGCGCATGGGAGAATGATAGTCGAGAATTCTCAAAACGTGTGGAAAATAATAAAATACGTAAACTACACTCAGGCAAATGGACTATCGAAATGCATAGGAACCACTTATGAAAATTCGCCACAATAAATCGGGTTGAAATTCATAGCTTTGCCTCATGAAACCAAACTTTGAAAACAAAAAAATGTTTTCGCGGCAACCTGGTATCAAACCAAGGACCTTGCGATCGTTATGCCCGTGCGTAAACCACGCGCCTATCGACGCCTTGATGTGAGTTGATGCTAAAACTATATATTAAGTGTTCGTATTGCCATAACCGTTCCACCTTTCATAAGGCAAAATGTATGCATTTCGATAGTCTAGTTCACAGGGTGTACTTGCAATTGAGAGACTGGATAGAAAAATTAATGGTTAGAAATCAAGCCTAATGTGGAGTAGATAACTTTTTGTGTTTAGTAGAGATGGTCGGGTTTCACATTTTTCAAACCCGAACCCGACCCGTACCCGACTTATTATATTTCTTCAAATCCGGACCCGACCCGAACCCGAGACAATAATTGTAAGGCAAACCCGGACCCGACCCGAACCCGAAAAATTTTAGCTGTGTAAACCCGAACCCGACCCGAAACCCGAAAAAAAATTGTAAGAAAAACCCGAATAAAACCCGAGTTTGAAAAGATGGTAAATTCATCGTTTCTGATGCATAGGGAAGCTTTTAGGTTGTTACTCTGTTCACATTTCTCACCAATTCCGACCTAAACCCGACTCAAACCCGACTTTTTGTAAGCCCGAACCCGACCCGTACCCGATAATTTTGTAACTTTCAAACCCGACCCGAACCCGAACCCGAAAAATTTAAAATTTTCAAAAACGAACCCGACCCGAACCCGTCGGGTTCGGGTTCGGGTCGGGTTTCGGGTTTGAAAACCCGAGACCCAACCATCTCTACTGTTTAGTTCCGTGGTGCTTTCTTTGCTTCAGGATTAAATTTTTACTACCACTGAAAAAGAGCCATCTTTTGCCTTTCAGTTTTGAATATCGCCCTATTGATGAATAAAAGTTTGGTTATGTTTCTGCAAATTTGGAAATTGCCTGTTGCCTAAATGATGGAAAAATTATCATTAATTAAAAGAAACATTTTTTCCTACATTTAAGTTTTCTGGCAAACGCCAATGAGGCAATGCATGACCTGATTCGCTACTCGCCACATAGTAACGTACATGCGCTAGTGTCTATGCACGACAAATCGCTAAAAGGTAACGCGAAAAATATTTGTATGGCGAAATGCATCTAACGAATTATTTCTCAAAATTGGAAACTATTTTCGAAAAAATATTTGGTACCGGTTGCGCGTAATGATTCTATCACGCCTACCAAATATGTTTTCGATAAAAGTTTCCAGTCTGAAGATATTTGAAGTTTGATGCCTATCCCCATACAAAATAAAATGAGAAAACTTCTGCTGATCAACTGTGGACAAGAGCAAAGCAGGTAATCCATTTTGAGTGTTCAAAATAAATTTTGCAAAATTTAACCTTACTCTTATTTGTCAATAAAGTTTTGATTTTTGCTAGTTCAATACTATTTGTACAGACAAACAGACGTAACACTAATTATTTTCATCGCACAGCATAAAAGCGCTCAATTCTAATATTTGGTAGTTGGCCGACGGGCCACTAGTATAAGGCACTCGCATCGCCTTTTGTTCGAGTTTGACGTTTGCTCACCACCGTCATCTAGTTCGCTGTTGGCCAAATGAAGTATTTTTAGCATTTGGCGTAATAATTTTTCTAGCTATTACGTCTGCTTGTCCGCGCTATTTGTTTGTTTGTGTTGATCACATTCGAAATGGATCGAAAAAATACAACTACTGCGAGCGCGTGCAGTTTGGTCTATTTAATTTTTGATAAATATGTTGACCAAAAAATGAAGCACCAGTGAAGTTACCCTTAGGAAGATACACAGTACACTTTTCACGCCATTCTACATTTTGCGAACCTTATGTGTCATAAAATGTTTGAGACAATAGTGTTGCCTAAAACTGAACGCCTAATCATACACTCAGGCAAATGGACTATCGATAAACATAGGAACCCCTTATGAAAATTCGCCACAAGGAATCGGGTTGAAATTCATAAATTTACCTTATGAAATCAAATTTTGAAAACAAAAATAGTTTTCGCGGCAACCTGGAATCGAACCAAGAACCTTGCGATCGATAGGCTCGGTCGTACATCCCGCGCCTATCGACGCCTTGGTGTTGAGTGATGCTAAAACGATACATAAAGCGTTCGTATTGCGATAACCGTTCCATCTTTCATAAGGCAAAATGTATGAATTTCGATAGTCCAGTTCGCTGCGTGTAAGAAATGCATTTAATGTTTAAAACAGGTACTAGGGTGCCGGTACCAATGGTTGTAATACCACTAGATTTGACGATGAAATAAAACGTATATTTTCTATAAAAACGACGTGCGCTATTTTTGGTGGATAGATCGCCTCTAGTTACGTCGATTTGTCAAATTTCGGCTTTTTATTTTATAAAAAAGTCTTATAAATAATTAGGTTTTCGCAAAAAAAAAATTGCTCCCTTGCACCAGTAGTTGCCGTCGTGTTCCAGTAGTATCATTTGATAGAAGCAGTGTTTTAAATAGATATAAAAAATGAAGAAATGTCCCTGAGATGCTCTTCATTCGAAAGATTTTAGTTGCTGCTACGAGGGAAACATGTTAAACCTACTTACACTACCCATCATAAGTATGGAATTTCGAAAGTTTTCCACTGTGTTGTGGGTGATGCTTAACTTAAAAATGCTGCAATACTTAGTATTGCAGGGCTGTTACAACAGGCGCGAATTTCGCGATTCTCGCATATTTCGCGATTCTCGCGGATTTCGCGATTTTCGCGGATTTGTAGCGGATTTGGCCAGCCAAGCGCGAAAATCGCGGGTGGATAAAATTCTGTCGCGAAAATCGCGGATTTCTCAAATCATGTGGCAAAAATTGCAGTTATATACATACATTCGTGATTTCATAATTAGGAAATTTCTATTTAAAACAGAAAACCCATGTCTTCTCCTTGAGAGCAGTAAAGTTCAGTTAATATAGTCACTGATATCGAAAATGTTGTTCAGGGATATATAAGAAGCAGTAACATTTTAACATTTTCATTTTATTTGGAGTAATTTTTCTCGAGGGTCGCTAGTTAATCAAGAGATAGTTACTCCCGAAATTCTTAATGACACTAATCTAAATGTTCTATTGATGTTTACGGCCTATAGGTTTTTGACTTTAAGTTAAACTGGAAATAGAAAATTATACCGTTTAAATCCTGTGAGTTTGAAGAACATTTCTCTCACGTTAAAAATCTAAGAAAATACGCTCATTAAGACCACATTCCACTCAGCACATTAAGACCACCACTCAGCACATTTGGCTTGAATTTCAAATATTTGAAATCAGAAATGTGTTAAATATACTGATCATGAATGAATATAATATGTCAAGATATTAAACCGTGTAGGAATGCTAAATTTGTTCAGCTTGATTACATAAATGCATGCCCTCAAAATTTGTGCGAATAATATGCGGACACTCTGGCTGAGTTTTGGCGCTACAGTCATAGTTGGTTACCCTATGCAATCTTAGGATCAATAGAAAAGTTTAAAACAATAGATAGCTCCGCAATCAAATTAGGAGTTTTGTCAGTGAAGAGCATTGTAAATCTAGAAGATACAAATTACTTGAAGGTTATGGAAAGCAGCTCTGAAAATTGTATGTATAATTAATGCAATATTGGATGTAAATATAACTAAATAAAACTTTTGCAGGTTAAGCTGATCACCATAAAACCGTCTTACGATCTGTTTTGAAAACCAGTGCATTGACTGAATCATCAGCACAACACACCGGTTAAAAAGTTAGCATTTGGTGAAATCGCCAAATTTATAAATTTGCAACTTTGGAAGACATTTTTTAACACCGAAATTTAAACAATCATAATGCATAAAGCATTATTTTGAGCAATTTCACCTGGTGCTTAACTTTTCAACCGCACAGTCTTTGAAATTTACGTCATATGTGCCCGACAATTTGAAGCAAGTAAAATGAAGTAAACTTAAGTCACAAATGACGTAATTTTTCCGTCACAATGGACTGAATATTATTCTAATTACTATTTTTTTAGTCACATTGAATGTAATTTTACAAGAATGATGCATTTTTTAGTTCTAATGCCATCAAATTTAATACGTACGTAATATTATTTTTTTCTTAGTGTGCAATACTATGACAAATTTTGTGATAATAAAATTGAAGACATTTAGAGTTCTCTGTCAAAATTTCATGCGTTTTGCTCATAGGAAAACAAAGTTTTAGCATGCCAGAGATGAACATTATCCCTCCCCATGGTTATGCGACCTTGATGCGATGGGAGGGCACAATCCATTAGCCCATTAGATGGAAACCAAAGGCGTGACCTGTAGTAGTGGTATCACATTTTGGCATTTTTGCTTAAAGCTGCGTCATAATTCATATGGAATAGACGCACTAATATCTCGGATGTGATCCAATGGACGTTCTGCGTCGTTGATAGCATTAATGCCCATTTCAAATAATTAATCAATTCGAAGTGGACATTGATACTATTCGCGACGTTCAGTTTGCCTTTTGCTAACCAAAATGATCCGTAGCCACTCTTACTATTAGCTAGCTAGATACATCGTTATCATATACGACGTAGGTAATATTACTCTGAGGAAAATGACTAGTAGATTCACTGAGTAGAAATCAGTGGCGACAATCTTATTTTAATATGGTTTTTACATTATCATAACAAGGAGTACCTCTTTTGTAACAATGGTATAAACAATCTAATTCCAGCTTCATTTTCGCAAAATTTACAAGTAGGAAGTAGGCGTTGTGAAGCATTGCATTTGCCACCGAAAAGTGGATTTTGTAAGAGACAGTTATAGAAGCATAAGGTAACTTTACTCTTAAATATTCACTATAAAATGACTATAGAAAGTAAGACGCTAAGATCGATCACTTGCTACTTGTACACTTGCTAGTTTTAGAAATTGTTGAACAGACAATGAAAGTGACTTTTTTCTTTAAGGATATATAAACGTAAAGACCTGAAAATAACTAGAACTACTACTAAACAGCCTAATTTTGTCAAGACTTGACGACAATTGACATTTAAGACTTTAATCTTACGTAAAAGACAGGAGTAATCAGAATAGCACTTAAATGACAAATTATTCAAAATCATTTTGACTAGACAGTATTTGTAATGACACTACAACACTACTATTTCAAAAAATCTGATGGAGCTGCTGATTTTCACAATGCTTCCTTTTCTCAGAAGCAAGCGAATATGGGTATTTTTAAAAAACTACCAAGTCACAATATTAATAAAAAACAGTGTTCATATGGGCGCCATTGCCTAGTCCGTCTGAGTATTGGTCCTGGTAGAGGGGAAACTTGGCAAAAGCCAGACCGAGGGTTCAGCCTTGATAAGTTAATCTGTCAGGCAGCTCCAACTGAATACCATACAAAAAAAATTACATCAAAATTAATTTTTAGATGGCTCATATCTGGACCTGTAGAGTTGAACATTTTGTGTAAAACGTCGAAAGAGTTTTAAATGTATAGTCCAGTGTGCTTCCAATGACTAATGAATATTACTGAAAAAATATAATAATTATCATAATAACAAATTTGTCAAAAATATAAAATTATCACAACAAGCTTAAGTCTTTTTACCTCAAATTGATTGAATATGAGGACTTGAATTTTATAATTATAAAAAAAGTTTTCATACAATGAATGGCATGCATTTCAAACTTATTGTTTTACTGGCCACATCTCATAAATAAAACAATATTTTTTGCAACATTATTTTCTAAAACAATATGATGGTGTTTGCCTATCCATGTATTTCATGAAAAAATACAGTATTGGCGATCTAATCTTATTAATGGCAATCTTTTCGCTCTCGACAACATCACCACTTAAAATATAGTGTGAACTTAGAAGAGAGAAAATAACTTCACTTTGCATCTCCTATTGTATGCAAAGATCATATCGAATTGTGTTAAGTATAGTTGCAAACTAAGCCTCCTCTCTGCTTGTAGACACTACCATTAATTAAATTGCACGATTTTCTACAACAAAACATATTAAAATGTTGATGACAATTAAGTTTCGAGTGATATTGATGAATACGATCAACAATATCACTCGAAATTTAATTGTCATCAACATTTTAATATATTTTGTTGTAGAAAATCGTGCAATTTGATAAATGGTAGTGTCACTACGAGCAGATAGGAGGCCTAGTTTGCAACTATATTCGATGTAAAACTCGAATTATACGATTTTTCTACAACTTGTCTTGCTCAATGGTAGATACTTTAAGATAAGGCGAAAATAATCATTTTAAGTACTATTAAAACTAGTTTTTGATCATGCACGTTTACGCATTTTTTATAAAGAATAGTAAAGAAGTCAATGAAACAGATTTTTTTTGGCGCGGATTGATGTTTCTAGGCGCGGATCGAATTTCCGAAGTCGCGATTTTCGCGGATACGATTTCAAGATTTTTGTAACAGCCCTGGTATTGCAACGATTCCATACTTTTGGTAAATAATGTATGTAAAAATCAACTATTTTGTTTAAAATTCCTTATATCATTCTAGAGCGTTTACTACTGGAACACTAGCTCAACTATTGAAATACATGTACCAATAGTGGCTCAAGCGATTTTATGCTCGAAACATTATTTTATCACTTTTCTTATATTTTTACCATATACCTAGTAGAGGTTGAAATCTGTCTGTTGAAGTCAAAATATCTCTGTTAAGGGTTTTCGTTATTAACCCTCTAATACCCAAATTTTTATTTTCGATTTAAGTATTATTTTTCGTTATCTAAATTCGTTCTAAACACGTTTTGGGCAATTATTTATTTTTATTTGCAAATTTTTAAATTTTGGTTTTTGATTTTTATAATTTTTATTTTTGAACATCCCTAGCTTTTTTCATTTTTTCTTGTAGCGTTTTCTAGTTGTTGATTTTTGGCAATAATAAAAATTTAAATTTTTACGATGCTTTTAAAAACATTAATTTTTTAATTTTTTTTCGGAGCGTATTTTATTTTCCGTGTAACTAACAGAAAAACAGGTTTGAAATTATATTAATGCCACCAGGCTCTTCTTTTGTGATAGGTTGATCGTAGAAAAATGTAAAAGGTACGATTTTTTATATTACACGTTAAATGAACCCCAGGCATTTGTAGGTTATATAAGAATGCAATTTCTCAAACAATTTTTAAAAATACAAAAAAGTTTCAAAAGTCATAAAAAACTTTTCTTATATGCGTGTTATGAGTCAAGGTATAAGCCAAAAATAAAATCATTTTGATTTCCGAGCTACGAAAAAATACACAAAATTCCAAAGTGTACCCCGTCTAAAGGCGGGGTTGGGTATTAGAGGGTTAAGTTATGATTTTTTATTGCGGCACAGGAAAAACTTTCTAAAATTAAATATTCTTTCACTTTTTCATATTTTTCAGTCCGAGGTGGTATTGTACGTGAACCGACTGAATACCGAGGAATCCGTCATCCCATACGAGTATCATCACTTCGATTTCTGTCCAATTGACGAAGCCAACTCGCCGGTGGAAAATCTTGGACAAGTGGTGTTCGGTGAACGCATCCGTCCAGGGCCGTACAAAATTGATTTCCTCGAGCAGAAAACCTGCGAGAAGGCCTGCACTCGATACTACGTAGGCGGCGATCCGGAAAGTGACCGTCGATTGATGATCCTGAAGAAGGGAATGAGCTTGAACTACCAGCATCACTGGATCGTCGACAATATGCCCGTTACGTGGTGCTATCCGTTGGACAATGACCGTCAGTACTGCAGCACTGGCTTCCCAATGGGTTGTCTGGTACGACGTCACCCGGATGGAGACGAGGGTTGTATGGTGAACCCGAGCTATAACCGAGCTGGATATTATTATCCCTTCAATCACGTTGACCTGACAATCACTTTCCATAGTGGAGCTACGGAAGAATGGGGAGTTGCCTTCAAGCAAAACGGTGGCCGTATTATCTCAGTCAAAGTTGTTCCATCGTCTATCAACCATAAAAATCCCGATCAACCAGACTGTTCCAGCAAGGAACCGATTGAAATTCCATCGACTGCCCTACCCAATGGTCAGAAAATGAACATCACCTACACATACTCGGTTCATTTCGTGCAGAACAACACCATCAAATGGTCCTCGCGCTGGGATTACATTCTGGAATCGATGCCCCACACCAACATTCAATGGTTCAGCATCCTGAACTCGCTGGTGATTGTGCTGTTCCTGTCCGGTATGGTGGCCATGATCATGCTGCGAACACTGCACAAAGATATCGCCCGCTACAACCAAATGGACTCCGGAGAGGATGCGCAGGAGGAATTCGGATGGAAGTTGGTGCATGGGGACGTTTTCCGACCACCACGCAAGGGAATGCTGCTGTCGGTGCTGCTCGGATCCGGAGTGCAGGTGTTCTGCATGTCTTTGGTTACGTTGGCCTTCGCCTGCCTGGGATTCCTTTCGCCGGCCAATCGCGGAGCTCTGATGACCTGCGCTATGGTGCTGTTTGTGCTGCTAGGAACTCCCGCCGGATACGTCTCGGCTCGCATCTACAAGAGCTTCGGAGGAATCAAGTGGAAGAGCAACGTCCTGCTGACGTCCATGCTCAGTCCTGGGTAAGTGTTCGTGAATTGGACTTCTACATGTGAGGAAGACAAAATGATCAATGTTTCATCCTTTCAGAATTGTTTTCGGACTCTTCTTCGTGATGAATCTGATCCTGTGGAGCAAGGGAAGCTCTGGAGCCGTTCCATTTTCGACACTGATTGCCCTGCTGGCCCTGTGGTTTGGAGTATCGGTGCCGCTTACCTTTGTTGGTGCTTACTTTGGGTTCCGTAAGAGGGTAAGTAGATGAATGCAACTGTATAGGATAATGAGGCATTCCTTTGATGACATTATTAGTATTAAAAATCCTCCTACACACTCTGAGTTCGGTAAATTATTTTAACGACTTGAATCGGTGATTTAACAAAATACCGAAGTTTTGGTAATTAACAGCTTGTTTGCCGAAAACTGTAAATAACATTACCGAAAATCAGTGATTTTATTTAGATTTACCGAATACGGTGAATATTTTCACTGACAAATCGGTGAAGTAGCCTAATCACCGATGTCGGTGAAATAAAATGCTGATTCGTCCGATTTTCTCTTTTCAAAGTTTTGTCCTTTCGACGTTTTATCCTTTCAACGTTTTGTCCTCTCCACGTTTTGTCCCTTCGACTTTTGGTCCTTTCGACTTTTTGGCATTCCAAGTTTTGTCTTTCGACATTTTGTCAACCAACCTTCCCGGTTTAGGGACAACATGTCGAAAGACAAAACGACGAACGACAAAACGTCGAATACCAAATCGTCGAACGTGACAAAACGTCAAAAGGACAAAAAGTCGAATTATTTATTCTTTCGGAAGAGAATCATTCTTTCAACAAATTTTCGTTTCTTTTCAATTTGCTCTTTTCAACGTCATGTCGTTTAAGGTGATTATAGAACGAAGCCACACCTCAAATTTTCAAGAGCACAAGACTTGAGACCAAAACAGCGCTCCGCGTTAAAAATCTATCCCATTGGTCACCACCAGGAAGCAAGCAAGGTGATTGGTTTTCTATGCGATCTGTTGTCAGATACTCTCGTCTTGTGCACTTGAAAATTCAAAGTTTGGCTTCGTTTTATAATCACCTTAATAATTTCATCCCTTTGATGTTTTGTCGCGTTAGCGTTTTGGCATTGGTCGAACTTCAACGACCGTTTTGTCTCCCAACCAAATTTCCCACCTAGCTAATTATAATCACGCAGAGAAAAGATTTTTAAAATCAACAATATTCTGTATTGAAATCAACAGAAAAAATTATCATTTCTCGGCTAATAATATATTTTTTTGAATTCAACAACAAAACCTTGTTGTTTTAAAAAAATATTTTTTTGTTTCTAAAATCAGTCGTCAACACAAACAAAAAATATTTTTTTTGAATTCATAATAAATATATTTGTTTATACAATACCTTATGTTGGAACAAAAAATAACTGTGTTGCTTTTAAAATTTATATTTTTTGAAACAAAAAAAGTATTTTTGGAAACAAAAAAGTACATTTTTGATTCACTATTTATTTTTTTATTTATGTAGGATTTATTCATTATTTTCTATTTCATTTGAAATGATCATAAACAAAAAGACTACATTCTCTCCATTTAGATTTTATTTACATCTGATTTACAAATAATCACATTCAATCTATGCATGCAATTCGTCCGGTCAGCCAAGAATGGCGGCGGTATCAATTCTTCAATTTCCTTCCGTTCCAGGATTTTCAGAATTTATAGGTAGTATTGATTTTATAGAGAAAAACAATCGAACAATGCGTATAAGTTTGTATATCAGATAGTTACATGGAAACAAGACAATTTTTTACCCTGAAGACGATTGATAATTTCTTCAGAGATTCCAAAACTCAGCAAAAAAAATCACCGTCACTAACTTCCTCAACTTCCATTACCAAAACTTCTTCTTCTGTTGAATTCATTTTGAGTTTTGTTTGAAATCATGAAAATTGCGTCTGACAAGCCGTGCGTACATAATAGCGAAAAAAACATACACACTCATATAATAAATATGTATGTGTGTAAATATTAGGGTTTTTTAAAACCAAAAAACTTTTTTTGAAAACAAAACAGATTATGTCAACAATCAAAAAAATATTTTATTGAATCTACGCAACTTATGTTCCCATCAGTTGGGTGTAAAAACAACAATTGATATTTTTGGAACAACAAAATTTAATATTTGTATTCAACAAGAATAATTGTAATTTTTAAAAAATGTTTCAATAATATTTATTTTTGAAACAAATGTCTGTTTTCTCTGCGTGATAGACCTTTTGTCTTTCGACCATTCGTCCTTTCGACGTATTATCTTTCGACCTTTTGTCCATAAACCCCGCAATAACCAGGGGTTACTCATGAAGTTCCTTCAGATTTTTTGTGGATTTTTTCATGCATAGATATTATATTATATATTTAGTCTTGCAATGTGTTCAAACAGGTTTAGGGACAGAATGTCAAAAGACAAAACGTCGAAAAACAAAACGGCGAGAGACAAAACATCGAAAGACAAAACATTGAATCCCAAAAAGTCAAAAGGGACAAAACGTCGAAAGCGGTGAATTTTCAAAATTGTATGCCAGACTTATTTTTTCACATCGGGATCGATTAAATATGCTATGAATAACGTTTGGACCATATTTAATTATTCATTCTTTAGAAAGAGAATCGGTTTTCTAAGAAATTTTGTTTCCTTCAATTTCTTTATTTTCGATTTTTTTTTTCATTTCGACGTTTTGTCCTTTCGACGTTTTAGCATTCGACATTTTGGGATTCATCGTTTTGTCTTTCGATATTTTGTCACCCAACCTTCCAAACCTTTGTCGAGTAATTGCTCTAGTAAAATATCTACGGATTTTTCAAAAGTTTATCTAAAGTTTTTCATCAACAAATACTACGGTTATCATTGAAGTAACTCCTTAGATTATAGCTACACATTATTTTTTAGAAATTTCGTCCGATATGTTTCAAAAACTTAAACTTCCGCATCCCAAAATGTCGAAAGAGACAAAAAAATCGAAAGAGCAAAACGTCGAAAGGACAAAACGTTGAAAGTAGTAAAATTTCAACAAGCCATGGAATTGTTTTCCAGATTCTTTTCTTCACATTGTGTTCAATTAAATTTGTCTATAAGACGTTTTGTCTCTTCGAAGTTTTTTCCTGTCGTCGTTTCGACATTCGACGTATTGGAATTCTAAGTTATGTCTTCCGACGTTTTGTCACCCATCCAATTATCTTTTCAGTTCATCTAGGGAATCATCTAATAGTTTCTTAGAAGCCCAGATTTTTTTTACTGGAGTTCATCAGAAATTTCTTCGAAAATTTCATCAGAGATAACCTCAAAATTTCCTCTACAGAGACCTCCCGGAAATTTTTCTACAATATCTGAAAATAATCCTTAACGATGAATTCCGAGGACTGCCTTGAAATTTTGTTTGCAAGAATTCCTGAAAGATGCTCTGGAATTTATAGTGCAATTCTTGGTTGGACTATATAGCAAATCATGAACAAAAATTTTAGAGGAAATCCTCAGATTTCCTTGGAGACATCACTGCAAAAAATACTAACCAAATTCTCGAAGATATCCTGAACAAAAATCTTGAATGATTTCTTTGGAAAACGTCAAAAAAAAGTGATATCACATTCACGTAAAACTGAAATCAAAAAATATATTCAAAAAACTGTTTTTAATTAGGTCCACCTTAAGTAAAAATTTTCAGTACTAATTTTTCTGAGGTCAAATAAAGAGTGACATCAAAAATGTCGTCAGAAAATTTGTTCGTAATCACATATTCTAAAAGTTTGCCAAAAAACTCAGCCACGAAATTCTTCAAACAAAAAAAAATTATTCATTAATGTTTTTTCTTAGAAGTTGCAGAACTCAATTACGAACAACTTCTCTAAAGACAGCATACGTCCAACACTTTATTTTTTCTGCTGAATTGTCAAATCGGACTATTCCCAGGTACCATTGGTAACTGAATAACAGTTTATTCAGCTGAAAAGAAGATGTATAAACTGGTTGATGTAAGAATTTGGGAGCGATTCCCGGTTGAACTCCGGGGGACCTTCCATGGAATTTCTGGATGAAATCCAAGAGAATTTCGGGAAAAAATGAATTCCTGGAAGAAATCTTGAGGGATTTCAAGAGGAAGAGACTCTCGAGAAGTTCCCGGAGG
This sequence comes from Aedes aegypti, assembly GCF_002204515.2. Classification (NCBI taxonomy): domain Eukaryota; kingdom Metazoa; phylum Arthropoda; class Insecta; order Diptera; family Culicidae; genus Aedes; species Aedes aegypti. The sequence continues at coordinate 349,746,541 of NC_035108.1, forward strand.
AAGTCTGGAGGATTTCTCGGAGGATTTAAGAAGTAACTCCAGAAGAATTCCTAGGAGACTCCGGAATATTTTTGGGTAATTACTGTAGGAACTCTGAAAAATTCCTGGAGAAACTCCGATAAAATTCCTGGAGGAACAAGGGCGGAAATTTGAAAGAATTACTAGTGAAGCTCCTAAGGAATTCCCGGAGGAACTCTAAAGAAAATCCATGTGAAACTCAGTGCCCATAACTGCATATCAGTCACATTCGACATTTTTGAAAATTTCAAGTCAATACCGTGGAGTCACTAAATTATGTATACTTTTGATCAACTTATTAAAATCTGTAATTTTGTTCTAGAAAATTAAAAAAAAATACCAAGTAGTTTTGTCGCATTGGTAATTGTAACCGCATAACAGTCACATTGAGATTATGCATGAGCCTCGTAATGTAGTAGCAAACAAATTCCTTTCAGAAATCATTTCTGACTATTCACCCAATAAATAATATGAGCTGTACAAATGTTCAGCCTCAAATAAGCACTTTTGAGTTCCTGGTAATTTTTAGAAATTTTAGTTTCTTCCCATACTGCCATAAAATACACACTTGGTGTTCCATTTACTCAATGCCTACTTTTGTCGAATGTTACAAATATGCAGTTATGGACAGTCTAGTTCTCAGCATTCTAAGAAAACATCATTTTCACTTTTCAGTACAACCTTTTTATCTGACCACTGAACTATCATATTTCTTTCCATGTCCACAGTCTCTGGAACATCCAGTGCGCACCAACCAGATCCCGCGCCAAATTCCGGACCAATCGATCTACACCCAACCGATCCCCGGCATCATCATGGGTGGCGTCCTGCCGTTCGGTTGCATCTTCATCCAGCTGTTCTTCATCCTGAACTCGCTCTGGTCCAGCCAAATGTACTACATGTTCGGTTTCCTGTTTCTGGTGTTCTTGATTCTGGTCATCACCTGCTCAGAAACGACCATCCTGCTGTGCTATTTCCACCTGTGTGCCGAGGACTACCACTGGTGGTGGCGATCGTTCCTGACCTCGGGCTTCACAGCGGTCTATCTATTCATCTACTGCTGTCACTACTTTGCAACCAAGCTGCAGATCGAGGACGCCGCCTCGACCTTCCTGTACTTTGGCTACACACTGATCATGGTGTTCCTGTTCTTCTTGCTGACGGGATCGATAGGTTTCTTTGCTTGCTTCTGGTTCATTCGCAAGATCTACAGTGTCGTGAAGGTGGACTAAGCAGCAACCAATTATTGCCAGGGCCAGGAGTGAGTGCAGTCAATCAGAAGATCCCTTTCGAAATTCCTCCCCTCTATAATATTCTTTATTCTCTATTTTTGAGATAGTTTAAAACGTACGTCTAGACGATAAGATTATTATTTAAAAAATAACAAACTGAAGCACATTACTAGCGACGAAAGATTGCAAAAGAATGAAACGATGCACTTAAATGATTGATTTTAAGCAACACAGGTTGACAAAGTGAATAGGTGAAATACCTGAATTAAACAAAAAAAAAACCGTTAATTTTCTTCACAAGACGAGAAAACCGTGATAACAGCAGCACCTTCCAAAAAGAAAGCAAAAGAGCAGGACAAAAATGATTTAGCAATGATATGCGCAAAGAAAATTAAGAAACACAAGGATTGATCGGAGGAGAACATGTGTGTGATTACTTTTAGTAGTATAATATCAAAAAACGATTAAATGCCTTCTTTTCTGTTTAATTATTTAAACTTACTAAGTACAGGAAGGATAACACGAGAAAAAAACACTAATAAATCTGTAGTAGCCGTAAATTAGTATCTGTTAGGTATGTATTATACTTGTAATTGGATGGATTAACTGACAGAAGAAAGTATTAATGGGAGAAAACCTAATTGGATTTATTACAAAAGCATTTGGTTTGTATTTGGATATTCCCATTAACGAAAACTAAATCCCATTATTTTGGGATCAATATGCGTTGTACAGTAGAGGTACGGTTCAAGACAGTTCCTGGGCAAACCTCGTTTGAAATTTCGTTCAAAAATACATACGGGAAACCCCCGTGCAAGAGTAAAGTCACATGATTTAGCTACAATTTGAATACATTCGAAAGAACAAAAAAATGCCGTAATCAACAATCCTAACCGGACTTTTGTGCACTTGGGCGCGTGACTTTGCACAAAGAGAAATTATTTAATATAGGAACCCATTTCCGGCTTTCCTTCTTGGATTTCGTTACGTTCAAATCATTTAAATAATGAAGCAAAAACCAATAAAGTAGTCAAACTTGACTAGGAAGCTGATTAACTTGATTATTTAAAAAAAGATTACATAATAAACTACGGTAACTTATAAATCAGGTTGAAGTTTGCGTATTGATTTATCACAATCCATGAAAGCAATGAAAGTATTAATGACGCTTGTGCTAATTTTCTGGCAACACTTCATTAAATGTTTTTTGTTCCGAAACTGAATAAAATTTGTTACAGGAACCACTTGAATTTTCGTTGAAGTGATAAACCGTTTTAATATGTAGATGAATCAAAGCCATACCCAGATTTTTTAGGAGCTCAAATTATCGAACTCGCCAAGGACAAAAAGCCACTCAAATAAAGATAAACTAAGAGCACAAATTTAGAGAACCAGACAGATGTTTAGACTGAAAAAATACTCGATTATTCACCATCAGCGATGTACCAATCGATCAAGTTTTGAGCTTGAACGGCTATTTGGTTCTCTAGATTTGTGCTCTTTCATCTTCTGGAAATCTGGAGAACATGAAAAATTGGTCGATTGATCACCGGCTAGTGGTGGCCGGTTTCCGGTTCTCCAGATTTATGGTTTTGAAGGTTTGAGGTTTAGTTTCTTTTCATCTTCACCTTAAAATACACCTAAGTTGAATAGAAATTTTAACAAAAAGCTGGTATTTGGTTCTAGATATTTTGTTTGCCTTCGGTATATATAAACATCATTGTTGAACATTGTTTGTGAAAACGGTCTCAAACGCAACTTATCAAAGCTATCAGTTTATTACAGTTTCATGATAGACGAATAATCGCCTTATGAAAACATGCGGTTGAATTAATACTGTCGCTTAAAATTAAATCAAGCACCTCGTCAGGAATGCTTTAAGAATGTACCGAGGATCTCAAAACATCCATTTATCTATTGAATCCAGGGAATCCTACAAAAAATCTTCACTGCAATTTACCGATGATTTGAAATGAAATCTACTTAGTGTCTGATCAAGATCCCGCAGGGAAACTACTTGAATGTCAAAAAATGGGCTGCGAATGTCATAAATATGTTTCTTATAGAACCTAAAACAATATTAGAAATCCATTCAAAGTCTTTTCGGCGATTTCTTCAAAATTATTCAAGGGAATGCCGCTTGGATTCTTCTAGTCATGGTTTCACAAAGAATCTGCTAAGAAAATTTAGAAGTTTCACAAAGCAGCTTTCGTAAAGTTCGTGAAAAAAAACCAAAACGGCCGCTATGGAAAGCATAGATAGCGCCACCGTAGCCTTAATTGTGTGTTTGACAGAACAGCAATGCTGTCACAATGTTAAATCCCATATACAGTGGCGCCTTTGTTTTGATGCGGTGAGCACTTGCAAAAACTACCTTCAATGATCCATTCGCTAAGGGGCGGTCCATTAATTACGTAATGGTTTATGGGGGGAGGGGGGGTCTGAGATTTCTTACGTGCCATACAAATTATTTTTAATTTTCATACAAAAAATCTTACCATGGGGGGAGGGGTGGTTGAAAAACCCCAAAAAATGTCTTACGTAATAAATGGACAGCCCCTAAAGATCTCGCTGAAAAATTATGAAGAGTCGTACAGTATGGCCCATAAAAAATGCGAAATCCGTCATATCACGTTTGATGGTAGTTTTTTATAAGGAAAGTGTGAACGAAACATAAAAGTTATTCATTATTTGTATTCTATAATCTGTTAAAACTCAGTTTTTCGCTTTGGACAGGATTTTTATCTGCTACTTTCTCCTTACAAGAGAGGAATTGGAAGCATACCTTAAATTTTTATCAAGCAGTCATCGAGTTCAATATCTTTGTGATTAAAGATTCTAAAACATCAACGATAAGGTGAGATTCTTCATAGGCCTTGTCTGCAACATTCGCCCATATAAAATGATAGGATGGGTTCATACCTGGATCATTGAAGATTTGAACATATTTTCCATAAAACGGCTTATTTTGAAGAGCCGTGGCTGAACCTTCATATAAGTGTGATAAGCTACTCTGTTTTGCTCAAAACCTATGAGCTAGTATTGATATAAGTCCTCTCTAACCGAAGGAACGATTTTTTTTCCTCAAAAAATGTCATTCTTCTTCTTGGCATTAACGTCCTCATTGGGACAGAGCCTGCTTCTGAGCTTAGTGTTCTTATGAGCACTTCCACAGTTATTAACTGAGAGCTTTCTTTGTCAAAGTTGCCATTTTTACATTCTTATATCGCGTGGCAGGTACGATTATACTTTATGCCCAGGGAAGTCAAGGAAATTACCATTACGAAAAGATCCTGGATCGACCGGGAATCGAACCCAGACACCTTCAGCATGGCTTTGCTTTGTAGTCGCGGACTCTAACCACTCGGCTAAGGAAGGCACTGTTGTTTACCTCTGTATTATTTTTTTCATTGAACTTTAACAAAAAATAAAGGCATATCATACCCATAAGACGCAAATGCCCTCAAAACTATCTAACACGAATGCACCTGTTTGGTGTAAAGTGTCGTTAATAAAACAAACAAACAAACTGAAAACAATGACCCTCGATAATAGAAGTAATAAACCATAGAAGAAGAATGTCGCTGGCGTCGCAGTAGAAACATCTTTTGCTGGCGGAGATTCGAGTAGACGAAGGTACGGTGCTGCCATCTGGGAAAAGTTTGCTCGATGCGTGAAGCGTCGAAAATTTTACCCGGCAAGGTATAGGAATCGAAATTTCAAATGCTCATATAAAATTAACTACAATAGTTATTTAAAATCTTTTCAGTATATGTTTATATACTTTTAATGGGCTACACCATAGGCATATAATTTTGAGATTTATATTTTTTTCTCAATATGCTGCTGATTCTATAGTTGATCAATAGTCTAACCCCGTACACTTAACAGAATTTAATTAAAAAGTGTTTTGAATTTTTTAGAAGCATTTGAAAATTGACTTCCTATGCTTTGCCATGTTAAATAATCGGAGCTTCACGCATAGGGTCAACTGTGGTAATTACCTTCGTAGACGCGAATAGGCGGGGCTATAAATGTCAACGCAAAAATGTATGGGGTTTGACACTTATGTACCCAACATATTTCTAAGCGAGAACAAAGGGAACACCAGCGACATTATTCTTCTATGGTTTATTATTTCTATTCCCTCGATAGGCCTTTTCATGTGACAGGTCCGTCTATAGGCCTATTCACATGACGTCTCAAATCAGCTGATCGGGAAGCACTTTGACAGTTCTTCTATGAAAATAACAGGCCCGTGTTAGCACCGGTCCTCCACCGATGTAAACAAATGCATAGACGGATCTGTCACATGAAAAGGCCTACACGGATAAAAATCTGATCCCCACACCATGAATTACAAATCATGATATTCATAAATTGGTTAGGTCATGATATCAGGATCACAAATCATGGTTCCTGGAGTCATAATCATGATTCCTCATATGCGTAACATCCAGTGTGCGGCGCACTTTGCCTCATCACATTCGTATCGATCACTCACATTTCAAGATGACGAAGCGGTTGAGTGGTAGAGTACGTGACTCACAATCGGAAGGTTCTTGGATCGTATCTCGATGTATGCTATTTTTACATTTTTTTTATTTTTCTCGATCATAAACGGATGCGCGGCTCAGCATTTTTGGAATTTGAATCATGATTCCGAGCAATCAGCTACAAAAACCTAACGCGTGTGTTGTGTTACGGCAATCTGACTCATGATATCATGAGTCCAAATCATGGTGTATTTTCATAAGACGAAAACACGCTGGAATCATGATATCATGAGTCATAATCTTGTTTTTGGATTCTGATTTCTACCCGTGTATGCATTTGTTTACATCGGTGGAGGACCGGTGCTAACACGAGGCTGTCACTTCCATACAAGAACTGTCAAAGAGCTTCCCAATCAGCTGATTGGAAACGTCTTGTGAATAGGCCTATAAATATTTTATTGTGACCACGAGAAACACGTTCTCTAAGAACTCCTCCATCCTCTGATTGCAAACAAACTAATATTTTCAACAACAAAGTGTGATTTTCGAAGGTGGAAATAAATCACCATAGTATACGACATCAGTCGCTATTTCTAACTTTGAGCGCTATTTCTAACCTTCAAACTTCATTACATTATTTAAGACAGTAAGAAAAATACGACAAAATTTGTCCTAGATGGCGAAGTTATGTCAGAATTAGTGATCCTTTATAGAGAGATAAGCGGAAGTAAAATGGAATGATTTGGCAACAGACCAGCAGTGCTGATTTTGCTCGGCGTCGAGAATAATATTGTAACACGGACATGACTTCCTCATTGCTATAAAGTGTATTTTGTTTTGTTATAGATCTTTGAGCTACATATCAAAACTAATAAACAGCCGAAAAAATTAAAAACTAAAAATCGCATTGACAAAAATTCAAAAAAGTAAAACATTTCATTTTTTTTGCTTCATGCAAAATTACTTTTACCGAAATAAATTCAAGCGGATTACATTACTCCTCAAGAAAAGTTCAAAACAAACATAAAGGCCCAAACGCAATGATAGCGGAACGGCAACGGAATGCGGAACCGGTTCGCCAGCATGAATCACAACATCTCGACTGAGCTGACAACGAATGAAATTGGATCAACACTGAGTCGACAAGCTGATCATAGTTCATGCTGGCGAACCGGTTCCGCATTCCGTTGCCGTTCCGCTATCATTGCGTTTGGGCCTTAACGCATGTTCGTTTGGCTCACACTTTGACAGCTCTCGCTGCTCGATTGGCTCACACTTTGACAGAAATGTCAGCTTCCGCGAATCTCTCTTATAGAGGATTTCTAGTCAGAATATACTACAGTAATCAGAAATAACATTCACTCACAAAAACAACGAAAATAAAGGCCCAAACGCAATGACAGCGGAACGGCAACGGAATGCGGAACCGGTTCGCCAGCATGAATCACACCATCTCAACTGAGCTGACAACGAATGAAATAGAACCAACACTGAGTGGACAAGCATATTATAGTTTATGCTGGCGAACCGGTTCCGCTTTCCGTTGCCGTTCCGCTATCATTGCGTTTGGGCCTTAAGGCTTGTGGATGCTGTATTCACGTTCAAAAATATTTTGCATTTTTGTATGGGCTATACTGTACAAAACTTCAATCAAGGTTTTTGATAAAAATCTTGCAAAGATCTTCACTCAAAACTGATATTTTCGACACGGTTCTGAGACTTTTTTGTCAAGAATCTTTGTAGAAACTCATGGAGTGTGAAATGCTAGAGGTTTGTTCACAAATTTCATAATGCTAAAAATGGCCATTTTCAACACTCACCCATCCCCTCGTAACGCTTTTTGTATGCATATTTTACAAATTCCCTTCAGCGTTATGAAATTTGTGAATGGGCCCTAGGAATAGAAGTAATAAATGGTTTATTATTTCTATTGCCCTAGGCGGTCGTGCTTTCTGGTTCAAAGTGGTTAAAGTTTAAAGTTTAGGCCATGGTTTTTATAAATATTCACCCTCAAGGCCCAAACGCAATGATAGCGGAACGGCAACGGAATGCGGAACCGGTTCGCCAGCATGAATCACAACATCTTGACTGAGCTGACAACGAATGAAATTCGACCAACACTGAGTCGACAAGCTGGTTATAGTTCATGCTGGCGAACCGGTTCCGCATTCCGTTGCCGTTCCGCTATCATTGCGTTTGGGCCTTCATTCTTGTTTACGGCGGATCCAACTTTCGATCGAATCCTATTCGTTCGAATCCATTGGCCATTTGATTTTGCTGGCGTAAACGAGAATGCGAAACGGTTTTCGATCGAAAGCGCATTCGAACGTAAACAAGAATAGGGGTGATTAAAGGCCCAAACGCAATGATAGCGGAACGGCAACGGAATGCGGAACCGGTTCGCCAGCATGAACTATAATCAGCTTGTCGACTCAGTGTTGATCCAATTTCATTCGTTGTCAGCTCAGTCGAGATGTTGTGATTCATGCTGGCGAACCGGTTCCGCATCCCGTTGCCGTTCCGCTAGCATTGCGTTTGGGCCTTAACTCCACTAAAATATCAACCAAATGGTCGCAGTGATAACAAAGACAAATTAAAGACCCCCATGTTCCTTGCAGTTGCCCAAAATTTTATGGCTCACAAGGTAATCTAGAATGCCGTTCAAAGTGTACTGCGATCTGTCAAACTTGGGTACCTTTTGCACTACCGAAGGACCAAATGCAGTACTAGAAGTGGTAACCAATCTAAGCCCGAGTGTGACGGACCTGGTGATAATACACTGAAATTGCAAATAGTGTTTTTTTGAGAACATCTTCTATGTTGGCAACAACGGTACAAGCTTTCTCATTTGATATTTCTTTGAGTTTTAAAAATACGACAAAATAATGAGAGAATGCCTCATTACGATATATTGCCCTATTTCACAAAGATAGGAAACAATTTTATATTCCCATGATTAGTACCAACTGTGCTGAAATTAATAATCGGTGTTTCAGAGATCTCTTTCATACTGATAGCGATAGAATTCTGGAAAAGAAACAAAGATGATTTTATATCCTGTAAATAAAGAATAAAATAATATGTTAATCTGTCCACAGTCCGGGAAGTCTCCCTTCTGCCCAAGGAACAATTGGTAGCTTTTAAGATACTTACGTGTTTAATACAAGCTGCATAGCAGCAACCATTGCTGAACACATTTTTAGTTGAATCATTAATTGAATAAAATTGATTTCCGCCTATAAAAAACCTGTTATTCCACTTGAAGTTTGTGTTTTGAATAAGAGCTGAATAAACCTCCGAAAATGCAAATATAGTAGCTTTTGTTCTACAACACATAAGAAGTTTAACAACTGACTGATTTGAAGCTTGTAGCACAGACAAACAGACGTCACACTCTCATCATAGTCCATCGACCACCTTTTTAACGATCGATTCAAAAATATGGTAGGTGGCCAATCCACCACCCGCAGCGCTCGCATCGTTTTTGTTCGTGTTTGACGTTTACACACTACCGCCATCTGTTGGCCTGTCGGCCAAACACACCAATTTTAGCATTGGGCGTACATGTCCTCGTGACTATGATTTTGATCGAGATTTGTTCTAAGTGTTACGTCTGTTTGTCTGTGCTTGTAGCCATCATTTTAGTAAAATATTGAACATTTGATTAACAACAAATCGTACAAAAGTTTTAGTGTCTTATACTTAAAATGTTGACCAGCATGATTAGTAAAACTTAATAACAATGCGAATAAGGGCCCATTCACAAATTTCATAACGCTGGAGGGGGTGGGTGGGTGTCCAGACAATGTTACGGCCCATACAAAATCTGAATAATATTCATACAAAAAGCGTTACAAGGGGGTGGGTGGATGTCCAAAAGGGCCAATTTCAGCGTTATGAAATAAATGAATGAGCCCTAACAGTATATGAGTATGCTTTTATTCAAGCAAAACATATTTATCATGTCTTTTTATGTTATTTTCAAATGTTTTTCAAATCAAATCTAAGACTTGTAGGCGACTATGGATCAACGAGGGTAAAGTTCGAATTGGATTAAAAACACCATAATTCATATTTTCCAAATGTAGTGATCATCATTTGCGACGTTATTTATATCGAAAAAAGTTACTAACCATAACATTTTTAATTAGAATTGAAGTATTCATAATAGTTTAACAATAATTACATGAAAGTTGTTACCAAACTTACAGTCCAGAGTCACAAATAAACATACATATATAATTATTGTTGAATAATGGTGACAACTGAGAAAATGCCCTACAAAGAGCTGAGAAGATGCTATTTAGATCCAAATTTCGATCGACAATGTTCAACATTTGTCGCATGCGACAACGACAGCCAGTATTTATAGTCCAGAAATCACGTTGGTACGAACAAGTAAAATTTACACGCAAACAAATTTTGTTGTATAATCTACCGAATCCATGGTAGAATTAAGAACTGCACCAACGATTTTCAACCGACTACAAAAATCTGTTGAGTTTACAATAATCTGGTACAAATCACTGAGCAGTGCAGTAAATGTGACCATGTCCATAGCAGTATCCACTACAAAGCATTGTATTTCAATCCATGACACCCACCGTACAGCACAGTGTGGTCAGAAGTATAATGCCAAACTGGTCAAATCTAGAATGTTTCTAGTCATGAATACTGCAACTGTGGTTAAATAAACCGAAGAAATTTTATTGTGTAGTAATGTTGACTATGTTTTGGTAGAGTTAACAGATTAATGTAGTCGGTTGAAAATCGTTGGTGCAATTCTTAATTTTACCATGGATTCAGTAGTTTCTATAATAAAATTCATTTCAGTGTACTTTAATGGTACACTGAAATGAATTTTATTATAGAAACTACTGAATCCATGGTAAAATCACAGACAAACAGACGTAACACTTAGAACAAATCTCGATCAAAATCATAGTCACGAGGACATGTACGCCCAATGCTAAAATTGGTGTGTTTGGCCGACAGGCCAACAGATGGCGGTAGTGTGTAAACGTCAAACACGAACAAAAACGATGCGAGCGCTGCGGGTGGTGGATTGGCCACCTACCATATTTTTGAATCGATCGTTAAAAAGGTGGTCGATGGACTATGATGAGAGTGTGACGTCTGTTTGTCTGTGGTAAAATTAAGAACTGCACCAACGATTTTCAACCGACTACATTAATCTGCTAACTCTACCAAAACATAGTCAACATTACTACACAATAAAATTTCTTCTGTTTATTTAACCACAGTTGCAGTATTCATGACTAGAAACATTCTAGATTTGATCAGTTTGGCATTATACTTCTGACCACACTGTGCTGTACGGTGGGTGTCATGGATTGAAATACAATGCTTTGTAGTGGATACTACTATGGACATGGTCACATTTACTGCACTGCTCAGTGATTTGTACCAGATTATTGTAAACTCAACAGATTTTTGTAGTCGGTTGAAAATCGTTGGTGCAGTTCTTATTGTGCATCCCGATGAAATTCAGAAAGAGAACTTCGCTCATTTTCCTCTTCTTTATCAACGAACTTAAGGTAACACACGATGGACTCATCGTGGCATCCATGAACAATCTATGTTCAAACTATCGTTGAAAAGAAAATATTTCTGTTTTATATCATATCGGTCATTCGATGATCTATCGGATCATATGCTTGCTAGCAACAGGCATGTTGATAAACTTTCAGTTCATCTCTGTCTGGTAGAACCGATATCAATCCCCGAAAACTGCAAAATTGATAATCATTTATGGATAGCAAACAGTTGCACCTTAAGCACCGCCAACACATTTTCAATCGGAAGGATTTTGGCGCGCTCGAACTGACAAATCCTCCGTTGTAGTGAAACTTCTTCCGTCGACGTGATGTTGGACTGTTTTCAAAAAACAGTCGAGATAAAAGCCAAACCGGCAGAGCAATGACAGTTAAGGCCCAAACGCAATGATAGCGGAACGGCAACGGAATGCGGAACCGGTTCGCCAGCATGAATCACACCATCTCGACTGAGCTGTCAATGAATGAAAGTGAACCAACACTGAGTCGACTAGCATACTATAGTTCATACTGGCGAACCGGTTCCGCTTTCCGTTGCCGTTCCGCTGTCATTGCGTTTGGGCCTTTAAGGCCCAAACGCAATGATAGCGGAACGGCAACGGAATGCGGAACCGGTTCGCCAGCATGAATCACAACATCTCGACTGAGCTGACAACGAATGAAATTGGATCAACACTGAGTCGACAAGCTGATCATAGTTCATGCTGGCGAACCGGTTCCGCATTCCGTTGCCGTTCCGCTATCATTGCGTTTGGGCCTTTAGTTCGTTCAAAACTTCGCTTCGGAAGTCCAACCGGCGAACTCCAGATTGGTGCTGCGAAGTCAATAATTCTACCATGGATTCGGTAGATTATACACGCTTAGATCAGTCTACCCAAATATGGGTAAAGTTTACTCATAATCGGCAAAAAGTGCACACACTCATTTTATGGGTAAAGTAGCATTTAAGGCCCAAACGCAATGCTAGCGGAACGGCAACGGAATGCGGAACCGGTTCGCCAGCATGAATCACAACATCTCGACTGAGCTGACAACGAATGAAATTGGATCAACACTGAGTCGACAAGCTGATTATAGTTCATGCTGGCGAACCGGTTCCGCATTCCGTTGCCGTTCCGCTATCATTGCGTTTGGGCCTTTACTCATTTATGCGTTTAGCACCTTTTTCCTAAAATGGGTAATGGGTTTTACCCATAAATGGGTATTTGTTTATTATTTGTTCCGGTTTATTTATGTCTATATAATATACGATAGATTGTTACAAAATAATAGTTTTTAAACCGACATCATCCATTTATTACATATATGTTCATGATCTTGTACAAAAACATGTTCATTTGCAGTTTTATTTATCAGATGTCTCCAGGAACCACAGACTTGACGGCTGGACGGACTTCCTGGCATTGCTCTGGGTTCCTCGAAAACTAGACTAGATTGATTTTCATGCGATTTCCTGTGCTGTGACCAAACTCTGAATAAATAATTAGAGAATTATTCGCGGTTTCTTAAACAATTCTGCTAATAAAAAAAACATTTGGACTCACCATAAAGATTCCGCAATCCTGCAAGGTTAGTGAGATAGCTCGATTTGTAGTTCCTTCTGCATAACACTGTTCACGGTTTCAAAAATTATAAAAAAAAACATGAATAATAATCCGCAGGAGCAATTTCTAGAATACTTAAAAAAAAAAAAAATAAAAAATGCTGGAATCAGGAAATAATATTAAAAGTAGCCAATACCAGCTGATAACAAAGTGCGAGTGTCACCAAAACGACTGGGAAATAAATTATTGTTTTTCATCCAAATATGGGTAAATTGACTACTCATAATTAGGTAAATTCAAATTATTTCTAATATGAGTGAATTCTACCAATTTTTCTCAGTAAAATTTACCCATAAAATAGGTTTTGTATCAAAAACTCAAATATGGGTAAAACAAGTACCTATTTATGGGTAAACTGATCTTAGCGTGTACAACAAAATTTGTTTGCGTGTATGTTCAAATTGAACGTTTTTGAGGTTGGCCCTTTTGTGTTATAACTCAAGAAAACGGCCGTTTCGAAGTTTGACAACTTGTTTTGACAGCACGCGTGACTGGATCTGTCAAACGCGACCACCTTCGCTCCCGACGCACCTTGATGGCGGGCATTGATCTCGACGGTTCGTTTTTTTCCTTCTGATCGAGCGCGGCGCGGCGCTGCAAAAATTGACTTCTTCTTTTTTTGGCACATTGCTTTGCAACCGCAGCAGCAGCAAGCAAAAGTGAGCTAAGCTCAGAGAAGAGGAGGCCGGCCGTACAGAAGAAATAAAAAACGCGATTTTTGCCAATCTCCAATCCAAAAAGCAGTGAAATTTGTTCGGAAAACCAAACCGCGCGTTTCCGTGTTCGCGAAAAAACAGTCGGAGTGAATCGTTTTCGTATTCCGGGATATCCCAGGTGGAAATCCTTCTTTTTTCTTACCGCGAGTGTGGATCTGTCTGGAAGCGCTAGAAAAAAAGGCACACAGAACAGAGGAGCAGGAGAACGAAAAAGCGAAGCGATTCATCGTTCATCGCGCTGTGCGTGTGTGAAAATTTTTGGAAAAGGTTTTTCTAATTGCGTTTGGGAAAAGCGGAGTGCGTTTTTTGCGTGGCCGTGATATAGGTGCTTCTACCCCGGGATCCGTCAAGATGCAGATCGTCCAGGTCCTCGAGAAGACTGTCTCTCCAGGTGAGTGCGTTTAATGTGCTGGAATTGTCGACTAAGAGAGGGGAAGCTTCGTCTTGTTGTTGCCTTCCGGAACATTTCCCACGGATGAGTTTTCCACTCCAGTTGGAAGTTACCCATCTGCAGCATTGGGAAGCATCGTGGAGGGCGAAAGTGATTTCAGTAGCATATTCCGAGTGGAAGCAGCAGGAAAAAAACGTCGCCTTGAAATTACGTCTCGCGCTTTTTGTGCAAGTATTCGTGGCAGGAGAGAGACCTGAGAGAGATCCATAAGTTGGAACTGAGATGAAACTGGACTAGATCCGAGGGGTGGCGCTTGGGATCTCGAAATGACACGGTTTCATTGAAATTTGTTGGTTAATTTTAATATTTCATCAACATAATTTTAGAAAAAAAAAATCAAAAAACTATATATAGCGTATGAAAACAGTTTTTTTTTTCTTGAACATGTAACGGTCATAAATCTTTTTCTGCCGTTACCCCAACAGAGACAGAGCATGGTCCTATTTTTAAAAGCAGTTTTATCGTTTAAAATCAAGAAAGTTTGCAGAATAAATAATATGTTCACTGTATTCTATTCTTAAAACTATACACAGTGAACCCCTTTTTTACCGGATCAAAATCAAACTAAATCCATATTATTATTTAGTTTTCAATGCTCAATATTTCTATTCCCTCCACAATAGGATGAACCAGTACATCTTGTTATTTTTTTTTCAATTCAAATCAAGCATAATTTTTCAAATCGACGTATCTAACATTTGGATGGATTCGAGAAAAATGCAATATATTGTAAAGCATTTTAAATCCTATTTAAAATGTTTTGCATTTTTCCTATTGTTGTGTCTTCTACAAGTTGAAAAAAAGAACACTGCTTCTAACCACTATTAAACAATTCCGATTCGTTTAGAATTAGATTGAAAAACTGGTGAAATTATCGAATAAACCCTTTTGCTTTGTGCTGCTCACATACACCATGATGATTCGTCGATACCATACCTTGATTGATACATACACCTTGCTTGATGCGTCGGTTTGACAGTTCGTTTTTCACATGCGTCACGTCATATACACCAGTATTGTTTTGAAGTTGCACATACACCGGTTTGCAAATTCCCTTAAAACCTAATAGAGTTCGTTAATTCGACAGTTTCTACGATCAACTACAACGAATATTGGTTTGCGAATGTTTCCAATTTCAACTCGACTAACAGGAGCACCGGACGGAGCTGTGAGTAACAAAAGTAGATGGAGAACAGTTCTTGTGAGAAATTTGGTAAGAACTATTGTCTAGAACCGAATACTGATGATGTTCCACATCAGTTTGCCGACGCGTCAGCTAGCTACAATAGTAGAAATCCGAATTTCTCGATTTCCAACATGTTTAGTGATTCGGAAACGGTATGACGTATCTGCTGATTCAAATTTTATGTTTTGATTCGTCATATAGGTCACTTTACTATGAGCATATGTATGGTGTATGTGCTAGCATGAAAATGTTGACAGTTGAGTCGCTTTACAAACACATGGTGTATGTAGCCAAATTAAAAACACTGAGTAAAGTGCACATAGGGCAGAATTGAAATTTATTTCAAAAAATCGAAAAATGGTTTTAGGAATACTTTTGTTGGCTTAATATGTAGATTATGCGTTTGTCAAGCCCATGCAAAGCAAATCTCGGTTTGTTTATTTTTGCAAATACGTCGGATTGAAGAATTATGCTTGAAATAAAAAGTATCAATACTTTTATGCAAAATAATAAATTTGAATCATCTCTATTGATCTGAAAAAAAAAAATATATACCGCTTGGGTCTTGGATAATTTTAAAAAGAGTAAATCCAAATGTGTAAAAATTTGGCTAGGCAGAAATCAACAGACACATCGGTTAAAATTCCAAAATCTTGACAATGCTCTGTATGAATCCAAGCCAAATATTGTGTACTGATAGCTTACGTCCTCAACATTCGATGGCATTGGTTCAAGGCGGCAGAATCCGTCATTGATTTGAGAATTTTCAAAACCAGTTTTTCCGTTCAAAAGCAAAAAAGTTTACATGTAAATGTGTTCATTGTATTCAATACTCTAACCAGAACACAGAGAACACATTTTCATCGCATACATTTCCATTTTGAACAGAAAAACTGCTGTTGAAATTTCGATGATGACGACGATTGTTTGCGATGACGGACCCTTGGACAATTACGTCGATGAGTTTTGAAGGTTCAAAACCCTCCGAAAAAATATTTAATCTACAGAAACGCTTTTGTTTGGTCTAATTGGATTTTCGAACGTTTTTATCTGGTGGAAGACATTTTCGTGGTTTAACGATCAACGCTCCGTCATCGTAACCATCGTCATCATCAAAACTTGAAAAGCAGTTTTTCTGTTCAAAACTAAAAATTATTCGATGAAAATGTGTTCACTGTGTTTCGGTAGGGGAACAGAATACAGTGAACACATTTTCCTGTAAATTTTCTTGATTTTGAACAAAAAAACTACTCTTGAAAATTACGAAATCAATGACGGATCCTGCCCCTTTATAACATCAGGCAGCATGACCGAAGACATTGATTTTTCGTCTAAATATTTTGCATTTCCTGGACTGTTCGCTGCGGTTAGCACGATACCCTGTTTATAGGACCAATTCCTCATTACTTGGAACATCTTGTAGTTCTTTGTAAATGTTGTGATATATTTGTGTGTCACTGCCAAAGGGTGGATCATTCCTGATGCATTGAAATATTGTTTATGCATTCAAATGCATTTAAATGCAAACTCAACAGATTTTCAATTCATGGCTTGTTCAAACAATTGACTAGTCTTTTCTAAATTGTCAAAATCGTTTTTTCACATACTCTTAAGGGATTATAACATTCTTTACAGCACCTGATACCTAGGGCTCATGAAGTTACGGGAATCGATACGTGAGTCATACCAAAAAGCTTCAAATCTCTTAGTGGACGTAAAGACAGCATTTTGACGTGTTCAACGAAAAAGTAAACCTGCGAACAATAGTTTTACCCATTTGTTGGTCGAAGCTGTTAATTCATTGGCAGTAGGAGCAACCTGTATAGGAAGGAATTTTAAATAACCTGTATTGCCAGTTTTTTTTATCAAGTTTGTGAATCACGAATGAGTGGTTGCAATGCCATGAAATAAATGACTCCTAATATAACCGAATACTCCATCTTTCATATTTTAAACTAGTACTTTAAAAAAAGCATTGAGCAATATATTTTCAGTTTTAAACTTCAGTTTGATGATCAAAAATTAATGAAGTTTATGATTAGTGATCAGGGATTGAATCCTGAGTAAATTAAGAGAATCTCTCACGCATCGCTCTTTTGTAACTATCATAACATGCTGCACATTATGAGAGACTGTTCATCGTATCCTGCTAAAACTTCGATCAGATTGGGGGAATAATAGTGCATGATAAAGCCCCTCTAAACATGCTCCAAGCCTGGGGGACACTATTGCTATTGGAAGTTCGTGGATTGTTTATCGTGCCAGCGAAGAAAAACACCTATCCCCAACGGTAAACAAGCGAGAAAAATGGATTTTATCATCGCTCTCTCTTTGGGGCTCTCGCTCGCTGCTTCCATTTATCAGACTTGTTACACTTTGCGATACAATGACGATTGTGGACCGCAACAGATGGGATGTTTTTCTTTGCTTGCTTTGATCGTGCTTCATACTCAAGTGAGAGCGAATTATGCAATGCCTGTTAGTGATAGAACATCAATGAAAGTTATTTTTTTTTGTTGGGAAGCCCTGGCCACGAACACAGGGTTTGACGGTGCCAAAGTAGAAGGTGCAATATAATAATACCCGTCTGTGAAACATATCACCTTCCCAATACTTTGGCACACCTCCAACGGTTCCTGATCATGAAACGGCTGCTTTCAGGCGGAGGATCTGTTAATTTGTTTCGGCATATTATCAGGTTCTCTTCGAACGAAGGGACCGCCAGGGCTCAGTAGTTGCTTATAAACCAGTGCTGGTTGTTGATGTTTCAGTTCGTTTACACGAGCTATAGCATCCTTTGTACTAATCAGTAATGGAGGTTAAGTTCCGAAGCCAACGTGTGATCAATCGTTTTATAATGCAACATGAGAATGGGTGTTTGGTGGAACTGTGCGTTACACTAGTCGTTATTAGATGTAGTGATTGTGAGGGTGCTAATAGTGATTTTATAATCAAATCTATGGTGGTGAAAATTTGAAAATGAAATTGGAAGTGATTCTGATAGATAGCCATACCATCTCCCAGAGCTGCGGCAACACACGTGAGCTTTTATACTGATGGGTGATATGCAAAGACGCGTGATCGGGTGGTGATTGATCAACGAAAGAATGTGCAAATTGACGCTCAAAGGCCGGTTCTTCAACTTCAGCATCATAAACGTGCACAGCCCTCACTTCGGAAGCACTGATGATGACAAGGACCCATTTTACGCCCAGCTTGAACGCGAGTACGACCGCTGCCCAAGCCACGACGTCAAGATCATCATAGGTGATTTGAACGCTCAGATTGGCCAGGAGGAGGAGTTAGGACCGACTATTGGAAAGTTCAGCGCCCACCGGCTGACGAACGAGAACGGCCTACGACTGATAGATTTTGCCGCCTCCAAGAATATGGCCATTCGTAGCACCTATTTCCAGCACAGCCTCCCGTATCGGTACACCTGGAGATCACCTCAGCAGACAGAATCGCAAATTGACCACGTTTTGATCGATGGACGGCACTTCTCCGATATAACCGACGTCAGAATCTATCGTGGCGCAACATTGACTCATACCACTACCTGGTGATGGTGAAACTGCGCCCAAAACTATCCGTCATCAACGATGACGGAAACAGCAAACCTGCCAATTCCGGGACAAAAAGCGCCGCCTGGAAGAGGTCGAATGCCAAGATATGGAGTTGCTGTGCCGTTCTATAGAAACGCAATCAAGAAACTTCTCGTCATGTCTGTCATGTCAAGAACGTAGAAAGAGTAGAAGGGACGACTAGTTTCTTTTAATCGTAACTCTGGATCGTACAAATGTCATTTTAAAAGGAACTATCTGTAGAAAATGTCTTGGACTCAAGATTTTTGTCAAGATTTTTTAACTAACTTAACATTTTTTTTTATTTTGAAACGATGTTTAAAAAATTTAACTCGCATATTCCGTTTCAAAATGATAGGGAGCCGGATCCTATTCTTGACACTTTTGATTCACTTCGGCAGCGTTTTTTTTGACAGCTACATAGCTCAAATTTAGCCATAATATGCGTCGTACTTATGCGCTTCGTAGTGCAAAGTTTCAGACAATTCGGCCAAGAAAAAAAAAACATGCCAAAGTGAATCATTGAAGTACCCAAGTGGTTCTGCACCCTACAGGTCAATACTTATTAGTGACCAGTGGTCCCGACAAACTTCGTCTTGCCATCAAGTAAGCTGTAGAAAAGCGCCTTGAAAAGTCCCGTACAAAATAACGGTTTAGTTTGTTCCCGTTTTTTCGACTTGACCGTTCAATAACCTGTAATGGAAATTTCCTTGACTTCCCTGGGCATAGAGTATCATCGTGCCTACCACACGATATACGAATGCGAAAATGACAACTTTGGTAAAGAAAGCTCTCAGTTAATAATTGTGGAAGTGCTCATAAGAACACTAAGCTGAGAAGCAGGCCCTGTCCCAGTGAGGACGTAATGCCAAGAAGAAGAAGAAGAACCTGTGCTTTTTTATATACACAAACACGTCGGAACAGTTTAGGAACATAACTCGCATAACTTATGATCTCGTCCTAAAAGCCATTGGTAACCATGTGTGTAGCTCGTTGTTTCTGAGCATTTGAATAGATTTACATTTAATTATTCATTCATTTGCTCAGAAACAATGAGCTACACGCGTGGTTACCAATGGCTTTTAGGGCGTTATCTCAGATTATGCGAGATAACTATGAAATAATTTTCAAAATCTGATAACCCGTTCTAAAGCTATTTCGTGACATACAAACACCATCCCTTTTTTATTTATATAGTTATTTTGCAATAGTCTCATGAAAACAAGCGTTAACTTCATTTTATCAAAGTTCGACCAAAAAATAGTTTTGAGATTTTTTCGTCAAAAATTATGTTCATCTAAACATGTAAATCAAGCCTAATTTTTCAAATCGGCGTATCTAACATTTGGAAGGATTCGAGAAAAATGCGATGCAATATATTGTAAAGCATTTTAAATCCTGTTTAAAATGTTTTGCATTTTTTCTATCGCTGTGTCTTCTACAAGTTGAAAAAAAGAACACCGTTTCTAACCACTATTAAACAATTCCGATTTGTTTTGAATTAGATTGAAAAACTGGTGAAATTATCGAATAAACCCTTTTGCTTTGTGCTGCTCACATACACCATGATGATTCGTCGATATCATACCTTGCTTGATACATACACCTTGCTTGATGCGTCGGTTTGACAGTTCATTTATCACATGCGTCACGTCATATACACCAGTATTGTTTTGAAGTTGCACATACACCGGTTTGCAAATTCCCATAAAACATAATAAAGTTTGTTCTATTCGTCAGTTTCTACGTTCAACTACAACGAATATTGAATGTTTCCAATTTCAACTCGACTAACAGGATCACCGGACGGAGCCGTGAGTAACAAAAGTAAATGGAGAACAGTTCTTGTGAAAAATTTGGTGAGAAATTTGTCTAAAACCGAATACTGATGATGTTCCACATCAGTTTGCCGACCCGTCAGCTTACTGCAGCTGTGAAAATCCGAATCTCTCGATTTCCAACATGTTTAGTAATTCAAAAACATTATGACGTATCTGCTGATTAAAATTTTATCTTTTGATTCTGCATATAGGTCGCTTTGCTATGAGCATATGTACGGTGTATGTGCTAGCATGAAAAATGTTGACAGTTGAGTCGCTTTGCAATGGTAGGGTGTATGTAGCCAAATTAAAAACACTGAGTAAAGTGCACATAGGGCAGAATTGAAATTTATTTCAAAAAATCAAAAAAATGTTTTAGGATTACTTTTTTGGACTCAATATGTAGATTATGCGTTTGTCAAGCCCATGCAAAGCAAATCTCGATTTGTTTATTTTTGCAGTTACGTCGGAATGAAGAATTATGCTTGAAATAATTTTTCTGAACTGTCCAACTTCATGACGTTATCTTGTATGCTAAATTTCATTCATAAATTTTGTCGTAATAATAATGCTTATTACGTTGAAAAGTTTGCTATCACCATCGTCGGACCCCTCGAAGTTTGTTTATGCTTGTGTGTGTCTAACAATTCATAACAAGAGAGAAAAGAGCAGGAGAGAGGAGAGCCAACAACAGTAACATAACCGCAAAGTGGAAATGGAACCAAAGGCGTAAATTTGAACAGCTTCCCAGTTGCTAACTGCAGGAAATATGATTTATTATGCTTAAATTTCAGTTTGATATGCTTCATTATCTAAACCGTATTTCTTGGTTGAAATATTTTATTTTCCATTTTTAGAAAGTCAATGTTATTCATTTATCGAAGATTTTTTTTATCTTGTGTTAATGTGAGAAGACCGCCAAAACCATTCTGCAGTATTTAGTTCTTCTTCTTCCCTTTTGGGTCGGTGTTAAATGCAAAACTGACCTATGACTTCAAAATAGTAACACTCTGTTGTTGAGTTATGTTTAATATTTTCTTTAAGATTATTATTTCGTCCCAGCCAATGAACCAATTTCGATTACTTCTAATTGACTTTCCTGCCATCCTATTCTTCCACAGACAAAGATGAACTGCTGGCAGCGAAAAACTTCCTGGAGCAGGCCGCCGCATCCAACCTGGCCGGCTTCATCCGGGCCCTGTCCGATGTGCTGGTCTTTGTTGGCAATTCCGGCGTGGCCCGCATGGCCGCTGGTTTGCAGCTCAAGAATCAGCTCACCAGCAAAGATCCCGCCATAAAGTTCCAGTACCAGGAAAGGTGGCTCTCATTCCCGGAGGATATGCGAGAATACGTTAAAAAGAATGTAAGTAAAATGATTCAATTTTATTTTTATGTTCGCGCAGGGCACCGTTTCCACATCAAGTTGATTTAAAAACCAAAAGATATATTGACTCTAAAGTACCTTAACAAGAACCAAGGTCATAGGCGCATCTATTATTCGATAATCATAAACTGTTTCCATCTACTTTCATCTTTGGAATAATGGAAAAATATTTAATTTGTGTCTAAAATTGACCCAATTTCTTATTCGTAACCTATCAACATTCAAACATACAACATTATATCACAATGATTGCTTAAGTCCATCAACATTATAATATTCATAAGCGGACATATAAGGAACTGAGGTTAAATTATGAAAAATCCCCCTTTCTCAATCATTTTCGCTATGAAATCCAATAAGTAGCAAAAAAGACAATTTTTGTTGATGGATCCATTGTAAATAATATTCGAGTGCACTGAATGCAGTTTATGTCCCTTAGGGTGGTGCCATTAGTGGATAACCTAAGCTATAAAAAATCATAACATAAAAACGAAAAGCCCTAACAGAGATCTTTTAGCGTTAACAGATAGATTAACAATCTCTACTATATGAGAAAAATATAAAAAGAGCGATAACATTATTTTTTGGGCATAAAATCGCTTGAGCCACTATTGGTAGACGTCCGGGAATGGTTCAGGAAATTTTGAACAAAATAGTTGATTTTAACATAGGTCTGACATTTTTTCCTCGGAGCAGCAACTAAAATCTTGCGAATGAAGCATAAAGATCATCTCTGTGACATTTCTTCATTTTTATATATCTATTTAAAACACTGCTTCTGTCAATTTATCCACTACTGGAACACTACGGCAACTATTGGTGCAAGGGAGCAATTCCTACATCATGCTGTCCATATTTCCACATAATTGAAGTTACCTAAATATTCAATTTCATTTGAATTCATATAAATATTTATTTATTTATTTATTTATTTCATGGCGTCAATCAGAAGTTCACCTCCCAGTGACCGGCAGTGCTTTTATGGAAGAAAATTATATGCCTGTATTTATTGATACCCTTCGACATACATTTGAATTCATATAAACATTACACACAAAATGTGAACCTATTTTGCACTATACCATGACCCCACAGTTATGGATCAAATAGTGTGGAGTCCAACCTATAAATTTCAATAAAACGACATGAAAAACATTAAATTGTCATTTAAAAGCACGAATCGAATCGTTTCAAATTGGAACTTCGGTTAGTAAACTGTTTTGGGTGTAATATTTACATAGGATTGCATAAAAATTAAAAATTTTGTCGGTTCCTGAAAACCATATTATGGATCAATTTTCATATTATGGATCAAATTGTGACATATTACGGATCAGTGCGCAAAATCAAGATATTTTCAACTCAATACATCTGTATTGCATGGTATGGCGAAAGTTAACAATGTTTCATATATCACTGCAAAAAATAGCAGTGTTAGAGCTGGAAACAAGGGTAAAATGCCCTTTTTATTGTGGTACTGCATTGTAATAACTGAGACATGAACTGTTTCCGCTCCACACCAAGTTTTCCACCCATTTTTGTCTGCTAAAATATGAAATTTACAAACCTTGATGTTTTATTAGTTTTATCCTTAGTGCTGTTGTCTAAAAAATGTCGAATCCAATGCATAAAATAGCAGAAATCTACATTCTTTGGAAGTGATCCATAACCGTGGTAAACAATCATTTCCTGGTCCATATTATGGATCACTAGTTAGAAGTGCTAATATTCGGTATTTTGAATGAAAATTCAAGTAAAATGTTTTTCAAAGATGAATTCATACTAAATCGAAGCGAACGAGCATAACACATGCTATAACATTTGAATTTTACCACCTGTGGGAGCTTATGAATGCTGACGGCACTTCTTACAGAAAACGACCATATAATGATAGCTGTGTGGTACCAACTAAACATTTGTCAAAAACACCTTTATTTAGCGGTTGAATGTTGTGCTTAACATTACAAATGGTAGAAGACAAATAGTATAACATGGGAAAAATATGTTTTACGTCAACGTTTATGTTTTGAGCGAGTTATCCGATGTTGAACGCCAAAGTGATCCGTCACTGTGGGTGATCCGTAACTGTGTGGGCATGGTATTTGTTTTATAATAAACATTCAGTTTAATTTGAATGAGTAGAATTTGTTTTGTTGTTTTTATCATTTTAAAAGAAAAAAGGTGAATCCACCTAATGGGTTGTGGAGCGTCTTGCTGGGTAGTGCTTCGTGAAGCCCAAGCAGGGCAGTTCGGTTTTGCGTCGTCCGATAATTTTGCTCACGGTTTCGCGCGTGTTTTCGTCGCCGGAGAATTGTTTTCCCTGTTTTGGAGCG
This sequence comes from Aedes aegypti, assembly GCF_002204515.2. Taxonomy (NCBI): domain Eukaryota; kingdom Metazoa; phylum Arthropoda; class Insecta; order Diptera; family Culicidae; genus Aedes; species Aedes aegypti. The sequence goes on from NC_035108.1 coordinate 349,770,941, forward strand.
TCTTGCTGGGTAGTGCTTCGTGAAGCCCAAGCAGGACGGTTCGATTTTGCGTCGGCAGATAGGTTTTGCTCACGGTTTCGCGCGTGGTTTTGCCGCCGATTTTTTTTTCCTGTTGTGTAGCGTCTTGCTGGGTAGGTATTTGGGAAGGCCCAAGCAAGACGGTTTGTTTTCGGGACGCCAAGAAGTTTTGCTGTCAGTGTCAGTTTTGTGTTCAGTCGAGTATGGATAACCAACTGGTGAGTTCGTTTCATGCTTATGATAACACATTTTTTCTTGAAAGCGTAACTTTTATGTAATATTAAAACAAACTTTGTATGGTTCGTCACTATAAGTGTCGGCATTATGCTTTTTTCTTATACAATTTCAATATACATATATTTTTCTCTTTCTGACATTATTAAAAATTATCTTTTGAATTGTTCTGTTCGACATTGTGAATGTTCACGTATTTTTTTAAAACTTCTACCATATCGAGACAAAATGCACAGTAATACTCATATGTAATTTTCAAACAAACTATACATGGTTCGTCACTACAAGTGTCGGCATTATTCCTGTTTCATATAATTTCAAATGTATACATGTAATTTTCAGTTTTCGTTATTAATAAAAACGTCTTTTGAATTGTTCGACATTATAGATGTTGACATATTTTTTAAAGCTTCTACCAAAAACTTCTCGAGACAAAAATACAAAACTAGTCGTATATTTCCACCTTGTCCATGGATCGCATAACCGACCAGAGGTGACTCCCAGATCTTTTCCTCGCTCACTAATAAACACCCTTCCCGTGGTGATTGTGGAGATGCAGAGGTATTCTCGGTCTCTAGAAGCAACAATCATTACACCCTAACATTCTTTCCCCATCCCAACTGACTGTAAGGACTTGGCCGGCGCCGTTATTGATCAATAATATTAGATCTGCTAAAATTGCACTTCGAAAGTAAGCGGAAAATCCCATCCCTTATTCATTTGGATCGTAGTGCAATTCTTACCAGTTCCGATCAATCACGGAGTAGCAACCTTTGACATGTACAGTCAGTCTATGCTATGCTATGCTATGCTTTTAAAAGAAAAAAGGTGAATCCACCTAATGCTGGGTAAGGAAAGAGGTGGAGCAGATTAAGGCTGAAAGCCTCTATAATAAAGCAGGGTGTCTAACACCTGGAAAAACCTGTAAAACCTGGAATTATCGGGGAATTTTATTCAAACTGAAAAAAGTGGAATTCTCAGGTAATTTTTGCAATAAAATCTCTACAATCGTAAAAAAATTTGGCTGGCTGCGCCGCTATCAAATCGCTATTTGAGCTGTTCAAGTGGTTCTTTTGAGTATGATTTTTTTTCGATTTACCAAAACATGATTGACGTTTTCAATATATTTATATTCAATCAGTAAAGTATTAACATACCTATGGCTGGTCGCAAATTTCTTTTAAGAGAATTGATCTTTATTTTTGATGAAAGTTCTCAAAAATCCCCTTTTTATCTTTCTTGCAGATGATGCAAATTTTTTTCTCATATTTCTTAAGAACAGCTTCAGGAATTTATCTGAAATACTATCAGGAACTAATAATGGGTTTTCCCCAGAAGTTCTTCAAGAAATTCCTCTATCAATTCTATCAGTTATTTTTCAAAGGATGCTGCATGAAATTTCTCCAGAATTTGCTTTGAGAAATTCTTGAGCACTTCAACGTTACTACCTCCAGTAATTTTCTCAGGGATTAATTTGAATAATTTTCCAAAGACTATCCTAGGACTTCATTAACTTAAAATTGTTTCACCTTAAGAACTTTTCAAATAATCCCTTAAAATCGACATGTGTTTCATTATTGAGTTTCTCTTTTCCTAAATTTCTATGTTTTTTCCAAAAGTTATTTCACAAAATCCTGTGGGATATCATCCAGAGATTCAATTGATTTTTTTTCAATAATCTTAGCAATAATCTAGAAAATCTTGTAAAATTCCCTAAAAAGTGAGTTCTTCTAGAAATCCTTATTCATCAAGGATGACTAAAGGACTTACACAAGTTTTAACCGAAATAAGATTTGCTTTAGGAATCAAATTACGATTTTATTTTCAACAGTTTCTCAGCTTTCTGGAAAAAAATCATTCACATTCCCTTGGAGAAATACATGGATAACTCCTGGAAGAAAGTTTAAAATATTTTTGATAACTCTCTTAGAATATTGGATGACTTTCCAAAGAAACCTTAGGAGCAATATCTGGAATAATTCCTGAAGGAATCATTAGAGAATTTTTTTGTCGAGGTCCTAAAGAAATTCTGAAGGACAATTTTGTAGAAAATCCTTAGAAATCCTTGGAGACAAATCACAGCTGTTGTGCAAAGTACAACAACGTGACAGCCCGAAGGTTAAGTCATATATTTCACATTTTTTCTCAATGCGAAACAACTTTTACCAAAATAATTTCAAGTGGATTACGTTACTCCAGAAGAAAAAAAAATCAAAACAAACATAGCTGTCGCTGCTCGATAGGCTCACACTTTGACAGAAATGTCAGTTTCCTCTAATCTCTCTTATAGAGCTTAGTGACATTTGAACACACGTAGACTAACATACGCTCGTCATACACAGTTTGTTTTTGTTTTCCTCAAAGAAACTTGCACACACTTTCCAGACTCATCAAAATGCATATGGAAATATTACCCAATTTGAAAAATTTACACCCGGTTTCTGGGTGTTTTTCTAGACTGAGTGCATATTGTTTTCCTCTAAGGTTCACAACTACATCTACACTAGGGCACCCATACCATTGGGCGTGATAACCACTATAAAGAATCACTAGTTTCGTTCAATAATTACGATGTATTTGTACCTGTGTAAAATCGACTCAAGTATTGTTTTATTGTTTTGATTCATGCTTACATAGGTCGCTTTGCCTCTCCATACAGCGGAGCGGATCTACCCCGTTTGGCATACATTCGTTTGGCAGAATAGCTGTTTGACATAATGTAATTTGGCATGACGGTCGTTTTGCATAATCGCCATTTGGTATAATGGCAGTTTGACATAATTGTGAAAATCTTTGAATTTGATCGAATTCCATCCATTAAGGTGAAACAGCTTGGAATCCAAAAATTAATAATGTGCCAAAACTTAAACGTGCAAATCTCGCGAAAGAAGCATCAAACTGCAGTGCAATTTATATTTTAGCCTTGTGCACTAGTAGAAAGCTTAGAATAAGAAGATCTATTTTGTACGTTCATTATTTCAGCAGATTAGTGCCTTCTAAATCGTAAGTAGGGGCACAAGTCGGCCATTGTGCCAGCCATTTTTGGATTCTAACATATTTTTTTTTTATCTTTATTAAGGAGACTTTCGTCTCCGTCATTCTCTAACATATGTCACCTTAAGCAAAGTGATGCTGATAAATTGCTCACGATCGTCATTCCGTGGTCAGTTATTGATAGGACATACTTGTAATCTTCATCTATTGGAAACCTATATCCAATAAAACTCTTTTGAAATTTGTTTAGTACTCACTGTTATCATTCTTGAGGAAATGGTGTTTTAGAAAAAAAAACATAAGTACATACCTACATATGTAAAGCGAGAAATGTTCTCTACAATATCTGAACAACGCAATGAAGAACATGAGCGCATTAAAATTTAGTTTAAAATGTTGTATGTTTGAGTTTTTATAGATGTATAAATAAGTAATCAATTCTTTTTTCTATTATTCTATTACTTTTCTCTATTGTTTCATTATAACACCTATAATCTTCATTATTGATAAGGTATTTTGAAGTCGATATATCATTTGATAGTTTTTTTTTATCAACTTGATGTGATATCAGTGCCCTGGGTGAATATAAGTTGAAGTAGATCGACGATGAATTGCATATACCCTAGAGGCTAACACTAAATAATTTCCCGTTGCTTTCAGATTGTGGCATCTCTCGGAACGGAAAGCACCCGTCCTTCATCTGCAGCACAGTGCGTCGCTTATGTGGCTGTGGCCGAGCTTCCCGTTGGGCAATGGCCTGATTTGATACAGAAGCTGGTGGACAATGTAGTCAATGATAAGTCCACGGAAATGCAACGGGAGGCCACCCTCGAAGCCATCGGTTATATCTGTCAAGACATCAATTCGGAAATCCTAGAGCATCAATCCAATCAGATCTTGACGGCAATCATCCATGGAATGCGAAAGTCGGAACCGTCGAATCACGTAAGGTTGGCAGCTACCAATGCTTTGCTCAATTCGTTGGAGTTCACCAAAGCCAACTTTGAAGAGGCGACTGAGAGAAACTACATCATGGAAGTTGTCTGCGAAGCGACCCAGTGCAGCGAAACTCAGATCTGTGTGGCCGCTCTTCAGTGTCTGGTAAAGATTCTCACCCTCTACTACCAGCATATGGAAGCATACATGGCTCAGGCTCTATTCCCGATCACCCTGGAGGCGATGAAATCAGACAACGAGCAAATAGCCCTGCAGGGTATCGAATTCTGGTCCAACGTGAGCGATGAAGAAATTGATTTGGCCATCGAAGCACAAGAAGCGGCAGAAGCAGGACGACCTCCCAACCGAGTGTCCCGTCATTATGCCCGTGGAGCCCTCCAATTCCTCGCTCCGGTGCTGATGGAAAAACTCACGCGGCAGGAAGAGTTCGACGACGAAGACGATTGGAATCCCTCGAAGTCGGCGGGCGTTTGTTTGATGCTGTTGGCCACATGCTGTGAGGATGAGATCGTTCCGTATGTCTTGCCATTCGTTAACAATAACATCAAGTCCACCAACTGGCGCTATCGGGATGCTGCTCTGATGGTGTTTGGATCGATTCTCAGCGGTTTGGAAACGAATACATTGAAACCATTGGTTGAACAAGCCATGCCCACGTTGATCGAACTAATGTACGATCAGAGCGTGATTGTGCGGGACACCTGTGCATGGACCTTCGGCAGGATATGTGAGGTATGTAATAGCAAAAATCTGTCTCTTTATGTCTGTAGGAACTTGTAAATAAGACATTTCCAGCCTTTCGTAGGAAGCATCATTCTGAATCCTTTTGTCTATTTCCAGGTCATTCCAGAAGCCGCCATCAACGAGCAGTACCTGGAGCCGTTGCTGAAGGCTCTGCTCAACGGCTTGAAGGCTGAACCCCGCGTAGCTACCAATGTGTGCTGGGCATTCACTGGACTATCGGAAGCAGCTTACGATGCAGCCAATGTAGTTGACGACCCGCCACAGACCTACTGCCTATCGCAGTACTTCGATTTCATCATAAGCAACCTGCTGGAAACGACCGATCGTCACGACGGTGGACAGGCCAATCTACGCTCGTCAGCCTACGAAGCACTCATGGAAATGATCAAAAACTCACCGCAGGATTGTTACGTGTCGGTACAAAAGACAACTATGGTCATCTTGGAGCGATTAAATCAAGTTCTCCAGATGGAGTCCCACATTTCCACCCACTCCGATCGACATCAGTTCAACGATCTGCAGTCTCTGTTGTGTGCCACTTTGCAATCCGTGCTACGAAAGGTCGATGCCAAGGATGCTCCTCAGATCTCGGACGCAATCATGACCGCTCTGTTGACCATGTTCAGTTCCAGCTCCGGAAAAGTTGGTGGTGTGCAGGAAGACGCTTTGATGGCAGTGTCCACATTAGTCGATTTACTAGGCGAAGGATTCATTAAGTACATGGACGCCTTCAAAGAATATCTGTACATGGGCCTGAAAAATCATCAAGAGTATCAAGTTTGCTGCACAGCGGTCGGACTTGCCGGAGACATTTGTCGAGGCTTGAAAAACAAAATTCTTCCCTACTGTGACGAAATCATGACATTGCTTCTAGAAAACCTTAGCAATCCGTCGATCCATCGAAGCGTAAAACCACAGATCTTATCCGTATTTGGTGATATGGCACTGAGCATTGGTCCGGACTTCAAAAAGTATCTCAGCATTGTCCTGCAGATGTTGACGCATGCGACGCAGGTGCAGATTGATCCAAACGATTACGATATGATTGACTACCTGAACGAATTGCGCGAAAGCGTGCTGGAAGCCTACACCGGAATCGTACAGGGCTTGAAGGGAGTCGATAAGTCGCCCCACGACGACGTCAATCTGCTCCAGCCGCACGTACCCTTCATCATCAACTACATCGTTTCGATTGCCAAGGACAGTGAACTCTCGGACGGAAATATTGCCATCGCGTCGGGTCTGATTGGCGATATGTGCACAGCGTTTGGTCCCCCACTGTTGCAACTGTTGGAAGACTTCCAGATTCAGCAGCTACTGGCCGAAGGCAAAAACTCGCGGACAGGACGCACCAAGCAACTCGCCAACTGGGCCCTGAAGGAAATCAAAAAGCTGAAACAACCTGCAAACGACGCGAGTTGGTAAGTAAGAAATGAGGCTGGGTGAGGGATTTTTACGCTGTTGGCGGCTGACTTAGTTTTGGCTGCTAGTTTGGTGGGTTTCTTAGGGTCTACCCCGTTTGGCATAATGCCGTATGGCATAATGCCGTTTGGCATACAGTCGTTTGGCATAATAGCTGTTTGGCATAATGCCATTTGGCATAACGGTCGTTTGGCATAATCGCCATTTGGCATAATAGCCGTTTGGCATAATTGTGAAAAACATTGAATTTGATCAAATTCCTTCCATTAAGCAAAGGGGTGTGGATAAACAGTTCAAGATCGTATGTTCCGTTGTCAATTATTGATTGGACATACTTCTAATGTTCATTTTTCAAGGAAACCAATATCCAATGAAGCTCTTTTGAAATTGCATCACACATGACTTCCGGGATCATTATGTCCGGGATATTATAGAGCATTTTTAACAAAAATGTATCCGACGCCTAAGTTATTCCATGTAATTTGAAAAAAAGGAACATAGTATTTTATGACGCATCTTATGGCCCCGCATATTACTGTACCATTACAGTATCTTCCTTTTTCAAATTATGCCAAATGACCATTATGCCAAACGACTATTATGCCAAACAACTGTTATGCCAAACGACTATTATGCCAAACGACTTTATGCCAAACGACTGTATGCCAAACGGCATTATGCCAAATGGCATTATGCCAAACGGGGTAGACCCGGTTTCTTACAAGAGTGATCGTTATATCCTTCCCAAATTATCTGTTACACACCTACTGATTCTCTGTAATGACACATTTTCTTTCAACACCTTTCTCTTTTTCTTTCTTTCTATTCCGTTCCTCTAACATTTGGAATCGTTAGGCGACTTAAATGAACTGGTAGTTGAGAGTTGTAACATACTATTAGGAAGGGAATGCCGTGTATAATCGGGTGTGAGTTATGTGTGTGACCGAATGAAAAGAACGAGTGTGCCTGCGAAAGTGTTCCAGAGCAAACCTGAAACGAATCGTAATCAAGAGATGGGCGAGGAGGATATGGTCTGTGCGAATCCGCTCTTGAATGGGTATTTGATTGGAAGGTAATGTTACTAGGTAAAGCAGTTTCTTAAAATGCTTTTTCGCTTCCAACATTGCTAACATTGTTCACTTTTTGTTTGTTTGTTCACCAGAGTTGGTTCGTTCGTTTTGGTTTGGTTTTGTTTTTAATTTTTGTGCTAATAGTAAGACAGTTTTCATCAACACATTTACACCGCAAATATTTACATAGAAAATGCAAATATTTCAGTCAACCCTCCATGAGTCAATATTGAAGGGACCATCGACTCATGGAAATATCGAGTCATGGAACAGCTATGCTATGGAAAGCCGTTTGAGGGGATCATCATAGTAACCATGAAATTTGATTTTCAGTATGGTTCCATGAGTCGATATCGAGTATTGGAACATCGACTCATGGAGGTTTAACTGTATTATACATTTGTACAAACTATAGTTTTTCACCTAAGCAAAAAGAGCTAAATCTTTTTAGAAATCTGCTTGAATTTGAACCAAGCTGAGGAATGAATCAATACTTTTGATTCAAATCTTTAAAAGGGTTGTGTTGCTTCGAACAGTTCACAAATTTTTGCTTAAGAGTTTTATTTTTCATAACGCTAGTTATTTTGTTGTTTAATTTTTCTTATTGTTCTTCATTATTTTAAGTCATTATTCTCTTCTTGTTATTGGTATTACATTCCCACTATAATAAGAGACGTAAATTGGGACTGGGAGTAAGACTGGGACTGATCAATGTACACCCGATTCTGTTTTGCTCGGGGATGCGTACCGTGCAAAAAAAGTTTTCAGTTCAAAATTTCAAAAACCGTGCAAAAAAAGTAACACCAATTCTCGACGTTTCATGCAAAAATAAGGTTTTGGTGAAAAATTTTGTATGGAAACTTTTTTTGCACGGCCGTGTAAAAAAAATCCGTGCAAAAACAGAATCGGGTGTATGTTGGTCTCACTAGATACAAAGGAACAAATTTAGCTGATGAGCGATCAATTTTACCGTTTTAAGTTGGAAATTGTGTTATCTATATCCAATATGGCGATAACTTGAACAAAGATAGTATGAGAACCCAATAATGGCGATACTCTGGAGGCGGTTTGTTAATGTTCAGTGGAATAAAAGGAGTAAAGCTATTTCACGGGTGACTTCAATGACGAGACATTTCGGTAAGGCGTTATCTTCATGTTTTGTCCTCAATTACTACGATTTTTCAATCACACGTTCGAAAACGCTTTTTAAAATTTATTTCAAGTCAATTTGGTCAAGTCAATTTGCCAAGCTTCAAACTCTTAATTAACATCAAGTCATGCTCACTTTTAGAAACGCGATTGAAATCTGATTTTTATTCATACTGTTGACTTATTGCATCCATAATTGGTACACATACCCTAAATGTATGATATGTTTCTTCAGACGTGGTTGGTGGCCTAAGGGCTACCGCTTTTGCTTCATTAGCAGAAGGTCATGGGTTTAATCCCAAGTCCGCCCATTTCCTCGTACTTTGTGATTGTATCTATCACATGCTTCTATCTTCCACTCTTAACCTATTGCTATTAAAACAAACTAGGCTAGGCTTTTTACATCATTATAGCACGCCTTTCATTTCGCCTGATACGTAGGCAGTCTGCTAACCAAAAGCAAGCCTCTCTGTCATACAATTACTTTCCCGCATGAACTGGCGTAGATGAAGGGGTATATATAGTGTACTGTGAACTAGTGCAACATCAATTCCTCCCCCTTCCCCTAATTGGTCAGCACTCTGACGCGGCAGGCGTTATTGTTACTTGATTATAGAAAATCACCAACACTTATACACTGAAGGAGTCCTAGCAAGTCATCTGGTTGGTTCCTTGTGTAAGTGCAGCAGTTCTTCCGAACATTTTTCTGCTTATCAGCTTGTTGTTTCACAAGCATCTCTTTGCAAATTGACCATTTGTATGCAATAGTCCTCAAACTAAAACAGATAATACATTATGTCCAGCAGATGAGGGTTCCTTTTTTTCAATTCCTTATTATTATCCTTCCAAACATCACATTAATTTCTTATAACTAGGTGTTTGTGTTAGAAAAAAAACCATCATCCTACTTTGGTAAAACTAAATTAAGCTTTTATTAACATTTTGTTAACAACAAATTACAATTAGTTTGCCGTAGAAGTTTCGAAATTATATAGAATACACGTTAATTTTTTGACAAGGTTTCTGTACATTGTCCATCATTTACATATCGAAATATCAAAGGTACGACAACAAAATTGAATCTAAACATGGAACCTCAAACGATTTTTAATTTTTGAATGCAAAATCGATCGAACGACGGCGAAACTATTGAAAAAAATTAAGGTCTACTGTTACACCAGTTCGTCCCCTTGATGCTACAACTAGATAACTCGAAATTTGAAATTTTTGACTTCAATATGTCAAAACATTTTCATTAATTAGATCTGTAAAATACCTACAGCTCATAAGCGTGTGATTCAAAATACACAAGTTAAAGTTTATTTTTCAACCATATCCTCTGCGATTAACCGTCACCTTGAAAAACGGTCATATTTTCAAAGTGGCACATCCCAAAATTTTGATTTTCGAGTTATCTAGTTGTAGCATTAAGGGGACGAGTTAACACTAGAGTAGAGCAATTCTCCAGTATTTCCTCCGATCATTCCTACTCAAATATTCTTAGGGATTCCATTATTGTAGACAATTTGTAGAGGAAATTTTCTAAAACTTCCTCGAGTGTCTAGGACTTTCAGAGATCCTTGTTCATTAAGGATTACTGGAGAATTTCCACAAGTTTTCTCAGAGGATACAAGGATTTTCTTTAAAAGTACACGCACCCCCTATTTCGGTTTTCGAAAACAATAAAAATTGCTTGACCTGCCTGGAATAAAAATCTTCAAATACTTCCTTGGGAAATATATCGAAGAATAAGTGAAGCAGTTCCTGAAGAAATCTTAGAGTAATCTCTGAAGTATTTCCTAAGAAAGAACCTTAACCCGTATAGGCCTGAGTGAAAGAAAAAATACTCAAACCCTCACCTCTCAGCGAATTCTTAACGGATTCAAATGATTTTTTGTCAGTTCACTGGCCCACATTTCTGGTTTCTAGAAGTGGCCAGAGGAACTCGGAAATAATCATGTGGCCGGCGTTATTCCGGTGAGTCGCTGGGTCAAGTCGGGGAAAAAAGGGGCATTTTTTGGGACATACCAAATTACCTTTATTTTTGTACAATGACAATCATTTTAATTTGCATAAATCATTAAGATCTGATATTCAACATTATTAATGAAGAGATTTGTACCGTTTAAAATAAATTGGATGTGGCCATTCCCGACGTAATGCCCGGAAGAACCGGTTATAGATTTGTTCGATACTAAATTGTTTCAATTCTCGAAAAGTAGAAATCAAACATAATTGTGCACTAAAATGCGTTCCCATAAGCTTGGCACAGAAGTTCAGCTACAAATTGGCCACTTTATCGTAAGATTGAGGCATCCCGGGACCCGAAAATGAACATTTGTAGGATTAATCAAATGTAAAATTCATAGTTATCCAAATCAATCGTTTCTCAAAAGGTGGACACTGATGCAATTTTCTTAAAATTCCGTCTTGTAGTGGCCACATTATAGCCGATTCCGGAAATAATCTGTACCTTGAAAATTGCCTACCTCCAGGGGCATAAACGTACAGTACACTTCTCACCCGACCTGACCCAGTGATCCACCGCAATAACTCCGGCCACATGAATATTTTCGCGTTCCTCTGTCCACTTCTAGAAACTAGATATGTGTGCCAGTATACTGACAAAAAATCATTTGAATCCATTAAGAATTCACTGAGCGGTAAGGGTTTTAGAACTTTTGCTTTCACTCAGGCCTATACGGGTTAAGGTACAGTGGGGGTAGTGTATCAGTGGGGTAAGTAGATCATTCGTCAATATTAAGCATAAATACTTGAATATGTCGCACCAGTGCTTCCTTTTAGGTTAAATTCTTACGCCCACACTGATACTATTGCAAAACTGGTATTACACGTACACTAACACAAGTAAACATGTCAGCTGCAAAAATTAATTAATTTGAAAATTGTTTTCTATCAATCAAAAATCCATTGTATCTCTTTCTAAAATCGAATACTATAATTTTTTTCGACACATGGTGAGCATTTTAGTTCTAATTGAATGAATCACAATGAAAAATACGGGTCAACCCCGTTTTTCATAATGCCATTTGGCATACAGTCGTTTGGCATAAAGTCGTTTGGCATAATAGTCGTTTGGCATAACAGTTGTTTTGCATAATAGTCGTTTGGCATAATGGTCGTTTGGCATAATTTGAAAAGGAGGTTACTGCAATGGTACAGTAATATCCGGGACCATAATGTGCGTCAGAAAATATCATGTTCATGTATGATGCAATTCCAATCGAGCTTGATTAGATGTTGGTTTCTTTTAAAAATGAAGATCTACAGTATGTCCATTGATAATTAACATCAGAATGTACGATCGCGAGCAGTTTATCAACAGTCACTTTGCTTAATGGAAGGAATTTGATCAAATTCAACGTTTTTCACAATTATGCCAAACGGCCGTTATGCCAAATGGCGATTATGCCAAACGACCGTTATGCCAAATGGCATTATGCCAAACGGCATTATGCCATATGGCATTATCGTGTTATTTTTCCTATCTTTCGTCTCACTCTAACAATTATCATCAAAACTTTGTGGAAGCAAATCTTGAGTTTTAGTGAACCGATGGAGCTGAAAATTTATCGGGTTGTGCACTACATATATAGAAGCATAGTGATACATTTTTGCATAGATATATGGAGTGGTTCTTGGGATTTGCTTCTTGAAATGGATAGGGTGATTATGATGACGTCCTTTGCGGCCTTAATATGTTTTAATACACGCAAATGTTGTTTTCCCTTAATTTTTTCATTCCTAGCTTAAATTTGTCAAATTGACCATAGAAAATTTTAATTAATCCACCTAAAAGTTTTTTTAACCTTTCTGGTATAAAAAAATATTAAAAAATAATAATTTCAAAATTTACACGAAACTTCTCGTGGTTTGTTTAACCTTTCTGGTATGAAAAAATATTAAAAAATAATAATTTTAAAATTTACACGAAACTTTTCGTGATTTATCTAAGTTGAGTTACAAAAGAGCAAAATATACTTATTTTCCAATTGAAAGCATAGTGTCGTACCTTATTTGACCATATAAATTGTTCTGGACAGATTATACAAATATATTCATAAATATAATAGAAGGATTTCAGTTTGTTATTCAAAAGTAAATGTAACTAATATTTTTTTTTAACTACGAGTGTGTTTCGAAAACATCGTTAGGAATAATTGTACAATATTTCTGTATAACTTATGTGTATAAATGGATGAATTTTCTTCAAATTATTCCTCTTACAATGCTTTTTTTTTGTACGAATAAGTGTGAACTAATGTTTACATATTTTTCATTAAATTTTAGTTAAATAAAGATAATTTTTAATTTTTAAGTTTTGAAATGTAACGTATTACCACAACAACAAGAACGAGAGTAATATCATTCTTAATAAACATAATTACACCACATTTGTTTAGAAAACAGATTATTTTTAGAGTATTGCAACCACACTGGTGGTGATCGATCGATTTGCATAAAAATCTGATGATGGTCGAATGTCAGTAGGCCGAAACGTCATGTGAAATCGAAATCTAGTGTGTGTTATCATCACCGAAAATTACTAATAATCGAAAAAAAAAATACTACCGCCATCTGTTGGCCTGTCGGCTAAACACACCGATTTTAGCATTGGGCGTACATGTCCTCGTGACTATGATTTTGATCGAGATTTGTTCTAAGTGTTATGTCTGTTTGTCTGTGATTTTACTGTAGTAAGGTCACTCAAGTTGAACTGTTGTAGCGACATTGGCGTGATAGTCTTCATTTGTGTTTTACATCCTTTAAACTTGCGCTATTATGTCTTCTTCTTCTTAGCATTACATCCTCACTGGGACAGAGCCTGCTTTTCAGCTTAGTGTTCTTATTGTTATAGTTGCCATTTTCGCATTCACATATCGTGTGGCAGGTACGATGATACTCTATGCCCAGAGAAGTCAAGTGTTCTGTTGTTCGATATCGACTCATGATACTAAAAAATATACTAAAAAATGTAATTTTACATAAGGTTGGTTATGATAGTCCTTTTAAACAGCTTTCCGTAGTAGGGGGAGATCCCCCAGTAACGGACAGCACCCAATACCGGACAAAGTCGAAAAAAATCATGATCCAATCAAGATGTATTAGAAGAAAAGAAAGCTCTTATACAGAGTAATGTTTGCACAGAATAACACATCCTTGAAGTATGCATGCTTTTTTAAAAAAGTTGAGATGTTTGAAAATTGATGAAAATTTGACGTATCGCCCTAAATTTGAACCTTATTAGCAGTTGTTTTGAACAAGGCAAAATAATTTGGGTCACGCAAGCATGATAGAATATTATTGAACTAAATATGGTCAAACTACAATGTTGGTCCAGCACCTCCTATCCCCAAGTTTCGGACAACTCGATTGTTTACAAAATATCTTTTTAATTTTCGCACCAGTGTCTCAAAATACATTTATTTTTCATGGATTTCATCGATCACAGTATCAAAGATGCAATAAAAATCATAAGAATCAAAATTCAGATCAACACGTAAAATGTGATGTTATTTATCATATATGAAAGTGGTTTTTTGATGACCAGACTAAGTAAAACTTAAATTACTCTTGTGAATGTTGCAAAACCATTGAATTGGCAATGAAAAACTTTTCATGGAGTAAAAACGTTCAAAAATATACAAATTTACAGACTTCGAGGCATTTCCAGATCGTGTCCGGTATTGGGAGCCACCTTTTATGACAGGTCAATTTGGTACTAAAACACATCATCAAAATGCAATGTCAAAATTCATATGTACATTTTCAAATTTATTTTTGTACGCTACACAACTGGTAATATTTGTCATAAATGGGCACCAAAACTGCATAAAATCAATAGTTTTTGAATGATGAATACAAGGCTGGTAGCGAGTCACTTTTTAGTGACTTGGTCACTTTTTTTAAGCCAGTCACTTTAAAGTCTTTTTTTTGAGGCCGTTTCAACTAAAGTCATTTTTTTCGTTAAAAAGTCACTTTTTTCAACTATTTTGAGCTAAATTTTCTAGAGAAAATAACGAATCGGCCTTCTTTTAATTGAGGCTGAGTTTCAATTTAACTTCATGTCAGTATCCAAACTATGGTTCATGGTTTTCATGTGAAAAAAAAGTTAATCTTTCATAGAGTTTCACTCCATTTGTGATAGTATCTTAGTTATTATTAGTATGGTATGAGTTCATTGAAGTAAAATTAAAGGTTTAAATTTTACGTGTTCTGTTAAACATCTCGTGTATTCTCATTCAATAGGAATTTTTATATCTTGTGATGTATTATGTTGTCTTCTATTGTCGAGTAATACGTTTCAAAATAGGAACATAATTATTCTCTTTATCTTCGGAATTCGTTTTATTACCCAAACCAGCCTAGTATGAAGCGCATTAGCTCTTTAAATTTTTACAAAATCTTCAATATAGGTATTTAACACTACAACGAAAAAAAAAACTATTTGAGAATAAAAAAATATATACTTTTTAGGACAGTCTTTATTTGCAAACCAAACCATTAAAAATGGCCGAATAGACCTTGGGTAGAGTATACTTCCTTTTTTCTTATGCATGTATTTAAGCATCTTCTAGGAATGTATATTATCAATTGTTTCTAGGAATAAATTTTGAAAAAAAACCTTTTTCGAAGTTTATTGAGTATGCATATATTCATGGATTAATACATAATACAGAAAAGCTTCAGAGAATTTATCGTTTTCATTAAATTGTTAATGAAATCATGCATGCTATCTCCAAAGAAATGTAGGGAGGTGGATCCTCTTCTTTTGATTCATTTCGGCAAGAGGTTTTTAGAAAGCCACGGAGTGTATATTCGACAAGAATATGCATGGTATTAAAATATTTTTAATTACATACTTAATGACAATTCGACCGACTATACCCCCCAATACCAAGTGAATCATGAAAGTCTCCTAGTAAGTTTGATTAAAATATTAGGAGCTTAATGCTAATAACTACTTTAATAGCATAACTCAGATGAACGACCTATTGAGCCTATCGTTTTTATGCTTAATGTCAATTTGGCCAAACGCACCTCCTAATTAAATTGCTGATGGAAAATTTCTATTTACTCAGGCTTGATTCAACTATTTGTTCTCATTTAGTCGGCATTCGAAGGACATTGGTCTTAAGAATCATATTCGATCTTCTATCAACATTTTTAATTTGACCATCAATCAATAGTTCAAATATTACATTTTTAGTAATATTGGTCTAGTTACACGAAGCTAATAGAAAGTAGCCTCCTGTGAATATTATATTTTATCCATCTTTATCTATACGCTAATAATTTTTCTTGACTAAATCTTGAATTCTTATCGACCTGAAGTAATGGAAAAAAATGGGATCTACACAGTTTACAATGAATTCAATTTCAGAGGTTTTTGGGTTGTCATTTTTTGTGAGTTTGGATGGAAATGTGTAATGACAAAAAACATTAATATCACAAACATACCAAATTCTTTTTAACCTTCGGGCTGTCGCGCTGTTGTACTTTGTACAACAGTTGTGATTTATATGCTATCATTTTGCAACAAAGATATCTATCGACACCAAACCAAAATGTATTCCTCAAGAATCTTCTTAAGGGCAATACTCGACAGTTTTTATTTACAGTATGGCCCTTTATAATACGGAAAATCAACAAATGTACATGGAAGTCGCATAATAATGAACGCACTATATACGGTTCGAGTAAACCACAGTTTGAAATCGGTATATCTCAAAATCCAGATAGTATAGAAACTTGGGGTCTTTAGTAAAGTTGTTCTGGAGGTGAAGCGCTATCTGATGGTACTTAATATAATTCGGAATTTGACCGCTAAATGGCACTAGTGGGCATGGAAGTTTACTTTTGTTTTGCAGATATTTCAGGATCCTGACCATTTAGAAGGATGGCGTCTTCGGCAAAGTTGTTTAGTAAGTTAAGGACTATTATTATTCAAGCTAGTTGATTCAAAATTTTGCCACTAGGCGGCGCTAGTGAGCATGAAACTTGTTTATCGATATCTCGGGAAAGATAATGTCTTCGGCAAAGTAGTTCAGTAGCTTAAGGGCTATCATTGATTGAGCCAAGAAATAGGATATTTTGTCACCAGGCGGCGCTTGTGAGCATAAAATTTTTTTTTGCGGATACTGCAGGATCTTGACTTTTTAGACAGTTACTTTCGGCAAAGTTGTTTAGAAGCTCAGGGACTATCATTATTTTACAAAATCTCGGTCTTTATGGATTAAAAAAAGAAAGAATTTGAGCTACTGAACAACTCTGCCGAATACGCCATCTTTCTAAGTGATCAGGCTCCTGAGATATTCGCGAAACAAATGTTTTAAGCTCACTAGCGCCGCCTGGTTTTGAATCAACTAGCTCAAATAATGATAGTCCTTGAGTTACCGTACAACTTTGCCGAATCTTTCTAAGTGGTCAGGATCCTGAGATCTGCGAAACAAAAGTTTCATGCTCACTAGCGCCGCCTAGTGGCAAGATCCCAAATCTCTTGGCAGATATAATTATAGCCCTTGAGCTACTGAACAAATTTGCCGAAGACGTCATCTTTCTAAGTGGTCAGACATCTGGGATATTTGCAAAACTAAGGGTGTTGTACAAAGTACAACGCGCGACTACTCGCGTTACAAAAATTCGCGCGACGACCGAAAGGTTAAAATTTACATTACAAAATAAAATACTTAATGATATGAAAGACACAAACGGTGATCTTCTTCAAATCATCTTTCTAAAATTTTAAAAGGGTTGGAAGTCTGCTTAAAAAGGATGATTTGCGTAAATGCTAACTTTTCTGTTAAAAAAAAAATTGGCAAAATCTTGAAATTTTGAAAGTACAATAAAAATGTCCAAATTTGGTACTCAAGCTCAACTAGCCTTACTACCTGCAGTAGATTATATTGGACATTCCATTCTTGTGTAGTACCGTAAGGACGCCATTCACCGCTCATGCTCCATTCACCGCTCATTGAGTTATTTTGAAAAATCTAAACAAATTTTCGCTATAAAAGTTATTAGCATGTATTGGTATACCAAAAAGGGTTGTATCAGAATGAAATTTATATGATTTTATCTTATACATTTTTTTCTAAAAAATAATTTTTGGCTGTTTAAGGCAATAAATATATGTTCAACAATGATTTTACTATGGCAGATTAAAAAATGCTTGTTAGCTGCTAATGTTAAATATGTTGTCGTACTACAGTACAAAGATAACAACCAGCTAATTAAAGTAAATTGATTCCAGCTAGTGCTGTGTATAGAGCCTAATACTTAGGATGAGCGGTGAATGGCGCCCTAAACCTGTATCATTGGCATACATGTCATTCGGTACCACTATACATCTTTCACATTTCAAGTTTATTCCTACAAAAACAAATGATTTATCTTGCGTCTAGCGCAAAAAGTTATGAAAAATATCAAACGACTGATTTTTGACAGAATTTAACATGTTGAAATGCTGTTAAATGAGCGGTGAATGGCGTCCCTACGGTAGAACTGAAATAAAACATTACGTTTTGATTTTCAAGTCACTTTTAGTCACTTTTTCGAGAATCGGAAGTCACTATTTAGTCACTTATTTCTCACATCTGGTCACTAAAATAACTTTTTTCGGCACCACTTTTTGCTACCAGCCCTGTGAATATAGCGGCTTAAGTGTCCGGTATTAGGGGGAGATTTTGAATTTCTTTCTCATAACTTGATTTTTCGAGTAGATATTGAAGGCATCGCTTCATGCATGGTCCCTTCCAAATCGACTCATGGATGTTCATTATTGTTTACATGTTCCTGAAATTTGTTCTTTCCTTTGAGTTACTTGTGTACTAATAAAACTTTCTGTGATTTTTTTTTCAATATATAACAGCATGTTTTTGTTTCTTTGCTTCCATTCGAGTTCTCTTGTGTTGAAAGTTGTCATGTAATGTAAAATACATCACGCGCTCATCCACGATTTAAATTGTCACACATTTTCAGTTTGCTTACCTACTTTACACTCACATTCTCACCATCAGCCTTGTTTTTGAGTTGGATTTCACTGCGTATGCTTCAGTGCTATCTAAATTACTCGAGGCTACAGAAACTCTAGCTTCGTCATCCATGGCAAAGGACCCAAATGGATCTTTGCCTCAATCGAAGCTAGTACATTCCTTCACTATTGATCGACATAGTTCCATAACCCGCTCAAACGGCACCAGGCCGAATCACGCCTGCCACACACCCCACCATTCCCTACCATATTCCATCGTAATTGATTCTCTGCTACTTGCAGATTTAATCCAGTATCAATGGCAACACGCTCAACTACACATCAGCCAATGGTAGCGGCGGCACCAACAGCAGCACAGTTCCAGCAATCTAATTCCGCTACTAAAACATTCAGCACATCATCGTCCCAGCTCCAATTGCCGTCGTCCGCCACAACAACCGCCGTCTCGATTCAGCAGGACCTAGATGAACCCTTCCGTTGCAACTACTACTACAGCGACAATCTATGCTTCGACGTGTCGTTGCAGATCTAAAGGTTTGAATTTTACCATTGCGTTTTACCATTTTGAACGAAGCACTTCAAGTCCACAAAAAACTCCACACATCAAGTAAGTCAAACCCGTATGTTAGTTCTGTATTTTATGTGCGGGGTAGACCAAAGAAGGAAATCCATTTGGGCATGAGGTCTCTTTGGCGAAGAGAATGATGTCGATAGGGTTTGGGACAGAAGCATGATCTGTACAGCCGAGCAGAAAACAGGAACATAAATCTGTGTCGTAGTGAAAGATAAATTATTGCTGTGTAAGCTTAATCCAATTAAATCAATTATCCAACATAAAATCATGCAAAAGTAAGCAAGAAACCATACCTAACGGGACACCACTACATACACACAAAGACGCTCTGTAAAATCTTTCCTTCTATGAATATGATGCAAAAACAATTTTTCCGGGAAAAATATTACACAAAGAACATTTGCTATAGGATAGTGGAAGCGTGTGCCATAGTGAAACGGAAAATCTCGTTCCGGGGGCCCCGGTGGTCCGCCAAAATCCGATTGTAAAGTTTCGTAAAAAGTTGTTATTCATCTCTCTGTTGTACTTTCACCGTGGCACTCGTTCTTTTTTTGTTTTTGACACAGCAAACATTTCGACAAATACACACAAACACCCATACTAGATGTATTCAGTAAGTAAAATTAAAACAGAAATAATATTTAATTACAGTTATGAAGCAAGATCAATGGATCGATTCAAATATCCACCAGCAGAAACATAAAAAAAACAGCAAACGAAGGGGAACGAAATACTTCTGATTCGACAAATATTACAGAGCCTAGTGTGCGTTCGATCATTGGCCAGCGATCGACTTGTTAGTTCTGTTCATTTTTTTTTATGTGTTTAAGTCGTCTCTGTGAGGCACAATTGGGTAATTCACATTACCATGATCGAGTTTTAGAAGTTTACACGCAGATTCTATGATCAAATGGTGAGTGTATATTTTAGAAATGGTCGGTAGACCAAAACGTGTTAGGCAACCAATCGCAGCTGTAATATTTTAGAGGAGAGAAATATTTCGTTGACCTGGGTCCTTTTCCCTTGACTCTGGAGCTGGAAAGCGGACAAGACTCCATTCAGGCCATTAGTTTATTTTTAATTAAATGCATTGAAAAGTTCCACAAAAAATAAGAAAATGTTGAGGGAAAAGGTCCGAAAGTAAAAAGAAGTACATATAATTAGGAAAAAAACGAGAAGAGAGGAGCTTAAGGTGTAGATTTAATAATTGATAATATTAAAAATCAAATAAGAAAAAATAATAATAAAATACAAAAAAAAAATAAGGTCAAGTCATGCAATTGCTCGACGACGATGTGTGTTGAGAAAGAGAGAGTTGCTGCGAGAGTGCGAGAACCACTGTATGGGAACCGAAGTGGGTGATGAGATCGGAGCTGTAGAATGCGTATTCTGGAGAGAGATGGCGGTGATACGAGAGAGAGAGAAAGGTGAGCGAGCGTATTGTTGTGCGAAGGTCGTTTTTATCGGTGATTGTGAATCTGTCTTCTGTGAGGATGATGAAATGGTGGGATGTTTGCCGCTTGACAAACGTTAAAAAGTAGATAGTGTGAAGATGATTTCCGGATTTCTGGTATGATGTGTCTTTTTCTATTTCAATGAGATGACGATGCTTCATCAGATAATCTTTCTATTGTTGGTACTGGTCATTCCAAACGTCGGCCAGGGATTACCTTCGACATTACATGAAACATGTAGTCTGGTTGTAAATTTGACGAACGAGAGATTTTTTGGTTTGCTATGTGATTTCGACCGGCCCTAAGATTATGGTTTTCAAATTACGCATCATTTTTGGACTTTAAGCAATATCCGGTCTACGGGACATTTCTTTGTGTGAGTTGAGAATCAAATTCTTGGTGAATTTCATTTATTTTTTATGATTGAAACCTGAAACCCACGCCTTTTGATGAAATTCATATTGACCTTTTTGAAAAAAAAGGAATAGTAAAATTTATATTTCTGGCTTTAATGTATATCATGTTTTGTGGCTTAGTTGGTTAAAGCGCCGGTCTAGCATTCTCGTCAGTCATGAGTTCAAATCCACCAGAGCTTAGTGATTTCACGCCCATGTATTTTTTTCAATTTGTTAATCAAACAAAGACAGATTGTCCTTATTTCAAGCTATTCTGCATGTTTTCAACATACCAGCCGACTGGTATAGTGACTAATTGCCAATGTTGCAATTTACTACCAGATTACTACTGACCGATGGTTTACAAGTATAGCAATTGATCTGTTTCAGCGAGTGAAAAACGCTCAAACATAACAGAAAAAGAAAAAAAATATTACTTGAACCATTGGGTGACGCACAAAGCAATGTAAAGAAAAAACATTGCGAATCTTAATAAAGCACCTAATAAATTTTAAATGACCGATGACTGATGACGATATCACGATAAGGAAAACAGAATGACTTGACTTGTCCTACGGAAATAACTACAAATAGAACAGAAGAAATCCAAACCAATGGACGATACTAAAGATACTGAATGTGAAAGAAGTTCTGTGTGTGGATTCCAGAATGTTCCAGGTGTGCTTGTGTGTGAACGCAATTGTATCCAACCGCGGATATTGTTCCTATTGTTTTCGTTCGAATTGCGTTTCGTTTGTGGACGTGTAAGATGATGCATCTTGCCAAATTTTCAAAGAGCGTGTAATTAAACTACTGCGGAGCGTGTGGATCGTGAGTATGAAGATTAGTGTGAATATAGTTGAGATGACAATGTACCACCATCACTTTAACATTACGCACCACCTATAGGATTTAATTTCGTCTTAGTTTAGCCAATCTCTGCATGGAACGTTTCAATAAGTGCCTCCTTTAGCTATTGTCTATTCGGGTCTTGTAATCAAATAGACTAAACCGTTTGTTGCATTTTAATTTTGTTTCATGTTATGTTCCTACGTAGTCAATAAAGCTACATTATTCGCCTTTACACATTACAGATAATATAATACATAAAATTGTTTGAAGTTTTGATTCGTTTTTTTTTTTTGTTTACCAAGAAAACCATTAACAGTCTCTCGTGTTGTATCAAATCACACGCTTTGTCTAAATTTCGACACATCGGTAAAATGATATCTCATATTTAGTGCCCTAGAAAGTTTCAATTGTTTCGGCTCCGTTAAGTTTGGTGGCGCTTGAGACTTTTATAAAATTGGTAATCAAACCTGCGTTCTAAAAATTTCTAACCTTTCCGGCTACCCTCGAGTTTGGTGGCGCTTGAGCCCTTAAAAAATGTAAAATAAAATCTATGTCGTTTTGTGTGAAATATCGTTTTCGTTTGTTTTGACACTCAACGGAATAAAAATAGCACCAACAGTTTTCAGTTGAGAAAAACTCTAGAATTTTCATTCTTCAAAATTGTTCTCGTGGGCCTAACACAAGATTGATGATTCATTTTCACCGAATCTTTTCTACGCTCAAATTTTTTCTACGATGCACAGTTAAGAGATGTCAGCTGAAATTGACCCTATTGATATTTCTAAATTTCTTTGATGTTGTTCAATCGCAACCGCTGTTAATGTTCTAAATCTCAGCCAAATTTGGCTCACATGGTCTCATTCAAAAGAATAGACCTTATTCTCTGTGTTGAAGATGTTTTAGCTAATATTTGGTATGTTTACCATTGGAGAATATCAGAGACTTGTAACATGATTTTTTTTTCAAACATTTTGCCATCTTTCCAAGCTTATGTGAGATATGTGGGGTACGCTCTTATAATTCATTGTGATACGAGTGTTTCTTTTGGACATTTTTGCGTCAAAATATGAAAATTTCTGGTACATTGATCATGTTTTGCAGCGTCAATGAGCGTATATGTAATTTTATGATCTTGATGTTCGTAGTTTTCAAATTTCATGCTACATTACATGGAAAGAATGTCAAAAGAATTTAAATAAAAATCTAAACTTTCGGTAAAAATCAAGGTATTCGTATAATTTGCGAAGTTCCAGTATCCTCAATGTACGAGTTGAGTGAAATAAAGATTCGATTGAATAACTCGGGACAGAGTGTTATTAAGCCATTAGAATTCAAGCTGTTTTTTTTTATCATACACTCAAATTTTAATCGCTAGTCTTTCATTGCTTTTCTCTTAGTCTTCACCTTTTATCAGAAATTTTGTCACTAACTTTGTTTGTTTTAGCCTATCGTTTTCTGCGTGTGCCACTTTGTGTTTCATACAAACAAAGTAATAGAATCCTTAGACAGTACTGACATGTAGCAATGTTACGTTTGTTAAAATTATCCAAAAAATGTGGCCATTGTACACTGAATGTGGTATTACACTGAAACAAAAACCACTACACTATTTGTGTGAGTCATTGAACGAATGTGTTTTCGATTCCAGAGTGGTGTGCCTGGTTCAAATCTTAATATCATTCCATAACGTGTAAACAGTTGGAAGGAACTCGGAACACTGGTGATTAGCCTGCTAGAAGGTTCCACTAGTATAAAAAAATGAATCAAACAACAAAACGCAAGAACGAAAAATAATGCAAAATAAACTTCCGAAACAGAAACAAAAATTGCCTAAAGTGAAACACAAACAAAAAAAAAACAAACAGATATACTCGAACTATTGCACAACACGCGAAACTACTCAACAAATACAACACTGCAGAGGAAACACAACTAACTCAGAACTCCCAGTGAAAATAATTGCTACACAAACAAACATTTCGATTATTTGATTGTGTTTACTTTGGAAAACAATAAGATAAACATACAAACGCAAATGAAACAATGACTCCTGACTATATACTTACATGTAGAACAAGACTGCTGAATTCAGCGACAAAAATGCTACAAAAATGAATCAGATCAGTGTCACAAAACACATTAATAAATATATGCAAACAATGCTCAGGTACAACAAACACATACAAAACAAAATACAAAGACTAACAAAGCAAAACATAGTATTGCTCCCAGAATAAAGCAAACAAAAAACAAAATCGAAAGGTGATTAAAGAAAAAAACGGTAACATTTACCAATGATACAATGAAAAATTTTTCATTCTTGCTAAAATGACTACGCGACGATTGTCTGAGAGTGTGATTAATGAACATGGATGCTAGGGTTATGTGAGTGTTTGTAAGTATGTTTGTGTGTGTGTGGAGCGTTGCAACGAAACAAACACGATTGCAAATAGTTTGTGGAGAACGCGAATTCCCACGATCGTGAGCAACACCACGATCGTATATTTAAGTGAAAAAGTGTGATGATATATCATTTTAGGGAATCTGTGAACAATTTCATCCAAACTCCTATTTAGCTAGAAGAAACTTACTTGTATTTGTATGAAAGCAACCCACACATAAGCTAGGTACATACTTTGCTTAAACTATCTTGTGACGAACCTTTAGGTTGAGAAAATTGAGCGAGAATAAATTCTTATCAATTTTGCAACCTCAATATACTTTGAAACAAAGACGACTTACGAAAGAACCAACGGAAACGTGAACGAATAGGAATACACTGAATGAAAAAATCCAGTAGAATTTAAGTAGGAATCTATTGAAATTACAAAGAACTAAACCGACTTACCTAGACGCAAATGAATTAAGTTGAATTAAGAAATAAAAAAAATGAAAACAACTGTGATTTGAGAAAGCTTTTTTAAAACAAGAAAAGAAACTCTAAAGAGATTGCAAACCCTGGTTTGCAAAATAGGATGAAGGGCTTAAAATGTATCATACAAAACAAAATTGAAATTAAGTAAAATTTGTCAACTAATCTAAAACAAGAAAAAACGCTGCAAAAAACAATCGCAATCCAGGATGGGAAAAAGCGAAACGGAAAAGCTTTCTCAAGAAAAGAATGACTGATTTTAAAACAAACAAAACACAAGAACATTAAACATAATACCAACACATTGAAATGACGCTGATAGCTGGAGGGTAACGACATGTATTTGAATTGCGTGTATGTGTGTGCACTAGAGAAAGATAGTATGTGACCGATTGGATAGCGGTGACGAATGAATGAGGATTCTCCGAGCGTTCCATCCGCTTGCGAGAGAAATATAAATGTGCCAGATCGAGGGAGACTCCCAACTCTGGTGATGGATTATGCCCCCTATCGCGCAATCTTCATACTATCGAGATTGCGTGACTTGTATGTAGGAGATAGCTAAGAGTACTTTCATCCCATCTCTGTCCGTTTGTCTTTAGTGAAACCTCCAAAGATATAAGGCAATTATAAAGGCGTTAAGAGAGAATCGAAGAGAATCAAATATCACAAGCAACAAAATTATCCACTATATTTGAATTTTGATACCTTTTTAATCGAAGAACAAAATTAGACTACGCAAAGGTGGCGAGGGTTTCAGCGCAGGAACTTTGGAGGTTTTAAAAGAAATACTGATTCAATTGAAAACGTATGGTCGATTATTCATCGAGAAGAAACAGGGAGTGAGCGGGTCTCAAAATGAGGAGAATAAACAAATTGAAAACATACCGAACACAACGGAAATAAAACAATAAAAGGGAAGCGTTGGTTGAGGGTCGCTAATACGGATGTAAGCGTATGAATCAAATGGGTGAAGTTAGCAAAAGTAATAGAAGAAACGCGTATAGAAACAGACACAAAGAATTGGCCATAAATAAGTGAAAACACATGAAACTATTTTGCCTGTGACACAATCACACTGAATGCTAGTTCAATAAGATTGATTAAATTGTTGCGAGAATGTGATATATGAGGTATGTTTGTCCGTTGTATTGTTGAATGAAATAGTAGCTTTTAAGTCGACTACCAGTACTTCAGAAGTATAAATTGCGAGTGAGCTTCAAGTTGTTCTACGAGATTGTCTGCTTCCAAGAAACTGATGAATCTTTGCGTGTAAGGTGTAGATTGTAAACTTAAGCAAACAATAAACAACAAACAGCAGTTAATTGTAGATGGATGTGGACGAACGAGCGTGACAATATAAGTGAGAGAGAGAGAGATTGAACCCTTGACCGAGTATTGGTGAATTTAATGCGAGGCACGTGTTTGCAGCAGTGTACTGAGCGTAATGCGTGCGACTGAGTCTGAGTCGTGGTGCCGTGCGAATCTAGCTTGCTAAGCGAATGTGTTAGTCCGTAAGTAAGTTTGCTGAACGTTTGTACACTTGATGTTTGATGACTGAATAAAAATTACATGACTGCCAAAAAACCATCATCTTGTCTTTATTTATTCCTGACGTGTCGTAGACTGTAAGCGTGAGAAACGAGTGAGAACGCGTTAGATTTTCTTTCAAATGCCAAAAACATAATCATTAATTTAACAATTCATGTTGATATTACAGAGATGAGGAGAAAAAATAAGAACGAGAGAGTGATTTCGTTCGTTATCCAATGTTATGAGCGGGTATTCTTTATGTTACGTTGTATCAGTTTATTTAAACCTGAAGAAAATGAGGACAGCAAGAACCTTTTTGTATGCAAAGGAAATAAACGAGGAAAACAAACTGGTGTATTATTATGTGTCGTATGTAACTCTCGGCTCTTTCTTATATCTGGACAAACATTTCAAAAGGGCACATCGACATTGGTAAACATTGGCTTTGAAAGATGCTGTTGAGCCCAATTCAACTCGATCACGCTCACCAATACCACTATAAGGAAGAGCTAACACCAATCTTTCTGATAGTGGTGTTAGTTTGCGTGAGCGAGCTAAGAAGGGCTCAAAAGCAGCGTTTGTAAAAAAAGGCTCAAGACCTCTTGGGCCCTTTTCAAATGTTTGTCCAGATATTCGTATGTTTGTTCATAAGTTCCCATGTGTAGAATGAGTAATCGTGAGATTTTTTCAGGACGTTTTCTGGATAATTTCGTTACAACCAGTGGTTATGCGATCCTAAGGTGGTCGATTGAGGAATTTTGCCACATAGTCATTGGCACAGTAAGCTCTCAGTTAATAACTGTGGAAGTGCTCTTAAGAACACTAAGCTGAGAAGCAGGCTCTGTTCCAGTGGGGATGTAATGCCAGAAAGAAGAAGTAGTGATAGCTGGTGATTCTAATGCATGGGTAGTGGAATGGGGTAGCTACTGCAACAACCAAAGAGACCAACTATTGTCGGAATCCCTGGCCGCATTAAATGTAGAGCTGGCAAATGTGGGTACAGTGAGTACCTTCCGCAGGAATGGTGCAGAATCGATTATCGACGTGACACATTAATGAATGTTTGCCCTTTACTGGCATATACCACACTCAGGCAAATGGACTATCGAAATTCATAGGAAGCACTTAAGAAAATTCGCCACAAGAAATCGGGTTGAAATTCATAACTTTGCCTTATGCAATCAAACTTTTGAAACATAAAAGGTTTTCGCGGCAACCTGGAATCGAATCAATGACCTTGCGATCGATAGGCCTGTTCGTACACCACGTGAGGTGATGCTAGAACGGTACATAAAGCGTTCGTATTGCAACAATCGTTCCACTTATCATAAGGCAAAATATATGAATTTCGATAGTCTATTTCACAGTGTGCAGATTTGCTGGTATGTCTGAAACATACTTTTGGGAACTTGTAATCAGAAGACACAGTGTGTTTGTTTGACAAATTGAGATATGAATTTGCGAAAAAATACGCGTTCTAGTGAGATTCCAACTCACGCTAGACTAGCGCTTTAACCAACTAAGCTACAGAACACCAGCCTCTGTTCCCCATGTCAGGGGCGGCTGATCATCGTCCGAGTGCCAGAGAAAGACTCTAAGCTAAACTGCGCACTATGGTTCTACGAACATTTAGGGGGAATGCTCCTCCGGAAATCCAGGGGGTTGGTTGGTGTCAGGCCCTGCAAGCCAACCGTAAAAACACATCAGCACAGGAACGTCAACGAGAGAACACGGACCGGAACAATCGGCAAAGACCACAGCGACGAAAACGGACTAGCGATTGGAAACACGGTACGTGGAACTGCAAATCTCTCAACTTCATTGGAAGTATTCGCATACTCTCCGATGTACTGAAGACCCGCGGTTTCGGTATCGTAGCGCTGCAGGAGCTGTGCTGGACAGGAGCATTGTTGCGAACGTTTAGAGGTAATCATACCATCTACCAGAGCTGCGGCAACACACGCGAGCTGGGAACAGATTTTATAATGATGGGTGATATGCAAAGGCGCGTGATCGGGTGGTGGCCGATCAATGAACGAATGTGCAAGTTAAGAATGAAAGGCCGATTCTTTAACTTCAGCATAATCAACGTGCATAGCCCACACTCCGGAAGCACTGATGATGACAAGGACGCATTTTACGCGCAGCTCGAACGCGAGTACGACCGCTGCCCAAGCCACGACGTCAAGATCATCATAGGAGATTTGAACGCTCAGGTTGGCCAGGAGGAGGAGTTCAGACCGAAGTTCAGCGCCCACCGGCTGACAAACGAGAACGGCCTACGACTGATAGATTTTGCCGCCTCCAATAATATGGCTATTCGTAGCACCTATTTCCAGCACAGCCTGCCGTATCGGTATACCTGGAGATCACCTCTGCCGGTAGAATCGCAAATCGACCACGCTTTGATCGATGGACGACACTTCTCCTATATAACCGACGTCAACCTATCGTTTCGCTAACATTGACTCCGACCACTACCTGGTGATGGTAAAACTGCGCCCAAAACTATCCGTCATCAACGATGTACGGTACCGACGCCAGCCTCGGTACAATTGGGCTTATTCTACGACTGGGGTGAGGTGACAATTGTCGGTGTCGTATAGCGAGGTGACAATTCTCGACTCGAGTGAAGTGACTCGCCGTGCAAATCAAATGGAGAGTCACTTCACTCGAGTCGAGAATTGTCACCTCGCTATACGACACCGACAATTGTCACCTCACCCCAGTCGTAGAATAAGCCCAATTCTAGCGCGACTGAAACAAACGGATGTCGCCAATGCGTACGCGTAGCATCTTGAGGCAGCGTTGCCGGATGAGGGCGAGCTCGATAGGGCCCCACTTGAGGACTGCTGGAGGACAGTGAGAGCAGCCATTAACGACGCTGCCGAAAGCATTGTCGGATATGTGGAACGGAGCTCAAGAATCGATTGGTTCGACGAAAAGTATCAGGAGGTTTTATAGGAGAAGAATGCAGCGCGGACTGCAATGCTGCAGCATGGTACGCGATAAAACGTGGAACGATTCAGACTGAAGCGGAAACAGCAAACCCGCCTATTCCGGGACAAAAAGCGCTGCCTGGAAGAGGTGGAATGCCAAGAGATGGAGTTGCTGTACCGTTCTCAAGAAACGCGGAAGTTCTATCAGAAGCTCAGCACATCCCGCAAAGGCTTCGTGCCGCGAGCTGAAATGTGCCGGGATAAGGATGGGAGCATCTTGACGGACGGGCGTTATATGCCCTATCTACAAAAAGGGCGACAAACTGGAGTGTGAGAATTATCGTGAAATTAACATTCTAAACGCCGCCTACAAAGTGCTATTCCAGATTCTCTTCCGTCGTCTATCACCTATAGCAAACGAGTTCTTGGGAAGTTATCAAGCAGGTTTCATCGACGGCCGCTCGACAACGGACTAGATCTTTTCCGTGCGGCAAATCCTCCAGAAATACCGTGAGTGCCATGTCCCTACGCACCATCTGTTCATCGATTTTAAGGCGGCATGTGACAGTATCGACCGTGTAGAGCTTTGGAAGATCATGGTCGAGAACAGCTTTCCCGGGAAGCTCACACAACGATGGACGGTGTGCAAAACGGCATGAAGATCTCTGGCGAACACTGCAATTCGTTCGAGTCTCGGCGGGACTACAACAGGGCGACGGACTTCGTGCCTGTTGTTCAATATTGCGCTTGAAGGTATCATGCGGAGAGCCGGACTAAACAGTCGAGGCACGATTTTCACGAGATCCGGACAATTTGTTTGCTTCGCGGACGACATGGATATTATTGGGAGAAAATTTGACACGGTGGCAGATTTGTTCACCCGCCTGAAACGCGAAGCAACAAAATTCGGGCTAATGGTGAATGCGTCGAAAACAAAGTAAATGCTGGTTGGCGGAACTGAGCGCGACAGGGCCCGCCTAGGAAGCAGTGTTACGATAGACGAGACCTTCGAGTTGGTGGACGAGTTCGTCTACCTCGGATCCTTGTTGACGGCTGACAACAATGTTAGTCGGGAAATACGAAGGCGCATCATCAGCAAAAGTCGTGCCTACTATGGACTCCAGAAGAAACTGCGGTCAAGAAAGATTCATCCCCGCACCAAATGCACGATGTACAAAACGCTCATGAGGCCGGTAGTCCTCTACGGGCATGAGACGTGGACAATGCTTTATCAAGATAATTGATGTAAAGTCAAATGAGTAAGTAGTAAGTTATTCAGTATGATACAAGTGGAAGTTTTAAAGTAACTCTTAATGAACAATGATCTCTGAAATAACGCCTGGACTTCTTTTGAGAAAGTTTCAGTAGATTTCATAGATAATTTGCCAAGATAATCTAAAAAATCAATCGAATCTCGGGAAAGCATTTCCCAGAGTTATCTAAAAGAATTTCTCGAAAAAAAAATTGGACAAAATCTCTGTAGAGGTTTTTTGTTGGAATGATCGAATGAATTATTGGAAAAAAATATTGTAGTATTAGTAGATGAAAAAACCGAATTTAGTACTATACCATTTAATTCCACTAGAGTTTGTATCCTTTGACAGATACGCGTATTTCGACCTCAACTGTAAGGCCGTCTTCAGTGTCGTGTACTAGTACACGACACTGAAGACGGCCTTACAGTTGAGGTCGAAATACGCGTATCTGTCAAAGGATACAAACTCTAGTGGAATTAAATGGTATAGTACTAAATTCGGTTTTTTCATCTACTTATAGGTATTCTACTAAACAGCTCGAAGATTTATTATCATTGTAGTATTAGCTAGTGTGTAAAGTTAAACAAACTTTTGACCATTGTTTGGGATTTTTTGAGAAACTTTTTAGAACCTGTTTGGAAAAACTGTAGGAGTAATACTTGGATGAAATGCTGGAGAAATTCATAGAAAAAATAGATTTTCTCGAACAATCCATTAAGGAATTTTGGATTTCTGGGAGGGATCGTGAATGAATTCTTGAAATAATCCACATTAACATGCGGAGGAATTTTTGCAGGGTTTCTTCAAAAACCCGTCAGCTATTATTTTTTTCAAAAACTCTGAAATAAATCTTTGAGAATTTCCTCAGGAGAAAGCTCGGGGAATTTGAGACGAAGAGCCTGTTGGGCCCATCTCTGGAGCCTGTGCAATTTTGCATCAGGATTTAATGCAAGCAGAATTAGGATAAAAGGGATTCTAGGTATCATTTTGATTAACCTTCGGGCTGTCGCGCTGTTTCTACTTTGTACAACAGTTATGATTTATATGCTATCATTTTGCAACAAAGATATCTATCGACACCAAACCAAAATGTATTCCTCAAGAATCTTGTTAAGAACAACACTCGACAGTTTTTATTTACAGTATGGCCCTTTATATATACGGTAAAATCAACAAGTGTACATGGAAGTCGCATAATAATGAACGCACTATATACGGTTCAAGGAAACCACAGTTTCAAATCGTTATATCTCAAAATCCAGATAATATAGAAACTTGGGGTCTTTAGTAAAGTTGTTCTGAAGTTGAAGCGTTATCTGATGGTACCTCATTTAATTCGGAATTTGACCGCTAGGTGGCACTAGTTGGCATGGAAGTTTTACTTTTGTTTTGCAGATATCTTAGGAGCCTGTTCATTTAGAAAGATGGTGTCTTCGGCAAAGTTGTTTAGTAAGTTAAGGACTATCATTGTTCAAGCTAGTTGATTCAGGCGGCGCTAGTGAGCATGAAACTTTTTTTGCAGATATCTTAGGAGCCTGACCACTTAGAAGGATAGAATCTTCGGCAAAGTAGTTCAGTGGCTCAAGGGCATCATTATTTGAACCAAAAAATAGGATATTTTGCCACCAGGCGGCGCTAGTGAGCATGAAATTTTTGTTTTGCGGATACTGCAGGATCTTGACTTTTTGGACAGCCACCTTCGGCAAAGTTGTTCAGAAGCTCAGGGACTATCATTATTTTACAAAATCTCGAACTTTAAAAATTAAACAAAGAAAGAATTTGAGCTACTGAACAACTCTGCCGAAAACGCCATCTTTCTAAGTGATCAGGCTCCTGAGATATTTGCGAAACAAATATTTTATGCTCACTAGCGCTGCCTGGTGGCAACATTTTGAATCAATTAGCTTAAACAACGATAGTCCTTGAGTTACCGAACAACTTTGCCGAAGACGCCATCTTTCTAAGTAGTCAGGATCCTGAGATCTGCGAAACAAAAGTTTCATGCTCACTAGCGCCGCCTAGCGGCAAAATCCCGAATTTCTTGGCTCAAATAATGATAGTCCTTGAGCTACTGAACAATTTTACCGAAGACGTCATCTTTCTATGTGTTCATACTCCTGGGATATTCGCAAAGTACAACGCGCGACTACTCGCGTTACAAAAATTCGCGCGACAACCGAAAGGTTAAAATGGAAACTTACATTAAAACAGGGACCAAGTCTCTAAAAAGAAATATGCTGTCAGCCTTGTCAGATCATTTATTGGATCATTCATATGAAAATATATGAATATTCTTTATAATTGTAACCTTTTAAATCAATTTTATTAAGCAAATTTGACAAAAATAGACCAAACTGATTGTCTTCACAACCAGTGACGATGTTCTAATTTGTTATCTTATTAATTAACAGCCAACATTCTGTTAATTTGTGTAGTTTGTTTTTCTTCGCACCGAAGTGACCGTAATAGCAAAAGTTTTCAGAATAAACTGAAGATTCTTTAAAAATGTTCTATCGCGCAGAAGCTCCGTCAGATATTTCACTAGCAATCCTGCAAAAAAAAATCTTTCAGAAAATCGTCATAATCTGCTCTAAATATTCTTATGGTTAATGCCACAAACAATCGTGGGAATGTTATCAAATCATCTTTCATGAGCTAACTCTATTACTTTCAGGAATGCTCATGGCAATTTGTTCCAGAACATTTGCAGGATTGGCCGTAGATATTACAAAAAAAAAAATGATTCATTCAGAAATTCCATTGAGAATTGCTCCATTTGTTTTTCTAATTGTTGATAAAGTTTCTTGTAACAATTCTTGCAGTTAGTTTCCTATAGATTTTCTAAATCGCTCTTTACACGAGCTTGTATGCATATTGAACAGATGATAAATGACTTAACTTATTTTTTAAAGCAATCTACTGAACTTGTTCCTTTTTTTATTGTTGAATCGTGGGTAGGACAAACCTTTGACTGTCCTACCCAGGTGTTTTTGAGCTAGTGACCAATCGATTAAGTTCTCAGCTTAAACGGCTGTTCGGTTCTTCAGATTTGTGCTCTGGAAAATTTGAAGTTTGGCTGCGATTCATCTTCACCTTAGAGAATTGAACACAAAAATGGCTTTTCCCGTAGTAGGTAATTTCTTTTAAACTTCAAATTGCGTGTGCACAACCAACTTTGTTGCAAATAACTTCGGACTTTGGTAGAACATCATAACTGATAGTTTTTCAGCATAGGA
Organism: Aedes aegypti; assembly: GCF_002204515.2. NCBI lineage: Eukaryota > Metazoa > Arthropoda > Insecta > Diptera > Culicidae > Aedes > Aedes aegypti. Next base: position 349,804,655 of record NC_035108.1, read on the forward strand.
ACGCAACAACTTCAAAATTTGTATTAGCGTACTAATAAGTAGTATTTAATAGTTCGCTTTAATTACAGTTTGGACATTTTTATTACCTTCCACTGTTTCTAAATTTAATATCTGTACGTTTCCTTGACCCGATGTGAAGTTCAACCATCGGGCTATCGTGTATAATAATGTTCAAATTACAAATTATAGTGGGCACTTCTGCGGTGACTGTAACTAAAAAAACTAGGTTCTATGAAAATCAAATAATTTATTGTTCTGTTCTATAAGTTAACAAACATAATGGCACCAATAAATCAATCTTCCAGCATTCAGACAAAATCTCGTATAATACCAAATGTAAATCGCAGTCATCAGTTCTAGCCTGTAAGCCACCTACTGATTTGCCCGAGGCTTATCTCGGATAAGTCCCACTTGGACAGGTCCACAGGAATGTAGTTGAATATCAGGTTCCGGAAGTAGTACACGCTTATCAGGGCGACAATCAGCTTCACCATAATCACCGACAGGATTACCGTATTTAGCAACCGGATAACGGACAGCACCAGTTTGACGACGAAGGTCAGGAAGTCGAACGGAAGCAGCACCACAAAGGCCACCACCTTGAGCACAATCCATGCCAGGTACTCGAATGGGAAGCTGACCATGCTGAGCAGTCCATTGTTGAAGATGTAGTACGAGATGGGGAAGTTCGGCGGGTGGTAGATCCGATAGATTACGTTGGCAGCCGTTACCAGAGGGGCCGTCAGGACCGTTCCCAGGAGCAGCAGGATTTTGTAGATGACGTACAACGCTATGGCACTCAGAACCACAGTGGGCCACATTTTGGATCCTGCTCAATCATTGGGGTAGCGGGTGATTTATGATTTTGTATGCGTATAATCGCTAGCACCTAAATAACTGCACTGCACTGAATCGACTGAATTATTTACAAGGAGGACAGCGACCGCGACGACCAATCAAACAACGGAGCGCGAGCGATGACATTTGGGCTAGATGCACTTGCGATGCACTTTGTTGTTTTTGTTCATTCTCACCAGACTCTGAATGTGTTCATTCGCATTGTGAAATCGATGAAAACAGAAGCTGTGCAAGTTTCATGATTATGTGCTAAAGCAAAGTTTTAAAGTAGTATTGCGAATCTTTAGTTTAATCCGCAGACTGTCCAACAAGTTGCGCGCCGATGGCCCATGCGCCGAGTTGTGCGCCAGCCAAAAAGTAAATAAAGAAATGTCAAAATATCTCGCCGAGGAAGTGAATCACTTTTAGGGCTTCAGTCCTAAACTGGACAACGAGCATAATTGTTTAATCGTTAAAAAAACATATGGAATAAATATGTTCGTACTATCTTGTTTTCAAGTTGCAAGCGTTTTAAATCGTTTTGACTGATCACAACTCGGCGCATGATCGATCGGCGCGCAACTTTTTCGAGGGTCTGCGGTTTTCAGAAAAGATTCGCAAAGTGCCCAACTAGTACCAGACCCTGACGCGTAACACAAGAAGTGAAGAGAAAGTGATCGAAATGCTAAAAATTCTCGAGAAGCATAATATCATATCTAAAGCAAAGTTTTAAAGTAGTACTGAAATTCAATTTAAATGTACATACATTAGCTCTATAATTTTATATTTAGATGGTTCAAAATAGCAAAAGGATTTTCTATCGCTTTGTAAACGTATGGACAGCCACTGCGTAAAATGTTCTAAGCGTGCGTGCTTAGAACATGGGTTATACACGCTAAAAGTTTGTCACACTTGTTTCAAACCACCCCCTGTGAAAGCCCGGAAATTTGAGATGCACACTTAATTTTTTACCGAGATCTCGGCGAATGTTACCGAGATTCGGTAAACGATAACCGAGATCTCGGTAAAAGTTTTACCGAGATTCGCCAAATAATTACCAACACACCAGCTGTTGGGATCTCGTCGAATCCGTTTACCAAAATCGATTTCAGAATTCAGATGTGTGCTCACCGGCAAAACCGCTTCAATAAAAAATACTAAAGTTATTAGTAAATACACTACGGCAAATACGTTTGATTCATGGAAACATGATGATCGTTATTTCAACTTTGTTGAATCTTTGTTGAAACTTACTTACTAACAACCGACTTACCTATCCACCTATTTAATAGGATTACGTCGGAACACCCTATTTAATCGGGTAATGTGCATTTAGATTGGATAGAAATCCATAACTAATTACTGAGACGCCCGATTTGGAAATCGTCGTTGAAGAAGCTGTAGCTGATGAATGTATCTAACAGTGTCAACGTAACTCTAACCCTTAAGAGCACATGGGCAAACACTATGACCGATTGAATGAGTTGCTTGCTTTTCTCACAGTAATTCTCATACAAACTAAGAATGGCTTGTGCAGTCTCAGTTTCCATTCAAATGAGCTCAATTTTTTAGAGGACATTCACAATTTGATCTAGAGTCAAATGAGACGCTGCCTCACACTTCACGCCCATCGCAATTTCTCAACTGTGGTCAGGCTATTCCTCGCTGTATAGCTATTCATAGACACGAATGCAACTGACATAATCTCCTGAGAATAATATCTAGTTAGAACAATTATCAATTAAAATATTACCACGAACATTGACAAATGTGAAAAATGGCAACTTTGACAAAGGAATCTGGCAATTAATAACTGTGGATGTCCTGTTAGAACATTAAGGGCCGATTTATTCGCTTAAGCCGTAAACCACGTTTACCCATACGATAAAACCAGGTTTAAGGCCTAAGCGGTGGTGAAGAAACCGCTTATAAGCTGAGAAAAGGATCTGTCAATAATGTCGGACGTAATGCCAAAAAGAAGGAGAAAAATAAGAAGAAGAAAAAAGAAGTTTTCTGATTTTTTTTCTGTCGTAATGTTCTGAATGACTTCAAAGTTTTACGCATGGGTTTGAAACAAAAGTTTACTCATGCATTAAAACTACACTTAGCTTATTTACCCACTTGCCCAACGGTACTTTACAAACTAAGTGTGCTCACCTTGTATTTACGCCTTCACCATTAATCATATTCTTAATGAACGGTAATTCACAGATTAACAATGTAAACGACTGTGTTGTTTTACCGTAAAACGGGGCAAAATCGATCAAGGGAGTAACACTGGTCAGTTTGACCTCTCGTATTCTTATGAAAAGTTCGTACGAGCAATTTTTGTTCGAGAATATTGAATTACATGATTGGTTTGTTCGATCCACTATTGTGGCAGTTCTTATAACCAAGGTTTTTGTAGAAAATATAAAAAAAAAAAAAAAAATGGTGGGCACTCTGTCTTATCAGCGAAACTTTCCTTTCATTCAATTTAAATTAAATTGTAGGTAGTTGGTTGCGTTAAACCAATACTATCAATGGAAGGTATAATTTGTAGGAGAAATCTTCTATTTTTGCAAGTATGAAGAAAAAATATCCAAACTTGTTTGCAATCTACTACAGATGACACGCAGGCTTTGTCCTTTGGCGGAGAGGCCTGTGTCACCGGAAACAAAGATTTTTTACATCCCTGAGGTAACTCAGGTATGTCCATGGGTATGTCAGATGTGAAAATATTGTAAAATATTGGTCCCAAAATGCTGCCTTGAGGAACACCAGCTCTTACAGGAAGTCTTTCAGACCTGGAGTTGTGATAATTAAGTTCTTTGAATTATTCTAACAATCTATATATGTTGGAAAATTAAAGTTTTTTAATTTTACGAACAAGCTTTCATGCCAAACACTGTCGAATGCATTTTCTATGTCTAGAAGAGCAAGACCAGTAGAAAAGCCTTCGGATTTGTTGGAACGTATCAAATTTGTTACACCTAAAAGTTGATAAGTGGTCGAATGTCCATGGCGAAATCCGAACTGTTCATTGGCAAAAATTGAATTTTCGTTTTTTTTAAATTCTTTATTAGTATTATTTCGAACATTACGTTTATTTCTTATATCTAGGTGTTCTGTGGTTATTAGACGACACTACCATCCTAATTTGGTAAAACAAATTAAAGATTTTATTAACATTTTGTTAACAACATATTAGTTCAGATTTTTTACAGGTGAGTTGATTTCACCTGTTTATAAGAGAAAAAAAAACGCTTTGAATATACTTAACCTAACTTAACCTAAACATATAATGAAAATTGAATTTTCGTTGATGTGGACCATCATTCTGTTCAAAATGACCTTTTCAAAAAGTTCACTGATGGAGGAAAGCAAACTGATTGGACGACAGCTGGAAGCTTCTGCAGGATTTTTGTCTGGTTTTAAAAATGGCACAACCTTAGCATTTTTCCATTTGTCAGGAAAATATGCCAACTGAAAACATTTGTTAAATATATCAACTAAGAATGATAAGCTACTTTCTGGAAGTTTCTTGATGAGGATGTAGAAAATTCCATCATCGCCAGGAGCTTTCATATTTTTGAATTTTCTAATAATAGTTCTCACTTCTTCCAAATCAGTCTCCCAGGAATTTTTGAAAACGTTCTCTTGATTGAGAATATTTTCAAAGTCCTGAGTAACTTGATTTTCAATTGGACTAGTAAGTCCTAAATTAAAATTGTACGCGCCTTCAAACTGCATAGCAAGTTTTTGAGCTTTTTCGTAATTAGTTAGTAATAATTTGTTTTCCTCTTTCAATGCCGGTATTGGCTTCTGAGGTTTTTTCAAGATTTTAGATAATTTCCAAAAGAGCTTAGAGCCAGAGTCCAATTGAGAAATTTTATTTTCAAAATTTTTGTTTCTTAAATCTGCAAAACGTTTCTTGATTTCTTTCTGCAAATCCTGCCATATAATTTTCATAGAAGGATCGCGAGTGCGTTGAAATTGCCTTCTCCTCACGTTTTTAAGACGGATGAAGAGTTTAAGATCATCGTCTTTAATCACGGATTCAAATTTTATTTCACATTTTGGAATTGCAATGCTCCTGGCTTCAACACTGGAATTTGTTAAAGTTTCAAGAGCATAGTCAATATCAAGTTTAGTTTGTAAAGAAATGTTAACATCAAAATTAGAGTCAATATCAGTTCCATATATATTCCAGTCGACTCGAAAATAATTGAAAATGGAGCTGATAGGATTGAGAATCGCTTCATGGGATATTTGAAATGTAACAGGGACATGATCAGAATCAAAATCAGCATGGTAATAAGTTGGCTACAAAGATGACTAGAGTCGGTTAAGACCAAATCAATCGTAGATGGGTTTCTAGAAGAGGAAAAACATGTCAGGGTATTGAATTGAGAAATATCCTGAAGAGCACTCATCAAATAAAATTCTGCCGTTGAAATTACTTTGAGAATTATTTCATGACCGATGTTTGGCTTTAAAGTCACCAATGACAACATGCGAGTCAATTTTTGCAAGTCAGTTTGGAGCAAATTAACTTGCTGTCCAGAGCATTGAAAAGGCAAATAGGTAGCTATGAAAGTTATTTACCAAGCTGTGTTTCAACAGAAACACCTAAAGTTTCAAAAACTTTAGTTTCAAATGACGAAAACAGTTGATGTTTTATACGCCTATGGATGATGATTGCAACTCCCCCGCATGCCCCATCAAGTCGATCATTTCGATAAACAAAAAAGTTAGGATCTTTTGTAGTTTGGATCCAGGTTTTAAATAGGTTTCAGTAATGATTGCTATATGCACGTTAATAGCTGTAAGAAAACTAAACAGGTCGTCCTCTTTACCTTTCAAAGAACGAGCATTCCAATTTAAAATATTTAAATTATTCATTGGATCCATTTTCTAAACGTAATCCAATAACAATTTGATTAGTAAATTTTACACCAACAGTCCAGCAAGCAGTCCAACTTCAGTCATAGTGGTGGCTTTGAATATTGCATCAATCATTAGATTCAATTATTCAGTTAGAACAATTAAATCAGAGGGAGACATCACTTGAAAAGGGTACATTATCTGATGATTTTTCGTTAGAATTTTCGGTAGAGGAAGAGGCGGAGTAGGAGTTTCTTGTGGCGACAGGATTGTTTCCATTTGATTTGAAACCATTAGAACGGATACTCGTAGTATGAAAAGGGGAGGAGTTCAAATTACCTGCTACGATATCGGCAAAGGATTTTCCGTGGGTAGATACATTTGAAATTGAAAGATTCGAACGGGTACCCGACGGATTAAAATTAGTTTGGGAAATCTTCCTGATGGGTATGAATCATAAACGATCTTAAGCGATCGTTAACTGAAAAATGAGCATTGTTCGAAACTCTACGAGGGAAATTCCGGAAACGACCGTTATTGTAACGGACATTACCGTTCATTTGCCTGGCATGAGCCTCGACGACTCGCCTACGCGAAGGGTAAGTCCAAAAATTTAACTTATGATTGCCTCCGCAATTTGCGCATATGAACTTATCGGTATCTTCCTTCACTGGACAGACGTCATTAGCGTGAGAAGAACCTCCGCAAATCATGCATTTAGCATCCATGCGGCAATGTTTTGTACCATGACACCCACTTTTGGCACCAACGGCACTGAGTGGGGTTCTGGTAATTTCCTCCAGGTTTCTGGAAATGTTCCCATGTCACACGGACATCGAACATAAGTCTAGCTTTTTCTAAAGCTTTAACATTATTTAGATCTTTTTTGTTAAAGTGAACTAAATAATATTCTTGACAAAGCCCTTTCCGAACAATGACAGATTGGGTTCTCTTTTTAATAATCGCAACTTGGACTGGGGAAAATCTAAGTTAATCATTTATCCCATTTTTGATCTCTTCAGGTGACACTTGAGAGACACTTCAAGACGACCTTGATCAAACGTTCAGTTTTGTCATCATAAGTAAAAAATGTGTGCTTCTTCTCATCAAAATGTTTGAGAAGAAGTTTGCAATTTTTAAGAGTTTCCGGCAAAACGCGACAGTCTCCTTTCTTTGCGATTTGGAAGGAAACCTTGATTCCCCTAAAGGAGTTCAAGATCTCCTGCCTAAATCCCTCAAATTCGGAACAACTGACCACGGTAGGCGGCACTCTTTGCTTCCTCACTTGAATCAAAAAGCCTGGGCTAGAGGCTGCTTCGATTTGGTGTTCGAAAAAATTGTCTAGAGCATCGGACTGATTGCTCATTTCGATGCAATTATCAACATTATTCATTTCACCCTTGGAAGAAAGTTCACATTCCGGAGAAACGTCCTTTCTTCTATTCTTGGCACGTTTGGTGACAGTTTTAAATCCCACTTTTTTGGAAGGAAGTTGTGAATTCAGAAATTCATCCTTCCTTTTGTTTGTAGTTGCAACCTTCGAGAGGTTTTTTCCCCAGACGGCGTCCAAGAAGGAATACCACCGCTAGCTTTCGCTAACGGGTTCAACGAAAAGTCGAAGGCACGGGTCCAAATAAGGATCGTAAAGGGATCAATAGTAGAAAATATAGTGCTGAAAAGTACTGTTTTAGTAGTACTGAAAAGTAACGTTTTATTGCTTTAGGTAGTTTTAAAAAACTTACAAGAGCAGAAAGAATTCGTGTACGCACAGCACGAAGGTACGATGCGCACTAAATAAAATAAATAATTCGTTTCAAGTTTCTATATACCACACCATAAAACATGACATAACGAATTTCGCATTTCTATGCGATAAACTTTAAAAAAAATATATGAAAAAAGATACAATTCTCATATGTGTAAATATCGAAAAAATATTGATCAATGTTACCTCGTTCTACGATACCTCCATATTTCAATAGGTTAATATATGTGCGATGACCACAGTCCCCGAGGCACAGCGCGAAACTCGGGAAATTTTACATCAATTGATAGGCAAATCAATTGATGTTTACTCAAAGTGATCGATGAGTTTGTGTCTCTGTTGCACAGCTATTAACTCTGATCTAAGCACGGTGTGAAGCACATTTCATTGAGTCAGTCGCTGAGGGAGCAATTTGTTAATTATTTCATTTAGCAAACTCGTAAAATCACCCATCAGATTCTCGCGTCCACCTGTTTTGTGTCGGGCTCGGCGTCAAAACGCGAGATCTTGTTTAACTGTTTAATTGCTTCTAACTGACAAGTGGGCTCAATAGCTCCGATTAGCATTTTTTATAGGGCAGATCGGTTAGTTGGATAATCGCCCATCGTAAACCTAGGCCTGATATCAGAAGGGTGGACTGTTTGAGAGCGCAAATTGGATTAAAACTGATTATTTAGTCATTCGTTTGAGGGGAAAAGGACCGTTGACAACACTTAGAGGCCTTGAGTTTCTTCCATAACGACACGTGTCAGGATCGGCGACCGAATGCAATAACAGGTTTGACGGGGGTTACGCCAGGTGCTTCGTGTGATGAATTGAAAATTGCATGCGGTGAACCACTAGCTGGTGGTTGCTTACCAGAATATTGGCTCCCTATCGATAATTACATTGTTGATTTATTGACTCCGCTGGAGCGTGAAATTACGATTGATTTGTTATGCCCATAAAATTAATCGCAATATGAATATTACAGTAATATGCAAATAAAGGGCCCACATGAATAAAAAAACGCCGGTGGTCCATTCCTGTCGGAATGAACACAGAAAATGATTCAGTTTTTCATCGGATGACCATTAAGGCCTAAACACAATGCACTATGCGTAGGAAACACAAGCTGGTGGGACAATTTCAATTTTAAACTAATGCATAAATGAAATATTAAAATATCTTTTTTTGAGTCATTTTAATAACTTTAGTTTTAAAATATTATAAATTTCATTGACGTAAATATATTTTTTGGGGTCATTTTCAAAAGATTTACTTAAAGCATATGCTATATTATTTTTCCCTGATTCGGATAGATAAAATACGTAAAATACAAACTTCTGTGGAGAAATACGCATGATGCTATGATAATTGTTTGTTAAAAATGAAATCGCCGAATATTAGTGTAGCTCTTAAACATAAAATAAAAAAATAATCGCGACGACAGATGCTCAATTTTTTAGGCTATATGAAAGCTTTAGAGAATATCAAAATTTTATGAGGGAAAATTCTGGCTTTTTGTGATATTCTGATTTTCCTTTAAAAAATACAATTTGATTCAGAGTAATCCATAAAATAAGTAACCCACCCTTTGGTATGATTTTTTGTAAATATGGCACGTAAAGATTTCCAAACCCTTTCCCCAATAAACCCTTACGTATTCAAAAGACAACCCACTCGATATTGAAGAGATCATCGAAATAGGAACATATAGAGACGTTGAACATTAAGGCGAAACATCTCGGAATCCAAAGATGGCCGTCGCAATGGCCGGCTTGTGCCTCTACTCACGTTTTCAGAAGCACTAAACTGGGGAAATAGTTGGCAAACGTTTCTGACCTTCTTATTTTAAGCTTTCTGCTAGTGCACAGAGCTAAAATAAAAAGTGCACTGTTGTTGGACACTTTATTGTGCCTTTGAAGTTTTAGTGCGATCTTAGAAGTTGATTCCAAACTGTTTCACCTTAAATCACACAAGAACCCAAGAACCATCAGGAAACCAAGAAACTATTATATATGGCTATATTAGTTTTGCTTGAAATTGTACGATATACATAATTATATTTTTAAGTAACATTACAACATATTATAACTCTTAAGAGCTTAACAAAGCTGATTTAATGTTGAAAAGAGCCTCACTTTAGTCAAAATAAAGTAATACAAGCAGCATGATTGTACCCATTGAAATCCTTTCTTCAATAAATTTCACCATTAACTTCGAATTGTCACAGAGTACTCTAGCTGCTTCCAGAACTAATTTTGATACTAAAAAGGCAATGATTTCTCGATTACTTTTTCAAATCGACGTAAGTAACTTTCATACGGTTTTGAGAAAATTAATTCAGAAGAATCACAACCTGTCTTCTAAAACTGTTTTAAAATGAATCACCTTTTTAACATTTTTTCGCAGTGCACACCACTTAAATTTTGCATACAATCAGCTCGCGTTCAAAAACTACGTAGTTTCTATTATTTCCCAAAAAAAAAAATAATTACACAAAATGATAAGCCGTTTCATCAAGTTACTTTCGACGTTTTTCTACCAGTGTAAAATAGGCTCAAGTTGTGTTTTGTTTTGATTCGTGGTTAAGTCACTTTGTCTCTCCATACAGCGGGGCGGCGAAAGTAGTGGTTAGGTTGCGAAAGTTGAAAATCTTACTTTCGTCGTTTTGTAAATCCGGAAATTAAACGTTCTAAAAGTGAAAAGTTGAGTTGGTACAGGGTGGAACGTGTAGAATTCCGCCTGCTTAACACGTAGGATCGATAAAGTAAGTTTGTATACTTTTTTGACTTGAGTCTGTATGAATAATTTTTCGAGATTTGTATATCTTATTTCACCCTGAATACGCTCAAAAAAGAGTTCTGGAAAACGTGAACTGTCAAAAATACACCATGAACTACCACCAATGGAACTATGCACGAGTTTTATTATTTGACGTTTTAGCGGTGCTGTGTTATTTATGTCACTATGGAAACTAGTGAATTCGGCACCGCTCAAACGTCAAATTCGTGAACTCGTGCACTGGTCCATGGTCACATAACCATGATCTAGTTCACGGTGTATTTTTGTTTGTTGACGAGTTGACGTCTGCTGTTCACGGATACGAGAAAGGATTTTTTTCTGTGAAGATGGTAAGGTAGATATGGGTGATGTGGATTTCAAACTCTTCCTCAAACTTCCTAGTGTGCATATTGAGAAAGGTTGACCCTGCCATTAACATATTCGATTTATCAATTACCGAGTAGCAACTACAAATTGTATGCTCATGTCCATACTTTTCAAATAAATTGTTCATTTGCTAGGGTATTATATTAGTATCTAACTAAGTAACAAAGCAACTAAGAGAAGGAAGTGCAGCGTACTAATGGACGTTAAATAGTGCATTAGCATACCGATCTCAAATCATTCACTGATATCGTCGGACACATTCGTGAATAAGATAATAACAAATCAACACTATTAGCGTCCGATTCGGACGATGATCATAACAATTTTTCCATTCATTCGCGCTTGATCAATAATGCTCACCTTCGTTGTCAATCACCAAAGCATGGCGTGCGGCCACATGAACGCCTCGAGAAAACAATACTTTCCCACACCGCTCCAGGTGTGTTGCTTCGAGAGATGCTGCTAAGAACGAATAAACAACTTGTTATCTAGATTTTCCCCTCTCCGGAACGCTCCATGCACTGCGTGCGCAGATTAGTCAGATCAAGTTGGGCCAGAGGTTCTCAAATTGCTCTGGATATTGGATTAGGTTTATTGCTATTGTTGGTTTGCGAGCACAGTGTTGAGGCCCAAAATGTTTTTTTTAATATGAATCAGTAATGAACTAAGCACAGAATTTTCTATAAAATCGATTTGCAACTACACACAAAAAACAACGAAAAGCAATCAATTTATACAGCTGTGCACTCAATTCCTGAATAACACTTTCTCGATATTCTGGTTGTATACAATTTTGTTATAGTTCCATATAGTTTACAAAATATTCATTTCATTTTGTAATGGATTTCAGACGTATCTGCAGTGATCGACTTCTCTTCATCGATTTTCTCTTTGCATTAGTACGCGAAAATCAAACGATTTTTGTAATATTTTACAATGTAGCATGAAGAAGGACGATGTGAACTTTCTACTGAATCAAAAATATCAGTCGAAAACAATCGCCCGGTCGAGAAATTAGCTGAAGAGAAAATCGATGAAGAGAAATCGATCATTGCAGTTACGCCCTTATGATACTGAACGCGAGAAATGTAGTATGTTTTCAACGAAACGTTAATAAATGCCTAATTAAGGGGACACGGGAGACCGTGTTATTTTCCCTACCTTTCGTCTCACTCTAACAATAATCATCAAAACTTTGTGGAAGCAAATCTCGAGTTTTAGTGAACCGATGAAGCTGAAAATTTATCGGGTTGTGCACTACATATATAGAATCATAGTGATACATTTTTGCATCGATATATGGAGTGGTTCTTGGGATTTGCTTCTTGAAGTGGATAGGGTGATTATGATGTCGTCCCGTGCGGCCTTAAGCTTTACCAAATTAGGATGATAGTGTTGTCTATCATAGAACACCTTCTAATCAGTTCTAATTGATTGAATCACAATAAAGAAATATTTTTGTTAACAAATACAGATACAATACATGGTACACTTCCCCGTACTATTTAATGAGGTGGGGCAAGTGAATCAAGTATTATTATCATATATTGGCAGATTGCTTACGCAAATTACAGTGCTGTTCTGAATAATAGCAGCGCATGTCGATTTTCATACAAAATGCTCAACTTTGACATGCTGTAGTTTTGTTCCCTTTCAATCAATCGAGCTGAAATTTTCTCCACAGAACTACAAATATGATCAATTTTGTAACTACAAAATTTCAGTTTTTTCTGAGTCCCTGCCGAAAAGTGAGACACTAGGTGAAATTTTTCGAAAAAATAGCAGTTTTTCATTTTAAATTTTTGTTTTAAACATTTTCGGTTTAGATGTAGGTTTGATAAGTAGGAGGAGTTTGTTCCAATGGTAAGTGATATACAATTTAAAACTATAATGTCAAGCCGAAATTCAAATTTTTAAAACTGCTATTTTTTCGAACAATTTCACCTAGTATCTTACTTTCCGGCAGGGGCTTAGAAAATTTTGAAATTTTGTGTTTACAAAATTGGGCATATTTGTAGTTCTGTGGAGAAAATTTCAACTCGATTGCTTGAAAGGGAACAAAACTACAGCAGGTCAAAGTTGAGCATTTTGTATGAAAATCGACATGCGCTGCTATTATTCAGAACAGCACTGTAGTATAAATTTTAATATCTTCAAATGTTGTTTTCCTATTATAACTTCAATTCATTCTTAGTTTAAATTTGTCAAACTTACCAGAGAATATTTTAGTTGATCTACCTTAAAGGTTTTCACAGTCTCTCTGAAATAAACAAAAAAACATATATTTCAAAATTCTAACAAAATGTTTGGTGGTTTATCTAAGTCGAATTGTCAAACAGGAAAATATACAAATTTGCCAATTGAAAACATATTATCGTACTTACTTTACTTTTGCTGAACTCTTAAAAATAATGAAAATTACTGTGGACGTAATTCTAGTTGTGACTGAATGGCACATGATGTAAGTGATGGAACGACACAAAAACGTGGCCTTGAAGATGTATTTAACCAAACATGTAATTTTACATGTTGAAGGACACGAAAACGATAGAAGTGTGAGCGACATTTCCAGAATCAGACATTAACGTATTTAAAATTCGACTCAAATTTACGTCATTTGGCTCGCTTCTTTTATGTGCATCCCAAAAGACGTAAATCACATGATTTTTTGGTACTGTGTGGCTCTACGTCCTTCAAGACATGACCTGCGCCACAATGTTACGCCAACTAACTCGGTCCATGGCTGCTAACCTCCAATTCCTCGATCGCCCCACACTTCCAAGATCCTGCTCCACTTGGTCAAACCACCTAGCTCGTTGCGCTCCCCTTCGTCTTGTACCGGCCGGATTTGAGTTGAACACCATTTTTGCGGGATTGTTGTCCGGCATTCTCACAACATGTCCCGCCCATCGTACCCTTCCAGCTTTGGCGACTTTCGTGATACTGGGTTCACCGTAGAGTTGCGCAAGCTCGTGGTTCATTCTTCTCCTCCATACGCCGTTCTCACACACACCGCCGAAGATCGTCCTAAGCACACGTCGTTCAAAAACTCCTAGCGCTTGCAAGTCCTCTTCGAGCCCGTCTCATGCCCGTAGAGGACTACCGGTCTTATTAGCGTCTTGTACATGGTACACTTAGTACGGAAGTGAAGTTTACCAGACCGCAAGGTCTTGTGGAGTCCATAGTAAGCACGAATTCCGGCAATGATACGTCTTCGAACTTCTCTGCTGCAGTTGTTATCCGACGTTATCAATGATCCGAGGTAGACAAATTCGTCCACCACCTCGAACTCATCCCCGTCGATCGTCATGCGTCTGCTTATGCGAGCTCTATCGCGCTCGGTTCCTCCAGCCAGCAGATATTTCGTCTTCGAAGTATTTACCTTCAATCCAACCCGATCTGCTTCACGTTTCAACTTGGTATACTGTTCAGCAACCACCTGGAACGTTCTTCCGACAATGTCCACGTCGTCAGCGAAACAAATGAACTGGCTGGATTTATTGAAGATCGTGCCCCCATGGTGAAGCCCGCCCGTTTCATAACACCTTCTAGCGCAATATTGAACAGGAGGCAGGAAAGACCATCGCCTTGTCGAAGTCCTTTGCGTGTTTCAAACGGGTCCGATAATGCACCCGATATCTTCACACAGCATTGTACACTATCCATCGTTGCTTTGATCAGTCTAGTCAGTTTCCCGGGAAAACCATTCTCGTCTATAATCTTCCATAGCTCTGCGCGGTCGATGGTATCATAGGCCGCTTTGAAATCGATGAATAGGTGGTGCGTAGGGACTTGATATTCGCGACACTTTTGGAGGATCTGCGCAACATAAAGATTTGGTCTGTCGTCGATCGCCCGTCTACAAAACCGGCTTGATAACTTCCCACAAATCTGCTTGCCAGAGGCGATAGACGGCGGAAGATGATCTGGGAAAGCACTTTATAGGCTGCATTAAGAATGGTGATCGCTCGATAGTTCTCACATTCTAACTTGTCACCCTTTTTGTATATTGGGTATATTATTCCCTCCTTCCACACCTCCGGTAGCTGTTCTGTATGCCAGATCCTGGCTATCAAACGGCCAACCTGCAGACAAGTGGCCAACCTGTCCGGGCCCATTTTAATAAGTTCCGCTCCAATACCATCCTTTCCAGCTGCTTTGTTGTTCTTGAGCTGTTTGATAGCATCCTTAACTTCACCTATTGTGGGAGTTGGCACGTCTCCCTCATCCGCCGTATTGATGAAGCCATTCCTCCTGCTGTCTTGATCTTCCTCCTCTGCGCCGTTTAGGTGTTCATCGTAGTGCTGCTTCCACCTTTCAATCACCTCACGTTCGTCCGTCAAGATACCTCCATCCTTATCCCGGCACATTTCGGCTCGCGGCACAAAGCCTTTTCGGGATGCATTTAGTTTCTTGTAGAACTTTCGTGTTTCTTGAGAACGATACAGCTGCTCCATCTCTTCGCACTTCAACTCTTCTAGGCGGAGCTTTTTATCCCGGAATAGATGGGTTTGCTGTCTTCGCTTCTGTTTGTATCCTTCCACGTTTTGACGGGTGCCTTGCTGCAGCATCATCGCCCGCGCTGCATTCTTCTCGTCCAATACCTTCTGACACTCCTCGTCGAACCAACCGTTCCGTCGATTTGCTTCCACGAACCCAATGGCACCTTCCGCTGCGTTGTTTATAGCTGCTTTGAGACTACTCCAGCAGTCCTTCGGGTGAGCTCTCCCTCTTCTGGCAACGCTGCTTCAAGGCTATCAGTTGCGACTTCGGGTAGTTTGAGTCGTTCCAGATTGTATCGTGGCGGGCGTCGGTACCGAATGTTGTTCACAACGGAGAGTCGTTGGCGCACTTTAACCGTCACTAGGTAGTGGTCCGAATCGATGTTTGCGCCGCGATAAGTTCTGACGTCGATAATGTCCGAGAAGTGTCTTCCATCAATCAAAACGTGGTCGATTTGCGATTCAGTTTGTTGGGGTCATCTCCAGGTGTACCGATACGGGAGGCCATGTTTTTGGAGGCGGCGAAATCAATCAGTCTAAGGCCGTTTTCGTTCGTAAGCTGGTGAGCGCTGAACTTCCCTATAATCGGTCTAAATTCCTCCTCGTGGCCAACCTGAGCGTTGAGATCTCCGATAACGATTTTGACATCATGCCTTGGGCAGCCGTCGTATTCACGTTCCAGCTGCGCGTAGAAAGCGTCCTTATCGTCATCGTCACTTGCTAGGTGAGGGCTGTGCACGTTGATTATGCTGATATTGAAGAAACGGCCTTTGATCCTCAACTTGCACATTCTGTTGCCGATGGGCCACCACCCAATCACGCGCCTCTGCATTTCGCCCATCACGATAAAAGCTGTGCCCAGCTCATGTCTGTTGCCGCAGCTCTGGTAGATGGTATAACCATCCCTATACGTATGTACCGTCGACCCTTTCCAGCAAACCTCCTGCAGCGCTACGATGTCGAACTTGCGGACCCTCAATAATTCGGAAAAAATACGGGTACTTCCCAAGAAATTGAGAGACTTACAGTTCCATGATCCGAGTTTCCAATCGTTAGTCCGTTTTCGATGCCTGGGTCTATGCCGATTGTTCCGGTCCGAATTTACATTGTATGCTTCCTGTACTGATGATTTTTACGGCTGGCTTGTAAGGCCTGCACCAACCCCCTGTCTCGCCGGAGGATCATCGTGCACAGCACTGTTTAGAGTCCCACGCTGGCACTACACAGCTAAAAATATGTTGTAAATTTGCATGTAAAGTTTATTTTCATGCACATATTTGGAGCATCAAAATAAACCTAAATTTCAACGACCAATCTATTATTTTTCTATCGAATTCACTGTAATATTCAACCATTTATAGTTCAAAATTGAATGTATATTCATTTAAATTTACATGATGCTGTAACAACACACGAATTTGATTTATTTTTACAGTAGACTTCAGTTTACATCACATTGAAAATTAAATATTTTTTTCTGTGTAGGACGATGATCAGCCGCTCCTAACATGGAGAACAGACGCTGTTTTGAGCCGCCCCTAACATGGAGAACAGACGCTCTGATTAGCTACACCCTCAGAAGAGAGGAACCCCCCTTCCCTGTCAGCATACGACCAAGGTCCCACCAGGGTTGGTTACCCGATCTTCCCTACGGTTACTCGTACCCCAGGCGGCACCACGGAGAGGTAGGGATAGGAGTTACTGGACAAGAGGCTAAGGACCACAAATGGGATCTATTTTATACCTGCAGGTACGCGAAGTACCAATGGTACCGTAATCCGGGGTAACATTGATCATTTTTCTGAATGTTTCTTCAATATTTCGTTTGAAAATGCAAATGTTGCAGGTTTTATATTTTTAAAACAAGTACTGCCACCCATAGCTCGAGATTGTATACTGTATTTTGTTTATTGAAAGATTTAAGCATGTTAGAAAAAATGTTTTAGGCGATTTTTTGATTTAGTTAATATGGGGTAACATTGATCACCTATATAAACAACGCTCGGTAATACTGAAAATGTCGTTACTTACTTAAATCATGGCCCCTGAAGCCGAATATGAAGGCCAAACGCTTACAAGTTATTTACTTTTTGAGATATTTTAAAATTAAAAACACCTCGAACCTCGGAATACGCCTAAAGGTAGGCAATTTCCTAAGGGAATTTTACATTCTTAACAGTAATTCGGCAATGTTGCTTAATTGAGCATACTTATAAAAGTTTTGACAACGGAATTGTCTTCGGCGATGTCATTTTTAGTAAGAATCATATTTTCCTTGCTTATATCGTTTGCAGAACTTATGTGAGACATGAATCTTCGGTAGTGTCATCCTAACCAATCAAAATCATTATTTCGAAAAGTTGACAAATTTACGCATAAGGTAAACGCAATTTTCACAAAAATATTAACATTTATTAGCTCGTGAATATAAGAAAGAGAAGCACCATTCATGATTTGGAAATGTTTCATCCATAAATGATAATACGAACTTTTGATGAGGTGAGTCATTCCGATCAATGTTACCCCGCTGATCAATGATATCCCGGATTACGGTAC
This sequence comes from Aedes aegypti, assembly GCF_002204515.2. Lineage (NCBI taxonomy): Eukaryota > Metazoa > Arthropoda > Insecta > Diptera > Culicidae > Aedes > Aedes aegypti. The sequence continues at coordinate 349,822,334 of NC_035108.1, forward strand.
TCAATATTATCGTACGTTATTTGACAGATGAACAAATATATTCACAAATAGAATAAAAAATATTTGAGTTTGTTAAGCAAAAGTAAATATGATTAATATTTTCAAATTACGAGTGCCTTTCAAAAACATCGGAATTAGGGTGTCCATCCCGGGACGAAAAAGCCCGGGATTTGACCAATCTCGGGATTTACCGTTTCCCGAGATACAAGCTTTGATTTCCCGGGAATCCCAAAATTAACGTTAAATTTGATGGAACTGTGTCGTTTTTCTCATATTTGAACATTATTCTATGAAATAGAAATGCATCATAGAGAGAAGCGAATAAATAGGTTATTAATGTCATGAAAAGACCAAATAACAAAATAAGTAAAACACATTTTAATTTATCTAGTTTCCAAGAGTAATTTATTGCTTTTCTCTTCAAAATTGGTCGTTTTTATAAGAATAAGCTAAGAAATCCATTCTGAGAGTACACCTTGAACTTCAGTCGATAATTTTCAGTACCGTAATTCGGGGTGTAGTTGATCAGTGGGGGAGAAGTTGATCATTCTGGGTACGGGAATGATGTATAAACTTTCAAGTAAGCTGTAATCCGTTTTCAATTATCACAATTTCTGTGACATCGCATTACCTGATAGCTGCTCTTGATGTTTTTAATTTCTAGAAGTAATTATACCATAAACATTGATTTTTAAGAAATGTTTGATTAACTGTTAAAGCGTTCTGCATAGTTCTACTCTAAACATACGACTATTGCCAAGGCTCTATAAAGACACCAATTAAATAAACTGTTTTATACATAAGAGATATGTTCTGTGAATCCAGTTTTGAATTTTTATTGAGAATACAAATTCATTAAAAAAAAGTTTTTTTTTGTGTGTGGATTGCTAATTTCAAAGAAAATTTCTTACTTCTATGCGTTTTATTCTTAACATTCCATTCTAAAATAGATCAATTTATCAACAAGTAGTAAGATTTATGGAACTTGATTCAGAATCAGTGATCCCAAATTTAGTAAATAGCACATCTCTTTATTTTATGAAACCTGCCGCAGTTATTGATCTACTTCACCCCGGAATCAAAAATTCCACTTTTTATTTCTAAAATATGTTTTTGTTATTATGAAAACATTTCCTTAAAAAATCGTTTGCATAATTCAATAAATACCCAACCAGTACAAGTTTCAAAAATATTTGGATGATAATACATGCATCCTACTAGTGATTATAGAACAGAATCGCTTAAAAGTGATAAACTTTACCTCATTTTACAAAAAACAGTTTTCACCAATAACACAATACATTTAATGATCTTAAATCGTTCCTTTGATTCTTAAAAGGCTTTTGAAATGTTAAAGCAAATTGTTCTAATGGTAATACTCAAATGTTTACCATACTTTCATTTATATCATAGAGTGATTCTCCAAAATAAGCTTTGATTTATGTTCATTACTTCATCGGTATAAAAAAGTAATGTAAAATTTGTAATATATTATAATGAAAATTTTATCTTAAAAAGTTACATTCTCTGTATACTCTAGAGGAAAAACATTATATTGTTGAATTTTTACTTCAATTTCAACAAAAAATACTGGTTTTATTTAAAATTTGAGAAATCTCGGGACTTTTGTCCCGAATCCCGGGACAAGCAAACTGGCCGGGAAATGGACACTCTTGTTTAACTCATATTCATAAATTGGTTGGAATTTTCCAAAAAGATTCTTGTTGAAATGTATTTTTATTGTTCGAATTAGTGAATATTAATAAATCAACACATATCATAATATTTCAATAAATTATTTTTTTTTATTTGAATACTATCAAAAAATACAACATAGCACGAATAACAAGAATGAGAGTAGTATAATTCTTACTATACATAATTACATGACATTTGTTTTGACAATGGATTTTTTTTTTAATTAGTGATCCACGGTGGGGTAAGTGGATCATTTGGCGCAAATTTTCATTTCCCTCATACTAAATACATTACAATCAGAAAAATCGAAACAAATACCAATTTGAAGCATGCTTAGTAGTCGTGTGGTTAGTGGCGTCAGTCGTTTAGGCGTATTGTGCTACGGAGTGTGGGTTCGATTCCCACCCAGTTGGAGAAAATTTTCCTTTAAACGAAAAATTCTTCACTGGTCCACTGGTCGTTCCGTGTGTCCGTTGTTTGATGTTAATTATGTTCAGTCTGTGGCTGAAGACGGTGTAAATTGTCTTTTTTTATTGGTCCCTTATTTATTATTCGCAGAAAAAAAAGTTAAAATTACGTTATTGGAATTAGCTGTACATAACAATGATTTTTCTGTATCCGCTTACCCCACGGTACCTTATTGCAATGACTAATTAGGTAAGGGCTCAGCCTGACTTTGAAAATTCAAAGTTCTGCGTGTTTTTTAAATAGCTTTATTTCCATCCTTCAAATTTTACTGCGGTTTAAGAATATGCTCAGATTAATATTTATGCTTCAAATAAAACCAAAACGTGAGCGTACTTCTGGTTTCAAAACGGTTTATAAACTGTTCCATACGTTACATCAAAAACATTGGAATCCGTTTAGGAAAGAAGTTGGTTTTATGTTCAGTGTTGATAGATTCACACTCAAATCTCAATCAATGAGCTCTCCCGCAAGAGCAAACTCAGAGATGTGCTAAGAAAATCTCATGCTCTTCGTGCAAAATCACTCAATTACTCTCAAGCCGTCAAACATTATTCAGTCGTAAAGCCCGTCAAAAAGTCAGGAAAACCAAATGTTATTGTTTGCAGACTAACAAGAAATCATTGATTTCTGAGCAGACTGTGGAAATACGAGATAATGAGTCAAACAGTTGAGCCAGCTCATCCTTGATTTTTTGACTGCTGAGTTGCGTGATTGACAACTCACGTATGAAAAACTTCAATCTTCTCAAGAATCTAAGAATCTAACTAACAGACGAAAAACGTATTGCAGCTATTGTGGTAACCACAAGCAGATTGCATGTCTTTATTTCATCTTTGGTGCGACTGCACTTAGGCGAATGGACTATCGATAAACATAGGATCCCCTTATGAAAATTCGCCACAAGGAATCGGGTTGAAATTCATAAATTTGCCTTATGAAACCGAAATTAGAAAACAAAAATAGTTTTCGCGGTAACCTGGAATCGAACCAAGGATCTTGTGATCGATAGGCTCGTGCGTATACACCCCGCGCCTATCGACGCCTTGGTGTGGATGGATGCTATAACGATACATAAAGCGTTCGTATTGCGATAATCGTTCCATCTTTCATAAGGCAAAATGTATGAATTTCGATAGTCCGATAGTGCGTGTGCGACTCTAGTGGACTTTCTACTTTGGATAAACTAACTTTACTACTGAAGCATCTGCATGTGTCGATGTTTCATTACACTAAAAAAAACATGAAACCATACTAAAAACAAATAAATCATGGCAGCTATGACGATCACTTCTTGCAGTTTTTTTTTTAATTATATAGATGGTCCCTTCAATAACGACTCATGGAGGGTTGACGGCAAGGTACCGAAAAATCAATATTCAACTTCATTGCTATGTATGTACAGCTAAAGTGAATAATGTAATTCAAACTTGTTCCTGTGATAACAAATCAGGGACTAATATACTACAAATCGTCATTTGTTTCGATTTTTCAGATTGTTATTGAGTAAGAGGGGCTTAAAAATATGTCAGTTTACCCTAATTTAGGTTATCCCACGGAAGAACCGAATTGAGTCAAAAAAAAAAAACAGTCAAAGTTGGGTTGATGTATGGCTTCGTGTAGTTTCCAATTTTACCGGGATTTGACTTCCCGGGAAACGGAAAAAAAATGTCGTTTCGCGGGAGCCTGGGAAATTTGCTACAAAAATATAGCAAATTCGATGATTTTTTTTTTAATTTTCCGTATTTTTATATATTTTGTTTTTTTTAACCCGTATAGGCCGGAGTGAAAGAAAAATTACTAAAACTCTCACCGCTCAGTGAGTACTTAACGGATTAAAATTATTTTTGTCAGTATACTGGCACACATATCTAGTTTCTAAAAGTGGCCAAAGGATTTCGGGAATGTTCATGTGTCCGGAGCTATTCAGGTGGGTTACTGGGTCAGGTCGGCTGAAAAGGGTGCTGTTCTTCTGTGCCCCTGGAGGCAGGCAAATTTCAAGTTACAGATAATTTCCTGAATCGGCTATGATGTGGCCACTATATCAAGGAATTTCAAGAAAAACGAATCAGCGTAAACTTTTTGAGAAACGGTTGAGTTGGATAACCTTGTGTCCTGCATTTGTTTGACCCTTGAAATAACTGTTTTGGTTCCCCAGGATGCATCAAATTTACGACAAAGTGCTAATTTGAGCATGAGCATGAGCATGATTGATCGCCCGCAGTTGCTACTCCGTTATTGCAAGAACAGCTGTACTTACACAGGGAACCAACAGACGCTACTCGGGATCAGTATCAACCTCAATGTGTAAATACTGGTGCTCTTATTATTATAATAAACAATACCGGCGCCGGCTGCGTCCGAATGCAGGTCAATTTGGGAATGGGAGGGAAATGTTGACGTGTTACTTGCTTTACAGAAGCCGAGGAGTCCTCTGCACTTCCACAAGAAAACACTGGGAGTTTGGATATGGGAAAGGATTCGTTTTGGTAAACGATAAATATATAATTCGAAATGAATACGTGAGCATATACACGAATGACCGCACTATCCAAACCAGACACAATACTGATTTCGTTGCTCGCTCGACAGGAGCATACAACAGGTTCAACGTATTTAACTCTACTGACGGTTTTTTTTTTGTTTTTCACCGGCGCATTTCGTTTTTTCTTCCGCGCAACGCGAACCGGACACAATGGATCCGGATTCCGTCGCTCGCCCACAAGGAGCATGCAACAGATTCAACGGATCCAACACTACTCATTTACGACAAAGTGGCCAATTTGTATCTAAACATATGTGTCAAGCCCATGGGAACGTACTTCAGTAAACTATTATGTTTAATATCTACTGTTAGAGAATTGAAACGGTTTAGTATCCAATAAATCTATAGCCTGTTTTTTAGGGCATTAAGCCCGAGTGGCCACATCCAGTACATTCTAAACGGTGCTTCATTTATAATGTTAAATATCAGATCTTAATGATTTATGCAAATTAAAATGGTTGCCATTGCAAATAAATAAAGACAACTTGGCGTGTCCCAAAAAATAGCTCTTTTTTACCCGACCTGACCCAGTGACCCACCAAAATATCTCCGACCACAGGAACATTCCTGAGATCCCTTGGCCACTTTTAGGAACTAGATATGTGGGCTGACAAAAAAATATTTGAATCCGTTAAGTATTCGCTGAGCGGTTTTAGTATGTTCGCTTTCACTCAGGCCTATACGGGTTAATTAATATATTTATTTTTCACCAAAAAATCTCTTGGTTTCTTTACAAACTAGAGGCTTCATAACACAAAAGGTTTGGGAAAATTATTTTTAGGAATCAGGAGTAAAGCTTATTCTTGACAAATCGCTCGAAGTTGCAATCATATTGGCCAACATTGAATCAATTTAATCAAGCACAAGAATAAGAACCAAAGAGAGTCTTCCGTTAAAATTGTAACTGTTACATTGAACAGAATCAATGAAGAACTTGTGGGCTTCGTTGCCGTGCGGTTAGTGTTATCAAGCATTTAACAGCATTGAGTCAAAGGATGTGGTTTCGATTCCCGCTTCAGTCCGGAAAACTTTTCGTCTCTGGGACAGAGCCTGCTTCTCAGCTTAGTGTTCTTATGAGCGCTTCCACGGTTATTAACTGAGAGCTTTCTTTGCCAATGTTGCCATTTTCGCATTCGTATATCGTGTGGTAGGTACGATGATACTCTATGCCCAGGGAAGTCAAGGAAATTTCCATTACGAAAAGATCCTGGACCGACCGGGAATCGAACCCAGACACCTTCAGCATGGCTTTGCTTTGTAGCTGTGGACTCTAGCCACTCGGCTAAGGAAGGCCCCTTAGCCCTTTTTCGTCAGGAATGTATTTCGACTGTGCCACTGAGCGTTGCATGCTAGTCCGTTGTCTAGTGTAATGCTTCCTTCAAAGGGTAAATTGTCCACTGGAAGCATTCATGAGTCGGAGTCTTAGAAAAACTTAATACGCCTACTTATTTTATGACATAGGTCCCTCGATAGATTTAAGTTGCTTATAATCTTTCTTGGAAAATCATATAAATGAAAAGATATTCATTTTTTTTAAAATATTTCATCACGAAAAACAACAAATAAACATTGAAATGCAAAAAGTAATTCAATGATGACTTTGTATGGTATGATATGATTGTGCGATAGTTTTTGTTTGAATGGAGATGGTAAATTCTTCAATTAAAAGGAACTTCCTAGGAAATATGGAAATGCGGGAAAATACAGGAATCCCGGGAAACAGAAATGCGGAATCTCTAGAAGCTTTCAAATCCTCTCTTGTAAAAAAAATGAACAGACAAAAATCATGTCCAAAACGAAAAACAGATTCTAAACAGACTTAACAAATCAGCTAATAAATATTTTTTTCGTTTCGAGCGTTTGTAGCCTCGTTCTCTCGTCTATCTTACCATCTTATCAAGTGCTTGATTAAAGTTGAACAGGTTCTGCCCAAGATTAATGTAGGGGAAGACAGAATGAGTGCGTCCGCCGGGATGAACCTCCAGTGTGGCATGAAAATTGCTTTTTCTTATTTGATCTTAGGCGATACTCACTTAAGGATTCCGTACAGAAAAGTTTAAAAAACACTAAGAATTACCCGTAACAGAAATATGCTTCAGTCAAGTGAAATCTTCGTCTTACTTCTTTCTGGCCTTACGTTCCAACTGGGACAGAGCCTGCTTCGCAGTTTAGAGTTCAAATAAGCACTTCCACAATTATTAACTGAGTGCTTTCTTCGCCGATTGACCATTGACCATGTGCGAGTAGCAGGTACGATGTTACTTTATACCCTGGAAAGTCGAAAAAAAAAATCCTTTAGGAAAAGATTCCCGACAGCTGCTGAATAGCTGCGAAGTGAAATACGAATCGTAAATATTTAGCTTAGAAATTGCGCAAACTGGGTAAAAGCGATCACTTTAGATGGGGTAAGGCTGCCACCCCTAATACATACCAATTAAAATGTCTTAACTAAAAATGTTGTAACTACGTTGTTTTCAAGTTGTAACTACGAATTGCAATACCCAATGAAATCAATTTTGTTAAAAATGCAAGGCAAATCCACATCTTTTTCGAGAATATTGGTGTCTCAAGGTTATAATAGGTAGGGTGCAAAACCACTTGTGTACTTTCATGATTCATTTTAGCATGATTGGCACAATTGTCTGAAACTTTGCAATAAGAAGCGCTATTGTGGCTAAATATGATATCTGTAGCTTTCAAAACTTTCCCACTGCCGAAGTGAAATAAAAGTGCCAAGAATAGTATACGGCTCCCTATACATTTAAGTTATAAAAATTAATTAATCGAAAAAATGATTCATCATTCAGTTCAATCTTCTTACAAAAATAAATATATTTTTACAAATACAAAACTTATGATAATTTTTTATCATGTCAAAGGCTTGAAACCACGACATGCTGCGTCGAAAAGGATTTATTTTTGATTTTGACACATCCAATAAATTCCTTAGGCGGGCTTCTTCTATTCTTACCCCTTCTTCTTCTATTCCAGAATTGCTACGATGGTTGGCGATTTTATCGAGATGTACAGAGCAGTTCACAATGCGGAAAGTCCTTTCGGCCGGATGATTATTAAATGTGGCTGGGCTCATTTTGTGGCAGGCTCATGTAAGTTTCTAAATTGTGTGTTAAGTATTCATAAGTTTTTGCTGTTTGTTTAGTCGAGAAAATTTCCTTTACGAAAAGATCCTCGACCGGCAGGATTCGATCTCACTATTTTCAGCTTGGTTTTGCGCGTTTATCGCTACGGCTCCTTACAATAATGGCATTCTTACATCTCTCAAATTTGATCGGATTAACCTTGGATTATCACCGAGCTTCAGCTTGAGAAACACTGTATCAAATTGTTAGGAATAATTATTTGCAACAAATGCGTTTATCCGGCAGAGATGTGTATTAGTTGCGGTTCTGGTTTCCAGCGGAGGTTTCCACGAGCAGCGTCTGGAACATGCGTACTAAATTTGTGTCTAGGCTCCTTCGGTAGTGGGAGTCATGATTTGGCGCGACATCGACGACGACTCTAGTCTTATCGTTGTCTATCGTTGCTGGAGCACCTGGCGTACGCTTTTCTTTTCGCGTAAAAGCGCGTTGTTTATATTTTTGTTATGATTGGCGTAATTGGATTAGTGGTTCGGTTCAACGTTTTTCCCCGAGAAAAACCCTTCGATGGTCGTCGTTGTAGTTCTGCTACTGTAGAATAGAACCCAATCGGCCAACAGGTTCCTTAGAATCGTGAGCCTGCTTTCAGTTGAGCTCGGGACTTGCAGTTCGTCGGTGGTAACTTTGCGCGATTCGTTGCACCTCGTTGGCCATGTGGCGCTGCTGAAGAATCAATATGGCCTCCAATTAAGGGCAACGTTTTTCGCGCTGTTGCGTAACAGATTTCTCGTGATCTGCGTTCGGCAAGGGGCTTCAACAGTGATATCTCGGTGTGATCTGTATTTAAATAGTTGTTTGAATTATTGTGGTTTTCGAGCGAACTCACTCGCCAGATGATTTGTGTAGACGAGAGTGGTGCGGTTATTCTCGATGGCAGTGGGTTTTCACTTGGGTATTTCAGCGTAGAATTTGCACACTCAATCGATACGTTAGTGACTGGCTGGCTGGCTAGTTCGTGGAGGTTTCCAGCAAAGGGTACAGGCCGTCGATTCGGTGCAGCACTTTAATTGAATAACCAAGCTCGAGCTGGTCGGGTGGAAGTTTTCCGTATAGTGTTGGAGGAGCGCGAACGCAAAGATGGACGCCAAAGGCAGCGATCCCCTGGAGGAAGAACACGAGAAAGTCGTCGAATCTGAAGTAAGCAGGATCGAAATCTACGCAAAATGAGGTGCAGCATTACGCGTGTGCCACAGTGCGTTAACAATGGGAAATTATTTCGAAGATGATCGCCTCAGGGCAGGTGGAATTTTTGTGTTTTTTTTTTTGAATGGCCACTCAGGATGAGTGAATTGGGTTGAAGATAAATTTTGCATTATGTGGTGAACGTAAAAGGAAATTAACAGACTACAATTCACAGTGCAAACGACGCAACCTTGGAGGTGGTGCCCCCGCGGTGCAATTACTGCAGATGAAGATCTTCTGGATAACAAATGGATTATGTGAATGAATGTGGATCGTAATGTATGCGTATTAACGAGAAGTGCAATAAACAAGAAGATGTTTGGAGAATGTAAAAAGAGTTGCATAATAGTGAAAAATAAGCTTTGTTCGAATTACGTACCGCATCGCAACTAAAATTTGCAATGATTCAGTGATGAATATGAGGATAGTATTAGTTGACCTAATGCAGAACCGGTCTCATAGTGTACTATGTACACGGATCACGAAAACAGCTCACTTGTGATACACGGTACAAGTAAGATGACAATGGCGATGGTTTAGGACACGACCGCTCTTGAGTCAACTCAGATTGACAAATTGTGCATATAAATAGAAAAATTGATTAAAGCGTCTTGAAAGCTTGGTAGGGTTCCCCAGAACTTAGAAGAACTTCTTCTAGACATGCCGAGAAGGTTCTTGGTCAGTGTCGTGTTTGTGAATCGGACACGTTAACGGCCAAACTCCTAGTACCCTGGATATGCATCGTAGATGTTTGGTGTTTTAGACTTAGTAATTTATACTACATTTCAAATTCTTCGGTTTTATCGTTTGATAGGAGCGTTCTAGCAAAAAACTTTGCTCTGCAAAGTTGTTCATTGAGGCATTTTTGACATTTTTTACGAAGACACTTACACCTATACTTAACACTTTAGTGAAAACAGTCAAAAATCGCTTTTGACCATTTTTTATACAATAAGATGGTTTAAAAATATTTTGTCATCAAGTTTTCAAAGTTTCACAATAACAAAGCCAATTTACATCATATACTAGCAAAATTTTCAAATCGAAAGATTTTTTTTCTTTTTTTCTATCTTTATTAACGAGATTTTTAGCCCTGGGCTAGTTCATCTCGGGACCAACAGCTTTACTTCCCTTCCAAAGGAAGTCACTGAAATTTTTTTGTGACTATTTCAGGGATGGGATTCGATCCTAGGTCCTCGGCGTGAGAGGCGTGTGTTCTAACCACTACACCAGGTCCGTCCCCTAAATCGAAAGATACTTTTACTAAAACCAGCCCAAAAACAGGTTTTTACAAAATCCTTGATAACCCATGAAGCGGTAGATGGCGGTAGCTGTTTTTTATCTATGACTAGCCAAGAACATTAGTTTCACTGTCGGGAAGATAGAAAAGTGGGGCCGCGTGGGGCTTAAGCGGTTGTGGCGGTTTGAAGATTTGATGAAAACATGTTAAATTACAAATATTCGATTAGATTTTAAAGCATTTGCATTTATGATATTGAAATAAACAAAGAAAAAAGTCATCTAAGGTGTCACCAGATAAATCGCATTTAGAATCCTCGATCCTTTTGTTTTCGTTTCGTTGCCCAAATGGAACTTAAAAATGGTTCTGGCTCATGCAAAGCGCGAAGAAAAACGTCATGCAAGTTGGCTTCTCTGGATCGTTTTCTTGCATTGTGAGTCCTAACTTTTTTCAAAAGATTATGATGGCATTTAGCAGCTCCTTTGAGCCAGTGAAGCTAAAGGTACAGGTGAGTAAATTATTATATCACCGGCATGAGCCAGAACTTTCTCAACTAAGTTCAAAACTAAAAATTTTCCTGTCGAAATCATGAAATATATTCCTGTGACTGGATATAACAATAATCTTTTAAAAACTTATTTTGTTTTCCGTAACGGTGAATCAACAAACTAGCTCTACTTTAATCAGACATTCAACTAGTCTTCGAAGACAAGGAACAATTGCTTTCAGAAAAGTAAACTTTAAGATTTAGCTATATGAACCTTCCTTAAGGCTCATGTCTTAGTCCCTTACATTATTATTACTGTTCGAGATATTGACAAAAGTTTGGAAGAATCATATACGCTTAAAGAACTTGCAGATGATGCTCTCTATAAGTAGCTCTCAAGTGGGAATCTTGCGAAGATCATAGCAAAATTACCTTGATAATCTATCCTTTTGAGCTAGTAATTTAGGGATCGTGGAAAATATAATTGATTTTAAAGTCTGTAGATTTTAATCAAAACTATGATGAATACAAAGCTCTTAGTAACATTGCAATTTTTTAACCCTGAAAGTATTAAGGGGAAACAGTTTGGATTCCAACTTCTGAGATTATTCTAAAACTTCAAAGGCACTTATCTCGCCAGTTTAGTGCCTTTGAAAACGTGAGTAGGGGCACAAGCGGCCATCTTTAGATTTCGAGATTTTTCACCTCAATACAAAAATTCCAAAATCTGGCACAAATGGAAAAGAGTAACGGATAAATATAGAAATATTGAATTTTCGGTAGAATTTCAGAAATGTGTAATGAAATAGTAGTTTTAGGTCTCTGTTAATAAAGTCAAGAAAATGTACAAATGGGTCGTTGATGATAACTCTTTCGGCACTCACCGCATCAAATAGAAGGCGCTACGGTGTATGAAATTCTACATTGTAGCACCATTGCTGTTCTGTCAAACACACAAGACTACGATGGCGCTATCTATGCTTTTCATTGCGGCCGTTTTGTTATTTTAATGATTCATTACCGAGTACCTTTATTTATACATGATCATTACAATTCTGGATTTTAACAGTTTCCTTTCAGGAGGCAGTCATTTGCTGTATATTAACCCGAGAAGAGTTTTAATGCTTTTGATAAAAAATAATGGTTTCCATTGACAAATTGAAGGATTTCCATTGAAACTAAAAAAAAAACAGATAACAATTGTATGGAATATACTGCTAATTTTAAATCGATATGACCGATGCATTGCAAACTAAAATTCATTAGTGTAAACAATAGTTTATCGATAATAAATCTTCGAGCTGTTTATTGTAATACCTATAAGTAGATCAAAAACCGAATTTAGTACTATATACTATTTAATTCCTTCCGACACGAATGCACTTAGGTGTAAAGTGTCGTAAATACACTATCAATCAATCAATTTAAATCCACTAGAGTTTGATTCTTTCAACATTTACGCGTATTTCGACCTCAACTGTAAGGCCGTCTTCAGTGTCGTGTACTAGACTCGCCTTTAGTCCATCGAAGTGTTTTTTTTACTTTTTTCACTTCTCGGGGGCCCCCATTGATCGGGCCTCTTGGCAACATATTTGACGCATGCACGGTAAAAAAAATCAAATGAGAAATTAAAAAAACTTTAAAAGTTGCAATTTGTTTCAAAATTTATCTGCTGGACAGCTTTGTAGAAGTTTCAAGCTTGATTTCTATATAAACGGAAGTGTGGGGAAATGTGAGGAATTTTTTTTTTGACTATCAATGTTCAAATTTGGCATTATTATCTAAAATTTTCGATTTATTTCATTATTAATATTTTTCCTATTAGTGATATGACATTATTTTAATAGAACAGCAGAAAGCTTATGTAAAAACCTTTATGGGAACGTATTTAGATAAAGGCATGAAAAGTGTAATTGTTTGATAAACTTGAAAAAAAAGTTTTTTTCGCTGGAAAGTGTATATTTTGTATCATTTTTTTACTTTGATGCTGTGTATCTCAGAAACTAAAGCAAGTAGCAGATTTTTCATAATAATGTTGTTAGTAATTGGGGCCTTCCTTAGCCGAGTGGTTAAAGTCCGCGGCTACAAAGCAAATCCATGCTGAAGGTGTCTGGGTTCGAATCCCGGTCGATCCAGGATCTTTTCGTAATGGAAATTTCCTTGTCTTCCCTGGGCATAGAGTATAATCGTACCTGCCACACGATATACGAATGCGAAAATGGCAACTTTGATAAAGAAGAAACTGTGGAAGTGCTCATAAGAACACTAAGCTGAGAAGCCGGCTTTGTCCCAGTAGGGGACGTTATGCCAAAAAAAAGAAGTAATAAGTAAATAATAAACAAAAATGATTTAGGAAACAAAATTTTTCGATTTATGACCCCTGATCCCCCATAGTGCATTCGTATATCGTTTGGCAGGCACAATGATACTCTGTGCGCAGAGAAGCTATGAGAAGTTACGAAAAGTGATCGGACTGACAGGGAATAGAACTTAAAAATCTTCAGCAAGACTTTTTTTGCACCCAAAATCCACGATTAGAATGATTTTGCTTTATAGAAATTGGGATTAAATCCAAATACAATCTTTTAAAAATTAAAGCACCAGAATAAGTTTTGTCACAAGACTGTTGAAATTTGTAGGAGCACTTCCATAATTATTAACTGTTTGTCTGTGTTTGGGGTCAATATGAGCACATAGCACTTTGAAGGACTGTAACTTGTTTTGTTAGTGAATCGATTTGTGATTTTTTCATACGTTGTTGCGTTTCCACACGAGTTCTTTTTGACTCGCGCAAGGATTTTTTTTTATTATCTTGAAAAATAGTTTTATAGAGTAATTTCTATGAAAACAGTATCATAATCCGGGGGTAAATTGATCACTATTTCACAACTTTTTGTCGTATTATCCTTTAGAATTCAAATATTGTCAAATTTATTTCGGTAAAATCAGTACTTCATTGATCTCTATCAGTTTATGTAATAAAATTGAACATTTCATTAAATTAGTTATCTAAAATTGAAAATGACACATTGGGGTGAAATTTATCACTTTATAATACAGCATATTTTAGTATGTAAAATTTCCCTATCTACTAAATTTGGGTCTCCTGAATCTGAAAATGTTGTCAAAATTCTTACAGCTCGTGTATATTATCATAACATTTTTAACACTCAAAGTTTGCATGCAGGCTTATCACCAGCGGATTGATTAGTACCGACATTTTCAACTGTATTGCTAACACCTTCAAAAACTTGAAGTATTTCTATGCAAAACTAACCTTAAAAAAAGGAAAAAGTTTAAAACCATCATTAGACATCTATAAGCTAGAAAATATGGGATATCTGTGATGCAAACCAAGTATTAGGCATCCTTGCATGGAAATACTATTTGGTACCGACCTGATCAAACACACCCCAGTGATCAATTAAGAGTTATATATAAAATTATATTTTTGCAGCTCATATATTTGTTATAACGTTCAGCAAAGTTGCTCATTGAATCAAGAGATATACGCTGTTCAGCTCAACAAACTGCTACTAGGAAGCACTGGTAGCCAGAGCCGTAGCGTGGCCTCATGGCCCTTGGCGAACCTCTATATTGGCGCCCCTTTGCCTAAGCTAAATTTAATTTTATTTTACAAAATACCTACGAGTTTGTAGGAGATACAAGTTTTTGTGAAATACACCAGACATATTTCAATAGAGATACTATTTAAAATACTACAGTGATAAAATCCTCAAAAAATATCATGGTGTAGCTCACTGTTTCCCAAACGAGGCCTATATATTTTTGGAATCGCCCCCCTGACATGTTTTTGAAATATTTGTATTAGATGCTCTACTTTGCTGAAATTCAAATCAATAAATTATCATAAGTCATTGAAGATTGATTAATTTATCAAGATTACATATTTAAAAATATTAAACATATGTGACTTTGAAGCTTATTATGCAATTAAATTAATACTATCATATTTAAATATTAACACGGTGTGCCAGAAACCGTTATTAACAGAAAAAAATGTCCAAGAATTTGGCACCTACAATTCGAAAGATATAGTATTCAAGCAACTTCTCCGTGAATTTGAAAATATTCTAACGAGGGAATCGAAAGTTATAGTGATTTGAAGGTTTTGAGCTATTTCGGAAGGGATATTCACATGCTTATAAATATTCCTCAACGGTGCATCATTATTAATTTGTAAACAAGCCAAGTAACCTTTGCATTAAGCATTCAAAACATGTGATATCGAAGTATTTTCCTTGTAAATTTGAAATCATTACGTTGAGAAAACCAGAAGTTACAGTGATATGTATATTTACCATTATTTCTATGAAGTTTAAATTAGAGCTTTTCTATGGCTTTGTTATATTAATGCACAGATTTTACAAATAAAAATGTCCATACGACTGACACTCGGCATTTAAAAGATGTATTATTCAAGCATCTTTGCAGCTAGTCCGAGAATACTTTATCTAGAGACAACATAACTAGAGTACTTTGAAGTTTTGGAAGTATGTTTCGATTATTAAATTACCATGTTCAATGTTTCAACCACTACTAATTGCAACAAATTCATATCAATATGTTGATCAATGTGATTTAATAGCGTGAATGACCGCCTACTGTTGCTTCTCCGTTATTACAAGAGCAACTATACATGCACAAGGAACCAACGGATGCTACTTAGGATTAATCGCACCACTCTTAGTGTGTAAGTAATGGAGTTCTCATTCCTTGTAATAAGCAGGACGCGGTACTGCTGCGTCCGAATACAGGTCAATTGGGGTAATTGAATAAATATTTACGTGTTACTATCTTTGAGGAAGCCGTTGGAATCCTCTGCACTTCCACGATAAGTCAATGTAGTTTGGAAAATTGGAAGGGGTTATATTAAAGTTTCGTCTTGGTTAACAAAACGCTTAATTACAATAGTCCCAGGGATCATGATCTGATCATCACATCATTTTCTCTGGTTATACCCTGTTATATCTCCCTCAAAACATAATGAAGTCAACAACATAATGAATATAATAAAATAAAAAGTAGCCCTTTTTATGCCCAAAACATGACTGAAGAATCAATATTACGATACCTTTGATGACGAACCATTCAAAGATTTTGCATGATGCAAATCATTCAGCAAATCAATCCAAAAAATAATCTATCAGTATCTGAAGGAAAAGTCGACACTTACAGTATCGAATAATTCAAGAAACCAAACAAAATATAAGGCTTGTTGCATTTACATATTTTGCAAAACATGAAACGAGGTTAATTTCTACAATAAGCTCCTACTGACTATTAATTGAGCAAACACTTATATAAACGTATCTCCTTCCCTGTCATGAATAAAATGTGAACCATCATATTTAGCTTATTTAAAACACTAGAATAAAACGATCTCACAAGTTGATGATCCAAACTCGACTGAGCAACAAGGTTTCACTTTCAAATTATTCAGTTTCACCAATGTGCTTATTTGGGCCATAACGAAACACTGCCCCGCCAAACGCGCGGAAATGAAACAAAATTTACAAAAACGAACCCATTTGCTTGTGATTTAATGAAGCATTGGATTTCTTCAATGAAAGATACAAATTGAATGCAAATCTGTTAAGTTAACTTGTGTTGATATTGTTAAATGCGTGTTGCCAACACTATTTCAGACGATTGAAAAACAAAAAATCTTAATTACTCCAAAACTTCAAACTACTCTTGTTATGTTGTCTTTTTATAAAATATTCTAAAACTAACTGCCAAGATAATTGACTACTGTATCTTTTGAATGCCGAGGGTCAGTCCTATAGACATTGTTATAGACTTTCATAACAAAGGCATACAAATCAGCTCTAATATAAACTTCATAGAAATAATCATAAAAATACAAATCACTGTAACTTCAGAATTTCTCGACCAAATGATTTCAAATTTGCAGAGAAGGTGCTTGGATATCACATGTTTTGAATGCTTAATGCAAAGCTGGTGATAATTTGGCTGGTTTACAAGTTAATAATGATGCACCGTTGGGAAATGTTCATAAGTATGTGAATTTCCCTTCCAAAATAGCTCAAAACTTTCAAATCACGATAACTTTCGGTTCCCTCGTTAGAATATTTTAAAATTCACGGAGAAGATGCTCGATTGATATATCTTTCGAATGGTGGGTGTCAAATTCTTGGACATTTTTTTCTGTTAATAACGGTTTCTGGTACACCGTGATTAACATATTGAAATGATGAACTGGTAAGTAATTTGTATTGTTTGCTAACCTAATCTAAGTGTATTACAGGCTACTGATCTAAATTTAGAAACTTATTAATTTGATTGATTATTTTTTATTTTCAAATTATTTGACAATTTTGAGAGCGCCAAAACTTAAAAAAAGATGAATCCAAAAAAAAAAAATCCATTACTTTGTTTACTGCAATGTAAAGTAAAAAAAGGTTTCGTTTTTTTTTCTCAAAACCAGGATGTTTTAATCCGATAATTCTTAAAATATATTTTTAGTCGGTAATTTTAGTTTTAACATTGGCACCTAATTTTTGCTAACAAAATTTACTGATTTTTTTCAATGGATCATTAAAATAACCAAAACGGCCGCTATGGAAAGCATAGATAGCGCCACCGTAGCCTTGTGTGTTTGACAGAACAGTAATGCTGTCACAATGTTAAATCCCATATACAGTGGCGCCTTTGTTTTGATGCGGTGAGCCCTTGCAAAAACTACCTTTAATGATCCATTGTTTGTGCTATACGTTAGTAGCAAGTTTTGTCGAAAACATTGCCTGTGAGGACCTGGACGCTGATATTCATAACACTAGCTTGCCAATTGTCAAGCTCATTTATAAATAAAACATTTAATTATTAAATTTAGATATTTGAACCAATATCTTAAAATGTTTAATAATTAAAAAAAAACTTTTAATGCTCCTTCTGATTACAAATATATAACATAGTTCTGAATACATTATGTCTTCGGAAAATTTCAGTTACCAATTCATAATTCATAGCGAGATTTAACACTAAAGCTTATAAAACCGGCTGCTTTTACAAACATAAATCGTCCTCAACATTGTGTGTCCAAGTTTTGTCTATCCTGAAAAAAAAAATGTTAAAATGTTGTACATACAAATAGAGAGAAAGAATCAGATGTGGTATCTTCAGATTTTTAGAGTATAATCTACTATTGAGCCTCTTCTCCAAATGAATCGTAGTTTTGAGTTTCTCTTACTTTCGCCCCCTTTCTAGTATTTTCGCCCCCCATATTCCAATTTTCAAATTTTCGCCTCCCTTGACCTGAAAATCGCCTCCAGGGGGCGAATTCGCCCACTTTGGGAATCACTGGTGTAGCTTGAATATTTACTTATTTAAAATAGGCACACAAAATAGCGACCAACTAATCATTTTTTTTTTCAGGAAAATTTAAATGAATAAGGTAATAAAAATGTTAGGATACCTGCGTAGATGTTGGTAATATTATTTAGAGGTTTCACCTTGAAAAAGCTACATTGAAATGTTACGAAGAGCTCGTCATGAATATTTATGCAATTTTAACGCCTAATAATATTATACAGCGATAATCATGTGAATAATTTACACACTTTCAAATGACGTTTTTTTTAGAATAACTAAAATCAATTGACCATTGTCATGATAGGAGGTGAAATAGTCCATCAAAAATCATTTTGCTATTCATTTTATGTATAAAATTATCAACAAATGATGTAGGTACGCTTTTACTCCGTGCTTTTACACTTGTATAAAAAAATCACACCAAAAAAGTTCCAGAACCTAGTTATATATTAGGGGATTTCGGGGTAAAACCGACACCCTAAGCTTATTGATAAAGTTTGTGTACTTTTGCTTGTTAAACGAATCCAAAATTGTTGTAGAATCACATATTTGTCATAAATCTATCAATCCTTGCGATCGCTGGATGATATTTTAAGGTTAAATAGTGGTTTAAATCAAGTTGATATTATACCATTTTTAGGTGAAACAATTGAGAGTGCGGGTAAGATCGACACCCTGTTGGGGTAAAACCGACACATGCACTTTGAGTAGAATTTATACGTTGTGAACATCACCATCACATGGCATACACAGTATTAAAAATCCATGTTAATTTAAGCTATTTCCAATGCACATGATGGGAATTCCACACATAGCGTGAAATTACGCTCGCAATTAAATTTTCAAGCTTTAATTTTGTTGTAGGGGAACTGGGGGTAAAATGAACACCCTAAACAATTTTCATGTTTTCTTGCTTATGAAGCTGTCAGATCCTTTTTCAATTGCTCAGAATTGAAGAAGGATGTTTATGCAATGTAACAAGTTGAAATATTGTGATGGAAATAGAATTTTATCAACATTATTATAATTTTGAAAATTTCTTTCCACAGAGTCAGTATTCCAAACATGTGGGTAAAATGAACATGTAACGGGGGTAATATGAACATATACTTGGGGGTAAAATGAACATACAATTGGGGTAATATGAACACATGCTGGGGGTAAAATGAACATGTAGTGGGGGTAAAATGAACACCATTCAAATTGAGCGGATTGTCGCATGATGCTCGGCATCTAGTACATGTTCAATCCATATTTCACGGACAATCCGGAATCGATGCAACGTTTAGCCGCGACCATTTAGATGGCTGCCCATGTATGTCTTTGTATTTTCTCCGGAAAACTCTCGGCATCTGAAATAAAATCCGGTAGTATTCACCCTGCGATGGTGTTCATATTACCCCCATCTCGAGTGGTTCATTTTACCCCCAATGGATCAACATCTTCAAATCATGTGTTCTAAGAAATTAGAAAAAAATACTTTCAATTTCCGTCTACTTATCATAAATACTTTAAAGATATGATGTGATACGCAGTTGAATAGATTTTTGATGGTTTTAGTCATAAAAACCTTAAATTCCAGGAGTGAAAATTTACATCATATGAGAAAACGGAGAGGCGTACTTTGTTTTTGTTTACTTTTTCAGCTTTTGACAGTTCTAGATCGCGCTAGAGTTGTCGAAATAGTTCCTTAGTCTGAAGATTATTGATGGTGCAATGTTTTGCATAGATTTATATCATAATTACTGTAAAACACAAACCTGTTCATTTTACCCACAGTTCCCCTACACGTGAATTTTAATCAACGCGTAAATTTACATCTTGTTGTGTTTGGGTTCTGATGCTTCATGTTTGACAAGAGAAATGAACGAGCAGAAAAGGAATCCAGGTGAAAGAACCGATTATTATTCGACCAGTACGAGAGGACAACAACATTTTTCACTATAACACTTCTTTTTCAATAGAAAAGAAAGAAAACACACGAGTTTGAATAAAAACAGCATTTATTTCTCCTTCAAATCAATAATTTTAGGGCTCTGTAATAATCAACTTAGAATTATTATTGCTGAACAAAAATCCACAAAATAAACTAAGAATAACTTTGAGTTTTCACTATTCAATCTAACCGAAGCAAAGTACACAGTTCCAATATGGCTGATTGCTACTACGGAGGCCGCACCTGCGCTAGTCGCAATCACACACTATTCGTGTAAAATTAATCGTTTTCTGCTGAATCTTCGAAGCTCAGCGCAGACATTCAATGGCAATGTTGTAGTTTTCTATCGTCTATGGATCAAAATGCATGTGCATTAGAAAGCGTGTATTTTTACATATTTTTCAATTTTCTGTGATTTCCGCAATTCCAATCCGTTTAATATTCAATTTTTTTTTTCTGTGTAATAAAAAGAATGCTTTAAACATGACTTTCGATTTTTATGACCCCTTCCTCTGAAGAATTATACACATACAGTCGGGTCTCCTATTAAACGCATTCCTATAACGTGCACTCCTATTACGCTCACTCCTATAAGACACACCAGAACGTTATAGGAGACTCAGGGCTTGTGGGATTTCATCCTTTGGGGGTGTTGTTGAATATCTCGTATGCCAAAAGAGATAGCACAGTACTGTCTTCGGCGAAGTTTTAGTGCTAAGTACGATCTACCTTTAGGAGTTGAGGATCATCCTTTTAGTTGAGAACTTGGCCGGTAGGGGCGCTTTTTCTGATTTGCACATCAGGGATAATAATGCAAAATTTTGTAACATGTGATATCTCTAGATCTTGATGTTTTGGAAGGTTGGTGTCTTCGGAAAAGTTGTTCAGTAGCTCAAGGGCTGACATGCGGTGATCATTCTGATACGGAATTACGTCACCATGCGGCGCTAGTGGGCATGGAATTTTTGTTTTGCGCATAGCTCAGTTGCCTGACTACTTAGAAAGATGGCGTCTTCGGCAAAGTTGCTCAGTATCACAAGCCGAAAGTTTCGAAATTTTGCCACTAGGCGGCGCTAGAGATGAAATAATTTTTGTTTCGCGGATAGCTCAGTAGCCTGACCACTTAGAAAGATGGCGTCTTCGGTAAAGTTGCTCAGTATCAGAAGGGCTAACATTATTTGAGCCGAAAGTTTCGAAATTTCGCCACTAGGCAGCGTTAGTAAGCAAAGAACTTTTGTTTCGTGGATAGCTCTGTAGCCTGACCACTTAGAAAAATGGCGTCTTCGGCAAAGTTGCTCAGTATCGCAAGGGCTAACATTATTTGAGCCGAAAGTTTCGAAATTTTGCCACTAGGCGGCGCTAGTGAGCATTGAATTTTTGTTTTGCGCATAGCTCACTAGCCTGACCACTTAGAACGATGGCGTCTTCGGCAAAGTTGCTCTGTATCACAAGGGCTAACATTATTCGAGCCGAAAAATTCGACATTTTGCCACTAGGCGGCGCTAGTGAGCAAAGAATTTTTGTTTTGCGCATAGCTCAGTAGCCTGACTACTTAGAAAGATGGTGTCTTCGGCAAAGTTGCTCAGTATCACAAGGGCTAACATTATTTGAGCCGAAAGTTTCGAAATTTTGCCACTAGGCGGCGCTAGTGAGCATTGAATTTTTGTTTTGCGCATAGCTCACTAGCCTGACCACTTAGAAAGATGGCGTCTTCGGCAAAGTTGCTCAGTATCACAAGGATTAACATTATTTGAGCCTAAAGTATCAAAATTTTGCCACTAGGCGGCGCTAGTCAACAAAAATATTTGTTTTGTGCGTAGCTCAGCAGCCTGACCACTTAGAAAAATGGCGTCTTCGGCAAAGTTGTTCAGTATCACAAGGGCTAACATTATTTGAGCCGAGAGTTTCGAGATTTTATATATACGTAGAAATCGGGAGAAAAAGGTTTTTTATAGGATTGAATTATTGTTATGAAAAAGATGATTTATATTTTAAAAATATTCAAACAAGAGTGTCGTGTAACTAAAGAGATAAGGTCAGTCGTAGTTATCTCATTAAGATTGTTAGCGAATGGATTTCCCAATTTATTAGTAATGACTGATATTCCAACTTAACTTCATTTCTATCCAAACCATACCTTGAAAAATGTTCAAGAAATGAAGTTCATGCAATGACGAAATAAAAATAAACATACATATTTTTTTCTTTGGTTCATACAAAAAGCTAACGATCACTTATTTGAGTAGTAAACGGATCCTCACTCATTCTCATATCAAATTATTCATCAAAAATTCTCCCAATCCGCCGAAAATACTAGGATACTAGCCACACTTTTATCGGATTGTAAAAACTAATGTATTTATTTTCCTCCAGGCACTTTTACTTAAACGTGACAATGCGAGGAAAATCGATAGCCTAGTGTCATACTGAACAAATTTGGTCAGGCTACTGAGCTAAGCGCAAAACAAAAATTCTTTGCTCACTAGCGCCGCCTAGTGGCAAAATTTCGAAACTTTCAGCTCAAATAATGTTAGCCCTTGTGATACTGAGCAACTTTGCCGAAGACGCCATCTTTCTAAGTGGTCAGGCTACTGAGCTATCCGCGAAACAAAAATCCTTTGCTCACTAGCGCCGCCTAGTGGCAAAATTTCGAAACTTTCGGCTCAAATAATGTTAGCCCTTGGGATACTGAGCAACTTTGCCGAAGACGCCATCGTTCTAAGTGGTCAGGCTACTGAGCTATCCGCGAAACAAAAATTATTTCATCACTAGCGCCGCCTAGTGGCAAAATTTCGAAACTTTCTGCTCAAATAATGTTAGCCCTTGTGATACTGAGCAATTTTGCCGAAGACGCCATCTTTATAAGTGGTCAGGCTACTGAGCTATGCGCAAAACAAAAATTCCATGCCCACTAGCGCCGCCTGGTGGCGTAATTCCGTATCAGAATGACCACCACATGTCAGCCCTTGAGTTACTGAACAACTTTTCCGAAGACACCAACCTTCCAAAACATCAGGATTCAGAGATATCATATGTTACAAAATTTTGCATTCTTATCCCTCATGGTTCATATAGTGCAAATCAGAAAAAGCGCCCCTATCGACCAAGTTCTCAACTTAAAGGATGATCCTCAACTTCTAAAGGTAGATCGTACCTAGCACTGAAACTTCGCCGAAGACAGTACTGTGCTATCTCTTTTGCCATACGAGATATTCAACGACACCCCCAAAGTGATGAAATCCCATAAGCCCTGGGTCTCCTATAACGCAGATTCCTATTACGCCCCCCAACCATGTGTCTAATAGGAGACCTGACTGTATTACGTATATTATTGAGGAAAGGCCAAAGATCCACTAAATATATGTGAAAATTTCAAATGTCCCATGCTAAGATTATAAAGTTGGGGTGAATACACATGGAAATGATTAATTTGTGTTCATGGAATGTTTACGGTGATGAAGTTGTGATGAATGATTCAAGACAGAAAAGTGTTATTATTTTTAGTTATTGAAAACTGTCGAACCTCAGGGTTTGTAAATAAACAATAAGATTAATTTATGTGAAAACATTTCAAATTCTTTATCCAATAAGTTTGAACGTGAAACATAGAACTATTTTTTTATTGCTGCGTGCGTCAGAAGTGCAAATATTTCACAAGAAATGAGATGTCAAAGAAACATTTTTCTTGCTAGGGTGGCGGTGATTTATATAATCGTTGCTAGGTGTCCCTTGATCGTTTTGTGTTACCGCATTTGGAGGACGTTTTGTTGAGATTTGCATCTCAAATGCAAACAGCAATAATACTCAATGATAGCTTGTGGCAAGTCATATAGTATCATATGTTACATGTCAACATCGCCATCCATGAACTTCACTGGAATTTGAAAATAAAGGCTCACATAAACTACAGAGGAAGACTTCGACAAGAAAGATTCCCTGAAGTTAGATTACGAAGCAAGGAAAGGTGTCGATTTTACCCCAAATGAAAGTGTCGATCTTACCCCCAAGTGGACATTTATTTTTCAATGGCGTTTTCAGCTGTCGACAAACCAAAAATTAAATTCTCCTTCCTTTTGCATGAACGTAATAATAGTAAATGAAGATGTAGACACAGAACAAATGACATTTTAAAAATTCCACATGCGAAATAGTTAAAGAAAAACAAAGAAATATTGCAACTGCTGTTGCTTCTATGTTATCCAATAGGATTGTGTTGTTTATGTTGGCAGTTTATTGGTAGCGTTAGTTATAATTTCATCCAAAACACAACATTTCACAAGTAAAGATAGAG
Organism: Aedes aegypti; assembly: GCF_002204515.2. Taxonomy (NCBI): domain Eukaryota; kingdom Metazoa; phylum Arthropoda; class Insecta; order Diptera; family Culicidae; genus Aedes; species Aedes aegypti. The sequence goes on from NC_035108.1 coordinate 349,846,692, forward strand.
TGTGGTGGAAACTGCATGAAATTTGCTCAAAACATGAAAAATCAAAGGGTGTCGATCTTACCCACAGTGTCGGTTTTACCCTGATTTCCCCTATATATTTAAGGATGCAGACCAACTAGCAGGCTGTGTTTTCAGTAAAGTTGTTAGTTAAGCCAAGAGCTATGATTAGCATACCTGATAAATATTAAATAATGTCGCTAGTTGGCATTTATGAGCGTCAAATATTCAAATTCATATGCCTCAAGATTCTTAAGGTTCAAGAATCCATCAATCAATCATCGAAAATTGCAAACCAGATTTTTTGTTTAAATTTGAAGTAAGTATCAATGATTGTAGTTTCTAAGGCCTTTGTACAAATCTAGCATTATATACAGCGCAAGTGCAATACATTGATAAATTTTCGTGAATATTGCTTCAATTAGAGCTACAAAACTGGTTTTGAAAATTTGTAAGACGATGATGGTTATTTTCCTCTTAACTCAATCTCGAAGACTTATGCTTTCGTGAAAGCTGTACCTACTACCGAATTTAATCGAGTTCATGTGTGGTTTTCCTTAATCTGGCATTACGAAAATATGGTAATGCAAACGAATTCCACCAACCTTCTCACTGATCTGCATTGGCAGATATATGGTATCCACCAGTACCTTATAGAGGTAGAATGTTGAGCAAAGCAAACATGTAGTGTATAGTCTTTAGACTAATGAGAAACTTTGTCGAAGACATCGATACCGTAAAACGATAATGTGGGTAACTTTGATAGTACGGGGCTCGCAACATACTAAACGAAATAACATAAATTCTGTCAATCAGCTATGCAAAACGAATACAAAATTAAAGTATATTAATATGACACTTCATGTCAGAGATATTTTTGTTCGAATCGAGTACATTTGAGGCTTTATACTCGAAATTCAATAATCAATGAGATTTTATCATTTTTGAAACGTTTACAAACAATCTGCTCTACGAACGCTATTTGATGAAATTGTAATGAGCTTGTCATCAAATCTTGATAGCCTAGTTATAGTAGAAGTTGAATTTGGTCACAAATCTCTTAGCGAAAAGCAGTTGTGGAGGAAAAAATCCTTTTGAAAATTGGGATCGTTTAGGTAATCAAAGTAAAAAAATTCCATATAACGTTAAACGCCTAGAATTCATACGATTTTGCACAAAATATACTTACTTATAGTCCAAAAACGAGTGAATTATGATAAGTTCAATGTCGATAAGAGATTTTCAATAGATATCTTTTCAGAGATATAATTTTATACATATTATTTTCAACTTATAATGGTGTATGTCATGTTTGTTTTGACTGAAAACACTTTGAAGGTAATTTTATTTCTATAAATTCTGTAATACAATTAATAAAGTGTAATCCACATTCGCTATAAACATTCTACAATCCAGTTTTAACTGCAATGATATCGAACAGTAGTTTGGTTGTGGATTTCCATATGTTTATCTACCTATGACCAAAGTTAACTCGACTTTCTTATGAACAAAAAATATTGGCGCATTCAAAACAAATCGTTACGCAATCTTTGAACTGTAATCAATAACTAAGATACCAGTACTTGCTTTTGAAAATATAAAATAAAAATCCTGAGATCATAGAACAGAAATAAACTGATTTTCGTCCAAAAACTATCAAAGTTACCCCATTTTTCAGTACTTCAAATCATTAGAATTGAGCATCATCGTATGATGTTGTTACAATACGTCATAGTCGCCATGTTTTTTAGCTAGCGCCATCATGCGGTGAAATCCCCAACTAATCAATGGGTAATACAGTAGCCCTTTCCATGTTGAAAATCTTCATCGAAGTGAGTATAATTTTATATAGAACTCCTCCTGAGATATAAGCGTTGAAAGTTTCAAAAATTCGCTGTTTTCGGATCTTATTTTCATAATAACTCCTCTCCGCGATGAACCATTCCCGTTTTGAATTTTATTATATTTTTTTAGTAAAACTTAAATAAATTTGTTTTTCAGAGCTGCAGAAAAATCGAAAACCTGTTCAAATTTGGCGAAGTTATCGCGATCAGAATTTGGGGTCAATATGACCCCAAAACACAGACAATGTAACTTTTTTTTCGCACAGACAGAAGGTTTACTGAAAGCTTCTTTGTCAATTGACAATTTTTGCATGTGTATATCGTGTGGCAGGTACGAACATAAGTTACACCCTGGGAAGTCGAGAAAATTTCCAACCCGAAAAGATCCTCGACCGGCGGGATTCGAACCCATGACCCTCTGCTTGGTCTTGTTAGATAGCTATAAGGTACCGTGGGGTAAGTGGATACAGAAAAACCAATAGTCAACTTCATTGTTATGTACAGCTAACGTGAATAATGTAACTCAAACTTTTTTCTATGGATAACAAATGAGGGACTAATATACTTCAAATCGTCACATATTTCGATTTTTCTGATTCTTATGTATTGAGTATGAGGGACTTGAAAATTTGCGTCGATTGATCCACTTGCCCCACCATGGTGGGGTAAGTGGATCACCAATAAAAAATATCTATTATCAAAACAAATGTGGTGTAATTATGTATAGTGAGAATTATATTACTCTCGTTCTTTTAGTGCTTTTTAGTGCTGGTTTTGTTGCATTTTGATACTTTAAAAACTAAAAAGTAGCTTTATTTTATCAAAATATTATGAAAAATATTTATACATGCGTTCGCACTAATTTGAACAAAAAAAAGCATTATAACTAGAATAATTTGGAGTAAATTCATTCATTCATACTTAAAAGTTATACAGAAGATTGTAGGATTATTCCTAACGATGTTTCAAAAAAAAAAAAAAATATTCGTTGTTTGAAAATATTAATTAGATATACTTTTTTCAACCAACTGAAATCATTTTATTCTATTTATGATTATATTTGTATCATCTCTCTAGAATAGTTTATATGATCAAATAAGGTAAGATAATATGTTTTCAATTGGAAAAATTGTATATTTTGCTCTTTTGCAACTCAGCTTAAATAAACCACGAACATTTTTGTTTGAATTTTGCAATATTCATTCTTTTATATATTTTTATACCAGAAAAATGAAAAAAAAAACCTTTTAGGTGGATTAATTCAAATTCTCTTAGGTCAATTTGACAAATTTAAACAAGGAATGAAAAAAGTTGAAGGGAAACAACATTTGCGAATATTAAAACTTATTCAAATTCTCGTAAGCAGTCTGCCAATAAACGTTAATAATAATTGATCCACTTACCCCACCCCATTCAAATGTAGGGGTAAGTGTACCATGTCCAATATATCTGTATTTATCTATAAAAATCACATATTTTTCATTGTGATTCATTCATTTGGAACTGAAATGCTCACCACGTGTTGAAAACACTACTATTATTCGATTTTAGACAGAGATACAATGATTTTTTACGAATGGAAAACAATTTTCAAATTAATTTATTTTTGCAGCTGAAAAGTTTGATTGTGTTGGTGTACGTGTAGTACCAGTTTTGCAATAGTATCAGTGTGGGCGGAAGAATATAACCTAAAACGAAGCAATGGTGCAAGAACATTCAACATATTCAAGTAATTATGCTTAATATGGACAAATGATCCACTTACCCCACTGTTACACTTCCCCCACTGTACCTTACTGCGGCGTTGTATCATCAGAAAATCCATTGGCACATTATGACAAGCTTTACTGAAGCTGCATGCTGTATTCTGTCACGGCCCCTATTTCGCTGTTGCAGTGTGTAATTGAACACCAATGCCGTAAGATTACTCTTGCATCTCACGGAGGTATCATATAGCAAAACAAAGTCACCCCACAACAGAACCTTGATTGAAATAGGACGATCAGTAAATTGGCCTTCATCGTCAATAGCGTAGTGTGTGGTAGAGCCGTTTCGTAATCGACCCTGCCATACACAGCGTATTTAGCATCAAATAGGCGTTAATCCGTTTAAACAAATCATCCACATGTAGTATAACTTCAGCACGGTCCACTGCCGTTTGCACACCGTAAACGAATGGAAACTTTTAGCGACCCAAGTTAGTTCCCATTTGCTCCAATTTCCACGTTCCATGGCCAATCGTTTGCACTGTGAAATTGTCAAGAACGGATATGTCTATTATTCAGTCTAGCTTCCTGTCTGATAATTAAAGGACTGCGTATTGAAACCCCTACACAGTGGGAAAAGATGGACCCAAAACGGCACATTATTTATGCAGTTGATTGTGATAATAATATGGAGCGCACTTCATTAGGTATTTATCAATGACTAAAAGAGCACGTAATGTCCTAAAAAATTTGATTTCATGTCGGAATTCAAACTGTTCATTGGCAAAAATTGAATTTTCGTTGATGTAGACCATCATTCTGTTCAAAATTACCTCTTTAAAAAGTTTACCGATAGATGAATGCAAGCTGATTGAACAATAGCTAGAATTTTCAGCAGCATTTTGTCCGGTTAAGGTGAAACATCTCGAAATCCAAAGATGGTCGGCACAATGGCCGATTTGTGCCCCTACTCACGTTTTCAAAACCACAAAACTGGAGAAATAGTTGGAAAACGTTTCTGATCTTCTTATTTTAAGCTTTCTGCCAGTGCACAAAGCCAAAATAAAAAGTGCACCGTTGTTGGATGCTTTTTTCGCTAGATTTGTGCCTTTGAAGTTTAAGTGCAATATTAGAAGTTGACTCCAAACTGTTTCACCTTAAAAATTGGTATAACCTTGGCATTTTTCCATTTGCCAGGAAAATATGCCAACTGAAAACATTTGTTAAATATATCAATCTAGAATTATAATTTACTATCTGGAAGTTTGTTGATGAGGGTGTTACACATTCACATGAATTGGGTGCCGTTTAGAGTCCATTTCTCCCCACTGTGCCCTGGTTGACTAAACCGCGAAACGCTTGGCGTAACTAATCCTTTCTCCCTTTTATATTTGCCACGTTTTCCGCTGCGTGCTTGATGTATCATTTGCGCGACCACTGTGTGCGACAGGAACCGTTCGATTTGGATGAGCTCCTACCGGCGATTGGCGAGTTTGGGCGGTACCAGAAACTGCTGCTCTGGCTGATATGCCTTCCGGCGTGCATTCCGTGTGGATTTTGCGCCTTCAACCAGCTGTTCATGACCGACGTTCCGGAGGACTACTGGTGCAAGATACCCGAGTTGCAGAATTTCAGCGTGGAGGAACGGAAGCTGTACGGCATTCCAACGGTTGAGGTAAGTTTGCGTTTTGATTGTTCTGTGGAAGCGCCGGCGGTTGAGAGGCGGTTTCAGATGATTCAGTAGAGTTAATTGAATCTGACGCGAAATAGGTATAGGGCGTTTCAATTGCAATTCCGATTTAATTACTGGTTAGAAGGGTTTATGAATGAAGCTTAACAGTTCAACGTGCTGACACGCGTGGATGTATTGATTTATATAGAGGCAATAAATTAATCTAATTAATTGCAGGTCTTCAATTCAGTAGTATTTAATGTTTATTGTATTAAATCAACCTTTAATTTGCTTTTATTTTTTAAAAGCGTTAAAAAGTGGTTAATATATATTCAATACCCTTGTTCGTACTTATATATAGCTTTTCATAATGATATGACCACCCGTAATTTTTCGCACACATCAATATATAAATTAAGTAAGAAAAATCTGATACCTAGTTACAATGCACATACGAGGTATTGAGGCAAATCGAAAATTATTTCATGAAGATTAGTATTTTCTAGTGAAGATGTTCGCAGATTGGGCATGGTTTTGATTTTTGGTAATGAAAATCGAATGGATATTGGTATATTCAAAATCCATGTGGCTTTAATTTATTCTAAGTGACCAACTTTTGGCATGACAACACTATAATAACAATACAGAACATTCTTCAAAATATTTTCTTATCATGATTTTAAAAATAGGTCTGTAAGTTGCATCACCTACACAAAAAAAAAAAAAAAAACTGGTGCATCTAGGAGTTTAAAAATCTTCTAAAGACCTGCCTGTTGTGTGTATTGTTCATGCACATGCCAGTGTACAAATTTGGTTCGCGCTGTGTGGGATTCACTGGTGACCTACCCACTAAAAAATTCTCCTAGGATCCCTTGCACCTGATTCACCCTCCGGCACCACCTTGCAGTATTATTTGTATTTGTATTTGTACTTCGTCTTCAATTATAAAAATTGTACAGACTGTTCTTACTCTATTCTCCTTATCCAAGATTTAAAATGCGTCTTGGACATACCAAAGTCATGTAATCTGCTTACTTCATTCTATGCTCTTAAACAAGAACTGTAGCTACTGTGCTGTCCATAGTTAGTTCCATGGAATGGTACACTAATCGCGGGATAGCTGCGCAGGTTTCGTGATGGAACTTGAAAGTTTGTTTGTTCCAAAAGCTCTGGACAATCGGTGTTTCCCTCAAGAACGTCAAAAACGAACAATCGTTGGCTGTTTTCCGTCGATCTGACAAAGTCTCCAGCCCAATAAGCCTGCAACGCGCTTGATAGTCCGGTAAATTTACAGGGTCATTCCATGGAAGTAGACGCAAGGCGAATCGAATAAATTTCCGCTGAACTCGCTCTATGCGGATGATGTGCGTTGCTTGGTAAGGAGCCCATATTGGTACTGCATACTCGAGAATGCTTCGAACCAACGAACAGAAGAGCGTTTTCAATGTGTAATCATCAGTGAAATTTGATGTGTTGCTCCGAATGAATCCAAGAACCGAAAATGCTTTGGCTGTCATATTTGAAATATGTTCATGAAAACGTAGTTTCGAGTCAAATGTAACACCTAAGTCACGGATGGTGTCGGACCGTTCAAGTGAGCGGTTACCGATGGTGTACTGGTAATTCGTTACATTGCGACGACGCGTGAACGAAATCACTCGGCATTTCGATATGTTGATTTGCATCCCGTTCTGATTGCACCACAGTAGAAGGTCATCAATGTCATTTTGCAGGGCAAGACAGTCTATTGTTGATTCGATCACTCTGTAGAACTTAAGATCATCTGCAAACAATTGCTTCGGGGACCTGAGTCGTTAGTACACGTCATTCACGAAAAGAGTTAAGATGAGTGGTCCAAGTACACTTCCTTGTGGTACGCCAGACGGTATGGGAAATTCATCTGATGAAGCTGAATTCACGAACACTGCTGCTTTTCTATGCGTCAGGTATGAGAGAAGCCACCCAGTGATGTGTTCAGGAAATCCCATGTGCTTCAGCTTTTCGACGGCGTACATGTGTGGAACAACATCAAAAGCCTTAGAGAAGTCAACATAAATTGAATCAACCTGCTTTCTCTGCTCAATCTCTTTGAAAAGCACACTGGAATAGCACATAAGATTCGTCGTCGTTGATCTTTGCTCTACAAAACCATGTTGATGTTCAGAAATCACTGAATGTATAGTTCTATACAGTGCATCTCGAACCATTGATTCAAAAACTTTTCCGAGAGAGCAAAGAATAGAAATTCCTCGATAGTTTTCGACGTGATTTGAGCTGCCCGATTTATGTATAGGTACTATTCGAGCTGTTTTCCAGGCTTTTGGAAAAGTCCTAGCTCTGAGCGACTGGTTAAAGAGACTAGCGATAGGCAAAGCCAAAGAGGAGGCACATTTCTTCAGAAACAAAGGAGGCAAACCATCCACACCAGCACCCTTTGATTCATCGACATCTTCCAGAGCTTTCCGCACATTATCTACTGAAAAACTTAGTTCAGGAATATTGATATCGTACGTTGGTACTTCTTCAAAGCATCCCGCGTGGGCTGTAGGCGCATCTGCGCTGTAGACACTGAAAAAACTTGGCGAAAAGTCCTGCTGCTTCAGCATCCGAATTCACTCCGCCAAACACAATATTCGTTCCATTCGTACAATTTCCAGAATGACATCGGGTTTTGCTTCAGATCTCTCTCTAACTTCTGAATATATTCTCTGTAAGTGACGGCTTGCAAATTCTTGTAAGACGATTCCATATTTCGAAGATTTGTATAGTTGGTCGAGGACCTCGTCAAGAAGAACCGTTTCCTCGAATAATGAAGCATGTTCCTCGTGTTCCTGAGTTCCGCCGTCCACCAAGGTCTTCGCAAGGGTCCATGGGAAACGCGACGAGCTCGTGGGACATGCGCATCGAATATTTCATTAAACTGATAGTAAAAGCATGATATTTTGTAGTCGACAGCCCCCTCACCAAACTGCCAATCAACGGAAGCAATCACATCGTTTAGATTATCAAAATTACAATGCCTAAAGTCCATAGATTATCAAAATTACAATGCCTAAAGTCCATCTCCATTGAAGTTACGCGTTGTTTTTCCATACTAGTATGCATATCCAACAACATAATAAATGGTTTATGGTGAGGATCCACTGGTAGTAGCGACTGTGGTGGGTCAACTAACTCCACTACGTCTGATGAGTTGACAAACGCCAAGTCAAGTAACCGCTCATTAATGTTTGTGAGTCGGTTAACCTGTGACAAACCATGCACCGGGAGTGACTCTAGAAGTGCTAACTCTTGCTCAGAGGAAGCATTAACAGGTAGATATGAAGCGAGGTCTTCATCAAACCGCCACCGGAGATGCGGAAGGTTATAGTCCCCTAGCACAACCAAAAAATCAGAGTCATCAAGCTGATCAAAGATGGAAAGAACTGCGTTACAATGAGACCAGTACAGATCGGGGAGATTATTTCGAAGGAGAGGTGTTATGTGCTGTTTGCGATTTCGACGTATTCTATCATTATCATGCTAAACCCTTTGCCCCTGTTAGATGCTAATAATGCTCTCGTTTTACGCCATTCAACGAACCATATTAAGCCATTTGCTCATCATGCTAAGCACTTTGGCTCCAGCAATACTGACTGCTGTGTGCGTTTCAAACGCAAATTCCAAATGCGGGAACACCAAACGCGGTAAGATTTTTAACAAGGAAGGCGAAGTCAAAGATCGGTTTTCTTTGCTAGGTTGGCGGTGATATGGATCATGGTTGCTAAGTGGATACTTTGAATTACCGTTTTGATTCATATTACGGACACTTAAGGCCTCAGTGAAGTATAACCCAGCAGAGAGCATACAAAATAAATCATTCTGTATGATTCTTTAGCATTATCAAGCGTTGGAAGCCCTTAACTTTCGAATGGTGGATAAAGAATTCGCTTCCGTAACTTGAATAGTTTTTAATAAATCAAAATGTGTGGCCTTTTCATGATTCTTATTCCGGACGTTTCCTCATTTTTGCTTTATATTCCGGACACTTTGATTCGAATTCCGGACAGCTCATGATAATCATTAATGGAACAGTGAAATCATTATTTGATAACGTCAAACCACTAAAGAGACATCTAAGGTAGTTGGGCAATATAAATTTTCAAAGATATTTATGGAAAATGCTTACTAAAATGAGCCTTGAAATCGAGAACTTTTAAACGGCAAAAATTGAAACATTTCGTGTGAAATGTTTCCCATACAAAGTAGAGTGTCCGGAATTTGAAGCTGTCCGTAATATGAATCAAAACGGTACCGCATTAAAACCCAGTTAGAATGGATTTGCACGTCAAACGCAAACAGCAATATAGGCCTTTTCATGTGACAGATCCGTCTATGCATTTGTTTACATCGGTGGAGGACCGGTGCTAACACGGGCCTATCATTTTCATAGAAGAACTGTCATAGTGCTTCCCGATCAGCTGATTTGAGACGTCACACAGTGCGTTGAATGTATATAGATGCGGGACAAAAATCAAAACTGGAAGATCAAGCCATTTGAACACCGTGGTATGGAAGAGAAAGTGGTTTCTGGTCAAAAAAGCTACAATTTGCATAAATGACATATAATATACGCATAATCGCAAAAGTGTCCCAAACGCCAATTTCATTATTTTCCAAGAAAAACCTTGCAATTTGTTCTTTTATTGTTCATAATGATGTAAACACTTATTTGCAAACATGTCTTTTCTCACTCGTAGCTGCAAAAGTGACTTATACGCCTTTATGCAAAAAAATCGCATTTTTTATAATTTTTAAGTTTTTAATAAAAAATTTGAATAAAATCTTGGAAACTACATTCTAAATATATAATTCTAAGCATAGACTTGCTCTGGTGTAATTTCTGATTGAGCCGAGACCACATAGTGTTGCAAGATTTCCGGATTTTCTATCACAAACAACTCATTTTCATACTTGTGCTTATTAAGGGGTATACCTAAAAATACTCAAAAATCTCGAAGAGTTGCAGGGAGTTGCAGCTGTATCTTTCAGACCTCTTAGAGGACACTCTAAGAAACATGTCTGTGCGTGATTTAGGGTGGAACTCGATGGAACTTTTTTTGAATCGATACTTAAAGTTAGGGGGAGATCCCCCAGTACCGGACACTTAAGCCACTAAGTTCATAATTCGAAAACTATTGATTTTATGGGCTCGTGTTACCCATTTATGATAAATATTATCATTTTTATAGTTTACAAAAATAAATTTGAAAATATAAATATGAATTTCGACATCGCATTTTGATGATGTATTTTAGTACCAAATTGATCCTTCTCGAAAGGTGGCACCCAATATCGGACACAATCTGAAAATGCCTCAAAATCTGTAAATTTGAACATCATTGAATGTTTTTATTATAGGAATAGTATATATTTGCCAATTCAATGGATTTGCAACATTTAAAAGAATAATTTGAGTTTTTCTTAGTTTGCAAGATGCTTATCAAAAACCTCTTCCATATATGATGAAAAATAGCACATTTTACGATGTTGTTCTGAATGTTCATTCTTCTTAATTTTATTGCATGTTTGATACCATGATCGATGGAACCCATGAAAAATGAAAGTATTTTGAGACACTGACGCAATAATTACAAAGATATCATATAACAAATCAAACTGTCCGAAACTGAGGGACAGGAGGTGCTTAACGAAAATTGTAATTTGTCCATATTAGTTCAATTATGGTATAAAATACATTCATACTATCAAATAAGGATTATGTTCGATCATGCTTGCGTGATCCAAAGTATTTTTTCATATTCAAAATAATTACTAAATAGGCTCAAAATTAAGAGAATACGTCAATTTTTTAAAGATTTTCAAACTTTTCTACTTTTTTAAAAAGGCATGCATATTTCAAGGATGTGTTATTCTACGCAAACATTAGTCTACATAATAGCTTTCTTTTCTACAAATACACCATCTTGATTGGACCATGATTTCTCAATGTTTCGACTTTGTCCGGTATTGGGTGCTGTCCGGCACTGGGGGATCTCCCCCTACTTGTTAGTATTTCATAAGTTTGATTTCATAGCCAACTCAACGTGCCGATTTCTCATATTCAAAGCTAAGATTTGTGTTCTTATCCCATCAAATATACTTTAACAACCTTCAGACATGTTCTCTTTCAAATTTTGATTGAATAGATTGGTTTCAACTGTTTCCGTACTAGTTGAAAGGAATGATGAAAACATGCGACAAAATTTAGTTTTTCTGCTACTCCGACGACTGTCACTTTCGACGCTTGTTGTAGTAGCTTTTGTGCTTTGTATAGGTTATCAATACTTGTTTCAATAACGGATGGTATCTATAAACAATCGTGGATGCTTATCATCGCCGGATAAAATAACTTGAAATTTGATTTTTGTCTATGGAGCAACGCACTGTGCGTCATGTGAATAGGCCTATTGTCGGTAACATGCTATAATTTCGCCATTCAGAGATCCTGTTAGCATAACCTACTTTGTTCAACTGTCGCCATTCAGCCACCCATCTTGGAACCAGTTGGTTCTCAACGAAGAAATTTCCCCCCACACCGACCGTGAGCCATTTAGCTCTCGAACTTTTCGACTCTATTCGGATAATCCCCGGCGGCGGATCTAGCCCACTCCGTCCGAAAGTTCCACGCCGTTGGAAGATCTTCCGAAAATCGACCGCGTGTCATGTCACGCTCCAGTGTTACCATGCGACTGTTGAATATATTTGTTTCAGTGTGTTCAATCGACACCTCTCGCACTCGAGATAACTTGTATGTTTTATGGACACACCATGGTTATGTTGTGTTGTCGAATCGATTTGTTATTGTTTTTAATATTGGAAATAAATATGATTCGTTCGAGTGTCGTTAAAGCGTACACAAGTGTTTTGCTCTTTTTCCGGTCCGTAAAGTTCCTTTCTCGTCCCACTGTTTGTGTTTCCACTGTGGTGAAGTTTCCAACAGCGACTGCCCGTTGGCTCTCGCGTTCATCGTGTTCTATTCTGGCAGTCCTCGTCGGTGAGTCTGTCTTATTCCGAAGGAATTCACTGCGAAACCGACCGTGAGCCATTTAGCCTCCGAACTTTCCACGCTTTACTTGGATAGTCCCTGCTGGAGGATCTCTCGTTTGCTGTTCTCTCCATTTCCGCTGGAGAAACGACATTATCTTTACCACCGCTGTATTTTTTTTTTTTTATTTTTTATTTTTTTTTTTTTATTTATAGGCACTCCGTGCTCGTGGCCACTACTGTGCCGGACTCAGTTGATCTGTAGCTGCTTTATCGATACAGATCTATTTTCAACTTATCTATATTTACATCTAGTTTCACTCTCTCCTACTCTTTCTCACACCGAGCAGGTAGGAGAGAGCTCTGCTGTTAGTGAGGCTAGCTGCCTGCGAAGAGGGTCAGTTTGTCTCAGTCACCATCTGATACTGACGGAGGATGGGATGTGCTCCGTGAGGCGTCTTCTGGTGGCTGGACGGGTTTTTTTGTGGAGGGGCTGGGAATCGAACCCATGACCTTCCGCTTATGAAGCGGAAGCGTAACCTCAAGGCTACAGACCCCCCTAACCACCGCTGTATTCACCGCATTCTAGATATTTTGGTCACTACACTACAGCCGTGGCCTGATAGGAACTGCGTCATATGGAACCTGACTTCTTCGTGTGTCCTGTTCAGTGTTCACCCATTTCGACCTGTTTGGGGTAAGACGATAGGTCCACCTTCCATTCGCAGCGGTATCCCATTCCTGCTGCCACTTCCTCATTGTGTTGATTCTTGCAATCTTCCGAACTCCTCTAGTGCCCGTGGCCTCGTAGCACTCACAATCTTCTTCAAAAACGTAGCCGATAGGGATCATGCCTTCAAAGATATGGTGCCGCAGGCACTCGATACCCGCATGCCCATCAGCCTGAGTGCCCAGTGGTACATTGCGTTCCTCTGTGGCAAGCATCTCCACTCTTTCCAGTGATTCGCCAACCACCCCCAGCGTTATGTCGTATGCTCATCTCACGATTTCGACGCCTCTTGGTAGCTTCAGGGTCAGCACTCCATCGTACATTGCGTTCCTCAATGTCGGATCCAAAATAGAGCCCTGGGGCACGCCCTCATAATATTCGTCTGTCCTAGTATTGTAGCTAAGTGTTTGATTGTCAAAATAACTTTCAAGAATCCTGCACAGGTAGCCAGGAACCTTCATCTTATGCAGCGCTGCAGTAATGGCTTCTCAGCTTGCGCTGTTAAATGCGTTCTTCACATCGATCGTAGCGACTGCACACAAGCGGTTTACTCGTTCTTTTGTCGTCCTTGCTATGTCGACTGCATCCACCACCCTTTTGATTGCACCTATCGCTGACTTCACTCTCCAAAATCCGAACTGCATCGCCGACAGTCCATTTTCGCCTTCTGTAAATGCCGTCAGCCTATTAAGGATGATCCTCTCCAGTAGCTTCTACTAATCGCTTCTGCGACTGCTGCTATTTCACTGATCGGTGCTATTCGACGTAGTTGCCGACGGTGGAGCTAGCCTTCACCAGCGTAGGAAAACCGAAACCGTTAGAACAACGAGCGCGACCGGAGTAGGCGAAGGATCTAGCCGGGGACTAGCAGAGTAGATTGCGAAAGAGCACCGGTAAACAGTAGTCGAGGTACCTGGTCACCTGTAGGTTCCTTCCACTGGAAGCGCAAGACCAACCTTGGCTACTGGCCAGATAGTATCGTTTCGGGAGATCTTCCACCACGCCGTCGGGAAAATCTTCGACGGGCACTATTCTGAGTATTCCATTTTCCCGTCCACCGGCTCAAATCGTCGCAGCACCATTGTATCGAAATCGCTGGATCGAGCTGTAGAATCGCTGGTTCTTGAATGCTTCCTTTTGAACCCAGAGAACGACATAAAGAGAACTTGGAGAAAGGCCTTTAGAATTCAGGGCTGGCTTCACTACGGATTTAGCTACACCTAAGGCTTCAACATTTTACAACAATTTATTTGTGACGTCTCAATTTCTTGGGTACTTAGCTTTTAGGTGTTCTCACGGATCCGGAGTTTTGCTAATGGTGTTGGTGGGTTGGTGTGGAGGGTGGCAGGATCGCGATGGCTGACGACGGTGACGCTATTCTTGGCGGCCAAAGACAATGGCGCACCCGAGTTGTAACACTCTCCAACGGTCACATCATCGAGTTCAACGGAAGCTGGCTTGACGTGGACCTGGACACCAAGAATCAGCCTGCTACGTCACTACCTAACCTATACTTTTCCGCTATTTCACTGATAATTACCTTTTTCTATTGTTTGTTGTATTCGTTATTTGTTTGTATCACTGTTCGTGGCTAGTTCAACTATAATTGTTAATTAATTTTTATATTAGGTTAGATTTCAGATACTACAATATCAACCATACTAACTGGTTTTTAATCCATATTCTTCCATACTATTTTTACTAACACATTTTTTATCGACTACCATTCACTGCTTAAACGAATACCATTTTTATAATAACCTATTTTACGAAAAGAAACAACACAGAATTAAAAAGAACATCACCATTGAAGAAAAATTATCACTATTAAATGTACTATTTACACGCGCGCGCATTCTACTTCCTTCAAGGATCACTGTTTGTTAAAAGTGACTGGATCTCTGCAAACGGCTTCTTATATAGAATGCCGTTTCGCATAATTGTTTAACTGACATCTATGTTTTTGCTTTCATGTTTGCACATAATGTTATATTCAGCACCCTCTGTGAGTGAAAACAACGCTAACAGGGCTGTGATTATTTTGCCCGATCTCAAACTGCTCGAATATATATCACATCTTGCCTGCTTTGTACGGTTGTTGTGGTGAAATTTTCTGTGAAACTGGCAACACTGAACAATAATGTGCAGACAGTTGAGGTGAAGAATTTGCAGCAAATAGTGTCTGTCGGTGGAGCCAACAAGTAAATCTTGGAACTGAACGGTTGCAAGCTCGCTAAAGTTCGAAACTCGGACATTCAAAGACTACGTGTTCAGTGATCTTCTCAACATCGCTGCACCCAGTGCATAACAGTGAATTTGCATGTCCAAACCATTTTAGATATTTCTTGAAGCAGCAGCATCAGATAAAAACGACTTCAAGTGGAAATTCACTGCTTCGTGTTGTCTGTTCACCCACATAGACAGGCACGGAATGAGTCGGTGGGTCCATCAACAGTTCTCATTGTCAGCGCTATCCCACTGCTGTTGCCATTGCCTCACGGTTTCATCTCTGGCTCTTTTCCGAATTTCCCGTGTGCACCCACTGTTCTCTTCGAGTTGAAGGCTTATATGGATCAATCTTGCTATCACATAGCCTGCTTCCGATGATATCGTACGATACGCACTCGACACACGCATGGCCATCAGTCTGAACGTACTGTTCAGCCGGTAGCGGTTTCTCTTCGTCTGCAGTGCTGTAACCCACACGGGGCCAGCGTATCTAAGTATCGATGTTGACACGTTCGCCAGTTGTCGCTTCTTGCTGCTGCTGATCGCTGAGTTGTTGTGCATGATCCAGGATAGAGCTGATATCACCTTCACGGCTTTCTCACATGGCGACATGGCTTTTGAAGCTCACCCAGCAAACCAGAGATCATGTAAGGATGTTCATTTCAAATTGTATAAATGTACAATTTCCGTTGGAATTTGTTTTGACCAAATATGTAACTTCGAACTGTCATTGCATTACGATTTCTTTTCACTTGGTATGACTCTATTCTTCTTCTTCTTTCAGGCGTTACGTCCCCACTGGGACAGAGCCTGCTTCTCAGCTTAGTGTTCTTATGAGCACTTCCACAGTTATTAACTGAGAGCTTACTATGCCAATGACCATTTTTGCATGTGTATATCGTGTGGCAGGTACGAAGATACTCTATGCCCTGGGAAGTCGAGAAAATTTCCAACCCGAAAAGATCCTCGACCGGTGGGATTCGAACCCACGACCCTCAGCTTGGTCATGCTGAATAGCTGCGCGTTTACCGCTACGGCTATCTGGGCTGACTCTATTATAATCATCAATTTGAGATTACATATGAGTCCATCTGATGTATATATGAAATCAGACAGGGCAAGACCGCCGAAGTGGAAATCACGAACATATTAACTTACCGGTTAAAAGACCATCACCGTTCAACAGAAACACAATGTCATCACTTTGCATAAGTATTTTCGTACGATGTCTTTAATGAATTGCTGCACTTCGTTTCAACAGCACATGTTAATTTGATAAAAACATAAAACCTTCAGTGTTGCACGGGCTTGCTCATTTGCCAAATGACAATTGACAACTAAGTTCGGTAACATTTAAACATAGTGCTCTACAGTGTTCCATTTATATTTGCTAAAAGACCAATTCCTGCAACAAAGATTGCGTAGTGCTGTAGTAGCGTGGATGATTAGTGATCTTAAGGTTCGAGGCTTGTCTACGTTGGGGATTCCGTCTGGTTTCGGAGCCTTCCTGGTTTCGCTACCGCGATCAACTGTTCGTTCGTTACTTAAGCTTCTTCTTAATCGCGATCCTGAGCTCCATATGGTATAGACGGCCAGCTTATCAGTTCGCGCTGCGTGAATACCGCTTCAATGATAGTCTTCATCTTCTCCGGACGCCTATCGGGTGGATCAGCTGGGTCCCTTAACTTCGCCATTGCAACTCTGTAGACGTTACCCTACAGTCTTTGATCTGACCTTTCTGCGTCGTTGCGGGCTCTCTGTATCCTTCTCCTAGCTCGAAGACAACTTGTACGCTGATTGGCTATCGTCGAGTTGCACCAGTATGCTGGGTGGCGACTATGTCTCGGCGACCCTTCCTCGCACGCCTGCCGCTATCAACTCGTTTGCAGTAAACTGCTGAGAATTGCGCTAAAATCTCAACGCCTCAATGAACACATTCTTGACAAACTGCGACGTTTTCCACCTCCGCTCCTTTGATTGAGTCACATACGCTTCCAACTGCCGTCCGCTACCAATACTGTACCGAGCCGCTTGGTGGTCACTGCGGGTCAGAGCGTTAAATTAATCACGATTAAAAATTTGATGATTAAACGGTTAATCATGCAAAAAGCTTTATCATTTGGATTTTTTTCTTTAATCATGGGTAAAGCTAATAATTTTCAACTGTATGACACATTTGTTGCATACTTCAAGGCGTTCAGGGCATCTCCAAAGTCATTTAATCACTGCTTTTATGATGAATCAATGATTAATGATTAATCATTCATTGGCCAGTGATTAAATGCCCAAAAATATGCACTGAACGCCTTGAAGTATGCAACGAATAGGTTATATACTAGAATATGATGAATATTACTCATGATTAACGAAAAATCTCACAAAGAAAGCTTCTGGACTTCTTTGCAGCAAATTAATCACAATTTTTAATCACAAATTGTGATTAAATTTATGATTAATCATTAACGCTCCGCTGCGGGTATACTCCTCACTCATTCCCCAATTGAAACTTTCTGACAGCCTAGGGCATCAATAATTGATTCTCAGTCATTCCCACGGTATGTGCTGGTGGTACCATCATTGGCAACATCTACGTTAAGCCTTGCTAAGGCCTCCAGTAAACTGCTCCCTCTTGGGTTGGTGAAGCGACTGCCCCATTCTATGGCCCGTGAGCTCTTCAGTCAGCATATTGGGCATCTCGTTGAATTGATCAATAGTCCATCGTGGAGGTGCGTAGCTGCTACAGAAGAAGACTCCGTTAATTTTGGCTATAACAATGCATTCATCTGCCCGATGTACCACTTCTTGGAAAGGATATCTTCCTACAGTCCATATCGCCACTGATTTTGCGTTGTTTGCTATCCAGTTCCCTTCACCGACCGGCACACGGCATGGCTCCGATATGATAGCCACATCGCACTTGGACTCCGCCACAGCAAGTGCTGTGTTGTGTCACAGTGGTTGAGGTTAATTTGCATTACCTCCACTGTGTTTTAGTTGCAGTCGCCTTTATGAAGGCTGGGCATTGCATGCCTCCTGAAATGTGGTTGTTACTCTCGCCGTTAACGCAGGTCAGGCCCCTTGCAGAATCGAGCAAGATGACCGTACTCATGGCACCTATAGCATACTTCCGGTTTCTCAGAGACACTCAGTACACATAACTGACAAGTCACATTATGCAAAGCACGCATTGCTTCACGATTTCGTAATGAAAGCAATAAATATTTTAATCGGATTACCCAAAAGGCCACATTGGCGAGCATATTGAATCAGGTGGAACAGGGTTACTTATGATTAGATAAACTATTCAAGTTGGATTGGCGTCGGAGTATCCACAAGTACGGAAATCGCATTTAGAAGGTTACCTCGACAACGTAACTGCTACGAAATCTCATAGAAGTGGTTATGATACTCCCTCTTAGGGTCATCCACAAACACTCAATATTTGAATCACTAAACAAAGGTTTCAAAGAATATGATAATCAGATGTGTTAAAATTTCTCTAAATAAACAAGGTTTTCTTCATCTTATTCATCTTGCAGCGAGACGGAGCGGAAGAGTTCAGCAAGTGTACCCGCTATGCGGTAGACTGGAAAGCGTTACTGGCCGAAAACGACCCGTCAACGATTGCCCCCAATAGCTCCTGGCCTGTGGAGCTCTGTCGCGATGGCTGGGACTACAACAGTTCGATCGTGATGTCTTCTATTGTGATTGATGTAAGTACGAACCGGTTGTTATGCGTCTAAATTTAATATTCTTTTCGATTCTAGTACAATCTAGTCTGCGAGTACGACATTTATCCCACATTGGGACTGGTAGCTCTGAACACCGGGGGGCCGATCGGTGTGTATCTATTCGGGATGCTCAATGATCGCGCCGGTCGACGAATGGCCTACTTCTGCTGTTTGGCAACACTGCTTTTCGGCAGTTTTATCACTGCGGCCAGCAGCAGCTTCTGGATGTGGGCCTTCAGTAGAGTGATCGTGGGTCTCACCATCCCAGCAGTGTACCAAATTCCATTTATCATCGCACTGGAACTGGTTGGACCGAACTACCGATCGTTCGTTACCGTAATGACCTGCACGTTCTACACGTTTGGCCTGATGATGCTCGCTGGAGTAACTTACCTGATACGGGACTGGGTGGAACTTACTCTCTACACCTCGGTACCTTTCCTGTTGTATTTCCTGTACCTGTTCATAATGCCCGAATCGCCACGATGGCTTCTGATGAAGGGTAAACTCGAAGAAGCGCTACAAGTCCTCGAAAAAATGGCCAAAGTCAATGGTAAGCAGTTTCCAGTGGCGTTCAAGAACAAGCTTCAGAAGCGGGTCCAAGCCGAGAAGGACAGAACCGTGAAACGGGAGGAAGTTACAATCGGGGCGTTCGATCTCTGCCGGACGCCAAACATGAGACTGAAAACAATACTTATTACGCTGAATTGGTTCGTCAACGAGACGGTCTACTTGGGCCTGAGCTACTACGGGCCATCTCTCGGGGAGAACCAATATCTAAGCTTCTTCCTATCGTCGCTGGTGGAGATTCCCAGCTATGTGGTGTGTTGGATTATAATGGATCGGTATGGCCGGCGGTGGCCCATGTGTATGCTGATGATTCTTGGGTACAGTTTCCACACGATCTTAGCAAAACCCTTTATGTTAATCTTATGCTTGTGTATTTCAGCGGTATTAGTTGCGTGGCGACGGTGGTCCTACCGGATGATGCAGTGATGGAAACGTTGTTCCTATACCTCTTGTCAAAATCAATGATCTCGGCGTCATTCCTTATAATCTACCCGTTCGCGGGAGAGTTGTACCCGACACAGGTGCGAGGAGTTGGAATTGGTACGTCAAGCTACATCGGCGGCTTGGGACTTATTGTTATTCCATTCATCACGTATTTGGTGAGTTAAACATTGTTGTTAAAGTTGCGCTTCCTAAAAATAGTTTTGAATAGTTGTGGTCATAGCAATTTGAACTATTAGTTTTGTTAGAAGTAAATTACAAACAAATTAAGTATGGTTGACACACCGCTTCGTCAGTCTTCGTTTTCGATGTCTCACTGCTCTTTAAGAGCAGCCAAGACCTCCGTTTCTTAGGTGATCTTATTCAGATTTTTTGAACTAAATAGTCTTTCTGAAATCGTCGCCGGGCATGGAACTTCCGTGATTCACTTTGGCATGGGGTTTTTTTCTTGGCCGAATCGTATGAAACAATAAGGAACACTTCCATACGACGCATATTGTGGCCAAAAATGAGCTCAGTAGCTATAAAAAAAAACCTCTGCCAAAGTGAATCAAAAGTCCCAAGAATAGGATCCGGCTCCCTATCCATTAATTTGAGTTACAATGAACAATGCACAGTGGTCCAGGAATCAGTTTTACGCGGAAAGTTGCATTTTGAGCTTTAGAATGAATTAAGCCCTTTGTTTGGTTTTATTGAAAATTAGGGTGGACCACATTTTCATAGAAATTGTGTAACTAACTTTCTTATTTGTAGAAATGTTATTATACATACTTCAGCAAAGTTGTAGACCATTCAAATTCAAGCAACTTTGCAAAAAAAAGTTTTTTTGTATCTCTTAAATTGACCGATTTAGAGCTTTTTTCCTGCAGTGACATAGGGTGGTCCGAACAAAACTGGTTTTCTGGCTCTACAGTTTTCAATTCAAATTTCTCATCAAATTAGTCTATTAAACACTTTTAGAGTTTTAAAAAATGCGTAATTTGGTAAGTGAAGAAACTCGCTATCTCCTTCCGTTTGAAAGTTATTGTTGTTTTTCTCTCAAAAACATGCCTACTTTGATTGTGAATATCTCTGATTGGGGCAAACATAAAAAATATCTTTTGACGGCGTTCAAAAGACAAAATAAAATTGTATATTATATCAAAAAAATAAAGATGTGTTATTTTTGTAACTCTAATAAAACGTCTTGAAAGTCAAATATTTTTTATCATAAAAACTTTAATAACTTTTGAACTAAAATAGATATCAACAATCTTTTTGCATGAAAATTTGCGTTTTGTTAAGTTCTAAAAGTCGTTCATAGACGACTTTGACGAGAAAATAATATTTAAAAAAACTAGAGTTGAAAAACTTATTTTTGTTGGACCACCCTTCGATGATTAGGAAAAAATGCTCTAGATTGGTCAAATTTTGAGCTACAGAAAAACTTTTTTGGCAAAGCTGATCAAAATTTCAAGTTCCACCGCTTTGCCTAAGAGCATATATCAGTATTTTTTCAAATAAAAAAGTAGATTTTATGATATAAGTGATATTGTGGTCCACCCTAGTTTAAAATGACACAGTATGAAAGCTTACATTTTTAGAAACAATTTTGTAGAAAACCAAAAATTTTATTTTCATGCTCAAAATGCAAAATAATAACGAAATACATACTATGAAAATCTTCAAAATAGTTTTAGAGCCCTATCTTTCTTATTTCAGATTTCTCGTCAAAGCGGTCTATGAACGACTTTAAGAACTTAACAAAACGCAAATTTTCATGCAAAAAGATTGTTGATATCTATTTTATTTCAAAAGTTATTAAAGTTTTTGTGATAAAAAATATTTGACTTTCAAGACGGGATTTTTTGATATAATATACAATTTTATTTTGTCTTTTGAACGCTATCAAAAGATATTTTTTTATGTTTGCCCCAATCAGAGATATTCACAATCAAAGTAGGCATGTTTTTGAGAGAAAAACAACAATAACTCCTAAACGGAAGGAGATAGCGAGTATCTTCACTCACCAAATTACGCATTTTTCATAGCTCTAAAAGTGTTTCATAGACTACTTTGATGAGAAATTTGAATTGAAAACTGTAGAGCCAGAAAACCAGTTTTGTTCGGACCACCCTATGTCACCGTAGGAAAAAAGCTCTAAATCGGTCAATTTAAGAGATACAAAAAAACTTTTTTTTGCAAAGTTGCTTGAAATTGAATGGTCTACAACTTTGCTCAAGCATGTATAATAAAATTTCTACAAATAAGAAAGTTAGTTACACAATTTCTATGAAAATGTGGTCCACCCTAATTTTCAATAAAACCAAACAAAGGGCTCAACTAATACAAACAACTTTGTAGAAGACCGTTTTTGTCTAATGTTTCATTCTAAAGCTCAAAATGCATCTTTCCGCGTAAAACTGATTCCTGGACCATAGTGCAATGTCGTGTCCAAGACATAATGTAGATAAAGACAATATGTATAAAAGGGTTTTGTACAAAAACTGGGTTAAAGTCTGATTTGAATCATGAAATTGTATGTTTTGCTGACAGTTCAATAAATTACGGTTCTAAGACTTTCATTTTTCAAACATTGTTGTTCAAACAAGTTTAACCAGTTGAAAATTCTAATTTTATTCAAAATCACGAGCGGTTATATAATATTACAAGGAAACTGCAAAAAATGGCATGTATTGATTGTCTTTAAGATTGCTTTGACTGGCTATGACTATATTGTCCCGTTCCTATATGTTTTATATTTGTTCTGTCTTCATTGAAAATGTATTTAAGAATCTATACAATTTCGTGAACATCATGCCTATAGATAGTGAAGTGGAAGAATGAACTGCTGTGAAAAAAATTGAAAACAATAGATAAAACTTTATGCAAAGCTTATTTTTACATCCAAAATCTTACAAGATTTTCGTAGTAGCATAAACATTTCAGACTTTCATGAATAAATGACGTATAAAATAAGATTTTTGCACGGTTTTTACGGTGGTAGCTAATTGAAGCATACTTTATGAGGTCTTAAGGTTATCGGGATCTAAATCGGGTTTTTGAGCTCAATACCCATAACCCGTATGACCATACTGCCTTGCCTTCCCATATCATGGTAATTTTACTATGGTGTTTGCAAAATTTTCGCTTGAGGATACCCTATAGCATATAGCACAGAGACTATAGCATAATTGGCAAGTTGTCAAAGCGTGTATGGTTTTTTTTCATTTCCTCCTATTTAATTATTTCCACTAGAATTTTATTCAGAAATTTCTGTATAAATTTTCCCAATAATTTCTGAACAAAATCACCCAGGAGAATCATTACGAATTTCTTTAAGGATTTATCTAGAATGTTTTATTCAAGAGTATCCCTTGCAGCCATTTTTGGAATCCAAGAAGTAATATCTTGAGAAATTTATCTGGTAGTGTTCTTGATGATATTCATAAATAAATTATAAAAGTAATAACCGAAGGAAACATAGGATGAAGTCCCGCAAAATTTTTGGAAGTGTTCTCTAATGTATCCTTGTTAGAATTATTGTTACAATATTTTAAGGAAATAAAATGATGGTGATTAAAGCAATTTGGATGATGGTGATCAAAGTAATTTGGACAGACCGTTTCGCGTTTATAATTTGGCCATTTACGGCAAAATCAAATGTAGGTGGCCAAATTATATACGCGTAACGCTCTCTCCAAGATACATAAAACACCCTAGTCAGACATTTTTGCTATGTGGTCGGT
Organism: Aedes aegypti; assembly: GCF_002204515.2. Classification (NCBI taxonomy): domain Eukaryota; kingdom Metazoa; phylum Arthropoda; class Insecta; order Diptera; family Culicidae; genus Aedes; species Aedes aegypti. The sequence goes on from NC_035108.1 coordinate 349,870,366, forward strand.
GGTGCCAATCTCGGTAAAAAGCTTCAATAGATTCCGATACTAAAAAAAAAATAATAAATCAGTGTTTTAACCACTTTAGCATATTTTCCTATTCCAAAAACGGCTTTATCACATTCAAAATATAATTCAAAATATAGCTTCAAATTTGAACCATAGCACTTTTGATCATGTTTGACATTCAGTCGACAAAAGGCCACAGGGGCTCAAATTTTTAACACTGGGATTGTTCCTATTTGACATTTCGGAAGGGGCACAGAAAACAAAATACACCCAACCAACAGTTTAAACCAAGGGGTGTGACAAAATCTAAAAAATCAGTAAAAAATGTTTTATGGCTGTAAAACCAACGAAAAACTTTCAAAAATTGAGTATACATGTGTTTCTGGCCTAAACTTAAACGTTTGGTACTGAAATTGAGACAGGGCTTTAGGACTGTATTTCAAAGGTGCAAAAGAAATCACTAATTATATATGATCCATATATTGTATTTGAATCTGTTCATTTTAAATCACTCATTATGCCAAACGGGATAGGTAAGAAAGTCCTGTTTTGTTTTTATACAACTTTTTCAATTTAACCTAAAATGTTCTACTGAATGTGATATTACGTCATGTAAAAACAAGCAATTGAAAAAAAGTTCATTTTTTTTCATTGGGAAACGTATGAAAATTAGCCAAATTCCCTTCCCCATTGGGTCAAACGAACTAGAAATGATACGCAATGAAAATAAATCAATACAATCTTCTTACGCTAAAGTTTTCTAGAGTTTTCCAATAATAATTGATATGTTGGACACAAATGTGAGATTTCAAAATAGTATTTATCCACTCCTTAAAAGTGACAATATAAAAAGCCCTTATTTTCAAGTTTCTTTCAATGATTTTTTAAAAATAAGTTATAGCTACGGGAATCTAATTTTATGATGTTAGGTATAGAGTAAGGTGGGGGAAAAATTTGACCTTACTGGACTAATAGATATTTCCAGAAAAACTATAACAGTCAAAAATAAATAAATATCACGCAGGGAACCAGCTTGTATCAAAATATTTAAATTGACTTAAATGGACTTTTGCCCCACTGTACGTAGGTCCAGATTTTCAAATAGCTGGCAAATGCCCAATTTCCAAACTAAATTTTTAGTTGAAAAAAGTCAAACATTCACCTGATATAGTAGGTTAAAGCAGAAAAAATACATACAAGACTTTAAAATAAAAATATTGCCCTGCATGAAAGCTGCATATGTCCAAAAACCTGAATTTTTGCTTCATAACTCAACTAATTCATTGCCACCAAAACCTTGTAAATTTGGGCTTCACCATATTTTTTAGTCGATAACTTATCCTTATATACATTCAACATCTTCAGATACAAATTTATATTGAAGTGTCGTTAACCTTATTAAATTGATACTTACACAGCGTAACAAAAATGACATTTCTGCGTGTCTCAAGGATTAATTTATGTGTCTCTAGTAGATTTGGGGTTGCTGAATCTGGTGCCATTCTCAGAAATGTTCCAGCACGTCACAATTTTTGGCTACAGGTCGCTAAAGTTGTATCAAACACTGGTTTTATTCATGTTTACATGAAATTTGAAGTAACATTTATCAAACTTTTTTGTAATCTAATCCACCAAACATGCAAAATAGAACTTGAACTTTCATTTCAGATATAATTTGATTGAAATTGCATTATTAAATTTCGATTAAACCGATTTTTTCAATACTAAATTCTTCGTTTCCTCTATATGACAAAATACAACAATTCTCTAAATAAAAAAATAACTTTTTGCAATTTCTCATCGTAATAGGCTGTTTTTCATCACGCCAATTTGTCATGAAACGGCCTACTTTCCTGCACTGAAGTAGCAGTGCGGGAATAGTCATTACCTAACTGAAACCAGTGCTGTAATGATTCATTACGCAACGCTTTCTCATTACGTAACTGTTTTGGGTTGCGTAATGAATCATAACACAACAATTTTTCAGAAATTGTGAAATAATGGTGAATGCATTCCGACATAATTTCTGATACCCTCAAGTGGTCTTTTACGAAATTGCAAAAAATGTTGTACGTAACTCGTTGCAGAACTCGATTTTTACAGCACGAGTCGTAAAATTATCCTACGAGGCTTGCCATTCTGCAACGAGAATCATCATTCTGCAACTTGTTCCGTAAACTACTATTTCCGCATCGAAAGTATTACAAACTTTGATGATAAGTGCTGTTATACACATAAAGTTTGAATTCTGTGGCAAATTTAGCCAAAAAAAACAAGCTGGCAAACTTTCATGCAAGTTGGCTGAAACAGTCATTTGTTGCATTTTCAACAGCCAATATCTCAAAAACTAGACGTGCTATGATATTTCTGAAAATGGCAATGGATTCAGCAACCCTTAATTAAGTTAGTAGCGGTATTTTGGTGCTGGAGACGAAAACGTGTTCCGCAGTGTTATTGTTGTCGTTCTGACCTCGTTCGTTTCGAATTTTCTGAACATATAATTGTTTTTTTCTTCGATTAATTCTCAAGAATTTTTTCAAAGGTTTCTTTGAAATTTTGATCGAAAACTTCATCAATGGTGCCCCCATGCGTTACTCTAGATATTTTTCATGAAATTCGTTAATTCATCCACTACATGTATATCTATGCTCGATGACCTCCCAGTAAACACAAGATCGTTTATGATGTATCTAAGTACAAAAGTGGAGGCGATATACGTACATATTGCATGCAGCCTTATGGCGTATGCTCGTATATCGCCTCCACATCTGTACTTTTATGCACTATCATGTATGATTTTGTGTTTGCTGGGGTTATTGGAAAAATACAGAAACTCGGAAGTCGAGTCGTCACGCAAAAGAGAAATGACTGTTTAGGGTAACCAATATATTTTGGACCCCCATGGCCATTTTCCTGCAAATTTCCCAGTTTAAATCGAAAGACCAACTCAATTTGCATGCCATTTGGAAAGATAGGACTATTCCGCACTTGCATCAACCGTTTTTACAAAGAAAATGTGTTTATTCTATCTGAAATTAATTTAATTTAATTGGTGCATCCATGCAACCGTTACAACACGTTACACACATAAATTGAAGCCGTCAGAAATTTTTCAAATGTAAACAAAAACTTTTTTCAAATTTCTGGACAAAAAGCGTAGAATTTGTTCGGTTTTCCATTGTCGATCGATTGATTAGACTATGGGCAAGCATATTATACATCCAGTGTCATGCACTTTGTCGCCAAACGATAAAAAATGCCGGGGGTCCAAAATATATACCATGAGGGTCCAAAATGTATTGGTGTGTCCAAAATAATGAAAAACAGTGCATCACAATTTAATTATTTTCGACGTTTTTTTGGATCCTACATGACCGTTTGGGCATTTTTATCTCGTAGAGGAAGTTTTTCTCTACATTTTGACGTGTTCTTTGACTTGGGTACGCTGTGCAATTGATTATTTGGGACACAAAACTAAAATCACTTCCTTAGGGGGTCCAAAATACGACCGTTACCCTAATTCCTTATTCAGTTTTTACATTGAACTTGTGCGTCTGTTCTTTTTGTCTACTTGCAGCACTGCCGTTCTACGCATATTTGTCCCGCGGTCTATAAGCTTCATAGAACATGGGAATAGTAGGCGTAGAATGGCAGAGCAGGACTGCCAAACGTACGGTTTGAAGAATCTTCTCATATCTGGCCCGTTTGCCAATTTAGGAATAGATTACACCAAGACTATTTATTGAATTGGTATCTCTTTATTTAGAGTTTGAATAGTCGTTTGGATTGTTTTACCTATAAGTAAATCTAAATTGCGACGATCTGTTCTTGATTCAGAATAAGAATAAATCGTGTTATATCAATGCTAAGATTAATTTAAGTGGAATAACATGAAAAATAACTCTGACATAAATAAAATAAAAACAATTTGATAAACAACACAGAATTCAAATTATGCTTAAAAAAGTGTTTACGAGCAGCCCAAATTCAAATTCTATTTCAGATTCCTAAGCGGAATTCTCGCAGTATCTCAGAAATGATTTTAACAAAATAAATAGACAACATTCTGAGCAGAACTTTCACAAAATATGTGGAATCTGGAACTGGGACATTTTTTTTACAAAACCCTAGATAGTCAGAAATTTTGCATCATTCCAGGAGGACATTCAACAGAATTTGGAGGAGGATTCTTGTGAAATTTTGAACAGGACTCCAACAGATTCTTCTTCTTGACATTACGTCCTCATTGGGACTGAGCCTGCACCTCAGCTCAGTGTTCTAATGAGCACTTCCACAATATTAACTGAGAGCTATCTTTGCCAATGTTGCCATTTTTTGCATTCGATGATACTCTATGCCCAGCGAAGTCAAGGAAATTTCCTTTTACGAAAAGACACTGAACCGACCGGGAATCGAACCAGACACCTTCAGCATGGCTTTGCTTTGTAGCCGCAGACTCTAACCACTAGGCTAAGAAAGCCCCCTCCACTATGACAAATTCCAGTACTTGATTTGAAACCGAATCTACACGGATAAAATGAATATTTAATATTCAAGTATTTTTTTAATTTATATTTGAGTTATTTTTCTTTCACTGGTTCATTTGTTGCTTCTATTGTTGCCAGAGAGCGAAGAGCAAACCAACCCAAAAACCGAACCTTAGTACGTTAGGTTACTTCAAATTGGAGTAAGTGGCATGGCACTAAAAGTTGAGTGATTTGATCTGCCTATTGAGTGAAAAGAACTTAGCCAATAGGTATGTTTTTCGCATGGCTTTAATCGAAAACAACTTCAACCGCATTAACTCAAAATTAGGTTAATTCATCAAAACCCCTGCAAAAATCCAACTTGAAAACATTCTGGTGATTTTGTTTTGGGAAATTTGTAGAAATTCCTGCAGAAATGCCTGCGAGAATTTCTGAGAGAATCTCTGGAAAAGTTTTCCAAGGTGTTTTCGGTGTTTCCGAACAAAATTTCGGAGGAATCTCTGGATATGTTAATATCAAAATTGTTGGTGAAATTCATGACACAATCTAACAAAAATACCAAAAGATTTTTCCACAAAATATCTTGATAAGTTGCTGATATTGAACAAATCATTAAGTAAATTTTGGCTGGATAAGTTGTTATTATAACGTTCCTGGGAAATAGATTCTGATCCATTCGCCTTCCATTCCAGGGCAAGGAGAACCTCGTCCTCCCGCTGGTCATCATGGGCTGCGTGTCGGTGGCCGGCGGCTTCACCGGTCTGCGCCTGCCGGAAACCCTCCACAACCGACTGCCGCAAACGCTGGAAGAGGGCGAACTGTTCGGCCAGGACTGGACCTTCGACGATTGCTTCCGGTGCATTCCGGTGAAGAAGTCGCCCGCCGGATCGTACGAAAACCTCTCGCATCAACCATCGGACACGGCCCTGGAGCTGAACAGTGCCGTACCGCTTGTGAACGGCTGTCGAGGTTCGGGTGGCGGCGCTGCTGGGTCCGGCGCGGGTTATGAAGGGCCCAGCTCGACGGAGAAGACACCGCTGGAGATTGCGCGATTGAGGCGGCAGTCGATGAAACGGCTGGTCAGGCAGGCCAGCACCATGGACACCCAGAAAACGGCGGACGGAGCCATGCAGTTGACGTATTGGTTCTGAGGGGGGGTGAGTTGGGGACGCAGTCACAGTCAGTATTGTGTGTTTCGGAAAATGAAAACGAGCGGTTTTTATTTTTTGAACATATTTTAACAATAAAGAAATACGTATATGTATATTTTCGGTTCCTTTTCTGATTTGTTCTGCATTTTCTATAATAATAATGTGCATTGACAACATTCACTTATATAAAACTAAAGTTTTCTGGTTGTATTTAGCTTCAACGTATTCTAGTTGTTTTTCTTACTTTTTTCTGTTTTAAGGGATAGATTGGTTGTTTCATTCACGATGGAGTTGATTTTATCATTTAACATATTTGTTCTTTACAGTATTTGCAAGTATTTGTCTCGAGATTTTTCTTAAACAGATTTCTGGTAGGTTACATGAAACAATCGATTGTATTTCTGTCATTCTCCATCATTTCGATGGCGAATCATTGAACTTAAACTACTTCCATGCTTGTGTTTCGTCGCGAGAAGCATTCTCATGATGTATAGGCATTTCTAAGGATATGTTTCTTAAGAGTTTCTCATTCACGTGCACATTTTGCTATGCTTGGTTTGTTATAATTATAGGAAAGAAGGTTTGACGATTGTACGAGTACAGATTGGTAATCGTTGTGTGGGTGACGGTTCTAGTTTGGGAAATCAAAATGTCTCTCGCTTTCAACTACTTTGTACTAAGGAATCAAATTACTCTAGCTAAATAAGTTACCGTTTATTTGTATGTCTCTAGTTGTTTGCGTAAAATGGTTAGGATAGTGCATGTCGGTTGACAGGGATAAAAAACGATGTTGTAAAATCCTAGGAAGAAATCAAAATAAGTACGATTGGGTTCGCTTTTTACGCCATAGTTTTTTTTTCGAGAGATTTCGTTATCTTGTTGGGACGGCGATCAGTTGTCTTCGTTATCTCTCAAAGTGTGTATGTGTGTCTGTTTACTCATTCGCGTATTTCTAGGTTAGATAGATGACACAAAGTGTTGTTAGTTAAAATGTCTTTTATGTTGATGTTTGAATTAGATTATTTGGCAAGTGATGGATCGAATCTTGCTCTTTTTATGTTTCTTTTTTTTCTGTTTGTGTTTATATTCCTATCGAACCGAATTGGCCGTTCTGTGATACACAAAAACGATGTAAGTCGATTGATAACATAGTTGGATTCATGCTTATCTAGAGAGCCTAATCGTTCATTACTAGAGTCATCAGTGTATAGTTAATAGTCTATAGATTAAAATTCCGTTATTGTAAATATCCGATTGTAAATTTGTTGAAAATAAACTATGAAAAGATCAGCAGGATAGATTTGTTCTGTATACTAATATGATCACATTCCAACGCAAATTGTCGTTCGAAGTCACACTGAGAATTTCGGAAAAGGTTGGAACTAAATTTCTAATGTTATATCACAAATGTACCCTACACAGTAAAGAAGGAAACTTGTTATCACTACTAAAATTTCGATGTCCGAAAAAGAACTTAAGCTTGGTTTCGTTTGTTTTCCGAAAATCTAGAAATTTCGATCAAATGGAAAAAATCTTTTCCAAAATGCGTTGCCGGTTGTTGCAACCGGAAAGAGAGTCATACTCCTCAGATTAATGTCACTGATTTGTTGTTGTTTAATGAGTTTTAGTTTTATCTAAAAGGCATACCGTTCCTTTAAAAATTTCCTGCTCTTTTCCCTTGTCTCTCGGTTCTCTCTCTAAAAAAGTCAACTCCAAATTTTGTTTGGGTAAAATCTTCTGTTCTGGATTCGAATGGCACTTTCAGGTAGGTTTGTATTACCGTGCATATTTGCACGGCTGTCATAGATAAAGGGGGAGAAGGCGGGTCACATACAAATAGGCGCCCGGGGAGGGGACCTCTGTTCTATTGTGCTGCTTAAAAATGCTATCATAATCCCATCGCAGTGGGCTGTTGGTCCGGGTATTTTCGGGGGTTGTCAAGCGTTCGAAGGACAGAGGAGATGCTAACCAATCGCAGTAGGCGACCGGACGGTATTCATTTACATTGTTTGGTTTCTATAGGCACGAGTGTCGTTTCTGTTCTGTTTACACAACAAAATGGATCGATGTGACGTCTGTATACTTTTGTTCACTATAGTGGAGACTGGGGCTGGTTGAAAGTGGTGCCATCTAACTACAGGTTTAGATTGAAATGGCAGTTCAAGCATGTATTTTTTTTCTCTATTCTGTCGTCATTTTGGTTTTATTTATCATTGTTTCGACGTTTGTTTCTGTTCGTGTGATTGTATACATCTATTACTTATAGAAGGTAAGTACGCGATTACTCCTTATTAAAATCAAACAAAACAAAAACGTAATACATATATAATATCGTTTAACAAAATAAGATCAATGGCAAGTTCTGGTAACGTAAAATTTGTTATTCTTACAAATAGAACTAACAGAAGACGAACTTAGAAGCTAACTGGCAAGTAGAAAATTTGTGCTCACTGGTGTTTGAGTATTCTTTTCGTCGCTATTACTGGAAAAACTCGCTCTGCATCCATATGGGGAGGAGGAAGGTTCAAAACAATTTACACGAGTTGATGGACATCCATCCAAGCAATCCAATCGAATATATATTCCGTCAAATGATTCTCGTTTAACACATAATGGACTAGCATAAAAATATCGCAATGTTCTTCCTTCTTTTTTTCTAGTTATATATCGGGGAATCCACATGTACAGGGGGAAGTGCATTTTTTCTTACGTTAAAACGTTTCTTACATCGGTAATAAGGGAACTAAATACAGGGGTTTTTGAACGTCCATTGAACTTAACCTAAAAATTTCATCGTCACAATCTTCTAGGTGTATGAAAGTACGGGTGTCTGTTTACAATCGCTTCCCTCGTGTGTTTTGCACACAAAAGAATCGATTTAATGATTTTTTTTTTGTATTTATTTTAAAATTTGTACTACCAGTTCTCAATCCTCTCATTTATTTTTTTTTTGTTACGATTCGTTGCCTCATTCTTTACGTCCACTTTGTTTGATAAGCACTTTCGTTGCTTCATCGTCAGCTTTGTGTATGAAATTAATAAGAAGGAGTTTACAAATGTATTTTTGTTACTATACAAATCTCCGCACTTACTTTTGCACACATCATTTCTGTCTGGTTCATAAATACATCTTATCAATAGAGACATGATCTGTTTGTTGCTTACTCATTAAATGCTTACGTTACTATTTACATTCTTAACGTGAAGTCTTAAAGAGTATTCTGAATTTATTTCATTTAACGACGACTTACTCATTCTTATAGTTTGTGCACAGACACTCAGACGCAATACTCACGAAATAGTGCCATCTTCAGGAGTTGTTTTACAAAACAGTTTTTCATGGAACATGACCACTTTATAGATTTTATCAAATACTTCCGAAAGTATTCCGTCCGTTTGTCTCTGGTTTGTGTGCAAGGTTGGGATTCGACGGAATAGATGGACAGGCAAAATTAAACGAAATGTTTCACGGGAGCTGGTTTGTTTCATCTGTCTTATTCTAATAGTTGGAGGAGAAACAATTAACGAATGCTTAGTGCTTAACCTCAAAAAACGGTTCTGATGGTGGATGTCAGCGGTGGAACAGTGAGTGGTTACCATGGAAATATGAAAACAATTTTTGTTTATTTAGTTTTTGAACTCTTTTCTCAATATTGATGGGTTGAAATTTGCTCAATGTCCAGCTTTTAACCCCTCTACCGGCAGCTTCATTTTTTTACCAAAAAAAAAAATTCAAACAGCAATAACTGTTTTGTTTTTCGATATATGCACCATTTTTCCACAAGCCCTCAAAAATCTCTTCTATTTTTAGAATCTGTGTCAATATTGATCGTTGGTCATATAGTTTTGAAGATATTTAAATACTTTCCTCATATAAAAAATCTTTGTTTTTCAGTAAATTTGCCAAAAAACTAAAATGTGGTCTATACAATGTCAGGTTTAAAGAGCTTTTCTGAAAAAAAAAAACATGATAATCGGTTGAGTTGTCTTCGAGATATGATGTAATTTTAAGATTTCAAGATCTTTATATGGCCAAATTGGTACCAGCAACAAACATGTTCATTGCTCCAAAACTGTTGCACCAATTAGCTTCATTTTTTCACAGCAGACTATCATTGAAGTATTGTTACGAGAAGCGAATGATCCAACATGAGAAAAATTCTATAGCCTGAGATATTTACGTGGGTTATGGAAAAACGTCGGTCCCCCAAGAAATGTTGGAATATCTCCTGAACCAGATAACCAATGATCAATACCATCACAGATTCTGAAAACACAGCGTAACAAAAATGACATTTTTACGTGTCTCAAGGATCAAATTTTGTGTCTCTATTAGATTTTGGGTCGCTGAATCTGATGCCATTCTCGGAAATTTTTCCGCACGTCACAATTTTTAGGTTCAGGTCACCAAAGGTTTTATTGATAAATGAAATTTAAAGTATGATTCATCAAATATTTTTGTGATATAATCTACCAAACATGCTAAATAGGACTTGAACTTTCAATCAAGATGCAATATAGTTGAAATTTCACGATAAAATTTAGTTTAAATCGAATTTTTCAACATGCTTGCAGTCTTCATATAGAATTCTTTGTTTCTCTTATATGGCAATATACAATAATTTTCTCAAACACCAAAAAATATCACTTTACCATCGAAAATATTATGAACTTTGTTGATAATTAATGTTTTACACATGAAGTTCGAATTCTGTGACAAATTAAGCAAATAAATTGCCGTTCAAGCTGGAAAACTTGCATGCAAGTTGGCTGAAACAGTCTAATTTTGTATTTTGAACAATCAATATCTCTAAAACAGGACGTGCCATGATATTTCTGAAAACGGCAATGGACTCTTAACTTAATTTAGTAGATAGCGGTATTTTGGTGCTTGAGACAAAAACGTGTTCCGCAGTGAAATAGAAGGGTTTTTTTAAGGGCTTGTGAAATAGAAGAGTTTTTTAAGGGCCATGATGCGAAGACATCAAAAAACCAAAAAAAGTTATCGCTGTTTGAAAATTTGTTAGTGGTGAAAAAGTGAAGCTCCCGGTAGAAGGGTTAACCAGAAAAATGAGGAAGTGTTTCTTATGAAAAAGCTTTAAATTGACCATATTAGTTTACTGTAATACGCGCTTCACTAATTTTATGGATTCTGACGAAGCTTACCAAAATCTCAACAGCTGAAAGGTAATATGGATTGATGAGATACAGAAAAAGGTAACAGATCTCGATGAAAAAATCAGCGGAATCTTGAACATTTTAAGGTTACTCTCGTCGATATCTGTAAAATGAGTTTAGCATGTAAGGTACTAAAGAAATGTCGTAGTTTCTGTACCAAATGCTTCAGCTTACGCTGGAAAATTGACCAGAAAAACGAATTCTAAGTCAATTTCCAAACGTTCTTCATTGTTTCTAGTCCATGAAACATATTATTCTTTCTAGACTCAAATTCTGGCGGAATTTTGTTTTCCGTGTACTATTTGAAATGACATATGGACTTATCCACGACCTCGTTTTATAGACCAATCCAATTGCCTGCGTAGTAGTGCAATGTGAACAAATTTTTCTTTGTTTGCTGTGAGACTGTCACAACATTGCTTCTGTTTGCTGTGAGAAACAGAATTGCTGCCGAGCATTCACTTCCTTGTTGGACTGCCGTTGACCGAAAGCTTAAATGACGTCAAACAAACATCGATACGTTTTCATTCTGAGGGAATCGACTTGTGTATGTTGCTTGTAGACCTCTATTGTCAACTTTCTTTTTCTTTTACGCTCTGAATGCGGGCCATAAAATGACATCCAGATCAACATCCAGTGCACGAATGTTCTCCGGATGAGCATTGAGTGGATGAATTTATAACGAAATCGTTTATTTTTTGTAAAAATGGATCGCAATAAAGGGTGTTTTGCCGCTGAAAGTAATAAAAATTCTATAAAGTATCAGCATATCTTCTGTATGTGAGCAACTACGTGGATTTAGTTTCATTACTTTGAAACTGTGAGCTGCAAAGTTATCATGGCTGCCAAAATGAATGACGGCTTAAACCCCATGAACCGTTGCATGAGTTCATTATTTGACGTTTGAGCGGTGCCGTGTTATTTACGTGACTATGGCAACGAGTGAATCCGGCACCGCTTAAAGGCCGGTTTGCTACTGACAAGTAAAGGAATCGCCTATCTCGATGCGTGAAAAATTTCTCCCAAGAAATGGTCAAGAAAATCACTTTTTTTCTGATCGCAGTACGCAGTTGAGACGAAATGTCACTTCAAAGGGGGCTTTCTGTAGGAAATTTCTTGACCCTTTCAGTCAAGGAATTTCTTTACTTTTCTTGAGCGAAACAGCATACTTAGCTTAAACGTCAAATTGGTGAACTCGGGCATTGTCCATGGACCGATGCACGAGTTCACTAATCTGACCTTTGAGCAGTGCCAAATTCACTCGTTGCCATAGTCACGTAAATAACACGGCACCGCTAAAACGCCAACGAGTGAATTCGTGCAAAGGTCCATTGAGGGTTATGTCGATGAAATTAACGTCAAGGTTGAAATTTTGATCCAGTATTTTGTCTTCATGAATCATCCGTTATTTAAGCGAAAAAAAATGCTAAAATATTTCCTCCATCGTGATATTGAGTAAAAACAAAGGTACTGAGATTATTTCATTTTCAGATTCACCAGTGAAAATCAACTCCGAAACTATTAAAAACCTTTTCAATTGAGCTTTCGCCGAGCGCTATCACAAATACTAGCCAAATTTGCTGATGGAAAATACTCCCGCCAGGGAAGACAGGGAAAACAGAATACATCCAAAATTTGAGTTTAAACCAAGGGGTGTAACAAAATCTCAAGAACCAGAAAAAAAGTTTTTTTTTAGATTTGAACCAACGAAAAACATTTAAAAATTGAGTAAACTTGTGTTTTTGGCCTAAATTTGAGCGTTTGGCACTTTATTTGGGACATAGCTTTAGGACCCTATTACAAGATTACATCTCATGATTTTGAAGTAATGAAAATCCATTGGTTTTACTCTGAAAAAGTCACTTCATACTTGATATATGAGCACATCAGCCATTCCATGAAAAACCGATGTAGTGGGTCACCGAATTCCGTAAAAATTTGCTATTTTTTCCTCATCCGAAATAAGGACACAAGTGTTTTTGGATTTTTTTTTATAAAGGTGACCATTCCCGAAATAAGATGACCAAAAAAATCGCGATTTTGCATTTTTTTATTTTGTCAAAAAATTATAACTTTTGAAACGCTTGACCGATTTTTTATTAGCTTGGACGGAATGAAAGCTAAAAATGTGGACTAAAAAAAAGAAAATATAAAATTTCACAAACAATGTTTTTTAACATAAAAAAAAATCTAAATTTACCATTTATTCGTATTTTGAAGGCCTTGGGACTAAAGGGGCTATTGCTGTTCTCATTTTTTTCTTGAAAGTTCAGAAAATTTACACTGTCAAATTTTCAGCGATATATGTTTTTTAGTTTTTGAGATATATATTTTTTAACAATAAAAAGTCAGTCATTTTTCATCGGCACAGTGATACTTTTCAGAATCAATATGAAATACGATGACTGAATCTTATTACTTCGAAATTGCGACCTGCAAAGTCATCATGGCTGCCAAAATCTATAACGGGCTTCTTAACCGTAAACCCCATTGAGGATTTGTCGACGAAGCTAATGTCAAAAGTATTCAAAAGTGTCATGATTGAAATTTTAAAAGATACGGGCATCGTCTTCAGCCATTTAGCTGCACAGATTGCAACTTAATACTAGACAACGGACAAACATGCTCCAATGGCATAGCTGAGAAACATTCTTAACGAAAAGTTTCATTGGCTGCAGCGGGAATCGAACCCATACCCCATGACATGATGCGCTCATTGACTGGCGACACTTATCGCACGGCCATGAAGCCCACAAATGTTTGATCCACATTTTGTCTTCATGAATTATCCGTTTTTTAAGAGGAAAAAAAATCTTTAGTATTCGCAGAAATACATTTTTATTTTAAAATTTGTGAGATGTTGAGATTATTTCATTTTCATATCCATCAGTGAAAATCAACTCCGTATTTAAAAAAAAACAATAATTTTCAAAAATATTTCGGCCTCAGATGGCAAAGTGTTGCCGAACTGCAAGTATGAATAAAAAGCTCATCGAGCTTTTTAGTGTGTATGGACCGATGCACGAGTTCACTATTTGACGTTTGTGCGGTGCCGTGTTATTTACGTGACCATGGCAACGAGTGCTTTCGGCACCGCTGCTCATGCCATGGCCTCTTTTGCAATTATTAAACAAACTGTGCACGAAAAACCGAAACCACTCAATATGGTGGTAAAAATCAAGCTGTCTTTATGTTTCTCCGGCTCTTATAAGGAGTGCAATTTTGTTTCTATGATTTTTATTGTTTACTTGCCATTTTAAGAAGCATAAAATGTCAAAATTTGAATTCTTTTGAAAAAAAATGTTGTTTTTTTTTTGCTTGAATCAATGCAAAACATTTGAAAATTGCATAGAAATGTATTTCTTGTATTGGCTCAAAATATACAAAACATTTGAAAATTGCGTAAAAAAGTATTTCTTGTATTGGCTCAAAAAGTAGCGTTGGCTTAGATAGAGATCTATCTAAAAAAACTTCGCACAAGAAAATACTTGAAAAGACATTGTGTGTCGTTCTGTCTTGGAGCGCATTTTACCCCACATTCCTTGGCAATGAACACGATCGTGGACTTTTGGAGCGTCCTAATTCCCACCTGTTTCACATTATTCCATGGTAATTTAAGCAGAATTAATTCCACGTAACACCCACCAAATCAACCGTAGAAACTAACGAAGGATAGGTTCTCCAAGCAAGAGGTGTGAGTTTGAGTAATTTGAACATTTATTTAGCAACGCTTGCTAGCAGAAAAACTTCTGTAATGTCACTCTCGGGCATACTTAACACTCACACAGCAAAAAATCCCTTACACTCTAAAGTACGGATATCTCCATTGCACACTTGCAACGACCTGCCTTTCCTAGCGGACCTCACGCGTTCACTTATAGGTAGCGCATCTACACCATTTGTCAAGTCTTGGCTTGCACTTCCCACATTACCATTCGTATATGCCGCATTCCCCCTCCAAGATCCTTTAGAACGGCAAACTGGCGAGAAACATGTTTTCGATCAGCGGCGGTGCCGGCACGAGATCCTCCAGCTTCAGGTAGAATATCCGCTGCAGACCCTGCACGCTGAGCGAGCGCAACTCCGGCAGCTTGCCGAGCAGTCGGTTGAAGTAGTGCGGCTTCCGCTGCGCCTCCGAGTTGTACGTCACGTGGTCCCGCAGGCTGCTGATGATCTTCATCTGCAGCAGTTCGACCTTTTTCGGTTCCCGCAGCCCGTAGCGTTCTAGACGGAATGGAATGTCGATCGTTAGGAAAGGGTTATCGATTGATCGAATGTAAACGGGAACTTACCTGTCACCAAGGTTAGCGCACACAGGCAGGCGAACGCCGAGATGTCGATCTCCATGGAGTGCAAACTTTTGCTGAACTCCAGGATGGCGTTGAGCCAGTCGCCGAATGATCGCTGGCATTGGTGCTTGTGCAGGACGACTCCGTTGCAGAAGGTCATCTTGGTGTCGTCGATCCGGGCCCGGTAGGAGAGCCGCAGGACGAAAAGCTCCAACGAGGCCGACTGGAACAGAAGCTCCTGGTCGTCGGAGCTGAGATCACTGAAACCGGGAAGCTTGTCGGCGAACTGTTTGATCACATCGACGGAAGTCGTCAGTAGGTTGTAGAACTGTTGCACCTTTTCCGCTTCGGAAATGATGGGTTCGTTTTGACCGGGCTCTCGGTACTGGCTATAGTCGAGGCTGGCGAGATCTGGAGTGGTGTCGACGTGGGCTCGTACCAGAGCGGTGATCATCGATACCGGAGGGGATGGTGGCGATTCTTGGGGAGATTTTGGCTTGGACGGTAATCGCCCCCGTCGACCTTTGAGGGAGTCGGTGCGGACAACTTCCTTGACCATGCCGACGGCTAGACATTTTTGGAATCTGCAGAACTGGCATCGGTTCCGTCGGCGCTTGTCAACGGGGCAGGCCTTGTCCGCGAGACAGACGTATTTGGAGCCTTTTTGTACTGTTCGCTTGAAGAATCCTTTGCATCCTTCGCACGTTCGAACGCCGTAGTGTTGGCAAGCTGCGGTATCTCCGCAAACGGCGCACAGCTGCGAAGGGCTTTGGGGTGTGGGCCCACGAGGGGCTGGAGTGGCACTGCCAGCAACTGCTGCAGCAGCAACCGCGGCGGCAGCAGCAGCAGCTGCCACCTCATTGTTGTTGATTGTGTTTGGATTGTTGTTGTTGATGTAGCCGGGTGAGCTTGATGCGGAGCTTGACGCGCTTGGAAGAGCGGAGTATTTGTAGATACCGACCCGTGGAGGTTTGGGACTTTCGCTGCTCGAGGTGGATTCTGAGCGTTGCAGGGGTAGCGAGGCTCGTCGATAGCAGGTGGTGGAGACGTGCAGTTCGGCGATGGTTGGAAATGGCGGAAGGGAATAGGAATCTTGTGGCGTGACCGCACCGTAGTTCTGAGGGAACGAGACAATTGTTGAGGTATTGGTTTGGGTCGTATTTCTGGGCTGACTTACCGCCGCATGCTGCTCGTAAGCCGGGGTAGGATAGAAGCTTCCTCCGGGGGATGGATTGCTGTATTGGGTTGGTGGGGCTGTGGTGTGCTGCGGGAATTCATAATGAGGTTGGTGAACGGCGGCGGCGTGATGGCCATAGCCGTGGTGACCGTACCCTACGCTTTGGTGGTGTGGAGATGCGGCTATTTTGAAGCAATCTTCGTCCATTTTGAGTCCGAAGCTGGCTAGTTGATTGTACTTGATGGGATACGTTTCCTGGAAGCTTGGTAGTAGCGAGTTGGCGGCGCTGCCACTGGGGATTTCTGTGGAAGAGATCGGCCTTGGACCGGGTCGCTGCGCTGGATGCTGGAGCAGCTGGGGATGAGGTGGTTGAGGTTGTTGACGGGCGCTGCTTGCGAGGACTGGATCACTGCTTGAACGGAGAGTCAACAGTCCAAGTTCCTCGGTAGAAGACGTTTCCAGAAGCAAGTCCTGTTCGGGTTCGGTGGTTTGTGCACGAGATGGACCCGCACTGAAAGGGTCTTGAAGGTCGGTAAGGGTTTCCTCCTTGTAGGTGGCCTTGAGAATCGCCGTTGGTATGCTGTCGTTGGAACCACCAAAGGTGGAGGGATTCTCCTCGAGTCCTACCAAGGTGTCGCTAGAACTGTTGGAATGTTGCGTCTGATCCAGGTACGATTCGGACGAGATGGCTTCCTCGGTGGATTGCGATTGCGATGCACCGAAGAGTTCCACGAATTTGTCTAACTGGTGTTGACTTGTCGTAGGAAGAAGTCCTGGAGAGAGTTGCTGATGTTGAGATTCTTGGTGCTGTTGTTGAGGCAGCTGCTGTGATGGGCCAAACGCACCCAACTGATGGTACGATTGCTCGGGGTGGTTTTGTTGCTGTGATAGCAAATAATCAAACGAAGAAACTGAACTAAAAGAGTTGGCCTGCGGAGAGAAAGCGGAAAGGGGGAAGAGAAGTTAATTAAATTCACTGCCAAATTTGAGGGGCGTGGCTTGATGGGCGCGCGCGCATCAGCACAAGAGAAGCAAGCAGACAATGATTATCACGTGAAAAAACTAGAGCAATGCTCGTGGTGGTGTTTGGCCAAGCGCCAGACCCTCATCATCATCATTTTCTTTGCGTTTGCCCAATGGACGGGAGGGAGAGAAGACGTTGCTGTTGGGTGATTTTCGCTATGTGGAAAGTGATGGCGTTCGGCGTTGGCTATTTTCCATGTGACTGAGCGTCGGAAAATGCCTGGCTGATTGTCGGGAGGGGGAAACTGTGGCAGAAGGTGGGATTTGATTGGACGGAATTGCAGCGCTGCCGTGGCGCATTGAGTGATGGATGGACGAACATTCGAACGAACGGAAGGAAATGCTTCGATGAGCAAAAGCAGGTGGACGGGTAAAATGTCGGCAGGTATGGGTGGCGTGAATGATTTATCGGAACGATGGTTGCGAAATGGAGTGCTTTATGTAGTGGACGTAGATGGTGTGGTTTTAGTGGCCATATACATTTGAAAACAAGGTATGACTTATGTAAGTATTTGCTTGAATTTTATTCATAGTATGTTTTTAAGAATTTTCATTATTGGTTTATCATGTTTTGTTTTCCTTTCAATAGAGAGAAGCACTTTGAAGATGACCTTTATTTTAAATTTTCCAGCAAAACGCGACATTCACCTTTCTTTACGAGTTGGAGAGCATCTTTGATTCCCCTGAAGGAGCAAATCCGGAAATACTGACCACGATTAGCGACACTCTTTGCGTCCTCACTTGAATCGATTAACCTAAGCTAGAGACTGCTTAGATTTCATGCTCGATTACTGCTGAATCCTAATTTCTTTGCAATTTTTGACATTATCAGTATCTGAAAGGGATAGGTATACAAATGATGCTGAAAAGTACTATTTTGTTGCACTAAAAGCACTGATTCATTGCTTTAGGTTGTATCACAACCACCTTTGTTGAGAGGCTGTTACATTGTACCACTTCAAGACACAAAATAATAAAAAAAAGTTAGTATTGATTCTACAGATTTCGATCAAATAGATAAAAGATTATATTTCATTGATATCAGATCGCATTGAAAGAAACTTATATTTATGCTGCTATCATCAATTTCCAGCATTGTACTGATCCCAAATTGCGCATTACCATGTGTCACCGAAGCCATCCCATAAACAAACGAGCCAAAGTTTAACCATTTCGAATCGCTGTGCGGTAAAATGCATTCAATTTCCCCCTCCCCTCTCTTATTGACTGGCTGTTGGTATTATTCAAATTTAATAACACACCGACCGTACCAAGGCGATCAAATGAAAGGCAAAATAGACTCAGTCGCACCCCGGGAATCAAACACAAAACAATCAAACTTCGGCGATCTCGATGAGCCCATATTCGACTTTGTCTGCCGATCCGTTCCAGCAGTAATACGTTATCTTCGCTATCGATCTGCGAAACAACCTTTCTCTCTGTATTTGATTGTGCATTCCTCCTTTCTGTTCCCTGCCTCGAAAGCCTTGGTATGGCAAAGTTCACCTGCAACCGCTCGGCGCTGCTGAAGATGATACCCCGAAAAGCAAGAAGACCCTATCAAGCACACCCGGTAACTGCAAACAAACCCAGCGGGAGTTCCCCATTGATCCGATTCGGTCCATATGTGCTAGTCCTTCGTCGGATGAGCTACAATTCGGTTGCACTGATGGCGCACAGTGGTTCGGATTTTGAAATCTTGGCAAATAGTCCCCTTTTCAATATTTCACTAGTCATGACAAGCATTTCTAAATATGATTTATGGATGAGAACACTACCTAGACAACCAGAATGCATGTATAACAAAGTCACTTTTTGTGGTATGCGATGTTTATATTAAAGTTTTGGTACCGGGAGTACCGGTACCGAAAGTACCGGTATTACAGACCAATTTTTGGTACCGAAATAACGGTACTGGAAAGCATTGAGTACCGGTATTTTCGGTACTGATGAAAAATCCACTAATCATTTGAATCAATATTAATTTTTTCACAATAAATGGAACGTAAGTTATGTAGAATTCGTTGATGGCAAACTTCTTAGATCAATCAACGAACGTATTACATAAAGGCATATTCTAACCAGCATCTTTTCAGCACTGAAGATGTTTTATCTCCGCGCATGAAAACGTTAGAAGCACGAAAAGTTATTTTACAAAAATACGCACACGTATGTCAGCTAAACATTGAACATAGAACATGCTTTGCATATTTTAATCCTTCTTTATGAATGAAATGAAAGGCGATAAAATGGAAACAGTCCACAAATAATTAATTTTGAACGGTTTTTCGCATCACATACAATATTACTCAGGACGTCTGCAACTTTTCCGAGCAAATGTGGACGGTTAAAGGATAGATTTGAATGAATGTGGTCCCTCACGTCAGACAGAACTTGTATTTCAACACAGATTTTTGTTTAGATCATGATTTAGAACGGTTTACTAATTACTCTTTTTAAGACCTTATTTTGTTAGTGTTATAGTTCATAAAAATTAACAATAAGCGCCAGCAACCTTGTATTAATTGGCAAATTTGAAAACGTTGCGGTTCTGTTGTCCAATACTGTATGCTTTATATATATTACAAACCTTTGTTCCAGTACCGGTATTTTACCGGTACTACCGGTACTGAGAGTTACAGTACCGAAAAACCGGTACTGGTTGAGCGGTCTTAGCCGTCCAAGTGACACCACAAACAAAAAAAAAAACCGGTACTGGTAAAAAGGGGTCGGTACTAAGAACCCTAGTTTATATGTACAAAGTTTCACGTATAATATGATGATCAGGGCTAGAAATGGTAATAGTAGTAGGCTTGAAATTCGCGAAAATCACGTGGCTCTCTCACTACAGTAGTTTACAGGGTGATTACTATATCCTGTCAGTAAAATAAGTAATCATAGAAAAAAAAATGGTTAAATGAATTTTAATTACCAGTGCATATCCAGTTTAGGACATCTATAACATTTGTCTTTGCTATACATAGATAACAAATTAATTTTGTTACCTCAATTTCCCTAGTAAGTCTAAAAGATTGTGGTAACATGCTGTTTCAATCAGGAAATTTTTTCAGCGAAGTTTAGTCAAAAATACATATCTGTGGAAAACGTGCGTGCCAGGTGCAATGCCTTTAAAACAACACATATGACTAAAAACTAAGGTAAATGAAAAAAGATTTAATCTTTACTTTGTCAAAAGAAACTTTATAGATGTGCAAAACAGGATGTACACCGGAAATTAAAATTCATACATACATCTTTTATCTACGAACATTTACTTTACTGACAGGAATTAGTAATCATCCTGTAAAATCTCATCAAGTAGCCTATGTTGGGTACACGAATTTTCTATATCCGTAGCGTCATTGAAGGCTGTAAATGTGGGAAATGCCGCGAGAAATAGAATATTTTTCTATAGTAATTTTGGGTTGCCCTTAGCAACGGGTGTTTTGCTACTTTCAAGGCATTTTCCTAGAGCAGCGGTAGGCGTGAGCTTTCCTGGATCCGATGGCTGTGATTGGCTTTGCTTGGCTACTATAGCGTGAATCTCATTACTTTTTCCCCTTTTTCCAACTCTGATGATGTCCATAAGTCTTATACGTACAAATCTGGAGGCAATATGAGTGTATATTTTATGAAAATGGCATGCAATGCGATTGTATAGAATTAAAAAAAAAAAAAGGACACTACACGTTAATGCTTTCGCCCTTTGAAGGAAGCACCACACTAGACAACGGACTAGCATGCAACGCCCAGTAGCACAGTCGGAAAACATTCCTCTCGAAAAGTTTTTCGGTCTGAGGCGGGAATCGAACCCACACTCCTTAGCACGATGCGGCTAAATGCCTCGGTGACACTAACCGCACGGCTACGAAGCCCAAATTGTGAATTTATTGTGATCTAATCTGTAACCTAATGCGAATTAATTTTTGATAGCAAAGTTCATTTGATAGCTACTAAGAATTGATTTGTCCTACACGAGCCGAATGACTTTAATTTGTGTCGAATTTCAAGTACGTTAGTATTTGATTCTAGAAATGTCGATCACAGTTCCACCGTTTTCGTGTTCTTTAACATGTTAAATTACATTTTTTGTTCAATACATCTTCAAAGACAAGTTTTTGTGTCGTTCCATCACTTTCATCATGTGTCATTCAGTCATAACAAGAACTACGTCCACAGTAATTTTCATTATTTTTAAGAGTGATTTTTAACTACAACCACTGGTGGATAGAACTATCGGAGCCAGGTAGAGAGTGCTTGAATCAGTGGGTCGTATTGTGATCGTTGCGATATTCAAATCAACAAAAAATCAGAAAGAAATGATATTACAGGAAATATCAACCGAATTTTGTTGGTATTATAAACAATGCGCAGTTCAAAAATATTTCGCGAAATTTGACCTCCTTGAAACTGATTGATCGAGAAAATTTATTTTTCGTTTTTCAAATAGGAAGGTCACTTGATAGTTCAGTTGATAGTGATTTGAAATGTATAATTAAACAACTTTTCAAATCAATGTCGCATAAGAATTCTGGTTGATATTCTATGCAAAGTCTTGGTTTTTATGATGATGATGATGATGATGATATACGCTGCCATGTATTGTAGCAAGGTATCCACCGGTAGCCATTGCTACCAACAAACAATTTGTTGAAGTACAGTCTTGACTATTTGCATTCAATCATACTCCTGTCTGAAGGGCCGAAAACGAATGGCGGACCCGTGAGCAGAGACACTTACGCGAAACCCGCAAGGGAAAAAGAATCTCCTTCCAAAAGTAAGTTCACACAAACAGTTGTACAAACAAGCACTTGCTTGTCAGTAAGATCCAATAGATGGGGCATAATTTTTTGGTTTTTATAGGACAAAAAAATATCCGTACAAATACTAAACAAAACGTGTGGTTATTTCGGTTAAGGTGGAATTATAAGAGGATAACGGATAGATTTGAGTACGTTCTCATATCATATCTCATATCTTGTTTTCCTCTTATAATTCAAATATTTTCGAGATACATCCAAGTATTTTCTTCAAATAGCATGAGCGATTCTTCTAAGAATAAAAGTTATCAAAAATATTTACTAAGAGGATTTTGCAATTCTTCAGAAATTGCATCAGGTATTCTCAGTTTTCTCTAAATGTTTCTTCAAGAATTGCTCAATATTTTTTCCAATGATTTCTCAATAAATTACGTTACAAATCACTACATATACATATCCAATTTATATCAGATTTCTTGAGCGACACACACACAAAATTGGGAGAACTTCTTAGGAAATTTGTTAGATAATTTCAGCCTAAATTAAATTACAAAAATAAAAAAAATATTCAATTCCTGTCGAAAAATTTAAGAATTCAACGTAGATTTTCTCAAACCTTTTGATAAAATTCCATACGATGTGCCTGTTAGAAAAACTTGAGGTGAAGATGAATCGAAGCCAAAGTTCAATTTTTCAAGAGCACGGATCTGGAAAACCAAACATCCGTTAGAGCTGAAAACCTAATCGATTGGTCAACACCAGATAGTGACTAATCGATTAAGTTTTCAGCTTTAACGGATGTTTGGTTCTCCAGATCTGTGTTCTGTTACTACTGTTGTTTACTCTTGTTCTTTTTTCTTCATCTTTCGTATTGGAAAATATTTGGTATCTGGATTCAACATCTTAGAAAATGTTTCGCATGAACTCCAAAGTCTAATGATACTAGGGCGAACAGATTAATGGAGAAATTTTTTTTTCTACTTGAGGAAATTCCAAATATTTTTTGTTTTGAGGAATCATTTTTTAATTATTATAGTAGAAAGTATTGAAATTTAACGCGAAAATATTGACGATTTACATAATTTATGAAGTAATAATCAATTCCAAATCTCTTTACATGCTTTCGAAGATAATTTGAATATTTTTATTGAGGATTTTGCCCTCTAACAGACTCACACGTTTTTTGTCACACCAAAATATTCTCCCGCCATGTTTGCCATATATTGGATGGCGTCGTAGCTAACAAAACCAACAAGTATCGCACATGTAACGCATTATGTTGGATTGTACATTGAATGCAAGATGCGTGCTTCTATGAAAGTGAAATTTAAACTGACGTGTGAGTTTTTATTTTTCCACGTGGAAAATGTGCACGAGAATCTATTCCTCAACTGAACGAACAATACACAGCTGAATGAATAAAATATAGAGAAGAAATGCTTTGGCGAGTACACACTTAAATTATTTTACAGATATCCGTGAATTTCACCGTAATCTCAACAGCTGAAAAGTTCGGTGAAATAAATTAACGGAGTACGGTAATTTTTTCACAGTTTTCAGTAAAATTTCACCGGAATCCGTTGAATTTCGACGGAACTACGGTGTTTTATTTTACCGAACTGTTCAGCTGTTGAGATAAAAGGATAAAGGTAAAATTCACGGATTACGGTAATAGTAGTTTACGGAACAAGTTGCAGAATGATGATTTTTTACAGTACGAGTTCTGCAACGAGTTGCGTACAACGTTTTTTGCAATTTCGTAGAAGACCACTTGAGGGTATCAGAAATAATATCGGAATGCATTCACCATCATTCTACAATTTCTGAAAAATTGTTGGGTAATTATTCATTACGCAACTCAAAACAGTTGCGTAATTGGAAAGCGTTGCCTAATGGATCATTACAGCTACAGTTGCGTAATGACTATTCCAGCACTGCATACTTCAGTGCAAGAAAGTAGGCCGTTTCATGACAGATTGTCGTGATGAAAATCAGCCTATTACGATGAGAAATTGCAAAACATAAATTAAGTGTGTAGTAAAGTTGAGTTTTCTACATTCTCGGTAGTAAACGCTACATGTGGAAAACGGGTGGAACATGTTTGTGTCATTTTCCTTTCTACACTTTTCGAACGTACTACAAACAACGCGTTGCTATGAATAATGCTCGCGAAACATTACTAAAGGACCTATGTACAAATGAGAGATTCTCTCCTCTCTCGCTCTCTTTCGATTATAACAGTGGAATACTAAAGCTTTTGGGAAGTTTTTCACTACAGATCGAAAGACAGTTTCCATGACTAGCGTTTCATACAAAAAACGCAACAGAAGAGGTTAATGTGACTCAGTTATTGATCAAAGAGAAAGTAAACAAAGAGAGCCTCTCATTTGTACACTCCCGTGCATAAGTTTGGGTTCACCCCCTCAAAAACATGCAAAAGTGTTCAGTCCATACCTCTGTGAACACACGTCCAATTGAAACTCTCCAAGCCGTATTCGAAGGGCAAAGAGTTATTCTTACTTCGTATGTATTTTTCCAAAAAACATTCTTTGAACTTTGTATACTAAAGGAGATTGGGCAAATCTTTGCCCGGAATGTACACAGATGACCCATATGTCATTTGAAAGATCTAAGTGAGACAAGAAAAAGTTTGTATGGGGTCAAAAATATTCGTCGTGGGAGAAAAAAGTTATTCCGCATGGTTTGAGATGGATTTTCTATGTATTTTTTTATATTTTTGCTATATGTTTTATCGAAAAAAAAAAAAATAAAAACATATATGTTTTCTGCACCTATATGATGATGAAAAGCTCTTTGTCTTAAAGAAGTGAAATAGAACTTTGGTTCAGAGATGAAAATATTACATGGTGATGTTAGACCATAATAACATTAAAATCGTTATAAAATATGTATGTATATTCAGTTAAGTTTTCTACCAGACCCTGCTACTCACATTATACTAATCGCAGTTTTTTGACCGACCAATCCTTTTTTTCGCAATAAGGTAACACTTGTTTTCAAATAAAAAAATGTCAGCCTCATTCGATGAAAAACAATTGGGAAACAGCGGTGATAGAAAAGTGTGTGATGTCTTATAAGAGAACTAACTTAATTGTTTTTGCTTATGTACATATTTCTCCAGAACCGATTTTGCGAAGAGATCAATAAACTATCAGCTCACCCTCAATGAACAACATAATCATCCTTAAAAAACGTTAAATCTGAATTGAAATGCTCATTTGAACTTATCAGTAACATATGCGTAATATTAGGATTTCATGTGGTTAAATCAATGACAATCTATAAACCATCTCACGCTGTATACTGCATACGTGGACCTTTAGGGTCACATGTACTCCTACATTATCTAACTAGTCTTAAGTTAAAATGTCAATCATTATCGTTTTACGAGTTGGTATACGAAAGCCGTGGAGCCAAATGATTAACGCACAATGATTCCACCTGTGAGTTGATAGCTACTTTTACTGTAGTAGAACAACCAAGAAGGGTTTCAGCCAGCAAAACCAATTCCGGTACCCGAGCAGAAGAAAATAACTACTGAATACCAAATTGAGGTATTCCATACCAGATAATTTCCAATACTACATACCTGAATGAGGTATGAATAAGCCCTGCATAAGAGGTAAAATACCTCAAATAATATCTCAAGCATATTCTACGAACACCAAACTGATAACTAGATCAGGTATTGTAATACCTCAATAATACTTTATGGATTTTCATATAAAAATGAAATTTTTCAATTGTAGTTCAATACCTCCAGCAGACCTCAATAGCTGTTTAATACCTCAATGAGGTATTTTTAATTGTTTTAAAGATTTTTTTCAAAACCATTATAATACCAAATTGAGGTATTGACAACTGAACAATACCTAATTTTGGTATGATACCAAAAAATGGTATGCATAAGTTATTGGGGAGTTATTTGTTCCTCCTCGGGTAACGACTGCTCGAGATGCGGAGCGATATCCTTCTACTTCGGTCGCTGGAGGTCTTGCTGAGGCAGGCGTCGGTACCGTTCGTCGTTAATGACAGGGAGCTTTAAGCGCAGTTTTCTTATTATCAGGTAGAGGGTAGAGTAAATGTAGCACCACGATAGATTCTGACGTTGATTATGTCGGAGATGTGCAATCCATCAATCCATACCTAATCGATTTGGGTCCGTTTGCAGTAGTGATCGCCAGTTATATTAGTACGGGAGGTTATCTTGAAAGTAGATGCTGCGAATGACCATATTCTTGGAGACGGTAAATCAATTAAGCTTAGGACATTCATGTTCGCCAGTCGGTGAGCACTGATCTTCCCAAAAGGCCATCTAAATTCCTCATCTTGGCGTTCTAATCTCCCATGATGATCTTGGCGTGGAACCTTGGATGGCAGGCCTACTTGCTTTCGTCGTCGTCGTTGCGTCTTTGTCATCATCAGACCGTTGATCCTCAACCTGCACATTCTTTTGTTGATCGACCACCATCTGATTTCATGTTTTGCATGTCGTTCATCACGATGAAAGTTGTTCCCAGCTCAAGTGAGATTACTTCAGAACATTCACATTCACAAAATACATACGAAGTAAGTATAACTCTTTGCCTTACGAATACGGCTTAGAGAGTTTCAATTGGGCGTGTAATCACAGAGGTATGGACAGAACACTTTTGTATGTTTTTGAAGGGGTGAACCCAAACTTTTGCACGGGAGTGTACATAGGTCGTTTAGTAATGTTTCGCGAGAATGCTAGCATTTATTACAAAGCTATTGATAGTTAGCTTCACAGATTGCTACTCATGCTTTGAGATCGCGGGACTAATTGGTAAAATTTACTTTTCAGTAAAAATCATGGGAAAACGATATGAGTTTTTTTTTTTAATTCTGAACGGTCCATTTCGAGACAGATTTCCGTAGGACAGGACGACATATACTGTAAATCTGTGGACCCGTCATATTCATTGTGACACACTTTTCATAGCTGAAATGATGCTTTATAAGCTTCATGTATACTATTTGTATACATAGGCCATGCAGGAACAATAATCGCATAAGTGACCTTTATCCAAGAACTGGACAATTCCTCAAAATAGTCAATCTCATTTTCAGGATCTCGTAAGAAAACCCTATGTCCGATAGGAATACCCAGATTTGGCTCAGTATTTTCAAGAATCCGATGAAAATTTATAGAAACCTACTATAAAAAAATAGGACCCGTAAGGATTCTACAGAATCCAGGTAGAAATCTCCTAGACTTAGCTAATGATCACCAGGATCTTGTAAGTAACATTTTAGTTTTTTCATGCGGCCCGCATCATTTTCCTCCTTCATGAAATTAGCAAACAACAAGGCCAGTAAACGTCAAAATCTCATGCAAAATAAAAAAGGGCAGAGCACCATACTCCAGCCTGAATTACACTGGTAGGGCCAGGCGGGGCAAGATGAGCACTCTAAGGATAAGCACGATTTAAGCCTACTTAAATGTTCTTATTTTGGTAAAATTGGTAACCATCCTTATCTTTCACATTATTACTTTGACCTCCAACCATTAAAAGTTTTAAAAAGTGATAAGTAGTTTTCCAAATAAAACGTTTAAAAAAGCTTTTTTATCATCGGTCAAAAATACTCCGGGGCAAGATGGGCACCCCCTTAAAAAATGAAATTTACTAAAAAACTATTATTTTTCAATGCTCCGAATTTTTTAAGCTTTCATCAAAAAATAAATAACTTTTAATAAATTGCTAAGATTTTACTTTAAAAACGATTCAATTGCTTGTAAGTAATATATATTTCAGAAAAATAGTTTTGTACAAAGAGGATACAGTAAGTCGAGCCCACTGCTAAATGTGGTTCTATAATTTCACACTTTCACTTAATTTTGAACATAGTACTCATCTTGCCCCAAGGGTACAAACTCATTAATATAATCAAAACAATTCAAAAGTTTTTTAACTTTGATAAAAGTTTTGCTCCAGATTATCTACAGAAGATTGTTCTATAACTATACGGCCAAAAACGTATGAATGAATTTGTTTACGCAACAAAAATTTCACTCTTAAAAGATCCAATCTTATAAGAAATGGTAAATTTTTGTATTTTTGACAATATATACGTTGTGTTGTTGATTTTTCAGTTGAAATGTATGGTCGTCATATCAATTTAGTGATATTCATCAGAACCCCAAATAATTTATTGAAAAACTTCGGTAAGAACGACACAAACAAGGGGTGCTCATCTTGCCCCACCTTCCCCTACAGAATATTGAATCTTTTCTTAATGAGTCGAACGTCATTCTATATGTAGTGTACAGATTTTAGAGTGTTTCATTAGAAGTGGAATCGCCCAAGCCTATTACCAACAAGCATTGCACTTGACGTTTTGAACAACGAAAGCTCGCGTCGTAGTTAACGGTTTGGCAGAAGCGAGTGAATCGCGATGCGATGAAAGACAAAGTTTCCATTTGAGGGAGAGAGATGGGACGTTTTTGAGATGGATCTGATACGGAACGAAGGAGAGAGCATGAATGGGGAGTAGAAGGAAATAAATCTGAATCGGCGGTCTATTGACGATATTGAGAACGAATGGTTCGGTGTTGCGCGTCGAGTTTTAATCGTATCGGGTTTGCAGTTTGTGAGTTTGTTCAGTTTTTCTGCATCGAGAATGGCTTGGATACTACATGGCGCAGGCGGTATGTTTTATAAGCAGAATATATTAATTATTTCGAAATTGGCAGTGATTTGAAGAAACAGGTTCACATTAATTTGAAGTGATCGGAATAAATTGTAAGTTGATTTAGCTTGCTTTGACTTGAGTTAATTAATGGCAATACTGAACTTCATCTATTTTGAATCGAATGAATGATAAAAATAGCGGACTTGTGAATGGTTATGAGTTATCTTTCTTCCGACACTTGTTGATTTCGTCACAGGAATCTTCTAAAAGCTATGAGCCTAAAATTGGCTTTAGAGATCCTTTGTGAAAATGTGAATTTTGTGGCTGAGTATCAATCATTGATCGATGATAATACAAGTTGGTGCTTCCTTTTCGAATGTTTTGAATGTTTTATTTCCTTTATATCATGAGCTGTTCGGCTGTTAAAACTGGACGAGGTCTCCCATTGAAAAATAGAGCGTTTCATTATGTGAAAAAAATAGCGAAATGGTCTTTCAAAAATAGAGCGAGTGGGTCTTCTATCGAAACAAAAATAATAGTAGAGCGAGTAGGTCTCTACCAATTAAAAAATAAGTCGGAGCGAGTAGGTCTCTACTTAAAAAAGGAGCGAGTAGGTCTCCTATCGGACCAAAAAAAAAAGAAGTAGAGCGAGTAGGTCTCTACTAGTAAGAAAAAAATCGGAGCGAGTAGGTCTCCTATTGAAACAAAAAAAAAGTAGAGCGAGTAGGTCTCTACCAGCGAAAAAAATAAAACGGAGCGAGTAGGTCTCCGATTAAAACAAAAAAGTAGAGCGAGTAGGTCTCTACTTAAAAAAAGGAGCGAGTAGCTCTCCGATTGAAACAACAAAAATAGAGCGAGTAGGTCTCTACTAGTAAAAAAACGGAGCGAGTAGGTCTCCTATTAAAACAAAAAAAAAAAAAATAAGTAGAGCGAGTAGGTCTCTACCAGCGAAAAAAATAAAACGGAGCGAGTAGGTCTCCGATTAAAACAAAAAAGTAGAGCGAGTAGGTCTCTACTTAAAAAAAGGAGCGAGTAGGTCTCCTATTGATACAGGAAAATATGTAGAGCAAGTAGGTCTCTACTAGTAAAAACAAATCGGAGCGAGTAGGTCTCCTATTGAAAAAATAAAGAGCGAGTAGGTCTCTCATAGAAAAAAAAACGGAGGAAGTAGGTCTCCGATTGAATAAAAAAAAATAGAGCGAGTAGGTCTCCACTTGTAAAAAAAAATTCAGAGCGAGTAGGTCTTAAAAAAAACGGAGCGGGTAGGTCTCCGATTGAAACAACAAAAATAGAGCGTAGTAGAGACCTACTAGTAAAAAAAAACTTAGCGAGTAGGTCTCTGAAATAAAACAAGGATTCAAAATCTGCTGTTGTTGTGTCATGAATGCAAAAAAAAATGGGAAAATCAAGAGGTGCAGAAGAAATTGTATGAAATTTTATGATTTCGCGCTTCGTGGATACTTTCGATACCATGAAAGCTCCATCCAAAAAAGCAGATTCAAATTCAGCTGATACTGTGTCGTGAAAATAAGGAAGTGTATATTGAGACGAGCAGGGGATATTATTTTAATTTTTCTAATTTATACTTCGTTGATACTTTTGGAGTCGGAGAAGTTCCATCCATAAGTGATAGAGTAAGATCTGATGATCGTGAGAGCAAGAATGCGTAAATCAAGAAGAGCAAAAGACATTTGAAATATTATAATTTGTGCTTGATTATTACTTTTGGAGCCGAGATAGCTTTATTCATAGGAGTTGATTTCAAATTAGCTTTTATTGCCTTGTGAATGCAAGAATGTGTCACTGAAAGAAGCACACACAATCATTTGAAGTTTCTGGAGCCTAGCAAGCTCTCTTCAAAAGAGCAGCCCTGAAAACAAGAGATTTTTTTAATTTTCTGATTTTATGCTTCGTGGATACTTCTAGAGCCTGGCAAGCTCCATCCAAAGCAACAGATTCGAAAACAATTGTTTTTGCTCCGCGAAAGCAAGAAAGTGTAAATTAGGACGAGCAGTAGATTTCTTTTAATATCTTTAAGTGATATAATTCAAATACAATGGGATATAGAATGAAGCGAATGTAGTGTACAGATTTAAGAGTGCTTCATGATTACTTTTTAGCCGGGAAAGCTCCATTTATAAGAGTCGAATTAAAATTAGCTGTTGTTGCCTAGGGAAAGCAAGAATGCATTAATCAAAGGAGTACAAGCAATCATTTGAAAGTGTAAATTAATATAATAAAGACAAGCAGAAGATTTGTTGATATTCTAACAGATTTTGTGCTTCGTGGATGCGTTTGGAGATGGGCAAGGTTAATTCATAAGAGTTGCTTCAGAATCAGATGTCGTTGTGTAATGAAAACGAGAATGTGTAAATCAAGAGCAGCAAAATAAGATGTTACAAATTTTCTGATTTTGTGAAAGCTACTGGCTCATTTTTGGCCACAGTGTGCATCATATTGAAGTATTTCTTGTTGCAAAGTTTCAGACATTTCGGTCGAGAAAAGCTTTCCCATGCCAAAGTGGATTCCGGAAGTGCCCAAGTAGCTCTGCATCCTATTGCCGTAGTATGGAAAACTCCATCCAAAAATGCAAATTCGAATGCTGGAGAGATTTTTCAAAATTCTCAGATTCTGTGGATACTTTTGAAGCTTGACAAGCTCAATCCATAAGCGCAAATTTGAAAACCAGAGAATTTTCTGATTTTGAATTGATTTAGAATGGGCTGTAGTGAATGTAAGAATATGTGAATGAAGAGGAGTAGAAGAAATTGTTTTGATTTTGTTCTTTGAACTTCTGGAGCTTAGAAAAGTTCCATCTATATAAGCAGATTTTAAATCGGCTGTTTTTGTGTCGTGGAAGCATGAATAGGTAAATTAAGAAAAGCGAAAGAAATTTTTAGTTGCATGTCAGAATCGTGTGTGCTGGAAGATTAGATGATCATACGTGTATAGTTAATTTGAAATCTTATGGTACTCAAATTTGAATAATTTTTAACGATATAACTAAAATTCAATGGTATAGAGAAGGGGGCGAATGTAGTGTACAGATTTTAGAGTGTTTCATTAGAAGTGGAATCGCCCAAGCCTATTACCAACAAGCATTGCAACTTGACGTTTTGAACAACGAAAGCTCGCGTCGTAGTTAACGGTTTGGCAGAAGCGAGTGAATCGCGATGCGATGAAAGACAAAGTTTCCATTTGAGGGAGAGAGATGGGACGTTTTTGAGATGGATCTGATACGGAACGAAGGAGAGAGCATGAATGGGGAGTAGAAGGAAATAAATCTGAATCGGCAGTCTATTGACGATATTGAGAACGAATGGTTCGGTGTTGCGCGTCGAGTTTTAATCGTATCGGGTTTGCAGTTTGTGAGTTTGTTCAGTTTTTCTGCATCGAGAATGGCTTGGATACTACACTATAGTATCCATTGCACGCTATTGACCTTAATGAGAATAAATTTTAGTTTAGACTGTGTTGCAGTTTGTCATGATAAAGCTACAAACGGCGTAGAAAGAAAAGCTGGTGGTCCATTTATTTCTCTGAATATTTCCAAGGTTTTTCTTCTTCTTCTTGACATTACGTCCTCACTGGGACAGAGCATGCTTCTCAGCTTAGTCTTTTTATGAGCACTTCCACAGTTATTAACTGAGAGCTTACTTTGCCAAAGTTGCGATTTTCGCATTCGTATATCGTGTGGCTGGTGCGATGATACTTTATGCTGAGGGAAGTCAAGAAAATTTCCATTACGATAAGATCCTGGACCGACCGGGAATTGAACCCAGACACCTTCAGTATGCCTTTGCTTTGTAGCCGCGGACTCTAACCACTCGGCTAAGGAAGGCCCCATCTTCTTCTATTATTGTATGTTTTATATCTACATGTTATTGTAGATACCTGCTTGATTTTGCTTTTCAACTTAAGACTATGCAGGAAATTTGATTTTTGCCAGCATATTGGAAAACTAGACCACTGTGTGTTGCACTGCATCGCAGTTTCTCTCAGATGTCGCTTTCGATCCTAATAATAGCCGATTTCCGGCTGCTGCTGTGGAGTTGAAGCCGAAGATTTATGCACCGACCAATTTCTCAATGGGCTCATTGCTTGAAGAAGATGAAATCGGTAAAAATCGCATCGTCCAAAAAGCGCAACCGCCACCCTCGGCTATAGGGTTTTGGAAGACGGGTTCCATGAAATTCCAAACATTAATTAACTAATTATGTTTCACGTCGATTCGCGAAGCGCTTTTGGCTAGGTCATGAATGGGCTTTTTAGGGGTTTCGGTTGGTAGCAAGGCACTTGACGCTTGTCCCTGGTCGGTTGAAGATGTACCGGTAGAGATGCCGCAGTTTCGTTGTGGTTTCACTGTGTCATTTCCTGTGTGTGGAGTTTTCACTTGCCGAATCTGGGTTCACTTGGGTCATCCACCCACCGAACTGACCGGTGGTGACTCGTCGTTGTGGACGCGGATGTCGGTCAACATCAACATCAACGGTTGGGAATTGTCTTTCTACGGCGAATTTGATGAAGTAACAGCGGCAGAAACCGTTCAGTAGATATTGCAACAAAGCGCAAGTGATTTCTGTAGATAATCACGCGTACCTGCACTTGATCACGATCTCGTTAGGGTTCGTTCATTGCTTCATTTATGATTGAATGATAAACATTGCTTGAGGCTCGTAACTTTTGATTTACTAAGCTTGTTTTGATAGCTGAGGTGTTTCTTCATTACTTGGTGTGACTAAATATCATATTATCAAAAATGATTCAATTAGAAGTGTTGCATGATTGAGTTCTGTATATTTTTATTACTGGAACAGAAAACAGAAGTGTCCAGAGTATGAATCAGAACGACATCCATACAAATGCAAAAATAGTCAATTGACAACAAGAGCTCTCGAGTAGTACTGTAGAAATGCTCACAAGAACACTAAGCTGAGAAGCTGGCTCTGTCCCAGTTGGAACATGACGCCAGAAAGAAGAAGAGAAGATGAAATGGCAGTAAATTAAAAATTCTAACGAAGGTAACCTATTGAAATATTAAAACTTTCCACAAATAATACTGTAGTTTAATTATCAGTTGGTTTAAAGCTCAGTTCAACTCTGCTTTGAACACAGCAATAGTTAATCACCCGTCGCCCACATTTCCAGCACTGCTATCCAAAGTATGTGTATCCAACACGGCCGGGCAGTGGTCACTTAGGGTCACTGCGCTGCTCGTTTATCTTCGCCCGCTTATCCCGCCAATATCAACAGCTAATAATTGATATGAAGGCATAGTGTCCGCTCCCGCTCCTCCCCGGATCGGAATGAGATATTGAAACAACGCGCTACCGACGTTATCTTCCCATTGGACGATGTCATCGTAGTCACTTCACGTCATCGTCTTGGCTACCCCCCTGGAGAGCGAGGTCATCCTCGCTCGATTCCTGCCCCGACGGAAGGCGAATGATTTTGACACCTGCCTGACATACGACCTGCATCGATGAGAAAATGAGCCTCTTTATCGCACTTTCATATCTTCCGAATGGGCCGGAGATTCGACGGATTCCGCTGAATGCAGTAGATGAGCTGGATCGGTGCATGTGTGTCATATGAGCTTTACCCACTCCAACTACTCTTCTCACCCACTCGGCACAGATGATATCGTCGTGCAAAAATCTGCAAATTTGACACTATTTCGTGTTTTGACCTTTCACCATCTCCGCGATATCTTTGGGATGATGATGGCGATGTCGAAGATACTGTTTCCCATCTGCGCGCACAGTCGGATAAAGCGTGTTACGACAGAAGCCCTATCATATCGTACTAGGGTGTGGCTTATGTTTTAAAAGTTCTCAAAATCAAAAAGTTTGTGTGTTCTTCTAAAATTAAATCACAAAAAAAACCCTCGCACTTTGAGCCAGGATTGTGAAACGTGAATTGTGGAGTTGTAAAATATGAGCTTCAGCATTATTTTTCAACCAAATTTGAAACTTTTAGTACCATTCTGTTAAAAATAAATTAAATAATTGGTGAGCTCGTTTCATGCTTACATTAAAATGTGTAAAATATGTGTAGGTATGACAACACATACTTTTATCGTGACAATGACAAGAAGGTTACATTTATTTGTTTATTCAATAAATTATTACTATTCAGCGCCTCTCTGAATGTCAGCATCAACTCTTATTCATAAATAATTTATGTTTCGTTATGTTCATATTTGCACAAGAATTGAATGTACATTGAAGATGATAAACTCCCTTCGAAAAAAAAAGTCGCACCCTAATAGGTACACACTCACATGTCCCATTTCTGGGGTTTGGATGATAGAAGACCATGATCGATTATGGCCATCCAGCACTATTGCCTTTGGCGCTTATGACTTACTACCGGTCATAGTCATCCGAATCGAAAATGATAATGGCACCGATCCATTGCAGATATGTAGATGGGTCGCACATGTGCCGGCAACAGTGCCACTTAAAAACCAATAAAATGCCTATTTTCCATATGGGCACATCAATTTTCGTGACTGGGAAATTTATCTACCGCACATCGCACATCTCACGTCGCAGCTATACGTCAATCATCAGTCATTGCGGGAGGAGTTTTAGCTATTGAACTATGTTGAGAGACGAAGACAGTTGCAACATGGTCTACTGAAGATGCTACTGTCCATGTTGAGCATATGCTGTTGTCATAAGAGTAGTCATTTCTGGGATATCAATCTTTTCAGACGGACTCTTATGCTAAATGATGGATGATTAATACAAGAGAAAAACTTTGAAGTTTCCATGCTTCAGTAATTAGATCATTGAATAATTGTATGCAGAAAATGGATCCATTGAAAGCAAACAAAGCCTTATCCTCATTGATCATCGTTGATCGATTCTGCACCAACTGACAACAAATCCGCTTGTCATCGATATGTTCTCCCACGCTATAATGGCGTGGGCTTCGATCCGCAAGGAAAGTGATCTTCTTCGATCGTACAAAGTCGTAAGCGCTCTTCAACAATCATCAACTTTCGCTTTTTCCTGCTTTGCGGATCATCTCGGTGACAATAAACTGGGAGATGAGACTCGATGGCTAATCTCCGGCTGATTTGCGGTGTGACAGCGCAGATTTTCGATTCAGACATTCTATCAGGAAATGAATGGCATGGGGACATAAACATGCGCGAGTTTTATGGGCAAATTTTTACGAGTTTTTGCTAGTTTTTGATCAGGCACAGACTGGAAACGCATTCCTCGAGCGATGACATATTGCATTTTTTTAAAAGTATTTTTGGATTGGATTTGGATTAGGTTTGGATTAGAATTGAATTGGATTAGGTTTGGATTTGGATTGGATTTGGATTTGGATTTGGATTTGGATTGGATTTGGATTGGATTTGGATTGGATTTGGATTGGATTTGGATTGGATTTGGATTGGATTTGGATTGGATTTGGATTGGATTTGGATTGGATTTGGATTGGATTTGGATTGGATTTGGATTGGATTTGGATTGGATTTGGATTGGATTTGGATTGGATTTGGATTGGATTGGATTTGGATTGGATTTGGATTGGATTTGGATTGGATTTGGATTGGATTTGGATTGGATTTGGATTGGATTTGGATTGGATTGGATTTGGATTGGATTTGGATTGGATTGGATTTGGATTGGATTTGGATTGGATTTGGATTGGATTTGGATTGGATTTGGATTGGATTTGGATTGGATTTGGATTGGATTTGGATTGGATTTGGATTGGATTTGGATTGGATTTGGATTGGATTTGGATTGGATTTGGATTGGATTTGGATTGGATTTGGATTGGATTTGGATTGGATTTGGATTGGATTTGGATTGGATTTGGATTGGATTTGGATTGGATTTGGATTGGATTGGATGGATTTGGATTGGATTTGGATTGGATTTGGATTGGATTTGGATTGGATTTGGATTGGATTTGGATTGGATTTGGATTGGATTTGGATTGGATTTGGATTGGATTTGGATTGGATTTGGATTGGATTTGGATTGGATTTGGATTGGATTTGGATTGGATTTGGATTGGATTTGGATTGGATTTGGATTGGATTTGGATTGGATTTGGATTGGATTTGGATTGGATTTGGATTGGATTTGGATTGGATTTGGATTGGATTTGGATTGGATTTGGATTGGTTTGGATTGGATTTGGATTGGATTTGGATTGGATTTGGATTGGATTTGGATTGGATTTGGATTGGATTTGGATTGGATTTGGATTGGATTTGGATTGGATTTGGATTGGATTTAAATTGGATTTGGATTGGATTTGGATTGGATTTCGATTGGATTGGAAGCCTCCAAGCTTCCAAGCTTCCAAGCTTCCAAGCTTCCAAGCTTCCAAGCCTCCAAGCTCTCAAGCTTCCAAGCTTCCAAGCTTCCAAGCTTCCAAGCTTCCAAGCTTCCAAGATTCCAAGCTTCGAAGATTCCAAACTTCGAAGATTCCAAACTTTCTAGGCTTCCAAGCTTCCAAGCTTCCAAGCTTCCAAGCTTCCAAGCTTCCAAGCTTCCAAGCTTCCAAGCTTCCAAGCTCTCAAGTTTCCAAGCTTCCAAGCTCTCAAGCTTCCAAGCTTCCAAGCTTCCAAGCTTCCAAGCTTCCAAGCTTGCAAGCTTCCAAGCTTTCAAGCTTTCAAGCTTCCAAGCTTCAAAGCTTCAAAGCTTCAAAGCTTCAAAGCTTCCAAGTTTCCAAGCTTCCAAGCTTACAAGCTTTCAAGCTTCCAAGATTTCAAGCTTCCAAGCTTCCAAGCTTCCAAGCTTCCAAGCTTCCAAGTTTCCAAGATTCCAAGCTACGAAGATTCCAAACTTTCTAGGCTTCCAAGCTTTCAAGCTTTCAAGCTTCCAAGCTTCCAAGCTTCCAAGATTCCAAGCTTCAAAGATTCCAAACTTCGAAGATTCCAAACTTTCTAGGCTTCCAAGCTTCCAAGCTTCCAAGCTTCCAAGCTTCCAAGCTTCCAAGCTTCCAAACTTCCAAGCTCTCAAGCTTCCAAGCTTCCAAGCTCTCAAGCTTCCAAGCTTCCAAGCTTCCAAGCTTCCAAGCTTCCAAGCTTCCAAGCTTCCAAGCTTCCAAGCTTCCAAGCTTCCAAGTTTCCAAGATTCCAAGCTACGAAGATTCCAAACTTTCTAGGCTTCCAAGCTTCCAAGCTCTCAAGCTTCCAAGCTCTCAAGCTTCCAAGCTTCCAAGCTCTCAAGCTTCCAAGCTTCCAAGCTTCCAAGCTTCCAAGCTTCTAAGCTTCCAAGTTTCCAAGATTCCAAGCTACGAAGATTCCAAACTTTCTAGGCTTCCAAGCTTTCAAGCTTTCAAGCTTTCAAGCTTCCAAGCTTCCAAGCTTCCAAGCTTTCAAGCTTTCAAGCTTCCAAGCTTCCAAGCTTCAAAGCTTCAAAGCTTCAAAGCTTCAAAGTTTCCAAGCTTCCAAGCTTTCAAGCTTTCAAGCTTTCAAGCTTCCAAGATTTCAAGCTTCCAAGCTTCCAAGCTTCCAAGCTTCCAAGCTTCCAAGATTCCAAGATTCCAAGCTACGAAGATTCCAAACTTTCTAGGCTTCCAAGCTTTCAAGCTTTCAAGCTTCCAAGCTTTCAAGCTTTCAAGCTTCCAAGCTTCCAAGATTCAAAGCTTCAAAGCTTCCAAGCTTCCAAGCTTCCAAAGTTTCCAAGCTTCCAAGCTTTCAAGCTTCCAAGATTTCAAGCTTTCAAGCTTCCAAGCTTCCAAGCTTCCAAGCTTCCAAGCTTCCAAGCTTCCAAGCTTCCACGCTTCCAAGCTTCCAAGCTTCCAAGCTTCCAAGCTTCCAAGCTTTCAAGCTTCCAAGCTTCCAAGCTTCCAAGCTTCCAAGCTTCCAAGCTTCCAAGCTTCCAAGCTTCCAAGCTTTCAAGCTTTCAAGCTTCCAAGCTTCCAAGATTCAAAGCTTCAAAGCTTCCAAGCTTCCAAGCTTCCAAGCTTTCAAGCTTCCAAGATTTTAAGCTTTCAAGATTTCAAGCTTTCAAGCTTCCAAGCTTCCAAGCTTCCAAGCTTCCAAGCTTCCAAGCGTCCAAGCGTCCAAACGTCCAAGCTTCCAAGCTACCAAGCTTCCGCGCTTCAAAATTTTCAAATTTCCTTGTTTTCATGTTTTTGTGTTTTCAAGTTTCTATGTTCATGTGTTACCAGGTTTAATTTCAGATAGTTTTCATGTTGTCTTGAAATTGTTCTTAAGATTATCTTCAGATTTTCTTGAAGATTATATTGTCATATTACATTGTCATACATTGTCTTTAGATTATTTTTTATATTGTCTTTAGATTATACATTCAAACCTCCATGAGCCGATATTGAAGTGACGATCGACTCATGAACATAACGAGGCATGGAACAAAATTCTTCACACAGAATATCTGTTCCATCTTTTGGAAAGGATCATCATAGTAATCATATTGTTTTGGTTTAGGTATGGTTCCAAATGTAGGCAATTTTCTTTGTAATTGGCAACCTGCTCACGAAAAGAACATTTTTATCTCTGGAAATGAATGTTTATTCTCAATGATGACTAGTGCATTTATATGGCCTTGGTAATGGTCGATTGTTTGGAGAAGAACTCTTCAACAGTTCATCAAACATTCAATAAAATCCTGTTTTCCATGCTATAATTATCTTCAATGTCAGTAAGAATTTAGATCAAAAACAGCTTTCAGACAATACATCACATAAATTTTGATATTAGAAATCGAATTATAGCTCTCTTGACAGACTATACATGAGGGTACGGGAATGGTCAACTTCTCCTCACAGTCCCCACTCCAAACTGTCTGCCTTAAAATTGCCGTAAGATTGTCTTTCTAAAGATTGGCTTCAGATTGCCTTCCGATTGGCTTTCATATTGACTTCAGACTGGCTTCAGATTGTCTTCAGATTTCCTTCTGATTGGCTTCAGGTTGGCTTCAGATTGGCTTCAGGTTGGCTTCAGAATGGCTTCAGACTGGCTTCAGTCTGGCTTCAGATTGTCTTCAGATTGGCTTCAGATTGGCTTCATATTGACTTCAGACTGGCTCCAGATTGGCTTCAGATTTCCTTCAGATTGGCCTCAGAATGCCTTCAGATTGGCTTCAGGTTGGCTTCAGATTGGCTTCATATAGGCTTCATATTGGCTTAAGATTGTTTTAAGATTTCCTTCAGACTGGCTTCAGATTGCCTTTATATTGCGTTCAAATTTCCTTCAAATTGGTCTCAGATTGGTTTCAGATTGCCTTCAGAATGGATTCAGATTGCCTTCAGACTGGCTTTAGATTGGCTTCAGATTGTCTTCAGATTGCCTTCAGATTGTTTTCAGATTGCTTTTAGATTGCCTTCAGTTTTCCTTTCAGATTGCCTTCAGATTCCCTTAAAATTGCCTTCAGATTTCATTCAGATTGCGTTCAGTTTGCCTTCAAATGGCCTTCAGATTGCCGTCAGATTGCCTTCAGATTGGCTTCAGGTTGGCTTCAGATTGGCTTCGTATTGACTTCTGACTGGCTTCAGATTGGCTTCAGATTTTTTTTTCAGATTGGCTTCAGAATGCCTTCAGATTTCCGTCGGATTGCCTCAAGATTGACTTCAAATTGCCTTTAGATTGTCTTCTTGTCTTCTTGTCTTAAGTTTGATTTGATGCATAGACATGTATGTTAATGTAATTTCAAAAACTTGCTTCTTGTGCTGAATAAAGCATTTTCTTGTTTTGGCCACTGATAAATATTGATTGATTAGGTAGAAATTTCCGCCCCGAAACTCACCTGATGTTGCAGCAATAACATGCTGGTACTACTCCCACTGGTTCCGCTAGCACTGCTGCTGCTACCACCAGCGCCTGAAGTGTTGCCGGTGACCTTCCGCAAGGATCCACCGGAACTCGACAAATGTGCTGCTGCGGTTCGGAGACCGGCACCTAATGCCAGTAGACTCTTATCGGCGACTGGATTACTGCTCGACGGGGACACACAGACGGTCCTCGTGGGTGAAGCCGTCACTGGTGGCGACGACGGGACGGCACTCGGTGAGGTTACAACTTGCGACAGAAGTTGTGGAGCACCTGCAACGAAACACAATAGACGTCCAAGGTTACAACAAGTCGGAACAGAGGAACCGGTTCGGGTGTTTAGTGTTTTATGAGATACGAAACGATGAAGATAATGAGTATCCTACCATAATATATCATAATTCACTTCGGCTGTCTGGGCTGAGAGTTTTAAGAGCTTGATGGATTTTCTTCACTCAAATCACTTCGGACGAATTCTGACCGGCCATCGTCCCACCGCACAATCTACATATTTTAGCATATCTTTGACAAATGTGATCTCAACTTTGATAGGCCCAATATTCTCTTCGTAAATTTTCGATCTTCACGATAACTTCCACTCAAAACACGTCGGATTTCGCCTCCACAATTTGCACTTGATCAATCTCCCGAACGCTCACCGGACCACCGGTATCGACTGTCAATGCCGTCGAAAATTGATATTTTACAGCTCTATAACCGCGCTCACATGGATTCACGCAGAAGACCGCCCGAATCGGTTGTTGTCACTCGCGTCACGTCCGAAATTTAAATAAAATCATCATCGCCGCTGGGATCGGGTTGGAGCGCGGCTCATCGCGAAATTTTCGTCCGATTGTTCGGGGGGAGTGGCCTGTCTTTCTCTATTCGCGCGAGCGCTATCATCGCTATTGGTGGCAGGAGGGGGTCGATGGGTTGAAAATTCACATTCATCTAATGGCCGTGTAGAATGTGCGATGTCAAAACGAGCAGTGTTTCATCGTTCGCGGATAACGATGCAGGTGGGCAGAGCCGGATCGAGGGGATGCGGCTCAGTAGTTGTACAGTTTTGGATGAATCTGAGATCAATTTATTTTGGAATAACCTTTACGGTTTCAATAATATCTTCTTCTTCTTATTCTTGGCATTACGTCGTCACTAGGACAGAGCCTGCTTCTCAGCTTTGTGTTCAATTAGCACATCCACAGTTATTAACTGAGAGTTTTAATTGCCAATGTTGCCATTTTCGCATTAGTATATCGTGTGGCAGGTACGATGATACTCTATACCTAGTGAAATCATGGAAATTTCCATTACGAAAAAAACCTGAACCTACCGGGAATCGAACCCAGACACCTTCAGCATTGCTTTGCTTTGTAGCCGCGGACTCTACCCACTTGGCTTAGGAAGGTCCTTAATTTAAGTTATATTTCGTACTGAAATTTGACAAATACTTTATTGGTGTAGCGAAATTTATCAACTATTATGTTTTCTAGTGTAGAAGAACTATTGTTAACCATATTTTTGAAAATATAATAAAGTAATGTCGGGTGAATTTCTTAGCCGAGTGGTTAGAGTCCGGGGCTACAAAGCAAAGCCATGCTGAAGGTGTCTAGGTTCGATTCCCGGTCGGTCCAGGATCTTTTCGTAATGAAAATTTCTTTGACTTCCCTAGGCATATAGTATCATCGTACCTGCCACACGATGTACGAATACGAAAATGGCAACTAAAACTCTCAGTTAATATCTGTGGAAGTACTCATAAAAACACTAAGCTGAGAAGCAAGCTCTGTCCCAGTGAGGACGTAATGCCAAGAAGAAGAAGAAGAATGTCGGGTGAAATTGTTCTCTACCACAGTTTTTCATGTATGTTAATGCCATGTTGTCATTTCCTCGAAACTGAATGCAGGAAAAAAATACGACAGTGTACCACAGTGAATCAAGCATCCAAATTCTGTATCAAAATAAATACTAATTAATAAACTGTATCAAAATAAATAACATTAAATAATATTAGAAATCATGATCATGTGTCGATACAATGGGCTCTTGTTTCAAAAACAACCTATATACTAAATTTGCAGACTCGGAATTCGAATTGGTTGCTAAATTCTTTAATAGAAATAAAATCCGATTCAATATTTATGGATGTTCATGCTTTCAATGTATTAAAAACAAGAAGTTTATGAATATCTGTGATAACTACTCAACATGATTTAAGGATTTTACATTATTTTCATAGAAATAAACTTCTTTGACACCATAAAAACTTCACAACACACAATTTGGTGATAGTTACGACAAACAATGTATATTTACTATATATTACATTGATATTGGTGCTCTATTTGTAAGTACCGATCAATTTCACGTGAATTTACGGTAAATATATATAATGGATGTATGTTCGTTTAAATCATATCTTCGAATTTCTGGCATCATGTGCTAACTGGGATCGAATACAGCAGTTTTTATCATAACTGAACGCCGAAAATTTGGTTTTATGTCATCTGATAATTATGATCATTTTGTTCGTTCTCTTGTAGCTACAAATAAAGTAGGTATACCATGACCCCACAGTTATGGATCAAATAGTGTAGAGTCCAACCTATAAAATTCAATAAAATGACATGGAAAACGTAAAATTGTAATTGAAAAGCACGAATTGAATCGTTTCAAATTGGAACTTCGGTTAGTAAACTGTTTTGAGTGTAATATTTACATAGGATTACATAAAAATTAAAAATTGCATCGGTTTCTGAAAACCATATTATGGATCAATTTTCATATTATGGATCAAATTGTGACATATTACGGATCAGTGCGCAAAATCAAGAGATTTTAAACTCAATGCACCTGTATTGCATGATTTGGTTAAATTTTAACAATGTGTTACATATTACTGCAAAAATAGCATTGTTAGAGCTGGAAACAAGGGTAAAATGTCCTTTTTGTGATATACTGCATTGTAGTAACTGAGGCATGAACTGTTTTCGCTCCACACCAAGTTTTCCACCCGTTTTTGTCTGCTAAAAAAATGAAATTTACCAACCTTGATGTTGTATTAGTTTTATCCTTAGTGCTATTGTCTGAAAATGTCGAATCCAATGCTTAAAATGGTAGAAATCTACATTCTTTGGAAGTGATCCATAACCGTGGTAAACAATCATTTCCTGGTCCATATTATGGATCACTAGTTAGAAGTGCTAATATTCGGTATTTAGAATCAACAATCAAGTAAACTGTTTTCTAAAGATGAATTCACACTAAATCGAAGCGAACGAGCATGTTTTATACTATAACATATGAATTTTACCACTTGTGGGAGCTTATGAATGCTGACGGCACTTCTTACAGAAAACGACCATATAATGATAGCCGTGTAGTACCAACTAAACATTTGTCAAATACACCGTTATTAAGTTGTTGAATGTTGTGCTTAACTTTACAAATGCTAGAAGACAAATAGTATAACATGGGAAAAATATGTTTTACGTCAACGTTTATGTTTTGAGCGAGTTATCCGATGTTGAACGCCAAAGTAATCCGTCACTGTGGGTGATCCGTAACTGTGTGGGCATGGTACCAGTATTCATCACCCTAAGGAAATTTGTTTAAGACAATTAAAAAACTTGAAAAACAAAATATTTTTTTCATACATTAAACGAATGCTTTCGACCCATGTTTAGCTGGGAAAACATGAGAACTGGTCAGGAACCATTTTTTGTATAGAAAATTGTGATGGCCAGTATTGGACATGTTTCAAGTATTGAACATGTTTATAAATTTCGGTTCCTTAATTCACCTTCTACGTTGATTTCATATGCAGGGTGGTGAATTCAGGAATACCATCG
This sequence comes from Aedes aegypti, assembly GCF_002204515.2. Taxonomy (NCBI): domain Eukaryota; kingdom Metazoa; phylum Arthropoda; class Insecta; order Diptera; family Culicidae; genus Aedes; species Aedes aegypti. Next base: position 349,914,730 of record NC_035108.1, read on the forward strand.
CGAAATAAGATGCAAATCAGCAAACATTTCAAGTAAAATGATTTTTTTTTTAAATTTTAACAGCAAATTTTAAGGTTTCTGAGATTGTTTCCACATTATTTTCAAGCGATTTGATGAACATTAAACGATTTATGCCTATTTGTATCTTGAAACGGTATATAATCAAGGCGGCATGAATACATAAAAAAGTAAAATAATGCTAAATAAGTGTTTAATAAAATGCAGATATTGAACATTTTTGTACGATTCACGTTCTGCTTATCACATTCACAATCGACCTTTTTCATTCAATACACATGTATTTTCAGTTAACGAAAATATCATATATTACCTATTTCAAATTTGAATCATCATGTTTTATACGTTCCAGAATTCTTTAAAGAATTCTTCCAAACATCTGAGGATTTCTGCAAAAGTTCTTTCAGGGATATCTCTAAGAAAACTGTAAAAATTCTGTTAATATTTATATCGAAACTTCTTTCGGACATGCTTATAATAGTTCTTCAGAATCAACACTAACAACTACTCCAAGAATTATTCTTAGACCACTAAATTACCTACTGTGTGTCATATAAGAGCTTTTCTGTGTGTTGTTCTTGAAAAGTGTAGAGATTTTGTGTCGATGTTCGAAGTTTCGATTGATACTTTAGAGTTTTCTACATACATTCTACTAAGAATTCCCCAAAAATCCATCCACGATTTTTTTCAGGAATTTATTCTGATAATACTTAAATTTTCTTTAAGGAAGTCCTTTAAAGATTTATTCGGTATTTTTTCAAAGTATAATGCTTACAGAAATTTATGGAATTCAAGAAATTTCCTTTGGATTCTACATATTTATTTTTGGTAGTGTTCTTAGATATACCGAAGTAACATTGTTAGCTGAATAATAGCTGAAAAGCTGTTTATACAGCCTTTTTCCAACAGAATACAATGCTATTTAGCCACCAATGTTACCTGGGTGTTTATAAATGAACTATAGTAATAAAAAGCAGTCCTGAAAAAATAAACTGAAATATTTTCTAACGTACCATTGGAAGAGTTTTTGTTTCAATATCTATTTCAATGAATTCTGAGAAAACATATTCTAGGGAAATCACAGGATCAATATCTGAAGAAATTAATGCGGAATGTTTCCGATATCTGGAGGATATCAAAATTTAACCTTTTCTTGGTTAAATTCTTGGACCTTTAGGGAATTTCCGAATTTTGGATAATTTTTAACCCCTCTACCGGCAGCTTCATTTTTTACCGCAAAATTCAAATTCAAATCGTTATTACTGTTTTGTTTTTCAATATTTTTGCACCATTTTTTCACAAGAACTCAAAAAACTCTTCTAGTTTTGAAATCCGTGTCGATATTAATTATTGGTCATCTGGTTTTAAAGATATTCCGATGTTCCTTGGGGGACCGACATTTTCCATACAAAATGTCTCTGGCGGCCATTTTGTTTTTGATCAATTTATCAAAAAAATAAAATGTGGGCTATATAATGCCAGGTAATAAGGAGCTTCTCTGAAAAAATCATACAAATCGGTTCAGTATTCTTGGAGATATCTGAAAATTACGATATGATGTTTTTTGAAGTTTTTAAGATCTTTATGTGGCCAGCGTGGTTTCAGAAACCTAAATGGCCATTACTTAAAGAAAGTTGCACCAAATTGCTTCATTTTTTCACAACATACTCTCATTAATGTATTGTTCCGAAGAGTGAATATCCGAATACGATTAAAATTCTGTAGCCTGAGAAATTAACGGGGGGTTCTAGTAACGGGTCGGTCCCCCAAGGAATTTTGGAATATCTATAAAACCAGATGACCAATGATCAATATCGATACAGATCCTAAAACTAGAAGAGTTTTTTGAGAGCTTGTGAAGAAATGGTGCAAAAATATTGAAAAATAAAAAAGTTATAACGATTTCAATTTGAATTTTGCGGTAAAAAATGGAACTGCCGGTAGAGGGGTTAAGGAACTTCTCCAGAAACCTTAAAATAACTGTTGCGAGAATTTCAGTTGAAATTCTTTGAAAAATCACTTGTGGAATTCCAGAGAAATGTCTGCAAGAATTCTTGCTGAAATCATTTTAATATAATACATGTAGAAATTCCTAGTTCCTAGAACAATCCGAGAAGGAAAACTTAGAAAAAATACAAGGGAAATTTCTAAGAAAATTTCAATTGTTCGCAGAGTTCTTCAAAATCTTAGGAAATCAATTAAGCATTCCTGAGGAATTGGTAGGATAATATATTTAAAATTCTCAAGGCAATTTTCCGTAGGAGGTGAAATGTAATGCTAAATCTTGTTTTGTTGATGAACTGGTTCACTTTCGAACCGGCAAAATTAATTATTTATATTTCATAAGATAATTACTGAAGTTTGCTCTATAATTTGGTAATAGTTCAATCGGACGAATGAAATGTGCAAATTTGTGAACCTTTTCATTCCACCGATTCAATTTTGAACCAGTTTAATAGTTTATTTTTATTTCAAAAAATATTCCGTGAAACTTATTGTTAAAATTTGCCAGCAGATTAACCTTACAACTGAAATGTGTAACTTATTGTATATTTTACCGATTCATTCTAAAACCGGTAAAATATTTTATTTTGGAAGATAACCAGAAAAATTGCTGTTTTTATTTTGATAGAAGTTTGGTCATTCAACTGAAATGTGCTTCATTTTGAACCGGCTCATTTTACCGATTTACTTTTAAGCTAGCAAATAAGGAAAATTAATAAGTGGAACTAAGGAAACATAATTAGTAATTCTTCTTTGGATGGACGTATTTTTATAATAATGAGAATCGAAGTGTAATTTTATATTTTGTTTTTCCTTGAGCCGGTTTATTCTTCATATCGATTTACCCAAGATTTAATGTAATTGAACCGGTAAAATCAATTATTGGTTTATTTCAGCAGATAACTACTGAAGTTTGTTGCTATAACTTGGTATAAATTTTACCGTACAACTGAAATCTATGTTGTAAGCTTTTCCGATGATTTTATTAACAAATAAGCATTTCCAAGCCACAGAGCAACTCATGAAGAAGCTTGGTTGCTGACTCCTCGATCTTCATACCAAATGGAATTTTAACCCATCCCCCATTTTCAACCAACTTTTCGACACGATTTAAACCCGTAAAAAAGCTCAAATTTGGGAACTGTTTTCATCGTGATAGCTAGCTAATATTATAAAGTTATTGTTAAGACTTTAATTGGCCTTCAAATGTGGATCTTATCGAAGAAAATAACACAAATCCTTAAAGTGGCATTTTGGACCATTTTACCCTACCTATCTCTTCAACAAGTTCAACACCGTGAAATCATTACTTGTACTTAAAATATTAATCTTACAATAATTTTCGCCCTTCTAGAGAAAGAGCAACAATTTTCGACTTATCACCCATTCTTACGATTTTCGACTTATGACCCATTCTTACGATTTTCGCCTACTTAGTGAATTTATTTCGATCCAGTGTTGGATCCGGCCCTGCCTTCGCCGCGCAACAATGCTCGCGAATGGGGTGGGATCACAAAGGTAATTTCAATTTTCACGCCTATGCTGTTCGGTTTGTGCTAGGAGGGAAGCACCTCTCTGTTTTGTTTCCGATACGGTTGTTTTGCTTTCCTGGTCGTTGAAGTATGTTGATAGATGGCTTTGGCGATTGCTATCGGGACCAGATAGGGAAGAAAGCGAGCAACCCCTTTGAGAGCCATGAAAATCAGTGACATTTAGCAAGTTCATTATGAGCGGTTATGATTCGTGGCGAATAGGTAGCTCAAGTGTATCTTTGTGTTCCCTACAGTTTTGAATTTGATACGACAATCTGATATTCGTGAAGTGATAGCTTCCCATCTGTTGGACAAAGCTTATGATTTATGTGAATTTGTTTGATTCTACTGCGTGAGACCCTAACATCATTGTTCCCACAAGGATTGGAGAATGGTTCCAATTTCTCAAACGAGAGATGGAACCAACCGCACATTTCGTCCGAAATTTCACCTTAAAAGGCCGCACGCCTCCAAACACTTCTCACTAGATGTAAGATGCTGGCGCTGACCGTTGAATGCAGCCAGTGCACGCGGAGGTCTTAAATTATTTAATTTCCGATCACGCCGATTGCCCCAACCCAGTCTCTCTGTGTCTTGGAATGCTGATGAGCTGGCTATTATAAATCTCGCTTTTAATAAGATAAACGAATTATAAATAATTATAGCCCCTACCTCCACCGGGCACAGGCAGCGTTTAATTTGGCTTCGTCATCCTCCCCATCGCATCTTCGGAGTCCGTGTAGCGGTCATCATCTCTCGGCAACAACACCAGTAGCGCCAAAGTGCTGCCAGCTAGCAGCTACCTGAATTTTACGTGAAGACTACTATGAGATTGATTTCGGCGTCAAGGAGCAAAGTAGGGCATCGACTGGAGACTTCCCACATTGCCTGTAGGGAACGCAGAAAGACTAGTCAAAAATCAATCGCGGTATTGTCAAGGATTGAGTTCCATAGAAATTCTTACAATTTATTAGCTTAATTAGCTTAATTGGTAGTAAAGTATGGCCAAATTCGAACATTACTCGCGATTGTTACTTACTTCCCGATGTTTTGTCAAACTGATGCTTTGGAAGTCGTTGAAGCAGTTTGGCTGACATCGATACATAAGGATGAGCTGTTAACGTTTGATTTGGTAAGCTCATTCCATACTATTTTTGCTTTATTCCAACAAGCTTGAGTTCAACAAGATCCACTCTCGAGACAATGTGATCAAGTGGATCAATGGGATGCATATCCGATGCTGTAAAATCCTATGTAAATCGAGGGGAGGGACATTCTGTATAAAGACGCTTCTCACAAGGAAGTTTGACATAAAGAAGATGGGCATAATGGAAATTTGGCATGATGAGAATTATATGTCTTCTTTAAAATTTTACCTGTACTTGGATGAAACTGCTTTATGCGATTCGTCCATAATGCCAAACGTTCTTGTGCGAAACGTCTTTATGCGAAATGAGTCACCACTGTAAATCAAGCAAAGCATCTTTCTTCTTGAGATATTATAAACCGTAGTACACTAAGCTGAGAATCACGCTGTGTCCCAGAGGGGATGTAATACCAAGAAGATAATTAACAAGACAAAAATTACAATAAATTCTCCACTATGTACATCGATCGTCCACAACTGCAACTTTTCCCCATGGTTAGTAGTTTCACCACATGGAGAAAATATTTATCCAATAAAAATGTTAAGTCATCTGCCCATTCAAAATTGGCCAAATCCATTCACCCTCGGAACCCTGTACGCATCCATTCATTCATTCAGCGCACTAATCTACCAACCGGCTACCATTTCACCAATTGAAGCTCAACAGAAAAATTCGAAAACCCGAAAATAGTTGCTAATTGATGTTACTTGTATAGAAAAACGCTTAATGAACGATCAAGATGGAACGAACTTTACATAACGGATGCATGTAGCTTCTTCCATCGCAGCTGAAGGTACTTACTGGGAGTGCGATCTCGGAAAAAGAGTAACGTGCCGAAATCGAAAATCAAAGCCGTGGGACGATCTTTCTTCTGTCCAAGTTAGTACGTAATGGTTTTGCCTCCCGCAACGTGTGCCTCCACGCCACGCACACCGAGCACGCATTCCAGCCGAGGAAAATATATCTGCACCTGGGCCCATCGCGAAATTGATCCCTCGCACTCGTGGAAATTGGGCTTCGCAAAACAAACAACCCCCAGAGTGGAGTTAATTCACCGAAGATGGAAAAAGACAATGCACTAAGGGGGGTTTGATGAATCTAGGTGGCCAAAATCATTTTTAAAATTTGCTCAGATTTTGAAAATATGTTCTACATGTGACACATAAACAGTTGTGGAATAATGCTTTATGCTTAGTCTTTTTTTATTCAAGTCTATGTTAGCGCTGGATCATCTTAATATCAGGGTTTGGAAAACTTGTAGATTTAGTCCTTACTTTAATTTCAGTTTACAATGACAAAACATAGTGCAGTATATTGCATAAAGCGGTTGACATAATCAGCCGATACTTTAGACAAATTTTCCGAACATCAAATAGAAGCTGCCTCTAGCCCAGGCTCTTTGATTCCAGTGAGGAAGAAAAGAGTGCCGCCAATTGTGGTCAGTTGCTCCAAATTTGGTGTTCATACAAAATGGACCCTTTCAAAGCCCTTCCTGGCTACACCACTGATCCATCACCCGAAAGGCTTTGGGGTTTTTCATACTTCGACATGTAGAATCTAACAAAAATAGTCCGGTTGAAAACTCCGTGTAACACCATCGTGACTTTCCCTTGTCAGTGCCGTCGGTGCCAACATTGCCGTATGGACACTAAATGCATGGTTTGCGGTGGTTCTACTCACACCAAGGACGTCTGTCCTGTGAAAGAAGATACCAAAAAGTTTGTATGCGCAAATTACGGGGACAACCAGAAGTCTAACTTTTGGGATTGCCTTTCGCCTAAACAACTAGTTGAGGCTCGTACCAGGCAGATGCACGGTCACAATTTTCGTAGCCGGAATTCCCCAGGTAGAATCTCCAACAATTCTCATTTTTCAGTTAATGATCGCTTGCTTAATAGTCATACCAATCAAGTAAATTATAATCATGCTCATTCACAAGGTAATTTTCTTCCGTCGAGTAACCGTTGGAATGGAAATACGCCAGTCGACTCCTACGCCATTGTTGTTGCAGGCAATTTCATCTCCTTCCCTTCTATTTTCTTCCTACCGTTCTATTTTTTTTAACAAAATGGAAACATCCCTGCTTATGCCACCGAAGGTAACTTCTATTACGCCTTTTTATCAACGGAAAATACCAACAGAAAATGTTTCTACTTCTAGTAACATGTCTCTCTCTCTCTGATTTTGATTTTTTAACTGAACAATTGAATCAAAAGATTGATGCTTTTTTCAAAACCACTACTATGGCTGAAGCAATCAAAGTTGGTGTAAAATTTACTCCGACAATTGTTATTGGATTACGTTTTCTCTAAGGCAGCGGTTTCCAGATCGTGCTCCACGGAGCATTTGGCGCTCCGTGACCGTTTTGAAAATCTGTACCAATGCCTTGAAACATCTCAACTTTCTGTTCAAAAATACGCTTTAAAACTCCGAGCCATACCTATAATTTTACATATTTTGAATCATTGCGACCAATCGATCGAACGTTCCTTTTAAGATCATTGTATTGTTCTCTAGATTTGAAATGTCGAAAATTTAGAAGTAGTTTTAATGCATCCTTATGACGTATTCTACATTATAGTGGATGACGAATGTATATGTTTACGAAATCGTTCAACATTTGAGCAAAGATTTTGAGGGTAAAACATTCGGTGGTCGAAAATGAAAGACCAGTTTAAGCTGCGAAATTGGGCTTTCAATTATTCATGTTTCGAAAACCAACATTGAAGACGACCAAATCCTATTTTATCCGACAGAAATTTTGACACTTTGACACAACTTCGATAATAATCAAAATTTTAGCACAGTGATACAAAATTAGGAATATTTCACGATTTTATTCAAATTATGCATTTCATTCAAACCTTTTAATAAAGGCTTGAAAATAAAATATTGTGCTATAGAAATTCGACCAGTTGCTTGAGCTCAAAACCAAAGCTTGAAAAATGCTTAATCAAAAAATTACTGCCGTTCTTAAAAGACAATTTACACCGTCTTCAGCTCAAGGCTGCACAGACTGAACGATCACAAACATTAGGCAACGGACAACACGAAACATCCAGTATCAGGTATCAGGTATCAGAAGGCCGGCTCCAAAGGCACGTTCCCCACCAGTTGGGAGATTTGTGCCATCGCCATATTTGAGCCTATTTCATCATCTACCCGATGGGAGAGGAAAGGGAAGGGAAAGATGGGAGGAAATAGGAGTGGGGTCCCTTGAAGAGGGAATATCGCATAAGCGAAATGAGAGCATGTAGCTCCATACCACAATGGGTTCGAACAGTGCCCTAAAAAGGGCACTGCAAAACGCATGAGCGTAAAGAGAGCCTATAGCTCATTTCCACAGCGGGTTAAGAATAACAGAATGTCCTGAAGATTCAGGCTTCTGTATTCAGTTTCACTTAATAAGTGTTTACCAAGTAATTGGAATCGCATTTGCGCAAAAACTGGACAGTTACATATCAGATGATACGAAGTTCCATAATCGGAGTCACAACTATCACACACAAATGAGTCAGCACGCTGAATATTTGCCATGTGATAGTTGAGTCGGCAGTGGCCTGTCAACGCTCTGACCAAGAGACTGCAATTCTGCTTTGACAGATTTGTTAAATACTTCGCCACCTTTGGAGATGGCTCAGTAATATACAATTTTGTTTGACGACACGACTCCAAACTATTCCAATATTGCTTGTGCTGAGTTGCCGCCCAAGAGTTTATCTGAAGCTTCACCCAGCACTTCGAAATTGGAATAGCCGGCTCAGGGCCAATGAAGTCATGCGATGCTCCATCGCGAGCTAGCTCATCAGCCAATTCATTTCCAGCGATGGAAGAATGGCCAGGTACCCATACAAGGTTTACAGAGTTGACTGAATTCAGTTCCTCAATTTGAGTTCGACATGCGATAACAAGCTTCGACCTTGAGTTGGCCGAAGCGAGAGCTTTTATAGCAGCCTGACTATCTGAACAGAAGTATATGACTTTACCCATTACGCGCTGTTGAAGTGCTGATTGCACTCCACACATAAGAGCAAATATTTCCGCCTGAAAAACGGTGCAGTTTCTACCAAGTGAGTAAAACTGATTCAGCCTTAGCTCACGAGAATATACTCCTGCACCAGCTCTACCTTCAAGAAGGGAGCCATCAGTGTAACATACTATATTGTTTGATATACTTCTTTCCAAATAGCCAGACGTCCACTCTTCCCGTGAAGGGAATTGTGTGGTAAATGTCCTGTAAGGAAAGTTACAAGCAATTGTGAGATCACTTGGAGCAAGGACAATTTTGTCCCAATTCACCAAAAGTGGAAACAACGAAGTGTGTGTAGATCTACGATTCACTGGATTTTTCTCCAGTAGATCCAGTACCCATAAACGGTAAGAGCAAGAAAGTGCTTCTTGTTTAAGATATATGTGTAGTGGCGCAACGTCGAAAAGGGCCTCGAGCGCTGCTGTGGGAGTTGTAGAGAACGCACCAGACATCGCCATCAAGCACATCCTTTGGAGATGGCCCAATTTTGATTGGATTGTTCTCACTTCGCCCTTTTGCCACCACACAAGACATCCATATGCCAATATTGGTCGAACAACTGTTGTGTAAATCCATTTGATATATTTGGGTTTGAGGCCCCAAGTTTTACCAAAGGTTCGCCGGCATTGACCGAAGGCCATACAAGCTTTTTTGACTCTGAAATCAATGTGAGCTGTCCATAAAAGTTTGGAATCTAGAATGACTCCGACATACTTTACTTGATCAGTCACATTAATCTCAGTGCCAAAAAGACGTAAAGGTCGAATTCCATCGCGGTTTCGTCTTTCCGTAAAAAGAACAATAGATGTTTTATTCGGGTTAACCGAAAGGCCATATTGGCGACACCAACTCTCGACTACCTGAAGAGCACTTTGCATCAGGTCGAATAGGGTGCTTATGCACATACCAACTATCAGAGCTAGATAGTCGTCGGCAAATCCATAAGTTGGAAAACCGCAATTATTGAGTTGCCTCAATAGCGTATCTGCTACGAGATTCCACAAAAGTGGTGACAAGACTCCCCCTTGGGGGCGAGTGGACAACACGAAACATCCAGTAGCCCAATGATGAATTTTTCGTTTGACGAAAAATTTCCATCGACTGGTGCCGGAATCGAACCCATACTTCATGGCACAATACGCCTAAACCACTGACGCCGCTAACCGCATGGCCACGAAGCTCAAAGTAAAAACGCAATTTAGTTTCATTTAGATGCCATATCCAGGGCGGGTGTACGGCTGTCAACTACAAACAAAGCTCGCCTAACAATCATCTCTCGGGCGGGCCGTTCCAAACAGCATCATCTCTCACGCGGGTCGACCCAAACAGCACAGGTCGAAACGCGGGCCATGCCAGATAGCAAATGCTGATGCAATTCAACACTCAAACAGCGGGATGCCTAGCAGCGTTGTGAGCCAAACGAATACACCCACAAAACATGGACGGTAGGCGAACCTCGTTGCGTATACCCCCCCTGGCCATATCGTCACAGTTTAACTCTGAAATAACAAGCTTTCTGATTAAAATGAAACAACTCTTTAAAAATATAAGGATCAAAAGTTCAAAATGAAATAAAAACTAATACAAGAATGACGAACATAAACCTTACTACACGATTTTTGAAGGAATTATTGAGTCGATATAAGCTTTTAAAAATCCGGATGTCAAACGATGTGGTTAAAAAGCACAGGTACTCCTCTTCATGGAGCAAAAAGTGCTCGGTGAACCAAAAAGGCTAAACACCCCCACTCTGATGAAACCAAATATTTTTATTTTTAATATTTTGAACGAGAATACTGAATCTTTGAATGGTAAAAAGGACGAGCTGATCAATTTTCTATCAGCTAATAACATACATAAAGTAGTTATTACTGAAACTAATTTGAAACCTGGATCTAAACTCAAAGGGCTCATTCATTTATTTCATAATGCTGGAAATGACCATATTTGACACCCACCCTCCCCATCGTAAAGCTTTTTGTATGAATATTCTACAAATTTTGTATAAGCCGTAACACCGTGAAGACACCCACCCACCCCCTTCAGCGTTATGAAATTTGTGAATAAGCCCCAAAAAAAGATCCCAACTATTTTGTTTATCGTTATGATCGACTGGATTGAGCATGAGGTGCAGTGGGTGTCCGGCCATTTGGCCGAACGCCGTTTGACCGAATGCCGTTTGGCCGAACGCCACTTGGCCCAATGCCATTTGGCCGAACGGGTCGTTTGGCTGAATGCTGTTTGACCGAATTACGAAAAAAATCAAATTGCTACAACGCTGATGTATATGATAAAATTGAACCGTCTATTCAGGACAAAGTTGTGGACTCCACACATCGTGCAAGGCTGTAAGCTGATGGTTGATTCGTCTCTTGGTTATCAAAGGTGTGCTAGGGTTGCAAGTGTCTTTAATGATCATAATTTTATCCTTTTTTAAAACATAGGCCTTTCTTTCGAGTTACACTGGTTTCATTCATATCGGCAGAAATTTTGCTTACATTTTCATTGGGTATTTTACCTTCTCTAAATCACGTGCTTAATTTTCATAAGAGATTTTTTCTTCTTTTGATCATGGGCTATTCTTTTAAGAGTGAAGTATTTTTCATAGTTATTGGTGTTTGGACTTGTTCATAAAGAGTCTTTTTCAAAATATATTTTTTAGCACAACGATTAACTTAGGTGAGATGTCTTTCTCCTCCAAGATTTAGATTACAACGTGTGAACTGAACTCTGCAGTAGTAATCCGAACGACTCAGTGAACACTTACGTCGAACAAGCTCATCCGTTGTGAAAAAAAGAAGCATGTGGTTGCTATGACAATGAAATATTTTACTTGGTACGATTCGAGAGATCGAAGCAAACCGATCCAGCAGAATGACGATTAAGTTGTAAACCGTTTTAATAACTATCAGAGACCTACACGACTACAAACACGATGTGAAAACCTCTGCTGACAGCTCTTACCCCTAGCAGAGAAGTGAATATTTGCTTACATTTAGGACTTTCTACTTGAAATAACAGTCCACTAGTGTAGTCCACTATTGTTTTTAATTTTGACCCTTTCGGCCAAATGGCGTTCGGCCAAACGGCATTTGGCCGAATGGCATTCGGCCAAATGACCCGGAACCGGTGCAGTGAGTGCGTCGAAGAAGTCCGAGCAAGCGTATTTTTACCCTCTCGGTTAGCGCGTTCTTTTTGCCGGGCAGAGCGTCGAGAAAGCCCAAGAAAGCATCATTTCGAGAGGGATTCGCGATAAGGGCCTATCATACAAATCAATAACAATGAGAAAATAATCAATGAAATTTTCATGTGCAATTTTAGATCCCAATTGGAGAAAATATACTGAAACTTTAACCTTTTCACTTTAATACACATTTCATAAACCTAGTTTTAAAATCCTCATCAATGCCACACACATCTCCTACAATTCCCCTAGCTATTTCGTACTCAAAAAATCTTTAAAGGTTTCGCCTAAAACGTACTCGAGAATGCCAGTACCGCCCAATGTTATGAGCCTGTAATCGATATTATTTTCAGTGTCGCCTATTACTTTTGCGCCGTGTTTACATTCTGGTTTCAATTAAGCCCGCCATGTACGCCTTGTTTATTTTTTGTTTGCAGTGTCGCCGATTACTCTCGCCGTGTTTTGATTTCGATTTCAGATGCGCCCATCACTTTGATAAACAAAAACACAGGCGTATTCAATAAAGTGTGTGGTTTTGCATGAGGTTTTGCGTTTTTTGAATAGTTAAATTATCGATAGGGGAAAAGTTGAAGTGTAGTGAATAGACAATCAAGCTACAATTTCAACGCTATATTTTCTTAAATTGTGTACATTTTGTCAGTTTCGCCTAGTTCGCGAATCTTTCTAGATTTATTTCCCTCTCAGGTTGCGCGTTTTTTTTGCCGGGCTGTGGGTCGAAAAAGTCCGAGAAAGCGTCAGTTTTTCCCTCTTTGTTTGCGTGCTATTTTTGCTGGACAGTGCGTGCGAATTGTGGCTGCTCAGTCGAGGATGCTTTCATGCTTTCATTTCACATCTGTAAAATATTTATGAATGCACATTTAATCATTATAACGGTGGGACGTATATATGATTTTTCAACATACTTTCAATACATCCCTTTATTTTTGTAACAACCTCCGAATGAATAGACATTACATATGTTTTGCAGTTGGATTGAGTGGACGGGTTGATGTGAGGTTTGCGAAGGAGTTGCACGTCTTCTCGGTGAGAAGCGAATTCGCGACTCCCTGTTCACTGGATAGGGCGCGTTACCCCAGCACCACGAGAAGTCTCATGGACGCAGAAGTTAACCTGAATTCGATTTTAGCTCAATAATAACGTTGTCCTCTTTAACTTCTGCGTTCATGAGTCCTCCGTGGTGTGGGGGTGGCGCGCCCTGTCTGGTGAACGGGGAGTCGTGGGTTCGATTCTCGCCGAGAGGACGTGTAGGTTTTTCGCGAATTTCACAACATTTTGTCCATTTAGTCCAGTTGCAGAGTATGTGTTCGGTAGTTTTAAAATTTCCACTCGGCTGGATTGCCGTAAACTACGAATCATAATTAAAAACAAGTATTTATTATTGTAATGAGGAAAGGACTTTGAATGTTTCGTATAGACTTGCAAAAGGTTAACTTTATTCAACAAACTTTGAATGGTTTACCACTGCAAGTGTCGGCATAAGAGTGGTCATTATTGGTTCAGTAAATTGAGTTTGTTTTCTTTTCATTTGAGTAAAATACCACATGCTTTCGTCATGACAGCTGTAGGAATGTTGCGTTTAGCTATTTGTTCAACAAACTTGGAATGGTTCGTCACTTCAATTGTCGACATAATTTTCTTCTACAAGGAAATTTTTCATATCACTTGGAAATATTATATTCAAAGGCATGTTTATGTCTCACAAATAATCGTTTATCATAGTCTAATCGCTTATCAAAGTAAATCCTGTGACCCAACGATCCACCCCAATAACAAACATCCCTCCCAGACCTTTGTGGAGATGCAGAGGTAAACACGGTCTCCAAATAGCAAAGGTTTCACACTACTATTCCTTTCCCCAATCCCACCTGACTGCAATGACGTGGCCGGCACCGTTATTAACCCTGTATAAATAGAGGCACTGAATTATGCACACTGAAGAAGATTTTGGCCAATCCCATCCGAACATCTAGTTGATTATTTGTGAATCTTCACTGACTTCGGTCAATCACGGAATAGCAATCATTGATATGTGTAGTCAGTCTAAGCTAAACTAAGTTAAGTTAATGATCGACTGGATGGAGCATGTGGTGGAATTGTTATCATCATTCATAGGCATACGAAACATCAACTTATTTCGTAATTTGAAACCAAAGTTTTCGAAACTGTGGGTGTTTCTGTTGAAACACAGCTTGCTAAATATGTTTCCATAGCTGCCTATTTGCCTTTTCAACGCACTGGACAGCAAATTGATTTGCTTCAAACTGGCTTGTGGAAATGGACTCGCAATAAGTCAACATTTTTTGTTATTGGTCATGGAATAATTTACAAAGCAATTCCAACGGCAGAATTTTATTTGACGATTGCTCTTCAGGATTTTTTTAATTAAATACCCAAAAAAACCCTACTTCTTTGTCCTGTTCTAGAAACCCTTCTACGACTGATTTGGTCTTAACCGATTTTAGTCAGCTTTGTAGCCAACTGGTTTCTCACGCTGATTTTGATTCCTATCATGTCTTTGTTAAATTTCAAATATCCCATGAAGCGATTCTCAATCCTGTCAGCTCCACTTGCAATTATTTACGAGTCGAATGGAATACATATGAATCATACATTGATAGTAAAATTGATGTTAATATTTCTTTGCAAACAAAGCTTGATATTGAATTTGCTCTTGAAACATTAACTGATTATATTGTTGAAGCTAGGGGCACTGTAACGCCAAAATGTCAAGTAAAATTCGAATACGTGATTATAGACGATGATCTTAAAATCTTGATTCGTCTTAAAAACGTGAGAAGGAGGCAATTCCAACCCACTCGCGATCCTGCTATGAAAATTATATGGCAGAATCTGCAAAATTAAAAAACGGTTTTGCTCAATTTAGAATCAAAAATTTTGTAAATAAAATTTCCCAATTTGACCGTGGCTCTAAGCCCTTTTGGAAATTATCTAAAATTAAAAAAAAAACTCAGGAGCCAATCCCAGCATTGAAGGAGGAAAACAAATAATTACCAAACAAATTGCGAAAAAGCTCATAAACTTACTATGCATTGTTTAAAAGCGCGCACAATTTAAATTTAGGATTTACTAGTCCAATAGAAAATCAAGTTACTAAGGATTCCGAAAGCATTCATAATCAAGAGAATGTTTTCGAAAATTCATGGGAGATTGATTTGTGAGAACTATTATTAAAAACCCAAAAATATGATGATTTTTTTACATCCTCATCAAGAAACTTCCAGGTAGTAGTATTCATGGTTCTGATAATATTGAGAAATAAAACAAACGATGTTGCACAGAACACAATAAATTTTAAAAGTTTGATGTTACTTCCGTAAACGGTGCCGGCGATTCGTTTTAAGTTTGTTAGTCACACATAATACATCAAAAAAACTGAATATAAAAAAAATGCGAAAATTGTCTTCAAATAATTTTACCCAGCTAGATTACCCAAATACCCCATTGTGCAACAACTCACGGCGCGGCGATGACAAACAACTTTGTCCAAAAGTGTGATCGAGGAAGCGATCCCCGCCCGCTTGGGCGCAAGCGGGGGGAAATTTACTGAGCGAAAAAAAAATGTTCAGTCAGTTTGGGTTAAGTCAAAAAAGAGTGCTACAAGCGAAGAAAAACCTCCGAGAAGAGATACCTAGGAAAATGGGATTTACACACAAGTTTAAATAAAACCAAATTGACAACAGAAACATGATCGACAAAAAGGAAAAGCTGCCAACAGCGACAACAGCCAACAACGTGCCAGACAAAAAATAAAGAGGAATCGATACCAAGCATTCGAGAGAGAGAATAAAAACTGCATCAGAACACGGGGAAGCAATATATGTTCGTGCCGTATTTATGCTTCGGTTGTAATGCGATTATGGAACATAAATTCATTTTTGCATAAATTGACTCCGAAGTCGCGACCTCAGTTCGGTGTGTCAGCTGGTTGGATTGGGTTGGAGTCCCAAAGTTGTGAGCTCTGCTTCGCGTGATCCCATAAAAGGGGGAGGCTGTGGTGTTGATGCTTTTTATTCGCTTTCAACGCCACGACCCCGGATGATAATGACGAAAACGGCGACGGCGATGCGATCTGGTAAACGTGTCGGTATCGATGACATTGTTAACACAGTGAGAAGGAAATGATATGCCGTGTCGAAAATGGTTGGTATCGGTTTCACTTTTCCGGTGAATTGAGGTGGTTTTTGCAAAGAGTTCATTCATTGACTTTTTTTGAAGAATAATCATTGTGTTTTTAATAAAAAGTACTGAATTCATTGGAAATTTTTTTTTCACTATTGAAAAAATAATATTTAAATAAAACAACGATACGGTTACGTGTAACATTCTATAACAATTTTAAATTTGTTGCGATCAAAACCAAACGTTACGGAGACCGCAACGTTTTCGGGGTGGACACAAATTATGAATGTTTTTCTGTCATATATTTTGTTTGCAACGTCTAGGATAAATTTCCTACAGACTGATTCTTGATTCTATATCATGGAAATGATATTGGTTTAGTGGGGTAAGATTAGGATTTGGAAGTCACCTATGGTTTGTAATGCGATCTATGATATTATCACGCCTTACTGGATTCGTGATATTATTAGATAACAGCATTGTACGACAAACAAGTGTCCGTCACACGCCCTCACGGGAGCATGGGACGCGGTCAAAGGATCAAACACTACTCTATTATAGATGTTGTCTAAAAAGAAATAATTAAAAACATTTGATGAAAAGTCTTTTGAGCTACCTGTCAAAACTGTTACAAGAACAAGAATAACCAATTCTAACAGATTTCCAGCAAGCTTAAAAACAAACTTATGGCCATGTCAATAATGAAAGAATTCCAGTTGAGCATGAACCATTGACATTATGAAATTCTGGTCAAAACGACCACTCGATACGCTACATCTACGTTTCCATGTACGACTGTTTGGAATCCTTTTAGATTTACTGACTCCACATTACGCTCCTCCAAACAGCCTCCTATCTTCAGTGGCGGTATCTCTGCAAAATCTCCTTGATCATCATCATCAACCGGGTAGATGTGTGGGCTTGGCATAACAAGCTACAAATTGATCGCTGATTACCACCTGTTACTGACCGCAACCGACGCGCGTTTCGATCGATTGCCGCCAATATGGAAGAGATGGAACTGCACTCGCATGAAATTCGTGACTTTGTCGCCGTCTGTTCCCCTCCTAAAAATCCACCGATCCAGTCAGAAGTGGTCATCTGATGTGAGCACTCCGGGACCAACAGAGACACTAAAGCTGCGTTAATCATTATAGACGACTTTCCCAGCGGTAACACATCATCGTCTTCCCAGTGGCCGAGGTGGTCATCGTCACCGTCTTTGGAGCTCCCTACAGCTCCCAAAGTTACAACAACCCGACGACGCAACAACGACGTGACGTGCTGGGGACTGCTGTTGTGTTGACACAAGGAACGCGTTCAAATTAATTAACACCATGTTTGGAGGTTCTCCGGCTACGGTTCAGCTGCCAACAGAAAGAGGGCCCGGTGCGCCAATCCACGTCGAGGAAGAAACAACGGACACAAGAGACGCCCGATAAGTGTATTACAATAATTTTATTTATTTTACACACGCAACATCAATGAAAAGCTAATCAGCCTTTGCGCCGGTTGGGTGCGGGAAATGGGAATAATGGGGAATGTGGGATCGCGATGAATGGGAACCCGGGGGACCGTTGAATGAGCCATTGCGTCGAAAAGAATGCGACAAAGTGTGAAAAGACGACGACGGGTGAAAGGAGTGGAGTCACGATCAGGCCTACATCTGGAAGAGATTAGTTGGAGAATACATTCAGAAAAATAAAATAGCACCATCCTGTTTTCTGATGTTTACAAATAGTAGTTTGCGGAACAAGTTGCAGAATGTTGATTTTTACAGCACGAGTCGTAAATTTATCCGAGGCTTGCCGAGTAGGATAATTACGACGAGTGCTCTAAAAATCGAGTTCTGCAACGAGTTACGTACAACATTTTTTGCAATTTCGTAGAAGATCACTTGAGAGTATCAGAAAATATATCGGAATGTATTCACCATCATTTAACAATTTCTGAAAAAATGTTGAGTAATGATTCATTCCGCAACTCAAAACAGTTGCGTAATGAGAAAGCGTTGCGTAATGAATTATTAGAGCACTTCAGTGCAGGAAAGTAGGCCGTTTCATGACAGATTGGCGTAATGAAAAACAGCCTATTACGATGAGAAATTGCAAAAAGCTATTTAACTTATCTCTATGATGTCCACTGTAAGATGAGCATTTGAATGTACGCTTGTTTTGAACGTAGTCGTGTTTTTGATTTTGAGGATCATGTACATTTCTGCATAGATTCTTATGAAATGGGTGCGAAATTAAAATAACACCACTCAAGTTCAATACAAAAATTTGCTTTTTTACAAACATTTTATAATCAAATTATGCCTTGTTGTATGTGTAGGTGTTTTCGGAAAAAATAGCTGCAGCAAAATAAGGTTTCCTGAACAAAATTGCAAAAATGACACATTAACCATTCTCGCGTAACTTTTCTGAACGTCCTATGTAACAACGAGAGATTCTCTTATCTCTCGTTCTCCTTCTATTATATCATTATCAGAAGGTTCTTGGTTCACCTCTCGCTTTGACATTTACTATTATTTGTTCTCATATAATCGGGTTTACTGAGTGAACTATGAATAGAGCATAAATGGATGCGCGAGGCATGATTTCGAGCATTTGATACAGAATTTCCAGCAATCAGCTACAATAACATAACGCTTGTGTTGCGTTACGTTAATCTGATTTATCATGAGTCCAAATCATGGTGTATTTTCATAAAATGAAAAATCACTGGAATTATGATATCAGTAGTTAAAATTATGATTTTGGGATTCTGATTTCTATCCGTGAAACATTTTCAATACACCCACCCACTTCCTGTAGCGTTATGAAATCTATGAATGGGCCCTTTTTCAACCACATCATGTTAATTGAAGATAAGGTAGTTACTTACAAATGCTTTATAGGTCAAATAGTTGGTACAAATGAAATAATTGAGAGTCTAGTACACGACACTGAAGACGGCCTTACAGTTGAGGTCAAAAATAAAAGTTTATGTGAAAGGATACAAAGGATATTATTTTCAATTAAACCTTACGATTTTCTCAAGCACGATTGACATTGATTACATGAAAACACTGAAAACTCACATGCTGTTTTCGAAAAGAGCTGATTACATCATTTTGGGCTTGTTAACTACCCATTAATGTTTGCGTTTCTGCCTTATTTTTACAACTAAATTGTTGTGATCTGTTGGCTATAATTTCAACAATTTGCAGCAGATTTCAATAAAGTTTTTACTGGAAACCACATGGTTTTAAATAATCCGATTGATGTTCTTTTTCAGGGTTCCGAAAATGGCTCCAAAACAACTCGAAAGTACTTGCAATAGCCTTGTGTTGCATACAATTACTCATTTTCCATCATATTATACTACCGATTAAAAAACTTGAAGATTGATGTGTCACATAATATGGATTGCAATCATCTGATTAACGTCCTATTCCAGGGTCCCGGAATCGCTCCAGAGCATCGCGGAAGTACTTGCCAATGTCCCTATGTTGCGTACAATTACTCAATATGCATTACATTATACTTCCGCTGCGAAATCTTGAAGATTGAGGTATCACATGATATGATATGTACTGATCAGGTTTTGGTTTCCATTTGATGCCCCAGGAATCGGTTCCAGAGAATCGGGAACTGTATAGAATGATTACAAATGAGTTGGATGAGTCGAAATATATTAATGGTTTATTATTTATTTACAAACACAGTAGCTTTGTTTGTTCCGTACAAAATAATAATAGAAATGTCTCGAAAGATTTTCGGCAGACCCACGAGACATCCATACAAATCTGGAACGGCCCGCCTAGCTTGGTTTTCTGGTACAGTTCATAAAACCAGAATGGTGTTGTGGTATTGTGTCAAAATTTTATTGAAAACAGCTGAAAATTGTGGACACTAGAGCCAAAAGATCACAATTTTTTAATGAACTGACAAATTGGTTTTATTCATATAATGACGTATAGGTTTAACTGGTCAAAAACGTCAGTTCAGTCCTACGATTCCGGTGGAGGGATACTTCCGGTTCACAGGCCCCGCGAGGACCATTTGCCGATGCTGTTTTGCGAATTACTTAGCTAGACCCCGGCGGTGGACTCGGCCTACTCCGACACGACGTTGATCGACCAAGTGCCAGGATCGGTTCTGCAATTCCGGTAGGAGGATGACTTCCGGTTGGCAGGCGACCCGATGACGTATTGCCGATACTACGCTACGTCCGTTCTATTCGATCTATTTCCAATCGCGGCCCGGAGCTCTCTGGTCCTCATGCCATGCCGTCTTTTTTGGAGCGACGACATAATTTACGTTATCCCTCTGTTTACCGCATTCCAACGGAAGATTCATATATGACGTCCATCGTTATTAAGGATTTTTAGACCGTAAAAACGTGCGTTTTTTGGTTATCGATGTCTAAACGTGATTTTAGAAGGGTGGTATGTTGTGTAGAGTTGGAGGATATTGCTTAAGCTTTATTTTGATATAAAAATAATTTTGATCTATCCACCTAGCAGTGCAGTGCTAAAATACTTTTTTTTCTATATTTGCTCAAATCGAGTAGCAGTCTTTAGCAAAGTTGTAGATAATGATGATTGAAAATTTTTCTTCGAAGACACCAACTTTGTACAAACGTTTGTTCAAGAGTTATAGAGCATTTTACTCCTACCACCCTTCTAAAACCATGTTTAGACATCGAAAATTAAAAATCGCACGTTTTTACGGGTTCTGAACCAGTGTACTGTGGTCCAGGAATCAGTTTTACGCGGAGAGCTGCATTTTGAGCTTTAGAATGAAACATTAGGCAAAAACGGTCTTCTACAAATTTGTTTGTATTAGTAAGGTACTTTGTTTGGTGTTATTGAAAATTAGAGTGGACCACATTTTCATAGAAATTGTGTAACTAACTTTCTTATTTATAGAAATTATATTATACATGCTTCAGCAAAGTTGTAGCCCATTCAATTTCAAGCAACATTGCTTAAAAAGGTTTTTTTGTATCTCTTTAATTGTCCGATTTAGAACTATTTTCTTACGGTGACAAAATTGGTTTCCTGACTCTAGAGTTTTCAATTCAAATTTAACATCAAAGTAGTCTATAAAACACTTTTAGAGCTTTAAAAATGTGTAATATGGTGAGTGAAGAAACTCGCTATCTCCTTCCGTTTGGGAGTTATTGTTGTTTTCTCTCAAAAACATGCCTACTTTGATTGAGAGTATCCCTGATAGGGGCAAACATAAAAAATATCTTTTGACGGCATTCAAAAGACAAAATAAAATTGTATATTTTATCAAAAAATTACAGATGTGTTATTTTTGTGATTCTAATAAAATGTCTTGAAAAACAAAAAAAATTATCACATCATTATCAAATTAAACTTTAATAACTTTTTAATTTTAATAGATATCAACAATCTTTTTGCATGAAAATTTGCGTTTTGTTAAGTTCTAAAAGTCGTTCATAGACGACTTTGACGAGAAACTTGAAAAACTTATTTTTGTAGGACCACCCTGCGATTATTAGGAAAAAAAAAAATGCTCTAGATTGGTCAAATTTTGAACTACAGAAAAACTTTTTTTTTGGCAAAGTAGATCAAAATTTCAAATTCTTCTGCTTTGCTAAAGAGTATATACCAGTATTTTTGCAAACAAAAAAGTTGATTATATGATTTGTGTGATATTGTGGACCATCCTAATTTTAAATAACACCAAACAAAGGACCTTACTAATACAAACAACTTTGTAGAAAACCGTTTTCATCTAATGTTTCATTCTTTAGCTCAAAATTCAGCTTTCCGCGTAAAACTGATTCCTGGACCACTGTGCAGTGTATCCTGTCATGCTTTTTCCTATACCTAATACATGTACTGTAACACTTTCATAGACCCGCCCTCCTCTAAATGATGGACGTCATTTTTGAATGACCCCCAAGTGCTTTCATGCTGGCACATGTTGTCCGGATTCAGGACGCTTGCGGTTTCTGTCATCATATCGTTTCGTATATTCCTGAATCGAGGGCAGTCGAATATAACATGCTCCGGCGTCTCCTCGATATTTGGACAGGCCGGATAATGTGGAGACCCTGCGTGCCCGAATCTGTGCTGATATTTCCTGGTAAAAACTGGGTCAGGAAAAAGTTAACATCTCCATGGTTTCTGGTCGTTCAGATGGGGATCATTTCGGCGATAACGCACACTGCCTCCGACTATATAGTGCAGTAGGCACTCGCCACCCGTATAGCCAGTTTCTCTCGATTGCGTTTGGTTTTCAACGCTGCAGCCCAAGCCGGGACTCCGTATCCCAATATGGACGATGATACGGTCGCCGGAAGATGCCTCACACTACTTCTTGGTCCTCCCATGTTGGGCATGATCCTAGCTACAGTGTTAGCTGCTTTCGCTGCCTTTTCGCAGGCAAAGTCTACGTGGCTGCTGAAGTTTAGCCTGCCGTTGACCTTCAGAGAGCGCTTCGATGAGATTGTGTGTCTTCTGTCGCTAGACTCTAATCATCCACGATTCAATGATGTCTAGCGATTCCGCCGTCAGCATCTCCACCTCTTCCGCAGTCTCACCAGTTATAGCAAGAACGACGTGATCTACGAACCCGACGATCTCGACTTCATTCGACAATGTCAAAGCTAGCCTTGCAGAACTTTGCACAGATATTCGGGGATACACAGTTGAACGCGTTCTTAACGTCTATCGTTACCACTGCACAGAAACGATTGCTTTTCCTCTTCTGCTCGGACGCTTTCTCCGCGCATGCGATGACCGTCCGAATAGCATCCACCGTCGAAGTCTTTTACGGAATCCGAACTGCCTTTTCGACAATCTCGCCTTCCGTGTATATGGTCAGCCTGCCGAGGATTACCTTCTCCAGAAGTTTACCAAGTGATCCAGTAAGCATACAGTGGTGCACCGAAATCCGTATAGGCTCAAAATCCGTACACTTCATACAAATAGTAGGCGTTTTGTATGTAGTGGACGGTTTTAAGTTCAATTCTTAGGTGTACGGATTTCGATCCCGCACGGTATTGGTCTATATGAAGCAGGATCTCCTGGCCGTTTTCCCGGTTTTGGCAGCAACACCAGCTTCTGCACCTTCCATCTGTCTGGGAAGCTGCTTTCCGCTAGACATTTCTGCAACGCTGTCCTACATATATCTGGAAACGCCAAAATTGCTGCCCTTAGCGCTACGTTAGAGATACCATCTGGACCCGGAGCTTTGGTCAGCCTCAAACCTTTCGCAACCGTTATCAGCTCAGTGTGAGAAACTTGAATACCGGCATTTTCTTCATCTACGTCAGCGTACGGCGTGAGTGGCCATGCGGTGGGATCATGCATAAAAAAGAAACCATGCACCTTGGGGCACATTTCAGCCGGTGTTACTGGGCCCTTAATCTTCGCCATCACTACTCGATAGGCGTCGCCCAGGAATTTGCGTCAGCTTTCCGACACAACTCGTTGTAGCAGTCTGATTTACTTGTTGCTATCTCCCGTTTGAACGCAGCTCTGGCCAGCCGGTAGGTACCAGCCGGTAACCTTACGCTCTTGCATGCTGGCTTCCGATCTAGCTCTCTGCACGCGTCTTCTGGCTCTTAAGCACGTCCACCAGTATGCAGAGCGCCGCTGATTTGTTGGCTCCAATTTTCTCGGCATAGTTGCGTCACATGCTCTTTTCAACGCTTCTGTCAGATCTCCATGTTTGGAGCGTCGTTTACTGCTCAGAGTGCTTGGACGAAAAGACCTTTGTCTTCCATCTACGTTCTCCAGCCCTTCTCTTCCATGCTGCACAACTTCTTTGGCCAACGCAGTAGTGGATAGCTTAATGGTTACTATGGGTGTAATCTTCGCTAATTTTCCAGTTCATATTGTTGATCAGCGACGGGTGCAAAACGTCACATGTCGTCTCTGCTCTGTCTATTACCCAACTGCCGTTATCGGGAGGAACACGATTCGGTTCTGCAATGATTGCAACGTCGTACTTTGTTTCCGTTGTCGACTGCCCAACAGCTGTTGTGTGGCGTCACAATGATTGAAATTCACCTGCGCTATCTTTATCATTATTACTGACCTGCCTTCGCCTTCTGATGTTTGGAGCATTTGAGCCAACCGTTGTATGTGTGAGATAAAGAACCCACTGCGATGAATGATGGCAATAGGATTCATCACAGCAAACGGTTATATACGTGTGTCTGTGGTACATATTGTCATGTTGTGAATGTTGGCAACCCTGAATGAAGTGCTGCTGTCAATTGTACACTAGATGCGTTCACACTTGTGAATCGACATCGGGTAATTCCTTTCTCATCAATAATCCAAACTTCACAGCATGCGCGTTACCATCTTCCGCTTCACACAGCAGACCTTTCAGGCAGACCCTGTCAGCATGACGATGATGATGGTTTTTTCTTCTTCTTTTTCTATTCCTCTCCTTACGTGCTGCATTCTTCTTCTGTCTTTTCACAGTGCGCCACTCGCTGCCGTTATTCTGCTCGCTGACACACGCATTGTCACTTCTCTGCTTTTTAGGATCGTCCAGTTCTCCTGGTGTATGCCTCATTCTTTTCTCCGAGCGGGTTTTGCTCCTAGGCGTCTCCTGTGAAACGGCTGCTGAATTCACCGGGATCAAAGCCTTTTCGGCTTTTTTGGTTCTATCCCGTTAGGGCGAAAGGGTCTTTAGGCCGAAAGAGTCATTAGGCCGAAAATAACCGATAGCTATAATGAACCGTAAGGTCCAATGGGTAACTAACAGGGATAGGTCAGGACAATTTGCATAACCTAGAAGCCGCTGAATGAATTTTCAAGTCGAATGGATTGACAGTAGTTAGATCAGCCCCCAATATCCCCTGTGATAATTAACTAGAAAGAACAGCCTTTGATTAAAAGAAGGAAAAACATTGATCAATGTGTTAGCGATTTGAAAAAGCAGTAAATGAACAAATGTTATTTCGGCCTAACGACCCTTTTGGCCTAACGGCATTCGGCCTTACGACCTGCACCCGCATGTGGAACTTCCTCAGAAACATCTGTAGAAAAATTATAATGGTGACCAATTAAATACATTGAATCATATTTTCATCTGAGTTTTAAATTTCATAGAATTACTTGTTTTTCCCTGGAGTTATGTCCTAATTAGCGCAGAGCTTACTTCTCAGTTTAAGGTGAAAGATCTCGGAATCCAAAGATGGCCGTCACAATGGTCAACTTGTGACCCCACTCGCGTTTTCAAAGGCACTAAACTGGAGAAATAGTAGCCTAACATTCCTGATCTTCTTATTTTAAGCTTTCTGCTAGTGCACAAAGCCAAAATAAAAAGTGCACTCTTGTTGGATAATTCCTTCGCGAGATTAGTGCCTTTGAAGTTTTACTGCAATCTAAGAAGTTAGATTCCAAATTGTTTCACCTTAATATTCTACGAACACCCCCACAATCTTGGCCAGTTTTGCGTTCCTATCTCCTTTGAAAATCACAAAGGTGTTCTCATAGTTACACTTTAAAAAATTACAAAGTTTCAAAACGTTTTCTACCTAAACGACATAGAGCCAGATTTCCTGTTTTTATAGTATAGCTGAAAAATATTAATATGTGATAACACCATCGTTTAATTGAAGTCGATCTCTTACCGTTAAATTTCGTCATTTTGAACCCCCTCGTTGCAGCAACATTCCCACTTGTCTTCAATCCTGGCTAAATATGAAGCTGCTGCAATGCCGTACTTCAATCTTAAGCACAATTATGACCAAACCCTCAAGGTTCGGGGCGCTTCTTCCAAATATACACTGCATAAATATGCATAATGCGAAATTTATACACCTTTCATAAGCGTAAGAAATCGCGTCTGCTCACGCTTCGATCGGTGATGAAAACCGCAAAGCCTACTGCCTATTAATGGATACACCCGTCGTGGTTGTCTTCATGAACAGGAATTGTAGCCCTGAGGTGGTCATGTTTTTCGGTCCAGCATTTAGGATTCTTTCGTGTTTTTGCTCGGAACAAAATGGAACTAATTGACCCGAAATGGTTTAATAAATTTGTTGAAATCTGGGTGGTAGTAGACATTGTTACCTTGTTACCATTGTTACCATTGGTATTCGAACAGGGCAATCGATATTCAAAGCTTGCACGAAATAGTTTCCCAATTGATCACCCAACAAGCTCTCAACCACGAATCAGCTCCAAAACAGCAAACCATTTAGTCTGGAAATTCCCGTCACGTTAAGCTTCCCATACAAACCCAGCTCGTCATCACCGTATCATTAATTACCCAGCCAATTCAAGTCAACTCCAATTGATTGTATAATTGTGATTAATTACTCGCTGAGGCTACCACTCGGGCAAGCAAACCCGACTAAGCACTGAGGACCGAAAAAAAATCTAGCATTGCAAAAAAGCCACCAGCCCATCATCACGACCTGCTCGCGCTCGGAGTCCCGTCGTAGAGTGATGTTACCACAAGTCCTCCTCGCCCTGAAGATTCGTGTACATATCTATTCCCCACCCCCTCCTGAATCGTCCCTCACCCCCGGGGGAAAGAAAGTGAACCATACCGGCAATGAGTCGGTCTCCCACAACTCGTGGAAGTCTCGTGGCGTGACGACTCCCATCATCATCATCATCACCACTGGCACCACGGGCAGACATCAACCGACCGTCGTCGGCTTAAGGTTTCCCGAATAGAAAATTATTATTGATTCAATAGTTGAAATTATTCAAACTTCATAGAATTTATGATAAACAGTAGAGTCTATAATTTAAAGAGGGTGCTTAATAAAAATGAGAAAGATTTCAATACCTTTCTAGTATTGAGCGTAAACTCTTTCCTCTCCAAGAGAATTGCTCTCTATACTCCCTAAGCATTGCTGTCAGTTCAATCGAAGATGGCGTCGAAATAACAAGCACTCCGTAAGCGTGTTATACGGTTCTACGAAACGCCTGTGGAAAATAGTTTACGGTAGATAAATTTCGAGACGAAAACGTGCCCCTGAGTACAGTTTACCGGCGTACCATCCGGCGTAGATAGGGACGAAGGAGGAAGCGTTGAAAAAGCTGTTAGACAAAAAAGGACGGAACGAGTTTGGTGACGCTGGCCGAGAATATCACTGCTCCCATAACTTGATTCACCGAACTCTCAAGATGGAGGGCATCATCTGTCGGAAGAAGACTCGTTCCCTCAAGTACACGGACGAGCGGATAGCAACCATTACGCCAAGAAAATACTCAGTATCTTGAGCAGAAAAAATACCGTACGTGTCGAAAAATAAGAATCGACTGTAGTAGGATGCGTCAATCTTGTTAGAAGTTAATCCCAAGTTTCTGACTATGGTAACGGACGGGATGGAGGTCACCCTCATACAACGGTCTAGGACTGTACCACCTACAAATTTCTGCGAATTGCTTAATGGTAATGCTAATGCTAATGCTAACTTATAATAAACTAAAATGTAAAAAATATGGAAACACAACAAAAAATAAACAATTCATTTTATTGCTTTGTACAAAAAATGCGATGAAAACCATCCAATAAGAGTACCATAAATTCTGTTGTTTTAGTCTGAATTTTGCGTAGAAAATTTTTTAAAACTTTTATTGTAAAGCTACCTAGCGAACCCCTGTTTTAACAGACAAAATTCCATTAATAATAAATTCAATGGTACAAAACAGTAGAATGGTAAATGAATTGAAAAACATACATTTCGTCCTATGGTAATCCTGCAGGAAAAAATGGTATTGCTACTATAAAAATGATAGGATTTATTTTTATAATATTTTTATAAGGGTTGCAATCGTTCTCCCTTCAGGCCACCACCTGAATATCCGCGTCTCATCATGGTCCACAATTATTGCCCACGGACAGGAGAACCATTAGAAGTTGACTTGTATTTCGCCATGTCGCGCTCATGTTTGATGACGATATCGAGGGGCGGAGAGCTGTACACTACTCGCTGCTGGCTGGCCCCTTTCGGATTACTACGCGAGTCTTTTTTTTGCTTATTTCGAGCGACCAAACCTGCATCTCGTGACTTTTTGTCTTATTTCATAAGTATCATCTACATGTGGCCCGGGTACAAGCCTAGTGTCTGCCTAACTGCCACGACTTCTGCTCACTTTTTTTTTCGAGCTGGATTCGGTGTGATAGCAACCAGCAAGCGGAAAACAACTGTTTAGGACCGAAAAAGCACGATTTCTACACCCTGGGACTTTCTTCCTGCAGCTACTGCTGGGGCATCGGTTAGACCTGTGCGCCGGAATTTTGGAAAATTCTGAGACTTTCAGATGAGTATACTGAGGATTCTGATGAAAACTCTGCGAGGATAGTGATGAGAATCCTGTGAGGATTCTGATGAAGATCCTGAGAGGATTCCTGAGAGGAATACTGAGAGGATTCTGATGAAAATCCTGAGAGGACTCTGCTGAGAATCCTGATAAAAATTCTGATGAGCATCCTGAGAGGATTCTGATGAGAATCCTGAGAGGATTCTGATGAGAATCTGATGAGAATCCTGCGAGGATTTTGATGAAGATCCTGAGAGGATTCTTATGAGAATCATGAGAGGAGACTGATAAAGATCCTGAGAGGATTCTGATGAGAGTCCTGAGAGGATTCTGATGAAAATCCTGAGAGGACTCTGATGAGAAACCTGATAAAAATTCTAAGAGAATTCTGATGAGAATCCTGAGAGGATTCTGATGAAGATCCTGAGAGGATTCTGATGAGAATCATGAGAGGTTCTTGATGAAAATCCTGAGAGGACACTGATGAGAATCCTGATGAAAATTCTGATGAGAATCCTGAGAGAGGATTCTGATGAGAATCCTGCGAGGATTCTGATGAAGATCCTGATAGGATACTGCTAAGAATCCTGAGAGGATTCTGATGAGAATCCTGAGAGGAGACTGATAAAGATCCTGAGAGGATTCTGATGAGAATCCTGAGAGGAGTCTGATAAAGATCCTGAGAGGATTCTGATGAGAGTCCTGATGAAAATTCTGAGAGAATTCTGATGAGAATCCTGAGAGGATTCTGATGAGAATTGTTAGAGGATTATGATAGAAACCTTGAGAGGCTTCTGATGAGAATCCTGAGAGGATTCTGATGAGAATCCTGAGAGGATTCTGATGAGAATCATGAGAGGTTCTTGATGAAAATCCCGAGAGGACTCTGATGAGAATCCTGATGAAAATTCTGATGACAATGCTGAGAGGATTCTGATGAGAATCCTGCGAGGATTCTGATGAAGATCCTGATAGGATTCTGATAAGAATCCTGAGAAGATTCTGATGAGAATCCTGAGAGGAGTCTGATAAAGATCCTGATAGGATTCTGATGAGAGTCCTGAGAGGGTTCTGATGAAAATCCTGAGAGAACCCTAATGAGAATCCTGATGAAAATTCTGAAAGAATTCTGATGAGAATCCTGAGAGGATTCTTATGAGAATTGTGAGAGGATTATGATAGAAACCTTGAGAGGCTTCTGATGAGAATCCTGAGAGGATTCTGATGAGAATCCTGAGAGGATTCTGATGAAATTCCTGAGAGGACTTTGATGAGAGTCCTGATGAAAGTTCTGAGAGAATTCTGATAACAATCCTGAGAGGATTCTGATGGGAGAGGATTTTGATGAGAACCTTGAGAGGATTCTGATAAGAATCCTGAGAGGAATCCTGAGAGGATTCTGATGAGAATCCTAAGAGAATTCTGATGAGAATCCTGAGAGGATTCTGATGAAATTTCTGAGAAGATTCTGATGAAAATCCTGAGAGGATTCTGATGAGAATCCTGATGAATATTCTGAGAGAATTCTGATAAGAATCCTGAGAGGATTCTGATGAGAATCGTGAGAGGATTATGAAAGAAACCTTGAGAGGATTCTGATGAGAATCCTGAGAGGACTATGATCAAGATCCTGAGAGGATTCTGATGAAATTCCTAAGAGAACTCTGATGAGAGTCCTGGTGAAAGTTCTGAGAGAATTCTGATAAGAATCCTAAGAGGATTCTGATGGGAGAGGATTTCGATGAGAACCTTGAGAGGATTCTGATGAGAATCCTGAGAGGAATCCTGAGATGATTCTGATGAGAATCCTGAGAATTCTGATGAGAATCCTGAGAGGATTCTGATGAAATTCCTGAGAAGATTCTGATGAAAATCCTGTGAGGACTCTGATGAGAATCCTGATGAAAATTCTGAGAGAATTCTGATAAGGATCCTGAGAGGATTCTGATGAGAATCTTGAGAGGATTCTGATGAGAATCCTGAAGGAATATTCGTGAGAATCTTGAGACAATTCTGATGAGTATCCTCGAACGTTTTTGATAAGAGACATGAAAGGAATCTAATAAGAATCGTGAGAGGATTTTAATGAGAATCCTGAGAGGATTTCGATGAGAATCCTGAGAGGATTTTGATGAAAATTCCTAGAGGATTTTGATGAAAATCTCGAGAGGATTCTTATGAGATTCCTGAGAGCTCTGAGAGGATTCAGATGAGAGTACTGAAAGGATTCTGATGTTAATTTTGAGACGATGCTGATTAATATGATGTAAATTCTTAAAGGATAGTTATGTGAATCATAAAAGGATTCTGATGAGAATTCTGAGAAGATTGAGATGAGAATCTTGAGAGGATTCTGATGAAAATCCTGAAAGATCCTTATTAGAATCCTGAGAGAATTGTAACGAGAATCATGAGAGGGTTCTGATGAGAATCTTGAAAGGGTTCTGTTGAAAATCCTGAGTTGATTCTGACATGCATTCTGAGAGGATTCTGATGAGAACCCTGAGAGGATTCTAATGAGTATCCTGAGAGGATTCTGATGAGAACACCAAGAAGATTGCGATGAGAATCCTAAGACGATTCTGGTGAGAATCCTGAGAGAATTCTGATGAGAATTCTGATGAGGTTCTGATGAGAGTCCTGAGAGGAATCTGAGATGATTCTGTTGAGAATCGTGAAAGGATTCTGATGAGAATCGTGAGAGGATTTTGATGAGAATCCTCAGAGGATTCTTTTAAGAATCCTGAGAGGATTCTCAACAGAATCTTCTCAGGACTCTCAACAGGATTCGATGGTATCCGTAAATTTCAGAGAGAAATCCTTCGACACATCTCTGTAAGATTCCTGCAGAATTGGCTCGATCGGCGCCTGCTTGAAGTAAAATCAATCGGTTGTGGCGCACAGGTCTAGCACCAACAGCTCGGAATGACCTGTTTCGAGTGCCAAAAACGACTGTTATTAGATTTCATTTGAAAGGCCCCGAAATTGGCCCTTAAACGTCTCGTGGCTCGGATCGATCTACGCGATCGATCCAAACCATTTATTTTGCGTACACACAGGCAGATGCCTTAATTTATGGGAGGATGGGACTGGAACCGGAGAATCATCTCGGAATCTGATCCTACCATTGGATCGTGCGGCTCCAACCCGGTAAAAGACGAGGTATAATTATTAATTTCCTTCGGCCCGCGAAAGTAAATTAAATAATTATTGGCTTACAGCGGGTGGTTCGACGAATGGGTCTCCGGCGGTGTTGGTTTGGAAGCGCGGAGGTGGTCGGTGAATTGGCCATTTGACCCCCACATAAATAAAGCCAAGCCGAGATTTAGTTGCTTCATCAGCGCAACTCCAACGACCACGGAAAGCGAGGGAAAAGGGTTTCTATCTTTGGAACTAACGACATACTATCTCGTGCGAGTCGGGCATTTTGATGGGGGGATTCAGATTGTAAGTTCCCTTTTATGAACTGTGTATTTATAGGAGATTTGGAGTGAGAGGGCTAAGGACTGCGGTAGTTGATTCCAGCGGCTGGGTACTGTTGAGTAATACGGACTGTATTGGGAGCCATCCTATGTTACTCGATTGGAATGTTAAACTAGCTTCTCATAGTGGATTTGGTATATTTCAGATCGGGTAATATCTATCGTAGAGCAAAGTAAATAGATGATCAGTACTCATTAAGCTATAATCTTAAATACTTGCAACACGTCACCACAAACTAATGGTAGGTTTGGAATACCGTCGACAAACACCTTTTCCAGGTGTATTACGTCCCCACTGATACAGAGCCTGCATCTCAACTTGACAAGCACTTCCACAGTTATTAACCAAGAGCTTTCTTCGCCAATATTTCCATTTTCACATTATCGTGTTGTAGGCACGATGATACTCTATAACCAAGGATATCAAGGAAATTTCCATTGCAAAAAGATTCTGGATCGACCGGGAATCGAACCTAGACACCTTCAGCATGGCTTTGCTTGATACCCGAGGTTGTTACCACTAGGCTAAAGAAGGTCCCCAGTTGCATCTTTCCATCCAATCTTTTAACTGGGTTGTGCTGAAGGCATTCTCTGAAGGAACAGCATACACTGCAGTGCATTCTACCGGCGGCAAACGCCCACTAATTGCAATCTTGATTGATGAAGCCCTGTTGCACCGCCGCACAGTGGTTCGATCTAGAACAAATGTCGGACAAAACCTCAAACTCTCTTCAAATCAGCTGAAATCATATATTTGACATATTTTATGCTATATTGAACTATTATGGACTTTTATTTTCGATTTTTTCTTGTTTTAGACTGATAATTTGAATATTCTGGTTTGGACAATACATTTTCAACTTTCCAATCTTCCATAAAAAATGGTCAACTTAAGCAGGCTGATTCGCAGTAATTTATTAACAGATTGAAATGAAATTTTCACAGCATGCCAGGCATTCTTTGAATTTCAACATATATTTTTGAGTAATTTTTCCATGCACAACTGCAATAGTAAAAACAACTAGATTAAAGCGCAATTTTTGACAAAAAATATTAACTATTCATCCGAGGATATGGAAGCTCTACACAAAAACCATCATAAGTAAATATGTTCATCTCGTCTTAATGACCACCTTATTTATTAAATGCGCCAATTTTTCAAATTTGTAAAAAAAGACACTACGATGAACTCGTGATTAGAAAAACCACTCAAAAATAATGTTGAAATTCATGTGACGTCTGAAAAAAAAAAAAAAAAAAAAATTTCATGCACATTTGTCTATAAATATCTCAGATCTAACCCTGCCTTTATACAAGTATCATCCATATAATCAGTTTCAGCATGTCATGTCTTTAGCTTCAGTCTGTTATCATACTTGTTTTAATAACCAAAGCAAGTCCACGTAGGGAATGATTTTTCCAGTTTGTTTCATTTCATCTGAAGGCTGCATTTCGAAGGAAATAGTTTCGTTCAGCCATCTTAATAAGTCGAGATAATTTGTGTTATTTTATTTAGTGACAGCTCAAATTTAAATTCAAGAAAGTTCAATATCTTAATAATATCAAATTAAGGTATAGACAATATTTAATTAAGGTATAATACCAAAATATTGCATACATAAGGGACCAGAGAGTCCTAGCGGTAAACGCGCAGCTATTCAGCTAGACTAAACTGAGAATCGTGGGTTCGAATCCCACCAGTCGAGGGTCTCTTGGTAAAGTAAATTTTCTCGACTTGCCAGAGTATAAAGTATCATCGTACCTGCCAGACAATATACACATGCAAAAATGGTCAATCGGCAAAGAAAGTCCTTAGTTAATAACTGTGGAAGTGGTCATAAGAACACTTGCCTGATTAGAAGCAGGCTTTGTTCCAGTTGGGACGTAACACCATATAGAAGAAGAAGAAGATTGGAGCGAGTTTTTCGTTTCTTCTCGGGACGGGATGCAATTCATGGCTACTGCGATTGCAATGCACGTACTAGCGTATTACAGAATTATTTTTATTTAATTAGAATTGCACTCCGTACACTTTGAAACGAGTTGAAAGTGGTCTATCGCAAGTTTTCGCAAAATAATTTGTACCCCACTTGAAAGCTCTTGTTTTTAGCTTTCGAATGAACTTATTTTCATCGCGGGCATTCGCGGGCTACTAATGTCTTAGGGTACTTTTATAAAAAATTATATGTTTTTTGAACAATTTTAACTTTAATTCACTTTGTATGTATAAAATGAAATTTTTTATTCAACTCAGGTGTGCTTTATGTATATACAAACAACTTCTCTAAAGATACCATTGTGGCTTAAGCTCTCTTTAAATTCACAAATAGCTTGTGAAAAATGGATCGTAATTATTAATTTCCTTGAAAAATCATATCCACGGTCCACTCAAGGAGCTGTAAAAAATTCAAATTTCAATGAATCTGCTTCAAACTTTGGTTTTGATTAACAGAAGTGTTGAGGAAGTCGGGAAAAATATTACTGTTCGGATAAAACAACCTTGATTTTTAAGGTTTTGGCCGCCCTCGGACCATTGTGCGCCGCCTTCTCGAAACACCGAAATGCTTCTTACAGAAAAGGTACCGCACTGATTGATTAGACTTCACGCCGCCACCGTCAGTCAGTTAGTCAGTCAGCAAACGCGATCGTAGGAAAGGGATCGCATGCCTGCGCTCTGCGCAGTCCAAGGCGAAGGCAAGTGGGGAATGTTTTATTGAGGTTGATTAAAATTATCATAACTAATGCTGCGGTTTTCAGCTGCGGAACTGCTACCGTGAGGCGACCGCAAGTGCACGTGAGAAGACCAGGATCTTGAATCGAACTCAAGATGGGCGGCAGATGCGTTGGATGACTGTTTGCAGTTTTGTATTGTATTGTATTTGTATTGTATTGCCGACGAATCACGATTCTGATGGTGAAAAAAGCAATTTCTAGGATAAGGACATCTTCACCGGTAGCTCAAATCATCGATTCCCGAGTAACATACATATTATAATTACAGTGTACCAATTGATATATGACCAGATCTGCCCATAACTGCAAAACAGTCACATTCGACATTTTTGACAAAATGGAGTTAATACCGGGGAGAGTCATCAAATGGCAAATACTTTCGATCAACTTACTGAAATCTGTGAGATTGTTCTAGAAAATTCGAAAAAATACCAAGTTGTTTTGTCACATTGGCAATTGTAACCGCATAACAGTCACATTGAGATTGTACATGAGCCTCATAATGCAGTAGCAACGAAATTTCTATCAGAATTTTTTTTCTGACTATGCACCTTATATGCGATATGAGTTGTACAAAATTTCAGCCTCAAATAAGCACTTTTGAATTCTTAGTGATTTTTTGAAATATTAGTTTCCTCCCATACTGCGATAAAATGCAAACTTGGTATCCCATTTACTCAATGCCTACTTTTGTCGAATGTTACAAATATGCAGTTATGGGCAGAGATGTGGTCCATAATAGCTATTCTGCCTCAATTATAACATGTGTGCTCTTTGGCTTAGGTCCAAATATTTGGATTATACCAATATTTGCACCCGCGCTGGTGTTAATCCAAAAAATCTTGAAGTAAAGCCTCTTAAACCAACAAATGTATGGAACTTCGGGTATCCGCTAGTATTTAAAAATCTGAATTTCGAAAGGAAGTAATTATCAAACGAAGCTGAGGACTTCAGAGAAAGCACAGCGAGGTAATTTTAAAAGGTAGATTGTAATATTGATGGAAAACTTAGAATTTCAGGAGATAAATGAGTAATTTTTGGAAAAAAATGAGTATCCCGAGTGACGGTTGAAAGTGGAGGTTTCTGAGAGAAACTGATTATTCTTAGAAGCAACAACTTTTTTAGAGCAAGAAGGAATCCTGCAGGATAGTTCAGAAAAAACGTTTGGGGTCCTAAATGAAAAAAGGGATAACAGCGGAATCGGATAAAAAACCGAACATTGCAGATCGAAACTTGAAATTTAGCTAGAATATAAGTGATTTTGAGAAGAAGCTGCGAATCCGATGAGAAGTTGGAGATTATGGAATTTTGGCGGGGTATTTAAGCAGCTTACAGATTGTTTCATAGGTATGTTGAGAATTAGAAAAGTAGTTCAAAGAGACGTGAATCATTTCAGAAAAATAGGAAAAGAACAGAAAAAATCAGCAGGATATGTCTTTGAGATCTATTTAAATATTCCTTCAAAAGTTTTTTTTTTCCAGAGATTTATCCATGAACTCTTTCTCATATTCTGACCGAAATTAATAAAACAATCTCCGGATGAACTGGTAAGTAAATTTATATGAAAATCCATAACTAATCTGAAAGTCCCACGAAATGCCGGATTCTCTGCGTCGATCCTCTCTTTTACTAATAACTACGACGCATGAATTGACAATGTTTTATCGTGCTGTACTAGATTATGTTTCTAAAAGAGAATCAGTTTTATGTTTTGAACTTGCATGAATCTCCGATGTTCAAAATAAGCTTGCGGTATATAAAAAAAATCTTTCACTGGCAAAAAATAAGAAAAATTTTCGTATCTTTTTATCTATTCCCATATAGGACAATAACAGAGATACACTTATTATGATGAATTTCAACCAATTACAACTTATTTCGATATATCTTGAAAGCAATTGAATGATCAGATGTTTTAAATTAAGCATAATTCCTTCTTACACTCATATTGAAAAGCTAGTAGGGTGTGGCTTATTTTTCGAAAGTTCTCATAAGCAAAAATTCGTGTGCTAAGATGAATTTTCAAGCTATGAAATACGACCTTCAGTGAAGTCGTCATAACTTTGTTATATTCCAACCAATTTGGAAGCTCTTAGCATCACTCTTTTTAAAATTGAATTTGAATTGCGGGTACTACACATTAATTTAAACATTGTTTTGACCTAGTTATTAAAAAAAACTGTTCAAAACCATGAATTTTCAACGGGAAATTATATTTTTCAAATTTTTGTTTATTGATCCTTAATACTTAAGCTGGGACTGAACCTAAAGTTATAACAATATGCTTCATAAACCATTGTAAAACAGTAAAAATGGAATTTCCGTCTAAAAATAATCAATAATTTGAAAAAAAAACTTTTTCAATAAAAAATCATTTTTTGGGTAGTTTTTATTAAATAACTAAGTCGAAACATGTTATAATTAAATTCGTTGTATACGCAGTGCAAAAACAACAAAACTAGCTTCAAAAGCATGTAAAATGATCTGGAATCGGATGAGTATTCATGAATTTATGGTCAAACATTTTGTTTTAGTAAAATAAGGGTAAATTTCGAGAAAACTAGTTTAAACTAAGACTAGGATTTTAGGCACATTTGATATTCTACAATTATTTTTACTAATTTAATTTCGAAGAGAATGATGATTAAACTTCACTGAAGGTCATAACTTGAAAATTTTTGGTTTTGAGACATTTCCAAAAATAAGTCGCACCTAATGACCAGCCCATGGCAGTATGCCATATTTTTATAATCAAATCGACTGGTTTTTCTAACGAACGCTTTGTTTTGTTGCTTTTTAATTTTGCAATAAGAACATAATCGAATTGATTGCCTATGTTTCTAAAAATGTGAATACATACCTCAGTTCGGCAATGTCACGGCAGTGTAGACTTTATCCATGTCTGTATTCGCAAAAGTCTTCATATCAATTTTTAATATAATCGTGAAAAGAAGTTTATTCAGTAGTCAAGTACGGCATACTATGATGGGCTGGTCATATTGTGTGACTATAACCGTTATTAAGAACTTTTTCAATAAAGTGATGATTTATTCGAGAAGTTTTCTTAACTGCTTCAAGAACAATTTGTGCCATAAATTTAATTAACATACTTTTGGAAAATTAAGTTTTCTTATATATTTCTTAATAGAACTACAGTAATGACCCGATTTTGTCAGCCCCATGCTGAATTCAGGGTTGACAAAATCGGGATAACATTTTTCGACTGGTTTTAAGTTTTATTTTAACTTAAGGTCCTAGTTTTATGATTTTGTTAATATAAACATTGTTTTTTTTTACTTTTATTTTCTATGTACCGTAATCCAAGGTAACATGGATAAGTTTCTTGGATAATTATTAAGAATTTCAAATTTCAAAAATTCGATCTTTAGATGATTGTATAGACGTGGCCAAGGTCATAATTGACTTTATGCACCCAATATTGCCAGTATAGACGTGTTTAGTCTGATTAAAATAATTACAAATTTCAAGCTGA
Source organism: Aedes aegypti (assembly GCF_002204515.2). NCBI lineage: Eukaryota > Metazoa > Arthropoda > Insecta > Diptera > Culicidae > Aedes > Aedes aegypti. Next base: position 349,952,783 of record NC_035108.1, read on the forward strand.
CAAAATCGGGTCAAAAAGGGTGGTAAAATAGATGGTAGAATTAAATCGGGGGTAGACAAAATATATGATTTTTTTTTTCAACAGAGGCAATTATTTTCACTATCAACCGTCCATACATTGCAAGATGGGTACTTCTAAGGAGAAAACATTTCTTACAATATTTTAACAATAAAACTGAAAGTGAAAGTCACAATTATCCCAGAATTAAATGAAGCTCAATAAGTGACATAATTGTGACTTCCACTTGTTTAGTTTTGTTTGGAAATGGCACGCTAAAATCTTTAATTGACACAAAAAACAGTTATTTTTCCTTAAAAGTTCCCATTTTGCGATGCATGGACGGTTGATAGTTAACATAATTACCTTACTTGAGGCAGAATTTTATTTAAATACAAAAAAAAAATTAGTCGACTTTAAATTTTAATAGTTATTTTTAGTGCAGGCTACAAATGAGTTTTTTTTTTCAGTATTTTTATTCAAACATTTAGATAATTATGTACAGGTCCTCGATACAACACCTCTTTGTGGGAGTTGCCTATTTTCGATTACATTATTTTGAAAAATAAATCGTGTAAAAAAGTTTGACATTTTCCAAAAGATAGTCTAGATACATTTTGGAAAAATTAATAGCATACTTAGTGTGATAACTCAGTCAACGTCTACACATCCAGAAAGATTCGTTTAAATCTGAGGGGGTGCTACCAGCTTGAAATATGATTTGGCTCGAAATGCGTCTTTTGCTTCTATTTCTCCGACGTTTCAGTGTATATTTCGTCTTCTCTAAGGGCTTAGAGGCTGTCCCTGGAGAAGCTGAGATTTGCGCCGAAACGTGTGAGAAGTAGAAACAAAAGTCTTCAGAAAGAAATTAGTCATCACAGTCGACGACATTCATCAAACATTCAGGAATAACTGCTGTGAAGAATTCTTCGTACGTTTTAATGATTTTTGAATCTGTTTTCATCCGTTTAAAGTGAATCCAATATCATCCCCTCTCATACCATCTAATTCGTTTATACTTATCAGTGAGCCACTGGTCTGTTTTTAAGCAAGTGCCATAACTCCTTTATCCCCTTCCTCATCCATAAAATTGATAGGCTATGAAATTTGCCATTTTTTGCCTGTGTTGGTAGCAAAGCTCAAAGCTTTGAGCCAACCATTCTCCAGTAGAGAAGCTAGGTAGAATGAAGGACGTTTCAATGCTTACTGACTTTAAAAATGGCTTGCTCAACTTTCTCCACCTAATATAATTTCAATCTTGTCGCTCCTTTGCGACATCTATTCATTTCAATCATTTGTAAAAAAATCTTCTATAGACTCTTTTTACCTTTGAGTCGCATGACCGCTATAGCCATAACAAAAATAATTTAAAATGATTTATGATGAAAAAAATCACATATTTCCTATCCAACATTAAAAATTCCAATCGTATGAGTATACCCACGTCGGTATTCAAATACTGTATCATGCTCTTGATCTCGATTGGCCGCCCGTGGTTGCTTAAGTATCGTCAGATCAGTTGCACTCAAAAACTGGGCTGATATACCCCTGCATTCACGCTAGTACATGCGAGAAGGTATAGGGATAAGGCAATTTTGTGGCAGAAAGGCTTGTTAGCATACTGCCTATGTATAAGGCGTAAAGAACGGCGTGCTATAATGGTGGAAGAATGGAAGCGTAAGGAAACGGTTTCTTGGCCTTCTCTGATTCTAGCGTTTTCTATGAACGAATCGTTTGAGTGTGATAGATTCAGAGTGTTAAGTAGAAGCAAGTGAAAGATACAATACAAAGTACGAGGAAAGCGAAGAGCCTGCAATTGAACTCATGACCTTTTGCGTATAAAGCAGAAGCGGTAGTCATTAGACCGCCAACCCCGTCGGACCACCAATACGTCGCGAGTAAAATGTTGTAATTTGATAACTTTTAACAGCATCGTTCGAAAGCCTGCTTCTTCATAAAATACAACAGAAAATTCTATTAATGGATTTGGCTATTTATGATGATGAGCTCCATTTGACAATTTAGAACTTTATAGGTGACATGTAACATGAAATATATTTATATTGATTTAGAATTCACTTCACTCTGATACGCCTCTGTAATAGAATATGGTGTTTACCAGAGGAAACAATACCTAATTTTGAACATTATTGCAACTATCATCACACTTTCTCTCCTAATGCGCAATCACAGTGCGATTAGTCTTAGTCTCATCTAATTCCTCCACGAGTAGGCATTCATATGTTTACCTACGTCGTTGCTCTACGCTTGAGCTACCGCCAACACCACAGCTCATCACCATTTCGGCAAGATTCAGCGTGGTCTCCCAACCTCGGATGACCCAACAGCTTCGTCAAGCTGAAGAGTTTTTCTCACCATTCTCGCGTGGCCCCGGATCAGCTATTCATCGCCGTTCCACGTCTGGGATCGCCGGCGATCGTGTTCAAGTGGTGCTCCGAAGCCCTGTTTTGAATCGGATTGAATTAGTTTTCCTTTGTGCAATGCTGGGCCGACGCGCGACGACGGATGATTGACCTTCCATCGTGGAACCCGACTATCCACCTACAGTGTTGGACAATACATTTGAAAGTTTTTCTTCACAAAACGATCAGCTTTAGAGGGTTAGGTCTAAGTTATTTATAGACTGATTTCCATGAAATTTTCACAGTTCTTCAACATACCTAGAACTAACGTGTATTTCAAAAAGAGATTTTTTCGATCACGAGTTATAAAGCAATAACGGTTTTAGTAATTGACATAACCATAAAAATTAACTTCATAACTTAACATAACTTCATTGTATTTTCAACAGAATTGTAGATGTAGACAAGATCAACAAGTTCGCTAGAGGCAGAGTTGCTCTTACATATTTTTTTATGTCCAATACTGTACGAGTGCCAGGGCTAAATTCAAAAGTTTGTCGCGATCGCTTGATCGCTTCAAAGAAACCAAAAAAACACCAAAACTTACAGCATCTGCTCGTCATCGTTTTCGTGTGAGAAAACAAGCTACTTTTGGCACGGTTGCGGGAAAACTCGCAGATCGCACTGGTCACTTGGAGACGTTCGGATCGCTTGAGTTCCGGTAGAGTTTCGTGAGATTGAAAGTGCATTAGAGATGCGCATACGAGACTCCAGGCCGAAAGCGAAAGTGAAGATGATCATTTGGTTGGTCCGGTTGGGCGGCTTTCGAGCTGTGATCTGTTTGTGATTTCGCGCGGGTCTTACGTGATCACTCATGGTTTCGGCTCGGCACGAATGTGATCTTCTTTTTTTCTGGTGAGTTGTTTGGAAGGTGCTCGTTTAGCGTTGATAAGCAACTGGGAGATAAATGATGAGAGTTTAGGTTTTTTTTCGCGGGGAGATGATGCTTTGGGAACTGATTTTATCACTGGAAGCTAACGGGTTGATGAATATTCATCTCGGTAGTTGAAAAGCCTTGTACATAATTTCCAAAATAAGAAGCCATTCAGATTAGTGTTCTAATGAGCACTTCCACAGTTATTAACTGAGAGCTTTCTTTGCCGATTGACCATTTTTGCATGTGTATATCATGTGGCAGGTACGATGATACTCTATGCCCTGGGAATCGAGAAAATTTCCTTCACGAAAAGACCAGCGAGATTCGAACCAACGACCCTCAGCATGGTCATGCTGAATAGCTGCGCGTTTACCGCTACGGCTATGGGGGCGTCCACAAATTACGTAACGCTATAGGGGGAGGGGGGGAGTAGGCTCAAGCGTTACGGCTCATACAAAAATTTGAAATTTTTCATACAAAAAGCGTTACGGACGGGGGGGAGGGGGTCGAAATTTTCCAAATTTCGCGTTACGTAATAAATGGACGCTGTCTATCTCGGCCCTATGTGTCTTCTTAATCAAGAGATGTGAGTTTTATTCAAATCCAATCCAAATCCAATCCAAATCCAAATCCAATCCAAATCCAATCCAAATCCAATCCAAATTCAATCCAAATCCAATCCAAATCCAATCCAAATCCAATCCAAATCCAATCCAAATCCAATCCAAATCCAATCCAAATCCAATCCAAATCCAATCCAAATCCAATCCAAATCCAATCCAAATCCAATCCAAATCCAATCCAAATCCAATCCAAATCCAATCCAAATCCAATCCAAATCCAATCCAAATCCAATCCAAATCCAATCCAAATCCAATCCAAATCCAATCCAAATCCAATCCAAATCCAATCCAAATCCAATCCAAATCCAATCCAAATCCAATCCAAATCCAATCCAAATCCAATCCAAATCCAATCCAAATCCAATCCAAATCCAATCCAAATCCAATCCAAATCCAATCCAAATCCAATCCAAATCCAATCCAAATCCAATCCAAATCCAATCCAAATCCAATCCAAATCCAATCCAAATCCAATCCAAATCCAATCCAAATCCAATCCAAATCCAATCCAAATCCAATCCAAATCCAATCCAAATCCAATCCAAATCCAATCCAAATCCAATCCAAATCCAATCCAAATCCAATCCAAATCCAATCCAAATCCAATCCAAATCCAATCCAAATCCAATCCAAATCCAATCCAATCCAAATCCAATCCAAATCCAATCCAAATCCAATCCAAATCCAATCCAAATCCAATCCAAATCCAATCCAAATCCAATCCAAATCCAATCCAAATCCAATCCAAATCCAATCCAAATCCAATCCAAATCCAATCCAAATCCAATCCAAATCCAATCCAAATCCAATCCAAATCCAATCCAAATCCAATCCAAATCCAATCCAAATCCAATCCAAATCCAATCCAAATCCAATCCAAATCCAATCCAAATCCAATCCAAATCCAATCCAAATCCAATCCAAATCCAATCCAAATCCAATCCAAATCCAATCCAAATCCAATCCAAATCCAATCCAAATCCAATCCAAATCCAATCCAAATCCAATCCAAATCCAATCCAAATCCAATCCAAATCCAATCCAAATCCAATCCAAATCCAATCCAAATCCAATCCAAATCCAATCCAAATCCAATCCAAATCCAATCCAAATCCAATCCAAATCCAATCCAAATCCAATCCAAATCCAAATCCAATCCAAATCCAATCCAATCCAATCCAAATCCAATCCAAATCCAATCCAAATCCAATCCAAATCCAATCCAAATCCAATCCAAATCCAATCCAAATCCAATCCAAATCCAATCCAAATCCAATCCAAATCCAATCCAAATCCAATCCAAATCCAATCCAAATCAATCCAAATCCAATCCAAATCCAATCCAAATCCAATCCAAATCCAATCCAAATCCAATCCAAATCCATCCAAATCCAATCCAAATCCAATCCAAATCCAATCCAAATCCAATCCAAAATCCAATCCAAATCCAATCCAAATCCAATCCAAATCCAATCCAAATCCAATCCAAATCCAATCCAAATCCAATCCAAATCCAATCCAAATCCAATCCAAATCCAATCCAAATCCAATCCAAATCCAATCCAAATCCAAATCCAAATCCAATCCAAATCCAATCCAAATCCAATCCAAATCCAATCCAAATCCAATCCAAATCCAAATCCAATCCAATCCAATCCAAATCCAATCCAAATCCAATCCAAATCCAATCCAATCCAATCCAAATCCAATCCAAATCCAATCCAAATCCAATCCAAATCCAATCCAAATCCAATCCAAATCCAATCCAAATCCAATCCAAATCCAATCCAAATCCAATCCAAATCCAATCCAAATCCAATCCAAATCCAATCCAAATCCAATCCAAATCCAATCCAAATCCAATCCAAATCCAATCCAAATCCAATCCAAATCCAATCCAAATCCAATCCAAATCCAATCCAAATCCAATCCAAATCCAATCCAAATCCAATCCAAATCCAATCCAAATCCAATCCAAATCCAATCCAAATCCAATCCAAATCCAATCCAAATCCAATCCAAATCCAATCCAAATCCAATCCAAATCCAATCCAAATCCAATCCAAATCCAATCCAAATCCAATCCAAATCCAATCCAAATCCAAATCCAATCCAAATCCAATCCAAATCCAATCCAAATCCAATCCAAATCCAATCCAAATCCAATCCAAATCCAATCCAAATCCAATCCAAATCCAATCCAAATCCAATCCAAATCCAATCCAAATCCAATCCAAATCCAATCCAAATCCAATCCAAATCCAATCCAATCCAAATCCAATCCAAATCCAATCCAAATCCAATCCAAATCCAATCCAAATCCAATCCAAATCCAATCCAAATCCAATCCAAATCCAATCCAATCCAAATCCAATCCTAATCCGATAACAAGACATTTTCCTGATTTACCCGTTCAATGTTTCAGTTTGTTACTTGGACAGAAAATTTGGACACAGATAAAATTCCTTTATTTTTTCAAAATAATTACCAGTTCGAGAGGGAGTACCTATAAAATCCCTTCGCTTTGGGATCTTCTTCTTCTTCTTCTTTCTGGCGTTACGTCCCCACTGGGACATAGCCTGCTTCTCAGATTAGTGTTCTTATGAGCACTTCCACAGTTATTAACTGAGAGCTTTCTTTGCCGATTGACCATTTTTTTGCATGTGTATATCGTGTGGCAGGTACGAAGATACTCTATGCCCTGGGAATCGAGAAAATTTCCTTTACGAAAAGATCCTCGACCAGCGGGATTTGAACCCACGACCCTCAGCATGGTCTTGCTGAATAGCTGCGCGTTTACCGCTACGGCTATCTGGGCCCGCTTTGGGATATGGTGCGATAATTTTTGCGTTTTGGCTTTATTACAGCCTTTTAATGATCATCTTATTCGATGATAGCCTTCCATGAGGATCCAAGGGAAAACGGTAAATTTCGAAATGACCTCTCTCACCTGAAGGTTACCCAGCGTGCCAGAGTTTATGGTTTTATCGTTAATTTGTGACCCGTCGGGTTGCTTTTTTCGGTTCAAATAAGCAAAAAAAGATAGCCAAAGAATACCCAGGTAATTATTCGCTTCAACTAATAAGCCAGCAATGAAACAATCTTGCGGTGCTGGCTGACCTAAAGTAAGACTGGTCCATAAAGCATAACTTTTGAGGGGGGACCGCCAAGCCCCATAGGAAAACCCATTATGCTGACATGTGCGCCTTCCATACGGCTTTTGCGTGTGGTCGTTGGAATTGTTCTCCTCCGAACAGTTTCGAACACGTAGCAAGTCAGGTAGCTCTAAAAAACACCTAGTACCCACGTAAAATTTCTGCTTTACTGCTGGTTTTACGTTTGTACAATTAGTTTGAAGTCGGTGTTTTTGCTTCCTTCGGAGCTTCGTCTATGACGGCGGCGCGGTGGCAAATGAGTGAGTGAGCAAATGAGCCGTTCGAAATGGCCCATTCAAGATTAACGCGAATTATATACACAGAGAAGCGCGATGAACGGTTACAGATTAACTATCGAATCGGTCGGACCAATTGCCCCGTTAAGGGGATGCGATATTTCAAATGATTCCATTAGATAGCTTTCGAAACTAAATTCAGTACGATTTCACGGGACAATAAGGCGAAATTAATGTTCTTAGATTTCGTTTCGTTTTGTCAAAATGATAACAGCTCCCCGATATTTTTCGGTGACAAACGAAGTAATACAGAATTTTGTGAAATATTGGTTTGATTTATGGTTTCAAAGAATCATTTCGTAGAAAATCTTATATTTTATCCAAGCCTATCGCATATTTTATAAAATGCACTAATAATTTCGACAAATGCACTGAAGGTTAAACAATTTGTTGGTAATAGGAAGAATTCGAACAATGTGTTGCATTAATGTTATCACTACGAAATATACACAATATATGAAAATTGCCGTGAATCAGTAAACAAAATTGCTGAACTTACATCAATAAAAACACTGACACTGAAGAAGTCTGTAAGTCGCAGACGAAATAGGCCTATCTGTCAGGATAAGCAACACATATTAGAGTTTAAAGGTATTTGCTCGCCTTACAAGTGATTTTACTATTTCATTTTTTTTTTTGCAAAAGTGAAGTGTTAAAGTTCAATTTGTAGTTTTATCAGTAATCATGTTTTCACTGTAAACCAGCAATCTGTTCGATCTGTCAAACGAAAAACTTCACAAACAAATCAGTTTTTTCACGCGTTAAATCTGACTATCTTGAGCTGTCGATGAAGTTAAAATTTGAAAATTTGTGATTTTTCAAAATTTGTGTGTATTCCGATCAGAGATGGGCAAAACGGTTTATTTTAGAGAACGGATCCGATTTGAAACACTCGTTTCAGTGAACCGGATCTTTTTAACGGTTCAGTGGCTCAGCGGATTGCAAAGGAAGAGCAAACTAAAACAATAATAGAGCGGTTCACTCCCTGTTGCGTGACGTGCGTGGTACCTTTCAAAACTTTCGCTCTCTTTCTTCGTACATCCTTCCCCAGAAAATCACGATACACTTAGCCGATTTCCCCTACCCGAACCAAAGGAAGAAAAAAACCGTTCTTTTCCATTAGGCATTTCACGACAAAATTCTCTCTCTATCTCTCTTCCACAAAACTTGAAAACAATGGTGCCAGTACCTGTCAACTTTGACAGGTACTGGCACCGTTGTTTTCAGATTTCCCGAAGGAGAGAAAGAGATCGATTTTCTGATGACGTCACCGTGCAATGGGCAATTTAAGTGAGCACTTTTCTCTTTATCTATCCTCTGTCTGTCCGCAAGTGAGCGGGGCAATTTGTCGGTCTGCTGAGAGCGCTGAGAGTACGGAGCAGCAGAAAACTGCTTGCCTGTGTAGCGCGCAAAACAAGGCACGTGACAAACGTCATAAGGCCGAGAAATGAACGAAGGGAGGGGAAAGCATCGATTCGTTCTTTTTCAGGGTTATCTTTAGTCTGATCCGTGCTGATCAAATGAACCGAATCTCGCCAAAAAAGAATCACGGATCACTCGTTCTTTCGAGTGATCCGGATCTTTTGATCGGCTCCGATGGATAATCTAAATCTGAGTTATATCCAGTTAATACAAACCTGGGAGGAAGGCACAGATACTACACACGAAATTTGATATAAAGCTTCTCCCAACTGCGCACGTGACGTTACTTTTGAATGTGCATGAATTGATTCTCCTTCGATTTCCTGTTTTGTGCAAATTTCTGACTAAAATTTAGTGTGTATTTTTATGCAATCTTCATTGTATGGTTCACAAAATTATCAATATTGGGCAAACGATCGATTAAAACAATCAATTTTGAAATTGCTTTAACTAAATATGGCTAAATATTTTGACACAGTTTGCTCATCAAAATTGTTACACATGCGTTGAAGGTCCTTTGTGTGGAATTAAATCAAATGTAATAATTTCTTTGAAAAAAAACTTATCCACTAAGATCGAACTCTTGACCCACTTTCATATCCCTCCCTCCTCCAGGCAAACAAAGAAGAGTTAGCACTGGAGGAAAAATTTGTGTTCAAATTGAATGGCCAAAATGTTTTAAAAGTTTTTTTTTTTTGCTGTGCAAATATTTTTAGTAAACGCAAAAAAATGTTGTAAAAAATTATTGCTAAGTTTAAAGATGTTCGTTAAATGAGCTTTGGAAGAATTGGAATCGATGTACCATTCATGAAATTATTATGGAACAAAGTTGAAGTTCTATGGAAAATTAGGAATAAAATGAAGAAAACAACTATTAGCCATCGTTGTGCATTGGGGTATTTTTTGGCTAATCGACACTCTAAAGAAGTTGTAACTTTCAAGAGAAAAGAGATAGAAATCTGATTTCTTTGTACCTTTTCCGCCCTAATTGCTTATCTTTGGCAGATACGCGTATTTTGACTACCACTTGCAGACTTCTTCTGACTTTTCATAACTTCTGAGAACGAACATTTTCGTGCTAAAAGAAGGTTTCAGCGACCCCTAGGAGTGACGTTACAAAAAAGTGACTAATTATGCATTAAGGGTCAAAAATGACCCATGACTTTGAAACACTCTCAAGAATCCATTTTTGAATCGATTTTCGTTCTTTTAGCTTTATATGATATAAAGCCGGGGAATGGAAATATGGCCATTCTGGACACAAGGGCAAAAGGGAACCTGGAATCTGTTTTAAAAGGACGGGTACTTATCATACCCATCATACCGATGGGATTCGAACCAATTTTCGTCAGCTTGGTCTTGCTTAAAAACTGCGTGTTTACCGCTTCGGCTATCTGGGCCTCACAAACATAACATCTGTACATCCGAATACCCGTAACCGTTTCCGTTAGAAAAAAAAAATATAACAAATCGGCATAATTCGTTCATGTTTTGAACCTCTAAGTAAAATGACGTTTTATAGCTGATGAAAAAGAATTTTCGACCGCAAACGCAAATTTGAGACCAGATCAAACATAGCGCCAGGAATTCATTCAGAAAAATCTACACAGATTCCGTCAATAGTTCTTCTCGCCAGCCATTTTCCAAACACTCTTCCAGAGATTTCTCCAGCAACTCCTTCGAAGATTCATGGATTGTACCAGAAATTCCTCCAAGATAATTTCTACCGTAATCTCTAGAGCGATTTCTTCAGGAATACCACTAGGGATTTCGGCATAGATTCCTTCGAGAATTCCTGGAATTTCATGCAAGAAGATCTTTTGATCGTTACTAGATGTTTAGACCGGTTCCGATAAGGCTTCAGGAATACCTTCAGGAATTCTGTCAGGTGCTTCTCTAGGGATTCTTCCAAAGATTGTTCCAGGTATTTCTGCAGAAAAATCTCTACAAGGATTGTTCTAGAGATTTTGCGAGGGATTACGCCAAAAGATCTTCCTTAGGTTCCTCCAGTATAATCTTCAATGGGATTCCTCCAGGATTTTGTCCAAGGATTTCCCCGGGAACTTTTCAAGCAATTATTCCAGGGATTGCTCCTGGAATTCCTTCAGAGATTTCCTCAAGGAGCTATTAGGAAAATACCAAACAAGCAATTTCCCTGAATACGAGTTCAACAAATCGTTTTCGGGCATACCTAAGCTGAATAAACTGTTATTAAGCTACTAATGTTACTTGGAATATCTACAAAAAAATCTTGGCTTGAGCGTTAGTGTAGTTATGGTATACTTTGTAGATTGGATACTAGCAATGAATATTAAAAAAATCTCATCTAGATTGCTTTCTGGAGCAAGGCTAGGGAGTGAACCTTGATCACATCCTTAACAAAAATACCAAAACCATGAATATCGCTATTCCTGGCCACGCCCATTTTTACCGTAACTTGGAAAAAGGAGAGGAAATGTTGATGTAGCACTTACTTAATAGGAGGTCACCGACTCAGCGACACCCTCATAACCCGACCATAGGATTACAACAAGATTATAGCACAATTATATCAAGATTTGTTACAAATAACAAATTTTGTTTAATTTTTGTTAGAAGCACTTTGTTGATGGAGGAAATTGTAACATAATGAAAACAAAATCAGTTCTAATAACAAAGGCTGTTTCAAATTTGTTTCAATTCAAAATATTTTTAAAACACAATTTGTAATACAAAATTAAGAGCTATTGCTTATAACAAATTTTGTTATTATTTTCTTATGGAAAATAACAAAATGAGTTACATTTTTGTTTGATTTGAAACAAGTTACATTTCTGTTTGAATTATAACATATTTTGTTGCAATTTGGAAATTGTGTTGTAATTTTTTTTTATTTCAACTACTAACCAGCCAAAATTATAACATTTTATGTTAGAAAAATGGCCTAACTGAGCAACAAAATCTGTTACAACTCTGTCGTAATCCACTGGTCGGGAAGTGCTACAGAGTTGGAGGTTGGTTGGGGATAATCGGTCAGGATTCGCCTAAATAGCTGGTGATAGACCCAGAGAATTTGTTGTTTAATTGTTTTTCAAAAAAGAAACAAGGTTTAAAAAATTACAAATAAGCTGTCTCGTTAGCTCCGTAAAAAACGACGGCAATGCAAACCTACAGGAAAATCACTACACTACAAATCACCAAAACAAATGAAGTACGTTTTATGTAAAGGAACGGATGTCTTAAAAAAAAAATTGGCTTTATTCAGGAATTCCTCCAGGAACGTAAACAAATTACTCCATTGATTTCTGGGGAAATTCTTCCAAGCATGCAGAAATTTCACCAGGTAGAACTCTCGAGATTCCTCCAAGAATTATTCCAGAATTTTCTTCAGGGTATCCCTAAGTTTCCCTAAGCGTACACCAAAAAGTTCTTCAGAGGTTCCGCTAGAAATTCCTCCAGGGTTTCTTCAAGAAATAACTTCAAGATTGTCCTTCGAGAATTCTCTGAGAAAATACATGAAACACTTAAATCATTTTCCAAGTAATCCTTCAGGAATTCCTCTAGAAAGAATAATTCAAAAGATTCGTTATCGGCCTCCGGAAATTCCTTTAGAGATCCCCTCATGAATTCCTCCAAGGATTAAAGCGGAAATTATCCAAAGAGTGCCTCCAGGGATTTTTCCAGGAATTTTTCCAATAATTGCTCGAGGAACAGCTGTACTGAGGAGTTTTTTTAAAAGCCTTTGGATGAATACCAGGAGGAATCGCTGGAGAAATTCTTCGAGCAATACCTGGAGGAACCTCTAGAAAAATTGTAATGAGGGAATCCCTAGATTAATCTCTAGGAGAATCTCTGAGAGAATCGTTTGAAAATCCTTGCCCAATACCTGCAAGATTCCCTGGAAAATCCTTAGAAAAAAGTATTTCAGGAGTCTCTGGAAGAATACCCGAGGAAATCTATGGAGAGAATCCTGAAGAAAGCTCTGGAACAATATTTAGAGGAACTCTTGTAGAGAGAAGTCTCTGTAGAAATTCTTGTAAGAATATCTGAAAGATTACCTGCGTTAATTGCTGAATGAACCAATGAAGGGTTACCTGGAAATCTCTGGAGAAATTCCTGAAGAAAGCTCATGAACAATTTTTAGATGTACACTTGTTGAGAATTTTCGGCAGTATTTCCAGGGAAAATCTCCGAAGGAATTACTGGCTCAATCTCTGGAGGAATCCCTGTAGAATTTTTCCTGGAAGAATCTCTGAAGAAATTTCTGTAGGAATATCTGAAGGATTACCTGGGATAATAGCTGAATGAATCAATTGAAGGTTACCTGGATTAATTGATGAAGGGGTTTTTGAAGCATTTGGGTAAATTGATGAAGGAACCCCTGGAGGCATCTCAGGTGGAATCCCTGAAGAAATTCCTGGAGTAATCCTTGGAGGAATCCCTGGAAGAATCACTGTGAAGATTATACAGAAGGAACCCCTGGAAAAATGCTTGCAGAAATATTTGTGGGGAAATCCCTGGATAGTTCATGGAGCAATCCATGGAGAAATTTCTGGAGAAATCGCTTGAGAAATATCTGGAAGAGTCCATGAGGGGATTTTCCTACAGGAACCTAAGTACAGAATTTATAGAAGAATTCTTGAAGAAAGCCAGAAAGAATCTATGAAGAAATTTCTGAGGGAACCCCCCGAAGATCACCTAACAAATTCCTTGGAGTAATTCCTGGAGGAATCCCTCAAAAAATTAGTGAAGTATTTGAATTTTTTGTAGAATCCCTGAAGAAATTCCTGGTGAAATCCTTAGATAAACCCCTTACGGAATCCCTTGGACATTCTTGGAGGAATCCATGGAGCCCTGGAAAGAACTATCCTGGGATACCCCTGCATGTATCCTTGGAGGAGACCATGAAGGAATTTCTGATAAAATATCTGGAGTAATCCTTGTAGAGATTGTCCTAGTGTAACCCCTGGAGTAAGACTTGGAGACATCTTTGCAAGGATTCCTTAAGATTTTTTCCTGGATGAATCCTTGAATGAGTCTCTGGAGGAGCCTCTGAAAGAATATCCGGAAAAATCGGTTGAAGAATTCCGGAGTGTAACTTAATATGTTTGAAGTTTGATAACTATGAGCCGTCATATTTCGTTTAGTTTCGTTATTACCGATATCGTTGCATATAGACACAAAAAATGCATACCGCATAACCTCATGACCCATGATGCGGTGAGGGGCGCTTGGGCAGATGATTGGACCTTTTTTTAGTGCTGTTTCGATGATGGTCCAACCGTGTGCTGGGGTCATCAATTGATGAATTTCAAATTGGGCTCAATTTTATCGTGATCCAACTGATGCTGTGGGGTGTTTTTTTCTGTATTCAGTGGCTAATCTTCAAGACCTTGCCCCCGTTTTCCATTGGTCTGGTTCAAGCGCGCGGCAACGGGTCAGAGGGCAAGGCAAGCCAGCATAAAATCATCGTCATAGTAATTGCAAACGCCGAACTTGAAATTAACCGGAATTAAAAAGCACCAGACACCAGAAATTAAATCGGCAAACAATCGGATTGGTACATGGTCTTTGTTGGTCCGAGCCCTCCGATGGAGGCCAATCCGAAACGGTCGAATGACGATGGCCTTCTAATGTTGCTTGCTCGCTGCCTCCGAGCGGGAGCAGCGAGGGACGCCACGAGAAGATACCGGCTGATTGTAAAGTAATGGTGGGAATTTTTCTCATTTCGATTGCCCCGCTGACTGGTCGACTACTGAAGACGGACACCGGTCAGTAGCTTTGGGTGCCTGCCAATGTAGAAGATCTAGGCTATTGCTGCTGACCCTGAAGAAAAAGATCTGTTTGCAATGCGCCGCGCGGCAAAGGGTGCGCCATTCGAAGGAAAACAGAGGCTAATAATTAAATTAAAATCAAATAAAGATAAACGACTGCTACGGGAGGATTCATTTACCTTGGTGATTTCGGAGTTTAGGACTGAGAGTACCATTTGAGATGACGCGTATGGGAGAAATTGGTGGGAAAATTTGGAGCTTTTGATTCGTGGCTATAAGGTAGTGTAATTAAGTCCATAGGCACCGTGTGGAATCCTTTGTATATACTGACTTTGTACGAAATCTAGTCGACGTCGTGTTCTTCCCAAATGACTTTCAAGTTGATTACATCTTCTCCCAAAATGTTTCGGTTTCAAGTTTATCTTTTAAAATGATTCTTCAAAAGCCTTGTCCTTCCAAAATTTAATCCAAAAACTCAAACAAAATATCATCCATATCACATATTGGATTATTGAAAATTTTCCACGTGGATTGGATTTGGAATTGATTTCGATTGGATTTGGATTGAGATTGTCTTAAGACTGTCTCCTGATTGTCTTCTGATGGTCTACAGATTGTCTGCAGATTGTCTTCAAATTGTCTTCAGAATGTCTTCTTGTCTTGAGATTGTCTTCTTCTTGTTTTCTTGTCTTCTTGTCTTCTTGTCTTCTTGTCTTCTTGTCTTCTTGTCTTCTTGTCTTCTTGTCTTCTTGTCTTCTTGTCTTCTTGTCTTCTTGTCTTCTTGTCTTCTTGTCTTCTTGTCTTCTTGTCTTCTTGTCTTCTTGTCTTCTTGTCTTCTTGTCTTCTTGTCATCTTGTATTCTTGTCTTCTTGTCTTCTTGTGTTCTTGTCTTCTTGTTGGTTTATTACTAATTTGAATTGAGCTTAAACTCATCTACATAATAGTATGAAGAAACCAATTCCAACTTACAAAAACGCCATCGTAATAAATCTATCACAAAATAAATAAGTGGGCAACCCTCCAACCAAACCAACATGCGCATCACGGCCTCGGAAAGATGTAACATCTTTTTGTGGAATTACATTCTCCATAACTCCACAGTGAGTCACATCGCCTGCAGCATAGTTGCTGTTTTAACATGATAATTACCGAGGCCCCGTGTTTGAACAACTTTACTGCCAGAGATGGTGTCCCCAGCTCAGAAGGAAACCTCATAGTTCACACAGGTCCGTCGGTCATCACCATGATGTACCCCAAGAGACCACCACACGTTCCGAACCCGTTTGCTGGGTCAGCTGGTTCTCTTCTGTCGGTCAGCGGTGTGCAGTCTGGTTGGTTAGTATAATTGGGCAGCGCAAGATTTGCTGCTAATGGCGCAACTTTGTAGGAATCTCCTTGGCTAGGCTGCAACACAACACAGAGAGTGAAGACGCCATTTTTTGCTAGGTGTCATCGATTCGTTTATTGTCGTTTCTGCTTCATACAAAACACACCTAGTGGCTTGGGATGTACGGTGATTCATGAGCAAATCCTTCGGTCGGTTCTGTTGTCCATTTTTTGCGAGATCTCCGATAGGTACGCGTGTACCTTTCAAGTCTACTTGTGTAATAAATTTCCCGTGATTATTGTGACGAACCATCATAAGTACGTAGGAAGCGTCAGTGTGGGAACTGTCCAAAACTATAGAGGCTCCATCCAGTCGAACGAGCGATAACTTCCGGCTCGAACGCTTCCAGAATTGCCAATTCCTTCACACCCGTCAGCATCGTGCGTTCATGTGAGGCCACTGAACATTGGGACAGATTGTAAAATTAGGAGGCAAAGAGTTTTGTTGACTTTCATAATGATTTTTTAGAGCAAAGACATGACAACCGCCATTGCCGGCCATGTCCATCTAACTTTAGTAAAATTTGAAGCCAAACAGTTATGGGCAGAGGAACATCTTTTTAGAACCAAACACTGTTGCTCTAAAAATCAGTTATCCCTTCTTAATTTTTCGACCTGGCCCAATGTGCATTGTTCTTTTCGGCGTGCCTCAATTTTTCGAAAAAAAAAACCCAAAGAAAGCAGAAGCATCGATCGTCGCACCATAAACGAAAACGGCGGCGGTGGCGGTGATGACTGCGTCAACTGCCGGGAGATGATTGGGATGAGACCCTAAAAAGTAGCAACATCATCAACCACCAAGAAGCCCCGACATCGCCATCATCTTCGTCGTCGTCGTCATCGTTGTCTCGGTCCCAGTCGGTCGCGCGCATCTTCCAAATCTTCTTCGAAACCCGTCCATCCGCCGCACCGCCGACGACCAGAAGATGTTATGCGAGGCAAGGAGGAAAAAAAATCGGTGAAAGTATTGACCCCAAAAAAGATTAAAAGTTATTTTTAAATAATTTCGCATCTTTTATTTTTGCACCTCGCTCGGCTTCGCCGTCGAAGTCGTTTCGGACAGTTATCGAGCAAAAAACGGCACGATTTGGACATACCAACTTTGATGGGGAGGAGATAGGCCGGCAACTGAACAGGAGGACGGTGGTCTGCATTGGTGCATTTTTTGTCATCGCATGCCCACCCGAAAAGTAAACATTGTTAGCAGCCCAAAAGCACTTGAAGATTTATGCTTACACTTGCAATTTGTTTACATTGATTGTTAAGCTGCTCGGGGTTGGGGTGGTACCTTCAACGTCTGGAAATATACTGAGTGTACTACAACATTTTTCGGTTTTATCTACGACCTCTCTTTACGATCTCAATTTATACTAACGAATATTTAAATAAGAAATCAATACCTTAGACATAAGGAAATTTCTTTGGATTTTGCCTACATTTAAACGTTTTCCTCGTAGTTCTAGAAATTGAATTATTCGTTATTTTCATAAACATTGTATTGTTAAGAATTTAGCAAGCATATTATTTCAAAAACTAACAATAATTGCATTGACAAGTTAGCAACTTCATCCCGAAATGGGATCTCCCATTTTTTTTATAGATGATTTTTGGCACTAAAATTACATTAGTTTGAAAGTTTCTGCACATGAGCCAATTAGATGAACCGTCGTTCTTGTTATCCTACAATCAGTTTATTGGCATTCTATACATTATAGAAAACAGACCATAAATCTTGTGAAAAAGTATAAATTTCACCCGGTATCACGGTATCTTCGTAAGATATCAAATTAGAAAGTTATGATGTTCCGCAAAGTGATGGATATTATATAAGACTTTCTAGAGCTGCCACAAATGGAAATTATTTCTGTAGTTAGATGGCAACACTGTTCAGTTAGATTCATATAATTATTAATAATAAATTGAATAACAAAAAGATATATATATTTTTATCTTTATCAACTAGTTGATTCAAACTACCAAGTTCAGTAATGATGGAATGAAAAACTTGTACTAATCCAAATTGTATAGAGTAACCTTGACAATTGAAACAATCCCTGGAAAATGTTTGAAAACTAATTTAGTATCTTCAGATGAAAATCCTGGAGGATATTTACGAGAAACTCACGAAGAAAATCTAGATTTGTTTTCTTTCAAATAGAGTTTCTAGCAAAAGTCTTGGAAAATTATTGCAGTTTCTAGCGGTATTCTTGAGAAAATGATACTCTAAGTTCATAACAAAAATTTACAAGAGCAAATAAGTTCAAGGCAAAAAAATATTTGAAATGTATTCCTCGGAGAATTCTGAAGTAAATTTGTGGAAAAAAGATGAGCATACATTCCAAAACTATCTTTGGAGATATTCAATGAGTAGTAACAAACAAAGGAAGATTTTTACCGAAACTCGTGCAAATTTTCTAATTTAATTCTCAAAGTAACTTCTGAATAAAATCGTGCGAAACTCGATTAAACACAGGCAATTATCTTCAGAAATAAGCGTATGTCAATAATTAACGCTCCCAAAATCAAAGTGGACAACGATACGATTGAATATTCCGATACTGTTAAAAACCTTGGCTTACTAATGGACTGCAAATGTGTTGGAATGAACAAGTAAATGCAGTATACAACAAAGCTCTTCATTCTTTTGTTCTTGCAACAACGAGTTGCACACCACAACATCCACGTCCTCTACTTGCAAGATCTCTAATAATTCCACTCTTTGATTATGGCGATGTCTTATTTTCTCTTGTTCCTAAGAAAAAATTACAAAAAGTAAATTCAGTGTTTAACACAGTCATAAGATATATTTTCAATCTTGGAAAATTTGACCACATATCTAGTTACGCCAGTTCCTTACTCGGTGTAAGTTTCGCCAATTATCTAAAAACTCGAATTATTATTTAAACCTTTAAAATTCTAAATAATCCTTCAACGCATCTTAGGAACTATTTTGCGTACGCCCGTTCCTTGACAGCACCTTTATTAACAGTGCCTAGATGGCTTTCGGGATATTCTGAAGAAACTTTTCGAAACCGTGTAATTAGTGCGTGGAATAAATTGCCTCAAAAGTGCAGGTATGAGAGGAGTCATCTCTCATTCAAAAAAAGTGTTGATAAATTATATAATAGGTAGCAAAGTACATTGGTATAAGTCGTCCAAATATAGCATACACTTTGAAAACCGTTAGGAGGTTACTTGTGTGGTTTATACTGTAGTTAAAAACTAAATAAATAAATAAAATTTCAGTCGACATTTCTGGAAGAACTCTAGGAGAATTTTTAAGGACAGTCTCGATGGAGTTTTTTAGGCGTATTTCTTGTGAGAATTCTGCAAATTTGGAGAAGTTATTGAGAGAGTCTATGAACGAATTTATGATAAAATTTCAGATGATGTCTTTGAAGTATTCACAAGAAATTTGAATATTGCTCAAAAAAGCACTAGAACCAGGACGCTTCTTCTTCTTTCTAGCATTATGTCAAAACAGGAACAGAGCCCACTTTTTAGTAAAATGTTTTTATGAGCATTTCCACAGTTTTGAATCGAGAGGAGCTTTCTTTGTCATCAGACTATTTTTGCATCGATATATCTTTGGGTAACACTATGGGCATTCAAGTGGCCGAAATAAAAAAAAAACTGTTTCGGAGGGGATTTTCTTGTACATCATCGTAAACACTTTTGTTCAGATATTCCTGGGATATAAGAGTAAGAGCTTGTAGTTTCATTGATACAGTATGGCAAAGTTAGAATTTTCAGAAAAACTAAATAATTACATGCAATTATATGGTATACTTTGAATGAAATATACTGCATAATCATAATATTCAATACAGATATACATACACTGAATGCTTAAAAAGATATCTTAGAAAAACAAAATGAATTATAAATATATACTTTAGTTCGGGTAAATGTAAGGACTACACTGTAAAAAATATATTCGATTTTTTTATCGCAATTTTACACAGATAAAAATATTTAAATTTCAATGTAGCGTAAACAGATGAGTATAGTAAAAGTAAATCAAATTCATCTAATGTTACAGCATCACGTTTAATTTTCTACTAAAGATGCTTGAATGTTACCTGATCGTGTAAATTTAAAGTGCATTCGATTGAAAAATAAGCGATTGGTCGTTGAACTTTCAGTTCATTTTGATGCTCCTAATATGTGCATGAAAATAAACTGAAATTTACAGCATATTTTTAGCTGTGTACACATCCCAAATTTTGTTGTCTCAAGTTGTCACAGGCTAAAATTTACTTCCAGGAGAACTATAAGATGTAAACTAAAGGATAGTGAACTTGTGTTTGTTATTTTTTTTAGTGTTTTTCCTTTAATTACATCTAAAGTTTATTCCAGGGGATAACTAAATAACGCAATATGTCTCCAATCATCAAAACTATGTAAGTTCTAATATTCGAAATGGTTTTTACAGCGTTAATCACACAAGTGGCCTATATACACCTTTAGCAACTAAATTCATTATTACACTGTAGGCCCTTTCCAAAAGATTGTCTCGAAAACTCGTGTTTTGAAAACAAAATATCTAATTTGCATAATAAAACTCATGAGAAGGCCAACATATTTTTGGCCGATACACAGAAAAAAATATTTAAAGTTCAATGTAGTGTAAACTGAAGTCTACTGCAAAAATAAATCAAATTCGTGTGTTGTTACAGCATCATGTAAACTTAAATGAATATACATTCAATTTTCAACTAAAAATGCATGAATATTACATGATCGTGTAAATTTAAAGAATTAGATTGAAAAATAATGGTTTGGTCATTGAAATTTAGGTTTATTTTGATGCTCCAAATATGTGCATGAAAATAAACTTAAATTTACAACATATTTTTAGCTGTGTAGTCTATATGGAAGCTGCTCATAGTGGGTAAGTATGAAAACAATGCCATGGGAAGTCGAGATAATTTTTATTACGGAAATTCCTCGACCTGCGGGATAAAACCCACGACCTACGATCATTGGACCTTTTTTTGCTTCTCATTTTCATACATTTAAAGTTTTGAACATCCGTGCAGTTGGAATCAACACGTTACAACGGTCCCAAGTTTCATTGGATAGAATTTAATAGGATTCGATCGAAAGTTGGATCCGCCGTAAACCGATGCACGAGTTCACTAATTTGACGTTTGAGCGGTGCTGAATTCACTGGTTTCCATGGTCGCATAAATAACACGGAACCGCTGAAACGGCAAATAGTGAACCCGTGCATAGATCCATAGGGGTGATTTAGTTATTATTCATTTTATTTTGGTAGTGTGCCATCTGTCTTGCTTTGCTTAGTGATATGTAACATAGGTTGCATTCAACGCTTACTTGAACTTATTTTAATGATCTTTGGTTGGTTATCTTGCATTAAGTTCGTTTTTTTTTTAAATTTTCCATGAGTTTGCCCTGTACATAAAAATCAACAAAATATAAAAAATTACTCCTACTTCTTTTGCCAAGTCATTAATTTGAGGTCTAAAATTCTTATTAATTCTATTTGAGCAGTAGTGCCACTTACATTAACCCGTTAAGGCCTGAGTAAAAGAAAAAACTAACTAATACTCTCTTCGCTCAGCGAATATTAACGGATTTCAATTATTTTTTGTCAGTATACTCGCTCACACATCTAGTTTATAAAAGTGACCACGGAAACTCGCATCAGTGTCAACATTTTTAGAAACGATTGAATTGGGTAATAATGTTTCCTGCATTAGATTGATCCTACAAAAGACCATTCCCCACTCCCCGGGACGCCTCAAAGGCTCAATCCCATTACCCCGAACGCCATTACCCCGAACGCCACTACCCCGAACGCCATTACCCCGAACGCCATTACCCCGAACGCCACTACCCCGAATGAGCCATTACCCCGAATAGTATGAGATACAGTACAGTATCTTGTTTTGCGTGCAAAAATGCGTCTCTAATGAAGGCTGTTAATTAATGGCACGTAAAATTCGTCGGTAAAATGTTCATCATATATTTTCCCTTCTTTTATATGCCAGCTATTCTTTCGAAATATCTTGATGGCAACTATATTCTTCTCATTCTTTCTGAGACAGTGCTTGTTTATCAGCTCAGTGGGCACCTTCGCAACTCAAGGGTTCATTCACAAATTTCTTTTCGCCAAAAATTGCCATTTTTAACACCTACCCACTTCCTCGTACTTTTTTTGTATGGAAATTCTACATATTGTGAATGGGCTGTAACATGTTGAGGACAACCACCCACAAACTTTTTTACTCCCTTCAGCGTTACAAAATTTGTGAATGGGCTTTAATAAAATAAGCTTTTTATTGACTGAAAGGAATTCGAATCTATAACCCTCAATATGGTGTTGCTTAACAGATGCGTAATCACCGGTATTTGGACTTGTTGGTGGTGTTCATATTAAATTTTGTTTTTGAACAAATATTTTTTTTTCTTATGAATATAGGTTGTGTCATAACATCACGTTGTTACAGTGTTCATTCACGTCATAGCTGCAAACATTTCACCAGAAATTTGCCCTTCTTTTTTTAAATAGGCGGTTCTTTCACGATTTTGTTGGATAAGCTAGTCACTAATTTTTCCATATATCTTGAAGGCATTCACTAAAGTGATTCCTGCTATAATTCTAATCGGAAATTTTCCCTTTCTTTTATCTTCTTGTATTAAAACAGACAGGTCTCTTATGGATTTACTCACCACTTTTCTGCCATCACCATTTCTTCATTATCTTGAATCAAAAAAATATTTTTTTTGTGGTTATCTCACAGAAATTCAAATTAATGATCCCACAAATCAACAAAAGTTCTTACTGTAGCGTCAATCAGAGGCCGCCGATTTTTCTAACATGTACAAGTGTACAAGTGCGATAGCGGAACGGTCGTCTATTAGGTTGGTTTTTAGGCGGGTTCCATAGAACAACACTGGCAGCGACTATCTCAGGGTGAACTTCCATTACCATCGTTTACGAAACAAAATCTTTAAGAAGATCTTAATCTTAATGCCCGACACCTATAAAAATGAGTAAAGGAAGTGGCTACCGACGTCCAATAAGAGACTTCACTACATCCTAATTTTGTGCATATTATAGCTATCCTTCTCATAATAAATTCACCCTTCTTTTCGAAATAGGCTGTTCTTTAGAGCAATGCAATGTGGCTGTGTGAATCTTCCCAAAATTAGAGGACAAAACTTAGTGTGAAAAAATTATTTGCTGAACAACTAGCTGCTTTTTTATCTTCTAATATTTTAAAAATACTTTTTTGACCCAAACTCGTGAAATACTCAAAATGAATCGTACAATTATCTCCCCACTCTCTAACTAGAATATGTCTCAAAATGTTATCCATTCGGGGTAATGGCGTTCGGGGTAGTGACCCATTCGGTGTAGTGGCGTTCGGGGTAGTGTCATAGAATCCGCCTCAAATCGACGATAAAGTAGCCAATTTGTATGTAAACGGTTGGCGCGGTAAATGGCTGGGCATGGCGTACCATTGGTACCTCGTGTACGTGCAGGAATAAAATAGACCCCTTTGTGCGGTCCTTAGCCTCTTGCCCAGCAACTCCTATCCCTACCTACTCGTGGTACTGGCCGGGGTACGAGTAACCTTGGGGAAGATCGGGTAACCAACCCCCGGTGGGAACTTTGGTCGTATGCTGACAGGGAAGGGGGGGTTTGCTTCTGCAAACCTGGAGCGTCTGTACTCCACGTTAGGAGCGGCTCACAACAGCGTCTGTTCCCCATGTCAGGGGCGGCTGATCATCGTCCGAGTGCCAGAGAAGGACTCTAAGCTAAACTGCGCACTATGGCCGTCCGAACATTTAGGGGGAATGGTCCTCCGGAAATCTAGGGGGTTGGTGTCAGGCCCTGCAAGCCAACCGTAAAAACACATCAGCACAGGAACGTCAACGAGAGAATACGGACCGGAACAATCGGCAAAGACCACAGCGACGAAAATGGACTAGCGATTGGAAACTCGGTACGTGGAACTGCAAATCTCTCAACTTCATTGGAAGTACTCGCATACTCTCCGATGTACTGAAGACCCGCGGTTTCGACATCGTAGCGCTGCAGGAGGTGTGCTGGACAGGAGCATTGGTGCGAACGTTTAGAGGTAATCATACCATCTACCAGAGCTGCGGCAACACACGTGAGCTGGGAAAAGCTTTCATAGTGATGGGTGATATGCAAAGGCGCGTGATCGGGTGGTGGCCGATCAATGAACGAATGTGCAAGTTAAGAATCAAAGGCCGATTCTTTAACTTCAGCATAATCAACGTGCATAGCCCACACTCCGGAAGCACTGATGATGACAAGGACGCATTTTACGCGCAGCTCGAACGCGAGTACGACCGCTGCCCAAGCCACGACGTCAAGATCATCATAGGAGATTTGAACGCTCAGGTTGGCCAGGAGGAGGAGTTCAGACCGACGATTGGAAAGTTCAGCGCCCACCGGCTGACGAACGAGAACGGCTTACGACTGATAGATTTTGCCGCCTCCAAGAACATGGCCATTCGTAGCACCTATTTCCAGCACAGCCTCCCGTATCGGTACACCTGGAGATCACCTCAGCAGACAGAATCGCAAATCGACCACGTTTTGATCGATGGACGACACTTCTCCGACATAACCGACGTCAGAACCTATCGTGGCGCCAACATTGACTCCGACCACTACCTGGTGATGGTGAAACTGCGCCCAAAACTATCCGTCATCAACAATGTACGGTACCGACGCCCGCCCCGGTACAATCTCGAGCGGCTAAAACAACCGGATGTCGCCAATGCGTACGCGCAGCATCTTGAGGCAGCGTTGCCGGATGAGGGCGAGCTCGATAGGGCCCCTCTTGAGGACTGCTGGAGGACAGTCAAAGCAGCCATTAACGACGCTGCCGAAAGCGTTGTCGGATATGTGGAACGGAGCTCAAGAAACGATTGGTTCGACGAGGAGTGCCAGGAGGTTTTAGAGGAGAAGAATGCAGCGCGGGCTGCAATGCTGCAGCATGGTACGCGGCAAAACGTGGAACGATACAGACTGAAGCGGAAACAGCAAACCCGCCTATTCCGGGACAAAAAGCGCCGCCTGGAAGAGGTGGAATGCCAAGAGATGGAGTTGCTGTACCGTTCTCAAGAAACGCGGAAGTTCTATCAGAAGCTCAACACATCCCGCAAAGGCTTCGTGCCGCGAGCTGAGATGTGCCGGGATAAGGATGGGAGCATCTTGACGGACGGATGCGAGGTGATCGAAAGGTGGAAGCAGCACTAC
Source organism: Aedes aegypti (assembly GCF_002204515.2). NCBI lineage: Eukaryota > Metazoa > Arthropoda > Insecta > Diptera > Culicidae > Aedes > Aedes aegypti. The sequence goes on from NC_035108.1 coordinate 349,977,983, forward strand.
GATGAACACCTGAATGGCGCAGAGAACACAGGCACAGAAGGTCAGGACAGCGAAGGCGATGGCTACGTCAGCACAGCGGACAGCGGAAATCAACCATCTCCCACGATGGGGGAAGTTAAGGATGCCATTCAACAGCTCAAGAACAACAAGGCCGCTGGCAAGGATGGTATCGGAGCCGAACTCATCAAGATGGGCCCGGACAGGTTGGCCGCTTGTCTGCATCGGCTGATAGTCAGAATCTGGGAAACGGAACAGCTACCGGAGGAGTGGAAGCAAGGCGTTATATGCCCTATCTACAAAAAGGGCGACAAACTGGAGTGTGAAAATTATCGTGCAATCACCATCCTAAACGCCGCCTATAAAGTGCTATCCCAGATTCTCTTCCGTCGTCTATCACTTATAGCAAACGAGTTCGTGGGAAGTTATCAAGCAGGTTTCATCGACGGCCGCTCGACAACGGACCAGATCTTTTCCGTGCGGCAAATCCTCCAGAAATGCCGTGAGTACCAGGTGCCTACGCACCATTTGTTCATCGATTTCAAGGCGGCATACGATAGTATCGACCGCATAGAGCTATGGAAAATTATGGACGAGAACAGCTTTCCCGGGAAGCTCACAAGATTGATCAGAGCAACGATGGACGGTGTGCAAAACTGCGTGAAGATCTCGGGCGAACACTCCAGTTCGTTCGAGTCTCGGCGGGGACTACGACAGGGCGACGGACTTTCGTGCCTGTTGTTCAATATTGCGCTTGAAGGTGTCATGCGGAGAGCCGGACTTAACAGTCGAGGCACGATTTTCACGAGATCCGGACAATTTGTTTGCTTCGCGGACGACATGGATATTATTGGGAGAAAATTTGAAACGGTGGCAGATTTGTTCACCCGCCTGAAACGCGAAGCAACAAGAGTCGGGCTAATGGTGAATGCGTCGAAAACAAAGTACATGCTGGTTGGCGGAACTGAGCGCGACAGGGCCCGCCTAGGAAGCAGTGTTACGATAGACGGGGATACCTTCGAGGTGGTGGACGAGTTCGTCTACCTTGGATCCTTGTTGACGGCTGACAACAATGTTAGTCGGGAAATACGAAGGCGCATCATCAGCGGAAGTCGTGCCTACTATGGGCTCCAGAAGAAACTGCGGTCAAGAAAGATTCACCCCCGCACCAAATGCACGATGTACAAAACGCTCATAATACCGGTAGTCCTCTATGGGCATGAGGCGTGGACTATGCTCGAGGAGGACTTGCAAGCTCTTGGGGTTTTCGAACGCCGAGTGCTAAGGACGATCTTCGGCGGCGTGCAGGAGAACGGCGTGTGGCGGCGAAGCTCGCTCAACTCTACGGCGAACCCAGTATCGTGAAGGTAGCTAAAGCTGGAAGGATACGCTGGGCAGGGCATGTTGCAAGAATGCCGGACAACAACCCTGTAAAGATGGTGTTCGCCACGAATCCGGTCGGAACAAGAAGGCGTGGGGCGCAGCGAGCTAGGTGGATGGACCAGGTACACCAGGACCTGGAGAGCGTGGGTCACAGTCGAGGATGGAGAGAAGCGGCCATGAACCGAGGGAATTGGCGAAATATTGTTGGCGAGGCTTTATCAAGATAATTGATGTAAAGCCAAGTAAGTAAGTAAGTTGTATGTAAACATCTGTGCCAAGCTAATTGAAACGCATTTTAGTGAACTATTATGTTTCATATTTATTTTTGGAGAATTGGAACGGTTCGGTATCTAACAAATCTATAGCCGGTTCTTTAGGGCATTAAGTCCGAGCGACCACATCCATTAGGCGGCATCCACAAATTACGTAACGCTCTAGGGGGAGGGGGGAGTAGGCTCAAACGTTACGGCTCATACAAAAATTTTAAATTTTTCATACAAAAAGCGTAACGGAGGGGGGGGGGAGCGGGTCGAAAATTTCCAATTTTAGCGTTACGTAATAAATGGACGCTGCCTCATAGAAATTCCCAATCCTTATATTCAAAATTTGATTCTATCTCAATGTTATACTTTCATATAATGGATTCTTTTGATGTCATACGAGCAGTGTTGACATCCAAACCCAGAATTTGGAATTTACTTTTGTCTGGCGTTACGTCCCAACTGGGATAGAGACTGCTCCTCAGCCACAGTTATTATCTGAGAGCTTTTTTGTCAATTGACTATTTTTGCATGTATATATCGTCTGACAGGTACGAAGATACTCTATGCCCTGGAAAGTGGAGAAAATTTCCAATCTGAAAAGATCCTCGACCATTGGGATTTGAACCCACGACTCTCGCCATGGTTTTACTGAAGAGTTGTCTAAGCCCCTTGAAATTTGAAGAATTTGAAATCATCAAACGTTGCTTCAATTTTGCCACATATCTCAGATATGCTTTTTGAAATTAAGTCATTATATTTTTCAAAGACAAAATTCAACCCTAATTTCTTTTTACGACCCCATACCGGTCGCAAAAATAGTTCGGAGTATCTTGTGCTTTTGGCACAACCCTGCTCTGGGGTCCACCAGTTGGTCAATTCAAAGCGATAAAAACTGATCGGCTGCGTGTTTCGTGTATGCAATCCCACACACACCGTTTTGGGGAGGATTGCGTATTATGCATAAGCACAGATTTTACGCAGAGATCTCGCTACCACCCAGCAGCCTGCAGTCCCCATTGATGGAAGCATCTCGTTCAAATACAGCAAAAACCAAAGACAACAACAACCACAATGTAGTCTGGCTTGGGAGGTTACCCATCCACCATCCAGCTGACTGGTCAGTCAGTCAGTCAGACGGTTCCAATAATTGTAGCTACTTCAGAGGGGAGTCTCGTGGTCGTGGCTTGGGCACGCGTTTAACATACTGCCGGTTGATAGGCACTAGGTACTTGGCACTCGCCTCGGCACGCCACGCAAAGTGTTGTTTGCATACGACGCGACGCGCACAACCATCACCCATTCGAGTGTTGCCTCTCAATCTCACTTTGGATCATAGACACACGTTTGGTACCCGCGTACAGTATTGGGCAGTGCATTTGGAACTTTTTTTGAATTTCTACACATGATTATCAACTTTTGTAGGTTGGATCTTATGCATATAAGAATCAATTTGAATTTTTCGGGTCAGATAGAACTGGAGTTCTTTTTCTTGGCATTGCGTCCCCACTGGGGCAGAGGCTGCTTCTCAGCCTAGTGTTCAATGAGCACGTCCACAGTTATTAATTGAGAGCTTTCTTTGCCAAAGTTGCCATTTTCGCATTGGTATATCGTGTGCTAGGTACAATGATACTCTATACCCAGGGTAGTCTGTAGCCGTGAACTCTAACCACTCGGCTAAGGAAGGCTCCAGAACTGGAGTTATATATTTGAGTTTTTTTTTTTCAGTCACTTTAATCATTTTAATAAATAAGTTCTAACCTCTAGTCCTATAAAGTTGACAATTTTGTATGCAAATTTATTGCCCAATACTGTAGCAACCTCTCTGCTCTGAGCACACATCATGCCAATGCGGTTAACCTCATCATCGCATCGACTTGGACCGTTTCATCCACACACCGTACTCAGTTCAAGATATGATACAGCAACATCGGTGAATGAAGCAATATCCAACATATCTTGTGGGCCCAAACAGCCGAACCGATCGAAAATCGATCAAACGATCGTAGCTTAGGTCCTTCTGAATGAATGAACTTCCCCAAACCTAGCCAGACGATTGAGTTGTTACTCTGTTGGTGTTTGCTGGGAATGTTTACACGCGAACTTGGCAGCAGAAACAGTCGGTCAAGAGAGGTGTTATTGTGATAACTTGAGTCTTGACTTGACTACTGTTTCCATTTGCGCCGGATGGTTGGACGGTTTGGTTCGTAAATATTTGCCTACCGGAGACTGGAGAGGAGGAGTTCAGCTTCGCAGCATGGTCAACATGTAAGACAACGCGCGTGTTGCTGTTATGTAGACATTGGAGCGTGAATTCTGCGAATTTGTACATGTTTAGGATGAGTTGATAACTGTTCAATTTTCGAGGAGAAATTGAGCTATGTTGTTTCTTTTGCATGGACCATGCGAAGTCCAACAGATGATCAGGTGGTAAGAATTTCGCTCTAGATCCCATCAAAATTTGGCTTTAAATTAATTTTAAAATTCTGGAATCTATGGAATTGTTTTATTAGGATCCATAATGTTTCAAATCAAAGAAGTTTCATAAATGTTGTTATAAAAATATTGCACAGAATGCTGTCAGGGGCCCAGATATAGGTAAACTCGCAGCTTTTCAACAAGTCCAAGCTGAAGGTCGTAAGTTCGAATCCCGCCGGACGATGATCTTTTCGTCTCTCCAGAGCATAGGGTATCTCTTTCTCTCGACTTTCCAGAGCATAGGGTATCTTTGTACCTGCCACACGATATACGCATGCAGAAATGGTCAATTGGCAAAGAAAGCTTTCAATTAATAACTGTGGAAGTGCTCATAAGAACACTTAATTGAGAAGTAGGCTCTGCCCCAGTTGGGACGTAACAGCGTGATATTTTCAACCCCTAGGGATTCTCGACCTGCGGAATTTGAATCCATAACTCTCAGAATAGTCTTGCTTAATAGCCATGCGTTTATCCCCACGGTTGTTTGGGTCAATTCAGTTTTATATTTGGTGTCTTTCAATAATTTTCCACGGTCAGTAAAATCTACTTCTAACACCGTGAAGCCCACCGCATCTCATAAAACCATATTCATCAAATTGATACATGCCATAAATATGCATTACGTTGCATTCCTTCCATCAAACCTACCATCTGCAAGAATGCAGTTTATTCAATCATCCAATACGCTGATGATTATCTCCCTGGCTCTCAATGGCAAGGCACGGACCTCGATTGGACCCTGCACTTACACCCCTTGAAAAAGGCTGCTGCTGCCTGCGCCGATGACGGTCAGGGCGCAGGGTGTCATCAATGTACATACCCCTCGGAGCATCTATGAACTCGACCTTCGGTTGTGGAATTCGCTGCCTATCGTCGATAAACTCACTCTCTAAGGTTAGAGCCACTGCTGGGTTGCCGAGTGTAATTTGATTGGTCAGTCTCCTCCAGCGCCAAACCAATCAAACGTGATTTATGTCCCCTTGAGATGGAAACAAAACATCGACCACCCCCCTCCCCGCAACACACAAAACGACGCGGATTAATTTGTGACTTGTGCTGATCCACCGTGCTCAGTGAACAACACTGGGCAGCATTTTCGGACGGAGTTTGTCCCCTCGTTGTGATGGTGAAGCTCATGGGAACAAACAAAGGTTCCATAAATCTTCTTCTAATTTGAGACTTGGGTCCAGTTGGTCCAGCAGCGGCCCAGCAGCTGCCCCGAATCGATCGATTCGCGACTAGGGGTATGCGATATGGGGGTTTCTCATGTCGATACGATCGACTCTCGCTCTCTGTAACAATCTTGATCCGCCACACATCACACGGTGTGTTGAGAGACAAATATTATCAAACTTTCATGAATCTTAAATCTTTCTTCGCCCAAAACCGCCCTGATTGTTCAAAAAAAAAAGGGCAAAACAAAAATTTCATACTCTAGAGCACCGCCGTGTGGCATAATTCCATATCAGAATGACCACTGCATGTCAGCCCTTGTGCTACTGAATAAATCTTCCGAAGACACTAACTTTCCAAAACATCCGAATCAAGAGATACAGTTTTCTTCTTCTTCTTGGCATTAACGTCCTCACTGGGACAGAGCTGCTTCTCAGCTTAGTGTTCTTATGAGCACATCCACAGTTATTAACTTAGAGCTTTCTTTGCCTAAGTTGCCATTTTCGCATTCGTATAAGGACTGTTCATTTCATAAAATGGACACTTTGTTTATGTTATATCTTTTTTATTTATTGACAAAAATCGAAATCGGTTTTCCGTGCATCGTTCAACTATTATTCTACAATGCTATGAAAGTATAAGATCATAGAAAATGCTTTTGGTTGAAGAGCTAGTTTTTCCAAAAACTCCTAAGAAAAGCTGTTCGTCAAAGATTAACATTATTTTTCGCAAAACAAAAATCCTATTTTTTATGAACAAATTGTATGTTTGTATTCTTTACTACTCTACTAAACGTATAGTTTAAAAAAAAATCAATTAGGACATTAGGTAACTTTAGTGATTTACCTATTTATGGCCAAATTTGCTGATACATCATACTTTCACTCCCAGCAAAAGAGAAAAGTAAAAAGCGTGTTCAAAACTAGTTTGGTTTACTAAAGAAACTATATTTGTACAAATAAGAACTAAATTGTGCGTTCAAACCATAGTCCTAAACACAAATTTTACTGTTTACTGTAGTTTTACTAAAAAGTCTCATACTTTTAAAATCGTGTACGTATATTTATCGATCTACAGCAAATTGCAAATGGTTTTCTCCAAATATTTAAATTGATAATCTCAGAATAACATATAAAGAAAATAATGTGTGGAAAATCAAATCGATTTTATTACAGCAGTGTTGCCAATTTTGATGATTGTCAATGTACTTTGAAAGGTCATCTAAGAATAAAGCAATTGTATTTCTATTGTGCTTAAAATGTGACATGGGGACTAAAAAAGTAATTCTATGAAGGCGTAAGTTATTTTTCATATTATACCATATTAGGACTTCCACCAGGGCAAACTTTTAACCGATGAATTCTACTCATATCAGTTCCCTTTAAATTTAAAATAGTTTCCTCTAAAAATTGTAGGGGAAAAATGATTTTAATATATCTGTAAAATTGTTGTTCCAAAATTAACTTGATTTTTTCCATCAGACTTCTGATTGACGATGCTTTCGAAGAACAAGCCTTTTTTGAAAATAAAAAAAAGGATTGTTGAATTTTCCAGCTAATTTCTGACAATCATTAATTTTGATAACCTCCAAAAATCGACCGTTCTAATCGTTGTTCCATATTCGTGTGAAATTTAATTATTTTGGAGAATTTATATTTTCACAACATTGTACAATACTAGCCGAACGATGTGCAGAAAACTGATTGAAATTTTATTGATAAATTAAAAAGATACAGCATGCACAAGGTGTCCACTTTATAAAATGAACAGTCCTTATCGTGTGACATTTACGATTATACTCTATGCTCTGGTAAATCAAAGAGATTTCAATAACGAAAAGATCCTGGATCGACCGGGAATCGAATCCAGACACCTTCAGCATGGCTTTGTTTTGTAGCCGCGGAGTCTATCCACTCGGTTAAGGAAGGCCCCCAAGAGATACAGTCAGGTCTCCTATTAAACGTTGCCACCCACTTTATGCCCACCGAAATTTCTCAACAGTCGTTTAGTTGATTCTAGTGAAATTTGGTATATAACAAGCTCATACTATACCTCAGTCACAAACGAAAAAACAGCCTCATCCGACTGAAAACAGCTGATAAATTGCGGTGGGAGGAAAGTGGGTTGCAGCGTCTTATAGGAGACCTGACTGTATCATATGTTACAAAGTTTGCATTCTTATCCCTCAAGGTTCATATAGTGCGCCCCTACCGGATAAGTTCTCAACTAAAATGATGATCTTCAACTCCTAAAAGTAGATCGTACTGAGCGCTGAAATTCCGCCAAAGACAGTACTGTGCTATCTCTTAATGCATACGAGATATTCAACAAGACCCCCAAATTGATGAAATCTTATAAGCCTTAGGTCTCCTATAATGCTCTAGTGTGTCTTATAGAAGTGCGCGTAAAAGGAATGCGTTTAATAGAAGACCTGACTGTATATCCAACATTGCTAACAAAATCAATGTTGAACGTGAAACGACATCTCTCAAAGAATATTGCAAGCACAACGGCTCAGTTTGCATGTCTTTATGCTAAAAATCAATCATAAATAATGCACATGAAATGATCAAGCCGTCGATAGGGTTGTCGCAAAATCTCAATTGAACAATTAGTTAATAATCGATTACAATCCAAGAATGCCGATTTTCGATAACGATTAATCGACCATTATTTTTTTATTAATCGAATTTATCGACATTTTTTCTATAAATATGAGTTCTTACTACTAAAAGATACACAGAAGCAAGTTAGAACGGGTGGGCGAAATGAAATACTAAGTTTTTAGAGGTGAAACTTGTCAGTAAATATTAGCAGATTTCATTCCTTAAAATTTGTTACATTTGTTAGCTCAATGTTTCTGTAGTGAAATTTTTCATTATTACAAAACTTCACATTTCATGTAATCCCAGCCGTTTCAACTTACCAGAAATTTATTTGAAGAACCTTTTAAAAAATTATTCCCACTCATTTTTTTTTCAAATCTAGATGAACATTCGAAAGTATGTTAGTACAACTTCGTTGAACCTATGACCTAGTTTTATAATTCTGAAGCGAAATCCCTCCTCCCCCTCTCCCATTTTCTTCATGATTTCAGTAATGAAGATCCGTAGATAAAAGGCTAGAAAAGCTTTGAATATATAATTTTTTCAATCCCTAGAGAAATTTTTGAAGCAAGCCCTAGGATTTCTTTTTTGAGAAAACCAAATCTAAATGTCTGGAAAAATAACAGGAATATTAGGACTGATAAGATAAGAACGACCTGAAATACCCAAATTTTTGATGGTCCTTTGTTAGGGTTATGTATTAAACAAAAATTTCACATCATGCATTGAGAGCAAAAATGGCCAATTTTCAACGTTCTTAAAATTAATTTAGAGACGATTTCCATTCACTTTAATGAAAGGATATGAGACCTTTGCGTTTTTTATATCAGTTTTTGTAAGTTTCACAATCCTGAGCGCAAGGGCACCTGGAAAAAATACATCTTGGAATTAGTTCAGATTGGGCTCTTGGAATATCTTCAGCAATTTCTCATAAGATTGCCCAAAGAATTCCACCAAGGACTCTTTTAGGAATCCTTCCAGGGATGATACCGACAATTCTTTCAGAGTTCTACAACAGATTCTACCGAAAATTCATCCTGGACTTCTTTTAGGGATTTCTCCCATAATGTCACCATTATTTATGCTTTCAAAGATTGCTCCAAAACCTATTTTTGAAATTATTTCAAGAATACTTTCAGAGACTCCCCCATGTATATACAATGATTCGTTCGAGATATTTCTTCAGGAATTTTCTCCAAAGTTCCTTCAAGATTATCTCCAGGTATCTCCCAGAATTTATCTTTAGATTACTCACGGATTTCCTTTGTTAATTGAATCTCTCAATTATTCTTTCAGGGAGTTCTCTAGAAATTCTCATAAGACCAGTAAATCTTCCAAGGAGTCCTTATGAAATGAGATGCCTTCATGAATTCTTCAAGAAATTTGTTTTGGAAACATTCCAGGAATTCCTCCAGAGAATATTCCAGATTTTGCTTCAGAAATTCTCAGGAATTATTTTTAGTTTTTTCCTTTGCAATTTTATCAGAAAGTCTTCTAAATATTCCCCCAGATATTTTTTGTCAGAGGTTTCTTAAGAACTATTCAAGTCGTTTCTTTTTTGATTTCTTTTGAGATTTCTCCAAAAAATGCAAGTAGAATTCAAACAATTCATTCAAGGATACCTTCATTTATTGCTCCAGTAAAACTTTTAGGGATTACTCATGGGTATCTCCCTAGAATTTCTTCTGAGATGGCTGCAGATATTTTTTTTTCGATTCCTCGAGGGATTTCTGCAAGAATTCTTTTAGAAATTTGTTATAGGATTTCTCCAACCATTGCTTCACAAATATCACTATGGTCGTCCAAACCATTTTCATGTGGTTCTTTCAAGAGATCCTCCAGATTTTTTTTCAGAAGTCAGAAATCTTTTTGAAGAAGTTCAGAAACCTTTTGGAGATTTTTTCAAGAATTTTTCCAGGAAATTCCCAGGATTTTCCTTTATAGAAATAATTCTTCCTGAATGTATCCTCATGGTTTATTTTTTCAGGAATTTTTTATTTGTTCTTATGGATTTTCATGAAGTCTACCGATAATTCTGCAACGAATTCGGCCTGAAATTCCTTCTAGGTTTTTTTTAGTAAAAAACATAATTTTTTTTTTGAAATTCTGAAATATACTGATATATAACATATAATGACATAGACAACATACTGCAGTGAATCCTTCCGGATCAGGGTCATTTGTCCGAATGCCGTTTAGCCGAACATCTAGAAAAATCTAGAAGTTTGAAACATGTTTGAATTTTAATGGATCTTTCACAATTTGCTTACCATTCTGACACTTTTCCCAGATAAATATAAAGAAGATCAAAACACGGTTTATTTTTGTATAACTTTATACAAAACTATGCAGTGTAACTGTAATACGGTTACATATCATTACAGGATAATTCGTCTTGGTGTTTTCCCCTATTTTACTGTACAAATATGTTAAAAACTTGAATAAACTCAATTCTGTTCAAAATGCAGATGGGACTGACTTGTGATTTATGGCAATAGGGCTATGTTTGTTGAAAACAAAATTTCACACTGATGATCTTGAAATCTTGGGGTTGATGAGTACTGGGAAATATAACCGTAGTTTAAATTGCACATTTTTTTTTGCAATAATCGACGTCAGTTAATCGATTATCTCGATTATTGAGTGAGCCAGGTATCGATGAAAAATTAATCAGACGATTAATCGATTAATCGAAATAATCGAATAATTTGCGACATCCCTAGCCGTTGATCCATCCATGTGCATAATTTTTGACAGAATGTTTAGCGTATAATCGTGTAAACCGAGCATTCTTGATTGCAATTTCACTTTCAAGATGCAAGAAAGCTTACAATGTTGGATACAAGACGATGCAATGTTTCAGTTTCAATCTCGAATGCAAGCATTCCTGAATGCAATGAGGCAGCTCATATTATTTATCGTTGAATATTGGGCTATACCTCGTTTTACATGAAAATCATTAACGTTTACGTGCCATGAAAATTCAATATTTTTTTGTTGCTGTGTAAGAGATTTGCAATGACTCAATCGGATCGGATCACAATTCACGTTTCAATTTTTAGGGAAGAAAAGTATTAATCTAAATCTACAATTCATAAAGTATGTATGTTGGGATCATGAATAACATTCATGAAAACATAAGCACTATTCATGGACTGCCATTTATGAATCCTTACTTTTGGTATGAAAAGTGGCAATTTCGGTTATGACATCATGAAGCAGGATCTACTCATGAATTTAGATACCCGTCATTTATTATTCCGAGTTTGGTGATGAAAAGTGGCTAGTTGAGTCATGAAATCATGAAGCAGGATCCCTGAATTATGTACTCATTTCATGAAACCAAACATCATACGGCCTTCCTTAGCCGAGTGATTAGAGTCCGCTACAAATCAAAGTCATGCTGAAGGTGTCTGGGTTCGATTCCCGTTCGGTCCAGGATCTTTTCGTGATGAAAATTTCCTTGACTTCCTAGGGCATAAAGTGTCAACGTATCTGCCACACAATATACGAATGCGAAAATGGAAACTTTGGCAAAGAAAGTTCTCAGTTAATAACTGTGGAAGTGCTCATAAGAGTACTAAGCTGAGAAACAGGCTCTGTTCCAGTGAGGATGTTAATGCCTAGAAGAACAAGAAAAACAAGAAAATTTTGTGAAATTCCGCGAAGATTTGCTTCCAACGGCATTTGACGGAATGATTTGAAATATTGCATACCCCTATTCGCAACCAGATGTGGTGGATGGATTATGGAACCGAAGAGGGGGAGGGCGCAGGACCGTGGACAAAATTTATCGACGATAATTTCGAGGCTTTTCGTCACGGAAAAATGTGGCAAGATCCGTAATTCTGTGTCCCACTGGCCATTGATCCTGAGGCAACGTGTAGAAGATGATGGCCTGTCAAAAGTCGCGAAATTAAGTGCGTCGTTGTTGATTTTTTTGCAGCGAAATTTCTCCTTCTGGCTTTGACTGACAACAGTCAATAATTGGGAGCAACGGGAAAAAAACTGCCGAACGATTTTTGTCGATCAAACAAGACGGGCGCGTACGTGAATGCGATGATCAATCATAAAATGGTTTCGTGGTTTTGTTAAACATAAAAAGATGACGCAAGCCACCGCTTGCTCTACTACCGGTCGCGGGGTTCAAGCTGATAAAATTAATTACGCATGTGCGTAATGGAGACACGGTTCATCGGTCAGAGCCCCCAGAAGCCTCGGCACGAAATGGTGTGTAGTTATTAATCACCGTAAGATAAATTTTCATTAATACACCGCGGGTGCGAATGCGAGTGGAACATGTGGAGTTCACGAGGAGTGATGCCGTAAAAAAAAAGAAAACAAAGGAATAGGAACATACGCTTTAAAAATTTCTCCGAAAGAGTGTGACAGTTTCGGGAGCTCATGCTGTGATCTCCTGGTGTTGAGCTGATTGAACTACAAAACTAAACTCAGCTAAAATCCACAGGTTGAAATTTTCTGATTGACAAAGACGACGATAGCCTGTTGGCCTTGCAGTGGAATCCGGAGTAGATAAATTGGTGAGCTCGTTTTGTTAATTTTTGTTATTTTTTTTTCATGTACGTTTGTGAAATCCATTTAACATACAGTTTCTCTGGCCTTAGTTTTTTCCTTTTTTGGAAACTAACAGAATGTGACAGTTTATTCATTATTATACTACACAAAAGCGTTCGTTTCACTTTACAGTACCTTAAGTGCGCTAAGATGATTCATCATTCAATGTACGTACCTGTAAAGGGAAAATAAGAAACATATTAGTTGTAATTTCATTGGAGATTTCTGTCAGGGAAAAAAATGGAATTAAGCCAATTTTCAGTGAGATTTTCAAATGGTTTAATATATTTACAAGAATTACAAGATAGAATTTTCAGCCTCAGCTATCCCTTTCAAAAAAGTTATCTATAAGTAATCGGAATCAGCGTGGTTAAGCAAATAATGGGCCAATATTCAGATTGAAATCTTTGGAAGTCTCCGTTACTACGCAACGCAACGCTTTCTATATTTCTTTCATGAATAAGCATAGAATCCATGTTTGATGCTTGTCCAAGTTCTCTGGTGAAACCCCTCACAATTATTTTAAATAAGAATTCGTTTATTAATTTGCTAGATTGAAATCACCATCGGATAGTATTTTATCCGCAGCAAAGAATGGATTCAGGAAATTTCAATCAAGACACGCTTAATTCCCCACATGAAATTCGATATTCGCCATTGTCACTAAATTATTATACCCAAGCCATTTAGATAAAGTCACATCTCGTCGACCAACCATGTGATTGATATGCTCTCCATCGACAATACAATTCTATCACCCTGGTCTTATTAGTCTCTATGTCTCTGCGCAGGGTGTCAAATTTCTGCCACGGCGCTTCAACTGGAATCAAGCCATTTCTTCTCTATCTCCGTTAAAAATTTCCAGGAAATAATAACGTCGTGTTCGAGCTTGTGCGGTGCTCCGCACCATGCCAATTCGATACTTTGGCTGTTTCGAATGGATAAATAAGCTGTTTCGCTTCATCAAGATAAGAAGCCTTCTCGCCAATCGTGATTGCACCTCCTCCATGCTTCTAAGAGAGCATCGGGACACGGCATCCGCGCAGATCTGTCGTTAGTTTCTAATTTTTGCAGTAGAAGAGGAACTTTCCGGCTATAATGGCCGGACTCAATTTGCGGCGATGATTTATGATTGGAAAACGATGCGAAAACTGTAAATTAATTACCGCACCGGTGCATTAATCATTCCGCGACATTCGATTGACTGTCTCACATTCGGTGGGGGCAGTCCTTGAGTGGTCCCCAGTTAGGTGGACATTAGGGTGATCCATGATGATTATATTGTAAAATTAAGTTGCACCTTCTAAATTTGTTCATTTAGACCTCCAGAAGCTACTGTGAAAATTTTGAGCGGAATCCGTCAGCACTTAGCGGGAAACGAGCTAGAAGTTTGTATAAAAGTATCTGAAAAAAACTTTCCTAATTACATTTTTGACCATATGTGGTGCTGTAGTCGATTAATTTCCTTTCTTATCAATTTGAAGATTCTTCATTTGAATGATAAAAGACCGCAACAAACCGGAATTGAAACAAAAAAGTTTGTTGCAGTATTTTCTCTATTGATGGGAGTAATTCATTGACTGCAGCGCCATCTATGGTCGAAAATGTAATTCAAATCGTTTTTTTTTTTTCAATATAAATGTCAAGTTTGTTTGTCCCTCCTCAGAGTTGACGGATTCCGTTCAAACTTTCACAGTAGCTTCTAGGGGTTCAAATGAACAAAATTGAAGGATATAACTTAAAATTTTAGAAGTTTGATCATCATGGGCCACCCTAGTGGCCATCCTGCGCGATCGATGATCGATTTCATGGCTGTCGATCGATTTACAATGGCGGCAGCCATCGCATTGCATTGGACAAATTCTTTTGATCTCTTGACGGACCTTCGCCCGTTCCGATGGTCATCCGGTCCGGATATAGCCTGGAGGCATGTTGCAACGGCAGTATCATCATAATCATCAATCGCGTGCGTGTTTATTTGTCTGGGGTACGGCAGTTGGATGGATCCGTAATCCGCATCCAAAAACGAGGTGCGAAAACGATCTGTGTTGCGTTGCTGGGAGTAATTTGCCAACTTTCTGGGTTGAGCCAGTTCTGCCCTGGTTGGTAGCTGATTGTGTTGTTGTTGTGACAGTGTGGCTGTGAAACACTGTTTTTCTCTAATTCGTAGGGGAAAGTGGTTTAAAATTCACTTATGCTTTACCTCAGTTTACATTATTCTCTTCTCTGAGAACTACGCTTAATTGCGATAATTACAGAAGTTCAAATGGAAGCAAAATCCATAAAGCTCAACCCACTCTTTCTTTCAACCCTCAAAATGTCTGTACATGTTTTTAAAAGATTGTGGGGTGATGGGTGGAGGGCCGATTAGTTTACGAATAGAACATACGGTCTCATTCCCAACTGATGTGTCTACCAGATGTCGCGTCCAAGTCGGGTTAAATTGTACCCGATATCGGAAGAATGTCAGTTTGACATCAAACTTAATTTGTGTCAGTATCGAGTCAGTAATAAAAATGCCGTTGAATCGGTGTTGAGTCAATGTCGGTTTAAATCCATCCTGTGTATCCTAGCTTCACAGGAGCTCTACTGTTTAATGCATTGAACATAAGTTTTAACTCGTGTTGTTATAATTATGTTACTGTGATGAAATTTTGGCACAACACGTTTCATAAGCATTTGCATGCTGCCATCCAGATCGAGTTGTGAATTTTCCGCGGATTTGTTCAAATGATCAAAATATTTGTTTGGGAAAAAATGTTTGGAAATGTTTGTTTGTTGCCTGTTATATAATGGGTATCACAGATGTTTCTAGAGCAGCTATCAAATGAATAGAACAAAGCCGAGGTGCGGTCGAACATTGAATTAGTATTTGTGATAACATCAGTTTTGAAGTGGTAGTTGTGCAATGCCAGCTTCGGTGAGCCGAAAGTTCACGAAATAGCCGAAGATAACGTCATGTTTGGGAAGCTGCGCACAAAATTTTTCGCAGGCTTATCGTCACGATCAGCTGATCATTTTGTTGACATCTCTTTTAAAATAATTTGACATTGTGTGCTTAATAAACCAATTGTTTTTTAAACTTTCATTGTTTCCAATTAAACAAGAATAAGTTTAAACAGTTCCCTGTCGAAAATAATTTATAATATCCTTTTACTGGAAAAAAGCTATGCTGCCAGATTGCTAGGTCCGAAAACATAGCGTTTCGTTTAAAAAAAAAATCTTTTTTATATATACGAGTTTCGTTCATTTGTTTTGGAATTGGGTTTTGACTATTTGTTAGGATAAGTCTATTTCTGTTGTTTCGTTACACATACGAAACAATTG
Organism: Aedes aegypti; assembly: GCF_002204515.2. NCBI lineage: Eukaryota > Metazoa > Arthropoda > Insecta > Diptera > Culicidae > Aedes > Aedes aegypti. The sequence goes on from NC_035108.1 coordinate 349,993,782, forward strand.
TTTAAAATAAAATTATTTATTCAAAAGTTAATCATATTCAGCTTGTTTTCAATGTTCTTATCTATTTAAACGTGATTCAACTGAAATTTCAGCACAACAATCTCAGCTCATCACCCAAACATGGCATGGAGAAAGTTATTATCAATACAGAAAAAAGAAACCAAAAGTTCAAAACACTTCGCGGCAACCATAAAGTACGTATAACGAAAACAGCTTTTTCGTTATGCGATGCTTATATGCACAAATATCCCGTATAAAATGTCATCGAAAAGCCTTATGCGTACAAAAGTGGAGGCGCATATTTTATACTATTAAAATTGACATTCAATGCGAGTGTATGGTTTTATTACGAACTAATGTGTAATCGTATGCGAATGAATTTATGACAACAACTTTGATTTGACAGCTGCTACGGATATATTCAACCTTGCTTTGTACGTGTATATGGTTTGTTCCATGCACTTTTGAACTCAGAAAGTAGCATTTTATGCTAGGACACTCCACATTCAAACGATTTTATGCGCCATGTTGTGCGAGTGTGATGATGATATTCATATAATAATATTTATCCAGATATCAATTTCCAAAGCTTTCTTTGGTATTTATTCTATTTAAACTAAATTCCTCGACATGAATGAATGGACATTAGGAAAAGAATAATATAACAATTTTGTTAAACATCTACGAATTGCTGGTAGCCATATTATTTTAAAAAGAAGTTTACACTAAAACCTCGTTTTACCAAGTCCTTTTATGAGCAATCTCAATCTACGTAAATTTTATTTTATGACGTTCGTAAATTGAGTTTAAATTACTTAATGGGAAGATTAGTAATGGAATGATAAGTTCCACGGAAGTGATGTGATGGTCTTTTAATTTTGCTTTGAAGTTCAATAGTGACTTGTTCGATCTATGGAATATTTGATATAATATCATAAGAAGTTTTGATATTTTTTGCAAATTCAAAGAAGTGTAGGGCAATATATTGCTTATGTTAATGTTTTGTGGTGTCGTATGTAGAACATGTACTGAGCTATCCAAGAATTTTCTGGATTATTGGTCACATGATCTACATACCTAATGAGTGGCATACTGACTCTTTATTTATGCAGTCGTGCTTTTAGCAATCCGATGAAGTAAGCTGAATGAAATCATGAAATCAAAATAGACAGGTCGAAAAAACTGTTTGTGTATTAACTGGGTCATCCAAAAGCTTCATGGAATACAGGTCATCAAATCTACGAGCATATTTTGTTACATATTTAAGAATTTTAAATTTAGTACATAACTAGAAATACTTGAAAAATTGAACTGCAATTCTTGATGAATACACTACAAATGCTAAGTAATTCAAGAACATTCCAGAAAGGTATGCCATAAGATCTACGACATCTTCTGGCATAATAACTTATAGTTTGATAAAAAGTACGCGTCCAGTAGACTCATATTATTAAGTTGGATGGATGTCTGATTTCGACGGCCGCCCCTTCGTTTAGTTATATATAGGGTACAAAATATGTATGTGTAAAGTTCAAAAACGATCTATAAACAACTGCTTAAGTTTTTAGATCTTAAGGCCTGAAGTTCATGGAGTCCACCAAGGACATCTATATAAATCGGAAAAATACTCCGTTTACTTATGTGAATGGTTTGGGATCTGGTTCAAAACTATCAATGCATCACACGTAACCGCTTGTAGATCCTAAGGCCTATATTCGAAGAAGTCCTTGGAGGATCGAAAACATCCGTATGTAATACACCCTTTTATTTGTATGAAGGGTTTATAGTCCATGCCATTATTGAAAACCATCAATACCTGCTCACACTTGTAGGTTCTTTGGTCTATATCCTCCATGGAATATCGGCATTTATTCATAAAATACTCCGTTTACTTATATAGATATTTAAGGGTCTCAACAATATTGAAAAACCATCAAAAGATTGCACATTACAACGGTACAATGAAGGTGTTTACTCCAGAAAGTATTCGGATAAACTAGAACACCTATTGTACTCATTAGGTTACCAAAAAGGGAATCTCGACAAAACAAGTGGCTTTTCAAAACATATCAATAAAAAAAATCAAAACATAAAGCAATCATCTAATAATAGAAAAATCAAGATTTTCATGAACTTTGAATTAATGAACAAATCTCTATTTACACATATAGAGTTATATGCCAAAACTCAAAGCATTTTTTGGAAGATATTAGTGTTCTAACCTGAGAGAGAGGAGACAGCTCACTGACAGTTGGCATGTTTTCTTGCCTTCTTTGACTTCTTTCTTAATTCTTGGGTCAACGGTAAGATGATCTTATTTTGGTCAAAATCATATTCACTGCACTATGAAAAAGGATACGCAATCGGTACACTTGAACTTCGGTTGAACCGGGGTTTGAAACATCGGTTCAAACCATGGTACAAAACAAACCGAAAGAAAGCAGTTTGAATGCACGCTGATAGAATTTAACTTGAACTTTATGATACTTCTCGTGACGAGAATCTCGTCACAGATCACAGATTATAGCTTTAGGTAAAAAATATAAGCGTGCGTTCGTACGTCGGTTCGTACCGACTAAAGCCGAATGCAAGGCTTACTACACTCAAATAGCACTAGCAAACTGAGCAAACAACGCGTTGCTAGGGGAGAAAAAAAAATACAAAAAAAAAACACACTGATGCTGCCGGGTATGCGTTACCGGTTTCTAAACATCGGTTTGAACTTTGGTACTCCAAAAATAAGTTCGGGTTTAGGTACTGGTTCGTGAGCTGCTTCGTGGTTTCGGTTTAAACGCGAGGACAGGGTTCGAAGCGAGATTTGTTCTAACCTGAGAGAGAGGAGACAGCTGGCTTAGATTGCGAGCTCCGAAAAGTCACGGGAACCTGTCACCAACTGTCACTGGAAAACCGGCACATTCGAAGGGCAAAGCGTGAAAAACCGTCAAAATTCTAGTAAAATAATCAAAATTTCTAGGTGATTTTCGATGATTTCACATTTTAAAAAGTTGAAAACCTAAATATAGTTGTGTTTTGCAAAACTGCTATTGATTTTTTTATATTCATATCCTTTTTCATGGTGAACAACAAGAAGGAAATATGATTTTGACCAAAATAAGTTCATCTGACCGTTGTGCACAACCCAAGAATTTAAAAAAGAAGTCAAAGAAGGCAAGAAAACATGCCAACTGTCAGTGAGCTGTCCCCTCTCTCAGGTTCTAACAACACTGTCGCGCCGATGAGGCGTGAGTAATGAGCTCACAGTTGATAGCAAGAGGTGAGATGCAAGAGATGGAGAAATCATAGGTGTAAGAGAACTGTCACTGATACGCGGGAAGATAAACAAGAACAGAAGCAAGTGTTAGAAGTTAGAATAAGTTGGAAATAGTTTAAAAGTCTAGTTGAGCAGAAAATTATTTACAAAATTGAATTCGTAATTAGTATAATAAAGTGAAGATCGAAAGATTTTAGAGATTATTATATTGGTTTCAAGTAAGTCTGTTGAATGGGTTAGAGGAGGAACAAATAAAGACAACATTTTACACCACCACTATAGAATGCATCAATACTGGACATAAGCCGATAAGGTCGGTTAACTAATTAGAGCGAAGAAGAAATAATACGACAAGACGCACAAAACAAATTGCAGGACGGGCTGACGCAAGACGTCAAACTGGGGGCAAGAAAGACACCTTAAGATATATAGGTTCTAATCATGGTTGATTAGCAAAATTTTTAAAGATTATTCCAGTGTAGGGGCAAGCTTACCTCTTGTTCTAAATTATGTTATCGATAGATTTCAAAAATATAAGAAACACATGATGATTTGAGATTTTTGAAAATGTCCCTTCTTATGAGGTTTTTAAACGGGGCAAGAAGACCACCAGAGCAAAATTTTACAAATTTTGTATATTATTATTTCCCCGCCTAAACGATAAATTCTCGCATAACTTCTGATCTCGCCCTAAAAGCCATTGGTAACCATGTGGGTAGCTCGTTTTTTTCTGAGCATTTGAATGGATTTATGTTATTTAACAACGCTATGGGGAAAAAAGGATCAATATCTACCTGCCCGTGATGTTGTTTTGGATGCTATTTCTTTCATTTGCTCAGAAACAACGAGCTACGCACGTGGTTACCAATGGCTTTTAGGGCGTTATCTCAGAGTATGCGAGAATTGTAGAGTAAGTAAAGATAAAAACTGAGGGATAAAAGTTGACTTATAGTTAAAAAGCAATTTTACGAAATTAATTTAGTTTTCATCTTATTTGACTGAAACAATAATAGTAAACATTTTCAGAAACCATTTTGAATGTCCAAGATGGTTTATTTAGATTTTATTTAGTAGGAAACATTGATTTAATGCAACATTAATCAAGAAATATAAAAGTTCATTTGATTTTATAATAGAAAATTGCGGTGTCCCTCTTGCCCCATAAGACATACTGTTTTTATATATGTAAAATTTAATGTTAAAAGGACTTTTTCGAAAAAAAATTCCTCACAGCTATATTAAACAATTGAAAATCATCAATACTGTGCGGAAAAATCAATATGTTTTGTATTTATTGGGAGTCAAACCTTGTTTTCCAATCTTACATTCTTATTATATTTCGCATATTTTGCGTCGGTGAGTTAAAGACATTTTTCTAATACTTTGTACTAAACATTTTTAACTGTAATATATACACAACCCTGAATTAGTACTCAATTTATACTTATCCTGCGTTAAACATCAAAAAATTGATTTGAACTACGTGAAATTAGAGGTGGCACTATTGCCCCGGGTGTCCTTCTTGCCCCATGTCCCCCTACGACAACTGTTGCGTCTTGAACTGTAACGCCAGAGAATTGTAATAAATACTTAAGTTAGAAAGAACAATATTGTTGAAATGAATTTGGAAAATGCTTGATTAAGAAAGAGGAAATATTGAAAACTACTGTGATACGTGGCAAGTTTCTAGTGAAACCTTGTTATTTCTCTGTAAATCACAATGGAACCTAAGTTGTCAATTTGAACCATCTTCCCCTACTTGAGCACTCTGCGATGGAGGTGGTGGCGACGAAGAATAATGAACCAACAATTGTTTAATGTCGAGTACGAGGCTTGGAATAATTAGTGTCGTTGGCGCTACCAGTTTCCAGAGCTGTCTCCGTCATGGAATTTCACCACTCGAGAGCCTCGGGTCAACGTGCCAACATGGACCGAACAGGTGAATCCCCAGAAATTCTCCAAACCAAGCATAATAATGGACTTATGGCAGCATTAAGCCGTTGTGTGTGTCTGCGGCTGAGTTGGCAAACGATGGTATTTGGAAAACCCGATTCGATTAATAACTTGACAATGATAATTTATTGCACACTCCAAGTGCGTTGCCAGTGACTATTTGTCTAGCTAATTTTGGCTCTTTGGCACGAGTGACCATCGATGAATCGGTGGAGGCTTGCTCTGTATATAATATTTACTCGCCACTTGGCCGGCAAATATTTGCGCAGAGATGATTAATGGAAAATTTTGAGGGAGCTCGCGTCCGAAGATGGACAAATCCATCTCCAGGGGGGTTTTCGGCTCTTACGTACTCGAGGCCAGCACCTTTTGGGTGCCCCAAAGCAAGTCTCACAAATCCGTCAACGTCCCATCGCGTGAAGTATGTTTGCCTAAGCTTTCGATTTCACCTCGACTACGAAACAATTTACTCGCTCGAAGTTGATGTACTCCCGTAGATTTCCCAGCATTAAGAAAACATCCTTTTGCATCGATTGCAATCGGAAGGAAGGACAGAGTCGTCCAATTTGGGTCCGAAATGGACTTGGTAACACCCTTCGGGACGATGGATCGCAAACGCAATAAGAAGACGTGCGTTGAGAAATGAGCCACTTCACCCTCTGGTCGGTATAGATTTAATTAAGATAACAATTTTAATGATGGGATGTTTTTATTTTGATTCCACCGGGGCGAGTTCCTGACCCGTAGATTGCAACAAAATTGTGTTTCAATCTTGTCAAAATTTGTTACAAATAGCAAATTTTGTTTAATTTTAGTTAGAAGTACTTTTAGTTGGACGATGGAATCATTACATAATTGGAACAAAATTTGTTATTACAAAACGTTGTTTAAATTTGTCTTAATTCAAAACACAATTATTTTCTTTTTATAATGCACGTGATGATGTGCATCGAGTTTTTTGTTTCTATTTGAAAATCATACTTAGCTTAGCTTAGACTGACTACACATATCAATGGTTGCTATTCCGTGATTGACCGAAGTCAGTGAAAATGCACAAAGAATCAACTAGAAGTTCGGCTGGGATTGGCCATAATCTTCTTCAGTGTGCATAATTCAGTGCCTCTATTTATACAGGGTCAATAACGGCGCCGGCCACGTCCTTGCAGTCAGGTGGGATTGGAGGAAGGAATGTTAGTGTGTAACCTTTGCTATATGGAGACCGTGTTTACCTCTGCATCTCCACAAAGGTTACTGGGAGGAATGTTTGTTAATGGGGAGGATCGTTGGGTCACAGGATTCACTTTGATAAGCGATTAGACCATGATAAATTATTTGACGCGAGCTAAGGATCGAACACTACCAACCTGCTTCGCGAACCGCGCCACTAATAAATCATGCCACGCGAGCGACGCGCGACACGATTGATCCTGCTCACATCACCCGCCCCCGCAGGAGCAAGTGACGCGAGCAAAGGATCAAACACAACTCTTTTTCTATTTGAAAATCATACTTAATTTAAAACAATTATCAAATAGACGTTAAACTGAATCTAAGTTTTTTCAAGTGAACTTTAACTTTCTGCCGTGTTTCCTATCTTTGAAATCTAGAAACACAGTTTCGCAAGGATTTTTGGTAAGATGCTTAATTAATAATAAAAAATAACAAAAATTGTTAAGATTCAGCTAGAGCAAAAAACAGAGTCTGTTTCAATTTAGTAATAAATCACCCTGATTCATGAGACAATATGAGTTAAAATATCAATTCATTTTGTTACAATCTTGTTTATAGCATATTTTTTTTGTTATAATATAAGTTATTTTAACTACCAACCAGTCAAATTTATAACACATTTCGTTACAAAAAATCATGCTAACTTAGTAATAAAATTTGTTTCAATTCTGACGTCATTCACTGGTCGGGTTCCCTTTAAAGGTAAGAACAAAACGTCCTCTGCAGCAGGCAGTCGGGGATCGACGCACTGACGACGACCTCAAATTAAGAAAACATCCTCCTTGAACGAGAATCGAAGGAAAGCGTAAAATTTGCACTGTTAAACCACATCAGGGCATCGCGAGTTGTTCAGCCAAAAGAGAAAATCGCGCAACTGATCCGATACTACGGTTGGTTGTATTATGGCGAGGAAGAAATTGCGAAGAGACAAGCCTTCCGGCTTGACCCTGCCCAAGCAATCCAGGCTCCCTTGGCAAAGGATCGGTTTCATGTTTAAGGCAAATTATATAATTAACAATTAATCATATCAGCGTTTTCCTCAGCACACTTATTTTATTTCGGGCCACGGCTGGGTTTATAGTGGAGGTTCGCACGGAAGCTCGCGCAAGGTTCGGATGGGGCCGCGAGGCAGGAATGACTTCATTTTTAACGAAGATCGGCATTATCACTGTGTTTAGCGTTGGGCAAGTGTCATCCGGGTTTGCTGGGATTATTTATTGTGGATGTCATTTTCAACATTATTTTTGTATACGTGTTTACTAAAAAAATATAATCAAAGGTTGATAGCTATGAAGATCGTTTTTTACTGGCAAGTTTGAATGCATTTTTCTCTCTTCAAAATGCTGGTCAACGTCGCAATTTGTCTGCAACTTCTGAACACCTCGAGCACAGTTCAAATTTTGTTTTAATCAATTAGCAGTTTTCGTGGCCAATATCGAAATGCTGCAAGAAGACTATCATCTACATTTAAATCTAATAAAAATAACTAGAGATTGTCTCTTTGTTAAAGAAGTATCAATAAGAGCGCCAATAGTGTCGTTGAAAAAAAGTCGCTGGGATTCTTCAAACAACCTGCAAGTATTTATGTAATAATTATTTCATTTTTTTCAGGAATTACTCCATATGTTCCTCTAGAGCCGTTCTAAAATGCATTTGCCTGAGTCCACAGTTTTGAGCCAACTGATAACCGACCGAGTCAACACCGATTTAAACACCGGTCCATTTGTACCTTGATTGCTACCGTAGTTCAAATTTTGGTGCAAATCTTCGGTTGCATCCAAGTTTCAGAACGATGGCACATAACGGACAGACAAAAAACAGTTGAAATCCACGCTTATCAATTTCTACTTATCTTGTCTTGTTGTATAATGTAGTGAAATCCTTGTTTTTTCATAAAGTTTTCGCTGAATGTGATTAATATTAATCGAATCTATGACAAAAGGTCGAAAGACAAAAGGTCGAAAGGACAGAAGGTCGAAAGACAAAAGGTCGAAAGGACAAAAGGTCGAAGAACAAAAAAGAAGGGACAAAAGGTCGAAAATCGTTTTTCAAAGAAGGAAAAGTTTCTCACCATGGAAATCAATTTCGACCTTTTGTCCTTTCGACCTTTTGTCTTTCGACCTTTTGTCCTTTCGACGTTTTGTCTTTCGACCTTTTGTCCATATACCGTCCATATATGGTCATAGAAATTTATCCGCGTGAATTTCAACCGCTGTCTGTCGGTCTGCTTTTGCCTTTATTTGAATCGAAGTTTGAACCGGGTTTGACGTGGTAAATACAGGAAGCGCGTTTGCGGTTCAAAACAAGTTGCAAGGTTCAAACCAAAGCTTAACATCGGTTCTGTTTATGGGAAGACTGCAATAAACAGTATGGCTCCTGTGTTTTATGACTACAATCGACAAAGGATGAATTTAACCCGACATTGAACCGACATCGACCCTATTATATTTCGATCATCGACTCAACACAGACTCGACTTTAACCCGATGTCAACCTGATATTAGTTCGACATCGGGTGCAATTTAACCCGACTTGGACCCAACATCTAGTGGATAAACCCATCAGCGCACCGTCTAAAGCGTGATCAGACATGCTGAGAAAAGGAGGTAAAACTTTTAAAAACATTACATCAAAAATGAGTTAAAATTTACTCAAATTAGTTTTTACCTCAAATTTTACATGTTAAAATTTTGTTATAGTTAGTGTATATTTATACGTGGTATAATTTTATTATAGTTAGTGTATATTTTGTTATATGTTTTGTTATGTAGCAGATTATTTTATACCAAACTTATTTAAAAAATGAAATAAATAACACCAGTTAATAATAACTTCTGTATTGCTCTACCTATCGGATAGGAGGTAAATATTATAAGTGAGAAACAAAAATAATGAGAACTCATAACATATAGAAACGATGCTTTACCTTATACAAGATCACAATCTGCTGTTCATAAGTTAAATTGGTTAAATTTATCGAGCTAAAGTCTATGGGAAACCCCAAGTTATAAAAGGAGTTTAAATCACTCTGCTTGCCAATAAGATGCAATTTTAGAGGTAACAGCCGTATAATAGTCCTTTACGTCCAAAAAAATTTGCGGTTCTATCAGGATTGCCTCTAGGAATTCCAACAGGATATCTTCAAGGGATTCCATCGGAAGTTCATCTATAGATTCCGACAGAAGTTTAATTTTTTTCTAGGGATTCCATCATTAGTTCTTATGGAAATTTCATCTGAATCTCTTCTAAGGATTCCATCAGGAGTTAATTCAGAGATTTCAGCTTCGATTCTTCTAGGGATTTCATCGGAAGTTTCTCCAGGAATTCCACCTGAAACTATTCTAAGGATTGCAACAGGAGTTCCTTCAGAGATTCCACCTGGAATTCTCTAAGGATTTCATCAGGGGATATTCTAGGGATTACATAAGAAGTTCGTCCAATGAATCCATCAGGAGTCCCTTCAATAATATTTTGAAGAATTCTTCAAGGATTCCATCTGTACTTCTTATTATTTCATCAGGTGTACCTTTAGGGCTTCCATCGGAGTTCTTCTGAAGATTTCATCAGGAGTTCCTGGAATTTCTACAGGAATTCTGTCAAGTGTTTCCGTAGGAATTCCATCAGGAATTCTTCCAGCTAATCATCATCAGAAGTTCTTCCAAGAATCACATCAGACGTTTCTCTAGGGATTCAATCAAGAGTTCTTTTATAGATTTCATTAGGAGTTTCGGCAGGGATTCCATTAGAAGTTCTTTCATGAATTCCATTAGGGATATTTCTGAGATTTCATTAATTAATCTTCCTGGTATTCCATCACGAACACCTTCTGGGATTCCATCAGAAGTTCTGTCAGATATTCTATCAGGAATTTTACTAAAGATTCCTTCAGGAATTTTTCTAGGATTTTGTTGGTTCCATTAGATTATTTACTACGGATTACTCTCGGAATTTATTAAAGGCTTCTACCAGAATTATTTTCCAGGAGTTTCTGTAGGATACTCGTCAAGAGATTCCTCCAGGAATTCTTCAAGGGATTCCTCCAGGAATTCTTCTTCGAGGGATTTCTCCAAAAATCAATCAAGGGATGTCTACTGAAGTTACTTAAGGAATCTATCTCGGAATTTCTTAATGGATTCCTCTCGAAATTCCTACCAGAATATCTCCATAGATTTTCGAGGATCAGTAATTCCTCCAGGGATTTAACGACAAATTTCTCCTAAGGATTTCACCCCCCCCGAATTTCTCAAGAAATACCTTTAGAAGTTTTACAAGAGATTTCTCCCGAAATTCCTTAAGGAATTAATCCTGAAATTACGCAAGGGATTCCTCCCGGAATTTTTCAAAGAAGTTTCAATCTAGTATACAATCCAGAGACTCCATCAGGAGTTCATTCGGGGATCCAAAAAAGGGATTCTTCAGGGATTCCTCCAAGAATTCCTTCAGTACTTTCACCAGAAACTACTTCAATATTCCTCCAGGAATTCTTCAAGAGAGTCCTTCCGGGATTCTTCCCGGAATTTCTCAAATTAATCAAGGAAATTTCTACCAGTCCTAAAGGAACTAATATTGGCATTTCTTAATGGATTTCTCTCGGAATTCTTACCGGAATATCTCCAAGGATTATCGAGGGTTATCAGTAATTCCTCCAAGGGTTTTACCAGAAATTTCTTAAAGAGATATCACTACTGGAATTTCTCAAGAGATTCCTTAAGAATTTTTCAACGGATTCCTCACGGAATTCATTAAGGGATTTTTCCTGAAATTCCTTAAGGAATTATTCCTGAAATTCCTCAAGGGATTCCTCCCAGAATTTTTCAAGGAATTCCATGGAAAATCTCCAGTGATTCTTGGGGTTTATCAGGAATTCCTCTAGGGATTCAACCAGGCATTTCTTATTGTATTTCACCAGAAATTAATGAATCCACCAGTATATGATGCAGTGGCTCAATCAGGCGTTCCACCTGGGATCCAATAGAAAGGAATTCCTTTAATAATTCTACCAGGAATTCCTTCAAAATTTACGATAGAATTTTCTGTAAGTATTGGGGATTTTTTTTTATTACAGTACGGGTTTGGGCCGAAGGGTCTCAGATTTTCATGAAACTTTTTCCACAGGCAGGGCTCATGGATATATGAATAAAAAAATTGAGAAAAATTCAGGGTCACCTATTCTTCCGGAAAACTCAGGTGGAAATTTTTTGTTTTCCCTTGACACTACTTACTTTGAAAAATCATAACTCAAGAACGAAGCATCGTAGAAACAAAGTTTTTATATGAAAATTTAAGCAAATTTTCTCAAACATCCAAAAAAATATGAACTGGAAAAAGTTTTCCACAAAATTTTCCACCGTTGGGAAAATTCGTAAAGAAAAGCCGGAAAAACTATGCCCGAACTTGTGGAAAATTTTCAAAAAAATATTTTCGAGAAGGTAATTTTATAAGCTTTAATCACTGAAATTTTTGGAATGCACTTTTTTTCGTTTTTGAGTTATGGCCAATTTTGTGAAAAATGTCCAGATGTGCCATTTGAGACTTTTCTTTGAAAAATCATAACTCAAGAACGAAACATTGTAGAAACAAAGTTTTTGTATGAAAATTTAAGCAAATTTTCTCAAAAATCCAAAAAAAATATGAATTGGAAAAAGTTTTCCACAAAATTTTCCACCGTTGGGAAAATTCATAAAGAAAAGCCGGAAAAACTATGCCCGAACTCGTGGAAAATTTTCAAAAAAATATTTTCGAGAAGGTAATTTTATAAGCTTTAATCACTGAAATTTTTGGAATGCACTTTTTTTTCGTTTTTGAGTTATGGCCAATTTCGTGAAAAATGTCCAGATGTGCCATATAAGACTTTTCTTTGAAAAATCATAACTCAAGAACGAAACATTGTAGAAACAAAGTTTTTATATGAAAATTTATGCAAATTTTCTCAGAAATTCAAAAAAAAGTATGCACTGGAAAAAATTTTCCACCGTTGAGGAAATTCATAAAGAAAAGCTGGAAAATCTATGCCCGAACTCGCGGAAATTTTCTAATAAAATATTTTTAAGAAAGAAACTTTATAAACTTCAATTCTGGTAACTTTTAGGATGTACTTTTCTTTAGTTCCTGATCTATGGTCAATTTTGTAAAAAATGCAAAGATTTGCCATACATGTCTTTTCGTTTAAAAATCATGACTCAAGACTCTTCATGACTTGTCGAACCGGATTCAAATTATCTCAAAAATATGAAATTTTTGAAATGGAATCAGTTTCCCAGGACATTTTTCACTGTTTATAAAAACAAATAATGAAAACCCGATTAGCTATTCCAGCTTTCAAACAAAGTATATTTGAAAAGAGCGATCAATAAGATCCAATCCTACAATATTTTCCAATACGCTCATTTTTCGTTCCTAAAACATGATCAAATATTGCTAGGATGAGCTGTTTGAACTATATTTATAAATTTATAAGTTCATAAACAAAATTTCTTAGGAACGAAACTACATAGAAACAAAGTTTTCTTCAATCAGAATGTAGGCATTTTTTTCCTGTTAGGTAACTACAAAATTGACAGTTAAATAAATGGGTAGACAATATGACAAATAGGTATTTACCAATTCAAGTTTAAAGCGTTGAAATGGCTTGAGAATCATAAGTTTACCAAAAACTAACAAAGAGCGATGAGAAAGTGCAAGTGTTGTCTATCAGCTGTATATTCCTCGTTATTAATTTTTGGAAAGTGAAAAAAGTTTTCCCGAAGCTGTTGAAATGGACAAAGTTCAATATTACGAATACAATTCTTTATGCTGTAACCCCTTCGGACTGGACGGCCACAAACCAGTAAGGACAAATCTACGATCGATCAGCCAAGGCCTCATCAGTAAGCTTCATTCGAATGGAGTTCGGTGGATTACGGAAAAAATGAAAATTTGCGTGAAGTGCTCCATTACCGGTTCGACAAGTCATGATGAGTCTTGAGTCATGATTTTTAAACGAAAAGACATGTATGGCAAATCTTTGCATTTTTTACAAAATTGACCATAACTCAGGAACAAAAAAAAGTACATCCTAAAAGTTACTAGAATTGAAGTTTATAAAGTTTCCTTCTCAAAAATATTCTAATAAAATTTTTCCACGAGTTCGGGCATAGATTTTCCAGCTTTTCTTTATAAATTTCCCTAACGGTGGAAAATTTTGTGGAAAACTTTTTCCAGTTCATATTTTTTTTGATTTCTGAGAAAATTTGCTTAAATTTTCATATAAAAACTTTGTTTCTACAATGTTTCGTTCTTGAGTTATGATTTTTCAAAGAAAAGTCTTATATGGCACATCTGGACATTTTTCACAAAATTGGCCATAACTCAAAAACGAAAAAAAAGTGCATTCCAAAAATTTCAGTGATTAAAGCTTATAAAATTACCTTCTCGAAAATATTTTTTTGAAAGTTTTCCACGAGTTCGGGCATAGTTTTTCCGGCTTTTCTTTACGAATTTTCCCAACGGTGGAAAATTTTGTGGAAAACATTTTCCAGTTCATATTTTTTTTGGATGTTTGAGAAAATTTGCTTAAATTTTCATATAAAAACTTTGTTTCTACGATGCTTCGTTCTTGAGTTATGATTTTTCAAAATAAGTAGTGTCAAGGGAAAACAAAAAATTTCCACCTGAGTTTTCCGGAAAAATAGGCAACCCTGATTTTTCTAAATTTTTTTTTATTAATATATCCATGAGCCCTGCCTGTGGAAAAAGTTTCATGAAAATCTGAGACCCTTCGGCCCAATTTGTACGATAATAAAAAAAATCCCCTATTCCAACCCAAATCCCCTACATAAATCCTCCAGGATTCCACCAGAGGTTCCTTCATATATTTCATCTAGAATTCACCCAGGTAATTCTCCAGGATTTCTATTAGGAAAACCTCCAAGGATTTCAGCTGTCATTCTTGTAGGGATTCCACTGGAAATTCTTTCAGAAACTCCGCCAATATTTTTCCGGTGATTTTATCGGGAATTCAAAAATCCCTCCAGAGGTTCTTACAAAACATACTGGAAAAATCCTCCAAGGATTCCGCCAAGATGTTCTCCAAGGATCGCATAACGAATTCTTCAAGGAATTCAATCACAATTTCCTAAGAAGATTCCACCAGTAATTCCTACAGAGACTACACCAGTTTCTATATTTATTTCACCAGTACATATTTGAGAAACGAGTTTTTGAGGAATTTCCTCAGGCACTTCTTCCAGGGTTAACACTGGGAATATCATCAGAGTTTCGCCAGATTTTTGACCATGAAAATCAACCAGAACTTCGTCAGAGATTCTACCAGAAAATAATTTAAAGGATTTACTAGAATTCTTCTTAGGATTTATTCAGGGTTATCCAGAAATTTATGAATACATTCCAAAGAGTCCACAATATTTTTTCTTCTGTAAAACCACCCATATTTCCGCGTAAGAATCTACAAGAAATTTTAAGAAGGATTGAACTAGAAATTCTTCGTTTCTCCTCTCTAGGTTTTCTATCAGGAAGTTTCAACAAAATTCCAAAAGATAATTCATCCAGGGATTCCACTAATATTTATTCAGAGGATTAAATAAATCATTTCTCTGAATGCCTCCAGGTTGAATCCCTGTTTTTTTGGAAAATTTCTGGAAAAAAAATGTAGTAGAGAAATCATCCAAGAATTCTCTGGATAAATTCCCAAATATATCCCTGGGAGAACTTTCAGAGCAACCCCTGAAGGAGTTCCTAAAGGATTCTCTATGGTAATTCTTGGTTCCTGCGAGAAATACTGGAAAGATTTGATGGATAAATTCCTGTAGGAGTACTCGGAGGAATTTCTGGTAGATTCTTAAAGTAATTCCTGAAGAAATCCCAAGACAAATTCCTCGTAGGGTAACTTCAGGGATACCCTGCAGAGGAGTCTATGAGCATGAGCATAGATGACCGTACAATTCGTAGTTTGCTACTTCGTGATTGACCACAACAATCGAAGTTGTACAGGGAATTAATTCATGGGGCTTGGGATTAGCCATTCTTTAATGTGCACAAATCGAGAACTCAAATTCTAAAAGTCAATAACGGCGCCGGCCACGTCCTTACGGTCATCGGGGAAGGGAAGGAATGTTAGTTAGTCAACCCTTGTTACTTGAGACCGAGTATACCTCTGCATCTCTACAGTCCACGCAAGAGCAAGCGACGCGATCAACAGATCAAACACTACTAACGATCCGCGGCGTTTTTTCATTTCACTACTCGTCCGACGCGCGACATGTTTGATCCTGCCCTCATCGCTCACCTCCGCAGGAGCAAGCGTCAAGGTCGAAGGATCAAACAGAGCTCGGGATACCAGGAAAAGTCTTTGAAGGGAAAACTTTGAAAAATTTATAGAAGAATTTATTGAAGAATCCCTAGAAGATTTCCCCGAGGATAACCTTGCAAGATTAATCTCTCAATGGTGAATTACTTTGCAGTGGAATCCCTGAAGGTTTCCTGGTGAGATCCTTGGAGACATTTATGTTGAAACCTTTGGAGGAATTCCTTGATGAATACTTGGAAAAATTCTGGGTAGACTCACTGCAAGAATTGCTGGAGTAAATCGCTAAATGTATTTCTGTAGGAGTTTTCGAAAGAATTTCTTGAGTAAGTTGTGTAGGAATACCTCTTGGGAGGCATTTCTTGAACAATCTCTTTAAAAATTTCTAGAGGAATTCCTGTTGGAATCGCAGGAAAAGAATCGTGAAAGAATCTGTTTAGGAATTCCTGAAGTTTTGCTGGAGGTGGAATTGATTTTTCAATCGCTGAAATAAATTTCTTTAGGAGTTCTTGAATAAATCCCCACAGAAATCTGTAGCAACATTCGCTGAAGAAATTTTTGGTGGAATTTCTGATGGAACTCCTGATGGAATCTAAGGAGGAAGCCCTGACAAAAGTCCTGGTGAGATCTTTGGGGAAATTTCTGGTGATGAATATCTTGAGGAATCCCTGGACAAGTTTTTCAAAGAATTGGTGATGTGATACCTGAGTCATGCAATGACATGCATGCTGGAATCCTTCTAACTAACTACTAGAGGAATTTCTGAAGAACTCTTTGAAGAATAGCAATCACTGGAGGAATTCTTGGAGGCAGCTTTGGAGTAAGCCCTGAAAAACTTGTCACCACTCCGCAGAGGGCGCATGAGATTTGGAGACAAAAATGTAATAATATAGATTGGCTTCTGCGAGCACTGGTCCCCCGACCCACGTACTTGACCCGCAAAAAGCACCAGGTTCGATAAAGCGGAACCAACGCTAACTAAATCGAGCCACCCCAAACCAAGATAGAAGTTCGAGTTTCACAATAAAAGGAATGATCAAATGTTTGTGTACTTACGTTTAATTGATGACTTAGCCTAATTTACGCTTATCCTAGGGTTCTGTTGGAGTGTGCTGAAGTGTGGGCGTGTATCCCTCGGCGACTGCAAACTCTGGCCTGTCCGGACAGTTTGGGGAATATTGACCACCAGCACCATGCCGGCAACCCCGCTGCTTCGCACGCCATTGGCATGTTCACACCACGAAATCATCACCCACCATGGCAAGATGCACCATCATGGATTTGCTGGTTGAAGAAGAAAGGCCTGCAGTAGGCATTCAAAGCAAGCATTAGTTGCGCAATAAACTAAGTTTCGGACATAACAGATATCCGTATTCACCATACTCTTACCGATCTCAAGGTTTTAACTTTAGTCCCGCTGACCCATCAGGGATCTCGATTCTGCCATTGCGAATCTAAATTCTATAGGAATACAATTCAATCACCTATTTACTTCGCACCACACAATACGGTATCCAACTTACATCGATCCAAATCACTACGCACAACTTTCAAAGCTAGCTAACTGGATATAGTACCACACGGTCTGATTGGCTTCAAACCGACAACTGATCGCTTCTCCTCAGTG
Source organism: Aedes aegypti (assembly GCF_002204515.2). Taxonomy (NCBI): domain Eukaryota; kingdom Metazoa; phylum Arthropoda; class Insecta; order Diptera; family Culicidae; genus Aedes; species Aedes aegypti. The sequence continues at coordinate 350,011,164 of NC_035108.1, forward strand.
TGGATGGAATATAATTGGTTTCGGTGCGTGTATGATGGAGTGGTACTCTCGATCGGCCTTCATGATATCAAGGGATGCGTCTCAATCTCTTATCAGAGAATGAGCGCCCCTGTGTTAGGGTTCCTAATACCGGTGCTTTGACTTTATGGCAAGGACAGTTCTATGACTGGATATTGGTGTGAGAATGGTTCGGTGATGTCGGGTGGAATTTATAATTATTGATTAGTTTTCAACTTTAGCAGCTTGCGCCCAGCGGAGCATCCATGAGGCATGCGGCGCGACCAATCGACTCTTGGCAACGATTGATCCGTCGAAGTTGTTCTGTTGTTAGTGTTGTTGTGTGGTGATTTGACAAGATATTCATGGCCAAAACTTCTGTATTGATTGGCGGGCCATGAGCACCATCAGAGGCTCAATCCACGAGAGCAATGGATACTCGCCGTAACAATCAAGCCAGAGGGCAGGTTACAAACTATTGAAAAAATTACTTGAGGATTTTTCGAATTGATCGTTGAAGGAATCAGTGGAGGAAACCCTGAATAATTTGTAACAGATCTTTGAAGGAATCTCTCGAAGAATGCGAAGATGATTTCTTGAAGGAGAATAATCCCCGACAGAGACTTCTTCTAATTTTAGAGTTTTGCCGGAATACTAAAAACATTCTAAAACTGGAATTTCTCATCAATATCCATTTCTTTTGTGTCTTAAATTTTGAAAAATCTGCGTATTCAACCCAAACCCCGTAATAACAAAAAGTCGCCTCAAAAACCTGCTCAGCTTGATTTATCGAACATGCCAGCATCGGAAAACAATTTCCCAAAAGCTGTCAATCAAAACGCTGTCGTAACAACAATGACGACGGGAAACGACATGTCGCTCCATTCCGTTGAGTTGTAATCGATTCAGATCTAATTGATAACCATCGATCTATCTCCACTGCCACCCTGCTGTTGTTGAAATTGTGCCATGTTGGATGATACCGCGTCAAATTCGACACCCAACGAAAGGGATTAAATTTCTTCCAATCATTAATCTGATTTTTTGTTTGTGGGATTAGCTCCGGATGGTGACAACAAACTCCAATGCGGGTTCGTCGCTTAGTTTTGGGTAGGCACGGGCGCATTCAAGTCTTTTGTTAACACGCGGATAATTGACACCGCGCCGTTTGATAGCATCGTCAACCTTGACGTGTGGCGTTGAGGTGTTTGGGTTTCTTGGAATTATTCGAGGCAAGTCAGCTCTTAAAGGTAGATGCAGCAGCCCTCCAAAGCGTTCCACAAACGCACAAAAGGAAGATTTTCCACTAAATCATGTGCTTTAATCGCCTTAACGAGGCATTTGACTATCGCTGAATTTATGATTACCTCTCAGTTGACGATCCAAGACTCGGTAACTGCAGGTTTGAGCATAGTTATCAGGGATGGCACCGCAAAGAATTGGTCATTGGACATGTGCAATATGGCGCCCAACGCGATTCGTCGGACAACCCTGAACGATCATGCATCAACGATCGACATCGGGACATCACTAGCGAGTGATGATCCTACAATAACGAATAACACCCAGGCGATTGTGAGGGACTTCGGTGGAGTCCAACATCAACGACAGGGGGAACCGTATTTTGATTGATACCTCTGCTGTGCGCTAGAGCCGTAGGGCTTTTCCATGCCACCTCTGCGTCGACGTCGCACATAGGAGTAACAGGGCCAATTTCTTCGTCAAAAATGAAGGCACCATTGACTCATGGAATAATCAAGCCATGGAACAAAAATGCTTTTGAAAGCTGAGGGATTCCACGGAGGCATGCAAGTCGATTCTGATCGACCATTTCAAAAATATCTGAAACTTTGTACAGTTTTTCAGTTCCATCTAAATCGTCATTTTCCGATATCAAATCTTCAAGTTGAGTCACGACTAACTTTTCAAAAGGGTGTATGTGAAAATGGTTCAAAAATATTCAAAAAGCTGCACAGCAAAAACGGTTCGTTCGATTGTTAGACAACTAAAGAAACAAAGTTAGACAATAAATAAAGATTCCAACAAAAATACACACAGTAAAATATTTTTTTTTTTGCATTAAAAAACATCATTTTTGTCACAAAAACTCAAATATCTCGAAACCCTATCGGAATACCAACGTAACGGAAAACGGTCCATTATATTAGCTATCTACCATAAAAATTTGGTAATGGTAAGCCAATAAACAAAAAAGTTATGACATTTCAAATATTTCACAAATTTGACACTTAGTGAAAAAAAAAATTTTTTTTTTCATTGTTAATTTTTTTTAGGACCGCAGTTTGTTGCTGAATTTTTTGTTAAGGGTACCACATGAGGTTAGCAAGTTGTTTTCATGATATTTTATTTAATTATTCATAACTATTATAGCATCTATTAGAAAATTAGACGCGATCTAGTGTTGTGATCTAAAGTCTTGATAGTGTCATATTTTTTATTGTACGTAAGGTACCGCGGGGCAAGTGAGAATCCGGGGTAAGTGGGACGTTCCGTCATAGCTCACTTAGGAAAAGTTTTTCATGGGGGTATTCGTGTAGAAAGTTTAAGATACAATGACAAGGTATGTATTAAGTACAAAAATAATCTTATTTTTATTACCATGTCGTTCATGTAACAGTTGTAAATTCAGCGCCATTTTCAACTTGCTTGATAAATTGTGACACGTTTTACGTTTTGCATTGGCTCGCAAAAAATAAATGTGTTATAAATCGAATATCCACCAGTAAGCTACAATTTTAAGTATTATTACAAGCTGCTAACGATAAACCAGTATTTTGTTTTCATTTCATATGAAATGTTTGATGGTCTAACTTACCCTAAAATATGTTCATACCTGGGGTAAGTGGGACCTATCAAAACAAGCACCATAATCAAAACTTTTCCTACATGTTTCAAACATTTTCTCATAGAGTAGTATTGAAACATTCAAACAAATTATTTTTATCAAAAAAGATCAATCTCAACTTACGTAATTGCATAAGAGGGAGAAGAAATGTGTAATTCTTCTATATATTTTTTTTATTTATTTTTAAATTTTTGAAATACGAATTCAAAATTGAACAAAGACTGAGATGAAATTTGAAATGCATCATGAAAACGATTACTTTTTTGTTTTAATTGAACTTTATTAGTTATTTCTACCAAATTTAGTAGTTACGGAAAACAATTCCACTCCATTGAGTGGTTTTCTGCCATGCATATAAATAATAATAGAACATATTACAATTTCGTAAATTATTGAAAGTTTATGTGCTACTTTTAATTAATAACTTATAAATGATATATTTTGAACGAGTTTTATTCCTTTTAACACTGTTGAGGATTTTTCAGTTAATATTAAGTGTGACGTGACATACTATTAAACACCCGTTTCCTTCCCAAAGCGTTACGTATTTTATGATTGATCCCTTATGTACATCAAAAATGTACTCAAAATTATATATCTATGATTTATCAATCCTATTATTGTAATGGTTGACTTACTGATGTGGATTGACGCATGAAACTGGATGTGTCCCACTTGCCCCGTTTGGCGAGGTAACTGCGTCTAATGGCTCATTCTAAAACTTTCTTCTAAAGTTTTCAAAATTTCGAAATTATTCGACCAAATTCATGCACACACCAGCAAATGTATTGCCAAAATGTGATGGTGTTGCTGGATTTGAGAAATATTGATATTTCAAAATTTTATTGAACAATTTGTTTGAACTATCGTTTTTTTATGTCCCACTTGCCACGGGGTACCTTAACTGAAGAAAAATTCTCTCAATAGTGTTGAAACCTTTTGATAAAAGAAACCTATAAGAAATCTAATATTGAAGACAAAAGCTACAAAAAAAGTTTTCTATACAGGTATACGACTAGTTTACCTGCAAAAAGTTTACCTCGTAGAGAACAAGGTGGGTCTATACCCAGGTGATCTAGTATACGTAAAACAGGTCGGTTTTCTCGGCGCTGGTTTTCTCCACAAAGTTAAAATCTGATTACACCTGGGTATAGACCCGCCTTGGTAGAGAATAGACTTTGTTAATCATATTTGGGAGAAAGCGAGTAACTTCAACAACATCAAAAACATGATAGGTACATGCCATGAACATACTCACGAAAAAGCTAAAAATATACTACCACTATGGTTATAAAAGATTTAATTGTAAAATTTTTCTTCAGTCAAGCAAACGACACCAAACTAGTCAGTAAAAACTTAAAAGTGATTTTGTTTATTAAAATCTAACGAGCAACATGAGTAGTCGCTTTCTCAACTGTTGCAGGCCGTTTGCAGAAAAAAAGTGTTCGAAAGAGCTACGAAATCTCACCGAAAGCACCATAGATAAACTGAAAGCGGCTGGTTATGCTCCAATGTCTACATTGAATACAAATTTACGCATTTGTACGTCCTGCCGTTTAAACGTTGACAAACGGGCAATCTGTACATCATCGGTGGATCAGGTTGCAGGAAGTTCGAAAACAACAACAACTGAGGAATTACTAGATGCACCGACAACAACTGAGGAGTTACCAGAAGTACCAAGTGCAGATAGTCTTGCCACGGTACCATCAGCGACATCTGTTTCAACAAATCAATCAGAAGATGAGTGCATCCAGAAGGTCAACATCGAACGCTTCAACGAAGGGATAGCTGGAATAAAAGTGACTCCGATTAAATGGACGAAGATGGGTTACGTCAATTATCCCGAGAAAAAATACCGTGAAATCAACGAAGCTGTACAAAGAAACCTCTTCAAATTAGGACCTGAGGATGTGAAAAATACAGACTACGATGAGGTAATTATGAATATGAAGGTTCTCGAATCTAGCCACGACAAGGAAAGAAAAATTATTGATTTTGTCGATGCTGCCAAGCTCGTGGTCTATTCAAGACGCCATTGATGAGTTCAAAACCAATAGAAATACAGCAAAAGAGGCAAAACAATTCAAAAATAACTGTCTTGCAACCAAAAATGCTAGGTCGAGTACTTCATTAACAGATGAGACAAAAGAAAAAATAATTCAATATTTTGAAGACGATGAAGTAAGTAGAGCTATGCCTGGCCAAAAAGATTATGTATCTGTAAAAAAAGATGGAAAGCGTCAAGCAATCCAAAAACGATTAATGATGACTACTTTGAAAGAAGCGTATACACGCTTCAAGGAAATTAACGAAAATATTAAGGTAGGTTTTTCCTCATTTGCAAGCCTTCGTCCAAGGCAATGCAAGCTTCTATCCAATTCAGGAACACATAATGTTTGTGTGTGCACAACACACGAAAATATTAACCTAATCTTACATAGTTTGAAAAGAATCAATTTATCAAAGGATATTAAAATGTTAACTGGTAGTCTTTTGTGTGAAAATACAACATCAAATTGTTATCTACGATCTTGTTCGGATTGTCCAGATTCTTCATCATTGGAAAATACTTTATTCGCTGAGTTTGAAGAAAATTATATTGATCAGTTATCATTTGAGCAATGGGTGACCACGGATAGGTGTGACCTAGAAACTATTGTAAAACCTGTAGATGAGTTTGTGTCATTTTTTTGCTTGAAATTAGAAAGTTTAATTCCTCACGACTTTATTAAAACAGAGCAATCCCGCTTTTTAAAAAATACGAAAAATACATTACAAGATGGTGAATTTTTAGTCATTTGTGATTTTTCTGAAAACTATAGCTTTGTATTGCAAGATGAAGTGCAGTCCCATCACTGGAACGTACAACAAGCTACAATTCATCCATTCGTTATTTATTTCAATGGAAGTACGCAAATTGAACATTTTAGTTTTATTGTAATTTCCGAAGATTTAAGACACGACTCAGTATCTGTAAATTTGTTCATTGCCAAAATGATTAACTTTTTACGCGTTGATAAGGATAAAGAAATCAGAAAGATATATTTCATGTCTGATGGAGCAGCATCGCAGTACAAAAACCGTAAGAATTTTTCGAGCCTATGTCAATTTAAATCAAAGTACGGAATTGATGCAGAATGGCATTTCTTTGCTACGTCACATGGCAAAGGTCCTTGTGATGCTATTGGAGGAACCATAAAGCGCATGGCCACAAGAGCAAGTTTAGCCAAAGAACGTGAGCATCCAATTAAAACTGCAAAAGAACTATTTGATTGGGCGAATCGCAGAAAAGAAGAAGATTTAACAAAATTATCATTTTGTTTTACTACTACTGAAGAGTACGAATTAACGGCATCAGAGCTCAGCGAGCAATATAATAACGCAAAAACGATCCAAGGAACCCAAAAATTTCACTGTTTCATTCCATTGTCAGAAAATAAAATTAAAGCAAAACTATACTCGAACTGTACTGATAATGATGCAAAAGTGTTCGAAATTGTAAAAAAATTGAATAACAATAAATAAATAAATAAGTATTAATAAAATGTTTTCATGATCTCATAACGCATACCCAAATCCAAAACTTTTAAAGTTTATATAACATTTAGAAACTCATCGATCATACTCTAAAAAAAAATATCCTGGTAAAAAAAAATTTTATTTTCGTGTAATCTGTTAATTCATTTTAATTTATACATATATACATATACATATAATATTTATACATATACATAATATTTATACATATAATATACATAATACTAATGAATACCAAATTTGTATGGTAGATAGCTAATATAATGGACCGTTTTCCCTCAAAAAATTACGTTGGTATTCCGATAGGGTTTTGAGATATTTGAGTTTTTGTGTCAAAAATGATGTTTTTAAATGCAAAAAAAATTTTTTTTTTACTGTGTGTATTTTTTTTGGAATCTTTATTTAGTTGTCTAACTTTGTTTCTTTAGTTGTATAACAATCGAACGAACCGTTTTTGCTGTGCAGCTTTTTGAATATTTTTGAACCATTTTCACATACACCCTTTTGAAAAGTTAGTCGTGACTCAACTTGAAGATTTGATATCGGAAAATGACGATTTAGATGGAACTGGAAAACTGTGCAAAGTTTCAGCTCAATAGAAAAAAATGAATTAAAAAATTTACCAAATTTTGGTGCTGTTGCTTGGAATCACTCAGCTGTTTGAGGTGACCATCATAATAACCATGAAATTTGGGGTTTTAGTTTAGTTCCATGCTTCAATATTGATTCATAGAACATCGACTCATGCAATTTCATTGTCTTCAAAAAGAAGCTCGTAAAAATTTCTTAAAATGTATTTTTGTCTTATAACCAAGAATTTCGTCCAGTTACTCCTACGTCCTTCTTAGCTAGGTCGTGGGACGCGTCTTGCACACAAAACAGATCATCAGCTGACGAGGCGCAGATCAACGCCACGGTCGCTATTGACCGACCAGGTTGGCTTCTTCGCAAAAGATAACTGCGAGGGGACACACACACACATACAGGGGGAGTTATGGATTTGCGCTGGGATCGCATAAATTGCACGTTTCTGTGCCGTTTGTTTGCCTTTGAATGGAACGAGTTGAGCTGCTGCAGCGCCAAATAGCCCACGGTGCGGTCAGATCACGTGCCGGTGAATTATGATCGGAGTAATTTGCGATCATATGCGATTGGATAAAAGTTCGTTATTTCTGCAATGGATGACCATTTGTTTCGGGATCCGGTTATCGGATTCCGGTGACAGGTTTGTCTTATGGGTAAATGCGTGATGGATGAGTATTCGGTGTTTGCTGTTTGTGTGGGCGGAAAATGGCAACTAGAATTTGATGAAACTAACTACTATTTGAAACTATTTAGATAGCTAATGGTAATGTGGCCTAACCTAATAGAAAGGTAACAAGTAGGATTGTGAGAGGTTCCGAACGATCACAATTTTAAAAGATTTTAAAGAATTAGTATTTCTGACGAAAATGGCTTGTCTGTATAGTATACTTCATACGTTTAAGCGTAATCTGTTTTAAATTTGAGATTATAGGTTAATTCTACATAGCGTGAACACTTTGCGTGAATTGTGCCATGTTTCTAAATCTGGAAGCATTTACCTGATTCAAAACATACTCATTAGGCTCAAGTACTTTAGTCAATGAGCGACCCGAATCGCGTTTTTCGCCAAACTGGCAATAACTCAACGCGTTCGCTCGATCCATCTTGATAACAGCGCGCTGGCTGCCGTTGCAATGGCAGAAAAGTTCGAACTCGCAGGGCCCTTTTCGTGAAAAGGCGATCCGAAACAATATTGCATTGAATTTGAAGGCTCTGTCTCGCTAATGTGGTAAATCCTCCTTATTAGAGGCCCTAAGACGTCGACGTTGGTTGCGATATTTTACTTTCAAATTTATTCAAATCGATCTCCCCCCCTTGGATGAGTGTGGGTGATGGTGCGGGAGCGGATCACCGGGAAATTCTCCCGGTCGACAAAGCTTGCGAAACCTTCCCCCTCGAGAGCTCAATTCAATTGAAATTCAAATGAATCGTATCGAGAGTTGGTGGAGGTGGAACAATATCGATTTGTGGCAGGCAGCCAACTTTCAACTTTGACACAATTTGCGCAAGCCCCCATCGCTCGCCATGGGAATAAACAACCGTTCGCATTTGGGACCCCTCACTCTCCGTAGGGGTGGTCCTGACGACGACGAAACGGAATTAACTGATATGATCATCCACATTTTGAATAGTAATTGATTTAATGTGAACCGAGCCGAGATCTGCACGCTTGCGCATGAATCGCTGTCCCAATAACAAGCGGAGGGCTATCGTGTTCCCAGTTCATGCATGTGTGTTGCCAAACTGCGCCATCCAGTATGGAATAAATAACTCTCTCAGATTTCAATTTCCAATGCTACCGCGTGCCACTCTCGGCTAGCTTATTTCCATAAAAATAAATAAACAATAATGCTACCACTCTGATGATCGTCGTCGCTGTCGTCTACAAGAGTGGCTCCAATTCGAATCGAGTCGAGTGCTCTTTGAGGACCAACTCCAAGCAACGACAATTCGAGATTAAGATACCAGAAGGCAATAAAAACATCAGTCCGTACGGACCGATCCAATTTCGATCCCAAGACTGGAACGACCGTCGACAGCAATTGGTATTCATATTTCCAGTGCGGGTAATTTCGGAATCGGTCTTTTTGCTCGGTACACCCCTCCAGTGTGTGCGACTCCCGACACCGTAAACAGATTAATCCATTTTACCACAAAAAAAGCCAGCAGCAGCGGGAAACAAACCTGCAATCGCAACCACCCAGCAGAGTACGGAACGGAACCAGCAACAAAAATTTGATCCCATCGCTAGGCCGACCTCGAAGATTGGGAGAACCCAAAGTTGTGTGTTTTCAATCCCCAAGATTGATCAATCGGAAGATCTTTTCCCGTGCGAGTGCTCCGACGAGCGGTGAGTTGCACTTTATTAGCCGCGGAGGGGGTGAGGTTCGTCACTCGTAAGCGTTGAAGTCACCTCAAGACTGGCTGACTGACTTACTGGGTGGGATCCGCATGGGGTTTTGCGGTTGCCACCGCCACGAAGAAGAATACGAAACGGAAACCAGCTGCGCGTTCGGCTGATCGGGGGAGAGATATTGAATTATGATTGGAAGCACACAGTGACAGTGACTAAGCATTTGGGAAGAAAGGAAATTTAATTACCCCGACGACAATGGTCGCTCCATGGGAATCAGGTGGAATGTTTGGTGTTTGGCGAATAATCGCAACTGAAAAATCGCTAAACGGTGAATCACGTGGGTAATGTCTGAATAAAAGTTTGATGCTGGCTTCTGGGTTTGGCATCACTTTGAACTCAGCTAACTCAGATGTTTTGAGAATGTCGTACGTTCACAGATATTCTGATGTTAGTTCAATATGCCATTACATTTTATTAAGGGAATATTTATGTATCATCATCTGACTAATTCAACAAAAACCGTGTTATCGTGATGTCTACTCAAAGGCTCCATATGAAGAGCTTTTGGTTTGAGTGGGAATATTATTAGTTGAATTTTAGGAAGCATTAGCAAAATCTTCCATTTATGCAAGTGTGAATATAATATTCAAATTTTCTTTGCAATCTACTACAGATGACAGCAATTCTACCTACCAAGGATTTTCATCTTCTGGTGTTTAGTGGAAACTCTTCAAAAACAACTGGAAACCCCTTAAAAATATGTGGCTTTTCTCGCGAACTTTCAGGAACTCTTTTAAACCCTTTTGGAACTTTTGTGAATAAGCTAACATGTTCAGAAAACTATGAAACCCTCTCTTAGAACCCCCTCAAATCCTGTGGGCACCAAATAGTAGTAGCAGTCATTGTGCAGCTATTTAGCATGATCATGATGAGAACGATGTGTTTGAATAACGTTCGGTCGATGATATTTTTAGATTGTTCTTGACTTATAAGGTAATGGAATATCTATTTGCTTGTAATATAACATACGCATGTTCAAATAGCAAGGAATGCTTTCAGTTAAACATTTTGGGAGTGCTCATAGCTGAGAAGCAGGCATAACATCAGATAGAAAAGAATTCAAAGTGCATTACTCAGAAACTCTCAGAAATCTCAGATAACTGCAGTGTCCATTTGTTTTTGGCAACTTTATCGTTAGATTTTGGCGACTCATTTTTTTTATTGTTCCAATTTTTTTTCTGGTAATGAATCTACATTTATGATTGGTTCTATTCGTCATTCATTGCTATAAACACAACGTACCTTAAGGCTGGTTTATTAAGTGTTAAAACTCCATCACGTCAAGTTCAAGTTGTCCAACAAATTGAAATATCAGTTAGGGGTGGTAAAATGAACACCTTAAGGAGATCATTTTGTTTCTGGTAGAAAAACGAGGTATTTGTATAGTTCTTTTGCACAACATCTAAAATAAGGATGTTATCTACACGGAAAAAAATCCGTTGCTGGAATCATGAACAAAAAGTCATGAATTCATAAAATTTTCTGTTTCATGATATCATGACTTAAAGTCATGAAATCGTGACTATTATGCAAGAATTTTTATGCTCAGGGCGTTACACAAATCTAACTGTCATTTTCTTTACCTTAGTCAACGTGTCTCATGGCGATCGGTGATGTCTTCTAGTGAAATTATAAAAAAAAGTTTTGTTTTTGAAAAAGTTTAAGTTCTTCGGAACCATGTCAACATATCGATGACATTCTTGGCGAAATTTCCGTGAGTTCCCACATTGTTCCAAAATGTACTTACTTCTTCCTGACTATGCAGAACCGGGTAATGTTTGACTTCGAGCAAAGGTTTTGCTTGACAAGCTCGTCGGCGATTTTAACTGTTTGGAAGTGACGCATTTCTCATATCTCATAACAGAGCGGCTCACAAAAGTCCTTCGATGGCCAAATGTTCCAGTTCCACTTGCAACATCCGCGTCGTTAAAAAGTGTTCCATCACTCATGTAATCCACCAGCATTTTGTGAGCCCAGGGACAATTTGCCAATTCAATTGATGCTCGAAACAACATTTTGCGTACAAACCTAACCAACGAATGTAAGCGTTCCTGCTGAAGATGTGGCACTCGTTATGTTGCCGTTTTTGGAATGTTTTCACGGTTTATTACGAAACTACCGGCACAAAAACCGAAACTATTTTAATCTTCATTTTATTTGTTTACAAATGGCAGCTATAAACTGGGATCTTAATTGACGTATAATGCCTGTTTTCATGAAATGAGTTCATGATTCAGGGATCCTGCGTCATGATTTCATGACTCAATTTGCCACTTTTCAGCACCAAAATCGAAATCATAAATGACAGGCTTCTACATACATGAAAAGTGCTCCTGTTTTCATGAACTGTGTTCATGATATCAGATCCTGCTTCATGATTTCATGACCGAAATTGCCACTTTTCGCATCAAAAATAGGAATCATAAATGACAGATGACTAAATTCATGAATAGTGCTTATGTTTCCATGAATTTTATTCATGGTTCCAGCATGCATGCTTCATGATTTGAGGATTTAAATTGACATTTTTCCTCGTTAAAAATTGAAAACGTAACGTACAGCCGGCGTTACGGTAAAATGCTTCATGATTTCATGACTTTTGGTCATGGTGTATTTTCATAACATGAAAATACACCTTCCCCCCGAAATCATGACTCTTTATCTCGTTTTAGAGTGCCGCATTTTTACCCGTGTATAGTTGCGACACGAATTCAGACTAAAATAGCTTAATTTTCACATATTTTTATCGCTTGCAAAAACCGATGAATTTACTCAACGACGGATGGTTCAAATTATTCGATATCTTAAATGTAGATAGGTTATGATAATCTGAATCCTCTAGTGTAAATAACTCATTTTTGAAAAAAAATGGCGTTTGGTGCGGTTTAGCAGAACCCCGACCAAATGTGCATTAACACTATGTTTCAAGGTAAATGTAATTCGTGGTCATTTTAAAGGTGCTAAAAGATTTCATAGAAACAACCTTTCGATTTTGGCATAGTAAAAATTAGTAGCGTCTGATTTGAAAACGGTCTTCGACAAAGTTGAACCTTATAAATGGGTTTAACAGTGTCAGCATAGTAGGTACCAACTTCATAGACACATATGCGAACACTAAAACCGATTGATTAAAGTGCTATGGGAAAAAGTTATTCCTATACAAACGATAATGGGCTTGCAGTGGCGTAACTAGGGTTTTTGGGGCCCGGTGCGGAAACAAATTCGAAGGCCCTTCAAAAAAGGGGTGCGTGCCAATTGATTTATTGGTAATCATAATAATAATATGCTTTCAAACAACATGTATACTTGAAATTGAAAAAAAGTACCTCGTGTTCATCTATTGTTGAAATTGTTTTTATTTTTTTTTAATAACCCTTCTAAATGCCAATGAAGAATAATATGCCGCTACGAACATTTTAAGGCTGATAGCGGCTAAGTATCTTGAGGGACCTGAAAAATAAGACCAAAGAGATATTGATCGTCTCAATAAGTATTCCTCAAGTAATCCGACCAGATATATCTCGAAAGCTGTTTCTAAATGTTTCTGATGTTTTGATGATTTTCTTTAGAAGGTTTATCAGAATGCATTTGCTGAAAGTTTCCTTTAGCTATTATTTCGAAGTTTTCTTCAGGAGTACATTTAGTGTTTCCTTCACAGGTTTTCCATAGAATTCATGATTTTCTCTTGAAGAATTCAACCAGATATTTTTTTTCCAACGATACGATTCTTTAAAAAATCTCCAGATCTCTTCTGGATTCTTAAGATAGTTTTGGATGTGTTTCCAGAAAAACTTTTAAAATAGCTATTGAAAAAATTTCCAAACCAAAAGTTTCTATAGGAAATCTCTGGAAAACTTCGAGTTTCATGAACAAAGTCCCATGTGTCATCAGTGCCCTAACACTGTAGAAGACTTAGAGCAAAAATTCACCGTTGTGCCTCGTAGAATCATCTTCACCCACGGTTGGTAGCATCCATAGGAAGGAAGATATGCTTTAACGAACTCCGGCTACCAGAACTGAAGAACGGAGCCAGAAACAAAAAATATCAGGCATAAAAGCAAGTTATTGTTCATTTCAATTTTGTTTTAGATGCCAACAACGACCTATCTGTTGATGCCATAGATTTTGTTTTAAATTGATCGCAAAAGTAAAATGTGTACCTATTTGTCTAGTTCAATAAAGTTCCAATAAATGTGCTAAAACACAGTGGAACTCTTGAAGGAACTACAGGAATAACTGATAATTGATTATTGTGTGGTTTAAAACACTGAATGTAGAATGTTATTCAAAATATCTTTTAAAATATATGAGGAATCCCTGGTTGAATTTATTATGAAATTTCCGGAATAATTTCTAATATTTGTTGTGGAATAATCCATGAAAGTATTGGAGAACTTTTGAAAGATTGGTTCTGAATTTTGAATGAAAATGATTTCACGAAATCATTTTACATGAATTTCTTTAATGCTAGAATAAACCTGGAAGAATTTGTGTAGAAATATTTTCTAGTTAACTTAGCGTAATATTTAGAAAAATCTAAACAATAATTTCTTAAGGAATCTTTCTAGGAAATCCTGTAAGAATTTCTGAGAGAGTTTTCTATGTGATTTCGTTATTGGAGTTCTGAACGATTTTCTGCAGCAAATTTTGAAGGAATTCCACTCAGCATATCTTGAGAAATCATGTAAGGATTTTCAAGGCCAATTCGTGGGAGAACTGCTAGAGAAATTTTTACAACAATTCCTGAAGGGATTCCTGCAGGAGTTTTCGTACTTATTCCTGAAGAAAGTTCTAAATAAATCTCGGTAAGAATTCCTGAAGATGAAAATTTATGAACTTTAGGAGTAATCACGTAGTAATCTTCAAAACCTTTACAATTTACATCAAGATTAATTGCAATACAAATAAGACAATCATGTTGCATAAAATAAGAGACGTTATTAAGAGACGACATATTTGCTCACCTTTGATTTATAAAATATTGTGTACAAATAATCATTTTGGCTTTTCGGCTTGATACAGGATATAGCTCATAACAAAATGTTCCCAAATAGGTATAGAGGGCCCCCAGATATTGGATGATTAACAGAACAATGTTTTTTTTTAATCCAAACAAAACCACGCAATTCTATTAAAAAGTATTATTCTATAGCGTTGAAATACGCTACCTTCATCAATATACTGGATTATATAGGGGCCCCTTCTCGTTACCAATTCAGGTCCCCTCAAAACCAGATTTGCCTTGCCTCCATACATATAAGTTTGTCAAAAACTAATATTTAATGCTATGAGAAATTTGCATCATGATTTCGGACCCTTAAGAACCCGGGGTCCGGCGCGGACCGCACCCCCCAGCTCCGCTACTGTGGGTCTCAGTTTTCATCAGAATGAGCTCAAATTTTGGGAGGACACTCAGAATTTGACCTTTGGTTCGAGAATCGAATGGGCAGTGCAAACATCGGTAGCGCATGATGGCTCACCATGTCCGAAAGAACTTGAATCTATTGAGCACCAGTGCTACAGGTCCGCAGAGGCAGCTCCTCTAGCACGATGTAGGTAGCGGAACCCTGCTTAGGCCTATGGAGGACTCTTCGGAGTATAGCAAGCGTACTGATTTTACGGCCACAAACCCGGCAACGAATAAAGGACAACGATAGGAGAGTCGGAATGAACCCGCGCTTTTTGGACTCCTGATTTGTGAGCTGCGGAATGTCGGCGAGAACGTGGCAGCTATCTAGGAAATACGCTGTCCGAAAACCGGAGAACCTGAATTCCGAGTTGTGGATCCCATCGCCAACACTTCATTCAAGTCTCACATCTACTACTACTACGCACATGCGCAGATCGGGAGAGAAGGATTCTTCCAACCCGTTATTGGAACGGAAAGCCTTCAGGCATTCAGCAGAATCTACTTCGCACGCAAGAGATGTTAGACGAGCAGTTGAGAAAAATTAACGTTTCTGGAAATGTCAACAGCCTGTGGGACCCTCTCCACGAAGCTGTAACAACAACAACGCTGGACGTGATTGGCACTGGACAACGTCGAAGACAAAACAACTGGTTCGATAAAGAGTGCCAGAGAGTGACAAACATGGAGAATGTCGTCAGAAGCCGTATGGATGAGGCCAATACCTGACAGAACAAAGAGCCGTACAGGGCAGCGAGAGCTGAAGAAAAGCTAACCACCGAAGAAAGAAAGGACAGCATGATCAAAGTACATGCACATGTGCAATGATCGAGAAGGGGATTTGCTGACCTACACACCAAAAAAATCTTAGATTTACACGTAACGTAATATTAGCCTCAATCATGCAAAGCCATTTCTCATGTATTATTCAATGATAAAACCTATAAACACATCTATTATATACAACATTGTTACCAAAATCCTTAATATTGAACGCGAAACGTCTTCTTTCGAAGAATGTTGCATGCAAAACGGCACGGTTTACATGATTTTCACGCTGAAAATTCAATCATAAATAATGCACATGGAATGACAAGCCGTCGGTCAATCCATGTGCATTATTTTTGACGGAATATTCAGCGTAGAATCATGTAAACCGAGAATTCTTGTTTGCAATTTCACTTTCAAGATGCAAGAAAGCATGCAACATTGGCGAATGTTGGATAGAAGATCATGAAATGTTTCAGTTTCACTCAAAATTGCAAGCATTTTCGAATGCAATGAGACAGTTTACATTAATTATCGTTGAATGTTCAGTTGCAACTCGTTTTACATGATTATCATAAAGAATTACGTGCCATGTAAATTTGAGAATTTTTTGCTGTGTAATACCTTAGTCACTTAATACCTTCAATGAACCTTTAATCGTTTCTTTAGTTTTAACGTTTTGATGACTATTCAATTGCTGCCGTGAATCGCAAGTCAGTCCCATCTATAAAAAGCAAGCATTGTAAAAATGGGCTGTGAAATTTTCATACTCGTTTTCCATACAAGTATTCAAACAATTCCAGAGGATTGCAACATGTTCAAATCATAATTAAACTTTCACAACTTACATTTCGCTACGATATCTTTCCGAGAAAAATATAAAGATGATCGAAACAAGTTTCATTTTTGTGTTACACTATGCGGAAATCTGCAGTGGGACTGATATGCGGTTACTTTGCATTAGGCGGCATCCACAAATTACGTAATGCTCTAGGGGGAGGGAGGGAGTAGGCTCAAGCGGTACGGCTCATACAAAAATTCAAAATTTTTGATACAAAAAGCGTTACGGAGGAGGGGGGGGGGGTCAAAAATTTCCAATTTTAGCGTTACGTAATAAATGGATGCCGCCATGGGACAATTCGACTTGCTGTTTTTTTCCGAACAAATAATATTATTTCATTGGTGCAGCTTGAATTGAATGATATGTTGAAAACTGAACTTACACAGCAAAAAATTCTCAAATTTACATGGCACGTAATTTTTTATGATAATCATGTAAAACGAGTTGCAACTGAACATTCAACGATAATTAATGTAAACTGTCTCATTGCATTCGATAATGCTTGCAAACTTGAGTGAAACTGAAACATTTCATGATCTTCTATCCTACATTCGCCAATGTTGCATGCTTTCTTGTATCTTGAAAGTGAAATTACAAACAAAAATTCTCGGTTTACATGATTCTACGATGAATATTCTGTCAAAAATAATGCACATGGATGGACCGACGGCTTGTCATTCCATGTGCATTATTTATGATTGAATTTTCAGCTTGAAAATCATGTAAACCGTGCCGTTTTGCATGCAACATTCTTCGAGAGAAGACGTTTCGCGTTCAATATTAACCCTCTAATACCCAACCCCGCCTTTAGACGGGGTACACTTTGGAATTTTGTGTATTTTTTCGTAGCTCGGAAATCAAAATGATTTTATTTTTGGCTAAAACCTTGACTCATAACACGCATATAAGAAAAGTTTTTTATGACTTTTGAAACTTTTTTGTGTTTTTGAAAATTGTTTGAAAAATTGTATTCTTATATAACCTACAAATACCCGGGGTTCATTTAACGGGTGATATAAAAAATCCTACCTTTTATACTTTTCGACGATCAACCTATCACAAAAGAAGAGCTTGGTGGTATTCAAATAATTTTAAACCTGTTTTTCCGATAAATACACGGAAAATAAAAATATTTCCAGAAAAATATTGACATTTAATATTTTTAAAACAAGCGTAAAAAATTGAATTTTTATTATTGTCAAAAATCAGTAACTAGAAGAGGCTTCAAGAAAAAATTAAAAAGGATAGGGATGTTCAAAAATAAAAATTATAAAAATCAAAAACCGAAATCCATAGATTTGCGAATAAAAATAAATCATTGCCCAAAACGTGTTTAGAACGATTTTAGATAACTAAAAATGATATTAAGATCGAAAATAAAAATTTGGGTATTTTGGATTTTGGTTACAATGTTGTATATAATAGATGTGTTTATAGGTTTTATCATTGAATAATACATGAAAAATGGCTTTGCATGATTGAGGCTAATATTACGTTACGTGTAAATCTAAGATTTTTTTGGTGTGTAGTCACGCTTAGTTTTGATTTTTGTTAATTTTGCTTTGTTTTATGTTTTGAACAGGAAGTCATATATGAAATGTGATTTGTTTTAGTTTACATATTATCTTGGAAAGTTACATTATCTTTACATTTCATAAAAAAATAATAGGGGTATTCATTCGTTTTCAATATCATTTTCGTACTTATGTCGAGCAAAAGAATCTACAGAAATGAATAAAAATACTCGACAACAAATATAAGTGCAAACAGCTAATTCTAATATGCAATATACCGTACCTATTCCATCCCCGTTTCTTTTATTTTTTACGTGGTCAAACCAGTTGAAAACGTCCTGGTTAAATTATGTGCCCCAATGCCAAAAATCATATAATGAGTTTGAAAATGTCTGCAAGCAGTGTCCTCTGGAAGTAGTTTATTTATTTTTTCGTGATATACGCATTGGCTAGCGGGAGCAATCAAATTTGGGACGGGAAGGGGGTGGTGTTTGGTGAATGTGGATCAATAATTGACGACAAACAATACTGCAATACTGAATGCAGAAGCCTGAAATCACTATTGAGCTAAACATTTATTAAACATAATTATTTCACATACTATTTCACAACACAAATCAAAATCTCAGCAATAGTTGGGTAACTAACGGCATTACTTGAAGGAATGAAATTTATTGATGGTCCGGAACCAGCTTCAGAATCCACGGAAGACCTAGAAGCAATTAAAGGTGTTATTTTATGGATTTATAGTTCGCTTCAGGTTGAATGTTAGCCTTCAATAATAATGTAGGAACGGTTGAATATTTTCTTTCGATCGTACCTAAAAACGTATAAAAAATGATTTATAAGTTTGAGCTATTTTTGACTTTATAAGTTGACACTTTTAGTGGTTGACTAGATTATTAATCTCTCATTTGACATCCGATCGAATCAGAAGAGGAATTTTTCATGTGAAATGTTTCTATGCCAAAGTTACGAAAAATTTGACTTTACGCAGCTTTTAGTGAATACCCCTAATATATTGTTGAATTTGTACCTTTATTTCAAACAAAATACTAGTTTTATTGTAAGCTAGTGGTTCCGGCAAACTTAGTCTTGCCATCAAGTAGGTTGTTAAAAAATGCCATGCAATCACCCATACAAAATGGCAGATAAGTTTTCTCCAGAATTTCTAGCTATTCCGGACACTTTCCCAAACTTTTTCTACACACGAACCCGTTGGAGTCCTGGACGAATGCAATTGTGAAAGAATTATGCAAATCTAATGACCCGTTCTCAAACCATTCCATTTCGTGACATACAAACACTATTCCATTTTAATTTATATAGATTCGAGAAATCTCGGGATCCCGGTATTTCCCGGGACAAGCTTAGAATTTTGTCCCGAATCTCGCGACATGCAAAATGCCCAGGAAATGGACACTCTAATCTTTTTGATATATACGAGCAATTATGAAGCTTATAGATAAGACTGGTTCAGCTTTCTGGTTCTGCTGGAGACAGAAATCAACCAATTGTTTTTCCTAACTTTATCTCAGGAAAGGATTCTACTTCAATGGTTCCAAAGTCGAAGTCGAATCACTTGATGAAGTCGAAAAATGACACCGATATTGTCCGATATTATCTCAAGTTTATTTACGCAACCGGGAAAACCGAGACCTGATCCTTTCAAAAGGGTTTGATTACGGAAATATCGTGTTGTTTTCGTTTGTAACAGTCAGGACTTGGGTTCATTGGTAGATCTCTGAGGTAACTGACGCTTGCCGATAACTTCCGCGAAAACTTATTACGTAATGTGCTCATCGCAGTTACCACAATGTCTACCCCACAACGATCGATTGATGCTAAATCACATATATATTCAAAATATTGAAGACTGTTTTTATTAATTCAAGCGTTTGTTTTCTATATGGAAGTACATCATCAAGTTTGTCTTGATTCAATGATAAATGATCGAAAAGTATCTCTAATCTTCACTGTACTACAAGCTGTTATAGCCAGAACATTAGATTAACAAATATGGATCACTTGCAGCTAATCCCAATCATCCGATCAACTTTCAGATCTCAACCAACTACCAAAAAGGGAATAGCTGATCCATAATTGTGGTCCAACCGTACCTTCAACACGTTCCAGTACGACACCTTCCATACAAACGATCCACTAGTGCGTGGGCGCCCTTTCCGAATACGTCTAAACCCAACCCTGCTGCGATGCACAAACCAAGAGGTGCCTGCCTGCGCCCATAAGTGTGCGATTCGTGGAAAGATAGAAACATCAACTTGGCTGGCAGTGCCTAGAGCCTGAATCGGCGGCTTGCAGCGACACCAACCGACATCAACGCGCGTGTAAAAACATTTAGAGCATGTTTACCCTGACGGTTATGATGCTAACGGCTTCGATAGGAGGTCCCATTTGCAGCGTAAAGGAAGGGAACCGTCTCTGGGACCGTGTTTGATGTTCAGTGGTGGTCTGCTATGGACCCTTTGAAGCGTGTGTCGTCGTACCTACATATGTTGACTCCAGCTGTCTGGTTGCCTGTCTGTGCCACTTTATAATTCATTAATTTTTATTCATGTAAATGCACATGGGAAAAACGTTATCAAGTTTACATTAGAGTGACTTACGTCGGTGATGAAAAATGACTTCGGAATAAAAAGTGACGACGGAAAGGGATGATATCGGCAGAGTGGTTTCTCGAAATCATTCGACTTACATTACCCGGGGCGATTTGGAAATCGTTTTGTTTACGCATTTCATAATCAGACACTAAAAGATAATTTACTCCCACCTCATCCTCTGCCTAAAACATTCGCCTGGCTAATGGTATGCCACACCCCTGGATAAACCATTTGGATTAAGAGTCACAATTCATTAGAGCAAGATACGGCCGCAATCGGCGTGGCTCGTGGCACAATTTCCTCTCGCGCTCCGATGAAGCCGTAAAATGCTATCTTAAATGGCCTTCACACCTACGGGCACATTTGGACGCACGCTCGCATATTTCTCCACCGAGGAACAAGCTGCCGGGACCCGTTTTGTCACTCACCTCGTCTGGCAAACAGGCGCAATAAATCATCATTCGTTCAACTCGTTTGCCAGAACATATCTCTGAACTGTATCGCACACACCAGAACTTAGCTGCCCTCGTTTTTTGAAATGGCGCGCGTCGCCGTTTTGCCCGAAGGAAGAAATTGATCCCATCTATCACGCACAAATTGACTGACAGGACAGACCGCGATGCAACTATTATCTCTTGAGTTCTGAAGTTGCCACACGACGACACTGCAGCAGAAGCGTGCCAAAACCTCATCCCATAATTTTTGGCAAACCTCCGCGGATTGGTCGTCTGAATTAATGAACTAGCGCAAATCGTCCATAGGGAATTGGGGTTGGTCGTCAATTAAGGACCATTGGACAACGACTACGACGATGACGCCGGTGATTTGTGCAGCTACCGGACTGTTCACCTATTGTAAAGCTATAAAAATGATTTCGAGCAGGATTTTAAATGTTATGAGTTGATTAGAAGAGTGACGATTGAAGTTGTAAAGGTCGTGGAATTTATAGCTGTTTTCGGCGGTTAGCCAAATAGAGGACCAGTTCTGATTTTGAATGTCAGCTGAGAAAATCTTGATGAATTCTTGTTCAATTATAAATGTTCTGATATAAAACATATGCAGTTTTGTCTTATTTTCTCCCTGCCTTACTAACTTTTTTCGTTACACTAAGTTTCGTTTTTACTTAGTTGCGTCTTTACTTCATACTTTCCTCATTTTCTGACCTCCTAACAACCGAACTGCCCAACTTCCTTACTATCTTATTTCTTTACTTGCTTTTCTCTTTACTTTCCTTACTTTTTTACATTCTAACTTTTCTACCTCCTTATTTGGTTACTTTTTTATTTACATCAGGTACAACTCCAAACATTTCTTCAAAAATGCTATTAAACTTAAAAACTCGCCAGTCGTATATTTAAGGAAGTCTTCCACAAAATCTAACATAAACTACCCTCGAATTCTCGAAAACCTATTCAAATAGTCTCAAGTCAGAATAGTGAACAAACTTACTTTATCAATCCTACGTGTTCCGCAGACGAAATTCCACACGTTCCACTCTTACCCAACTAAATTTTTCACTTTTAGAACGTTTAATTCCGGAATTTCAAAACGGCGTAAATAAGAATTTCAACTTTCGCAACCCAACCGCTACTTTCACCGCTTCGTTGTATGGAGAGAAAAAGTGACTTAACCACGAATCAAAACAAAACACTACTTGAGCCGATTTTACACTGGTAGAAAAACCTCGAAAGTAACTGAATGAAACGGCTTATCATTTTGTTATTATTATTTTTGTGGGAATTGATGGTAACTATCTAGTTTTTGAACGCGAGCTGATTCTTCTTAATTAGTTTTCTAAAAACCACGTGAAAGTTACTTACGTCGATTTGAAAAAGTAATAGAGAATTGGTTTTATTCT
This sequence comes from Aedes aegypti, assembly GCF_002204515.2. Taxonomy (NCBI): domain Eukaryota; kingdom Metazoa; phylum Arthropoda; class Insecta; order Diptera; family Culicidae; genus Aedes; species Aedes aegypti. The sequence goes on from NC_035108.1 coordinate 350,033,577, forward strand.
AAATTGTCTAAAAAACGGTATTGAAACTATGGAAACGAAATATTCCCAAAAACTTCAGTAGACGTGCTTATTAAAAATCATCTACGATTTTACGGAATTTTGTTTGTTTTTGAGAAACATGGGAAAATAGTTTACAACGAATGAACTTTCCTGCATTTTCCGAACTACAAAATATCGTAGGTATAAGCTCAATTTTTTTTAAATATCGGTTGAGACGGTTGAAAAGATATGCGAACCACTTATATCTCGTTTCTAAAAACTTGTTAACATGAGGTCTACTTATGTTTCAAACGAAGTTCATGAATCGATGATGATATGCCAAGGTTGCTCAAGGTGTGGCCCATTTTATGCGGCTAAAAGTTGGAAGACTTTTCTTATATCATAAGCATTTTCGTGAAATTCTGGGCAGCATTCCCACAGATTCCAATATACACTCTGTAGAAGCGATTCTGTCGCAATTCTATGCAAAATTCACACAGAATTTCGGGAAAGATTCTCGTAAAATCTAGTACACGATTATCACGTACTAGGTTGGAATTCCGACCAAATTCTCAGGGAATTTTCGATAGAACTCTGTGTTTGATTCTCATAAAATCCTAAAAACAATTCTTACAGTAGCTTGGGCTTGATTTTCAAATTGATCCTGTGCTACAGTTTGTTGTTACTCGGGGTTTCCACAAGATAATCACTAAATTTTGGGAAGAGTTTTCATATAACCCCGACCAACATGCTCTGCAGCATTTATTTCTATTTTAATTCCTTAAGCAATAATTTTCCTTCCTTTCTTAGCCTTTCTTCCCCTAATTCTAAGGAATTTCTAGACCCCCTTCCTCCTTTCTCATGACTGATTCCAGTACCTGATACATACACTGTTACACTTTCATTGACCCCTTCCTGCCCCAAATTATGGACGTTATTTTTGGATGACCCCTAGCACCAATGTTTATAATATCTCATGTAAAACATTGTAGAGTTATTTTTTTACGATTGTGCTACTTTTCCCCGAATGTCGATTCCCCGAGCGCCAGTTCCCCGAACGCCAGTTCCCCGAATGACCCGTCTCGCCGAAAAGTGCAGCAGTTCAAACAGGGGCTATAATAGTTTTCAGCGGCAGGATGGTGAATTAGAAAGAGCGATAAGCAATCGAAAGAAGGAGGTATTTGGTCATTCTCGACTAAACGCATGTTGCCAAAAATGCTAAGGACGGTAATACTCGTTAGAACCGACATTGAAATAAAGAAGGGTGCATATCAGAGTACGTTCACCCCCCTGAAATGTATGAAGTTATGAAAAGTATGAGCGCCAAAAACTTTTCGGGGAATTTGGGGAACTGGCATTCGGGGAAACGACATTCGGGAAAAAGTAGCACAACCCTTTTTACAATTCAAATACATCACAGCGAGCTTCAATTGCAATAGGACCACTATTTGACCGCAAATTGCACCAGCGCGATAAAAAATGTTCTACAAAATCACGTCTACTGATTTTTTCATATTTTGTTTAAAACTAGCTCAGCTATCCAATAATGCAAAAACTTTCAAAATATGTACAACATAGGAACAACATGAAAATTCAGTTTATTTTTGATAAAATCCAATATGGCGGCCAAATTTAATAGGGGCGCCCAATAATTTTAATGTGCAAATGAAGCTCTTATGTTTTCTGTTTCCAAAACTATGTTATTGTTTAAGGGTTGTTGTAGAAATTTCTGAGTTATGGCAGTTTGAGTGAGTCAAGAATTGTCAAAAATCGAGGGGTCCTCAAAAACTGTTCTAATTATAACTATCGAGGGATCAATCAAACGCAGGTTTTTTACTGACTCGACAGAAGCTTTCGGAAGAGCATAATTTTGAACATTTTGAAAGACCAAGTGTAAATAGCAGGCCTCAGCGAGAATTGCTCTATTAGGAAAAATGATCCAAGAGAGAAACATGCGAAACGGGAGGGTCTGGAATTGAACTCATGACCTCCTGCTTGGGGAGCAGAAGCGATGACCAATTTGACTGCCAACCTCGCCCTGTAGTCAATGTCCAAATCAAACCAGAATCAACAGTAGAATTCTGTTTTTTGGCTATTTTGGATTACATTAAAAAAAACCGTGCAACTCATTTAAAACGTTCTCTTTTAATTAATGAGCATATTGATGTTGCAGAATTGCACCGTTTGGACTGTTTGGACAGGAGGTGAGACTTTCTCAAATGCTAATTTTACAGGAAGGCATTACAGGTAGCAAGTAGATATCACGAGAAGAGTCTAAGGTGTAACCAGTGTCAGTATAATGTCTAGTGTTGATGAGATTTTTCGTGTGAAGTTTCGTAATTAATTAGAAAGAAAAAATAACGCTTGTATAGAGGTAGACCGTCCCAGAAGCTCCTACGAACGCAGCCAACATTGCTCCACCCTATATCAGGACAAAGGTAGTGCCGGTAGTCACCACTAGGGCTGCGCTAAGCCACACGAATGGACGGCCATAAAGATGGCAAAATAGGTGACGATGGTGAGGTGGATTAGGTCATCAATGGACATGAGTCAATGGCCACAGGTTCGGGGTCAACGATCACCAGCAAGACACTTCATAAGGTGATCTTTAAAGATAGCAGTCGCGCCTTACAGCAATATAGAAATTTCGGAGAAATTTGATAAAAGTTCAAGTAGTGAAAATCTAAACGAAGAGGGAAGATAGTTTAAAAAGAAGAAGAGCGGAAGTAAATGGGAAACTGGACATCCAGGTTAATCCCGTTCCAAAATAACCCTGACCCTAGTTCGACCCTACCGTGCCTAACCCACCATTTTGAATCCTCGTCGGGACCACAGGACCGCCAGTAGTGTGTCCGTAAAAACTTGTACCCAAGCACGACAACCGAGTGCGCTTGGAGTCCCAGGCTTTCCAGTGAATGCACGGATCACTGAAGCCTCGAGTCCGTCACAATACTCAAAGGCAGGAGGTCTACGAGAGGCTGCAGCCGAAGTAGGGGAGAAGTGAAGAAGGAGTTGTCCGCCTCCCTGGTCAGATTTGAAGGAGAGAAATCAGTGGTCGGTGAAGGAGCAGCTCTCCCGAAGAAAACAAGAAAGTGTAAGGTAGGAGTAGTTCTAAGAAATTGGGAGGCGTCTTACGGTGTTTTGGAGGGACGCAAGGAAAGATCAAAAGTAGGACGTCAAGGAAGTGGGAATACAAGTGTACACGAGACCAGGAAATAGAGGGAGTTTTATTTGAGCCAATCTAAAAGCGTTTTCTTTCACGGAGTGTCACGAGCGCAGCGCTGACCCTGAGACTTGGAGACGGGGGTCTCATCTAGGCTGGGAGCAACACGCCCCGGTTATCTTAGTCGGCAGAGCAAGTTACAAAGGTTACCTGTAATTATTAAAAATCCTTTAGGAGTTTCTTTCGGAAATTATTCAAAGATTAGGAAGAATACTTTGAGAGATTTTCCTTTTAATTTCTGAAGGAATTATTTTCAATATGTTCAAATGAATACTGAAAATGTTCCAAGTAATTTTGGTGTAGACTTGTACAACAATATATTCAAGGTTACACACAAAAATGTTCAAATGGTTTCATACAGGAAATCTTTCTGAAATTTTTAATCAAGTCGTCTTGTGCTGTATTATTTTAAGAGTCAGAGATTATTCAAACATTTACTTAAGATAATCCTACAAAAAAAAATTGTGAGGTTTTTTTGAAAACCCTTTTAAGTACTTTTATACAAATCTCTCCAAAATGATTTATTTGAATTACTCCAAGCATGTTACCAGGAGATAATTTTAAACGAATACTGTGTTATGAAAGTTCTAGAGTAATTTGTGCAGAAAACCTTGGAGAAATTTCTAGAGTTCTCCATTTGAGATTTTAAGGAGAAACCAAAGAAGGAATTCTTCATACGAAAATCCATTAAATAATCATGAAACTCCAAGAGAAATTGACAAGTGATTCCTAGGGGCAAATCACGGAGAAATCCTGAAGAAAATATATTTGGAAGACCTCCTAGCGGTATCTTGAAGAAATATCCAGGTACATACATGAAACAATTTCTGAAAAAGCTCATTGGAACTATTCCTGAAGAAGAGTTCCAAGAAATTTCAGCAACATATCTGAAAGAACTTTTGAAGATACCCGATCAGTGGACTACAACAGGGTTGTAACAGATTTCGTAACTCAGTTGACACGCTTTTTCTAACAAAGTATGTTATAATATTGGCTGATTAGTAGTTAAAATAACAAAAATTATGACATAATCTCCTCTACATTAAACAAAATTAAAACAACATATATTAAAGTTTGAACAAAAATGTTACTCAATGTGTTTCAAATTAAACAAACATATAGCTCATTTTTTTTTATTTTCCATAACTGAATTATAACAAAATTTGTTATTAGTAATTGCTCTGAATACTTTTATAACAAATTGTGTTATAAGTATGTTTTAAATTGAAACAAATTTGAAACAGCCTCTGTAATTATTACTGGTTTTGTTTTAATTATGTTATACTTTCCTTCATCAACTCAAAGTGCTTCTAAAAAAATGGGAATGAAGTTTGTTATTTGTAGCAAATTTTGATATAATTGTGCTCTGGTCAACTTCGCGGAAGCATTGCTTAGGAAATTATGAAGGATTACGTGAATAATTTCTTGGAAAAGTGTACTTTGAAATACATTCCTTGAGTCATTTCTTCAGGAATTCGTTAAGGAACTAATCCAGGGATTCTTCCAAAAATTCTTATTGGATATTCTCAAAAGGTTTCCTCAAAAATACGCTACCACTTTTTGTAGGAATTCTCCAGAAATTTCTCCACGGTATGACAATGACTATGACTATGACTATTCTTCAGAAAATCCCTATACGTTTTTCTACAGGAGTATAGCCAGTACATCTATGATATTTTTTTGTGATTTTTCCTAACGACATTTCCAAGGCTTTGAGGAATTTATGAAAGCATCAATGAAGAAATTATGAAGGAATCCCTAGCGATTTTTCGATACCTTTAAAAAAATTCTTGGTAAATTAGTTATTATGAATAGGACTCTACAATTTTTAATGAAACCTTGTTTTCATTTGATAACACGAAAGAGCATGTTCTTGCAACTACTTTAGCCATTTTCCCGCTTTAATAACGGGTATGTCATATTTAAACTTTACCCAAGTGACAACGAAAACATAAATCCAAATTTAAAAATACACAGTTTGTCCTACAATGGTTGCTAGAAAGTTTTTGAAACATGTTATGTCTCACGTAAATCGCTATTTTGTTTTTTTAAACCTTTCAATATTGAACTTGAATGGAGATGTTCTACTAAGGCATATAATTTGTTTTGCAATACAAATCTACCATTTTGCTGAAAATGTTCTAATTATGTTTACTATGTTTCAACAATATTATGTTTTATATTTGTCTTCTTATGTTTATCAAAACATGTGTTTGGTTATATGTCTTATTTCGGTTGTTTTAGACATGTACGACAAATAAACAGTCTCAATATGTCATATTAATGTTACATGTATGTCATAATATATACTCTTTTCAAAGATGTTCTGAATAAACGTATAATGTTTATATTCAGTCAAATAACAGTTTTTCTATCAATTTCTATGAATGAATAGAGTATGGTGGTTGTTTGCCACTGTTTAGTACGAAAAAGGTTCAATGGAATTACCTAACTCGCTTACAGTTGTGTTCATGCAGGGCTAACGTGTTTTTGTGAAAAATTGTAGGAAAAAAATATAAATACTTAGAAAACACTTCATAGTCATTTGGTATAGGAGTTTTCCGCCAACAAAATTGTAACATAAAGTTTGCCAGAATAGTTTTTGGTAATAACCTGATTAGACTATTTTACAACGATTCATGAGATTTGAGAAGCAACTTCCATGCTACAACTTCCATTCATGCTGTCATAGTCAAGTGATTTATCAAACTTATATCACACTGTAAATTTATGATCACACTAGTTGTCCATGAAAACTTTTCACTGCCTTGAATAAAACAATGGCAAATGATTGGCAATGAAATTTTTGTCTTTTCCCAAAACACTCGTCATGCAGTGTGTCTAAGGGGACCATCTTTAATTTTTGAATTTAATTTTGAATATTTACCATAACGATGAGATTTTTGTTCTGAAGCTTTGAAAAAAGTAATAATAGTTCATTAAAAGTTCAGTGTATTAGTAGAAAACAAAATAATGAACTAATTTGCAAAATTGTGATGATTCCTTTTTGGAAATATTTACTTGGCTTGATGTCGGAAAATGTATATTGAACGATTTATAAGGGCGAATTGATTTTTTCGAAGCAAAAGTGCATATTTCACCATAATTTTCGATTCGCATATTAATGTAGTGTTAAATAACAGTTATCAATCAATAACAGTTATGCAATCAAAAATGAAGGCTTGTCAATGTTTGCACTTTTACATTTTTCATTGTCGACCATCCAATGCATTGCCACTACCAAATGTTCTCAGTATTTTGTTGCGTTAATGGTTTGTTGGACAAAGTATCATACATAATTATGTATACCTAAACCCATATGATACATAATTTTGACAACAAAAATATGTTGCACAAGCTCCACCTTCTGCGCTTTTTTAGTCATATATAAGTATGAATTCCAGTTTTTTCGCTATGAAACAGAACATTCTCATTAGTCATATTGAAGTCATTGTGATTTATATGAGACATGTTGTGTTACTTGGGATAATTCCAAATATGGCTCCATTTATGAACACTTTTTATCATGTTTGACGTTCACCTCATCGACAAAAACCGCCACATGGGTTATATTTTAAAAAATAGGGTTGTTCCAATCTAACATTTCGGAAAGGACACGAAAAGCAAAATACACCCAACATTTGAGTTTAAACCGAGGGATGTGACAAAATTTCAAAAACCATTTTTTTTACTTAAACTTACGAAAAACATTTCAAAATTGAATAAATATGTATTTCTGGCCTAAACTTGAGCATTTGGTTCTAAAATTAGGACAGGGCTTTATGACCCTATTGATAGATAACCATGGCTCAAAATTGGAGGCGCTATTCATATAAAGGGCTTGCAACGTGGATTCCCACAGAGGCATCCACATCTGTCTCCACAAAGAACTACATAGAAGTTTCGACATAGGTCTTTAGAGAGGACTTAACAAAAGTCTTCATTAAAATCTGACAGACATGGAAACAGGGATCTTAACAGATGTTTTCAAAAAAGTCTATCTCTACAAAAAGGTGTGTCTGTCTGTCTATTGAACCGACGACCATCACGATCTTTCGTTGAACTTCGGTATTTTTTCTAGATTTCTATGGCCTTCTACTCCATAGTGTCTTTGGATGACTTCTATACATCTCATGACAAAATTTAATTTTAAATTTTAAATTTATTCCTCTGAACGCTTAAGGATCTGTCCCATATTGGAACCATAAATAGTTCCCTATATCTGAGTTCTTTCCTTTGTTCGTTGACTCACACTCAAATCTCAATCATTAAGTTCTCCCGCTAGAGCAAAATCATTTGAGATCTGCTTCGCAAATCTCAGGCATGAGGTTTTGGTGATTCGCTCACACTCATGTCGTTATGAAATGCAGGCCAATGAGCCAACTCATGCATTATTTTTTTTACCGTTCAGTTGCGTGAGCAACATTTCAAGCGTGAAAAATATCTAGCATGAGAAATAAGAATTTGAGATTTTTACAACGCTGCTGCTTACGCTTGTAAATCGGTAATATTGTACTTCCTGGAGATTTTGAATTTATTTAAATACCGTTCAACACCGGATTCCATAGATCTGAAAAATTCTTCAACTTCGTTGATATAGTTAGTGAATTTCATAAAAAATCTTCAATCCCATAGATTAAAAATTCCGTAGATCTGGAATCTCCCATTTTTTTTTGGTAAGACTACACAGTTTACAGTACTTTGTCAATTAATGTTTCCCTCATCATATTTCCAGTGATTTTATCCGAAAATATAAGCATCTTTCCGCCTTCAAACGCTTGTATGCAACCCTTTATAGCCGAATTCCTCTAAGTAATGGTCGCTGTAATACCTTAGGTCCCTCTAGTCGACAAACGCCGCCCTCCATGTGAACCCTCACCAAGAACACAACAAAGCTTTCAAAGACCGCCAGTGAATAAGGCAATAGAGACCCCATCATTCCAAGTGCCCACCGCGCCGCCATCGATCGGAGCCGTGCGATATGAACACATGACAATACCGATGAAGATAGCGGCGATGATGACGCCGCCACTACCCTACTGAGCTTGGCCTGCGTCTTATGGTTACGATGTTGTGGATCGTCATCAACTACGACAACGACGACAAAAATTCATTATGGAGCATGATTTACGGCTTTTACTGGTGGCTGCTGCAATCGCAGAAGGTTCCCTATCCTCGGTCATAAAAAGGTGCAGCTTCAGCGCCACACAGTGGTTCTGTTTTTTTTTAAATAGAAACCATATTTTTAAACATAGTTTTCAAGTGAAATAATGAAGTGAAACGTTCATCTGCAATATCAAATAATCAAGAGCACATGCAAGAAAATAAAAAAAGTTATTCTTCATGTTTGGAATCGATGAAAAAAAGTTACCTTGTCTAATTTGCCTGCACTTAAATTGTTTCAGTAACAAAAGAAAATGTATGAAAACAGCAATTCTGTTCCACTAAAACTCAACTAATGGTGATTTTACCCACAATAGGGTTAAGTAAAGTATTAGCAGGGCGTAATTTTTTCCGTGAATTTCAAAATCTGAACCACTGTGCTCCAACCTAGTGAGCCTAGTGAGTGAAAGAAGCAGTTGAGTTTATCGACAAGTCCGCGCGCGCATTTGCGGTTCGAGAATCGTGCGATTCGGCGGGAAATTATTGTGCGAAATAAATTGCAATTTGCATATTGCCGGGGTGCCAGACTGAATGGGCTTGGGATCGGCACCGGCTTGCGCTTGCGATGGGACACAAAGGAGAGGATGCTCTTAAATAATAAAGGCGATCTCGAAAAGAGGGGAATTGGGTACTGGGAGGGTTTTTTTTGTATAAGGGGGTACGTACCAGCTGATTTGTTAGGGTATAGCGGTATGTGAAATTGTGTAATCGCAGCCGTTGAAACTGGGCTCTCTTTAAGTGGTGAGGATGCAGTGATTTCAGAAATCGAAACTTACCTAGAATGAAAAAGAAAATAAAAGTTATTAGCATTTTACTCTAAAATTGACAGTTTCGGAACAAGATTATTTTTAAAGAAATTGTTTGCAAAAACTTATAGGTTATTTTCAAAAGTTATTCTTGACTCACTACTCGTTATTCCACGCATTCTAGATGGAATTTTTCTACTTGGACATTTTGATCCTAACCTACAGCTTTATCGTTGACGAATTTTGCTCAAACTTTTACAATAGCTTATGTGAACCTTCACAAATAAATGAAACAAATTTGGTGGTGCAACTCAAACATTCTAAAATTAGATATTTCTCATATAAAATGGGCTACTTTAATTGACAATCTATACCAAAAACAACGATGAATAAAAGTAGTCAAAATTTGCTTTAAAAAGATAATGAGATTGTAATGAAGAAGCTACATTTTCGTCCCAACAGCATCCACAACTTCCATCGAGGGTCATCTCCACGAGTTATGGTCGATCATTCAGTGAGAAGCAACCATAACTTGAACTCACAGCGCCAGCCTTGCGCACCAGTTTTACCCACGGTATGGTGCAAACCAAAAATTTAAAAAGAAATTAAAGATAAACGACCAAAACAAAAGCCCCCTCCAAAACAGAAGTTGTCCGTTTAGGTCGCAGTTACCATAATAAAAAAAACAAGTCACGAGTAAATTAAAGATTCTTATCGCTGTCCGGTCGGTCATCATACGGTGTTGCGGCGGGTCTTCCCATGTAGTTTTTCTGATATGACTTCAGCGACGCTGGACGATGAACGTTATCAACACATGGGTACCGGTTTGCTGTCAGGAAAATTGGTTTAATTGCTGGAGGTTGGGAAAATTTATTGATTTCACATTGTGTTCTGCGGGTGCCACCAGCCGGACCTCGCTGCCCCTGTGGAAGGGCAGCGAGCTGGCTGTGATCGACGTGAAAACAAATTCAACTAAGATCCGACAACGATTCATCGTGGAACCCACAAGAATTTCACTGCTGGTCATGATAAACAACCCCCACAAGTTGGAAACGGAACAGATTAAGTGAGAAATTAATACCCCCTTGGAGCGATTGGAACGATGGCAGAAAAAAATAAGCAAAAGTAATGTCCGCACTCATGCTTGAGTCTTACTCTCGCCCAAAACAACCGATGGAAGAAGGGTGAATTGTCAAAATAATATATCGCTGACGATTAAGCAATAATATTTTAATTAAAACATTAAATTATGATTATTTTCCCTCTCGACGGAATCATTCACTACGAAGGAAGTGTTGCCAGATTCACAAATTTTATAAACACCAAGAAAATCAAATTTTTCTGGAAGCATAAGAATTAAATTCTGTGTGTCGACCAAAGAAACCTTAATTTCGAAATTGAATAGAAGGTTTTTTTTGGTAACCCTGCCGCGAAGACGATCCGGTTTGAAGAGAAGTCGCGCGCGCGTTGCCGAAGATTCCCATGATGACGGAGAAATGCGTACCCCCTGCAGTTTGAGAGTGGGCCCTTCTTGGTTATGACACGAGACCGAATTTCAGAAAACTGTGGATCGAGGAAGGAGGGGTAAAATTGTAGGTTGTAATGCAATTTGATGTAGAACATGCAGATCATTCGGTGGTCTTGGGGAAAATTCATGAATAAATTGATTGGTTTTCGGGGAGGTTTGTATAGTGTCGTCGAGGATAGCTCTGACATGCTGGTGCGCTTGAGGGATGATGATGATGTACCAAAACAACTGTTTCAATCTGCTGTGTAGGGGTCGTATATCAGTTTCGATGTTGGTCCACAAGGATTTATACAAGGTCTCGACGAACAACGTTTTGGCAAAATTTTTGGTCAACTTCATGAACAAATTTTTTGGTGATGACTGTTGATGGAGATTTGAATCAAACTTGTATCTGGATTTGGATTGGATTTGGATTGGATTTGGATTGGATTTGGATTGGATTTGGATTGGATTTGGATTGGATTTGGATTGGATTTGGATTGGATTTGGATTGGATTTGGATTGGATTTGGATTGGATTTGGATTGGATTTGGATTGGATTTGGATTGGATTTGGATTGGATTTGGATTGGATTTGGATTGGATTTGGATTGGATTTGGATTGGATTTGGATTGGATTTGGATTGGATATGGATTGGATTTGGATTGGATTTGGATTGGATTTGGATTGGATTTGGATTGGATTTGGATTGGATTTGGATTGGATTTGGATTGGATTTGGATTGGATTTGGATTGGATTGGTTTTTGAATGGTTGGAATCCAACTTCCAATTTCTAACAATCAACTTCAAACTTCCAAGTTGCAACTTCTAACTTCCTATTTCCAACAACAAGCATTTCAAATTCTTCAGGTCCGTTTTCGCCCACAGTATGCACCTCATCAGCTCATCCTCTAACAAGCTGATCTAATCTTGCACTTTCGCAAATCTTTAATCATCCCCGACCCCGATTGGTTGAATCACGCTGATCCTGCCACTGCCACGGCCGCCACCTCGCTGCTGGCTATCAATTACAGCAGCGCCGCTTGCGAGTGGATTTTAAGCTCTAAACACGCGCAAGCGCCTCCCCGGAGGCCAAAACGAGCCCTTTTGATTTGCGCTCACATTTTTCAACACCTCACTCTGGCTGGTCCCAAATCAGGCTCTAACGAGGCTCCGGGAGAGCCGGCGATCGATTCGATCCATCTCAACCCGACCCAAACCGACTCGTCATTCGTTACGAAGGGGGTTATTTTCCTCCTTTTATGTCATTTTAATGAGCTCTCTCAGCTCAGATCAGGACACGGTGTGCCTAGATCCGCTATTTTTCTATCTTATTTAGCGAGATTGTTAGCCCTGGGATAGTTCTTCTTGGGTCCACCGGCTTTACTTCCCTTCAGAAGGGTTTTTGTCATAAATGGCTATCTCGGGGTGGGATTCGATCTCAGGTAATCGGCGTGAGAGGCGTGTATTCTAACCTACACCAGGTACGTTCCCATTAACAAAACGAAGAGTTATAGTAATTGAAAGATTTTGAGCCATTTTCAAATGATATTTTCATGCTTGAAAAAATCTACTACCTAATCTCTAACACTGCATTATTTACCATTTCTAAACGAATCAAATAACCATCAGGTTTATATTCAACATTCAAAAGATGTGAAATCAGAGCATCTTCCCTGTGATTTTCAAGACAATTAGTTGAGTGAATCATAGGTTACAGTGGGGTTACATAGGGTTTATTTTAACGTTCATTTATACGAATATCAAAGGATTATAGGAATAAAAATCAAATTTTATAAGATTCTCATTTGACTTTAAAAAGATGTTGTATTTGATAATCTTTTTTTAAATTTCTGATAATATTTTATACCAGTAAGCCAAAACAATCGGGATTTGATAATTTGGACCTATCTCTAAGAATATTTCAACTGTGATTTTAAATCAGTCCTAAGAGTGACAAAACTTAAGGTTAAAAACACAGTCAAATTCAAAAGTTTAAGAAACTTATTTGACGAATATCTACGTCAAATATTATTCTTCAACTTTCGACTGTGTTTAACGATAACTTTTGTTTTCAATTGTGCAGTCTATTTGAACATGTGTAGATTTTTCTTGGGGTGGTAAATGACTGCACCTCTACCTTCGCGTACCTGGAGGAATAAAATAGACTCCATTTGTAATCCTTAGCCTCTTGCCCAATCATCCCTATCCTTACCTCCCTGGGGAGCCGCCTGGGTGGGAAAGATTGGGTAACCAACCCTGATGGGACCTTAGTCGTATGCTGACAGAGAAGGGGGGCTCCTCTTCTCGGAGAGTGTAGCTCATCAGAGCGTCTGTTCTCCATGTTAGGAGCGGCTGATTATAGTTGTAGTGTACAATCGGCATAGACCCAGGTATCGAAAACAAACTAACGATTGAAAACTTGGATCATGAAACTGCGTCTCTCAATTTCTTCCAACAATCTCCCCGACTTATAGAGGGTACGCGAGTTCAACATCGTAGCGCTTCAGGAGATTTGCTGGAAAGGGTCTACCCCCCGGGGCCCCCTACCCGTCTACGATACATATGTACGATAGAGATGGTTATACCATCTAACAGAGCTGCGGCAAGGGTGACGATAAGGACGCTTTCTACGTATAGCTGGAATGCAAATACGACAGCTGCCTAAGCCATGACATCAAAATCGTTATCTAGATTTCAACACTCAGGCTGACCAGGAGGAGGAGTTCAGACTGATTATGGGGACGTCCCAACAGATTGAATCACAAATAGACCACAGTTTAACTGATGGACGACACTTCTCGGATATAATCGACGTCAAAACCCCTATCGCTTTGTGAATACCCGCCTCGGTACAATCTGCAATGATCCAGACAACAAGAAGTCGCATAACAGTTTACGAACAAAGTCGTTTATTTACACAAATTACATCACACCCGGACTACATGGTATATGATATCGTTCGATCGTTGAGTTTCCTCGCATTAAATGCTATTTTCTGAGTTCATTTGTACATTTCGTTTCGTCCCGTATACATGTACAAAGTAGGTCGGATCAACCCGTAGCAGCTGTCGAATCAATTTTGTTATGATAAATTAGGTCGCATAAGAGTACAGACTAGTTCGCTAGAAAATTTACTCACTCGCATTGCATGTTATTTTCATCGTATAAAATATGCACGTATATCGCCTCCACTTATGTACGTATAAGGCCTCTTCGCAACATCTTATACGTGAAACTTTGCGCATATAAGCATCGCATAACGCAAAAGGTGATATCGTTATACGTACATTCTGGTTGTCTGGGGACTTAAGCTACCCAAAGGCGCAACTGATTACGCGCAAAACCTTGAAGCAGCGTTGCTGGATCAAGGAGAGAGACTCACCGAAGCCTCTCTTGAGGACTGCTGGAGTAGTGTCAAAGCAGCCATTACCAAGACAGCAGAAGGTGCCATTGGGTTCATGGAATGAAATCGATGGTACTGCACAGCAAAGTACCAGTAAAAATGTGGAACGATACACATAGAAGCGACGACAGCCAACCCATATTTTACGGGTTAAAAAGAGTCGTTTGAAAGAGCTGGAGTGTGAATAGATGGAGCAGCTGTATCGCAAAGGCTTTGTGCCGCAAGCCGAAATCCTAATCCAACCCAAATCGAATTGAATTTGTTTATATGTTTAGTTATCATCAAACTTTATGTTAGTCACAATGATAAAACTTAATCTAGGTTTACATCAATCGTTTAAATGACGTGACAAATAATTACTTCAAAATAGCTCTACCATCCTAAAAAAATCTAAAACGGAAGCTACGCGGTTGAAAATTCTTAGCAAATCGGTAATTCCACAATTTGCACTGTAGTTCGTGTAGCAAAATTGATCCCTAAAAAGTGAATTGTTTCACAAATTACGGACTCTCTCTTGAAACGCTGGATATCGCAGAATAGCAGGACAATCTATATGCGCCAACAGTACATCAGAAATACGCAGAGCATAAGTAACGCTTCTTGGGCAGTTTAAAGTGTCCAATACAATTAATCGACAGCAAACCTCGTAGGGTTGGAGTTCAAAACGGTTTTGCCACGGCAGATTTTGCAAAGTCCAACGAAAAAAAAAACTGCGTTGAACTCTCTCAATCCTACCATACTCGTTCAGATAGGAAAAGATCCAAACGGTTGATCCCAATTCTAGCACAATACAGGGAATTTAAGCAAAAAACATGTCTCTAAATTTCTTCTCTATTCGAAAGATAAGTCCAATGTTCTTTGATGCCTTCTCAGTTATGTAGGAAACATGTTGCCTGAAAGTCATTTCGGAGTTCAGTATCAATACCAAAGTGATTTTGAGATTTTTTTTATTTTTTTTATCTTTTTAAAAATATACCTGATGTATCATATCATTATGATCCTTTAATGAAATCTGAAATTTTTGAATTTCTTTGAATTTAGTGCCGAAATTGAAAAATGTGAGATTAAAATTAATATTTTAGGAATGTTCCCCTTATGTTATGCACTATCTGAAAGCTTATTGACCAACACTCTGATCAAGCTTTATGAGCTTGAGCTTGAGCTTGAATGACCGCCCGTGGATGCTACTCCAGTATCGCCAGATCAGCTGCACTCACACAAGGAACCAACCGAATGACTGCTTGAGACTAACAGACACCCCCAGTGTATAAGTGCAGGTGATTTTCTATTTTTAGGCGATAATGGCGCCTGCCACGTCAGAATGTAGACCAATATGGGGAAGGGGGAGGAAATAATGTTGCACTTATACTGGCCCACTGTAGACCGTGGAGTCCGACTGCATCTACGCCAGTTCATGCGGGAGTGTATGGATTGGGGAAAGGCATGGCAGAGAGGTTTGCTTCTGTGGTTAGCAGACTGCCCATGTATCAGGCGTTAGGAAAGGAGTGGGCGTGGAAGAATGGAAGCGTTAGGGAAACGGTTTCTTGTCCGTCTCTGGTTCTAGCGTTTGCTATGAACGAATAGTTTGAGTGTGATAGATTAAGAATGGAAGATAGAAACTAGTGAGAGGATGTACAACTTCAAAGTACGCGGAAAGGGACGGGCCTGGGATTGAACCCATGACCTTCTGCTTATAGAGCAGAAGCGGTAGCCATTAAACCACCAACCCCGTCTCAACACTCTGATCAAGCTTTATGGTGGAAAAGATATCTGGTTGTAGTTTCAGTACTTTTCAAAATTCCACTTGAGTAATTTTGCCGAATTTTTACCTACAAACAACTCTTGTCGCGTCATGTCATCGCCATTTCGAGTAGTGCATATCAAAAAACATCCTCATATTTTTCAAAAGAACGTGTATTTTTTGCAGAAATTTGTTGGTTTTCAAGATAGAAAAATTTCAATTAATTAATATTTTAAACATGTTTTGACAGTGGTTTTCTTCATTTAAAATATATTATCCCACTCTCCACACAAATTTTGAATAAATTCGATCAAATACAAACTAAATTTGTGCTTTCAAACAAATTAGATTGCATTTCTAATAAAACGTGTTTAATATGAAAGAAAAAGGTTAAAAAAAAAGTTACTTAATATGCTGAAATGCTAAAACACCATTTGTTGAGAGTTCTGTTTGATCTTTCGACCTTGACGCTTGCTTTTGCCGGAGCGAGCGACGAGGGCAGGATCAAACATGTCGCGCGTCGGTCTAGTAAGTGAATAAGTGGCGTGATCGGGGAGTTCAGTTGGAGTAAGTTAAAAAGTGCCGCGATCGGTTCGTTCTTTTTGATCTTTCGACGACCTTGACGCTTGCTCCTGGGCAGTGCGTCAAGAAAGCCCGAGCTGTCGTCCGTGTTTTTTTTTTCGGGTCGCGCGCCTATTTTTTTTTTTTTTTTTCCTGAGTGCTAGCCGAGCAAACGAGTGAAGCTGAAAGTGGATTGTGGCAGCTCAGTCAAGGATAACGGATCAATTGGTGAGCTCGTTTCATGCTACTATTTCTAATCTATAAAATATGTATGACTGCACATTTAATCGTTACAATGGTGGGATGTAAATATGATGCTTCAACAAACTATGGATGGTTCGTCACTGTGAGTGTCGACACAAACTCTGATTCATGATTTATTTATGTTTAACATTTTTTTTTTCAGAACACCCCTTATATACCTTTATTTTTGTAATTAAAAAAACTTTGAATGGTTCGACACTACAAGTGTAGACTTGCGAAAGGTTCACTTTATTCAACAAACTTTGGATGGTTCGCCACTGTAAGTGTCGGCATAAGAATAAGAGTGTTCTATGATGTCCCAACCAATTGAGTCTTTTGTTTCTTTTCAAATGAGTAAAATATAATAACACATGCTTTTGTACTGACAGCTGTAGGAATGTTACATTTAGGAATTTGTTCAACAAACTTTGAATGGTTCGTCACCTCAAGTGTCTGCATAATTTTCCTCTACATAGAAATTATATGAACAATTATATTTACGTATAAGCATGTATATATCTCACAAATCATTGTTTATCATGGTCTAATCGCTTATCAAAGTGAATCCTTTGACCCAACGATCCTCCCCATTAACAAACATCCCTCCCAGCAACCTTTGTGGAGATGCAGAGGCAAACACGGTCTCCAAATAGCAAAGGTTACACACTAACATTCCTTCCCTCAATCCCACCTGACTGCAAGGACGTGGCCGGCGCCGTTATTGACCTTGTATAAATAGAGGCACTGAATTATGCACACTGAAGAAGATTATGGCCAATCCCAGCTGAACTTCTAGTTGATTCTTTGTGCATTTTCACTGACTTCGGTCAATCACGGAATAGCAACCATTGATATGTGTAGTCAGTCTAAGCTAAGCTAAGCTAAGCTAAGCTAAGCTGAAATGCTAAAACACCATTTGTTGAAACAATAAAAACACTAATTAACATATTCAGATAAAATATTTTTTCGATTAAGGTGATAAAACAAGTTTTGACCAAATTTATTTTTTCTCGGCCATTGTGCAGTATTTTAAACACAAAGCTTTGAATTACAGAAATTCTCTAATTCGGCGAAAAATAGTAAAACATCATTTTGAAAACAATCAGTGCTACTGAAAAATGTTTATGAAGAGCTATGAATATCAAGCATAGTAAAGTTATAACTATTTTCAAGCAGTTGGGTAAAAAACAGGTCGATCGGTGCTCTAGAAGCCGACATCATAGCCACCAAACTTGAAAATTTGGTATGGAAAAATGACTAATGCATACTTAATTCTGTCCAGCATTGTAGGTATTCCTAAAAATTTTTCATAAAAGTTTCTCTAAAGATTTGATAAGGTATCATGCAGAAAAGGTTTTCAAGCAAGATTGTTGAGAGTTTGTTTTGTTTTTAATTGTGATATAAAAAATACTGGAACTTGACTATCAGAAATCCAATCTTGAGTGACCAGACGCACAGAGGTCCAGTTGTTCAAGAAGATGGCAGAAACTTAATTTCCAAAGGTAGTTATGAGTTGAAAAATAAAGTCAAACATCTATCTATAATATAAGATAGTCAAGTTTACATACTTTTATACAAAAAAAATCAATATGTTCGTACGCTAAATAGCTGCACATGCCCAATACCTTAATTTTTGCTTCAAACTCGACTAATTTTTCTTCATCAACACCCGTGCAAATTTAGATTTCAGCATATTTTTTTCTCTCTAGTCGGTAACTCATTCTTAACAAGATTCAGCATTCCCGAATACACATTTATTTTGAAGCGTACTTAATCTTATTAAATTATCAGTTGTTATTGTAGTTATTTCAAATTATTAACGAACAGCTTTTTTATACCGAACAAATCGCTCCTCGCAACTCTCCGCGAAGATGTCTTTCTCAATCGCATTATCAAAACTAAGGAATCGATGACAGAAGAATTCTCTTGCCTAAGTTTGCTTAAACGTTAGTTTTTTGAAAAAGTTGAGAGCCCCAAAATGCAACAGCAATTTTGTTAGAATTTTGATCCATGAGAACCAAAAAAATATTACTCTGCCAAAAATTAATTCTTCAACCAATTCACTTTTCATAGCCAGATATAGTAAACATTAACAATGTGGAATTTTTTGCCATGGCTTTGTAAATCGGGACCACTGCGAAACGTTTCGCTTTTCGCGGTCTAGTACCGTTTCGATTCATATTACGGACAGCTTTAAATTCCGGACACTCCTCTTTGTAAGGGAAACATTTCACACGAAATGTTTCAATTTCGGTCCTTCAAAAGTTCTCACTTTTGAGGCTCGTTTTGATGAGTATTTTCCATAAATATGCACTAAAAATTATAATACCCAACTATCTTAGCCGTCTCTTTAGTGATTTGACGATTTCAATTGATGTTTTGACTCTTTTATTAATGATTTACTTGAGCAGTCCGGAATTTGAATCAAAGTGTTCGGAATATAATGCATAAGTAATGAAGCGTCCGGAATAAAAATCATGACAAGTCCACACATTTCTATTCATTAAAAAATATTTATGTTGTGGAATCAGAATATCCACTCATCTCCACACGCTGGTGGTGGCCAATCGATTAAGTTTTCAGATTAAGTATGCTAAGCTACCTGGTACCTTAGCTTTATATTTTTGAGGTGGGTCGATGGTCATATTTTTCGTTAGAAACGATTCCAGACACACCGTGCAGAGGGAATTCCTTTTCACTTTTCCATCGGCGATAATGTTCCGCACGGCTGGATAGGAACCCTAAATCGTCTTTCGGAAGGGGGTCGGACCGGGCTCCAAACGGATCGTTTCGTGAGAGCATAATTAAATTTATTGACGAGTACGGTGTCCACGGTTCGAGCCTTCCTTTCTCTCTCCTCTCCAAATCTCAATCCGTGTGCTGAGTCATTATTTCGGCTGTTGTTATTTATTCACTCAGTTTCCTATCAAAACGAAGGTGTGGGCACTGGAACGAGATCGATCGATCGATCGTGTTTGTGCGAATAGAGACCCGAACAGACAGACGGTAGCCGCTCTATCGCGTGTTGGGCCATCTCGTTAGCGTTAGGATTGCGGCGGCGGCGGCGCAAATCACCGGTTTGATTGGTGTGAAATAATGGCCAAATGCAGATCATAAATATCCCACTATTTCCCTAGCGCTGGCTGGTGCGATCAACCTAAACATGATCATTGACGTCGGCGCGCGTGTTCTGCGGTCCGAAGCGTTCGTACCTCTGTGTGGGAACTAAATTTCTGCTGAAGCGACCGCCAAAGCGCCTCCAATAACTAAATCTTTCACGGCTTTTGCGCGAGTGGAACTCTTGGGTGCGTTTGTTATATTAGATGAATTGAGGTTCCAGAGCTGAACACCGCACTCGAACGTCTCCAATCGCCCCGCAATACGCTATCGATCGCAATCAAAACACGCCAGATCGCATATCATGCAATTCCTATCATCATTACACATCGGCGTTCGTTTCCTCCAGGTTTCGTGAGACTATTTCTTGATTGGTACTGATCGGCCCATTTGTTCGGACGAGCCGGCACTATTCCGTGTTTGCGCCAGCCCCCAGTCAATGACACAACTTCGCGGGTTCAAATAAATGGTCCAAATTTCAAAGTGCGGCGCGTACGGATCACGATCTGTTGAGTCAACCTTCCTCAAAACCACTTCCCTCGGAGGGGCATTTCATCAAATAAAATTTCGTAGCTTCGAACTAGAGTAGATCGAAATCACCCGATAACGCCTTCCGATGAAATCGATCTGTTGACGCACACGCCATTCCGAGGCAAGACCTCTCTCTAAGCGTTGGTTGGGATTGTTTGTTGCTGTCTCATGACCGTTGCACGCATCTTCCGCTGACGCCGTCCTTAAACAAACCGTAACGAAGAGGAGGCCCACGTCTTGAGATTGCGTAGCTCGATGGAGGAGGAGACGAAGAGAAATTAAATTCAAATTTGCTCGTCTCTTGCTTGCTCGGGTTGCACGATCTTGGGTGAGGTAGAAGGTGCGGAAGATGCTGCGGTCCCAAGCGTGAGGTCGGTGATGTCAGCTTCTGCCGAAGAGTGCGACGCGCGAGTCAAGAAATCGGAGCATGGGAAAAATCGTGCGAGCAAATATATTGCCATCAGAGGCAGCAGACTACGTGACCGATGCGATGCGATCGATGAGCTTTTAATCGATTGGATGGGGTTGGTTGGTTGACTGTTGACAATTTTGGAGGCCTGGCCGAATTTGATCGGTTTCAACGCGTACGATTCGAAGGTTATCGATCCTCAAGGGTGTAAATGTTTGAGAATGCCGTTCACGATGAACAAGAAGACAAGAAGACAAGAAGACAAGAAGACAAGAAGACAAGAAGACAAGAAGACAAGAAGACAAGAAGACAAGAAGACAAGAAGACAAGAAGACAAGAAGACAAGAAGACAAGAAGACAAGAAGACAAGAAGACAAGAAGACAAGAAGACAAGAAGACAAGAAGACAAGAAGACAAGAAGACAAGAAGACAAGAAGACAAGAAGACAAGAAGACAAGAAGACAAGAAGACAAGAAGACAAGAAGACAAGAAGACAAGAAGACAAGAAGACAAGAAGACAAGAAGACAAGAAGACAAGAAGACAAGAAGACAAGAAGACAAGAAGACAAGAAGACAAGAAGACAAGAAGACAAGAAGACAAGAAGACAAGAAGACAAGAAGACAAGAAGACAAGAAGACAAGAAGACAAGAAGACAAGAAGACAAGAAGACAAGAAGACAAGAAGACAAGAAGACAAGAAGACAAGAAGACAAGAAGACAAGAAGACAAGAAGACAAGAAGACAAGAAGACAAGAAGACAAGAAGACAAGAAGACAAGAAGACAAGAAGACAAGAAGACAAGAAGACAAGAAGACAAGAAGACAAGACAAGAAGACAAGAAGACAAGAAGACAAGAAGACAAGAAGACAAGAAGACAAGAAGACAAGAAGACAAGAAGACAAGAAGACAAGAAGACAAGAAGACAAGAAGACAAGAAGACAAGAAGACAAGAAGACAAGAAGACAAGAAGACAAGAAGACAAGAAGACAAGAAGACAAGAAGACAAGAAGACAAGAAGACAAGAGACAAGAAGACAAGAAGACAAGAGACAAGAGACAAGAAGACAAGAAGACAAGAAGACAAGAAGACAAGAAAACCAGACCTTTAAATGATAGAATTTCTTAGATTCTTGAGATTCCAATAGGATTACTGGGATAATTGATACGATTTTGAGATTTTGATACAATTTGTTGAAATTAGGAGGAATTGTTTCAAATCTTTTAAAATCCATAATATTTATTTGGAATTTCGGTAATGAAAGCGGTTTTTATTAGATCCCTGAGTTTCTGGTGGACTTTCAATGGATATCCTAAGATTCCTGCTAGAGTTTTTGTAATTCTGAAGATTCCCACAGGTATTCAAAAGGTATTTGCAGGTATTGTAGATACAATAATCTAAAAGATTTCTTCCAGAATCCAATGGAATTCAATTGATTTTCAAATATTGATATTGGATATCCGAACTTTTACATCAGAATAAGCAAGACTTCTACCAAAATCTCGAAGTGCCCAAAGAAATTTCAAAGAATTCGGTTGGAGTTTCAAAGATTCTCACTGGATTCCAAAAGATACATAATCCTCACCGAATTTAAAACAATAAATACCGAGATCCCAGATTTTACTCCCTACATACATCCCACAATGACCATAAGAATACCTATTGAGATCCAAGATTCTTTCAGCTTTCTGAATTTCAAAGATTATATGGAATTTTTTTTAGAACTACCAAATTACCACGTTTAATTGAACGCTATCTAAATCGAAGTATTGCTATGAAAATTGCAAATTATTATAGTAATTCCAAAATTATCAAAAATCTCAGACATTTCAAACGCTTTTTCGTTTCTTCCTGGCTGAAAACCGAATCAATAATCTAGATCAAATACCTGTCGAATTCTCTAAGCACAAGACGTTCTACAACCTCAAGTGATTATATGTGCTCCTCGATCATAGTCCACGTTTCGTGTCCATGTCTTGTCTTACAAGCGTTTTGTCATATTTAAAACCCACTTGATCGATTTTCAATAAGAATCCGAGGTAAACGAACTTCACAATTTTTGTAGATATTCTTGCTCAATTGCTGAAGACCTTTGGTAGTTTGAGACGAAATTCATAACCGAATTTTTGTGAATTTTATTTGACATTCCGAACTTTGACAAGAATTTGGCAGATGAAGGACCTGGTGTAGTGATTAGAACACACGCCTCTCATGCCGAGCACCTGGGATCAAATCCCATTCCCAAGATAGTCACTTATGATGTAAAAGTTATAGTGAAAACTTCCTTTGGAACGGAAGTAAGGCGGTTGATCTCGAAATGAACTAGCCAAAGGCTAAAAATCTCGTCTATAAATATAGAGATAAAATCATCAGCGAAGACCTTTAGTAGGTTTCTTATAAGATCCTTAACCCTCTAATACCCAACCCCGCCTTTAGACGGGATACACTTTGGAATTTTGTGTATTTCGTAGCTCGGAAATCATAATGTTTTAATTTTTGGCTTAAGCCTTGACTCATAACACGAATATAAGAAAAGTTTTTTTTGACTTTTGAAACTTTTTAGTATTTTTAAAAATTGTTTGAAAATTTGTATTCTTATTTAACCTACAAATGCCTGGGGTTCATTTAACGTGTAATATAAAAAATAAGAGCTTGATGGTATTAAAATAATTTTAAATCTGTTTTTTCCGTTAATTACACGGAAAAGAAAAATATTTCCAGAGAAATATTAGAAATTTAATGTTTTTAAAAGTACCGTAAAAACTAAAAAAATTTTATTTCCAAAAATCAGTCACCATAAGAGGCTTCAAGAGAAAATGAAAAAGGATAGGGATGTTCAAAAATAATTTTTTTTTTATAAAAACCAAAATTCATAGATTTGCAAATAAAAATAAATCATTGTCCAAAACGTGTTTAGAATGATTTTAGATAACTAAAAATTATAATTAGATCGAAAATAAAAATTTGGGTATGAGAGAGTTAATGGATAACTTGTAATATCTTGGGCGACTCCAAGAGAAATTCAAAATCAATTTGTAAATGTAAGTTTCTTGAAATCTTCTGAGTTGATTTTCAAAGAGTTTCTTGGTTGATACATCAAGGAAAATTCTTAGGCGCCTTGCCAGCAATATTTCAAGTGTATTCATTCAAGAAATAGTCAAAAAATTTACCAAGGGTCGCACCTTGAAAGGACCAGATTTAAGGATTTCAGCTTGACCCGCCTGTGGTTGCTACTCCAGTATCACCAGATCAGCTGAACATACACAAGAATCCAACCAGATGACTGCTTGGGACAGCTTGGGACTAACATACACCCACAGTGTATCTTCTATTAGCTAACAATAGCGCCTGCCACGTCAGAATGCAGACCAATGAGGAGAGGGGAGAGGAATTGATGTTGCATTTAAAACTGGACCACAGTAGACCAGATATACCCCTGTATCTACGCCAGTTAATGCGAGAAGGAATAAGGGTAAGGTAATTTTATGGCAGAGAAGCTTATTATTTTGGTTAGCAGACTGCCTATTTATCAGGCGTAATGCAATATAATGATGAATGGTTCTAGCAGTTGATCTGAACGAATAATTTAAGTGTGATATATACAGAGTAGAAGATAGAAACAATTGAAAGATACAACTACCAAGTTCGATAAAAGGGACGAGCCTGGGATTGAACCCACGATCTTCTGCTTATGAAGCAGAGGTGGTAGCCCGGTCTATGAAAGGGCCAGAATTTGTAAAACTTGGGCTCTACAGTTTTGCGTATGGTCTTAAAACAGATAGTGCTGAATGTAGCTTTCGTTTGCATGCCAACTTGTTAGCCAAAACTGATTGCCGCAAACTGGTTGTACCATAATGTTTGTTTTTCAACAGTAGTTGTTTAACTATGATGAAACTGACGTCGATAATTGCATCATTAACCCATTATCACACATTTTTTTGGAGATTGCCATTCTCCCTTGAACATAAACCCGGTTCCACAGCGGGAATACAACCAAGGACGAGTCCACCAAAATGTGGGCTAAATCACTTTTAGGAGTTTTGGAACGACCGGCTAGCCTCTGGCAAGTGGGCGACTTAAACGCCACTTGCAATCAAGCGACGAACCTCTGTGTTGCGTTGGCGCTGAAATCAATTCGATCGATTCGATCGATCCTTGGCACCTTGGGTGATAAGTACCCAAAATCAGTCCGAACATCTTTTCGCATCATAAGCATGTGCCTGCCTGGAGGTTGTTTTCGATTTCGCATGTGGGAAGTGGTAAGCGGTGAGCATAAACCGCAGAGACAGTCACTTTCAGATCGTTTCGTTGTTTTTATTTCGGCGCAAATCTGGTTGTTTGCGGTGAAGCCCAATAACCGGAGCGGAACCGTGTTATGTTTCGCAGATTAATTGATTTGTTACATGTCTGCTCGGTCGGTTCGTGTCATTCATGTCTGGAAATCGTAACGGGTTGCCCCTGCTCAGACACTGCGAGTGGTTAAATCGTGTGGGATGTAACACTTTGGGTTGGAGCTTGAAAGGATGAGCGGCGAAGATTTTGCGTGAAGGGCGAAACTGTGATAATTGGGCCAGATTGGTGTGCAGTGAAGAGTTGTAATCAATTGTCGCAAAGGGTGTGTGATAATACGAAGTTCCCAGAGATTTTTAAGAATCTTCCAAGTGGTTGTTCTCAAAGGTTCCTAATGATTTCCATGAAATTTCGGACAGTTACTCAGGGGTTACCAAGAAGCTCTTAGAAGATTCCTGGGTTTTTCAAAGGGGGTCTTCCAGAAAGCCCCATATGATATCAACAGTGTTTTCAGGAGTTTTCAAGAGTTTTTAAGGCGTTTTCAAACATGCTGCAGGGAAGATAATTTTTAAGATTTTGTAGAGGGAACCCTACTTCTAGGGATACTTTGTAAAAAAAATTGTTCAACAAAAGTAGGGTATCCGTCCTATTATGGAGGACTTAAGCACGGTGTTGGAATTAAAATCGTATTGCAGTGTCCAAAATCTAAATATTATAGTATTTTGCAATGTCAACTGTTAAAACTATCCTTTATCTGGAGTATAGTGAAGTAAAAAAGTAATTTTTGGAATCATACATACATTTTTTTACATAAATCTGAAGCTCTTTCTCTGTCCTATTATTGCGGTATTTTGTCCTATTATTGCGGTAGTGCCGTCCTATTATTGCGGTATACCAAAAATCATAGATTTTATTACAATCCATATACATTCAATACCACACAATGTTCGAACACTGAAATTATGCTCCCTCCATGTTAATGACACTGCACGGAACTGTCAGTTTGTGTGACTTTGGACATATCTATGAGGAAAACTAATTCATTACTTTATGTCACGATTCGAACATAAATCAACAGAATCGAATGATTTTCTACCGGTTTCGTCTCCTCTTTCGTCGTAGGTGGACAATGTTAAAGTGAATAGACAAGGTTCATCCATCTGAGACCACTAGTCGCTATATAATAAATGAATTTGTTGACTTAAGTATAACCTACAATTTTGATGCTTTTAACAATATTTTCCACTAGCAACACAATTTTAAAGGATTGCTTCCTTGCGATCATCTTATATCTTAGTTTGTCAACATATTTTTGGCATATGTTCCGATTTTCAGTCAGTTTACGTGATTTTTGGTAAACATTGTGTTTATTTGCAAAATATTTGTAAATAAGAGGAATTACATGGTAAAAATAAACATAAACCTTTTGTTTGACTAAATAAATGTATGAATAACTCTAAATTATGTCCCTAATTAGTATCTTAATAATATAATTAATGTTTCCAGCAATTACATTTAAAATGACTATTGAAATATCGAATTTTTGAATGAGATTTACAGATACCGCAATAATAGGCAAAAAGCTATTTTAATTGTCCTATTATTGCGGTATATGCTTTTTCTCAAAAATATAGAACTTTTATTCAAAATTAAATATTTATCATGTAACTACATCCATACTGAACTGATATACCCGCTACATATAATTGTTTTGGTTCTAAACTTAAAAATTGAAGCTTATGAAAACCCACCCGTAGATAGAGAGACTGGTTAAAGATATAGGCTTTTCTTGATGCATCATTTAAAACTGTTCTTTCAACGATCAAAATCGTTTAATTTTTAAAGCATTCATTTGGTACAGCTTGGGAATATTATAAACTTTCATCATCATCAATAATATCCATAGAAAATAGAGTTTTCGATTAATAATGAGGGTTTAATTCTTATACCGCAATAATAGGGAATACCGCAATAATGGGCAAATTACCCTATATCAAAATTTAGTGACGTTTCAAAAAGTTTCGCTTTTTTGGATCATGTAACGAGTTTTACATATTCATTTTACAGTTTAGTCGCTGACAATAAATAAAATTCCATGTATCGTTTCGTATAGTCCTGAAAAAAAAAAACATATCGCATACCCTTAATTGCCGCTCGCAGAGGCAATCCAACCGGCATGACACAAAATCCTGGCCGTTGAGCTGAAAATTGATCCTTTTGATTAAGACCTGTTGTGACACTGGCGGCCCCGGGGAGGAATCTACTGGAACGGATCCGCAAAAGAGCTGACAGACAGTTGCCCAAAGGATCTTTCGGCTGTATGCACACAATTTCTTTTCGGCGAAACTGCAGCTGGTCCTTTGCGGTGTCATATGTTTTGATTGATATGCTTTCGTGCGATGCAGAGTCGTCTTCGCGGAGCAGCATGAAGATTCGGAATCGATTTTTCTGGGACATTGTGACCGCAACGTGACAGCGTGAAAGCGCAATCTTCTGCATGATTCGTTTGGAGTGTTGTGACAGCGCGAAATTTTGCGCTTATAAGGCAGTGAATGGGTTCGCGCCGCCAGGATGAATTATTGCGTGACGCGACCACAACGAAAAGATATTCAACGTGAGATGCATCTATCAATGCAAGTTGAACCAACTGTCAAGCTCTGAGCATTGGGAGATTTGATGCTTTTTGGCGGTTTGCTGTGAGGCGTGGATACGTGGACTACGTATTTGGCAATGAGTATAATTGATCATCGTTTACAGTAGCGAAGTATGTTCAGAACAAGGGCAGCAAGGCTATCGAGTGTATGATCAATCATTGCAATTTTGAGTTTCTTGTGAACGCGAAGCCCTATATTTTGACATATGAGTCAAATCAATCGGTTTCGCCAAATTGGTATGAACCTGTGAAATTGTTATGTCTGAGAAAGAAAGGCTCTCATTTGAAGTTCCTTTTTTCGTTGAATTGCTGTTCCATACATTAAATTGTACTTATGGCATTGATTGTAGTTTAACATACGTTTCTCAATCTATACAGCTTCTACAAATGTTATGAATATTTTTTTTCGGATAGGATTATTTAGTAGGGAGTGATCCATTTCACATTAAGAAGTTCCATACAATAATGGGTAGCATTTTGCTTATAATTCTCACTATACCAAACGTCGTTCATGCGAAACATCCACTGCAAAACAACCCGCCTTCTATTTGATATTCGCCCAAATAGCTGTTGTTTTATATTTTTGTCGTTATTAACGAGATTTTTAGCCCTGGGCTAGTTCATCTCGAGACCAAAGACTTAACTTCCCTTCCGAAGGAGGTCGTCACTATAACCTTTACGTCATAAGTGACTATCTCGACGTTGGGACTCGATCCCAGGTCCTCGGCATGTGAGGCGTGTGTTCTAACCACTACCCATTTCACTGTAGTTTTAAATGCAAATGTAAGACTATGCTGAGAAAGTAGTGGGTTCGAATCCTATCGCTCGAGGAATATTTTAGATTGGAAATTTTCTTGACACAAAGCCTAAAGTAGTTTTTGATAAAACATGTTTTGAAAGAATTTTGGGCAGTGGATGAGGTGAAATTATTACAACTTAGATAGGGTAATGATTGTTTTGCTATATCCCCATGCTATATATCCATAAAAGTTTTTAAAATCGTAGGTTATAATCTCACCTGACATTCAGATGTAACTTAATTATAGGTTCAGAAAGAAATAAGAAAGCAACTGATACAGGTATACCTTGATTTAGTAGACATTTTGATACCCAGACAACCAGAAATCGCATAAGAGTTAACCTAATAACTAGTTTATTCATACAAATAACATCACATGGCTGGGCATGGTGTACCATTGGTACCTCGCGTACCTGAAGGAATAAAATAGACCCCTCAGTTCGGTCCTTAGCCTTCAATCCAGCCACTCCCATCCCTACCTCCTCGTGGTACTGGCCGGGGTACGAATAACCTTAGGGAAGATCGGGTAACCAACGCCGATGGGAACTTCCCAGACAACCATAAGTCGCATGAAAGTTCACGTAATAACTCGTTTATTCATACAAATTACATCAAATCCGCAAAAAAACGGTGGATAAAATCGTCCGATTGATGAATTTCCTCGCATAAAACGCTTTTTTTCTGAGTTCATTTGTGCATTTTGTATCGTCCCGTTCACTCGTTTCACTCGTACAAAGTGAGTCGAATTAATCCGTAGCAGCTGTCGAATTAATATTTGTTATAATAAGGTTAGTCGCAAAATATCACAGGTTGATTCGGTAGAAATTTTTTAAAAAGACAATTTACACCGTCTTCAGCACATTGGCTGCACAGACTGAACGATCACCAATATTAGGCAACGGACAACACGAAACACCCAGTAGCCCAGTGATGAATTTTTCATTTGACGAAAAATTTCCACCAACTGGAGAATCGAACCCACACCTCGTGGCACAATACGCCTAGACGACTGACGCCGCTAACCGCAAGGCCACCAAGCCCACACTGTAAATCTCTCAACTACATCGGGAGCACACGCATCCTCGTCGATGTGCTGACGAACGAAAACAGATGACGACTAATTGATTTCGCCAAGAATATGGTCATTTGTAGCACCTACTTCCAGCACAGACTTCCATACCGATACACCTGGAGATCACAACAGCAGACAGAATCCAAATCGTCTACGTTCTGATGGATGGACGGCACTTCTCCGACATTATCGACGTCAGGACCTATCGTGGCGCTAACATCGACTCTGACCACTATCTGACTATCGACAAGGTGATGGGCTTTCGTGCCTGTTGTACAATATTGCGCTAGAAAGTGTTATGCAGAGAACCGGGCTTAACAGCCAGGGTTCGATTTTTACGAGATCCAGTAAATTTGTTTGCTTGTTAGACATTGTCGGCCGAACATTTGAAAAGGTAGCAGATCTGTTCACCCGCCTGTAAAGTGAGGCAGCAAAAGTTGGACTGGTGGTGAATGCGTCGAAGACAAAGTACATGCTAGTAGGTGGGACCGAGCGTAACAGGACTAGGAAGTAATGTTACGATAGACGGGTATACATTTGAGATGGTAAAGGAGTTTGGTTACTTGCAGACAACAGATAATAACGTTAGCCGTGAAACACAGAGGCACATCATCAGTGAAAGTCGGCTCTTTTATGGCCTCCACAAGAAGCTGCGGTTAAAAAATATTTACCCCCGCTGCATATGTATCATATAAAAAACGCTTATAAGACCGATAGTCCTCTACGGGCATTAAACGTGGACGATGCTCGATGAGGACGATCTTTGGCGGTGTGCCGGAAAACGGAGTGTGGCGGCGAAGGATGAACCACGAGCTCGCCCAACTCTACGGCGAACCCAGTATCCAGAAGGTGGCCAAAGCTGGAAGTATATGATAGGTAGGGCATATTGCAAGAATGCCGGACAGCAACCCTGCAAAGATGATCTTCGCTTCGGATCTGGTTGGTATAAGATGGCGTGGAGCACACCTAGCTAGGTGGGCGGATCAAGTACGCATCGATTTGGCGAGCGTGGGACAGTACCGAGGATGGAGAGAAATGGCCACGAACCGAGTATTGTGGCGTGAAATTGTCGATTCAGGGTTATCTGTTTAGATGTTAACTAAATAAATAATTATACGTCTTTGTCTGATCATTCTCTTTAGATCAAATCACTGACAATTTTCGATTACCCATCCGAAGCAACAGCTCTTATTCTAATTTCCAGTTGCGCGATGCTCGCCAATGATCGCAAAAGTTGATCAATTTTTCAGGCTTTCGCAGTAAAACCCATCAAAACAACCAGACACCTCGTTAGGTAATGCATTTAACCGGCAAAGTAAAAGGACTTGGCCACTAAGGCTACTACCGAGTGCCGATCCAAACCGCAAAACCAGCTTCTGGATCGTGAGGCAATCGACGAAACGAGTTCTAGTCTCATCGCACCAACTATTGACGGCCTGGTCTGACCATAGAGCGTCCAGAAGATGACACCTTAGGCGCAGTCAACGCCGTCGCAGCCGCCGCCGTATTGACACAGAAACAAATTGACCCGAAGCTCTAAGCTTCGCCCGGGCCCAAGAACCGGTCCCCCTCAGAGAGCTACGCACCCAACCAGAATCGAGTTGGGGCTGAAATAATCACGAAAATTATGCTATTCCGGCGGCCAGAGCCAGACCAGACCAGACTGACCGCCGGCCGCACTAAACATCGTCTTTATGTGCAATAATCAAGTGGCAATAAATATCGAGCTTATTGATTCGACAGTCCGGCGCATTATCGCTTTGGGAAAATTTACGGGATATCTGATCCCGAGTGGGGATCGCGTCGCAAAAACGGCGACTCCGGGTGTCAGTTATGGATCATTTTGGATGCGCGATGATCTAACGTCGATCCGTCCAGATCGATTCATCAGCGGTTAAGATGGGCTTCGGTGATGCACACCATCAGCACCAGCCGCCGGCACGTAATTATAAATTATCGATTTTATATGCAAAAACAGCACACTTAGCCCCCATTTGAATGGTAATCCGAGGTGCTGTTCCAATGAGGCTGGGTTCGATTTTCTGCTTCTCTGCAATCGGCATAATGTACAGAGCAATGCGGATGTTATCGACGGGGACATTAGTCATTTTGGAGCTGTGTGCGTTAATGATGGTCGAATGAATGAATAGTTTTTATAAATATGAGCGAAGAAACTTGAAATTTCAGTGTTATTCGTACGACTTTAAATAAAACTAGATCTGTTAGATTTCTATACACATATTCTACTGATGTTGGAAACCTGCACTCTCAGCTAAATATGGAAAGCCATATGTACGTTTCGCCTTGACCTTGGCCAATCCCTTACTTCGTACTTTGTAGTTATGTCATTCACTTGCATTTATCTATTACATTTAAACTCTACGTCCATAGTAATCGCTAGAACCGGAGATGGAAAAGAAATGTGTCTACGCTTACATTCTTCCACAATTGTGCTATAAATTTCCTTTCACCTGATACATAGGCAATCTGCTAAACAAAAACAAGCCTCTCCGCCATAATATAACCTTACCCCTATATCCTCTCGCATGAACTGACGTAGATGTTGGGGAATATCCGGTCTTACGTAGGCTGGTTTTAAATGCAACATCAATTTCTCCCCCTTCCCTTTATTGATTAGCATTCGGACATGGCAGGCGCCGTTATTGCCTAAAAAAAGAAAATTACCAGCACTTATATACTGAGAATGTCTTTTAGCCCCAAGCATTCATCTGGTTGGCTCCTTGTGTAAGTGCAGCTGATCTGGCAATACGAGAGTAGCAACCACGGGCTGCTATTCAAATTCAAACTTGAAGCAAACTTTTCACGTCTAACTTTCAGTGATCTTCTTCCAAGAGCTTTGATTAGATTCCTTATTAAAACTCTGATGGTTCTGCCAGAAATAATCGGTAAATTTCTGGCATCAAAGGATTCCCCCGAAAACAACTAAAATACATTAAAAATAACTCCGATGTGTTGCGCTGTTTTTAAGAAGTTCTTGCAGCATTTCTCTCAGAAGTTTTTTTTCCTGGATTCCTTCTGAAATTGATGAATAATTTTTTAACAAAATCTTCCTAGGATTCTCTAGATTTTAAGCCAGGATATTGGATACTGATTTTTAACGAATGCTTTCACGAATCTTTCTTATTATTCCCTGAGAATTACCGACAAGATTTCCTGTTAGAATTCCTCTAAAGCTTCACCAGTACTTCATTTCATGTTCATCAAGAATTTGCTCCATAGAATCCCCCTAGAGCTCTTCCAGAAATCCGTGCAAGCATTCCATTAAAAATGCCTCGAGAGATTCGTATTGCAATCGTCATCAGAAACTCCACAAGATACTACTTTTGTA
The DNA here is from genome assembly GCF_002204515.2 of Aedes aegypti. Lineage (NCBI taxonomy): Eukaryota > Metazoa > Arthropoda > Insecta > Diptera > Culicidae > Aedes > Aedes aegypti. The sequence goes on from NC_035108.1 coordinate 350,066,364, forward strand.
ATTTGTCAAAAAATCCTCCATTGATAAAAACTTTCTCCATGGCCCTCAAAAGTAAAGATATTGATAACTTGAACACCACGTGGATTTGTTGCGAATATTACAACCCATACGAAAAGCTTTGAAATGAACTATGGGGCCCGTTCTGCCCATATTTCCAATGAAAACTTGGTTATTATGCTATTTTTCGTGAAATTATTTAATTGATGTGATTGCCTTCTGTGGGTTCCATTATTCAAAATCTATAAAAAGTGAAAGTGAAATGTGAAGTGAGGTGTGAAGTGAAATATAAAGTGAAGTGAAGTGAATATTTCTGCAAGAATTCCTCTATGATCTTCTCCAGAACTTCATCCCAAATTCACCCAGAATTTCCTCCATAGATTCCTCTAAGGACTCTTCCAAAAATCCCAACATGCATGCATGTATCTTTAATTAAATGCCCCGAGAAATTCGTCAAGCGATCCTTGTAAGAAACTCCTCAATATACCAATTGAGGGATTTTGTAACAGCTCATACAAAAATAATTTATTTCGGGAAGCAATTGATGACGTGTACTAGAGATAGCTTTGAAATGAATTATGAGGCCCATTCTGTCCATATTTCCATTGAAAACTAGGTTAATACATATGTTATATTGCGTGAAATTGTTAGATTGAGATGATTGTCTGCTGTGGATTCCATTATTCCAAATTTATAAAAAGTGAAGTGTGAAGTGAAGTTCGTAATGAAGTGTGAAGTGAAGTATGAAGTGAAGTGCGAAATGAAGTATGAAGTGAAGCGTGAAGTGAAGTGTGGAGTGAAATGTGAAGTAAAATGTCCGCACTAATCTATATAAATAAAAATGGAATGGTGTTTGTATGTCACGAAATGGGTAGAGAACGGTCCAACGGATTGTCACAACTCTTTCACTGTTGCATTAGCCAAGGGTTCCGACGTGTTCGTGCGTAGAAAAAGTTTAGGTAAGTCTTCGGAATAGTCTTAGAAACGGGAGGAAACTAATGTGTCATTTTGTTTGGGAGATTGTATGACATTTTTCAACAGCCTACTTGATGGCAAGACGAAGTTTGCCGGGACCACTAGTTTGAAATAAAACTGATCAAAGAGCCTAACTAATAAAGCTCTAAATACTGTTTCCTTCGTAAATTTGCTTTCTTAACCGTAGTGCAGTGAGCATCAAACCGGTATTAACTTTGTTGTATTATTCTGTTTCTGCAGGCATGTTATTAAAAAAATATTCTTAAATATCCTCCAGAAAAAGTTTGAAATCTATATAAGTGACACCTAAATCAGAAGAGCTTTGGAAGATCAAGGAATCGAAAAAATGCCTCAAATTCATATAAATTTCATCACTTCTCAAAAACTTTTAGCTTAACTTTACTGATAACATTTCCTAAGTGTTGAAGGCAGTACTTCAGTCTTGCCGATGACTCCGGACAGACGAACTTCTTCAACATAATCTGAACCAAGTTCCAGAAATCTTTACACATCACGCAAACTTTTTGATTCAGGCATTGGAAATTTTGAATTCAGTGATGGTTTTGGAATAAAGTCCAAATCTGTTGGGGTAGCTAGAGTATTCTAACCTAAGATTGCCGTCATTACATTGTACACCATTTCTCGAAGCATCGACCTCCTTCCGAACGGCCTTGCACTTTCAGCTAACGACCATAAAACGTAACGATCCACGTAACCTCTTGGATCGCGATCGGTTTATGATTAAACTTGATCTTCAGGCCACCACTAGCTACCACATTACGCCACAAAGTTTCGTCCTCAGGCCTGAAACTGCAGCCCTCCGAATCGATCATAGAACCGATGAGGCTAAATAAACTACCGTCTTTAGTATCGATCGGAATAACCCCAACATTTCGCAATAATACCTACACTTAGAAGCTGCCGGCTACTGTTTGCAATCAAACCGAATATGGACCTCGTCTACCACTGGTATGTCTTGCCGCACACTTTTGATGAACTTTGCCACACCGAAATCAACCAGAAGGAGCGCGACTTCAGTCCCACTAGAAGCTCCGCGCACGACGCCCAGACAGTTCAAATTCACGAAATCTGGCCGAACCGGAGCGCACAACAGCAGCAGAAAAAAAAAGTGTTTGCATGTTTATTAGCTTATTACCGATTTCCAGCAGCAAAATTAAATTGAATCGTGATGAATGGTTAAGGAAGAAGAAAAATTACCATCCGTAGCGTGCCGGGTCCGTTTCGAAAATGTTCAAATGCTGACGACGATGGCTGGGACTGCGCTCATGGGCGCAGTCAGAGAGCGGCAGGGGGGGCCCTCCTTGGCTAACCTGACCAGTGGATGACAACAAAATTATATCACAATTATATCAAGATTTGTTACAAATAACCAATTTTGTTTCAGTTTTGTTAGAAGCACTTTTAGTAGATAGAGGAAATTAGAACACAATTAAACCAAAGTCTCTTATATTAACAAAAGCTGTGTCAAATTTGTTTCAATTTAGAACATAATTATAAAGCAATTTGTTTTAAAACTCGTGTTAGGAAACTGCCAAAAATGTGTTATGTTATGCATTACAAAGGATCTTGAACTACAAGTTCTTTTAAAACCCCATCAAAAAGTCCTTTGAAGGGTTCCTCAATAGATAGTTTTAGAGATACCTGCAAACATTTCACATGAAATTACCATAATCCTCAAGAAATTTCCCTTGTAATTGTTCCATAAATTCCCCTAATAATTGCTCCAGGGATTTATATAGAAATTGTTTCATAAAGTACTTCGAATTGTAAGAGTGAGCTACAGAGATACCTTAAGGTATTCTCTTTGAAATTCCTTTTAATTATTCTTCCAAAAGTGGAATCACTGAGGTTCTGTATCACTGGGGGATTTCTCGGTTTCGATTAATGAAAGCAATCAACAATTTTTGTTTTTCTTGTTTCCAACGTTTCGGTGTTTAATACACCTTCTTCAGGGAAAAAACGAGACATTCATGCGTCCTTCATTGATTGAATATGATTTGTTCGAGTTTTACAATAATCGACCCTGCTTTAGCAACATCCGTCCGAATTTGATTACAAAATGATTAATATAAAATTACAATTAGGTTCTATACCTTATGAACACAAAAACATCGAATTCTTCAGGAAGTAGGTACATTAGCTTAAATTCTTTTAGAGTACCCTGAAAACATTTCATCAACAGTTCTATTACAAAATTCTCCTGCACATTGCTACAAGCAACACGTCCCGGGTTATTATTTTACTTTTCCATGAAATACTTTGAAAAGTTTCTTCCATGATTCCAGCTGAAGCTGCGCAATTTGACCAGCAAAGCTTTCTATGATTTAAATTGACACTTCAGTCGTCGCGCTGTTGTATTTTGTACAACAGAAAAACTCCCTTATCGTACATATCATCCGCGTGGTGGTTCTGACGGTGACAAATCGCGCGACTACTGAAGGGTTAAGTAATTCTAACTAGAGATCTTGCAGAGGTTTCAAGAGTTCCCACAAAAAATGATCCAGGTATTCATTTCTACAGGTACTCAAGTACTATTTAACCCCCCCCCAAAGTTCTTGAAAAAAATCTTTGCTTTATAGGGAATCTCAAGGAAGTTTTTCAAAACATTGCTTGTCGGATTCCAAAAATAGGGTCTGCAGGAATTAGAGCAATAAATAGTTTTCGAAAAATTCATAGAAAAATCCTTAGAGGAGTGCCTGGAAGCATTTCTAGAGCGATTTTAGAATAAGTTCTTGAAAAAGCCCCTGGATGTTGAGACACTTTTAGAGGAGGTTATGAATTTACTCACAAGGGAAGGTCACGATGGTATTACACGGGGTTTTCAACCGGACTATTTTTGTTGGATTCTACATGTCGGAATATGAAAAACCCCAAAGCCCAAAGCCGAGCCAGTGTAGCCAGGAGGAGCTTCAAGAGGGGCAATTTAGTACGTATATAATGTTATTGAGTTAATTGAAAATTTGACAAAAATATTGGGTTTTTCCATATTTCGACATGTTGAATCTAACACAAATAGTCCGGTTGAAAATCCCGTGTAACACCATCGTGACCTTCCCTTGTCAAAAAGCCCTCAATATAGAGGTCTATGAATATACCTTAATGTAATTCGTGGAATAGCTTATTACGGAATCTCAAAAGTAATAAAAGAAACATCTTGAGGATATCGTGAGAGATATTTTTCCTAGTCATTTGCATGTTTTTTTAGTTCAAGGAATTCTTGAATTGATCTCTAATGGAGTTTAGCAGTATTACTAAAACGATCGGCTCCATACCACCACCCCAAATGCCATTACCTCGAATAGGTCATTATCACAAAAGACATTAACCCGAACGCCACTAGCCCGAATCGTTTATCTTCTGAAGTCTATTAATTTGTTACGACAAAAATGTCATTCGGATTGATGTCTCCGGTAGGACTTGTATGTAAGTTTCTCAAGATTTTTCCTTTTTTCAGCTGTTATTGTTTTTAGAAAAATTTACCCTTCTTTTTCACATAGGCTGTTCTTCTGAGTAGACAGAGCAAATAGACTAGTTACTTACAAGCATGGAAAACATACACTCGATTATTGCGTTCCCCTCGCTCACTTCCACACTTAGTCAATAGCGAGGTTGCCGTTTCTCTAACCAATTTCAACTTCCAATGCGCTTTCTACTTGTTCGCCGAACGACAAGATAGACAAAAACGGCAACAGAATCAATGATTCACTACCGATTCCGTGTGCCGAAGGCATCCGATTTCTGTAGCAAATGTTTCCGATTCCGCACGAGCGGCATTCGTGTTTGATAGCTGATGTGCGCTCACTGACTGAAAATACACCCGGCGGAATGATTCACTGAGCGCGAAATCCGTATATTCCGCTGAATGCATTCAGTGATTGAATGGCGAACGTGTTCTTTCGTGTCTCTCATTGAAGAGCGGATTGGTTCTCTCTCCGCTCCGTGAGTCTTTTGATGTTCGGTTTATTTCAATCGTTTGCGATTCGTCGGGAGTGCGCTCAGCCTAGTAGCGTTCGGCTGTCATTGAACATTCGGTGGCAGCAGATACTTTGGTTTGTGAATGAATTTTTCCAGGCTTGAGTGAATGAATTTTTCCAGGCTTGGTTATTTTTACTTTGGTAGTGTTTTTTAATGTTTTTGGAAAACATAGTGTCTTCTAAGAGTCTTGTAGTTATAATGGTTATCAGTTAGGCTGCTCTTTTAATGTTTGCCTTCATTGATGCTAGAGCTGCTATGGTTTATATTATAAATTTTCCCTTCTTTTCTTTCTTGAAAAATAATTTCTCAAAACAAAACTAACGTCTTCTTAATGACTTTGCGGAGATAGAGTCTGCCTCTCAGCTAGTAAGCTACAATTAATTCCATAGTTATTCACTGAGAGCTTTATTTATCAATTGATCACTTTTGTATATTTTATTAAATATTTGCGCGTTTATCGCTAGGCTAATTGGGATCCAAATTTTCACTTGTTTCAAAATAGACTGTTCATTGGTGAATTACGATTATGCAAGCTAAAATTAGAATATCGTAATTGATTGGATCAAACTTTTGACAAAAGTAAGGTTTGGTGAAGGCATATAGTTGGCTGAAAATTTGCATAGAATATTAAAGAGATGCATGCAGTCGACTCTCCACATCTCGATGTTCTACATCTCGATATCTCTTCCTATGTCAATGACTTTTCCGGTCCCTTCACTCTGCATACATGTTCACTCTCCATATCTCGATATCCTCCTTATCTCGATATCTCCCTATCTCGATGCGATTTTCGTTCCCAATTTTCCCTCCGTATGTCGATATGCTCACTATCAAAGGTTACTACACTAAATTTTAGAGATTCAAAACAATTTGCGAAGACGAAATGACATCTGTTTGTTTTTAATTTTCCTAGTAACGGAGTGATCTTCAATCTAGTATTCGTTAAAAAATTGTTCTATGTCCCGATCTCTCCCTATCTCGATGGTCCCTTCGATATCGAGATGTGGAGAGGCGACTGTAATATTATAGTGTTCGTCCAACTTCTAATCCGTACCAGAATCATAGTGGCTTGCTTTCGGGGTAATGGCGTTCAGGGTATTGTCATAGAGTCAAACCGAGACGAATTCTGGTTGTTTTCATTGAAAGAAACTGAAATTTACTATAAACTTAAGAAATATGTGAAAGAATCTGCAGAAAAAAAGCCTGGAATTGTTGTGAGGTTTATCTGCCATAATTCGTGTACTGGTCCCCTGATTTTTTAAAGCTGTGATTGAATATTCTAAGGAATTTTTGGGCGAACATATCCCGATCAGAAACGCAAAAGAGAATTACAGTGTCCCTTCGATTTTGGCACGGTTCGTTTTTGGAACCTTTACCGTTCGATTTTGGCAACTCATTTTTTTCGTGTTCCAAACGTTATCTTGTAATCTACATTAATTACAAAAATAATATGATTAATTATTTTCATTAATTTTTATTATTCAATACATAAATACAACTGCCTTTTGGAACTAAGGAAATCCATACACCAAAAAATCGATCAATGTTTATTTAGCCCTTTTTAAAGCTTACCATGCTCAAAATTATTAAATTTAGTTCACCATCATAGTGATTAGTGGTCGTGGTCACCGCAAGTGATAACGTTCTAATGAGAGTAATCGTTAAAGTTTGGCTGAGTGCGGTTTAGGCAACATGATTTTTTTGGCATGTTATTCGTATGAATTGCTCAAATACCATTCAGGTCTAATGGTAGTTTACGTATATGGTTTCATCAGACAAGTTGAACTTTTTGCCATGCTAATAATAATTGCTGAAGACCATGGCCTAATAGTTTCGAAATATAGACCACTTTTGAAAAAAATGTGTTTGAACCGTAATATTTGAGTATTGCTCGTATTTTCTTATTTAAAATAACATATATTGCTTATGACTATATCATGTATTAGCATTAAATAGTTCTGGTGAAATTTGGATGGTAAAATAATATTTAGTTTGATTTCTAAAGAAAAATTTCAATAAACATTGATATGATATATTATTCGCTTAGATCTGGAAATATGCTAAGCATCTAAAAAGTTTCAAAATAATTTTACATCACAACGTAAAAGTTTTCCAATAGAAGAAAAAGTTCTGAATAATGATGAACATCCTTGCAATTTACTGGTAGCTAATACATTGTTTGTGTATATGCTGTACGCAAAAACTATAGAAGCGCTAGGCTCACTATGTCAAGCCGTTTCAGTCGAATGGCAGTTTAGGTATATGACTCTGTTGGCAAAGTTGAGCGTTATTTTATGCTAACAATAATTGCTAAAGATGACAAATTTGCAAAGCCTTCTGAAATACTGATAAAATTTCAAGAAATTTGACCAAACACCGTTATTTACAAGTTTTGCTTACTTCTGTTCAAATGTCGTATATTGGCATAAGGTAGTACAAAATGAGCCTTGCGCTTAAGGCGTTTTTGTAAATGGCGGATATACAAGCAATTCATATAGTAATTATTTAAATCAGTGTACCTACCGCTGAGCCACAAGAATGTTTATCATTACGTTGAGTTTTTGTTACATTAGCAAACTTCAACATTGTGATGTAAAATAAATTTGAACCTTTTTAATGCTTAGCCTATTTCCAGATCGCAAAGAAAATATACATTGCACATCATATCCTTGGAAAATAATGGACAAAATGCTCTGACCTTTCGTTAGTGAATTTGCGACTACAAAGCAAAAAGAGATTCCACAAAGCACTCACACCAAGGGAAACCTCGTAACGATCTGTCATCGTGTGTGTAAAAAAAAGCAAAAAACTATCTCTCTCCTTGCTTTTCTCACATAAAGCCGAAGAAAACATTAGAAGCTTTATAGTCACGAATGGTGCTGAAATCATCTGCCAGAACTTGCCCGATCGCAAGAAACCCTTACATTTTTACCTGCTTAATGTCAGTAAATGACAATCATAGGCAAAATGTTATATTTTTACCAAAAAAAAAAAAAAAAAAAACAACAAGAAAAACTCAAGTATTACGGCCTTTACCGAAATTTAAAAAAATGTTCAAAGTTTGGCTTTGGAAATTTGCCATCTTCAGCAATTATTTTCACCATCAAAACTTCAACTTCAACAGGAACCATTTACCCAAACTGCCATTTGATCGAAATGGCATTTTAGCCATTTATGCGATTAACTTTAAAAGTATGACTTTATCTAGAAATATCGGCCTTAAAATAATCCTTTATTTTGTTGAAGATACCATACATCTAGTGTTTCATATCGAAGAACTATAGGTTTTTCCCCCGTGCTTTTTTTTCTGCCACAGTGTGCGATTGTGTGCTAATGAATAGAGGGGAGATTAGTTCACAAAGGAAACATAAGGAGTGTATCGAAAAGTAATCGCAAACATTCAAAACGGTATATCTCAGAGCATAGTTAATCTTTTCAAAAGCTTTTTTCACGCAAATCTTCATCATGTCATCAAATTTTGGATCAACTAAAAAATGTTGAATAATATGCAGTCTTAATATAACTACAACAGGATTTATAAAGCATAGAAAATAAAATCTTGCACAAAATTACATTTTTGAAGTGTCTTTTGAAGATTCGTTGATTTGTATTGAACAAAATTTATATCAAACAAAATAGGATGAAAAGCTTATTCTATCGGAAAATATGTTTACTTCATACAGCACGTGAAACAGATTTCAAAAAAATAAATTATTGCTCTAAGAAAGCTCAATTATTGGAATAAGGTCGGTTTTTGAAAGTCACTTTTTTATAATCAACTTTTGAAGCTCTGTCATATACATCGGTAATTATATAGATTACCATTTTTTGCTTACGTTGCTTCATAAATATGCAAATAAACTTTTCCAATCAAAAAAAAAATTTATTCGTTGAAATCGTTCAATATAACCATTAACGTATAGAAAGGAAAAATCAAAAAACGATGTCCTTAAAAATCGACTTTTTTCGATTTTTGTGTTTGCTCTCAAATGCTTGTTAATGTAATTTTAATATATTATTTACACCATGTCTTGAGAGTTGTGGCACAGAATATATTAGCATAAACAAAAAACATTTTTTCTTAACATTTAACCCATTTTTTAACACATCATTTTTTTCAAAGGTGTGCAAGATTTTCATCGTCATCTGGTAGTAATTTGAAAAGTTATCATACAAAATGCCACTGTTTTGAACCAATATCACAGCATCATAATTTTTAAAAACATTCTAAAGTATTTCTGATCAAAAAATTGTTTGTGGGTTCAACCCAATATTTTTGAGACGGTTTTCAATGTTTGCGACTACTTTTCGATACACTCCTTATGGGCTGATTCCAACCTTAACTGTCTACCAGATGTCGGGTGAAATTGCACCCAATGTCGGACCAATATCAGGTTGACATCAGGTAAAAGTAAGATCAATGTTGGATCGGTAACACAATACAATTGGCTTGATGTCGAGTCAATGTCTGGTTAAATCCATCGTTTGTCGACTGTAGCTGTTAAATCGTTACTCAGCCGATGTCTGGTTTAGGATTCCACTCTGCCAAATGTGAATATCCATCATACAAAATAGCCGGGAAGTTTTGATTGGTAGTGGTGGAGTCACCTCGCCGCTCATCGAAATCCTAGCTACGCCCATGACTGCTCTGGTCTGATTCGAACGCTCCGAGCAAAAAACAGTTAAACCATTCTTTAGCTACTGACTGATTGCTCCCTGTTTTGGGGCGCACGAGGAATGGGGAACCAAAACAAAAGCTCAGTTCGGGCTGTCTGGTTAAGCTGCTGACACCCGGTCCGGTCCGGTCTGTCAGTCTGGCTCGATGGCTATCCGTCTACCGTCAGGATTTTCTGAATAACTCAGCCGGGGAAGATGGATGGAGTGCGGCTGAAACGCAAGCCGTTGAATGTCCTCCAGCTCCGGAGTAATCACACGACCAAACGATTCAATGAATGAAAGCGAAACTTAATTTTCTATGATTAATTGCCGGTTCAGCCCACGGCAGCCTAAACAGATGAATTAACATCGGAGAATCATAAATTGAAATGGATTCAATGGTTTTGTCACAGCCATCAGTAGCAGCCCCGACACCTCCCCGTATCGTTCCGTATGATGGGCCTCCTTCCCATTTATGACGAAGCAAATGCGAAATAAGCAGCAAGAACCGCGAATAAACCGTGAGAAGATGTAAACCAAAGCGAAGAAACTGGATCGTTAAATGGATATTCGTACCGCAGACAAACAGACGTAGCAACGAAGAAACTCTCATAAACAGCTCATTTAACGATGATTCGAATTTGCTATGTTTCAAACCTCACACCCAGAGGCGTGCGCATCGTGTTTTTCTGCGTGTTTGACATTTCACACTACCGCCATCTGCAGGAATTATTGCACAAAACAGTATTTCGTATTTTCAGTACCGTGTTACGTCCGTTTGTATGTGCCCCTACTATGTCCAAGCGGTCGCGCAGGTGAAGATAGTGGGATTCCTCGACACGGACGGATTCAAGGCTAATTGAACACTATTATGGACCCCCGGATTGCAGTTTGCACCGTATTTAGGGTGGTGTTGAAGGTGATGAGGTTTTTCTGTTTTTGTATTTTCGTTTCGGTGGTGGAGGATTCTGCGAAATTGGAGCAGCCAGCAAATCGAAATCGAAATGGCAGATGTATGGAATTAGCACACGGAACGCCGTATTAAATTGATGAGTGGGTTGGTTCCAATGATAACCAGACTATTAAGGGGTGGTTGATTGAATGGTAGCGTCGGCAAATGGGACAATTTTCGACGGTTTTTCGTACATATTTGTACGAATCTGAAATGGATTTTCGGGCTGAACTATAATCAGGTAGCGAGGTTCGGTGGTGGATACCGGTTCGGATTGTTACCTACCGCAAGATACCTGAATGTTAAGAGCATAAGCCTTTGTTGTTCTCATTCGTAGGTCTGCTTAACTTTTTGTAAGCCGTGCCATAAATTGTTATATGTACAGGCTGGTAGAAACAAACATAATCATTCCCTCGTAAGAAGCAATGTTACCATCGAAGGTTTAGGGTTCCGCTTTTGATCGGATGACTTGTACAATAAATTCTGAACCAGATAACATTTTTGCAGCATACGTAGCCGAAAAAAATCAACAATCATACGGAAGTGTCATTAATTTCCTGCGAACTCCGCCACTGTTTTGATGTAGTCCGCCAGAATCTAACTACTAATTAACTTTTTATCTGACCTTAGTAAACACCTTTTTTGCTTATAACATTATTGATCTGGCCCCCTGCAGAGTGCTGCAGCAGTTTACACTCCACCCAAATGCAAACGGCCCCATGTCACGAGTTGCCAAAAGTTCACACTTAAATTCCAGTTCCCGTCAACCTTGAACGAAGTCGCGACCCATTCAATGCAATGAAACGAAAAAAAAGCTCCACGCTGCAGTTCCTTGGAGGGGGCCAACGTGGTGCACGCGCCCCATGAAGCCTGTCGATCGAACGTATCATTGTTCAATTATAAATTAATCGGCTTAATTGATCGCCTTACGAACCGCCGGTGGATAATTAACCATACTGCAGCAGAAGCAGATTCACACCTGACTTCTAAGCTCGCTTTCCGTGTGCTCTCCTGCGCAGCTTCCTCAGATTGCACAGTGGTATTGTGTGTAGGCCATAATCTAGAAATAAAATGTCTTGTTTTTCACCTCCCATATATATTTTTGTAAATCAATTCAGATTTCAACAATGTAGAAACTTACATTTTTTCACGTCCCTCCAGGATACTTATTATAAGGCCGTTATTAAAAGTAATTAAAAGATGGTACAGAATTTCCTGTTTTAAGAATAATATAGCATAGCATAGCATAGCATAGACTGACCAAACTTGTCAATAATTGCTACTCCGTGATTGATTGGAAGTGGTGAGAATAGCACTTGGATTCAAATGAATAAGGGATAGGACTTTCTGCTTACTCTCGAAGTGCACATTTCAGCAGCTTTCACGTTGTTGATCAATAACGCCGTCGGCCAAGTCCTTATGATCAGTTGTGATAGAGAAGGAATATTAGTGTATAACGATTGTTGCTCCTAGAGGCTGAGGATACCTCTACATCTCCACAATCAACACGGGAAAGGTGTTTGTGAAGAAGGAATTTTCATAAAGTTAGCACTAAATGTTACCAAAAATATTGCTCGGGGATAAATCATTTATTCAAGACCCAAAAGTTTTGCGATGTGTACCAAGAAATTCCATACATGAGCGTAGATGTTTATCCGTTCTTTGTCTTGTCTTGTGAGTTTTAGCATCGAAGTTTCAATCGGAATACACAAGTACCGAGTATTCTTCATTATACCAAAAACGTAACCTCCATAACCATTAAGTTTGACAAACCTCTGGTCATTTTGACAGATTGCACATTGGCCAGAGGTAGGTAGCTTTACTTTTCATCTTTACTTTTCTAACTTCCTCAAATGATACTTATAAATTGTGTATGATTCTGCGTATTTATGCGTGAATTTTAGCTTAAGAATCTGTAGAATTAAGCATAAATTTTACTCAATTTTTTGTACCAGAAAACAAAGATTCTTTAATATTTTAAATGTATGTCTTACCAAAAAACTCAAAAAAAAAAAAAACAGATCCTCGTATGAATAACTTAATTTTTACGTTCTAATAAATGATTCAATAAATAATAAAATAAGTGAAAAACAAAATTGAAGCAAATTATTTATTCGACTTGGTTAGATTTATAATGATAATATTGATGTTGAAAGATAATTTCTCTATGTCTTTTAGAGAGATTCCTCCTGGATTTTCATGAAAATTCCTCCATGGATTTTAACGCACATTTATCCAAGATAATCCATGCAACAATTTCGCCTGAGAGTCCTTCACGAAGATGTTTTGATAGCAACCATATATTTCTAGACCTGATCAGATAGGGCTCCAGGAGTACCTTCAGCAATCCCGCCATTAATTCTGCTTGGAGTTCTTCCAGGGATTCTTCCAAAGATTTCTCCAAGGTATATTCCAGGAATTCGTCCAGAAAAATCTCTACAGGAATTCCTCTAAAGATTTCGCAACAAGTTTCTCAAAGAGTTTCAGAAGGAAAACTTCCAGTGAATTCTCCATATAATCCCTCGGTAATATTTTTAATAAGTTTGCTCCTGGAATATCTTGAAAAATACCTGCATGAAATTTTTCAGGGATTTGTCCAGGAATTCCTCCAGAGATTCTTCCAGGTATTTTCAACCGATTTCTCATGATGTTTCTTCAGAGATTCCTCCAGAAATTCTTCTAGAGACTTCATCCAAAAAATATCTATAGGGATTCTTGCAGAGATGTCTCCAAGGGTTTCTCCAGGGATTCTACAATAAAGCACTTCACGAATTCCTTAAGAGATTCCTTAAGAGTTTTCTCCAGCAATTCTCCTAGAGATATCTTAATCAAAATCGCTCAAGGAAATTGTTGCGTCCACCGCAATAGAGTATTACATACGTATATTGAATGCGCGACAAATCCATAACACAATTTGTAATGCACAGTACACTTCACCAGAATAAAATCTTACACTCATCATATGCTCTCGATCGCTTTGATAAGAGCATTTTGCAGCACCCATCGATCGTTCAATTGTACACCAATCGGTAAATGTAGGTTCCCGAACTAAATCAATTAGTTATTATCGCACTTCTGACCCGTCCGGTTGAATACACGCCGTTGTTAAGCAAGTGACGAAGTGCAGTTCAGTTTTTCTCCCGACCGAAAACCCACAGTGCAGTGATTGTTTTCCCCCAAGAACCAGTGACCATCCCGGATTGTTCCACTCCGCCGTTGTAGGCGTAGAGGCCATCGAAGAGGATTTCCTTGCGTGGACAGAAATACTTTAAGTGTTTTTACAACTACACAACTATTTTTACAAATCATACACGGAGTTACCAAGAAGTTCATCTGTAGAATTGTTTTAGGGCTCATAAAATACCTTCCTAGATTTTTCCAAGAAATCCTCTAGAAATTCTTCCAGAAATTCCATCATGAATTCCTCATCAAAAATAATCCCCTGAAATAATTACAACTTCAAGAATTTTTACATAAAAGAATGTTTCCTTCCATGAAGATTTTTTTGGAGAAATCCGTAGATAAATTCCTAGAGAAATACTTGGAAGGATTCCAAGAGTAAGCCTATAGAAAAATATGAGGAAATCCCTGCAGTATTTTATGAAGGAAATTCTGGAAAAATTGTTGCAGGAATCTCTGGAAAAATCTCTGGAGAAATTCTTGCCAGAGTTTTTGGAGGAATACCCGGGAAAATATCTGGAGGAATTACTCAAAAAAAAATATCTCTAGAACAACTTCAGGAGAAACCATAAAAAGGGTTTTCCGGAGTAATCTCTGGAGAAAAAAAAAATCACAAGGATTACCAGGATAAATTGCTGAAGGAATCCTTGGAGACATATCTAGACCCATCTTCGGAGAAATCCCTGGAGAAAATGCCTGGAGTATTCTTGGACAAATTTCTTCAAGAAATACTGAGAACAATTTTCTGAAGAAATATGTCTATTTTTTTTTTCTAGAAAAATCCCGTATAAATTCCTTGGACGTATTGCCAAATTTATGGAGAAATACCCGGAATGATCTCTGGATTTTTTTTCTGGAGTAATCATCGGAGGAGTCTCTGGAAGAAATATCTAGAGAAATCCCTGGAGTAATGGAATGGAGTTCAATCGGAACTGGGCTAGAAAATACGGTTGTGATTGAAAGTTCTTCCTAAGAAAATCCTTTGAGATTTTTTTTGAGGAATTTCTTGCATAAATCTTTGAACCATAATCCCTGGAGAAATAGATAGGGAGCCGGATCCTATTCTTGGCACTTTTGATTCACTTCGGCAGCGGGGTTTTTCGAAAACTACTGAGCTCATATTTGGCCACAATATGTGTCGAATTAAAGTGCCTCTGATGACAAAATTTCAGACAATACGGCCGACAAAAACCCCCCATGCCAAAGTGAATCATGGAAGTGCCCAAGTAGCTATGCACCCTACTGTAGAGATTTTGAGAATATTATGAATAATAAACCGACCTATTGGGTGGCAATACAACATTAGCCGGGTTAACTAGTCAAAAATGAAATCTCGGGAGGTTTTTGTTTCTTGTTAAAACCCTCAATCGATTTCTGGAGAACATTTGAGGGGATCTGAAAAAGTTCCTGAAAAATCTTTTATTAAGGGATAATTTAGGAGAATTACTGAACAATGCGCTATTGAATGAGCATCTGAAGAATTCCAAAAACAGTCCCTAAAAAATCATAACAATGAAATAAGTAAAAACTGGGATGAATTCCCAGAGAAATTTCTGGAGACATATTTTGAATAAAATCTCACTGAATATTCTTTAAGTTTTGGAAAGAAATTTTCTAAAACAACATATGAGGTTTAGTTAAATAACGTTTCCAAATAAAACTCATGAAGCATTCCAGAAGAAAGCTATAGAATGTTTAACTGAAAAATGTTCCAAAAATTTACAAATTTAAAAGTGTTTGGTCATGTTTATGAAATTGTGATAAGCTGTACAATAAGTTGACAATATATTTTTTCTTGTGAAAATGAAAAACCTGAATGCTTCCAAAAACTTCTCACAAGACTTTTTTAGGAAAAAAATTGATTATTCCTTGTTGAATCAATCTAAAGGTTTTAAATGATTTTTTTCGCTATATTTCTTTTCAAGAATTTTTCTAAGATTTTTTCAGATATTCCCGTTTAGAAATTCTCTCTTGGATTCTATAAGTAATTAACTCAAAATTGAAAGCAGAAATTTCTCTATGGATTTCTCCAAGGATATTTGCCACCTCTAGGAATCCTACTAGAAATTACTTTATGAATTCATCAAAGTTCCCCAAGAGTTTCCTCCAGGAATTATCCCAGAGAAACCTCCACTGGTCCTCCAGGACAATCACTACAAAATTACTTCTTGTTTTTTTTCAGGGAAATTTTTCCAGAAAAAATACCAAATCCCTGTAAGTATTCGTTGAGAATGTCAACTGCAGGACTCTTTGGAGGGATTCCTGAAAAAAAAATCATTTGAAAAGAGAAAATTCTAATGATCGATGAATGATGAACGAGAAGACTAAGGACAACTGGATAGAGGAAGAAATGTCGAAGTATGACAGTTTAAAGAACGATTGGTTGGAGAAAGAATTTTGGAGTGCAAAAGGTCGAACGATGCACGATTAAAAAGCAAAAATGCGAAAGACGATATGCTAAAGATTAATAGGTTGTGGATAAAATGGCGAAAAACGAAGGCTGAAGCACGAAAATTCGAAAGTTTGAGTGATTACAGATCGGAGAAGACAAGTTGAAGTGTGAAAGAACGAAAGATCAAAGGTTGGTTGAACGAAAGTTTCAAGGACAACATTTAGAAGTATTAAGAGAATTCGTACAATTGATTGAAGGGAGAAGGGTGAAAGTATGAATGTCTAAGAACGAAAAGTTAGGGAATCAAACGGCGAAGGACGTAAGTTGGAATGATGAAATGTTTCGAAGCGATAGGACGAAATTTGAAGGAAGAAATTTGTGGGATGAAAGTTCGAAAGACGTGAGTTTGGAGAACGAAGGATTGTTATGCGAAATGTTAAAGGATGGAAGATTGAAGAATAAAAGTTCGAAGGACGGAAGATCGAAGAACAATTGGATGAATGACAACTGGTTGAAGATTTGAAGAAAAGAACGTCTTAGTAATGAAGAAAGAAAGATCGTAAGACAAAAGGTTGAAGTAGGAAAGTTTGAAGACCGAAAGATTTGAGAATAAAGATTGAAATGCGAAAAGTGAAAGGATGAACGATTGAAGATCAAAAGTTCGGACGACGATCTCAAAGGACAATTGGTTGTAGAGAGAGAAAGGTCGAAACACGAAGACCGAAGAACAAAAAGTTGAAGTACGAAATTTTGAAATCTCGGGTGATAAAAGATCGAAGAAAATAGATTGAACTCTGAATGGATGAAAGATAAAATGTTGGAGAACGTAAGTTTAGAAGTATGAGAGAATAAGTACAACACGTTGAAGGAAGAAGAACGAAAGATTGAAATACAAAATGTTAAAGGATGGAAGATTGAAGAGCAAACATTCGTAAGTAGTGGGTGAATGACAAACAGTTAAAAACATTTAGATATTGGGACTAAAGTTTTAAGTACGAAGGTTCAAAGGACGAAAGCTCAAGTGATGAAAGGTCAAAGAACGATAAGAACAAGGAAAACAGGTTGAAGGGAGAAAGGGAGAAAGGGAAAGAGAAATGTGCTAATGGAGAAAGTTCGAAGGATGAAAGGCTGGAGAAAGAATGATTGAAATGTAAAGAAAAAATGGAAGACGAATGGATGAAGGACGAAACATCGAAGAACCAGAGGACAAAGGACATTTTCGCACAGTTTTTTTTATGTCAATTTTTGAAGTAACGCAGTTTTTACGTCGTTTTTCGAATTAACACGAATTTTTAAGTAGTACCGCTTAACAAATAAGCTTGAATCCTTAGAAAATACAGAAGGGAGCAGAATCTTAATAAAGAGAATCAAAAAAGTAGGTGTGAGTATCTACAGTTTTCATTTTCTTTATCCCAAAGAGTATTGTTGATAGTTGAAACATAATTGATTCTGAAATTTATGCAATTATATTGTTCAAGATTAATTATGGCCGCATCATAGAACAAATGGAATCACCGTGGATCCCACTCATTAAACGCACCACGATTAAGCCGACGAAGTGCACCCGATCCAAACGCGAAGCCCACACACAACCGCAGCAAGTGTAAAATCTGGTAAATTGATTCTCATTGTATCGCTCATCACCATCACCCTCATCATCATCATTCGTAATCGATGCTTCGGGCGCGAGTGAGCTTTTCCTCAATAATCTACGGTGAGTTATGGATCGTTAATAGGGTTTCGTTTTCGTTTCCCATCACGCCACGCCACATTATTGATTCGGTGGCTACTTACTTTGCTTAGGCTCGCTGCCCTTACGTCTTTCAAACGTCTTTCCGCCTATCAGCATCGATCGTTAGCCGGTATTGACGAAGAGAGTGCTAATCGTCCTCCCGACTGACAGACTGCGTGAGAAGTGATTTGACAAAGCCGCTGATGGTCGTCACAACGAGCGAGGGTGCGTCGCTTTGTAGGAAGTCAATCGGAATCGATTGACTATGCGTGTGAAAACCCGAGCAGGAACGAATAATTCACATCCTTCTATGTATATCGATTCCGGGTTATTTGGGCGAATGCCGTTTGGTCGAAAATAAAAAAGGGAGTAAAATTAAGTACCGTCGCCCGGAGTGACATTGAACCATTATTTTTACAGCGAAACTGAACTTAAAACAGAATTATAAAAACAATGTGAATTTGAGCTTTTAGAATTCGTTACAGATTGCCACTTGATGGCCTCATAACTCGATATTGAAGAGACCATCGAGTTGGGGAGGTATCGACCTACAGGACACAAAACCAGTGCAACTGCGAGACATTGAGTTAGCCATGAAAATCAACTTTTATTATGGTTCTTTCTATTTTTCGAGATACGGAATATCGAGTAAGTGAGAGTTGACTGCTTTCAGGGCTGAGGTATTAAACTACTCTCGAAAGAATTCACTTCTATGAGAAAATTCAACATGTTTTTTTATATATACTGCAATAACTGATTCAATTATCAGTTTAGTGTTTGTAGAATATGTAAGAGATTCTATTTAAGGTACTTTACCTTTTATTCAGAGCTCTTCCATACCTTATCCAGGTGGTAAGTATCGAAAATTGTCTAATATGGAATACCAGAATACTTTGGTATTCTGCAGCAATTTCCTTCTGCTCGGGTATCTATGAATATGATTCATGCCCGCCATCCTGCCGGTCGTTGATTAGTGCGCTAAGTATAGAACCAGTTGAGCTGCGAGGCCGGGTTGAACCAGGATGGGAGGAGGTTTCGATTTGATATAATCGGCCGGGTGTCGTTTGGAAGCTGTGAATGAGCTACGCACGCACGACGCGACTGCCTTATGATTGATGAGTCCATTAAGATTGCGGAGGAATTCGTTTCGGTCTGGTCGTCATCGCTAATAGTTGGTACCAAGTCGAGCGGATGGGTGCGGATTAAATTAAAAATAATATTATGGGCGTTTTGGATTGGGTGTCATTTCGGAGCTATTACGCTCATGACTGCTATTTGGACGAATCTGGTAAGCCCACACGCACGCATTTGAGGTAGGGTGGTAGTTTTCTTCGGGGAACAAATACGGGCACGATCACAATTTAATTCATCTTAACAACAACAGAGTAGTCCTCGTGTTTAGAAACCTGAATGAACAGTTAAAAACTATGAAAAATGATTTCCTGGAATTCAGGTATTTTGAAATCTTCACAGACTACAAAAGACGAGCTTGTTACCGTTGGGGCGTAAAATCCAAAATCATTATGCTGAATAAAGTTACGTGTTTAATTTGTGAGTTATTGATCGCTTAAAGCTCAAAACTATGAATGTACTAAATGTAATTAAAAATAATAAAAAACCTATACAATGAGCTTGCACACCTAATATGTTAGTATAAATAAGAGAAACTATTAATAAGAAATTATAATTGTTAAACAGAACAAAATTTGTAAAATACATTTAAAACATTGTACACAGAACAATAAAAACTGCTGCAGGGGAAAATTTCGAGGAGTTGCGAGTTGAGCAAAGGACTGTTAAAAAGGAGATGAAAAAGGTAATATGGTACGGAAAGGATAGGATACTGGGGACATCAGAAAGCTGGTTCGGTCTCTTTCCTAAAGTGAACGCCAAAGCTATCAAACGGGTCTGGACAAAAAACACAATATGGAAGGCATGAGCGACTGAATGGACGCAATCCACCTTCCTCCGGCGAATGAAGCCGGACGTCTTACTGTGGACGGAAGTGCGTGACTGGAGAGAGCAAAGGTTCCTGGCGCGCCTGATAATAGGCCACACCCAAGCAACTCACAACATGGGGGACGGCAGGAACTTCAGGAAGATTTGCGAGACTTGTAACACCAGGCACACTGTCGAGCACATCATCAGCAACTGCCCTGCTTACGAATACCCCAGAAGGCAGTACGACATTACTTCAACCAGCCGACCGTGCCACTCGGTATATATATATATATATATATATATATATATATATATATATATATATATATATATATATATATATATATATATATATATAAATAAAAATGGAATGGTGCTTGTATGTCACGAAATGGCTTACGAACGGGGCAACGGATTTGAATGATTATTTCGTGTTTGTGTGTATAAAAGTTCCAGGATATTCACCGGGAAAGTCGAAAAAACGAGAATGAACGGAACTGTGTCTCTGTCAATTCAAGCAAAACAAAAACAATAAATCTGGTACCACTCCATATCTCGATATCCTCCTTATCTCGATATCTCCATATCTCGATGTGTGCCTGTTGATTTTTTGTTCCCAATTTTCTATCCATATGTCGATATGAACACTATCAAAGGTTACTAGACCAGATTTAAGTGATTCAGAACAGTTGGGAAACTGGAAACGAAGTTTGTTTGTTTATTATTTTCCTAGTAATGGAATGATTTTCAATCTAGTGCTCACAAAATTAATGTTCTTTGTCTTGATCTCTCCCTATCTCGATGGTCTCTTCGATATCGAGATGTGGAGAGGCGACTGTAGTTGGCCGCAGAAAATGAAGCACGGGCCTGATGTGGTCCACGGGCCGTACGTTGTGCTACCCTGTCCTACAGTAATCCGTATATTGTTGTAGGATTTTGCTTTCTTTCCTGATGGAATTCCTGGCCATTTTCATGGTTGCCACCCAAGGAATGATCTGATGTTTAACATCAAACTTTGAAATTGTAATAGCTGGCTCAGACGTATTAAAGTCGTACTCCATTGCAAGTCAACTACCTGATAAGCCAAATCATTTCCAAATTTACAGAGTGAAATGAAATCAGAATTTGAATTGAGGAAACAAGCCTTGACCTTGCATTGCACAGTGGTCCAGGAATCAGTTTTACGCGGAAAGATGCATTTTGAGCTTTAGAATGAAACATCAGACAAAAACGGTCGTCTACAAAGTTGTTTGTATTAGTTAAGCCCTTTGTTTGGTGTTATTGAAAATTAGGGTGGACCACATTTTCATAGAAATTGTGTAACTAACTTTCTTATTTGTTGAAATTATATTATACATGCTTCAGCAAAGTTACAGACCATTCAATTTCAAGCAACTTTGCCAAAAAAAGTTTTTTTGTATCTCTTAAATTGACCGATTCAGAGCTTTTTTCCTACAGTGACATAGGGTGGTCCGAACAAAACTGGTTTTGTGGCTCTAGAGTTTTCAATTCAAATTTCTCATCAAAGTAGTGTATGAAACACTTTTAGAGCTTTAAAAAATGCGTAATTTAGTGAGTTAAGAAACTTGCTATCTCCTTCCGTTTAGGAGTAATTGTTGTTTTTCTCTTAAAAACATGCCTACTTTGATTGTGAATATCTCTGATTGGGGCAAACATAAAAAATATCTTTTGACGGCATTCAAAAGACAAAATAAAATTGTATATTATATCAAAAAATTACAGATGTGTAATTTTTGTAACTCTTATAAAATGCCTTAAAAATCAAAGGATTTTAAGCAGAAAAACTTTAATAACTTTTGAACTAAAATAGATATCATCAATATTTTTGCATGAAAATTTGCGTTTTGTTAAGTTCCTAAAGTCGTTTATAGACCGCTTTGACGAGAAATCTGAAATAAGAAAGATAGGGCTCTAAAACTATTTTGAAGATTTTCATAGAATGTATTTCTTTATTATTTTGCATTTTGAGCATGAAAATGAAGTTTTAGACAAAAATGTAAGCTTTCATACTGTGTCATTTGAAATTAGGGTGGTCCACAATATCACACATATCATATAATCAACTTTTTTTTGCAAAAATACTGGTATATGCTCTTAGGCAAAGCGGTACAGCTTGAAATTTTGATCAACTTTGCCAAAAAAAGTTTTTCTGTAGCTCAAAAATTGGACAAACTAGAGCATTTTTTCCTAATCATCGCAGGGTGGTCCAATAAAAATAAGTTTTTCAACTCTAGTTTTTTTTAATATTAGTTTCTCGTCAAAGTCGTCTATGAACGACTTTAAGAACTTAACAAAACGCAAATTTTCATGCAAAAAGATTGTTGATATCTATTTTAGTTCAAAAGTTATTAAAGTTTTTGTGATGAAAAATATTTGATTTTCAAGACGTTTTATTAGAGTTACAAAAATAACACATCTGTAATTTTTTGATACAATTTTATTTTGTCTTTTGAATGCCGTCAAAAGATATTTTTTATGTTTGCCCCAATCAGAGATATTTACAATCAAAGTAGGCATGTTTTTGAGAGAAAAACAACAATAACTCCTAAACGGAAGGAGATAGCGAATTTCTTCACTCACCAAATTACGCATATTTTAAAGCTCTAAAAGTGTTTCATACACTACTTTGATGAGAAATTTGAATTGAAAACTCTAGAGCCACAAAACCAGTTTTGTTCGGACCACCCTATGTCACTGCAGGAAAAAAGCTCTGAATCGGTCAATTTAAGAGATACAAAAAAACTTTTTTTGGCAAAGTTGCTTGAAATTGAATGGTCTATAACTTTGCTGAAGCATGTATAATATAATTTCTACAAATAAGAAAGTTAGTTACACAATTTCTATGTGGTCCACCCTAATTTTCAATAACACCAAACAAAGGGCTTAACTAATACAAACAACTTTGTAGAAGACCGTTTTTGTCTAATGTTTCATTCTAAAGCTCAAAATGCATCTTTCCGCGTAAAACTGATTCCTGGACCATAGTGCATTGGTTGAAGCAGAAGCTTTCATGGCAGTTTGACTGTCTGAACAGAAGTATATGGCTTTGCCAATAACTTGCTGTTGAAGTGCTGATTGCACTTGTCTTGCATCAGTGCTGATTGCACTGATTGACTTGTGATCTGTGTCTACCAAATGAGTAAAACTGATTCAGTCTTAGCACACCAGAATATACATCATCACCAGCTCTACTTTCAAGACGGGAGCCATCAGTGTAACATACAGTCAGTGACTACTAACTTATGTAACCAAATGCTGTTTTTCCATACAAAATGCCCAAGTTTGGGGTACTGTATCTCAGCTTCTGGTAGTCCGAATTGTCTGAAATTTGGATGACGAACTACAAATAACTTGAAATTTTGCCTGTAAGGTAATTATTACATTGCAGTCATGTTACATAGAGTTTCATAGGGTTGTTCAAAGACAAAAGTAAGTAACCAAGAGACTTTTTAATTTACTTCTACAACGGTAAGTTGTGGGTAGTTGGTCTGTTCCACAAAGTTGTTCAATTTCATAAGTCACACAATTTTGTAGAACACACCAACTTTCCACGACTTACCGTTTCTGAGGTAAATTAATAAGTCTCTCGGTTACTTACTTTTGTCTTTGAACAACCCTCTGAAACTCTATGTAAAATCCACTCGGACTACTAGAAGCCGCCTGAAAAACGGTGCAGTTTCTACCAAGTAAGTAAAACCGATTCAGTTTAAGTTCACGAGTATATACTCCAACACATCAGTGTAACATACTGTATTGTTTGATATGCTCCTTTCCAAATAGCTAGATGTCCACTCTTCCCGTGAAGGGGATTGTGTGGTAAATGTCTTGCAAGGAAAGTGACAAGCAATTGTAAGATCACTTGGACCAAGGAAAATTATGTCCCAATTCATCAACAAAAACGAGGTGTGTGTAGATCTACGATTTACTGGATTGTTCTCCAGTGGATCCAGTACCCATAAACGATAAGAGCTAGACAGTGATTCTTATGTAAGATGTATCCTTTGGAGATGGCCAAATTTTCATTGGATTGTTCTTATTTCGCCCTTATGTCACCACACAAAACATCCATAATGCCAGTATTGGTCGAACAAAAGTTGTGTAAATCCATTTGCTATACTTGGGTTTTAGGCCCCAAGTTTCATCAAAGGTTCGCCGGCGTTAACCAAAGGCCACGAAAGATTTTTTACTTTGAAAGCTATGTGAGTTGTCCAGGAAAGTTTGGAATCTAGAATGACACTAACGTACTTTATTCAAGGGGACGGGCCTGTTGTAGTGTTTATGATACACGCCTCTCACGCCGAGGACCTGGGATTAAATCCCATCCCCGAGATAGTAACTAAAATTTCAGTGACGACATCCATCGGAAGGGAAGTAAGGCCGTTGGTCCCGAGACGAACTAGCCCAGGGCTAAAAATCTCGTTAATAAAGAAAGAAAAAAACGTACTTTATGTGGTCCGTCACATTTATCTTAATGCCAAAAATATGTAAAGGTCGCACGGTTTCGTCTTTCCGTGAAAATAACAATAGATGTTTTATTCGGGATAACCGATAGGTCATATTGGCGACACCAACTCTCGACTACCTAAACATCACTTTGCATCAGGTCGACCAGAGCGCATTAGCTCATACTAACTATCAATGCTAGATAGTCGTTGGCAAATCCATAATTTGGAAAACTGCTATTAATGAGTTGGCTCAAAAGCGTAGCTACTACGAGATTCTACGAAAGTGATGATAACCCAAGTAACCAGATAGCACTTTAATTCGCCCTCCGTTCTAATAAAGGGCTATTATAGAGCTGACAAGCCCTATATTAGCCGTATAACAGCCCTATAGGGCCAAAAAGGCGAATTAGCGGGCTAGTGGTTACTTGGGAAGACTCCTTCTTGGGGGCATGCGCAAACACTGAATTTTTGAAACTCTAAAACTCGTTATCATTGTAGATAGCTCATGATTTCGTTCAGTTTCCAGTATGGCATCAAAATACACGTTAGCAACATCACCCTCGATATTCAAGGAAATACCCATGTTTCTGAGCAAAAGCTTTCTCACAACTTTATGTGCAAGAAACACTGGACTTCACATGAAGAGGTATGTTTACTAAATAGACATCGCGCATACAAAGACGAGCTGTATTATGTGCCATATCTGAACTAGTACGCTCGTGACAGATCTGGTAAGCCCACACGCACGCATTTGATGTAAGATGGCAATATTCTTAGATAAAAAAAAACGGACACGATCAAAATTTGATCCACGTCAACTACGATGAAATGCTACCCTCTTTTTCGATTCATAAATTGGTAGTTCAAAACTATGATAAATGGTTTCCTGGACCTCACTCACAGTGGTAAAGAATCGAGACCAAAAAGGTTTACGCTTCAGGGTTGGAATGGATCAAAGTTTCGAAATTTAAATAAATCCCCACGCTCTCATTGCGTAACCGAAAGTAAACTCAAACATCCAGTAGCAGCCCCTCTCCCCAACCTCTCAAACGTCTCCCCCTAACCAAAGAGGATGTGCCATCGAAAGCTTCGCTTTTTGACAAATTGAGTCGTGAAGAGCCGATTGCCCAAAAGGAAAACAATCTTCAGATGTGCGCTTCAACTGGAGTAACTCATCGCGGTCGGCTCGTGTGCAAACTCTCAACCCGAACAAAAAATAATATACTCGACAATATGACCTGGTTCGAGTTTCACTTCCCTTCACACGCGTTCGAGCTGACAAAAAAAAAACAACACCAATAAAGACGCAACTTATGCTAATTCGATTAGCTCTTCAGCATCATTATGGCTGAGCTCGGGGAGGAACTTTGCCCTCAACCTGTCCTTTCGTCTACCGATCAATGTGTCGTCTTCACCGCGGAGTGTCATTTCCAAATATGATGCGCTCTGGTGCTGCTGCTGCTGCTACTGCAGAAAAGGCTATTCCGGTACATTCACTCCGGAGTTGGGTACCCGTTTCTATGCAAATTGTTCGGTGAATCGTGAGAAACTTGCTTTGCAAAGCGTTGTAGTCGGTCCCCGGGATACCTTAATGAGAAATTAGCAATTTAAAGATGGTTAGTGCAAAAACGTTAACTTCTGAAGTTTTGATGAATACTTCCCGAGAGGAAATTTGAAATATTTGAAGTAGGACTACGCTAAATATTTCGAAATTATTCAGGTTTTCTAAAAAAAAGTCTTCTTGTGAATATAATTGAAAAATTCATCGCCTAATCTTTGGATGATCACAATCGACAACTTTCACACGTTTACATTAAATCTAGCGTGTTGTGATTGAAATATATGAACATAATAATCACATTTCTCAAATTTGGCACCGTTGTGACCCCAGTTCAACCCGGAAAATCTCCGGCATGGTTCAGAAATCAAGATTGTCCGTTTATAACAAATAACTGGTCATTTTTTTTAATTTGACGAAAGAGCAGCTGTTTCAAATATGCCTTGTCGGGGGCCGGGAACGTAAAGGTTAAATGTCCAGTATTCAGAATATGGGTCATGTTCGGAATTTGTGACAAAATGGTTCCATATGTCATGACCTTTAGAGACACACTTTCAGTTTTCTATTAAACGGCTGTATAAATATAAATTTCATCAAATAACCATTACTTTCTCCGAAAACAGCTTTGGTTATATGACGGTTCAGTAGACAATGATTAGCACTTATTGATTGACTGCTGTAAATCTATTTTAAAATGTCAAAAGCTCCTTCAGATTATCAAATTGGCGATTTCTGTACACTGTAAAGGATACCCAAGTGTTGCAAAGATTTGATGTTTTCTTAATTTTCTGAATAATTTATAAGCTACCAAATGACACAGCAGAATTTCCCACCGTTCAAAGAGCTCATCGGTGCCGATATCAATCCGGTAATCCATCGGAAAACGAGACCCATCTTCACAGGTCCAAATTATGGCCCGTCTCAAAATTTGCATAATTTCACAAATATAAACTTGTCTTACACGACGGGCCTTGGCCAATAAAAGTCTATTTTCTCCGTTAGCATCTTTCCATTTTTAGCGGTCGCCATAACAGCAGTCTAAAAATAACCTGACAAACATTGCCACCTGTGTGTGAATGGAAGTTCGAATTCGCATCATTCATCGATTATGGGTCAATAACAGGATGTTTTGGCTATTTTTGTGCTTCGCACTGGTAGGGGCATTTCTCCACCTGTGGTCAAAAATAATCCGGACGATTGGTTCACATCGGCACTTCAAAACCGATTATGAAAAAAAATCGCGCGTGTTTTAACTATGCCAGCCTATCATGCCGTAGGTGGTCAGGTGTACATCTAATAAATTGGCGGATTTAATGGATCATCTCTCGTCGAACCGGTGCGGAGTCTCGAGAAGCGGCATAGACGACCACAGATTACCAGCGGAAGGAGATTAATGCTAATTGAGCTAATGCACGTTTCGAGCGCGCGATAAATTGTCAAAATTATGTTGTTCAAACGCACGATTAACGAAAGCTTGTATCGTAGTTTGACCACCTCAAATCGAACCTTGCTGGCGATTTATGAGATGTCCTGCCCCGAGTCGCCATTAACGGTATCATTTCGCTAGCGATAAATGGGCTTTTCAAGGATCTACAAGCGTGGGAACAGACCTCACCAGATGATGAACTACAAGTGCATGGTCGTAGCCAGAGGGGCAGGGTTTGGGAGTTAATGTTCTTCAAAGATTGTCGCCAGTACTCATATCTATGGAATAATTGCATGATGTTAGATTCCCTAGAGATTTGTTGGGAGTTTTTCGAACAATAAAACATTTGAAAAAGATCTCAGCAGAAGTTATTCGAAGATTCTGTTAACAGTCTGCAATGGACCTTATGAGAATTTTGCCAAAAAAAAATCTGTTATGCATCACAAAAAATTGTTGTCTCAGATTGCCAACCGATTCACTAGTTAAGTTATAATAAATCAATCCAAAATATTTATATTCATTTTTTTTTCATGAGACGGGGTCAGTGGTCTAAGGGCTATCGCCCCTGCTTCTTTATCAGAAGGTCATGAGTTTAATCCCAAGCCCGTCCCTTTCCTCGTACTTAATAGTTGTATCTTTCACTTGCTTCTATCTTCCACTCTTAATCTATCACACTTGAACTATTCGTTCATAGCGCTCGAACCAGAGACGGAGAAGAAACCGTTTCCTACGCTTACATTCTACCATCAATATAGCACGCTTTCCCTTACGCCTGATACATGGGCTGTCTTCTAACCATAAAACAAGCCTCTCTGCCATAAAACCACCTTAACCCTATACCTTCCCGCATGAACTGGCGTAGATGCAGGGGAATACTGGGTCTACTGTGGACCTGTTTTAAATACAATAGTCATTAGTCAGCATTCTGACGTGGCAGGTGCCATTGTTGCCTAAATATAGGAGATCACTAGCACTTATACCCTGAGGGTGTCCGTCAGTCCCAAGCAGTCATCTGGTTAGTTCCTTGTACAAGTGCGGCTGATCTGGCGATATAGTTGTAGCAAGCACGATCAGAAATGAGAGATTCTCTAAGAAATTTCTGCAATAAACTTCCACTCGGCTGGTTGGCCGTAAACCACGATTCATAATTAAAACAAGTATTCTGCAATAAGTTTTTTTCTTGAGATTCTGCCATGAAAAAATAAACAAAATATTGGAAAAATCTCCCCAAAAATTTTGTTTTTTATTTTTTTTTCGAGATAATTGATGAAATGCAACATCAGACTCCGTTTTTCGCTACCTTTGAGAACCTCTCCAAAACACTTTGACATATTTCTTAGGAAAGGCCGCAAATTTTCCATTTATAGCACTTAAAAAATTGGTAGATTGTCGAATCATCTAACGAGATATGAAGAGTATCCTGGTTGAAAGACTTAAAATCAATACATTCTTTCTTGAATTCCACAGCAAATACTCCAAGTCAATTCCAGTCAATTTCATGGAGAAATTGTTTACTATTCAAGGTAATTCTTCCTTAAAAAATTCAAGGCCTCCTCTGGAAAGTTTTCAAAGTATCTCAGATAATTGGTATTTCTGGAATATTCCCTGAATATTATCTCAAATATTCATGCTCAGATTATACTTGGGATCACTCTTTGCATTTGAAAAACAAAATTCTACTGCGATTACTACCAGAAGTTCTACAATCAGTTCTCCGGGTTTTCAATGGAAGTTTTTCCTAAAACATAATCTAGTAATTCCCTCTTAACTATTCTTAAGTATTATTCAATAATTCCTCAGAAACTATTGTAGAGATTTCGGCTAATTTTCAGGGCTGCCTTCAATAAACAATCCTGGCATTCAACAAAAAAATATCACTCTAGGTATTCCTCCGACTGATACATTTTGATTTCCTTCAGGAACTTTAGCAAACATGTCACATTGATTTTTTTAAATATTAAAATAGGAATTTCTCCTAGGATATTTTTGGAAGATTTTAAAGATTCATTTCCCAGGAATTCAACAATGCTTCCTTGCAGTTCATTGATATTTATCTAAATTTTTTTTTTATAAAAACATTTTAAAAACTATCCCACGGATTCCTAAGAAAATTTCAATGAATAATCATTTTTGTATTCCACAATTGCAAGGAAAATTTCAAATAAATTCCACATAAATTCGAGAGGAAATTCCTCAAAAAGTTTTTTGCGTGAATTTTCAAATAACTTTTGGGAAAATTTATGTACAAATCTCTGGATAAGTTTTTTGGAGAAATTCTTTGAATTGTGCTCGAAGTAATTTCCAGAAGACTTCCTGCGAAAATAATTGTTTTTGGCGAATGTCTACGGAAATTCTTAGTTAATTTATAATATAAACAGGGCAAGCAATCGTCAGATTGGTCACAGTGCGATGACGAAGTAAAAAAATACATCGTCCTCCAGTATAATAGCTTTGGCAGGTCGTCGTCTCGTCATCGACGAAAGAATGCACGACGAACGTCAATCCAAAATCGTCAACGAACAACTTTGTCTTCATTCCGTTCGCTCCCCTTTCTCAAACGAAGGAGGCGTTTATTTTATACTCACTTGCTATGCACAAAACGGCGAATGCCATCCCAGAATTGCTTGTACTGGCGACTTAACTCGTACTCCTTAAGTCTCAACAATAGCTCTATTGGTAAGAGCGTGACGTTGACGATTCCGAGATTGTTTGTTCAATTCCGGACACGTTTTGTTTTTTTTGTTTTATTTTTTTAAAAAAAGCTCATAATCTATCGACGCCACGGTTCATATTTCTAGTCGGCTCAGAGCTCCCGAACGAAGATTCGACCATAAAGAAGTCGAGGCCTATTTCTCGCGGAACATTACTAAAGGACCTATCTAACATTGAAAGGCTCTCTTTGTTTACTTTCTCTTTCATTAATAACTGAGTCACATTAACCTCTTCTGTGGCGTTTTTTGTATGAAACGCTAGTCAAGGAAATTGACTTTCGATCTATAGTGAAAAACTTCCCAAAATCTTTAGTATTCCACTGTTATAATCGAAAGAGAACGAGAGAGGAGAGAATCTCTCATTTGTACATAGGTCCTTTAGTAATGTTCCGCGAGATTTGTTTGTCATGGCGCCGAGCCTTTGTGGCGGACCACTGCAGCAAATCGTCATCCAACGCTGGTTGAGTGACGTTGAAGATTCTTTTTTTAGTTTCGTCGACGACTTTTTCCATTTGACGGTGACGATTGTCTACCCTGAATATAAATATGAGAATTTCAGTAATCTGAGAGGAATTTTTAGATTATTTGGGTCGTTTACGGATATCATGCTGAAAATAAAAAATCATAAAAAAGAGTTGTGGAGAAAATTTTATAACAACTTTTGAAGGTTTTCTCACACATTTTGATTTTTTTGGAGAACTTCTTGAACGTTTTTCAATGAGTTTTTCTTAAAAAAAAGATCATGGAAAGGAAAATAATACAAGATGGAGGAGGATTCCGCAATGGAATTAATGAAATAATTAAAGGGTAGTTTGAGAAAAGTTGTCAGAAGTAATGTCTGAAAAAATATCCTCAATATAACATGAAAAACAAAGTAACTAGTTTCTGGTAACACAATACCCAAATGAAGTCAGATTGTCATTCTCGAAAGAATTCTATCTTCTATTTTATATCTTCCTATCTTCTTATTTACATATCTTCCTATTTTCCTATCTTCTTATCTTCGTTTCTTCGCTTCTTCGTATCTTCCTACCTTCTATCTTCCTATCTTCTATCTTCCTATCTTTCTATCTTTCTATCTTCTTATCTTCCTATTTTTCTATCTTCCTATCTTCGTTTCTTCGTATCTTCACTTCTTCGTATCTTCCTATCTTCCTATTCTCTTATCTTCTACTTAAAGCAGTCATTCACATAGTTTGAAATAAACAATATTAAGGTATAAATTGAAAATTAAAAATTTCAATGTACAATCATAAATAAGCACAAAAATTTCAGAAATTTTACACAAAAAATAATAAAAAATTTTCACTTATCTACCATTGGGGCTAGGTTTTTTTTTCACTAGAATGAACAATCCTAGAATATCTGATAGCAGGAAGAACGTCATTTGGCATAAAGCCGTTTGGCATGACGGTCGTTTGGCATAAAATTCATTTTGCATAGTAGACGTTTGGTATAATAATTGAAAACTGAGTTGAAGAAATGTTTTTTGAGTGGGTACCCACTTTCTTTTTACCGCAATTTGGTGGTTTGTGCGCACCTTTGACAATCTTACAATGCTACTATTTTTTTGACATTATAATTGGGTCCTAAAATGTTTAATGAATTCTTGTTTTTATTAAATAATACGAAGGAGCATGTTATTGCAAGTACTTTAGCAAGTTTTCCAGCTCAAATAACGACTATAACATTTTTAAACTTCAATTTTAAAAATAGTTCCAAATATGAACCTTGACACTTGTGATCTTGTTTGACATTCACTTTTTGGACAAAAATGCCACAGGGCATATTGTTTTAACACTGGGGTTGTTCCTTTCTGACATTTCGGAAGGGACACGGAAAACAAAATATACCCAACATTTGATTTTAAACCAAAGGGTGTGACAAAATCTCAAAAATCATAAAAAAATGTTTTTTGTACTTAAACCAATGAAAATCATTTAAAAATTGAGTAAACATGTGTTTCTGCCCTAAACTTAAGCGTTTGGTACTAAAATTGAGACAGGGCTTTAGGACCCTATTGCTAACATTTTCAGATGTGATTTTGCCCTCTTCTAATCATAGGCTGTTTTTTCAATAACGTTGTTAAACAATTGATTTGCATTGTAACTACTAATATTTTATTGATAATTATCCCCTTTGTCCTACGAAAGTTGTTGGAATTAAAGCTGCGAACATTGCCATCAACGATTTTCCCGTCCTTTGAACACAAGCTCTTCTTTAAAGTAGCACTATTTATTTTGCTTATTTCTTGTGTTTTATGCCTAACATCCATTTTGCCAAATGACCATTATGCGAAATGATCTTAATGCCAAATGGCTTTATGCCAATCAGGGTAGCCCCCTGATAGCAATAGTGTCCTCCAGGTTAGGATGGGTTTTATCATACATTTTTATCATTCCCCATCTTATCAAAGCTGTAGCAGAAGATGAAGAACGCGTTCACATGATGTGTTGTGGATCATGATTGTTACAGAGATCGATCAGTGAGAGACTTTCAATTCAGAATTCAGAACTCAATCGCAGTTCATAATAAATCACAGTACCTTATGAAAATAAGTTATTAGAAATTTTTAAAACGATGTTTTAAGATGATCCAGTGCTCAAGTGTCCAGATTTCGAATCAAAACGGTATTAATTAAACACAAGGCATGAGTGTTAAATTAAGATTTATTGCTTAAAACCTCTATAATTACTTTAAGGATTCAAATTTTAACTACATATTTCTTTAAATATTTTGTCTTGATTTTCTTCAAGAATGAATTTAGGATTTGTAGTGATAATTTTGGGGATAAACCATTTTTTCAGGAAATGATTTTGAACCGTTTTTACCAAATGTAGTTTATACCTTATTTATTTAAATGTTTTCTCATGTTATCTCCAAGATGATATTTTTTCAAGCATTAATTCTGGTATTTTTTTTTCTTAAGATGTGCCATAAATATTCAATGAATTGCGTTATAGATTTCACTATTGATCTTTTTTCTGTGGAATTTATCTGAAGGTTATAGAACTTTAATGCTGCATCGAAGATTTTCTCCCGAAGGATATCAAGAAATGTTCGTGTCAAAACGTTTAGCAATTTGTTAAGAACATCTTATGGAAATCGATTCATTTATTGAGATTGTTTCAGAATTACCACCAAGAACTAATCCAAGATATTCTTTTAAATAATCAATTTTTTTTACAAAATTTAGTATCAAATTGTATCTAATGGTTTCATTAGAAACCCCTACAAAATTTCAATAATTATTTCCTAATAAACTGCTTTTTCTTTAACCAGAACTCAAATAATTCTTCCTAGAACTCATCTACATACATTGAAAATTTTCCAAGTACTTCAGAAATTTTTGCAAGGATTCCACCAAGGATTTGTCCAGGACATTTTTGTAAATTATTTCTTGCAGTAATTTGTAATTTGTGAAACTTCAGAAGTAATATGTTAAAAAAACCCCTTTGGATTCAGTAGATTGTCGGGAAATATATCCATGCGACATGTATCAGATAGGGTTATTTGTTCAATCTCTGTA
The DNA here is from genome assembly GCF_002204515.2 of Aedes aegypti. Classification (NCBI taxonomy): domain Eukaryota; kingdom Metazoa; phylum Arthropoda; class Insecta; order Diptera; family Culicidae; genus Aedes; species Aedes aegypti. The sequence continues at coordinate 350,099,875 of NC_035108.1, forward strand.
AGAATTTTTAGGAATTACATGAGAAGTTCTGAAGAGAACTCCTCGAAATGAACTAAAAATCCAAATAAATACGAGAAGGAATTCCTCAAAATGCTTCTATATGAATTTTTAAATAACTTTAGGGACAATTTATGGAGAAATCTCTGGATAAGTATTATGGAGAAATTCTTTGAATTTTTCTCGAAGTGATTTCTAGAAGACCTCGGAAATTGTTAGATAAAGTTTCACATGAACAGTAATCTGAGAAGGAAGCTTAGATTCTTGGTGTTGTTTATAGTTTTCGTGCTGAAATAATCTTAAAAAGGATATCTGGAGAAAATTTTGCAACCACCTTTTTTTCAAACACCTTGGAAAAAAAACCTTAGGGGAACTTCTTGAATTATTTTGAATTTGAATTTCTGGAGACAAGAGGAATTCTCCTGAGAAAAGAGGAAGATTCTCCATTCTTAGATAAGTTCTTAAGAGAACATGTAGATATAGAAATATGTAGATAAAACTCTTCGAGAAATCCGCAGTGAAATCACAATTAACTGGCCATATAAACTCGTATAGTAGAGGGGATGGAATTTTTCGATTAAATTTCTGGAGAAATTCCCAATATAATCCGAGAAGAAATGTTTGGAAAAATAGCTGGAGAAATTCCAAAGGAATCATATTATCTAACGTGTTCTGCAAACTTCCTTGAAGAAAACTAGTAAGTATTCGAGTAGGAATTCCTAGGATTGTATCTAAAATATGTTTGAGGCAAACTACTGGATGCACTGTCAGTAATTTTTGGTGAAGGTAAAAAAAACTCTTGTGAAAATCTTAAAAGGAATTTCTTGGGAAATACCTACCATGCCTAGCTATAGTTGGAGATGTTCTTGGTGAAATTCCTGGTAATATTCTTCAAGAACTTGAGAGAAGATTCCTATGGGAAATCTTCGATAATGTTAGAAAAATCGTGAGAATTCCAGAAGTTAAATTTCTTAAGGAATCTTTAAAAGAGTTGTTGGAAGAGTATCGAAACAAATTAAAGCACACATTGTCATTGATTGATTTTTTTAAAGAATTTCGTAAGAAAACATTAAGAAAATTGATAAATGGAAGGTTCTTTTAAAGAGTTAGTGGAAACCATGGCAGAGTCCTGTATGAATTCAACAATTCATAAAATGATTCCTAAAAACATCATTATCAAAGATGAATTCCTTGATTTGGTTAGGAATGGAGTGGTTCATTTGGCTTGAAGCCTTTTGGCATAAGGACGGTTGACATAAGATTATTTGGCATAATGCCATTTGGCTACAGGTCGATTTGCATATGGTCATTTGCCATAACGGTCATTGCCCAAAATTATATCTCTCCTTCCAAAAGATGTCTGTTCTTGATGAAAAATTGTTATTCCAAATGACCGTCATGCCAAATGACACATTAAAAAATATAGACGAAGACACTGAGAAAGGTCTAATATCATTCCAGTATATTTTTTGGTAAAATTCCAGGGACAATCCATAAAAAATTCCTTATTTTTTCCATCAATATTCCCAAACAACACCTTAAGGAATTGTTGAAGTCTAGCTAGAGAATTAAGAGGTGCTTCCAGGAACTATCTATGGATAATTTTATTGGAATGATTGTTCGAGAAACTTATTGAAGAATCTTGGGAAAAATATCTAGAGGAACATAAAGTGGTGTCCCAGGAGGAATTCCTGGCGAAAGGTTCATACAAACAAATTCCTTAGCAAATTCTTCGAAAAAATGCTGAATAGATTTGTTTTACTATAACTAAACACTACGTAAAAAAAATCATATTACAAATGACGTAAGAAAATAAATGAAAGAAATTTTAAGGCATTTACACTTAAAATTTGCCATTACGTCCAATGTGACTGAAAATACTTGTGATCCAGAGAATATTAAGTTCAATGTGATTAAAAATTACGTCATTTGTAACTTAAATTTACGCTGTTTTACTTGTTTCAATATGTCGTGCCAATTGGAAGTAAATTTACTTGTTTTTTTTTTCCAAGTGTGTAGTAAATCTGTTGGCTACATCCTTGATGAAAACCTTCGAAGTTTACCGATTTTTGTCCCTCTGACTTCGCTCATGGCGACAGGTGATAATCACTTCAGGGTGATAAATTCTCTCGCATCAACTGGATTTCATAGCTATAGTTTTGCTGCTACCAGTCGGTGGTGACATCCAACCTCGATCGCCCATTTGTTTTCCGCTTATTGCTCTCTCAGGCTAACGCAATAACTGTTATAGAGTATGGAGACTTGCTACAATGTAGCACCGAGCCAAGCATCTCTTCTTCGACGCTTTTCCTCTGCGAACTCTAATCAATTACAAAAGACACTCGATTAAATGCGATTATTTCTCGTACCTAATGACAGACCATATTTCTCGGCGATTGCTCTGTCGTTGTTTTTTGCATGTGTGAATTCTCCCCCATCATCATCGCCCCGACGAGGTGTGAGGTTATTTTTTTCGCAAAGAATTACGGAGAAGCCGTTCAACGCCATAGCGTCCAGTCTACTATTTGTAACGATGATGGCAATCAACAGAGCCTTCAATCATTGCAGGAGACGAACACTCGACTTCCCCCCTCTCGCCAGCATCCACTTCGGGCAATAGTCAAATGTTGTCCTATTAATTATTTCGAAAAATGAAATAAATTCCACTTTATTGGCATTATTTTAATGCGCGGACCCCCGTTCGTTATGGGGCGCTTGGATAATTCCGAAGACGCAGTCGCTCCACACACGTATGAGAGCGCCTTCGTCATTACCGTTTTTTTTTCCTTAAGGGGATCTAATTGACACATCCACCGCCAAAAGCGGGTCGCCTGGTCACCTCTGGGGAGACACATGGGTGCCATAAGAATGGGATCGCATTGGATATGCCACCGCAGGTCCATATTTGCCAGATCGCTGTGTGGTAATCACGCTGACGGACCTTGACGGACATCCATTCGTTTTTGATTTGGTACCGTCGTCGCGTCGTTGCGTTGAACTAGTTAGGACGAAGATGGTCGCATATTTGTTGGCACCTGGGCTTCCAATAAAGGGTTTTATTGGTCTGATGGCTTCGTTCCCCTTAGTGATTTGGTGGAGATTTGAACGGACTTAGTTGGTACATGACTTCAGGAATATAAATGAATGCTTTGCATACGATGTGCTTTTTTACAGTTTGGTCTAACAAACTTAAGGCGAACAAGCATCTATTTATCTAATACATAAAAAATTTCGAGATCTTACGCTCAAAAAAAAAAAAAAAACAAATTGCACCACTTTTCAATGGCTGTAACTTTTTACCCGTTGGGTATTTCCTATTGAAATTTTGGGTGTAATTTGTTCAATGTGTGTTTGTTTACGCTATGTAAGGTTCACTAGCAGATGTGCAATCGTTATGAAGATGGATTCGGAAGAACAGCAGCGGTGCAAAGAAATTTTACACACGTACCTCGAAAATCCGTATCTATCTTATCGTGCCATCAGTAGAAAGCTGGGAAAGGTACATTCTACAGTGTCTCGTGTTTTAAATCGGTATCACGAACGTTTGGCCATCGATCGGAAAGAAAAAAAAAAAGTCGCAAAATGGATCTCCGTATTTTGTTAAGGATCACAAACGGGTAGTTCAAGCTTTCAAGAGGAATCCTAACAGTTCAGTTCGAGATGTGGCAAAGAAACTGAATCTTTCCTAAACATTCGTGCATTATATATGTACAAAGTCAGAAAGGCACCTAATCGCGATGAACAGCAGAGTACGGTAGGTAAAACACTTTCACGGAAGCTCTACACTAGGGTGCGGCTTATTTTTCATAAATTCTCAAAACCAAAAATTCGTGTGCTTCTGAATTCAAATCACAATTTGAGAAAACCTCAAAATTTGGGCCAAAAATATTTATATTTAGATGAGGCGCAAGCGTCTGGAGGGTAAATTTGGATATACATAACAATGTTATTTTTCAACCAATTTCCAAATGTTTAGCATCATTTATCTCATAATTGAATTTATGAAAATTTTGTAGAACACTTAATTTGTCTAAAATTTAAACTAGTTTTAGTTAAATGTAGTTTACACTAGTTTTTTCATCATTTTTCAAAAAAAAAAAAAATCATCTTTATTTGACCATAACTTCATGAATACTCAACCGATTCCAAATCTTTTCACATGCTTTCGAAGCTAACATAATTGTTCTCAAACTGGTCATACAAGACATTTGATTGAAAAACTGTTTTAATCAAGTTATTCAACAAGAACAACTGCACAAAATCATGATTTTTTGAAGAAAAAAAATAACATTATCTCTAAAGCTGAAACTGTTTTTCTCAATTTGTTAAACCTCTGAGAAGGACTTTGCAACAAATTTTGAATATTGTTAAAACCAAAATATTTTTGCATATAAAAAAAAATATGTATGCAATGGGGGACGGACCTGGTGTAGTGGTAAGAACACACGCCTCTCACGCCGAGGACCTGGGATCGAATCCCATCCCCGAGATAGTCACTAAAAATTTCAGTGACGACTTCCTTCGGAAGGGAAGTAAAGCCGTTGGTCCCGAGATGAACTAGCCCAGGGCTAAAAATCTCGTTAATAAAGATAGAAAAAAAAAAAAAAATATGTATGCACTATTCAACTCGTAATTTAAAAAAACAAAATGCTTTATGAACTTCAGTTTTAAAGAAAAATGCAATTTCCAGCGGAAAAAACTTATATAGTAAAAAAAATATATATTCATTCATATACCATGTTTTGGGTAGATTTTGTTGAATAACTAAATCAAAACCATTTTTTAGAAAAAATGTGTTGTATGAACAGTTTGACAACAACTAAATGTGTAAAAAAAATTGGAATCGGTTGAGTATTTATGAAGTTATGGTCGAAAAAGGGTGATTTTTTTTAGTAAAATGAGGTAAAAATGAAGAAAACTTTTTTCAACTAATACTAATTTCGATTTTCGACACATTTGATGTTCTACAAAGTTTTTAATGATTAAATTTGGATGATAATGGGACTAAAAGTTTCCAAATTTGGTACGAAATTACCGAAGTTATGGTGCTTTCACTAAAGGCCATTTTTTATAACTTGAATTTGCAAGTCGACCTTCAAGACGCTTGCGCCACCTCTAAATCTTAATATTTTAGCTCAAACTTTGAAGTTTCTCTTTTAATGTGATTTGAATTCATAATTCATAATATTTAATTTTGGAACTTTTGAAAAGTAATCCGCACCCTATTGTTTATGTATCAGGGCGGATATGATGGTAGAATGGAGGCGTAGGAAAACGGTTTCTAATCCGGAATTCCATCTCCGGTGCTAGCAATTGCTATGAATGAATAGTTTAAGTGTTCGTGTGGAAGAATCAAACAAATGAAACATATAACTACAAAGTACAATGAAAGGGTCGGGCCTGGAATTGAACCCATGACCTTCTGCAGAAGCGATAGTCATTAAACAACAAACTCCGTCTATTGTTCGTCAATTGTTTTTTTTTTTCCAAATAAAACTGATTGATGTACGCATTAATTATGGCTTTAGGAATTGGTGAGCTCGTTTCATTTAAATTATTCCCATTTCCAAAGGCAAACGGTAGCTATCATTAACATAGATAAAGGTATGAGTGTCAACATTTGTATCATATTATATCTTTATTATCGAGACTTTTAGCCGGTGGCAAATATGTCATAAGATAATTGTTATACAAAATTCATAATCAATCGCTTATATTTCACATGAGATATACTTCGTATGCAAGACACCATCACTAACGACTTTAAACTAGGGTGGAACAGTACATACATTCAAAGAAAACCATTAGAGTATGGAACAATTGTCAATTATTCAATATTTTTTATACTTTCATTGTGTCGACCTCGGATTTCTAACCGAGCTCGCGAATAAGGAAAAAACATCCTTCAAATCTAAGAGAATTTTGAAAATAATCCTGAATAGACACCAAACAGTAATCTGCAGAGATTGTTAACAGAAATATTATAAACAGTACACTTGTATGATTTCAAAATAAATACTTGAAGTATAGCCGACAGAATCATGCAAGGATTCAAAATAGAATAGAATCTTTTATAGATATCCACTTTAGCTCTAGAAGTACTCGAAATAGAATCCTGTAAAGTTAATAAGCAATAATCTCAAAAGTTTCAATGAAGAATCACCAATACATTTCAATCGAACAACTGGAACAAAACATTAAAAACTGAAGCTTCGGCAGATTTACGTGAAAATCCTCGTTGGATAAAGAACAAAATCAATCCTTAAAGATAAGTAGAATCCATAAAGGATTGCAAACCAGAAACTTGTAGAGATTGCAGTGAAGAAGTCTGGAAGGATCACTGAAATGAAGCCTGTAAGTATCGCAGTACTTTAAAGATACAGTACAAAATCCTTTGTGGATCACAGCACGGAATCCTGTAAGGATCACAAAACATCATGCTGAATGGATCACAGAACTGAATCCTTTAACGATAGCAGAACAGAATAGGATTCGTCGAACAGAATTCTGAAAGGATCACAGATCGGGATCCTTTAAGGGTCGGTGAATATAATTCCGTAATTATTGTAGAACAGAATCCTGTAACGATCGCAAAAAATAACCCTGGGAGGACAGTGAGAGCATAATACTGTAATGAATGTACAATATTATCCTTTATGAATCGCAGAACAGAATCTTGGAAGGATCATAGAAAAAAATCTGTAAATATCATAGTAAATACAGAATCCTGCAAGGATCACAGAACATTATCCTGTAAGGACAGCGCATCATTCGGTAAATATTGAAGATACTCCTTTTGCCTGTAAGGATCGCTGATCAGTCTTTTATGGATCATGAATAGTGTCCTTTATGAATCGGAATATTGTGAGAATAAAATCATATAATGATCACAAAAATAATCTGTGAGGACAGCAGAACAGAATCCTGAGAGAATCTAAAAATGAAATCCTGTAGGGATTTCCAACTAAATCATGAAACAATATTCCTGGTCGAATGATTTCCAACAGAATCCTTGAGCTGGATTTCTACAAGAATCCGTACGAAGAATTTCATACTCAATACAGCAGAATTCTTAAGAATTTTTTTAAAAGAACCCTGGTGATGGATTCCTAACAGAGTCCTTGAAAAGAAATCGCTACAGAATCCCGATAAAGGATTCTTAACAGAATTGTGAGAAAGGATTTCTTGCATAATTCTGAGAAAGAATTCATTACAAAAAAATAAAAAACATGATTCTGGAAAATAGAATCCAGAAAAAGAACTCCCAACAAAACCCTGAAAGGTTTCCCAACAGATATGAAATTTTAAGACTTCCTCGACACTGATCCAACAGCAAATAAAACGCAACAAGTGTCATAAAGGTCTATATTGAGTTCTCCTGAACTCTACACAGATCTCCACAGAGGTTTTCTCAGAAGTCCACACAGAGATTCTGTTAGCAAAACAGAATCCTTCGAGAATTGCAAAACAAAACCCTGCAAAGACAGCAGTAAAGAATTCTGTAAAAATTGCATACTGTTTTACAGATCGCAATACATAATCCTACACGAATCACAGTATCCTGCAAGGATTGCAAAACTACATCAGAAAATTGAATCCTATAAAGGAAGCACAATATAATTTTATAAGATATTGCAAAACATAATTCTGAAAGGATCCGGAGTCCTTTGAGGATCTGTAAGGATTAAAAACAGGATCCTGTGAGGACCGATTAACAGAATCCCGAATTGTGTAAGGATTGCAGGACATCATCCAGGGACGATAGTGAGAACCTTGTAATGATTATTGAATAAAATCCTCTAAGGATTGCAGAACAGAATTGTGGATGGCTCACAGAACAAAATCCAGTAAGCATCATAGTACAGAATCCTGTAGGGAAAACAGAAAACTGTAAAGATTGCAGAATTATCTAAAAATACAACAGAACCTTGTAAGAATTGCAAAGCATTATCTTATTGCATCATGAAAAGAATCCTGTGAGGATTTCAGAACAGAAATCTTTGAGGATCATGGAACAGAATCATATGAGAAACAAAACAGAATCCGGTTTGGAAATCCAACGTAATCTTGTGAAAACCGCAGAACAGAATCCTGATAGGGTCACAAAACAGAATCCTGAAAGGATTCCTAACTGAATCATGAATAAGGACTCAAGTAGAAGGATCCCCAAAAGAAATCTAGAGATAGTTACGAACAATAATTCATCAGAAGGATTCTATATTTGAACCTAGAGAACGATTTCGTACATAAGTCTAGAGAAGGATTCTCCTTTAATCCTAGAAGGATACCAAATTTGGATTTCTTAGCACAAGTCTCAAAGGATTCCCTCAAAGATTTATAATAGAACCATAGAGAAGCACTCCTTACAGAATCTTGCAAAAGAATTTTTAGCAGAATCCTGAAGAAGGATTCTTAACATAATTCTGGAGAAAGGTTTTTTTTCCAAACATTGAAACAGGATTCCTAATAGAATCCTGGGAGGTTCCCAACGGATATACAGTGTTCCACAGAAAGCTCTACAAAAGTCGATGTAATGGTCTCTACATAAGTCTTCATAAAAGTCTAAAGATTGGACTCGGAGAAATTGCGACGCTTTGTGTTGGGTGTAACTTTTTATCGCGTGGGTAAAAATTAACGAAAGTTTTTGTTAATACTATTTTAGAGTGTTATGTTTATGTGTGCATTATCGCGATCTGTCAAGTAGTTTTCAAGATGCGTTCGAAACAAGAAGAGCTACGCCAGCAAATCTTGGGCGCGGTGATCGATAATCCTGATCAGTCACACATATGGATCAACAAAAGTCTTGGAATCCACGATTCCAGCGTGCCCAGCGTTGTGAAGATGTTCCAGGAGATGAAAACCAACGCGCCGGAAGCGGCCGAAAACGGAATACCCAGACTCGGAACTCGGAAAGCGCCGAAGATAAGGCAGTACTTTAAGAATAACCCTAACCTTTCCACCCCAGGCTTGGCCAAAAAGGTTAATTCGTCGAAATGGTTCGTCCAGCAGACCATGAAGCGGGTTGGGCTACGTGTTTTCAAGGTCAGGAAGGCGCCAAATCGGAGTGATAAGCAAAACAAGGTGACCAAATTGCGTGCGCGGAAGCTGTACTGTGAGTGGTTGGTCAAGCCAGGCTGTCTAGTTATGGACGACGCAACATATATCAAAGCGGACACCAAACAAAGCCCCGGCCTCGAGTTTTTTTTTGTCGGTACGTCCCGTATGGAGGTTCCGGACAGATTCGCGAAGAAGTACTTGTTGTGGCAGGCGATCTGCGAATGCGGACGGTACAGCAAGCCGTTCGTTACAACCGGCACCATAAACGGGCAGATTTATCGAGAGGAATGCTTGCAGAAGCGCTGGCTGCCCTTCCTCCCACGCTGTTCTGGCCCACGAAATACACCAGAACTTTGTCTGATCGAAACGTTTTGAAGATAATGGCGATAATGAAGAAGAAGTTGAAGGAAAGCAAAAAACCATTCAAAACCGATGAAGCTTAGAAGAAAAACTAGGAGAAAATGTTTAAGAAGGATGGGCAAAGCCTCGCCCAAGTTTTCATGAGCAGTGTTAAGAGAAATATACGAGCATTCAGCTTGGGGAAGGAAATTTAATAAATAATGTTCCATGTTATGCCAGAACACAGCTAATATAAAGGGCGAACACGAAATTATTTCAACACATTCAACAGGGCATAACTTTTCTACGATTGGGTAAAAATCAACCAAATTTTGCACACTTTCTCATTGATGTGTATTGTTTATATGCTGCCAAACTCGAAGTCGTGTTTTTCGATTCAACGAAAATGGAGGTGAAACCAACGCGAGTCGAGAGAACAAATTCTTTCCAAACACCTGGAATTTCCTGACCTGTCGCACCGGCTGTTGAAAAAAATGTTGAACATTCACCTTTTAACCGTCTCGAGAGTGTTGAAGCGGTTCCAGGAGCGGTTGACGTTGGACCACGGCAAAGGAGCTGGAAGAAAACCGGGACCGGAGAACAAAAAGACGGAGGTAAAGGTTAAACGGATGATTAGAGCATATCCCAACGTCTCAAGCCGTTATTTGGCTTAAAAGATCGGCATGTCGCAGAGCTACGTCCTGAATGCAAAGAAGAGAGCTGGACTACATACATACAAGGTACAGAACTGCCCAAAACGCGATGAGCGGCAACAATCAACGGCTAAAACTCGAGCACGGAAGCTCTACGAGAAGATGCTGACAAATTATGGCTGCTGTTTGATGGACGACGAAACATATATAAAAACCGATTTTAAGCAAATTCCAGGGTTGGAGTTTTTCAACGGCAAGAGCAAGTTCGATATGGACGACAAATTTAAGAAGTAGAAAATGTAGAAGTTCGTCTCCAAATATCTCATTTGGCAGTCCATCTGCTCTTGCGGACTAAGGAGTGAGCCTTTCGTGACAAAGGGCACAGTAAATGGCTAGATCTACTAATCTGAGTGCCTCGAGATGCGCCTTTTGCCGTTCTTTCAGCAGCACGACAAAGCTCCGCTATTTTGACCAGATTTGGCATCATGCCTCTATTCTGAAAGTGTTCTGGAGTGGTATGAGGCCAATTCTGTCCATTTTGTTCCAAAGGACATGAATCCGCCGAACTGTCCGGAGCTGCGCCCGGTGGAGCAGTACTGGGCAATAATGAAGCGGGAACTTCGGAAGAGCAAGAAGACAATTAAAGACGAGAAGGGCATGAAAAAAAAAAAACTGAGAAACTGGTACCGGATGACACTGTAAAGACTTTGATGGAGGGCATCAAATGCCTTCAATTTTACACTCAAGGCTCCATCGATTAACTTTTCTTTTGATTTTTGAAGTGAATATATGTTTAAAACTACCCCAAAATTTTGGTTTGATTCTAAACATTATAAGAAAATTGGCATGACATTTTTTGTGTCGCAATAATTTCGTGTTCGCCCTTTATAGTTATTAAATCCCTGAAAATTTTAGAAGTATCTGACTTTAAATGAATTTTCGGTGATCATTTTTGTGTGTCTCATTCTGAGATTCTCTCAGAAGTCCTCCCAGAGTGATCCACACAATTTCCATAGAAGACTTTACAGATGGAAAAGTTCTACATAAATCTTGACAAGTCTACACAGAAGTCTTCACAAAAGTTTTCACAGCGGCTCTCCCTATAAGTCTGCATAATCGTCCCCAATGAGGTCACGACAAAACACTTCTCAAAAGTTTTCACAGGAGTGTCCTCATAGAAGTCTCCTAGAAATATATATATATATATATATATATATATATATATATATATATATATATATATATATATATATATATATATATATATATATATATATATATATATATATATATATTTAGATATATATATATATATATATCTATATATATATATATATATATATCTATATATATATATATATATATATATATATATATATATATATATATATATATATATATATATATATATATATATATATATATATATATATATATATATATATATATATATATATATATATATATATATATATATATATATTATATATATATATATATATATATATATATATATATATATATAGTTTCTTATGGAGACTTCATTAAAAAATTACAAAAGAATAAATTTCAACTACACACAAAATGTGAAATTCTATGTGAAGGTAGACATTAAGTTTCAATGCGCAAATAAGCCTTAAAATACATGACAATGATTCTAATTAATCACAAGTTTAATCAAACCAACACAAAACAAGCTGATGAAAGAGAAAAGAAAGGTTCCCCTCGTTTCAACACTCGTCGAAAAACAAATCCACAGAACAAGCAAAGCCTTAACGAGCCCTAGTTTCACAGATTTTGCTGGTGAAAGGTCACGAGCGAATCATCAAACCCATCGCACTCTCGATGACAATGAAAAACCCTTCCTCACGAAGTCCGCGACCCAATCGAACGACAACAATGCCTTCCAAATTAGTTCGGTGAAGGAAGGTATGTAGGTGTTTATATAACGCAGTAGTCATCTTTAGGCCGAGTGGTGGCTACCAGATGTCGTTTTCGAACATTTATTGGATTATTTGGACCAATGTCCACCGCCAAGCCTGTACACGAGTCGTAACGAGCATGTAATTGGCAAATCGAACATGTAATAGTCCTAGCCGGATGACTAAATAACCACCTTGGATTGTGGGTCCCTTGGTGGTAAGACCATGACTTCAGATGACATGAACTCGATCATGAAAATAGTTCATATGTTTGTTGCGTTTGCACTGAGACGATATTGCTCCTCTGCTGTAGACAATGAGTATGTGATAATAAGTTACATCTTTTGAGGGTAAACCAGATTGTTATGGAACCAAACGACAAGGCCAACTGAAGACCGAATTTGACAGTGCATATTAGTTGAAGATTGTGATGAATAGATCTTCGCCTCGTACAAATGAGTTTTTTTTTTATAATGATGTTCTTTGAATAAGAAATCAGAGTATCATAGACTACAGATCGATCAATTCAAATCCCCTGCTTCGGTTCAAAGATGATAGGTTCGGCGATCGGTTGCGACTATCACCGGAGGCATTCGATGCGCATCTGTCAATGGACATATCAGACTGGGGGCATCACAACGCTCGTCGTCATTGTGCAACAACTGTCTAGACCCGGTGTAGCCAGTTCATTGTTGACCCTCCGCTGTGGTCCATCATCTCTGGACTATGCGTGGCAGTGCGATCGAGTGGCGACACACTGCTTTGTTGTGAAACTGCTATTGTATTAACTGTTCATATAGCTTTCCAGAAATTGAACGCAACGCCTCTTTACTTTAAGAAGTGCTGTACAACCAGTATAGATGGATTAATCTGAGGAATTATAACCTCATTTCCAGCCCCCTTCGTCACCACACAAAGTGAATTACGCATAAACGCGAAGAATTCACCACTGACAGAAAAACGCAATTATACACGGTTTGGAATGTAAGTCTCCAAGCGATTCTCAACGGGCTCAAAGTAGCGAAGCGGTAGGATGGTAGCTCAGAGAGGGTCCAATCGAGATGTCACAACTCTTCGAACTCTTCAGATAATGAGGCCTGCTCGTTCCATCGGTTCCACATGCTGGCAAACAACGAGTAGGTGATTGTGATAATTTGGTCGTAAAGTTTCCATCGGGCACTGGGTAATCCAATTGGGCCATTACCACTATCTTCATCGGGGACGGCAGGTGAGTGAGCGTCATCGTTGTACAGTTATTCCACAGTTAGAGCCCGCGGCCACAAAGCAAAGCCATGCTGAAGGTGTCTGGGTTCGATTCTCGGTCGGTCCAGGATCTTTTCGTAATGAAAATTTACTTGAATTCCCTGAGCATAGAGTATAATCGTACCTGCCACACGATATATGAATGCAAAAATAGCAACTTTGACAAAGAAAGCTCTCAGTTTATAACTGTGGAAGTGCTCATTGAACAATAAGCTGAGAAGCAGGCTCTTTTTCAGGCCTTATCCTGGACCGACCGGGAATCGAACCCGCCAGACACCATCAGCATGGCTTTGCTTTGTAGCCGCGGACTCTTACCACTCGGCTAATGAAGACCCCAATATTTGAGTGCTTGATTGATTCGAAGTTAAATCCACCACTGATCTCCATCTGAGGGACGACTGTAGTAGTCGTCGTCGCCACGTATTTTATGTGCGGGTGATTGAGCCAAAAAATTGTCTTCTTGACCGGTGTTAAACGGTGGAAAATTTATGCTAATACCGAGGCTAGAGGCTGCAACCAAGCTTTCGATAAGGGGGGGGACGGGCCCAATTGCCGCCATTCGGGATGGGCTCGTGCGCGCTCACTTTGTGTTGCCGGTGCGAAGGTATGTGGTAATTATTTGATTAACATTTTTTACGACCGGGGCAATTGTGGTCATCGGGGTGATTCCAGCCCCGGGACTGGTTTCAAAACGAGAAGATCTCACTAGCACGCCAGATTGTCTGAGGTGATTGGGAAGAATTACTTTCACTGTTACTTGCAGTGTGGGGTGTTGTAAAGCTTTACAACTTGTCAAATCCATAAAAATATCGTAAGTTCAAGGGCCAACATTTAGAGAACGCTTTAGATCATTAAAATGCAATTTCACTATCGAAAAAGTTATCAGTTAACACCAAAAAGGGTGGTTAAGACGTTCTTCTGGACGCAAACCACAGAATTAATTAAATAAGGGGTTTCCACTTTTTCCATTGAGGTGTTCTTTTGGAAAAGTCTATAATTTTGTTAAATTTTTTTTTTCTTTTTGCCAGAAATTCCTTCAGGAAGAACTATTGTTCTCCATGGTACATTTTAGACCAATTGCGATAGGGCTCCATGAATATATTAGCAATTTCCCCAGGGTTTCGATAAGGAAGTCGTCCTAGGATTCCGTTAGAGATTTCGCAAGGAATTTCTGCAGGAATGTCGCTAGTGATTCCTCCAGCAAAATTTTTACTGAGATTCTTCTGGGAATTTCTAGCAAAGCAAGATCTGTTTCAGGAATTCTTTTCGGAAAGCATCGGAATTTCTGCAGAGCATTTTCTAGCGATTGCTTCTGTTATCCAGAGATACCTCTAGAATATTAAGTATCTTCAAAGCTACACTTTTTTTAAATTTTATGGAGGGATTATTAGAGTATGTTAATGTTAAATTACTGGTTTTCACATCTTCAAGGTTTCCTTCTGGAATTTCTCCAGGAGTTACACTAGGACATTTGTGTTTAAGAATTATTAAAGATATTTATCTTGTAATTTCATCAGAATTTCCTCCGAGGATTCCTCCTCAAGATTCTTCCAGGCTTTATTTCGGAAATTCCTTCCGGGATTCCTCCCACATCGCTCCAGAGATTTTACCAGGAATTTCTGTAGGTATTCCACAACCCAAAAATTCCTCATGAATTTCTTGCAGGGATTCTCCTAGAGTTACCACAAGAAAAATCGCGACATGAATTAATTTAATAATTTCTCCAGATATTCTCCAGGGATACTCCAGGAATTTCTGCATGGACTCGTTCTAAGCCTCCAACAAATCCTTCGGGGATTCTTCCAAGAGTTCTTCTTGAACTTCCTTCAGTGATTCTCCTATGAATTTCTGCAGGAATTTACGCAGAAATTATCCTCAGAACTACTTCAGGGATTATTTTAGGAAAATCTCTACAAAAATTCCTTCAGTAAATGCTCCAGAGAGTTCTCCAAGAATTATTCCAGGGATTTCTCCAGAAACGTCTCTACAGGGTTTTTTCCAGGGAATTTTCTACAAATTCTACCAGCAAATTATCAACAGTGATTCTTCGTGGAATACCTCCAAGAATTCTCTAGAAATTCCTCCTTCAGAAATTCCTACAGGAGTTTCTCCAGAAGCTCATCTAGACATTTCTCTAGTAAAATCTCTACAGCGGTTCCTGCAGAGGTGTCTTCATTTTTGTCATCCGAAATTACACAAAGGGTGCTTCAAAAAAATCTCTAAATGATTTCCTCTAGAATTTGTCCAGGGATGAGCTGGTAGATAATCAGCTGCATATTTTAATGAAATATACTTTTCGTCTACGCAGTGTTTATTGTGAAAAAAAACCGTTGAAAATAAAAGCGTAGCCACAAATCATATTTAATGTTCCAGGGATTTTTTCATGAATTCTTCCAGAAATTTCTTCAGGAATCCCTCGATAGGCACCTGCAAGAATTACTTCCGAGATTTTTCCAGAAATTTTAAAGGGGATTTGTCAAGGTTTTTTTTTCTAGAATTACAAAACATTTAGCCGCATCGACCAAATAGTGCGGATTCAATTTCCGCTTCAGTTGGGAAAACTTTTCGTCAGGTACGTGTTTCGATTGTGAAATTGGGCGTTGCAACGGACTAGTTGTCTGGTGTGGTGCTTCTTTCAAAAAAAAAATCGTCCACTGGAAGCATTTACGTGTAGGTGTAAGGTTTCTCCAGGGATTGCTCTAGGAATCTCTTCGGGATCTTATCTTGGTTTTTTTTTTTTCAAAATAAAAAAAAACATTAGGAAAGAAGCTTGTACACGAATCTTTAAAAAAAATCGCAAATGAAATTCTGGATGAATTCTTATTTATTTTGATGAAGTCTCTCGAGGAATTCATGGGTTAATCTATGTAGGAACTTCTAGATTCTCGAAGAATTCCCCGGAGAAGTTTCTGGAGAAATTTTAAGGGGAATCTCTGGAAGATAACCTGAAAAAAAAAACCTTAGAAGTATTCATGTAGCAATTTCTTGGATGCATGCAAGAGATAATTCCTAAAGTAAACTCTTGAGGAGTCCCTCTAGGAATTCATGAAGTCATTTGTAGAACCCCTAGATGAATTTTTCCAGGAGAATTTCTGGAGCAGTCCCGGTGGAAATGTCAAAAATAACTCGTTGAAGAATCTCGAGAAGACTACCATAGAATATTCTGGAGAAATAACTGAAGAAATATCTTGAGTAATCCTTAAAGAAATCGTTGTATCGTAACATAGAGAAAGCCTTATAGACATCTTTGCATAAATCCGCGTAGAAATATTCCTGGAGGAATGCTTAGAAGAGTCCCCGTCCAGATAGAAGAAACAAGATTATAACAGAAAGTTATTATACCACCAGTTATTGTAAAACCTGTACCTTAACAAATCATATCAAAATTATAGCAAAATGATTACAAAACGTATTAAAGATATGTCACAACAAAACAACATTATTGCAAATTTCGTTCATAACTTTAGATGTTATATAAAACCAACTTACAAATGCAATGTCAAAATTATAACAAATGTTGTAATAAATCTGCTTTAAAAAATATGACAAGTTAAGAAAAAAGTCATCATGATAACAAAATTATATGAACTCGTGTTATTTTTAATAATTCTAGTTACACTATGTGATAATCTTATTATGTGATTCTGGTCGGAAGTCTGAAATAAATTTTGAAGGAATATCAGGAGGAGTCCCAGAAGTAAACTCCGAAAAAGTTCCCCGAGGAATTGGAAAAATTCCTTGTGAAATTATAGTAAAGATTTTACTGGAGTAATATATCTGCAAAAAAATCCTGCAATAACCCTTGGAGGAACTCCTGGCAAAACTCCTGATTGAATTGCTGAAGGTATTTCTGGAGCCCTATAGGAACCGGTCTGGTAGCGAACAAAATTTGTTTCTTGGAGGAATTGCTATATGGATTACAGTAGAGATCCCGACCAGTGCATTACAACAAAATTATACCATAATTATATCAAGATTTGTTACAAAAAAGCAATTTTGTTAAATTTTTGTTAAAAGCACTTTGAGTTGACGGAGGAAATTATAACACAATTAAAACAAAATCAGAGCTGTTTCAAATTTGTTTCAATTTAATACTGAATTGAAACACAATTTGTTATATAAAAATCTGAGAGCGGAGAAAATAACAAATTTTGTTATAATTACTGTTTTGAAAAAACAAGCAAAATGATTTATATTTTTGTTTAAATTACAACAGATTTTGTTTAAATTTTGTTTAGTGTAGAAGAAATTGTGTATAATTTTTGTTATTTTAACTACCAATCAGCCACCAATTATAACAAATTAAGTGAAAAAATGGGCTAATTGAGTAACAAAATCTGTTATAATCTCGTTGTAATCTACTGATTGGGATTATCTTGGATCTTGTGGCTCCTGTACACAGGCTTTCCAAATGTACCGCCTCACGACAATATTTCGGCGGCTGTCATCAACTGCTTCCTACGACAGCCTTGTGAATGAGGTGGTCATGCGACATTCAACGATGCCATCTTTTACAGCAAACGGCAGTCCGATCACATAGGCCAGGAGAAGTGGATGAACTTGTCATTCATTTTCCTGTCAATTTTCATACAAAATCTACTTTTTCTCTGCTATAAATTCACTTCAGGTGAACCACTTCCCCTGGCCTATCGGTCCATGCACGAATTCATTAATTTGACGTTTGAGCGGTGCCGAATTCATTAGTTTCCATGGTCACATAAAAAACACGGCACCGCTCAAACGTCAAATAGTGAACTCGTGCATTGCTCCATTTTTCGCAGTGTAATACGTCACGCTTAAACTTTTTCAAATTTATTTTTCTGAATCTTCAAAACGTTTGCTATGCATCCACTAGATTATGCACTTACAAGGCAAACATAGTGTAAAAAAAATTATATCATCAATTCTTTTCATATCTTTCTACTCAAATTTAGTTCATATTCACACTTTTGTACAATATTGTAATCTTATATGTAAGAAGTACATTTGGAAAGCCTGCCTGCACATAAGGCTACAGCACGTGCACAGTACCCGATCAGTGGATTACAACAAAATTGTAATACAATTATATCAAGATTTGTAACAAATATCAAATTTTCTTTCATTTTTGTCCATACACGTTTAGAACATAATTTAAACACAGTTATAATAGCAAAAGCTGCTTCAAAGTTATTAAATTTTAAAACATAAAAATAACACGATTCGTGATAAAAAATAAATCTGAGTGAAGTTACTTATACATGGGCGCTTCCATTCATGTAAAGAACATGACAAATTTTGTAACTCTATCTATTACTGTAAACCTCTATGGTCGCTTCTATATCAAGATATGGAGAGTTTACTGTATAATCAGTGTTTTCTAATATGGCCGTAACGGAAATGATATTCTAATATAATCAGGGTTCTGAATTTTCGTATCAATGTTACGAAAACTACGATTTTTCGCACGTAAGGAGAATGCTTTTTTCGCTTCCTCACGTGAATATCTTTTATCGCTCACACTTAATTTTTCCTGGAGCTACGATGGAGGATAACCGAAAATCACTCCACTCTGGGGATAATTTATTTTTCACTCCACCATATTTTCGCTCACCAACTGCTCCCGAGAATTATCACTATGGGGATAAACAAAAACTAGTGCCGGCGACGGGATTCGAACCTAGAACATTGCTAAAAACAACCGCGATGCGTGCACGCTAACCATGCTACCACACCAACTTGACGAAAGGAGTGGTTAATTTGGTACATAAAAGCAACTGGTGATCGTGGCGATGGATACAGGAAAAGTTCTCCATGGATCGGAGAAAGAGAAAACAAACTTCTCACTGCTGCGGAAATGTGCAATTATCTGTTTTCGCTTTGTTTTGTGGACGGATAAAATCGCAAGGCAGCTTATCGCTGAAAATTGCGGGATAGATCCATTATCGTGAGAGTGAGTGAGAATTCGGAAGCCTGAATTCAAAATTCAACACGCAGCTTTTCAGCTAGACCAAACTAAGGGGCAAGGGTTTGAATCGCACCGGTCGAGGATCTTTCTGAGTTGGAAATTTTCTCAACTTCCCAGGCATCGTGCTTGCGAAACGATATACATAGGCAAACACAGTCAAATCGCTAACCTCTCCGTTAATAACTGTAGAAGTGCTCATAAGAACACAAAGCTGAGAAGCAGGCTCTGTTCCAGTAGGGGCGTAACGCCAGGTATATGGATGAAAAAATGTGTATTTTGTACTATATGATGGTCTGAAAATGTCCACATCACACCCTAGCGGAACCGGTTCCGGAGTACTCCGGAAAACCGACCAAATCTAAATGTTGGCCCTCTTGGTACTCATGTAAATCGGCATGAACAACCATGAAATTTGAACCGTCGTTATATACATGTGTATGAACTGCTCAGGGTTCCATTCTAGTTCCATATCCTCAATATAAATCTGAAAGAACGAAAATCGGTTCAAAAATGGATTTTTGAGAGCGTTTCAAAGTCATAGGTCATTTTTTACCCTTAATGCATAATGTGTCGCTTTTTTTGTAGCGCCGCTCCTAGAAGTCACTGAAAGCCTCCTTTTAGCATGAAAATGTTCGTTTCCAAAAGTTAGGAAAAGTCAGTAAATTTCAGATTTCTATCTCTTTTCTCTACAAAGTTACAGCTCATTTACCGTGCCGATTGGCCAAAAATGATTCCATTGCACAAGGAAGGTTAAAGATTCTAACAAATAAGTAAACAGAAAGCTGAGAGATGGAAAATGAAGTTAACCAAAAATTTTGGAAATAGGATACGAGTGCATCTTTGAAAAAACATAATTGATGGGCCCAAAAGCATAGGGGTGTAAGTGAGATATTAGTTGGTTTTGATTTAAGTATACCGAAAAATTTTACAGTTGTAAGCTTTACAGTTGTATCTTTGAATGATTTTTACGTTCAACAGGTAAACTAATATAATTCGAAGAAGATTGGCTTGTTTCTCTGTCTCCTATACAATTTGTATGGAATGAAGCTTGCTAAAAAAGCTTCAAAATCGATTTTCACAAAACTAGATTTTTGTCACCTACATCCCTTTGGTTCTAAGCCCCTCAATTGTCATTATTCCAAACTATATCAATACCTCTTTTGGACAACATTATTTATACACACCAAAAAAATCTTAGATTTACACGTAACGTAATTTTAGCCTCAATCATGCAAAGCCATTTCTCATGTATTGTTCGATGATAAAACCTATAAACACATCTATTATATACAACATGGTTACCAAAATCCTTAATACTGAACGCGAAACGTCTTCTCTCGAAGATTGTTGCATGCAAAACGGCTTGGTTTACATGATTTTCACGCTGAAAATTCAATCATAAATAATGCACATGGGATGACAAGCCGTCGATCCATCCATGTGCATTATTTTAAACAGAATATTCAGCGTAGAATCATGTAAACCGAGCATTGTTGTTTGCAATTTCACTTTCAAGATGCAAGAAAGCATGCAATATTGCGAGTGTTGGATGTAAGATCATGAAATGTTTCAGTTTCACTCAAGATTGCAAGCATTTTCGAATGCAATGAGACAGTTTACATTTATTATCGTTGAATGTTCAGTTGCAACTCCTTTTACATGATTATCATAAAAAAATACGTGCCATGTAAATTTGAGAATTTTTGCAGTGTAGAACTTGATGCTTGGATACCTTTTAACTGAGATCGTTCAGATCAGTACGCGTTGAAATTTTCACCTCCTATGGATACATACCTGAAAAGAGAGGAAAAAAAGTTTAAATGTTGACAAGTAATTGTACTGAATTCAGGTTAGTGTCATATTTTTTCTTATATTATGACAATTCAACAGAAGCAATGGAGTGAATTCAAATTTTATTTCATAGTCGTTGTTTTATGGAAATGTATGTTGAATTAATAGTCTGAATTTTCTGAACACATTATTTTCTGTTTCACATTAGTCACCTCTTTAGCATTTATGGCACAAAAAGACATTTTACTCATCTGTGGCTAAAACCATAAAATGTAGCCAATGATGTCACCCAGCAGGAACATCAGCCTGGAAATTATCATGGAATCGATTTAACTGTCCCGTGAGTCCACCACCGCTTCTTCAACAAGATAGCATCAACTAGTTTCGTCCATGGACGATATACCGCAGTTCTTCCAATTCCAAGATACATTGAGTAATAACTTGAATGAAACCTCATTTGCAGTCTTTCAGAAATTTAAACTAAAAAGGGTTTGGGTCTCCAGCACTTCAGATATGTACTAATACTAAATTATAAGTTATGCTTCTAAATCCTCTCCTGTAAGGGGAACGTGACAGATAAACATCACATTCTTAACAAACACTACTATTTTATGATTCTATTTTATGATCCACATCAAGGCTTACATAAAACATGATATGATGATTTCCGCATTTTTATGTGCCATGCTGTATGCAAGTAGAGTGGCTTAGCTTCCTCTTGGAAAGTGTTTTATAGATAATGAAGTTTTGTATAATACTCTTGTCATAAAACATTTTGTCCCACCTTGCGAATATTCACACCCTATGACAAAAAAAAAAACAAAACTTCTGAAAAAACAAAATGTTTAACGTTCGATTTTTCATCACAAAAATAAAACAAAATGCAGTCAACTCTCCATAACTCGATATTGAAGGGTCCACCAAGTTAGGGAGGTATCGAGTTACAGAACACAAAACCAATGAAACTGCGATCCAAGGGACCATCGAGCTAGCCACGAAAAGCAACATTTATTATGGTTCTCTAACTCGATGTCGAGATACGGAATACCGTGTTAGGGAGAGTTAACTGTATGAGCATTGCAAATTCGTTTATTGTTCAACTTTGATCCAACAGCATAAATGAATCCCTCTGTAACTATTTTTTCCAGACGTTTTTTATCCAATAACTTCACTAATAGCTCGAGCAGCGCTTTCAAATTTATGACAACCCGGGTGGTCATCAATATATTCGATTGAATACTACCATTAGCACACGTATCGAGATCATTAACAGAAAGATTATGCTTGAAGCTTCCAATAAAAAAAAATGGAACATCGCCAGCGGCGTTCCATCATTCATAAGTCCTATAATTTTGTCAATATATATGCGACAATATGTTTGAGGTTAGAGGAGAATCGTAACGATCACGAGCCTTAAGGTGAAAATGAATCGAAGCCAAAGATAATTAAAGAATCGGACATTCGTTTACGTCAAAAACTTTATCGATAAGTCACTCTCTGGCGATGACCAATTGATCAAGTTTTCAGCATGAACACATTTTGGCTCTTGAAAAGTCAATGTTTGCCTTCGTTCCATCTTCACCCTAAAAGCTCAAAGTTTGAGGTCTGGGGATTTTTTTTTTTTATTTCCGTACGGGTTTGGGCCGAAAGGTCTCAGATTTTCATGAAACTTTTTCCACAGCAGCTCCATTAAAAAAAATTGAGAAAAACTCAGGGTCGCCTATTTTCCCGGAAAACTCAGTTGGAATTTTTTTGTTTTCCTCTGACACTACTTACTTTGAAAAATTCTAACTCAAGAACGAAGCATCGTAGAAACAAAGTTTTTTTTTATGAAAATGAAAGCAATTTTTGTAAGGAATAGAGAAAAATGTTAACTGGAAAAAGTTTTCCACTAAATTTTCCACCGTTGAGAAAATTCGTAGAGAAAAGCCGGAAAAACTATGCTTCAACTCGTGGAAAATTTTCAAAAAAATATTTTTGAGAAGGTAATTTCATAAACTATAATCGCTGAAATTTATGAAATTGTATTTTTTTCGTTTTTGAGTTATGGCCAATTTGCTAAAAAATGTGCAAATGTGCCATTTTGAGCCTTTTCTTTGAAAAATCATAGCTCAAGAACGAAGCATCGTAGAAAAAACGTTTTTTTATGAAAATGAAAGCAAATTTTCTCAGGAATAAAAAAAAAATATTAACTGGAAACAGTTTTCCACAAAATTTTCCACCGTTGAGAAAATTCGTAATGAAAAGCCGGAAAAACTATGTAACAATTAGTGGAAAACTTTCAAAAATATATTTTGAGAAGGTAATTTCATAAGCTTTAATCGCTGAAATTTTTGAAATGTACTTTTTTTCGTTTTCGAGTTACGGCCAATTTTGTGGAAAATGACCATATAAGCCTTTTCTTTGAAAACCCATATTTCAATCGAAGCATCGGAAAAACAAAGATTTTTTATCAAAGCAATTGCAAATTTTCTAAAACATCTGAAAAAAAGATATGGGATTGGTTTTAATGAAGTATAAGTCGGAATGGATGATATTTTTCATGAAAAATTACACCGCTAAGAAAAACTGAAAAAAACTGTTTCTGCCTCAATTTTTCATTACACTGAAAAGGGATTCTTTTTTTCTATGGAACAAATGGTCGGCGTTAAGTCAGAGGGGACCAAGTACAAAACTTGGTAAATTGGATTATTCTCTCATTAGATGCGAAATTAACTTACTTCCGTTTCACTTCGATCAGATTTTAAGAATGCTGTAAACTGCGCGAGATATGTAACAAATTTACTTTGGATGATTGATAAAACTCGATAAAAGTGTGCAGTCAGAATGGACCAAGTGCTTATTACCATATCAGCGCGCTGAGGAATGCGAGGAAATTGAAAACATTTCTAGAAATTTGTCAGATTTCTCGACTTTGAATGATTCTTCTACTTATCCAACAAAAGAAATTTATGAGTATTATTTAATTCGATGCATTTGATTTTGATTTTTAACCATTTATCATATATCGATGGGTGGTCAGAAAATGCAACAATTTCTATGCAGACATAGTGGACCATGTGTTGAAAAGCAATACACTGATTGATTATTGCATTTTTTGAGTCAATTTCAGAGTTCGATAGAAGTTTATGGTAGTTCTATGGTGTATGTATGGAATGTGCTAGAACCCGCTTATTGGACAAGTATATTTTAGTCAGTACTCAAGATTTTCACTTGGTCCACTCTGACTGAACACATTTTTGAATATTTCTGGCCATCAATACTCTGACCCTGCAAAACCTTAATTTTCAAGCTATCGTTATGCCACTGGTTTCAGTATTGACGATATGGATTCCTCAAGAATTTACAATACTGATGTCGAAGGGTCTTGATAATCTGTTTTTCTTAGAGATATGCACCCAGTTTGACCATGAATGATTGTTATTTTCCTAGAAATTGTTCAGTCAGAGTGAACCAACTCACTGAACGGTGGTTTTCAGTGTAGTCAGAGTGGACCAAGTGCACATAGTCCATCAGAAAATCGTTCTATCATAGGTTTGGATTATGATTTTTTATGATTATCGCTTCACATCATATTGTTTGAAAGTAACACAAAGATGTGTGGAAATATTGAACCAAATTTTAAACGAGTTCAAAAATTACAGAGCGTTAGACTTTAAACCCATTTTTCTTAAAATATTAAAAATGTCACTTGGTCCACTCTGACTTAACGCCGACCAAATAAGATTATTATTATTTTTTTTTTTAATTTTATTTATTCAATTAATCAGTAAATAACTTACATTTTCATCTTAATACCTCTAATTTTTCAACCGAGAAGATTGTCTTTGGTTGCTAACACCAGAAGATTTTCGTTTCTGGTTAATCATAATCATGCACTTCATGCAGATTTTCATTTTTTCCGTCCGAATCCACCGAAATCCATTCGAATGAAACTTGGTCATGAGAACATGGCTAATCGAGCGTAAATTTGTCCTTACTGATTTGTGACCGTCCAGCCCGAAGGGGTTACAGCATAACGAATAGTATTTATAGTATTGAACTTTGTCCATTTCAACAGCTTCGGTAATAACGAGTTATATACAGCTGACAACACTTGAACTTTCTCACTGTTCTTTGTTAGTTTTTTGTTAAACTTATGATTCTCAAGCCATTTCACTGTTTCTTTGAAAATCTTACACGAGTTGGAACATAGTTTTCCCGGCTTTTCTTTAAGAATTTTCTCAACGGTGGAAAATTTTGTGGAAAACTTTTTCCAGTTAAATTTTTTTCTATTCCTTAGAAAATTTGCTTTCATTTTCGTAAAAAAAAACTTTGTTTCTACGATGCTTCTTTCTTGAGCTATGATTTTTCAAAGAAAAGGCTCAAAATGGCACATTTGCACATTTTTTACAAAATTGGCCATAACTCAAAATCGAAAAAAATACCTTTTCAAAAATTTCAGCGATTAAAGCTTATGAAATTACCTTCTCAAAAATATTTTTTTGAAAATTTGAGCATAGTTTTTCCGGCTTTTCTTTACAAATTTTCTCAACGGTGGAAAATTTTGTGGAAAACATATTCCAGCTAACATTTTTTTCTATTCCTTAAAAAAATTGCTTTCATTTTCATAAAAAACTTTGTTTCTACGATGCTTCGTTCTTGAGTTATGATTTTTCAAAGTATGTAGTGTCAGGGGAAAACAAAAAATTGCAACTGAGTTTTCCGGGAAAATAGGCGACCCTGAGTTTTTCTCAATTTTTTTTTAATTCATATATTGATGAGCCCTGCCTGTGGAAAAAGTTTCATGAAAATCTGAGACTTTTCGGCCCAAACCCGTATGGAAATTTAAAAAAATCCCCGTCTCTCACTAGGTATGATGGGCACTACTTCGATTCGTGAGTTTGATGGCCCGTGTTTCGGTAATAAACATCCATTAGAAGCGTGGGCCAATCCTAACAACATGGGGCAGAGACTAGGGGGTCATAAAAGTGTTTGTGCGTTTGTGCCTTCGAAAGCATTCCAGTTGCGTAGCTTTGGAAACGCGTGCCTCAATCACTTAATTAGCACAAAGCACCAGTTGATTACATTGTCTGCGGGGTGCCGGACTCGAATGATAGTTTATTGTGAATTTGATTGATGATTGATACCAAATTAGCGGTGTGTCATCTTCGCGAGCATCGTAAAACTGTGTGGGATTTTGGGGGAGTGAGGTAGGACGAAGAAATCGAATCAAATTTCGATTTGGAATGACAGTTAAGTGGACTGATCACATACGATGTTGGGTTCAAGTTTTTTGGTGCAGTCCCATTTGAGGCCTTGACTTTTTTCTATTTTGCCATGCGCTTACAGCTATAGTAAAATAGTGTACTAGATGGTTGAATGATCTCTTTTGCCCTTTGTTCAGGAAAGCGCATTGACTGGAAGGAGTCAATTACCGAGGAACGCTCCATAATTCAAAGAACCAAATCTAGTCTGGAATAGTGTTCAACAGATTGAGACCACTTAAGGAGTACTTCATATGTGAGAGACTTTTAGAGAGGGCCGACCAACAACGGATCTTGCGATAAATCCTTGATCGATTCTGGGATTGCATAATTCGTTCTTATTTGATTTCGAGGCACGTTCAAAGGGTTCTTCCTCCAGGCCAAAACTCCCATTAAGACCTTTTAAAAAGCCTTCAAAACGAACCGTTAACGGAAGCACCCAGAATGTGTCGAAGATAAGCACAGGCCATTAAATTCCGTTCGATTCCGCAAGGCCTACATTTCATGCTCAACCATGTAGCAGCAGCCGCACCGGGAGATCGCGGACCCGATCGGAAAATCAATTGAACCCCAGCATTATCTGTAACGATAATTACCTCGGCTGGGCAATGAGCACGCAGAAGGACACCCGCCGAAGCAATTACCCTCGCTTTGGAATCGTAAAGTAGGTACCAAATTACGCGCTTCGATCTGCTCGATCTGCAGGCCCTGTGCAATTGCAACTGCAACTGCCCCCGGGAAAATGCAATTAAATCATATCACAAGTTACCGTCTGCCGATGGAATCCGAAACTCTGCTCTGTGGAATCGCAATTTGAATGCCCTCCTGCTGCGGGCGCGCATAAGTAACCGAAGACGATTTGGGGTCCCCCGAAATTAAGGGTCCACGAATTTCTTGTTACCAATGGGGGGATTATTTCGCAATTGTCCAAGGCAATTCACATGCTGAGGATGATTTCTCCGAGGCTGCCAAAGCGAATCCAAGATGAAACAGCTCGTTGAAGTTGAAGTGAATGCCTACCCGGGTGCGATCAGCTAGCAGCAAAAAACGCATCGTGTCGTCTGTCGACTCGTCGTTGGACCAACTGTAGATAGCTGCTGGGCTGTGAGAGGAAAGCGATTAACAAATGCCAATCCAAGTTACGCACATTGTCGCTGGTCCTGACGGGCTTAAGTAATCCACCTACTTGGATCGAATTCCAACCCCCTCGAAACGAACCAATCCTGTGTTCGATTTCTTCCCGGACAAATTGCAGCCGCCGAAACTGACTTAATTAATCTCCCGCCCGGTCTCCTTTCGGTCGCAACCAACGCAGGACATAAGAAGGATAAACCGCGGCTTATCTTCACGCTTCGTCGGTCGGCCGCCGCCAAAAAAATGGATTCGTTCCGAAATTGTTAACTCACCAGCTCGTAGCTCATTGCGAGCCACCGAAAATTTCACTCATTTAATTGAATTTATTTCACGTTTTTCGTTTCGCGTTCTGACCATTTATGGTGCAAGACGACGACGACGACGACGACCGATCGACGACATGTCCAGATCCTCAATTGCCCCCAGGGTCTCCGATTGCCGTTCTCCATGAAGCGCATCAGCCAGCAGCAGCCGATCAGAGGCAGGGGGGACGAGCCACAATTTGTAAATTAATTCGTTTTTAATTTAAAGCCGGTTTTGATGCCCACTGGCTGCCGTTGTCCGAGGCTACGGGGCCCGGCTAAGCCAAAGGGGACGGTGCGATTCTTCTTAAGCCCTCAAGTACGTGAAGACATTCGCCCCAAAAGCACAGTGGCCGCGCTCCATCCTAATAATGGCCGAAAGTACAAATCTCTCTTAAATCGATTAGCGATTCCTATTCAGAAAACATATATTTTAAGGTAATTTTTGATTGAATAACAAAAGATAGAAAGAAATTCAGGAAAAATACCTATCAGTGAAACTATTTTTATTCAATTTTTCTGCTTTTGGCCAGCTTGGGCCACTCTGTAGAACTTCGAGCAAAAAATTACCACGGTTCAATGAGATGACGACGGCGGCGGGGATGCGCAATTTTCTCGTATGGTTCCAACAGTATTGTTCCCCAAAAAGCTGGATATGTACGAAGAGCGCGGTTTGGCGGATTCCACATCAAACGAATCGGGCTTTTGACAAATTATCGTCAATAAACATTGCTGGGATTGTTGTAACGTTGAATGAATGATGGGCGGCTAGTGGAGCCAAGAGCGCCTTTTTGGGGACGATTGAATTTGGCTTTGGTGCGCGAATCTTATCACCGCGAAACCGCAGAATATTTGTCAACGCTCCGATTTGCCGCCACAATCGCCGGAGGTGATTGGTGGCCCCATATGGACTGACATAGGCCCGGGTGCCGCTGCCAACATTTGTTTGGACGACTGATTGGGGGATTATTATCGTGGGATTCGCGTAATTACAGCGAAACGCGTAATGACCGCCGTTTGTCGTGAGGAACAAACAGGGAAACACCTGTTGGACCATTCATGTATTGATCGATTTGAAATGAATTATGTTGAAACTTGTATCGAAGTGAGAAATTGGTTCGATGCATTAGATAAATTTTAAGAGCTCCAAACTGAAGCAGACTCTAGGCCAGGCTTTTTGATTTAAGTGAGAAAGCAAAGGATTCCATCAATCAAGATCAGTATTTCCGAATCTGCTCGATTCGCGCGGGAGATCAGTCAGGAAAATCAAAGCCTTGAAGATCGCCTGCAAATAAAATTTGCGGAGGAACTTTTCATAGAAGTTAAAGAAATCTGCCCTTTCATACGCGGTCATGACGTTTCGCACAAGGTGTTGAGAATCCGGAGTAAATGGGGCGTTCCGTCATAGCTTACTTAGGAAAAAAAAAATTCATGGGATTTTTTTTTTTAAAGTTGAAGAGACAATGGAACAAGGAATGTATTAAGTCCAAAACATTGTTATTTTTATTACCATGTGGATCATGTAACTGTTGTCAACAGGCATTGCAGAATTCGCTCTCATTTGAGTATGAAGCACGATCAAAGCAAGCAAAGAAAAACATCCCAGCTGTTGCGGTCCACGATCGTCAATGTATCGCAAGTTGTAACAAGTCTGATAAATGGAAGCAGCGAACGAGAGCCCCAAAGAGAGAGCGATGGTAAAATTCATTTTTCTCGCTTGTTTACCGTTGGAGGTAGGTGTTTTTCTTTACTGGCATGATAAACAATCCACGAGCTTCCAATAGTGTCCCCCAGGTTTGGAGCATGTTTGGAGGGGTTTTATCATGCACTACTATCTTCCCAATCTGATCAAAGTTGATCATAAATAGTCTCTCATAATGTGCAGCATAAGTGAGAGATTCTCTCAATTTTCTCAGGGTTCAATTCCTTGTTGTCAATTTAGCGCAATTTTAAACTTTCATGATAAATTGTGACACGTTTTACGTCTTGCATTGTCTCGTAAAAAAATAATTGTGTAATAAACCGAATTACCACCAGTAAGCTACAATTTTAAGTATTATTTCAAGCTTCTAACGATAAACCGGTATTTTATTTTAATTTCATGTGAAATCTTCGGTGGTCTAACTTATCCCAAAATAGGTCTATACCCGAGGTAAGTGGGACCTATCAAAAAGAAATTAACAATCAAAACTTTGTCTACATGTTTCAAACATTTTCCTAGAGAGTGATGACAAATGATTTTAATCGAAAAAGATCAATCTCAAATTACGTAATTGCATAAGATAATTGTAATTCTTCGTAATTAAATTGAAATTCTGTAGTAAGCACTGATATTGTAAGCCAACAGTTTATCTCCACCCGGTCACCGATATGGACGTACCGAATGTCGCTATCGGTCGAAAAATAAAAGTTCGTTGTAGTTTGTAACTCCGTGCCGCTTAAATCAGTGGAAGAAAGGTCGTCCCCTCGACTGCTCTAGTGCCCGCAATATTGTCGTGACGGTGGAATCGCGATAACCTGCGAGTGTCCGCGTAGCATTCAAGTGTCGTCTCGAACATAGACAGAGATAAAATTTGAAACACATCACGAGAACGATTGCTTTTTTATTTTAATTTAACTTAATTTGTTATTTCTAAAATTACAAATTTAGTAGTTACGGAAAACAATTCCATCCCAATAAGTGGTTTTCTGAACTGATAACGGATCTTCGTATTTTATTCAAAATTCATTTCGTAAAACAACAATTCGTACATATAACGCATTGTTGATTCATGGTCAGAATTTTTAATAGTTGACAGAATTCCGCGATTCAATGAAACAATCGTAAGATACACAATTAACAATTAGTAAATAATCGTTTCCTTTTTTTTCGTTTACCTTTCGCTTACCCTGCCCGCACTGGATGAAAATTCTCGAACACTTATTCAAACAGTCGTAAGTCCTAAGAGCAAACGAACATAGATTCCACTCTGAACCAACTCGATTTTCACTTTTGTAACGTTTAATTTTCGGAATCACGACGAAGCCACGAATCAAAATAAAATAAAATACTTGAGTCTATCGTACACTGCATAGTGGTCCAGAAAGTAGATTTACGCGGAGGGATGCTTATAGAGCTTTGGAATAAAAACTGTCTTCCACAAAGTTGTACTGATAGCCCTATGTTTGGTGTTATTCAATATAAGGTTGATCCACATTTTAATAGAATTGAAATAGCCAACTTTCTTATTTGTAGAAATTGTGGTATACATGCCTCTGCACAGTTGTAAACCATTTAATTTTAAGAAACATTTCCAAAACAATTTTTTAGCTTGAATTGACGGATTCATGGCTTTTTTACATAGGGTGGTCAACAGAAAACTAGTTTTATTCTGAGAGAGAGGAGACAGCTCGCTTAGATTCCGACCTCCCAAAAGTCAACGAAACCTGTCACCAACTGTCACTGTAAAACCGGCACATTGGCAGGGCAAAGCGTGAAAAACCGTCAAAATTCAAGTAAAGGTAGGTGGTTTTCGTTGATTTCACGTTTTAAAGAGTTGAAAACCTAAGTATAGTTGTGTGTTGGCAAACTGATTTTTTTTTCATATTCGTATCCTTTTTTATAGTGAACAGGAAAACGTCAATATGATCTTGACCAAAATAAGTTTATCTGACCATTGTGCACAACCCAAGGATTAAATAGAAAGCAGGCAAGAAAGTATGCCAACTGTCAGTGAGCTGTCTCCTCTCTCAGGTTTTATTGCTCAAGTTTTAAAAATTCTAATATCTCATCAAAGTAGTCTTTGAACTACATTTAGAAATTTGAAAAATACGTAATTCTTTTCGTTCAGAAGTTATCGTTGTCGGAAAAACACGCCTTATTTGATTGTGAATATCTCTGATTGGGACAAATAAACAAAATATCTCTTGACAGCATTCGAAAGGCTAAATGATGTTGCATATAATGTCAAAAACCTAGAGCTGTGTTATTTCTCTATTTGCAATAAAATGCCTTACAAAAAACAAAAACTTTTATTACAAAAACGTCTTTGAGCTAATCAAAAACTATTTTGTATGAAATTTTGCGTATTTTTAACTTCTTAAAGTCGTTTATGGACTACTCCGACGAGAAATGTGTAAAGGAAGTTATAAAAAAAAAACTATTTTACAGTAAGTGGATGAAAACCTGAATTTAGTACTATACCATTTGATTCCACCAACGCACGCTGAATAGTACACAAGTTGAATTCCTTATAAAGAAAACGTATCGATGTTTCCTTTTTTTTTCCTCAGCCAAATCGACAACCCGTGCGATCATATGGGGATGCAGGTACAAAAGTATTGCGTTTTCTCACACCGACAGTATTCAAAGTCGGCAGATCGAGATGCGATGAGGGATAAGTGTGGTATATTGGACTAGTAAGATTGTGGGGCTTGGGGATGCTACAAAGGTCATTAGCCAAACACAATTTACCGTAGCGTAGCTGTAGTATAATTGGTTATGCGTCCGTGTACAGATTGCAAATTGTGGGTTCCCGCCGGGTGCATAATCTTTTAGCACTATGATACCACAATTAAACATAATTTGGCAAACATCTCTATCTGCCTATATTAAATATACCTTTCCCCTAAACGTTTCGAAGTTTGTTCGACGTCATTTGAACTTTTGTTCAACGTCAGTCCAACAAGGAAGTGAACGCTCGGCAGCAATTCTGTTTCTGTTTGCTTTCTCACAACACACTGAAGCAATGTTGTGACAGTTCTGACAGTAAACAAAGAACATTTTGTCAACATTGCACTACTACGCAAGCAATTGGATTGGTCTATAGTGGTTATCACGCTCAATTGTATAAGTGCCCTAGTGAAGATGTAGTACTCATAGTACGCCTGCAAAACATACAAATGGCATAAAGTCGTTTGGCATAATGGTCATTTGGCATAATGGTCGTTTGGCATAATGGCCGTTTGGCATAATGATCATTTGACGTAATGGCCGTTTGGCATAATGATTTTCTTAGAATTAATATCGTCATTTTTGATGCAATCGCCGAGATCAACACCACCGAGCCCATAGCAAAAATGTTTGGTAGGTTATCAATAAGCGTGGTGTTGTTCAGATATTTTTCAAGCTATGGATGTCAAAAATTGTTGTGACATTAGATAGCATAACTAAATAAAACTCGTGACGGGTCTGGTGGAAGTTCTCTTCGAAATAATAATTCTCTCTACATCCTAGAACATATAGTACATTTGGGCTTATTGTGATATACATATTTGAAAATATTAAATTGGTGAAGAAAGTTCGCAGTTATTGATAAAGGGAACGCTCATAGAATATTTCACTGCAAATCAAGATCTGTCCCAGTTTGGACGTAACACTTGATGAAAATTACTTGATAAAAGAAGGGAAAATTTATTTGCAAAATATTAAAAGCTCTAATCCAAGAAACTTATATTGCAGCATAATGCAAAAATAGCCTGTATACGAGAGCAAATTATTTTTCGTTTAAAATTTTTAAGGCTCTAATGCGAAAAAAACCTTCCCACAGAATAACTTAAATGAACAACACATTTTTAAAGAAAAATATGTGTAGCTAAAATTTTTAAACGATTCAATATAAATCTTAATTTTGGAAGTATACGTCGAAATCACTGTCTATTATCGAAAGAAAATGCAAGAAAATATGTTGAGTATTGGCAGGTACTAAAGTAATTATCATTCTAACAGTACGTCTTGTAAGAATTGATAAAACAGCAAAATATTAAAATGGTTAATGGTTAGCTTTAATAAATAATAAACTTTAAAATAGTATAAATATAAAGAACAGCCTATTTTTAAAAGAAGGCAAAATTAATTATTAAACCAAAAGAAGACTGGACGCCAAAAAAATATTGCGGCATAATAAAACCAAAAGACATAGAAAATGCGTTCAGAATCATCGGTTTCCTGAATGCCAGTTCACTGGTACAGTTTAAATAGGTGCTGTAATAGTTTTTAGTGGCTGGATAGTGAACGAAAAAGAACGATAGGTATTCAAAAGAAGGTATTCTGGCATTCTCGGCTATACACATGTTTGCAAAAATGCTGAGGACGGTAAAACTCGGAAGAACCGCCAATTAAATAAAGAAGAGTGCATCTTAGACGGCCAGTGGTGGTGAACCCCTGAAATGTATGCAGCTACGACAATCATGAGTGCCAAAAACTTTTCGGGGAAGTGGGCTAATCGGGGAAACGGGATATTCAGGGAACTGGCATTCGGGGAACTGGCGTTCAGGGAAATGTCGATTCGGGGAAAAAAAGCACAACCCATCGAAGTAACTGCAGTAATCAATTTCTTTTTTCGCCAAAAACTTGAGCAGATCAATGCTATCGATCGCCACCCTTTTGTCAGTTGGAAACAAAAAAAATCTAAAAAATATAATTACAAAGAACAGCCTATGTATAAAAGAAGGTGAAATTTATTTAGATTTTAAATCAACAGTTTTATATCTTTAATTATGGTTACATCATATTAAAAACATAGAATAGTTGAAAGAAGGGTAAATTTGTGCTAAATATATCAAAATCTTCAGTGCACAAATTCATTCCAATAGCGAAACTCAAACGAAGAATTTATATAAAACAAGAGTAATTTCTGAATAAATAATAAAATACTATTGGCATTAACATTCCTAATATACTTGAATTTATTCAATAACATATGATTGTTGAATAAAGTGTCATTTTGTATTAATTAGCTCCAAAACAAGCCTGATGTCATCAGAAAGATTTAATGAAAAAGTTAAAACGAATGTCATCTTAAGACATTCTTGGTTTCAGACTCATTATGCCAAACGACTATTATGCCAAACGGCCATTATGCGAAACGACTTTATACTAAATGATCATTATGCCAAACGACTTTATGCCAAACGGCTTTATGCCAAACGGCTTTATGCCAAATGACCTACCACCATAACCGATATCGACTCCCTAAATCTGAGTGTTATGTCCGTTTATCTGTGCTGCAACTTTGCTAAAGCATGTATAATTTAAAATCGATTTAGAGAAATAAAGCACCATTAGGACTTCTCAATCATTATCCAAACTGTGTGAAAGTTTCTCACGTCGAATTGAAAATGTTTTTTTTTTTTGAATTTTTAAATATTATGAAACTGATCGTTTGCTCTACGAAATCATTTGTTGCTTTCGCAGACACATTTCGTAAAATATGAGGCATTGTACCTCAAGTGAAAAAGAAAAAAAAAACAAAACAACAACACTTGGTGGGTCAACATGGCGTAGTTGACTGCACTCTCGCTTCATAAGCGGAAGGTCATGGTTTTGATTCGGAGTCCCTCCACCATAACTTTTCGTCAAGTCGCTGAAAGGTTCTGCGCGCAAGACGGTGCTATGAAGGGGGAACACCCGTCAATCTCGGCGATCAGACAGCGGCTGGACTATGTCATGGCAAAAATCATATAACAATTCACTGCAATAATGGCAACCGACCAACAATGCAAACATAACCGGGCTACTCTCGATGGACTAGTTGGATACAACACATTCGCAACAATGTAGAAGCAGCAGGGGATATCCCTTCTGTCGGTAAAGCAGAAGAGGATTGATCATAAAAATGAAAATAGAATAGTTGACGATACCACATTGCGAAGATAGCTGACTATATGCTAAATGAGGGAGTTAATACATCTGTTAAATGTAAAATCAGCTCGCGTAGTGCTCATGTGAACAATAGAGCTTAACCAAAAAAAAAAAAAAACAAAAACACTTCATGCGCGTTCTGCAGAACAACAAGTGCGCGTTCCGCAAGGTGAATTTGGACCAGCTTCTGGACATGAAGTAGGATCTGCTGAAGGAATTGATGGAGCCGTGCCAAACCTCGCCTCAAAAGTGTAACCAGCCGGAAACCCGTGGCCCTGATTGAGGAGCGGCAACAAGAGAACGCCCCACCAAACCGGTATATGCAAGACCCATTTGCGAAACATGATCATCGTTTCGGGGCCTTCCTTAGCCGAGTGGTTAGAGTCCGCGGCTACCAAGCAAAGCCATGCTGAAGGTGTCTAGGTTAGATTTCCGGTCGGTCCAGGATCTTTTTGTAATGGAAATTTCCTTGATTTCCCTGGGCATAGAGTATCATCGAGCCTGCCACACGATATGGTCGGGGTTCTGCTAAACCGCACCAAGTGCCAAAATCTTTATTCCGAGATATTTTACTTTAAAGTATTTTCCTGTACTAGTTTATCGCGGATGATGATTTTATTTTTTTTTGTCGCTCACATGCGATTAACAGTGTTCAATAAGTACACCAAGATTAAATATACTAGTAAACCATCAAAAATTAACTATGTTATTGGATTTCATTAAACAATATGAAGCACTCAGTTCACTCTGGCTGAACAAAAATTGAAAAATATGGTTCTTGGTTCGGTATGGTTGGATGTGTTTCACAGTTTTCAACAACACAAGTAAAATTGGAGACAAATGATGTTTATCATCACCGTGCATGTTGGAATCCATGTCACAAGTGTTTATGGGAAGGATTCGTATGTATTGAATCAAGGTTCTCACTTGTTCATACATAGATCCTAATTATCGAAGAAAACCATGAATTCGCTCTGCCAAAGCGCACCAAGTTGCTCCCTTTTGGTGCTCCTTTGCTGATCAAGTTCATAGTTCAATGCGTGAAGTGATCACCAGGAATCACCATCTTTTCAGTTGTACATTGACCTGCTGATGTTTTTTTTTTGCAATATAATAATAAGCACAGAATCTAAAAGTTGTTTGATTTCCATCACCATCGGATAGAACATCAGAAAAAAAAGTTTCACCGTGATTCGAACACTTGCCTTCTGAGTGGTAATCTAGTGCGCTACCACTAGGTCATCTTCACTTCATGAAGGAATGGTGATAAACTTGAATCTAGTAATGTGCAGTGTGTCTGACGGGGTTTGATGGCGATAATGCCATTTTCTGAACAACTAAAGCGCACCAAGTCCACCTGAGTTGTTCACACAGCATCATATTAAATTCATTCGTTTTTTCATTACGGCTTCTGTGTAGTTTGATAAACATATTATATAACAAGCTAGTGCAAGTATGTATTGTATGTAAATGCTTTTACTCCATGTCTAAATGTGATAAACAGTACTTAGTGCGGTGTGGCTGGATAAAATTTGAAAGAAAATATATCAACGCCACCGGAGCTATATTTTATTTCATTTAATCAATTGCTGCCTAATTTCACTGGCCTCTGCTTCTATGAGTTGCTTGGAATGTATTAATTGTAAGAATATACACCGTGTCCAGTATATTCTCATACAAATTCGAGATAACATTACTTTGCGCTTGTTTAACTGACATCATTGGTGATAATATTTTTTGATAGTGGTTATAATACTGATTCACTACAGGAAATATTTTGGAAATATTTTAATTATAAACTTATTTTATCAACTTAAGAATTTACAAAAAATATTTCCAGCGGCACGCTCATAGGCAGTGCCCAATTTTAATCTGCAGTTATCGCACATATATTTATCAAATTTTATCAATATTTATCTATTCAAAACGCAATATGATTAACTTAAAGTTTCTGAAACTTTTTTGTGAATGCTCTGATTTTCACTTTGTTAACCAGACCAATATGAACAAAAATTCATTTTAAGTGCAAAACACGACTTCAATGGACATTTCATCACTAAGCATAGCAATTATTTTTTCTTATTCATAAAACAAGCTATTCTACGTTAGTATAATACTACCAGACTACAATGAAATACTACAACATTGGATTATCCTACATTCAGTAAAGTTATACCAAAGAAAAGAAAAAGTGTATGAGAATATATTGGACACGGTGTAGAAGGAAGTTGAAAAATATAGCTTTATATCTGAAAAATGAATTTCCTCTGATGACGTGCGTTGGTTTATGGTTCGCTCTGGCTGAACAAAATTACAGTTTTACATGTCCATCTAAAGATAATTTTTGATGTAAGATTACAAGGGACTGTTCAAATTACTTCATATTTTTATGGTAGAAAGGTAATGATTATTTGAGTCCTTTGGTGTAAAAAAACGATTAGGGAAAAAATGGCACTTGGTGCGGTTTAGCAGAACCCCGACCATATACGAATGCGAAAATGACAAATTACGACAAAATGGCCGAATTACGAACAAAAAAAAACAAATAACTTCAACGCTGATGTGTGTGAAGTGGATTCATAAGTGTGACCCAATAACGGATCAGCTAATTAATTTGTTGATTCTTACTTTTGAACTATTTTTTCACAAGTTCTCAGAAAACTCTTCTAGTTTTAGAATCTGTGTCGATATTGGTCATTGGTCATCTGGATCCGCAGATATTCCAAAATTCCTTGGGGGACCGACGCGTAGCCGTGCATTAATGAGAGATTGTTGTGAAAAAAATGAAGCAATTTGGTGCAGCCGTCTTCGAGTAATGAGAATTTACGCTAATGGTACTACGCTGGCCAAATAAAGATCTCTAAAACTTCAAAGAAAAAACATCATATAGTAATTTTTAGATATCTCCAAGAATACTTAACCGATTTGTATGTTTTTTTTCACAGAAACTCTTTATCAGGGTTGGGAA
Source organism: Aedes aegypti (assembly GCF_002204515.2). Classification (NCBI taxonomy): domain Eukaryota; kingdom Metazoa; phylum Arthropoda; class Insecta; order Diptera; family Culicidae; genus Aedes; species Aedes aegypti. The sequence continues at coordinate 350,138,115 of NC_035108.1, forward strand.
AAATTCTGAAATTCACACTACAGTAGGCAAGCGCAGCAAATCACAGTCAGCGGAGCCAGTGAAACTCACGCCTATTGCTGGTGTAGCAAAAGTGCCTTGAAAATAGCAAAACACCCGTTGCTAAGGGCAACCCAAAACTACTGTAGAAAAATGTTCTATTTCCCGCTGCATTTCCCGCATTTATTGTTTTGTCTCAAATTCCGAACAGACTCATATTCCGAACACTTGGTTTTTGTATGACGATTTGGTTGAAATGTTTCGCTGAAATATGTCATTAAATTACCAGGAAATGGCAGTCAATTGCAATCAATCTATTTTATACCTCGAGAGTGGTGATGATTCTCTAGCTCGAGACCAGAAGAACTAGCTCAGATGAATTTATTTGCGAAATTATTCATTTGAATATTTTTTATTTGTGCTGTTCGGAATTTCAATCAAGTTGTTCGGAATATGAGACGGCAATTGAATCAAAATGTTGTTCTATACTTTTACGTAAAAACAAAAAGCTAACATAAAATGACACTTATATTATGTAGGTACGATAGGCAAACAGTTTCAACACTAAATAAATCGCACTCGCTCGCTCCGCGTGTGTAGGAACATGAGATGGATGGATATTGGTTATGAAAGGGGTCCGCGTGGTCTGTAGGGATTAGAATTCTAAACTTGTAACCAACTCAGTTATTGGGTCACCAAGTGGCTCGGTAGCTTAGTTGGTAAAGCGCTCGTCTAGCATACAAGAGTCCTGGGTTCAAATCCCAGCCGAACACGTGGATTTTTTTTTCATAATTTCACCCATAATTTGTCCATCTTTACCACGCGTAATGAGTTAATTAATTTAAACAGCTAACAGTTAGACTTTGTGAAGAAATTGAAATATTCACAAATATAAGCTAATTTGTGCCTATCAGATGCATTTGAAGTCACAGTTGGCCTTAAGTGTTCGGAATATGAGTCAAAATGGTACAGCCTTCAATGACATTACTGAGTTAAAAAAATTCATCTAATCAACATAGGCTACTTGATGAAATTCTCAATTTTGAACTACTGTATTAGAAGAGCCACGTGATTTTCGCAAAAACTCAAGCCTACTACTATTACCATTCCCAACTCTGCTCCTTATTACCTGACATTATATAGTGAACATTTTATTTTCTTAATAAATTGACTTAAAACTAAATGCCCGCCAAATACATTTTATATGGAAAATCTTGGTCTTCAAAGGAACATCGGAATATCGGATTCTTAAACTAGAAGAGTTATTTCAAAACTTGTGAAACAATGGTGCAAACATATCAAGAAACAAAAAAGTGATCGCGGTTCGAATTTTTTAGCGGTAAAAAAATGAAGTACTGAAGCTGGTAGAGGGGTTAATAAAGACTTCCATAATCACATAATCTTTAGCAACCTTGTTTTAAGATACAAGTTACTCTCAAATGTTGTTCAATGCATATTCGATACCAACAAATCATCATTGAGTGCTAATTGCGAACAGTTTTCTTCTTTCACAACTAGGTATCCGCTGAGAGTTCATTTCCTAATTTGACTAATTGCTGACAGAAACCAACATCTTTTCGGTGGTTTGTGGTCAAAGGTCTAACCACCAGCCGTCGGCTTGTGTTCAATCTAACAAAAAACGCGCGTGCCCAATCGCTCTTCTACGAAGGGGCAGACTTCCTTGCCCTCGACCACATCATGTCTCTGCCCTGGGGCGATTACCAAACACCCGGTTCCGCTCGGCTATTCAAATGACGATGATGATCGGTCGCTCAATCGAATGTGATACCCATGGCGAAACGGTCCACTACCAAAGAGAATCAAATCCAGCTGCACGCAAAGTCGCAGTCGTGCCAGTTACCTTGACAAGAATGTTTCGGCCTTTGGAGAGCACGGAGAAAAAAAACCGAGACGCTTCTAAATATCTACAGAGCTGTGGCTGCGGTCCACACACCGGAACGACTCACATTTCATTGCGAGGCGGCGTGTGGCTCCTACCTGGAGCTAATTACAGCACTACGCTGCTTTTGTGACTCCGATGATGTAGCACTTTCGATTTCGTCTGTTGATCTTCCAGCGAACGGCAACACGACACGACGAATCTACGGCGTTAGGCCAGGGTGGGGTCCGGCCACCACCCCATCCTGCTGCTAGATCAGATTACACACAACTTCGATTCCGTTGGACTGGTTCTTGATCCAATTCTGGCGCGGGAACCGGTTTCGTAGCTACTACAAGTGGATCATCGGCGGGCAGCATCCCTTCCTTCCCCGTCTGGATTCCGGTCTTAAGATGACGCAAAAAAAACTGATCCAATATCGGAGCATGACATTTTCGCAGACCACTGGTCAGATTCTGGTGCAGAGGGGTAAGGGGTGGCAGTTCTCGATCACTAAAGCATTCAAGGACACACCCATGGTATCACAACCAGAGTAGCGTGGTGGAATGCTCGCACAGACACAGGAAACTCATTATCAGTCGAACGTGCGCGCGGCGATTCGGACTCAGAGACGGGATCGCAAAAACGACGCGACGGCATCTGCGCAGAAATGGACAAGTAATTTTACGACCAAATGATTGAACTGCAATAAAAGACGGGATGACGGCGCGGCGTAGCAGAAGTAAGCAGCAGCAATCAGAAGGCGCTTTCAATGTCGAACCCGATCCGTTTACCGGTGTTGTCATCTCGTGGTTGGATTTGGTTGATCGTATCGAAAAAAAAAACACTGAAATGATCGAAACCGGTGGACAAGCAGATGTCGGCTAGTCGTTGAAAAGCTGAAGAGTTGTAAATTGGGAAGCAGTAAATCGCATTTTTTTTTTGTGAGTGTTCGCAGAAGGATTAGGAATTTGGCAAACGCCTAGTGCTGAAGATTTGCGAAAGATCTGCTGTTCACGCACGGTGATGAAGATTGACGATCGGGAACGAATCGGTGGCAATGGATTAATTGGACGACGATCAAGAACAACAAACTAATCCGGTTGAGTGCGTAAAGAGGCGAATTTTTGATGGAACTGCCTTGGAGGATCACCATTGATCGTCTATGAGAGCATTTTAACTATGGGTACATCTTTTCGGAAGAAGCATTTCATGGAGTATACACTACCCGTCATAGGTATGATCGCGTATTATTAAAATACTCTTAGTGAATCTCGAAATGGTAGCATCACCTAAAATGAATTTTATAATTTTTTAGTACCAGCTCATCAGACAGACGCGAGGTGATTGAAAAGTGGATGCAGCACTTCGATGACAATCTGAATGGCGCAGAGAGCACAGGTTCAAAATGTCAGGACACTGACCTAAAACTTGCTCTTAAATCATTCAAAGCAATCTACTAGGAATTTCCCAGGAAAACTTTCTCACTGCTTTCTTCGAGAATTGTTATGCGTATGGCTGCAAGAGATCTCTTGATTTCAAAAAAAAAAAAAAAAAATATTTCTAGCGATTCTAGGGAAAGCTAGAAAGATTTATATATGATTTTTTTTCTGCGATCTCTACGGGATTTCTGCTCTAGGGTTTTTTCTTCATGGTTTTCCAACATTTGTTTTCTATTGATTTGATTATCTGAACAAAACCCTACATTTGTTAATCCATCTCTTAATAATTCAAGTGGTTACTTTTGAAATATTGACGAATCTTTGAAGGAACGTCTGGACGGGGAATATCTGAGATAATTATTAATTTAAATTCTAGAAGAACTTAGTAAAACTTGATTAAACAGCTGAGGAATTATTGGAGGATTCTCAGGAAGTTTCTCTTGCACAATTTCTTATAAGATCGCTTGTAATTAATTTTTGAGGTATATGTGTTTTATTGCATATAACTTGACTTGACATTCCATGCTTTGGATTAACCATTCTTCGTACAGATTTCAGGAACAAATATTATGAATCATTTTATTTTTTTGCTTCAACCTATAGAAGTCATCTTTGCGCAGATTCAATCCAACTCTCATCGGCCACAGCTCTGCCAGCTGGTTTCACTTAGGTGACGCTAATGCACACTGTCAATACAAATCTGGAAATCCAATTAACGATTTCCCAATCCACACGCTGCCTAACCCAAACAAAACCAATTTTTGCACTGCACCTCAACCCCCCTGGCTGCAGCTGAGCACATTCCTCTTACCCTCCCCGTTCGGGGTTTGGCGACATCATCATTGCGCACTGCCCCGCCATCTCATTCTTCTCACACACCAAACGCAGCGGATTCATTTCATTTTCAAACAATCGAATCTACCGAGTCATTCTTCGGCCAAGCCCTTGATCGCCGCCAGGTCCCAACAACAGACCCCGATCTCGGAATGAATCCCCAGTGACAACCCGCGAGTTGGACCGAATCCGTTGTTGTTGAAAGCCATGAATGGGAGTGCTGCCGAGCTGACGCATTGGTCTTTTTTCCACAGATCTTCTGGGATGAGATCTCGCGCGCCGAAGACGTTGTGCAACACGTCTCCGGAGTGTGTCGCACAATTGAACTATTTCAGGAAAAAACGGCTAAAATCTCAGAGGATTTGTTTTCTTCTACTTGGCATCACGTCCTACCTGGCACAAAGCCTGCTTCCCAGAGTATAATCGTAACTGCCACACGATATACAAATGCGAAAATGGCAAAATTGGCAAAGAAAGCTCTCAGTTAGTAACTGTGGAAGTGCTCATAAGAAAACTAAGCTGGGAAGCAGGCTCTTACCCAGTGAAGACGTCATGCCAAGAAGAAGAAGAAGAACAAGTTCTTTTTCAGAAGTGATCAGGTAAATTTAAAATCAATTCTTAGATATAGTATTATTTTTATTGCCAGTGAATCTCTAAATTGTTGAAGTGAGCTGATCCTTCTATATATCCTACCTTACTAGTACAATCTCTCTATGCCGTGTGTCTCTGAAGATAGTTTGGATTTCCTGTATCTTCCTAAGAATAAGGTTATTCTTTGTGGGCTTCGTGGCCGTGCGGTTAGTGTTACCAAGCATTTAGCCGCATCGAGTCAAGGGGTGTGGGTTCGATTCCCGCTTCAGTCCGGAAAACTTTTCGTCAGGAATGTATTTCGACTGTGCCACTCAAAATCCTATAAGAATCTTTTGTAAGGCATCAAAGTGTACTGGTTGATTCTAATCATGTCGACAAAAAAGGGACGAAAGACCAAATATATTTTAACAAAGAAAGACAAATTCCCATCGGAAAAATTATCTCAACCTATTGCTCTATCGATATTTTGTACTTTCGACCTTTTTTCATAACACTTCTTTGCAAGCAAAACTTGATATTAACAGTGCTCTCAAAACTCTAACCAATTCCATTGCACAGTGGACCAGAAAGCAGTTTTACGTAGAAAAATGCATTTTGAGCTTTGGAATAAAACATTAGACGAAAACGGTCTCCTACAAAGTTGTTTGTATAAGTAAAGCCCTTTGTTTGGTGTTATTGAAAATTACGGTGGACCACATTTTCATAGAAATGGTGTAACTAACTTTCTTATTTGTAGAAATCAAATTTAATATACTTCAGCAAAGTTGTAGACCATTCATTTCAAGCAACTTTGCCAAATAAGTTTTTTTGTATCTCTCAAATTGACCGATTTCGAGATTTTTTCCTACGGTGACATAAGGTGGTCCGAACAAAACTGGTTTTCTGGCTCTAGCGTTTTCAATTCAAATACCTCATCAAAGTAGTCTATGGCACACTTCAAGAGCTTTGAAAAATGCGTAATTTGGTGAGTGAAAAAACTCGCTTCCGTTTGGGAATTATTGTTGTTTTTGTCACAAAAACATGCCTATTTTGATTGTGAATATTTCTGGTTAGGACAAACATAACACATTTTTTTAGACGGCATTCAAAAGTCCAGTGGTTCACAATATCTCATAAAAATATAATCAACTTTTTTATTTGCGAAAATAATGGTATATATTCTTAGACAAAGTAGTAGAATTTCAAATTTTGTTTAACTTTGCCAACTTAAATTTGTGACATACTTTAAAAAATTACACTATTAATAAGTGTTTTAAAAAGACACGAACACCGTCTTTAGCCATTTAGCTGCATTGATTATAACTTAACCCTAGAAACAACGGATATGCATACCCCAATGGCACAACCGAGAAACACCCTTAACGAAAAGTTTCAATGGCTGAAGCTGGAATCGAACCCACACCCTAAGTTAGTTTTAATGTTTTAGATTAGTTTTCATATTTTTCCGCTAGAATTTTGAAAGCGCTCATGAAAGATTATGATATTACGGTTCTAATGCCATACCAGTTTGAATTTTTGGTCGATCCAATGCTGAACAAATAAGCCATCCCAGGTAACCAATAAGCAGTGAATTGGGCCAAAATGTTAATTTACGGCTGAAATAATACCAATAACCCGGTCAATAGCACTACATAAGCCATAAATGGGTGATTGGGTCCGATATACGGCTTATGGTTTCTTGGGACGTTTTCAGTGTGATTTTAATGGTGCATATTCAAGTTAACATTTTTTTTACAGATACCTTTGAAGTAAGATTGAATCATTGCTTTCCGAATGAGTCATAGAGAGTTTCAATTGAACGTGTAATCCCAGATAAAAGGACAAAAAAATTGGATGTGGGTGACCCAAACCTTTGCAATGAAGTGTATGACACCTTTCAAAATAGAAGCCAAACCACTGACTTATGGAAAAAAAATCTTGACAAAAAATGAAGGGACAGTGATTTTTTTTTTGTGGCATTCTTAAGAAATAACTTTGTGAACTTTTAGAGAAATATCTGGAGAAAATCTTTCAGGCACCTTTTCCAGAATCAATGTGTTATCATTTTTAAATCTCTTTGGTTTCTTGTGGTGATTTTTGACCAATTTTACTTATGGTAAAATAAAGGCGATATTTTCTCATGGATTTGGAAGATGAATGCGATCTTTCAATAAATGTATACAGGGATGAAACAGTTTTGAAGAAGTGCTAGAAATAACTTCTACAAGAAATCATAGTACAATTCTTAAAATTAATCCTCAAAAAATGTCTTGTTGGAATTCCTGAAGAAATTACCAGGAGAGTTCCAAAATGTAGGTGTCTCTTACACTCTTTAAAAAGAGATTTATAGAAAGATTCATTAAAAAATTGTAGAACGATTTTGCTAAGAAAAGTGTGAATTCATATATATATATATATATATATATATATATATATATATATATATATATATATATATATATATATATATATATATATATATATATATATATATATATATATATATATATATATATATATATATATATATATATATATATATATATATATATATATATATATATATATATATATATATATATATATATATATATATATATATATATATATATATATACAGGGTGTTTGGTTCCGGACTTTAAGAATTTTGAGGGTAGATAGATCTCCACGAGTTATGAAAAAGTGCCTAAGGAACATAGGGTCGCGAGTCACTGCTAAGTGAATTAATCACAATTTAAAGTTTTTCAATTTTCTCATCTTTGATGCTCCATATCTAAATAACTATTAGTCGTACATTCAATCTCTGCGCACGAATCGAAAGCTTATGACCTCATCTTTTTTAGCTTCTTTGAGATGAATTTTGTAGAAAATGGTTAACATGCATAAATAATGAAAAGTTTGCAAAAAGTGACGAAAAAATCAGCATTTTTTCAGGTATTTTCATGAAATTTAATATGATAATGAAAGTTCCTTTAAAAAAGTTCTTCTACAAAATACGCATTACCTTTTTAGCTGCCAAAGTTGCTTTGAGAGCAACATTGTATGTTTTGTAGATTCGTCACAATATCACTTTGAATGTTGCGCACCAAACAGTAATAAATCAATCAAATAATTGCTGGTAACCCTATTCGTTCGTGTGTTCGTTGATTGCTGCCTTCGCGTGGGAATGAAGTGGACGGTGACGACGGATGTTGGTCGTGCCGAAGCGGAGGGAAAATGAGTTCGCTTTGCAATTTGCACCATGGCATCTTCGCTGCGGCGTTTGGTTTGTAAACAGTTTCACAAACAGATTCAATGCGTGTGCCGCATGACTGTCGTAGTAGCGAAGGTGTATTTATAACGACTGATCCCTTTAAATTCTTCGCACTAGTAGCTGAGCTACGGTGCAGAGCGGATGGGGGGTGCGCGTGCGCGTGCTGCTAGAACTCAATTTGTGCATTTCTCGTGTACGACGTTGCACTTTTAATGCATTATTATGCTATTATGGGTCATTTATACTTGAATTACATGTGGGATATAGAGATTCATAATCTTGACCCATATTGTAAGCGATGTACATAAAGATGGGCGAGGGAGTCTCACAGGGCGAGAGGTCGGTTTTTGAATAACCATATAGAGGGAAGAGAGGTGTGGCCAATGAACACGGTACAAACAAATTTTATTTTATGTTTTTGTACAAATCACGTGGTTCATGGACAACCTCTTTTCACGCAATACGCGCGTCGTTGTAATGTTGTACTTGTAATGTAACCTCGCTCGTGATACACAGCACAAGCGATGTGAAGTCTTAGGTCAATTTCTCAATGCGGTGGAAATTTGAGAAAATGTCTAACCCTAAACGACCTTCAATTGGCGGGATTCGAACCCACGATCAACAGCATGGTTCGTGGAATTACCGGTACGGCTGGCATATGATATGATATGTAGGAATATTATAATCGCGTAGAACATAGTTTTGCATAATGTACTTGCTAGAAGAACCTGCTCCTCAGCTAAGTGTAAGTACTTCCACTGTTATTAACTGAGTGGTTTTCTTTCCAATTGATCATTTTGTGCATTCTTGAGTTGTAAAGGTTCCTTTAAAAATCACAACCAGCATTTCCAGAACTTTCAATAGAGATTGCTAAAGCAATTTCTCTCCTCTTTTTCACGAATTAAATTACAAGGAATTATACTGGTGATAACTCAAAACAACGACATAGTAATTCGTTTGAGGATTGCTTCAGGAATGATTTCAAGAATTATTCAAGGAACTTCAACGAAGGTTTTTTCAAAAATTAATCTGGGAGTTTCTTGATCTCCCAATTTTTATGCCTGGAATGCTAGAGATAGTTGGGTCTCGGGTTTCCAACCCGACGGGATCGCGTTTAAAAAAAATTGAGTTCAGGTTGCTTTCAACCTTCAGTTCAAAAGATTTAGGTCGGGGTTTGGCTTGGTAAATGTCATGTTTCGGTCGGGTTTGAGTCGTCTTTGGTGATCATTATGAACAGAGCTACAATCGCCAACGAACATTTCTGCTAAAAAAGAATTGAAAAAAACATTCTCAAGCGTACTCCAACGTATGTATGTCAGAAAAGTTTAATTTACTAGTAATTTCAAAATGTGGTTTTAGAAGGATTTTCTCAAAAATTGCTTTCGAGTTTATAATCAGAAAATTTTGGGTTTGAGTTTGGAAACGAATTATTATTTCGGGTTTAGGTCGGGCCTGGGCTTAAAAAAAATATGTCGGGTACGGGTCGGGTTTGGTTTTATAAAATGTGAATTCTGACCAAACCTACCTTCTGGAGTTTTTCCAAAAGTTACATTTGAAATACTTGACAGAAAATTTGTCTGGAAATCATCAACAAAAAATATATTTTTATTTGTCTAGAACACACTTTTGTATTTTCCAAGGAATTGTTTAGGTATTTCCACATTAAGTGGTTCTGAAATTATTGCAAAAGTTCTGTTGGAAACTTTTCAATTTGTTCCTTTTGGAAATCTCAAAGAAGTTCATGATTTCTTCAGGCATAATTTTTTGAAATGCTAGATGAGTTCTTTCTGTTTTTTTTTTCCTCCAGAAGTGTACCTTCAGGAAGTTTTGAAGAACCTCCTGATGAAAAAAATCCTGGAACTCTGCATGAAAACCTTTGGATATTCCAAGTGACACCTCTGGGGTTTTATGCAATATGTTTTTTGGAATTCCTTTATGAAAATTTGACTACAAATTGATACAGAAATGCGTATAAACATGCTCTCAGAAAACAATCCAGTGATTACTTCCAGGATTGCTTAAAATATTCCTTTAGAGACACCTCCCGGTGCTCCAGCCAGCAAGCATTCCTTAAAAAAATTTCTCCAGGACTTTCTAAGAAACACCCTTTTTTATTTTTCATCTGTTCTCTCAAGAACATTAACCTTATTTTTATTATTTTTTCTCCGTTTCATACACAATAATAGAGGGTGCTTTAAACATTTGCAAGATTAATTGAAATTTTTTTTTTCTATTTTCAGTGGTTTTCAGGTTTTTCCTCCAAAATTTTGCAAGTTCCCTTCTGGATTAAATTTCTGATGCCTCATTGATTCCAAATATTGGTTGATTGAATGCTGAGAAAATTTGACTTGTTTTTTCCAGTTAAGTTTTTGACATGTGTCACAAACTCAAGTAAAAGTTTGGTAAACAATATTCAAATGTTTGGTCCAAATTCCTATAAAGTAAGATTTATTCATTCGACACGTCAATTAATCAAAAACTTATGTATATTTTTTCAGGTGGTGACCCTAAACTATTGAACGCGAGTTTACATTAACTTAAACAAACTTAAACTAAAACTTAATCCACAAATGTAATCATAACGAATCAAACTATGTGTCTTTAAACTATAAACTAAACAAAATTCCTATAGTGGTTTTCCCAAGAATGTATCACAGGCTCTTTTTAGGTATTCTACTAGGAATTTTTTAAATTTTTTGTCCATGAAATTTTCAAAATAATCATCCAAGAATTCTTCAATCAATTTCCTGAGGTACCGGAACTCCTTTTGCTTTGAATTAGAACATTTAAACTTTTGAACGCGAGTTTACATTAAGGATGCCTCTAGGAGATTGGACTGGAACTCCTACAAAAGTTACATTAGAAATTTATCATGATGAATTTGAATCAATGATTCTTTCAATACTTTCAGAGGTTTCTTCAAAGAATACTTAAAAATCTCTTAGGAATCATTCAAAAGTTTTTAATAATACCATAATAACTCCTGGAGCCTTTCGAAACAAAAATTGTTGATGAATTCTCCATTAATTTCATTGGGAAATTCTATAGCAGTTACCCATGAAATACTCTCAATTAATTTAACACATGACGAATTCCATCCAGAATGATTTGAAAAAAAAAAAATGGAAACCGTGCTCGATAATCTTTGATTATGATTTCATTTTACACATGTTTTAGTAACCCCCATCTGTTTTTTTCTGAATTGCTGCGCGTTTACCGCTACAGCTACCTGTGTCCCATATTTCGTGTATAAATCCCTTAGCTTTCGGCAGGAATATGTGACGAATTCCATGTCAAATTGACCAATCACAGAACTAGAACATCGTCGATTTGCAGTGAATTTTGCACATGTTTTTGGTATGGTAGAATAAGTGTTTTCCATAGATCAATTTGATATGGATCATTTCGACTCAAGAATAGCCCATGGCCTATGAGTTTTTGCGTGCAATTTATTTAAAAAAATATAGTTCTGAAACTGTTGATTTCAGAGAAAAAATGTTCCACGGAAAATTCAAAAATAAAACATGAATTTTAAATAACACAAATATTACATTTCAAATATTTTTATATTTTCACCGTGAAATCTTGATGGCAAACAGTTATTTGGGATAGCGTTTCATGATGAAGAAATTTTAAGTAAAAAAGTTTTTCTAAGAACCTCTTTTGGTCGATTTTTAAAATTATTCTAAATCATAATGATATTCACAATCACCTCTCTAGAAGCAGCCCTTTTCGAGTTATTTCAAGCCAAATGCCAAAATATATCATTTTAATAATTAAATAGGACATTTCCATTAGTTATAGAGGAAGTTGTACAAAGCAAAGCTATGCTGAAGGTGTCTGGGTTCGATTCCCGATCGGTCCAGGATGTTTTCGTAATGGAAATTTCCTTGACTACTCTGGGAACACGAAAATGGCAACCTTGGCAAAAGAAGCTCTCAGTTAATAACTGTGGAAGTGCTCATAAAAACACTAAGCTGAGAAGCAGGATCTGTCACAATGAGGACGTAATGCCAAGAAGAAGAAAAAGAAGACGGAGGACAATTGAAGTAAAAATATCAACGAAAACTAAAATTTCAGAAAACTACTTTTGAAAATGAGAACTAACGTATTTTTTTAGTTCGGGAGTCTTGAGGTTTTTCAGTGAGATGAACATCGTTATGATATGAAGTCAAACCTGAACCCTTCAGATTACCACCAACAACTGTTCATCTGAAAATATACCAAAAGTACTTTTTAGAAAAACTTTTGCATTAAAAGTTTCTCCATCTTTAAACAGAGCCCCAAAACAAATGTTCACAATCAAGATTCCATGGTGGCCATTTAAAACAATATTGAAAATGGGGTTCTGAGTAATTTAAAAATTTGTTTAATTTTCATGATAAAATTTATATATTTTTTCAGTGCATATTGTTTTCTTTAAAATTGGAACATTCAATTTCATCTAGAACTAGAATTTTTCGAATAAATTGCACGCAAAACCTCATTGGCCATTTTCAAAAGTTATTATTGAGTAAAAATGATCGATTTATCTATCAAAAACATTTATTCCACCATACCGAAAACATGTGCAAAATTCACTGCAAATCGAAGATGGTCGAGATTTGTGACTGATCGATTTGACATGGAATTCGTCACATGTTCTGTCGGAAATTAGAAAAATTATACACGAATTTTGGGGCCCAGATAGCTGTAGCATTAAACGCGCAGCCATTTAGCGAGACGCAGTTGGGGGTTATGGGTTCGATTCCCACCGGTCGATGATCTTTTCGGGATAGAAATTTTCTTGACCTTCCAGGACATAGAATATCTTTGTACCTGCCATACGATATACAAATGCACAAATGGTCATTCGACAAAGTAGGCTCTAAGTTAATAACTGTGGAAGTGTTCATAATAACACTTATCTGAAAAGCAGGATTTGTCCCATTTGGGACGTAGTGCCCATTAGAAAGAAAAATCCACGAGTTTTTAGACTTATTCATCTATGGAGTTCGCCAGAATTTATCAAGAGAACACTTTAAGGAACTCTAAGAGGTTCTCCAGGAATACCTTCAGGGATTCCCCTTAAACAATCCAAGTTTTCTTGAACTTATTTATCCTGAAACTTCTAAAGGGAATCAAAAACTAAAAGCACAAACGTGGTAATTGCAAAAAAAGCCTAGAAAATTATAAACAATATCATCCATCTGTTCTGGATGAATGTCGCTTCATCTTGTAAATTATTTTATCATAACGTCGATCGGATTTATTATTTGTTAATGTTAATGACATAAGTAGTGACGTTATATTGGTGTGGAAGTATTAAATTTGCAATGTTAACCTCTCTACCGGCAGCTTCAATTTTTACCGTCAAAAAATATTCAAATCGCGATAGTTTTTTTTTGTTTCTAGATATTTTTGCACCATTCTTTCACAAGTTCTCAAAAAACTCTTCTAGTTTTCGAAAGTGTGTCGATATTGATAATGGGTCATCTGAATTCGGAGATATTCCAACATTCTTTAGGGGACCGACGCGTAGCCATAACCAACGTAAACATCTCAGGCTACAGAATTTTTATCGTATTCACACATTCACTACTCGAAACGATATATTAATGCTAGCATGTTGTGAAAAAAATTAGCAATTTGGAGCAGCTGTCTTTAAATTATGAGCATTTATGTTTCTGGTACCACCCTGGACAAATAAAGATATTGATAACTCTAAAAAACCTCAAATCGTAATTTTTAGATTTCTCCAAGAATACTGAACTGATATGTATGATTTTTTCAGAGTAGCTCGTTATAACCTATTATGTATAACACACATTTTATTTTTTGATAAATTGACCAAAAACAAAATGGCCGCCAAAGATATTTTATATGGAAAATGTCGGTCCCCCAAGGAACATCGGAAAATCTTCAAAACCAGATAACCAATGATTAATATCGACTCAGCTTCTTAAACTAAAAAAGTTTTTTTGAGATCTTGTGAAAAAATGGTGCAAAAATATCGAGAAACAAAAAAGTTATCGTGATTCGAATATTTTTTGACGGTAAAAAATGAAGCTGCCAGTAGAGGGGTTAACATTGCAAACTTAATACTTGCCACACCAATATAACGTCACTACTTATGTCATTAACATTAACAATTAATAAATCCGATCGACGTTATGATAAAATCATTTTCAAGATGACGCGACATTCATCCAGAACAGATGGCCTCAAAATAGCTACCATACATGCTATTTTGCTTCATTCGTGTGACATAATTATACACTTCATAGCCTCTTTCAGAGTGGACCAACTGGTCACGTTCTAATATACAAGAGGTTTTGTGGGGAGCGTTAAGGCAACAGTGGATTTATGGGCGTTTATTTATAGCACCCTGGAAGTAATTCGTAAAACTAAAATTGTTACTTGGGCTGCGTACGAGCCCTATTAATTTCTGAAAATTCGTTCGTTTTTGACTTAAGAAAGTAATTAATTTCAAGTTATTGTATATTACAGCACATGTTTCAACTGTTGATGATACAGATATCTTTTTCTTTTTCATCTTTGGTGTTAACTTGTTTATGATATTGTTAATATTTTTTTTGTCTAGGTTTTTTTGCAATTATCACGTTTGTGCTTTTAGTTTTCGATTCCCTTTAGAAGTTTCAGGATAAATAAGTTCAAGAAAACTTGGATTGTTTAAGGGGAATCCCTGGAGGCATTCCTGGAGAACCTCTTAGAGTTCCTTAAGGCGAAGTAGGCCGTCATTGAAATTTGTACGTGTCGTTGATGATTGTTTCTAATTCATTTCACGATTTCGAATCAAAGAAAATCAGTTGGTTTTGCACTGACACAGTCAAAAAAGTATCAGCATACTTTATGCATATAGGCCCGTACAGTGATACTTTTTCAAGTCAATATAAACTATCAAGACTAAGTTTAATCACTTTGAAATGCAAGCTGAAAAGTTATCATTGTTGCCAAAACGAATGTTCTCTTGATAAATTCTGGCGAACTCCATAGATGAATAAGTCTAAAAACTCGTGGATTTTTCTTTCTAATGGGCACTACTTCCCAAATGGGACAAATCCTGCTTTTTAGATAAGTGTTATTATGAACACTTCCACAGTTATTAACTTAGAGCCTACTTTGTCGAATGACCATTTGTGCATTTGTATATCGTATGGCAGGTACAAAGATAAATTCTATCCCGAAAAGATCATCGACCGGTGGGAATCGAACCCATAACCCCCAACTGCGTCTCGCTAAATGGCTGCGCGTTTAATGCTACAGCTATCTGGGCCCCAAAATTCGTGTATAATTTTTCTAATTTCCGACAGAACATGTGACGAATTCCATGTCAAATCGATCAGTCACAAATCTCGACCATCTTCGATTTGCAGTGAATTTTGCACATGTTTTCGGTATGGTGGAATAAGTGTTTTTGATAGATAAATCGATCATTTTTACTCAATAATAACTTTTGAAAATGGCCAATGAGGTTTTGCGTGCAATTTATTCGAAAAATTCTAGTTCTAGATGAAATTAAATGTTCCAATTTTAAAGAAAACAATATGCACTGAAAAAATATATAAATTTTATCATGAAAATTAAACAAAATTTTAAATTACTCAGAACCCCATTTTCAATATTGTTTTAAATTGCCACCATTGAATCTTGATTGTGAACATTTGTTTTGGGGCTCTGTTTCAAGATGGAGAAACTTTTAATGCAAAAGTTTTTCTAAAAAGTACTTTTGGTATATTTTCAGATGAACAGTTGTTGGTGGTAATCTGAAGGTGTCAGGTTTGACTTCATATCATAACGATGTTCATCTCACTGGAAAACCTCAAGACTCCCGAACTAAAAAAATACGTCAGTTCTCATTTTCAAAAGTAGTTTTCTGAAATTTTAGTTTTCGTTGATATTTTTACTTCAATTGTCCTCCGTCTTCTTTTTCTTCTTCTTGGCATTACGTCTGTTCTGGCACGGACAATTTAAGTGGACTGTATAGAATTAAGTCCGTCCAGACGCGGGTCTTCAGAGGTCCCTGACCTCCACCTTCGATCGTTGACCTTTCTCACTAGGATCACTACACTGGGGCGAGTTTTACGTTGGCAAAAAACTAAACTTTATTTCCGACCGCGAACCGAGTACAGAGACGTGTTGTCTTGTTGGATATTGGTGGCTAACTAAATTTATTCTGGTGCAAATTGGCTATTATAAACATCTGGATGCGGCGATCTCTCGGGAAGCGAGAGATGGGAGATAGCTCTTATCGCTCCTATCTCCTATCTTAGGAGAATTGAATGCGATCTAAAGAGATCAGAACCAGGGGTTCGCAAACTAAATGGGCCGAACATGCCGGCCGCCTTGAAACCAGATGAGTTTCAAGAAAGAACTACCTTGTGGTCTTCTAATTGTATCGCACTTGCTTACATCTAACAATATTGTATTTTGTTTTCAAGTTCATTGTTTATATCACTGTTTCTGCTACTGCTGAACTGCGCTGACCCCTGTCGACGGGAACGCCAGCACGCTTGGGGACGCGTAGTTGGGCACTGCTGCTTCGAGGCGCCTTCTGCGCCGGCACACGTTACGCTAGCGCTCACGTGCGCTGCCTTCGTGATGGAGGGTGATGTTGCTTAATCGGGGCTGCCGTGCCGAGTGCACAGCGGGGATTCTTCTTCTTCTTCGGTGTTGGGTCTTGTTACGAAGTTCTGATGACGTCAGTGGGCTTCTTGAGGTGCTTCAGTTGGTATGAGGTTTCAGCGGTACGATCGTCTGCGCTCAGTGCATCGGTTGATGACTAGCTTCCTTCCTTCCCTCGTAAGTGTGAGACTTGGTGCGATTGGTGATGGTGAAGTTGGTGATGATTTCCTCGAAAAGGAATGGATGTAGTGACTGGCATAGATTTCTGTAAAACTGGAACAACTTACCTACCCAGGCAAGAACGGTGCCTGAGGATCCTCCGTAGAGTTTCAACGCCTGGGTGGCAGTGTTCGTCTTGGGTAGCTGCTTTCATGGTCCGGAAACCACTTCTTGGACTTCGTGCCATCGGTGCGCTGATCGACAGGATGGGCTGGCCAAGCCCAATGCCAACCAGTTGGCAACGGCGGTGTGGAGGGGTACCATGGATTCCTCCCGATTAGAGATGATAGCGAGCGCTGTGGTGCTACCGACGATATGCATAGGGATTAGTGTGATGCCTTTAACCTTGCGATGACCCTGTGGCCAACGCCGACGCCTTGTGCGCCGAGACCTTCACCAGACTGAATGACGCTTACAATACATGCACAGACCATACCAAATTAACCTTTTTCCGACTGGATTGCCCTCAGACGACTTGACTGATGTAATCGAAAACTTGAGTGGTGCGGTTGCACCAGGGTGCACTCAGTGAGTGACTAAAGCGTTTTGGAGATTGTTGAGCTCTTCGTTGTCCCGAATGGGAAGAGGACAGACCTTTGAGATTTCTCGATCAAAGCATCCGTCTTTCATGCGGACCGTTACCACACGAATGTTGTCGTCCGAACCTTCGAACACCTTGATGACTCTACCCAAGTGCCACTTCAGATGGGGCATTCTCATCCTTGAGTAGGACCATCGTACCGACGGAGATGTTGTTCCGCTGCTTGGTCCACTTTGTGCGGTTGTGTAGATCCGAGAGGTATTGGGTAGACCACTTTTTCCAAACTTGCTGCGACACTTGTTGAACGTTTTTCCACTTAGATAAGCGGTTACTGGGCACATCTTGCAAATCTGGCTCCGGGATGGCGGTTAGCGGTCGTTGAACCAGAAAGTGCCCCGGAGTTAGGGCTTCGAAATCCTTCGGATCGTTGCTTAGTGGAGTCAGCGGGCGTGAGTTGAGTACTGCTTCAATCTGGTACAGTGCAGTCAACATTTCATCGACCTTCAGCACCTTGGTGCCGATAGCTTTCTTGAAGTGTCCCTTGAACGACTTCACCTGCGCCTCCCAGAGGCTTCCAAAGTTGGGTGTGCGTGGAGGGATGAATCGGAACTCGATACCGTCGGAACTGGTGTCCTTGATAAGCTTTGCTTGGAATCGTTGATCGTGGAAGAGTCGGCGCAGCTCGGTTAGTTCTCGTTTTGCACCAACGAACGTAGTTGCGTTGTCGCACATTATCAGCTGTGGCCTACCACGACGAGCCGTGAATCGTTTTAGCGCTGCCAAGAACGCCTGAGAAGTTAGGTCCATTACCAGCTCCAGATGGATCGCTTTGACGACCAGGCACACAAATATCGCCACATAGCACTTCACGGGACTTGCTCGACGGTTGGGATAGTTCACGAAGAATGGACCACAGTAATCTACTCCGACCTTCAGGAATGCCGGCGCTGGGGTTACTCTCGCCGACGGGAGATCGGCCATTATTTGGTCTAAGACCTTGGGCTTGTTGCGGAAACATGGAATACAGCTGTGGATCACCCTTCTTGCCAAACTGCGGATGTGAACTGGCCAGAATTTGCCTCGGACAGCCGAGATTAGTAGCTGCTGACCAGCGTGGAAGAGCTTGTGGTGGTAATGTCGTATGATCATTGCGGCAAACGGATGTTTGTTATGCAGAATATAGGGATGTTTGCGGTTGGACGATATCGGTGCTTTAGAGAGCCGGCCGCCGACGCGCATCACGCCGTCAAATAACCGTGGATGTAGAGCAGCGATATTAGACGAATCTTTCACACAACCATTTTTCGCCAGATCTCGAAGTTCTTGGGGATAGCATTCCTGCTGGGACAAGCGAACCAAGGCAACTATTCCCTCTTCTTGCTCTTGTAACGACAAGCATCCAGTTTTCCTGAACTGCCGATTGCATTTCTGCGAGTTGTGCCTGAACCGAAGCAGAAGGGCTACGATTCGGACTAGTTCCGTAAACGATGATCGTTCTCCAAAGATTTCACTCGGTGGGATTGCTTGAGCTGCTAAAGCAGGTGATGGTCGTTCTTCCAATAATGCTGGATCTAATTCAACGTTGGCAGCATCGTATGCGTGAGGCCAATGCTGTGGATCTTGAGACAACCACTGGGGACCTTCAAACCAAATGGATTGATATTGAAGGTGAGCCGGAGACAATCCCCGCGAGATGAGGTCTGCTGGGTCATCGGTGCCCGGAACATGGTTCCAAACTCCGTCCTTGGTGAGATGCTGGATTTCAGACACTCGATTAGCCACGAATATCTGCCAGCGAGAGGGTAACGATGCCAACCAGTGCTTGACAATCATCGAGTCTGTCCAAAAGTACGCCTTGATGTTGGGTTGAACTTGATTGTACTTCTCGTATAGATGACTCAGCAAGAGTGCCGAGGACAGTTCGAGGCGTGGGATGCTCTGCTTTTTCTTTTTCTTCTGGAGGTTTTCCAGAGGTGCCACTCGAGACTTGGAGGTGATTATTCTTACGGTGACGGTGCCGTCCGAAGCAGTACAACGTAGATAGAGGCACGCTCCATATGCAGCCTCCGAAGCGTCGCAGTAGCCGTGCAACTGCACTTCGGTACAGTCGTTGCTGAATCCGAGCCAGCGAGGAACTGCTATCGACTCCAGAGCAATCATGTTCTGCTTGTACTCCTGCCACAATGTTTGTAGGGATTCTTCAAGAGGATCGTCCCAACCGCACTTCAGCAGCCAGAGCCGCTGGATGAAGATCTTTGCCTGAACTACCACAGGACCGACCAATTCGAGTGGATCGAAGAAACACGCTGCGTCGGAGTGGACACTGCGCTTGGTGGTTGCAGAAGAATTCGATCTCCACTCGGGGAAGGTGAAGCAGAAATTGTCCGACTGTGTGTCCCATCGCAGCCCTAGAGTCTTGACCGTCGCACTTGAGGAGTCTAGGTCGGGAACAGAACGTTCGTCACGTAGATGTGTGGGCAGCTTGGCGAGCAGTCTTGGCGCATTTGAGTTCCACTTTCTCAAGGTGAATCTGACGGAATTTGTCAACTCAATGACTTCATCCATCAGCTTTTGTGCTTCGCTAGCAGTGTCTGCACCTGACAACATGTCGTCGACGTAGAAGTCCTCTTGAACCACTTGGGCAGCAATCGGATGCGTCGATACACTATCTTCTCCCAGCTTGTTCAGGCATCTTGTGGCCAGGTATGGTGCACTCGAAGTGCCGTACGTGACCGTTAGTAGCTCGAACGTCTTCACAGGTTCCTCTGGCGTGTCTCTCCAAAGGATGCGCTGTAGATGTTGATCTTGCTCTGGAACTCGGACCATCCGGTACATTTTTGCTACGTCGGCGATGACAGCTATACGGTGATGATGGAATCGTAGAATCGTAGTGATCAGATCATTCTGGATGACCGGTCCTACCATTTGAGTATCGTTGAGTGAGATTCCGCTGGAAGTTCGGCACGACGCGTCAAACACGACCCTCAGCTTGGTAGTTGTGCTATCGGGCCGCAGCACGGCGTGAGGACCATGTTCTGGCACGGGCAATTTAAGTGGACTGTATAGAATTAAGTCCGTCCAGACGCGGGTCTTCAGAGGTCCCTGACCTCCACCTTCGATCGTTGACCTTTCTCACTAGGATCACTACACTGGGACGAGTTTTACGTTGGCAAAAAACTAAACTTTATTTCCGACCGCGAACCGAGTACAGAGACGTGTTGTCTTGTTGGATATTGGTGGCTAACTAAATTTATTCTGGTGCAAATTGGCTATTATAAACATCTGGATGCGGCGATCTCTCGGGAAGCTAGAGATGGGAGATAGCTCTTATCGCTCCTATCTCCTATCTTAGGAGAATTGAATGCGATCTAAAGAGATCAGAACCAGGGGTTCGCAAACTAAATGGGCCGAAAAACGTCCTCATTGTGACAGATCCTGCTTCTCAGCTTAGTGTTCTTATGAGCACTTCCACAGTTATTAACTGAGAGCTTCTTTTGCCAAGGTTGCCATTTTCGTGTGCCCAGAGAAGTCAAGGAAATTTCCATTACTAAAACATCCTGGACCGATCGGGAATCGAACCCAGACACCTTCAGCATAGCTTTGCTTTGTACAACTTCCCCTATAACTAATGGAAATGTCCTATTTAATTATTAAAATGATATATTTTGGCATTTGGCTTGAAATAACTCGAAAAGGGCTGCTTCTAGAGAGGTGATTGTGAATATCATTATGATTTAGAATAATTTTAAAAATCGACCAAAAGAGGTTCTTAGAAAAACTTTTTTACTTAAAATTTCTTCATCATGAAACGCTATCCCAAATAACTGTTTGCCATCAAGATTTCACGGTGAAAATATAAAAATATTTGAAATGTAATATTTGTGTTATTTAAAATTCATGTTTTATTTTTGAATTTTCCGTGGAACATTTTGACGTAGAAGTACGTCTTTCTTCTCTATACAGGAGTGAAATTGGAATTTCAAAACCAAGAGCGTTACGCTGGCATGAAATATTTTAAACGTTTATAACTTTTTCCTGGCTTAACGAAATTTCTTGATTAGCACCTCAATCGAAAGATAAGACATCAAAGCTTCATGTCGTTCACTTACTGAATCCCACATACCTGTCCAAATAGTTAAATAACTGTTTTAAAATAGAACGTTGATTTCAAGCAAATCTATAAATAGGGGTGGCAAGAGAAAATTTGACGTCATTTGCTTTTCACTCTCCGATTGGCTCGCATCACAGCAGGCGACAGATTGGCTTGCTTTGACCGGGCGTGCTTCTCAGGCACAGACATCGACAGCGATGAACCCCCCGTTTGGCGTGGTTCGCTCAAATCAAACTGTCGAGCGAGCGAGAGAAGATGCCGTCCGAAGCTAAACCCATCACCGCTGCCGCCGCCTAGAAGAAGAAGAGGAAGCAGTCCACAGGTGAATTTGCGGTCGAACTGTGAACACGGTCGGGCGAGTCATTCTCGCTTTGTGGTTCACCGCTTGTTTGCGTTCACCCAGCCATCGTCATCGCCGCCGCAAATTTCATCGGCCGAGGAGCTGTTGACCCGTGCTTCAAAATTTCGACTCGTGATGAAATCATCATTGGCGGTCAAGAAGCAATCCCGATAGGAGCAAATACCAGAAGCCCCCTGAGTTTTGCTGGTCCGAGCAGTGTTATTTATCCGTAGCAACATCGAAGCTAACAAAGCCATCGGTTCTTTTCAGAGCCATCAAATTTGTGGAAAAGAGTTGAAAGAGAAATATTTCCGACTTTATTTATAACTTCTAATATTCCTAAATCAATTTCAAGGCTTCATACAAAATTTCATTTGTCATGAATGATTTATGACTCAATCATTTGAGATTGTACTCGCGGACGCTGCTGCAATGCCGTCGGGGTGAGTGCTCATCATTTCACAGCGATTGTAAAACAGAGTGGCTTTTCCAACAGCGCCTTTTATGTTCCATATTTTATGGGAACACTTTGATTAGGAAAATTATCCCATGTACCAAAATTGCGACATATTAAGAATGCTTTTGATAAGACATTCTCATTGAACAATTGCAATAATTTTGGCACCCATGGATCAGAAATTTACCGTCATAATAAAGAAAACGATTGATTATCAATAACTCGTATTGAATATTTAGGGAATGCCAATCATTCCAACAATTCATGTTCGACCAATTTCTCACGTATTAGTATTCTCCGCAATTTTCAAGTAATTCCAAGCAAAACACATTATTAGCACATACCCTTTTCCCGGATTGGTCGATCAGAAAGCGAAGAGCACAAAAGGGAGGAGCATCATCTGCTATTCCAAGGTTATAAAACATGCTGCCTTCGAGGGATTCAGTTTCATCCATGACTCCTGGAGCACTAAATGGTACAACAGCAGGGATATTGCTCTAAGAAGATTAAAATCATCCACTTTCCCCTGGCCCGATAACATCAACCCCAAACATCGTCGCATTTTAACCCGTTTACGAATTGGTCACACTCGTTTAACCCATAGTTACCGTATTGACAAAATAGATCCCCCTACTTGCACATCTTGCGGTACCCCCTTAACTGTCCACCATATTTTGATTGACTGTCAATGTTACAACACTGAACGCTTGGCTTGTAATTTGGACGGCACCCTGGAAGAGACGTTATCGCCACCAAACGAAGAAGCTTTAATCGCATTTTTAACCACCACCGGATTACTGGACCACCTTTAAAAACCTGCGATAAGGGACGAATGACCTTCGGGTTAAAGTCCCTCTCAAACAACAACAACAACAACGGATTCAGTTTCATTCCATTTCCGCTTTCGAGCTGGTAAGAGCTCCTCCGAACTTGCTTAGCGAGAAGTACCTCGCTGCTAGAAGCCTGCTGAGCTGTTAATCCAGAATCTGGTTTGTGAAATCGCTCAAGATTTCAAGATTGAGCTACGTTTCCAGATTTCAACTAAATCCCTGTGATCCGCTACCCTGTTGCTGTTGTGCACCCATGAAATATTAAGCTGGTTTGTCGAATAAACTGAGAACTTATCCACATCTTCTTATTCTTCTTCTTCTTGGCATTAACGTCCTCACTGGGACAGAGCCTGCTTCTCAGCTTAGTGTTCTTATGACACTTCCACAGTTATAACCTGAGAGCTTTCTTTGCCAAAGTTTCCATTTTTGCATTCACAGAACATCAGATGTAACTTGAGTTTTAACATATATTTTTGAATAATTTTTCCAATCACAAGTTTATAGGTAATAACGGTTTGACTAAACTGTAATTTTCGACGAAAAATTCAAAACTTTTTATCTTAAAATCTGATAGCCTTACACAAAAACTGTCTTCAGCAAACTTATTCATCTCGTCAAAAGTTGTAGATGTTGCTGATACCATGAAGCTTTTCCTTCAATATGTTTAGTTATGTCAATTATAAAAAAAAACGTCAAAAAATTCACTTAAGTCAAACCGTTACTGTTTTCCAACGTGTGATTGGAAAAATCACTCAAAAATATATGTGAAAATTTAAGTTATGTCTGATATTCTGTGAAAATTTCATTCAAATCGGTCCATAAATAACTGAGATATAGTTTATCAAAGTTGGTCATTTTGCATGAAAAATCAAAAGAGTTGCAGTTTTTTTTTCTCAGCGAAGAATCACACCATCAACGAAAATAGCGCGAAAGCAATAACCAATTGCGTGCGAGTAGCGAACGGAGTGACGAAACAATCAAGGGAGAGCCCCACCACTCGCCATCGGTGAACGGAGCTCGAGCAAATAAAACCACTGTTTGTTCTGCTCCCAGCTCATTCACAAATCGAACGGCATAACGAACGGATCAAGCAGCGGAGCAGCAAAGAAGAGCGCGTGAAAGCCACAGCAGTGTGCGAGTAGCGAACGGAACCAGAGAGCAACGAAGCGAAAGCAACAACTGAAAAACATTCAGTGGACGGATTAGTAGTCAGCGCCAACCGGCGACCTGTTGGAAACTAACGCCAGCGAAATACACACCATCTGCCTCTCCTTACCATTCATATTCTTGTACTTGATGAATTCAATGAAATGGTTTGGTTTGGCGATGGAGCAAAGAGTTATTTAGGATGATTTTACTTGACAAAGAGTTGTTGATAAATATTCCAATCAAAAAGAGTTGTTTTGAAAAAGTTCACTTTTAGCAGAACTTTCCTCGGAAAATTTATGCTTTGCCAAAGAGTTGTTAATGAAATTCCTGCAGCAAAGGGTCGAGTTTCTCCCCACGAATATTTCCAGCCAGGACCAGTCATGGCCCCCGCTTCCAAATTTCTCGAGTACGGAAATTGGGAAATGTATTAAAATTGCGACAGATTTTAAATACTGTTCAATAAACTGTTTCTTGACCAATTGTAATGAGCAACTATTGATCTGAATTGATTTTTCTACATGTTGTCTTTTGCGTTAATCTGAGAAATAGGCTATATGAAATTGATGTCTTGGCAAGGGATGTACAAGATGAGCATTATGCTGTTATTGCATCCCCACGGCACTGCAGCAGCGTTCTCGGACCATCCTCAAATTGTCGTATTGTCGATTATTCGTGATAAATCAGATATTGTATGATGCTACGAGATGAATTAAGATATTATAGCAAGTATGTGGTAAGCACATTAAGAAACATTACTAGCTGTACTGTGTTTATCACGAGAAGTTCTTACTAGCTCGAAAGTGTAAATGAAATGAACCGAATCCTGTTGTTGTTACAGAGGGATTTTAATCCGAAGGTCATTCGTCCCTTAAATGAACCGAATCTGTCGAAGATAGTATGTTTTACATAACTTGAATTGCAGACGATGCTCCTTTCTTTCGTATTCTTCGCCTTCTTATGATTGACCAATCTAGGATAAGATACATGAAGTTGATGTCTTGGTTAGAGATTTACATATCTTGGAAAATTCACATGCGCGTTCGTATGGACAGTAAAAATATCAACATTATTTTAGTAGCTTACAATAAATTAAAATCACGCATGTTTTGGTTTCGTGCAAATTTTAAATATTTCTGATCAATGTTCAATGTGTTCTGATTTATATACTATGACATTTGCAATAGACTAACATGTAGAAAAAATTCAGATCAATAGTTGCTCATTACAATTGGTCACGAAACAGTTTATTGAACAGTATTTAAAATCTGTCGCAATTTTAATACATTTTCCAATTTCCATACTCGAGAATTTAGGAAGTGTTCCCCTATTATATGATAAATCAACGATGCTGTTAGAAATATCATACAATGCTGAGTAGTATGATGTTATTACGGTCCGACGGCGCTGCAGCGGTAAATTCTCAAATTCATGTAATTTTGTGGGGTAAATTATGTGAACCAAATTGTAGTATACCGCGATATTTAGATCATTATAGATAAATCAGTAAATATCATCCAATAAACCCTTTTATGAACGTATGTTGGCTCTGAAAAGAGCCAATTGAGCTTGGATGATGTGACCACGTGTCGAAATCTAGAAGCGCGGATCGGTCAACCTAGAAATCTTGAGCGATTTCACAAACCAGATGCAGGATTGGCAGCTTGAAGATTAACAGCTCAGCAGATTTCTAGCAGCGAGGTATTTCTCGCTGAGCAAGCTCGGAGGAGCTCTTAACAGCTCGAAAGCGGAATTGGAATGATACGGAATCCGACGAAGGAAGCATGTTTTATAACCTTGGAATAGAAGATGATGCTCCTCCCTTTTGTGCTCTTCGCTTTCTGATCGACCAATCTGGGAAATGGGTATGTGCCAATAATGTGTTGGGCTTGGAATTACTTGAAAATTGCGGAGAATGCTAATGCGTGAGAAATTGGTCGAACATGAATTGCTGGAAGGGATGACATTAACTAAATATTCAATACGAGCTATTGATAATCAATAGTTTTCTTTATTATGAAGGTAAATTTCTGATCCAAAATTATTACAATTGTTCAATGAGAATATCTTTTCAAATGCATTCTTAATATGTCGCAATTTTGTTACATGTGATAATTTTGCTAATCAAAGTGTTCCCATAAAACATGGAAAATCAAAGACGCTGTTGGAAAAGCCACTCTATTTTACGATTGTTGTGGAATGTTGAGCACTCACCCCGACGGCACTGCAGCAGCGTCCACGATTACAGTCTCAAAATGTTTAGTCATAAATTATTCATGACAAATGAAATTTTGTATGAAGCTGTGAAATTGATTTAGGAATATAAGAAGTCATACATAAAGTCGGAAATATTTCTCTTTTAAATCTGGCTGGGTGAACGCAAATAAGCGGTGAAGCACAAAGCGAGAATGACTTGCCCAATGTCTTTCAATTGAGGTGCCATTCAATTTCGTTAAACCAGCAAACAGTTATAAGAGTTCAAAATATTTCAAGCCAACGTAAGGCTCTTGGTTTTGAAATTCCAAATTCACTCCTGTATAGAGAATTTTTATTTAACTTTCAAACTGTGCGGCATAATCAAATGCAAACGCATTCAGTTCCCGATGGTTAGTGCCTGTGCTTTTACTGTCCATAAGTCGCAAGGTGGAACTTTCCCCAAGGTCGTGTACGACTATGACAAAAGCCAGGATCAGCAATTGGTGTATGTTGGTTTGTCGCGGGTTACTTCACTGCAAGGACTATTTTTGACAAACTCTACCAATTTTTTCAAGTTCCATCACGCCAAAGGCAGCAATTCTCCCAAGAGGGTTTTTTTTTTTTTTTTTTTTTTTGTTTTTTTACAAGGGGGAAATCTGCAAACAGATCCCCTGAGAAGATAACTCAGGGAATGCGGGGATGACGCACCAACGACGACCCGCTAAAACCAGCCTATGCACTGTGCATGAGCAATTCATTTAGAATTGCTCAAGTGGTGAACAGTGCATCGACATGACCCTTGGACTCAGACCCTCATCTCCCCGGAACCACCTTACGGTATTTCTTCGGGAAGGGACCAGTGCATATAGCACAACACGTGTAGCAGAAGTAGCCTAGGCAAACTGCTTCTCCTAGCCGACTTAAACAATGTTACAAGGGACCAGCCTCGGCAGGGCTAATCCTCTGCAGCCAACTCTTGGTCGGCGCGCCATAGACGCTGCAATTCTAACATAATGTGAGTGACAGCCGTAGTTACTGCATTCCAGCACTCGGCATCCGCACACATTCTCTCTATAATATTGTCGGGGGACGTGTCCCCTCCGCATGTAGTGAGCATGCGACCTCTCACAACAATGAAACGGGGGCAATCGAACACGACATGCTCCGCTGTTTCCTCTACACCAGCACAATTGGGGCACGCAGGAGATTCTGAGTGCCCGAACCTATGCAGGTACTGTCTATAGCAACCATGTCCTGACAGAAACTGCGTCAGGTGGAAGTTCACTTCCCCATGGCTTCTACCATACCAATCTGACACATTTGGTATTAGTCGATGGGTCCATCTACCCTTAGTGGAGTTATCCCATTCCTGCTGCCAGCTTCTGAGCGTTTCCTCTTTACACGTGTCGCGGACTCCTCTGGTACCCCTTTGGTTGAAGCATTGAACATCTTCCTTGATGATGAGCCCGATGGGCGTCATCCCGGCTATGATGCACACGGCCTCTTTAGATACCGTCCGGTATGCACTTGCTACTCTTAAGCACATTATCCTGTACGTGCTTTCCAACCACTTTAGGTTTCTGTTCGTTCTAAGCGCTTTTGACCAGATTGGTCCTCCATACCTTAGTATGGATAGCGCCACGCTTGCCAGCAGCTTGCGTTTGCTGGCAATAACAGCAGAGCTGTTAGACATCATCCTCGAAAGCGCCGCCCAAGAGGGTTGACTTAAGGAATGAGCTGCAGCGCTTAGGCAATCATCGATTAGTGACGCTTTGAGACAAACTGCGTGAAATACTAAATGTTCATGCCATGGATATTGCTACAGACCAAAGCACTGGACCGATTCTATCGATTCTAACAATCGAAGCACCCGAGCTATCAAACATCTAATCTACTGGAGGAGTTTGGCGAACTACAGCTGGAGCCAGAAACCGATCACCCAACCAAGCAACACAAGGAAGCAACGACCAAACAAACAAATTCAATCATCTGGCATTACTCCTGGAACACCAAACACTGGTTCTCGGAAGCACAGAACGGCAAATAGTTTTTTTTAGGACTACCAAAATGAGTCCAAAAAGAGTTAACTTCTGAAAACTTCATCCGATCAATAACAACACAAAACTAGTACACTTACAAACTCATACACATGACAAATCAAATTATTAATCATCGTAGTTCTACGTCAACCCCGCGGTAATGTAATAGACATTACCCACCCCAAATTTTTTTTTCTCTGAAATCAACAGTTTCAGAACTATATTTTTTTAAATAAATTGCACGCAAAAACTCATAGGCCATGGGCTATTCTTGAGTCGAAATGATCCATGTCAAATTGATCTATGGAAAACACTTATTCTACCATACTAAAAACATGTGCAAAATTCACTGCAAATCGACGATGTTCGAGTTCTGTGATTGGTCAATTTGACATGGAATTCATCACATATTCCTGCCGAAAGCTAAGGGATTTATACACGAAATATGGGACACAGGTAGCTGTAGCGGTAAACGCGCAGCAATTCAGAAAAAAAACAGATGGGGGTTACTAAAACATGTGTAAAATGAAATCATAATCAAAGATTATCGAGCACGGTTTCCATTTTTTTTTTCAAATCATTCTGGATGGAATTCGTCATGTGTTAAATTAATTGAGAGTATTTCATGGGTAACTGCTATAGAATTTCCCAATGAAATTAATGGAGAATTCATCAACAATTTTTGTTTCGAAAGGCTCCAGGAGTTATTATGGTATTATTAAAAACTTTTGAATGATTCCTAAGAGATTTTTAAGTATTCTTTGAAGAAACCTCTGAAAGTATTGAAAGAATCATTGATTCAAATTCATCATGATAAATTTCTAATGTAACTTTTGTAGGAGTTCCAGTCCAATCTCCTACAGGCATCCTTAATGTAAACTCGCGTTCAAAAGTTTAAATGTTCTAATTCAAAGCAAAAGGAGTTCCGGTACCTCAGGAAATTGATTGAAGAATTCTTGGATGATTATTTTGAAAATTTCATGGACAAAAAATTTAAAAAATTCCTAGTAGAATACCTAAAAAGAGCCTGTGATACATTCTTGGGAAAACCACTATAGGAATTTTGTTTAGTTTATAGTTTAAAGACACATAGTTTGATTCGTTATGATTACATTTGTGGATTAAGTTTTAGTTTAAGTTTGTTTAAGTTAATGTAAATTCGCGTTCAATAGTTTAGGGTCACCACGTGAAAAAATATACATAAGTTTTTGATTAATTGACGTGTCGAATGAATAAATCTTACTCTATAGGAATTTGGACCAAACATTTGAATATTGTTTACCAAACTTTTACTTGAGTTTGTGACACATGTCAAAAACTTAACTGGAAAAAACAAGTCAAATTTTCTCAGCATTGAATCAACCAATATTTGGAATCAATGAGGCATCAGAAATTTAATCCAGAAGGGTACTTGCAAAATTTTGGAGGAAAAACCTGAAAACCACTGAAAATAGAAAAAAAAAATTCAATTAATCTTGCAAATGTTTAAAGCACCCTCTATTATTGTGTATGAAACGGAGAAAAAATAATAAAAATAAAGTTAATGTTCTTGAGAGAACAGATGAAAAATAAAAAAAGTGTGTTTCTTAGACAGTCCTGGAGAAATTTTTTTAAGGAATGCTTGCTGGCTGGAGCACCGGGAGGTGTCTCTAAAGGAATATTTTAAGCAATCCTGGAAGTAATCACTGGATTGTTTTCTGAGAGCATCTTTATACGCATTTCTGTATCAATTTGTAGTCAAATTTTCATAAAGGAATTCCAAAAAACATATTGCATAAAACCCCAGAGGTGTCACTTGGAATATCCAAAGGTTTTCATGCAGAGTTCCAGGATTTTTTTCATCAGGAGGTTCTTCAAAACTTCCTGAAGGTACCCTTCTGGAGGAAAAAAATCCAGAAAGAACTCATCTAGCATTTCAAAAAATTATGCCTGAAGAAATCATGAGCTTCTTTGAGAATTCCAAAAGGAACAAATTGAAAAGTTTCCAACAGAACTTTTGCAATCATTCCAGAACCACTTAATGTGGAAATACCTAAACAATTCCTTGGAAAATACAAAAGTGTGTTCTAGAGAAATTATTTTTTTTGTTGATGATTTCCAGACAAATTTTCTGTCAAGTATTTCAAATGTAACTTTTGGAAAAACTCCAGAAGGTAGGTTTGGTCAGAATTCACATTTTATAAAACCAAACCCGACCCGTACCCGAGATATTTTTTTTAAGCCCAGGCCCGACCTAAACCCGAAATAATAATTCGTTTCCAAACTCAAACCCAAAATTTTCTGATTATAAACTCGAAAGCAATTTTTGAGAAAATCCTTCTAAAACCCCATTTTGAAATTACTAGTAAATTAAACTTTTCTGACATACATACGTTGGAGTACGCTTGAGAGTGTTTTTTTCAATTCTTGTTTAGCAGAAATGTTCGTTGGCGATTGTTGCTCTGTTCATAATGATCACCAAAGACGACTCAAACCCGACCGAAACATGACATTTACCAAGCCAAACCCCGACCTAAATCTTTTGAACTGAAGGTTGAAAGCAACCTGAACTCATTTTTTTTTAAACGCGATCCCGTCGGGTTGGAAACCCGAGACCCAACTATCTCTAGCATTCCAGGCATAAAAATTGGGAGATCAAGAAACTCCCAGATTAATTTTTGAAAAAACCTTCGTTGAAGTTCCTTGAATAATTCTTGAAATCATTCCTGAAGCAATCCTCAAACGAATTACTATGTCGTTGTTTTGAGTTATCTCCAGTATAATTCCTTGTAATTTAATTCGTGAAAAAGAGGAGAGAAATTGCTTTAGCAATCTCTATTGAAAGTTCTGGAAATGCTGCTTGTGATTTTTAAAGGAACCTTTACGACTCAAGAATGCACAAAATGATCAATTGGAAAGAGAACCACTCAGTTAATAACAGTGGAAGTACTTACACTTAGCTGAGGAGCAGGTTCTTCTAGCAAGTACATTATGCAAAACTATGTTCAACGCGATTATAATATTCCTACATATCATATCATATGCCAGCCGTACCGGTAATTCCACGAACCATGCTGTTGATCGTGGGTTCGAATCCCGCCAATTGAAGGTCGTTTAGGGTTAGACATTTTCTCAAATTTCCACCGCATTGAGAAATTGACCTAAGACTTCACATCGCTTGTGCTGTGTATCACGAGCGAGGTTTACGAGGTTACATTACAAGTACAACATTACAACGACGCGCGTATTGCGTGAAAAGAGGTTGTCCATGAACCACGTGATTTGTACAAAAACATAAAATAAAATTTGTTTGTACCGTGTTCATTGGCCACACCTCTCTTCCCCCTATATGGTTATTCAAAAACCGACCTCTCGCCCTGTGAGACTCCCTCGCCCATCTTTATGTACATCGCTTACAATATGGGTCAAGATTATGAATCTCTATATCCCACATGTAATTCAAGTATAAATGACCCATAATAGCATAATAATGCATTAAAAGTGCAACGTCGTACACGAGAAATGCACAAATTGAGTTCTAGCAGCACGCGCACGCGCACCCCCCATCCGCTCTGCACCGTAGCTCAGCTACTAGTGCGAAGAATTTAAAGGGATCAGTCGTTATAAATACACCTTCGCTACTACGACAGTCATGCGGCACACGCATTGAATCTGTTTGTGAAACTGTTTACAAACCAAACGCCGCAGCGAAGATGCCATGGTGCAAATTGCAAAGCGAACTCATTTTCCCTCCGCTTCGGCACGACCAACATCCGTCGTCACCGTCCACTTCATTCCCACGCGAAGGCAGCAATCAACGAACACACGAACGAATAGGGTTACCAGCAATTATTTGATTGATTTATTACTGTTTGGTGCGCAACATTCAAAGTGATATTGTGATGAATCTACAAAACATACAATGTTGCTCTCAAAGCAACTTTGGCAGCTAACAAGGTAATGCGTATTTTGTAGAAGAACTTTTTTAAAGGAACTTTCATTATCATATTAAATTTCATGAAAATACCTGAAAAAATGCTGTTTTTTTCGTCACTTTTTGCAAACTTTTCATTATTTATGCATGTTAACCATTTTCTACAAAATTCATGTCAAAGAAGCTAAAAAAGATGAGGTCATAAGCTTTCGATTCGTGCGCAGAGATTGAATGTACGACTAATAGTTATTTAGATATGGAGCATCAAAGATGAGAAAATTGAAAAACTTTAAATTGTGATTAATTCACTTAGCAGTGACTTGCGACCCTATGTTCCTTGGGCACTTTTTCATAACTCGTGGAGATCTATCTACCCTCAAAATTCTTAAAGTCCGGAACCAAACACCCTGTATATATATATATATATATATATATATATATATATATATATATATATATATATATATATATATATATATATATATATATATATATATATATATATATATATATATATATATATATATATATATATATATATATATATATATATATATATATATATATATATATATACAGTATGGCCCATAAAAAATTGCATCCACAAGAGTTATTTTCATTGTTTTTGATAGTGAATGTAACTTCTGATTATTGAAGTATATTCTTACACAACTTCGCTATCCAGGACAATTTTTGTCATATTTTTCTTACTGTCCTAAATAATGTAATAAACCAAATAAGTTCATAGGTTTTGTCCGCCCAAAGCTAGAAACAGCGTCTAATCGTCGTATACTCTGGTGATAAACTTTCCACCTTTAAAAATCACACTTTATTGTTGAACATTATAGTTTGTTCGATATCAGAGGATGGAGGAGTTCTTAGAGAACGTGTTTTTAATGATCACAATAAAATATTTTGCCAGGGTCATAGTTTTGAGGGCATTTGCGTCTTAAAGGTTTGATATGCCTTTATTTTTTGTTAAGGTTGAATAAAAAATAAATGCGGAGGCCTATATCAGATTTTTGAGGATGAAATTTATTCCTTCGGTTGGAGACAACATATACCATTTCTAGCTCATAGGTTTTGAGCAAAACCGTGCCGCTTATCACACTTATATGAAGGTTCAATCAAAGCTCTCCAAAATGAGCCGTTTTTTCGAAAATATGTTTAAGTTTTCAATTACCTTGGTATGAACCAACTCTATCATTTGATATGGGCGTATGCTGGAGACAAGACTTGTGAAGATACCCACGCCATCGTTGATGTTTTAGAAGCTTTCATCACACAGATATTGAACTCGACGTCCGCTTAATATAATTTGAAGGTATGCTTCCAATTCCTTTCTGGTAAGGTGAAAGTAACAGATAAAAATTATATTTAAAGCGAGAAACTGAGTCTAAATAGATTAAACAATACAAGTAATGCATAATATTTATGTTTCATTCACATTTTCTATGTAAAAACTACCATAAAACATGATATGACGATTTTCGCATTTTTTTATGGGCCATACTGTAAAGGAAGAATTCTAAAGATAGGATATCTGAAGGATTTTGTTGAACTGTAAACATTCCTGAAGAAATATTTGTTAGGATCCACAACAAAACTCTCGGAAAAAGGTAGCTCTGGAGGATTTCCTTAAAATTTTCTCGAAGAGATTAAAGTATCCTTAACATATTTAATGAAAAACTCTCTTGAAAAATTAAAAAAAAAAAAACATCAATGGAATACTCCAGATATTGTGATTTTCACGAATGATTAGACTTTCATGAAGAAATTGAGAAGCTGCCAATGAGCCATTTTACGAAGCAGGTGAAATGACAGGAGACCTGGGATTATTCAAATATCGTCGTCAGTTTTCGCGATGATGATGGTTGATGACTGTGCGCATTTCTAGCGTAGCTTTTCATCCAGGCAAAAACTTAAATGGAGAATAATTATTAAAATATTTCTGATCGCAAAAGTGCCTTTTTATGTGCATTATGGCTAACAAAGAGGTAGCTGATACAATAACTAGGTGTAGTAACTGTTGCAGTAACGAACATTTTTGGATCTCATTTTTGTCATTTTCTCCATTCCTCGTTTGGTAAGATGAGGCGTTGTTGGAAATCACGCTGGATTTAATCCCCAATCTCCTATCAATTGACGCCGTTGCGGCGATCAGTTGTTCCGAAACGTCTCGTAAAATGGCTCAAGCATAGTTTACCTTTCATCCTTGATTTCATTCACTAACAAGTGGTTTTGACACGATAACATGACCCGCTGGAGCGTGAGAACCATCGAAGGACCAGCTGGTTTTGTTGTGTAAACAAGACCAGCTGATGAGTTGAGAACAAAGAGAAAATGTGCCATTTTACGAAGCTGGTCAATTGACAGACAAGAGACCTGGGAGAATTCAATCATCGTCATCAGTTTTCGCGATGATGATGGTTGATGACTGAGCGCATCTCTAGCGTCGCTTTTCATCCAGACGAAAACATAAATGGAGAAACATTATTAAAATATTTCTGATCACAAAACTGTCTTTTAATGTGCAATTTGGGTAACAAAGAGGTAGCTGATACAACAACAAGGTGTAATGTTGCAGTTACGAACATTTTTGTCATTTTTTCCATGTCCCCGTTTGGTGTAATGAGGCGTTGTTAAAAATTATGCTGGAATAAATCCCAGGATTCTTGTCAATTGATGCCATTGTGACGATCAGCTGTTCCGAAACGTCTCGTAAATAGCTTACGGCAAACACTGAGTCGGCCGGAGTAAACTGTCATGAACATCAGGATAATTGGATGGGCGGCGGTGATCGAAAAGGGGCAGCGAAATCGAAGGCGAAATCTGAGAAAGACGAAATTCAGATCACTAGATTCTAATGACATTTTCGTTTATTGCTGCGGTGAACCTAGTTTCGCCCTGGATCTGCCCTAACAGCTGTCAAACGTATTTTTATTCAGTCGAGTCGGATCCGGGTTCGCCCCAGGTTCGACCCAAACACAACGAGGTTCGCTCTGTCGATTTTTTACGATCCAACCTGAGCGGGGTCAAACTGTCAAAAATTCATTGTTTACATTTTTGAAATTATGAAAATTATCGATTATACAAATATATTAGTGACATTAGATGTTTACGACAGCATTCGACATTGTTCAATAGATTATAAATTAAACTTTGTTTTGTCCTTTCGTATTCAAAAAAGTAGAATTTGATAAAATGTGTGGGTGACAGTTTGAATGTAAAAATGCCACAGTTGATTTGGCTCGAACCTGGATCCGCTTTCGTTCGTTTATCGCGAGTCGGGTCAGACCTGACCTCAGGTTTAAAACCGAAAACGCCAGAGGTGGTAAAAAAATCGCAATATAACCACTGAAAAGATTTCTGAACCTATCTCACAATGGATTCTTGGAACATTATTTCAAGTAAATTTTAGATGAATCCCTTGAGAGTGTAGAGGTATTTCTGTTTTAATTCTGGGATTATTGCATGCAGAAAATCTTAAAGAAGTTCTGCAAAAATCCCTGAAAGTTTATCTCTTACGTTTTTAAAGAATCCAAGCAGAATTTGCATTTAGGAATGCATGGATAAGTTCCAGCAATAAAAAATTGGATTGTTTTCGAAATGAGTGCTTAAGGAGTTCATGAAGGAATACAAAAAATAATTCAAGGACGAAGATCTGAAAGAATATAACATTAACCTCGGAAAAATCTCAAACAAACACTAGGAATGTCTCAAAAAAATCATTGTGGAATCCTTTAAAATCCTACAAAAAAAAAACTCTTTGAATTCTTGAAATCAAAAACGCTCTAAAGAAATTGTAAGAATATTTTTGAAGCAATTCATAACGAAATAACTGGAGGAATCTAGACAAATTTTTGAAAAACTCAAGAGCAACAGTTTTTAAAGGAAATATTGAAATCACAAGAAAAACTTAAATTAAATACAACAACTCAGTCTTTGGGAAAAAAATCCTGCAGGAATCTTTGGAATCATTTATCGATGAATTTATACTTAAGAAGGTATCTTCAAAAGAATCTATCAAATGATTCTCGAAGAGATCCGTATAAAGATTCCTTGGGGTAAACTTTTTGAAAAAATCTTTTGACACATTGATGTACGATTTTCTGTAAGTTTTCATAGTGCAACACCTATATATTCCCTGCGGTATTTTTTATAATATGATTGATTTTGATCGGCGTGACGTAAAGTTGAACGGCGGCGGTGAGGTTATGGTGGTCTTTTCCCAAATTAATCGAGCTTATGGTTTTATCTGGTACCTTCATGTTGTTACGATGAGAGGGATTCCAAAAAAATGATTAGATCATGTTAAGTATCAAGCACTCATGGTAGATAAAAATTTAACTTTCAAAAGTCACATTGAGGGCATTCAAGCAAAATGTCTTCATCCACTTATCAACAGAAAAAGGAAAATTTATCTAACAAAACAAACTTCTGATCTTCAAACAAATTTTCAGGCCAGCCATGTTGTATGCTGTACCAATATGAACTAGCTGTTGTAATACCAGGAAGGAAGCTCTGCAGAGAATCCATAATAAATACATGCTTCATATAATTTGATTTCATAAGAAAGTGATTTTGTTTCTCTTATAAGCAGAGCATTTCAATTTACATGTTAAAATTCTGAAATGCTACAGATAATGAAAAATAACATGTTGTTAACAAAATGTTTATTCGGATTTGGTCCCCGAAATGTTCTCATTGTGCACCGCTAGAAAGACGCGAGATGACGATCGAGTCGTCGAGTCATGGCTGTCGCGCTATTTGTGTGTACTTATTTGATTGAAATTCTCGAACGACCTTCAACGGCGGCAGCGACGTTGGCGGCTTGCAAAGCTGTTGCAGAAAAGAACCAAACAGAGAACTCACACTCCTCCTGCCCGAGCATTGAGACATTTGGGACACCAGAACCGCTCTCGAGCGAACGTCACCAAGTCACGCTAGAAGGGAACCACCGACGGCAAACCGAACCGATTGATGGTGAGATGCGTCGCATGTTCGCCAAGTTGACATGTATCACACCAGTCCCGGCGCAGTGTGGACACACGGATCGAAAGCTGCCTGCGGCCGCCAGTTTCCCATCGATTGTTCCACGAAAACTGCAGCTGGCTGCCCTCGCAGCCATGCCAGTTTGGCCAATGATTTATAAAGTAATAACGATTCCATAAATCCGTCACAGAGTGCATCGAATGCGATCATCATGTCAAACGGGGGGTTTGAAATTGCAGTGCTGGAGTAAGACGGTGGTGATGTGACGATGACGAAGACTACGGCG
Organism: Aedes aegypti; assembly: GCF_002204515.2. Taxonomy (NCBI): domain Eukaryota; kingdom Metazoa; phylum Arthropoda; class Insecta; order Diptera; family Culicidae; genus Aedes; species Aedes aegypti. The sequence goes on from NC_035108.1 coordinate 350,175,788, forward strand.
ACGTGATCTTGAAGATTGGTTCTACTGCCGTTTAGTCACAAACATGATGGCATGGAAGCATTGATGATCTGGGGACACGTTTTACACGGCATTGCGCAGCAGTGCTGTGGGATGGATTGATCCGCTGGACATGTGGATTACCGCGGAAGGTTAACGCTCCGATCGATTGACGCAACTGAAGAGTTATTGCAGAATCTTTGTGCTAAAAATGGACTTTTCTGTTGTTTTACACTAGAAGAGGTACGCAGGAACAACGAAGCCCTTTGAATAATGAGAAGTGTTTAGTTGTTGATTGCAATCATCAAATTCTTAACTGATGAAGTATTTCCCCAGCAACTTAAAAATTTCTTCCAGAATAATAAAACACCTTCAGGCAATTGTTCAACCTTTAAAACCTCATACATGTTTAGCTCCCAGCTCTTATACCACTCTCAGCCAGCACCATCTCGCTCTTTGCTTTAATTTCACCCATCAAAATGTCACCATTTAACATGATCACCAATTTCGCAGGTATTTCCAAAGCGACCGGATAATTGAATCCTTAACATGTTGACGATGTTTCGGCGGCCTTGTTTTTCGGAGTTTCTTTGCCCTGCTTCCAATTAATAATCTCATTTTTCTTCGATTAAACGCCGCACTTCGTTCAGGTCCCGATTATTGCGATGCCATCGCCACTGCAACAATTTGTACCAGGTCACCATCACGGATCGGAACGCGACTTCTGGGGGAGGGGGCGGGGGGTATTCAATTACCCGGCCCACCGAAATGTTACTCTTTTCCAAAAAGAACCGCAAAAAATTGATGAGCGATCGGCGGGCGCGGAAAGCAAAAAAGATCAAAACGCAACCCTGAGCAAAGAAACATGACTTGATTACAGGGGTTACGGATAAACAATTATTATGCAAATGACCTCCACGGAACAGGGAGAAGATCGCTCCGGTCTTTCGTCGAGGTAGTGGAAAGAAACGCCCCACCGAGACGCCTTGCTTCGGCCAGGTGAGACTCGAATTCGAGCTTTCTGGTTTCTTGAGGGATTCCCGATCAGAAATGAATAACCCAACTATATCATTAACCCCTCTACCAGCAGCCTAACTCTATACCAAAAAAAAATATTGAAATCGAAATAACTTTTATTTTCTCATAAGTTTTGTATCAGTTTTTCATAAGCTCTCAAAAACTCTTCTAGTTTAAGAATCCATGTCGATGATTTATTCATTGGTGATCTGGTTTTAAGATATTCCGATGTTCCTTGTGGGACCAACATTCTTCATATAAATTGTCTTTGGCAGCCATTTTGTTTTTGGTCAATATATAAAAAAAATAGACTATACAATGCCATGTAATAAGGAGCTACTCTGAAAAATTCATACAAATCGGTTAAGTATTCTTGGAGATATTTAAAAATTCCGATGTGATGTTTTTTGATGTTTTCGAGTCCTTTATTTGACCAGCGTGGTACCAGAAACCTGAATACGCATTACTCAAAGACGGCTGCACAAAATTGCTTCATTTTTTCACAACTTACTCTCATTAATGTATTGCTCCGAAGAGTGAGTCCAAAAATGATGTATCCTGAGAAATTGACGTGGGTTATGGCTACGCGTCGGTCCCCAAGTAATTTTTGAATAACTTTGGACACAGATGACCAATGATTAATATCGATACAAATTCCAAAACTAAAAGGGGTTTTCGAGAGCTTGTTAAAAAATGGTGCACACATATTGAGAATGAAAAGACTCATTACAATTGTAATATATTTTTCAGTAAAAAGCTACTAGTAGAGGGGTTAATAGAAATTCTATATCTTGGTAGCTGGCATGTAGGATGTGTTAGGTACAGTACTGGACAGAATAAAGTACGCATTGGCCGTTTTTCCATACAAAATGATCAAGTTTGGAGTCTTATATCTCGGTTTCTAGTTGTTCGATTGACCTGAAATTTTCACCGCAGCTTGAAAGTAACCTCAAATTCGCTAGGCTAGAAATTCATAGTTTTTCATAAACGAACTTTTAAGTTATCGCAAATCTCAAATTTCGATAAAAATGACTAAATTTTAAAGTAGAAATAATTTTTAAATGAAAATATTTAGAGCAATATGTCCTTCTGCAAAAATGTACAATAATTGATAAGACACACAAGTTTGCAGAACATCATTTTTCGGTAAAACTGATTGTTTTCAAAATATTTTCAAAATTAAATTTTGCAATTTTTTGCAAATTGAGAGATTTTTAATAATTTAAAAGATTGTGTTTCAAATGCAGTGATATTTTAATAGAGTATCTATGTTATATCTAGGCTGTGGTGAAAATATCAGATCAATCGGACCACTAGAAGCTGAGATTCAGATCTCCAAACTTGACCATTTTGTATGGAAAAACGGCCAATGCGTACTTTATTCTGTCCAGTACTGTATGTGTTATTGAACTCACAAACTCCTTGATGATAGGTATTCGGATTTAAAGAAATAACCAGTGCTCATCACGCGCTTCATGCTCACGCACGATCAAACAACTATGATCCATTATGTTCAGCATGTCTATATCAGATCATTCAAGTACTCCTTTGAATTCAGGACTTCAAATCTACACGCATAGCAAGAGATCATTCTGACGTTAAAGAATATGGTTTAGACTCAAAAAGGCTCATTCAAATATGTTCAATAGAAATCCGACATCAACGGTTGTTAACATTTATCCAAAACTGTCTTTGAGTGAAGGCCGCCGTATCTACACGCGTAACCAGAGATCTTTCGAAGGTTTATGAATCTATCTGTGGTTCCTATCCAAGCAGACTCAAACAAACATTTTCTTTGAAATTTGGAATCTAATGACTTGCTAGGGTTATCTAAGAACTCCGTTGAGTCTTCAGATCACAAACGTAAACAGTAATCTCTTAATCAACAAGGTGTATACTCATGTAGGCTCCTACAATTATGGTTACTCAAATTTAGCATTTTACGGTAATCATGGAACCCTTTTGAGGAAAGACATTTAGATCTACAAGCGTAATTTATAACCTTTCCGACGTTCTGAATAAGGTTAACAACCGAACAGGCTCAACAAAATATGTCCTTTAAAGTTTGGATATCCAAACGGTTATCCAAAAATGTCTTTGACTGAAAGCCTTCGTATCTACAGAGGTAATCAGAGAGCTTCCGATGGCTAATGAACAAGGTTCAAACCTAGCAGAGTCAAACAAACATGTGATATCAAATTTGACGTTTTTCTAGGGTTTTATTAGTAGTATGTTGAGTACATTGCTTCAAATCAACAAACGTAACCTGTAATTTCTTGAAGGTAAATCAATAAGATTTGTGGGCTCATATGATTATGGTAAACAAAGTTTAGCATTCTCCAGTTGTTATTTTACTCCTTTGAGTAATGATCTTAAGATCTACATGCATAACCAATGAGCTTCCTAACATTAAAGAATATGGTTTACAGCCAAACTTGCTCAAGAATATATATCCTATCAGTTTTACAAAATCTACAACTTTTTAAGGCTATCCAAAAACGTCTTTGAGTGAAGGCCTATGATCTACACTCGTAACCTGAGATCTTTGAGCCTATGGACACAACAGCGCTGAATGCGATTGGCACTGGTCAACGACGAAGACGAAACGACTGGTTCGATGACGAGTGACAGAGAGTGACAGACATGAAGAATGTTACCAGAAGCCGTATGCCTGTCGCCGGTACCCGACAGAACAGAGAGCGGTACAGGGCAGCGAGAGCCGAAGAAAAACGAATCCACCGCAGAAAGAAAAAACAGCACGAAGAAAGTGTGGTAGCTGAAGCTCAAGATAGCATGAACCGGAACGATATGCAGACATTTTATGTAAGGGTCAATGGCGCGCGGCATAATATCGTACGAGTGCCCGACATGTGTAATGGTCAAGAAAGGCATTTTCTGATCGATAAAACGGCGGTGGCTAACTAGAAACAGGATGAATATAGATGATGACAACCAAGCTGTGGACCCACCGACCATAGAGGAGGTTAAAAAGGATATCAGCGAGCTTTTACGGACTACGTAACCAGCTAAGGTCCCGCAACTTTCAAAATTCGCCCTGTATAAAACATTGATTCTTCCAGTGGCTCTCTACGGACACGAAGCTTGAACGTTGAAAGCCTTCGTTGTTTTCAAGAGTTGAGTGCTGCGGACAATACTCGATGGAAAACTCGAAAACGGCGTGTGGAGCAGATACATGAATCACGAGTTGTATCAAGTGTACAAAGATACGAATATTATCACGCGTGCGAAATACGGCAGACTTCAGTGGGCTGGTCACTTAGTGCGAATGTCGGAAGAAAAAAAAAATGCAAAAATAATATTCAGCAGGGAACCAGGTTGAGCTCGGTGACTTCGTGGAAGACCACGAGTACGCTGGCTATACGCAGTGGAAGAGGACCTGACGACCCAAAACGTTAGGGGTAACTGGAGAAGTATCGCCCAAGGCTGTCGACGATGGAGCTCTGCAATATGCCCCGCAAATGCGTGAAGCTATGCTTTAATCATCAAGGAAGGCATGTTACTATTTGTGTATAAATGTTGTTCATAAACCTTTAAGAAATCACAAATTACGTTTGAAGGCTTAAACACAAAGGAATTTAAGGATACCCTTCAATAGTCGCTGAATTTAAAATTTGATTAAACTTAACTATATTAACCTGTCTGGATGTCATTGAAGACACACCTTGACGGAACATATCGTCATGAACATAACATCTACAACATCATAAACCTTCGAGAGATCACAAGTTTCGCTTGTAGATCTAAAGTCCTGCACTTGAAGAAGATTTTGGATTACCTAAAATAGTCGTTGAACTCAAAACATTTTTTTTCTTTATGGTAGAGTACAAAAAGCTTCAAATGCCTGGCCACTCAAAAACTTTCCCTACCGTTCCTGTGCCTCTATCTCCTCCGGAACTACATCACGCAACTTCATCAGGATGGGGGACGGACCTGGTGTAGTGGTTAGAACACACGCCTCTCACGCCGAGGACCTGGGATCGAATCCCATTCCCGAGATAGTAACTAAAAATTTCAGTGACGACTTCCTTCGGAAGGGAAGTAAAGCCGTTGGTCCCGAGATCAACTAGCCCAGGGCTAAAAATCTCGTTAATAAAGATAGAAAAAAAAAGAAAAAAAAAAACTTCATCAGGGAGGGCTGTTCTCATGCACTTCGTCAGTCTCAACCTCTAGCTGTTCTGCTAGTTCGCTGTTGGAGCTTAATGTCGTCAAAAACGGTGCTCACTACGACATTTCTACGGTGTCTCTGCGACTACTCGTTTTGCCTAATTGGCGGCTGTAGATCTCGCCGGGACTTTGGACAGCTTTCTGTGCGACGACGCATACTTTCCTTGGACTGGCCTCGTGTCAGAGTCCTGTTGAACTTCTACTGGACGCTCATGTACATTTTGTTGTTCTACGACGACTCGTTCTCCATTGCTGCCGTTCGAGCTCTCCTGGTTGACCAGTTGAATGCCGAGGTCGGTTCAGCGATTCCGGTTCACTGGCACCCCGACGATCCAAAACTGGTTTGTGACTATCGATACTACTCGGCCTAGTCCCCGACGGTGGAGTTAGCCTACTCCGGCTACGAACTTCTTCATGCTTCGATGCTGTCCCGTGGAGTACTAAAGTCGGTCCTGCGATTCCGGTTGGAGAATGGCTTCCAGTTCACTGGCGCTCCGACGACTCAAGCCGGTGATACGCTACGTACTACTCAGAGTAGTCCCCGGCGGTGGATCTATCCTACTCGGCGGAAGATCTCCCGAACCGATACTAACCGAGCAGATGCCGATGACCGTCCGGCGATTTCTGTGGTTCACAGGCGCTCCGACGACCTTTTTGCCAGTGATGTTTCGCGAATTACTCAGCTAGACCCCGACGGTGGACTCAGCCTAATCCGACTCGATGTTGGCCGGTCAAGTTCCAGGGTCGGTTCTGCAATTCCGGTTGGAGGATGACTTCCAGTTTGCTGGCGCTCCGACATCTTATAATCGATACTACGATACGCTCGCTCTACTCGGCCTGGTCCCTGGCGGAGGATCCTAGCCTACTTCGATCACGACCCGGAGCTCTCTGGTCTTCACGCCATCTGTTGTGCAGCAACGACATAATCTGCGATATCCCCCTGTTCACCACGACGCTTGCGGTTTCTTTCATCATCTCACTTCGTATATCCCTGAATCGTGGGCAGTTGAATATACCATGCTCCGGGGTCTCCTCGATATTTGGACAGGCCAGACTCTGCACATTGCCAGCGTGTCTGAATCTATGCAGATATTTCCGGAAGCATCCATGGCCTGACAAAAACTGGGTCATGAAAAAGTTAACTTCTCCATGTTTTGTGATCGTACACACCGTCCTTTCTCCGAATTATTCCACTCCTGCTGCCACTTGGCTATTGTTTCCAATCTGAAGGTATTCCTTACATTTATAGTTCCTTTTGCTGGTAGCATGCAATATTTTCAGCCAGAGTGCCAGACAGATGGGGGTCATTCCGGCGATAACGCACACTGCCTCCGACTATATAGTGCGGTAGGAATACGGGTTGCAAACTGGAACGTACCTGTTAGCTTCTCTCGACTGCGTTTGGTTGGCAACGCTGCAGCCCAAGCCAGGACTCCGTATCTCAATGTGGACGATGATTCGGTCGACAGAAGACGCCTCGTACTGCTTCTTGGTCCACCAGCTGCATTCGCTGCCTTTTCGCAGGCATAGTTTACGTAGCTCTGTCGTCAACCATTACTCCAAGGTGCTTTAGAGAGCGCTTCGATGAGATTGCTTGTCCTCCGACGTTGATCTCGAACTGCTGTCTCACCTTTCAATTACTGAACAGCATCACCTCCGTTTTGTAATGAACCAACTGCATCTTGACTCCAGTCATCCACGATTCAATGCCGTCTAGCGATTACGCCGTCAGCATCCCCACCTCCTCCGCAGTCTCGCCAGTTATCGCACGAACGACGTCATCTGCGAACACGACGATCTCGACTCCATTCGGCAATGTCAAGGTTAGCACATTTCATCGTACATCATATTCTACAGTGTTGGACCAAGTATGGATCCCTGTGGAACTCCCCTCGTTATTTTGGTCCCTGGTTTGTGTCGTGAATCAGCACCCGATTCTGAAAGTAGTTTTGCAGAACTTTACACAGATATTCGGGTAGCCGCATACTGTGTAGTGCTGCGGCGATAGCCTCCCAAAATAGCACTGTTGAACGCGTTCTTAACGTCTATCGTTACCACTGCGCAGTATCGATTACCTTTCCTCTTCTGATTGGACGCTTTCTCCGCGCACGCGATGACTGTCCGAATAGCATCCACCGTCGAAGTCTTTTTACGGAATCCGAACTGCCTTTTCGACGATCCGTTCTCGCCTTCCGTGTAGATCGTCAGCCTGTCGAGGATGACCTTCTTCAGAAGTTTACCGAGAGTATCCAGCAAGCATATTGGTGTATATGGAGCAGGATCCCCTGGCGGTTACAGCCTAACTGTATGAGTCTGTATGGATGTTATCCGTGTTTAAAAAATCCTTAAAGGTCACTCGCTACGCTTGTAGTTCTGATGACCACAAGTAGTTCTTGGATAACCTTAAATAGTCTTTGAACTCAAATCCCAGTAACGTGTAATTATAAATGCCCGTTTAGGTATCAACCTTGTTCATAATCCTCCGAAAGATCACTGGTCACGCTTGTAGTTCTAAAGGCCTGTAAGGTACCGCGGGGCAAGTGGGAACGAAAAAAACGATAGTTCAAACAAATTGTTCAATAAAATTTTCAAATGCCAATATTTTTCAAATCTAACAACACAATCACGTTTTGACAACATATTTGCTGGTGTGTGCATGAAACTAATCGAATAATTTCGAAATTGTGAAAACCTTGGAAGAAAGTTTTAGAATGAGTCAATGGACGCAGTTACCTCGCTAAGCGGGGCAAGTGGGACACATCCAGTTTCATGCGTCAATCCACATCAGTAAGTCAACCATTACAATAATAGGATTGATAAGTCATAGATTTTTTATTTTATGTACATATTTGATGTACACAAGGGATCAACCATAAAATACGTTACGTTTTAGGAAGAAACCCTTTATTTAATAGTATGTCACCTCACATTTAATATTAACTGAAAATTCCTCAATAAAAGCGTAAAGAGGAATTAAACATGTTCAAAATAAATCATTTATAAGTTGTTAATTAAAATGTAGCACATAAACAATCAATAATTGACGAAATTATAAATATGTTTGGTTATTATTTATATGCATGGCAGAAAACCACCTTATTGAGTAGAATTGTTTTCCATCACTACTTAATTTGGTAGATATAACAAATTAAGTTAAAATAACATAGAAAAGTACCGTTTTGATTCATATTACGGACAGCTTCAAATTCCGGACACTCTTCTTTGTATGGGAAACATTTCACACGAAATGTTTCAATTTTTGCCGTTTAAAAGTTCTCGATTTCAAGGCTCGTTTTAGTAAACATTTTCCAGAAATATCTTTGAAAATTTATAATGCCCAACTACCTTAGATGTCTCTTTAGTGGTTTGACGATTTCAATTAATGGTTTGACTGTTCGATTAATGATTATCATGAGCTGTCCGGAATTCGAATCAAAGTGTCCGGAATATGAGGCAAAAGTGAGGAAGCGTCCGGAATAAGAATCATGAAAAGGCCACACATTTTGATTTATTAAACATTATTAAAGTTGCGGAAGCGAGTTCTTTACCCACCATTCGAAAGTTAAGGGCTTCCAACGCTTGATAACGCAAAGAATCATACAGAATGATTTATTTTGTATGCTCTCTGCTGGGTTATACTTCACTGAAGCCTTAAGTGTCCGTAATATGAATCAAAACGGTAATCGTTCTCATGATGCATTTCAAATTTCAGCTGTGTGTTTGTTCAATTTTGAAGTCGTATTTCAAAAATAAAAAGATAATCAAATAATAAAGAATAATAACACTTTTCTTCTCCCTCTTATGCAATTACGTAATTTGAGGTTGATCTTTTTTGATAAAAATCATTTGTTTGAATGTTTTAGTGCTACTCTCTAGCAAAATGTATGAAACGTGTACGAAAAGTTTTGTTTCTGGTTTTTGTTTTGATAGGTCCCACTTACCCCAGGTACAAATATATTTTGGGGTAAGATAGACCATCGAAAATTTCATATGAAATGAAAACAAAATATTGGTTTATCGTTAGCAGCTTGTAATAATACTAAAAATTATAGCTTACTGATGGAAAATCGATTTAAAACACATTTATTTTTTGCGAGTCAATGCAAGACGTGAAACGTGTCACAATTTGTCATGCAAGTTGAAAATGGCGCTGAACTGACAACTGTTACATGAACCACATGGTAATAAAAATAACAATATGTTTAGTATTAAATACATTCCTTGTCATTGTATCTTCAACTTTCTAGAAGAATACCCCCATGAAAAACTTTTCCTAGTTGAGCTATGACGAAACGCCCACTTACCCCGGATTCTCACTTGCCCCGGGGTACCTTATATAATAAAGTTGCCTTGAACGGTCGTTAAACTCAAAACAAGCCGGAATATATTCTCATGAGCCTATATGAGTATGTTTATTGTTTATAAATCTTTAAGAGATCACTAAAAACGCTAATAGATCTGAAAGCCTGGGTCCCATGGAGTTTTTGGCTGATCCAGATCACTAAGGCAAAATAGCGTATAGCTGACATAGCCAGGAATGGAAAGTGGCAAACATGTCTGCTGAACCGGAAAAAAATAAACAAAAGGCTCGCGAGCATCAGAGTGCTGATGTAATCGCATCCGTTGTGCTCGCGAGTAAACGAAGCAAAAGTGATTCGTGAACATGTTAGGAGCAGCTCGGAGTCGCTTTTAGAAAAATAAAAAAAAATTCCCTCCAAAATTTCTGGTTTTAAGGGTTTTTGACTACAAACTGGTAGTTTGCAACGAATTTGATGAAAATACAATTGATTTTTTCTGTCAAAGCGGCAATAAATCACACCTTTTTCGGTTACTCGCGACTAAATGTTCGTGAACTTTTTGCTTTTGTTATGTTCTCACGAGTAGGCAGGCACAAACTTTCTCACACTAAGCCTGTTCATGAGTCTGTCATGTTTCTTTTGCGTTGATTTACACTCGTGAGGTGCTTCATGATGCGAACATTTCTAGCATTGGCCATAGTTTTACACAGGCTTTGGCAAAGCCTTTGTTTGTAGGTTCTGGTATAACACATCATATTATGCATTTATTCGAAATTTATATCTCCGGTGGTTAAAATTTTGTTAACCACTAGTGATCGGGTCCCTTTCCCTCGAAAATGGTCAGTTAATTTAAGAAAAATGTTTTCCAATTTCTTTCGTTTTGTTTGCTGAGGACAACGACGACGACGACGACATGGGACGAATGGTCCCAGGGTGAGCCAGTTCTTTGATTTGCGCGATACTGGCCGTTGCGATCATCATCCTTCGCGTCCCTTGTTTCGAGGGATCGTGACGCAAAGGAGGCAGGTGACTGATTGGCTCCAAGTTTTCGAGCTCATTAAAGTTCCTTTTCTGGGGTAGTTAAATGGAAGTTGTCAGTTGGATGCGGCTGCAATTAAAAGTATTAACACTTGTCGGAATGCTGTCCTGGTTCATTTGAAGGCGAGTGGCATGATTTGCTGACAATGCTGAGAAAGGTTTTGGATTGTGAATTTAGGTTTTGGCTCGATGTGTTATGGCATATGAGTATACTACTAATTCGGAAATACTAATCACGAATGGCGGAACCCTTAATTTCCTCACTTAAAGAGAAGAAGAAGGCTGCTAGGTTTTTTTGTTCGAAAAATTTGACGAAAGCTTCAGATTGATTCTACTTCATCATCCCGAATCTCATTTTCCCGAATGCCATTAGCCCGAATGCCATCACTCCGAATTCCATATCCCCGAATGACATTACTCCGAATTCCATAATCGCGAAGAAAAGTCATTGGATGTAATTGTACATTCGGGAATTCGAAGTAATAGAATACAGGGAATTGGATAGAATCAATTTGATGCTCCAGACACATTTTCCGAGCAACAAAATAAAGCAGCCTCTAGACCAGTTTTTTTCTATTTCAGTGAGGAAGGAAAGAGTTCTGCCAAGCATGATCAGTATTTCAGAATTAGTAGTATAAGGTAAAAGGGTGTAATACGCCCCCCTTAAGGAAAAACTGCTCTATCGCAGTAGCAAATGCATCACTCCTAAAGTTTTTTATGTCAATGTGTTGCTTATTTAGTTGGTCATGCTCTGCATGCAACTTTCTCATTCCAGGTTGCTTCTAAAATGTGTACTAGATGTTTTTTTTAAACCGTCCCAATGTTTACATTTCAAAACAACCCGGGCAATATGCCCCTCCCATAGAAAAAAGGTCCACAGTGTTGTAGAAATGTTTCCAAGGAGAATTCTACCACTTGCTAAGCTTAAAGGGGTCCATTAGCAGTCGTCTTCCAATAAAAGTTTTTGTAATAAGTACAATAGTAAAGGAAGGGCTTCATTAACGGCAAGGCTTGCTTATCGGACGCATAATTTTACACCAAAAACCTGGTTTTCGATATTTTTAGAATTTCTATTGATTGTTTATACTTCTCAAAAAACGTATATGCGCAACATCATTTATTCGCGAATAGTTAAGAAATGGAATCATATTTACGCGTAAAAGAAGCCTCAATCCCGTGAAACTTCAGAAGGGCGTATTGCCCTGGTGGGGCGTATTACACCGAGGTACCCTACTCATATGCCATGAAAAATAAGAGGCCTTCATCCAACGAATAGAAAATATCGAGGTGGCCGTCGACTTCAGCATCTTTCACTCTGAATTATTGACTAAATTTCCACCAGAGAAATCCTCTTACAACCTGATCACGCAATAAAAGCCTTTTTTTTTAGCAAAACGACATCTTTAATGTCACGTGAAACTGGTTCAGTTTTCAAGGTTGTACGCTCATTTGGTCGTTGATGAGACCTTGAGTTCTTATTTTAGCTACCCCCCGTCAAAGTCCGATCTTTGGCTTCTGCCGAACAGACGCAGACCGGTATCTAGTTTCTAAGAACAGGAATCTTATTTTTAGCCCAAGAATTTCTTCCCAAATCCGTCCCGGGACTCATAGCAGCGTGCATTATGCAAATAAAGGCAAAGTCCGTAAGGCCTCCTCACCCATTCCAGACACTTGCCATGGTATCAGGGTCCAAATTAATGAATTCACGCTCGACTGACCACGCCAAATTTAACTGGAAAGGTCGGTTCGCCGTTTTTTTCCTGCGGCTACCAAAGATTATTTTCGTCGCGACCGTCTATTTTTAGGATCAATAAATTCCTGATCTGCATATAACTTATAACATTCGTGGACAATATCGTCGTCAGTCTACGCGAGAGATTGTATGCCATTGAGCGTCAATCGTTTTTTTTTTGGGCAAGGTTGTTGGGTTATTCAAATTAGAAACGTTTGCTGACAGAGATTGAAAATCCCTGCTGCTGCTGCCTGTTTTGATCGTATGACCTGTTCCGGGATGGATGGACCACGATCCTGTTTTCAATATGGAATGGAACGATATGAGGGACAAGAACCAGTTGCTACCGCATGATGATTGAAATGTGTGTTTCGATATTGGGCAATTAATCAAGCTTACACCTGCAGACAAAGCCCTCCCAAATCGTATTTCGATTCTGCAAATTGACGCCATCAGAAATGAGACTTACGGCTGACTTCAAGATGACAAATGAGTTAAACATGCTTCTGTTTATGAAGTTCATCTGGTCGGTACAAGCAGAAAGCATTGAACTACATTACATTCAAAGCTTCTAAATAGCTCAATATAAAATCATCCAACTCTCCATAACTCGACCTTCCGTATCTCTATAACAAAATTCTTAAACATGCACGTAGGCATTGAATCAACTCGAAACATGAAGATTTTTTCAGCAATTTGGAGCTTTTCCTTTGACTCCCAAGAAAAACTACTTCAAATCCAGAATTAATAGTCATAATCACTGAAGTCGAAAATAACATCAATCACAACCTGTCATGCTTCCCGCCCACGCCACGTAGCAACTATTATAGAATCAAAACATATTTTCATCACTTCAGCATCTCAAGAGCGGAACACCTGCGGTTCCGTGCCGATATGAAATTCACTTGTCGATGACGTCCGCATATGACTACGTTACGCTATCAAACGATTCGAATGCCTCAAAAACAAAATTAGCTTCAATTACCTCACCTCAACCGGGTGCTACCTGTAGCCATGGAACATGGTATAATTAGAATTCAAACTCGATTTACTTTATCGACGAACCTTAACCTCGCACTCCCCCACAGTATATTTGCCAACTGACTCGACCTACCTCCCCTTTCATCGCAATTAATATTGTTTCGCCCTACCGAAGCGCACCACCACCGCAAACATCTATCAATGTCTGCGCGATTCCATCGATACGCTTTGAAAAACGCACGGATTGCATGCAATCGGATCGGAGCTTTCTTTTATCTAATCACACCCACGATGACCCAGGACCCCGGGCTGACGTGAATCGCCTTTCACACGGCTCTAACTACGTAGCTGGCCGTAGTCCTTGCCGTCGAGAAGCTATTTAAAATTTCATTCAGCAATTGTTGCATTGCGCTTTCTGGTACGAATGTTTCTACAAACAGTAGACAAGATAGACGCCCAGACGGCTGTAGCGGAAAACGTACAGCTAGTCAGCAAAATGCTGTGGGTTCGATTCCCACCTGTCGAGAATCTTTTCGGGTTGGGAATTTTTTCGACTTCCTAGGGCATGGCATGGTGCTTGTCACAAATAGCAAATTTGCAAGGAAGCTCTCGACTAATAACTGTGGAAATGCTCATAAGAACATTTACCTGAGAAGCTGGTTCTGTCCCAGCTGGGACGAAACACCGAAAAGAAGATAAAAGTAGATATCGACGACAACCCATCAATTTAAGGAAAGTGCGGGGGCTGGTGATTACATAGTCTCATTGTTTCCACGATTGGTTCCTATTTCCGTCGCCGCACTCACTGTAATGATGGAGAGGGAGGGGAAAATCTCGACTCGTTTCCTTCCGGTAGGGAGCCTTATTAGCAGGTGTGGAAGTGTGGCACGACGATGTGATGTAACTGGACACCGCACCGGTTGGAGAACGTTGTACGTCACTGACGGATGTGGTGGATCTGTTTTATGCTGGAATGATTGGACGACTCTAAATACGGGATCATTATCCAACAGGTGCATCATTTGGAATATATCTTGAAGTGATGGTCTGCAATTCATATAAGTCCGTTGACGTCAGCTGGCGATTGCACTGATAAGCATAAAGCTTCAACTTGATTTTGATTACATGGTTTATGTGGTATGACAACTAAATTTAACTTTTTATACACAATTTTATAAAATCTGTTGAATAGAATAGAACAATCAATCGATTTGAGCTCACGCAACTAGTTTTTACTTTCCATATTTGAGCATACCTTTCCATTCAAACAATCAATTTTTCATCGCTATTTGTGGATACTTATGTAGAAAATTGTTTGAAAAAATTAGTGAAAGCTTCGGTGAAAATCTCTTTGAAGACATCTATGGAAGCTTCTTTAGAAGTTCCCTCAGAGATTTTCTTAGATAATTGTGTAGAGACTTCCATGGAGATTTATATGGTTGCTTCTGTGAGAGTTGCCGTGGAGTTTTCTGTGGATGTTTTTGAGGAAACTTCTGTTATGATTAAGGTTGATACTTCTATTAAGGCTACTGTGAACACCTCTTTGGTGACTTCTGTGTGATTTTTGTGAGATTTCTGTGAGGATTTTTGTTGAGACATATGTAAATATTTTTGTGAACACTTTTGTGTTTTTCACTGCCCTTGTTTGTATGGTCGACTTAGCCACTGGTATTTTTGGAAAAGTGTATTTTTTGTTTTCGGCTGCATTCCAACAATTGTGAAACATTTCTACCAATGACTCTGTGCATAAAGATTGAAACCTAACTGTTGACTAAGCAGAACTATTTTCATTCATTTTGTGCTTTTGTTTCTAAAAATGCATGCATCGCTTTATATCACCATATCACCTAACCGCTTACTGTAGAGACCCGTGTACGTGTGGTAAAGTTGGTAGAGTAAAAAATCAAGTAAAAAAATAATTTTACAAAAAAATCTAGGAAAAATTGTAGCTAAATTCCTGGAATAAAAAAATGATATTTTCGAGAAGAAGCGATTTTCAAAATTTCTTGTATGAGTGATACCTGACAGCTTCCAGGACTAATTATTTAAGAAATTACTGGAGAAATGCCTCAAGAAACTGATGTAGTACAATGTTTAAAAAAAATCCCAGTGGAATTTCCGAATGAAATTCAGGATGAATCTTCGGAACAAGCGTTGCTGATATATACCATGAAGCGGTCTTTTTGGTAAATTATGCAGAAATCTCTTGAAATATATCTGGAGGAGCTCTTTGGACTTATTACTTGAGGAATCTCAGGAAGGAAATTTTTCAATTCACAGCCACAGGTGAAAATTTGGAGGGACAAACCCTGACGAAATTTCGTGCTGCAACCGTGGAGAATCTAAGTGAAGAATTGCAAAAACTTTTTTTTACAGGATTACCTAATTAAATCCTGAAAGATTCCTTTGACAACATCCTGGCTCTTCTAACAAATCTTAGAAGGAATTTCAGAGTAAATTTAATAGATTATGATTTCAAAATTTCGCTGGGGAGTTGCTCAACAATTCTTTGGAAGAACTCCAGAAAAATAGTATAGTTGAATTATTATCAGAACCATTGTTTTAATTCTTGAACAACCTCGTGATGGAATTCGTGCAATAAACTGAAAGAATACTTCATGAAATCCTTGAAGGAATTTTTGAAGGAATGCCAATGATAATCACTGTAATAATTCACGATGAAATGTTTAGAAGAATGTGGATGAGTCTGCCCAGATTTTTTTTTTCGGATTTACTCCTTTAGAAATAGGGTCCTAAAGCTTTGTCACAATTTAAGTGTCAAACGCTTAGTTTAGGCCAAAAACGCATGTTTACTCAATTTTTTTAATGTTTTTCGTTTGTTTCAGTCCAAAAAACATTTTTTTATGTTTTTTTTTTAATTTTGTCACATCCCTTGGATTGAACTCAAATTTAAGGGGTACTTTGTTTTCCGTGTCCCTTCCGAAATGTCAAATAGGAACATTCCCAGTGTTAAGGTGAAACTCCGTTGAATCCACAAATTTTAATGTTAATGTAGTAGTAGGCACAACTTTATTTTATTATTTCCGGGTAGTAGTGAAATTTAAATCAAATGTACATCGTTGCCAGCAATTGATGTTCATTTCATATTTGTGATTGGCGTTTATTTTCAATTCGCTTTCAAACTGCTGGATGTCTTACATATCTTTAAACGACACTGACAACACTGCAACAACGAAAGCGATCAAAAAATAGAAAAATAAAAAAAATGAAATATTCTAACATGGTGATTGTTTTGACCACGGTTTTGCTAAGTTTTGAGTTATATCTACCAGAAATTATCTAGTACGTGTTCTTAAATATACAATAAGTGAAAGTAAATCGTGCTGTACTTCCAACCTTTAGCAGAAACTAGGAAATTTAGTGAAAAATGTCCTTTGTTTGCAAGTGGATTAATGTAAACAAGCACCGAAATAGTAGTCGTGCGTGTAGAAAATGACCACGAATCTTCAAATTTCGAGCATAATTAGTTGAGAAAATGAGTAAAATGGCCCGTAACGCGGGTAGATCACCTTTTCGAGGTGCGTTACGGGGTAAGATCTACCATATTGTACTCTTGTTGTATCTGTTCTTGTGAATACTTATAAGTTAGGGTCGGAAGAGTATAAGAGAGTAACAAGGCACTAAGACCCACCTATTTGTCCTGGATAATGAGGAGGTTGAAGTGAAAAAATGGCTCAATCACCATCTGAGGTTGGTTTCAACTCATGAGACAATTTCTTTCCGAGTTCAAGAGTTTACCTTTCGATATCTAGGAGGGAAACGATTCCGAATCAGTGGAGTAGCAGACCTCTTAACTTCTAAAATAAGCTTTTTGTTTCAAGGAATCTAAATGTTTCATGGGATGAAACCTATTCACAGTTTCAAAAAACGACTTTGAACCTTATAAGTAGAAGCAAAATTTTGATACGCTAGAGTACCGATGCATGGTCAAAATCAGTATCATTCAACCAGTTTAGTGGCCGAACCTGATTAAGGGGCGCGCTTTTGAGAGTTTAATGGTGACAAGCTGTTTTCTCCAAAAGGTATAAATAGCGGTATCTTTTTCTAAAGAGGCTCTATGCAAAATGGTAAAGAATGATATTTGTATAAAAAACGACTACTTCATTATTTCTCAATAGTAATGGAGTAGAACGACATGCACTAAACAAAGGACACGGGTATACCACAAAAGATCAAAGAAAACTGGTCGCAGTGGTTCATCCCGAACAGAAACAAAAAAAAAAATGGAAAGGTAATATAGTTATTGCAGTGTTTTAGCAATTTGACTGTGATTAATTACTGGTAAGTTGCATAATTTGCGAAAAAGAGCAAACCGCTGGCTGAAAGTGTCTGTATGTGTGAGGAAGCCATCTTCCCTGCCATGACAGGGATTCTTTCCTATATGTCCTTAAAATTAATTGTCCTTAATTAAATGTTTTTGTCGACTAAGCGAACGTCAAGAAGATAAAAATTGTGACCATTTTTAAAATTAAAGTTTACATATGTTATAGCTGTTATTCGAGCAGGAAAAAATGCTAAATTAATTACAAGAACATGCTCTTTCGTATTATCAAACAAAAACAAGAATTCATTTCAAATTTTAGGACCCAATTCTTCGAGATACCTCAGATATTAATGCAGTATTTTCTTAAAATTAAATTCACTGAAGGAATCTTGGTAGAATCTTTGATAAAATTCTTGGAGAAATGCCCTAGCAAATTCTAGAATTAATAATAGGAAAAATTACTAGTAGATTTCCTGCTTGAATCCTTAAGATAGTACTTGGTGACTTGGAAGGAAAGCACTGAGGAAATTTTAGTGGAACTCTTTAAAATAACTCCTGGTTGAGATCTTTGTCTTGGATAATATTGCAAAGACCCGTCAATAAATTATCAATGCAAACTTCGAAAATCTATATCAATCTTTGAATGTATACATTTTATAGTGAACCATGGAGAAAATATTTGAATGATTAAATTATTGAATTCATTGAGAAATTCCTGAATTAATATCGAAACTACAGTGTTGACAGACTCACACTCAAACTTCGTTCAATGAGCTTTCCCGTGAGAGCGAACTTGATAGAGATCTGCTTCGAATATCTCGTGCTTTAGTTTTTCGTGCAAAATCACTCAATCACACTCAAGTCGTCAACAGTGATTCAGTCATAAAGTCAGTCGAAAACTCGTGAAAACCGAATGTCTACTAGACTACCAAGAAATCTTTGCTTTGTATGAATAAACTTTGGAAATTCGAGGCAATGAGTCAAAAACAGATGAACGAACTCTTTCATTATTTTTCGACTGCTGAGTTGTGTGACTGACAACTCATGCATGAAAAGTTTCAATCAATTAGAACTTCTTTGGAAATTTCTGTGGAGACTTCTGATGAGTCTATTGATGGGACTTTTGAATAGATTTGTGTAGATAATTCTATGAGAATTTTTGGAGAGGGAGAGTTGCTGAGACTTGTAAGGAGACTTCTGATAAATTCTTGGATGCGGCTTCTGCGAAGAGTGCTATGAAAACTTCTTTCGAGACTTCTGTGGAGACCTCTGAGTGTACCTTCTTAAATTCAGTAAGGACTTTTGTGGAGACTTGTGTAGATATTTTTGAGTTCCGTACTCTTTCAAATGTAAGCCTTTGCATTCATTAAGTTTTTTAACATTAAAAATGTACTTTATTTCCGTATGTCGTCTACTAAACCGATGTATATGATTGTTTTAGAGAAGTTCCTTAACACATCGTAAAGCTCATATTTTTCACTTTTTTTTAATAAATTGACTAAAACGAAAAGGTGTTCAAGTAAAATTTGATCAATGATCAATTTTTATTGTAGTTAATGAATCTTGCTGTTAGTTTAATGCATCTATACATCCTCTAAAACAAAGTAAGGATGCTAGCTGAAAATATCGTTTCCATCCCTGCTGGCCTCCTTGCGCGAACAAAAGCTATGATGAAGTTGATCTTGTGTTTCTCTGACAAAATTGACTGCTTTTCTTCAGTCTTATATCTGACGGAACGAAATAAAAGGATATATATCTAATTCACTTGAAGTACCACTTAAATGGTTTCGCATGATGCGTTTTCTATAGTGAATTCTGTGCTTCTTTACCATTGGTGTCTCTCAATCGATACCGATCGGTATTTTCACAGTTAATGTTTGCGATGTGATTATGAAAGTCTCCGGAATGTTAAGTTTAAGTTGTGACAGCGCAGAAATATTAACATGTATCATAAAAAAATGAAATTAATTTGATATGTAGACTTTGAATTTTAGGAAACCCTGTTCAACTTGCTGAGCGAATCTATTTATACTGATTTTTAGGCTTTTCTTTTTCAGATTCTTTGGAGGATTTCTTGAAAGAATTTAGAAGGGGAATTCTTGTTACATGTTACGGATTGTGGGATCTATTCCCGCCCCGATAGAAGGAAACTTTTGGAAACTTCCGAAGAGACTAATGCTTCTATGGAGACATCTGCGAACATTTCTGTGGAGAGAGAGAGTTGTAGAGAGACTTTTAAGGGGAGACTTTTTTTTGTTGGAGGTTTCAGTGAAGATTACTATGAAAACTTCTTTGGAGACTTCCAATGATTTCTGTGGAGACTTGTGTAGATATTTTTGATTGAATAAATTTTTGTAGAGATTTATAATAAGCCTTCGTTAGAGAATCCTGTGCTCACTGTGAAGAGCTGTAAGCTGAATAGTAGAGTAAGGATCACTGTGCCAAACTCCTTGGAAGCTTACAATGTATTGTACTTAATTTGACGACTCTATTTTGAAGCAGTGTTCCCCTTATAAGCTATTTCTTCTGTCGGTTCGTTCCCACCTAAAGAAGGTTTATCAGGTTAGATACCTTGATAAATATTAAAGAATGTACAGAAAGTTCTACGACAGTTTTCATCCTTGATTAATCGTACTCCTAAACAACCATATGAAAAATGGGATGCAGTGGCAATCAAAAAGTTTTTAAGGACTCAATATATTATTCAAAATTAATCGCCAATGATTACTTACCATACTGGTTATTCTTCCCGAAAACCAAAAAATATGTATTAGATTTCCTTCTTCCAGGAATCACTCGAGAAATTGATCCAGAATTTTCTTCTTGAAGTGATACCAATGTTTTAATCAAATATTCGTGATAATTCATGAATAATTCGCTGAGAATCTTTCTGGAAGAATGTTCATGAATTATATATTGAAGGGAATCGTCAAGGTTTTTCTGGAATAACCAGAGGAGCCTCGGAGGAGCCTTGGAAAATTTCAAGAGAACTTCAAGAGTCATTACTGAATATAATGAGTAAGTTATTTTTGGAATTATAATTGTAGGAGAATGCACAGAAATTTTATAAGTAGATAAACCTGTAAGATTACCTTGTGTAATAATTTCTAGAGGAGCCTTGGAGAAATTGTTGAGGCATTTGTTGAAAAAAACCTGATGAATTCCTTCAAAAATTTGTTTGTAGATAAAAGCTCTTCACAATAATCGCACGCACACGGATGGTTTTGCCTTTTCTAACTGATAAAAATGAACTAATTTGAACTATTATTAATGGATTCGAGTCCTCTGAGCAGAATCTCAATAGAGAAACTTAAAAGTAGACGGAGTACCTTTAAGTTGCACCCCAAATTTAGGGGCGGAATTAAAAGGTACAAGGCACTCCATCTACTTTTAAGTTTCTCTAGTATGAACTAGTTTAATTTATAACTGTAGAAACCCTTGAAGAAGGCGAAATGTACGCCGAAACGTTGGAGAAGGTGAAGCAAAAGTCGTTTTAGCTGCCTCAACACTGATAAAGTCGATAAAACTTTATATTCTTGGAAGAATTATTGGAGAAAACTCTGAAACAGTTTATGATTTAACTTTATGGACACTTCTAAGAGTTTTGCCGGAAGAGTTTTTTTTGATAATTTTTTTTTAAGGCACTCCGTGCTCGTGGCCACTACTGTGCCGGACTCAATTGATCTGTAGCTGCTTTATCGATACAGATCTATTTTCAACTTATCTATATATACATCTAGTTTCACTCTCTCCTACTCTTTTATTCTCACACCGAGCAGGTAGGAGAGAGCTCTGCTATTAGTGAGGCTAGCTGCCTGCGAAGAGGGTCAGTTTGTCTCAGTCACCATCTGATACTGACGGAGGATGGATGTGCTCCCCAAAGCACGGTCCTCCGTGAGGCGTCTTCTGGTGGCTGGACGGGTTTTATTGTGGAGGGGCTGGGAATCGAACCCATGACCTTCCGCTTATGAAGCGGAAGCGTAACCTCAAGGCTACAGACCCCCCTTTTTGATAAATTTGATGGGAATGAATTTGTTGAAAACTCTCTAAAGAAGATCATCGATAAACTTCTAGCAAAACTTTATGGATATTTTTTAAAACAATCGCCATAACAACGATTAGAAGAATTGCAGGAGCAATTGCTACAGTGATACCTGAGCATTGAGTAATATAAGGGTCCATGCAGAAATTATCGAAGTATTTAAGTAAATTCCGAAGAAACTCCAGGAAAAAATCCATACGTAATCTCCAGAATATTTTGGAACAGTTTTAGGACATTTTTTTTTTTGGAAAAAGAAACAAGACCTATAGAAGTTTTCTGAAACGTAATTTGATAGTTTTTTCGGACATTTCCTGATTCTTCTTGATAGTTTGGAAAGGCAATTACTCGAGAAACTTTTGTAAGAATCTCTGGAATAAAAACTGAAATAACTTTCGAACCTTGTTGAAGTATATGGGACAATCCCAGAAAAAATAAATTAAAAAGAAATACTTAGAAAAGGAGTCCTGACAAATTTACTACGAAAGTCTTTAAAGCAACTCCTTATTAAAACCCGAAAGATTTATTTGATGTTACCAAGAGGGAATTGGGCATAAACTTCCTAAGCCCAGAGTGAGATCTAATACGAATAATGCATGATGTAGTTACATATGAAGGAAATGTGAAATTTGAACTGTATAAGATCCTGTTTTTTCTGTACATGTAACGATATATCACAATAGATTTAAGAATTTTACGTAAAATTATATTGAAATTGTATAGAAGGTAACCTTGTGGAACCACAGGAGAAAACATCGAATATAAAAATCTTTAAATAAATTTCAAATTAATCACGGAGAAGTAGAATAAGTTTTCAAGGGATTTCTTCAGCGATTCCTGGATTTAACTCTGTTGAAATTTTTGAAGAATATTTTGCAACAATTCCTGGAAGTATTGCTACAGCAACCCAAGTAATATAAAAAGCTGAATAACAGTTTATTCAACCAAAGTATGCTTGAGAGTGATTTGATTAGTTCTTATTCTACAAAAAGGTTTGTTGGGAATCCCCGGAAGACTTTAGAGCACCTTTTGAGAAATTCTTCGAGGGACTATTAAAAGAATTCCTATAGCATTTTTTTAAATGAATACCTTTAAGAATATTTCGAAACTGATTGTCTTTAAGCATGAGCATGATTGACCGCCCACAGTTGCTACTCCGTTATTGCAAGAGCAGCTGTACTTACACACGGAATCAACAGACGCTACTCGGGATCGGTAGAATGCTCAACTTGGTGCGTTTATCATTACAACTAACAATAACGGCGCCAGCTGCGTCCGAATGCAGGTCAATTTGGGGATGGGAAGGAAATGTTGTCGTGTTACTTGCTTTGTGAAAGCCGAGCAGTGTTTTGCACTTCCACAAGAAAACGCTGGGACTTTCAATATAGGAAAGAGTTTTTCAAGAGGTTCGTTTTGGTAAACCAAATAATTTGAAATGAATGCGCCTTATCGGATTCGCGATATTACGCTCAACAAGTGTTCGTTACTAGGTAATCATGGAAATGTTCGCATCACGAAGCACCTCACGAGTGTAAACCAACGCAAAACGAACATGACAGACTCGCGAACTAGTTTAATGCGAGAAAGTTCGCGACTGCCTGATCGGGAGAACATTCCAGAAGGAATTGTAAAAAGTTCATTTGGTCGCGAGTAACCGAACAAGGTGTGATTTATTATGGTTTTGACTGACAAAACAATTGTATATCTATCAAATCGACAGTAAGCTACCAATTTGGTAGTCAAAAAATCCTTAAAACCATAGATCTCTGAAGGTAATTTTTTTTTCCTAAAAGCGCAATCAATCTTAACAGCTCCGAACACATTCGCGAATCGTTTCAGCTTCGTTTAATCGTGAGCATAACAGATGCGAGTTAATCAGCGCTTTGATGCTCGCGAGCATTTTGTTTTGTTCCGAGTCAGCTGACACGTTCAGCACTTTTCATCACTGCAAGCGTCATGATCAAAGGATCAGTCACTGCTCGAATAATTGTAAGTTATTTTTCTTTGAATTTATTACTGGAGGATTCTCTGGAAGACGTCTTAAAAGAATCTTCCATATGAACTATAAAGGATTCCATGAAAAAAAAACGACACAATTCATGAAAAATATCACACAGGAACCCCTACATGATTTGTTTGAAACACTCTTGAAGAATTTTCTTGGACAATCAATGAATAATACCTTAGGAAAACCGCTAGAGGAATCCCATGAGTTTTGAATTAATGAATTCTAGAGAAAAAAACTTGTAAATGTCTTTCGAAGAACTTTCTGAAAGAGTACTATGTGAACTCGCTGTAGAATTTGTCTAAGAATTGCTGTTTGTCTCTTCTGAAGAATTCCTAAGTAGATCCCGGAGGAAATGATTGAAGAAATTTTGAAAGAAATTCTTGAGGTTTTTCAAAATCAAAATGTTCAGAAAAAAGGTTTGACCATGTTCTAACCCGGCTTTACCCAATATAAATCACACCGTCCATCAGAGGAAAATGTAAACTGAAACTTTGGATTGCATGAAATGCAGGTATTTATTTTGTTAATGATCACAATAATAATTATAAAGACAATCTAAACAAGGCTTTCCAGGTGTAATAATTTGATCCGAAAAGCTATTCGAAGCAAGGCAGATGATAAACCCCTTGAGCGAGAATACGCAAAGCATGCGTATCGCTGTTCCATGTCAAAACCAATACACATCTTTTTGAAGCAAGAGGTTATTCGAGATAGTCACTGATATTCTAGCCAGTGCCGTTGAATGTCAAAATTTGGGAAATATCTAGTTTGCTAATGCTGTCCTTGATGGTGACATTTCGCGCTGGGAAGGAAGATATTAGCAATATTCTATTGTCAAAGTCACGTGATGTCAATGGCATTTAAGAGCACTGGTTCTGACTGTAGAACCTGTATTAGAATTTTGTCTGGCATCGTTATGTCAACGAGCGGCAACACTTGGATAATGCTGAACTCCGAAGAGGACGCATTCTATTCATACTCAAATTCATGCCATTATTCTCATTTTGTTATCTGATACAACTTTCAAACGGCTCTATTTCTGACCGACATTTCGCTCACTTCACGGCAAATTAAGTTGTTTTGGGACCGCACTGCACGACCTCCAGAACTCACGCGTATCCAAATCTCGTGCGAAAGAAATGCCCGAAGCTATCATCGACCGACCACTCACAACCTTGATCACCGATTCACCACGCATCAAACCTCTGAGAGACAGCGACGAGCTTCGCCCGTCTAAATCTCTCTGCTGGCTAAAATTCGGTTGTGTTTAATTTTTTAGCACCGTCCGATTTGCAACCTGGCTTAATTAGTCCCTGTCCGAAGCGGGAGAGCGGGGCCTCAACTCATTATATGCAGCCATTCGATCGGCTCCACAATCATCATCATCATCATCACCGTCGTCTTCGTCGTCGTAAAGATGAGACTCGCCATCGCCAAAGCCGAAACTGGTTCCCCCCGGCCGAGAGAAGACACACGATCTTATCGTTTCGGGTTAATAACGCATACATTTGGTAACTACACCGACCGACCACCGGCCGATTGATTGATTAAGCTACCGGAGCTAGCTCATCGGACCGCCATGGCCTATGGGCACTAGTCAATCCAATCCCAATAGAAATCGATATTCGAAACCGGTTGCGGTCGGTTTTTCGGTTTCAAATTCGCGCGAACAGGAGATGTCACCGGAAAGCAGGGCTGGTAGTGGAAATTGGTTCCAAAATTAGTAGTTTACGCAACAAGTTGCAAAATGATGATTGTTGCAGAACAAGCCGCACATTTACAATTACGACGAATATTGTAGAGATCAAGTTCTGCTACGATTTGTGTACAAAATTTTATGCAATTTCGTAGAAAACCCCTTGGTATTTATAATTCCAAATGCCAAAACGAAATGCATTTATCATTATTTTACGATTTTGGGAAGTTGTTGTGTAATGATTCATTACGCAATCTAAAACTATTGTATAATGAATAAGTATTGCGCAAAATTCAAAATTATTGCCGAAAACTATAATTTGTCAATATCAGAATCAGAAATAACAGCTGCTGTGGAAGAATTTATGGACGAACCTTGGTGCAATGCTCGGTTGAACTTAACAAAGTTACTTCTAAGGAATTGCTGGATGAAATCTAGAAGACTTGTTGGATAAAATCCAGAAGAATTGCCGGAGGAATTTCGAGGAAAAAGGAATTCCAGGAGAAATTCTAGGATAAATTTTTCAGAAATTGCGGGAGGAACTCTGGAGGATTTCTTGGAGGAAATCTAGGGAATAGTTCCTTCCTTTAACTTCAAAGGAATTCTATGAGGAACTCTGAAGACATTATTGGAAGACCTTCAACGGACTCCCTGGAGGATCTTCGAAGGGTTTTCTGGAGGGACCGTTGAATGATTTTTAGAGAAACTTTGGAAAAATTCCTGAAGGAACTTTGGAGGAAATCCCGGAGGAACTCTGGAGATTTTTTCCAACGCTGGAACTCCGAAATAATTCCTGGAGGATTCATGAAGGAAAACTGAAGAATTTGACGGTGGGGCTCCGAAGGAATTTCCGCCAAAAATTTTGAAAGAATTCCTGGAGAAATTTCTAAAGGTACTATGAAGGATTTCCAGAAGAAAATCCGAAAGAATTCCAGGAAAAACTCTAAAGTAATTTCAGAAGAAACTCCGAAGCAAATCTTGGAGAAAAACTGAAGAAATTGTTGGAGGAATTCCCGTACTAACTCTTAAGGAATTCCCGCAGGAACTGTAGAGGAATTCCAGTCGGTGATGTGGAGGATTTCCCGAAGGTAGTCTGAATGAATTCCTGGGGGAACTTCTAGTGAAACTTTGAAAAAATTCTCGGAGGAATGCCCAAAGCTACTCTGAAGGAATTCTCAGAGGAACTCTGAAAAAAATCTTTTGAGTTTCTCTAGAATTCCGGAACCGTGAAATAATTTTTAGAGAAACTCCAGAGAGATTCCTAAAGGAATTTTCTGGAGGTTCTCTAAAGGCATTCCTGGAGCAACTCCGAGGAATTTGTGGAGGAACTCCAAGAAGTTTCTGGAGGAACTCCAAGAAATATCTGAAGGAACTCCAGAATAATTCCTGGAGGATTCATTGAGGAAAGCCAAAGGAAATCCTAGTGGAGTTCCGAAGAAATTCCCTGCAAAAGTTGAAATAATTCCGGAAGAAATTTCTAAAGGTACTCCGAAGAATTTTCTGAAGAAAGTCCGAAAGAATTCCTGCCGTAACTCCAAATGAATTTCAGAAGAAACTCCGGAGCAAATCTTGAAGAAAGTCTAAATAAATTGTAGAAGGATTTCCCGTAGTTATTTTGAAGGAATTCCCACATAAACTATGATGGAATTCCAGGCGGAGCTGTGGAGGATTTCACGGAGGTAGGCAGGATGAATTCCTGGAGGAACTTCGAAGGAATATCTGGAGGAACTATGAAAAAATCCGAGAGGAATGTCGAAAGCAACACTGAAGGAATTCCCGGATGAACTCGGAAGGAAATGTTGGAGAAACTCTTAAGGAATTCATGGAAGAACCGGATGAATTGATGAAACAGCTCCGGATGAATTGCTTAAGAAACTCAGCATGAATTGCTGGAGGAACTCCGGATAACATACTGATGGAACTCTGGAAGAATTGCTGGATGAACTATGGATAAATTCATGGGGGAAATCTAGAAAAAAAATCTGGAGGTACTCTGGAGGAATTCCTGAAAAAACTACGAAAAATTCCAAAAGCAAACACGAAGCAAACCGAAAGAAATCGTCGGTGGAGCTTTGGAGGAGCTTCGGAGGAAATGCTGGGTAAAATCCAGAAGAATTTCTAAAATAAATCCGGAGAAATTTCTGGAGTAACTCAAGAAAAATTACTGGTGAAGCTCCGAAGGAATTCCCGGAGGAACTCTGAAGGAGTTTCTTAGGGAACTCTGAAGGAATTTCCGGGGGAGACCTGAAGTAATTTGCCGGAGAATTCCTGGAAAAACCCAGGACAAAATCCTATAGATCTCCAAAATAATTGTTGGAGGAACTCCGGAGTAATTCCTGGAGGAACTCCGGAGGCGTTCCTGGAGGAACTCCGGGGTAATAGCTTGAGGAACTCCAGATAAATTCCCGAAGAAACTGTAGAGGAACGTCGAAGAAATTCCCGGGGAAATTTTTGTAAGCAGCAATTCCCGGTTGAACTTCGAAGGTACTTACGAGGATTTGCTGGAGGTATTTGGAGATAAAAGGAATTCCAAGTGGAACTCTTAAGAAACTCGGGGAGAATTCTTGGAAAAAAACTCTTGAGAAATTGCCTGGGGAACTGTGGAGGATTTCACGGAGGAAATCTGAAGGAACCCCAATGAAATTCCATGTGGAATTTTGAAGAAATTATTGAGGAACGGAGGAATAATGTTTAGAGAAACTACGGGGAAATTTCACAAGGGGCTTTGGAGAATTTTCTGGATGTTATTCAAAGGAATTCCTAGAAGAAATCTGAGAAGTTTGTGGAGAAACTTCAAAAACAATTCTCCTAGAGGATCCATGGAGGAAACCCGAAGGAATTGTCGGTAGGGCTACAAAGGAATTTCCGCCAAAAATTTTGAAAGAATTTCTAAAGGTACTTCGAAGGATTTCATCAAGAAAATCCGAAAGAATTCCAGGAGAAATTCTAAACGAATTTTAGAAGAAACTCCGAAGCAAATCTTGGAGAAACTCTAAAGAAACAATTGGATGAATTCCTGGGGGAACTTCGGAGGAATTCTGAAAAAAAAATCTGGGAAGAATGCCCAAAGCTACTCTGAAGAAACTCCCGGAGGACCTGTAAAAGAATGCCTGGAGGAACTCTTGAGGAAATGCTGGAGGAACTCCGGATGAACTGTTGGAGGAACTCAGTATGAATTGCTGGAGGAACTCCGGAGAACATACTGATGGAACTCTGGAAGAATTGCTGGAGGAATTGTGAAGAAATTCATGGGGGAAATCTCGAAAAAATCTGGAGGAAGTCTGGAAGAATTCCTGAAAGAATTACGGAAAAATTCCAATAGCAATCATGAAGCGAACCATAAGGATTCTCCGGTGGAGCTTTGGAGGAGCTTCGAAGGAAATGCTGAATAAATACCAGGAGAAATGCTAAAATAAATCCGGAAGAATTTCTGGAACAACTCAGGAAGAATTTCTGATGAAGCTCCGAAAAAAATTCCGCAGTAACTCTAAAGGAATTTCCGGAAGAATTCCTGGAGGAACTCTGCACAAAATCGTATAGAAACTTCAAGAAACTTCAATGGAATTCCTTGAGTAAACTCGGAGCAATTCCTGGTTGAAATCTGGAGGCGTTCCTGAGAAGCTCAGGATGCGTTTCTAGGGCAACTCCGGAGGCGTTCCTGGAGGAACTCCGGGGTAATGACTTGAGGAGCTCCAGATAAATATCTGGAGAAACTGTAGAGGAATGCCGAAGAAATTCCTGATGGAGCTCCAGAGGAATCCAGATCATTCCCTATTAAAACCGGAGGACGTTCCGAAGAATTGCTAGATGAAATCGAGAGCAATTTCTGGAGAAAATTCGGAAGAATTTCTGAAAGAACAAAAAAGAAATCTTCAAGAAACTCCGAGGATTTTTTCAAAGTAGCTCCAGAACAATTCCTAGTGGAACTCCGGAGGATTTCTGTGGAATTACTAGAAGAACTTTGAAGAATTTCTGGTGAAATTCCGAGAAAAAAAACCAGGAGGAACTATGGAGGAAATCCGAAGGAATTCCCGGTGGAGCTGCTTAATAATTCCCAAAGGAACTCCTAAAAAAATCCTCCAAGGAAATTTCTGCAGGGAACCCGGAGGAATTGCTGTAGGAACGGCGGAATTATTTAAGTAGATACTCCGGAAAAATTCCTGAAGGAACTATGGAGGTAATTCCGGAGGAATTCCTGCAAAAATCCTAGAGGACTTTTAAGAGAATTCCTAGAGGAGCTCTGAGGAAATTTTGAAGGAGCTCCGAGGAATTCCTGGAGGATATCTCTGGTGGAGTTCCTGGTGCAAATCTCTAGATAAATTGCTGGAGGAAATCTCCGGATAACTACTCTGAAAAAATTCCCGAAGGAATTTCTGGAGAAAATTCTCAAAGGAATTCCAGATGGAACACCCTGGGGGAGTTTCTAGTGGAAAACATCGAAGAAGTTCCTGGGGCAAATCCTTGGAAGAATTCTTGAAAAATCCTGAAGGAACTATGGCGGAAATCTGAAAAAAAAATCCTGATGGAGCTCCAAAGGAATTTGCGGAAGAAATCCGAAGGAATTTTCGGAGAAACTCCAAAAAACATGAGAAATTACTGGAAGACCTTCTAAGGATTCCCTGGAGGAACTTCGAAGGGTTTATTGGAGGAACTATGGAATCATTTTTTGAGAAACTCCGGAGAAATTCCTGAAGGAACTTTGGTGTAAATTCCGGAGGAACTGTGGGGAATTTTCTGGAGGATCTCCAAAGGAATACCTGGAGGAATTCCAAAGAAATTGTGGAGAAGCTCCAAAAAATTCTAAATAAACTCCGAAATAATTTCTGGAGGAAACCCGAAGGAATTCCCAGTGGGGCTCCGAAGAAATTCCAGATAAAAGTTTTGAAAGAATTCCTGGAGAAATCTCTAAAGGTGTATTTTCTGAAAAGAAATTCCCGGTGAAGCTCCGAAGCAAATCTTGGAAAAACTCCAAAGAAGTTATTCGAGGAGTTCTTGTAGTAATTCTGAAGGGATTCCCGAAGGAAATCTGGATGAACTCATGGAAGATTTTTCAAGGAGTTTTTGCAAGAACTCTGAGAAAAATCAGGGATGAATGCCCGAAGCAACTCTGAAGGAAATCTTGGAGAAATTTTTAAGGAAATCCTGGAGGAAATCTGGATGAATTAGTGAAGGAACTCAGATTGAAATGCTGGAGGAACTCCGGATAACATAATGATGGAGCTCTTAAAGAATTGCTTAAAGAACTCAAGGAGTAAATCCGGAAAAAAAATCTGGAGGAACTCTGGAGGAATTCCTGAAAGAACTACGGAAATTTTCAAAAGCAACTATGAAGTAAACCCAAAGGAATCCTCGGTGAAGCTTTGGAGTAGCTTCGGACAAAATGCTGAATCGCTGCTGGAGAATCGCTAAAATAAATCAGGAGGAATTTCTGGAGCAGCTCAGGAAGAATTACTGATGATGCTTCAAAGGAATGCTAAGAGGAACTCTGAAGAAATTACCGATTGACTTCTGTCGGAATTTCCGGAAAAATTCCTGAAGCAGCTCTGGACAAAACCCTATAGAATATATGAACTTCAAAGGAATTCCTGGAGGAATTTCGGAGCAATTCCTGGAGGAAATCTGGAGGCGTTCCTGAAGGAACTCCCGTGAGGTTCCTGAAGAAACTCAGTATGAGTTTCTGGAGGAGCTCCGGAGGCGTTCCTGGAGGAACTCCTGGGTAATTCTTTAGGAGCTCCGGAGAAATTTCTGAAGAAACGCTTGAAATATTACTGGAGGAATTCCCGACATTTTATAAAAGTAACTCCAGAACAATTCCTAGTGGAACTTCAGAAGATTTTCGTGGAATTACTAGAAGAACTCTGAAAAATTTCTGGAGAAATTCCGATGAACATCCAAGAAAAACTATGGAGGAAATCCGAAGCAATTCCCGGTGGAACTGCAAAAGAATTCCGAAAAGAACTCCGAAAAAAAAAAACATGAGGAACTTAGAAAACATTTTTGAAGGACCTCCAAGGCAATTCCTGTATAGACTTCGACGGAATTGCTAGTGAAACTGCGGAACAATTTTTAAAGAAACTCCGGAGAAATTCCTGAAGGAACTATGGAGGTAATTTCGGAGGAACTCCTGCGAAAATCCTACGAAAATCCTGGAGGACTTCCAAAAGAATCCCTGCGGGAGCTCTGAGAAATCCTCAGATAAATTTCTGGAGAAAATCCTTGGAGGAATTCCATGGAGAAATATATGAACGAAATACCCAAAGGGATTCCTGTAGAAAATCTTCGTAGGAATTCCTATAGAAAATCTCTGGAGGAAATCCTAAGAGGAACTCCTGGTAGAAATCTAGGGAGGAATTCCTTGTGGAAATTCGGTTAGACACATCGGAGGAACTTCGTTAGAAATCCTGGAAGAGCTCCTGAGGTTTTTTGTAGGAGGACTTCGTTGAAGAATCTTCAGATGCATTCCCATAGAAATACGTGGTGGAATCCAAACTGCATTCCTTCGCTTCTAGAATGCTTCCCAAATCGTTAGCTCACTTCCGGCGTCCTTTGCTTTCCCGCCTTTCTTCTAAGATTGTATGTTCAGGAAGAAAAAGAAACATTGTTATGTAGCTCTTAAGTAAATATTGTACCAAATGAAAATAAAAATAAATTCAATTGAAAGAAAAAAAAAATCACTCAATTTTTTCACCTTCACTTCATAGACTAGGAAGTGTAAACAAACATGTGTCAAACCAGAGTTGAAACAGCTCAAATCCTGGTCCAAATCCGACCAAAAACTGGAGCAGGCAATAAAAATTTGGACAAAATCGGTGATTTAGAGCACGGGTGAAGTTGCCCTAAGTGTTGGCAATTTTTGTAGAAATAAAACCGTTTTTCGAGAATAAAGTGCTTTTGTTACACCTACAATCCGGTTGTTTGGGACATATTGTTTACAAAAAGTGCTTACGTTAAAATTCCTTGAAAAATGAGACTTTATAGTGACGGCTTCAAAAATGTGACCAAATCCCTAAAGAGTAACTCACTACCAGCCCTGCGAAAGGCGTTCTCGAATGCGTGGTCGATCGTTTGCGTACTTCACCACTCACTCACTCACTCGCTCACTGAGTCAGGTAGTCAATTCGGCGGCAATCCGAGATGGTCGTGTGATTGACATTCTCGACTGCGATCGCCTTTGGGTTAATAATCATCGACGATTTGGTGACGACTGAGTACGCGTATATCTCTGAGTGGGACAAGTGTTGAGTGTGACGACAGAAGATGATGAGTGGTCATCTTCATTACGCATTAATGTGAGCATTGCGCGTTGGGGTTGCAATGGAGTCGAGAGTCGATGGGATCATTTCTCCATGTTGTCGTAGTCGTTTTAAAGTCCATCACACTCTCAGACTCAGAGGCAGTCATTTCGACGAATGTTTTGATAAATCATTTCTTAGTTTGAGTTGCATAACTTACGACGTGCCGAGCGGTGATGAGCGTCGAAAGTCCAGTCGAGGTAATTGATTTATTTATTGATGAGCTTTGTTGTGTTTTTGCAAGTTGACCGAAGTTTGCGGTCAGAAACATGAAGGGGATTTATGAACTGGACTGGTTCACCAGTTTGCAATATATTGGAGATGAGAGCACTTTAACCTGAGCAAAAAGATTTGGGAATTATTCAACACGAAATTCAAATCATAATCAAAAACTTTGAAATGTCTGTAGTCTGTTTATCCAGTGGAAATATAACTATCATAAGTTCTGTTGGGCTTAACCCTTTTATGGATATCTGGAGTCCATTGGATCTCATGCAATTTTTTTCTGTCGCCGAAAAGTTTGGAGCAACACTTGGAATAATATAATAGTACTTCAACTTAAGTAGAGATCAGTTAATTGAGCAATACGAAAATGGGCGATATGTTATTATATATTTCCGACTCCAAACTTGGACTGGTTAATTTCCATGTTAATACATCTGGGGTTCGTTAACACGAAACATAGTGTTATAACTTTTCATTGTGAGTTTCTGTACGACACTCTTTTTAAAAACTTGTTCTAAAGATGATCAAGGGCAGTACGATGACATATTTGTTCATTTGAAATCGAATGTATATCAAAATGAAACAGAAAAGTGAGGCACAATAGTTTTGATAGTGCGTAAATAATAAAACCACTATTCAGACCTTAACCGTAAAAATTGTCCTGGTGATCTGATTTCTTCTCAAATTTATCACTTCAAAACAAAACCATTTACTACAAAGCGTCAAGGTTGGCCAGAAATTTCACAGCATCCACCCCAAAAGAACTGAATCAAGGACATGACGATAGGCATAGTGGATTCCATCCGGAGGGAGCTACATATCACCCGAACTGCCTCAACCGGCTTGTGATTGCGATAAACACCCCTTCAATTCGGGCACCCCCGCTGAGCTGATTCCGATAAGCCGATGTAAACAAAACGATTCTGTAGTATTTTTATTAAAAAAGTAGACCAGCTCAACCGGATAGTTGGGATTATTTTTACGCTTGCTAATAAAATATTCCTCCTGACGATGTTGCCCTGGTTGTACTTGAGAGGAACTTCGCTGAAATGCACCCGCATGCAAGAATTGCGCAGAGGAGCGCGAAACTCTACAAATACAACACATCGCTTCTGTTTTGCTTGGATTTGGGAATTCGAGAACCCTACAGGTGAAAGGAATTCACTGACCTCCAGACGGAACGCTCCTCACCGCTTGGTCTGATGAGCAGCGTAGTGCCTGATGCAAAGGAGAATGTATGTAGAGGAAAATGGTCCAATATGCCACTTTACGAGTCTGTGTCGTTTTCTCATATTAAAGAAATTCGAAGTGCTAACAGTACTCGCTTAAAAGTAAGGGAAATTACTATGGACGTAATTCTCGTTATGGACATTGGAAAAAATATTGAATTTCACCGGAAAGAAACCCAACGAGGCTTACTATGGCAACTCTTAGGTCAACATCGATATGTTGTCGTTCGACAAACAATAAAAAATCAATCCTTACAGGAATGATTCAACAAGTCGGTCCATACGACCCCATTGTTGTATATTGGATCACTTCACCCTGCAAAGTGATCGAGTCAGAACTGGTAATGAATACGGTGACGACAACGGATCGGATGCGACGTGTGAGGATCACCAGCACTCTCGGGGTAGACATGGTTGCAATGCCCAAATGTGGCAGCGACCGGCCTCCGTTGGGGAAACGACGACTACTGACTGCTACATCGATGTGGGTTCATCATCTAGAACGACCAACAGATTGATTTCACTACCGTTGGAGAGGCTTACCTCTCCACTAGAGTCAGAATGGAGCTGGACTACTTTCAGTTTTGACCCAGTTTTGGGCTGCGAAGAGCATACAGTTTGAGCTGAATTCAATTGACCGGTTGTCGCATTAGTTATGAAACCAATGCATTTGGTCACATTTTTCATAAACTCCTTCGGCTTTCTCGTTGATTTGCACCATTATACGAACCCAACACCTGATTGCATCTCCTTGGCCCCTCAATAACCTCAACAGCCCACATCTTTCGGTCCATAAAAAAGAACCGAAATTAGCAAATGCAAAACACCTCTGCCGCTCTTGAACAATAAATTTCATCCAAAACCTGTCCATAAAAAAGCGAATCGTAGGCTTTCGGGGCTGCGTCGAAGATGAAGAGGAGCCTGCAGGCGTTCGGTCGGTGCATCCACACGGATTACCCACTATAAACCCCGGTTCGATGAATCGTAATCAGTCGGTGGATGGTTTTGGTGGCCGTCGTTGGGTAACGCCAAGTCAAACACCACGACAGCTCCACAATCATCCCATCATCGCATATAGTTGGAAAGGGAAAAGCTTCGAACTCGCTTTTGGATCATCATCTGCTTTTTTTGCGCTCAAGCCGAGCAAAATGGTGTCGTCCCACCGGTTTTTGGGAATCACCGGCGCACAGAGTTTCGCCAGTTTAATGTCTATTTTGTACTATGAATTTTGCGGATTGGGCCCAAAATGAACTAGTTTGGTGAAGGGTTATTTGAAGGATTTTTGAAGAAGCTTCACGCATATTTTAAGATTACGGAATATGAAATGAAAATGTTCAAAATACTAAAACCAAATAATGAATACTCTCCCAAAGAGCTAACGTAAATTTTGGTGATATCACAAATTTTTAACAAGAATTAATTCTGTTTTTTTTTTATGTTGCATCTTTTTCAGTACAGTTTTCAGCTTTCTTTCAAAATGTAAAAAAAATATGAAAGTTCTTTGTACTCTAAGTTATGCATATTCATAAAAATTGAAAAATGATCGATCTTAAAACGGTAGGAACAAAAAGATTTTAACTAATAGGGGCTAACAAAATCAGGTCGTTAGTGTAATTAGTATGTCTCGGGAAGATTGCTTATTCAGAAAATAATGAAAATTAAAACTAATTAAATTAAGAATGAAGAGCGAAATAAGCTATATCCGCGTCGTTCTTTTACTCTTACGACGTTTTCTACTAAGGATGGGGTTGGTTGTCTAATGATCTAATACCGTTTCTGCTTAATAAGCAGAAGGTCATAGCCGCCTCTTTCCTCATACTTCGCAGAGACGAACAAGAAACCGTCTCCCTATGCTTCCATTCTTCCATTTGCCTTTCCTTTCTCCTGGCACATGGGCAGTCTGCTTACCAATAGCTTATCTGCCATTACATTACCTGGCGTGGATGCAGGGGTATATTCGGTCTACTGTGGGCCAGTTTAAAATGCAATATCAATTCCTCCCGCCCGCTTTCCCTCATTGGTCAGCATTCTGACGTGGCAGAAATATTGAATGTTTTATAATATTTTACACTGCAGGAAAAATACCCAAAATTTAAGCATGAATTTATGAAAAAGATCGATGAAGGAAAATAAATATATGTTTTGTACGTTTTCACTATTGGGTAAAACACATTAAAACTGATATATAATAAAACAAATTGAATTTATTTTAATTCAATATCTACAACGCAAGTGTTTCAGTAATATGGAATTCATATTTCACATGGGATTTAATTGAAAAATAAGTATACAAAAAAATTCTGTCAAAAACTATAACCAAATGTGCAAGGTTTTTAAGCTTTTCCCATGAAAAGGCCTACAAAATTAAGGCCAAAACGTTGGGTAATCCAAAACTAACCGTTCCTAGACTGAGGAAGCCAATTTGACAGATCTAGAGAGCCATAAAGCGGTATAGGCTGAAAATTAGATCGATTGGTTACCACTAGCAAGTTATTTTTTAACTCTTTTTCTAGAGGGTGAAAACTTACGCCAACTACCAAGGGTCCCAACAAAATTGGAGGTGCAACTTTAAACATGAAAATATCTCTGACGGTTTTGAAGCGATTTTCGAATTTTTTTTCAGTAAAGGAACTGGACACTATTCGATATTGATGTTCATTTTTGGGTTTTTGAAATAGATGCGTCTACCCAAAGTTATAAAGCAAAAGGCAGTTTCTTGAAAAACCCTTTTTTTTTCCTAATTCAACAATAGAACAAACTTTAAAGCAATGACATGTAGCTTTTTCGACATTGATTTGCTTGTTTGAGTGTAGTAAAAATGTTTGAGAAGAAATTGAAATTTTTTTCACTCTCAAAATTTCTTTAACCTAAAATACTACGAAAAGCCCTATTTTTTGGACCTATTTGCCTGTAACTCAAAATTCACAGCGATAACCAAGTGAACATGTACGAGTAAAAAAACAAATTTTTTATAACACTCGAAATTTATGTTACCCAGAAAACCACACATAAACAAATTTCCTGAGCTTTTTGTAAATCAAAATTGAAGGGTATGAAATGTTGTTTTTTTCAGCATGAGGTCAAGTGAATACTGTAGAGTGGAAAAAATAGATTTTTGACTACACTCAAAATTGTTTTTACCTACATAACAACATAAACAACTATAAATAAAAACTTATAGTTATGACATGTTGTTTGTCGGCATGAATTTACTTGTAGAAGCCAAGTTAACATTTTTGAGCAGAAATTGAAATTTTTTATTCCACTCAATTTTTTAACCTGAAATATTACAAAAAACCGTATATATGGTTCCGTTTTCCTGGAACTGAAAATTCAAAGCGATAAGTGGTAGTCGAGTTACTCGTATCTGTCAAAGATAAGCATTTAGGCCGGAATCGAGAGGTACAAGGGACTCCAATCTACTTTTGAGTTTCTCTATAAACCACCGTGAAACAAATAAATTGAGCTTTTTTGTCTGTAAATGAAAATTAAGGGCTTTAAAATGTAGTTTTTTCGACAGGAATTTACTTGTAGAAGTCAAGTGAACCTTTTTGAAAAGAAATTTGAATTTTTGACCACACTTAAATGTCACGAAAAACCCTATTGTTTGGACCCGATTGTCTGGTACACTGTAACCTCAATGTATGAACTAGATGGGGGGTGCGTAAATTGAATGCGTAAAATAAGGGAGCTTAGTTCGTTAAACGAGGTTTTGCTTTTTGGAGTCTACTTGTATGAAATTATTATTTAGAGAAATTATACTCTTTTAGTATCATTGATTCATCCGGAGGCTCTCTACGGGCACGAAGCGTGGACGTTGAAAGAGTCAGAACGGAAAGCTCTCGGTGTTTTCAAGCGTAAAGTGCTGCGGACAATACTCGGTTGGAAACTCGAAAATGGTGTGTGGCGCAGACGCATGAATCACGAGTTGTATCAAGTGTACAACGATGCGAATATTATCAATCGTGTAAAATACGGCAGACTTCAGTGGGCTGGACACTTAGTGCGAATGTCGGAAGAGAGAATTGCGAAAATAATATTCAGCAGGGAACCAGGTAGAGGTCGG
The DNA here is from genome assembly GCF_002204515.2 of Aedes aegypti. NCBI lineage: Eukaryota > Metazoa > Arthropoda > Insecta > Diptera > Culicidae > Aedes > Aedes aegypti. Next base: position 350,213,876 of record NC_035108.1, read on the forward strand.
CGGCTTCGGGGAAGACCACGAATACGCTGGCTGTACGCAGTGGAAGAGGACCTGGCGACCCTCAACTTTCGGGGCAACTGGAGAAGTTTAGCTCAAGACCGACGAAGATGGAGCTCTACAGTACGCTCGGCAAAGGCGTGACGCTACGCTGTAGCCATCAAGGTATCAAGGTAGATAGTATCATTAACATATTATTGAAATATTTGGCTCTTAATCAGGATATGTATACATAACATGGATGCATATATGCAATTTAAGGGCTTGTAAGAACTGTTTGGAGTTTGGTTATTTTACATAAGTAGGGTAATTCGCTAATTGTTGAACGCTACCCAAATGTTGAACGATCTGTACAAACCATGTTAAAACAGGAAATTGAACCATTTTCAAACAGTTTCAATAAATTATACAGATTATTTTGTAAGTTAGCTGTACTATTGGACACAATAAATTTAATTAGCACATCAATTTCTGAAACGAAATATTTATTGAAAATGAACGAAAATTTCAATTCTCTTAAAAAATAACTTAAGCTGGGGCTGCTATGAAATAAGCTGTGTGGTAAAACATACTACGTATATTGGGTTAAGCACCTATTCACGATATCAGTAAAAGTCTACTTTAGTTATTTTCTTAACATCCGTACAATTTACTCGTATCTATTAATTACATAAAATCATTTTCAATAACACTTTCGTTTCACCTACATTTTCCATTTGTTGAACACTAGCATAACATGAAAGGCTTGGTTTCATCAACAGTATTGCCAGATTTTTTATTTTCGTACCAAACACCTATATTGAAATGGAATATTGCATTACACAATATAGTATTGTTTTTTAATTTAAATATCTGTTGAATAATTATTATAAAAAAAATCCTATAATGGTGTATGTTGCAATGGTGAAAAACGCGATTCAGAAAAGTATAATTAATTGCATCCCATTCCCATAGCCATTCTGATTCTTTTTTTTTCGAATTTCACTATCTTCACTATGGCATCAATGCCATCACCGTTTGTTTGTTTACACCATGATTGAAATTACGCATTGGCAGCCGATTTATCCGGAATATAACCTCAATCTCGCGATTGATGCTGTAATGTCGAAAATAATGTACATTAGGAGAAGCCGCTAAAGTCTATGGAGTGTCGTAGGGGACGATTCACTTTCGTTTCAGCCCAGAGTGATCAGGGAAAGTGCTTCGCGGACCTAACCCTGGCCTCACAACCGACGAGGAGCGCGAACTTGCAAGTTGAATGAATGCGGGAGTAAAACGGTCAACATTTAGCGACAATCGTTCAACATTAGGATAAGATGGGTTATGTATGTGTTCAACAATTGGGTATAGAACTATCTTTTTAAATATATATTTTTTCAATTAAAAATGGACATTACCGTGCTAAAAATGTTACAGAAATAATGTTAAACAATCGTCTACGGTGTTGAATGCTTTTTTAACAACCTTTCTATCAAAATTTCCATGAAAATCAAATAACAAAAAAACGTCTATCTTAACCGTTCAACATTTGGCGATTTACTTTACATGGAGAACAATTCATCATTTCTATGTAGTTACGTATCTCACAATACTGGATCCTAGGAGATTGTAATATTAATAGAATCGTTTGTACTGCCAGATTAGAGTTTTGGTAACTAAGTGTGTACAACAGGTGTTCTTGTTCGACCGAAAACTTCCTCGATGCACTGGCGTACTTTACGATGAATGGTCTATCGCAGGGTTTCTCAACCGGTGGGCCGTAAAGCCTTTTTTTAAAGCCTTTTTTTGATACGAATTTTTTTCTATTGAAAAATAAATGTGAAAAACTTCTTATCTCGTTTATTTTGCAAGAGTTTATAGTTAGTGGAGCTCTATTTTTAGTATTAGTAAAACCACTTTTTTATTGACACTATTACTGGATTGTATCCCGTTTGGCATAAAGTCGTTTGGCATAATGGTCGTTTGGCATAATGGTCGTTTGGCATAATGGTCGTTCGGCATAATGGTCGTTTGGCATAATGGCCGTTTGGCATAATGATTGAGTTAGAATAAATATTGGCATTTTCGAAGCTTTTACCGAGATCAACATAACTGAGCCCATAGCAAAATTTTTTCGTAGTTTCTCAATAAGCGTGGTGGTCGTTCAGAGATAATCCAAGCAATGAATGTCAAAAATTGTAGTGACATTGGAGAGCATAACTAAATAAAACTCGTGACCGGTCTGGTGGAAGATCTTTTCGGAATAATAATTTTCTCCACATCCCAGAACATAAAGTATCGTTGAGTTGTTGCGATACACATATTTGAAAATAGTAAATTGGCAAAAAAAGTTCGCAGTTATTATTAAAGGGAACGCATATATTTTGCTGCAGATCAAGCTCAGTCCCAGCTTGTACGTAACACTTGTTGAAAATTACTTGGTAGAAGAAGGAAAAATTTATTTGCAAAATATTAAAAGCTCTTATCCAAAGATCTATTATTGCAGGATTATGAAAAAATAGCCTGTATACGAGAGCAGATTATTTTTCGTTTAAAATGTTTAAGGCTCTAACACTAAATATCTTCTCACAACATAACTCAAATGAACAACACATTTTTGAAAGAAAATATATATGGCAAAACTTTTGAACGCTTCAATATAAATTTTAATTTTGAAAGTGTACATCACTGTCTATTATCGAAAGAAGGGAAAATTTGTGATTGAAATAATATTTTTCCTGCATATCTTGAAAGGAGATCTTGTGTTTGCAAAAAAAATATATTGAATATTTACAGGTTCTAAAGTAATTATTATTCTTACAGCACATCTTACAAGGATTGCGAAATATATAAATGGTGAACATTTAGCTTGACTAAATAAAAAAATTTAAAACAGTATATATATAAAGAACAGCCTATTTTTAGAAGAAGGCAAAATTTATGATTAATAAAAGTTGGACGCCAACAACTATTGCGGCAAATAAAACGAAAAGACATCAAAAATGGCGTTGAGAATCATAGCTCTTGTCCTACTTTTCCCCGAATGTCGTTTCTTTGGATGTCGGTTCCCCGAATCCCAGTTCCTAGAATGACTCGTTTCCCCGAAAAGTGATGCAGTTTAAATAGGTGCTATAATAGTCTTTAGTGGCTGGAAGGTGAACGAGCAAGAACTATAAGCAATCAAAAGAAGCAGGTATTTTGCCATTCTTGGCTATACACATGTTGGCAAAAATATTGAGGACGATAAAACTCAAAAGAAGGGTGCATATCAGATAACCAGTTCGTTCAGCACCCTGAAATGTTCAAAGTTACGACAAGTATGAGTGCCACAAACTTTTCGGGGAAGTGGACTTTTTGTTGAAGCGGGATATTCGGGGAACTGGTATTCGGGATATAGCGTTCGGGGTAACGACATTCGGGGAACCAATATTACGGGAAAAGTAGCTCAACTCATCAAAGTAACTGCAGTAATCGATTTCTCTTTTCGCTGATAACTTGAGCAGATCAATGTTATCAATTGCCGCCATTTTGTCAGTTGGGAACAGCCTATGTATTAAAGAAGGTGAAATTTTTTTCAATTTCAAATCAACAGTTTTTATGCCTATAATTTGATTACATCATGTTTAAAAAAAAATGTTTGAAAGAAGGGTAAATTAGTGCTAAATATATCAAAATCTTCAGTGTAAAAAATTATTCCAATAGCAGAACTCGAAAGAAGAATTAATTTTTGAAAGAAGGGTAATTTCTGCATAAATTATAAAATATTATTGACACTAACTTTCCTAATATGCTTTTGTTTATTCAAGAGCATATGATTGTAGACAAAAGTGACATTTTGTATCAATTATTGTCAATTATTGTCTCCACAACAAGCTTGATGTCATCAGAAAAATTCAAGAGAAACGTAAAAACGAATCTCATCTTAAGAAATTCTTGGTTTCAGACTCATTATGCCAAACGACTATTATGCCAAACGACTTTATGCCAAATGACCATTATGCCAAACGATTTTATGCCAAACGGCTTTATGCAAAATGACTTTATGCCAAATGACCTACCACCCTATTACTGATAAAATAAGTATAATATTATTCTGACCATATGAGGTTACAAGCCTAACTTTCAATGCAAGCCGTAAAACAAAATTTACATCTTTCTCAGCGACATTCGTAAAAAATTCCTGCAGTGCTAATCCTTGATATATTTCGCCAGTCTCTTTGTAAGATTCTCTAAAAGTTTCTGGGGAGTTCCTTGGCGACTTATTCATGGGATTAAAATAATTTGAAGGTATTCACTGTTTTCATTCAAACCATTGGCGACATCTTCTTGAATCCATCAGCAGTGATCCTTAAAAAAAACTCGGTAGATTCTAAACGAGATTTTTGAAGAGTTATTGGTAATTTTTTAAGACCTATTGTCTGGTTGCTGAAAAACCTAATAAAAAGTTACTTAGAATATTCAAAATAGCTAGCAAAAGTTGAATCCCAACATATTTTATAAAAAAATATTCTCGAAAACTTCGCTGATTCTGTTGCAACTTTTTGTACCGTTTTGTCTCAAATTCCGAACAGACTCATATTCCGAACACTCGGTTTTTGTATGGCGATTTGGTTGAAATGTTTCGCTGAAATATGTCACCAAATAACAAGGAAATGGTAGTCAATTGCAATTTAATTTTAACGTCTCCAATATAATCTATTCCACGGGAATAGTGTTAATTTTCTAGTTTTAGACCAGTACAACAAGCTCAGATAAATTTATATGCGAAATCATTCATTTGAATACGATTTATTCGTGCTGTTCGGAATTTGAATCAAGTTGTTCGCAGTGTTCGGCATTTGAATCAAAATGTTGTTTCATACTTTTACGTAAAAACAATACTAAAACTAACTAAATCAACATTATTATCGGTACATCCAACAGCTAACAGTTTGACTTTGCGAAGAAATCAAAATTCACACGAATTTCAGCCAATTTATGCCCATCAGATGCATTTGAAGTCACTGTTGACCTTAAGTGTTCGGAATATGAGTCAAAACGGTATACCCGAAGAAATCTTTCAAACCAAGTAAAAAAAAATTCGACGTATCTTTTTCCGTGTTGTTCGTCGAAGATTCCGACGTGTTTGTGGGTATAAAATTCCCAGGATATTTACCGCGAAAGTTGGAAAAACGAGAGTGATCGGAACTCTCATTTTGTATGGAACGAACCAAAGCGTTTTTCAACAGCCTACTTGATGCCAAGACGAAGTTTGCCGGGACCACTAGTCTTGGAAAAAAAATTCATTTTACAGGTACCACTGGACAAATGTTCGAAAAATTTCTGAAAGAAGTTTTTGTTGAAATCTTCTCAGCTAACTGATTTATTATATGATTTTGTAAGGTCCCTTAGAAGTTTGTATCGGATTCTTAGAAATATGTTTGATAGACTCCTGGCAGGACTTTTAGTGGACACCGAATGATCTTGGAAGAGTGCTTCCATTATCTGTGGTGAATTACAGAGAAAGCTATCGAGTGTGTTTATTGATTTAAGAATAATCTTTGGGAAGTGTGCGTGAACTTTTGATTAGAGGTCATTAACTTTAGGGGTCCGCGGAAAGTTTGTTAAACTTTGAAGGGGGTCACAGCTTCAAACAGGTTGAGAACCACTGGTCTATCGATAGTTTTTCAATATGGTACAGCCTCTTAATCAGTTATCTAAGTCATCATAACATATGCCTTGTTAGTTTTTACGGATGTTTTTGATCCTCCAAGGACTCCATAAAGGTCTTGGGATCCACGACCGTAATAAGGTTTAAGGTTAGTTTTCAAATACTCCAAAGGTCCCTAACCATTCATGTGAGTAAACGGTGTATTGTATCAATTTGTGCGGATATTCTTGGTCCCTCAAGCTCTATATAGGCCTTAGGATCTACAAGCGTAATCAATTATCAATAGATGCTTTTTTGATATAGCACAGTCTCTTAACCATTCATTTAAGTCGATGGAAAATTTTATTGGTTTGCACGGATGTTTTTGGGTCTCCAACGACTCCATAGACCTTGGTATTTCCGACCGTAATAAGTGATTTAAGATTAGTTTTCAAAAACTCCAAGAGTCCCTAACCATTCATATGTGTGCATTGTGTTAATTTGTGCGGATCTCTATCGAATATAGGCCTTGAGATCTACAAGCGTAAGCAATTATCAGTAGATTCTTTTATGATATGGCACAGACTCTTATCTATTCATAGCAGTAAAATGAGGATTGTTATAATTGGTAGCGATGTCCTCGAGGACCTCCAAGACTTCATCGACAGCCTCTGAGCCAGCCATTCAATTAAGTTATCGGAATATTTTGTTTGTTTGAACGGTTGTTTTCGGTTCTCCAAATGGAGTGAATATAGTGAATATAGGCCTTGGGATCTACAACCGTAATAAGTGATTCAAAGTTAGTTTTCAAATACGTCAAAGGCTTTTAACCATTCATGTGAGTAAACGGTGTATTGCATTAATTTGTGCGGATGTTCTTGGTCCTCCAAGATAACTATCAAATATAAGCCTAAGGATCTACAAGCGTAACCAATTATCAATAGATAGTTCTTTGATATTGCGTTCTTTAATAAACGAAGTATTGTACTGTGTTGTCTCGATGTACTTGGACTTCAAAGGAGCCCGTATAAGCATAAGTATCTAAAAACTTAAAAAGTTGTATATTGATGATACTTAATTATGGAATATAATCTCAACTCTTCATATAAGAAAATGCATCACTGTATTGATCTGACTGATGTTCTTGAATTTACTTCGTAAAATAGTGACGTCAATTGAATTCGCGTAAAACTAGAATTCATTAATTGAGGTTTAAGTGAATTGGATTTCAAAATGGCGTCGAACATCAATTTTCATCATCCCCTCTTCGTGCCCGTTCCGAAAATACCCATATTGCATGGATTTCCAACGATTACCCCAACCGGAGGTCTCCATCTTGGATTTCAAAATGGCGTTGGACATTGATTTTCGTCATCCTCTTGTCATGCCCGTTCCGAAAACGCACATATCGCATAGGTTTTTAACTGTTTTCCCCAACCGGAGGTCATTCGACATAATTGTATAAACTCAATTTACGCACTTCGTAAAAAAAGTAACGTAAATTGAATTTACATCGTAAAATAAATGACGTTAATTGAGTTGGCGAAAAAAAGGACTTAGTGAATTGAGGTTTAAGTGTACTCAAAAGTTAAAGCGATGGCATATAGTTTTTCCGACATGAAATTGATTGTTACAGTCAAGTAAACATGTTCGAGTTAAAAAATAAATTTCCGACACCACTTGAAACTTATTTTACCCTGAAATTTGAGTGTAATTTAAAAAAATCGTTTCTTTTATTAAAATATGTTCTTTTGACTTCTACCAGCAAGCTCATGCCGAAACAGTACAGATCATAATCTCTGATTTTGGTATACAGACAGAAAAGTTTCAGAAATATGTTTTTTGTAGTTTTTTTTACTCAAAATAAACTTCAATTGTAGTCAAATATTTACATTTGTTCTCAAACATGCCCACTTTTTTTCTGCAAGTACATTAATGTTGAAAAAAAGCATACATGCATGTCCTAGATTTGAATTGCAAACGGATTTATTCGTATATTCGTATATTTATACGGTTATTCGTAGTATATGAAGTATGAGAAATTGGAAGTATGATTTTAATTTCTACCCAAACATATTCACTTGATTTCTACAAGTGAACTATTGCTGAAAATACTACATGTCATAGGCATCAATTTTAATTTACAGACAAAAAATGCACAGGAAATACGTTTTCTGTGTGTTTTATAGGTTAAATCAATTTGAAAATATTTTTTTTACTTAGACATGTTTATTTGACTTTCACAATAAATTTTACGTCTAAAAAATATATGTCATCACTTTAAATATTTAATCACAGATAAAATAGAGCCTTTGTTAGTAGTTTGGCTAAAAGAAATTTTGAGTGTAACCAAAAAAATATATAACCTTCTAAACATGTTCACTAGACTTCTACAATGAAATTTATGTTGAAAAATCAACATGTTCTTGGTTTTTTGAATTGTAATTTACAAGCAAACGGATTCAGAAAATAGGTTTTGTAGTATTCTTAGTAATAGAATTTTTGTGACGTATCAAAAATGTATAGTTCTGTTCATATGTGTTCACATGACTTCTATAAGTAAATTAATACCGGAAAAACTTTACATGTCGTATCCTTCAATGTTGATTAACAAACTATGCAGCTCTGGAAATACGTTTTTGTGTAGTTTTCTGGATAAAATAAATTTTAAGTGCAATCAAAACCTTTTCCTACTCAAATATGTTCAATTGATTTTCACGAGCAAATTTTAACTGTAAAATACTACACTTTATTTACTTTTGAGTTACATGCATTTTTTGTGTAGTTGGGTAATGTTAAAAAGAATTTAGAGTGTAATCATATATTTATTTTTTACCCACACATGTTCACTGGGCCGTCCCTTATTTTTCGAAAATGCGAAATGTTATAAGTTCGTCGTTGTAAAGTGCTCGTTTTGGTAAGAAAAAATTCAAGTAAAAATTTGAAGTCCGTATGTGGACGCAAAGTGGTCCCCCAACGACCCTAAAGGTATTAGGTGTAGATGACCCCCGTGCGCTCGAGCTCGCTGCTCTAGTGCACGCAGCATGAGTACGAAAAGCCACCAGAAACAAATTGTCCTGCGCGCGTTGATAATCAGCATAGAGTTTGTTTTCTTTGGGATGATGATTCAAATATTACGTAACGCAAAATTTGTCAATTTAAACCCCCTCTCTCCCCCACGTAACTTGCTTTTCTATGAAAAAATTGAATTTTTTGTAAGGACCGTAACACTACGGAAAATCCCATCCCTGCCCAAGTTGCGTTACGTAACGATTCCTTTGAATTTATGTGTTATGATGATATCCACAGTATAAAATATTAATTTACTTAAAATTCGATGCTGTCAATTTGTTACTGGTGGCTTTTCGTACTCATGTTGCGTGCACTAGAGCAGCGAGCTCGAGCGCACGGGCGTCATCTACACCTAATACCTTTAGGGTCGATGGGGGGCCACTTAGCGTCCATGTACGGACTTCAAATTTTTACCTGATTTTTTTCTCACCAAAACGAGCACTTTACAATGACGAACTTAAAATATTTCGCATTTTCGAAAAATAAAGGACGGCCTAATGTTCACCTGACTTTTACAATCAATTGAACGTTGCAAAAACTACATGTCATCGCATTAATTTGTGAGTTACAGGCAGACGGGCCCAAAAATGTGGGGTTTCCAAGTAGTTTTGGTAAAAAAAATTTGAGTGTTATCGAAAATTTATACTTCCGCTCAAGTATGTTCACTTGAATTCTACAAGTAAATTCATGGCGAAAACACTACATAAAATAGCCTACAGTTTTGGTGGTTTTCTGGGTATAATTATTTTAAAGTGTTAGCGGAAATTCATTTTTTAACTCAAACATGTTCGCTCGACTCTTACAATCAATTCCATGTTGAATAAACTATATGTCATCGCCTTGAATTTTGAGTTACAGACAAACGGTTTCAAAAATAGGGTTTTTCGTAATATAGTACTTTCAAATAATGCAATAGGTTTATGTTAGTAAGTAATTTAAAGGAATACATATGGCCTCCGAAACATTAAGAGATTATTTCCTGGAATTCTATACATTCAACCTTTTATTGCTCGATTTTAAACAAAATATCTTGCTTGGTATTCGTTTGACGCATTACTTTCATATTTGTTCATAATCCTGGTAGTTCAAAATACTTTGTTAGGTTATTCAATATCTACAAGCTCTAGCGTTTTTTTTTCAAGTCCTATGAAGCTTTATTGAAATCGTTTAAACAAAGATACTAGGGTCATACAAAAATACAATCCATAAACACATTTATGTTGGTGCTTTTCTCCTATGAAAATGTTAGCGTTAGTGTTAGCGTTAGTGTAGTTACGGTATACTTCGAAGCTTGGATACTAGCAACATTCATGTATCTGATTTAATAGTCTCGTCCAGACTGCTTTCAGGAATAAAGCAGGGAAGTGCACCTTGTTCCAATCTTGAACAAGAATATTAAAAGCATGAATATCGCTATTCCCGGTCACGCCCATCTTTACCGTAACATGGGATAGGGGAAGGATATGTTGATGTAGCACTTACTTAATGAGAGACCTTCGGCTCAACGACATCCTAATAAGTGCTACGGAGTTGGAGGTTTGGAGAGGTATAAGGTTAGGATTCACCTTAAAGCGTTTGTTACTCATGATTTTTTTTTCCACTAACCAGTCGAATGTAGTCATATGTACGGCATAAAACGTTAATTAATCCTATTTACATGGAACATCTTTCAAACTCTGGCAAAATGCACCACGTAATGATAGCATTTTCGACGAATGCCAAATATTCGAAAGTTTCCCACACCGCCATCATAGGCAGCCTCTTCGTGGTGCGCATCCAATCGCTAATCCAAAACTATTTTGCCGAAATCTTCCTTTTCGCCTCATCCTTCCCATCGCAATTTTTTTTGCCATCGAACAAACCCGAACACAAACCCAAACAAATAAATCACATTAAAATTGTAAATCGCTAGAAAGTTTTATCCGCTAAGCTTTCCTGTTTGCAATCGAGCGCGAGCCATCCGAGAGGAGCGGGAAGAAAAAAACTGATCCAAAGCCAGCGCGCAAAAAAACAAAAAACCAAAATGTTTTGGCCCATAACGACCTCGTCAGTCAGACGACGTCTTCACGCAGCATCCCATATATGCGCGTCACAGGTAGAAGATTGGGCCACTCAAGAAGGAAACAAACAAGTGTTCCAGACCCCCGGTCCCGGTCGCAGAGGTCCCCAGTAGAGACGAAAAAAAGTGGGTGAGCGATATTCATATTTTGTTGTTTGACCACTAAATTCGCAGTGGTCGTCGTCGTCGTCGTCGTGTTTTGGACTGATCCCCCGAAAACTGCTCACGTGAACACGGTGCTCCATTTACCGTCGTAAGTAGCCATCAAAACTTTAAACGCCACTTTGTCCATATATTTGTTGTAAGTTTAGGGCTGATTTGAAAAAGTTTTACAAAATTTTGAGTTACGCCCCTTTGGAAAAGTTATCGCGAAATTCTTTAATAACGTTCTTGACGTTGTATATCAATACCGAAAATAATTTTATTCTCAGATAATGCCCAGACAACCAGAATGTACGCATAATGAAATCACCTTTTGCGTTTTGCGATGCTTATGTGTGCAAAGTTTCACGTATAAGATGTCGCGAAAAGGCCTTATACGTACATAAGTGGAGGCGATATACGTGCATATTTCATATGATGAAAAATAGCATGCAATGCGAGTGTGTAGATTATATAACGAACAAATCTGCACTCTTATGCGACTTTATTTATGATAACAAAATTTATTTTACAGCTGCTACGGATTGATCCGATTCACGTTGTACAAGTGTACGGGACGAAACGAAATGTACATATGAACTCATAAAATAGCGTTTTATGTGTCTCGATGCATTACGGAGCCAATTGCATTGTACAATCAACTTTCCATTACTAGATGTTGAAGGGACCAACGAGTTAAGGAGGTATCGGGTTGTAGAACACAAAACCAGTGCAAATGCGATTCAAAGGAGCCCTGAAAACCAACTTTTAATATGGTTCTCTAACTTGATATCGAGATGCGAAATATCGAGTAAAGGAGAGTCGACTGTATTCATTCTAACAAACCATTCCGAGGAAAGCTCGACAAATACTGCTTATTCCAATAATCGATCTGTTCGAAGGAGATTCTTTTTTCGCGCGTGTTTTGCGTAAGTGTCTCTTTTTACGGTTCCACAACCCCTATTTTGGCCCTTCATACAGCGGGATGTTGAATTTAGGTTGGTAATGAAATTTAACTTTACTGTCGAGTGGAGCCGCAAACAGAGTACGACTTAAGCAAGAATTTCCACGTTTGCTTTTTCAAAAGAGCGTAACTGAAAGTTTTGGCAAATGATTTTTTCAAACATCTGTCCTATACTTTAGAATATCTATATTAACAAACTGGCGTTTGAAGTTTTGATGGCATTTTTTATATAATAACAACTACTAAAGCACCGTGGCAAAAGATGCTCCGATGGCGAAGATGCTCCGACCGTCGCCGTCGAAACCGAAAGTGGCACTTCTCTTCGTCCGAACTCTTGCTCCCGAACGGCGCAAAAACCAGTTTCCGGATCGATGGGTGGCGATCAAAGAAAGAGAGAGGGATAGGGAGTGAAATTCACCTGATTGCGTCTCTTCGTTTTGGTCCGCGAGCTTATCCAACTTCTGGCCGATATGGGCAGGTTATGGGAAGATGAGTTTGAGGAGTTTTTTTTTCGAGTTGGCGGTGCAACTCTTTATGACACAGGTATTAGCGGGATTTTGGCATTTTTTGTTCGGATTCGTTTCCTGCAAATCCAACTGTCACTAGCTTTTGTGCAGTTTTGTGGTTTTTTATTTGGGTTGCGAAGAGTTGGTAAGCAAACCCGAAGGCGGTAACTATCGTGGAGGCAATTTCTCGAAAAAGTTATTTGAAAAGAAATGTCGCTTGGAATTTGCATGTAAATCATCAATTAGGACGTTTTGACATCTATCATCATTGGCTAATCGCACGCTAAAAATAAATTGGCGAATGTAAACATTTTCGGAAAATTAATAATTCATGAGAACCGGGCTTAAAATAGCACTTTACTTTCCAAATTTGCGAACGAAGCGATGAACCGCTATCAATCGTGCGGTTTCGTATGTTAATTAAATGATGGCGAATGTAGGCCTCAGATCCAAATTCAAAGAGGAGCCACTGAAAATAGCGGCGATTGAATATTTTATCGCTATTTTTGTGTACTTGGAATAAAGGGATTAGAAAATAAAATGACAATCAGGAGAAAATATCATAATCTCAGAGCTTCTTCTTATTTAATTTGGAAGAAGTCATTTTTTATCAGCTTTCAATCTGCCTCTTTCTATGGCACAGCTGGAGATAACACATTCGAAAACCTTCGTTTGAGACGTCATAGACATGAGGTATGGTCATATAACAAATTTTGAAAACATTCAACAGAACTCTTTTATGTAATAAAGATAGATATTATACTTTCGTTTTGTGTGTGCCAAAAATACTTTATACATATTGCTTCCTCTTCGATCCTTGTAATGATCCTTATGGATTACAACAAAATGATATCACAATTATATCAAGATTAGTTCTTCTTCTTCTCTTGGTTTGAGTGTCTGGGTTCAATTCCCGGTCGGTCCAGGATCTTTTCGCAATGGAAATTCCCTTGAGTTCCCTGGGCAGAAGAATCTGAGAAGCAGGCTCTATCCCAGTAAGGACGTACTGCCTAGAAGAAGAAGAAGGCAGGCACGTACAAGTCTTCCGATCAATTATCTCTGTACAAAAAATATGCAAAACTTCGGAACGTCCCCCCAACCGATCAAGCACGCCGCAAAGCTAACAAATGTCACAACCGTTTACCGTAAATTTGAAACTTAATATGAAAAATCGATCTCCATCGTAATCTACCGCCTCATTAGCGAATTTTATGGCTTGGCGTGAATATTCCACCATCCCGCGGGGATCGAAGACACGATGTGCGACATACTGATGAACGACACGGGCTATCTCCTAAGTTATAATACAGCGGAAAAATCTCACGCCAGCTTCATTGGCCTCGATCTTCCTCCCCGTTGAAGGAAGTTCTTATCTAATGGGACCGATCGATCATATGAGTGCGGGATCGTGATGGTGCCGTTTTTGCAGATGATTTCTTGATTTTTCGTGTCATCAACAAATTGGGCCCTGGAGGCGCTTTGAACTCAATTAGTACTGTCTTACCCGTTTTTGGAGGTTCAATCTCTCATGACACACATGCGATCCTTTTTTTTTTTCTTGGCTTGGGACTTACCTGAAAATAAACAAAAGAGAAAAATAAAGGTCAACGGAAATCGTTCATCAGTGAGATTTACTTCTGCAAACTTATGAAGCACATGATGAAAACATCTAGTGAGCAACATTGTTGCACCGACGACAATGTCTCTCGACACGTGCACGTTTTCGATCAACTTTATAGAACGCCGTGACAACCCTGAAATAGTTCCACCCGGCAACCGACATGCATCGGAATTATCTCCGTCACGAAATCCTTACCGAAATGAGTACTACTCACTGATCCTCTGCTGGTGAACCTTGAGCGATTACCCAACATTTCCCAGAACTTCGTCTTCGAAGTCGCCACCGCCAATAATCATAAGTTCAAGTGGACTGACAACTTCGCCACTGAACGTCTTAATAAAGTGTTAAGTCGTACTCTCGACGGGTGGTTACTGTTACTGTCTTCAGCATGGGCGTAGCTTTCGATTAGAAGGCGAGCGACCTCAGAGATTCGTTCACTAACTGAAAACAAAAACGATGATCATGCTGGTCCTGGCTAGTTAGTTTACCCGGTGTCGTCCTGAGTAGTGTCGATAGGTTCACAATCAAATCTTAATCAATGAGATCTCCCGCGAGTTTGCTCATTAGAGAACTATTCCGGAAATCTCACCCTTGAGATGTTCTTGAAAAATCACTCAATCACACTCATGCCGTCGAAAACTCGCGAAAACTGAATGTTGCTGTTTACGTCAGAAAGTATTATTATAATTCTACCAGACTAACAAGAAATCATGGCATTGTACAAACAAAAAACTGTGCAGATCCAAGGCACTGAAACAAACAGATGAACCAACTCATCCATGATTTTTTCACTACTGAGTTACGTGGTGGATAACTCACGCATGATAAATCTCAAGCGTGAGTTATGAGAACTTAAGTTTTTCACAACACTGATCCTCAGAGATTTCATACCGTTTCTTCAAGAGATTTCTAAGAAAGATTTCATCACCAACCAACTTCTGAATTTATCCAACAACTTCTCGAACAACTTCTGAATTCCTTCAGATATCGCTCGAAGAGTTTATTGAAGTATTTCATCATGGAATCAACCCGAAATTTTCTTTTACTAACGAGCAGTGAAACAATTGTTAACCAACACGCAGCAACAAAGACATTGTCATCTCCTATTCTTGTAGCAACAATTATATTCCGCAATAACAGTTTATCACCACTTGAACAAAATATGACAAAGATCGCTCACCGCGTGCCTAGCGATTTTCTAGGTTTTGCATAGCTATTTTATAGAACTTTCTCCGTGTGGGCAAACATTGCCACATTATCGAAAAGCATCCATAACACAAATTAGCTTTTATGTTTAAATAAACTAATAAATCACGTGTTGAAAAGATTGCAACAATGTTGCCTCCTGTGATTGTCATGACATATTTTTTTGATTGTATCATATTCCTCAAAAGTTGGGACACACGATTGTGAGCACGCCTGCTTTGTTGTTTGTTTTTCGTCTGTATAGATGACAATTTGATTCACTGCTAACGGGAGTTTTTACCCTGAGCCGATCATCTGGGGATCAACCCAAGTAACCATTTCCCTTCTACATGCAACCAGGTACGAATTATCTTCGGGTTAAAGTTCCTCTCTAAAATAAAGGATAAGAATGCTAGCCCGCTAATTCGGTTTGCTATATTTATAAAGCTATTTTACAACTAATATAGTGCATATCAGCATTATATTAGCACTAAATTCGCACATAGGGCGAATTGAGGATCCATTTAATTACTTGGGAAAGGCTTCACTTTCCTTCTGAAGGACGACGACTTCTTTTATAACAGTGGTTCCCAAACTTTCCGAAGCAGCGACCCCCTTTGAAGCTACACAATCATCTTGCGGACCCCTAGGATGTTCATGTAATCAATGGCTATGAAAACCTGTCAAAGATCACATCATGATTAAATAGATTTATTTATCAGACACGCTGTATCATTGCAGGCATGATGCTGCAATCCATCGCAGATATTACAAGAATTCTACTTTGGTTCTTTAATGAAGCCCACTGAGAATTTAGCCAGGAGTCTTCCTAGAGTTTGACAAGGAACTTCTATCCAACAAAAATAATTCAGAATAGTACAGAACCATTTCAGTACCTCCAAAGTTCACTCTGAGGTTTACTGGAGGTTTACTCGGTCAGATTGTTTGAATCTTGGTAGTCAAATACACTTTCATTCGGGTCAACTTATTGCAAAATATCAGCTAAGTACCTTTCCGAAAACACCCTGTCAAAGTAAATCAAAAATAGAGTGTCAATTTCCTGACCATTTTGCTCGTCCCGGGATTTGGGGCAAAATCTAAGCCTTTCCCGAGAAATCCCGGGATACCGGGATTTCTCAGATTTTTCAATGAAACTAGAATTTTGGTTGAAATGGAAGAAAAAAAATCAATAATATAAAAATTTCTTCAATGAAATAGAGATACAATATAACTTTCCACGATAATATATTAATTATAACAAATCACATTTCATATATGACTTTTCTATTCTGATAAAAAACTTAGGAAAAAAAATCAAAACTGGTTTGCAGTGGTGAAATAAATGCGCAATATTGAAACAATTTGCTTCAGACATTTGAAAAGTCATCAACACTTTAGAACAAAAGAAACGATTAAAGATCATTGAGAGGATTGTAGAATATCTTGCTTAAAGTTAATTACTGAAAATTATTGACTGAAGAGTAGGTGTATTTTCAAATTTGCTTTCTTATGCTAGGCATCCGAAAACGGCTAATTTTGAAGAGAACCCTTTAAAACTTTGCAACTAGACTTATAGAAGTATATGTTTCCCACTTGGTATATTTGTCTTTTCGTTAAAATAATTACTCGTTTCACGATGCTTTTCTATTTTATCAAATTAGGCTTGATAGTGAAGAAAAATGTCATTGTTTTTCATTGAAATTTAGTAGTTTTCATCAAATTCTACGTCCATTTCGGGAATCCCGGGATTCCCGGGATGTCAGAAGTTATATCCCGGAAAACGGGAGTCAAAGTCAAATCCCGGGATTTTTGTTTCGGGATGAACACTCTTATCAAAAGTAACCGCAATATGACTTCTTACTTGAAAACAATCCAACGTGAAATTTTAAGATTCTTAGTAGTTAATTGAGGATGTCTTCAATGTTACTCATAGGGATTTCATCAGAAATCCGCAAAGATCTCACCATATACTTTTAAACATATTGTTTGGTATTGATCAAGCAGAAAGCAGCTAAGTATGTTTCAATAGACTTGCATATGGGCATATAAGAAGCCAATTATCGGCCGTAGAAATAATTCTTTTGAAAATCTACAAGAATTCTCCAAAAACATAGTCAGATAATTTTTTTTCTATCTTTATTAACGAGATTTTTAGCCCTGGGCTAGTTCATCTCGGGACCAACGGCTTTACTTCCCTTCCGAAGGAAGTCGTCACTGAATTTTTTAGTGACTATCTCGGGGATGGGATTCGATCCCAGGTCCTCGGCGTGAGAGGCGTGTGTTCTAACCACTACACCAGGTCCGTCCCCAGTCAGATAATTGTTAAAAATATTCGCAGAAATCATCCAAGGATCGTATGAAATTCCCATTGATCGTATGGAATTTCCATAGTTCCATACTTGTAAATAAGCGCCAGAGACAAGTGCTTCAAATGACAAATGCCGAACAAGCAAATTCAAATAAATATTTTCTCTTTGATTCTTTCAGGAACAATTTTTGGAAATATTTAAGCGATTGTGCCAAAGATGTTACCGATGAGTTTTTGAAGAATTAGTACAAGTTTTTTTTGTCGTGATTTGTTTTCCTAACCTTTTTCTAGTTATATTCTCAAGGTAATTTTTCTACTAGGACTCTGTCAAGGATACATCCATAAATAGCTTTTCTGCGAAATCGCTTTAAAAATTCGTAATGAAATTCGTTTGAAGAGCAAACGAACAATTTTTTGGAGATGTACTAAAAAATAATTCAAAAACTTAGTCAGAATTTTCTCCAAAAATCATTCCATGAATACTATCTGATATTTTTTGTCAGAATTAAACCCGAACATAACTCTAAGAATCTTAGAATTGTTGTCAGATCATCGATCATCTTGCAGAGATTCTATGAAAATTTCTCTAAAGATATCCTAAGAAACTCTTCCGGAGTGACAGCAATAATTCCCTCAGGTTCTCTCTTTGGAATCCTTTAAAGCATATTCAAATAATTATTCTACAAACTTATCCATGAAATTCTACATGAATTTACCATCAAAGATTCTTTAAAATAAACAACACAATTTTCAGGAACTCCACAAATGATTTGTTAAAGAGTTCTTCTAAAACATTTCTTGCACTTATTTGAAGAATCCGAGAATCTACCGCGTTAATGCAGATACTGATCAATTCCTCTTCGTTGATTTTCTCTTTTGATTTGAAAAAAAAAAATTGACTTTTGTAATATTTAACGATTTAACATGACAGGGCAGTGCTTTGTTAAGCTCAAGCAGGACGGATCGCACAGTGCTTCGAACATATGGCTCTTGGGGACAAAAGTCAGAACTGGATGTTTAATGCGATTTTGCCCTACGAAGTTGAGGAGAAAGTCGTTATACACAAAAAATCTCATTATTGGCATGAATGACACATATTACATCAGTAATGGCATAAGTGGCTTTTACGTCACGTTTTTCATTTGACACCATAGAACAGTGCTCAATTTTAAATAAATGTTTAAAATAAAAACGCATGAAAACGTACTTGAGTCGTTTAATGATGTATGTGGTATGCTTAAATGATGTATGTGGTATGTTTAAATGATGTATGTGGTATGCTTAAATGTTAAAGTGTCTCAATAGCCAAATTTTTACAAACATATTAAAGCACGGATTATTCCAACGACTAAAATCAACCCCAATAAAAAAGGTTATATAAAATTTATTTTTATTAGCAATACAATTCATTTACCAGCTATTAATCATCCAAAAACATATCAAACGAATCATTATCTTCTTTTCTACAAACATAGTTGAAATGTCGTGGGTTTCTGTTTGATGATTATTAGAAACAATTTGATGCATAGGCTACGAACGCGAGCTCTTCAGGTTCATTATTGTTGATAAGATATATATAGGTTTTTCTTAAACATTCATTGAACAGTATGAAAGGCCTTCCCATGCCAGCCTTTAAGCCGAATAGGAAAACTCTGCATCGCCAATTTTCTGTTGGCGCGGAAGCAAAACTGGCTTTGCTAATCAGTCGGAGTTTTGCTTCACAAAAATATCGTATGATCTTCTATATTTACCCCATTTTTGGTGATATGCAGCAATAAAATTTGCTAAACGTATTGAACTTGTTTTCAATTACAGTACTGACCCGATTTTGTCAGCCCCCGATTTTGTCTACCCCCGATTTTGTCAGCTTTTTGACCCGTTTTGTCAGCCTATTTTAAATTTGTCAAAAAATTGTTATCGTCATGTTTTACCACGTTTATATTAAAATTGATGATGATGTTTGATGTCATGCACGCATGGGCGTAGCCAGAGGGGACAATGGCAATGCCTTTTATTAAGTGTTAAAAATTGATTACCAATATAAGGGAGGGGGAGCCCCTGGTAAAAAATGGGCTACCCTCTTAAAAGTCCATGTAACCATGTAACACGTCAAAATTTAAAAAAAACAGGAACAAAATAAAATGACCCGATTTTGTCAGGTTCCCCATTTTGTCAGTCTAAAATTCAACGAGGGGCTGACAAAATCAGGTCTTTACTGTATCTTGGAGAAAGAATCAATGCTATAACAACCGTACATGAAATCCACAACATGATTTTTTCGAATACGTGGATTGGCAGAATACCATTGCTTTATTGATGATTGTGGCAGCATAACTTAAAAATCATAAAATGACATACAATCGGCAAACATATGCAGCTGGAATCACTTTCAGAATTTAAAAAATACTTCAAATTTTATTTTAAAGTGGATTTCAGAAAGGTACCTTGAGGTACTTTTTTGTATGGGCTAGAAGAAGATAGGCGTTTTAATTTTCTTCTGTATTAAAGAGCTTATTGTTCAGAAGCATATTTTTCTACAATTTTTTAAAATATATCACAGAAAATTAAACGGAATGACTCCTAATTACTTGTTTCAACACGATCCTTAACGACTTTCACTTTGAAAATGTGATTAGTATGGGAATAGAGCGAATTTAAAAGGGATTGGATTGACACAAAAACAATAGATTATATATAACGAAGAAACAACTTGTCAACACCTGGTGTTTTGGTTTGTTTTGATAAGCGCACGGACTTTCTAGTATCTGTATTACACGCTCAAAATATATGTCAACATCATGGCCTACTTGATTCTTTCGAATATGAAAGCTAATTTTTTGACTTTTGTCCAAGGGACGAAGCACTGTGGATCGTTTTTGCAAAGCAGGAAAAGTTAATTTTCGCGTACGGACAGTGTTTCGTAAAATCCAAGCAAGCTTACTCGTTATTCATTCAGCTTGTGTATTTGAGATGTGCTGGTGACGAAATTGAAGTGATTTGGAGCTTTCCTGTCAACGATGGGTCATTAATTGGTGAGCTCGTTTCATGATTCTATTTCATATCTCTAACGTGAGTACTGTATGAATGTTGCATTTATGTATGTGTTCACGAATCAATTATTGGTTTTACACTGTGAGTGTGGGCGTAAGGTGTCGACAAATGTTTGTACAGAAGACTACGTAAATGAATAACCAAGGTGAATCCAGATTGTGTAGCTTCTGAATTCTTCCCACTAACAAAAACTCCTTCCGGTGACAACCATGCAGATGCAGAGGTATACTCGGTCTTCAGTAACAAAGGATGTCATACTAATATTCCTTCCCTTCCCCGATTACCATAATCATGTGGCCGGCGCCATTGTTGACTTTGGAGTATTTTGAATTCTTGAAATTATACACTGAAAATGGTAAGCTATTTCTAGGATCCATCTGTTGGTTCCTTGTGCAATTAAGATTGTTCTGATCAATCACAGGGTAGCAACTACAAATTGTACGGCCACAAATGCTAATGCTCAATTTCCAATTCAGCATGATGAACGATAATAAATACTTATTACTGGATCCAAGTTAAAGTTAACCCTCAAATGCATGGGACGAACCTTGAATTTTCAAATGGTCACCATTTGGATATAGATCAATAAATTTGAAACAAAAATGCACATTTTTACATAACGAATATATTTGAAAATTATTTTTCGTTCATTTCAGAAAACCCTCGATCTACGCTGAATAGTTTTGCCAACGACATCAATCACCTAGTTGAACAAGATCTTGAGATACAGAATGCTAAAGTTATCAGCACCACATATCGAATGAAATTCCAATTATATTTTCTACCGCCTGATATCTCTTAATATGTTGTACATCTTTGTCGAATACACCAACCTTCTAGCTGATCAGGATCTTGGAATACAAAACATTAAAGAAAATGTGTTACTATTGCCACCTAGTGACTGAATTCTCAATTACGTTTTCATCGTCAGATAGCCCTTTCTGCTGAACAGCTCTGCATTCTATCCCAGATAGCCTTCAACCTGCTGCACAATTTTGCCGAAGTCATCACCCATCCGATATCCGTTGAATGACTTATTTTGGTACCTTCAATCTTCTAGCTGTCTCTCAAGATCTTAATACCAACGGCAAAAAGAAAAGCGCCACCTATCGGATGACTTCCGCCGAAGACACCTTCTAACTAAAAAGGTTCTTGAGATATTGAAGAATACAGTTTTCTACCACAAGATAGTCCTTGATCTGCTGAACAGCTTCGCCCAAGACACCAACTTTCTAGCTGTTAAGGATCTTGAGATAGAGGACTGAAAAAAAAAACGAAATGAATCCTCAATCAGTCTTTGCACCGCCAGATATCCATTTGTCAGCTGAACAACTAGCTCATCAGGATCATGAGATATCCGTTGGATTGATGATAATGTCAATTTTGGACCCCTCGTGTTTACGCTTTTTTCGTTACCCAAAAAAGTGTCCAGAGGATTGTAAGACTAAATAAGTTAGTTGAACTTACTGCATTTACTTGAAATTTTATTTCTATTTAATTGATTTACTGTTCTTCAAATGGTAGCCATTTTAAAATTCAAGGATGTTCCCGGGCTTTTGAGAGTTAAAAAGAAAATCGATGAAGAAAATTCGATCTCTAAAGTTGCGCCCTTATAATATTGAACGCGATTTGTGGATTCTAAAATTCAGTGAATTTGTACAAGAAGTTCATGATAAATTTCAGAGAACTAATTTGAAAAAAACTCCTGCAGTTACCGTTTCAGGATTTGCTTTTGTGTAATGTCTGGAGAAAATCGTAGCGAAGTCCATGAAGTAGGTAAAGCTTGGAAAAATATTTAGGGGAAAATCTTATAACATCCAATCTTCTAAAGTATTTTGCAACCGTTCTGGGAAAGTCCAAAAAGAATTACGGGTGAAATTCCTGAAATAGTGTCTTCACACTAGTGAAATTTCTGGAAGAATTAATTTCAATGCTTGCAGATGTTTTTACTGAAATTCCTGACAAGCTCGTAAGTTGATTCTTTTGGATATTTTCCATAAGCATCTTTAGTAGAGTTCTTGGAGGAATTATTAGAGGTATTCAGGTTTTAAGAGTCCCAAGTAGTATTCCATCAAGAATTTTCTGAGAAAATTATGAATAAATAGATTTTTTGGGGGGATCCTTCAGAGATTTTATGGAGTTATTCGTAGCTGAATCACAAGAACACTATCAGAAGCGACTTTTGAAGAAATATATTGGAAAATTACTGAAGAAACACCTGGATGACTTTAACAAGGAGTAAAATAAGACATTTATTTTATTCATGTTTTTACTTCAAAACATGTATTTCTAAAGAGGAATACTGTGTATAATTTCTAAATGATTTGAAATAGACTATTACTTGAATGAAAATCCCTCTAATCTTCCTAGTATGCTCCTTATTAAAACTCCTAATAGGGCCCATTAGGTGATTATCTGTTTTTTTTATGTGTAAGTTTCATTAGGATGAGATAAATTAAATTTATGAGTAATTTAGATAGAAATTTTCTCAGAAATGTGTAGATGGAATTAAAAAAAAAGAAATGCCTTAAGATGATGGTAGGACTAACTGGGTAAAATCTAGGTGGGAGTACCAAGAAGTACTAACGATTAAGTCTAGTCTAGTCTAGTCTAGTCCACGGCATAAAAATTAACAAGGCAGGCTTTTTACTGATGTAAACGTCAAGTTTGATTGTAAACATGTGACGTCACTCCTATCGTACCATAAACCTTCCGGACCACTAGATCATTTTTTTCGCATGCGACTACGTTATTCCTATCCACCTCGAATACATTTGCAAATGTATTCTAGGTGGATAGGATTGACGTGGTCAAGTAGATGTCAGTTTTCGGAATATATCACCTTCTTAATTTAGTACACCGTGGTCTTGTCTACTCAAACAGTAATCATTTCAGTAATCTGTAATTTTTCTTGTCAGCATTTGCCGTTTTGACTCATATTCCGAACACTTAAGGCCAACAGTGACTTCAAATGCATCTGATTGGCATAAATTGGATGATATATGTGTAAATTTTAATTTCTCCGCAAAGCCTAACTGTTAGTTTTTGGGTGTACCAATAATAATGTTGGTTTTATTAGTTTTCGTATTGATTTAACGTAAAAGTATGGAACAACATTTTGATTCAAATGCCGAACACCGTGCTTATTCTGTCTCATATTCCGAACACCTTGATTCAAATTCCGAACATCACGAATAAATCGCATTCAAATGAATAATTTCGCAAATAAATTTATCTGAGCTTGTTCTACTGGTCTCAAACTCGAGAGTCATCACTACTCTCGCGGTAAAAATAATATTGGAAACGTTAAAATTGAATTGCAATTTACTGCCATTTCCTTCTTAATTGGTGACATATTTCAGCGAAAAATTTCAACCAAATCGCCATACAAAAACCGAGTGTTCGGAATATGAGTCTGTTCGGAATTTGAGACAAAACGGTATATTTGAAGCATATCAGTAAAGCTAACTATCAAAATATGGTGATTTCTAGAAATTTTTTTTATAAGTTCAATTAGTGTGGATGTTTTTCCAATTATATTGCTTATTTTTATATTCCATCCTCGTCCAGCAGAAGGTAAGTGAGACAAAAGGTCAAAAAAAATTGTAACGGTCTAATATGCCATGATTTTGTTGAAATCTACTGATCGGGTACTGAAATTTAAAATGAAATTTCCGGGAAAATATGTGGAGAGTCTTTTACAAACTTGCGAAGGATTGCTGCATAGATTAATTTTGCAAAAACAGTTATTTTATGTACTTACAGTTTGCAAGAAAAGTTACTTTATGGATTTGCTTGGCAGATTTTTATGGCATATTCCTCGCAAGATCTTGGGTAAATCTTTTAGGAAAGCCCTAGGGAAAGCCTCATTGTTTGATGGTTTCCAAAAACTGAGCGAGAAGTATAACACAGCTAAACAAAAATTACATTTTTGCTTATCTCAAAGATTAATTTATGTGTCTCTAGTAGGTTTGGGGTTGCTGAATCTTATACCGATCTCAGAAATGTTCCAACACGTCACAATTTTTAGCTACAGGTCGCCAAAGGTGTATAAAACACTGTTTTCATTTATGTTTACATTAAGTTTAAAGTAGAGTTAGATGGGGCAAAAGTTCGACCTTAGTGGTATAATCAAAGTAACCTTCAATACATTGGCTATAATTTTGCTGAACAAACTTGTGTCAAAATATTTACCCATTTTTAGTTATGACAGTTTCAAAATTGATTGTCTTAAACGAACTTTTGCCCCACCGGTGGGCCAAGAGTTCGAATCAAGTGTGGGGCAAAAGCTCGTTGGCTAAAACACAAAATATTGATACTTTTATGCCAGGCATACATTATACTATCCGTAAACCTACACTACCCGCCATAAGTATGGAATCGCATCATCTAGTATTGCAACACCTCAATTGAATATTGCAGCACCCCCCAAAAAGTTTAGCATCACCCGTAAGCTATTACACTAATGACGCAATATCTTGGAAACCTTACTTTCTAGAAAGCTGCGGTCTTCAGCAAAGTTGTTCAGAAGCCTTACGGCGTTCATCAGCTGACATTTTTAATGCGCCATTTTGCCGCTACGTGGCGCTAGTGTGCATGTAATTTGGTCATATTTTAGACGGCTCTAGCTCATGAACCTGATTACTTAGAATGTTCGTGTCTTCAGCAAAGTTATTCAGAAGCTTAAAAGCAATCTGAGGCAGCACTGATTGGTTAGCAATTTTGCCGCTACGTGGCGCTAGTGTGCATGTAAATTGGTCATATTTTAGACGGCTCTGGCTCATGAACCTGACCACTTAGAATGTTCGTGTCTTCAGCAAAGTTGTTCAGAAGCTTAAAAGCAATGTGAAACAGCACTGATTGGTTAGCAATTTTGCCGCTACGTGGCGCTAGTGTGCATGTAAATTGGTCATATTTTAGACGGCTCTAGCTCATGAACCTTACCACTTAGAATGTTCGTGTCTTCAGCAAAGTTGTTCAGAAGCTTAAAAGCAATGTGAGGCAGCACTGATTGGTCAGCAATTTTGCCGCTATGTGGTGCTAGCGTACAGCTGAGAGAGGAGACAGCTCACTGACAGTTGGCAAGTTTCTTGCCTTCTTAGACTTCTTTCTTTAGTTCTTGGGTTGTGCACAACGGTCTAATGATCTTATTTTGGTCAAAATCATTCACTCATTGTTGTTCACTGTGAAAAAGGTATGAATAAAAAAACAATAGCAGTTTGCCAACACACGACTATATTTAGTATTTAACTTTTTATAATGTGCAGTCATCGAAAAACACCTAGAAAGTTGAATTACCTTTACCTAAATTCTGACGGTATTTTACGCTTTGCTCTTCAAATGTGTGGTTTTCCAGTGTCAGTTTATGACAGGTTCCCTTGTCTTTTGGGAACTCGCAATCTAAGCCATCTGTCTCCTCTCTCTCAGATGTGCAGGTAGATTTGGTTATATTTTCGCGGGCTGTAGCACATGATCTTGACCACCTAGAATGTTCGAATCTTCAGCAAATATTTAGAAGAAGGCATTTTCTACGAACCTGTTTACTTAGACAAAATTCAAAACATTGTGGAATATAATACAGTGGGGACCCGATTTTGTCAGCCCCTCGATGAATTTTAGGCTGACAAAATGGGAGCCTGACAAAATCGGGTCATTTTATCATGTTCCTGTTTTTCAAATTTCGACGTGTTAATGATTGCTTGTGAACCGCGTCAAGAACTTGCATGGACTTTTAAGAGTTCTTAAAAAAAATACGTAACGCAAAATTTGTCAATTTTAGACCCCCTTTCACCTCCACGTAACAACTTTTGTATAGAAAATTTTAAATTTTTTTCGAACCGTAACACTATGTAAGACCCCCTCCCTCCCCTGTTGCGTTACGTAATATTTGAACGGTCCCTAAGGGGTCGGTGCCCATTGGCGTAGCCAGGTTTTTTCATCAGGGGGGGGGGGCTTGAGAAGATCGATTCTTAACATTTCATTCACGATTTTCACGACAAAACGATCATTATACATTACACTCTTTTTGCATGAAACATAAAACTATATAAGATACCCACCGTATTTTTTTCATAGTAAGCTTAGTAAAGTCCTAAACGCGTCTTATTTCAATGTTGAGTGACGGGTCTATTTAAAGTCTTGCAGATTTACCTATTGGAAAAATTCCAAAGATTCGATTCGTTGTGGTCCCTTTGATCGCCAATTTTGCTTTGTCCAGTAAAACAAATGGAATCAACCTGAGTTCCTAGTTATACATGATCGATGAATTATCTAAAAATTTCTCACAGAACACAGAAATTCCTAAAGAGGAAAAAATCCTCTTGATTTAGAAAATCCTTAGAAATAGCATAAATAATTGCCTCGAAGCTCTTCTTGGAATTCATTTTAGTATAATTCAAAGAGTTCCATACGGAATTTTCACATAATTTTTCCTAAACATTGTTTTAAAACTCAATGTTTGGAAATGGAATGTGTGTAAAAATCTAAAGTCTAAAATATGACCAATTTACATGCACACTAGCGCCACGTAGCGGCAAAATTGCTAACCAATCAGTGCTGTTTCACATTGCTTTTAAGCTTCTGAGTCAGGTAAGTGGTCAGGTTCATGAGCCAGAGCCGTCTAAAATATGACCAATTTACTTGCACATTAGCGCCACGTAGCGGCAAAATTGCTTACCAATCAGTGCTGTTTCACATTGCTTTTAAGCTTCTGAACAACTTTGCTGAAGACACGAACATTCTAAGTGGTCAGGTTCATGAGCCAGAGCCGTCTAAAATATGACCAATTTACATGCACACTAGCGCCACGTAGCGGCAAAATTGCTAACCAATCAGTGCTGCCTCAGATTGGTTTTGAGCTTCTGAACATTTTTGCTGAAGACACGAACATTCTAAGTGGTCAGGTTCATGAGCTAGAGCCGTCTAAAATATGACCAATTTACATGCACACTAGCGCCACGTAGCGGCAAAATGGCGCATTAAAAATGTCAGCTGATGAACGCCGTAAGGCTTCTGAACAACTTTGCTGAAGACCGCAGCTTTCTAGAAAGTAAGGTTTCCAAGATATTGCGTCATTAGTGTAATAGCTTACGGGTGATGCTAAACTTTTTGGGGTGCTGCAATATTCAATTGAGGTGTTGCAATACTAGATGATGCGATTCCATACTTATGGCGGGTAGTGTATGTTTGCCGAAAAATACCTACTAAGTTTTTATCAAAAAATTGCCCAAAATTGTAATATACCCTAAAATAACAGTTTTTCACAAAACTAAGTGCAAATGTAAAATTTTGGTAAATTTGTTTGCATGATCAGCCAATATTGCTTAATTTGAAGATAATATGTGGATTTTAGGCAATTTCCAAACTTTTCCGTGAATTAATACATGGGTCGAACTTTTGCCCAGCTGATTCGCTGAGCATCTATGCAAAATCTAATAGGTACACCTAAAAGCATCCTCATGATAGGCCTAAAACGCCCTTACATAAAGTATGGAAATTTTTTTTATCACTATTTATTTCCATGCATCGTAAATTTGAACAAAAATTACAGTATTCACGTCGAAAAACAAGAAATAGCCATAACTTTTCCATATCTCAATCGATTGTAATGATATTTGGAGTGGAAGTCTCTCACTTGAATAGCATTCGAACCATCATGACATTTATAAGTTTTTTTTTTAATTGAGCTAGAAATCTTGAAAAGAAATTTGGTTGAAATTTCACAATTAAACATGTGCTTACAGTCTCAAAAAAAAAAAAAATTGTCATACAAGCTGGTAAACTTACATGCAAGTTTGCTGAAATAGTCATATTTTGCATTTTTAACAGTTAAAATCTCAAATACCTGCTAGACGTGCTATGATATTTTCGAAAGCGACAATAAATTCAGCAACCCTTAAATTAGTAAATAGCGGTATTTTGGTATTTTTAATTTCCGGAGCGAAATCTTCTGCCCCTTACCTGGCTATACCCATGGCCTTCACACATAGTTGCCGAATGCAGTTACATCGCTCATCCTCCCTAGGAGCACCCATTTGTTCTAAACGCCATGTCAGCGCGCGGTGATTGCGGTTTTCGAAGAAACTTGTTCAGATAAAAAGCGGCACGCTGAGGCTGAGGCAACTCGTAAAACTTCATTAGGATATAATTCATCAGCAGAAACAGCAGTAGCATCAGCATTGCGTGGTGGCTAGTTCAAAGATTTCGGATGCACAGGAAAATGCATTCAGCTAAGTGCAACATTGTGGTCAACATTTAAGTGTGTGGCTGCGGTTGTCAAAGTTCTTCAGCTGAGATGAAGTCATTTGAAAATGAAGTCGTTAGTGGGCGCGATTTGTTGATTGGATTTTGAACGCTGTGGGAGGGAACGGTTATCGGTTAACTCCAGACGACGGCTGGGAATTGCCCAAGACCTCTAGTTGACAAATTAAGATGTCTTTTGGCTGAAAAGTGATTGCTCTGGCAAGTCCTTTGAAAGTTCAATTTTACTACAAATTCATTTGGGAACCACTAGAATCCCTTCGCTGTAGCAGAGAGAGGCCTGTTCAAACCGCTCTCAAATTTCCGTGACGTCAAGGCACGCACATTGCACACGCTATCATCATTACTTATGCCCTGGGTACTGACTTTGCTTCATGACCTTTGTGGCGCGAGGAAAGGGGAAATCGATTTTTCATTCGTCCCCGTCTGGCATGATGCCCCCCATCCCCGATGTCCGACCAACCTGTAGGCTGTATTTCCTGGGGGGGTTGTTTACCGATATGATGTCATAACATTTTGTACGATCATGCGCACTTGGGCTCACAAGAGCACCCAACCTCCGCAAATGCACTCTGAGCCGGGTCGCGCGGTTGTGACGAAAACGATGACGGCATCGATGTGCGAGAGGGATGGATGGATCGTCACTTGAAAGCGCTGTGGGTAGCAAGCAGATGGGTTTTGTATGATACGGAACTTTCACTTGTTAGCGGATTGTGCGGACAGTTTTGGTTGATTAGATGACGAATTATCTGAGTTGCGAATCACCTGCCAACGAGAGCTGAAATTCAGTTGATGTTTTTGTAGCTTCTGCGGATTATAATTGTGCTCGAACCTCCGACCTTCAAAGCGGTTATTTGAAGAGCTTGCTTGTCTTGCAAGTAATGGTTGGAAAATACCCCACATGAGTCACGAGAAGACGCTAGGCGTTTCCGAGATGCGGTTGCTGAAGGATTACTTCATCTTCTTCTTCTTGGCATTACGTCCTCACTGGAACAGATCTTGTTTCTCAGCTTAGTGTTCCTTAGATCCCTTCCACAGTTGTTGACTGAGAGCTTTCTTTGCCAAAGTTGCAATTTTCGCATTCGTTATCGTGTGGCAAGTACGATGATACTATATGCCTAGGAAAGTCAAAGCAACTTCCATTACGAAAAGATGGTGGACCGACCGGGAATCGAACCAAGACACCTTCAACATGGCAGCCAACCACACGGCTAAGCAAGGCTGAAGGATTACTACTGTTGGTAGATTTCAGTTAGATACTTCCTACAGTTATTCGCATATAACCCGTTTCATACCTTGAAGAGATACAAAATACTATCACATAGATTAAGCAATTTCATGGCTAATTTGCCATAGGATTTATTTCGTAGGCGTGCTTCTAGATAATGCGATAGAAATTGTAGAAGACTAGCTTCGCTATTATGCAAAAACGCTCATATGAATACGCTTGCAGAGCAGAATGGTTCTGAAAATTTTAACTTACAGTGGACTCAAAGAATCAGTTTTTGAGCCTTTTTCAGTTTTTTGTAAATATGGTCTGAAGAAAAGTCATAGAAGACTAGAAAGAAAATTCATGGAAAACTATGAAGTCTGCACATCGAGCTGTTTCAATGAAAATTTTCTTTCAGTGACATTCCAAAGGCTATGCATAGGGTAACTTTTGCTGCAAAACTGTGAGGACGTTACTTTGAGAAAATCCACTTTAAAAACACCATGAAAAACTCAAATTTTGTCTGTCATTCACACAGATTTTAAAGTTATCGACTCATTGTCTTCAGCAACTAAATGTAGGTTTAAATCAGATCTACAGTTTTCCTATGTTCAATTTAAACACCTTGTATAATACAAATACAAAATACAAAATGATTTATTATAATTCACTAATCGGTATAATTTTTGTGATTTAATTAGTTCTAAGTGGTAGAAGTCACATATAATTCAATATTATTAATGGTGTCAATGCAACTTTAGAAACTTTTGGTGTTGTTTCAATGTGACTGCATTTACCGCTTACATACAGTAGTTTCACGTGGCAGTGATGTTACAATCTATCATCATTACAAAATCAAGGTTACCAAACAATGTTAAGGAAGTTATTCAGCGAAGAAAAGTAAAAGTATATTGCTATATATGCCACAAAAGTTCAATCCTATGGACGCAGTGGCTTATCCTTCCTAACTAAAAAATATTGCTACATATTGAACAAATTATTGATTTCCTTATAGTGAAATGCATAGAAATAATGCATATAGAAAACATTATTTCCTGCTAAATTGTCGATTCTGACTGTTGTGCAATTAATCGGTAGTGAAATCGTGGAGGTGATTTGTGGAAATCTTAAGTCTTCCCTTTACCATTTTAAACTGATTGTTCTAAAAGTGGTGCACGTCTTTAAAATTTTTGCCTTTTTGAGAGAGGATGAAAAACTATCGTTAAATATTGAAAAGCGGTTTACCAAGTTTTACATAAGTCATTTCTTGATCTAGAAAATTAAAAATTTCTTTAACAGAAAAGGTCAAGAAATGTTCTACAGAGAACTCCATGAAATGAAGATCTATCTCAACTGCGTACTGCAAATAATGAAAAATGGTGCAATTGATCATTTCTGGCTAGGTGGGTCGCGCATTCAAAAGTTTAAAAACCTATGACATTGGCTATATAGTTGATGAACCTCGACGGAAAAGGTTATCTAGAACTATAACGTGAAAAATCAGAAAAGATTTACCAGAAGACAACGATGAAAAGAGTCCAATGTAAAAGAGGCAACGATTCGTTGACATTGCTGAGTCCACTTTTTCATTACCTGGAATGGGGCAATAAAAAGGAACCCAAGCCCAGGGCAATAGTGTATTAGCGATTGAAGAAGGCATTCAATGCATTGTGTACTTCATGCAGAAAGTACGTTGAGTGCTTACCAACTTAATTTTCCGAATAGCCTACAAAGAATTACGCAACTAAGGTTGTCATGTCTATTACGGCTTAAACCAGCCGACAGTGTTTTGAAAAAACCTCAGACTTTGGTTTCAGGTTGGCCGATTGCGCTGCAGAATCATTACCCGTTCTGTGGCGTACTTGGTTAACGCGCCCAGTCTAGCGTATTTGGAGTCGTGGGATCGAAACCCACCAGAACGATTCTATTATTTTTCACAATTTTACATCTCAATTTGTTCAAATTGACTTTTGTGTCTACGACCTTCAGGTTTCTATGAAGAATTTTGACTGTCAGTAAGCATGAAAAAATGCTCGGTCGGAAGATAACTCATGTACTCTATGGTGTAGTGCATAGCTGCTTTTTCAGCAATATATACTGAAATCAGATACAGACGTAAAGTCATTTATCTTTAAAAGAAAAGTGCTGTCAGATGCCTATTTTGACCCTTAATATTGAATTTATGGATAAGTTTTATGAAGAATTCCTACGAAAATTCCACTTTAAATTTCTGTAGAATTGTCATGTATTTCTTCAATAATTTATCAAAAAATAACTTCTCCAAACACTTTAATGATTCCTTCAGGTAAATTTTCTTATTGTTTTTATGGATTTGCCCTTAAATTATCCCAGGAATTGCTTCAAAAATTCTTTTCTAACATTTCCAAAAAATAAAATAAAATCTAGAGTTAATCTTATAACTTCAAAAAAAAAAAAAAAATCACGAAATTCAAACTTGAATGATCCGAGCATTCCTCCAGATGTTTCCATTATTTGTTCAAAAAGCCTTCCCGAATAAAGTTTTAGATGTGATTTCACATTTGTTATGGAATATTCTAGGAAATGGGGCTGAAAGTCTCTTTAATAGAGACAATAAAAATATTAATATACTAGGAAATCTTCCTTAGATATTGAAAAATTGCTTTGAAGATTTTTCTGAATAGTTTTCATAAATTTCGAACCAAATTTCAACAGAATATGAGCTCCTGGCAGAGAATTCTGCGAACATCTTTCCAGGCTCCTCATAAAACCAATCCACAGACATTTCGTCAAGGATTTGTCTGAAGATTAATTCGTGAGCTCTGTGGACTGCATTACGAATTCTTGGGAATATTTTTAGGATTTTGTCTGGAACATTTCTGCAGAAAAAATCATCTATGCATGTTTATTTAATTTTCAATTACCGTCAAACGGGGCTTATTTTGACATTATTTATACATTCTTCAACTTTGAGGATTTGTAACTCTTACAAATAA
This sequence comes from Aedes aegypti, assembly GCF_002204515.2. Lineage (NCBI taxonomy): Eukaryota > Metazoa > Arthropoda > Insecta > Diptera > Culicidae > Aedes > Aedes aegypti. The sequence continues at coordinate 350,246,832 of NC_035108.1, forward strand.
GGATTGATATTGATAATTCTTGCATATATTTAAGTAGTATATGTACGTAACAAAAGTGCAAAATATGAGGCAAATCCATCAAGGAATAACAAAAATGCTTGAATAGCGAAAAAAGCGTGTCCTTCAAGACAAAAAAGGGGCTACTTTGAATTTGAAATGATTTTTCCTTATAAATTTCAAACATATTTTATAGATTATCGTCTTTTGTGATGTCATTGAACGTTTTTTCATTGATAATCATAATTTAGAAAATTGCAAAGCTCGAAAAAATGACACATGTATAACAAATTTCAGCGAAACATGCTATTCACTATTTTCAGATTGCAGTATGAAACTTAAACTTTCAACTTCCTCTTAAATGGAACTATTAGTTACGAATTGCTGATTTTAATGTTAACATAAATGAACGATGTAACTACTAGATATCGCGATTGCATGTTTATTGTATTGTATGATTATTAATGAGTTATGTACAAAAACTGTATTTCCTATTCTTATTGTTATATGAACGATATGTAGAAGGATCACATTAATACCTGTAACTAAAAAGTAATTTTCATTAAAAACGCAATCTATGAAATGAAGTTTTGCAAGATCGTAAAGATTAAAAGTTTGCTTTTCAATATGCTTTGAGCTTCTTAGCAGTTTAGAGCTGGCTCAAAGTAGTTTATTTTAGCAATAGAAGGATGCAATAGTTTTGTACTGCAAATTCACATTAAATATGACGGAAAATATTTTTTCTAGAGATTATGTTGTGAACTTGTCATTGGTACGTATTAAAATATGTGTGTTTAATGTCTATTTACTTTTCCAAATATTTAGTTTATTTTTTATGTTTTAAAATATACAAACCAAAATATTATAATAAAATAAAAATCGTTATTATAAGACCTTTGATCAATTATTTTAATAAAACAACAATTTTTGGCAAAATAAATCACAAGATTTTTATGAAACATGACGATTTTATAGTTTCGTGATGCTCCCAATAATTTTCCACGACATGGGAAAAATTCAAACAATGTTTGCTAAGTCAATGTTTTATACCTTGTGAATATTTATTTCGACTTTTTTGGAATGTTTTCTTGTTAATCCTGTTATTGTTGATGTTGTTCCAAAAATAAATTATGCCTAGTGGTAGAGCATGCATTGGTTGATAAAAGTGCTGAAGACACAAAATTGCTCAGATCAAAATTTACGCTGCCAATAAATACAGGTGAGTGTCCAAAGTAGCCCCCGGAATCAAAAGTAGCCCCGTCCGACGGTATTTAATTCATTAAATAAGGTTGAATGGATTGTTAGTTTTCGATCTGGATAATTTGAAATAGCTAGATGCCCACAATATCCACTGCAAAATATAACTAGCAAGAACATCCTTTGCAGGTTCCAGTGGCTTTGTAATAAGATTGATCAGTTAGTGGGAAGTCAATAATTTGTGTTCAAGAAAATAATAAAAAAAATTGAAGAAAATGTCGTGAACCGTTTGAACTATGTTTAAGAAAAAAATATACACCGAAAAAATATTTTATTTATTTTCAATGAAAAAATCAAAAATAAAACTAAAATTTTAAGTTAGGCAGCGTCCATTTATAACGTCACGCTAAAATTGGCAGTTTTCTGACTCCCTCCCCCCCGTCCGTAACGCTTTTTGTATGAAACATTTCAAACTTTTGTATGAGCCGTATCGCTTGAGCCTACTCACACCTCCCCTCCCCCTAGAGCGGTACGAAATTTGTGGACGGTGCCTTACACAAAAACCCCATTCTTAAAATTTATAAATTTTTACCATAGAATCTTGATAGTAAACGGATGTTTGGGACAAAGTTTCATGATGAATAAATTTTCAATAATAAGTTTTTCTAGAAACAAATTTTGGACGGTTTTCAAAATTTTGAATTTTTGCCAAAATAAATAAACTTGTTTTTAATTATGAATCGTGGTTTACGGCTAACCAGCCGAGTGGATGCTTAACAACTACCGAAAAGCTAAACATAACATATAATTTGCAATTGGATTAGATGGACAAATTGATGTGAAGATTTGCGAAAAAGTTACACGTCTTCTCAGTGAGAATCGAACTCACGACTCCCCGATCTCTAGTTGAGGCGCGTTACCACTACGCCATGAGAGGACTCATTAACGCAAAAGTTAACACCATGAGTCCTCTCAGGGCCCAAACTTATTGGGATACCTAGGGTATTTCAAAGTGCAAAAGATGTGGAAATTTTATGATGATATTTTATTTCGATAATTTCATGAAATTGACATGACATGGCATTTATTTAATTCTGGGTAGAAAATCATGATTTTTTAGCCATCCAAAGCTACCAGTGCATGATATTTTGGAAATGTGCCCGCTTAAAAAAGCGTTCTGGAAAACGTGAACTGTCAAAAATACACTATGAACTACCATCATGTTTACACAAAAACATGATCTAGTTCACGGTATATTTTTTCTTGTTGACGAGTTCACGTCTGCTGTTCATGGATACGAGAACGGATTTTTTTCTGTTCGACTTTAAGGTTCCTACCGAAACCGTTATCCGGTGACCCAGAATGACCACAATAGTCTCCAAATTGACACAGATTATACATTCTGTCAAGTAAATCAATGTAACTATGATTTTTGAAGTTTTCGTAAAAGTTTCCAACATTCCCTTGATAATTTTCATTACGAATTACTCGAGGTACCCTAACAAATTTGGACCAAAGTCCACAACCATCACCGAATTCGAAAATTTTATTACTCATTTGTCGAAAATTTCATCAAAATTCGATTACGTAGTTATACAATTTTGAAACTTCGATGTCGGAACCCAGTACTGTAAAGGTTTATAACACGCCTGTCTAGCGAATTAGTAATTGTTCCTAATAGTGAACTGAATGGATTGTTCCATCCAACAAAGTGATTAAAATATTAAATTACATGTTTTCAAATCAACTTTTGCTGCCATCGAAAACTAACTTCCTTCTCCCATCAACCCCTCGGAAACAACTTTCCGTTTTCAATCAGCGACTCTAAAAATAATCTGAAAATGCACTTTCATCCTTATATGGCGCCGTGCCATCCTCGTGTGGCACTCCACATCCAGCAAGTGTAGCCTTTCACGTAGATAAGTACAACAGAGTATTTCCCACAGGCGAGCGTGGGCGTCTAGCTCAATTTGAAATTCCATCCACACTCACAGCATCCCGTCCCTCATCACCACCATCACCCGTCTTGTGTGACAATCCCCTCTCTCGCCATCAGATTCATTGATAAAATCTGAATCGGTTACGTTCTGTGGTCCCACCCACCTTGGGCCTCCCGATTTCATTCATTCATTCATCTCGCACACAAAAGCCTGAATCTCATCTTACTCTACTGCACTCACGGAGGAACACGCGGATGGAGCGGATTGTCGAAGGAGCGCGCCCCATTGGAGACAATGGCGTGGAAAATCGATAAAACCTTTTCCTCCACGTGATGTGTGCACGGTGCTACGTTCGGCATTTTAATGAAGAATTATTTCCAACTGGCAGGACAACGCCATTTCGTGACATACAAGAACCATTTCATTTTCAATGATATAGATAAATATTCGTCTAGAGAGGTTGAGAATACCTACTTTGTATCAACTTTTGAACCAAGCCTAATAATAAATCTTGAAATGAAAACCGAATTTAGTACTATACCATTTAGGTTCAAGTTGAAGTGAAAAATGTGTGAATACTATGGACCGATGCACGAGTTCACTAATTTGACGTTTGAGCGGTGCCAAATCCACTGGTTACCATCACATAAATAACACGGCACCGCTCAAAAGTCAAATAATGAACTCGTGCATCGGTCCATGGATTTCTTTAAGCCGATCCTAGTACGTGACACAGAAGGCGGCCTTACAGTTGAATTCGAAATCATGGGTATCTGTCGAAGGATAAAAACTTCAGTGGAATCAAATGGTAGTACAAAAGCGTAACTTAAAAATGGGCCTTTAGATTTTTTTTTATATTTTGACCAGGTATTCTGTCTAGTCATAGAAATCAAGTGGTAAGCACTGTTTTTATGGAGATTTGTTTGTTCTGACGATAACTCGGTCTAAGGAACACCGTGTAATGTTCTGTGTCACTGCTACTATGTAGTAGTATCAAAATCGGTGATGTCACAACTCTAGATGTCATATGATGAAGCCGCTGTTGACAATGACTTCGCGGGGGTGGATTCCCATGTCAAGGACATTCCATTCATTCAACGGTCCCACAGGATTTAATCGGTGTTGGTTGAAAGCCATCAGGCACGTTCCCATGATAGAGTCAATCACTGTTGTTTCGCATTGAGTAATTTTTCGATTGAAAACCCACCTCTGAACTCCACTTTTGACGAATTCAGCGTTGGACTTCTTCGAACCGGGGGTTCCAATGGAATAATCCTCTTTCGACAACTTAACTTTCCACTTGGCTCACTTCACGGTTTCACAAGATTTTCCCACTAAATTTCACTCGATTTGAATTTTCACTAATCAGAATTCAAATTTTCACCAATCAGATCAGAATCCTTCTCAAAGGGCACCCGACAACGACGACGATTGCATCATAGTTGTTCGATTGTCCGCGCGAGACTGAACCCGGTTGGGTGGTTGGGTGGCCACTTTATGATGATGATGATGGCATCGATCCACTCCACTTTCGGGGTCGGACGGAACGGACGGAACGACCTTGAGCGAGGTTCTGCTGGTTGGACTCGGTGATGGCATTGCGTGACAGGGATGGGCGATATGGTGCTCCTTTGGGGGCGCAAAGGATCACTGGACTTAAAAGTGTGTGAGTTAGTGAGAAGAGAAAGAGAGAGAGAGAGTTCTGGGTCCGCACACAGATGTGGTTCGTTGATGAATGATGTCGTCCGGGTGGAAAATGTTTGGACAAGTGACGTCACATGGATAAACAGATTGATTGGATATCGTGGTGGGCGGGAGCCGGGTCGATGGACGACCGGTGGGTGCGAGGGGGCGTTTTAGGGATTATTTCATCTACTAGGTTCCGACAGGATTACGTTAGGGATTGTAGCGTTGTACGTGACGGAGAAATACTAGGAATTGGAGAACCGGGCTTCGGGCCCCCACACTGCACAGTGGTCCAGGAATCAGTTTTACGCGGAAAGATGCATTTTGAGCTTTAGAATGAAACATTAGACAAAAACGGTCTTCTACAAAGTTGTGTGTGTTAGTAAGGTCGTTTGTTTGGTGTTATTGAAAATTAGGGTGGACCACTTTTTCATAGAAATTGTGTAACTAACTTTCTTATTTGTAGAAATTATATTACACATGCTTCAGCAAAGTAGTAGACCATTCAATTTCAAGCAACTTTGCCAAAAAAAGTTTTTTTGTATCTCTTAAATTGACCGATTTAGAGCTATTTTCCTAAAGGTAACATAGGGTGGTCCGAACAAAACTGGTTTTCTGGCTCTAGAGTTTTCAATTCAAATTTCTCATCAAAGTAGTCTATGAAACACTTTTACAGCTCTAAAAAATGCGTAATTTGGTGAGTGAAGAAACTCGCTATCTCCTTCCGTTTGTGAGTTATTGTTGTTTTTCTCTCAAAAACATGCCTACTTTGATTGTGAATATCTCTGATTGGGGCAAACATAAAAAATATCTTTTGACGGCATTGAAAAGACAAAATAAAATTGTATATTATATCAAAAAATTACAGATGTGTTATTTTTGTAACTTTAATAAAATGCCCTGAAAAACGAAGGATTTTAAGCAGAAAAACTTTAATAACTTTTGAACTAAAATACATATCATCAATATTTTTGCATGAAAATTTGCGTTTTGTTAAGTTCTTAAAGTCGTTCATAGACCGCTTTGACGAGAAATCTGAAATAAGAAAGGTAGGGCTCTAAAACTATTTTGAAGATTTTAATGGTATGTATTTCTTCATTATTTTGCATTTTGAGCATGAAAATAAAATTTTAGACAAAAATGATCTTCTACAAAATTGTTTCTTAAAATGTAAGCTTTCATACTGTGTCATTTAAAACTAGAGTGGCCCACAATATCACACAAATCATATATTCAACTTTTTTATTTGCAAAAATACTGGTATATACTCTTAGGCAAAGCGGTAGAACTTGAAATTTTGACCAACTTTGCCAAAAAAAGTTTTTCTGTAGCTCGAAATTTGTCCAATCTAGAGCATTTTTTCCTAATCATCGCAGGATGGTCCAACAAAAATAAGTTTTTCAACTCTAGTTTTTTTAATATTAGTTTCTCGTCAAAGTCGTCTATGAACGACTTTTGAAACTTAATAAAACGCAAAGTTTCATGCAAAAAGATTGATGATATCTATTTTAGTTCAAAAGTTATTAAAGTTTTTGTTATAAAAAATATTTGTTTTTAAAGACATTTTATAGGAGTTACAAAAATAACACATCTGTAATTTTTTGATATAATATACAATTTTATTTTGTCTTTTGAATGCTGTCAAAAGATATTATTTATGTTTGCCCCAATCAGAGATATTCTCAATCAAAGTAGGCATGTTTTTGAGAGAAAAACAACAATAACTCCCAAACGGAAGGAGATAGCGAGTTTCTTCACTCACCAAATTACGCATTTTTTAGAGCTCTAAAAGTGTTTCATAGACTACTTTGATGAGAAATTTGAATTGAAAACTCTAGAGCCAGCAAACCAGTTTTGTTCGGACCACCCTATGTTACCTTTAGGAAAATAGCTCTAAATCGGTCAATTTAAGAGATACAAAAAAACTTTTTTTGGCAAAGTTGCTTGAAATTGAATGGTCTACTACTTTGCTGAAGCATGTGTAATATAATTTCTACAAATAAGAAAGTTAGTTACACAATTTCTATGAAAAAGTGGTCCACCCTAATTTTCAATAACACCAAACAAACGACCTTACTAACACAAACAACTTTGTAGAAGACCGTTTTTGTCTAATGTTTCATTCTAAAGCTCAAAATGCATCTTTCCGCGTAAAACTGATTCCTGGACCATAGTGCACTGTACATCACAGCTATATAAAGCTCTTTTACTGTAAGATCTTGAATTAGACTACAAACTACTACTAATTCTACCTGAAGAAAACTAACTTCATTTATGAATGTAGAACAAAGTTTTCGTTTTTTTTTTTTGTTTTATAACTGGTAATTAATTATGCTTTGCTAAAGTTTGGCTAGATGGGAATTTCTATAAAAAATTTGCTGCCATTGATCATGACATTAAAATGCCAGTTGTTATCAGAAACATTGAACTTTTTTTTCAGAATTTTCTAAAAATTAAGCTAACAGTAAAATCGCTTTAAAAACACAATGATATCATGCAAAAATACGGTAAACATGATTTTTTATACATTCCAATGGCAGTTTACTTTTAAAATGTAAAGGTTTACCAATGATCAGTTAATCGAAGACGTGTGTCAGTGTATATTTTTCAATTCGACCGCATCAAAAAAAATTAGATAAATGGCCTTCATAAGATTTTAGCCGGGCCCACGGATATGTAAATCCGGCCATTGAAGTACTTCTGGAAACGATTGATAAGATGAGAGTTTGGTATGCCGATAAATGTTCTAGCTGTTAAGTGAAATACCTATAAGTCAATGAAAGCCGAATTTAGTACTATACCATTAAATTTCACCACAATTTGCATCCTTTACTAAACAAGAATAGACTAGACCAGACTGTGGCTTTCTGTTTTATATTATATTCGTGTGCATTAGAGGAAGGATTACCAACTGGTGAGCTCGTTTTATGCTTATGATAACACATTTTTTCAAGAGAGCCGTAATTTCACATAATTTTCAAGCAAACTATGTATGTTTCGTATCTACAAGTGTCGGCATTATGCCTGTTTTTGTACAAATTGAATATACTTACATATATATTCTCTTTTTGAAATAACTAAAAACATCTTTTGAATAATTCGACATTAAGGAGTGTATCGAAAAGTAGTCGCAAACATTCAAAACGGTATATCTCAAAGCATAGTTCTTTTTTTTAAAAGCTTTTTTCACGCAAATCTTCATCGTGTCATCAAATATTGAAGCAACTAAAAACATATTGAATAATATGCAGTCTTGATATATATACTAAAAGGTTTTTGAAGTGTCTTCTGAAGATTCGATGATTTGTATTGAACAAAATGTATATCAAACAAAATAGGATGAAAAGCTTATTCTATCGGAAAATATATTTACTTCACACAGCACGTAAAACGGATTTAAAAAAAATGAATTATTTCTCTAAGAAAGCTCAATTATTGGAATAAAGTCGGTTTTGGAAAGTCACTTTTGTATAATCAACTTTTGAAGCTCTGTCATATAAAGCGGTAATTATATAGAGTTCCATTTTTTGCTTACGTTACTTCATAAATATGCAAAGAAACTTTTCCAACCAAAAAACATGTTTTTATTCGTTACAATCGTTCGAAATTACCATTAACGTGTAGAAAGAAAAAATCAAAAAACGAGGTCGATTTTTAAACTTTTTTCGAATTTTGTATTTGCTCTCAAATGCTTTTTAATGTATTTTTCAATATATTGTTTAAACTATGTCATGAGAGTTATGGCACAGAATATATTAGCATGAATAAAAACCATTTTTTCTTAAAATTTAACACATTTATTATCAAATCAATTTTTTCAGAGGTGTGCAAGATTTTCATCGACATCTGTTAGTAATTTGCAAAATTATTATACAAAATGCCACTTTATAGAAACAGTATCACCGCATCATAATTTTTAAATACATTGTAAAGCATTTCTGATCAAAAAATTGTTTGTAGGTTCAACCCAATATGTTTGAGCCTGTTTTGAATGTTTTCGACTACTTTTCGATACACTCCTTATGGATGTTGTCGTACTTTTTTAAATCTTCCGCCAAAACCTTCTTCAGACAAAAATACTTTCAGTATAAGGCGAATTTTTCTCCCTTATCCTCAATTTATCATAACTCACGCTTAATATTTTTCATACGTGAGTGGTCAATCACACAACTCATCAGTCAAAAAATCATGGATGAGTTGGCTCACCTTTATGACTCATTGGGTGGAATGAATAAAATGTAGTTCAGTTGAGTTTACTACATTCTCGGCTATAAACGCTATGTGTGGAACATGTTTGTGTCATTTTCCTTTCTACACCTTTCGAACATACTACAAACAACGCGTTTCTATGAATAAAGGTAGTATTTACTACAAAGCTACTAGTAGTTAGCTACAGAGGTTCCTACACATGCTTTGAGATTGCGGAATTGAATGGAATAATTTACTTTTGAGTAAAAATCATGGGAAAACGATATGAGTTTTGATATTTCGGAAGGTATTTTAGTTTTGCTTAGGAATTCTGAGATTACAATAACATTCACCCCGCCAATTCTGAGATTTCGGTAAGACTACCGGCTGTAGCAATTTGTAATATCCGTGTGAATTCTGACATTACGATAATTATGTTATTTTCTAGGAATTTTGGGATGTCCGTAGGAATTCAGATATTTGTTATGTAATTCTGAATTTTACGTGTAAAATCTGACATCTCAGATTCTCAGATTTCCTTTGGAAATCCGGAATTCCTGTAGGAACTTTGGAATTTTGATAGGGATGTCGGATTTTTAATTATAATTCTGGAATTTAAAAATCCATTCTAGGCATATTGCAGAAATATTAGAAATCTGGTAAGAACTCTAGAATTAGGGTGGAAATAGGTTTCCTGTTATTATTCTCTTGGAATTCTGTGCGTATCTTTGAGACGGCATTTCTTTAAGAATCTATGAGATTTCGATGCGATTCCTGCGAATTATTGTGTGAATATATGTAAATCTGAAAATCAATCTTTGTAATTAATGTAATAACCTTTAAGATTCCGTTGATCTCCAGTTCCATTGGAATTTCAAAGCAAGGCTTTAACATAAACCTTTTGAATGTCGCTAAATATTTTTTAGATTTCAATAAGATTTTTTTTGTGAAACCGATAATAATTGTAATAATTTCAAAGAGAACCATGGTGTTTCAGTGGAGATCCTCATTGAGTTCTAACAACTACTAACGGAGTCACTACAACTCCCATACAAATCTCTACATTCTAAATTCTAGAAATTTCAAGGATACTATCAGAAACCCCACCGAAATAACGAAAGTATCACAGAAACACTTAGAATTTCCAGAATTCAATATGCTGTTAAGAAAACACACGGGGAGCATCAAAATTCTACCGCAATTTCACCAGAACCTCAGTACTGGTCTAGGAAATATGTGGTTCCTAGAGTGTCCATCCCGGGACATCCCGGGACAAAAAATCCCGGGATTTGACAAATTTCGGGATTTCCCGGTTCCCGGGATTTTATTTCCGACATCCCGGGAATTTCGGGATTCCCGAAATGTACGTATAATTTGATGAAAACCACTAAATTTCACTGAAAAACAATGACATTTTTCCTCACTATCAACCTTATTTGATAAAGTAGAAAAGCATAATAAAAAAGAGAATAAACGAGTAATTATTTTCATGAAAAGATCAATTTACCAAGTAAGAAACACATATTTTTATTTGTCAAGTTGCAAAGTTTAAATGCTTTTCTTTTCAACATTATCCTTTTTTATAAGCCTATGCTGAGATAACAGATTTGAAAGTAAACGTAAACTGCCGCAAATCGCAAGTCAGTACCATCTACAAAAAAGCAGGCATTGAAAAAATTGACTGAGAAGTTCTCGTTTTCCAGTAAATACCTACCTAGAATCTCGTTTTCCATGAAAATAATTAAAAAAGTTCCAAAAGATTGGAACATGGAAATCTCAATGAAACTTTTATAATTTGCTTTTATCTTCGTTACTTTTCCAAGAAAAATAAAAAGATGACCAAATAACGATTCATTTTTGTGTTATACGATGCGAAAATCTACAGCGGGACTGACATGCGTTTACTTTTCATTATGGGACAATTCGTCTAGGTGTTTTTTCCTTGTTTTACTGAACAAAAAGTGATTTCTTGTTAGTGCAGTTAGAAGATATAATGAAAACTGATATCAACTCAATTTTGACAAAAATGCAGATAAGACTGACTTGCGATTCACGGCAGTAAACTTCAGTCAATAATTTTCAGTAATTATCTTTTAGCATGATCTACAATTTCTCCATTCATAAGTGTTATAGAGAATTTGAAAAAAATAAACATAGCAAACCCGTAATTAGTTAGTTAAGTTTCGATGTTTTGTTAGGTTACTTTATCAGAATAAAAAATTCTTACCTTAAATGTGATTTGCTATAATTAACATATTATTTTGAAAAGTTACATTATCTGTTTATTTAATTGAAAAAAAAATATAATGTCAAATTTGTACTTCTATTTCAACCGAAATGCTAGTTTTATTAAAAATTTGATAAATCCCGGGATCCCGGGATTTCCCGGGACAAGCATAGATTTTTATCCCGAATCCCGGGACGAGCAAAATGGTCGGGAAATGGACACTCTAGGGTTCCTAATTTGATAACTGTAATCTCAAGATCTCTCCATAAATTTTAAGCTAAAATTAAACAATCGTCAATCACTGGCGTTGGCGAAGACCGAAAACCACTCAGAAAATTCTTTGCTGTACCATCATCATAAAATCATACACATAAAGAGAATACCAGGCTTATCGCAAAATTACACTACAAATCTTGTCAAATTACAGCACCTTCATGATTTTGGGCAAATTGTCGCGTAATCGATTATATTCCATGCATTTCCTTCATATGCATGATTGTATTAATTGTAGGCGTCACTCTGAATAGATTTTTCTTTACGTGCAGAATCACTCTGCAAACTAAATGTAATTTTCTTAACGTGCAGCGTCAGTGTTCAACGACATGTCAACGTCAACGACATGTGTTATTTTTGGTGGATAGATCGCCTCTAGTTTAATAGATTTGCTAAATTTCAGCTTTTTATTCTATCAAACAGTCATATAAATAATTAAGTTTACGCCGAAAAATTTCTCTCTTGCACCAATAGTTGCCGTCGTGTTCCAGTAGTGGATCAACGGATGGAACCAGTTTTTAAAACGGATGTATAAAAATTAAGAAAAGTCCCAGAGATGATCTTTATGCTCCATTCGAAAGATATTAGTTGCTGTTTCGAGGGAAAAATGTTGAAACCTATGTAAAAATTTACCATTTTGTTTAAAATTCCTTGTACCATTCCCGAACGTCTACTACTGGAGCACTAGCGCAACTACTGTAACGCGTGTAAAAATAGTGGCTCAAGCGATTTTATGTCAAAAAATTAGTTTTACCTCTCTTTTTATATTTTTTTCTATATAGTAGAGGTTGAAATCTTTCTGTTGTTTTATAGCTTAGGTAGTCCACTAATGGCACCGGAACTAGAGTGTCCATTTCCCGACCATTTTGCTCGTCCCGGGATTCGGGATAAAAATCTATGCTTGTCCCGGGAAATCCCGGGATCCCGGGATTTATCAAATTTTTAATAAAACTAGCATTTCGGTTGAAATAGAAGTACAAATTTGACATTATATTTTTTTTTTCAATTAAATAAACAGATAATGTAACTTTTCAAAATAATATGTTAATTATAGCAAATCACATTTAAGGTAAGAATTTTTTATTCTGATAAAGTAACCTAACAAAACATCGAAACTTAACTAACTAATTACGGGTTTGCTATGTTTATTTTTTTCAAATTCTCTATAACACTTATGAATGGAGAAATTGTAGATCATGCTAAAAGATAATTACTGAAAATTATTGACTGAAGTTTACTGCCGTGAATCGCAAGTCAGTCTTATCTGCATTTTTGTCAAAATTGAGTTGATATCAGTTTTCATTATATCTTCTAACTGCACTAACAAGAAATCACTTTTTGTTCAGTAAAACAAGGAAAAAACACCTAGACGAATTGTCCCATAATGAAAAGTCGTATTCGGGATACATTCGTATAAGAGCACGCGCGGATTGCTCCCGTTTATATTTTTGCTAATTCTGCTGTTATAAGCTACAAACTCATCGTTATACTTTATTTAAGTGAAACCAACACCAAATCACATGCCGGAGAAGTGAAGTTTATGTGATTTTTGGCCTCAACATAGTGAAATAACATTAAAAACATTGTGTTAATATCACGCGACTAGAGTCGCCATTGTCGAAGTACCTACACCGTCTCACATTCGCTATAGACAACAACGCAATAAAAATCCGAGTGATAGGTTGTATCCACATTAGGATCTATTTCGTTCAAGTGCAGTGTCGTTAAACTGAAAGCTATTAAGTGTTAGTCGCCAGCTAGCTACGGCCTTATGGCCAGTAGCGCAACCGCCCCTCGGGGTGGCATATTCGAACAGCACAGTAGGAGCAATGTGCCTCAATGGATGCTCGGATCAGACGATATTGGTCAAGTTATGGTGTTTGTTCTGCGCCGTAAGCTAGATAAATCGAACGTTAGTGAAAATGAACGAAATCAAAACGCAGCTCTGCCAAATCCTTTCGTCGTTGGCGCATCTATCCGACAAGTAATTGGTGTGAAGGAAGCTAGTTCAATTGAGACGACCCGAGAAGGAAGGGGTTCTCGGTATTTACTCCGGACCAGCTCTAGAAGCATTGCCGAAAAGCTCACGAAAATTACCAAATTATCAGATGGTTCCGATATCGAAATTATTGCCCACCCCACCCTCAACACTGTGCAGGGAGTAGTTTTCGAACCCGACACTATCAACGTTGACGAAGAAAAAATACAAAAAGAACTGGAATCGCAAGGAGTCCACACAGTACGCCGGATTAAGAAACGAATTAACGGGAAGCTCATAAATACTCCGCTACTAGTCCTATCGATCAGTGGTACTATACTGCCGGAATATGTCTACTTCGGTCTACTCCGAATTCCACTCCGACAGTACTATCCATCTCCTATGATGTGTTTTCACTGCGGTCACTATGGCCACTCACGGAAGTTCTGTCAACAAACAGGAATCTGTCTACGGTGCTCAACATCTCACGACATTCTAGATGGAGAACAGTGCGAAAATGATCCAAAGTGTTTACACTGCAAGGGTGGACATTCGGTGTCATCTCGCGATTGCCCAAAATTTAAGGAAGAGGAAAAAATAATCAGATTGAAAATCGATCGTCGCATCTCACACGCAGAAGCTAAGCGTATCTGCAGCCTTGAATCAAGGACAGAAGGTTTCAAAAATGTTGTTCAGGATCAAATTCAACAGGAGTTGGCGATGAAAGACCAACTTATCGCATCATTGCAACAACAAGTCGCCACTCTCGTCAAGGAAATTGAGTCGTTGAAGAAAATTCTGAAACCAAAACCCAAAGATCTGCCCTCCGCTACTCAAGATGAACAACATGCAACTCTACAGTCTGCAATGGATTCCCCGGTAGTAACGCCTGCCTCCTCGCAATCTAGTTTGTTGAAGCCAAACCGCTTATCCCGCAAAGATAAAGAATCCACTGTTCCACCTGGAAAACCTCCTGGTAGCCGCTGCAGTAGTAGACCTTCCTACGACGTCCAAACCCGGAGCAGAAGTGGAAAAAGGCATTACGACATTTCTCCAACTGATACCGACAAACATAAGGGTAAACGAATCTCAGTACCGGCGAGTACAAGCAACAAACCTATCGACATCGACGAATAATGCCTCGAAAGACACAAAGAAATACTCTGACTACCGATTTTTCTGACCCCGCAACGATAATGGACAAGAGCATAACCTTCCCGAATTACTCTCACGAACTACGACTTCATCCCACGCCAGCAACAGGCAAGCAATCATTGAAGCGGTTTGAAGATGACGAAAGTGTAGTACTCTCTTCACTTCCGGAAGAGGAAGCGAGACTGCAAAGCAAGGTGATCCAGGACGTCTTTCTCCAACCTGTTGAACACCAAGCTTTCAGTCCGGCCGTGATGTACAACAAGCCAAAGGATCTACCACACTCTGCGAAAATCAACAGTACGGCATACGACCAGTTCCGGCACATCAGCGTTATACCTTCCACCAGCAAGACCCAAATATTCGGATATTATGAATCGCCAAGTGCGAGGCCTCCCACGTCGACCCTGACCGGAGATGTTCCGGTTCAACCCGATGAGCCTCCGGCGGCAGTCGACGTGGACCACCAAACCCTACCGGCAAGTATCACTACAATAGTTTCTTATGACCAGTCAGACCACATCCAATCTTTCAACAATACAGCTCAACCAAAACCTAACGGAATGAACCATTTCGAGATCGACCGCAAAACTTTCCCGGACTACTCTCACGAACTACGACTTCATCCCATGCCAGCAACACACAAGCTATCATTGAAGCGGTTCGAAGATGATGAAAGTGTAGCATTCTCTTCACTTCATGAAGAGGAAGCGAGACTGCAAAGCAAGGTGATCCAAGACGTTTCTATCCAGCCTGTTGAACACCAAGCTCTCAGTTCGACCATGAGGATTAACACTCTAAAAGTTCTACCACACTCTGCGAAAATCAACAGTACTGCATACGACCATTTCCGAAACATCAGCGTTAAACCATCCACCAGCAAGACCCAAATATTCGGATGTTATGAATCGCCAAGTGCGAGGCCTCCCACGTCGACCCTGACCGGAGATGTACCGGTTCATCCCGATGAGCCTCCGGCGGCAGTCGACGTGGACCACCAAACCCTACCGGCAAGTATCAATTCAATAGTGCCTTATGACCTGTCAACCCACATCCAATCTTTCAACAATACAGCTCAACCAAGTGTCAACGGACTGGAATATCCCAATAATTCATCCCTCGACGACGAAAGCCTAAGTGAAACGCGCAGTGCATGCAGCCACGAGCCAGAGACAAGGATGCTGTTCTTCCAGTGGAACATCCGTGGTTTGTGGTGTAACCACACCGAATTGTGCCATCTTTTGCTAGACAACCCTCCTATAGTCGTCAGCCTACAAGAGATGATGACTAAAAACGTAAACAACGCCCTTCGGAAAAAATACACCTGGAATTCCGTCAATAGACATTACTCCCAAGGCGCTGGTGCAGCTGGTCTCGGAATACTTTCCGAGGTACCCCACAACTTTATAAAAGTTGATTGTCCAATTCCTGTATGCGTAGCTCGACTGTTAAACCCATACAACATCACAGTCGTCTCCATCTACGTCCCACCAAACAGCCCTGATTCCCACATGTTAGAAACACTGAACAGCATAAAAGGCAACACGGATCCACCCTATATCATCGGTGGAGACTTTAATGCTGCCCATGAAGCTTGGGGTAGTATCAAATCGTCAAGTAGAGGACTAAAACTCTTAAGTTGGATCGTCGATAACAACATGGTCTCTCTCAACAATGGTGAACCCACCTTCATTAGCTCCTCTCACGGAAGTACATCCAGTATCGACTTAACAATTGTTTCTAATAGCATCGCAAGTAGACTCTCCTGGACAATTGCCAAAGATACGCACGGAAGCGACCATTTTCCCATTCGAGTATATTCACAAGAAAGGCACCCCACAGAACAACACCGTAGAAGGTGGTTGTACAAAAATGCAAACTGGCCTACGTTTGAAAACAGCTTACTCGACGTACTGCAGCCGAATAAAGACATTTCCATCGACGAACTCAACAACGCTATCATAAAATCAGCTGAAGCTTCCATTCCTAGAACGTCAGGAAAATCTATTGGAAAAACTGAAATTTGGTGGACCGACGAAGTACAGAAAGTGGTCAAGGCTCGCCGTAAGGCACTACGAAAAATGAAACGAACTGCACCATCGGATCCCAGTTATGAAAGCATACGGAAATCGTTCCAGGCCAGTCGCGCTGCCGCCAGAAAATCAATAGTCCAAGCAAAACAGGAATCCTGGACTAATTTCTGCAGTAGTTTCAATCCACGCACCCCATCCGATGTTTTGTGGAACAATTTCAATAGACTTAATGGTAAAAGGAAAAAAGGGGTTAAAGGGCTCGTCATTGATGGGGCGTTCGTACAAGATCCTCCCATAATTGCTGAACGTTTTGCCAACTATTTCCAACAAGCATCTACAACTCCCGCAATCTCAGCTAGCGCAAGCAACGGAGAAACTATGCTGATATCTTCCACTGAATCGAATTCAGAGTTAGATAAAGAGTTCTCACTAGACGAACTCTTACGAGCTATAGACTCCGCTAAAGGATATTCCACCGGTAAAGATAACATCGGATATCCGATGATACGTCATTTACCAATTTCCAGCAAATATGCTATGCTGAAATGTTTCAACCGCATTTGGGCTGAGGGAAAGTTTCCACAACAATGGAAGGAAGGGATAGTAGTTCCTGTTCCAAAACCTGGTACCACCCAAAATACCATCGAAAATTATCGACCTATCACCCTCCTTAGTTGCATAGGAAAAATCTATGAACGTATGATAAATCATCGGCTGATCACTTTCCTGGAAAAACACAATATTCTCCATCCAAACCAACATGCTTTTCGATCTGGTCGTGGAACCTCATCATATTTTTCCGATCTAAAAGAAATCCTTGAAAATGCCAAACAATCGAAAAATCACCTCGAATTCGCTTTATTAGATATCAGGAAGGCCTACGACCAAACTTGGCGTCCACATATCTTGCAACAGGTGAACCGTTTGAGTGTTGGAAACTGCATGAAATCTTGTATTTCCAATTTTCTGAAAGATCGACTTTTTCGTGTTTGCTATGGGAGTTCACTATCAACCCAAAAACCCCAAGACAATGGCGTTCCTCAGGGTTCGGTTCTTGCTGTAACGCTGTTTTTGCTAGCAATGAATTCCGTATTTGAAGCAGTACCCAAGAACGTTCGAATTCTAGTTTATGCTGATGATATAGTTTTGGTCGCATCTTCCAAACAAATCTCAACAGTACGTCACCACTTGGCAAATGCAGTTAGCGCAGTTAACACTTGGGCTAAGCAAGTGAATTTTTCACTCTCGGCTACCAAATCCTGCCTCTTACATGTGTGTCAGAGATCAAGTCATAGGGGATCAAGGTCGCTGCCAGCAATAGTTGTAGATGGTGAAGCTATTCCGGAGGTTAATTCTGCTCGCTTCCTTGGAGTCTGGATCAATCGTAGAGGACAATTTTCCACGCATGCCGCTAAAACTAAACAAGCATTACGTAATAAAGTAAACTTCATCAGAGCTTTATCGCCTAAGGCTAGCAGATCGACACTTTGGAAAATCTCCAATGCAGTGTGCATATCAAAACTCACCTATGGTGTAGAATTGTTTGGAGATGGAATCACGGCGCTGTTACGACCAATCTACAACGAACTATTAAGAATCTCTTCAGGTGCTCTTCGAACCTCACCAACCCTTAGTCTGGCCACCGAGGCAGGTGAACTCCCTTTCGACCTACGTCTTGCAGAATTGTTGGTACGCAAATATTGTAAAATCATCGAAAAAACCAACAAAAACTATCCGTACTTCCATGAAACCGTAGATCGCATATTGAATCAACTAATAGAACATAATACTCCGTGTATTACTAAACTACGACGAGTTGGACGCCGTCCATGGAATTTTCCCCGAATTCGAGTCGACTGGTCTATCAAAAGAGAGTTTAAGAAAGGACAGAATCCTGGAATTGCTAGGATGTTAACATCGAACCGTATGGACGCACAATACGCTAAACATACAAAAATCTTCACAGACGGCTCTAAAACATCTAACGAGGTTGGTGTAGGAGTAATAGGACCAAATATTTATGTTGAAAGAAGTCTGCTTCCTCAATGTAGCATATTCACAGCTGAAGCTGCAGGACTTCTTTTTGCAGCACGAGCTGCCCCCAGAACACCTACCGTTATCTTGTCAGATTCTGCCAGTTGCTTGTCCGCCATCGAAAAAGGGAAATCTACCCATCCTTTCATCCAGGAATTCGAATATGTAGCAGCTGATAAAAATCTGGTGGCATGCTGGATACCTGGCCATTCTGGCATCACAGGAAACGAACAGGCTGATAATGCTGCTGAGAGGGGTCGCTCAAGTAGACTCCTATATCGGTCCATACCTGCTGCCGATGCCATCCAATGGATTAAACATCAACTTCATGCTAAATTTCAAGAAGAGTGGGCTAACAATTCAGTTACATTCTTGCAACGCTGCAAACCAACAGTCGAGAAATGGATCGACAGAGAGAACCGATTAGAACAAAAAACTCTAACAAGACTTCGTATAGGGCACACGAAAATGACCAAAAAGCATTTGTTTGACAACACCTTTTCTCCAATTTGCGATGTCTGTAATACTAATCTTACGGTTGAGCACATACTGATCAGTTGTAGGAAATTTGATTTAGTTAGGGATGAGCTCGGTCTAAGTAACAACTTGCAAATAATTCTAAGCAATACAAAAGAAAACGAATCAAAATTGTTAAAATTTATCAAAAAATGTAATTTATCTGATAAGATTTAATCCTTAATAAACAGAGGTGAATGAACCGCGAGGTTTAAAACCTCTATAATTAACTCAAAAAAAAAAAAAAAATAATGAAAAGTAAACGCATGTCAGTCCCGCTGTAGATTTTCGCATCGTATAACACAAAAATGAATCGTTATTTGGTCATCTTTTTATTTTTCTTGGAAAAGTAACGAAGATAAAAGCAAATTATAAAAGTTTCATTGAGATTTCCATGTTCCAATCTTTTGGAAGTTTTTTAATTATTTTCATGGAAAACGAGATTCTAGGTAGGTATTTACTGGAAAACGAGAACTTCTCAGTCAATTTTTTCAATGCCTGCTTTTTTGTAGATGGTACTGACTTGCGATTTGCGGCAGTTTACGTTTACTTTCAAATCTGTTATCTCAGCATAGGCTTATAAAAAAGGATAATGTTGAAAAGAAAAGCATTTAAACTTTGCAACTTGACAAATAAAAATATGTGTTTCTTACTTGGTAAATTGATCTTTTCATGAAAATAATTACTCGTTTATTCTCTTTTTTATTATGCTTTTCTACTTTATCAAATAAGGTTGATAGTGAGGAAAAATGTCATTGTTTTTCAGTGAAATTTAGTGGTTTTCATCAAATTATACGTACATTTCGGGAATCCCGAAATTCCCGGGATGTCGGAAATAAAATCCCGGGAACCGGGAAATCCCGAAATTTGTCAAATCCCGGGATTTTTTGTCCCGGGATGTCCCGGGATGGACACTCTAACCGGAACCCTACGTCTGGAATCGAAAAATGATCTATGATTTGTCAACTTCACCCGCTTAACAACATAGCTATTGTATTTAGGGGCCTATTTTATAAATCGAGCACTCGTCTGTATTCATTGTCGATCGAAGCAAGCATGCATATTTCAGATGTCACCCGTCGACTCCCATAGTAATCCAGTCACATAGAAAGACAACTGTCGAAAAATTCGAGTGACAGAGCTGAGTCGAGCGAATTTTTCGGTCGACAGTGACTCCAGTCGAGTCATTTTGATCGACTCGACTTATAAAATAGACCCCTTAATGTCTTTATCCACTTATCGACACTTATTAAACGAACTCGGAGAATATGGTTCTGAATATGGTACTTTACTTCCTTAGTGTAAGGAGAGCGAAAGTTCAATTTTCCTTCGAATTTGAAGAGTAAAAACAGCGAATCAATATTTGAGTTTTCATGAAGTTGTGCACAGACGTGGGAACTTTACATGGTCCTCCACAAGCCTAGATATGGGAAGATTTCAGTCTTCACAGAGGTTCATACAAAAGTTTATAAAGATTCCCGTAGAAGCCTAGGCGGAATAATCCCCGCAAGTCCTCACCAAAGTTCACACATAATTTTTAATGAGTCATCACAGAATTGTCCACTGAAGAATATTTAAACTTTTTAAAAACAAAGTTATCATCAGAAAGCAATAAAAAAACGAAACTTATATAATTAGGTAAGGTTGAAAAATTCACTCAAAATGATACTTCACGACATTTAAAAGGGTAATAAGCAGGAGTATGTGCGTCATACGCGTCATATACGTCAGACATCAATTTAAAATAAGTATAAATTTCCACAGCAAAACCACTCAAAGGTTAGCTTTTTTCAAAATTTTGAATAGAAAAGACAACTACACAATAGATGAAAAGATCCGAATCAATCGAACCCTGTCGACGTCATCAGTAATCCCCACCAAAGTCAAACAAACAATTCAAATGAATCACAACCGGATTCTAATTTATCAAACGTTCTAAAAATACGTTAATGAGTACTTTATTTTAAAACGCCTTACCGCGCGCGCCTCGAACGTCATTGCACATCCTCGGTCCAAATTAGCTGCCATAATTTCCTATGCACCACCATCGTTTATTGTTGCCGTTCGTTCTTGAATCTCGTCGTGCTACCATGCCGATGCCACCCAATTGTACATATTTGTACGCCGCGCAATCATTATGAAAGTGACGCAAGCAAAACACAATCAAAAGCATGATCCAACCAAACAATCAACAACAACGACAACACACATTCTCATCCTACTCGCAGGGAGGCGGAAAAATCCCGATTCTGAGAATTCTCTTCCTTCTTTATCATTTGCACAATAACCGATTTGAAGAGGAAAAACAACCCACCAGGTCGTTCCCGGCGTACTGCTACGTATGTACTCGCTAAAGTACCACCCAACCTACCAACGCACAATGGTTCCGTTTGCACGGTGATAAATCATCTTATACAATATTTGGTTATAAATACCATTAGAATTTCAAAACAGATCTAATCGATTATTCATGGCATTACCATAAATATCCTGCAAAGAGGTGTTTAAAATGTATGTCCCTACATTCAAGAGATTATTATCAATCCATAAAAAGATAAAATCAAATTAGTTTTTCAAATTTTGGCCTGTAGACGTTACCACTGTGCAACGTCAAACCATTCCTATATTGCTGCCCAATCCCAGTCGAGAGTTTCCGCCAACATGGGGGCAAGAAAACTTTGTCGTTTGCTTTCCGAGCGATTCGCGCACCAACACACGTGCTTTCTTTCACGTGGTATCAACCGCGGCTAACGATGATGACGACGACTATCTATGATTCGGCCTGGCACTGCTCCAATCGCTTTCGGACGGTTGTTTTTCCCCTGTACGCGAAAAAAAATCCGACGATTTCCCACAGTTTTCCTTCGTGTAGGTCCACGTCCGTCTATATAGGTATCTATAGATAGTTGCATTCTACGACATCCGACTAAGACGGGACTCAGTCGGTTGCAGTTTCTTACCATACCCAGCGCAACTGCAGTTAGTTCACAAGTGGCTGCGATGTCCAAATATATCCACCAAGTCGATAATTCTAAAATAAGATCATCACACAGAAATGGTGCATCGCCGCTCCGAGGAGGCACTACACGTCCGGTACCGGGCGTGATTTGCAGTCATCCTCGGAATAACTACGATTCCGGTAGCTCCTTTTAAGGAATACATCTTCTTCTACTTCTTCTTCTAGGCATTATGTCCTCACTGGAACAGAGCCTGCTTCTCAGTTTAGTGTTCAATGAGCACTTCCACAGTTATTAACTGAAAGCTTTCTTCCCAAAAGATGCTATTTTCATATTCATATATCGTGTGGCAGATGCTCGTGGACCGACTGGGAATCAAAACCAGACATCTTCAGCATGGCTTTGCTTTGTAGCCGCGGACTCTAACCACTCGACTAAGGAAGGCCTCTATAGGGAACCCCCTGCAGAAATACATACAGGGAGCTATATTTGTTTTTGGAACTGTCAGATCCCCCTATTCTTATATCCTGCAGTCTATTAAACGGCCCTATGAGACCCGGAAACGAAAAGACCTAGAACGTCTTGAAAAACGCCATTTTTAAGGGACTTAGATATAATAGCGTTCAACACCGAGTTCGCTGCAAGCTTTTGTGACTACATCGCAGAAGTATTTGAGTTATTATTAGAGAATTTAGAATCATTCAAGGAAATGTACCATGTACATGCAACGAATTCAAATAATAGAAGAAGCACAAATGTTTTCATACGACGTACTTTTTTGTGCCTACACTTAATGCTTCCACTGAACGATTTGCCCTTTGAAGGTAGCACCACACTAGACAACGGACTAGCATGCAGTGCCCAGTGGCACAGTCGAATGATTTTCCTGACGAAAAGTTTTCTGGACTGAAGCGGGAATCGAACCCACACTTTTTGACACGATGCGGCTAAATGCTTGGTAACACTAACCGCACGGCAACGAAGTCTACCTTCTTGTTGAGGGATTCCACGGAGGCATGCAAGTCGATTCTGATCGACCATTTCAAAAATATCTGAAACTTTGCACAGTTTTTCAGTTCCATCTAAATCGTCATTTTCCGATATCAAATCTTCAAGTTGAGTCACGACTAACTTTTCAAAAGGGTGTATGTGAAAATGGTTCAAAAATATTCAAAAAGCTGCACAGCAAAAACGGTTCGTTCGATTGTTAGACAACTAAAGAAACAAAGTTAGACAACTAAATAAGGATTCCAAAAAAAATACACACAGTAAAAAAAAAAAAATTTTGCATTAAAAAACATAATTTTTGTCACAAAAACTCAAATATCTCAAAACCCTATCGGAATACCAACGTAATTTTTTTAAATTTAAAAATTTGGTGATGGTAAGCCAATAAACAAAAAAGTTATGACATTTCAAGTGAAAAAATATTTTTTTTTTCATTGTTAATTTTTTTTAGGACCGCAGTTTGTTGCTGAATTTTTTGTTAAGGGTACCACATGAGGTTAACAAGTTGTTTTCATGATATTTTATTTAATTATTCATAACTATTATAGCATCTATTAGAAAGTTAGACGCGATCCAGTGTTGTGATCTAAAGTCTTGATAGTGTCATATTTTTTATTGTACGTAACTGAAGAAAAATTCTCTCAATAGTGTTGAAACCTTTTGATAAAAGAAACCTATAAGAAATCTAATATTGAAGACAAAAGCTACAAAAAAAGTTTTCTATACAGGTATACGACTAGTTTACCTGCAAAAAGTTTACCTCGTAGAGAACAAGGCGGGTCTATACCCAGGTGATCTAGTATACGTAAAGCAGGTCGGTTTTCTCGGCGCTGGTTTTCTCCACAAAGTTAAAATCTGATTACACCTGGGTATAGACCCGCCTTGGTAGAGAATAGACTTTGTTAATCATATTTGGGAGAAAGCGAGTAACTTCAACAACATCAAAAACATGATAGGTACATACCATGAACATACTCACTAAAAAGCTAAAAATATACTACCACTATGGTTATAAAAGATTTAATTGTAAAATTTTTCTTCAGTCAAGCAAACGACACCAAACTAGTCAGTAAAAACTTAAAAGTGATTTTGTTTATTAAAATCTAACGAGCAACATGAGTAGTCGCTTTCTCAACTGTTGCAGGCCGTTTGCAGAAAAAAAGTGTTCGAAAGAGCTACGAAATATCACCGAAAGCACCATAGATAAACTGAAAGCGGCTGGTTATGCTCCAATGTCTACATTGAATACAAATTTACGCATTTGTACGTCCTGCCGTTTAAACGTTGACAAACGGGCAATCTGTACATCATCGGTGGATCAGGTTGCAGGAAGTTCGAAAACAACAACAACTGAGGAATTACTAGATGCACCGACAACAACTGAGGAGTTACCAGAAGTACCAAGTGCAGATAGTCTTGCCACGGTACCATCAGCGACATCTGTTTCAACAAATCAATCAGAAGATGAGTGCAACCAGAAGGTCAACATCGAACGCTTCAACGAAGGGATAGCTGGAATAAAAGTGACTCCGATTAAATGGACGAAGATGGGTTACGTCAATTATCCCGAGAAAAAATACCGTGAAATCAACGAAGCTGTACGAAGAAACCTCTTCAAATTAGGACCTGAGGATGTGGAAAATACAGACTACGATGAGGTAATTATGAATATGAAGGAAAGGTTCTCGAATCTAGCCACGACAAGGAAAGAAAAATTATTGATTTTGTCGATGCTGCCAAGCTCGTGGTCTATTCAAGACGCCATTGATGAGTTCAAAACCAATAGAAATACAGCAAAAGAGGCAAAACAATTCAAAAATAACTGTCTTGCAACCAAAAATGCTAGGTCGAGTACTTCATTAACAGATGAGACAAAAGAAAAAATAATTCAATATTTTGAAGACGATGAAGTAAGTAGAGCTATGCCTGGCCAAAAAGATTATGTACCTGTAAAAAAAGATGGAAAGCGTCAAGCAATCCAAAAACGATTAATGATGACTACTTTGAAAGAAGCGTATACACGCTTCAAGGAAATTAACGAAAATATTAAGGTAGGGTTTTCCTCATTTGCAAGCCTTCGTCCAAGGCAATGCAAGCTTCTATCCAATTCAGGAACACATAATGTTTGTGTGTGCACAACACACGAAAATATTAACCTAATCTTACATAGTTTGAAAAGAATCAATTTATCAAAGGATATTAAAATGTTAACTGGTAGTCTTTTGTGTGAAAATACAACATCAAATTGCTATCTACGATCTTGTTCGGATTGTCCAGATTCTTCATCATTGGAAAATACTTTATTCGCTGAGTTAGAAGAAAATTATATTGATCAGTTATCATTTGAGCAATGGGTGACCACGGATAGGTGTGACCTAGAAACTATTGTAAAACCTGTAGATGAGTTTGTGTCATTTTTTTGCTTGATATTAGAAAGTTTAATTCCTCACGACTTTATTAAAACAGAGCAATCCCGCTTTTTAAAAAATACGAAAAATACATTACAAGATGGTGAATTTTTAGTCATTTGTGATTTTTCTGAAAACTATAGCTTTGTATTGCAAGATGAAGTGCAGTCCCATCACTGGAACGTACAACAAGCTACAATTCATCCATTCGTTATTTATTTCAATGGAAGTACGCAAATTGAACATTTTAGTTTTATTGTAATTTCCGAAGATTTAAGACACGACTCAGTATCTGTAAATTTGTTCATTGCCAAAATGATTAACTTTTTACGCGTTGATAAGGATAATGAAATCAGAAAGATATATTTCATGTCTGATGGAGCAGCATCGCAGTACAAAAACCCTAAGAATTTTTCGAGCCTATGTCAATTTAAATCGAAGTACGGAATTGATGCAGAATGGCATTTCTTTGCTACGTCACATGAAATGCCGTCCTTGTGATGCTATTGGAGGAACCATAAAGCGCATGGCCACAAGAGCAAGTTTAGCCAAAAAACGTGAGCATCCAATTAAAACTGCAAAAGAACTATTTGATTGGGCGAATCGCAGAAAAGAAGAAGAGTTAACAAAATTATCATTTTGTTTTACTACTAGTGAAGAGTACGAATTAACGGCATCAGAGCTCAGCGAGCAATATAATAACGCGAAAACGATCCAAGGAACCCAAAAATTTCACTGTTTCATTCCATTGTCAGAAAATAAAATTAAAGCAAAACTATACTCGAACTGTACTGATAATGATGCAAAAGTGTTCGATATTGTAAAAAAATTGAATAACAATAAATAAATAAATAAGTATTAATAAAATGTTTTCATGATCTCATAACGCATACCCAAATTCAAAACTTTTAAAGTTTATATATAACATTTAGAAACTCATCGATCATACTCTAAAAAAAATATCCTGGTAAAAAAAAATTTTATTTTCGTGTAATCTGTTAATTCATTTTAATTTATACATATATACATATACATATAATATTCATGCATATACATAACATTTATACATATAATATACATAATACTAATGAATACATGAAAACGACTTGTTTAATTCACGCAAGGCCCTTAACAATAAAATCAGCAACAACTAATATAATGGACCGTTTTCCCTCAAAAAATTACGTTGGTATTCCGATAGGGTTTTGAGATATTTGAGTTTTTGTGTAAAAAATTATGTTTTTTAATGCAAAAAAAATTTTTTTTACTGTGTGTATTTTTTTTTGGAATCTTTATTTAGTTGTCTAACTTTGTTTCTTTAGTTGTCTAACAATCGAACGAACCGTTTTTGCTGTGCAGCTTTTTGAATATTTTTGAACCATTTTCACATACACCCTTTTGAAAAGTTAGTCGTGACTCAACTTGAAGATTTGATATCGGAAAATGACGATTTAGATGGAACTGGAAAACTGTGCAAAGTTTCAGCTCAATAGAAAAAAAATAATTAAAAAATTTACCAAATTTTGGTGCTGTTGCTTGGAATCACTCTGTTAAGTTATTTTACCTATGTGTCTAAACGACGATGGTGATCCAGAGATCAGTAATAGAATAAACGCGATAGTAAGCTTGATTATAACTAAACATTGAAAGTTTATTGTGCGTGAAAAGACTTGTGAAAGAAAGAGTTCTCTAGTTTAGTATCGTAACGGTGTATGTGTATTGATCGCTTCCTTTTCATAGATACTTATTCACATATGGTCGGTGATCAGACAGACTGCACCAAGTGTTTTTTAATGGTTTTAGAAAAATGTACCCTAAGCATTCGAAGTATAAAAATACTTACTTTATTTGCTGTAGTAATGAAACATAACTATTTGATGATATGTATATCTGTATCAAAATAGCATAGGAAAAATTATAATTGATGGAGTGCTTACCGTATCTTTAGAACGGCAAATTTTCGTCTGGTCCGGTCTGTCTGAACACCGACCATATAGAAAAGGCATATCCACTTCCATTGCCCGCCATGCACATTTTTTAAATTTTGAAGAAAGGATATAATGATACTGTGGCATATATTTTTCTTATAAGCAAGCGAATACAATTCACAAGTAAAAATTTGAACTACTACGGCAAATGAAATTTTATATGTTGGAAATAAATTGATAGCAATAGCTTAATTAAATGATCTCGATGAATTACGTCAAGAGGGTAATCAAAAAGTTTCTTAATGAGATTAGTACAGTATAATCTACAAATATCATTATTGAAAAATTCGGTAATCAGGAGATTGAAGCCTCTCCTCGGAACAAGATAGAGGTGTTCAAAAATGATAGAGATGATCAATATTATAGGAATTTGCAAAACTGGGGTTTCACGTGAAGTAAATACTCCGAAATGCCTGAAAATCGTTAGGAGACATTTGAGGAGCTTGATCAATGCATTCTCATTATATAATATTATCTTCATAAAAATGAGATAACCAATTAATTCATGAAAATTATTTGAGGTGTACGCAGAACCAGTAGAACGCCCTTGGCGCTCCTCCAGTTGAGCGCCCTTCTTTAAAGCTCTACATTTTTAACACAATTTTTATTTTTTTTTTTTCTTAAAAATAGGCTAGGGGAAGTGAATCACGTAGAATAAACTTATCATTGAATAAATTTATGAATAAATTTTGTATGAAAATTGGCAAGTATTTTAACAACCCATAAGTTCATCCCCTTCTTCTAGCATTATTTAATGGTTCTAGAAGTTAATGCGGTATTTTTTTAAATAAATGACCTCCAATAAAAAAGTATCATAAAAAGCTAAATGATTCCCTATGTTTGAAACACATTGGATAAACTTGTACTAGAAAATATATAAATCGTTATATTTTATGCAACTATCTAAGGATTACTCATGTTAATCTGGAAGACGCTTCAAAAGAATTTCTAAGAAAATTACTATTTATTCGGCTAGAACAAATCCGCGGAAACTAGTGAATGCTTTAAACAAAATGTTGTTTAATGTTGTTGTGATTTTAAGTGGAATGAGAATTCTTAGAGAAATTCTTCAAGACATTTCTGTCACATTTTTAGGAAGATTTTTACACCTGTCTGTCCCATATTTCGAAGAATATTAACAGTTCACCCCTGGTATAGAATTCGTAGTTCATATTTAATGTGTTTAAAAAGAAAAAAATGCGTGGCTTCAGAACTTTTTCAAATGAATTTCTTTAGCGACTCCTTCAAAAATCAAGAGTTGTTTGAATTGCTTTACTAAAACTTATCTCAAAATAATAGGGAAAATTGATAAATTCTCACAGCTAGGACAACATGTTCTTATAAGTTTGACGTAAATTTAGCTAACATGTTCTGTAGAAGGTTCCATTCAATATGGAGTTAAATCAAAAACTTCATCATACATAAAAAAGATGCTGGAAATGTTACGAAGAGATTTCAATGAGTTTTAAAGGAATTGTTACAGTGAAACCTCCATGAGTCGATATTGAAGGGACTATTGACTCATGGTAATATCAAGTCATAGAACAGCAATCCTTTGGAAAGCTGTTTTATTTCATAGTAACCATGAAATTTTGTTTCTAGTATGGTTCCATGTGTCGATATCGAGTCATGAAACATCGGCTCATGGAGGTTTCACTATATAACCATTTAAACGAAAAGCTTCCAAGCTTCAATTATCAATGAACCTCTTACTTTGGCCTGCCCAAACTTTCTGAAATGTGTGTGAAGTGTTTACAACAATATTGTAGACATATGGAGCAGTCACAATTAGCCCATACTTATTCGAAGTTTTACATGTAATTAAAGGACTGTCTGTAAAGAATATTGTTGGAATAATGATAAACTGTGAAAAAGCAATAATATAAGGAATTATTCGTAACCCAATAATACGAATAATTCCTAATATTATTGCTTTTTCACTCATATTATATCTTCACATATTTTAAATTCTTTGGGAATCCAGTAGAAGATTCTTACACAATATCCCCCAGAATGCTATGAGAATTTTGATCGGGTTTATATTCTTTCAATATATCACCGAAACCTGTATGAAAGTGCTGTCAAGTAATGTAAAAAAACATTTGGTTGACAGAAAATCATATTTCGTTCTATCAGAATCATACCTAAAATTATGTGCTAGTTCTGACCAGCTTCAGGAAGAATTCTGCTCATGATTTTGTAAAAATCTTTTCCTAAATTTTGTGAGAATCTTGTGCAATTTTCTATTATAGTCCTGGTCAAATTTGTTTGTATCATAACTAGGATTCATGATAGTGTACAATGAAAAAACAAACAGGATACAGCATGTCACTCAGTGAGATTGTATTTGGCCAGGTTAGTCCTTAGGCGATTACTTTTTATTCGAGCTTAGTAAAGTTTTAATTTTATAGTCATTTTCTAAAAGATTTGTAGTGTGTTTCTTGCAATAAAAACAATTATTTAGAATGATGAAAAATTTGTTTCCTCTCATATACGAAACAAATTTAAATGTTACTATTAAAGCTCCTAGTTTTAATAGCAAAAAAAAAAACAATCAGGAATATCTTTTCAGACTCTTGTTGCATATTTTGTTGGAAGCAAATTATTTGTAGTTTCCACGATTATGTCTACAAAACTTATTTTAAATTGTTACTAGCAGGGCTGGTAGCAGTCAGACAGCAAAATAATAGTGACTTTAGTGACCAAAATGATCAAAAAAGTGACCA
Organism: Aedes aegypti; assembly: GCF_002204515.2. Taxonomy (NCBI): domain Eukaryota; kingdom Metazoa; phylum Arthropoda; class Insecta; order Diptera; family Culicidae; genus Aedes; species Aedes aegypti. Next base: position 350,277,140 of record NC_035108.1, read on the forward strand.
AATAGTGACCAAAAAGTGACTTGAAAAAAAACAAGTAAATGGCTAGAAATGAAAATACGTTCTGCGTGTATATTTACCCCTCTACTAGAACCATCAATTTCTTACAACAAAAAAGTATTCATATTGCGATATTTTTTTTTTGTGAGCACCATTTTTTTACAAGTTTTTTACACTTCTATTTTTGAAATAAGTGTTGATTTTATTCATTGGCCGTCTGGATCCAGTGATATTCCCAAATTCCTTGGGGGACCGAAGCGTAGCCATAGCCCACGGTAAAATTTTAGGCTACAGATTTTTTTCTCGTGTTCGGTTGTTCATTTTTTGAAACAATTTAATACGAGTCTGTGGATGATGTCTGAAGAAATGAAACGATTTGGTGCAACCGATTTTGAAATACGAGCATTTTTGTTTGTGATACCACTCTGGCCGAATGAGGATCTTGAAAACTTCAAAACACACCATATTCTAATTTAAATATTGCTTCGAGACGACTCAACCGATTTGTATGATTTTTTTGTTGCAGAGAAACTCCTCATTATCTAACATTGTACAGCTCATATTTTATTTTTTTGATAAATTGATCAAAACAAAATGGTGGCCAAAAAAAAATTTATAATGGGTATCAGGTATCAGAAGGCCGGCTCCAGAGGCACGTTCCCCGCCATTTGGGAGATTTGTGCCATCGCCATGTTTGAGCCTATTTCATCATCTACCCGATGGGAGAGGAAAGGGAAGGGGAAGATGGGAGGAAATAGGAGTGGGGTCCCTTGAAGAGGGAAAATCGCATAAGCGAATTAAGAGCATGTAGCTCCATACCACAATGGGTTCGAACAGCGCCCTAAAAAGGGCACTGCAAAACGCATGAGCGTAAAGAGAGCCTATAGCTCATTACCACAGCGGGTTAAGAATAACAGAAGGTCCTGAAGATTCAGGTTACTGAAATCAGTTTCACCTAATAAGTGTTTACCAAGTAATTGGAATCGCCATTACGCGAGAACTTGACAGTTACATATCAGGTGATAAGAAGTTCCATAATCGGAATCACAACTATCACACACAAATGTATCAACACACTGAATATTTGCCATGTGATAGTTGAGTCAGCAGTGGCCAGTTAAGGTTGTAACCAAGCGACTGCAATTCTGCTTTGACAGATTTGTTAAATACTTAGCCACCTTTGGAGTGGCTCAGTAATGTACAGACATCCACTCGTCCCGCGAAGGGAGTTGTGGGGAACATTTTCTATAAGCAAAGTGACAAGCAATTTTGAGATCACTCAAAGCAAGGACAATTGTGTCCCAATTCACCGGAAGTGGGAACATCCAAATCACTAGGATTTCCAATGGACGGAGAAAATCCATGGAATTTGGTCACAACCAATTCACAGTTTGTGGAGTATAACAAATGCATAGTCTGCGAATTTACATTCTTATGTTCATATAGAGATGTAGGCGATTTCCTACAATAAGTAATCCAAGATTAGAACTACTTAAGCATTCCATCAGACTGGAGCTTCTCAAATTGATATCTGAGCTGCTCCAGATGATGTGATGAGTATCAGCATCACTGCCCACAATCAGCAGAAGGCCTTTTCATAGACAGTGAACGATAACTCGTTTGAAATCATCCATTGGGGATGGTTCATCATGTGGTAAATACACCACAAAACGAAAGACGTATTTCCTATTGAGGTCACATATAGAAATATCAATTGTGACAGCACATACATCTCTGGTTGTTAACTCAGAAATGAGTGTAGCGACGTCAGCGCTATTCACGAGCACGTATGCACGAGGCATGGCACGCGAGTATGCCATTTCATGTTTCTGAAAGTAGCAAAAACTGGGTCCACTAGGTTACCTAGATAAAAGTTCACAAAAGTAAGGTTTTTGAACTACCGCCACTTGAGCTGTACCATTTGCATGAGTCTACAAAGATTGATCGTTGCTGACATTTTATGCTGGAGATTGATCTAACTAAGCTATCCTAGCCGTAGCCACTACCCAAACTAGGCAGGATTAAGCTTTTCGCCATCTCAGAACGAAAAAGATCAGCAGCGAACAAAAACCAGATCGGTAGCTCTTAAAAGTCGCCAAAGGCGAAAAGCACAGATTACACTGCATAAAACGCATAATGCGAAACCATAGAGGTGAAAATTTAAACTAAATTACAATGTTTTAATAATCCCACCCTTATTTAGCCTCAGGCTTGAGACTGAAGAAGGGCAGCCGATTATCTCGGAGAAACACAAGGTCACCTGCACCATTGCTCCGGGTAGCACAGGAAGGGCATAATACTGTAGAGGGCGCCCTGGAACTCCACAGGCTCCGTTTGCGGCTAGGTTTTATTTAGACCCCCCTAACCATTCATTCTTTGGCACGGTAAGCTTAAAGCCGTATGAATTAGGGGTCACCTGTGAGGTGGACTTTTACCACCGGAACAGGCAGTCCGTAGTGTTAATTCTTAGCCAGTTGAAACAACCGCTACCGACACTACGCGGCTATCTAGGCTGATCGGGAAAAGGAAGTTAACATTGATGATTAACTCCTGACGTGCCCAAACAGCCACCATTTTTGTTTGTGATACCACTCTGGCCGAATGAGGATCTTGAAAACTTCAAAACACACCATATTCTAATTTAAATATTGCTTCGAGACGACTCAACCGATTTGTATGATTTTTTTGTTGCAGAGAAACTCCTCATTATCTAACATTGTACAGCTCATATTTTATTTTTTTGATAAATTGATCAAAACAAAATGGTGGCCAAAAAAAAATTTATAATGGGAATGTCGATCCCCCAAGGAACATCGATATATCTTCGAATCCATACAAATCTGAATATAGGAGAGTTTTTTGAGAACTTTTTAAAAAATGATACAAAAATATTGAGAAACAAAAAAGTTATAGCGATTTGAATGTTTTTATGGTAAAAAATGAAGCTGCTTGTAGAGGAGTTCATCAATCTACATACTAAGCGAATTTAGAATGTAGAGGACTGCACTAATCTCAAATCTTTCTCAAGAGTTATCTGTCCGAGATAAGACTTGATTGTCATACTTAAATGATCAAAAAGATGGTACATTTGAGTTTTCATGTATCCTTTTTTTACGAGACTAAATATAGGTTACTATGTTATATGGAAATCACATATTTGTGGCTGAAATTAATGAAAAGGTGGATTTGACGATAGGAAATTGCTACTGATCTCACTATTGAATAATTATTATCTTCTAACAATGTTCAAGAATTCATTATAGAAACTATTTTTGTATAGAAATAGTTTAACAAAGCTGTGTAAAAAATCAGTGTCAAGAGTAAATCAATGGAAAATGTATTGTTTATTTTTTGGAATTTCGAAGGTAATTTCTGAAATGACTTCAAGCAAAATAAGTACTAGCTATTGAAGTCCTGGACAAGTTTCTGACAAAGTCAGATTTTTTTAAATGTAATTCCTAGCCGTCTCTGGCTTATCTTCCGGAGCAGTTTTGATGATGCTCAAATAGAAAGCTGGTCTACACTCAGGCAAATAAACTATCGGTAAACATAGGAACCCCTTATGAAAATTTGCCACAAGAAATCGGATTGAAATTCATAAATTTGCCTTATGAAATCAGAATTTGAAAAAAAAAAAAAACGTGTTCGCGGCAGCCTGGAATCGAACCAAGAACCTTGTGATCGATAGGCCCGAGCGTACACCACGTTCCTATCGACGACTTGATGTGAGTTGATGCTAAAACGATACATAAAGCGTTCGTACAGCAATAACCGTTCCACCTTTCATAAGGCAAAATGTATGAAATTTGATAGTCCAGTTCGCTGCGTGTAGGAGTTCATCTAAAGCCGGGGAGTTGCTTTCTAATTTTTGCCAGAATTTTCTCCAAAACTTTACCCAGGAAATTTTTACATTTTCCGTTGGAAATGTCTACGGAATATTGACTTGAATACTTCCAGAAAGTTAGCTGGGAGTAAATACTTTTCTTGAGTCAAGAATCTTGACGCTTTGATTCCAAAAACACACTAAGGACTGTTCATTTTATAAAGTGGACACTTTGTTTTTGCTATATCTTTTTTATTTATTGATAAAATCGTAATCGGTTTTCTGTGCATCGTTCAACTATTATTCTACAATACTATTAAAATATAAGATCTTAGAAAATGCTTTTGGTTGAAGAGCCAAATATTTTTTTCCAAAAACTCCTAAGAAAAGCTGTTCGTCAAAGTTTAACATTATTTTTCGCAAAACAAAAATCCTAATTTTTATGAACTTATTGTATGTTCTATCCTTTACTATTCTACAAAAGGTATAGCTTTAAAAAAAATCAACTATATTCCACCATTCTCTGACATTAGGTAACTTTAGTGATGCACCCATTTATGGCCAAATTTGCTGATACACCATCCTTTCACTCCCAGCAAAAGAGGAAAGTAAAAAGCGTGTTCAAAACTGGTCTGGTTTACTAAATAAACTATATTTGTGCAAACGAGAGCCAAATCGTGCGTTTAAACCACAGTCCTAAGCACAAATTTTACTGTTTATGGTAGTTTTACTAAAATGTCTCATACTTTTAAAATCGTGTACGCATATTTATCGATCTGCAGCAAATTGTAAATGGTTTTCTCCGAAAATTTCAATTGGTAATCTCAGAATAACATATTACAAAAATAATAGGTGCAAAATGAAGTCGATTTTATCAAGCAGTGTTGCCAATTTTGATGATTGTCAATGTACTTTGAAAGCAATTATGTATCTATTGTGCTTTAAATGTCACCTGGGGACTAAATAAGTAACTCTATGAAGGCGTAAGTCATTGTTCATATTAATACTATATTAGGACTTCCGTCAGGACGTACTTTTAACCAAAAAAATTCTACTCATACCGATCCCCTTCAATTTTAAAATAGTTTTCTCTAAAAATATAGGGGGAAAAATATGTTATTATATCTGTAAAATTGTTGTTCCAAAAATAACTTGATTTTTTCCATCAGGCTTCTAGTTGATGATACTTTCGAAGAACAAGCCCTTTTTGAAAATAAAAAATACCGTAAAATGGGGTGTTAAGGGATGAAAAAAAAATTCTACTTAAATTTCGAGCAACTTCTAGTATGTCAGTAATTGAACATAATACAGTCCTACCATTCTCTCGGCGTGTATATCAAAAGCCAATTACAATGAAGACGATCCTATGGCAGATTTCTGAGATAATCATAAAAATGTGTGATTTTGACGAAAATGCAAAATGGGGTGTTAAGGAATTTGAGGTTTGTAAATAAAACTATATGTTGCCAACAGCAAAATAAATATTATTTTGTTCAACATCGTTCATGTGTCCCTTCCACTCCAAAGGTTTTTTTCAATCTAAAGATGATATTACTTCAATATAATTCAAGTTGGAACTCCTGAAAACGTTAAGCGTTTTATTTTAACTGCTAAATCTCTCATACATATCAATTATATTTTCAAGCAAGCTATCAGTGCATCGCACAACTGTCTTGAAAAGATTTTTATACTTATATGCAGTATTCGTATCCAGGAACAGTGCAGAGCAACCATGTCATGACTTGACAAAAGAAGGATAATTTCAACTTGAATAGGGCAAGTGTCCAATTTGCCTTTTAAATAAAGCACCACATCAAATAACGGATTTGCATGTACCACTCAGTGGCATGATCGGAAAAAAATCCTAAAATATACTCAATGCTTGACAACACTTAACACATGCCCACGAAGCCTAAGAAGTTTTCCAAAAAGAGCTCGGATAGAACCTAATATTATTTTTTGCAATATCTCATAGTAATTGGCTGTTTTTCATCACGCCAATCTGTCATGAAACGGCCTACTTTCCTGCACTGAAGTATACAGTGCGGAAATAGTCATAACGCAACTGAAACCTATGCTGTAATGATTCATTACGCAACGTTTTCTTATTACGCAAGTGTTTTGAGTTGCGTAATTAATCATTGCACAACAATTTTTCAGAAATTGTAAAATGATGGTGAATGCATTCCAATATGATTTCTGATACCCTCAAGTGTTCTTTTACGAAATTGCAAAATAGTAGTTTACGTAACAAGTTGCAGAATGACGAATTTTACAGCACGAGTCGTACATTTGTCCAACGAGGCTTGCCGAGTTGGATAACTACGACGAGTGCTGAAAAAATCGAGTTCTGCAACGAGTTGCGTACAACATTTTTTGCAATTTCGTAGAACAGCACTGGAGGGTATCAGAAATAACATCTGGATGCTTGCACCATCATTTTGCAACTTCTGAAAATTGTTGTGCAATGATTAATTACGCAACTCAAAACAGTTGCGTAATGAGAAAGCGTTGCGTAATGAACCATTACAGCACTGGTTTCAGTTAGGTAATGACTATTCCCGCACTGCATACTTCAGTGTAGGAAAGATGGCCGTTCCATGACAGATTGGCGTGATGAAAAACAGCCTATTACGATGAGAAATTGCAAAAAATGTTTTTTGCAATTTCTCATCGTAATAGGCTGTTTATCATCACCCCAATCTGTCATGAAACGGCCTACTTTCCTGCACTAAAGTATGCTGTGCGGGAATAGCCATTACGTAACTGAAACCAGTGCTGTAATGATTCATTACGCAACGCTTTCTCATTACGCAACTGTTTTGAGTTACGTAACGAATCATAACACAATCTTTTTTCAGAAATTGTAAAATAATGGTGAATGCATTCCGATATAATTTCTAACCCTCAAGCGGTCTTCTATGAAATTGCAAAAAATGTTGTACGTAACTCGTTGCAGAACTCGATTTTTACAGCATTCGTCGTCATTATCAAAGTCGGCAAGCCTCGTAGGATAAATTTACGACTCATGCTGTAAAAATCGTCATTCTGCAACTTGTTCCGTAAACTACTAGTACGTAACTCGTTGCAGAACTCGATTTTACAGCACTCGTCGTAATTACCCTACTCGGAAAGCCTCGTAGGATAAATTTACGACTCGTGCTGTAAAATCATCATTCTGCAACTTGTTCCGTAAACTACTAATTGTTAATCTTGGACCTAGGTAGTGCTTAAAAGATAGCTCCAAATTCATCTTAAATAAGATAATCATTTCCATACTTTTCACCAATGTGATGGAACAACTTTTGAAAATATTATCATGAACACCCCATATTCATCTAAATTGTCCTACCAATTTTAACAAATTTTGAGATAAGTCAGTTTTGGTGATATTCAGTGACTTACGAAAAAGTTCCCTTAACTTTACATTGCAGGTTAACTTCACGGAACAATCCAAAACTATACTGAAAAATATTACGGCATAAATCTGATGAGTTTAGTAAGTTAGAAATGTTAGAAAAGATAATCCCTTAACACCCCATATAGTTTCAAAACGAGACTTTTTTAATAAAAGTTCCTAAAAATCGAAACCCAGATATAATTTCAAGAAGTTTTTGTTTCTACTATGATCTCAATTAAATTTACTTATCTTCTACGTCACTCGCGAAATTTTCTCAAATATATTTCATGGTTTGGTAGATAAATGTATTTAGCCTATAAAATTCGAACCAAAATGTTCTGAAACGTTTTCAATATCTAGAAACCACAATACTTAATAATAATAGACAGCTCCTATTACATAATGCTATTCACAATCCTCCGATTAAATTGAGCATTTCAGATGACTTATATATCGACTTTTAACGTTTCTATGATTTGTCGAACTTGATTGAGAAGTTCAATCCCTTAAAACCTCACGTGTCCTTAACACCCCATTTGACGGTATAAATTGTCGAATTTTCGATTTTGATAACCTCCAAAAACCGACCGTTCTAATCGTTGTTCCATATTCGTGTGAAATTTAATTAATTTTGGAGAATTTTTATTATCACAACATTGTACAATACTAGTCAAACGATGTGCAGAAAACCGATTGAAATTTCATTGATAAATTAAAAAGATACAGCATGCACAAGGTGTCCACTTTATAAAATGAACAGTCCTTATAATTGTCTTTATGATAACAAATATATATTTCTATCTGTTTGTGTTTGAAAAGCTAACCCAGCCCAGAATATTAAATTTCATTATCATCAGATCACGAAAAAAGTGACTTTAGTGACCATTTTCCTGAAAAAAGTGACTTTAGTGACTTTTTGTTGGAAATAGTGACTTTTAAGTGACCAGGTCAAAAAAAGTGACCAAGTCACTAAAAAGTGACTTGCTACCAGCCCTGTACTAGCAAATCACCCTTATTCGTTTACGTGAATAGGACAAAAACCAAGCAGATGAATTACCATCCACATTGTTTTCACTTCGGTGAACGCTGAAGTGAACGCATGGGGATTGTTGCAATAAGGCACCGTGTTAGAACTAGCGTTGGGCAAATTTGTCCAGAACATCGATGTTACTGAATCGATTCACATTTAAACTGTCGAATCGATTCACCGATTTAATCGAATCCTTTGCATCGATGTTTTTGAATCGATTCGAATCGGATGAAAATTGAAATTTATTGAGTTTAAAATGAGACCAAATGCATTTGTATTCGATTTTAACATCTTCCAATCAAATCAGTTTTGAAAATCAATCAAACCGATTTGCTACTTCAAGGCTAGTTCAAAATAACGATTCTTCTTCTTCTTTCTGGCGTTACGTCCCAACTGAGACAAAGCCTGCTTCTCAGATTAGTGTTCTTATGAGCACTTCCACAGTTATTAACTGAGAGCTTTCTCTGCCGATTGACCATTTTTGCATGTGTTATCGTGTGGCAGGTACGAAAATACTTTTATGCCCTGGGAATCGAGAAAATTTCCTTTACGAAAAGATCCTCGACCAGCGGGAATCGAACCCACGACCCTCAGCATGGTCATGCTGAATAGCTGAGCGTTTACCGCTACGGCTATCTGGGCGATCAACAGATTGAATCAAATAAAAAAATCGAATGAAGAGAATCAATTCAACCGATTTTAGGGGCTCCAAACATTAATTCGAAAAATTGATTAATCGGAATGCATACATCGATTTTTAGAACATCGATTCAAAATTGCCCAACGTTGGTTAGAACCCATTAGCTGAAATTCCATAACATACGGGTCTTCATTTGGGTGCGGCTCATTTTTCGAAACTTCTCGAAACCGAAAAATCATGTGGTCTTCTGAACTGAAATCACATAAAAAGAGAAACCTCAAAGTTTGAGCGAAAGAAAGTTTTCGTTAGATAACATAGTTAAAACAGCTGTTCAATTGAATGTGTATTTAAAGTGTTATTTTCCCCGCGTCTGTAGAGTCTGCATGCGTTAAGAGAAACAGAAAGTGGATAGTGGCAGCTCTGTTGAGGATGAAGGATCAATTGGTGAGCACGTTTCATACTTTTATTTCTAATCTGTTAAATATGTATGACTACACATCTCATCGTTACAACGGTGAGACGTGGATGAGATTTTTTAACAAACTATGTATGGTTCGTCACTGTGAGTGTCAGCATAATCTCTTATTAATACATTCTTCATGTTTTACGTATCTCTGGAAAACACGCTTTATCTTTTATTTTCGTTTTTGAAATTAAAAAAAAACTTCTAATGTTTTGACGCTAGCCATGTAGCCTTACAAAAGGTTCAATTTAGTCAACAAACTTTGAATGGTTCGTCATTGTAAGTGTCGACATAAAAGAGTGTTCTGCGGTGATCCAGCCAATCGAGTTCGATTTTTTTTCTTTTCATATGAATTAAACATGATTACACATGCTTTTTTCCTGACAGCAGCAAGAAAACCGCGTATAGGTATTTTTTCAACTACTTTGAATAATCCATCACTTCAAGTGTCGAGATTATTATCTTCTGCTTGGAAATTTGTAATATCAAAAGAAAATATTGTAATTATAAATATGTTTGTATCTCACAAATAATTGTTTATCACAGTTTAATCGCTTATCAAATTGAATCCTGCGACCCAACAATCCTCCTCATTAACAAACATCCCTCATTTTGTGGAGATGCAGAGGTAAATAATGGCTCCAAATAACGAAGGTATCACATTAACATTCCTTCCCTCAATCCCACCTGACTGCAAGGACGTGGCCAGCTCCGTTATTGAACCTGTACTGGTAAAAGCACCGAACTAGGCTTTCAATATACTTCTTCACTCTGCATAGTAAAGCCTAACGAAAAGACTGAATTTTGCTTAACATTTGACAGAGAAAATCGATCCTTGCAGATTATGATACTATACACGAAAATTATCAAATCGGATTTTTTAAGAAAAATCATATAAACTTCCATTGCTGACCACGTACATTTTTCCGGTTACGAAGATGGGATGGCATAATGGTAATATGATATTTATTTCTGTTTTAGGCAAGTGAATTCAATTCACTTGTGAAATATCTGAATTGCTACGGCAAAAGAAATGTGATATATTGTCCATAAAATGTTGATAATAGCTTAATTTTTGTATATCACCTAGATATAAGAAATGAATGTAATGTTTGAAATGACACTAATAAAATAAATAAACAAAAATAATAATACATCACCGAGAAGCTATGGACAGAATGATATTCTGATAAATGTAAGAGATTTTGATGATGAAGAATCAATCTTGGATGAAATTTTCTATCTGGTTACTTGTGTACCTCTAAAAGTCCGTTATAGTGTTTTGGACATTTAGAGGCGATACAAAATAATTACAATACCTAAAATTATAAACTCTCCGGCACTCATTGACGTCAAATGAAAATAGTCGACGAAGAAACTGAGAGAAGACCCAGGCAACCAGAATGTACATATAACGAAATCATCTTTTGCGTTATGCGATGCTTAAATGTGTAAAGATTCCGTATAAGATGTCGTCAAAAGGCCTTATGCGTACAAAAGTCGAGGCGATATATGTGCATAATTTATACATATGATGAAAATTGACAGATTTTATTACGAATTAATTTGTTATGCTATACGACTTAGTTTGTGATAACAAATTTGATTTGACAGCTACTACGGATTGATTCGACTTCCTTTGTTCGTTTATACGGAACGCTGTTTGGGCACGTCAGGAGTTAATCATCAATGTTAACTTCTTTTTCCCGATCAGCCTAAATAGCCGCGAAGTGTTGTTTCAATTGGCTAAGAATTAGCACTACGGACTGCCTGTTCCGGTGGTAAAAGTCCACCTAACAGGTGACCCCTAATTCATGTGGCTTTAAGCTTACCGTGCCTAGGAATGAATGGTTAGGGGGGTCTAAATAAAACCTAACCGCAAACGGAGCCTGTGGAGTACCAGGGCGCCCTCTACAGTATTATGCCCTTCCTATGCTACCCGGAGCAATGGTGCAGGTGACCTTGTGTTTCTCCGAGATAATCGGCTGCCCTTCTTCAGTCTCAAGCCTGAGGCTAAATAAGGGTGGGATTATTAATACGTTGTAACTTAGTTTAAATTTTCACCTCTATGGTTTCGCATTATGTGTTTTACACAGTGTGTTCTGTGCTTTTCGCCTTTGGCGACTTTTATGAGATACCGATATGGTTTTTTCGCTGCTGGTCTTTTTCGTTCTGAGATTGCGAAAAGCTTAATCCTGCCTAGTTTGGGTAGTGGCTACGGTTAGGTTAGCTTTGTTAGACCAATCTTCAGCATAAAATATCAGCAATGATCAATCTTTGAAGACTCATGCAAATGCTACAGCTCAAATGGCGCTTGTTCAAAAACCTTACTTTTGTGAACTTTTATCTAGGTAACCTAGTGGACCCAGTTTTTGCTACTTCCAGAAACATGAAATGGCAAACTCGCGTGCCATGCCTCGTGCATGCGTGCTCGTAAATAGCGCTATCGTTGCTACACTCATTTTTGAGTTAACAACCAGAGATGTATGTGCTGTCACAATTGATATTTCTGTTGGTGACCTCAATAGGAAATACGTCTTTCGTTATGAGGAGTATTTACCACATGGTGAGCCATCCCCAATGGATGATTTCAAACGAGTTGTCGTTCACTGCCTATGAAAAGGCCTTCTGCTCCTTGTGGGCAGTGATGCTGATACTCATCACATCATCTGGAGCAGTTCAGCTATCAATTTGCGAAGCTCCAGTCTGATAAAGTGCTTAAGTAGTTCAAATCTTGGATTACTTATTTTAGGGAATTGCCCAACCTTCATGGTATCTGCTAGAGAAGAAGTGTTAGACATGATGCTCTGCTCGAACATAATCAGTCACGAGTTGACGAATTGGCATGTATCAGATGATGAATCATTATCTGATCATCGCTACATACACTGGGAATTGGTTGTGACCAAATTCCATGGATTCTCTCCGTCCATTGGAAATCCCAGTATTTCGGATGTTTCCACTTCCGGTGAGTTGGGACACAATTGTCCTTGCTTCGAGTGATCTCATAATTGCTTGTCACTTTGCTTATAGGTAAATTTTCTACACAACTCCCTACACAGGAGAAGTGGACGTCTGGCTGTTTGTAAAGTATGTCAGATAGTCAGGCTGCTATAAAAGCTCTTGCTTCGGCCAACTCAAGGTCGAAGCTTGTTATCGCATGTCGAACTCAAATTGAGGAACTGAATTCAGTCAACTCTGTAAACCTTGTATGGGGACCTGGCCATTCTTCCATCGCTGGAAATGAATTGGCTGATGAGCTAGCTCGCGATGGAGCATCGCATGACTTCATTGGCCCTGAGCCGGCTATTCCAATTTCAAAGTGCTTGGTGAAGCTTCAGAAAAATTCTTGGGCGGCAACTCAGCACAAGCAATATTGGAATAGTTTGGAGTCATGTCGTCAAACAAAATTGTACATTACTGAGCCATCTCCAAGGGTGGCGAAGTATTTAACAAATCTGTCAAAGCAGAATTGCAGTCTCTTGATCAGAGCGTTGACAGGCCACTGCCGACTCAACTATCACATGGCAAATATTCAGCTTGTTGACTCATTTGTGTGTGATAGTTGTGACTCCGATTATGGAACTTCGTATCACCTGATATGCAACTGTCCAGTTTTTGCGCAAATGCGATTCCAATTATTTGGTAAACATTTATTAAGTGAAACTGAATTCAGAAGCCTGAATCTTCAGGACATTCTGTTATTCTTAACCCGCTGTGGTAATGAGCTATAGGCTCTCTTTGCGCTCATGCGTTTTGCAGTGCCCTTTTCAGGGCGCTGTTCGAACCCATTGTGGTATGGAGCTACATGCTCTTAATTCGCTTATGCGATTTTCCCTCTTCAAGGGACCCCACTCCTATTTCCTCCCATCTTCCCCTTCCCTTTCCTCTCCCATCGGGTAGATGATGAAATAGGCTCAAACATGGCGATGGCACAAATCTCCCAAATGGCGGGGAACGTGCCTTTGGAGCCGGCCTTCTGATAGTTTATGATAACAAATTTGATTTGACAGCTACTACGGATTGATTCGACTTAAAAGAGACAATTTACACCGTCTTCAGCACATAGGCTGCACAGACTGAACGATCACTAACATTAGGCAACGGACAACACGAAACACCCAGTAGCCCAGCGATGAATTTTTCGTTTGACGAAAAGTTTCCACCGACTGAAGCGGGAATCGAACCCACACTCCGTGGTACAATATGCCTAGACGACTGACGCCGCTAACCACAAGGCCACGAAGCCTTCCTTTGTACGTTTATTCGGAACGAAACAAAATGCACTGAAGAAATCAGAAAATAGCGTTCTATGCGAGGAAATTGATCAACCAAACGATTTTATTCACAATTTTGTGCGGGTGTGATGTAATTCGCACAAGTAAACGACTTTTACGTAAATTTTAATGCGACTTCTGGTTGTCTGGGGAATCGTCATTGTCAACCAGCGTTGGATGACTTTTTGCTGCATTGATCCGTCACAAAGGCTTATAGTCATGATGGAAAAATAAGCTTCCTTCGTTATGGTCGAATCTTCATTTGAGAGCCGATTTCTCGAAAAGTGCTGCAGTTTAAATAGGTGCTATAAAAGTCTTAAGCAATCAAAAGAAGGAGGTATTCGGTCATTCTCGATTATACTCATGTTGCCAAAAATGCTGAGGACAGTGAAGCTCAAAAGAACCGCCAACAAAATAATGAAGAGTGCATATCAGATAACCAGATCGTTCACCACCTTGAATTCTATAAAGTTATGATAATTATGAGTTCCAAAAACTTTTCGGGGAACTGGGATATTTGGGGAAACGGTGTATTCGAGGAACTGACATTCGGGGAACTAGCGTTCGGGGAAAAGAAGCACAAGCTTGAGACGACTACAAATATGAATCATGACTTCTTTAAAAAAAAATAATATATACAAAAACAAAATATAAAACGCTCACGAAATCGAGCAAAAGATCCCTAAATCGTCAACTCCACGTTCTTATCAACATATCTATTGTTGAACCATGAGGAGAGCAGGTTCAATCGCCAATACAAGCCATTCTATGATGACATTCGTCGTTTGATGCGTGGCAAGCAAATATACAATGTCATGTTAAGATTCTTAATTTTCTCTTGCCTGATCTCATAAAGATGATTACTGAATGCTTCTTGCAGTCATCATATATTGTCTCACCAGATTCTTATCGGAATCCAATTTCAAACGGTTTATTTGCAGAGTTTTGCCAAAAGAGAATGCATTGATATTGTCTTAATTAAATAAATGGATTTTAGCAATGATTTAGTTCGAATTATGTAAGATGTAGGTAAGTTGCTTGATGACCTTAGCAAATTTCGTGATTAGTATCATTCAGGCGTATCTGCAGTGATCTATTTCTCTTTGGATAAGTATGGTAATTCGGTGTAATACGCAGCTTAGTAGGTGGTAGAATTCTCCTTGGAAACATTTTTACAACATTGTGGACCTTTTTTTTCTATGGGAGGGGTATTTGAAACGTGCACATTGTTGTTTTGAAACGTGCACATTGAGACCGTTTACAAAAAAACATCTTGTATCTTGGAAAGAGAAAGTTACGTGCAGTGCATTACCAACTGAATAAGGAACACCTTGACATAAAAAACTTTAGAAGTGGTGCATTTGCTACTGCGATAGAACAATATGTCCCTAAGGGGGTCGCATTACACCTTTTTACCTTATACGAAACACAATTGATTTTCGTAAAATTTTAGGATGTAACATGACGAAGGACTGAGTACTTTCTAGTGAATCAGAAACAATCAAATATTGTCACCAGGTCAAGTTATAAGCTAAAGAGAAAATTGATAAAGAGAAATCAATCGCTGCATTTAGGCCCTTATGATATTGAACGCTTGAAATATTATAGTACACAATTGCGGTATAAGCGGAATAGGTTAGAACATTTGCATGGAGTTATTCATAGTGATTAAAAATGTGCTCACTTTAAGTTGAAGTTGGACATCTGAAGAATCCTGAACGATTCTATGACATTTCCCGGAAACCCATTTCCCGGAATGCACTAAAAATAAACTTTCGTGGAACCCCAATATTCGTAGCGATTAACGAGCAGCTGTCCAGCAAGACCCCAGCTGGTTCCAATCCCGCCGGTCGAGAATTTTTAGGAATGAAACATTCTTCTACTTTTGATGGCCTAGAGTTTATTTGTCAATTGGCGAAGAATATTCTCAGTTAATAACTTTGGGAGTGCTAATATGAACATAGAGTCGAGAAGTAGTTGAAACGTCATGCCAAAAAGAAAAAATAGAAGACGATGATATCAATTGAAACACTATCACAGCATAAAGTTCAAGCTAGTGTTTCATTCCAAAGGTGCGGAAGGAGTTGAAGGAAGCGTCACAAGCCTTATAAAATTGACAAGAAAGGAGTTGGTCCAATATGTAAAAAATGTGCGTGACATAATTTGTGTGTGATCCAGGGTTGCAAAAAGTCATGTAATTCACGCTACCAAGCAGAGTTAATCGCAGTCAGCGAAGCCAGTGAAACCGAATGCTCAAAGTGCTGTAGGCAAATTGCCTAGAATGTAGTAAAACACCCGTTGCCAAAGGCAACCCAAAACTTCTGTAGGAAAATGTTCTATGTTCCGGAGCATATTTCCCCCATTTACAGCCTTCGATGACACTGATGATTTAGAAAATTCGTGAATCAAAAATAGGCTACTTTATTACGTTTTCAAACTACTGTAGAAAGAAGTGCCACGTGAGTTTCGCGTCAGTCAAGCTTACTACTATTACCATTCGCAGCTCTGATATAATCCAATTAATCAATAGAATAACCTTAGTTTGAAAGAAGGGAAATTTTCTGATGTTCGATATTAGCAGTCTTCTCGCCAAAAATGTTTCTGTCGGTATAATTCGGAAGAACGACAAACTTCTAAAAGAAGGGTGATTCTTTATGAAACTGCAATAGCTATAACAGGAATGTATGTTAATGGGTTTATTCATCAGTTTGAAAATTATTAATTGTTCAAACAGCAACACTCGAAAGAACAGCGTATGTATGGAGGAAGGGCAATTATCCAATGAAAATGTAGACAGTGGGACAAAAATAATAAAAATAATACCAGAATAACTTGCACCGGGCAAAAATTTTCTCACATGCTGCTCAAAAATGGTGTAGAGGTCTTAAATGTCTTGAGATTATTTAGTCTTGAAGTAAGTCTACAGTTGGAATCCTTTCAAAGGGATGAAGGATCTAGAAAATTGGTCTACATGATGTATAAAAAGACTTAACTGAGCTTGGAATCAGATTGTTTGAAAAAAAAAAAAAAATCCTAGCTGTTAAAATTTCGATCTTCTATAAATCCTCGATATATTATAAAAAAAACTAAGAATATGTTGGATAAAATCATTAACATATATTTTTTCAAAATATTTATAAATAAAGCTAAAAGCATGTTGTCTGTTGCTAAATTATTAAATTTTTAAATAGTTTTATTGAACATGAAAAACAAGGATGCAATTAAGCATTGGAACATCAATTAAATGTTACAGCCGTGTCACCCCTTTGATCATTCTTTTCGATACATTTCGTGGCTGGAATGAACGTTGAAAAACTAATCTTTGACAATCTAGTGACTATTTATAAAGTGTTCTTAGAAATTTGCCCATTCTTTTCGTGGTTCTCATATTACTTATTTTATTTAAATAACCGGAAATTACTTATTTTATTTATCATTGAGTAGCTTTCCGGGAAACTGGTTATTCCGGGAAATGATTTTCCGGGAAATGGGGTATCTGGCAAATGATTGCCGCGAAACGTCTTTCCGGGTAATGGTATAGAACCTCCTGAACAAATTGTCACGATTTAGGAAATTCCAGGATCACATCCTGAACACATAGTAATGTGTTCCCGAAAAACAGTTGTGAATCCACTGCAAATCACTAGGAGGGTGTGTTTATTAATCAATCCGTTCTAGCTCCGCCAATCCATACATACGAAATCATAGGCGTAGCCAGACTGGATTGTACTCCCTCTCCCAAATGCATGCTTAGCGTTGCATGTGAGAGAAGATGTGCACAATGACTCTGGTTACGCCAGTTTTCTTGATTCATCAGGATGTCGTAGAGAATCACCAGATGCCCCTTAATACCACTGATAATACCCAACGTTCTTCTTGACTTTTTGAAAAGCTCTTTAGGAATCTCGAGAATCCCGCTCAGAATTTCAGTGTTTCTGCTATGAATTCACAAGAATGTATTCAAATTGTTTAGAATTCTTCGACAAGTCACAGGGATTCTTTAAGAATATTCAGATTTCGTTGAAACTTTCTACAGAATCCTTACTATCCCACTAAGAATTCCAAATAGCCTGTCAAGAATCCTAAGAAATTCCCCAGTGCCATAAGCTTGAAATCCCGAAATGGTTCGCATGTAATTCCCTGATTTCGTTGGAATCTCTTTACTCGTGCAAGCTTCGAGTACATCAGAGCACCCAAAGCGCCTATCCAATCCCACCGTCACTGCATCCTTCACCGCGCCCACCGTGTTCGGCGCAGAAAATTAGAAGAAACTACAATTTCCGCTCGTATTTCATTACATCATAGGTGCTTCCGTTTCGAGGTTTTTGCCTAGAACACCCAACAGTCGGCGCCTACCCCAGTTAGTGTGGTGCATAGAGGCTATTTCTGTTATGCACTTGTGAGCACCCAGTCCCAACCCCAAAATCCACCACTGCCACTCCTAGGAGCATTTCAAGTGCGAGGTTAACAAAAATCGATACCATTTTCCACACTTGAAGTGGAAACCACGTTGTTGATGGAGGGAAAAAAATACACTTACGTTCGCTTCCAGCTGATGCTTTGGGGAAGTGACGTCATACCGCGCACACATACTCGCGTAAGCTCAAAGGATGACCGTCGTCGTGGCCATCTATGGGCGTCATACCGGTGAACTGTTTTTGTCGCCATTCATAGACGTTTGGCGGCGACGGCGGCGGTTTTTGTTGTCTTGGAATAGGCTCCGTTCATTGCCGGCGGATTTTGCAAATCGCCACGGAAAACTCAATCCGTGGAATGAAGCACTTTCCCGGGCGATAGAGGGAGAAAGTACTACTATTGTGCGGTGGTAGTGAAATGAAAAGGGTTCGCTGCCTCAAGTGTGACAATTTTCACGTTTTATGATTTTCTATTTATAACCGTCAAGTGACATGTATACCATCGTGATTCGTTGTTGTTGCGTCGGGTTCAACAATGCAATGCTGCCGGGGTCCTTAGCTGACGATGCACACTGGGGCAGATCAATTTTGTTGATGGCCAAAGCCTGTAGTTCTTTGGATAGGCATCTCAGAGCGGTCCAGATAGCCGTAGCAGTTAACGCGTTGCTTTTCTGCTAGGCGAAGCTCTGAAGGCCATGGGTTCGAATCCCACTGGTCGGGGACAGCAAATTTTCTCGACTTTACAGGGCATACAGTATCTTCGTACCTGCCACACGATATACGAATGCGAAAATGGTCAATTGGCATAGAAAGCTCTCAAATTAACAACTGTGGAAGGGAATAAGAACACTATGCTGAGAAGCAAGCTTTGTCCCAGTTGATACGCAACGTCAGAAAGAAGAAGGAGAAGGTTTGCTGTTTTGACAAAGTATTTTTGAATAATTTTCACTACATTTTAATCTCTTTGATTCTGTTCTAGATTGGTTGAAACTGATCTAGGTCAGTTTTTTTTCTCTTCAGTAGAATATCGTTTGTAAAGCTCATTGTGTAATTTTTTATCCTATCGACTATTGATTTCGACCTGGCAAATGAGACTTAATGAAAAACTTTGAACAAAATAGTGTTTTACTAGGACGCTCCCGTCAAGAGATAAAACTTATCTAGATCTGTTGCAACTATCCAGAACAAACCCGAAGAAGTAACAATATATAGTTAATTATACTAAACCTCTAACATGTATATCCAGAGTGTGTAAGGCTTTGCTTGTCGAAAATAACAATCTGTCCCAGTGTGTGATGGTGGCTACCAGCGTCAGAGAGAGAGTGGTCGGGATTAGAAGCCAATTGTTGGACTGCACCTTTCCTGGTGGGAATCGCCAGGGTGACGTCCTCTGCTCAGAACGGACGTACGGGAGAGAGTTATATGTAAGTGAAAATAATTATGCACGCTTGAGTGACCAGCCAGGCACACGAGGAAGGCGATGATGATGCTTTGGGGATAATTTCTCGAAAGATGGTGGTGAATAAGATTAATGTGATGGTAGGTTAATTATAGTCTAAAATTGTATTGCAAATTTTAAGAGGTACAATACTTATGAGGCTAAAGAAAAAATAGTGAGAATTTGAATTGTAATCCTTGACGGGCGCTATGAGGGACCAAGCAGGAAAATTTATAAAATTTAATTATTAATAGCTTGAGAGCAAAAATTTATTTCAACTGAATGTTTTTTTCCCATCTCATTGAAGACTTTCTTAAGAGGGCAACATCTATCATAGATTTTTGAATTGTCAAAAGCAGTTTATCAGTTTGAAATCAAGATATTTAACAAGCAAATATTTTCATTGTAGTCTACTTTCGAATCGAAACACAGTTAACTATCATCGAATAAGTGAATCGATATGTAATAGTAGTTTACGGAACCAGTTGCAGAATGAGAATTTTTACAGCACGAGTCGTAAATTTACGAGTCTACGACGCTTGCCGAGTACGATAATTTGACGAGTGCTGGAAAAATCGAGTTCTGCAACGAGTTACGTACAACATTTTTTGCAATTTCGTTGAAGACCACTTGAGGGTATCGGAATGAATTCATCATTATTTTACAATTTCCGAAAAATTGTTGTGTTATGGTTCATTACGCAACTCAACACAGTTGCGTAATGAGAGAGCGTTGCGTATTGAATCATTACAGAACTGATTTCAGTTGTATAATGACTATTCCCGCACTGAATACTTCAGTGCAGGAAAGTAGGCCGTTTCATGACAGATTGGCGTGATGAAAAACAGCCTATTACGATGAGAAATTGCAAAAATGTATTTTCCCCCTTGACGAGTTCACCACTTCCCATATGATAACGATGACAGCTTCTTGAACGTTAAACAATGTAATGCTAGTTTGATCATTTCGGAATATAATCCAATGAAGGTTTAATAAATATTTAAAACTGGTGTACGTAGGTTTCTTATCAGCTTACAAGCTTGATTAAACTGTCCAAAAAGTGGAGCTTACAATTCATTTCCTGAAAATGTGGAAAAGATACTTCAACAGCAAATGCACAGAATCTAGGATGGCTTCTTGATAAAAGCTTGAAAAGATTATCCTCATATTTTAACTCAAAAATCAGTTCATCGTACGTAAGCTTCAGAATGGTAAGCAGCTTATTGAACTTCTGAGAAAAATCACTCGAAGCTTCTGAAAAGGAGTATCGAAGCTTTTAGTAAAAAGCTTTCAAACTTACAGAGATGCTAGGAAAACCTTTTATCGCTTATGAGCAGAAGAGATGCCAGGAAACCTTTCAACGCTTCTAGGTAGAATCTTTTCAAGCTGCTGAGCGAAAAGTTTTTAAATATTTTGAATTTTCTGGAGAGAAGCTTTTCCAGTACCTGATTTAAACCTTGCCATGTTTCTTATGACAAGCTACCTTAACAAATAGGAGAAGTATTTGCAGCTTTGAGGACCGCTCTTCAAGGTTTTCAAACTCCAAGAAAGAAGGTGAAAAGATTCTCCAAAATAAATTTCCCTTAGAACGTTTCTAAGCTTATTATGAGAAACTTTCTGGTATTGTAGAAATGAAATGTTCAAGCCTGTCAAAATTAGCTATTCCAGTTTGGGTGGAGAATCTTTCCAAGGATTTAAGGTGAAGCCTTTACAAGCATCTGAAGAGAGGCTTTCCATTATCTGATGAACAAATTTTCAAGCTTCTATAGAGAAGTTTTTCAAGCTTCTGAAGGGAAGCTTTTCAAGCTTCTGAAGTGATGATTTTAAGGCTTCTCATGAGAAGTTTTTTAAGCTTCTAGAGAAAAGCTTCTCATGCTTCTGAAGACAAACTTCTCATGCTTCTGAGGAGGAGCTTTCCGAGCTTCTGAAGAGAGGCTTTCCAGCTTCTGAAGAAAACCTTTACAAGTTTCTTATGCGGAGCTTTTCAAGCTTCTGCAGCGAAGCATTTCAAGCTTCTCAAAAGAAACTTTTCAAGCTTCTGAAGATATAGTTGTCACGCTTCAGAAGAGAAGCTTTTTATGCATCTGAAGAAAAGCTTTTGAAGCTTCTGAAGAGAAGCTTCTTAAGCTTCTGAAGAAAAGCTTTTTAAGCTTCTGAAGAGAAGCTTTTTAAGCTTCTGAAGGGAAGATTATCAAATTTCTGAAGAGAACATTTTTATGCTTCTTAAGAGAAACTTTTCAAGCTTCTGAAGGGAAGCTTTTCAATCTTCTGAAAGGAAGCTTCTCAAGTTTCTGAAGGGAAGCTTCTGAATCATCTGAAGGAAAGCTTTAAAAGCTTCTTAAGCTTTTGAAAGGCAGCTTTTCAAGCTTTTGAAGGGAAGCTTCTCAAGGAAAGCTTTTCAAGCTTCTTAAGACTTTTCGAGCTTCTGAAGGGAAGCTTTTCAGGCTTTCGAAGGGAAAATTTTCAAGCTTTTGAAAGGAAGATTCTCAAGAAAAGCTTTTCAAGCATCTCGAGGCTTTTCGAGCGAGCTTCTTGAGGGAAGATTTTAAGCTTCTGAAGGGAATTCTTTCAAGATTATGGGAAGGAAGCATTTCAAAAAAAGCTTTTCGAGCTCCTAGAGAGAAGCTTTTCAAGCTTCTGAACACAAACTTCTCACGCTTCAGAAGAGAAGCTTTTCATGCATCTGAAAAGAAGCTTTTTAAGCTTCTGAAGAGAAGCTTTTTAAGCTTCTGAAGAGAAGCTTTTTAAGCTTCTGAAGAGAAGCTTTTTAAGCTTCTGAAGAGAAGCTTTTTAAGCTTCTTTAAGCTTTTTAAGCTTATGAAGAGAAGCTTTTTAAGCTTCTGAAGAGAAGCTTTTCATACATCTGAAAAGAAGCTTTTTAAGCTTCTGAAGAAAATCTTTTTAAGCTTCTGAAGAGAAACTTTTCAAGCTTCTGAAGGGAAACTTTTCAATCTTCTGAAAGGAAGCTTCTCAAGCTTCTGAAGGGAAGCTTTTGAATCATCTGAAGGGAAGCTTCTGAAAGGCAGCTTTTCATGCTTTTGGAGGAAAGCTTCTCAAGGAAAACTTTTCGAGCTTCTTAAGGCTTTTCGAGCTCCTGAAGGGAAGCTTTTCAGGCTTCTGAAATGAAGATTTTCAATCTTCGGAATGGAAGCTTCTCAAGCTTCTGAAGGGATGCTTTTCAAGCATTTGAAAGGAAGATTTTCAAGGAAAACTTTTCAACCTTCTCGAGGCTTTTCGAGCGAGCTTCTAGATGGAAGATTTTAAGCTTCTGAAGGAAATTCTTTCAAGATTATGAAGGGAAGCATTTCAAGCTTTTGGAGGGAAGCTTTTCAAGCTTCTGAAGAGAAAATTCTCATGCTTTCGAAGGGTAGCTTCTCAAGCTTTTGAAGGAAAGCTACTCAAGCTTCTGAAGGGTAGCTTTTCAAGCTTTCTAAGGGAAGTTTCTCAAGCTTCTGGAGGTATGCTTTCCGAGCTTCCCAAGGCTTCTCGAGCTTCTAAAGGGAAGATTTTCAAGCTTCTGAAAGGAAGCTTTTGAAGTCTGAGAAGAGAAGCTGTTTAAGTTTCTGAAGTGAAGCTTTTCAAGCTTCTAAAGGAAAGTTTCTCAAGGGTCTTCGAGCTTCTGAAGGGAAGATTTTCAAACTCCTGGAGGGAA
The DNA here is from genome assembly GCF_002204515.2 of Aedes aegypti. Lineage (NCBI taxonomy): Eukaryota > Metazoa > Arthropoda > Insecta > Diptera > Culicidae > Aedes > Aedes aegypti. The sequence goes on from NC_035108.1 coordinate 350,300,275, forward strand.
GATTTTCAAGTTTCTAAAGAGAAACTTTTAAAGTCTCTGAAGCGATGCTTTTCAAGCTTCTGAAGGGAAGTTTTCAAGCTTGTTAAGGGAAGCTCATCATGTTTCTGAAGAGAAGCTTTTCAAGCTTCTGAAGGGAAGCGTTAAGAAGAAGGGCTATTTAAGCTTATAAGAAGAAGATTTTCAATCTTCTGATAAGACGCGTCTCAAGCTTCCAAGAAGAATCTTCTTAGTTTTTTTTTTATGTTTCTAAGAAATAACTTAGCTTTTAAGCTTCTAAGAAGAAGAACTATTTTCAAGTTTCTGAAAAGGCGCTTCTCAACTTTAAAGAAGAAGCTTCTCAGGTGAATTATGTTTCTTTGAAAAAAATATTGAAGCTTCTCTTAGAAGCTCTTTTGTTTCTAAGAAAATGTTGGTTTGTTTTTAATACGAAGAGATTAAAGTTTTAAAAATGTTTTTTTTTTCGAGAGCTAGCTTTTTACTCGACCTTTTGAATAAAAAGTTTTAAGATTATTGGAAAGAAAAATTTTTCAAAGTTTAGAGGAGAAACTTTTGAAGCTTTTGAGTACAAGCTTAAAAAGCTCTTCGGGAAAACTCTTCCAAAACATGGAAACTTATCTTTGTGATGCATGGAAATGTTTTCCTTATAATTTATGGAACCCGAGAGCTTGATCACAAAAGCAGAAAATAATTTCTAGAATTTTCTATGGAATCCTGTGCTTACAGAACCACATAGAGTTCCGGGCTGAAAATTTGATCGATTGGTCATCACTAGCGAATCATTCAAATTTTTATTGTGATTTGTTTTCTGGTTCTCCAGATTTGTGTTATTGATATTTTGAGTTATAGATTCTACACTTCTATTCTATTCCTTTCTTTAATAGTATTCTGGTAAAATCATGTCAAGTATTATAAGCTATGATATACAATTTGATAAAACTCCAGGACTCGTACGAGAAAGAAAGGCTTAGAGAATGCTGATCATTTTTAATGTGAAATTCTTCTACTAATTATGAAGCAAATCCTATTTAAGAGAAAATTAAAAAAAAAATGTCGTTGATTTTGTTTTTTATTCAGTGTTTTAAAGTAATTCTACATTATTTTAGCGGAAATTTATTTGGAACTCAAAGAGATTTATGTTAAATTTTTCAAGGAATGTTTTCTTAAACTTTGTACATAATTCAAAAGCAGTTCTCATGGATGTTTCAGTGAAAATTCGTAAGTTATTTTGACAGGAGGGTATTATGTTATTTGCAGCGAAAAATTGGCAGATTTTTCAAAGATTTTTAAAAATTCTAGAGTAAATTACGGGACAAAGTGAGGCTGGATTACGACCGAACAATTGCAATGCATCATTCTGCTGGAATTTCTGACTGGAATTAAGCTTCTATGTGTAAATTTCCTAGTGAAATATTTGAAAAGTCTCCAAGAAAAAAAATCCTTCGGAACTTCTCAAACCGACACCATAATCTAATTTTACATGAACAAAAAATAAACTATAACAGCTTCAAGAAAAACAAGTTTTCAGATTTTTTATACAACGAAGATTGAAATTATTCATTCTTCCAAAAGCTCATTTTTGTAAAATTTTATTCATTAATTCACGTGCTATTTCGAAAATAACGATCGATTTTAGGAACAACATCTCACTTTTCATAGAAGGTTTTGCTGAAGTTCCTCTGAAGTTCTGAGAAATAACACTTCAATGAGCACTTCCATAGTTAGTAATTGAGAGCATTTTTTGCCAAAGTTGCCATTTCCCCAGGGAAGTCAAGGAAATTTCCATAACGAAAAGATCTTGGACCGACCGGAAATTGAACTCAAACAACTTTAACATGGCTTTGCTTGGTAACCGCGGACTCTAACCACTCGGCTAAGGAAAGCCCCACTGCATGGAAGATCTCCTGTCAGTTTTACAGGATGTTTGCAACAAACGCAGTGACATTACGAACTACCATCTGTTGCAACTCCAATCAACAATGTTGCAACAAACTACAATCATCCCATGGATCACTATGGAACGTCAACCGCTGCCACCATTCCTAATGAGCTGTTTTGGAGTAAAATTAGACTGCCACTGATCACCACCCGAAAAGGTTTAATGATAGGCATTTGCCATTATCCACCTCAGCAGAGAAGGTGTGTGACATTTGTTCAAATCACTCGAGTTGGCGTCACATCTGGACCCGTATTCTATCCACCAGAAGATGACGCAAGACGGGGCGCAACATTTACGATATCACACAAATAGCACCATCGTCAACGAAACCAGGTTGATATCGCTGAATCGCTTCTTCAATTATGCGTGGTCTTTCATGTTTGGTGAACCGAAACAACCGATCCAAGTCATGGCTTGACAGCCCGAAGGAGCAGGGGAACCCTTCAAAAACGCAACAATCTTCACGACAGACAGATCTGATTCTGTTGGTCAGTTGACGTATGATGCTCTTTCTTGATGCTGCCTACGTTCCCAAAAGATCTCACCTGGGCTGCAATTCACGCCTAATGAGATCAAAACAACTCAAACTCGAGCGGCCAGGTTCCCCATTTGCTTTGACTTTTACAAACGAGAACGGTTCTATTTGAGATTTCCAACACTAATTTGAATGCCACCGAACCGTAACAATCAGTGCCCGTTGTCAGTGACATGTGGACAGCGCAAAGATCATTTGTACACGCGAATTATTACGTAAAAAGGTGCATTCTCTCCAAAAGATCGCGGTTTGGTTGAGGAGGGGCCGAAATTTCCGCATATGACGACGAACGAAGTGATCCAATCTTGAAGGTGAAGCGGGAAGCCAGAACCAGAACCCAACCGAACCGAGATATGGACGTAAGCAGTAATAAATTGTCATAAATAAATTAAATTTAATTTTATTAAACGCACCATCATTCACGTGCACTAGTTTGACACCACTCTTCTATCCACACCTTCGGAACGAGAAGCGGGGGAATTTATGCGTTGCGATTTGATGCTTAGTCTAGCCGGTGGTGATCCAACGACTCGGCGATGATCGGCCTAGACTTCTTGGAGCAGAACAGAATGTGATGCGAGTTCAGAGTTCTAGGTGCTTCGGGAGACGAGCTGTCTGCTTTGGTGATGGAGTTCTGAGTTCTGAACTCGCTTCTGAAGTAGGTCGTTGATTTATAACACAGCTAAAACAATCTTGGTTGAAATTTTTAAAATTGTTGAGATGACTTTACATGTTATTAAATTGTTACTGAGATTTTTTTATATCTCAGTAAAAATTTCATGAAATGTAAAGTTTTGTTTAACTGTTATTATTTTTATACTTTTTACAGTTCTTCTTCTTCTTCTTCTAGGCATTGCGTCCTGACTGGGACAGAGCCTGCTTCTCAGCTTTGTGTTCAATGAGCACTTCCACAGTTATTAACTGAGAGCTTTCTTTGCCAATGTTGCCATTTTCACATTCGTATATCGTGTGGTAATTGGGGCCTTCCTTAGCCGAGTGGTTACAGTCCACGGCTACAAAGCAAAGCCATGCTAAAGGTGTCTGGGTTCAATTCCCGGTCGGTCCAGGATCTTTTTGTAGTGGAAATTTCCTTGACTTCCCTGGGCATAGAGTATCATCGTACCTTCCACACACGATATACGAATGCGAAAATGGCAACTTAGGTAAAGAAAGCTCTCAGTTAATAGCTGTGGAAGTGCTCTTAGAACACTACGCTGAGTAGCCGGCTCTGTCCCAGTGGGGACGTTAATGCCAAGAACAAGAAGAAGAAGTGAGAGATTCTCTCAGAATTCAATCCCTGGCCACAACCAATTCATTATTGAATAATCAAACAATCATTCGATCATTGTCGCGTGCCTCTTTCCCAGACACATGTCACGTGTTACCCGTTTTTGCCTCTCTTCACAATTCGTTCCCGTCCCATCTTAAGAAACTCTTCATCAAACGGTCGATCACCGACCACGCATAGACCCGTTGCAACCACGCTACGACGAAACCGATCGACGACGACGCGTATTACAAAAGTAAACAACCCATCACCGTGTCTGCGTTTTCAGTGGCATGTCCAAACCAATCACCAAGAAGATGGCACTAGGTAGCTACTTAACCGCCGAGACAAACGCACGCAAAACTATACGGGTGCTAATGTTGGAACTAAACTATCCACCTGTCTGCTGGGCGGCCAGCAGTAGTTCTCTATTTTTGGACCGATCCAATCGATCAATCTATGTCCCCCTTGGACTCCCCCCTCCTGGTTCAGGGACAAATCAAATCACCTGAATCGGCGGAGGGTTTGTGTCCGTCTGCTGGCATGCGGAACGTCAGTCATCATCCAACTCTAGCAGGGTGGACGGTGTGGTGCAATAGTCGATGTCTGTCCGCGATCACATTCGAACAGTTTTATTACCCGCCGCGACGAACACGGTGGGAACTGGGCTAGGATCGAACCGTATGAGATCGCAATCGCCTCAAAGTTTATTGTGCATTACCACATCAGAAGGGGAGCTTGTTGAGGGGTGGCAGGATGGTAATGGCTCTCATCAAATCGATGATCATATGAGGGGAGGGATCAAAAGTTTTTGACTGAGGGACGACGTCACTTGGACAGGGAAATTGGTATTTTTGGAATCGATCAGGCAATTGAGCGAAAATAGATTGATTCCACTCTTGTTTGTATTTTTTATGGTGGAGTGGATTGGCTGTCGCACCAAGCGCTGAGGATGGATGGAATTTTTTCGAAATTTTGCTGTGCCAAAATAGTTTGGAGATAATTGATGGTTACGAAATGGTCCGAATCGTCTATTTGCGTTGGCGAAACGAGCACGTGAAAGCGATGGGAACCTTCGGAAAGCATTGACAAATGTTTGAATTGGCGGTCAAACTAACTACACTTCAATCTCTATTGACGATCGCTTGCTCCACGATCATTTTGTTTACGACCGAAACTCAGATTAATGACCATTTTCAATAATTATCATTATCTTTAAAAGTTTTCAAACTAGACGATTATGATGTTACCGTGATGAATCAAAATCCGGACGGTTCCAATATCCGGACACTCCAATAACATTCACTGATTTCCATATAAATTTGAATAAAAAAAAAATATTTACATCTGACATGTGTAACATTGCTTGACACTTAACTATGATTTTTCATCTAGTAATCATTGGAAGAAAATTGAAAATAATAGCTGTGTTCAACGAGCTGCTCGAACTTGGTTGCAACCACTTGCGAGTCAGCTTTTGGTGTTCATTGAGCCACTCCAACCTACTTCGAGTCGCTCGGGTTTGTGTTCATTGAGCCGAGTCCAACCAACTCCGAGTCGCTCGAAACAGGTTGGAAGCTAGAGTCCGAGCTAGTTCAACCAGCTCGCAGTAGCTCGTGTTTTTGACGTTTAAAACGTAAACATTGAGAAAAAAAAAAGCAAAATTCCGAAGCGATACGGATTGTTAAGTGCGCGAATTTTTTTTCACGTGGAATTCCGGTAAATTAGTAAAAAGAGTAAAAAGAGCGTTCATTGAGAAAGCAGCTTGGAGTTGCTCGAAGTAGCTTTGACAGTTATTTGTTGACAAAAAATACGAGCTAGTACAACCAACCCCGAGCAAGTTCGATCAAAGTCATTGAACACAGCTAATAAAAACATGATTGTGACCCCAGTTTGACAACGTATTTTCATGGTGCAGTTTTTGTGGTTTTAGCTCGCCAGCAAAAGAAGAGATACTTTGTGTGAACGAAAATTAATTGAAAAGTGAATTGTTTGTGGATTTGTGGTAACAAAAGAGTGTACAAACTAGTAAATGAACAATTCGAACATGTCGAAGCGGCAGAAAGTAGTGTATAAGGATGTTTTACGAGCGAAAAATGAGTGTCCGGGTCAGTGAACCATGATTTTAAATCCGGACGCTACGCATTCGAGTTATATTTTGCGTGAGTAAATAACAATTCAAGAAGAAAAATGCGAATAAAACCTAAAGGAAAGCTAGGAAAAGCGTGTGTTTAAATGAAAATTAGATAGGGTCGGTGTTCCCTTAGTGGACAGTCCCCTATAGTCGCACTAGTGGCTTTTCACGGTCGTTTTGCTATAAATCTTTTCAAAACATTTTTTTACATGAAGGTCAGGAGCTATTTATCTGAGTAACATTGATTCACAGCTTGATTTTGTTCAAAAAAAATGATCGAAATAATTAGTTTTGCTTAAAATTTGAGCTCCCTTGCACCTATAGTAAACCTATTGTTCCTATAGTAGCACTACTGAGAGAAACTATTTTTTATTATACGAAATAATTGATGAATTAAGATCATTTTTCACATCAAACGAAAGCTTCTGATCCACATTTTGTAGAAAAAAATTTAAAAGTTTTGAATAATGATGATTTTGATAAATATTTTGCCAACGCCGTGATACTAGTGCTACTATAGGAACAGAAATTAGAAATAGTGCTACTATAGGCACATGTAATCCTATAGTGGCACACGCGATAGTAAATACAAACATTTGAGTTTTCGTAGTTTTCATATTTTTCCCACATAACCAAGATAAAAAGCTTTTTCGATTTTATACGAATTTTTGTTCTTAGCTATGCGGCTATTGGTACATCGACCCTATTTGCGGAAAAAAAGCTTCAATGACAATTATTATTGCAGATCATCTGATGCTAACTACAGTCAAAGAGAGTAAGTAACCGAAATATTAAATTTTCTCACAGTTAATTTTTGAGAGCATTTATATGTGTTTCCATGTGGACGGATTTCACGCCAACTCGACACGCGATTGGCAGCACCCCTTCAGAATTCAATGAAACTTTCTGGATGTCAAAAGTATGTGAAACTAAGATACTTTGCGTACTTTGTTTTTTCAAAATCGATCTAGACTAACATTTGGAAAGGATCAAAGTTTTTTTTATAAACCCGTATAACTCGAAAACGGCAAGACCTACAAAAAAGTGTTGATCGTCCTTAAGCAAAAAGTTTCGTAATTAAATTTACTAAAAGTCGTCCATACATTGCAAACTGGGCATATTTTAGAGAAAAAAATTTTTCTAACTTCGATTTTTTTAAGTCCAAAACTGATTTTTTTTTCAAAGATTTTGTTTTAAACTGTCGAATATTATCGTTTTTTCAAGTGATAAATGAGTTTGAATCAGAAAATAAATTGTATTTTTTATTGAGAATAGTTAAAAAACGGATTTATACAGTGATTATGTTTTATAAATGAAGGCAATCAATGGACTTCGCCTCTGCCTATGAGGAAATCAACTCCGTCTAACAATCCGACGGATTTTTATGGTTCGAAAGGTATCACAACAGTATTGCAAACATTGAAAAGTAACAACCTTATCCATATCCCATTAAAATCCCATTTTCTAGAAAAACTGTTGTGAAAAAAAACTTACTAAACGTACCTGCCTTAAACGCCAGATGAATAAGAAATAATGAATATGTTTGTATTGTTATCTACCTAAACAAAGTTGATAAGCTCATAACTCATGATTTTATTTGCAAATAACAGTCTTCTTTTCTACGAAACAAAAAAGGCAAAAAAGCGTCAAGGACGAAGGTTAAATACTGGTAATTAGCAACTTTTCTGAAAATTAAAACGCTGCTCAAGGATATCACTGGAATACTTCCCAAGCAGTGATACACCAATTCTAGAATTACCATAAAGAGATAATAAATTGGAAAATGTTAGTTTTATTATAATATCAGACCCATGACACAGTAGCAGTTCAGCTATTTATTTCAAAATTGATAAATTTTGTTAAACAAATCAAAAGTTATTTTCAAGTCAGATGGAGCTGCAGCTCATTATAAAAATAAAAAAAATTGCCAGCTTATGTAATTTCAAGAAAATACATGGATTGGAAGCAGAGTGGCACTTTTTTGCCACATCCCACGGCAAAGGCCCCTGTGACGCTATTGGTGGCACTCTCAAGCGAATGGCAAAAAAAGCAAGTCTTGCAAAATACTATGGAAACACAATCGCAACTCCGCGAGAACTATTTGACTGGGCAGTGAAACAAACTGATACATGTATAACCAAATTTAATTTCTGTTATAAATCTAATGAACAATATGTTAAAATGTCAGAGGAATTGGTGGAATTGTTTGATAAGGTTAAAACTGTCCCTGGTACCCAAAAATATCATTGTTTTATGTGTATCACTAATACACAAATTGCAGCCAAACGGTATACCAATTCAGAGGATGAACCAAAAATATTCAATTTATTCAGTAAAGCCCAAAAATAATGTAAATATTCATGTGCAGATACTACGTTTTAGGATATATAGCAATAATAAAAATAAAAACAAACCACGACTTTTTTCATAAGCATAATATTTCCAGACACCTGTTAAGATTGGCTTTGACCGAATAAGAAATTAAATATTATTGTGATATCTTTCCAACCATAAAAAACCCATCGGATTTTTAGAAGGAGTTGATTTTCTCATAAGCGGTATGGTGCGAGATCAATTTTATTTAATCAAAAAAACTGTATAATTTCGATTTATTTCTTTTAACTACTCCCAATAAAACAAATATAATCTATTTTGTGATTAAAACTCATTTATCACTTGAAAATATGATCAGACTAGACTATTTAAAGCGAAATAAAAATAAAATAAAAAATTCATTTTGGACTTAAAAATTCGATGTTAGAAAAACTTTTTTCTCTAAAATATGCGCAATTTGCAATGTATGGACGACTTTTAGTAAATTTAAGGTGAAGATAAATCGAGGCCTAACCTCAAATTTTCAAGAGCACGGATCTGGAGAACCGAACATCCGTTTGAGCTGAAAACTTAATCGATTGGTCACTTGCTGGTGATGACCAATCGATTAAGTTTTCAGCTCAAACGGATGTTCGGTTCTCCAGATCCATGCTCTTGAAAAATTGAGGTTTGGCTTCGATTCATCTTCACCTTAATTACGAAACTTTTTGCTTAAGGATGATCAAAATCTGAAATGGCCATTTTTTTTAAATCGACTTTAAAGTTTTGAATATTTTTTTTTTCAGTGTAGAAAATGTGTTTTTATTTTTTCAATATTTTTTTCTCAAACGTCAGGAAATTTCACGACAGTCCCCCATACAACACTTTTTAGTAGGTCTTGCCGTTTTCGAGTTATACGGGTTTATAAAAAAAAAAACTTTGGGACTTAAAAATTTCGATGTTAGAAAAACTTTTTTCCCTAAAATATGCCCAATTTGCAATGTATGGACGACTTTTAGTAAATTTAATTACGAAACTTTTTGCTTAAGGATGATCAAAATCTGAATTGGCCGTTTTTTTTAAATCGACTTTAAAGTTTTGAAATTTTTTTTTCAGTGTAGAAAATGTGTTTTTATTTTTTTAATATTTTTTTCTAAAACGTCAGGAAATTTCACGACAGTCCTCCATACAACCCTTTTTTGTAGGTTTTACCGTTTTCAAGTTAAACGGGTTTATAAAAAAAGTAAAAAAAAAAACATTGACCCTTTCCAAATGTCTGTAAAGTACCTTAGTTTCACATAGTCTTCACACCCAGAAAGTTTCATTGAATTCTGAAGGGGTGCTGCCAATCCCTTTGTCGAGTTGGCGTGAAATCCGTCTGTGATAAGTTTAATTAAATGTAGTCTAATGACCGCATTTGAATACATTTCTTGGATATTTATTTGAATTTAGCTAGTGTCTGGAATTTGATTCAAAAGTGTCCGGCTTTTCGATTCATATGTCCTGATTTAAAAAAATAGACTTATGTAGCAAATATAATCATTTTAGTATTTCATTCTTTATTTGAACTACAACACTTGTCATTATCATGAAGAATAATGTCCAAACGATATGCGACATGGTGGTACATTCTTAAAATCAAACAAAAATGGATTGAAATCGGTATCAGATCATTTGTCACTGCTTAAGCGTCCGGGTATTGATTCATCACGGTACGCAAAATTTTAGGGAAACTTGAAGACATGATCAAGCAACCACAAATGAAACACATATCAGTCATGGCAACACTGTTCCATTTGATTCAAATAATTCATAATAAATTGGAACAAGAGCAAGGTAGGAAGGACAGAAACGTAAACTTATTTGATATAGCGATGGGCGATTTTGAATCGATGTTCCGAAAATCGATTTTTTCGTTCCGATTAATCGATTTTTTGAATCGATGTTAGAAGCACCCAAAATAGAGTGAATCGATTTTCTTAATTCGATTTTTTGTTTCGATTCAAAAGAATGAAAATGATTAAAAATTTTCTATGAGTTGATGAACCATAAACTTAGTTTTGAGTTAACCTTGAAGTGCTTAATATATGATTATAAATTCAAAACGACATGCAATTGAAGATATTTGGAAATCATATAAAATTGTATTTGATCTTATTTTGAGAGCTTGTTTTGGCACATTTTTCTATGAGCTTAAAAATCGAATCGATTCAAAAAAATCGATTCAAATGATTCGATTAAATCGGTGAATCGATTCGCATTATAAAATTTGAATCGATTCAGTAACATCGATGTTCCGGTCAAATTTGCCCAACGCTAATTTGATAGTATTACTTTTGTTATAGCTATATCGGTCATGACCGATACATACAAAACAAAAGCAATACAAAAAACGCATTTTGCGTCAAACCGTATTCAACTGACAGCATTCTTTCAGACTCCAATGGAATTTTCTGGATGTGTATACCTAGACAACATAAACCACTTCGCATACTTAGTTTTTCAAAATTTTCTGATGATAGTCTTTTGAAAAGGGGTAAACTTTTTTACTCGCTTAAAAAATGAAATATGACAACTCCTTCAAAAACCGTTGTAAAGATGACTTGTAGAAAACTGTCCTGACCGTTATTATCAGAAAAAAATCTTCATAAAATCTGTGAAGCTAAGCTGAATGTCTGGGCAAAATTTAAAAAAAATGTAGGGCCCTTGTAGAGGTTACGCCCTTTTGATTGTATAAATCCACAAATTCAAAGGAAATCTAAGATATATAATTGAAATGATTTTTATTGGCCGTGATTATCAGAAGACGTTAAGTTATTTGTAACCTCTGGGCGGAGTTTTGTATGAGAAGATCGTCTAAATTTCTAGTTACGCCCGTTTTGAAGCGTAACTATTAAAATCACTAATTTTAAGTAGATTAATTAGGCATTCTAATACCGGTAAGCATGACAAAATATTTTCAATGACACATTGCCAATACATGCCGTTTAAGTCTTTCACACTTGACTGATTTTTCATAGGCTCAAGCGGTATAAGGCATTATGGAGCCAATTTTGTATTGTTATTATTAGTCACAAAATATTATTGTAACCCAACTTGCTGTCCCCCGACTGTTCTGGTTTACTTTGTACTGCCCCAGAACTTGAACCTCAATTGCTGAATAATGCACCATTGGCCAAACTATGGCATCTAGACTACTATCAATACTTCTGTGATCGTTTGTAGCATACATAACAGTATTAAGATTTTCCACTAATCTATAATTTTACCTGTGGATTTCAGGGTCTTTTTGATCTCACAAACACGTCAGAGTCCTGGATAAATACAATAGTGAAATAATGGTATAAATCAATAAACTCATTCTCAAGCCATCTGGTAAAGAGTTTACCAAAATATTTGTAATACGTTTAATAAAAATAAGGAATATTCGATATTGTTTGGATTCATTGATTTTAAAATCATAACACTTGCAGAGCTTAGTTTTACAAGTCTTCCCTGAAAATCAATACTCAAATCAAACCCCTTTTGTAAAGATTCTACCCAATAACCCCGAATGTCCCTAACCCGAGAGTCATCACTCTGAACGCATCATTATGCTGAATGCTATTATTCCAAATTGATAATTTCCTTCAATGACATTGCCCTGTGATAATGGAATTCGAAGTAACGCCATTCTAGGAACTGGAACTCGAGGTTATGGTCTTCAGGTTCATGGTATTCGTGGTGATGAAATTCAGAGGGGTATAATTTTAAAAAGACTTAACTTCCAGTTTTTGTTAGCGGAAAAAAATTTAAATTGTTCTGTTGACGTGCTAATTTATTTATCATAACAGGGTTTGTTTCATACACAAACTGATGATTTATCTGTGAACTTTCAGTTTTTCGATCGCAAACTGTGCCTGTAAAGTTAAGATTCACCCATTGCTATAATCAGTGAAGACAAACGAAAATAAATCATACTTTGTGAACAAACTTTTCATAGGCTTTTCATTAACATTTCAAAATAAGCACTTTAAGTGCTACGATATTAAACTCTAATAAACAAAATAATAACCGATGTCCATACTTTGCATTTTTTTTACATTTTGTATCACTGCTTTCGACATCGTCAATTTTATTTTATTCCATACCCTGGTACCCATAAATAAAAACTCGAGACTGTAAGTAATCTTTGACGTCATCTTGCGCTTCGATATACATGAATATATGAATTGTATGTCAAATAATCTGAATCGTGAGTTCGTTGCTTCACCAAACTATCCAGAACATTGTTGTATCAAAACTAATTTGGTTACATGATGAAATTGGCTCCGTAATGCCTTATAGCACTTGAGCCTATGAAAAATTAGTTAGTTGTGAAAGACTTTTGCGGCATATAAGAACAATGTGTCATTGAAAATATCTTGAACATGCTTAACAGTAATACAATGCCTAATTGATATATTAAAAAATGAGTTACACCTTCAGAAGGACGAAACTCCATATTTTAAATCTTTTTATGCAAAACTCCACCTGAAAGTTAGTTGATTGTTGATTTCTTCTGAAAATCACGGTTAATTAAAATCCAATGAAATATCTTAGATTTCCTTTGAATTTGTGGACTTATACCATCAAAAGAGCGTAACTTCAAAACGGGCCCCACGATTTGTTTTTTTAAATTTTGCCCAAACATGCATCTTAGGTATAGAAAACGAGCAGATTTGATGGAGATTGTATTCCTGATAATAACGGTCAGAGGAGAACCCATCCATACAACACTTATTTGTAGGAGTTTCTATTTTGTAAAAATTGGGTAAAAAAGTTTAGCCTTTTGCATATGCTAATCTAGATAAATTTTGGGAAAACTAAGTATGCGAAGTAGCTTATTCTATCAAGGTCTATACATCCAGAAAATTTCATTGAAATCTGAGAGGATGCTGTCAACATATGTTTGAGTTGGCACGAAATATGTCAAAACAATTACGGTCGATACCTTCTCGGCATATATAATAGTTTCAAAGAGTAGTGTTGATGATGTTTCTTAAAGCAATTACCGGAATTTCAAATCTCTATTTAGTGATGCATAAAGTTAGCATAATTCTTACCATAAATTATATTTTAACATATTTTTAAATGAAAATTCATTTAACTACAAAATATTGAACCGCCTATAATATCTATTTATCAGTTAATCTATATAAATAAAAATTGAATAGTGTTTTTAGCTTGAGAACAATTCTTTCTCTCTCAGTATGGTTCGTGAAGTGTTCTATCGTGTTTTTATGTAAAAAACAGTCGGAGTAATTCACGAAAAAAGTAATATAAACTGAAAAAAAAATAACTGAAAAAGTTAAAGTAGAATTTTGTGTCGCATTATCAAACAGCCTTCCACGTGACAAAACAAAGTTTGTCGGGTCAACTAGTAGTATTCTAATATAGCCATTCCATGAAAAAACCGATCAAGTGGATCACCGAATTCCGTGGAAATTTGCTATTTTGTTCCTTACCCGAAATAAGGATGCACTTGTTTTTGGATTTTTCGGTTAGGGTGACCATTTCCGAAATAGGGTTACCAGAATATCGCGATTTTACTAAATTTTTACTTTTAAAAAATCCTAACATTTGAACCGCTTGACCGATTTTCAATTTTCTTGAATGGATTTTGACTTAAAAAAATATATAAAATTTCACAATTTTTTTTTTACATGAAAAAAAATCTAAAACTTTCGTTTTTACGTGTTTTGAAGGCCTCGGGACCAAAGGGGCTGTTGCTGTTTTCATTTTTTCTTGAACGTTTACTGTCGAATTTTTAGCAATGTATGTTTTTTGGTTTTTAGATATTTTTTTATTAAATAAAAAATCAGTCATTTTTTTTTCGGCACGCATTGTAGGTCTTAGCGCATTAGATTTTTTATGTATTGACAATCATAGCTTTTGAAGAGCTAAACCGGTTTTCAATCTTTTCTATGGAATGAAAACTTAAGATTTCAACTTTTAAGAAAAAAATAAAAAAATCATATGAAAACATAAAAAAATTTCCTAAAAAAAACTTTACAAATTTTTGATCTTTTCATGTAAAAAATTCTTTTTTTCATGGTTAATTTTTTTTTTTTTTTAAAGTTGAAATCTTAAGCTTTCATTCCATAAAAAGATAGAAAATCGGTTGAATTGTTCAAAAGTTATGATTTTTTTTAAATAAAAAATCTAATGAGCTAAGACCTTCAGTGTGTGCCGCTATTTTCGAAAAAATATATCTGAAAAACTAAACAAGATACATCGCTGAAAATTTGACAGTTAACGTAAAAAATGAGAACAGCAATAGCCCCTTTGGTCCTGAGGCCTTCAAAACACAAAAAAACGGACATTTTTTATGTAAAACTTATGTAAAAAAAAAACAATTATTATGAAATTTTATATTTTTCTTGAAATCTTTAGCTTTCATTTTGTCCGAGAAAATTGAAAATCGGTCAAACGGTGCAAAAGTTATAATTTTTTAGAATATAAGATTTTTTGCAAAATCGCGGTTTTTTGGTCACCCTATTTTGGAAATGGTCACCATAATAAAAAAAACAAAAACACGAGTATCCTTATCTCCAATGAGGAACAAAACAGCAAATTTTCACGTAATCCGGTGACCCACTAGAGCAGTTTTTCATGGAATGGCTGTATATTAACCACGTTTCATAGTGTATGCAATAATTATCATGTAGATAAATTCGTTATTGATTGTTGATGAACAGTATGTTTGCCCAAAAAAAGTTAGAATCATCCATTATGCAAAAAAATCTAGCTCATTTTCAAAACTGTTGAACCAAATGATTTTTCAAACAATCGTTACTAAAAAATCTTTCGACGATTTTTTAAAAGTAATTCGAACAAACGTCCCTTCGACCAAATGGCATTCGACCAAATGTCTTTCTACCAAATGTACTAAAGCCAAAATACCTGAAAGCAGCAAGACCAAGAGCCTGAAAGGACCGAAAGGCACAACAAACTGAAAGGCGGACAATCATCTGTGGGTATGCAAGATTTTTAAGAAGATTTCAATAGAATAGAATGAGAGTTTTATACGGCTTTAGAGTATTTGGTCGAATAACGTTTGGTCGAATGTCATTTGGTCGAAGAGGCATTCGACCGAATGGACGTTTGGTCGAACATTTTGTGGAAAGTTTATTTAGTAACGGCTGATTGAATAATTGTTGAGTTCCACATTCTTATATAAAACCAAAATAGAATTTTTGCACAATGGATGATCTTCAGTTTAATTTGAGCAAACATATTGTTCATCAGGGAACAATTACGAATCTGTCTACAGGTTGATTATTACCTACGCTTTAAAACGTGGCAAGTATATGTACTAGTGTTTGTATAGGATATATTATTGTTAAAAATGTTCTTATTCTTCACCCATTTTTGGATTGGAGGACAGCACGTTTGATTTTACCCAATATTATAGAAGTTCAAAAGTTATTATGTCTATTTATTACTCAACGTTGGAAACATAGTGATCTGTTGAATTCTTTCATAATTTCATTATTCTTTAGTAATAAACCCGTAATGTTTTCGTTGCTCAGTTATAGGAATATTAAACATTGTTGAATTTATTATTCTTTCGAAATGTCATCGTTTTATATATATAATCTCTGATCTTTATCCAATGATAACTTCCAGCGGGAGTGCTCGGAAACTTTATGGCAATACCAAGTTTAACAGCGTGACCGTGGATAATAACTTGTAATGCGCTATAGAACAATTCGGCCACCTTGAGTTGTGTGCATGTAATGTACATTTAAACGTAAATAAAGGGCCCTTTGTGATAGGCATGGTCTGTAAAATAATCTGAAAATTCCTATTCGACCTAGTTTTCGACTACATGTCCTTCTTAAAGCAATTAAATTATGTTCGACCAAATATTCATTCGACGAAATATCTATTCGACCAAATGTACTTTTGACTAAGTGTCATTTGACCAGAAGTCATTCGACCAAATGTCATAGATTCATTATACACGGGTAAAAGAAAAACTAATAATAAGCCTTAGCTTCAACCCTACTGGAATCCTGCATACCCCCCTTAAAAGTATCGTGAGCGGGTCTGGTATGCGATGTCGCCCCCCTAAAACCCCCTTGAATACTATTTTAATTCTTCTGGAATTCATGTCATATGGTCGAATGACATTTAGTCGAATGACGTTTGGTCGAATGATAGACAAATATTATGATTATTCCACAGACAAACAGACGTAACACGCACATCGCACAGCATAATAGCGCCCAATTCTAATATTAGGTAGTTGGCCGACGGGCCACTCGTGGCGCTCGCGTCGCTTTTGTTCGAGTTTGACGTTTGCGTTATCTAGTTCGCGGTTGGCCAAATGAGCTATTTTTAGCATTGGGCGTAAATGTTCACGTGACTATGTCTGAAATTGATATTTTTTTCAGCTGTTACGTCTGTTTGTCTGTGATTATATTAACCACGTTGTAAAATTCAGGCAATAATTTTTCTGTCGATAGCTTTGTCATTGTTTTGTGATGAGAATTATGTTTAAACTGAAGATCCAATGACCATAAAAAAAATCTTTTTTTGGTTGTTGAACCAAACTTTTGTTCTTCGGCCTTTAGTCCTTCCGGTCTTTTGCCTTTCACCCTTTTGTCATAGATTGTTATTGTTGTGTGTGACATAATGGTGCGCAGGGGGCACCAACACCAATGGTTTAACTTTTCTGAACATCTTTGATCGATGTTTCCACATCTAGATGTTACATATTAAAAAAAATATAATAATCACGATACAGGTATTTTACAACCGATTCATTATACGACCGGGGGGTCGGAGTATGTTTGCCTGAGGATGCTATTCGAACGCTTTTTCACGAGCTAAATCGGTACTCGTCCAGCTGTTGTCTTAATTTGTAAGCGTTCATGTACATGTCAAATTCCTGCGATCCAAAAATTCCCGGTCCCCTAACTGCTCTACATCCATGCTGTTACTCATCTCGTAGAGAAGAGCCAGGAGCCAGATTCAGTTGTCCCGCATTAAATACATTCTATTCACGTTTAATCACGATTGGCTACATTTAGTCGAATGCTTCCTTATGAAGTGCCTGAGCTCCGATCGAGATGTGGTGGCCAAATTTGCTTCACGAGATTCTCGCACCAGACGTTGCAGAAGTTGCACAGTTATGAAAATGTTTGTAATTATGATTAACGACGACGGTGCAGTTTCGTCATGTACTCTTTGTTTTCATTGACAAACTAGGATTGAGAGTTCGTTCAGGGGTCCCTTAAACCTCCGGTTGATAGATTACAATCGAATGCATTCACGAGAGCCCGCGAAGAAAGATGGCGGAACAAGACAAAACATATGAGCCAAATCTTGGCTCATTATGCATAATCAAATCCACATCTACCACACCGCCGCGAGAAAGAGATGTGTGAAAAGATACCTTGGCAGAGGGTATGCGGTATGAAGTCCCACTTGTCCCGGGGTATTTTAAAATAGTTTTAGAAAAAAGATTTTGATTATACTCAACCAATTTTCTCTGAACAGAAAGATTGTTACTAAAGTCGATTTGGAAACATTATCAAGATTTGACAGAATCATTCAAAATATCGTATACCCTTATGTATTGCGAATGCGCTGAAAGAATAGTCAGAGTGCATAATAGCTGAGACCATGTGTCCCACCAATAGAAATATTAGTAGTAGAACGCTAGAAGCGCTGTTCTCACAAAATTGATTTTAATTTTTTCTACCTTAAATTATGGTTTTTTATTGTTTGCTCAATACCATGTCGCTGTTTAGGTTTTTATAATTAATTTGACACTTTGATGCCCGGTACTCAAGCTGTCAGTTCGTGGCAAACTAGATGTTGGTAACACGAACAGCAGCGACATTAGCATTCTTAGGTTAATGCTTCTACTGTCCCACCACCGTTTGTTTTACCGACGAGGACCGATCTTTCGTCAGAGCTGCGCGCGTAGATTCGAGCTGCACACACAGCTCGCTGATATGACAAAAGCATTTCAACGGATGAGTTGCCGGGGCGTTGAAATGTAGAGTGTCAAGTGCGGATCAAAGGGCTTTCGGCGAGATAAGTGTGAATGATTCGAAATTCATTCGAAAGATTAGGCATGACCCGGGCATTGCGTACTCACTCCGAACCAAATCGCAGGAATTACGTATCCTGATTCGTATCATAAATCTCTACGAGCGACTCCCTCAGCGCATAAACATCTCATTACCGCACCAAAACATCCCAACCATTTGGACCGAACACTGCAAACCATTATCTTCGCCCGGCCGATCGGTATGATTTATTGATCTACAAGCAGCTCAAATTCCACATCCACATCCAGTCCACGTCTTCGTCGGCGTGCTCATTTTCGCGCGACACACTTCATCATCTTCAACGGAGCAACGAGATCGCCAGAGAACACGGTAGTGGTTATGTAGTTGCACTTGCCAATTGGGATCCCGAAATCTTTTCCAGTCTAGACTACTCAACCAGACGTCCAGACCAGACTAGACTACGGAGTTGTGTCTCCAAGTTTCCACGCTTCCGTCGATCGTCGTCTGCCTACTCTCCTCACGCTCGATTTAGATCAATTTGTAAATGAATGCAATAACATAAACCCGCGATGTGCAATCCAGGAGCAACTGAGGGGATGAGATAGTCGGGAACGTAGAGCACCGATACGGCTGGTAGTAAACTAGACTGGGTTGATTTTATATCTATAGATGCATCATTTTTTTTTAAGGCAAGAATTGCTGTATTCAGAATGGTTTGGACGGATATACAATGTCACATTTTCTGACACCTATCTAAGGCAGTTTTGTTCACTTCATCATAGGGGTTTTGTGGGCCAAACTTTCAGAAATTTGGCGTGTAGATGCGTTCATACGCTAAAAGAATTGATGTTAACTTTGAGCTCAACATACATTTGCGTAGGAACAGGGGGGCCTGGCCCCCTTCAGAATCATCCAGGACCCCCAGATTTTTTGATGATAGTAAAAATTAAAATTAAAATTAAAAATAAACACGAAGCAAAATCTTCTCAATCAATGTACTTGGCTCTTGTAAGGGACGAATGATCTTCAGGTTAAAGTCCCCCTCATCAAACAACAATAACGTGACTCTTGTTTTTGAGAAAAATCTCTTCACTGGTTACGTTATTTTAGAGAACACCATGCTTGTCTTACACAGCATCAGCGTGACGGTTCTGACTTCGGTGAAAGTTTAACCGTCCGGCTGTCGATCGATTGGTTACTGTTATAACTAGCTTCTTGTTGTATGGGATTAGCGCAATTTTTCAAAATCTCATTGCAAAAAAATACCGTTGTACAAGCGTCAATTTTATTTCCAAAATTAGTTTCTTTTCTTTTTCTTCTTCTTCTTCTTTCTGGCATTACATCCCCACTGGGATAGAGCCTGCTTCTCAGCTTAGTGTTCTTATGAGCACTTCCACAGTTCTTAACTGAGAGCTTACTGTGCCAATGACCATTTTTGCATGCGTATATCGTGTGGCTGGTACGATCATACTCTATGCCCTGGGAAGTCGAGAAAATTTCCAACCCGAAAAGATCCTCGACCGGTGGGATTCGAACCCACGACCCTCAGCTTGATCTTGCTGAATAGCTGCGCGTTTACCGCTACGGCTATCTGGGTTTCTTTTCTGAATAATCCAAATTATACTGTTCCACCATAAAGCAGCATATTCACTGCCTTCTGATTTTTCATGTTTTTAGGATACCCTACTCGAGGTATCAGGTACCGTTTTGATTCATATTACGGACACTCAAGGCCTCAGTGAAGTATAACTCATCAGAAAGCGTATCAAATAAATCATTCTGCATGATTCCTCCGCGTAATCAAGCCTTCAAACCAATAAACTTTCAAATGGTGGGTGAAGATTTCGATTCCACTACATGAATAATTTTAAATAAATAGAAATGCGTAGACATTTCATGATTCTTATTCCGGACACTTCCTTACGTTTGCCTCATAATCCGGACACTTCGATTCGTTTTCCGGACAGCTCATGAAAGTCATAAATAGAAAAGTCAAATCATCAATTGAAATGGGCAAACCAGTAAAGAGGCATCTGTTGGGGAACCGATTTACCTTCGCCTTCGACAACCCTTTTCCGTAGATGGCTCCTCAACACTCGGAATTTAACTCTCTTCGGGTAATCTTCTCCGGTCGTTTTATTGGGTCACAGGCCATCAAATCTTCGGACATCTCACAAACTACACACGCGACATTCACTTAAAGACATTTTACAAAGCACTACATTTATTAACGACAAGAAAACTGTACATTTATTCACTTAAATTCTAACATTTATTTCGCTTATCGACTAACACAAAACGGATTAAAAATAGCCCGCGCGCAGCCTCCACACACGATCGGTGGTCTGTTGGTATCTGCCCGATCAATATCATGCAGGTCATCAGTCCACCGTGATTGCCCATGTGCGATGTTTTACCATCGGGTTCAGTGGGCCCTGTGAGAGTCGTCTACATCTCTTCATCTCTCCTTATCAGTGGTGATCATATTCACCACTGCTGCGCCTTATGGGAATCCATCCACGGTATATACATGGAGCTCATACCAAATTCTCCCGCTCTTGACCTTAGCAGTGACCATCGACTGTGCGGCAGTACAAGCAGAAAATAAGAACAGCTGCATTCTCGTTCCGTATGTAGGTCAGTTATCTGCATCGTGAACAGGGTTGAATTCTGGGTAGTACCGCTCTCCAACATTCTCACCCACCAAGAAATACCTAATTTCTGAAACGAAAGGAATCCTCTTCTGTAGGGAAAGGAAAGGAAGGAAGGTTGGATGTGCGTTGGCTATTCATTTGACTGCTGATTCTGATCTTCAACGACTACAGGTAAAAAACAAAGTTTTTCGACTGCCCGTTTCATCAAACCGGTGGAAGTTTTCAGCGTTACAACACGCACTATACCGTCTTCTCCAGGGTGTAACTGGACAATCCGACCCATTCTCCACTTCATCGGCGGTAGGTTTTCATCTCTGATTACAACTAGTTTTCCAACTTCTACCTTAATTGTCGGCTTCCATCGCTTAGTTCTACTCTGCAACAGACACAGATACTCCCTTCGCCATCTCTTCCAAAAGTTCTGAAGCATTCGCTGGATCAACTGGTACTGTGTGAGACGGTTTAAGCGAATACCTTCAAGGTTTGGTTCGGGTAGGGATTGTAGGGAGGACCCAACTAAAAAGTGGCCTGGTGTCAAAGGTTCGAGATCGGTGGGATCGTCTGACAAAGGCGTTAATGGTCTCGAATTAAGACAGCCTTCTACTTGTATCAACAGTGTGCAGAAATCTTCAGGGGACAGTGGAGTTTCTCCAACAATCTTAATCAAATGACCTTTAGCCGATCGGACTGCTGCCTCCCACAATCCTCCAAAATGTGGTGAACTGGGTGGACTAAAATGCCATTGAATGCCCCTTGAATCACATTCCTTGGATACCTTCTCCTTATGATCTGGATTCTTCAACAACTTTAAGAAGTCCTGCATCTTGTTCCTTGCACCGACAAAATTTGTTCCGTTGTCGGAATATATGTCTTGACACAATCCTCTCCTAGCGATAAAGCGCTGCAGAGCTTGCAAAAAATGATCCGTGCTGAGATCCGAAACCAGTTCTAAATGAACAGCCTTTGTGCAGAGACATATGAATACAGACACATAAGCCTTGACTACTGGTCGTCTTGGAGCAGGTCTCACATAAAATGGACCACAATAATCTACGCCAGTTTGTGAAAATGGTCTAGATACTGTGACTCTTGGTGCGGGCAGCTCTCCCATAAACTGCTGGGTTGGTGAAGGTTTCGTACGAAAACATTTTATGCAGTTGTGAACTATATTCCGTACAACGCTGCGTCCTCCCAATGGCCAAAACCGTAAGCGAATAACTCCGAGCAACAGTTGCGGTCCTGCATGTAAAAGTTGTAGATGGTAATGTTCCAGGATCATCCGCGTTAGCTTATGTCGAGCAGGAAGAACCATAGGATGTTTCGTATCTTCGCGCTCTGCAGAATGACCCAACCGTCCTCCAATTCGGATGACTTGATCGTCTGAAATGTATGGATTGAACCACCGGAGCGGAGATTTCCTCGACACGGGTTGCCCTTTGGAGAGAGCCTTCCACTCGTCAGTGAAAACCTCTTGTTGTACACGTTGCACGATGGTAAATTCTGCCCTTCTGAGATCCTCAGTCGATAGAAACTTCATAACGTTCCTGTTTTTCGATTCTGTCCGCAGAAGCTGCATCAGCCTCTGCCAGATTGCTGTTTTCCGGATGAGATCGGAATATGTTGAAAACTTTTCCAAATACCATTCATTGAATCCACCGTTCACTGAAGCTGTGCAAACCGCTGTTCGTCGTTTTTCTTCTTCGGCTTCTTCTGATGACGTTCCAATAGGGGAAACAGGCCAACAGTCTGAACATTCCTTCAACCAATCTGGTCCCTCCCACCAGAAACGATTCTCAACAATGTCTGCTGGAGATATACCTCTTGAGATCAAATCTGCAGGGTTCTGCTTTCCTGATACGTGTCGCCATTTTGGTGAATCCGCAATACCTTGAATTTTTGCGACACGATTAGCGACGAACGTTGTCCAATTGTTCGGAGATGCTTGTAACCACCTTAGCACACACGTTGAATCAGTCCAGAAGTAAGACTCGGCAGGCATTCTAATGGAATCTCGAACCTTCTCATATAATTGCGCCGTCAGTAGAGCACCACACAACTCCAATCTCGGGATAGACTGCGTTTTCAAAGGAGCTACCTTTGATTTGGATGATAATAATCGAATCATGAAATTTCCATGCGAATCTTGGCTCCGTATATAGACACAACCGCCATATGCCTTATTCGAAGCATCAGAAAAGCAGTGAATCTCGATCAATATTGCTTCTGGAACCAGTACGCAACGATCGATACGAATATTGTTAAACAGCGAAAGTTCCTCGTAGTATTTGCTCCAAAGCTCACCCACCGTCGAAGGTAATGATTGGTCCCAATCCAGCGCTTGACCTTCTCCATTCCGGGTCTTCCAAAGAAGTTGCATGATGGTCTTCGCCGTTGTTATTGCAGCACCGAGTAGACCGAGAGGATCAAATAAACTTGCTATTACCGAAAGAACTTGCCGTTTCGTCGGTTGGTTCGGTGAGTCCCACGGCGGGATGGTGAACTGGAACCGAAGCTGATCGGTGAGTGGCATCCACGTCAACCCCAAAGTTTTCACAGTTGGATCAGGGTCCAGATCTATCCCTTCAGATAGTTTAATTGCCAAACCGTCTTCGGACACGCTCTTCAGCACCATGGGAACGTTCGAAACCCATTTTCGAAGTTTGAAACCACCCTTTGACGTCATCTTGTTGAGTTGTTCGCATAACTCTTGCGCGGCTTCTACCGTATCCGCTCCTGTGATAACATCATCCATATACGTGTCCTCCTTGATCGCCTTTGCAGCCGCTGGAAACAGTTCTTCCTCGTCAATCGCGAGCTGATTTAGGGTGCGCGTTGCCAGAAACGGAGCAGGCTTTGTTCCGTACGTGACAGTTTCAAGCTCATACGCGTCTACCTTATCCAGTGGATCGAAGCGCCACAAAATACATTGTAACGGTCTATCGGTTTGTTGAACGAATATTTGCCGGAACATCTTCTCCACATCGGCTACCAGCATGATTTGCCTTACGCGACTCCGAAGCATAATCGATCGCAAGTCCTCCTGCACAATCGGTCCCACCAGCAGAGCATCGTTGAGTGAAACACCGGACGACGTCTTGCACGACGCGTCGAACACCACGCGGACCTTGGTGGTTGTGCTCGCTTCCTTAATGACCGGATGATGAGGCAAATAGCACCGTTTCAAGTTATCAGCCGTATCTTCTATTTTCGTCATGTGTCCCAAATTTATATACTCTGCCATGAACTCATGATATTGTTCGCACAGACCAGCATCCCTCGCCAATCTGCGTTCCGTGCCTTGAAGTCGCCGGAATGCGATGTCCCATGACTCGCCCAACTTGGAAATTGCGTCTCCATCCTTCGGCAACGAAACAGAATAACGACCATCAGATTCCCTACGAACCGATTTACGAAAGCTCTCCTCACACTTTCTTTCCTCCGGCGAGAACACGTTAGAAGTGCCCACCTCTTCACTAGCCCAGAACCGTGCGACTAGTTCCTCCAATCCTTGTGTAGTTGCCGTACTACAGTTGATGCGAAGACCTTGAGTATGATTTGTCAGGCCTCCGCATACCACCCAACCAAACACAGAGTCGTTTAGTGCCGGTAGATGATCTCCAAGTAAAATTCTTCGGCCCGATCCGAAGAAATCAAAAAAAGTATTCGATGCCCAACACCATATCCACTAATCCTGGATTGAAAAAGGTGGGATCTGCCAAACTGATCCCGTCAGGAACCAACCATCCTTGAGTGCTCACCTTCGCCGTTGGTAAATTCACCGTGACTCTTGGTAAAACGAGGAAATTCATGTTTTGCGAGAAAGCCGTAACTCGCGAACGTACCATTGCAGAAATCTGATGTTTCACCTTCGTTGCTGCTTGACCAATTCCAAGTACTGATACCTCTACCCTTTCTCGATGTGTTCTGAGACGTTGACTCAACCGTTCTGCGATAAAATTGCTTTCGGAACCGGAATCCAACAAAGCACGAGCCGGGTATCGACCACCCTCGTCATCTTCCACGATAACGACCGCAGTAGCCAATAAAACCTTAGAGGAGAACTGTTGAGTTGTACCAGAGGCTATAGTTTCGGTGGCTATCATGTTAACCACCTGAGCGGATGTTGAAGGAGATGGTTCAACCGATTCTGTTTGTGGAGGAGGATTATTGTTCCCAATAGCAGCAGCATCCTTAACTGAACCAGTCTTATTCTGTTTGAAACACACTAAAGTGTGGTGCCGACCCTTACAATTGCGACAGAGATACTTCGACGAACAATCCCTTGATAGATGTCCCGATCTGAAGCAGTTTCTGCATAAGGAGCTTGACCTAAGCACCGCATCTCTCTCTCGCACTGACAACCGTTGGAAGGAAGAACATTGGTATAGTTGATGATCCTCCTTACACATTGCACATCGTCCTCCAGTTGACTGCACAGAACCGTAGCTGGCCTTCACAGCTGACGACTTCTGTCTGAACGGTTGTTGTTGAGAACCTCTGGTGTCTGCAATTTTCGTTGGAAGTGACTCCAAGATTCGGATTCTGCGATGTAAGAAATCTGAGAGATCTGCTAAGGTGTCTTGATCCTTAGTTGAGGAATGTTCCTCCCATCCTCGACGAGTTACCGGGTCCAACCGTGTTGTAAGCAGGGTGACTAATAAAAGGTCCTTGTAGTCTTCCTGCTCAATCACTTGATCTAGATTTTGCACGACCTTTTCGAAACCATCAATGAGACAATGCAGATCCGTTACCGATTCTTTGGACAACGTTGGCAAATTGAATAAAGCTTGTACCTGTCGCTTTTTCAATTGCTTGCTGTTATCGTACCGTTTTAACAGCATATCCCACGCAATTTGGTAATTTGTTCTAGTTATCTTCAAGGAATCAATCAGGCTTTTTGGTTCCCCCTGGAGGCATCCCTTAAGATAGTGGAACTTTTCCACCTCCGATAAGTCTGTCTTTCGATGAATGAGTGAACAGAACAAATCGCGAAAGCTGATCCATTCATCGATGTCCCCGTTGAAAACCTGGAGCTTGATTTGGGGCAACCGTACGTGATCGAGGGAACCATGGCCATGTCCCAACGTCTCATTTGCTCGCATGGAATGTTCAACATCATCTGGATCTTCCAGTTCCTTGGCCCTATCCATCAAGAACGCCTTACAGTGGTAGTACCTATCGCTATATACTATCCTAGCTTTTTCGAACGTTTCATCCTCATCCTCAAAATCGTCATGAGTCTGAACTTCTACCAGGGTCTCACCATATCTCTCCCACAACTCATCAAGTTTTTGCAAGCGAACGTTCACCTGGTTTGCAGTAGTATTCGACTGGTAACCATTCACAAATCTCCAGATGTCGTCCAAGGATGTTTGGATATTCTTCAGCTGGACCATCAACAGCTTGAGGGTAGGTGGCTTCTTCCTTTGTTGTGGCGCCATGGTGCGTTTACGTCACTCGAACCGGTAAATAAACGATTTGGATAGTGTAGAGATCCGAAAAGTCCAAGGCTTCGGCGGACATATACTGTTGAAGCCTACCTGACAGAATAAATTGATGTACTACGATCAACTACACTCGTCCGAAATTGAAGAACCCCTGATGTGACGTCATGCACCGTTCGCCGCAGTCCGACTCGAATCCGTTGGAATCCGTTTGAATGAGGAGAGGAGGTAGGAAACTAGCTGTAGTAACCAGAGTTTGGCTTCGGCAGACATATACTGTTGTAGCTCACCTATGAGAACATACAGCAACAGCTAACTTGTAATCCAAAAGATGCAATCAGCAAAGCCAAAATCCAAACAGTCAACTCGCCAATAAATTAACGTTCAGTATTGGGACCCATAGAAGAGGGAGGAATGTATGTAGTACTCAATCGTCACGCTTCGGCAGAACATATACTTTTTTTTTTTTTTTTTTTTTTTTATTAACGACACTTTACACCAAACAGGTGCATTCGTGTCAGAATAAAGATTTTACAATACAATTTCATATTCACAAATTCATTTCATTTACAGTATTTAGCAATAAATTTATCTTGCCGTTTTGACCGCTTGTCGAATTTAATTCTCCACCCGGCTACATCATCTGGTTCGGGATCTGGACCTGAGTCAGAGTCTGTACTCTCGTCATCGTTTCTTTCTTTTTCCATCTCATTGTCATTGTTGCCGATTGTACGAGAGACGGCTGGCATGGGCTCTGTGTTGTGATCTACTTTCTTCCGCGGTGGTGAGTTATCCAACGGGCTCATCTGACGAACATTCCGCTTTGTCTGCTGCTGTAGAAAATGTTGCGTTCGTTTGCAATTCGCGTCTACCTCTACAGGGACATTTATCTGTGCTAGGTTGTCAGCCACACACACAGCTTGTTGGGTATCGCATGATGACTCCTTTGTGGTTTGATGGTTTTTTTCGCTTGCTGCTACTTCAGTGCACTTTTGCTTAGGGTGTGCTTTTCTTTCACATCGCCGGCAGGTGGGGATTTGCGAACGGTAAGATACAGTCGTAAGCTGATCTTGAATCCGCACGAATGACGGTACGTGTTTATGGAGTTCAATACGTACCACACGAACACCGTTTTGGACACCGGGGAAGAATTTCTTCCACAGTTCACGAGATACAGAAACTACCTTCCCGTACTGCTTCATGTAATCGGCGACAACTGCGTTTGGTATTCCTGGCGGGAGATCATGGATGCGGACATTCGTCGCAGTATCTTCCATGTAAACAGGAATGTTGAATTTTTTATTTTCTGACGTCATTGAATGCTTCAAATGATGCACCGCAGCTACTCTCTCTGCTGCTTGTAGTTCGTTCATCTCAACGAGGACACAATTCCTAATGTTGTGCATTTGGAGATTTTTGACGGAAGCCATCTGAATTTCCAATTTGTTGCACAGAAACTTGTGAATGTCTCCTGCACTTGGCCGCACGGGAAGCACGTTAAAATCGACAACTAACGTATTTTTTCGTGTGGTAGCCATTGTAAATAAAATCACCAATGGAATTCCACAGTGTTAACTAACGATCGCTTGCTCAAAAGCAAAAAGCCGACCGACTCGATCGAGCGCTGGCTGACAACTGAGAACATATACTGTTCAACTAACCCATGCAACCAATAACTGCACCAATCCGAAAGGGAAACGACCAAAACAACGTCCAAAGGTTCCAAACTCCAGTCAGCAGCAGAATGAGACAATTGTTCTAGTACGAACAGTTTTGCTCAGGGATTGCGTGGCAAATGATTTGAAGAGGATTCGAATTCAAATTAAAATGTATATTATCTGATGTCCCGCTTCGGAGACATATACGTTCTTGGCACTCACCACATAAAATTACATTCGATACTGCCTCTTCTTGCCACACGCCAAATTCCTTCTGTGTAGACGGTCGAATCGATTGCCTCGGATGTAATTCAACAATGGTTCTTCAAGGGCGGTCGTCTTTCAAGATCCACTAAACGTCCTCAGAAATGTTGATCAGAATGGTAAACCACCACTAGCCTCCATGTAATGTCCTCCACTCTCGATGAAAGGGAAATCCAGAGAAAAACACGTCGAAATACGGGTGTTAGAATCGTGAAATCACAAGCAACGGCAGGACATACACTGATCTAAGGTATATTTACCTGGAAAAGCAAATCCGGTACTGGATCAGTGGTCCAGGCTAGCATCCGATGTGGTCTCTATGGGAGACGTCGTGTGTTGAAGGTATGGATCCGGATTCCGATGGCCAACAGTCCTGGCATGCACATGCGAATAACTCATCCGAGTAGTCCAACGATGTAAACGAAAGAAATTTCCAAAAAAACCGTGTGTTAGGATGGCGCAACTCCCTAGCTTCGAATGGACATATAGGTTTTTGTTCCAACTCACCTGTGGAAACAATCCATTCGATGGATGTCCAAATCGAAGCAACGATGTCCTTCAATAGGGATGGATCCTTTATCCTCCAATATCCTTTGTCCTGTAGTGCAGTGATGGCGCGGTGATAATTACCCCAAGTGTGATGGCCGTGGAAGTGATTGTTCGTGGGAAACTATGGCGAAATCGATCTCACAATCACCGGTGATGGCGCCAAACCAAGCCTGCCTCAGGCTATTGTTTCCGACGAGTTCCAGATCAGCAAAAATACGTTCCTTCCATTCCACAGAGAGGTCCAACCATCCGGTTCGAAGGACCAAAATGTTGGGGAACCGATTTACCTTCGCCTTCGACAACCCTTTTCCGTAGATGGCTCCTCAACACTCGGAATTTAACTCTCTTCGGGTAATCTTCTCCGGTCGTTTTATTGGGTCACAGGCCATCAAATCTTCGGACATCTCACAAACTACACACGCGACATTCACTTAAAGACATTTTACAAAGCACTACATTTATTAACGACAAGAAAACTGTACATTTATTCACTTAAATTCTAACATTTATTTCGCTTATCGACTAACACAAAACGGATTAAAAATAGCCCGCGCGCAGCCTCCACACACGATCGGTGGTCTGTTGGTATCTGCCCGATCAATATCATGCAGGTCATCAGTCCACCGTGATTGCCCATGTGCGATGTTTTACCATCGGGTTCAGTGGGCCCTGTGAGAGTCGTCTACATCTCTTCATCTCTCCTTATCAGTGGTGATCATATTCACCACTGCTGCGCCTTATGGGAATCCATCCACGGTATATACATGGAGCTCATACCAAATTCTCCCGCTCTTGACCTTAGCAGTGACCATCGACTGTGCGGCAGTACAAGCAGAAAATAAGAACAGCTGCATTCTCGTTCCGTATGTAGGTCAGTTATCTGCATCGTGAACAGGGTTGAATTCTGGGTAGTACCGCTCTCCAACAGCATCTAAGGCAGTTTAGCATTATAAATTTTTCAAAGGTATCTATGGATAGTATTAACTAAAACAAGCCTCGAAAGTAAGAGTGTCCGGAATAAAAAGCTGTCTCGTAATATGAATCAAAACGGTAATAATGATTTCCCTAATGAAAATTCACTAAAGAGACTCTATAATGTTCGAAAAAATAATTGAAAAAAATAGACAAAATTACTAGAGGAATTTCTCAAACAATACATAGCGGGAATTCTTGTCAAAAACTAAGGCTGAACTTTCAAGGAGTTTCGGCATGGCCAATTTTTTTTTCAGATGAAAGGCAGAAATTTAACCTGGTTTCCAATCCAAACAAATCCATAAAAAAAAACTTTGGTTGATTTTGATTCAATTGTTTATTTTCACATGAATAAATTCACTGAATACCGTTTTGATTTATATTACGGACACTTAAGGCCTCAGTGAAGTATAACTTATCAGTAAGCATATAAAATTAATCATTCTGTATGATTCCTCCGCGTTATTGAGCCTTCAAAACAATTAACTTTTGTATGGTGGATGAAGATGTTGATCCCGTAACATGAATAATTTTAAATAAATAGAAATGTGTGGACTTTTCTTGATTCTTATTCCGGACGGTACCTTACTTTTGCCTTAATTTCCGGACACTTTGATTCGAATTCCGGACAGCTCATGAAAATCATAGATTGAAAAGTCAAATCATTTATTGAGATCGGCAAACCACTGCAGAGGCGTCTAAAGCAGCTGAGCATTATAATTTTTCATAGATATCAATGGAAAATGCTGTCTAAATCGAGGCTCGAAACTGAGAACTTTTGAACCGCAAAAATTAAAACATTTCGTGTGAAATGTTTCCCATACAAAGTACAGTGTCCGGAATATGAAATTGTCCGTAATATGAATCAAAACGGTAATTTGACTAATTTTCTACAGATTTCAACAACATTTTTTAGAAAACTTTGCAATATTCTTTATAGAATTTTAGTGTAGTCAAATTCCTCAAGGAATATTGAAGGGTAGCTTTAGAACTTTTGCAAATTTCTTGGAAAATAGTCAAATACTGTTGTCGGACTTATTCAAAGCTCCATTCCTTTCATGTCTTCTTTTTATTGGTAAGTTGATTCCGGAGAATGTTCCCGGATTTACCTAAAAAAAATCTTTCAACAGTTCAGTATTCCCTCGCAATTCCTTCGAAAAATAATTCATTCTGTCAAATCTAATACTGAGACATTTTGCCGAAAGTTCTACTAGAAATTCTTCTGTGAATTTCTTTAAATATTTTTACCAAAAATTTTATTACAAATTCTTCCGCAAAGTTAATCAAAAGTCCTTAAAAATGTGTCCAAAATACATCACAAAATGCGTCAAAAAATCTTCTATGTTTTTTTTTCTAGAAATTTTGCTTCAAATCCCTGGATTATTCCAGAAATGGAAAGAAAATTGTTTTTAAAATTTCTCTTGCCTTCGAATCTTCAGAGGAAATTTGTTGAAAACCCCCATGAAAAAAAAAAAAGATTTACTAAGATATCCATAAAAAAAAATTTATTGATCTTCCTTGAAACACTTCTCTACAAATAATTTCACCAATTGGTCGTAGTTCATGCAGACCGGATTAGATGATATTTTAGCCTTCTCAAGATAAATAGGAGACTGTATAAATTTTGATACAGATGTGTTACAGCAAACAAGGCAAATATTTGGTTATTCCAAATGCTTGAAGTACGTTTTCCAGAAATCATTCAGAAATACTTGCTCCAGTCTATCTAAACATCAATTGGTCGGTGTTAGAATTGTTAGAATCCATATTCTTGGTCTGAATTTTTGTGCGATACGAGGGCAGAATTTCTAAAGGCTTTCTGGTAGAATTCTAGAAAACCAGAGGTCAAGGATGGATATATTTCAAAAATAATTTTTAAAGAAGATTTTGATTGAACTTCTTAAAAAATTGCTTTATTTGTAAAATTATTAGAGAGGATTTAACTATCCTGTAAATTACATAGTTTCTAAATTATAAATGATCTTTCATTGCACCGTTGCCCATCTATTGTTCTACCTGCTTCAACATTTTGTTGTTTTTCCTTCTTCACATGACGCTTTGAGGAACTTCGTACAAAAATCTTTCCATACTTCAAAAAGAAACATTTTGAAGAATCTTAAAAAAGGTAAAATAGAAGAGGTTAAAAAAATACAGAATTCTTATGCATATGGTTCTTGATTTCTGAAA
The DNA here is from genome assembly GCF_002204515.2 of Aedes aegypti. Lineage (NCBI taxonomy): Eukaryota > Metazoa > Arthropoda > Insecta > Diptera > Culicidae > Aedes > Aedes aegypti. Next base: position 350,332,237 of record NC_035108.1, read on the forward strand.
GTCCATAAGGAATTACTCAACAATTTTTCAAGTAATGCAAAAGTTTCCCAGAAGTTTTAAATTCATTAAAATATTACATTATGAGTTTTACTACACTACATGTTCGGTTATCGTCTTAAAAATACCGGCAATCGATAAAAAAGTTTGCTTGGAATTTCTAAAGGTAGGGAAAATGAATTCTTTCTACATCAATATGTTCACAGTAGTATCATGAAACTTTAAAGTTCATATAAAAAATTATCTAAGATTTTAATTACACACAGTCAGTATAAGTTCCATCCGTTTTAACACCAATCGTGTTCTTTTAAAAAATCCGAAGAAAAAAGAAACAAAAATGTCTGTGGTAAATCCTTCAGGGACCTTTTAAGCTTTTCTCAGAGGTACATTGTCAACAAGTTTCAGAAACTCTACGGTTGAATTCTTGAATCTACGACAGGAATTTAGTATTCTTTCCGAATTATATTAAAGTTGCAATTATTCTAAAAATTACCAACAAAGTTCCTTCGAACATTTTTTTTTTGTATGTAAAGGAAACTGATATGGAGTTATGCGTAGAGGAATTTATAAAGCAATCGCTAAATATGTTGAAATATTCCTGGAGAAGTTTTTGAACCAAAAAATGTAGAGTTTGGGCCAATTTTTCAATGTTATTTATGGAAGAATCCTGAGATTACCATTCAGAAAAAAGGAACTAATTTTAGAGTCTGAAAAAATTCTTGATAAATTTTCTGAAGAAATTCTTCGAGATTTCAAGAATAAATTGAAAAATTTTAGTAAATCTGATGAAAAATTTCTTCAATAAATTTCCAAATTAATCGTTAGAGCTGTATTAATAATAAAATCTCTGGAAAGTACTGAGATTAATTTTTGGTAAATTTTTCGGGAGGATCCTAGGAAAACCATAATTAGTTTCTCGATGAAATCCTTTAACAAATTTCTCGGGAAAACTTTGAGTTTTTTCGCGGAAGAGTTTTTGAAAGAACAGTTGAACGTATTCCGCTACTAACTTCAAAGGAATGTTAGAATTCTCTAAACACTTTTAGTTAGACATTTTTGAAAACATAAAAAAAATATTTTCGTGAGAGTTTTGAAGGCATGTGGGATGTTGCTGATGATGTCTTAAGAGAAATATAAAAAAATAATTATTTGTGAAAAAATGCAGATAGATCTGCGGAAAACTTCTTTGAGAAATCATGAATAACATTTTCCCAATTGAACTCTTTTTAATTGCTCATGATGTTTCTGTGGAATATTACGAGGAAGCTCTAGAGCAACACCTGGAAGAAATTTTTTTTTTGCAGAAAGTCTGAATAATTATTTTGCTTCGATTTGTTTTGCTTCAGCTGTTGGTGAACTCTCTGGAGAATTCATGAAATGAATCCTTGCTTGGTGATCTTGAAGACATTTTTGGTGAGACTCTTTGAATTTTTAGTAACAATTTTTGGAGAAACGCTCAGCAATTTCTGAACATTCTAAACAAATTGTTTTTGAACAACTGGAGGATACTTTAAACTTACAATTTAAATTTATATTTGATAATTACCTACGGGGCCTTCCAGGAGAAATGATCAAAAGAATTTCTAAAGAATTCTCTGGTGAAATTCGTTGAGAATTTTTAAACAATTCAATTTTTTGAGAAATTTTATGGTGAGATCAAAAAGTCTGGGAATGATTTTCTGTGAGAACCTCAGGACGAACTCAGTGAAAAGGAGTTCTCTTCAAACCACATGGTTGATTACCAGAAAAAATTGTTGGACATTCCTAGTGAGTTTTTTTTTGCAAGAATTCTTGAATATTTTTTCACTAGATTACAAAAAGAATGAATCTTTTTCGTAGCGAAAATAAAAATTTACAAATATCATTGATGCGCCGCGAAATGAGACAAAATAACAAATAAATAAAATCAATACAAATCTGTTAAAACTTCGAAATTTGTGAAAATCTTGTTATTGCGACTGACATAACTGTAAAACTAATATTTGCCAGGCCCCCCCCTAGGCCCCCTCCAGCAAAAAATCCTAGCTACGCCAATGTCAACATATAGGTTTTAGAAAACCACCCATGACGAAGAAAATAAAGCTGACGAAAATACAAGTCTCCTTAGTATTTGTTCATTTTTATTTTTCCCTTACGATTTAGTTGCATTGTTTACACCAAAGCACAGATTATTTCACGGATCAACGAGTACTCACAGTTATGAAATATAATTAGAATTAGAATATTATAAGAAATTATAATTTTGGATTTAGTGGGATTGTTATCGCCTGTCATATAATCGTTCGGAACAGACAACCAGGCAGACAACTTCATTCACGTCCAACAACAGCATTTTCGAAATAACTCCTCAAAAAATGTTGCATTCATTCCGCTGTCTGTTCAATAGTCTAGCGAAGTTTATAATCCAGATTCGCGCACTCTGCTGCGAGAAGTATGCACCTCATGCGAGTTGCAACTGCAGCTCCTCCTAGAGGTGCATCCCGCTTGTCCTAGAGGTGCTGCCATGCGCTAGTTGACGAACGATCGTCTTCCTCGTGCCGAACCGGGTTTGTTATGCGTGCTGTGCTGCGTGTACAATTAACTACGCCCAAGATGCGACAAGCGGAGATGACGATGAGCACGATGTCGATGGGGGTACAGTTCAAGGAAGCGGGGCCCTCACCGGTGAAAATAAAGCAAGAAAGTGTTAAGATTTATGATACTTTGATATAAATAAGCCAAGGCATTCTTGCGGCGGTGATGCTGCAACTTTAGCCAACTGTTCGTCAACTAGAGACGCTCCTGACTCTTTAAGAGAGAGAGAGAGTGGCATCGAGAAGTGCGCATTATTCCCGTCTTACGGTGCAGGAACTAGTTGGGTGCATTCTAACCGGCAGGTCGTCCCCGAGCGTAGCGATATCGCATGGTTTGTGCGATTAAACCGGGTACTCGCATTGCGTGTTGGGAAAGCCGGGAAGAGGGGATTGATACCTAGCGTTAAATTTTATGATACGCATTCGCTGAACCTCCTCTAAACGACTCCTTGGCCCGGCAGGCTATCGTTCGGGTTTTGAAGAATGGGCCAGCCGTCATTTGAGTGATCGTTTTATGTGACGAGACGGGGACCAGGACGTGGTATAGTAGCAACCAGTCACTCACTCAGCTCAGTCAGTCAAAGTACGCAAAACAACAACGTCGACAATAACGCTGGGGCATGGCTCGGTTTGGTTTGGATTTTATTATTAGATATTAATTGAAAATTAAATTTTCATTACTCTCGGAACGACCACGAGGGCTGGCTGCTACTGGGCGGTCCCACGCCCTGTGAAATCACGAGGCAGCAACGGGGCAATTTCTTGCACTGCTCGATTTAATTCGATTTGCGGTTAGTTGTTTTTCCACCGTTCGATAAGTCGTTCGAATCCTGAACCATGTTGATTGCGCGTTGGTTCCTAATGACCGGTGCACGTAGGGAAACGGGTTCAACAACACGCGGGAACATAATGTTCTGAGATAGTTACACGTTGTACGGGATTAGATTATGCGAACTGAAAGCATGTTTTAATTTGTACTTCCCCCTTTCGGATCGCTGACTGACGACGGAGGGATCTAGAGAGCTAAGCACAGCACACACCCATTGCAATGCGAATAAAACAAACAACCGTATGCGCTAAGTGACATGCGTCGGCAGCAAAGCGGGAGCAAAACAAAAGACAGAAACAATTGCCGGCTGCCATCGGGTCTTATGGGTGTGTGATGCGTAAGATGGTTGTGATGTCCACTGAGACAGACGGACAATGATTTGTAGACACGAGAGACGTCCGTCCCATGTGATGCTAACTTGACTGCGCTTCTTCAACACTCACTAAATAATAACAATAATGAGGGTCATTTGCCAGATTGTCGCTCTTTCGCACATTTGACACGTTTTGGCAAATGCGATGTCACCCGGGGTTCATTGCTGCGATGGTGCAATTGTTCTCTGATGAGGAATTGGATGTTGAGAAGGACAAGCCGAATGGACGTACGTTATGAGTGGATAGAGGGAAATTAATACCGTGATGCATCAATACCCGGACGCTTAAGGCGGCACAAATGTATAATATCCATTTTGAATAGGTTTTTTTCAGGATCAATTCAAATTAGGTATTTTATGCATCTAACAGTTTCATATTTGGTCTAATTGAAAATTATAAATAATCCGTTGTAAGTTAATTGTTCGCTATGAAAATTACTGAAACTATGAAGCTTGTCTTGTCCTTATATCCGGACACTTGCAGCATACCATGTTTTTAAATCCGGACGCTTCTGAATCAAAATCCGGACAGCTGTGTTTTACTATGGAATTATCACATTAAACCATGTAAAACTTTTCCGATCATCTCAATTTATCATGCCTTTAATAATTAGTCGAACGCAAATGTTCTATACTGATTAAAACATTAAAAAAATAAGCAATGTCTGTGGATCGGCTGATTGAAGAGAAATTTTTATGGTTCTAGCTGCAACAATCACCGTTTAATTCAGTTTTTGTACATTAAACTATGCAGCGCATTGCTCAAATCACTTATTGCACGTGTTTGGGGCCCAGATAGCCGTAGCGGTAAACACGCAGCTATTCAGCAAGACCAAGCTGAGGGTCGTGGGTTCGAATCCCACCGGTCAAGGATCTTTTCGAGTTGGAAATTTTCTCGACTTCCCAGGGCATAGAGTATCTTCGTACCTGCCACACGATATACACATACAAACATGGTCATTGGCATAGTAAGCTCTCAGTTAATAAATGTGGAAGTGCTCATAAGAACACTAAGCTGAGAAGCAGGCTCTGTCCCAGTGGGGACGTAACTCCAAAAAGAAGAAGAAGACGTGTTTTGATAACGTTGAAAGCTTTTTTACAGTTTTATTTGAAAATTATGTACTTACGTCATGAAAATATACGATTTCATCATAATGTCCGGGTTTAAAGCCACTTGGCTCCAATCCCGGACAGCTGTTTCTAGCTATTTTAAACGTTTGTTTGTTCAATATTTCCACAACGTGGTGTAACTTAATCCTCAAGCTGCCGTTTCGGACACAATTCTCGTTGACTACACCTTGGGAGAACTTTCGTCAGAACCATCGCTAAAAACTACTGCACCGCAAAAAACGCAAGATCAACTGCAGCAACTTAGTTGTTTTTGTTGTTTTCAATTATTTGGCAATGATAACTAGATGATAAATGAATGTAAAATTATAAGCTATATTTAAAGCATAAGGTATGAATTAAAATAAACATATTAACATTTTATATAGCATTAAATTGATAAATAATTTCAGAGTGTCCGGATATTGGTACCATCCGGGTTTTAATTCATCACGGTAGTACTGAAAATTGTTCTGAAAAAGTAAATCATTTCAATGCATTAGATACCGTGGTGAATCAAAATCCGGACGGTACCAATATCCGGACACTCTGATTATAGTACTAATTTACTATTATATTATTTATAATTAAGTGACAATATGTTTTTTTTTTTTTAATTTTATTAATTATAACTCAACTTTGACGATCGATGAACGCGCGAACATCGTTTGATTGGAGAAAAAGTTCGTGAAGTGTATTTATAGAGCAAGTTTCCATTATAAGTGTTAGAGAAAATATATTTTAAAAGTTTGGTGAGTGCACTGTTTTTGAATAATCTGGAAATAAACATTTATTGGTGTGTAAAGAGACTGTCCGGGATTACGAGCCAGTGTTTCAAGATCCGGACATCGTCTAAAAGAGCCACGATTAACTAGTGTAAGTGAGTTTCAAGCAAGAAAAAATTAAAGAAAACTTGAAAAATAACTATAGGAAGCGTAGTGAGTTATCAGAATCCAATTGACTGTGAAATAAATAGTGTATAACTTTCATAATAACAGCTTGAGCCGCATCGACTGCAGTTCCAGCCACATACACTTCGGCTCAGGTAATCAAACCACTAATATTTCAGAACTGGTATCATTTTTGACACTGTAGGGCAAACGAGCAAATCAAGCTTATTTAATATTTTCATTCATGTGTGGTTTTCATTAAAATGAACCGAATTTTACATGCTACAATACAGATGTCCGGGTTTCGATTCAAAAGTGTCCGGATTTAAAGACATCGTTTGCATCAGGTGTCCGGATTTATAGACAAGACATGCGCTAATATTTGAATGATTTTCATATTAAAATCATGGTTTTTACCAAAAAGTTCATTACTTTCGTGAAGATCTTATTTGAAATAATGTTTCAAACAATATTACATTAGGCCTTTTCTAAAACAACAGACTCATATTCGAATTTGAACATTTGTGTCCACTTAAGCGTCCGGGTATTGATGCATCACGGTAAACTTTCCAAGCAACAAATCGAAGCAATTTCTAGCCCAGGCTCTTTGATTCAAGTAAGGAAGCAAAGAGTGCCGCCTATCGTGGTCAGTTGTTCCGAATTTGGAGGATTTAGGCAGGAGATCTTGAACTCCATCAGGGGAATAAAGGTTTCCTTCCAAATCGCAAAGAAAGGAGACTGTCGCGTTTTGCCAGAAACTCTTAAGGATCGCGAAATTCTTCTCAAACATCTTGAAGAGAAGAAGCACATTTTTTTTACTTATGGCTACAAAACTGAACGTTCGTTCAAAATCGTCTTGAAAGTCAAAGTCACTTGAGAGACGAATATAAGTCACCTGAAGAGATCAAAAATGGAATTAATGATTTACTTGGATTTTCCCCAGTCCAAGTAATCATTATGAAAAAGAGAACCCAATCTGGCATTGTTCGAAAAGGGCTTTCTCAAAAAAATCATTTAGTTCACTTTAACAAAAAAGAACTAAAAAATATTGAAGCTTTAGAAAGGGCTAGAGTTGTGTTCGATGTCCGTGTGACATGGAAACATTTCCAGAAACGTGGAGGAAATTACCAGAACCCCACTCAGTGTCGTCGGTGTTCTTCTCAAGCTGAGGACGTCTGTCCTGTGAAAGAATATACAAAAAAGTTTGTATGCGTAAATTGCGGGGGCAACCATAAGTCTTACTTTAGGGATTGTCCTTCGCCCATCAGGAAAATTGTAATCATGCTCATACACAAACTAATTTTGTTCCGCCGGGCAGCCGCTCAAATGGGAACTTCCTATGCCAATGTTGTATCTGGTAATTTCAGATCCTCCTTTCCAATTTTCTTGCAACGGGTAACCGTTCGATTTGTTTTTCAAATCAAATAGAAATACTTGTGCTTATGCACAGAACAGATAGCTATCTTAGAACAAAAAGTACTTTTCATCTAGAGTACAAGAAAATGTGGAAAAGAGTAGGCGAATAAAACACTGTTTGCCCCACTGGATTTTACAGTGCAGGATGACGTTAATTTCGTCTAAAATGATCTGCCTCGCTCGTATAATTTGTTTGACGTTATGTCAACACCGTTGATTCGCCAGCACAGTAAGCCTTGCAGCCTTGCAGTGCACCTAATCAGAACATTTGTCAACAAAAGTGCGACACGCTTTAAACTGCAAACTTGAAAATTTTTCCGTTGTTTTGGCTTTTGACGTTCTTTTGGATATCTTTGGGGATGTTTTAGCTAAATGATGTGGTAACTGATAATATCCTTTATGTGCGACTGGAGTTTTAGACTTGAAAAAAAAAAACAAATACTAACCTCCCACGCCACCTTTTTGCACTGTGAATCAATTTGTGAAGTTCAAATCAAACTGATATCGAAAAAAAACACGCTAATTTCAATCATGTGCACCCTTTTCGTCCACCGTTTAAAGCAATAAATAGATGTCAAACATAAAGTTCTTCTACATGTTGCGGCACACAGTTTTTGCTTGACAAGCTTGATTTTTTTAACAAAAACGCCTTCACGCAACGACTCTTCCAACACGATCGCACTAACACTCTCGTGAAGGATACGGTTGAAATTGTTCAATGGACCTTTTCACAAACTTCATAAAGCTGGAGGGGGTGGGTGGGTGTCGTTAAGATGTTACTGCTCATACATTTTTCATACAAAAACGTTACAAGAGGGTGGGTGGGTGTCGGAAATGGTCATTTTCGGCGTTGTGAAATTTGTGAACGAACTCAATATTCAATTCCAATGTATCGAGTTTTGTTTATTGCTCTCCATCAAAGGATTACTATGATGTAAATGAAGCAGAAACCTCCGTCTAATGTTCAAATTTTTAGACGAGTGCAAGGTTGATTAATTTATCGCAGTGTTATGTTATTTAGTTTCCTTGGATTGAATTAATAATATTCTACTCTGCTTTGCCACCACAGTTTGGAATGCATGAAAAAGATTTATCTCCTAGTCCTTAGATTTAATGCCTGACATGGCACGTTGTATAGCGCATCAGATCCGATATCCAGCAAGAATACAATGGCTGACGTTTGAGGAGGAGAAACGATTACCGAATTACAGAGTCGCATTCTACAAAAGCAGAAAAAATAAGTAAATTTTACACTATTTTTTGGTCATTTATTCCTACGAATTTCTTAAATAATGCGGGTCGAAGTGCGGAATTACCTCGGATCGATTAGGTGTCTTAACTGCACTTGTGCGTGAGATGACGAATAAACGCGGTGTAGATACCCAACTAATCCGACATAATCACATACTTTTAAAATTAATGTATTTATAAAATGCTTGATTTCATAAAAGTAATTATTTTTCAGCAACATTTAATGAGATAAAAAATATAAATGTCACAATATTTAATAAGGTTAAAACTTGGTTGAAAAATATGCTTAAAATTTAAAAAATATTAATGTTTATTACGACGCTTTTTTCCTTAGATAGATGTTTTGTGTGATACTGATTTTTTTAGGATTCATCAGACTTAAAAGTTTCTTCCATTAAGGATTAAACCCCCTAATGACGTATTATTATTAAACTTATCATCTCAATATGTAAAATTATTTCCTTAAAATTTGAACACATAAAGAATATTTTCACTGTAACAGTCGTATAATAGCTCTATAAGTTAAAAAAGGTGAATAAGAAATGATAATATCTGATATAGAGATTTTTTTTTGTTCAAAATCCTATGAAAGCACCTAAAAAACTCTTGAATTAGGAACACATCAAGCGTTTAAGCCACCTATCATTTAAAACTTGGAGGGATGTTATCGAGATCAATTGGATCCAGGATTTTAGTGCTTCGTTTGACCTGAAATATTCACCGCAGCTTGTAAATAATTTTAAACTTGCTTAGTTGGATATCACCAGCATTTCATAATCAAACTTTTGAGTTATCACAAAACTCAGATTTAGGCAAAAATGACAATATTTTGAATAAGCAATCATTCTTAAATGAACTTATTAAGAGCAATATACCAAATATCATAAATTTGGGTTGTAAAATAACTTTTTTTCTGTAAAACTGTTCCTTTCAAAATATTTTAAAATTGAAAAATTGACGTTTTTTTCTATGCAAAATTTGATGTTTGCGGTAACTAAAAAAATGTGTGTAAAAAATCGAGAAATTTTTGGCTAAGTAAAATTTAAGTTATGTCTGAATTGCGATTAAAATTCCATGGTCATCATGGGTTTAATGAAAATATTTCTATCATATTCTTTTGTAAGTGCTTGCACAGCCAATTATGAAAAGCATCCTGGAAATACCTGAAGTTCTGATATTTTTCTTGTCAGTATTAATATTTGCAGCATATCGGTGATATGATACAGACATTAAAATGGCCAGGCCCACTGTGCAGACAATGCAAATATTTCCACTCTTCCTGGAGACTACCTTTTTTTCAATAACCTTGGAGTAAATATCTAAAAAAGATTAAATAAAAGCAATAAAAGCCTTCTTCAATTGAACGTGAAAAAATGTAATTCTATATCCTTTAGCAGAAAGCGTAGTATACCTAACACAACAGTCTACCTAAGGAATCAACTAGTAGAAAAATGCGTAAGAATAAGAGATTTAGGAGTGATTTTAGATTCCAAAGTTACTTTTATAGATCACTATAATACAATTATCAACAAGGCAAACAAGATGTTAGCATTTATAAAACGATTTAGCTATAATTTTCACGATCCATACACAATAAAAACATTATATATTACCTATGTACGTTCAATTTTAGAATACTGTAGCATAGTTTGGTCACCATTTTCATCAACCCAAGAAAATCGTATAGAATCAGTTCAAAAACAATTTCTGTTGTTCGCACTTCGAAAATTAGGTTGGACAAGGTTACCTCTACCATCTTATGAAGCACGATGCATGCTCATTAATATTCAAACATTGAAGAAACGTCGCGAATTTGCAATGGTCTCGTTCGTAAACGATATAGTTTCGCATCGTATTGACTCGATGACACTTTTATCAAAATTAAATTTTTATGCTCCTTCAAGACAACTGCGAAATCGTAGAATTTTTTATAAAAAACAATCACCGCACAAATTATGCCAAATTTGAGCCTTTAAATCAAATAATGTCTGTTTACAATAAACATTGCGAAACCATTGACTTTACTATGACGAAATCGGAACTAAAACAAAAATTTATGTCATATCAAAATTCGAACTAGATTAAGAAAATAACGTTTTCAAACTGTATAATATTAAGTGTAAAATTGTAACAAAATGGTCTACTTCTGATTGACGACATGAAATAAATAAATAAATATACTTTCATAACTGCCTATTTGCCTTTCCTATACACTGAGCAGCCATTTTTTCGTCATTGGTGACTGTAGGGATTGAAGCAGAAGGGCATAAAGTTTGACTAACAAGGAAAACTTAAGCAAACGGGAAGAGACGAATGACACGTCAGTCTTGTAAAGTGTTTCGAGCGATGAAATTGCGCTGGAATAGCTCCTGTTGCAATTCGGCTGATTGAGCCATTAACTTTGCATATGCCGGTTTCTCCCTCCGGAGACACTTCAGTGACTTTTATGCCAAACATCTCCCATGGAATAATTCGCAAAGCAATTCCAACGGTAGAATTTTATTTGATGAAAGCTTTTCAGGATATTTCTCAATTCAATACCCTGATCGCCCTACTTGTTTTCCTCTTCTACAATTGATTTGGTATTTACCGACTCTCGTCAGTTTTGTAACCAACTGGTTTCTCACGCTGATTTGTATTCTGATAATGTTCCTGTTACATTTCAAATATCCTATGAAGCGATTCTCAATCTTATCAGCTCCACTTTCAATTATTTTCGAGCCGTCTGGATTACATGTGAAACATACATCGATAGTAATCATGCCAGTCTCATTTCTTAGACTAACTATAATTCATCTCTAATTAACCGACTAGAAATCCCATAAATCTGACTATTAGAAGTCAAACTCAGCTCACAGATAATCTCCGAAATATCACCGTTGACGCAACATGGCGCTTATTAATTAAATTTCCATCGTCATAAGTCAGGCAATTGTCAGAGGCGCCCGCCCCGGATTCCGCCAAACGCCAAACACTCGTCCATGGGACAATAAATAACGAACCCTTCTGTCCGGGAGGGGGGCCGATCTCAAATATCAAGCGCCATCCATCCAATCAAAGAGCAAAAGTGATCCCCTGTAATCGCCATCCCGTATGGGTCCTTTTGGGCGAAAGGTTTATGAATCGAAATTCTCCGATGGCTCGAGACCGTGTTGAATCTGCCTTCCTAGTTCTGGTTCTCGACTTGACGTTACGCGTGCTTGGTTTCAAATGTGATCCAGACACGCGGCCGGTTGCGCGGGTCGGTCAGTGCTAGGACTGTCACCAGCGACATTATTAAGTTATTTGCTCTTTCGATAAGGTTCTTAATCTTTGGTGGGTCGCGAAAGATGTCGTCTTCGTCAGAAGCAGAAGCAGCAGCAGCCAAAATGTCCCCAGAAGTCAGTTGGCTGACGTCGCACGGTGGTCCTGATTGGGAATATCACGCATTCTCAGTATTTGACAAGTTTTGAACGTGACGAGTGTTGTGAAACATGTTTTAGGGTTTTAGGATAATATTTTTTTTTTGGTTTTCATTGAACATTATTTTATGCTGATATCCATACATTTGAATCTTCTCTTATCGATTCCTTAGACTTAAAAAAGTATTTGAGCAAGATTTCTCAGCAAAGAGCGATGGAGAGCGATTTGTACAAGATGATGCAGTTGTCCATTAGGGCAGTTCAAAAGACAAAAATGTCACCTCTCATATCTTCCTTACCTTCTTAGCAATAAAAACAGTGTTTTGTGAGAATTTCCAGCTATTGTGGTGAACATTCAAACGTGGCCCAAAGACGATGTAGGTTTATATGGAAATTACTACGAAGAAATTTTCCAAACACGTTGACACGTAAAACGTTAGTAAATTGAGTTCTTGCCAGCATTTCATTAAACTGAACCTCCGTGCGTCGTCGACTTCTACAAGTGACGGATCCCTTTTAACAATGACGTTGGCGCCAGGCGTCTACTTGGGACGGTATATGCTCTCAAAGTCTCAAGACGGCGGGCACCCGTTGGGTGACGTGCAAATAGAGCAGCAAATTTAATTGATGCACCGACCAACACCGACCAGGTCTCACACACGCATTGACTTTACATAGCTACTTAGGGGGCAGGTTAGCAGCCAATTTGCGCGCTTCGTTTTTCGCCAATCGTGTAATTATTATTATTATTATCATTAATGTCATCGAAACAATCAACGGCTGGGGAGAGATGGGAGAGGGGGGGCACAGCCAGGCTTAGGACGAGTGGCTTTTGGAAGATTCATCGTCGACGACTGCTGCCGAAGAAGGAATGTGGCGCCAAGATCGTCGAAATTCAAATTAATTGCGGATCAGTGCAGCCAGGTTGAGCTGAGTATGAAATGAGTTATAATGAACATGAAGTGATTTCTTCTAGGGTTGTGGACTCGTGGCTGAAAGAGCGTTAATTAATACGGGAATTTGGGATCGGTACTGACAAGGAACAGACTCCAATGGATCGTTGGATTACTTGAACGAGAAGAAACGTGATATGTAGCGAAACATAACTCACAGAAGAGATTAGTGGCGCCAATTCGTTGTTTTATAGACGATTTCCCACACTTCTTCGTTTCGAATTTGCAGCAGGCAATGAAGAGCATTTAATACCAGAAACATTCGGCAGATAGCTAGATTTGTGCACGTGACTAAGGACTATGTTTTCGTGCCACAAGAATTGTAATCATGTTTTTTCATTTCTTCATTGAACAGTAGTTTTGTGTTAGGCAACATTATTTGATAAACAAATTTAGCTATTAATAATATTATTGTTTTGTTTACAACATATTACATTTCATTTGCCGTAGCAGTAAACATTTTTGCCTGAAATTATTAAATATTTTTTTTGACATTTCTTCCAATGTTTCCACATTGGATATTCTATGTAAATCATTGGTACTATACCAGGGAGGAAGCTTCAGAATCATTTTCAAAATTTTATTTTGAATTCTCTGCAAGCTTTTTTCCTGGTATTACAACAGCTAGTCCATATAGGTACATCATACAACATGGCTGGCCCGAAAATGTATTTGAATATCAAAAGCTTGTTCTTAAGACAAAGTTTCGATTTTCTATTAATGAAGTAATAGAGACATTTAACATAATTGTTACATTTGACTTGAATGCCCTCAATGTGATTTTTGAATGTGAATGTTTCATCTAGCATGAGCCCTAGATACTTAACTTCATCTGACAAATTTATTGGAACCCCCCTAAACGTGACAACATGTATACTTGAAGGTTTCAAATAAAGAGCTTTTGATTTATGTGGGAATATTATCAATTGAGTTTTGGAAGCATTAGGAGAAATCTTCCATTTTGGCAAGTATGAAGAAAAAATATCCAAACTTTTTTGCAATCGACTACAGATGACACGCAGACTTCGTCCTTTGGCGGAACGGCCTGTGTCATTCGCAAACAAAGATTTTTGACATCCCTGAGGTAACTCAGGTAAGTCAGATGTGAAAATATTGTATAATATTGGTCCAAAAAGGCTGCCTTGAGGAACACCAGCTCTTACAGGAAGTCTGTAAGACCTGGAGTTCTGATAATTAACCTGAAGTGTACGATTTGACAGATAACTTTGAATTATTCTAAAAATGTATGTTGGAAAATTAAAGTTTTTTTAATTTTACAATCAAACCTTCATGCCAAACACTGTCGAATGCTTTTTATATGTCTAGAAGAGCAAGACCAGTAGAAAACCCTTCAGATTTGTTGGAACAAATCAAATTTGTTACACGTAAAAGTTGATGAGTGGTCGAATGTCTCTGGCGGAATCCAAACTGTTCATTGAAAAAAAAAAAAAATGAATTTTCGTTGATGCGGGCCATCATTATGTTCAAAATGACCTTTTCAAAAAGTTTTCTGATGGACGAAAGCAAACTGATTTGACGATAGCTAGAAGCATCTGCAGGATTTTTGTCTGGTTTTAAAATTGGTACAACCTTAGCATTTTCCCATTTCTCAGGAAAATATGCTAATTGAAAACATTTGTTAAATAGATCAACTAAGAATGATAAGCTACTTTCGGGAGGTTTCTTGATGAGGATGTAGAAAATTTCATCATCGTTTCATCATTTCATCATATTTTTGATTTTTTCAATAATAGTTCTCACTTCTTCCAAATCAGTCTCCCAGCAATTTTCGAAAAAGTTCTCTTGATTGAATTTTATTCAACCAGGAAAAAACCTTGAATTCTCAGGGAATTTCAATCACAACCAGGGAAAGGCTGAGGCTGTAATTCATGGTAGAATATGTTCACGACAAAGGATTTTTGCGTCACAACCTTATTTGCTAAAAAATTCTCTTCAAACGAAAAAAAGTTCGGCTGCGCCGCTATTACCGTGTGTGATCAAACACCGTACACCTAAGAAATGAATTTAAATCCGCCCACTTTATATAAAACGCCTACTATTTGTATGAAGTGTACGGATTTTGAGCCTGTACGGATTTCGGTCCTCCACTGTATAACGCTATTTGAGCTGTTCAGTGAGGATCCTTTTGAGTATGAAAATTTTCGAATTACCAAAACATGATTCACGTTTTCAATATATCTATATTTAATCAGTAAAGGATTAACATATCTAGGGCCGGCAAATTTATTTTTATGCAAATCTCGAAAAACTATATTTTTGATGAAAGTTCTCTGAAGTCCTTATTTTTACCAAAATAGTGTCTAAGCTTTAAAGTCTAAAGTCTCGTTTTTTGCTTATCTTGCTTGCAGATAATAATTATGCAATGATGATTCTAATATTGCTCAAGAATAGCTTCAGGAATTATCCTTGTGGTTTCTTCAGAGATTTCATCTAAAATAATATCAGGAACTAATACAGGGTTCTGTCTAGAAATTCTTCAAGAAATTACTCTACAAATTTTCATTTTCATTTTCACAAATTTTCAAAGGAAGCTTAAAGGAATTTCTCCAGATTTGCTTCACTAAACCCTTGAGCACTTCAACCTTAATACCTCCAGTAACTTTCTCAGGGATTACTTTGAACATTTTCCAAATATTATCCAAGGACTTCCTCCAAATATTTTTTCACTAACATTTCAACCGAATTTTCCAGCCGTTACTCTAAGAGATCTTCTACATATTTTTTTCCCAAGAAAACCCGCAAAGGTTAGTTTCAGAGTTTTTGGTAACATTCGTTCAAGGATTTATTTTTTTTACGGTTTTCCCAAGGAATTGGTCCAAAAATTTCTCGGGGGGTTATTCGAGTGCATCTATTAAGAACATTTCAAATAATTCCTTAAATTCAAACTGTATATCATGATTGAGTTTTCCTAGATTTTTTTTTCAAAGAATTTTTCCATAATTTCATCCAAGGATAACTGAAGTTCTTTCATACATTTTGCAATGAATTACTCAAAAAATTCCCATGGAATATTCAAAAGTTCATTTAAGGTTCCACACCAGGGGCCCAGATAGCCGTAGCGGTAAACGCGCAGCTATTCAGCAAGACCAAGCTGAGGGTCATGGGTTCGAACCCCACCGGTCGAGGATCTTTTCGGGTTGGAAATTTTCTCGACTTCCCAGGGCATAAAGTATCTTCGTACCTGCCACACGATATACGCATGCAAAAATGGTCATTGGCAAAGTAAGCTCTCAGGTAATAACTGTGGAAGTGCTCATAAGAACACTAAGCTGAGAAGTAGGCTCTGTCCCAGTGGGGACGTAACGCCAGAAAGAAGAAGAAGAAGGTTCCACACCAGTTAACACTACAGCAATTTTTTCAAGAAATTCTTCGATCGTTTCTACACATTTTTTTAGGGATTTCGTCCTGTTTTTTTTTCAGGAGTTCCTTCACAAAATTTTGCGAGACATTAGCCAGAGATCCATTTGATTTTTTCCATCACTTTCTTAGCTTACACATTTTCTTGGAGGAATACATGGAAAACACCTGGATGAATGCTTGAAAATTAAAAATCTCTTAGAATTATAGGATAACTTCTCAAAGAAATCTTAGGAGCAATATCTGTAGTATTTACTGAAGGTATTGTTAGAGAAATTTATTGTTAAGCTTTTAATGAGATTCTAAAAGATAATTTTGTAGAAAATCCTGAATATTCTAACATGTTTTAAACGGGAGTATTGAAGAAGTTCTAGAAAAACCGATGGAAGAATTCCCAGATAAAATCCTGGAGGACTAAGAGCTTTCTTGAAAAATTATCAGAAACAATATATGAAAAAATTCCTGATGGAATCCGTAAGGTATTGTTTTTGGTAGTTTTTGAAAAAAAAAAACGTCGGGACATCCAGAACAAATTTGAGAAATTCCTTAAGAAAATTCTTGAAGAGATTTCATGGGAAATATTCACTAAACGAACTCCTGAATAAAAAAGCAAATCTCACAAATAAAGTTATCTATTTATTCCAAAACATGGGCATATAAAACTATTTGAGAAATTTTTGGTGGTATCAAACTATTTTCTCCTGGTTAATGTTACGTCTCGTTTTGTTTTTTGAATGCCGTTTGATCTCTTTTTGGTTACTGTTCAGTCTCTTTTTTTAAGTAAGAGTTTTTCAATTTCCTATTTTAAAAACACTCAGTCGACAGAATTGCTGCATGCACAATATTTAAAATTATTGGGAAATATTTGAATTCAGTAAAAATAAACGGGTTTCTAAAAGCAATCTGGAATTCAAACGAATTTAAATTGAAAATCTCGTAATTAACTATTTTTTTTTTGCGAAAAAACTTTATTATGAAAAATGCTTCAACAAATAGGGTTTCAAATGATGTAAATTATTCAAAATCCAAAAAAATACTTGTTTTTCAATAGAAAAATGATGACTTATCAATAGTTTTACTTTTTAAACAGTTAATTGAGTGTTTGTTTAAGCTGATGTGAATAGCATCATATTTATGTAACTATTGCATTGTCTGATTTAGTTTGTGTAAGAGTAGTAAGACTTATGGTTAGCCCCCCGCAATTTGCGCATACAAACTTTTTGGTATCTTTCTTCACTGGACAGACATTCTTAGTCTGGGAAGAACCTCCGCAAATCATGCATTTAGCATCCATGCGGCAATGTTTTGTGCCATGACCCCACTTTTGGCGCTGAGTGGGGTTCTGAAAATTTCCTCCAGGTTTCTGGAATTGTTCCCATGTCACACGGACATTGAACATGAGTTTTGCTTTTTCTAAAGCTTCAATATTATTTGGATCACTTTTGTTAAAGTGAACTAAATGATTGTCTTGAGAAAGCCTTTTTCGACCAATGCCAGATTGAGTTCTCTTTTTCATGATGATCACTTGGACTAGGAAAAAATTAAGTAAATCATTTATTCCATTTTTGATCTCTTCAAGTCATAGTCACTTGGGAAAACTTTCAAGACAATTTTTAACAAACGTTAGTTATGTCATTATAAGTAAAATAATATAAATAAAAAAAATTGTGCTTCTTCTCATTAAGATGTTCGAGAAGAAGTTTGCTATCTCTAAGAGTTTACGGGAGAACGAAACATTCTCAATTCTTTGCGATTTGGAAGGAACCTTGATTCCTCTAATGGAGTTCAAATCTCCTGCCTAAATCCCCCAAATTCGGAACAACTGACCAGAAAATTTGTCTAGAGCATCGAACTGATTGCTCATTTCTATGCAATTATCAACATTATCCATCTCACCCTTGGAAGAAAGCGCGCATGCCGGAGAAACGTGCTTTCTTCCATGTTTGCCACGTTTAGTGACAGTTTTTAAACCCACTTTATGGATGGAAGTTGTGAAATCAGAGATCCACAATTCATATTCAGTGAATATTGAGAAGTTAGTGGGAAAATAATCAAAACCTCCAAGATAATAATCTAAAAGTATTCCCCGGTGCCATATTTCTATCGCAAATATTTCTGGCTCATGGCGCTCGATGTACATCCGTTTGGGGCATGCCCAGCGTCAGTCAGTGTCCAACCCATGTCAAATTGACAGCCATCATCCCACTGCAAGAAACGCAGCAACCAAAATGACGTAGATTTGAGTGACTTGCGCCGTGTAACGCCAGGGGCTCACCCACAGTTGGCATCCGTTGATCAATCTAGGGACGCAAAGTTGTCCCCCATTCATAGGCCCCAACCGTCACCTAGTTATGGAGATCACTGGTGTTTGCGCGCGTTGACAAGTCAAACGCAAAGATACTCTCCAAAATTTCGGTCCAGAAGAGATCACGCCGGAGCGATGGATGTTAGTTTTTGATTAGCCTGTTTTGACGATGACAACTAATTACCACATCCGCATTCATCCGCATTGCATGGATGAACGATGACGATGATGATGATGGGGAAAGGGAAATCGGTGTAGGAGTTCTGTTGAACATGAAACGTAATTAAAATATAGTTAGGCAGTTGAGAAAACAAGTACACAAATCCGCGTTTTCGCTGGGTCTTCCGGAATGGGTGAGATTCGATCGAGTATCTTAAGTTGTCGGTTATTCGGTACTGAATCATGATGGAAATAATGAGTCGTTATGATCAAGGGGAACTATTTCAACATGTTTTCCAGAATTTCAAGAATTCATCTCAACATTCGTCTTGACTAACAAAAATCTTCTAATTGCTACCGTATGCACAAATCATTAAAATGCGTATGGAAATTTGTAGTAATATAACTCAAGCAATTCCTGGAATCGATTCTAACGCTTATTCATGAAGCAGTGTCTATGGTGCCTAGTTTAAAATGACGGTCTGGTGCTAACTTAAATTGACGTAACGAGTTGTAATTGTCGTGCACTCAGCGGCTGTTAGTTTTGTTGGTAGAGTTCTGATAATGTTCACACTCAATTAACCTTGGCTTTTGCCTAAACGTAAAGGAAGAAAAAACATTTCTTAGAAGCAGCTCTAATTTAGCAGGATAGGGAATTTGGAGGAGTTGCTATAATCATTCATGTATGTATGTAGGTAGCCACCATCCTTGCTTGAGCCTTGCTCTGCTTGCGGTTCCACTCAACAGTGAGGTCAAATTTCATTACCAACAGCTCCACAGAGGCTCCACATTCAGAGTTGCTATAATCATTCATAGGCATAAAAAACACAGTTGAAACACAGCTTGGTAAATATATTTTCATAGCCGCCTATTTGCCTTTTCAATGGACTGGATAGTAAGTTAATTTGCTCCAAACTGAATTGTGAAAATTAACTCGCAATAAGTTAAAAAAAATTGTCATTGGTGACTTTAAGGCCAAACATCGGTCATGGAATAATTCTCAAAGTAATTCCAACGGCAGAATTTTATTTGATGAGTGCTCTTCAGGATATTTCTCAATTCAATACCCTGATAGCCCTACATGTTTTTCCTCTTCTACAAATCCTTCTACGACTGATTTGGTCTTAACCGAATCTAGTCATCTTTGTAGCCAATTAGTTACTCATGCTGATTTTGGTTCTGATCATGTCCCTGTTACATTTCTAATATCCCATGAAACGGTTCTCAATCCTATCAGCTCCACTTTCAATTATATTAAAACCGGACAAAAATCCTGCATAAGCTTCTAGCTATCGTCCAATCAGTTTGCTTTCCTCCATCAGTAAACTTTTCGAAAAGGTAATGTTTTACAGAATGGTGGTCCACATCAACGAAAATTCCGACATGGACATTCGACCACTCATCAACTTTTACGTGTAACAAATTTGATTCGTTCCAACAAATCTGAAAGCTATTCTACTGGTCTTGCTCTTCTATAGACATACAAAAGCATTCCACAGTGTTTGGCATGATTATAAAATAAGAAAACATTAATTTTCAAATAATTCAAAGTTAACTGTCAAATCGTACACTTCTGGTTAATTATCAGAACTCCAGGTCTACCTGTAAGAGCTGGTGTTCCTCAAGGCAGGACTCTTAAGTATGAAGTTGAGCTGGAGCTTGAGCTTGATTGGCCGCCCGTGGATGCACTCCAGTATCGCCAGATCAGCTGCACTTACACAAAGAACCAACCGAATGACTGCTTGGGACTAACAGGCATCCTCAGTGTATAAGTGCTGGTGATCTTCTATTTTTAGGCAACAATGGCACCTGCCACGTCAGAATGCAGACCAATGAGGGGAAGGGGGAGGAATTGATGATGCATACTCCACTGCACTGTGACGTCACGCATCAATTTTGACAGGTACTGGTCCTGTTGTTTACAGTTTGGACTTAGTACTTTTTTCGAATCATTCTTAATTTCGTGAAAGTTTGCTGCAAGGAGAGGTCAAATCCACTGCAGATACCCACGGATCGTATTATTCTATCTTTCTACCGTGGAAAATCGTCACCATCAGCATGCTGGTGATAGAAATGCGAAGATAAAAAAGTAAGAGGTTGTTTCCGAGATACGACCGCCAAGTTGACGTTGGATAACGTTAGCTTCTTTTATTTCCTGGTTTGAGACCGTCACGAACTTATGAAAGATTTGTACTGTTAGAAACCTAATCAATTTTCACACTATTTGTTGTATGTTAATTATGACTTATTATTTATGGACATTGTGTGTTGTTATTTGCTTGGTTCAGTTAACACTTCAACATCGATAGAATTGGTCGAGGGAAGAAGAAGCATGAGCGGGAACTCTTGCTCTCCAAACAAATATTCCAGTTGAACGTTAGGTCCACAAATGATTCACTAAGATTGATTGCTTTAGTGGGTTCCAGTTTTAGATTGAGGTACTTCTCCATGAAGTCCGCGAACTCCATGTTATTTTGTTTGCTCATATCGATGTTGAAGTTGCCTGTTGTGTTAAAGAATGTTTCTTTCTAAGAAAATAATGTAAAATTTAAAAATCATGTACGGTGTAGTATTGACAAACATCCATAAACTTCTAGTTCTAAACAAGGATTTGATCATGGTATCAAACCTGAAAGATTGTAAGGATGCTTAAAATATATCCCCGAGCCCGATTTCATCTTCTAAACTCGTACCAATTAGCGCATACGGTTGAAATAATTTAATTTCTGTTAGATATCAGGGATTTTCTTAGGAAATTGCCTACATTTAGGCGTTTTCATTGCAATTATTGAAATTAACTAGTGTGCCGGTACCAAAGGTTGTAATGTACCAGTAGATTGGACTATGGAATAAAACGTACATTTTACGATAAAAACGACATGTGCTATTTTTGGTGGTTAGATCGCCTCTAGTTTAGTCGATTTGCCAATTTTCAGCTTTTTATTTTATCAAAAAGTCATAAATAATTAAGTTTGTGCAAAGAATTTGCTCCCTTGCACCAGTAGTTGCCGTCGTGTTCCAATAGTGGATCAACGGATGGAAGCAGTTTTTAAAATAAATGTATAAAAATGTAGAAAAGTTCCAGAGATGATCTTTATGCTTCATTCAAAAGATATTAGTTGCTGTTCCGAGGGAAAAATGTTAAACATATGTAAAAATTAAATGGTAAATGTTTAAAATGCCTTGCATCATTCCCGAACGTCTACTACTGGAGCACTAGCGCAACTACAGGAACACGTGTACCAATTGTGGCTCAAGCGATTTTATGTTAAAAAAATAGTTTTATCACACTTTTTATATTTTTCCCATATAGTAGAGGTTGAAATCTTTCTGTTGACGCCATAAGATCTCTGTTAAGGCTTTTCGTTATGATTTTTAGAGCTTTAGAGCTCCACTAATGGCACCGGCACCTTATTCATTATTTCTTTAAATATTGCATTACAGTCAAGCCTCCATGAGTCGATATTGAAGGGACCATCGACTCATGGAAATATCGAGTTATGGAACAGCTATTTTTTGGAAAGCTGTTTGAAGCGACCATCATAGTAACCATGATTTTATGTTTTTAGTATGGTTCCATGAGTCGATATCGAGTGATGGAACATCGACTCATGGAGGGATGGGTTATTAAGAACTTTGCAAGCATATTTGGATTCAGGGAGTTGATATTCATTATGTAGAGTCGTTACAAAAAAATAACAAAAATCGCATTGACAAGTGATCAATTTCACCCCGAAATGGGATTCCTCGATTTTTTATTTAAAGGATGATTTTTAGCACTAATAACACATTTGTTAGAAAACTTTGGCACATGAGCCAAAGACACTGACCGTCGTACTTGTTTTCCTGCATTCAGTCGTTTGGCATTTTCAACATCATTGAAAACAGACAAGAAAAACCATGAAAAATGACCAATTTCACCCGAAATCACGGTACATGTCAAAACGTAAAAACCTTATAAAAGCAAAAAAAATGTGCTTTTCTATGAAAAATAAGACATACCTTGATATATCCCAATTTTTCAATAGTTTAGTCATGAAAATCAATAGTTTTCATTATTGTAGTAGATTCGTAAAAAGATTTCCAATCGATTGGTGCAAGAATCTTGAAAATCTATCCGGACGTTAGTAAGTTATTAACAGTCAAAATCTAACCACTTTTCGTGACGCGAGCGATTTTTCGTTTTTCGAAATTGTACCCCAGTATGTTGCCGTAAGACGTTATCCAACGTCAAAAAATGAAGGAAAAAACGACTAAGTCCGAAACGTAAACAACAGGACCAGCAGCTGTCAAATAAGTGAGGTTAGGCTCGTCATATGCAGCGCTCTATTGAACTGACTCCCACGTAGACCGTATATTCCACTGCATCCACGTCAGTTCATGCGGGAGTGTATGGATTGGGGGAAAGGCATGGCAGATAGGTTTGCTTTTGTGGTTAGCAGACTGCCTATGTATCAGGCGTAAGAAAGGCGTGCGCGTGGAAGTAGGAAGCGTTAGGGAAACGGTTTCTTGTCCGTCTCTGGTTCTAGCGTTTGCTATGAACGAATAGTATGAGTGGGATATATTTAGAATGGAAGATAGAAGCAAGTGAGAGATATACAACTACAAAGTACGAGGAAAGGGACGGGCCTGGGATTGAACCCATGACCGTCTGCATATGAAGCAGAAGCGGTAGCCATCAGACCACCAACCCCGTCGATTCTTAAGTATGAAGTTAAGTATTTAGGGATCATGCTACACACTAAAAAAATCTCATTTTTGCGGATGACGCAGTCATCGATACTGACGTAATTGATCATGACACAAATTGAAATTTGAATCAATTTTAAATGCACTATGACATAAGCATGAAATCAAGTAAATTCAGTTCCGTTTGGAGACATGACCTGCTGTATTTTGACATTTGACTGGATTTTACAGCATAATGACTTAAAATTACTTGAACGATGGCTCCAACGCAGAAAGTCGGTGAAACGTCAAACGCCATCGGAGTAAACACAGCATGCAGAAGGCAAGTGATTTTTTTCTATTGAGTCAAATCTTTGACGTAAATTCAGTGCGAAGAACTTAACTTGACAGCTTTTAAGTGAAAAAAAGTGAATAATGAAGGGTTTTAAGTAATCAGTATTTATCATCGTGCCCGTGTTGGCGTTGAGCTGCAGCTTGCATCGACTTCATGGAAGATGTTCCTCTTGGATGCAGCGATACAGCAATCAAACCTTCAGGATGAAATTCATTGTATAATATCATATCAAAGAATAAAAAACGATGTGAAATGTGAAAATAATTATTGAAACAAGTGTTTGTTATTAATCACAATCAGTGTCCGAAAGAAATGAGCGGGGAATATATTGAAATTATTGAGGTTATGTTGATATGTAATTATCAATTATGTCATGTTTGAAATTTACAGCACTCAAAAAGAACACTAGTAAAATTACTACATTTGCTCACAAAACCACGAGTGAATTATAAAATCAAACGTAATATTGCGTCATTTTACTCGCTTTAATATGTCGGTCTTAAATGACACAAAATTACATGATATTTTCGAAGTGTGTAGATAAAAAAATAACTTTCAAAAATCATATTGAGGGCATTCAAGCCATATGTAAAAAATGTCTTTATCCACTCATTTACAGAAAATCAAAACTTTGTCTAAGGAACAAGCTATTGATCTTCAAACAAATTTTCAGGCCAGCCATGTTGTATGCCAATACAGACAAGAATACAATTGAGCTTATGTTGAAACTTTCATTATTATTAGAAACTTATGACAATCATCTTACATACATTATCAAGCAATAGTCCATACCTTGAAGATAAAGGAAAAGATGGAAGGTTTGCCCCAACTTTGATTGGATCGTGATATCAATGTAAAGATCACCATAAAAAAGAACAAAAAAAAAGGTCTATGTCTTATTTGAAATCCAAAAGGTCTCCCAAAAATAATAAATTAACCTTACGGTCGTCATGTGGTTGACCACCGCCAGAAGCACCGCACTGATCCTGTGTACGAAAATCGAGCTTTTTTTTGACTAATGAAATGTTAGTTGATTCCGAATACATGAAATATTTTTGAAATCAATTGTATTCGGAATATTTTTAATGGATATTTTTTTTTTGAATCCCGTAGGGACCACCTATAAATGTTATTTTCAGCCAGAAGCACGTCCACCTGAGCAGTGAATTACAACAGAACTGTAACAGATTTTGTCACTCAGTAAGCGCGTTTTTTCTAACAAAATATGTTATAATTTTGGCTGGTTAGTAGTTAAAATAACAAAAACTAAAACAAATTTCTACACTAAACAAAATATGTTATAATTTAAACAAAAATATAACGCATTGTGTTTTAAATCAAACAAAAATATAACTTATTTTGTTATTTTTCTACAACTTAGTTATAATATAATTTGTTATGAGTAATATTTTATAACACATTTTTTTATAGTTATATTTTAAATTGAAACAAATTTGAAACAGCTTTTGTTATTACAACTGATTTTGTTTTAATATGTTATAATTTCCTCTATCAATTCAAAGTGCTTGTAACAAAAATTGAACAAAATTTGTATTACTAACCCCTCTACCGGCAGCTTCATTTTTTACCGCAAAATTCAAATTCAAATCATTATAGCTTTTTTGTTTTTCAATATTTTTGCACCATTTTTCAACAAGTTCTCGAAAAACTCTTCTAGTTTTAGGATCTGTGTCGATATTGATCATTAATCATCTGGTTTTGAAGATAATCCAAAATTCCTTGGGGGAACGACCCGTCACCATAATCCCTCGTTGATTTCTTAGGCTACAGAATTTTAATCGTATTCGGATATTCACTCTTCGGAACAATACATTAATGAGAGTATGTTGTGAAAAAATGAAGCAATTTGGTGCAGCCGTCTTTAAGTAATGAGCATTTAGGTTTCTGGAACCACGCTGGCCAAATAAAGATCTTAAAAACTTAAAAAAACATCATATGGTAATTTTCAGATATCTCCAAGAATTCTTGATTGATTTGTATGATTTTTTCAGAGTAGCTCCTTATTACCTGGCATAATATAGCCCATATTTTATTTTTTTGATAAATTGATCAAAAACAAAATGGCCGCCAAAAACATTTTAAATGGAAAATGTCGGTCCCCCAAGGAACATCGGAATATTTTAAAAACCAGATCACCAATGATTAATATCGACACGGATTTCTAAACTAGAAGAGTTGTTTGTGAACTTGTGAAAAAATAGTGCAAAAATATTGAAAAACAAAAAAGTTATAACGATTTGAATATTTATTTTGCGGTAAAAAATTAAGCTGCCGATAGACGGGTTAATTGTTATATATAGAATATTAATTAGATAGATTTTTTTATTGGTATAACAAAATTTATATCCTTTCTCGGATCAATACACTTAGAGAAATTGGTCATGAAGTAGCACAAACTGTAAAAGTCAACAGTCATTCATTTTCTTTCATAATTTTTTTATTTAATTTGATTATTATATCGGCGATAATGGATAAATATTCAAAATTCTTCTTATCTTGTTTGTTTGAAGTATCCGTAGAATTGTGAAATAAAGTTGCGTGATGTAGTTTGACAGAGCATACTGGAAGAATAAATAATTATTCCTGGATTGTCGTGTAAAAAGTATGCTGCGAAGTTTACAAACTCGTTTACAATTCAAACACTCACCTATTCAAAAATTCTGGAAGGCTGGAACATTTTGAAACATTAATGAAATATTCACAATTTGCTATTCACTCCGATGCATTTCCGAGAAAATTATAAAGATGAACATTTTTGTTATGAGGCTATTTGACATGTGTTTTTTATTGTCTGTGTGACTTATTGTCAACATTGTTGAAGAAGCTTAATGTTTTTAATAAATGATTACCCGTGCAGAAGCTCCTCAAATTGTATAGCTGGATTTTTTTCAACAATTCTGCCAGCATTTTTAGTGAACCTGATAAGAAATCGTTAATAAATTCACAATATAATAATCGGTTTTTTCTATGAATCATTATACAAAATATCCGAAATAAATGATCTAGTAATTTTCCAGGAATTATCCTAGGATTATCCCAAGAAATTTCTGAGAGAATTCAGCCAAGAAAATCTACAGAATGTGTTTCGGGAGTTCTGTAGGAATTGGTTGAAGAGACGGTACAAGTGGCAGGCTCTTTCAGGAATGTCTTGTGTGATCAAGAGCATCCTCAGCTATATCCGAGAGCACCATGCTCGTGCTGTGTATATCAAGATGTGTACACTCAGTATACGATGCAACCGGGCTTGGGTTGATCCATAAATCGTTTCAATAATTCTTCTGGAATCTGGTGAGAGTTCTCTATGGATATTACAATAGCTTGTAAAGCAATATTTCCAGGAATGCTTACTGAGTTTCATCCAATAATATCTACATAGCTGGCCGTGGAAATTGTATGTATAGGAAAGATGTCAATTCCTGGGGGTGCGACCTAGATATCAACAAGCAGCCAGGCTGCTGTCTGCTAAAATTTTCATAAAAATGATCCGAGTATGCCTAGGAGTTTGCGGTTATTACTTAGTCACGCTAAAAATGTTAAACATTTTATGTGACACAAAAACGGCAAGCTTTGAAGAAGCGTTAAACGTTTTGTATGCATAAGTTATTCAAAACTTTTTTTGAGTATATTTCTTACTAATATATGGTCAGAAACTATCTGATTCAGCTGATTTATGGAATAATGCCTGCATCAAACTGCAGAAGCTTTGTATGAAGTATTTTAAGTGTGCACCTTGAAAATGGTTTCCTGCGAGACAAGCAAACAAACAACGGTTAGCACTGGTGGAAATGTTGTGTTCAAATAGAATGACCAAAATGTTCGAATCCACACCCCTTAGTTCAGTTCTTGTTCAATTATTAGTTTGACAATCCTTTAACTATTGTACCCACTTCCCGCGCCACTGTTTTGAGTTAAATCTTCTTATATTAAAACATAACAACATGTAAAGCTCGTTAATGAAAGATTCGATTTATTCTGAAAGCTTCTTCAAAGTCTTGCAAATTTTGAAAGTGAAATTTCATATTTGGCACATTATTAATAATTAATCCCTCTACCAGCAGCTTCACTTTTTCACCACAAAAACTCATTCAACATTTTTGCACAATTTTTTTACAAGTTCTCAAAATACTCTTCTATTTTCAGAATCTGTGTCGATATTGATCATCAGTCATCTGGTTTTGAAGATATTCCGTTATTCCGACACTTCCTGTATAAATTTTCTTTGGCCGCCATTTTGTCAATTTATGGAAACAATAACATATAGTGCAATGACAGGTAATTAAAAGCTTCACTCAGAAAATCGTACAAATTGGTTGAATTGTCTCCAAGAAATCTAAAAATTACAATACAATATTTGTTCTAGTTTTTAAGATCTTTTTTGGCCGTAGTGGTAGCAGAAAAATAAATGCCAACTGCTCAAATTGTTGGTCCATTTTTTTCATTTTATCGCAGCAGACTCTCATCCAAGTATTGTTTCGAAAAGCGAATAGCAGAACATGACAAAACTTCTGTAGCCTGAGATATTTTCGTGGGTTATGGCTGCACGTCGGTTCCCCAAGGAATTTTGGAGTATCTTTAGACCCAGATGACCAATGATCAAAATCGAAAAATATTCGGAAGGTAGAAAAGAATTTTGACCACTTGCAAAAAGAAAAGGTGCAAAAATATCGAGAAACAATAAAAGTTGTTACAATTTAAATAATTTTTTGTGACTAAAATATGATGCTGCTAGTAGATTAATGGTTAAATTCGGTAATTCCTCCGATGATTGCCCGCATTGATTTTGACACATTCTTTCTGGTATAGAAACAATAGATGTCAGTACTTCAAGTTGATATGTCATATAAAACTCTAACATACTTGGGAAACATTCAATTTTTTTTTATCACAGCGATTGAAAATATCAAAATACTTTTGAAACTGAATGAATAATGCAATGTTAAACATATCAAGCGGTATTATTTAAATTTGTAATCTTATGTTTGGGGCTAAATTTTGTAACGCAGAGACCTATGGAATCAACACTATATATGGAAGAAGCAATTAAAAACACAGCATCTTACTGGTTGGAACAACCGAACTGTATTAAAAATTTAACAATAATATCTGCAAATATAAAAATTCCTTACAAATTTGAAAAAAAAGAATAATAAGAAGAGGTAAACTATTTGGAATACATTATAGTTGATGCTGCCGTTGAAGGGGTCAAACAACACTTGAATATTAGATGATGTCGAGGATGACAATGCTGATGATTTATACAGAAAGATTTAGTTCATGCAATGAGTTAAACGTCAGAAAGGCGAATCAACGATAGATTATACCGATGACTTAGTCAAAAGACTATTAGAGGCTTGAAAGCCATATCAATACATATAATTTAGATATGGGATGATTCGTTTTGATTAAAATTTGTGTAAAATCCAATTGTTAGAAACCTTACTAAAAAAACAAAAGAAGTTAAACGAAAACATCCGAATGACTCACCAAATAAATATTGAATATTCAAAATATTACTGCCTATGTGAAAACGCAGGGTTTCTTAAAAACTCTATGAATCGACAAGCAATCAATCGATTTCTCGGAGAGATAAAGAAAGAATAATCGCTGGGAACACTCAAAAAAAACATATATAGTATTCACCATTAATAGAAAACACTACCGTTTTGATTCATATTGCGGACAGCTTCAAATTCCGAACACTCTACTTTGTATGAGAAACATTTTACATGAAATGTTTCAATTTTTACCGTTCAAAAGTTCTCACTTCTGAGGCTCGTTTCAATAAGCCTTTTCCATAAAAATGTATGCAAATTTATAATGCCTAACTGCCTTAGACGTCTCTTTAGTGGTTCAAAGAATTTTATTGATGATTTGACTTTTCTATTAATGGTTTTAATGAGCTGTCCGGAATTCGAATCAAAGTGTCCGGAAAATGAGGCAAAAGTGAGCAAGCGTCCGGAATAAAAATCATGAAAAGGCCGAACATTTTGATTTGTTTAAAATTATTCAACTTGCGGAAACATATTCTTCACCCATCATTCGAAAATTAAAGGTTTCCTACGCTCGATAACGCTGAGGAATCATATAGAATGATTTATTTTGTATGCTCTATGTTGAGTTACCCAGACAACCAGAAATCGCATGAAAGTTCACGTTATAACTCGTTTATTCATACTAATTACATCAAACCCGCAAAACACCGTGAATAAACTCGTAAAATTGATGTGTTTCCTCGCATAAAACACTTTTTTTCTGAGTTCATTTGTACATTTTGTTTCGTCCCGTACACTCGTACAAAGTAAGTCGAATCAATCCGCAGCAGCTGTCAAATCAACATTTGTTATCATATGCTAAGTCGCAAAAGATAACAGGTTAGTTCGGGAGAATATTTATACACTCGCATTGTATGTTATTAATCATCACATAATATATGCACGCATCTCGCCTCCACTTTTGTACGTAGAAGGCCTTTTCGCGACATCTTATAAGTGAAATTTTGCACATACAAAGCCTCCAGGTGATTTCGTTATGCGTACATTTTGGTTGTCTGGGTATACTTCACTGAGGCCTTAAGTGTCCGTAATATGAATCAAAACGGTACTCCCTTTCAGACTATTGCTCATTGTAAGGAAAAACGGCATTTTTCGAAATAAGACTATTACTCTGAAAAAAAGCTTCTTCTGTTAAATAACTTTAATTTCAGATTTTTCATTTTGACACCATTTAATCGATCTAATCATATGCCTTACTCAAAATACAATCATTTGTAATTGAAATGAAAACAAAATTAGAGAAACAAACTGCTTAGTTTAATTATAAAAAAGAAAGAAACTCAAAAAATACATACACTTTTTCTCGTCAAACAACTGAAAATCCTGTCCGCTGTGCTGCTGGTTGTTGTTCAGATCACCCTGACCGCCATAACAAGCCGTCGGCTCACGCCCATAGAAAGCACCACCAAACTCAACATGCTGTTGTTGCCGATTTAGATGATGGAGATGATGATTGTTATTGTTATTGTTATTATTGAGATGTTCAAAAGCACCGTCGTGACTGTAACCGTTACCATTCGCGTTCAATCCATGCACATTCGTCCTTGCCGTTTCCGGTGCTACCAGTACACTGCTACTACCATCACTTCCACCGAGCCCGTAGTAATCGTCTCCCGCATCCGACAATGGTTCCTGCTTCACAACGATCAACGAAGCCAGACGGGTTCGCATGTCCTTAACTGTTCGCACTTGCACCACACTAAGTCACCCACCCCCTCTTGGCAGGGAGCTTGCACTTGTCTACACTTGGGGCTACTCGCACTACCAGGAATACAACCCTGGCCAATCGGTAGTTTTTGGACAGATCTTCACCGCACAGCAGCAGCGCAACTTCATGGTTTCGATTGCCTTCCGGTTTTCGGTTGGGTTTCCCAAGAGGTTCAATAAAATCAAGAAGCGGGGTCGAACTCAAGAATGCCGAACTCAAAATACGGGACCAGTTTCACACACTAAACACTACTTCTACCAGAGAACTAAAGAGAGAGCAATCAAGCGGCACAACATCGAATACAACAAAAAACGACAGCGTAGAATTAAATATGGTTTTCCAGACCTGTTGAAGGTGCTAGGACCCTCTGGTGCTGATCTTGTTCCTCCTCCAGCACGAAAGACACTTCACCGTAGTCACAATGTTAATCCACTGGACGCGCGGTTCTTTGTTCTCAACACTATTCACTGGGGTGTCGCTATCAGGAGGCAGCTCCTTCAAGTTCACTTTTTATCTTCATCCGAACGAAAAAAAAAAACAAGAATCCGTTGACAAACTCGTATCGACAGCCACTGAACAAGTTCTCCGCCGAAAATCTGAATATCAATCCTTATTGGTCACACAAAGCACAATTCTCAACAGTTGAACGGGTCCGACGAAGAATCACTTTCGATTTCGTTTGGGTTCCGAATCGTCTTCTACCTGGACGAGTACCGAGTTTCTTCTTTAGCAGACGAACGATCAGCAAGGAAACCGTAACGGCGGCGGCGACGTTTGCGAATGGAGAAGCTTCGCGGTTCACATCCGAAAAGCTTTTGATAGCACTGCAGATGTTCGCGATCCCGTCGGGTCCTACGAGTTGACCACAGAAGAGCGCGCGATCGCCACCCGAACCAAAACGACTTCGGACGGAGAGTGGAGAGTTTCGCGCGATCGCGAAGTGTGGCGAGAGAGAGTCACCGTCCCGAATGGTTCGCGAAGAGAGATCGCTCCAAAGTTGGAACCTTCGATCGGGTGGTTTGTTGTTCAAATGCACGCAATACCGCGACTACCTCCACCCCCAAAAAAGCACTGGCGAAGGTGGGAGTACGGGGCGGTTCTTCGGCGATGTGGAGTCTTCAAAGGTGGCTGATAGCCCGATGCTTGCAGCCAATGCGACCCCACGGGGAGAGCGCGTTGGAGGTGGAAGTCTTCAGGATTGGTTCGCTCACAGCACTTGCACTGGCACTTTCGCTTTCGTATGCTCCAGATCCCCAATTTCGTCGGTGTCGTCTTCTCGGGGATGCTGCTGTCGCTTCCACTATCCGCTCGCGGTAGGGATAAAACTTTTACGAGCCCTCACTCCTTCGCAGTCTGGTCCCGTTAGACACACTCTCACTTTCCGATCCAAACCGGTTGACCTCCACGCAGCTCTGATCTTCGCGAAAGGAGTCCTCCCCAAGGACGAGCCCGCCGTTCTACTCACTGTTCGGGAAATTCGCGACCAAATCTCATTAAATCCCGATTCTGTGCAATTGCAATTGATTGGAAAATTCGAAAATTAACCCACACACCTGTTTGTACCTGAACGACACGGCGTCTCGGACGCAACTGAACCCATCGAAGCCCCGGCGTAGGACTATATTCTTCAATAACGTGCAGTACACATGCACAATTTCTTCTCTCCTTTCGGATGCCCTACGCTTCTGCTTCTGCCGCGGCTGCTGTCGTCATAACCGGTCCGGGGTGCCCCAGAGCCAACCACTCACCTGTCCGCCGGTTTTCGGAGAATCTGCCGCCGGATGGTTGAAAGCAAAACCGTCGTGAAAGAGCGCGCGCGTCGGCTGTTTCTCAGTGACGACTACGAAGACTACGGCTAGCCAACCACCGCTGCTGCCGTATACCCTAACCTTACACAAGAGCAAATTCGCTGAACCACCATGACGACGACGGCGACAACGCGGACCGTGAGAGAAACATTGGAGCATAAGCGAAAGGAAGATGCTGTGGCGGTGACGGGTGGTGAGCAGGCTGCATATGTGTGTCAGTGTGTGAAACGGTCTCGCGAGCGATATGCTCTCCGACGGCGATGAAGACGACGACGACAGCGGCGCGGCAAAAAGGAAGCAGCAAAAAAGCTCATCGTGGATCGTGGAAATGCCGCTAAGCGGAGGGGTATATCGCGGTGACGATGCTTGATAGGTAATTTTCGTCGGTGAAACAGATTGGAGCTATTTCTTTTGGATTTGCCTGAATGAGGGTGGTCGGTTATTTTTTTTTTCACTTCGATTCTAAGTAGATGAGACAGATTTGGAATCCTTATACATAATCTCAGATTGTATAGCAATCTACGGATCGATTGGTTCGACTAGGAGTGTAGGCAAATTCTGGAGGATAAACACGGACAATTATGTTGTAGACAGAACGTGAACAGTACACACTCCAAAAATCATGTGGTTGTACTTTTTTGGATGCACATAAAAGAAATGAGCCGAATGACGTTAATTTGTGTCATATTTTAAAAAAGATTCGTGCCATTGTTTTCGTGTCCTTTAACATGTAAAATTACTTATTCCGTTCAATACATCACCAAGAAGACTTTTTTGTGCCTTTTCAACATCGTGTGTCATTCAGTAATGAATTACGAACATAGTAATTTTCATTATTTTTTCAAGCCTTCTTCTTCTTCTTGGTATTAACCATTGGCGTAGGAACCTTCTTCTTCTTGGTATTAACCATTGGCCTGTCCCCCTCCAGAGTAATCCAGCCCCCTCCCCCCCCAATTTTTGATGATAATTAAAAAAAAAGAAAAAAAATTAACATGGCGCAAAAGTGACTCTTGTTATTCACAAAAATCTCTTCAGTAGTTACGTTATTTAATGTTTTACCATAGTTGGAGAACTTCGCTTGTCTTACACAGCATCAGCGTGGCGGTTCCGACTTCGGTCATAATCGAAATCGTTTTTGGAGGAAACCCTGCTCGAGGTGTCCGGTGATGATGATTTCCCTTATGAAAATTCACTAAAGAAATCCATACATCAACTTCATATACGAGGTTATGTCCAAAAGAAATAAAAGAAAATATAGACAAAATTACTTAATGAATTTTTCAGACAATACATAGCGGGAATTTTTGTCGAAATATAAGCATGGCCAAGTTTTCTTCATATTACTGAAAATATTTTGGATATTAGTCAAATAATATTGTGGGAGTTCTTCATACTTTCAAAGCGAATTTCTCCTGGTGGACATCCATCCCTTCTATGTGTAGTTTTTATTAGCAAATTAATTTCGGAAAATGTTCCCGGATTTACCTAACAAATGTTGAAAGATTAATCAAAAGTTAAGTTTTCCCTCGCATTTTTTTCAAAGAATAATTGATCCTGTCAAATCTAATACTGAGATATTTTGCTGAATGTTCTATTGGAAATTCATCTGTGAATTTCTTTAGATATTTTTCCCAAAAATTATATAACAAATTCATCCGCGAAGTTCACCAAAAGCCTTTAAGAAATATTTCCAAAATTCTTCACAAATTGCGTCAAAAATTCTTTTATTTTTTTCCTAGAAATTTTGCTTCGAATCACCGGATTCTTCAAAAATTAGAAAGATATTTGTTTTTGAAATGTCTCTTGCCTTCGAATCCTCAGAGGAAATATGTTGAAAACCCCCAGGAAAACTTTTGCTCCTGAAATTAGCATAGCGTTGAAGAAATACAATTATTGGCAGAATCCATATTCTTGGTTTGAATTTTTGTGCAGTACGAGGGCAGAATTCTATAACACCAAATGACAAGGAAGGATAGATTTCAAGGATAATTTCTGAAGAAGATTTTAATGAACCTTCTTGAGCAATTTGTTTTATTTGTAAATAAATTAGAGAGGTTTTAACTATCCTGTCTAGAGAAAAGATAATTTATTATAGAAGTTTTGATTGCAAAATTCTTATACGTATGGTTCTTGATTCCTGAAAGTCCATCAAAAATTCCTCAACAAATTTTCAAAGTAATGAAAAAGTTTCCCGTAAGATTTAGATTCATTAAAATCTTACATTACGAATTTCACCACAATACATCTTCGATAATGTTTTTCAAAAATACGAGCAACATTTTCGTGTCAAACTTTTACAGAACTACAAAATAATCGATAATAGACCCTTCCGAAAAGATTGGAATTTACAAAGGTAGGAAAAATAAGTCTACATCAATATGTTCACCATAGTATCATAAAACTTCGGAATTCATACAAAATATTATCTAATATTTTAGTTACAAAAAGTTTCAGTAAAAATTCCATTCGTATCAGCACCAATCATTTTCGATTTTAAAAGACGAAACAAAGAACAACACTTTTTGTAATAAATCCTATAAGGACCATTTAAGCTTTTCTGTGAGATAAAGTTATTCATTTTAATACGATTTATTCGTTCTGTTCGGAACTTTTACGTAAAAACAGTAGTAAATAAGTTAAAATAAACATTTTTATCAGCACTTCCAACAGCTAATAGCTTAAGTTTGAGGAGAAATTTAAATTTTCACAAATATCTGCTAATTGGTTACTATGATATTCATTTGTCATTGTTGGCCTTAAGTGTTCGGAATATGACTCAAAACGGTATTTAAGCTGTAATTGTTCAAAAAAAAAAAACAACAAAGTTCTTTTAAACCTTTTTGCATGTGTTTCTCTAGTAATCTAATATGGAGTGATTAGTAGAGGGATTTGTAAAGCAATTTCCAAAAAATATTGAGATATTCCTGGAGTAGTTTTTGAAACAAAAAATAGAGTGGATAAATTTTTGAAAGTAATTTATGGAAGAATCCTAGGATTACCATTCGCAAAAATATGGAGTAATTTCTAAAACCTGAAAAAAACTTGATGGAAATAAATCTTCGAGTTATTTAGTAGAATACCTATAAGTAGATGAAAAAACCGAATTTAGTACTATACCATTTAATTCTACTAGAGTTTGTATCTTTTGACAGATACGCGTATTTTGACCTCAACTGTAAGGCCGTCTTCACTGAAGTCGAGTCTAGTACACGACACTGAAGACAGCCTTACAGTTGAGGTCGAAATACGCGTATCTGTCACAGGATACAAACTCTAGTGGAATTAAATGGTATAGTACTAAATTCGTTTTTTTTCATCTACTAACTCGATGGAACTTCTGGAGAAATTTTTTGACAAGTTCAAGAATAAATTGCGAAATCTCAGTAAATCTGGTGAAAAATTTCCTTAAAAAAATTACCAAAAGAATCGTTAGTGCGGTTTAAAGAATAAAATCTCTGGGAAACAATAATAAAATTCTCTAAGAAATCCCTGAACAAATTACTCAGGAACTCTTTGAGTATTTTCGTTTTTGAAAGAATTGTTGAACTATTCTGCTACGATTTTTTTTTCGCTATGCTTATATAATTAATAAATGTTTTAGGATTTTAACGTTTCTATACGTTAAAATTCTTCAAACATTTATTAGTTAAGCATTTTAGAACAAAAAACATTATTTTCGAGAGAGTTATGAAGGAAAGCGAGATGTTGCTCCATGATCTAAAAAATAAATATATGTGAAAACTTCTCTGAGAAATCATGAGTAACATTTTCCCAATTGAATTATTTTTAATTGCTCATGAAATTCTTGTGGAGTATTATAAAGAATCCTTACAGTTACAGCTGGAAGGGTCAATATTTGTTTTGCAGGAAGTCTATACAATTTTACTGCGATTTTTCCAAACAATCTAGTAGAGAAACTTTAGGAAGAACTTCAAAAGCAAAAAAATCTGCAGGCAAACTTTCCGAAGAATTCGTGTAATGCATCCTTGCTTAGTGATTTTGAAGACATTTTTGGTGAGACTCCTAAAACTTTTTGGAGAAAAGTAATTCCTGAAAATCCTAAACAAATTAATAATGAACACAAGAGAATACTTTAAACCAGTGATTCCCAAAGTGCGCGAATTCGCCCCCCTGAGGGCGATTTTTAGATCCAGGGGGGCGAAAATTTGTAGAGCTGAATTTGGGGGGCGAAAGTGCTAGAAAGGGGGCGAAAGTGGGAGCAATTGAAAAACAAAACTAGATTCAAAGTTTGTAAGAGACACTCATATATTAATGAAAGAATATAAATCTGAGGGAGAATTTATTTTACATCTAACTACTTCATCTATTCTTTATCTCTAAACGCGAGATCTGAATGTTTATTTTTTCAAAAATAATATTGAATGCTTTTTGAAAGCAGTAAATATGTGAGACCTTTTTACGATGTTTGAAATTTATTTCCAAGACCAAAGTAAAGTTTAGTGGCTTTTTGTTATAGGATCTTTAGAATAAAACGGCTTTAGTTTGTTTTATTTCTCATGCATTTGGTAGACTACTTATTTTGATATTTTGTTGACACGCATACCAATCAGTGTTTGTAGTACAAATCATTTTATATATAAATTTATGTGACTTTGGTAGACAAAAATCGGGTTCCAATAATTTAATCACTGTATGCCATATACGTAAATCACGCTACTTAAAAATAGACCTGAGTGACATAAAATTGCATGGCTCAATGTTTAAAATAATCTAAATTGAATGTTATACTCAATGAATTAAGAATTCAAAAAAGTCTGGATTTACTGATGTTTTTTTATATATTTTGTATAGATTGCACTGTTTCCATGACAACCGAAAATGTACCGTGTATCCCCGTTGGTTTGACCGCATTTAATTTGAACATTTTTTAATTTGTGCACATCATTCAAATTAAAAGTATGATTTTCTGTTGTTGATGAGGTAGTGTTCAAATTAGCCGAGGGTATTACTCAATATTTCGTAAATTTATTTCAATAATTTAAGGAAAGTTAAAAAAATAGGACAAGAAAAAACAGAAACTGAGCCAAATTTTTTTCGATGATCAGACATTTGCCAGGATGATGGATTTGTTGATACAAAAGTAGTTGATGCATATGATAGATATTGCATGCCTCTTTTATGGATATATACAAGTGGAAGACACTCTCTTTTGGATATTTTTCTTGAAGCATTATGATTGACTGCTACACTCTTAAAATTTTACTAATTTTCGGTATACTATATGATGAGATATTCATCAATACTCCAACGTAAGTTGAACGCTTAATACAAATGTTCAAATTTCATATCAGGGGGGCAATTCCGAAAAATATTGGTCTCAAGGGGACGAAAGTCAAAAAAGTTTGGGAAACACTGCTTTAAACCAACAATTGGGATTTATGTGTAATAAGTACGTAGAGAACTTTACAGGAGAAATTATTAAAAGAATTTCTCATGCATTCTCTGGTAAAATTCTTTAAGAGATTTTTTAAGCAAGTCGATAGAGATTCTTCGAGAAATTTTCTGGTGAGATCAGAAAGTATAGGAATGATTTTTCGTGGGAATCCCAGGGTTAAGTGGAAACTGATGAGAACTGGTAAAGGTGTTCTTGAAGAAAACACTAAAAAGTACGAAAATAATGCATGAATAAATTCCCGTATGAATTCTCTCTTCAAAGCACATGGTTGAATACCTGAAAGAATACTTGGAAGAATCACAAAGGACATTCCTTGTGAGGTTTTTTTTGCTAGAACTATTGAAGAATTTTTGACTGGATTACGAAAAGAATTAAATTTTTCGTAGCGAAAATTGAAATTTACAAATATTACTAATATGCCGCCAAATGAGACGAAATAACAAATAAATAAAATCAATACAAATTTGTTAAAACTAAGAAATTTGTAACTCGTGGTTATTGCGACCGACATTACTTCTGTAGTATTTCCTAGGCCCCCTCTAGGCCCCCTCCAGAAAAAAAAATCCTAGCAACGCCAATGGTATTAACGTCCTCACCGAGACAGAGCCTGCTTCTCAGTGTAGTGTTCTTATGACCACTTCCACAGTTATTAACTGAGAGTTTTCTTTGCCAAAGTTGCCATTTTCGCATTCATATATCATGAGGCACAGCTATGCCATTCTCAAGTTCTTGCAGTAGTTCAAAGCATCCCGCAATGGATTCGTGTCGCGAGCCAAGACAAGCAGGATTAAGGATGGGAACATCTTTATAGACGAACGTGACGTTAACAAAAGGTGGAAGCAGTCATTCAATGCACACCTGAATGGTGTTGCGAGCACAGGCATTGATGATCAAGACAATGGAGTCTACGTCTACTGCGAACTGTGGAAACCAAACTGCCCCTAATTTGAGGAGCATTAAATGAGCGAACGTATCACTATATTTTTGGTGATCCGTAAAGCAGGGTAACTTAACTCTGAAAATCTGATTATTTCTGCGTTCAGTCCTAAACATTTTCAATTGAAATTTATGCAATGAACCGGTCGGATCAGAGACAAATATAGAGACATATTAGCCAGTTAATAATAAGCACCACTTGTAGTAGTTTGACAGATCGCAGTCTACTTTTCACAGCATTAAATTGAATTTTGGGCAACTGTAAGGAACATGGAGGTCTTGATATACTCTTTGGTCGCTGTTCGAATCAATACAGTCCCTAAAATTTGCCCATCTCTCGCTTGCTTACATGTAAGTTGGTTATTCAAGAACTGGCTTTGTGGCTGGAATCCAGCCGCTGGATATTTCAAACTTAGACCTGTTTGATGGGTATTGTCCTCGGGAGAGTTGTACAGAACAGTGCTTGCTCCCTTTTAGTATTATTTTATTGGGGACGTGTTATAATTGAGGTATACCTCGGAATCTAAACGAGATAGAAAATTTATGTCTTCAAAAAAGTTGCTCAGAGTGAGCAATGCTACTCCAAGGGACCTTGTTAAGTTCCAAACTCATACACTACGAAGCGCTAATGTACACACTAAGAAAAAAAAATAGTATTACAAATGTCGTGAATTTCATGGTATGTCATTCTTGTAAAACTACGTCCAATGTGAATGAAATTTGTGGTGATCTGGAAAATTACGTCATGACCTAAATTTCAATGTTTTTTTTTTTTTCTAAATGTGTTCGTCAATAATATGTCGTTTAAAGATTTCACGGAGTCTAATCGGGATAGGAAATTTCTCTCTTTGAGATATTTGTTCAAAGAAGGAAGAGCTACATCAAAAGAATATGACCGGGAATCGAATTTCGACACCTTCAGCACGGTTTTGCTTGGTAGCCGTGGATTTTACCACTAGACTATGAAAGGCTCCCTTAGCGAATACCAGTGGGAATTTTTGCAGATACTTCTGATAGCATTTCAGAAAGAATCCCCGTGTTTTTTTGCTTATGATGTTGGCTTTTCAGTATCTTAGGATCAAAAAGAACTTTATTTTTTTTCTTTATCCGGCGTTTCGGTCCTCATTGGACATTTTTCAAGTAGTCTTCAATTAGGGAAAGTGTACAAGTTATGGTCATAGTAATTCCCTATTTGGCCATATGTGAAATTTCGATAACTTTCACATTTTAAATATATTTGAATGTTTTAACAATAAGATATATCTTAAACCTTACAATTACAACACACAAAATCTTTCTTAATTTTCCGGCAACGCAGTCTTTATTAAGATAAAACGATTGTAATTGTTTTGCAATTGTTTTGAGTTGTGTAATGAATCATAACACAACATTTTTTCAGAAATTGTAAAATAATGATGAATGCATTCCGATATAAATTCTTATACCCTGAAGTGGTCTTCAACGAAATTGCAAAAAAATGTTGTACGTAACTCGTCGAAGAACTCGATTTTTACAGCACTCGTCGTAATTATCCTACTCGGCAAGCCTCGTAGGATAAAACTGTAAAACTCATCATTCTGCAACTTGTTCCGTAAACTACTATGCTACTATTGATCCCTTTACGATCCTTGTTTGGACCCGTGCCTTCGATGTTTCGTTGGACCCGTTGGCGAAAGCTAGCGTTGGTAATCCTTCTTGGACACCGTCTTGGGAAAAAAACCTCTCGAAGGTAAGATCTTCTTTCGTTTATTAACTAAACATGGTTACAACTACAAACAAAAGAAGGTTGAATCTCTGAATTCACAACTTCCTTCCAAAAAATGGGGTTTAAAACTGTCACAAATCGTGGCAAGAATGCAAGAATGAACGTTTCTGAGGAATGCGAACTTTCTTCCAAGGGTGAAATGGATAATGTCAATAATTGCATTGAAATGAGCAATCGTTTTTTTTTTCTCTTATAAGCAGGTGAAATCAACTCACCTGTAAAAAAAATCTGAACTGCTACGGCAAATGAAATGTAATAGGTTGTTAACAAAATGATAATAAAATCTTAAATTTGTTTTACCAAATTAGGATGATAGTGTTGTCTTATAACACAGAACACCTAGATATAAAAAATGAATGTATTGTTTGGAATGTTACTAATAAAGAAAAATAATAGAAATTATATTGGAATGCATTCACCATTATTTTACAATTTCTGAACAAAAATTGTGTTGTGATTCATAATGCAACTCGAAACAGTTGCGTAATGAGAAAGCGTTGCGTAATGAATCATTACAGCACTGATTTCAGTTGCGTAATGACTATTTCCGCACTGCATACTTCAGTGTAGGAAAGTAGGCCATTTCATGACAGATTGGCGTGATGATAAACACGATGAGAAATTGCAAAACATATCTTTCGAGATCTGAGTTCTGAATTTTCAGAGAAGGCAAATGGGCGACATCTGGCGATTTTTCTTGCAAAATTAAGTTTTCCGTTAGTAAATCCCATATAAACTTTGAACGGCTGGCGCTAAAATATACTTTTACCGATTGAAATTTTGCACAGTTGTTACGGTACCCAAATGCAATCTAAAAAGTGGAGTCGAGCAAGAATCTAAATTTTTCATATAACCGTGTCCCAGGCTGATGCTCAACAGATCTAGTCAAATATTATTCCGATTTTCCTTGTTCAATCGACAAGTAGCGGCGTCGGTCTCTCAACCGTTTTTCTCTCTCACTGTAATCTGCTTTCTCTCTGTCTTTCTGGGGGCTCCATGGATCCAACGCCAGCATGCTGCAACGAAAGCTCCACAACGAATCATCAACGCAGCACTATGTCTCTGTATCGCTTCCCACAGCATCGTACTTCTGAGCTTCGTAAGTGATGACGTCACTCGAGTGCAAACGAAACAGAGCATCCAAGAGTAAGCGGGACCACTCTATTCCCCATCGTAAATTCGTTTCAATCACCGACGGCATGCATGGGTATTGGAACGCGTGGCCATAACGTCACTGGTTCTGCTATAGACAGAGAACAAATGGACGGACGGCCTTAGCGGTATCGTGTGTGCTCCTCGGTGGCCGCCATACACGACGCATGGAGTAGCGGGTGGTTGATATGCGATACAGTTGATGGCGGGTAAGTAATGGAGGGACTCTTCTTCTGTGCCATCTCTTCCAGTGCTCCACCCACTACTACCGGCCGGCGCTTCTATGTGGCTTCCCAAGGAAGAATAATCCCGAGCAGAAGAAGATGGCAGAAGAATATTATATCATGGTATTAAAAGTAATTACCAGCATACCATATGTGCTCTTAATAAGGTGGGAACAAGAGACAGGATATTAAAAATCAATATCATACATTTTTATGAATAACGCCTGCAAAACAACTTTCAATCCTCAGTGCATAAAAATAGTTTGTAAAACGTTTCAATAAATTATTAAGTAGATATTGAATAACAAGTAAATAGCAAACTATGTTATTGAGATTCTACCATTGAATAACAAACCAAGCATTGTAAATTTTTCAAGAAATCTTCACTTTTGAATATATTTTATCGAAAAATAATGAAAAATAATTCCAAGAAGGCATATGATTCTGTCAATTATATTCTAGTATTTTAGTTCATTCTGGTATGTCATTGTTATAGGCTTGCTATTTTCTTCTGATCAAGACACCAGACCCGGGTGTCGCACCGTGACGGGAAGTCAATGGTTGTAAAGCTCATTCATTCATCTTCGTTGCAGCTATCGTAAGCATGCGCATTTGGAGCA
This sequence comes from Aedes aegypti, assembly GCF_002204515.2. NCBI lineage: Eukaryota > Metazoa > Arthropoda > Insecta > Diptera > Culicidae > Aedes > Aedes aegypti. The sequence continues at coordinate 350,375,094 of NC_035108.1, forward strand.
CACTTCTTCATGGTGCGTTTCTTTTCCTTTGCCATACCGCACACGAGTATTTGTCCGTTGTCTTGTTTAGTTCTTTTTTTTTGTAGCTACATATGAAAGATATGAACCCAGCGGGAAAATATCGATTATTTTCCGTGAGGCTTTCCACCAGCTGACAAGGACGGCATCAAGGCGGTAGCAACCGCTTTGAACTTGAACTAGGGTGAAATTAGCTTGCATTATGAGGTATCAGACCTACATAAGCTAGGCTATATTTTTTTATTTAAGATTTACACTCCAAAATTGGTAACATCATAATCTATCGAATGGGATGAGATAAGAACTGATCAAAGAATAATCATAGCCATGCCAGGATTTGTTTCTCCTACCGAAAACAACGCTACAACAACAAAAATATACATTCCTTATTTATTTTTTATTTTTTTGAACTTATACAGCCAATTCTCCATAATTCGATATTTCATGCCTCGATATTCTGATACAATATAATTGAAATGTCTTCCTAAAAATCTGTAATTCTTCACAATTTGGTAGTGCTGTGAATACACTAAACATCACTTCTTTTTCCAACAGTGCCGTGTCCAAGAGGGAGAAAATTGAAATTTTTAATTCAGTAGAATTTTCTCGCCCTTTTTGAGCTGGTATATAATTAAATGCTTAAATAATGTTTAACAGTGGAGAAAAAGGCTAGTCTGGGCCCTTGTAAGCCTTACTAGGTAACGTTCGTGGCTACCAAATAAAGCCACACTGATGGTGTAATGTTAGCTTTTCCTTATCTATTCTTGGTATAGACAATCATTGTACCTGGCACACGATATACGAATGTGAAAATGGAATCCACGACAAAGAACGCTCTCAGTTAATAACTGTGAAAGTTCTCTTATAACGCTACACTGTGAAGCAAACTCTGTGCCAATGGGAACTGGGGATGCCACTGCACAGTGGTCCAGAAAGCAGTTTTGCGCGCATTTTGTGCTTTAGAATGAAACATTAGATTTCACGTCAAAGCCATCTATGAATAACGTTAAGAGCTTGAAAAACCGCAATTTTTCACGCAAAAAGATTGTTGATATCTATTGCAGCTCAGGAGTAATTGAAGTTTCTCTGATCAAAGTCTTTGTTTTTCAAGGCATTCTATTAGAGTTACAAAAATAAAATATATGTATGTTTTTTGCTATATAATACAATTTTATTTTGTCTTTTGAATGCAATCAAAAGATATGTTTTATGTTTGCCCCAATCAGAGATATGTACAATGAAAGTAGACGTGTTTTTACAATAAAAACAACAATAACTCCCAAAAGGAAAGCAATAACGAGTTCCTTCACTCACCGCATTTTTCGCTCTAAAAGTGTTCCATAAACTTCGTTGATGTGATATTAGAATTGAAAACGCTGGAACCGAAAAACCAGTTTTCGTTGGACCACCTATGCCACCATAGAATAAAAGCTCTAAATCGGTAAATTTAAGAGCTAAAGATCTTTTTGCCAAAGTTGCTAAAATTTTTGCTTATACTTGACACTTTGAAGATCAAGAGCATAAATCTTGAGTAGGGGAAGTGGTGGTAAAATAAACAGGGGTAGGCTTCGTGGCCATGCGGTTAGTGTTACCAACCATTTAACCGCATCGAGTCAAGGAGTGTGGGTTCAATTCCCGCTTGAGTCCAGAACACTTTTCGTCAGGAACGTATTTCGACTGTGCTACTGGGCGTTGCATGCTAGTCCATTGTCTAGTGTGCACAGCAAAAAAAATCTCAAATATACATGGCACGTATTTTTTTATGATAATCATGTGAAAGGAGTTGCAACTGAACATTCAACGATAATTAATGTAAACTGTCTCATTGCATTCGAAAATGCTTGCAATCTTGAGTGAAACTGACACATTTTATGATCTTACATCCAACATTCGCCAATATTGCATGCTTTCTTGCATCTTGAATGTGAAATTTCAAACAAGAATGCTCGGTTTACATGATGTTAAGCTGAATATTCTGTCAAAAATAATGCACATGGATGGCTTGTCATGTCATGGGCATTATTTATGATTGAATTTTCAGCGTGAAAATCATGTAGGGTAAATTAGTATAATGCGCCCCAATCGGGCAATACGCCTCATTTCATTTTCAAGCGATTGAGGCTTCTTTAACACGTAAATACGATTACATATCCTAAATATCCGCGAAAAAATGATGTTGCGCATATAAGATCTTTGGGAAGTATAAACAACCAATAGAAATACCAAAAATATCGAAAATCAGCTTTTTGGCAGAATGTATGGGAAAATTTTTACCGACAGAATAGTTTTAGCCTTTCATTCACAAACCTTAGAACAAAAGTGTCTTCGGCAAAATTATTACATATGATGAGGACTACATTTTGACATTAAGTGACATTAGGGTGGTCCAACAAAATACGGAAATATTTTGGCCAACTTTTATGCTTTTCGAGTTAGCGCTAGGAAGTTGTTCTTTGTTTAATTTTGAACAACTTTGCCGAAGACGCCAACCTTGTAAGTCTACTGTAGCCCTTGCTATGGAGTTTTCAATTATGCAGGGTAGGGTGGTCCATGAAAAATTGATATTTTGCCCTTAACTTTTTTATTTCAAATTCTATCAAAATTACTTCTTCTACAAAATTGTAGAACTAGTTGAAACGCGCATTTTGGTGAAAGAATTAAGTAATTCTATTCATTCGCTTATGAGATATGACCATTTTATTCAAAAAAATCATATTTTCCAAACGTCAATATCTCAAAAAGGGGAAAAACGGGGATGAAATTTGCGCAGGATCTTAAAGGTATAACTTAGGGGTTCAAACGGTGTTAGAACCACTGTGCAAACACATCAACACCCCTGTGGAAAACATTCGCGACTAGATGACATATGTCAAGTTAATGTCAGAAATAGAAGATACCTGAAAGTAAAAAGTCAATTGAATTGTTAAAGTTAAATCTATATAGTTGTTCCAACTGCTTTTCCTAGTTTTGTAAAACAATTAACTTTGAGGAGAATCGGTAAGAATGCTTATTAAAAGTCAGTGAAATTTGATTGTATTTGATTATATTATGTAGCAAAATACCAGTGGCAAAACCTACGGGACGATGATAAGCACGTTTAAGAAGCGGGCAAGAAATTACTAAAATTGTAAGTCTATTATCGAAATAACTATTAAATGATGAATTCAAATATATGCTTTTTTAGTTTGAGCTGTACTTAACGAGCTTCTACAGAAATTACGTTTTTTCATCAAATCTCCGAACAAACGGTATATTGTATTTCTGGAGGATATTGGAGGATTTACAGTGTAATTTCGATGTGAAAACGAGCTCGTTTTACTGAAAATTCATGATTTAAGTTATTCAAGAGCAAATCATATTTATTGAATAAAGTGTAATTTTGTATCAATTGACTCCAAAACAAACCTGATGTCATCAGAATAAAATCAATAGAAACGTAATAACGAATGTCATCTTAAAAAATCTTGATTTCAGATTCATTATTCCAAACGACTATTATGCCAAACGGCTTTATGCCAAACGGCATAAACGGCACTGTTTCTAATTTCTGAACCTGAATTAATTAGCACTAGCTTTACAGCGTAGGCAAAATACAAATCGAAATTGTATTTTTCCAAAAAAAAACTAAATTTTCCCTCCAAAGTTTGGATCAAAAGTTTTCGATTGATGTAAAAAGGTTCTGAAATTCATCAACTATTTTGTTTAAAGGGTGAACACGAAATTATTGCGACACCGAAAATGTCATGCCAATTTTCATATAATGTTTAGAAACCGAACCAAAATTTAAGGGTAGTTTTATACATACATTTACTTCAAAAATTAAAAAAAAAGTTAATCGTTTGAGCCTTGAGTGTAAAATTGAAGGCATTTTCGCTTGATGCCCTCCATCAAAGTCTTTACAGTGTCATCTGGTACCAGTTTCTCAGTTTTTTTTTTTCATTTTCTTAACATGTCCTTCTCGTCTTTGACTGGCTTCTAGATCTTCCGAAGTTCCCGCTTCATTATTGCCCAATAATGCTCCACTGGGCGTAGCTCTGGACGGTTTGGATTCATGTCCTTTGGAACAAAATGGACAGATTTGGCCTCATACCACTCCAGGACACTTTTAGAATAGTGGCATGGTGGCAAATCTGGCCAAAATAGCGGAGCTTCGTCGTGTGGCTTCAAGAACAGCAAAAGGCGCATCTCGAGGCACCCAGATTATCGCCATTTACTGTGCCCTTTGTCACGAAAGGCTCACTCCTCAGTCCGCAAGAGCAGATGGCCTGCCAAATGAGATATTTGGAAACAAACTGCGACATTTTCTTCTTCTTATATTTGTCGTCCACATCGAACTTGCTCTTGCCGGTGAAAAACTCCAATCCCGGAATTTGCTTAAAATCGGCTTTTATATACGTTTCGTCGTCCATCACACAGCAGCCATATTTTGTCAGCATCTTCTCGTAGAGCTTCCGTGCCAGAGTTTTAGCCGTCGATTATTGGTACATTGTATGTATGTAGTCCAGCTCTCTTCTTTGCATTCTGGACGTAGCTCTGCGACATGCCGATCTTTTTTAGCCAAATCACGGCTTTAAACTTGGGATTTGCTTTAATCATCCGCTTCACCTTTCCCTCCGTCTTTTTGTTCTCCGGTCTCGGTTTTCTTCCAGCTCCTTTTCCGTGGTCCAACGTCAACCGCTCCTGGAACCGCTTCAACGCTCTGGAGACGGATAAATGGTGAATGTTCAACTTTTTTCCCAACTGGCGGTGCGACAGGTCTGGAAATTCCAGGTGTTTGGAAAGAATTTGTTCTCTCGACTCACGTTGGTTCACCTCCATTTTCGTTGAATCGACAAACACGACTTCGAGTTTGACAGCATGTAAACAATACACATCAATGAGAAAGTGTGCAAAATTTGGTTGATTTTCACCCAATGGTAGAAAAGTTATGCCCTGTGGAATGTGTCGCAATAATTTCGTGTTCGCCCTTTAATCCCTCGAATCCCAAATCCTTAGGCAAAACACTTCACTTCTGCTATAAGTATGACTGATTCCATGTTCTTTTGACCTTGCATCATTCATACGTGTAGCGGAAGTCTTGAGTAGAAGCAAAACTTGAAGAACCCCAGGTCAAAGATGTTGCGTTGCCTACTTCCCAAACTCCAACGCGCGTCAAGACTCTGAGCTCATAGATGGTTCGTCTCTGAGCTACCAACGGTGTTCTAGGGTTTAAAATGTTTTTGATAGTGTCATAAGAAATTTTTCCTTCTTTTAAACAAAGGTTATTCTTTCAACTTATACTGGTTTCATTATTATTGGCAATAATTTAGCTTATGTTGTAATTGGAAATTTTGCCTTCTTTAAATTATCAGCAGCTCTTCTTAGTTATACTGATATACAAATTATTTGCATTACACTAGCATTGATCTTTATGAGAGATTTTTCCTTCTTTTGATCATAGGCTGCTCTTTCATATATAAATAATTTTAATAGTTAATGGAACTAAGGCTTTTAATACGTTCATAGAGTCTTATTGAAAATTAGACCGAACGACTCGGTGAACACTTACGTTGAAGAAGCTAACTGTTCCTCCGTGGTGAAAAGAAGAAACCAAACTTGTGATTGCAAGAAATTAATTAATTTACCAAGTACTATAAGAAGGATTGAAACAAATCGATGCTACAGAAAGACGAATCAGTCGTTAATCGTTTTACTGACTGTCAAAAGCTGACTATGAACGCAATGCGAAAACCTATGCTAGCAGCTATTACTGCTAGCAGAGAAGTGAACAATTGCTTATATTTAGAATGTTCTTCTTTCAGCATTGCATTGACTGTTCCTTGAACTAACACTAAAGAGCTGTATATCAATGATGATTTATCCTTCTTTAAGAATAAACTGTTCTTTGAAATTCATTACAAATGCATGCTGACTGTAGATCACTATTGTTTTCAATTTCGGCCAATCGGCATTCGGCCAAATGACCCGGAACAGTTTCAGAACAACTATCTCAGGACGAAAATTGCTTATTTGTGATATGGGAGTAGGAGATCCAGAATGACGAAACAACATTTTCAGGCAGGTTTTGCAAGCCTCGACCGACGATTTAAAATACAGTGCGTGATGATACCGAGCTAAAGTCTTTCTGTATTTTCCCATTAAGCAGACGAAGAATACAATAACCGCCGATGGATTTTATATGAAAATCTTGCTTTCGCGTTTAAAAGTTTTTATTTTCTACACTTCCAAGAAAGTACCCCTTTAGGTAATATTACCAATTATCGAAAAAGACAAAAAAATTCTGGTTCTACATTCCTGATCCCCAGCAAAGTTGGTAGGTATAAAAGTAGGTATACAAAATTTGAGTTAAAATTTGTAGAATATATTTTATTCAATTCTTTTGTTTACCATTTATTTTTATCCCCCTCGTATCACCCAAATGGTTACAGACATAAAAGAAGATTAATATTTGTATAAACATCAACCTAGAGACGAAGAAGAGACGAAGGAATCACAACTTAAAAAATCCAATTTGGTTCAACAAGCAAATCATATATATGAAAAATCGAAAACAAAAAGCTCACAAAGTATACAGAAGATATAAAAAACCAGACGATTTAGAAAAATATTTGGTTATTTGCTACCAACTCAATTTAGCCATTTCTACAGCACTTACCGAGTACAACATAAAAACTGAAAATAAAATAAAGTCATGTCCAAAGAATTTTTTCAATTACGTTAAAACTAAACTCAAATCGTGCAACTTTCTATCAACAATGACTTTGGATGAAAAAGTAGGAAATAATTCTGAAGATATTTGCAACCTTATCGCAATTTTTTTTCAAGAAAATTATTCAACATATTCGGAAAACTATTGAGATTATTCTTACTTTTCACATTTTGCTGACTTTCCGAGTGATGTTGGCGTTAATTCTATAAATGTTCTAGACGTTTTGTTTGGTCTTAAAAATTTGGACGCCACTAAAGGATCAGGGCCCGTTGAAATTCCACCCGGATTCATAAAAAACTTAGCAACTGAACTCACAACTCCATTATTTTGGTTATTCAATATGTCTCTTCAAACTGGCCAATTTTCAAAGGTATGGAAAAAATCATTCCTCATACCAATATACAAATCAGGTAAGAAATCCGACATTCGAAATTATCGTGGTACTGCTATTATGTCATGAATTCCAAAACTTTTCGAGTCAATTGTAAACAAAAATATGTTTGCCCAAATAAAAAATCGTATAACAAACACTCAACACGGCTTTTTCAAAGGTCGTTCGACCACTACGAACCTTCTGGAATTTGTAAGTTACTCACTGAGTGCAATGGATAAAGGTTACTTCCTAAAAACTCTTTACACTGACTTTAGTAAAGCATTGGATAAATTTGACATTCCAATGTTGACTTTCAAGCTTGAAAAAATGGGAATCGAAATGAGTCTCCTTAAGTGGGCTTTAGGACATTTGGTCGAAAGACATTTGGTCGAATGACGTTTGGTCGAATGACATTTAGTCGAAAGTACATTTGGTCGAATGGACATTTGGTCGAATGGACATTTGGTCGAATGGACGTTTGGTCGAATGACTTTAGAAAATTTCGTCGAAACTTTATTTAGTAATGGTTGATTGAAAAATCGATTAATTCAGCAGAACCAAAATCAAGCTAGAATTTTTGCTCAATGGATGATCTTAAGTTTATTTTGAACAAACATATTTTTCATCTGAATCCAAACACGAATATTTATACATGATAAATATTACCTACGCTTTGCAACGTGGTGAATGCTTAAAGCATAATTACATTTTCCAGACAAAAATTTCATATATAGACGCTAGAGCATATACTACTAGCGTCTATATATGATAAATTATTCTTGCTAATGTTATTATTCTGCAGCCTTTTTGAATTTGAAAACGGGACGTTTTGTTTTATCCAATTTTGTAGAAGTTCAAAAATATTTATGCTCAACTTTGAATCATTATGTTGAGTTTATTATTCTTTCAAAATATCATCATTCTTTGTAAAAAAAAAACCTCCTAAATGTTTGTTTCGTGCAGTTATTGAAATATTAAACTTTGTTGAATTTATTATTCCTTCAAAATGTCATCGTTCTTTACATAAAACTGCTGATATTTATCCAATGGCAATGTGACTTAGGGTAAGAATTTGAAATTTGGGAACTAGAACTGTTACAGATGTACATTGAAAAATTGCGTCATCTTGAATTGTCTGCATATAATGCACTTTTATAACAATTATAACGATTTTGACGAAGTGAACTAAAACTATAACCTGTATAATTCGTTTTCCTACTGATTGTTGTGATTGTGACTTCAAGCTACATTACATTTCATGGGTAAACACGTGGGTTTGAAAACGGTGTCGATGGATTCAATTGATAATAAGTTGATGATTGGTTCAATCGAAAATAATCAAACAAGTGAATTGTGTTAATCCTGTGTATTGTGTGAGGTGAGACGAGTTGACCTATGTAACAAGTTGATTTGCCTTCATTTGATATCAGCTTGTCGCGATTCATCCGACCCGCAGAATAAGCTTGAATGAGAAAAATGACATCAAGTAACGCCCCCAACGCAAGAAGTCGAGTTTGTGGGGGAGTCTGTGTTATCAACTGAAATTCCATAATTATGCATGTCGCATATTGAAGCTTTGAAGTTTGTCTAAGAATACACCAATGCAGGTCTTACAGTCTTACAGTCTATCATGTTGTACCAGCATATGCAACCTCTAGTAATAGGACTATACAGACCAATGACCAATGATTCTATCACTGAGTTTTATCGTCAAAACTATACTCTGTAAAATACACTGAAAAATCCCTATTCGACTATATTTTCGATTAAAAATCCTTTTAACAAAATATGAGCAATAAAATTCTTTTCGACCAAATGTCCATTCGACGAAATGTCCGTTCGACCAAATTTACTTTCGACTAAATGTCATTCGACCAAACGTCATTCGACTAAATGTCATTCGAGCAAATGTCATAGATTCCCTTAAGTGGATCAAGTCCTATTTAAACGACCGTCAGCAAATAGTAAAATTCAATGGGAAAAGATCAAATCCAATACATGTTACATCTGGAGTACCTCAAGGCTCACACTTAGGCCCTCTTCTTTTTTATTTTATATGTTAATGACGTTTCTTATATTCTCAACAAACTGAGGGTTCTTATATATGCTGACGACATGAAGCTATTTTTAGAAATAAAGAATGATGACGATCATGATGTTTTTAAGAATGATATACAATTTTTCTTCACGTGGTGCTGCAAAAGTTTATTGGAATTGAATATAAAAAAAAAATGTAACCTCATAAGTTATAGCAGAAAACGGACCACACCAAATATGTCTATTGTTTAAGGAAACGAACATGTAAAAAAATGTGATAAAATAAGATTCGTGATCCTTACACATTAAAAATACTTTATGTTGCATATGTAAGATCAATATTAGAATATTGTAGTATTGTTTGGTCACCTTACACAAAAAACATGAAGAACGTATAGAATCGATACAAAAGCAGTTTTTATTATACGCACTACATAATTTAGGCTGGTCAGTACTTCCTCTACCATCATATTCAATTTTCACGATGCATGCTTATCAATATGAAATCACTGAAAGTGCGTCGTGATTATGCTTGCTATGGTTTCTTTTGTTAACGATATTGTTTCACAGCGCATTGATTCTGCTGATATACTTTCAAAACTGAGTTTTTATACTCCAACTCGTCACTTGCGCAATCGTTACTTGTTTACAGTAGGTCAGTAGTCGAATGATGTTTACTTGAACGTTAATTTGATTGGAAGCTTATTTTGAAATGGTTTATTGAAAGATCATTTAGTAAAATTGATAATTGTTTTCTAAGTTTTGCCAAGTTGATAAGATTACGTGTTCTTTTCAATAATCTGTATCATTATCTGTTGTAGAATAAAAAATGGGACATTTTATGTAGTCTTATTATTAAATTTCATACATTTTTTTATTTGTAATTTGAAGTAATGCCAAAATCTATGATTTCAATGATAATTCAAATGAACTCTTTAGTAGTTGTTTTTTGTACATTGATTATAATTCTTAGGCTCTAGTGAATTTATTTTTCTTTTGAAATATCATCATTCTTTTAAAAACTGCTCAACAACTTATTTAATTACACAACAATGAGAACATAATAGGGGTATTCACTAACCGGTGTAACTCATCGTGCTTATCGCGGTAAACTGATTATTTAAAAAATTTCATAAAATTGCGTAAGCTTCGAAGGAAAGATTTCAAATTGTTAATATATGACAGTCGACCAATCAAAGATCCCTTTGGTCGTTGTAGCAATGGACCTATGCACGGGTTCATTATTTGACATTTTAGCGGTGCCGTGTTATTTATGTAACCATGGAAATCAGTGAATTCGGCACCGCTAAAACGTCAAATTAGTGAACTCGTGCATTGGTCCATTGTTATAAAAACATTATAAATAAACAAACTTCCAACTTAGAGCTTAGCTTAGCTTAGCTTAGCTTAGCTTAGCTTAGCTTAGACTGACTACACATATCAATGGTTGCTATTCCGTGATTGACCGAAGTCAGTGAAAATGCACAAAGAATCAACTAGAAGTTTGACTGGGATTGGCCATAATCTTCTTCAGTGTGCATAATTCAGTGCCTCTATTTATACAGGGTCAATAACGGCGCCGGCCACGTCCTTGCAGTCAGGTGGGATTGAGGGAAGGAATGTTAGTGTGTAACCTTTGCTATTTGGAGACCGTGTTTGCCTCTGCATCTCCACAAAGGTTACTGGGAGGGATATTTGTTAATGGGGAGGGTCGTTGGGTCACAGGATTCACTTTGATAAGCGATTAGACCATGATAAATAATTATTTGTGAGATATAAACATGATTATGCCGACACTTGAGGTGACGAACCATTCAAAGTTTGTTGAACAAATACCTAAATGTTACATTCCTAACACTCCTATTCTTATGCCGACACTTACAGTGACGAACCATCCAAAGTTTGTTGAATAAAGTGAACCTTTCGGAAGTCTACACTTGTAGTGTCGAACCATTCAAAGTTTTTTTTAATTACAAAAATAAAGGTAAAAAGAAAGGGGTGTTTTGAAAAAAAAAAAGTTAAATATTAATGAATGAATCAGAGTTTATGTCGACACTCACAGTGACGAACCATTCATAGTTTGTTGAAAAATCATATATACATATAAGGACTAATCGAACGCGGCACTTTTTCACTTTACTCGTCCGACGCGCCACATATTTGATCCTGTCCTCATCGCTCGCCCCCGCAGGAGCAAGCGTCAAGGTCGAAGGATCAAACACTTCTAACGAACCAATCACTTTTTCACTCCTAGCAACCGACGCGCGACATGTTTGATCCTGCCCTCATTGCTCACCCCCGCAGGAGCAAGCGTCAAGGTCGAAGGATCAAACACTACTAACGAACCGATCACTTTTTCACTGCTTCACTACCGACGCGCGACATGTTTGATCCTGCCCTCATCGCTCGCCCCCGCAGGAGCAAGCGTCAAGGTCGAAGGATCAAACACTACTAACGAACCGATCACTTTTTCACTGCTTCACTACCGACGCGCGACATGTTTGATCCTGCCCTCATCGCTCGCCCCCGCAGGAGCAAGCGTCAAGGTCGAAGGATCAAACACTACTAACGGACCGCGCACTTTTTCACTCCTAGCAACCAACGCGCGACATGTTTGATCCTGCCCTCATCGCTCGCCCCCGCAGGAGCAAGCGTCAAGGTCGAAGGATCAAACACTACTAACGAACCGATCACTTTTTCACTGCTTCACTACCGACGCGCGACATGTTTGATCCTGCCCTCATCGCTCGCCCCCGCAGGAGCAAGCGTCAAGGTCGAAGGATCAAACACTACTAACGGACCGCGCACTTTTTCACTCCTAGCAACCAACGCGCGACATGTTTGATCCTGCCCTCATCACTCACCCCCGCAGGAGCAAGCGTCAAGGTCGAAGGATCAAACACTACTAACGAACCGATCACTTTTTCACTCCTAGCAACCAACGCGCGACATGTTTGATCCTGCCCTCATCACTCACCCCCGCAGGAGCAAGCGTCAAGGTCGAAGGATCAAACACTACTAACGAACCGATCACTTTTTCACTGCTTCACTACCGACGCGCGACATGTTTGATCCTGCCCTCATCGCTCGCCCCCGCAGGAGCAAGCGTCAAGGTCGAAGGATCAAACACTACTCTAAATAAACAAACTTCCAACTTAGAAAACGAAAACTTGTTAGAAACCTCGTTACAAGGATTTCAAAGTTGTGATCTTATTAGACATGATAAACAACCTAAAAGCGATAATGAAAGTAGGTTTTTCACAGATTCGAAAGTGCGTTGTGGAAAGCGGCATCAGAATGGTAACTTTTACAATATAGACAGTGGTAGTTCTTCAAGGACGAGTAGTGTGGAATCCTCATCCAGTTTATTTTCTTACAGACAAGATATACTGTACATTCCGGATATTGATGGTCCTATTCAACTCACAGTGAGGAAAAAAAGAATCCATTTGGTTACAGAATTATTCGTCTTAATATCTGTACATATGTGTGCAAATAAAGTGTATTTATCCATGATCAGATTAGATGCAATAAACTTCTAAACCGATTGAATGCTATCGAATTTGGTTTTGTCAGTCATTTGGCCATTTGAGTGTTCACGACCGCACTTTTTCCATTCATATACTAAACGAGTAAAACACCTCAATCTGAAAATCTTTCGGTCGCCGCCAACAAACAGGCCTCACACAGACACTTCCAATTAACTCCAACATGCAGATTTAGCAGCTCTTTTAGCTTCAGAACAAAATTTCAACCCTTGGTTATGTAGTGAGGAAAATTCTGGGTACCGCGACGAAAATGCTATTGTCAACCGTTGTTATTGGGTAACTAGATTGTTGTTCTAAACAAGAATAGGAATATTTCATTTGAAACGTTTCATCAGTTATTTCTTATTTTACGCAACTTTAAGTGAATACCCCTAATGTTTTCTTTATTTGTTATTCTTTTGAAATGTCATCGTTCTTCGTAATAAAGATCAGCTCATCTGAAGGAAGGATTCGAAGAGAGTGCTCAGGTCCTTTCTTTGTCTTCCGGGTCTTGCAGCTCACGGACGTGGGTAAGATTTTTGAAAGCTGAAAAGAAGATTTAAAACGGCAGAAAAAAATTTGCTTCAAGGAGAACCTTTATGGCGAAGTGAATGTTAGGTGTCAGTAACTCTACTTATGGCCAATTGGCCTTTTGTGACTTTAAGCTTAATAAAATTCCTCCAGCAAATATATGGCTTTGCTGACAGTATTGATGACCTCGGGTGAATAACAGATGTTGCAGTAGAAGCTATAATCCAAAGCAAGAGGTTGATCAATATGTTGGAAGAAATATCAAAATTTTGCTAATCGCATATAGATTGTTGGTAAAATTACCGTTACTTTTTGAATTATTCAATCACTCTTGTATTAGCGATAAAATGTTATTCTCTACGGTAGCCAGCATAAACGTAATACTTTGTTTCCATACTATTAAGATTCAAGTACTATCCTTTCCACGGAATGTCGGTTCGACCAAATATCATATGCTTCCTGTTGCAACCAAATGTCCATTCGACGAAATGTCCGTTTGACCAAATGTACTTTCGACCAAATGTACTTTCGACCAAATGTCATTCGGCTAAATGTCATTCGAGCAAATGTCTTTCGACTAAATGTCATAGATTCGTTGAATCAGATGATGACTATATATAATCAGCATTGTGAAATGATTGATGTTAATATGTCTCGAACAAATCTGAAAAACTACTCTTTTGATATACAAAACAATAGTAACTGAGGAATGTATTATGAATCAAGTATACTCAAAAAATTAAAATATATAAATACATATATATTAAGAACACAATGTAATTGAGAATGGTCTACAAAATGCTTGACGTCAAATAAAATAAAATAAAATGAATTGAATTGAACATACATAATTTTGTGTGATACCCACTAATTTGAAAACAGGTGTGGGCTTAGTGGCCGTGCGGTTGGGGTTACCAAGCATTTAGCCGCATCGAGTCAAGGGGTGTGGGTTCAATTTCCGCTTCAGTCCAGAATACTTTTTTTTTTGTATGGTGCTTCCTTCAAAGGGCAAATCGTTCACTGGAAGCATTAATATGTCGGTGTCTTATATCCGAAACAACGTAAATACATGACATTTACAATGCCGTAAGAAAGTGTGTTTAAAATACAGTCAAACCTTCATGAGTCGACATCTGAAGGGACCATTGACTCATGGAAATATCGAGTCATGGAACAGAAATCCTTTGGAAAGCTCTTTGCGCGGATCATCATGGTACCTATGAACTTTTGTTTTTAGGTTGGTTCCATGAGTCGATATCAAGACAAAGAACACCGACTCATGGAGGTTTAACTGTATAATTGATTTCCCTTTACTACGCTACACATCAGTGAATAACTAGTAGTACCGAGAGACCGAATGTAATACTAGAAGTGGTACCCATTCTGAGCCCGATCATTATGTCTTTTTACGAACTTTGATGTTACCGTAATTTCGGGTGAAATTGATCATTTTTCCCGGTTTTTCTTGTCTGTTTTCTATAATGTTAACAATGCCAAACAACTAAATGCAGGAAAACAAGTACGAAGGTAAGCCTCATCGACTTATGTACCGAAATTTTCTAACAAATGTCATTTTAGTGTTAACAAATATCTCTAAAATAAAAAATCAGAAGATCTCATTTCGGGGTGAAATTGATCACTTGCCAATGCCATTATTGTTAGTTTTCAAAACAACTCTACATGATACATTTGAGCTCCCTGAATCCGAATATGCTTGTCAAATTCTTAACAATGCAATATTTATATAAATAACGAATAGTTAAATTTCAAGAATTACGCGGAAAACGCCTAAATGTATGCAATTTCCTAAGGAATTCAATGATATCTAACAGAAATTTAATTATTTCAACCATATGAGCTAATTGGTACGAGTTTTGGTGATGACACCTGGTTTGGGGATATATCTCAAGCATCCTCACAAACTTTCAGGTTTATACCATGTTCGATCCTTGCTTATAAAAAGAAGTTTATAGGTGTTTGTCAATACTGCACCGTGCATGATTTTGAAATTTTACATTATTTTCATAGTAATAAACATTCTTCAACGTAAAAAAAACTTCACAACACACAATTCGACAATAGTTAAGACAAATAACGTTCATTTACTGCAGCTTACATTGACATTTGTGCTCCATTACGAATAAATAAATCGTGTGATACGATGATCAATTTCACCCTTCGGATCAATTACACCCGATTTTACGGTACCGTAATCCGGGGGCAAATTGATAACTTTTTCATAACTTTTTGTCATGTTTTTCTTCGGAATCTAAAAATTGTTAAATTAATTTCGGTAAAATCAGTACTTCATTGATTTCTATCAGTTTATGTAATCGATTATTTATGGAACTATATTTAACATTTCATAAAATAAGTTTTAATATCAAAAATTGAAAATGACACATTGGGGCGAAATTGATCACTATATAATTGAGTATATTTTTGAATGAAAAATTTCCTATCCACTAAATTTGGCTCTCCTGAATCTGAAAATGTTGTCAAAATTCTTACAACTCGTGTATATTATCATTTTATTGAAAAATTAAACTTTGTAAATCTGCGTAATACGCCTAAATGTATGCAATTTCCCTTGAAATAAGCACTTTATTCAACAATAAACGGTTTTATAGGCAAAAAACTATTCTTGTAATGCTGTACGATTTCAAAAATGAGCTAAGCAGCTCACACTGAAGCTAACATAACAATTTCAACACACAAAGTTTACATGCAGGCTTAGAACCAATGGATTGTTTAGTACCGACATTTCCAACAGTATTGCTAACACCTTCAAAAACTGTGAATATTTCTATGCAAAATTGACCTTAATAAAAATGAAATAGTTCAACATCATCATGAGACATCTATAAACTAGAAAACATAGAATGTCTGTGATGGCAACGAAGTGTTAAGCATCCTTGGAAGGAAATGCTATTTGGTATCGACCTGATCAAATTCACCCCAGCGATCAATTTGCCCCCGGATTACGGTACTGTTTTACGAATATATTCAAGATGAGTGATTCCAAGCAACAGCACCAAAATTTGGTAAATTTTTTAATTCATTTTTTTCTATTGAGCTGAAACGGTGCACAGTTTTCCAGTTCCATCTAAATCGTTATTTTCCGATATCAACTCTTCAAGTTGAGTCACGACTAACTTTTCAAAAGGATGTATGTGAAAATGGTTCAAAAATATTCAAAAAGCTGCACAGCAAAAACGGTTCGTTCGATTGTTAGACAACTAAAGAAACAAAGTTAGACAACTAAATAAAGATTCCAAAAAAAATACACACAGTAAAACAATTTGCATTAAAAAACATAATTTTTGACACAAAAACTCAAATATCTCAAAACCCTATCGGAATACCAACGTAATTTTTTGAGGGAAAACGGTCCATTATATTAGCTATCTACCATAAAAATTTGGTGATGGTAAACCAATAAACAAAAAAGTTAAGACATTTCAAACATGTCACAATTTTCACATTTAGTAGAAAAAAAAAAATTTTTCGGTGTAAATTATTACGGGAACCGCAGTTTGTTGCTGATTTTATTGTTAAGGGCCTTGCGTGAATTAAACAAGTCGTTTTCATGTATTCATTAGTATTATGTATATTATATGTATAAATATTATGTATATGTATAAATATTATATGTATATGTATATATGTATAAATTAAAATGAATTAACAGATTACACGAAAATAATTTTTTTTTTACCAGGATATATTTTTTAGAGTATGATCGATGAGTTTCTAAATGTTATATATGAACTTTAAAAGTTTTGGATTTGGGTATGCGTTATGAGATCATGAAAACATTTTATTAATACTTATTTATTTATTTATTGTTATTCAATTTTCTTACAATATCGAACACTTTTGCATCATTATCAGTACAGTTCGAGTATAGTTTTGCTTTAATTTTATTTTCTGACAATGGAATGAAACAGTGAAATTTTTGGGTTCCTTGGATCGTTTTCGCGTTATTATATTGCTCGCTGAGCTCTGATGCCGTTAATTCGTACTCTTCAGTAGTAGTAAAACAAAATGATAATTTTGTTAAATCTTCTTCTTTTCTGCGATTCGCCCAATCAAATAGTTCTTTTACAGTTTTAATTGGATGCTCACGTTCTTTGGCTAAACTTGCTCTTGTGGCCATGCGCTTTATGGTTCCTCCAATAGCATCACAAGGACCTTTGCCATGTAACGTAGCAAAGAAATGCCATTCTGCATCAATTCCGTACTTTGATTTAAATTGACATAGGCTCGAAAAATTCTTACGGTTTTTGTACTGCGATGCTGCTCCATCAGACATGAAATATATCTTTCTGATTTCTTTATCCTTATCAACGCGTAAAAAGTTAATCATTTTGGCAATGAATAAATTTACAGATACTGAGTCGTGTCTTAAATCTTCGGAAATTACAATAAAACTAAAATGTTCAATTTGCGTACTTCCATTGAAATAAATAACGAATGGATGAATTGTAGCTTGTTGTACGTTCCAGTGATGGGACTGCACTTCATCTTGCAATACAAAGCTATAGTTTTCAGAAAAATCACAAATGACTAATAATTCACCACCTTGTAATGTATTTTTCGTATTTTTTAAAAAGCGGGATTGCTCTGTTTTAATAAAGTCGTGAGGAATTAAACTTTCTAATTTCAAGCAAAAAAATGACACAAACTCATCTACAGGTTTTACAATAGTTTCTAGGTCACACCTATTCGTGGTCACCCATTGCTCAAATGATAACTGATCAATATAATTTTCTTCAAACTCAGCGAATAAAGTATTTTCCAATGATGAAGAATCTGGACAATCCGAACAAGATCGTAGATAGCAATTTGATGTTGTATTTTCACACAAAAGACTACCAGTTAACATTTTAATATCCTTTGATAAATTGATTCTTTTCAAACTATGTAAGATTAGGTTAATATTTTCGTGTGTTGTGCACACACAAACATTATGTGTTCCTGAATTGGATAGAAGCTTGCATTGCCTTGGACGAAGGCTTGCAAATGAGGAAAAACCTACCTTAATATTTTCGTTAATTTCCTTGAAGTGTGTATACGCTTCTTTCAAAGTAGTCATCATTAATTGTTTTTGGATTGCTTGACGCTTTCCATCTTTTTTTACAGATACATAATCTTTTTGGCCAGGCATAGCTCTACTTACTTCATCGTCTTCAAAATATTGAATTATTTTTTCTTTTGTCTCATCTGTTAATGAAGTACGAGCATTTTTGGTTGCAAGACAGTTGTTTTTGAATTGTTTTGCCTCTTTTGCTGTATTTCTATTGGATTTGAACTCATCAATGGCGTCTTGAATAGATCACGAGCTTGGCAGCATCGACAAAATCAATAATTTTTCTTTCCTTGTCGTGGCTAGATTCGAGAACCTTTCCTTCATATTCATAATTACCTCATCGTAGTCTGTATTTTCCACATCCTCAGGTCCTAATTTGAAGAGGTTTCTTCGTACAGCTTCGTTGATTTCACGGTATTTTTTCTCGGGATAATTGACGTAACCCATCTTCGTCCATTTAATCGGAGTCACTTTTATTCCAGCTATCCATTCGTTGAAGCGTTCGATGTTGACCTTCTGGATGCACTCATCTTCTGATTGATTTGTTGAAACAGATGTCGCTGATGGTACCGTGGCAAGACTATCTGCACTTGGCACTTCTGGTAACTCCTCAGTTGTTGTCGGTGCATCTAGTAATTCCTCAGTTGTTGTTGTTTTCGAACTTCCTGCAACCTGATCCACCGATGATGTACAGATTGCCCGTTTGTCAACGTTTAAACGGCAGGACGTACAAATGCGTAAATTTGTTTTCAATGTAGACATTGGAGCATAACCAGCCGCTTTCGGTGAGATTGCGTAGCTCTTTCGAACACTTTTTTTTCTGCAAACGGCCTGCAACAGTTGAGAAAGCGACTACTCATGTTGCTCGTTAGATTTTAATAAACTAAATCACTTTTAAGTTTTTACTGACTAGTTTGGTGTCGTTTGCTTGACTGAAGAAAAATTTTACAATTAAATCTTTTATAACCATAGTGGTAGTATATTTTTAGCTTTTTTGTGAGTATGTTCATGCTATGTACCTATCATGTTTTTGATGTTGTTGAAGTTACTCGCTTTCTCCCAAATATGATTAACAAAGTCTATTCTCTACCAAGGCGGGTCTTGTGGGTATAGACCGCCTTGTTCTCTACGAGGTAAAATACTAGTCGTATACCTGTATAGAAAACTTTTTTTGTAGCTTTTGTCTTCAATATTAGATTTCTTATAGGTTTCTTTTATCAAAAGGTTTCAACACTATTGAGAGAATTTTTCTTCAGTTACGTACAATAAAAAATATGACACTATCAAGACTTTAGATCACAACACTGGATCGCGTCTAACTTTCTAATAGATGCTATAATAGTTATGAATAATTAAATAAAATATCATGAAAACATCTTGTTAACCTCATGTGGTACCCTTAACAAAAAATTCAGCAACAAACTGCGGTCCTAAAAAAAATTAACAATGAAAAAAAATAAATTCACTAAGTGTCAAATTTGTGAAATATTTGAAATGTCATAACTTTTTTTGTTTTTTTTGGCTTACCATCACCAAATTTTTATGGTAGATAGCTAATATAATGGACCGTTTTCCCTCAAAAAATTACGTTGGTATTCCGATAGGGTTTTGAGCTATTTGAGTTTTTGTGACAAAAATGATCTTTTTAATGCAAAAAAAAATTTTTTTTTACTGTGTGTATTTTTTTTTGAATCTTTATTTAATTGTCTAACTTTGTTTCTTTAGTTGTCTAACAATCGAACGAACCGTTTTTGCTGTGCAGCTTTTTGAATATTTTTGAACCATTTTCACATACACCCTATTGAAAAGTTAGTCGTGACTCAACTTGAAGATTTGATATCGGAAAATGACGATTTAGATGGAACTGAAAAACTGTGCAAAGTTTCAGATATTTTTGAAATGGTCGATCAGAATCGACTTGCATGCCTCCGTGGAATCCCTCAGATGGGACAACACAAGTGGGGCTTGTTTTTGTACAAGTTATGAACAAAGACTACTTTTTTAGCAGTTGTTATCGAGCTTCTGAAGATGTTTAGTTGATTTATGCAAACAACGCAAATCGGTCAAAAGTCGACATGGTACTATTATGCTATTACGGGCAGCATATAGGCACTAAAGTAAATAATTTACATTGAAATAAGTGATAGTCTGATCAATTATTGTATCGACATCGATAAATGTATTTTCCAGATTTAAATACGTAAGGTAGGTGTACCAGTTATGGACATAGTGGTTCCCTATTTCGCCATACGTAATTATTTTCATGTCTTCAAATTTTGAAAATTTTTGTTTGTTGTAGTAGTTAGATTTAAGATCGATCTTGATGTTAAAACACTCAAAAAGTCTTAAAATGTGAAAGTTATCAAAAATAGGGAACCACTATGGCCATAACTGGTACACTTTCTTTACGTACTTTCTGACCAAGCACAACTACCTCATAAGCAAAGTGATTTGTGCAAAACTGGTCAAAAAAGTTTGCTTTGCTTTTGATGAGTGCGAGAAAATATGTAAATATCAGATTTTCATCTGCACTTGTCTTGAAATGATTGTATGGTGAAGTAATGCCCTAACTTTCTGAGACACCTTATACATAATGTAAAACTCTCATTTTCATGAGTAATTTGAATGAATTAAAAACAAGCCTCGAAGATTTTCATTCAAACTCCAAATGATCAGGTCATCTGAAACAAAAATCGTTGATCGTTTTTTAACTGCATTTGATAACTGACATCTCAATACTTGTTTTCAAAAATATATAACGAGGAGATTTTGGACGGAGTGCAGAAAGATTCGGCTTCCTTCTTAGAAACATTTAAATTTATCCCGTTTACGGTACTATGAACAGAATTTAAGCAGCAGCGTTTTGTTGGGAAAGGAGTTTCAATAAAGTCTATTAATAAATTCACAATATATTGTGAAAAAGCGTTTCAACCCGTTTGCCTCCACACAAAAAAAAGTTTCTTTCGAAAGAGGTGTTGCATGAGTAAATGAATTTGATAGAAAAGGCGCAATAAAATTCGGCAACGGCTTATGGGATTCCTTTGAAGTGTTCATAATGAACTAAATAGTAATTTATTATTTTACATTGCCGTAAGTGCTTCTCTAACAATAAGGCATAACGTACGAAAACCAAAATATTTCGTTCTGAAACGGTAAACCTTTGTTTTGCTCAACAGAAAACTTAATCAGATTATGCAAATTACTAGGTAGGAGAACAAAAATATTACGTCCAATTATTTTACTATAGCTAGCTTTACAAATTGAAGTTAGTAAACAATAGCTTACTGTTTGCAGACAGCTAAGAAGTGTAACTCATTCGAAAGTTTACTTCGAATACAATTAACCAGCAGTTTTTGCTTCTATAGGCATTACATTAAAACAGGAATTACCTAAATGATTTCTCTTTAATTCTCACAGGAGGTGATTTTTTATCAACAACAGATCCAGCTGTTAGTTTTCGTTACGAAAATCAAATCCCAATGACGCATTATTCGGCGAATAGGCTCTTAAATATCACGTTACGAATAGCTGTCCCCCCGACGATGACCAACTTTTCCCAACCAACGGTTACATAATTAGGCATCAACAAACCAGCTTCCATTCTTGTCCAGGAAAAGTTTTTCCCTCCCACCTTTAATTCAAAACAAATAGTAGCTTCATAACAGCCAGCTTCCCAACTCTTTCTAAACAAACTTTTCTTTTATATGGCCAACTTCCTTCAATTGAAAACTTTTCATCAGAGACTTTATCGCATTTTACTAAAATCACCTAACACTTTCGTCAGGAGACGAGCAGGTTCTGACGAAACGAGCAAGTAGAATTGTCGCACGACGTAGAGAGCTGACCAGAATCTACTATTTCGGTCCACGTTCCGTTCCATGGGGGGATTTGACATGCTTATTTCCAGCACTCGCAGGAATCAGGTGACAAGTGGCGTGATGTTTTCGTCCATTCATGCGAGCCATGTGAACCTGCTTGCTAGTTGCATCACTCAGAAGGTTACTATTTACGGTATGAATACATAATACCATGGGGAAAAATAGAATTTTTCCATTCACGGATGTGAATGTCCAAGTGTAAGTGCAGTTCATGGGGACGTTGGTTGACGATCCTGGTTACTCAATAATTGGATAAGAAATAGAGGTGTGATAAAGCTGGGCTTAGGGTCATACGTGCTAATACTTAAGTGGAATAAGCTAGATAGATTGAGAACCAATCGGATGAAGCATTTGAAACTTCCGATAAAATCACAATTCGTTAGGCTTCGACTCAGGGCAAGTACTTTGAATAAGTAATTTTTAGTAAATGGAAGAAATTAGATTTCAGGAAATCCATAATGAAACTGACTGAGAATGCTTTGGAATTGTCTTGCTATCTCTTCGGAAACCTCGATAACCCCTAAGCCTGAGAGAAAATCTCGTTCTAAAAACCCAATCAATTTGAAAGTATCCATATATGCTCAAAAATAGAGTTCTCGAAAACTTATTCAAACAGTCTCAAGTCAGAAAATAAAACAAACTTAGTTTATCTATCTTACGTGTTTCGTAGATGAAACTCTTCATGTTCCACTATAAACCAACTCGATTTTTCAATTTTAGAACGTTTAAATTCCGAATTGTCAAAACGACGAAAGTAAGATTTATATTTTCGTAGTCAATCCACTACTTTCATCACTCCTTTACATTGGCGTAGCTAGGATTTTTTCCTGGAGGGGGCCTAGGGGGGGCCTAGAAAATTCTTGATTTACCGAAGTAATTATCATGATTTTCGCAAATTTCGTAGTTTGCGAAAATTTGCGTTGATTTTATCTGTTTGTGTTTTTGTCTCATATCAGCTATTATCTCTGAATATCAGTAATGCTCGTAAATTACAATTTTCATTACGGAAAATTCGACACGAATGCCACACGTATGGTAAAGTGTCCTAAATAAATATTAATAATAATAATTACGGAAAATATCAATTCTTTGTCTAATCGAGTAAAAAATCCTTCAAGAATTTTTCCACAGAACTCACGAAGAATATCCCTTAAAAGTAATTGCATAAACTTTTCAAATATCGGGGATCTCTTCATGAACTATTTCCGTACTTTTCCAGTGCAAGAACGCCTTTACCAGTTTTCACTCAGTTTTTGCTGGGACTCCCACGGAATAAGTAATTATTATTAAACAGATTTTTCCCGGAGTTTCTTTAGGCTTTATAATTTGGAATTTTTTGAATAAACTGTATCAAATTGCTCAAAAGAAGACATCAGAATTTTAAATATTTCTCCATGAAGCTAAACTACGTACTTATCACACATAAATTTTAATTGTTGAAAATTTCATTAAGTTGTTTATTAATAATGTATTAAGGATTTTCTGAAAATACTAAGGATTTCTCCAAGAAATATTACAATAAATACTACCAAAATTGTGTTCAAAAATCTCTCTGAAATTCTTAAAGTCAGGGTTTCGACTACCTGGAAAAACCTGGAAAGTCAGGGAGTGTCAGGGAATCCAATTTTTGACCTGGAAATTCAGGGAATTTCACTACAGGTCAGGGAAAATTATCTATCAATACTATATTACAACATAAAACGAGTTGATTATCTGCAAATTATTGAATACGATAAATTTGTTGGACGAAATGGGTAGTCAATCTTAGCTATTAACCATTGATAAAGCGCTGTTATGTATGGTAAAAAAAACTATATTTTACTATCTATAAAATCTATCTAATCGGAATTTCGAATTTTGAAAATGTGATGAATAAGGTTCCCAGCGCTACTTTAGGATTTTCATTAGGAGCTCTCCTATACTGGTGTTCAGAATCGCAGAATAAACACAACAAATTCCCCAGATATTCTGGAGATTCTTCTAAAATTCTCCTTAAGTGTTCAATCTGCGATTCATTGCAATTTGTTATGTCTGTATCATCCCCACTATCATAAGTTTAATTTTATTGACAATTTCATCGGCCATTTCAGGTGAAATTAAAATTGTAACATTTACCGAACATTTACCGAATTCTTGTGAGTCGAAATTTTAGTGCTTTTCTCCTGCTTCAAGATTTTTAAGAATCCAGAAATTCTCTAAATAGAATTTCTGCTATGATAGATTGAAATTTTGTGAGATTTCTTGAAGATGCTCTTAGAAGAATCGATTATTGAATTCTTGGAGCAGTTTCTCACAGCATTGCTGGAGGCACGACAAGTTTTTATTAAAACAATAATAAATCCCTGAATGATTTTTTAAAGCATCTTTAGATGTATTCTTCGGGGAAGAAAACCAAGGCATGATTCATATGGAAAGTCCAAAATTTTTATTAAAATAAATAAAATCTTCGCAAAGAATTATTTGAAGTACCTATTCAAAAAAAAAATGAATTCATTATGAGTGAAAAACAAAATTGAGACTCTTGAAAAAATCTTCGCATTAGTTTATGGAGGAATATTGTAAGATGCTTCGTAGCCGTGCGGTTAGTGTCACCAGGCATTTAGCCGCATCGTGCTAAGGAGTGTGGGTTCGATTCCCGCTGCAGGCCGGAAAACTTTCCGTGAGAAATGTTCTCCGACTGTACCATTGGGCGTTGAATGCTAGTCCGTTGTCTAGTGTGGTGCTTCCTTCAAAGGGCAAAATGCCCACTGGAAGCATTAACGTGTGGGTGTCTTTAAAAAAAAAAGATTTTCTGTAATAGTTTATGAAATAGCATCTTCTTATATTAGACAAATACATGTGAGCGGTTCCATTTGAATTCGAATGTCGGTTTACTTTTGTATTTTTTGATTTGGCTGAAATTTGGCATATGCTTTCTTTATACCCAAAAATGCCTATTTGCATCATCGGTTCGCCATTTTTACCCTAGCGCTACTTTTGAGAAGGGCCTAAGAAAAAAAGCCTTAACAATTTTCAAAAAATTAAAACTCAGATACTATTTGTCTGATCGGTTTGGTGTCTTCCGCAAAGTTTTAGGTTATTGTTGGAACTATCTGGAAAAATATACACAGTAAAAAAAATTGTATTTTTTTTTATTTGGAAAATAAAGCTTAAAAATCCATTTTCACAAAAATCGTTTTCTTGATTTTTTTTTATTTTTTTATATTTTTAAGTAGACAAAAAATGGAGTCTTTTGCACAGTGGGTCAAGATAGAGAAATCATGGACAAAAAAGTTATGATTTTTTGAAAAAAGGTGAATTTTTGAAAATGGTCATAATAAACTTTTTAAATATTTTTCAACTCGATTTGATGAAAGTACGCAAAATTTACAACAAAAAAGGTATACAGAGAAAACAGGCTAACTTTTACCGTTTTAAAGATACAGCAATTTTAATACAAAATTATGATATAATTTTCAATTTTCGGTCATTATAATATAACTTAGAAACGGTTTGTCCGATCAGTTTGGAGTCTTCCGCAAAGTTTTAGGTTATTGTTGGGACTATCTGGAAAAAATATACACTGTAAAAAAAATGTTGTATTTTTTTATACAGATATGTTCCGTTTTTATCACGTTCCGATTTTGTCACGCTCCGATTTTGTCACGTTCCGATTTCATCAACAAATTATTCCGTTTTTATCAACACACAGAAAAAGATTTTTTTTTATTTTCAAAATGTTTCGAATATAAACTAAATACTTATTTTGAAGCAATTGAAATGCTTTTTAATAGCCACAAAGTTAAATTTTCGATATTTTGTTACTATTGAGCATCTACGATACATGGTAGGTGTCAAATCATATACGATTCAATAAGGTTTGATTCCTTTTATGTAACTATTCAATTGGAGTTCCTAAACTTAGCATGATCTGTTGGACAAGATTGACCCATCCTTCAATGATCCAGAAGAGCTGCTCTGGCCACGTCCTAGCAACAATTAAAATTTATGATTAGTTGAATACGTACTTAAGAGAGTTGCAGAGTACTCTCCTTTTTCTTATATAACATGGCATAAAAGAATTTTCTATGTAAATTTGACAGACATATATACTCTCCTCACCCTATGATATGATTTTTTGTATGAAAACAAAAAATAATTTGTATAGCACTTTAGATATTTCAAATCACCCTGCCTCCCCCATAACCGCTTACATGATTAATGGACGATCCCATATGCAGTCGCCTCTCCACATCTCGATATCGAAGGGACCATGGAGATGGGAAGAGATCGAGACATAGAACATTAATTTAATGAACACTAGATTGAAAATCACTCCGTTACTAGGAAAATAATAAACAAACAAACTTCATCTCGAGTATCCATATTGTTCTGAATCGCTTAAATTTGGTCTAGTAACCTTTGATAATATTTATATCGACATATGGAGAGAAAATTGGGAACAAAAAATCATCAGGAACACATCGAGATATGGAGATA
Source organism: Aedes aegypti (assembly GCF_002204515.2). Lineage (NCBI taxonomy): Eukaryota > Metazoa > Arthropoda > Insecta > Diptera > Culicidae > Aedes > Aedes aegypti. Next base: position 350,401,738 of record NC_035108.1, read on the forward strand.
TCGAGATATGGAGAGAGAAATCGTATGCAGAATGAAGAGATCGAAGCAATCATCGACATAGGAAGGGATACCAAGATGTAGATCATCGAGATGTGGAGAGTCTACGGTATGTTCAGTTCTTTTTAAAAGGAGGTGCACTTGGGAATGAACTCAAGAATGTTTGGGCAACGGCAAGAGATATTATCGAGTTTATTTTATTTTCGATTCGACTGTCGACCTTGTCATATTTTCGACATTATCTTCTATCTCTCAAAATCGATAGCATTGCACAAATTATAGCAAACAGCAATTGCTTAGATCCTGTTCCAAGGGGTAAGGGAAGAGGTCCAGAAAAACTTAGCAATTTGTAGTAGATTTTGTTGCCATCCCAAATTTCTTGGAATCTTGACCTTTGAGCAGACATGAACCCCTTCCCCACATGGAGACTAAAAGGTTGATTAGGAATTTTATACCTACAGCCATACGCTTATTCAGAAAACTTCACAAAGGAGTTTCTTTACCAAAAAGTTCTTATTTGATGATGCTTGTTTCAGAATTTGTACACATTTGTGTTTTGATGAATTTATTTACAAATAAAAATAGAATGGTGTTTGTACGTCATGAAATGCCTTGAGAACGGCCTAATAGACGTACATGATCATTTAACTATTGCGTTGGTTTAAGTGTTAACACCTGGAAACTAATCTGTCGTTTTGTATGGGAAATTGCATGCCATTTTCAGCAGCGTACTTGATGGTAAAACAAAGCTTGATGGGACCACTAGTACTTAATGTTATTTTGACTCAACAAAAAACTGGAACTTAAGGTTAGTTCATTACCAGTCTATTTGTGATCTAACGTACAGCTACAAGGCGATGGTGGTGCTGTTCTAGATTGGCGATTAGTGCAACCTTGTCGAAGGTGGTAGTAATAACTTTAGAAGAAAGACAACCACAATCATTTTACTTTTGGCAATTTAAAGCGTAGAAACCCGTAAGTATTCATTTCAATTTGCAAAACTTTCGCAACATCACTTCACATTTGATAATCAATCAGATGTGGCCAAAAACGCAAAAAATGTACCTTGACAAAAAAGCTCTCAGTTGATAACTGCGGAAGTGTTAAAAAAACAATGATTTTTACAAATATGGCGTACCTTGTGATGCAAAGGGCATTTATGTGATTATTGTTTTAATATTCTATATTACATTTATTGAAATTCTAACCAATAAAACTAAAACTATAAATGATTTATTACAAAATGATATTGATTTTGATAGGAGTTTGATAGGAGTCTGCAATCAACTTTCATTACGAATCTTTAAGAATGAATAATCTAAATGCTTTTCACAGCTCCCAAACATCAATACTGTGCTTGTATATGATGAAAATGTGTATTATCCTGACAATCCTACAGTTTTCATTTCAAATTCATAAAAAAAAATGTCTAAGAAAGTTATTCCGTTTTTGTCACGGTTCCGTTTTTGTCAACTGAAAATCGCCGATCGTGTTGATAAAAACGGAACATACCTGTATATTGAAAATAAAGCTTAAAAATAAATTTTCTCAAAAATCGTATTTTTGATTTTTTTATTTTTTTTATCCAGCTTTTTACAAGCGCTCATGGCCGCCACAAAGAAGCTCACTTTCTGGTAGGGACTAGGCGATCTGACATTTAGCTTGGGTCGTTTGATAGCAAATCGATAAGATCGATCAAAATTTTATCGATTAGCTGTCAAACGACCCAACCCAAATGTTAGATCGTTTGATCCCTACCAGAAAGCGAGTCTGATTGTGGCGGCCATTAGCGCTCGTAAAAAGCTAGATATGTTGAAGTAGACAAAAAATGAAGTCTTTTGCACAGTGGGTCAAGATGGAGAAATCATGGACAAAAAAGTTATGATTTTTTTTAAAAAAAGGTGAATTTGTTGAAAATGGTCATAATAAACTTTTCAAATGTTTCGGTAGCAATTAGCAAAATTTTTTCATATACCTTTTTTAATGAAAATTTTGCGTACTTTCATAAAATCGGGTCGAAAAGCATTCAAAAAGTTTATTTAGACCATATTGAAAAATCAACCTTTTTTTAAAAAATCATAACTTTTTTGTCCATGATTTCTCCATCTTGACCCACTGTGCAAAAGACTTCATTTTTTGTCTACTTTAACATATAAAAAAATAAAAAAAATCAAAAATACAATTTTTGAGAAAATTGATTTTTAAGCTTTATTTTCGATATATAAAAAATTTACAACATTTTTTTTACAGTGTATATTTTTTTCCAGATAGTCCCAACAATAACCTAAGACTTTGCGGAAGACTCCAAACTGATCGGACAAACCGTTTCTAAGTTATATTATAATGACCGAAAATTGAAAATTATATCATAATTTTGTATTAAAATTGCTGTATCTTTAAAACGGTAAAAGTTAGCCTGATTTCTTCTCTATACCTTTTTTGTTGTAAATTTTGCGTACTTTTATAATATCGAGTTTAAAAATATTTAAAAAGTTTATTATGACCATTTTCAAAAATTCACCTTTTTTAAAAAATCATAACTTTTTTGTCCATGATTTCTCTATCTTGACCCACTGTGCAAAAGACTTCATTTTTTGTCTACTTTAAAAAATAAAAAAAATCAAAAATACGATTTTTAAGAAAATTGATTTTTAAGCTTTATTTTCGATATATACAAAATTACAACATTTTTTTTACAGTGTATATTTTTTTTCCAGATAGTCCCAACAATAACCTAAAATTTTGCGGAAGGCACAAAACTGATCGGACAAACCGTTTCTAAGTTATAATTTTTTGAAAATTATTAAGGATTTTTTTCTTAGGCCCTTCTCAAAAATAAGGCTAGAGTCAAAATGGCGAGCCGATGATTCATAAAGGCATTTTTGGGCATAAAGAAAGCATGTGCAAAATTTCATCCAAATCAAAAAATATAAAAATGAAATTTAGGAAAAAAAGTCGTCATTTTCTGTGGAACCGCTTATGTAGAGAAAAACATTGAGAATTTGAAATCTTGAAGATTTTAACTGAGTATGATTAGTAAGTAGATGAGTCAGGATTTTCTGGGTATCTACTCAGGTTTCACTATTTTTTGTTTCATACGAATCTTTAAGCTTTGAAAGAAAACACTCAAGTGATCAGTTTAATCATACTAGCTTTGAAACACGCTCTAGAAAATTATCTAACAGTTGTATTCGAGTAAAGTGAAAGCATTTGCTAAACTGAGTGAAAGCTTTTTATTTATACGACCTATTACGGTCCAAATAAAGACCTTAATTTTCCTTGTAGTTGCTCAAATTTTTACGGCACTTGAAGTAATACATCAAAATCTAGAGTGTCGTAGAAAGTGTACTGCGATATGCCAAACTTGGTAAACAAAATGTAGCGCTGAGCCCGACAACTATATTTTTATTTCGTCTTTAAACCAAATTCAGTACTCTGAAATGTTTCTGAAAAATTACTGGAAGGTCGGGGAAAGTCAGGGAATTTTATTTTCCAAATTAATTCGATACCCTGTAGAGCAGTGATCCCCAAAGTGGGCAAATTCGCTCCCCTGGGGTCGATTTTCAAGCTCAAGGGGGTGAAAATTTGTAAAAAGGAATTTGGGGGGCGAAAAATCCAGAAAGGGGCGAAAAGGCTAACACGGAAGCATTTGAAAATAATTTCTCATAATCTTTTTAGGACACACATCTGAAGGTTAATCAATTCCAAACTTATCTAATTCCAGGAATATTTTACATTTGGTCGATATATCTCCAATCAGAGTCATATTAAAATTATGGTAGACTACACTTGATAATTCTCAAATACATGTTATGCATTCAGGTTTCTTAATCTCATGTGAGTTTTAAGAATGGTCGAAATTTGATATTTTTACAAGGCCGGATGATTAGTCACAGATAACATTTGATACACAACATAATTTGGATGTACAAAGTATCTGAGAAATTTTAAGACTTTTTGCAAATGCCCAATATTTTACAAAAGTATTTTTCTATGTGGGAACTTTGAGGTTAGGAAGCTTATATTTCTTTCATTGGCATCCAGCTTTTTTACAGAAAAAAATCTATACCACTTGTTTTGAAGTTTCGGTTGCACTCTTTCTTATCATTTCTTATGGTACAAATCATTTTAGAGACATTTTTTTTCTTGGTGTTAGGAAAAATCCCCTTTTTATATATTGCATTGAAATATAAGTTCAAAATCATTCTGGATTTTTACCCTGTCCATAGGTGATGGGATTGACGGTGATTCATCAAGTGATTACATATTGTTGACATTGTGAAAAATTACTCTAATGCTAATATATTGATCGCGAAAATTTATCGTAATTATAGCTTATAAAATGTAAGCTAGTCTAATAGTTTTAAGTTAAATAATGACATGTGTTTCAATGCTTAAATATATTTTACACTTGATTTATCTAAGGGTATGCGAAATACCGAATGATTCCGTCAAATACGCTTCGAAACGAAATTCCGCGGAATTCCACGGAACTCGCACTGGCGAAATTTGTATTTTGTTATTTCGTTTCGTTTCGCCAAATTGTTAAAATATTTCCACGGAAAATTGAAATCAAACGGAATAAAACGGAATTTCGCGAAATTCGAGTTAAATTTCGAACAAAAAAAAGACAAAGCGTTCGCTTCTACTCCTGGCAGCTACAGTCAAAAATGGGTCCGTATTATGGATCAAATCGACTCATATCATGGATCAGAACACTATAACAGCAAATTATCTGCGAGGCAAACGAAAGTGAAAGCATACGTTTTGGCGTTTCTTTAGGAATCTTAAATTCATAACTGTGGTATGGGTTTCAATGCCCCACAAACAGGGTTCTGAATTTTCGTATCAATGATGCGAAATCTACGATTTTTTGCACGTAAGGAGAATGCTTTTTTCGCTTCCTCACGTGAACATCTTTTATCGCTCACACTACGAGCTACGATGGTGGATAACCGAAAATCACTCCACTCCGGGGATAATATATTTTTCACTCCATCATATTTTCGCTCACCAACTGCTCCCGAGAATTATCACTATGTGGATAAACAAAAACTGGTGCCACCGACGGGATTCGAACCTACAACATTGCTAAAGACAGCCACGATGCGTGCACGCTATCCATGCTACCACATCAACTTGACGAAAGCAGCAGTTAATTTGATGCATAAAAGCAACTGCTGCTTGTGGCGATGGACACATGAAAAGTTCTCCATGGAGAGGAGAATGATAAAATAAAATTCTCACAGCTGTGGAGTTGTGCCATTATCTATTTACGCTTTGTTTTGTAGACGGATAATTTCGCAAGGCAGCTTTTCGCTGAAAATTGTGGTGATGGATAAATCCATTATCGTGAGAGTGAGTGAGAATTCGGAAGCTTGCCCACAAATATGAATCGACGCTTGTAGGCATATGTATGACATTTTATTTCCTACGAATGGAACAAAATTTAATGTGTTTAAGCATGTTATTGTTCATTGCGATGCTGTATAGATTTATGGTTCGCGTAGGTAAAATGGGTTCTGCGTAATTGCTACTCTATTTGATGAGATATTCTCCGTTTAATCCAACTACCGCAATGTTATCTTCCATAAAAATGAAGAGAGCGAAACCACGGTTTCCTCCGGGGAACATCGCGTGTCCTTTTTGAGCAAATCCGTTAATATTTCGCAAAAATTGTTTGTACACAAATGTCAAAGAAAGCTGCGGAGCGTGAGTCCCTGATGTTCTGGATTTGCTCAGGTGGTGCAGATTATTGATGCGCGCATTAGTTCTCTCTCTTGCTTTTCCGCTATGACGTCACTTTCAACTCTGCATAAGAACAGCGGGAGAATAGAAGAGAAAACTAATAGCACGCATCAATGAGTTAAGGCTCTCCGTGATTTCGTTGTTGTGTCATAAAACTCTACATGTAGCAGCGAAATCGCAGAGATTATTTGTTGCTGTCGCCGTAAAAATCGCGTTGATTTGGGTGATCCAAAGCCACACCTCAAATCTTCAAGAGCACAAATCTAAAGAACCAGACGTCCATTCAAGCTGAAAAATCTATCGATTGGTTACTCGATGGCCAGCATGGTTCAGCATGAACCGCTGTCGGGTTCGTTAGATTTGTGCTCTTGAAATTCTGAGGTATGCCTTCGATTTGTATTCACCTTAAACAAGGAAGATGCATACATTATTTTATATCAAAAAATGAATCTAGGTTTATTCACGCTGTACCACACCACCAACTCCTCTCTCCTCTTATAACGTGACAATTTCCTCACGACCCCCAATGAAAAAAAATGCGAATATTGGTAATATATCATTACAAGTATTGGAAGCCAAATGCCGCAAGGCAAAGATTTGAACCCTCCAAGAATTAATTCACAGTTTATGCAAGGATTTTCCAGAAAATTTATTAGGAACTTATAAATTACCCCAACATGCAATCCTGGTTAAGTTGCTGTCGCAATATCTCTTGGAGTTTATTACTTTTGCAGTTCTTTTAAATTTATCTTGATTAATTTCTCAGGTATGTGTTGATGGTTTTTTTTTAATTTAATTTATTTCAATACTCCAGCAAATACTAAAGCAAATATTCCAGTGATGTTCTACTTATTTTTCTTCTTCTTTCTTGCGTTGTGTTCCAACTGGGAAAGAGTCTTAATTAATCTTAAATTAATATCATTATTCCATGATTTATGATATATATTAGCATATCCACATGATTAAAAAATTGTAAGGCGTTTCTAAAAATCAAATTAATTTTGGACACCTCTCAATATTTTTGAGATTGTTTTAAATGTTTGTAACTGCTTTTCGACCCACTTCTTAGTTGCTACATTTAAATTAAACCCACTCATTGCCTTGTGTGAGTGTCAGATATGCTGAAATGGAACCTTATAAAGTTATTAAGAAGATTTCAAACAAACAGAAAAGAGTTTTACCAAAACATGAAAGGATTCCGCAACGCTAAGGTTTCCATATGGTAGAGGATTTAAAAAGACGTTATTTTTGCGGGTATATTCAAAAGTTTGGACAGGTTCGCGGAAATAACGCGCAACGAGCTATCTCCGCACAGAACAAAAGTCACACAGTGTGCGTTGAATTATGTTTCATTAAGAGGAAAACAACCATCATCGTTTTGCAAATTTTAAAAACCAATATTTGTTCAAAGTTTAAGAAATATTCAAGATAATCTATTATTGCACTATACTTACTATCTGTAATGGGATGATATATTTTCATGAGGATTGAATTGAATTTGAGCGAAAAAACTGGTTTTTCATTAACAACTACCGAAAAGCTAAACATTACATATAATTTGCAATTGGATTAGATGGACAAATTGATGTGAAGATTTGCGAAAAAGTTACACGTCTTCTCAGTGAGAATCGAACTCACGACTCCCCGATCTCTAGTTGGGGCGCGTTAACCACTACGCCATGAGAGGACTCATGAACGCAGAAGTTAACCTGAATTCGATTTCAGCTCAATAATCACGTGGTCCTCTTTCGCAAAGTGCACCTCTTTCGGAAGAATTAGATGCCCATCCAAACACAACGCTTTCTATATATATCCAATGCCTAGCCCGAGAGCGCATTGTTTTTTAGGTATAGGAATAGCACACTACACTAGCCAGCAACTGCGCTGGCTGAGGTTTCTATTGTGTGGGCTTCCAATGGGTCGCGACGTTCTCAAACGACCGGTTACGGAACATGAGTCCGTTGCTCGATAAATACTTGTTTTAATTATGAATCGTGGTTTACGGCCAACCAGCCGAGTGGAAGTTTAACAACTACCGAAAAGCTAAACATTACATATAATTTGCAATTGGATTAGATGGACAAATTGATGTGAAGATTTGCGAAAAAGTTACACGTCTTCTCAGTGATTTTTCATTCTTGATGATTGCTAATGATTGAATGATGGATTCTTTGCAATCCTATTCAGCTGGGAACCAAAATGGTTCCGTGGAAAAGGATCCGAGACGGCACATGGAGACTAGTAATTTATAGGATTTCGAGTTATTAATTTAAACACAACATTAAAAGCTTCCTTTCTTTCAAAAACAACGGTAATTCAAAATTTAAATCTGAAGGCATTGTATTGCTATAGGCAGAGAGCTTTAATAGCAGTTATACAACCGTGCCCAATGGCCAACTTCCGCAGCTAGTCTTCTAGTATCTATTGTATTGTTCATCGGGACGCTGTAGTTGGACCGACATGAAGTTTGTAATTATTTTCATCCAGAATAATACGTTTTTGTAGCATAGTTCTTTTGCTCAAATAAGAAGATATAAAAACATCAGTGATATTGAGCAAAATGGGAGACGTCAAATCATTCCAAACAAGCTATTGCACCTAACGACGCACAGAGGTGACTTTGATCAGAAGCCTGGAAAATTTACCATTCGAAGTCGTTCGATTTTCCAGGAATTAAAATTTTTTTTTTGCGACGCATAATATGCCTATTTTCAAATTTCCAGCTTTTGACAAAAAAAAAAACTTAAGGTCGGTTTGCTACTGACAAGAAAAGGAATCACCTATCTCGATGCGTGGAAAATTTCTTCCAAGAAATGGTCAAGAAAATCACACTTTTCTGATCGCAGTACGCAGTTGAGAAGAAATGTCACTTCAAAGGGGGCTCTCCGTAGGAAATTTCTTGACCCTTTCAGTCAAGGAATTTCTTTACTTTTCTTGAGCGAATCAGCATACTTAGCTTTAAACGTGTATTCCGCGAAACAAATTCAAAAATTTCGTTTCGTTTCGAAAAATTCCGTTAGATATTTGATTTCGTATCGAGTTACACGAAACATTTTTAAATTTCGTTTCGTTTCGTCATTATCAGCGCAAGATATTCCGCGTATCGTTTCGTTTCGTATCGACATGGAAAAAATCCATATCGCATACCCTTAGATTTATCACACCTTCAGCATGAGTTTAGTTACTGTCGCATGATCTAACACCAGATAACTACGCGTAATGCTGGAGGGACCGGCAGGGCCTACTACCAGTCTCTACTAACACTCAAATCACTAACAAGACTAGGAAACCAACGATCACCTTCTTCAGTAGCACTATTTCTAATAGTAGTATTAGTTCAATATACATAAATCTTTTTCAGTAGACCACGAGGCGTAAGAGTGGGTGCGGGTGGTCTCTGCGTCTCACAGGTCATTGAAAATAGGCATTTATGTTAGGTTTACTAACAATGTAGTAATTATTACCTTAGTAATACCGTAAGGTGCCGTAATTCAGCGCATCGTCTAAATCCGTAAGCGTATTTGGTCTAAAATTTGTTGAAATTTAAGAAAAATTTTGAAATTTGCCCATACCGCTATTTGTATATGCTGGTAATGCATCATAATTCCAATTAAAATTATCATTAACAATAATTTACGATTTTTGAGAAATATTGCAAAATGTTCTGAATTACGGCATTTTACGGTCTTGCATTATTTAGTAAGGTAGGTTGTAGCGGTATTAGAGATAGTTTAGTAGTGTTACTGATATATGTATAATAATTAGAAAACTGATGGCACTGTTGTTACTGAAATGTTTCATTTTTAAATACCTTTTATAATATAATATTGTTGAACAAAATGCTGTAATTTATAACTTATTTAATTCTCTAGGCATTTTTGCACTACTTTGCATTTATCACACCAACACTGCCGACATTAGCGTTCTTTGAGTAGTATTTCTGTTATGTAGTAGTAACCTCTATCGTTTTTATTCTAACGATCATAACATAATTACCGTGAGCGTAGTAGTGGAAATAACATAGAAGTAGCTTTTGTATTTGTAGTTAAGGTATCATGGTATTAGTTCCCTGTCCTTTGGTTCAGAAAGGGGTATGGGAGCGTTCTGCCAACTCGGTCGAGGCAGATTTCTTGTGTAAACAAGTTACAACATAGACGTTCTAAAGTTCCAGAATGAAGTGTTGTGCATTTGAAGATGGGATGGATTCGCGTTCGTGCTTTACTTCTGCTTATCTATAAAGTTATATACAATAACTGACCCTTAGCTTAACTATTTAAACTAACAGTTGCAAATACAATAATCGTTTTGAGCTTACTAACATGTCGTTGGCCGTTGTGAGAATATCACCAAGAACTTCTCACATGCAATAAGCTGGATTGTCATACATTGAAACATCAAGGTTCTCGCTCTTTCGGGTTCATTTTTTGTTGTTTATCATTAGTTTCAGGGATTGTTATCGTGGGCATCCAAAGAGCGAATTTTGTATGACTTCAATGTACGCCAATACTGCCATAAAGCATGTAACAATCACTAACATTCCTTCTCTCTGTATCCTTGTTTTCATATCTAACCCGCTTCGAGGAATAATTCATCGAAGTGGAAAGGCATCTCTTATCATGGCAGCGTAATGGCCGAGAAAACGTCGGTTTGCGGTCGCATCTCTCCATCCTCGGTTCTGCCCCACGCTCGCCAAATCGATACGCACTTGATCCGCCCACCTAGCTTGCTGCACTCCACGCCTTTGTTAAGTATAAAGTTTCTGTAATCATTGAATACTAATTGAAAGGTAAATCAAATGAACTTATTATTTAACTAATAACAAATTTGTTCGACAGAGCGATTTACAAAACACCACACAAAATCCCTCCTTTCACATGTCCTTAGGCAAAACACTTCACTACCGTTATATGTATGACTGATTCATGTTCTTTCGACCTTGCATCATTCATACGTGTAGGGGAAGTCTAGAGTAAAAGCAAAACTTAAAGAACCTTCTGGTCAAAGATGTTGCGTTGCCTACTTCCAAAACTCTAAATCCCCCGGTGTATTATGGACGGTATGAGTTTTCAAACTTATGCTGGAGACTTGGCCCCTGACCCCCTTGTACATCAACAAAATAAAATAAAATAAAAATCATTCTGGATTTTTATATATTTGTTCAGTGTTTTTGGATTGAATGAAAAAAATATCGTTCCCAGAAACGTCAAACATTTATTATTCACAATTGCTGAAAATTATTGCAGTAATTTTAGAAATAAAACACAAATCAGTATGAAATCACCATTAACGAAGCATCCCCAGAAGTTGGTGCCTATGTATATATTTCATTCAAAATGTTTAAACTGGACCGAACTTGTATCGAAAACTGATTCCTGTAATGTACGCAAAATATTGTTTAAATTGCTATTATAAAATGAAATCTAGTAAATCATACCTAATTATTTTGAAATATCGATATTCAAGAAAATAATAGTTATTATTAATAGTAATAGAACTTAATAGTTATTGTATCATCATTCTGTATCGATTCGAAGACATATGTTGACGTAAAGCACTTAATTTAATAAAATATTGAAATCACATATCAGGGGGGCGATTCCAGATAAATGTTGGCCTCAAGGGGGCGAAAGTTGAAAAAGTTTGGGAAGCACTGCTGTAGAGGATTGCTTGAAAAATTCACAGCAAAAATTATCGATTCTCTCTTGATTTCTCCTAATATTCCACAAGGTTTTCATTAATAATGAAATAAGATTTAACTGGGAAAATGTTCTTAGTGATTTCTCAGAGAAGTTTTCAACAAATCTATCTGCATTTTTTCAAAGAAAATTGTCTAAGTGTTTCTTTACATTTATCTTAAAATCAATTTGATAATAATCCCCGAATTCCTTACCTATATTTTTTCAATTCAATCATTTCAAAGTTTTTAGTGGAATAGGTTCAGCTATTCTTTCATAAACTCTTCGGTGCAAATATTCAAAAAAATTTCGAGAAATTTGTTCAGAGATTTATCTTTTTTTATTATTAAAGTTCAAATTGAAGTTGGAAAAATATTAAATTCTTATCGGGAAACTCAAGAATTAATCGTAGAATTTTTGGAACTCTCTGACGTCCTGACGATGTTACTCACAGAAAAAGCTTTGGCGTTTTTTGTAGAACTAACTACACAGAAAAAAATATTTAAATTTCAATGTAGTGTAAACTGAAGTCTACTGTCAAAATAAATCAAATTCGTGCGTTGTTACAGCACTATGTAAATTCCAATTAAATTATATGTATGTAATTTTCAACTAAAAATGGTTGAATATTACATGATCGTGTAAATTTAAAGTGAATTCGATTGAAAAAAAAAAATGGTTTGGTCGTTTAAATTAAGGTTTATAATGATGCTCCAAATATGTGCATGAAAATAAACTTAAATTTACAACATATTTTTAGCTGTGTACAAAAAATCTTGTTAATTTTTATCGTCTTTATAACAGACAATGGTTTATGTTAAAACAGATGGAATTTTTATGAAAGTGTTGGTATCTTACATTTTAGAAAATGTTTCGCACGAACTTCGAAGCTTTACTATGGCAGATTAATTTAAAAACTTTAAACTATTGTGGTGGAACTGTAAAAGTTGAAGGTGAAAATATTGGCGGTTTTTATCAAGAACTCTGCCAAAAATGTTTTATAACAAAACTCTTAAATTATTAACTTGGAGTAAATTTTTGCATAACTTTGAAAATTCGTTGAGGAATTCCTGATGGTTTTTCAAAAATCAGGAGCCATACGTATAAGAACTCTGAAAAATTTTAAAACTCCTGGAATTCATTTTTCTCCTTTAGATTCTTTAAAATGTGCGTTTTGGAGTACGAATTTTTGTACGAAGGTTCCTAAGAATACGTCATGTGAAGGAAGGAGAAACAACAAAATGTTGAATCAGATCGAAACAACCAATGATAAGTGATTATCTATATTTTTTCTCTAGAGGTGAATCAATGGGCTGGATAAATAATTAATAAACTGCAGGATAATTGAAATCGCCCAAATCATATTAAAAAAAAAAACAAATTTCTCAAGGAGCTCCATCAGAATCTTCAAAAAGCCTCTAGGAATTCCGCCTTAAAAATGTACAAGAATTCAATTCCAGAATATATTTTTTTTTTGCAGAATTTATGAAACAATTTCTGAAACATTGTTTTAAGGAAGATCTTAACAAATTTCTTCATGAATTTCTTAATCAATTCCTGTCCAGTTATTTTGCTACATTGCTAATTCCGGAAATAAAAATATGCCTGGGATTTTTCAATAAATTTCTTCTGGAGATTCGAAGCCAAAAGACATTCCAAAAATACTTTTCGTATATAATTCCTGAAAAATCTGGGGATTTGAAGTAGAATTTACAAAAAAAAAAACAAAGGAGAATTTGTAACGCAATTTACATTTTAAAAATATTTATGAAGGACTTATAATGAACTTTGCGAAAAAGTTTTTAATAATTTTTTTGGAAATCTAGGCTTCGGCACCATTGGACTATTATCGGCAACCAAATTTCAATTGCCAGATACACAGAATTTTTTCTTCAAAACACATCAATGAAAACATTCAGATGTTTCTTTGTTTTGTCAGCTTCCCGTTGACGAGATTGCCGAGACTGGACGAACAATTTCACCATATATGACATCAGTTCAAATGAACGCGCCTCAAAGTACGACTGATTTGGAGATTTGCCTACAGTTCTTATGGAAAATCTGCCGAAGAGAATAATAGAGGCTGCCGACATTAGTCACACGGATATTGGTTGTTCGAAGCGTTATAAATAAGTTTCCAAGAAGGTTTTAACAAGTCTATCAGTGTGAATTGATAGAAGGCAAAAACGTAATTTGTCTGCTGATGTTCGAGAAAATTGCAAAAGAAGCGCGACATCCCCAAGAATACGTAAATTCCCCTATATGATGGAATTTGACAGAATCAACGATTATTTAGAAAAAAATGTTAGGGCAAAGTTTGAACTTTTTCAAGGTTTAGCAATTTTTAGCAAATCTCAATATTATTTGACTACTATCTAAAAGATTTGAAGCAAAAGGTATAAACCACTCTTCGATAAACATTAACGAATTTGATTACTAAAATTCTTGAGACTGTAAAAAACTTACTTGGTAAAACGTAGTTTAGAGATAAATTAAAAAGTTCATTCATACGAAATTCTTAAAAAAAAAGTGAAGCGAAAACAGAGAAAACATATTGCTGGAATCAAAAATTATGGCCGATTTTTTAACTTTTTTTTGAAGCCTTAGGTAAGTTCGAAATTCTTTGAAGAGATATGTTTTGAATTAGGCTTTTTTTTCGCCAATAATTGCAGCTATTTTACGTCTTAGAAGTTCCTTTATTAATTTTGCCTATTTATTTATTTGCCGAGACCTTTTTTATCAATGAATTTCTTTAAAAAAATCTTATGGGGACAATCATCATCACCGGAAACCTCAATCAGGACACTCTCCAAGAACACAGGAAATCGTAATTCAATTAAAAGGCTACACTATGCTAGAACATTTGAAATAGTATGGTTTGCCCTACTCAGAAAATACGAATTTAAGGAACCGATTTTCTAGGATAATGACGCTTTTAAGTATCACAGTATTTTGAAACGGAGATGTCGAGCGACAGCAGGACGATTAATTTTTCGATGGTCGCACAATTCCACGAATTCAGAACCGCCACACTAATGCTGTGAACGACAAGCTAGGTTTTCCCACTATTATTGAACAAAATAAAAGAACGTAACTACTGAAGAATGTTTATCAATAGATTCAGAAGATTTTACTTCACTTTAGAATTCTGTAAAAAAAAAAATTTCATATATATTTTCAATCAAAATTCTGGAGGGGGCCTAAAAGACTTTGTTGGGGCCTGCCCCCCTGGCCCCCTCTGTTCCTACGCCAATACTCCTTTATATGGAGAGAACAAAGTGTCTCAACCACGAATCAAAACAAAACACTACTTGAGTCGATTTAACACTGGTACAAAAACGTCGTTGGTAATTGAATGAAACGGTGTATCATTTTGTCATCAAACTTTTGTGGGAAATAATATAAAATTCATAGTTTAGGAATGTGGGCTGCTTGCATACAAGATTTAAGCGATGTACACGGCGATTAAATGTTGAAAATGGGATTCGTTTCGAAAGTATAGGAGACAGGCTGTGATTTTTCTTAATTTACTTTGACCAAACCGTATGAAAGTTACTCACGTCGATTTAAATAATCAATCGAGAGTTTTCAGTGTGTTCTTGGATAACCCTCGGGAAAAAAATCTGAGAATTCCTGGGAAGTAGTTGCTAACATTGATAAGGCAATTTGAAGTTCCTTGAGCAAAATTTGAATAGATTTCTCAAAGATAGAAAAAAAAATATCTCACATGATTTTTGTTTGTCGATTACTTCATAAATTAGTGACAAATATCAGTGACATCCATCGGTTTGAAATTTCCACGACTAAAATTGGAAAGTCCTTGATCTTTCAACATGATTGCTGTTGCATCGAAACAGCGTAGGCAGAATCCTGGTCCTGATCCACCAGGACCAGGATTCTGCCTACGCTGTTTCGATGCAGCCAAATCAACAGTTATAATCGGCATTCAGACGACCATGGATTTGGTCAAGGTAAAGTTCTCGCCAATATACATATCTTAAAAAAGTGCATGCGCAATGTCGAAAACGAAAACGTTTGATAGAATTAATTAAACACAATACTGCCACCCACACTAACCACTGCAATGAGCTGAAACGAATTGAGAATTGATTCTTGTATTTTTACATACATGTTCGTTAAAATTCAAAATAGAACGTCTGAGTTTTGAAAGCGAGTCCACAGTTTGCAATCCAAAGCAACTTTAAATAAACTGCAAGAAAGCAGAACTGCAAAACGGAAAACTTCGAAGGCCATCGGTTGCATGACGAAACGGTCTAAGTCATAACTTTTCCGTTTTTCCTCCACTTTCGAGCAAAGGAATCTCCACACATTCTCCGGTCTTTCTGTTTTCTCCACGCGTCGATACATAGATATGGAGTTCGTATGCTAACGAAGGCCGGTCCTATTTTCGTCATTACCAAGGGCACGGTCGGCAAATTATAGCGCACTCAGATCCTGCCTGAACACCGCCCGTCAGGAATGACGATTTACCGACTTTGTCGACGGTCGATGGAAGTCAGCTGCGCGGGGAAACAATTTAAGGTTTTCCGCAGGACCAAATTGTGGCTGCCTTATATATTGCATTCCACGTGGAAAAACTTTATCCTGCTTCTTTTGCGTTGGCTGGATTTCCATTACCTAGAGTGACGGTGGGAAACAGGTGGATTGAAAAACTGTTGTTCGGGAAAAGTTTCGATCAGCTGGAAGCCATTACATTGTTTCAAATTGGATTTTGCATTTTATAGGAAACTGTTCAAACTTTGCTGTAGAGTGAAAAGTTTGCAATATTCCTTTTTTCAGCTCACGATGAAGAAATCCTGGCAACACTGCACGGGTTTGACACCTAATTTTGTCAGCTGATTACTTTTATGCCTGATGTAAACCTTTTCTTTGAAGTATTACGAAGCCATGAATGCAGTTGTGTTTTAATTTCTTCGATCTGATATTCAAAAATTGATCAATTTGTATTTTGAGTGATAATAAACCTAAAAAAATGGAACAAATGCTATGCTATGGTTATTTGTAGGATGCATCAAGATTGACGTAAATCTTCAAGGGATTCCCGTAAAAAAACATTTTTGTTGGTATCTTGGTATTGGAGCAAAA
Organism: Aedes aegypti; assembly: GCF_002204515.2. NCBI lineage: Eukaryota > Metazoa > Arthropoda > Insecta > Diptera > Culicidae > Aedes > Aedes aegypti. The sequence continues at coordinate 350,418,264 of NC_035108.1, forward strand.
TTTCGCACTATATTTTCACAGCATGGTAATGAAAATGTTCTAAAATACATTGATTTAAAGTGTTAACGTAAGACAACATTTAGAAATGGCAGAAATGTGCAAAATGAACACTCAAAACTTTATGAAAGGAGTTTGAGTTCTAGCTAGAAAAATATTGCATGTCTTCCTCTAAAATTTTGCACTTTCTTCTCCGTTCCTTCCTTTTCTTCTTTAGTTGTCGTTCTTTGCTAAGTTGGTTGAGTAGAAGCTTGATTGCAAAAACATGCTGAAAAATGCCTAATTACACATGTCAATTTCACAATCGAAAATGGAGAGTTTCCTAGAACAAAGCTGCAGTTTTGAAGTAATAACGGTTTTACTAAAGTATAATTTCCGATGAAAAATTTTAAACCATTTATCTGAAAATCTTGTAATTCTAGACAAAATCAGCCCTGTCGTCCTGCTTAGTCACGCTTAGTCGACGACTAAGAAGCTTTTCCCAGATTTTTTTTTTAGAATTTTTCACCCGAAGACATAGAAAATAATGTGCGAAATCAACAACAATCTAACGCCCCATAAGATATCAATCGAAATTTCCAACCTGTACCTACCAACGCCCTGGAGTTATTTAAACCTATTTGCATAGAATTTCACGTATAACAAGGCCATATTACCGCCCTGTAGAAAATTAATCGAAATTTTCGAGCTGTATCAACGCCCTAGACTAATTTCACCAAATCTATTGGCCTATAGAACATCGATTGAAAATTAAGGCTTCATCAAAGAACTAGAGTAATTTGACCTTATTCCACAATGATCAAAATCGAAAACTCCAAGCAGTATCAACGCCCTGGAGTAATTTGGACTCATGCCATGTAAATCAGTTGCATCTGAACGCCCTGAGGGACATCTTAACATTTGCATAAATGCCCTTGACTAATTTGACCTTGTCTTACGTAGATCCCTACCCTGCACTGATTGAAAACTACAATCTGTATCGACACCCTAGAGTAATTTGTACTTGTCTCATATAGATCAGCTACATAAACGCCCTGGATTAATTTGACTTCATCCCATATAAATCAAGTGCATCTTGATGCCCTGTATAACGTCGATAGGAACTCCAAGCTCTATCAATGCCCTGGAGTAATTTAACCTAATCCCATATCGATCAAGCTTTAACTGCGCCCTTGAGTAATGTGACCTAATTTTACGTAGACCAAATGCATCTTTACGCCCTGTAGGACATCAATCGAATATGCCAAGATTTAATAACGCCCTGGAGTAATTTGACCTTGTTCCATGTAAATAAGTTGCATTTTAACGGCCTGAGGGACAAATGTCAGGATGTATAAACGACCTCCACTAATTTGACCTTGTCTTACGTAGATCAGGTGCACCTCAATGCCCTGTATTGATTGAAAATTCCAATCTGTATTGACGCCCTGCAGTAATTTGACCTTGTATCACGTAAATCTTAGATCAGGTGCATATTAATGCCCTGTAGGACATCAATTTAAAATTCCATGCTGTATCAACGCCCTGGAGTAATTTAGACTCGTGTCATGTGAATCAACTTTATAATTACGCCCTGTTCGATATCTATTTTTCTTGTCTTTTAACCTTGTCCAATGAGACCTTGTCCAATGACCTTGTCTTAAGTAGATCAGATGCAACTTAATTGTCTGTTTCCATTGAAAATTCCAAGCTGTATCAACGCCCTGGAGTAATTTGACCTCATTCTATGTAGATCAGGTACATCTCAACGCCCTGTAGGACATCATTTAAAAATTCCAAGCTTTAGCAACGCCCTGTAGTTATTTGGCCTTATTTCAGGTACTTCAGAAACATCTGAACGCTTTGTATAACATGAATCGATCAAGCTATATCAACGGTCTGAAGTAGTTTGACTTTATTCCATATTGATCTTTGCGAGATCTGGAGCATATTTACGCCCTGTTGAAAATCAGTTGAAATGTCTTAGCAGTATCAACGCCCTGGAGTAATTTGACTTCATTTTATGAAGATCAGGTGCATCTTAACTCTCTGATGGATGTCATCGAAATTGTCAAGATATATCAATGCCCTGGATCATTTTTTCCTTTCTCAAGTACATTAGGTACATCTTAAGGTCGTCTAGAACATCAATTTGAAATTTTAGCCATTTTTACGCCCTGGAATAATTCAAGCTTATCTTATATAGGTCAGGTGCATCTAAACGCCCTTTAGGACATCAATTGAATATTCCAAACTGTAACGCCCTTGAGTAATTTGACCTTATTCTATGTGGATCAGGTGCAACTTAACGATCTGTAGGGCATGAATCGAAAATTCCAAGCTGTATCAATGTCCTGGAGTAATCTGACCTTATTTCACATTAATCAGGTGCATCTTAATGCCCTGTGTGGCATCAATCGAAATTGTCAAGCTGTATAGTAATTAATCTCGTTTAATGTAGATCATATTAACGCTTTGTAGTTAAATTATTGCATGTTAAAATGTGTATGCATACTGAGCAATATCAATGCCCTGGAGTAATTTGACCTTATCCTATGAAGATCAGGTACATCTCAACGCCCTGAATGACATTAATTCAAAGTTCCAAGATCTGTCAATATCCTGCAGTAATTTAACCTTAGTTCATATTAATGAATTAAATCGTAACGCGCTGTAAAAATCAATCATTTTTTTTAAATCTGTATCAACGCTCTGAATAAACCTTGTTTCACGTAGGTAAGCTGCAACTTAACGCCCTGTTTGCTTTATAACCTTAACTAATGTATATCAAGTGAAGAGTAGTATTTGGTCCTTTAGTTGCGTCGTCTGCTCTTGCGGGAACGAGCGAAGCAATCAGGATCAATGTTGATTAGCATATTGTGTATGCCGAGCAATTTATTTATTATATTGGTAAGTTCTTTCCGTTCTATATGTTGCTTATAATATCTATATTTTGTCTCATATGATTTGTGTATACTATTTATCAAACGATTGTACTACTTTTCTCGAATGTTGTTTCCGTGAATGACAGTTCCCCGAATAACCGTTTTCCTCGAATGCCATTTTTCCGAATGATGTGTCTCTTCGAGAAATGATGCAATTCATGAAGGTACAAGAGTAGTTCTCAGTGACAGTGTGCATACCAGATGACTGGTCTGTTCACTACCCTGAAATGTGGGAAGTTGTGAAAAGGAAATATTCCGAGAACAGCCATTCAAGGGTCTGGCGCTCGAGGAAAAGACATTTGGGAAATTAATATTTAGGGCAAAGTAGCACAATCCCTTAATTAAATGGATATTACTATATAAAAGCATTTGCCAACAGGGCTGTATGCGCTTTATCCCTAATATTCGGTATTATTAAAGAAATTGTTAGTTTAATTATCTCGATAAAAGCACGTGATCATTAAGAAGCCCAAGACCACTCTCAAAGTTTGATGAAATATGGTATAGTTTAATGCTGAAAAAATCTTCAACTTATATGTTCTTAAGACAGTCAGTCCATACCCTTGATTATTCTGGACTAATAATGTTCATGTGACAGTAATAAATTTCATAATCAAGTATGCACCAAGATAAGCATTTTTATGTTTTTGAATTTGATGAAATTAGTTTGAAAACCATCTGTAATCACTAATATATCTAACGTAAAACTACAAAAGATAAAACCATAGCAAAATATATTGAAATCCAGAGGAATTGTTGACTTTTCTTCCATTTTGTTATCACCTAAACAGCGATATTTTTTTGTAATTTAGGCCATATATTAGGCTGAAAATCGAACACCTCTTTTCTATGTAAAGTTCAAACGTTATAGATTTTCTGCTTTTGGAAAACTCAAGAAAATCTTAGTAAAAAATATCATATATTTCTATAAGAATGCTTCATATATTACTTTACGTACAAACATAATCAAACATTCAAAACATCGAATTTTAGGTATTAATTTATTTATGTTTAACTTTAAAACTTTTCTTCGCATTCTAGTCAAATCTACATTTTTTTCTGGTCTGACATGACTTAGAATACGAATAATATTTTGTTAAAAAATGTTCCGAGTTATGGTTGAGTAATAATCGTTGAAACGCGGCATCGGTATATATAATTAGAATTACAGTTTGCGTCGTATTTTGCTTGAATTTTATAAAACTAGAGGAGAAGCATTTTGGTTGACTCAAATTGCTGGACCATTGCTTGACAGTTGGCAAAAAAACTCAGTTTTTGAAAAATTCTATGTATTTCTTCACGTATCTTCTTCTCATATATTCCCTGAAACACGAAGCAATCTTAGGGCATGTCATGAAGAAAAGTTGTAATCTAATTTAAAATAATGTTGGCGACCTTTTTGAATTTGGCTCATTTTGAATTTTATCAGAAAAACGTGATTCACCTTTAGCGCTTTGTTTTGAATTCTGAGATCAGCATCAAAAAGCATAGAAAAAGCAGTACCTTTAACAATATTTAACGAATGAACGATTTTCTTATTAAATGCAAATATTTTGTACAATGCCATTTTGCTCTTAGTCAATTTATCAAACAAAAAGAAATGCAATATCAAGTAAAAAAAATCATACCATTAAGGCTAAGTAGCCTGTCATTCGTTTTGGCAACAATGATGACTTTTCAGCTTGCATTTCAAAGTGATAAAACTCAGTCTTGATAGTTTGTATCGACTTGAAAAATTTTCAAAATTTAAATGACGGCCTACTTTGCCTTAAGTTGTATTGTCAAAATTATGCTTTTGACTTTGGAAGAGCTTTACACAGGCAGAATAGTACCAGAAACATAAATTGTCGTTACTGGAAAACTGTTGCATCAATTTGCTTCAATTTTTCACAATTTTGTTTAAAAGCGAAATGCAACAACAAAATATTGTTTTTTTTTTTTTTAAGTGAAATGCTGAACATGAGAAAAGTGTTGAAATTTGAGGGAGACACAAAAACGTTTATAAATAAACGTTTCTTTGTGGTTTTTAAATTGTCACTAGATGATTCGTTTTACAATGAGTGATTGGTTCTACAAGACTGAGTTTATTTCATGGATTGAGATTTCTATTTAAAGGGCACATCGTAATAGTATTAGGTCATGATGAGCTATTATTGGCTTTTATCGGCTTTTAACGGTGAATTACCGATAAAAGCCAATAAAAGCTCATAATGATAAAGCCATGCGGTGGTTAAACTTTGGAAATATTACGCGTTGCAAGATAATTTTTGATTCCTGGAAAATCCAGAGCTATTGATCACCAAAATTTTCCTCCTAAATTATCATAGTCACCGATGACTTTGACGCTGTTTATGTTGCGTCTGCTGTCACCGTGAAATGTATGATTTCAGCGTATTTCGTTAAATTCCTCGGTTTTCACATGAACCTGCACATTGTTACCCATGCTTGAACCGTATACATGTCTGACCGTAATCTACAAGATTCGAGCATCTACGAAACATGATTCACAGCCATCAAAAGTTTTAATTTTGTAAAATCTCTTAGATAATACTTCATTCTCATTCCACACTTCACATGAAGTTTGGTGCAAATTGTCAATTAGGTAGTTGAATTTTGCTTCAAACTGCAATGCTTACTGTGGTTCGTTTCCTCTTTGCGGGGATTGCTCACTGCGCGTTATTTCCGCGAAACAATCCAAATTTTTAAATTTCCCCACAATAATAGTATCAGGTGTATGACTCTAGGAAATAGTCACAGTAGGCATTGTTAAGGTAGATTCAATTGATACAAGGACAAAATAATATTCACTTTTCACAGCAGCAAATTTTTCAACTAAATATTGTTTAAGCCCATGATCTCTTGATACTTGATCTCTTTGTGTAATATATTAATTGAAATGGAACACAAACCAAATACGTGCAAATGCATATTGGTTTTCGTTTGTTAGGAATGTCAATTAAAATATTTGTGATATTTGTAATGTTTATATATTAAAATGTTACCAAGGGTTTTCGGATTTCCGTTTATGCTCTATATACACTGAAAGTCAAAAACCCATATCAACGTAACCTCCATCACAATTGATCCCTATACATTAAAATATTTGTGATATTTCTTATGAGACGACATCATTAGTGCCTGGGAGTAGAAGCGCCCTCTGGGGTATAGCAACGCCTTCCTCAAAAAGGAACGACTGAGAAGCTCAAATTTTACGACGACAGGGCTGGACAAAATCTGTTCTCAGCAAACTTGTTCTTCTCATCAATATGTACAACTTTGCTGAATATACCATAAAGCTATTCCTTCAATTTGTTTAGTTATGTCAATTATAACAAAATCGTCGAGAATTCACTTTGGTTTAACCGTCATTGATTTTAAACTCGTGGTTGGAATAATTACTCAAAAATATATGTAATATATGTTAAAATTCAAGTAGTTTCTATATCACTAACCGAAAAAGTTGCAAATGTTTTGTCTAATACCGTATAAACTTACTTTCAATTTTAAAACTTTAAATTAATTTTTCGTTAGGGATCGTCCATAAATGACGTAGCTTTTTAAGGGGAAGGGGGGCTTCACGAATTTGTGACGATGTGTGAAGAGGGGGAGGGAGGGGTCCTAGCTAGTGGACGTAGCATTTTGAATCACGTCGGTAAAATGAGAGGCGCTAAAAAAAATATACAATATTTTTTTTATCAAACTCCTTTTTTCTTTGTTTGATTTATAAAATTGGGTTATAAAATGATAATCCAGCTTCAAAACATTCATATGACAAGATTGAAAAAAATCTGAGGAAATTTAGAATTTCTGTAGTACAATAAAACAGATATTTTTAATGCTTCAAATAATTATGTGAACATTATATGCATGTCTTAATAAATTTATTTATAAATAAACAAATTAAAAGATGAATAAATTAATTAAAAAACATTGCTTTAACAACTTGGATTGTTTAAGCTTTATTCATATGTTCTTATTTCCTAAAAAAAACAATTTGTTCGGTTTGGCAAATATTACACTAAACAAGATATTTATTCCGTGAATTATGCTCTCAATGTTGCAGAAGATTTCCACCCAATCAACTCATCGATTTGTTTTCAAATAACAATGTTCTTGATGGAATAGCCTTAATACAACTTGGTGGGAAAGCCTGGACAACAGATTCTTTTTTTTAAAAGACAATTTACACCGTCTTCAGCCATAAGGCTGCACAGACTGAACATAACTTACATTAGAAGACAACGGACACACGGAACGACCAGTGGACCAATGAAGAATTTTTCGTTTGACGAAAAGTTTTCTCCGACTGGGGCAGGAATCGAACCCACACTCTGTAGCACAATACGCCTAAACGACTGACGCCGCTAACCGCACGGCTACGAAGCCCACCATTCGAGTGTTATCGAAAATGTTCTATCAATCAATATGAAGAAAGATTATTTTTAGTATTCAATTGGTTTGTTATAGGTTTTTAATGAAGATAATATTAATAAAGATAAAAAAAATGTATAAAAATTGCTAAGATTCTCTGAACCTTCCAAATATTACAAGTGTAATCTTTTCTATCTCTGGCACCTAATTGCTAAATGGATTTCAATTTGGATAATAATGACGAATATCCATTTCAAATTATACTATATTGTTGATTATTTTCATTGAAATCTATTTCCTAAAAACTAATAATCAAAAAACAATTCTCTAATACAACGAAATTTTTTTTCAACATATTATAAAATCTATTGTACCCTAACTCGTTACTATAAGCTTCATCAATCCAATAAAAGATTTATCCATTTTTCTATATTTTCAGCTGTAACAACAGCAAAATTAATACAATGTAGCCAACAACTTAAACTGGGAAAAGTTTATTTAAAACTGTTTTCCAAATTTCTTTTGAGCACTACTGCAAATCAAACTTGTATTCGTTAGATTATCCTTACGTTTCAGTTAGTAATTACTATTAAACTTTTTATTGAACTTCTGAATTCCATTTTTTTTTGTTTTAACCCAATTTCTAAGGAAAACAAATAAAAATAAATATAGGAGGAGGGACGGAGGGAGGGGGTTGCTTGATATGCTACGTATTTTCCAAGAAGGGGGGGGGGGGGGTATCAGCATTTGTGACGAAATGCTACGAGGGGGGAGATGGGAGTAAAAAATTAGTGAACGGCCCCTTAGATGTTATTTTTGATTTTGAAATAGATCAATGTCGATGCTCGAAAGAAGGAAAATTTTAAGAGGGGGATTTGCCGTACATGTCACAAAAATCAATTGATATATGGTTATTAATGCTGTATTAGAAATTTCACTTTCTTCGTAAAATGAGCTGTTCTTTTGGGCTTACACACTTAATTTAGAATGCCATATTTAATTCAGATTGCACACTTAATTTAGAATATCGAATCTTGGCTAATTTTAACCGAGATATTCACAACCGATTATATGGTAAACAAGTTTTGTGAGATTTCAGCAAACAAAAGCCGAGTTTCAGTAAATCGTGCTTCGTTGCTAAGCAACCTCACAATTTGTGAGCTGAATCTAGGTTAAAATTGGGAAGCCGAGGTTTGCACAGCCTAGCTCATAAAAAAGTAACTGTGCTGCGTTACAAATTATAGATACGCCATCGATGTTCAATCGGATGAAAGTTATGATTCGCTAAATTGCAAACTCAAAAGAACGGCTCATGTTTGAAAGTATGTGGAATTTGCTAGTATGGATTATTTACAATGCACCAATATAATGAAATATAAGACAAATTTTGATTCCTGTAAAATTGGAACATTTTGTCTACTAAATTGTGCTGGTTGGACAGGAGACTTACTTCTGCTCTTTTAACTTATTCCATACTGCCCATACTCGCATAACAGTCCCATTGATATAGGAAAACCCAAAGAATATGGGACTGTTATGTAAGTATGGGCAGTATAGGTATTAGTTGTATTAACAGATTCCATTTTTGTACACGATTCAATGACGCACATATAAACACGAAGCTTATGGAATTGTGTGTATCGACCTAGCTCTGTTTTCATGTCTCACCACACTTAAACTGGAAAGCTTACTTATGATGCTATATTTGAATCTATTATTCCATATACTACCGGTATCCATCTACGCGATACCAATTAAAGTCTCAAGAAAATGAAGCTGCCCATCTTTTTTTTATGTTTACTTGTTCTTCACATTTATATGTTCTAAACAACACGGTCAATATCAACTTTATTAGTTAAGGCAAACATTATTACAATTTCAAGGTCTAAAATTTCAATGCCCCAATATTTAAAAATGTCAATGAATATTTAAACAAATTTGGTTTTTCAAATTATGCCAAATGGCATTATGCCAAATGCCATTATGCCAAATGGCATTATGCCAAACGGCATTATGCCAAACGGCATTATGCCAAATGGCTTTATACCAAATGGGGTAGCGCATTTTCGGGTGCATAGCTAAAAATTATCTAAAGAAAATGAGGGTAATGAAAATATTTGCAAATTGGTTAGGGCCAAAATATCACTTAGTCAAGTTAAATTTGATACTGTCTAATCTGTGCGTATTATTCTGACCAAAACTATGTGATATTAATAATGTATATTATACATAATTGGTCGGTGTTAAGTCAGAGTGGACCAAATGACATTTTGATTATTTTGAGAAAAAAATGAGCTTAAAGTTTCACACTTCGCAATTTTGTGTTCCTTTCAAACAATATAATGTGAAGCGATAATAATGAAAAATCATAATCAAAACCTCTAAAAGAACGATTTTTTGATGGACTATGTGCACTTGGTCCACTCTGACTAAACTAAAGACCACCGTTCAGTGAGTTGGTTTACTCTGACTGAACAATTTCTAAGAATATAACAATCATTTAATGCTTGCATGGTCAAACTGAGTGCATATCTCTAAGACAAACGGATTATCAACATCCTTCGACATCAGTATCGTAAATTCTTCAATAATCCATATCTGCAACCCAAGAATCAGTGTCATTACGATAGCTTGAAAATTTAAGTGTTGCAGGGTCAGGGCATTGAAGACCAAAAATTTTCCAATATGCATTCAGTCAAAGTGGACCAAGTGAAAATCTTGAGTACCGTCTAAATTATACTGGTCCAGTAAGCGGGTTCTAGGACATTTCATACAGACACCATAGAACTACCATAAACTTCTATCGGACTCTGGTGTTGTCGAAAAAAATGCAAATATCAATAAGTTTATTGCTTTTCAACACTTGGTCCACTCTGTCTGCACAAAAACTGTTTCAATTTCTGACCACCCTTCCAAATATGGTAAATGATCAAAAACCAAAATTGAATGCATCGGATTAAGTAATATTTACATATTTCTATTGATGGATAAGAAGATGAATCATTCGATATGAAAAATCTTACAAATCACTTGAAATGTCTTTTATTTCTTCGCATTCCTCAGCGAGCTGATCATTTTCACTGTTATGGTAATAAGCACTTGGTCCACTCTGACTGCACACTTATATGGATTTTTATTGATCATCCAAAGTAAATTTGTTACATATCACTCGCAGTTTACAACATTTATCAAATCTGATCAAAGTGAAATGGAGGTAAGGTAATTTCGCATCTAATGAAAGAATAGTCCAATTTTCCCACGTTTTGTACTGTGTCCACTCTGACTTAACGCCGACCAATTATCAATCAATTTGGGACACTTTTAAGGCTATGGCCTATTTTTGTATGACCCCTACGAATATTCAAAAAATTCCAGAGGATTGGAACATGTTCAAATCTTAATGAAACTTTCGCAATTTGCTTTTCACCACGATATCTTCCGGAGAGAATAGAAAGATGATCAAAACACGGTTCATTTTTGTGTTGAACGGTGCGGAAATCATTAATGGGACTGATATTCGGTTACTCTTCATTATGGGACAATCTGACTTGTCGTTTTTTTCCTATTTTCCCCGAACAAATCATATTATTTCATTAGTGTAGCTAAAAGAGCATTGGAAGATATGTTGAAAAATTAACTCCACTCCATTTTGAAGAAAATGCAGATGGGACCAGCCCTGTCGTTCTGCTTAGTCGCGCTTAGTCGATGACTAAGAAGCTTTTCCCAGACATTTTTCTTAACGCTCTTTGGGAAATCAGTTGAAAATTCAAGCTGTATCATCGACCTGAATTAATTTAACTTTGTTGCATGTAGATAAGATGCAACTAAACGCCCTGTGTAACATCAATCGAAATTGTCAAGCTATATCAACGCCCTGAAGTGATTTGACCTTGTCTTAAGGTGATTATAGAATGAAGCCACATCTCAAAATTTCAAGAGCACAAGACTTGAGAACCAAACAGCGCTCCGCGTTGAAATTTTTGCCCAATGGTCACCACCAGCAAGCAAGTAATTTGATTGATTTTCAACGCGAATTGTAGTCAGATTCTCCAGTGTTGTGCATATGAAAATTCATAGTTTGGCTTCGTTTTATAATCACCTTAATTAGATCAGTTGCATTAAACGCCCTGTAGGATATCATCTAATAATTACAAGATATATTAATGCCCTGAAGTAGTTTGACTTTATTCTAAATAGATTGAGTACATCTTAGTGGTCTGAAGACATCAATTCCTAGTTGTATCAACGCCCTGGAGTATTTTTACTTTACTACTGATCTATGTAGATCAGGTGCAACTCTACGCACTGTATGACATCAATCGATCAAGCTGTATCAACGCCCTGGAATAGTTTGACGTTATTCGACACAGATCTTTGCAAGATCGGGAGCATCTTTATGCCCTGTAGAAAATCAATCGAAATTTCTTATCTGTATCAACGCCCTGTAGTTATTTGGCCTTATTTTGTATATCAGGTGCCTCTTGACGCTCTGTAGGACATCAATCGATATTTTTAAATTGTTTCAACGCCCTAGACTAATTTTACTATATTCCACACATATCTTTGCGAGATCTGGAGCATCTTTACGCCTTGTAGAAAATCCATCAAAATTTCCGAGCTGTATAAACGCCCTGGAGTGTTTTGACTTTGCCCTTTGTAGATCAGGTTCATCTCAACGCTCTGTAGGACATCAATTGAAAATTCCAAGATTTATCAGCGCTGTGCAGTAATTTGATATTGTTTCACGTAGATCAGATGCATCTTAACTCCCTGTATGACATAAATCGATCCATCTGTGTCGACGCCTTGGAGTAGCTTGACTTTATTCCACACAGATCTTTGCGAGCTCTAGAGCATCTGAACACTCTGCAGGAAATCAGTCGAAACCTACGTGCTCCAGGGCGTTGATACACCTTTCAGTAATTTGAGCTTATTCCATGTATATCAGATACAATTTAATGCCCTGTAGGACATTAATTGTAAACTCTAGGCCGGATTGACACCCTAGAATAATTTGACCTTTTAACATGTACATCAAGTGCATATGACCGCCCTTGGCGAGATCTGAAGCATCTTTACGCCCTATAGCAAATCAATCGAATTTTTCTTGCTTTATTAAACCCCTACGGTTATTTGACTTTATCGTATGTAGATCATGCACACCTCATAGCCCTGCATAACTTCAATCGAGATTGTCAAGCTGTAACAACGCTCTGAAGTAATTTGATGTTGCCTCAAATAGATGAGCTGTATCTTAACGTCCTGTAGGGCATAATTTAATAAATTCATTGCTGTATCAACGCTCTGGAGTAATTTGTTCTTATCCTTTGTAGATTAGGTTCATCTTAACGCGAACGTCAAATGTAAATTATAGGATGTATCAACACCAAGGAGAAATTCGACAGTATTCCAAATAGATCAGGTGTATTTGAACGTCCTGTATCAAATTAAAATTGGTCCTACATCAATTAAAATTAGTAAGCTATATCAACGCCCTGGAGTAATTTGACTTTATTTCACCTATATATTTGCAAGATCTGGAGGATCTTAAAACCGCTTTCGAAAATCAATCGAAATTTCCATGCTGCTTCACACACTGAAATTATTTGACCTTGTGTTATGTGGATCAGTTGCATCTTAACGCCCTGATTAAGATCAATTGCAAATTCTAAGCGGTACCTACGAAAAAATTGAGCTTATCCTATGTATATAAAGCGCGCCTTAACGCCATAAATCAAATGAAAATTCCATGGTGTATCGACGCCCTGGAGAATTTTGACCTTATTTCATGAAGGATATCAATTGTAAAATACAAGCTTCTAAAACGTTTGTTTGGAGATGATAACCCACATAGCTAAAACCCTGATTCGAGACATACCGACGGTCAGCACAACAATAGCCGGTTTTCTCTATCGCCGGGTCGCATTCCACTGTTTGTTGTGTCTGGCCTATTGTTCGTCAGACGTTGCAGAGTATCATAGATCCTCTGCACATAGCCAGCCGAGGTGGATCAAAACAAATTGGAATGATGAAGAGAAGCCGAGGGAATGATTAGATGCGAAGAGATAGGTCAACTAGAACCCGATGACGTCGTTGGTTGAGTTACCCTCAAGAAATTGAGAGGATTGTTCAGGCAGGGTTTTATTAGCAGAATGAGTAAAATTGAATTTAGTCACGAATCGGTCGTCAGGCAATAAGCACAGTAACGACAATAAATGTGTAGTGTAGTCTTAGTTATAAGTTAAGCAATAAATGTAGATGGCCAGTATAATAAATGTAGTTTGAGCGGTGCAAATAAAGTGTTTGTGAAGCGTGTAACCATTTAAACAACCCTGTGTTATTGAACGGAGCAAGCTTGAAACCCCAGGATCATCCAAGTCTATCTCAGTGTTGGCGTTCTGACGATGTGCATGCAGTTGACGGAGATCGAAGGTGAAGTTTAGTTGGCACAGGACCCAACAACGTTAATGCGTTTTTCAGTGATCTGACATTGTCTTATGTAGATCATTTGCGTATTATCACTCTATAACATTTGAAAATTTCAAGCAGTATCAAAGACCTGGAGTAATGTGACCTTATCATACGTAGGTCAGCTGCATATTAATGAGTAATTAACAATTCTAAAATCCTAAAATCCAATAATATTTTGAAATCCAGGGCAATTGTCATTTTTTTTGCATTTTTATGTCATTTCAAGAGCGACATTTTACTTTAAAATTAAGCGATATATTTGGCTGAAGTTCGAACTTCTTGTTTAATCCAAAAATAAGGTTCAAACTTTCTAGATGCCCTGCTTTAAGAAACCTTGAGCATTTGTTCGTTAACTTAAATGTTCGATTCTATCTTTTACATAAAATAATGTAAGAGAATTTACGTACTTTCAGGAGTTTAAGCCGATGCCACGATTCATTTGTAATTTTCTCGGACATACGCAGACAAAATAAATGTTTGTTACATTTTTGCGCTGTCTTGGAGCTCACCGGCAGGCTTGTTGAAAACTTTTAAGAAACGTTTTACAATACTTCAAATATCTCATGTTATTGTGACTATTGTCGGCATCCTCGTTTTCTTCGGCAGCCTTTCCCATAAGAACTGCAGGCAAATCTGTTCGGCAATTCCATATAAGCTGCATTTTGAGGCGTATTTATTTCAATCAATGACATCTCTGGAGAAATTGTTTGTTCGAAAATCTCTTCAGGGGGAAGCAGGCATATTAGTGGATCCCTCTTACGCTAGTTAGCAGTTTGTAGAGAAGCTCATTTTTTTTTGATACATTTCAGGTATTTCTTCTCGTATCTTTCTTTTCATATATCCTAAAACACAAATCAAACTGAGAAAGTATGTAATTTTCATATGCAATAAATTTGGTCATTTTAAATTTGATCATCTTGAATTTTATCAGAAAAATCTTGAATTTCACCATTAGTGCACCATTCATTTTTAATTTTGCGGTCACCATCAAAAGTTAGCTAAGGGGTCACCCAAAAATGACATCCATCATTTGAGGGATGGGGGTGGTCTACGAAAGTCTGTCAGTGCATGTATTAGCATTAGGTATTGGAAAAAACATGACTAAGGGGGGGTGGGAGGTCTAGAAATCCCGAAAAATTATGGACGCCATATTTGAAAATTCTTTAAGAAAAAACTGAATTAGAACAGCTGCAAAAACTAGGTGAGCAATGGTATTAGCCGTTTGAAATGAACGATTTTCTTTATTTGTGATAATAACATATTTCGTACAACAAAGTAATAAGCATTTAATCGCAGGTTCTTTCCTCGAGTAAACTGTGAAATGGGATTAAATTTTGGGTAAAAAATCTGGTGGCCATATTGTAGTCTTGGTTTAAAATAGTGATCAGATTTCTAAAAAGGGACCTACTACCAACTCTGATTTTGTTAAGAGTTTTGTCGTATCACGTCGAATTGAAATGCTGTTGAGCCTTCAAGCTCGCTATCAAATTCCCGTCCATGGTTCGAAATTTCCCGCGTATTTGTGGCTGCATAACAGCAAACAAACGCAAATGGTTGCATCCTCGCAAACTCGCGTCGTACGTCCTGTGTATGTGATCCAACATATATCGTGCCTGTGCCACAATGACGTCACTGGGGCGGGGCGGTGGAAATACTTTGTTGCCGATTTGAATAAGCCCACTGCTAATCCAAAAACAGTTTCACTCACCTTCCCATCCAGAACCAGGTGTTGTGCAATACGATTGGATAAGTGCAAAATCGACTGGGAATCGGCTATGGGGCTTTTTCGGACTATTAATAGATGCGAGTCTATAGTTGGTCATCGATGTCATCGCTATTATTGCTTGCTACAATAAGCAAACAAGGAAATCAGTGCAGGAGGAAATACAATTGAACGACTTCCTCTGTTGCATCACTGGGTAAAATATGGCGTTTGGATACGAACATTCGTGGCTTGAAGCATTTCCTCCCACATGAATTTCTTCCACGATGGGTAATAGAAATAATTACAACTGAGGTTTTTACCAGAACTGGGACAGTAGACAACTAAGCACTCAACAAAAAGTTATCTATATAAATAAAAATGGAATGGTGTTTGTATGTCACGAAATGGCTCACGAACGGGGCAACGGATTTGGATAATTCTTCCCCCATTTTGTTCGTCAAGGGTTCCGACGTGTTTGTGTGTATAAAAGTTTCAGGATGCTCACCGCGAAAGTAGGAGAAACGGGACTGAACGGAACTGTCATTTTGTATGGGACGATTCATAGCGGTTTTCAACAGCCTACTTGATGGCAAGACGAAGTTTGCCGGGACCATTAGTATTAAATAAAAGCCATACAATTGGGTTTTTGAATTTTTCCAAGAGATGCCAATTTTTAATTCCACATAATCGTCAAGAGTCGTCAAGTGTGTATTTAAAGCGAGACGTTATTGAAAATTTCCTGGTTCTATTTATCAGTGTATCTAAAATTTCGTATGAATCCAAAAACTAAACTTTCCATTTCCCAGGGCCATTGACGTCAAAGTCAAACATCATTTGTCAAACATTGGATTTTTAATTCCATATCCGAAAGGCACGCACGTCCTCCTGTCGAGCACCTGCCTAATTGAATGAATACCATTACTTTATTGACGTTGATTTTCCTCAACTCCTGCTCCACCTCCTCCAATGCGTCACACAAATCGATTCCCGATAAAATTGCTTCAATTTAATGGCTTTAGTTACCCATCGAAATTTAATTCCAACAAACGGCCCTTCCATGAATCAAGTACGCTATCGCTTCAGTACCCATCCCCCGCTTTTTTCATACTCAATTTGTTTTACCATCATGGGTGATGTTGTAACAGGTCCACTTGAATCAATACTTTCCGTCACGTCATAGAGAAAAGGATCCGAAAAGGGGCTTTCTGTCCTGCTCTGGTGTTGACGTCATCACCGCTGAATGGACATAAATTACAGAGAGAGAGAGAGTTTATCGCCGTGTGGAGTGACCTAACAGCGGAAGCACGTAGGATGATTTATGGAACTTGCTGTTGCATTTTCCTATGATGCCCTGCCGGGATAACCCACACATATTTATCGAAGGCTTCTACTATGATGCCCAGAGAGAATTCTACCGCCCATGGTGTTCTCTCACGTTAGGGGGGATATTCTGTTTGCACAAGTGTGGGAACATTCTAAGGAAAAGAGCTATGGGAAGTATATCAACTTGTCCACAACAGGGGCTATCTTCCGTTTCATGTTGGTGTGACGTCATATAGTAGTATTTTGGTCATGCTGTACTTGTGATATAATCAACATCATATGATATATGGACAAGATTGCATTGCATAATTATGGTGGATTTTCCTAATTGGTTTCGTGGAAGAGAAAATCGATTTATTTGATAGATGAAATACGTGTTGGTGTTTTACCGGATTCTGCAATTGACGATTGTGCTGCTCAAGACAGCACTTATGTTTGTAGTATCATGAAGAGACGAACTTCTGGAGTAATTTATCCTTTAAGAAGTAGAATGATTTAGATGAGACTAAGAAATTGCCTTAAAATGTGCAATATGGTTTCACAATGCTTGTCACTCGATCCTTCTTCACTTCCTACGTTTTTCATACGTGTATCCTAATCTCTACCCTGCTCTCTTAGTATAATAATTTCAAACTTGTGAAGTTCCGATTTTCAAAGCTCAAATTTAAAAGTCAAATTTTTAAATTCCAGCTCTCAATTTTTAAATCCCAATGTCAAATTTTCAATTCATTAAGTCTTATTTGTAACTACCAATTTCCAAAGTTCAAAATTCAAATTCAGCCATTCCATGAAAAACGGATCTAGTGGGTCACCGTGTTTTTGGATTTTTTTTATTACCGTCGGACGGGGCTACTTTTGATTCCAGGGGCTACTTTGGACACTCACCTTTTGTAATTATTACCAGCGTAAATATTAATCTGAGCAATTTTGTGTCTTCAGCACTTTTATTAACCAATATATGCTCTATCACTAGGCATGATTTTTTCTTGGAACAACATCAACAATAACAGGATAAACAAGAAAGCATTTCAAAAAAGCCCGAATCAATATTCACAAGGTATAAAACATTGGCTATACAAACATTGTTCGAATTTTACCCATGTCGTGGAAACTTATTGAGAGCATCACAAAACTATCAAATCGTCATGTTTCATGAAAATCTTGTGATTTGTTTTGCTTAAAATTGTTGTTTTATTAAAATAATTGACCAAAGGTCTTATTTTTGCAACTTTTATTTTATTATAATGTTTTGGTTTGTGTATTTTATAACATAAAAAAAAATAAAATAAATGTTTGTAAAAGTGAATAGACATAAGACACACATATTTCAATACGTACCAATGCCAAATTCACAACATAATCGCTAAAAACAGTTTTTCGTCATATTTTACATGAATCTGTAGTACAGAACAGTTGCATCCTCCAAATGCTTAAATTAAACTACTCTTAAGCCAGCTCTTAACTGGTAAGAAGCTTAAGGCATATTACAAAAGCAAACTTACTTCTTTACGATCTTGCAAAATTTTGCTTCATAGATTGCGTTTTTAATGAAAATTACTTACTGGTATTTAATTAGTCACCGGTATTGATGTGATCCTTCAACATATCGTTCATACAATAGTAAGAACAAAAAAAGAGTTTTTGTACATAACTCATTTATCATCGCAATACCCAGTTGTTACGTCGTTCGTTTATGTCAACTTTAAAATCGAGCATTGGTAGCTGATAGTTCCATTTAAGAGGAAGTTGAAAATTTAAGTTTCATACTGCAAACTAAGAATAGTGAATGGCATGTTTCGTTGAAATTTGTTATATATGTGTAATTGATTCTAGCTTTGCAATTTTCTACATTAATTTTATCAATAAAAAACGTTCAATAACATCACAGTGGACGACAATCTGTTTGAATCAGTTTGAAAGTTATAAGGAAAAATCATTTCATTAGCAAATTGTGAAAATGTCCAAAGTAGCCCCTTTTTTGTCTTGAAGGACACACTTTTTCGCTATTCAAGCATTTTTGTTATTTCTTAATGGATTTGCTTCATATTTTGCACATTTGTGACGCACATATACAACTTATATATAGGGGAAAATTATCAACATCTATCCATTATTCTAAGAGTTACAAATCCTCAAAATTAAAGAATGTGGAAATAATGTCAAAAGAAGCCCCGTTTGACGGTACCATTTCCGAATTAGAGGGACAAAAAAAATTGCGATTTTGCAAATTTTTCATTTTTTTTAAATTATAACTATTGAACCGTTTGACCAATTTTTAATTTTGTTGGACGCACACAAATTGTTTATTTTTTTACATTAAAATAAATACAGTGGGATTCCGTTTTTGGCATGCTCCGATTTTGGCACCCCCCGATTTTGGCAACAAAATGGATCCGTTTTTGGCAACATTTTTCAATACCATTAAATTTGTAATTTTTTATAAATATTATCGTGTCTGTTGCCTTAGTCATTTGAGTAGCATGTCAACTCCACACCGATTACATTCCAGAGATCCATTTTCGTCGGTATTTCCCCAAATCTCACCAACTACTAAGGACTCGCGTACGCGCTTTTTTACTTCAGATTGGTCATTGGTCATACATTGGCAACGTTTCATGAGGCCAATAATCTCCACCAGTAACTCAACTAAAGACCAATCTCTTTTCTTAGGCATTCATATTGAGTGACCAGCCCACTTGAGTCTGCCAATAGGTGCTAAGTGGTAGCCTAACAATAATAAACTTTTAAATTTTTCATCGGAGACTTGAGAATATTCAGCAACATCGCAGCGGAATTCCAAGATGTTAACTCCTATCAACTTCCTTAGCAAGATCCTGAGAACTCTATGCAAGATCCGAAGAATGCTTGGCAAGATGCATCAGAGCTCAAGCGTTTTTTCTGTAGATTTCTCATGAGAACCAGTAGATTCCTATAAGATTCTTGAGGTTTCATAACAGGATTCTGTAAATTTCAGTTGATTTCATAAGGTTGGCGTAAAACATATATCAAGCTCAATTAAAAATTATTTCAAGTTAAAATAAATTCTACAAAATTACAAGTCACATTTATGCATCATCTCATGTTTATGCTTGCCCTTTTGATGCAGTCAACCATTCATTATAAAATGCTTTACTTATCAGAAACATAAAATGAATAAGCAATTCTAAACTTACCGAATTTTTCAAATTTTACGCTCCAAAATTAAACTGATTTTAAATGGTAATTTCATGCCGTTTTGCAACACCCAGCGCTTTTGATTCGTAAATGTATGTATCTATGTATGTAGGTAGCCACCAATCCTTGCTTGAGTCTTGTTCTGCATGCGGCTCCACTCAACAGTAAGGTAAAATTTTATTACCAATCTGCATTCAACATACCACTGTATGAAGTGCCAAAAGGGGGGTGGCGGACCCGTAAGTAGAAACACTTACGCGAAACCCGCGGGAAATAGAGAATCTCTTTCCAGCCATATGATCCAACAGATTGTGTATTAGAATTCCCAGCGCTTTTGATTCGCAAATACGTCTTTAAAAGAAAACTTTTTTTTTTGTTTTCTTTCACAGTTTTAAGGTGAAGATGAATTGAAGCCAAACTTCAAATTTTCAAGAGCACGGATCTGGAGAACCAAACATCCGTTTAAGCTGAAAACTTAATCGATTGGTCTCTAGCTGGTGGTGACCAATTGATTAGATTTTCAGCTCAAACGTTTGTTTGGTTCTCCAGATCCGTGCTCTTGAAAATTTGGAGTTTGGCTTCGATTCATCTTCACCTTAAGAAAATGTCCAGTTCTTCAATAAAAGTCACTTATGCGATTATTGGTTTTACAAGGCCCTCTTATACAAAAATTATACTTAAAGCTTCTAAAAAATAATTGAAGACGTTGAGGCGTAAAAACGCCACCAGAAAAATGTTTGCAGATTTAACATTACGGGGCTATAGATTCATAGTATAGTATAACCCTTAGGGAAAATGCTTCAAAGGGAACTTTTTCGAAGTCTCAACGCCTTATGATTCCATAAAAATGATGTATTAACATTGTAATGATGTTTTCAAAACCAATAGTTGAAAAAAAAATTAAAATATGGGTTCCGTTTTTGGCAACTGAAAACTTCAACTTTGTTGCCAAAAACGGAATCCCACTGTAAAATAAATCCGTTTTTTCGTGTTTTAAAGGCCTCGAGACAAAACGGGCTATTGCTGCTCTCATTTTTTCTTGAAAGTTCAGAAAGTTTTACGTTTACTGTTCAGCGATGTATTTTTTTAAGTTTTTGAGATACAGTAATACCTCGATATAACGTAACTCGATTTTTATTTTCGTTACGTTTTATCGAGGTTACGTTATATCGAAGCAAAATATTTTTTTTTCTTAATTTCGTTCAATATGTATTTTTTGACGAAGAATGGGTCTTGAATTAATATTATTGACCTAGCAGGCATTTTCAGTCTTTCCTACATAGTTGTTCAATTTTGTTCCGTGTCTAATTTTTTTATATTATTCTTTTCATTTTAATTTTTTTTTTTTTTTACGTCTCTATTACAGTAATCCTTAGAGAATTTTTCTCAGGAAAAATCTTTGAAGGAATCCTTGAATACTCGGAGAATCTCTGAAATAAATTCATAAATGAGATCTTTCAGAAACCTTTAAACAAACTAATGTGGAGCAGTCCATGAACATTTTTAGCAGGCAATTATGGAAATTCAATAATTTTGCTATTAGGAGCTTGTGGTAAAATTCTTAAAATGAATTCTTTGATAATTTCTTGACCGAATTTTAAAAAGAATGTCCCAAGAACTCATGATTTTTTTTCAGAATTCATGAAGAAGTCACTAGAACCAAAGAACGCTCCAATAAAAATAAGAACTATCCTTGAGAGGTTTTCAATGGAAAAGTTTCTGAATGAATACGTGGTGGAATTAGGGATGGTACACAAATTATGTCACGCTAAATTTCGACTTTTTCGACCCCCTCCCCCCTTTTGTCACGGATTGAGTCCTTTGTAAATTTTGTAAGGCTTGTAACGCTTGGCTTGACACCTCCCCCCCTCTGGAGCGTGACGTAATTTGTGCATGACCCCTTATCGGCAGTATTCTAGGAGAATTCTCTGGAGTGACTAGGGAACTGGCTCAGTTTTTGATTGAATTCCTGAATATATTTTTGTAATAAAAACAATCTATAGAAAAATTACTAGGTGTAATTTTTGATCAAAGGTACAGTAAAATTCAAAGATATATTTAAAAAACACTATTGGAGAAATTCACAATCATTGAATTTAAAATGCATAGAATCCGGAATTCCTTAGACATATTCTGGAGAAATTCCTGGAGGAATATTTGAACCATTTTTTGTTGAAATTCAATGAGAACATTCTGAAGAAATTCCTCAATTAATTCTTAAGACGGAAATCCGTTAATTTTATATTGAGCAAAGTGACCCGGCTACACACAAGTGTAATCTGAGTTTGATGTAGTCTTTTTGACTGCAAAGTCTAAATAAAAAATCATAAAAGTTTTCGCAGAAAATTGAAGTGAGTAGCAGGCTTGGATCCAGTTGGAGTGTAAATGCAGCAAACATAAAGAAGAATGATGTAAGCAAATGTACAGCAATGCAAAATGTTGTTTTTAACATAGAGCTTATAGGTCACTCGATATTATGACTGTATTCAGTGATGGTAAACGCTTGCATTGCTTTGATTTAGTATTGGTTGGTGTTTGAAACTTTCAAAATGATTATTCTAGCTCATAAATCATGTTTTTATTTTAAAAAAATGAAAAATGTGCTAAAAAATAGTAACGTTATATCGAGGTAAAAATTACGTTATATCGAGTTACGTTATAGGGTAAAAGCACCGGTTTTGGCCAGCCTAAGAGAAAATGTAAGTAAAAATTGTATGGGAAACCGTATTTATTCTACAAATATGTCAAATGCATGCTTTCAATCCATACTATGTGTGTAAAATATCGAATCTGAGCTAAAATCATTATTTCGCTTTGAAAATATCGTTGGTCAATATAGGCCACCAGAACTAGTTTTGGCCAGAGACTTAACTTCGGTTCCTAAATTGGCCAATCACATTGATTTCTTATGAGAGCGGTCAAATTAGGAGAACCCTGGCCAAATAAGGTGTATGGGAGTGAAAATTATAAGGAAAATTGATTGTTTTCCTTATTTTTTGAATCAATTGGGACGAGTAAATGAATGTAGCTTTATCATAGGCATGTGATCTACTGAACACAGAAGGTTCCATGCTGATTGTCTATGTAAAACGGTGTATAATCCACTATGGCCACAATAGGAGTATGGCCAAAACCGGTGCTTCTACCCTAAAGAGGTTACGTTATATCGAGGAAAAAAAATAAAAAATCGGTCATTTTTCATCGGCACACACTGTAGGTATCAACGCATTAGATTTTTTAATAAAAATAATCATAACTTTTGAATAGCTCAATCGATTTCCAATCTTTTTTTATAAAATAAAAGCCTAAATTGCAACTTTTCAGAAAAATATAAAACCCTGATTTTTTTTAATTTTTAACATGAAAATGCATAAAAATTTCTACCTTTTGAGAAAATTTTTATATATTTTCATGTACAGTGGGATTCCGTTTTTGGCAACAATGTCGAAATTTTCAGTTGCCAAAAAACAGAACCGTGCCAAAATCGGAACCCTTGTTTTAAATTTTATTTTTCAACTACTGGTTTTAAAAACATCATTAAAAAGTTACTACATCATCCTTATAGAATCATATGGCATAAAGACTTCTGAACGGTTCACTTCGAAGCAGTTTTCCGTAATATTGTACTATGCTATGGATCTATAGCGCCGAAATGTTAATTGTGGCAAACGTTCTACATCCATGCTTTTTACGCCTCAACGTCCATAATAATTTTTAGAAGCTTTATGTACACTATTTGTATGAGTGGGCCATGTAAAATTAATAATCGCAAAAGTGGCTTTTATACAAGAACTGAACATTTTCCTAAAACTGTGTAAGAATACGAAAAAAATTAAATGTGTTACTGTATTCATACAAAGACGTTTTTAAGTACAAATCAAAAGCCCTGGGTATTGAAAAACAAAAATCATTTCAACTTTAGGCTTTAGCGTAAAATTTTACATAATTCGGTAAGTTTAGAATACCTTTCTAATTAATGTTTCTGATAAAGTAAAGCATATCATAATGAATGATTGACTGCAGTCAAAATACCAAACATAAACAACTACATCTCATGATCCATAAATGCGACTCGTAATTTTGTAGAATACACATACAACTTTTATTATTTTTACTTGAAGTGAGTTTTTATTTAGCTAAACATATAAACATATAAAACATATATTTACAAATATCCATGTTATGAAACCCCAAGAACCTGATAGGAATCTTCAGGTGCTTGTAAGAAATCTATAGGAAAACGCTGAGGTTCCGAAGCATCTTGCTAAGAATATTGCTGCTATATTGCCGAAAATTCTCAAGTCTCCAAGGAAAATTTTCAAATGTTTTTTATTCTTAGGTTACCACTAGCACTCCTCAAGTTCCTCTGGAAACCTTTTCAAAATCTACAAGATTTCGCCAGAAATACTCAAAATACCACCACAAGTTCACATTTTCCCGCTAGGAATTACCTGGATGCCCTAAAAATCTTAAGAGTTTATTAGGAATCACCAAATTTCGGACTTAATCCCCAATAACCAACTATACATTCTCAGGATCCCACAAAAAACCCCAAGAGTCCGCTAGGAATCTGCAGACATTCTCAAGAATCCGTTAAAACTTCTGAGAAGTCCCTTAAGGACTAAGAATCTCCTAAGGATTCTCCAAGCTTCAGTAAGGAAACTCATAGTTCCAGCTCGCAAGGAAAATTTTGTTTATGTTGAGATCCGTATCCTTGATTAAAAATCTTGTACCAAACTCGTCTCTTAAAAATCTAACGTCTTAAAGAATTTCCAACAAAGAGGGAACGTAGCTCTAATTAGTTGTCGCAGAAATATTAATATACACACGAATACCACAAACAAAAAGTTGAAATACTCTTAATCGTTTTTATCGCACGCTTCAATTATTGAGAATAATTTGTAGTTTGGACTGTGTTCGCATTTGTGCCGGTGTTGAATGAAACATTGGAATTCTTAAAAATTAATATGCAATATAGTAAAATCTTCACTTTTTTATGGATTATATGTTGCCACTTCTGCAATTCACTAGAATTAAGCAATTTATTCTATGAAATTCCTTAAAAGTTATGATGCACGACATATTGTTGTATTTTCATCTATTACAGTAATACCTCGATATAACGTAACTCGATTTTTATTTTCGTTACGTTATATCGAGGTTACGTTATATCGAAGCAAAATTTTTTTTTCTGAATTTCGTTCATCATGTATTGTTTGGTGAGAAAATGGGTCTTACATTGATATTATTGAACTAGCAGGCATTTTCAGTTTATCTCACATATTTTTTTAAAATATTTTTCCGTATGAAATTTTCTTATATTTTTCTTTTTGTTTTATTTTTTACTTTTACCTTTTTATTTCAGTATTTCCTAATGAAATGTATTCAGGAAAAAACTTTGGAGGAATCCTTGAACACTCGGAGAAACTATACAATAAATTCATAAATGAGATCTTTCAGAAATCTTTAAAAATGTTAATGTTGAGCAATCCATGAACATTTCTAGCAAGCAGTTATGGAATTTCAAGAATTTTGTTATGAGGAACTCGTGGTAAAACTCTTGAAGCAAATCTTTTTGTAATTTCTGGACAGAATTTTAGGATGAAGGTCCCAAGAATTCTTTGAAAAATGTTTTTTTTTTTTAAATTCATAAAGAAATCACTAGAAAACTATCAAAAACAAGAACTATCTTCGAATAATTTTTCTTTCGAAAGTTTCTGAACGAATACGTTGTGAATTTTCGGTAGTATTTTAGGAGAGATTTCTGGAGGATCTCCGGAGGAGAATGCTCAGTTTTTGGAATCCCTGAATATATTTTTGTAATAAAAAAAAATCCATAGAAAAATTTCTAGACTTATCGTCTTCAAGAATTACTTGAAGAACCCAATGAAATCATTGGAATCTTTCTTTAGAAATTCGTGTTGGAATCAATGAAAGATTTAATTTCACAAAGAATCCTTGAAGAACCTAAAGTAGTATATAGAATGGTTTCTGCATAAATATTTGTAAAAAGTTCTGCAGAAAATCATAATTAAATTGGTGGAAAAATGCCAAGAAAATTGTTCTTCAGGTTTTTGGACGAATACCTGTACGGTTTTTTAAATAATTTGTAGAGCATTCCAAGAATTATAACAGGATTGTTCTTTGAAAAGGCCGCTGGAAGAATTCATGAAAAAATGCTGAAATAATTTATAAATTTCTAGACTCCGGAAAAGTATAAGGTATAATATGTGAAATTGTTTGTAGAATGCATAGATGAATCCACTTTGTATCCTGGAGAAATAATACATGAATATCTGGAGGGTCAACTTGTAGAATTTCTGGAATATCCCTGTCGGAATTATTTTAAGAATAGGTTTTAAGCACAGACAAACAGACGTAACACTTAGAACAAATCTCGATCAAATTCATAGTCACGAGGACATGTACGCCCAATACTAAAATCGGTGTGTTTGGCCGACGCGCCAACAGATGGCGGTAGTGAGCAAACGTCAAACACGAACAAAAACGATGCGAGCGCTGCGGGCGGCGGATTGGCCACCTACCATATTTTCGAATCAATCGTTAAAAAGGTAGTCGATGGACAACGATGGGAGTGTGACGTCTGTTTGTCTGTGTTTTAAGTTTATACATGAATACCAGGACAGTTTAAGATAAATCCATGGAGCAATTATTGTCGGAATATCTGGAGGCATCCTCAGAATCCGTCGAGAAATTTCGATATCGATTTATGACTGTATTCAGTGATAGTAAACGCACAGACAAACAGACGTCACACTCTTACCGTTGTCCATCGACCACCTTTTTAACGGTCGATTCAAATATATTGTAGGTGGTCAGTCCACCACCGACAGCGCTCGCATAGTTTTTGTTCGTGTTTGACGTTCACACACTACCGCCATCTGTTGGTCTACCGGCCAAATACATCAATTTTAGCATTGGGCGTACATGCTCTCTCGACTATGATTTTGATCGCTATTTGTTATAAGTGTTACGTCTGTTTGTCTGTGGTAAACGCTTGAATTGCTTTGATTTAGAATTGGTTGGTGTTTGAATCTTGAAAAATGTTTAAAGCAGTTCATAAACCATGTTTTTGATAAAAATTGTAAAAATAAATGGGGTCAAAAAAAAAGTTACGTTATATCGAGGTAAAAATTACGTTATATCGAGTTACGTTATAAAGAGGTTACGTTATATCGAGGTTACGTTATATCGAGGTATTACTGTACTGCGTTGTGATTTTCATGCGCAATGTATGTAACTCCAAGATAATAACAGTGAGCTAAAAAGGTGACTTTTAGTTGCCTAATGTGCTTGTGCTCTGTTCAAACAAGCTGTTCCAAAACTGGAGAGAAGTGATTTTTAGTGTACCACCTACTGGCAGACCCAAGTGGGCTGGACACTTAATAGGAATGCCTAAGAGATTGATCTCTAGTTAAGATTGTGGTGGAGATGAATGGCCTTATGGAACGTTGCGAATGCATGACAAATGACCATCCTGAAGTAAATAAGCGCGTACGGGAGCCCTTAGTAGTTAATTAGATTCGGGGGAATATCCACGAAAATGAAGATCTGGAAAAAAATCGGTGAGTAGTTGACCTGCCATTCAGATAAATAAAGCAACAGACACGATAATATTTACAAAAAATTACAAATGCCAAAAACGGAATTCCACTGTAAAACATTATTTTTTTCAGAATTTTATATTCTTTTTTTGAAAAGTTGAAATCTTAAGCTTTTATTCCATAGAAAAGATTGGACATTGGTTGAGCTGTTCAATAGTTATAAATTTAAAAAAATAAACAATCTGATGCGCTGAGACCTACAGTGTGTGCCGATAAAAAATGACTGATTTTTTATTTTCAAAAAAATATATTTCGAAAACTAAAAAACATACATCGCTTAAAATTTGGCAGTGACCGTAAAATTTTCTGAACTTTCAAGAAAAAAAATGAGAACAGCATTAGCCCCTATTGACCCAAGGCCTTCAAAATATGAATAAAACTGAAATTTTTTATTTCTTTTTTCATCTAGAAAACAATTTTCGTGAAATTTTCATATTTTCATGGCTTCCATTTCATCAAAGAAAATTGTAAACCGGTCAAGCGGTTCAAAAGTTATAGTTTTTTTTAAATTAACAATTTTGCAAAATTGCGATTTTTCTGGTCACCCTACTTTGGAAATGGTCACCCTAATAAAAAAAAAATCCAAAAACACGGATAGGTAACAAAAAAGAAAATTTCCACGGAATTAGGTGACCCGCAAGATCGGTTTTTCATGGAATGGCTGAATTCCAATATCAAATGTTCAATTTTTAAAGCCCAATTCCCAATTTATGAAATTCATACTTCAAAGTCCAATCTACAATTTTCAAATAACAAAGCTCAATTAATAAAGTCCAATTCTGAAAATCTGATTTCCAAAGTCCAGTTTGCAATGTCCAATTCTCAATTTATGAAATTCATATTTCGAAGTTCAATTTCCACATTTCAACGTCAAATTTCCGAAATCTAGATCAAATTTCTAACAATATTGAAAATCCTATTCCCATGTCCAATTTCCCAACTCGAATTTCAAACATGAAATTTTCAATGTTCAGTTCCCAATTTCTAAAATCCATATTTTGAAGTCCAATTTTCAATTTACAAATTCTATTCTATTTACAAAATCCAGTTAAATTTTCAAAGTCTCATCGATTCCTCATTTTCCAAGCTCAAATCCCGAAGTCCAATATCACAAGTATGTACTATTTGTAGAGTCAAATTAAGAATACAGGTCGGACTCGATTATCCGGAGACTCGATTATCCGGGGGCTCGATTATCCGGGATTCGATTATCCGGAATTTTAGACTCGATTATCCGGAATTTGTTTTTTGATGTTCTTGTTTTTAAATTTTTATGCATAAATCTGAGATAATTTGGTATTGCAACATACAATATGAATGGTTTTGCAGTTTAGAACGTATTTAAGAAAAGGGGGGTTTGAAAAAGTGGGATTTATGTGTACGCTGGTCAAAAAAAGACCCCCACTGTTCCTAGAAAAAAATATGGCTATGCCACCGTATCATATGAATAAAATAACAAAAAAAGATAATGTTCAAGTTCTTCTGTCAAAGATTTAATTTTTTTCTTAGTGATTCGATTATCCGGAGGATTCGATTATCCGGAGTGAAAAAAAATCGATACTCCGGATAATCGAGTCCGACCTGTATCCGTATTTCAAAGTCCAATTTATGAAATTTAATTTTCAAATTAATATTTAAAATGTCAAAGTCAAAATTTTAATTTTCTGAATTAGTTTTTCTAATTCTAAAATTCCGAAGGTAAGTTTTCCAATTCCAAACTCCGAAAGTACCATTTGTAAAATTCAATTTCAAATAACTGAAATTGTTGAAAATTCTACTTCTAAAAGCCAGATTCCAACGTCCGATTTTCTTAGTTCTTAGTCCAATTTCCAAAAGCCATAATCCATAGTTCGATTTCCTCCTTCCAGAAGCCAATTTTGTTAATCCAATTGCTAAATTCCATTTTCCATTTATTGGAATGAATAGTTGAACATCAAACTTCAAAATCGATTTTCTCAAAACTAGGCTTTTGTCACTTACACCCAGTTTCCAAATTTCAATTTTCAATTCCCAAAGATCTTTTTTGTAGTTCCCAATAAGCAATTTCCAAAGTACATTTTCCCTTGTCCAATTTCGATGCCAAACGTCCAAAATCTAATTTCCTGTTTTCAAAATCGGAATTTCAAAGTCCAATTTTCAGTTACCCAAGTCAAATTTCTGAAGCCCAAATGTCCAAATCAAACTTCCTACTACCAAATTTTCAATATCCAATTCCATAGCTCCAATTTCCAAGTTGCAAAGTCCAATTTTTGAAATCCACCATTCAAAGTCAAATTTCCGTTTCAAATTTTGAATTTCCAATATCTTGTTTCAAAATCCAATTTCCGGAAGCCATTTTCAAAGTCCGATTTCCGCTTTTCAGAAACTCATTTCGAAGGTACAATTTCTAGATTTCATTGTCCGCAGTCCAGTTTTCAATGTCTAGGATCCAATCTATAAAGTTCAATTTCCAAAATTTGAAGCTCATACCGAAAACTACAGTAGTGTAAATTTCTGAGATCAATTTCCAATCCCCAATTTTCAATCTTCAATTTTGAATTCCCAGATTTTCAATTTCCATTTACAAATTTCAAAAACGTTTAGCAGTTCACGACTCTTTAATCTATTTTAAGCCATTTCAAGTCATTTTTAGCCGTTTCAAGCTTTTTTAAGCCAATTTATGCCCATTATAAGCCGTCGATAGGGGCCCAGATAGCCGTAGCGGTAAACGCGCAGCTATTCAGCATGACCATGCTGAGGGTCGTGGGTTCGAATCCCGCTGGTCGAGGATATATTCGGGTTGGAAATTTTCTCGATTCCCAGGGCATAGAGTATCTTCGTACCTGCCACACGATATACACATGCAAAAATGGTCAATCGGCCAAGAAAGCTCTCAGTTAATAACTGTGGAAGTGCTCATAAGAACACTAATCTGAGAAGCAGGCTTTGTCCCAGTTGGGACGTAACGCCAGAAAGAAGAATAAGCCGTCGATAGCCGTTTGAAGCCATTTTATTCATTTTAACCCATACCAAGCCGTTTTGAGCCGGTTTTTAGCCATTTTAGGCCTTCTTAACCAATTCAAGCCATTTGACGCGTCTTTTTGGCCGTTTCATGAAATTTTAACCCATTTTTGGCCGTTTCAAGCCTTTTAAGCCAATCTATCCATTTCTATCTATTTTCAGCCGTTTTAAGCCATTATTAGCTGTTTCTATCCATTTTGAGCCATTTCACGCCGTCCTTTGCAATTTATAGTCATTTTTAGCTGTTTTCAATCCATTTTTAGCTGTATCTATCCATCTTTAGCCGTTCGATCTATTTAAAGCCTATTTAAACCAATTTAGGCCATTTGAAGCGATTTTTAGACGTTTTAGGCCATTTAAAACTTTTTAAGTCATTTTTTTAGCCGTTATCAGTCGTTTAAGCCGTTTTAAGCCAATATATGACATATGAAGCGGTTTTTAGCCGTTTTAAATCATTTTTAGTTGTTCAAGCCTCTTTAAGCTATTTTAAGTCATTTTTAGTCGTGAAAAGCCCTTTTAAGACAATTTAAGCCATTTGAAGCTATTTTGAAGGCCATTTTTAACCATTTTAGCCAATTTTCGATTATCGATTTTGATTTTTGGATTTTGGGTTTTGGATTTTGAATTTTGGATATTTTGGATTTCAAGCATTTTTCAAGCATCTCAGTTAAAATAAACCGTCGCGGGACGTGTTTATTTCCCGTCCGTATTTCAATTAAAGAGTATAGTTTGTGTTCACGTTGGATTTGACCGTGATAAATGAGTTTCAGTTAGTGTCCAAAGGAATTTCAGCGGCGGGCGTGAACAAAGCCGTTTTAGCCGTTGTAAGCCATTTTAAGTCATTTTTAGACGTTTCAAGCCTTTTAAGCCAATTTTTAATTCATATTTTATTTTTAATGGCAAATTCAAACATCAAAATTTAAAAAATTACAAATTTTAATCAAATTTCATGTTTCAAATTTCAAATTTCTTATTTTCAATTTTCAATTTTCAATTTTCAATTTTCAATTTTCAATTTTCAATTTTCAATTTTCAATTTTCAATTTTCAATTTTCAATTTTCAATTTTCAATTTTCAATTTTCAATTTTCAATTTTCAATTTTCAATTTTCAATTTTCAATTTTCAATTTTCAATTTTCAATTTTCAATTTTCAATTTTCAATTTTCAATTTTCAATTTTCAATTTTCAATTTTCAATTTTCAATTTTCAATTTTCAATTTTCAATTTTCAATTTTCAATTTTCAATTTTCAATTTTCAATTTTCAATTTTCAATTTTCAATTTTCAATTTTCAATTTTCAATTTTCAATTTTCAATTTTCAATTTTCAATTTTCAATTTTCAATTTTCAATTTTCAATTTTCAATTTTCAATTTTCAATTTTCAATTTTCAATTTTCAATTTTCAATTTTCAATTTTCAATTTTCAATTTTCAATTTTCAATTTTCAATTTTCAATTTTCAATTTTCAATTTTCAATTTTCAATTTTCAATTTTCAATTTTCAATTTTCAATTTTCAATTTTCAATTTTCAATTTTCAATTTTCAATTTTCAATTTTCAATTTTCAATTTTCAATTTTCAATTTTCAATTTTCAATTTTCAATTTTCAATTTTCAATTTTCAATTTTCAATTTTCAATTTTCAATTTTCAATTTTCAATTTTCAATTTTCAATTTCAATTTTCAATTTTCAATTTTCAATTTTCAATTTTCAATTTTCAATTTTCAATTTTCAATTTTCAATTTTCAATTTTCAATTTTCAATTTTCAATTTTCAATTTTCAATTTTCAATTTTCAATTTTCAATTTTCAATTTTCAATTTTCAATTTTCAATTTTCAATTTTCAATTTCAATTTTCAATTTTCAATTTTCAATTTTCAATTTTCAATTTTCAATTTTCAATTTTCAATTTTCAATTTCAATTTTCAATTTTCAATTTTCAATTTTCAATTTTCAATTTTCAATTTTCAATTTTCAATTTTCAATTTTCAATTTTCAATTTTCAATTTTCAATTTTCAATTTTTTGCATAGATATCCTGAAGCCTCGTTTCTAAATCTCAAATTCCAAATTTTTCCAAACTGCAATTTCCAGTTTTATTTTCAAAGTCCAATTTCCAAATACAGTAATGTCCCGATTTTGTCAACCCCACGCTGAATTTAGGGTTGACAAAATCGGAAAAAAAGCTAAAATCGGAAAAAAAATCGACTGGTTTCAAGTTTTATTTTCACTTAAGGACTTAGTTTTAATATAAACATTGTGTATTTTATTTTAATTTTCTATGTACCGTGATGCAAGGTAACATTGATCAGTTTCATGAATAATTATTGAAAATTTCAGATTTCAAATTTGGCCAAACGTGGCCAAGGTCATAATTGACTTAATGCACCCAATATTGCCAGTATAGACGAGTTTACTCTGATTAAAATAAATTTCAATTTTAAGGCTGACAAATCGGGCAAAAAGGATGCTAAAATCGGGGGTAGACAAAATCGGGTCAAAAATGGTGCTAATAGTGGGGGTAGATAAAATCGGGAGTAGACAAAATCAGGGGCTGACAAAATCGGGTGATTACTGTACTAAATTTCAATTTTAAAATTCTGGTTTACACTTTCCGGAAACTAATTCTGTCTAGTTTCTTAATTCCAAAGTCTAATTTTCAATGTCTAAAATTTGAATGTCCAATTTCAAATTTTCTATTTTTAGTTTCTAATTTCCAATTTCCACTACAGTACTGACCCGATTTTGTCAGCTCTTTGACCCGATTTTGTCAGCCTATTTTTTTTTTTTTTTTTTTGAAATCGTCATGTGGTAAAGTTTACATTCAAATTGATGATGATGTTTGATGTCGTGCAATGACAATGCCTTTTATTAAGTGATAAAAATCGATATTACCAATATAAGGGAGGGGGGAGCCCCTGATAAAAAAAACTGGCTACGCCCATATCCATCGCTCTCTTAAAAGTCTATGTAACCATGTAATACATAAAAATTTGAAAAACATGAATAAAATAAAATGACCCGATTTTGTCAGGTTCCCCTTTTTGTCAGCCTAAAATTCATCGAGGGGCTGAAAAAATCGGGTCCTTACTGTATCCACTTTCCATTTTTTACTTTCCTATTTCCTACTCCCAACTTCCAACTCTTATTTTCCACTTTCCACTTATTTTCCATTTTCCCTATTTTTTGTTTCTAATTTCCAGTTTTCACTTAACAATATCCAATATCCCATTCCAATTTCTCATTTCCTATTTATAATTTCAAATTTCCAACTCTCATCTTCCAATTTCCGTTTTCCAATTTTCAATTTTTAGTTTTCAATTTCCAATTCCAATTTTAAATTTCCAGTTTCTTATTTCCAATTTCAAATTCTCAATTTCCAATTTCCAATGTCCAACTTCCAGTCTTCAGTTTTTTATTTCTAATTATTTTCAGTGTTCCGAATTCAGTTTTAAAAGTACAGGGTCTAATTTTCGACTCTCCAATGCTCACATTCCAAAGTGCAATCTACTACAGTGAAACTTCCATGAGTCAATATTGAAGGGACCATCTACTCAAGGAAATATCGAGTCTAGGAACAGAAATCCTTTGGAAAACTGTTTTGAGGGAGCATCGTATTAACCATGAAATTTCTTATTTAGTATGGTTCCATGAGTCAACATCGAGTCATGGAACATCGACTCATAGAGGTATCATTGTAAATATTATTTCGAAAAATCAAATTTCAATGCTAAACTTTTCATTTTCAGAAACAAATTCAAAGTCGACACCAAAAAGTTAATTTCCTAGTTGCATAGTCCAACTATTGCCGTTTGAAATTTCCAAAATCCAATTTCTTAAATCCTTTTTACAGTTTTGAAAATCAAAATTTCCAAATAGCAAATTTCTACGATTGATTTTCTTTAAAAAAAAAAACAAAAAGTCCATGTTTCAATGCTCAATTTTCGATATCCGAAGTCAGATTTCGTCAACTATCCAAAGTCCAATATTAAAAATCTAAATTCCAAATAAAATTTTCAAACATCAAACTTCCTGATTTTTGAATTCCCATTTTCCATTTCGAATTTCCAAAATCAAATTATTTAGATCCAATATTCTAAATTCAAGTTTTAATGCCCCATTTTCAATTTTCTGATTCCAAAGCTCAATTTTCATAATTTTAGAGTCTTATTTTCAGTTTTCGATTTCCAAAGTCCTATTTACAGTTTTCAAATCCAAATTCTCAGACCGTGAATTTTTACGATGGATTTCCAACATCCACAAAACAAGTTTGAAGTCCATAGTTCAAAGTTTTATTTTTCATGTCCTTAGCAAAATTTTGTCACTCCAACCTTCCAAACTTCTCGAAACAAATTCAAAAGGTAAACTTGAAATTTCTTGATTTTTAAATTCCAAAGTCCAATTGCCAAAGTCTAATTTTAAAAATTCAAATTTCAATGTTCAATTTTTGATTTTCTTTCCAAAATTGAAATATCAAAGTCCAACTTTCGAATTCAAATCTGAAGCATAAATTTGGGAGTAAAATTTCCAAAATATTATTTCAATAGGTAAAATTTCAAATTGCAGTTGATAAACCCCAATTTTCTTGTCTTCTAGTCTTCTTGCCTTTATTTCTTCTTGTCTTCTTGTCTTGTTAGTTTTCATACACTTTTTAATGTCTCATCACACCATTTTATGAAGTTCAGAGGATCATCCCACAAACTTACTCATGTTTTTACATCAGTTTTGCTTCAAAATAATTACAACAGTCTTTTAATTCATCTAGATGTATCACAGAACTAACTGGTTCAGAGAGAACACCTAGACCTACAAACATTTCCGCTTGAGCGTAACGAGCACCTCCCTTAATTAGTACATCATCACAGTCAACGGTATCAACCATTCACTTCTCCCATTGAACGACATCGGCAATCGACATCATGAAGAACCATGAGCACCCACGCACAGAAACGCTCCTTTCACATTTTCCACTTTCTTCGCTCAGCATATTTTCCTTGCATCGCTCTTACGGCTGTTGGAATGGGTCGATCTGGTTTCCCACGATCATCTTAA
Source organism: Aedes aegypti (assembly GCF_002204515.2). Classification (NCBI taxonomy): domain Eukaryota; kingdom Metazoa; phylum Arthropoda; class Insecta; order Diptera; family Culicidae; genus Aedes; species Aedes aegypti. The sequence goes on from NC_035108.1 coordinate 350,453,905, forward strand.
TGGGATGGTTCCCCCTCCTAAGCGGAGTGCTTAGCGAATGAATGACTCCAACATATCACCCTTTAATATGCTGGCAACATCTTCTGAGTTGGCCGCCAGCTGATACCTTCACTTCTCACTTGGAAGAAAATCAATAATCATTCCGCGAAGTACACTTCGTTTATCAACCCTTCTCGAGTCCTCTAATGGGTGTGGGTGTGAGAACTTTCGTTTGCATTACGTAATAAATCGGAAGTGATGTCGGTTGTCATCAGAAATTTTCCATAAATTGGTCGAGTACAACGTGCAACACGTAAAAGCGCGAGAATGTCGTCATCACTGCATCGCTTCCTCATTGGCTTGTGTGTCGTCATCATCGATCGAAAACGGTTGACAAGTTAACCAGTGTCATTGTCACAGTGATCCCCAAATGGAAAGGGAAACGGCTTAATATGCATCGTAATTGCCACTTGTTAAGAGGATAAGATACCGAACACGTCTCGTAAGTTATAAACTTCATGGCAACTGGTGACGGGAATTATTGATCCAGAACTGTCATTATTGTCGATTACCATATTCGGCCGACAGGGAACAGCCCATCAAAATATAATCCTTTCATTAAACTTGCTGCGATGTTAAATGGCCATTCAGAGAACATTGACAGTGCGGGATACCTGCTGGTATTCAAAAGTTGTGACATCTACAAGGCCAACAGATTTTTATGAGATACGTCGAGGCTCATTGGACACCCTGGAGCGAATAAAATTCCATCCAATCGAGCAGTACCGAATCCCACAATAAGAAAAAATCACTTGACAGCGGTGGGATTCGAACCCACGCCATTTCTGACTGGTGCCTAAAACCAGCGCCTTAGACCGCTCGGCCACGCTGCCTCGATATTAATAGAACGTCGCAGCGCAAAGCAGAAATTGAAATCCACACTTCGCTGTCTCGCGTCATTCCCATGATGATAACAGTTTCCCATAGCGTTGCTAATAGGGGATAGGGAGGAAGCCAGACAGACACAGTTGAACGGCGACGAGTGCGGTGAAGCACTACACTAACTGACTGCTACCGACTCTGCAGTAGATAGTCGGTACCTAGATGTTTACACAAATAAGCTCGCAGCTTAGTTTCATTGCGGGCGAGAATACGCAGAGGGAAGCCAGAGAAGAAAAAATAGCAAATCATGCTGCGTGGATGCAATGAGTCAACGAGATTGTAAGAAAGGAGTTCTGGTTGATAATAAGTTATTGAATCTTATGATGTGCAGAGTTTGAAATTATACACGTTTAAAAATTGAACAGATTCAATTTAGAATAATTTATAAAATCCTAAATACGAACACTATTACTTGCTAGTCTTATTCGACTGGATGCGAATGATGGTGACCAATCGACCAAATTTCCAGTGCGAACGATTGTCAGGTTCACTAGATTCGTGCTTTTGAAAATTCGAGGTTTGGCTTCGATGCATCTTCACCTTAAAGATAAATTATAAAAAGATTTTTCTTATGTACGGCGCCCCGAACAACTGTTTAAATATGAAAGTTTGTGTGACATTTAAACGACAACATATTTTGTTTTACATATGAAATTCTGATTGATTGAAATATGTACTTTTTTGAGGTAAGACCTATTGGTAATAAAAAAACGTTGGCGGAAAACTTACAAAAATGTTAAATTTAGCAAAATAATCATATGTTATAATCAGACGCGTGGCCATGTTTGAATCCATGGGTAGAACAAGCGTTGGTAAATATTTCATGCACAGTAGGATGCGGCTTATTTTTCAAAAGTTCTCAAAACCAAAAAATCGTGTGCTCTATGGAATTCAAATCATATTAAAAGAGAAACCTCAAAATTTTTAGCTAAAAATATTAAGATTTAGAGGTGGCGCAAGCGTCTTGTAGGCGAATTTTAAAGTTATAAAAAATTGCCTTTAGTGAAATCACCATAACTTCGTTATTTTCTAACCAATTTTGAAACAATTAGCACCATTACCTCATTAAAAATTAAAAAAGCACCATTACCTTACACGGAAAAAATCCGTTGCTGGAATCATGAACAAAAAGTCATGAATTCATCAAATTTTCTGTTTCATGTCATGAAATCGTGACTATTATGCAAGAATATGTATGCTCAGGGCGTTACACAAATTTTCTTTACCTTAATCAACGTGTCTCATGGCGATCGGTGAGGTTTTCTAGTGAAATTATAAAAAAAGTTTTGTTTTCGAAAAAGTTTAAGTTCTTGGGAACCATGTCATCATATCGATGACATTCTTGGCGAAATTTCCGTGAGTTCCCACATTGTTCCAAAATGTACTTACTTCTTCCTGACTATGCAGAACCGGGTAATGTTTGACTTCGAGCAAAGATTTTGCTTGACAAGCTCGTCGGCGATTTTAACTGTTTGGAAGTGATGCATTCCTCACATCTCATAACAGAGCAGCTCACAAAAGTCCTTCGGTGGCCGAATGTTCCAGTTCCACTTTCAAAATCCGCGTCGTTAAAAAGTGTTCCATCACTCATGTAATCCACCAGCATTTTGTGTGCCCAGGGACAATTTGACAATTCAATTCATGCTCGAAACAACATTTTGCGTACAAACCTAACCAACGAATGTAAGCGTTCCTGCTGAAGATGTGGCACTCGTTATGTTGCCGTTTTTGGAATGTTTTCACGGTTTATTACGAAACTACCGGCACAAAAACCGTAACTATTTTAATCTTCATTTTATTAGTTTACAAATGGCAACTATAAACTGGGATCTTAATTGACGTATAATGCCTGTTTTCATGAAATGAGTTCTTGATTCAGGGATCCTGCGTCATGATTTCATGACTCAATTTGCCACTTTTCAGCACCAAAATCGAAATCATAAATGACAGGCATCTAAATACATGAAAAGTGCTCATGTTTTCATGAACTGTGTTCATGATATCAGATCCTGCTTCATGATTTCATGACCGAAATTGCCACTTTTCGCATCAAATATAGGAATCATAAATGACAGATAAATTCATGAATAGTGCTTATGTTTCTATGAATTTTATTCATGGTTCCAGCATACTAGCTTCATGATTTGAGGATTTAAATTGACATTTTTCTTCGCTAAAAATTGAAAACGTAACGTACAGCCGGCGTTACGGTAAAATGCTTCATGATTACATGACTTTTGGTCATGATGTATTTTCATAACATGAAAACACACCTTCCTCCCGAAATCATGACTCTTTCTCCCGTTTTAGAGTGCCGCATTTTTACCCGTGTAGTTATATTTTAATTAACTATTAAAGACTGCAAGACAGAAATTCCTTCAATTATCAAGTTCCTGTCCTGAAATATTAGTGAAGGATATTTTTAACATGTGCAATAATATTTTTGTTTCAACGTTGTTTAAAAATTGTTGAAAAGTCCTTTTCAAATGCCTAACAAATGAGAAAAACCAGTTTGGTTTGGAAATAATGTTTAACCGGCAAAAATTTGGAACAAAATGCGTTTTTTGTGAAAAACTTGCTCTGAAAATTATTTTGAGTAGATATATAATGTACATATGGGGTTAACCCATAAAATACGTAACGTTGCGGGAAGAAAACGTACATTTAATAGTATGCCAGATCGTACTTAACATTACCATGTTCAAATTATATAACATTTATTAATTGTTGATTAAAAAGTAGCATGTAAACTTTCTATAATAATTGACGAAATTGTAAATACAGGTATGTTCCGTTTTTATCACGTTCCGATTTCGTCAACAAATTATTCCGTTTTTATCAACACAAAAAAAATGTTTTTTTTTTGTTTTCAAAATGTTTAAAATATAAACTAAATACTTATTTTGAAGTAGTTTGAATGCTTTTCAATAGCCTCAGAGTTAAATTTTCGACATTATGTTAATGATGAGCACCTACGATACATGGTAGGTAGGTGTCAAGATATATACGATTCAATAAGGTGTGACTCCGTCTTATGCACTAATCAATTGAAGTTTTCAAACTTAGCATGGTCTGTTCGACAAGATTGACTCATGCTTCAACAATCGAGAGTTGCTCTGGCCACATCCTAGCAACAACTGGGATTTGTGATTAGTTGAATTCGTACTTAAGAGAGTTGCAGAGACATTTCATTTTTCACATATAACATGGCATCAAAGCACTTTCTATGTGAATTTGATAGACATAGGGGCTGTTCATTAATTACGCACGACAATTTTGTCGGTTTTTCGGCCCCGTTCCCCCAATGGTATCGATTTTTTGTATGAAAATAAAAAATAATTTGTATGGCACTTAAAATATCTCAAATACCCTGACTCCCCCATAACTCCTTACGTGATTAATGGACGATCCCATATATATTCAGTTCTTTTTATAAGGGATGTACTTGAGAATGAACTCAAGAGTGTTTGGACAACGGCAAGAGTTATGATCGAGTTTATTTCATTTTTGATAAGACTGTCAACCCCGTCATATTTTGGGACATTATCTTCTATCTGTCAAACTCGTCCAGTCTACATTAGTCCAGTCTAAAGGATAGGGGAAAAGGTAAAGCAATCTATAGAAAATTTTGGAATCTCCATATAATATTTAGCATCGAGGAAGAGGATAAAGGGCTGAAATTGCTGACCAAGTTTAGTCCGGGTTGGAGCCAGGGTACTCGTGGCAACTCGAGGTTAGTGGTCACAAATATTAGACCAAAAGGTTAACTAGGAGTCTTGTACCAACAGCCATACGCTTATTCATAAAATTTTACAAAAGAGTTTCTTACCAACAAGTTCTAATATGGTGCTTCTAATATGCTTGTTCTAGAATTTGCACTTTTGTATTTTTGATGAACTTCTAAACAAATTAAAATGGAATGGAGTTTGTATGTCACGAAATTGCTTAAGAACGAGCTAATAGACTAAATGATTATTTCACTGTTGCATTGGCCCGAGTGTTCTGACGTGTTTGAGTAAAGGAAACGATTTGGAAAATTCTCTGGGACAACTGGAAAAACAATCGAAAACTAATCTGTCGTTTTGTATGGGAGATTGCATACCATTTTTCAGCAGCCTACTTGGTGGCAAAACGTTTGACGGGGCCACTAGTATTTAAAATGATTTTTACTTAACAAAAAACTAGAACTTTAGGTTAGTTTATTGCCAGTCTACTTGAATGTAACGTAAAGCTAAAAGGCTATGGTGGCGCTGTTCTAGATTGGCGATTAGTGCATCCCTGTCGAAGATGGTAGTAATAACTTTAGAAGAAAGAACCCGCAATTGTTTTACTGATAAGATTTTGGCAAATTAGCAACACAGAAAACCGTAAATGTTCATTTCAGTTTGCAAAACTTTTGCAACATAACCCCACATTTAATCGCCAATCGGGTGTGGCCAAAAATGAAAAAAAATGTACCTTGACATAAAAGCTCTCAGTTAATAATTGCGGTAAACCACTAAGCTGAGAAGAAGGCTCTTTTTCAGTTGGGATGTAATGCCATAAAGAAGAAGAAGAAGAAGAAGCATAAGGATGAGGATGAACAGTAGAAAAAGAAGTTGTTTGTTGTCTAATATTTCTTGAAAAAAGTAATGATCAACATGACCCACTTCTTTGTAGTTATTTCTACAAATATGACGCATCTTATGATGCAACCCGACCAACCAGTCTTCATAATTCTTTATAGATCTTTGACCAATGATGGCGATCGCTAACGGTTCAAAACGAATCTATATCGATCGCTATTTAAAATCACTGACTGGTTGACCGGGAAAGGACATTTATGTGAATATCGTTTTCTATATCACATTTATTGAAATTCTAATATTCTATATTACATTTATAAAAATTCTTACCAAGAAAACTAAAACAATTAATGATTTATGATAAAATCATATTGATTGATAGGAGTATGCAATCAACTTTCTTTACGAACCCATAGGTAAGAATGAACAATCTAAATGCTTCTCACAGCTTCTAAACATCAATACTGTGCATTTATATGATGAAATGTGTATTAACCTGACAAAACTGCAATTTGTTTTTCAAATTTGTAAAATATTTTGTCTAAGAAAATTATTCCGTTTTTGTCACGGTTCCGTTTTTGTCAACTGAAATTTGCCGATTGTGTTGATAAAAACGGAACATACCTGTATGTTCTGTTATTATTGTTACGCATTGCAGAAAACCCCTTGTTCGATGTCATACCGACAACGGCAGCATCACCCAAGTCAAGCGCAAATTGAACCATTTAATTTGTTGCCCATTGTTTGGTTCTTTTGCTTCAACGCATCGTCAGCCAAACGCTGCGATAGGCACCGTCTAACGTACAGTAGGCCGTGTCGATTTTGGCAAATTTTCGATATCCAATATGGCGGACTAGTAAACCAGATGGTTGCTTTCGGTTTATGAAAATCATTGTATCTCAAGATCCTGATTTCTTCGATAAGTTTGTTCAGGTTGAAAATTGCTGTCAATTAAAATTTTTGGAATCTAAGATAGTGGCCTAGAAAACAAGATGGTGAAATTCGGTCCATGAAAATCATTGTATCTCAAGATCATTATCATTTAGAAGCATATTTTTTTCTACAAGTTGAAAAAAAGGTTGAAAATTGCTGTCAATTACACATTTTGGAATCCAAGATGGCGGCCTAGGAAAAAAATGGCGTTTCCTGATTCATGAAAATGATTGTAGAAAACAAGATGATGACTTCTGGCTCATGACAATTATTTTATCTCAAGATCCTGATCATAAGGAAAGCATGATTTTTTCTACAAATTTGTATTTGAACATTTTGGAATCCAAGTAAGCAGCCTAGAAAACAAGATGGCCACTTTAGGTTCATAAATTGATCATATAGAAGCATGATGTTTATGAGATGAACCAGCCTAGGGCTGAAAGCCTCAATAATAAAGAAAGAAAAAAAAGCATGATGTTTTCTACAATTTTGTCCAGGTTGAAAATTGTTTTTAATTGAACGTTTTGGAATCCAAGATGGTGGCCTAGAAAAAACAAGATAGCGACTTCCGGTTCATGAAAATCATTGTAGCTCAAGTTCCTGTTCATTTAGAAGCTTGTTTTTTTTTCTACGAGTTTGTCAAGATTGAAAATTTTTCAATTGAACATTTTGGAATCCAAGATGGCGGTCTAGAAAAAAAAAATGGCGACTTCCAGATCATGAAAATAGTTGTATAATAATTGTAAAAAATAAGATAGCGATTTCCATGACAATTATTTAATCTCAAGATCCTGATCATTAAGGAAGCATGATTTTTTCGATAAGCTTGTACAGGTTGAAAATTGCTATCAATTGAACATTTTGGAATCCAAGATGGCGCTTCCGGTCCATGAAAGTTGGAAATTTGTACATAATGGATATTTCCAGAACGGGTTCTTGAGCTAGGTGTTGGAAATCAATGTCATTGGGTCTTTGGCAAAGTTGATCAGTAGATCTTATCTCGCTGAATAACTTTGCCGAAGACACCATCTCTCTAAGTGGTAATTTTCATGCTCACCAACACCATTATATAAAATTTCACAATTCTGAACTAACCTCAAAACAAAACGTGTTTTTTTTTCGCAGTTTCAATTTCAATTTGTACATTTGACACGTGTTTCTTCGTGTAGGGGTTCCTGGGGTAATATGCACCACTTAAGGAAAATGTGCCGAAATGAACACTAAACAACATGGAATTAGTGTTTTAATACAGGAATCTAGTTGGTCTGGGTTCACCCTACATGGTGTTGAGCGAATTTTCATTATAATTTCATTAGATTGTTGGAAAATTTTAACTTTTTTCAAACACTACTTTTGCGTAAATTAAGATTGATGCGGGGCACGATGCACCGCTTTTTGAGGCAGAACGCACCACAACATTGAGGCAAGACGCACCTAAACAAAGGGGCATGATGCACCACAACAATGAGGCAAGATGCACCATCATGTTTTAAACGTAATTTAATTTATCGTAAAAACACGAGTTTTTGAACATTTTCGTCTACAAGATGATACAATTGTGCATAAATACGTTAGTAAAGACTTCAAATGACCTAACTTTTATGATTGTAGTTAATTTAGGAATGGATCGTTCTGCCCCGACCAATGAAGTGCATGTTGCCCCAAACGGGTGCTTAACAGAAAATGCTATGGAATATAGAAATCGTTGTGTTATTTCGACAAATAATGTCATCAACAACTTACCCAGTCTCTAATCAACTGTTTTATGATGAAAGATTGTAAAATTCCTCAATTCATCGCTCTCAAAACAACAAGTGAAATGATCGGGAAAGTTACATCAGAATCGTGCTTTTAGAATTTATTGTTCTATCTCCCTGTTAAATTTTTCAAAATGCATCAAATTCTCAGGGTATCTACAATTTGCTACGTTCCATCAATCCGCATAGTGTTTTTCTCTCAAAACTCGTTTATTCCAAAGAAATTGGCAAGGTGCGTATTGCCCCGGCAGTGCATATTACCCCAGGAGCCCCTACCGTAATTTCGGGTAAAATTGATCGGTAGGGTGAAATTGATCACCACATGATTGTATTATCCTCAAAAGAACACAAATATCTATGAAAGAGTTCATTAAGTGAACGTTTGTCGTTTTAACTATTGCTAAATTGTTTGTTGTAAAGGTTTTTTTGTGCCAAAGAATGTTTAGTCTATGAAAAAAAATCAGAGGGGGTTGTGTACAAGACACGACCGCATGACGTTAACCACGCCAAGTGATTTTTTGCATTTAAATTTTAGTCGATTTTCATAGTTGCAGCCTTCCTTTAGTTCAAACTCTAACATAATATCGTGACGGTCGCAACATTTCAGATTTTCAATTGACACCCGTAAGACGTAGTTAACGTCAAAAGAAGAATGCGCAAAGCAGTAATTGGTCTGCTTTTATAGTGCACTAGCCAACCCAAAGGAATCGTGGAAGACAATATGAACCAGTTTGGTTGCGTAAGAAAGGGGTCGATATTTTCCTAATTTTCGACAGTCTATCGTCAAAAATCAAAAGTTTTTTCCATTTGAGTAAAATTTTGTATAAATTTCCGACCGATTGGTGGGAAAATATTGAAAATCTACCGATAAATGGCTGAGTTATTACCATTCAAAATCTTACATAATTTCGAGACGGTCGCAACATTTTAGATTTTCAATTGACACCCAGTATATTGCCGTAAGACGTAGTTAACGTCAAAATGTAGAATTCTAGAATCATGAGCGGTGTGATATTGACAAACATCCTTAAACTTATAGTAATAAACAAGGATTTAAGCATGGTGTCAACCTAAATGTTTGAGAGGTAGTATCTCCAAACCAGACTTCATCTTCAAATTTCGTACCAAGATGCTCATTTGATTGAAAATCAATTATTTCAGTTAGAATTTTGAAATTCCTTTGGAAATTGGCTACATTTAGGAGTTTTCCGCGCAATTGTTGTATGTTACACATTTTTTTTTTCGAAAATAGGTTGTTACAAACTTGATGCAGAATGTTGTTACATTAACTAAAATTATAACAAAATGTGTATGAATAGTAACATAAACATAACAAAATGTGTTTAAATTCTATCAAAAATATATCAGCTAGTCACATTTACGTGACTTTGTCAATTATTTAAAGCCAGTCACTTTGAAGCCTCTTTTTTGAAGCCATTTTATCTAATATCACTTTTTACGTCAAAAAAATTTTTTTTTTAAACTATTTTGAACTAAATTTTCCAAAGAAAATTTAGAATCGGCATTTTTTTTTTAATTTAGGCCTTAATACTTAGCCTTAGATACTTAGATCATCGCCAGAACAACATCATGTCAATATCAAAATATTAATTCATGGTTTTCTTGTGAAAAAAGTTAATCTTTCATAGCGTTTCATGTAATTTGCTATAGTTTCTAAGTTATTATCAGTAAAGTGGTTTAAATGTTCGGTATTCTTTTTAAATATCTCGTACATTATCATTTAATAGGATTCATTATACCTTGTGGTGGATAATAAGATGTTTATTTTTATGTTTATCAATATTGTCGTACACTACTTATACTAATTATTCTCCTTGTCTTCGAAATTTTATTAACCAGAATGAAACACATTAGCTTTTTAATACTTTACAAAATCTATAACATAGGAATTTAACACTAAAACAAAAATTAATTATTCAATGTTCTATTTGAGACTTAAAGATTATCATACTTGTTAGAACGAACTTTATTTGCAAACGAAACCTTTAAAAATGGCCGGATAGATCTTGGCTAGAGTATATCTAATAAATTTTGAAATAACCTTTTTCGAAGCTTTTAAGAATGCTTACAAAACATATATTATTAGGTCAGAAAAGAAATAGATAGTAATAGTAATAGATGCTTCAGAGAATTAACCGTTTTATTGAACCATTAATGAAATCATGCATGCTTTCTACAAATAAATGTGAGGAGTCGGATCACTACAGAGGAGCTTTTTGAAACACACTGAGTTTATATTCAACAAGAATATGCGTGGTGTTTATTATAGTATTTATCATTACAAAGCTTATGATAATTCTGATGACCTTAACCCCCAATGCCAAGTGAATCATATGTCCAATTAATTTTGATTTAAATTTTAGAGGCTTAGTGGTAATAACTACTTTAACGCCATAACTCAGAAGAACAGCCTATTAATCCTTTTAATGCTAAATGTCCATTCGACCAAACATACCTTCTGTTTAAATTTACTGATGGAAAATTTCAATTTCACTCAGCCTTAAGTCAACCATTTGTTCTTAGTCGATTATGATACATTGGTTTTAATTTCAATCATATTCGATCATCTATCATCATTTTTGATTATTTACTTTGAAACATTGATTTATGGCCATATATTACATTTTCTGTAGTCTTGATCAATTTACACAAAATATTAACCTTATTTGGCAGAAGCGTTCAAGTTTAATCGAATAAAGCTAAATAGAAAGTATCCTGTGAATTTTACATTTGATCGAACCTCATCTATACGCTTTTAATTTTTTAGACTAAATCCTCAATTTTTACCAACTTAAAATCGTAGAAAAGTTTTGGGATCTACACAGTTTACAATGAATTCAATTTAAGCGGTCCTAAAATGTCATTTTTTTCGGAGTGAAATCAAAAATTTTAATTTCACAAATTCTTATTGAAATTTTGAAGAGATTGAAATTCTGCTAAAAAAAAAACTTTTCTGTTCAAAAAAATTGCAGACAATATTTTGAAATGGGGCCTTCCTTAGACGAGTGGTTAGAGTTCGCGGCTACAAAGCAAAGCCGTGTTGAAGGTGTCTGGGTTCGATTCCAGGTCGGTCCAGGATCTTTTCGTGATGGAAATTTCCTTGACTTCCCTGCTCATAGAATATCAACGTACCTGCCACACGATATACGAAGGCGAAAATGGCAACTTTGGCAAAGAAAGCTCTCAGTTAATAACTGTGGAAGTGCTCTTAGAACACTACGCTGAGTAGCTGGCTCTGTCCCAGTGGGCACGTTAATGTCAAGAAGAAGGAAAATAAGAAGAAGGAGGATCAATCAAAAAGCAATGAATTAATCTTACTTCGTAGGTATTCCAAAATTCACGGTTTTCTTGTGAAAAGTTACACTGAAAAGCATTTGTACACACTTAAAATAAATCGCTGTATCCTGTGAAATAAATCACCAAATTCGAACCGTAAACAACAAATATATAGATTTTCCTGTGAAATCCACTATTTTACCGGCAAAATCCGTGAAATCAACGAATTTACCGGAAAAAATCCGTGAAATTTCTTATTTTACCGGAAAAAATCTGTGAAACAAACAATTTTACTGTAACCCTGTAAAATTCTAACGAACAGCTCGGTAACAGCATTATTTTCACCGCACTTCTGTGAAACCGTGTGACAGCCGCTCCGGCTGGCATGAGCTTTCTTTTATTTCAGTTTTTGCACACATCTTACAAGCAGTGAAAGCTGACTTAGTGGTAGCAAGCCTGCTTCCTGATCGTAAGGTCGGAAGTTCGAATCCCGGTCAAACCATTGTCTTGTTTTTCTTTATATTTTCGTTCAAAGATTTTACGGATTGTTCGGTGATTTTTCACCGAACCTTCAGCTGTTGAGATTACGGTGAAATTTCACCGTAATCTGTATTTTTTTTAAGTGTGTAATTCTCTCAGTTTTGGATCGACCAAAATTTCTAATCAGTACTTTAGAAGCGATATCTCATAATCACTTCCATAATTTTTGCGGAAATATCTGAAAACTTTTCAAAACCAATAAAACAGTCATCAAATAATTGTGCAAACGTTTGGGATCACAAAAACTTACTTAGAACACAAAAGATCTGTATAATCTTATGTATGTTCACTTATTTGCGTTGATTTTTTATATTTGATGGTTTTAAAAAGTTTCCTGATTTTACCTCAAAAAAGTTTTAACTGCTCTTTAAGGCTTAAGAATCCATCAATTAATTATCAGCAATCATAAAATATTCAAAACCAGTTTTTTTTGTTCAAATTTTTAAAAAATGCGCTTGAAAATCTATCATGGTATTACAGATAGCTGGTGCATTTTAGTGCGATGCATATTGTGACCAAATATGAACTATGTAGCTTTCAATAAACCTCACTGCCGAAGTGAATCAAAAGTGCCAAGAATAGGATCCGACTCCCTACTTGGCATACTTCCACTGAAAAATTTCATCGTTCTGTGTAACTATAATCACTTGACTGAAGCTTGACGTTAAATATCTGCTAGACAACAAAAAATGACCACTGTCTCTAGGGATCGATCCAGCTCTCATGGCACGTGAGGTATCAATCACCAGACGTGACCGGTCGTGCCAGCAGCCAATCCGTTACGTCACACATTGCGTGCTTGATAATACATCTACTGTTTCAACGAGTACCGCTTCCATGGTCCAGCAGTAGTCTCGACACGTTCGTTAATTATTCCGTCATCTGACAGAGGACACTTCGTAACTAAGGACGTCATAGATGTGCGATAGGGAAAGAGCATTCTGAAAGAGTGATGTGAAGGTATGTGAGGTAGGAGTAAGGAAGATACATTGTATGCTGGTGATTGATATGCCGGTCTTATCTGGTATGACGTCACAGATGTGTTTTTCGTTCTCAATGAATGTTATCTATTGGGCAATCATTCACCGAGACGAATATTACTGCTCAGAACTTTCCCACAGCTGACAATACTGAACCCCAGGGAGCAAAACCGTTCCATGTCAAATGATGAATCAGATATCGATAAACAGAAGATACCGTTAGGAGTTAGGTACATGGTAGTCGATCAATTTGTTTTATTCCCTTTCTGTATTAGAACTCTCCAGTGCCGCATTGCATCTCGTCGTACAAAGTTGTAGGCAAATCAGAGAGCGTAGGGTAAGTCGTCAAATGTTGTACTATCTAATTCCTCGTTACGTATAAGAAAAGCACGCGCTGTTCAACAATTGGCGACTTACCTTAGTCATCCCTTGGTACTGCGCTTAGTTCAGCTCCGACAACGGCCCCACTGATGAACGGTGCGGTACTTGAAGTACTCGATCAACGACTAGTTATCTTCTAATTTGTCACATGCTAATTAGCGAGATCGGAACCGGTTTTCCCACAGCCTCTTGGCTCGGTAAAAGTTTTCCGTCCGAAAAAGCAACAACAGTGTCATCAATTTCATTTCTTTATTACAGCGGCCGTTGGGCTCAGAAATAAAATCGACGGGATCGTCCCATCGTATTGTCGGAGCTTCCATTGGTAGGCCTCCTTTTGCCACAAAGTTGCCAGAGTAAATAATTGTAATTAAACAATATTACCGCCAAGGTCACAATTATGCGCTAATTGGTGGGTATGCTAAATGGTTGCGTTCACATTGTCGAGCCCTGCAGCGGGCGAGATTATGAAAATCATAAGTTTATGACCGATATTATTGGCGGTGCCGTTTGTAAAGAGCCCGTATTCACTTCGAGGGCACGTGGTTCAAAAAAAAAACAAAAGCAGTGCAGTAGTGCTCAAAGGTCAATTGATAATATTTTTTTGTTTTTTCTTTGCTAAAATAAATCAATTAAGTTTATCTATTTGTAATGCAGCTTAAAAACACAAACATTTTCTGATGAAAAACAGTGATATATGTTTTGAATAGTCAAATCGATTTTTAAAGCTAGAAAATGATTTTTAGACGAAGAATAATCGAAGCCAAATGTTCTGTTGTAAATGCTATGGACAATATTTTTTTTCAGGAACTTGCTTGCATAGATCGATTTCTCTTCATCGTTGCTCTCTTCGCATTACAATAGGAAGTTTTCTTATTATTCGCATTATAATAGTTCACTTTTTGAAATATGTTTCAGTGTTGTGCGATTAAGGATCACGAAATCTTGCTAAGTATGCATTTCGGACATTTTGGATTTACAGTCAACTCCAGCTTACACGGTTTTCGGTACACTATAACCTCAATTTACGAACTAGATCGGAGTTGCGTAAATTGAATCAGTGCGTAAAACGAGGGAGCTCAGTTTGCAAAACGAGGTTTTGCCGTTTGCAGTCTACTTGTATGAAATTAATTTATATCATTTAGAAAAAAATATGCTCTTTTAGCACCATTAACATATTATTAATACATTGCACAATGGTCCAGATTGCAAGTTTAGGCGGACATGAACTTTTCGACGTCATTTTGTGGTTTTAGAGTATAGGTTGCTTCCCAGAAGTGTCTCGAAATTAGTTGTACTACAATTTGTACGAAAGGGAGTTTTTTTCTGCACTAATCGCAATAGTGTCCTATACGCCAACTTTTTTATGTTAATAGATAGCAAGTTGGTATATTCAGCAAAGTTGTAGCATATTTCAATACAAAAAACTTTGTAGAACAATTTTTTTCTCTGTCTCTTATACTTTCTGAGATAATTGACTTTATATATGAAAAAAATGAAGAAAATAATTTTTTCACTCATGAGTCATTTATTTACAAATTTTAGCAGCCTACTATGTTCTACAAAGTTTTTGGTACTGATATATTCTACAACTTTGGTGAATATACCACAGATGTATTTCTTCTCGTTTTCTTATTGTCTTCTTCTTCATCTTCCTGACGTAACGTCCCAAAGAAGATTTTAATTTAAAATCATGCCCTATTAAAAGCCATAAATGGTAATATGCTGGAAGAGTTGAGACGCATTCAATTTATTTATCTTAAGTCTTTGATTTAAGTATAGCAGTAATTATTACAGTAGTTAAAGTTAAATCAGTCATAGTAACCATGTCAAAAAATACAATTGCGATTGCTACTCACATCAGATCCAGTGATCTCACTGACAAATCGTCGAATCGCACAGAAGCATTCGGAATTGGACGAAGAAGTGCAAACATTATTGAAAAAGTTTTGAAAATTATGCTTTTTAACAAATATAGTACACTCTACAAAATCTAAACAGGTGTTGATTATTTCATGCTGAATCGCGGCGGCCATAACTTTTGTGTGTTTTATAAAAAAGATGACTAATTAATGTGATTTAATTGCAAATCACCCGTCATTGAAAATAGTCTTAAAAATATATATAAACATAATATATTCACCAAATTTCAATCAAATACTCTTTAAGGAGTAGAGCCACGGTGTGACGGGTAGTTTCATTTTCAAGTGCATCTTTGCGAATCATTTGACCTGTAATACGGAATGATTTTAAATTAATATCTCCTACAATAAGAAAACCAGAAGAAATACAACTGTGGTATATTCACCAAAGTTGTAGAATATAATAGTACCAAAAACTTTGAAGAACATAGTAGGCTGCTAAAATTTGTAAATAAATGACTTATGAGTGAAAAAATGATTTTCTTCATTTTTTTATATAAAAAGTCAATTATCTCAGAAAGTATAAGAGATAGAGAAAAAGTTTGTTCTACAAAGTTTTTTGTATTGAAATATGCTACAACTATGCTGAATATACCAACTTGCTATCTATTAACATAAAAAAGTTGGCGTATAGGACACTATTGCCATTAGTGCAGAAAAAAAATCCCTTTCGTACAAATTGTAGTACAACTAATTTCGAGACACTTCTGGGAAGCAACCTATACTCTAAAACCACAAAATGACGTCGAAAAGTTCATGTCCGCCTAAACTTGCTATCTGGACCACTGTGCATTGGGTTCTAAATCAGGCTAGAATGTGTGCAAGTTCAGGTCTTCCAAGAACTCTTTGGAGTTAGGGCATATGATTCTACATGAGTTAACGGAGATCAATTTATCATTTCTATGTAGAAGAATGTCTCACAATACTGGACCCTAGAAGATTGTTATATTTTTAAGAAGCGTTTGTATTGTCAGATCCAAGTTTTGGTAATTAAGTGAGTACAACAGGTTTTCTTGTTCATTCGAAAACTTCCTGGAATATATACCTGCAATGTACTGCCATATTTAGCGATCCTTTGATGTTTTTTTTTTTGATATGGCACCGGCCCTTATCTATTCATAGTAGTAAAATGAGTCCTCCAAGGACCCCATTGAATATAGGCCTTGAGATCTACGACCGTAATAAAAGATAAGAGGTTACTTTTCAAATACTCCACAGGCCCCTAACCATTCATGTGAGTAAACGGTGTACAGTAACGTCCCGATTTTGTCAGCCCCATGCTGCATTTAGGGTTGACAAAATCGGGAAAGAGCTAAAATCGGGATACAATTTTTCGACTGGTTTCAAGTTTCATTTTAACTTACGGTGATTATAAAACGAAGCCAAACATTTAATTTTCAAGTGCACAAGACGAGAGAATCTGACAACAGTTCGCGTTGAAAATCAATCAAATTGCTCGGTTGCTGGTGGTGACCAATGGGATCGATTTTCAACGCGGAGTGCTGTATAGTTCTCAAGTCTTGTTCTCTTGCAAATTTGAGGTGTGGCTTCGTTCTATAATCACCTTAAGGACTTAGTTTTATAATTTTGTTAAAATAAACATTGTTTTTTACTTCCTTTTTCCATGTACCGTAATCCAAGGCAACATTGATAAGTTTTTGTATAATTATTAAAAATTTCAAATTTCGATCTTTAGATGGTGGTATAGACGTGGCCAAGGTCATAATTGACTTTATGCACCAAATATTGCCAGTATAGATGGGTTTAGTCTAATTAAAATGAATATACATTTTAGGCTGACAAAATTGGGTCAAAAAGGGTGCTAAAATCGGGGGTAAATAAAATCGGGGGTAGACAAAATCGGAGGCTGACAAAATCGGTTCATTACTGTATTGTAATAATTTTTGCGGATGTCCTATGTCCTCCAAGGTTCCCATTGAATATAGGCCTTGGGATCTACGGCCGTAATAAGAGATTAGAGGTTACTTTTCAATTACTCCACAGGCCCCTAACCATTCATGTGAGTAAACGGTGTATTGTAATTATATGTGTGGATGTCCTAGGTCCTCCAAGGACTCCATTGAATATAGGCCTTGAGATCAACGACCGTGATAAGAGATTAGAGGTTAGTTTTCAATTACTCCACAGGCCGCTAACCATTCATGTGAGTAAACGGTGTATTGTAATAACTTTTGCGGATGTCCTATGTCCTCCAAAGACCCCATTGAATATAGGCCTTGGGATCTACGGCCGTAATAAGAGATTAGAGGTTACTTTTCAAATACTCCACAGGCCCCTAACCACTCATGTGAGTAAACGGTGTATTGTAATAATTTGAGCGGATGTCCTAGGTCCTCCAAGATCTATATCGAATATGGGCCTTGGGATCTCCAAGCGTAACCGATTATCAATAGATGCTTTTTTGATATGGCACAGGCCCTTATCTATATGTAGCAGTTATGTTATAATTCGCACCGAAATCCTAGGTCCTCCAAGGACTTCATTGAAAATAGGCCTTTGAATCTACAAACCTGATCAATAGTCTATAGGTAGTTTTTAAATATGGCACAGTCTCTTAACCATTTATTCAAGTCAACTGAATATTTTATTGATTTTTACGGATGTTTTTGGTGCTCCAAGGACTACATGGAATAAAAGCCATTGGATCTACGGCCATAATGGGTGATAAGAAGATAATTTTCAAATACTCCAAAGGCCCCTTACCATTCCTGTGGGTAAACGGTGTATTGTATGAATTTGTGCGGATGTCCTTGGTCCTCTAAGATCTCTATCGAATATGAGCATTAGGATAACAAACGTAACCAATCATCAATAGATAGTTCTTCAATATTGCAAAGGCCTCTTACTGTCCAAATTTGCAAACAAAGTGTTGTATTGAGTTGTGTCGATGTTTTTGTACTTCCGAGGACCACGATATATGGGCATGAGTATCTACAAACTTAAGTAGTTGTACATTGATGATACTTATTTATAGCATAAAATCTAAACTCTTAAGACTCAGTAGCCTGCCATTTGTTTTGGTAGCCTTGTTGATTCAATTACAAAATGGCGTCAGACATCGATTTTCGTCATCCCCTCATCGTGCCCATTCCGAAAATACTCATATTGTATAGGTTTCTAACGGTTTTCCCCAATCGGAGGTCGCCATCTTGGATTACAAAATGGCGTCGGACATTGATTTTCGTCATCCCCTCATCGTGCCCATTCCGAAAATACCCATATTGTATGGGTTTCCAACGGTTTTCCCCAACCAGAGATTCCTAAATGGCGTCGGACATCGATTTTCGTCATACCCTCGTCGTGCCCATTCAGAAAATACCCATATTGTATGGGTTTCCAACGATATTCCTAAACCAGAGGTCGCCATCTTGGATTACAAAATGGCGTCAGACATCGATTTTCGTCATACCCTCGTCGTGCCCGTTCCGAAAATACCCATGTTGTATGGGTTTCCAACAATTTTCCTAAACCAAAGGTCGCCATCTTGGATTACAAAATGGCGTCAGACATCGATTTTCGTCATCTCTTCATCGTGCCCATTCCGAACTCGGTCAACCAGTCAGTGATTTTCGAAAGCGATCGATATAGATTCGTTTTGAACCGTTAGCGATCGCCATATAAAGAATTATGAAGACTGGTTTGTCGGGAAAATACTCATATTGTATGGGTTTCCAACGGTTTTCCCCAACCGGAGGTCGCCATCTTGGATTACAAATGGTGTCGGACATCGGTTTTCGTCATCCCCTCATCGTGCCCATTCCGAAAATACCCATATTGTATGGGTATCCAACGGTTTTCCTAAACACCATCTTTGCAGGGTTGCTGTCCGGCATTCTTGCAACATGCCCTGCCCATCGTATCCTTCCAGCTTTGGCCACCTTCTGGATACTGGGTTCGCCGTAGAGTTGGTTGGACAGCAAAATCCGGGATAATTGTGTTAAAGCATGTAATACCCGTTTAATTGAATGAAAACCATATCAACACGCAATTGAATAACGATTTTCAAGAAGTTTGATGTCCACGTTTGCCCTACAATAGCAAAAATAATAGCACATTTATAATAATAGTAGTTTGATTACATGAGCTGAAACACATGTGGCTCGAACTTTTGATATAAGGTTTTGAAGTGTTATTAACACCTGTACCTGTAGTATTTGTAGTGCATTTTTGACCCTGCATACCTTTCTAGTTTATGAAGCGATTTTCAAACAATGTTCAGCAATGAAACCGAACACTATTCGAGATTGATGTTCATCTTTGGTTTTTTGAAATAGATGCGCCTACGCAAAGTTATTAAGCAAAATTCACTTCCTAGTTTTTTTTTAAATACGCATTTTTTCACAAATTCAACAATAAAACAAATCTTAAAGCGATGACATCTAGTTTTTCGACATTAATTTTCTTGATTGAGTGTAGTGAACATGTTTGAGCAGAAATTGAAATTGTTGATTACATTCAAAATTTCTTTTAATTAAAATATTAGAAAAACCCTATTTTATAGACCCGTTTGCCTGTAACTCAAAATTCAATGCGATGACATTTAGGTTTTTCGACGTTGAATTGATTGTGAAAATCAAGTGAACATGTTTGATTAAAAAAATATATCTGATTACACTCAAAATCTAGTTTACCCAACAACACAAAAACGGGTTTTCCTTAGCTTTTTTCGTCTGTAAAGCGAAGTATGCACTTCAACAGAAAAGTAATCGCATATTTCGATGCGTGCGAAATTTCTTGCAAGAAATGCTCGAGAAAAGCATTTTTGTTTGATCGCAGTACACAGTTGAAAAGAAATGTCATTTCAAATGGAGCCCACTGTAGGAAATTTCTTGACCATTTGGTCGGCGTTAAGTCAGAGGGGACCAAGTATTGCAATTTTAGAGATAACTTTCCGTTCTACGATTGAACAGAAAGCTACCGCAGCTGTCACATTACTTTTTTTTTTTTCAATTTCTTTATTAGTATCATTCCAAACATTACATTCATTATTTCTTATATCTAGGTGTTCTGTGTTATTAGACAACACTATCATCCTAATTTGGTAAAACAAATCTAAGATTTTATTAACATTTTGTTAACAACATATTACATTTCATTTGCCGTAGCAGTTCAGATTTTTTACAGGTGAGTTGATTTCACCTGCTTATAAGAGAAAAAAAAAGTTTTTAATATACTTAACCTAACTTAACCTAAACATATAACGCATTAATCGTGGCAATGGAAGATTGTAACGATTTTTGCCTGAAATTATTGATTATTTTATTTGACATTTGTTCCAATGTTTCAACATTGGATATCCTATGTAACTCATTGGTACTATACCAGGGAGGAAGCCTCAGAATCATTTTCAAAATTTTATTTTGAATTCTCTGCAGAGCTTTCTTCCTGGTATTACAACAGCTAGTCCATATTGGTACAGCATACAACATGGCTGGCCTGAAAATTTGTTTGAATATCAAAAGCTTGTTCTTAAGACAAAGTTTTGATTTTCTATTAATAAGGGGATAGAGACATTTTACATATTTATTACATTTGGCTTGAATGCCCTCAATGTGATTTTTGAAAGTTAAATTCTTATCTAGCATGAGTCCTAGATACTTAACTTCATCTGACCAATTTATTGGAACCCCTCTCATCGTGACAACATGTCTACTTGAAGGTTTCAAATAAAGAGCTTTTGGTTTATGTGGGAATATTATTAGTTGAGTTTTGGAAGCATTAGGAGAAATCTTCCATTTTTGCAAGTATGAAGAAAAAATATCCAAACTTTTTTGCAATCGACTACAGATGACACGCAGGCTTCGTCCTTTGGCGGAGAGGCCTGTGTCATCCGCAAACAAAGATTTTTGACATCCCTGAGGTAACTCAGGTAAGTCAGATGTGAAAATATTGTATAATATTGGTCCCAAAATGCTGCCTTGGGGAACACCAGCTCTTACAGGAAGTCTTTCAGATCTGGAGTTCTGATAACTAACCTGAAGTGTACGATTTGACAGATAACTTTGAATTATGCTAACAATGTATGTTGGAAAATTAAAGTTTTTTAATTTTACAATCAAACCTTCATGCCAAACACTGTCGAATGCTTTTTCTATGTCTAGAAGAGCAAGACCAGTAGAGCAGCCTTCAGATTTGTTGGAACGAATCAAATTTGTTACACGTAAAAGTTGATGAGTGGTCGAATGTCCATGGCGGAATCCGAACTGTTCATTGGCAAAAATTGAATTTTCGTTGATGTGGGCCATCATTCTGTTCAAAATAACCTTTTCAAAAAGTTTACTGATGGAGGAAAGCAAACTGATTGGACGATAGCTAGAAGCTTCAGCAGGATTTTTGTCTGGTTTTAAAATTGGAACAACCTTAGCATTTTTCCATTTGTCAGGAAAATATGCCAATTGAAAACATTTGTTAAATATATCAACTAAAAATGATAAGCTACTTTCTGGAAGCTTCTTGATGAGGATGTAGAAAATTCCATCATCGCCAGGAGCTTTCATATTTTTGAATTTTTTAATAATAGTTCTCACTTCTTCCAAATCAGTCTCCCAGGCATTTTCGAAAACGTTCTCTTGATTGAGAATATTTTCGAACTCCTGAGTAACTTCATTTTCAATTGGACTAGTAAGTCCTAAATTAAAATTGTGCGCACTTTCAAACTGCATAGCAAGTTTTTGAGCTTTTTCGCAATTAGTTAGTAATAATTTGTTTTCCTCTTTCAATGCCGGTATAGGCTTCTGAGGTTTTTTCAAGATTTTAGATAATTTCCAAAAGGGCTTAGAGCCAGGGTCCAATTGAGAAATTTTATTTTCAAAATTTTTGTTTCTTAAATCTGCAAAACGTTTCTTGATTTCTTTCTGCAAATCCTGCCATATAATTTTCATAGCAGGATCACGAGTGCGTTGAAATTGCCTTCTCCTCACGTTTTTAAGACGGATCAAGAGTTTAAGATCATCGTCTATAATCACGGATTCAAATTTTACCTCACATTTTGGAATTGCAATGTTCCTGGCTTCAACAATGGAATTTGTTAAAGTTTCAAGAGCATTGTCAATATCAATTTTAGTTTCTAAAGAAATGTTAACATCAAGATTAGAGTCAACATACGTTTCATATATATTCCAGTCGGCTCGTAAATAATTGAAAGTGGAGCTGATAGGATTGAGAATCGCTTCATGCGATATTTGAAATGTAACAGGGACATGATCAGAATCAAAATCAGCATGAGTAACTAATTGGCTACAAAGATGACTAGAGTCGGTTAAGACCAAGTCTATCGTAGATGGATTTCTAGAAGAGGAAAAACATGTAGGGCTGTCAGGGTATTGAATTGAGAAATATCCTGAAGAGCACTCATCAAATAAAATTCTGCCGTTGGAATTACTTTGAGAATTATTCCATGACCGATGTTTGGCATTAAAGTCACCAATGACAAAAAATTTTGACTTATTGCGAGTCAATTTTCGCAAGTCAGTTTGAAGCCAATTAACTTGCTGTCCAGAGCATTGAAAAGGCAAATAGGCAGCTATGAAAGTATATTTACCAAACTGTGTTTCAACAGAAACACCTAAAGTTTCAAAAACTTTAGTTTCAAATGACGAAAACAGTTGATGTTTTATACGCCTATGAATGATGATTGCAACTCCCCCACATGCCCCATCAAGTCGATCATTACGATAAACAAAAAAGTTAGGATCTTTTTTAAGTTTGGATCCAGGTTTTAAATAAGTTTCGGTAATAACTGCTATATGCACGTTATTAGCTGTAAGAAAATTAAACAGCTCGTCCTCTTTACCATTCAGAGAACGAGCATTCCAATTTAAAATATTTAAATTATTATTTGGATCCATTAGAAAAACGTAATCCAATAACAATTTGATTTGTAAATTTTACACCTACTTGGACTGCTTCAGTCATAGTGGTGGCTTTGAACATTGCATCAATCATAAGATTCAATTGTTCAGTTAGAAAATTAAAATCAGAGGCAGACATATCATCTGATGATTTCCCATTGGAATTTTCGGTAGACGAAGAAGCGGGGTAGGAGTTACCTGTGGCGGTAGGGTTTTTTCCATTTGATTTGAAACAAGTAGAATGGGTACTCATGGAACGAACAGGGGAAGAGTTCAAATTACCTGCTACGATATCGGCAAAGGATTTACCGTGGGTAGATACATTCGAAATTGAAAGATTCGAACGGCTACCCGACGGATTAAAATTTGTTTGTGAATGAGCATGATTATGATCTTCCTGGTGGGTATGATTCCTAATCAAGCGATCGTTAACTGAAAAATGAGCATTGTTCGATACTCTACCAGGCAAATTCCGGAAACGACCGTTATCGTAACGGATATTATCCTTCATCTGCTTGGCACGAGCCTCAACGACTCTTTTGCGTGAAATGCATTCCCAAAAGTTAGCTTTGTGAGGGCCCTTGCAATTGGCGCATTGGAACTTTCTGGTATCTTCTTTCACAGGACAGTCGTCCTTAGCGTGAGAAGAACCTCCGCAAATCATGCATTTAGCATCCATGCGACAATTTTTTGTACCATGACCCCACTTTTGGCACCGACGGCACTGAGTGGGGTTCTGGTAATTTCCTCCAGGTTTCTGGAAATGTTCCCACGTCACACGGACATCGAACATAAGTTTAGCTTTTTCTAAAGCTTTTATATTATTTAGTTCTTTTTTGTTAAAGTGAACTAAATAATATTCTTGAGAAAGCCCTTTCCGAACAATGCCAGATTGGGTTCTCTTTTTCATAATGATTACTTGGACTGGGGAAAATCCAAGTAAATCATTTATTCCATTTTTGATCTCTTCAGGTGACTTATAGTCACTTGAGAGACCTTTCAAGACGACTTTGAACAAACGTTCAGTTTTGTCGTCATAAGTAAAAAATTTGTGCTTCTTCTCTTCAAGATATCTGAGAAGAAGTTCGCGATCTTTAAGAGTTTCCGGCAAAACGCGACAGTCTCCTTTCTTTGCGATTTGGAAGGAAACCTTGATTCCCCTAATGGAGTTCAAGATCTCCTGCCTAAATCCCCCAAATTCGGAACAACTGACCACGATAGGCGGCACTCTTTGCTTCCTCACTTGAATCGAAGAGCCTGGGCTAGAGGCTGCTTCGATTTGGTGTTCGGAAAATTTGTCTAGAGCGTCGAACTGATTGCTCATTTCAATACAATTATTCATTTCACCCTTGGAAGAAACTTCGCATTCCGGGGAAGCGTCCTTTCTTCCATTCTTGCCACGTGTAGTGACAGTTTTAAAACCCACTTTTTTGGAAGGAAGTAGTGAATTCAGAGATTCACCCTTCCTTTTGTTAGTTGTTGATACCATGGTTAGTTAATAAACGTGACCTTCGAGAGGTTTTTTCCCTAGACGGTGTCCAAGAAGGATTACCACCGTTAGCTTTCGCCAACGGGTCCAACGAAAAATCGAAGGCACGGGTCCAAACAAGGATCGTAAAGGGATCAATAGTAGAAAAATTAGTACTGAAAAGTACTGTTTAAGTAGCACTGAAAAGTACCGTTTTTAATTTTAGCACTGAAAAGTACTGTTTGTGTAGCACTGAAAAGTACTGTTTTATTGCTTTAGGTAGTTTTTAAGAAAACTTCCAAGAGCAGAGAGAATTCGTGTACGCACAGCACGAAGGTACGATGCGCACTGCTGTCACATTACTGATTTTCACAAAGCATCATTGATCGGCTGCGATGATACCTTGGAAACCACGCTGATGACTGTTGTTATCGCCTGTTTTTCAAGCCGTAGACTCTACTAGCATACTTTGATTAGATGGTTTCGTTCAATGATACAATGATTCTGAAGCTTGCGGTAGAACTTTGATAGCTGCGGTAGAACTTGGCGGCTACCGCAGGACGGAAAATTTTCAAAAGAACCGCAATACAAAACTTAGGAAAATTGGATTATTCTCTCATATGGATGCGCAATTACCTTACCTTCGTTTCACTTCGATCAGATTTGATGAATGCTGTAAACTGCGAGAGATATGTAATAAGTTTACTTTGGATGATCAATAAAAGTATGCAGTCAGAGTCGACCAAGAGCTTATTACCATAACAACGAAAATTATCAGTGCACTGAGAAATGCTAAGAAATGGAAAACATTTCAAGAAATTTCTCAAATTTTTCGACATCTAATGATTTTTCTGCTCATCTATCAATAGAAAATTTCAAACATTACTTAATTCGATGAATTTGATTTTGATTTTTGACCATTTACCATACTTGTTTTAATTATGAATCGTGGTTTACGGCCAACCAGCCGAGTGGAAGTTTAACAACTACCGAAAAGCTAAACATTACATATAATTTGCAATTGGATTAGATGGACAAATTGATGTGAAGATTTGCGAAAAAGTTACACGTCTTCTCAGTGAGAATCGAACTCACGACTCCCCGATCTCTAGTTGGGGCGCGTTAACCACTACGCCATGAGAGGACTCATGAACGCAGAAGTTAACCTGAATTCGATTTCAGCTCAATAATCACGTGGTCCTCTTTCGCAAAGTGCACCTCTTTCGGAAGAATTAGATGCCCATCCAAACACAACGCTTTCTATATATATCCAATGCCTAGCCCGAGAGCGCATTGTTTTTTAGGTATAGGAATAGCACACTACACTAGCCAGCAACTGCGCTGGCTGAGGTTTCTATTGTGTGGGCTTCCAATGGGTCGCGACGTTCTCAAACGACCGGTTACGGAACATGAGTCCGTTGCTCGATAAATACTTGTTTTAATTATGAATCGTGGTTTACGGCCAACCAGCCGAGTGGAAGTTTACCATATTTGGACGAGTTGTCAAAATGTGCAACAATTTCTGTGCAGACAGAGCGGACCAAGTGTTGAAAAGCAATAAACTGATCGTTTATTGCATTTATTGAGTCAATTTCAGAGTCCCATAAAAGCTTACGGTAGTTCAACGGTATATGTATGGAATGGCATAGAACCCATTTATTGGACCAGTATATTTTGGCTGGTACCCAAGTTTTTTACTTGGTCAATTCTGACTGAACGCAAATTTGAATATTTTTGGTCTTCAATGCCCTGAACCTGCAAAAATTTAACTTTCAGGCTATCGTTATGCCACTGATTTTGGTATTGACGACATGGACATGGAAATCGTTATATCAGAGGTTTGGACCATGATTTTTCATGTTTATCACTTCACATTATATTGTTTGAAAGTAGCTCAAATATGTGTAAAGATATTGAACCAAAATTTAAACGAATTAAGCTTGATTTATCGACTGTTTATAGTTTTCTTCGCTTTGGTTTGGCATCCACTCTCAAGGAATCAAAGGAAAACAGTGATGACAGTCATGAAACAGTTCGCCGAAGTAGTGAATAATTAGACAATTTAACGTTGGATTTAAACACATAATGACAAAAAACAGAACACTATTATCCTAAGAGAAAGGCAAAATACGTTGCGCCGAAACGTCGGAAAATAGAAAATCACTGTTTTCCTTTGATTCCTTGAGACTGGATGCCAAACCAAAGCGAAGTAAACGAATTCAAACATTATAGAGCGTTAGACTTCACTGGTCCACTCTCACTTAACGCCGACCATTTCTTGAGCAGAAATTTTTACTTTTCTTGAGCGTATGCTGTTCCGCTTTAAGCGGATAACGCGTAGTATTTCCGAAATAAATTTGCTTGTAGGAGTCAATGCAATATATTTGAGTAGAAAAATAAGTTTTGATAAAACTTTAAAATTTTACCTAAAAAACTACACAAAAACGTATTCCCAGAGATTGGGTAGACGCATCTATTTTAAAAACCCAAAGGTGAACATCAATCTTAAATAATGTCCGGTTCCATCGCTGTAAAATTTTTGAAAACCGCTTCGAAAACGATATGAGAGAGATATGCATGTTCAAAGTTGTACTTCCAACTTTTTTTGGATTATGGTGTTAAGAGTTATTAAAGATATAGGTAATTGAATTGATAATCAATTAAATTCTCAAGTTTTTACTTCGGTCTTTTATTAATCTCACTTACACTAGTCAAACAGGGGCTTTAGGTGATGTCCAGATCTTAAAACACTGGCTTGTAATCCCGGAAAGTCTCGTTATGTACCGATAAATTTCCAACATATTTAAGAATTGTGGAGTCATCGTACTTTATATTATTTTCCGTTTTTATAGCTTTTTAAACACTTTTAGTTAAAACATTCTATGAAAATATATCTGACAAACTTTTTTTTTTCAACCAAACGTAGTTCACGCGTTTATCCAACTTGATTTGCAGTCTAACCGTGATGAAATGACGTCCAACATGAACATATTATTTGGTTATTTGTTTTGTTGACGGAAGAGCATCTGGGGTAGCACTTTGTAGGCGGCGTTCAGGATAGTGATTGCACAATAGTTTTCGCACTCAAATGTGTTGCCATTTTTGAAGATGGGGCATATAACGCCTTGCTTCCAATTCTCCGGTAGTTGTTTCTTCTCACAGATTCTGATGATCAGCCGATGCAGACAAGCGGCCAACCTGTCCGGGCTCATCTTGATGAGTTCGGCTCCGATACCATCCTTGCCAGTGGCCTTGTTTTTTTGGCTGGTTTCCACTATCCGCTGTGCTGACGTAGCCCTCGCCTTCGCTGTCCTGACCTTCTGCGCCTGTGTTCTCTGCGCCATTCAGGTGTTCATCGTAGTGCTGCTTCCACCTTTCGATCACCTCGCGTCCGTCCGTCAAGATGCTCCCATCCTTATCCCGGCACATCTCAGCTCGCGGCACGAAGCCTTTGCGGGATGTGTTGAGCTTCTGATAGAACTTCCGCGTTTCTTGAGAACGGTCCAGCAACTCCATCTCTTGGCATTCCACCTCTTCCAGGCGGCGGTTTTTATCCCGGAATAGACGGGTTTGCTGTTTCCGCTTCAGTCTGTATCGTTCCACGTTTTGCCGCGTACCATGCTGCAGCATTGCAGCCCGCGCTGCATTCTTCTCTTCTAAAACCTCCTGGCACTCCACGTCGAACCAATCGCTTCTTGAGCTCCGGTTGTTTCAGCCGCTCGAGATTGCCGGGGCGGGCGTCGGTACCGTACATCATTGATGACGGATAGTTTTTGGCGCAGTTTCACCATCACCAGGTAGTGGTCGGAGTCAATGTTAGCGCCACGATAGGTTCTGACGTAGGTTATGTCGGAGAAGTGCCGTCCATCGATCAAAACGTGGTCGATTTGCGATTCTGTCTTCTGAGGTGAACTCCAGATGTACCGATAAGGGAGGCTGTGCTGGAAATAGGTGCTACGAATGGCCCTAATCTTGGAGGCGGCAAAATCTATCAGTCGTAGGCCATTCTCGTTCGTCAGCCGGTGGGCGCTGAACTTTCCAATCGTCGGTCTAAACTCCTCCTCCTGGCCAACTTGAGCGTTCAAATCTCCTATGATGATCTTGACGTCGTGCAACGGTCGTACCGTTTTGATTCATATTACGGACACTCAAGGCCTCAGTGAAGTATAACCCAGCTTGGACCATACAAAATAAATCATTCTGTATGATTTTTTAGCGTTATCGAGCGTCGGAAGCCCTTAACTTTCGGATGGTGGGTAAAGAATACGCGTCCGCAACTTGAATAATTTTAAATAAATCAAAACGTGTGGCCTTTTCATGATTCTTATTCCGGACGCTCCCTCACTTTTGCCTCATACTCCGGACGCTTTGATTCGAATTACGGACAGATCATGATAATCATTATTGGAACAGTCAAATCATCAATTGAAATCGTTCAACCGCTTAAGAGACGTCTAAGGTAGTTGGGCATTTTAAATTTGCAATGATATTTATGGAAAAACCCTAATAAAACGAGCCTCAAAAATGAGAACTTTTGGATGGCGAAAATTGAAACATTTCGTGTGAAATGTTTCCCATACAAACGAGAGTGTCCGGAATTTGAAGCTGTCCGTAATATGAATCAAAACGGTACTCCCGTTCGAGCTGCGCGTGAAATGCGTCCTTGTCGTAGCGCTGCAGGAGGTGTGCTGGACAGGAGCATTGGTGCGAACGTTTAGAGGTAATCATACCATCTACCAGAGCTGCGGCAACACACGCGAGCTGGGAACAGCTTTTATAGTGATGGGTGATATGCAAAGGCGCGTGATCGGGTGGTGGCCGATCAATGAACGAATGTGCAAGTTAAGAATCAAAGGCCGATTCTTTAACTTCAGCATAATCAACGTGCATAGCCCACACTCCGGAAGCACTGATGATGACAAGGACGCATTTTACGCGCAGCTCGAACGCGAGTACGACCGCTGCCCAAGCCACGACGTCAAGATCATCATAGGAGATTTGAATGCTCAGGTTGGCCAGGAGGAGGAGTTCAGACCGACGATTGGAAAGTTCAGCGCCCACCGGCTGACGAACGAGAACGGCCTACGACTAATAGATTTTGCCGCCTCCAAGAACATGGCCATTCGTAGCACCTATTTCCAGCACAGCCTCCCGTATCGGTACACCTGGAGATCACCCCAGCAGACAGAATCGCAAATCGACCACGTTTTGATCGATGGACGGCACTTCTCCGACATAACCGACGTCAGAACCTATCGTGGCGCCAACATTGACTCCGACCACTACCTGGTGATGGTGAAACTGCGCCCAAAACTATCCGTCATCAACAATGTACGGTACCGACGCCCGCCCCGGTACAATCTCGAGCGGCTGAAACAACCGGATGTCGCCAATGCGTACGCGCAGCATCTTGAGGCAGCGTTGCCGGATGAGGGCGAGCTCGATAGGGCCCCTCTTGAGGACTGCTGGAGGACAGTCAAAGCAGCCATTAACGACGCTGCCGAAAGCGTTGTCGGATATGTGGAACGGAGCTCAAGAAACGATTGGTTCGACGAGGAGTGCCAAGAGGTTTTAGAGGAGAAGAATGCAGCGCGGGCTGCAATGCTGCAGCATGGTACGCGGCAAAACGTGGAACGATACAGACTGAAGCGGAAACAGCAAACCCGCCTATTACGGGACAAAAAGCGCCGCCTGGAAGAGGTGGAATGCCATGAGATGGAGTTGCTGTACCGTTCTCAAGAAACGCGGAAGTTCTATCAGAAGCTCAACACATGCCGCAAAGGCTTCGTGCCGCGAGCTGAGATGTGCCGGGATAAGGATGGGAGCATCTTGACGGACGGACGCGAGGTGATCGAAAGGTGGAAGCAGCACTACGATGAACACCTGAATGGCGCAGAGAACACAGGCGCAGAAGGTCAGGACAGCGAAGGCGATGGCTACGTCAGCACAGCGGATAGCGGAAATCAACCAGCTCCCACGATGGGGGAAGTTAAGGATGCCATTCAACAGCTCAAGAACAACAAAGCCGCTGGCAAGGATGGTATCGGAGCCGAACTCATCAAGATGGGCCCGGACAGGTTGGCCGCTTGTCTGCATCGGCTGATAGTCAGAATCTGGGAAACGGAACAGCTACCGGAGGAGTGGAAGCAAGGCGTTATATGCCCCATCTACAAAAAGG
Organism: Aedes aegypti; assembly: GCF_002204515.2. NCBI lineage: Eukaryota > Metazoa > Arthropoda > Insecta > Diptera > Culicidae > Aedes > Aedes aegypti. The sequence goes on from NC_035108.1 coordinate 350,484,715, forward strand.
GCGACAAACTGGAGTGTGAAAATTATCGTGCAATCACCATCCTAAACGCCGCCTATAAAGTGCTATCCCAGATTCTCTTCCGTCGTCTATCACCTATAGCAAACGAGTTCGTGGGAAGTTATCAAGCAGGTTTCATCGACGGCCGCTCGACAACGGACCAGATCTTTTCCGTGCGGCAAATCCTCCAGAAATGCCGTGAGTACCAGGTCCCTACGCACCATTTGTTCATCGATTTCAAGGCGGCATACGATAGTATCGACCGCATAGAGCTATGGAAAATCATGGACGAGAACAGCTTTCCCGGGAAGCTCACAAGATTGATCAGAGCAACGATGGACGGTGTGCAAAACTGCGTGAAGATCTCGGGCGAACACTCCAGTTCGTTCGAGTCTCGGCGGGGACTACGACAGGGCGATGGACTTTCGTGCCTGTTGTTCAATATTGCGCTTGAAGGTGTCATGCGGAGAGCCGGACTTAACAGTCGAGGCACGATTTTCACGAGATCCGGACAATTTGTTTGCTTCGCGGACGACATGGATATCATTGGGAGAAAATTTGAAACGGTGGCAGATTTGTTCACCCGCCTGAAACGCGAAGCAACAAGAGTCGGGCTAATGGTGAATGCGTCGAAAACAAAGTACATGCTGTTTGGCGGAACTGAGCGCGACAGGACCCGCCTAGGAAGCAGTGTTACGATAGACGGGGATACCTTCGAGGTGGTGGACGAGTTCGTCTACCTCGGATCCTTGTTGACGGCTGACAACAATGTTAGTCGGGAAATACGAAGGCGCATCATCAGCGGAAGTCGTGCCTACTATGGGCTCCAGAAGAAACTGCGGTCAAGAAAGATTCACCCCCGCACCAAATGCACGATGTACAAAACGCTCATAAGACCGGTAGTCCTCTATGGGCATGAGGCGTGGACTATGCTCGAGGAGGACTTGCAAGCTCTTGGGGTTTTCGAACGCCGAGTGCTGAGGACGATCTTCGGCGGCGTGCAGGAGAACGGCGTGTGGCGGCGAAGGATGAACCACGAGCTCGCTCAACTCTACGGCGAACCCAGTATCGTGAAGGTAGCTAAAGCTGGAAGGAAACGCTGGGCAGGGCATGTTGCAAGAATGCCGGACAACAACCCTGTAAAGATGGTGTTCGCCACGAATCCGGTCGGAACAAGAAGGCGTGGGGCGCAGCGAGCTAGGTGGATTGATCAGGTACACCAGGACCTGGAGAGCGTGGGTCACAGTCGAGGATGGAGAGAAGCGGCCATGAACCGAGGGAATTGGCGAAATATTGTTGGCGAGGCTTTATCAAGATAATTGATGTAAAGCCAAATAAGTAAGTAAGTAAATTTGAGATTTTTTTGCTGTGTACTTAATCGGAATTCAAATATTATTAAAACAAATTTTGACAAAATCAGTACCCCATTACCCCATTTACGATCATTCTATGTCTAATTAAGAAAATGGTTCAAAACCAATAGAGTTATACGCGTTTTTGCTCAATTTAAACCCCGATGGCAGTATTTTATACAGCTTTGGTGATCTATAGATCAGAACTCAGACTTACTGGAACATTAATGAGAGCGAAATCAGTTTTTTTTAATTCTATATTAAATTCACTCCAAGTGCATCACTTATACGTTTATTTACAAATCATTAAATATTGAACAAATTTATTTTTTTTTTACTTTTTTTTGATTCCATCTTAATTCTGTTATGCTTCTCTAAATGCTAACAGACATATTTGTGGATATGTCTGTACACAAAATGCAATATAATGGACTGCTAACCAAGACACTGTTTGCTGACGAGGACATCCTAGATAAAAATTCCTACTTAGGATGTTTTCAAAATCATTGAAGTGCACTTTCAACCTCTTATGTTTAATTCTGCACACCCGATTTCTCACTTCCTTTGAAAAGCTACACATTTTAATATGATTCTCATTACTATCAATTACATTTCTTCCACATCGTTCACAGAAGGCATTTTCAACACCAATGGCAATCAGATTGTTAAATATTAAAACAAAGTTAATTTATCTTTAGCAAGAAGATAAGCAAAACTTAAGATTGTTTATCTAAAACCGCAATTAACGCTTCAGTAACCAAAAGTTTACCAGAGACATATGATTTGAATCCTGAGACACGCAAAAATGTTAGTTTTTAATCTCTTTATAATTACAATTGATCATCGCTCCTACAGTTAATGATTCTTTTGTTGAAACGTCAGTGCAACACTTAAGCATTCGATTGACGCAAATATTTATTTATTTATTTATTTTAACTGATAATTTTGAAAGAGGGAAAAGCCCCTTTGAGTCATTTCCTTTCGAAATCTTTCTCAAAGAGGCACAAAACCTCTTTATCTTTTCATATAACGTTACAAAAAAAAAAACTTAAACTATAGGCTCATACGGCAAAAAATAACCATAACAGAGCCGAAAACTGCAATATAATCTAGACTTGAGTGACCATCTTGAAAAAATGGGATGAGGGGAAGGGGGGATTCTAAGCATCATCTAGGCATCCAAACGCTATCTTGATATCTGAAAATAAAAAAAAATACAAAAAAGCGAGTATCAAACAATATATGAAATATCGATTAAAAATTGAAATAAAAGTATAAGTATAGGGCAGTGCTTTGTACCCAATATATCCCGAATTGAAACAGGAATTGGATGACCAAAATTGATTATACTGTTAAATGAGTTTTCTCTTGGTAAAACGTATCTTGAACATTGAAGTACAATATGATCAATATCTTCATAATAGATTCCACACTCACACAAATTGGAATCCTTAATATTGATGCGATATAAATGACTGTTACATGAACAATGGTTCGATATCAGTCGTGAAAAAGAGCAAATAAAATTTCTACTACCGCCGTGCGGGGTGACATTGGTCCTAGGGGGTGACTTTGACCGCCCTTTTCAATGCATCTCTTGACTAGCACGGACGGCAAAAAACTAACCCATGACCATCCAGTGGCTATTTATAACGTATTCTTGAAGCTTGCCACATTGTTTTCATTATTCTGGTTTTAGTTTGCTGTAAAAATCTTGGCTCAAAGTCACCCTTATGGACCAATGTCACCCCGCACGACGGTACCTGGTATATTCTGAAACCATGGAAAAAGACTGACCTTTGGACAAATTGAATAACACCATCTTCCTTTATCACTTGAATTCCAACACATTTGCCATTTACTAATGGAATATTGTTTTAATTTAGGATAATATTCAGAAGGAAAAATGTTACGGTTATAAATTAGCCCTCGAGCAACACCAAGTTTAGCCAATTAATCAGCCTGCTCATTACCGTAAATTTTACAATGGGAAGGGATCCATATTATTTTTATGATAAATCCCTGAGAGTGTAAGTCAAATAGAAGTTTTTTCAACATAAATAATATATAATGAGTTTTGAAATTGAAAGAAATGGTGTTCAAAGCTTGAAGACAAGTCAAGCTATCAGAACAAACAATGTAAATATTTGGTGGACACTCCTTTATTAAGGTGCAAGCGAAGTATAAAGCGATTAATTCTGCTAAGAAAATAGAACAAGGAGCTTGCAATTTAAAAAAGTGAGCCGAAAATTCATTATACACGCCGAAACCCGCGGTATCTTGAATTAACGAACCATCTGTAAAATAAAATTGTACAGGGGTGATTCCATCAAATTTACGCTCAAATAAGATATTGGCAAAATAAGGATGTAAATGTTTTGGAAATTGTTTTAATTCATGAAACAAAGACAAGTCAATCAAAGGTTGATAAGTATGAACATCAATTTTACAATTGTAAAAACCATTCAATGGAACTGGTACAATATTTTCAGTGGAACAATGAATATAAGGTTCCAATATTTTGCTCGTCGGGTTTATTTCAAATAGTGACTTCAAAATATTGATAATTGGATGATTAGTTGAGAAACAATTTATCAAAAATTTACAATTTAGTTCTTGAAAACGAATTTTAAGTGCAGCAACACCAGTAAGAACTTCTGTTGATTGAGGTTGAGTTAAATTCATAAGTCTCAAACAAATTCTTAAACAACGAAATTGTATTTTTTCAAGTTTAACAAAATATGTTTGAGCAGCACTTCCAAAAGTTAAGCAACCATTTTCCATAACTGAACGGATAGTAGTTTTATAAAGCGTTATTAAATCAGATGGATTTGCACCCCACCAAGTACCCGTGATTGTGCGAAGAAAATTAAGTCTTTTCGAACATGTTTTTTGAATTTGTTTGATATGATGGAACAGTCAATTTAGAATCAAACCATATACCAAGATATTTATACTCATCAACTTGTTCAATTTCAATTCCATTGAGGTACAAATCAATGGTTATATTAGAAAGTTTTCATGAAAATATGATATATTTAGTTTTTTTGAACGGAAAATGAAAATCCATTCTCATGAGCCCATGAATCAATATTATTCAGGGCACATTGCATAAAATGTCTAATGACTTCTCTATTTTTGCCGCTAATAGAAATAACATTATCATCGGCAAACTGAAGTAAATAACAACCATTTGGAATAATTGATGCAATATCCCTGGTGAACAAGTTATATAAAAATGGACTCAAACAAGATCCTTGTGGAAGTCCCAAATAATTATATCTTGATAATTTTGAGGATCCATAATGAAAAAAATTCATAATTTTAAAAGAAAATAAATTATAAATGAAATTGGAGATTAAATTTGGAAGATTTAGATAATTCATCTTTTTGAGCAGTAATTCAATAAGTACAGAATCATAGGCTCCAGAAACATCAAGAACAGTGGAAACTACATCCTGTTTTTTTATTAAACGAAAGTTGAATTTGTGAAGCCAAAAGTGAAACACAGTCACGAGTACCACGACCTCTTCTAAATCCAAATTGAGAAGATGAAAAAATGTTATTGTTCTCTGCCCACAATTCTAGACGATTCAGTATCATTCTTTCTCAAATTTTGCGTGAACATGATAACAAACTAATGGGTCTCCTACTATCAGCTAATGATGGATCTCTACCAGGTTTAAGAATACTGATGACTTTGATGAAACGCCATTCATAGGGAGTTATATTTTGAGATAAGAAATCATTATATATTGAAAGTAAATGAAGCTTTCCATCATCAGGTAAATTTTTCAAAACAATAAATTTAATATTATCAATTCCTGGAGAAGTATTTTTAGTAATTGACAATGCTAAATTAAATTCAGCTAATGTAAGTGGACTACAAAGTTCAGGAAAATGATCTTGACTTCCATTTTTAAACTTAATGGATTTGGGAACAAAATCAGGACAAATCGTTTATCCATTTTTCAGAATATTCCAAAACAGTAGAAACAGTCGAATCATAGTTTTTTAAATTTCTTGCAACTGACCACAAAGTAGATAATGATGTTTCTTGATCTAGATTTTGAACAAAAATTTTCCAATAATTTTTCTTCTTAGATTTAGTTAGTCTTATGAACAATGCTTCAGCTTTGCAATATAAAAAATAATGATTTCTGGAGCCTGATCTGCGAAATTTTTTAAAAGCATCAGATTTTGTTTTTAGAGCTATGGATTTCATTATCCCACCAGAAGCAAGGACGCTTTTTTTTTTGTTATGACTCGCTATTTTTTTTTATTTTGAGACTTGTGCAAACAATCAATTAGTAATTTTGAAAAATTATTGTATTTTTCAATAGGAGAAGCCAGATTAATTATATTAATTAAGGAAAAGGAAACAAGTTCAGAAAATTTTGTCCAATTAACATTTTGGCAAAGGTCAGGAACATTAGAATTATGTAATAAATTACCGCGACCTGAATTTTGAATTTCAATTAAAATTGGTAAATGATCGCTACCATTTGGATTATCAATAGTTTTCCAAGAAGATTTCATTGACAAACTATTAGAACAAAGAGATAAATCAATACAAGAATGATGATTTGTCGGCACAACAATCCTAGTAAAAGATCCATCATTAAGAATATGTAAGTTTAAATCATCAATTAAATCCATAATTAATGAACCTCTAACATCTGTTTTTTCGCTACCCCAAGCAAAATTATGAGCATTGAAATCACCTTATATGTAAAATGGAGGAGGAATTTCATTTAAAATACTTTTAATTTGTGACAAAGAAAAACTTGCATTCGGATACAAAAACAAATAATAGAAAACTCGCAATTTTTGTTTGTTATAGAAATAGCAACGTATTCAATTTGCGAATGCAATGCTAAGTCTAAATATTTGAATTCAATATCATCGTGAATTCCAATGAGTAATCCTCCATATGAAGAATCCCTATCTTGTCGAATTATATTAAATTTTGGAATGCGAAAGAATTTTGATGGATTTAGCCATGCTTCATTTAAACAAAACAAATCTATATTATGACGGTTAATAAGCACTTGTAATCTATCAATTTTGGGAATGATACTACGGCAATTCCATTGTAAAATATTCATGCTATTTATGGTTATAGAAGCCATTACGACGAAAACAATGACGAGATGAGGGGTCCAAATGAATTCAACTTATTTAAAAAGGAAGCCAAAATGGGTAAAAACAATTTGATTAACTTTTTCCAAAAATCAATTAATCTTAAAAAATCTACTATTTCTTCTAAAATGCCTAGAATTGAATTATCAGAATTTTCCTTCGGTCTTTCATTCGGCGAATTGTTTGATTTTTGGCTATTATTATTGGATGCGTCAACTTCTGTTTTACGAAATCCAGGAATATTTTTAGTTGAAGCTGAGTTATTCAAAGGGGGGAAATTTAAATCAAACGAGGTAGATGGTTGAGGTTCAAAAATTTGGTTCTGCTTATTGAACTTTTTATTGGTGGTTCTTTTTCTTTTGCTAGGAGGTTTGTAAATATAATTGTCATCATTTTCCTGACATTCATCACTATCATCATCTGATAAAATTTTAAAAGTGTTAAGAGAAGCAATGTTATCTGAAGATTTCATAACTTCAGCATAAGACATAAGGTTTTTGTTTTTAATTTTTTGATTAAATTTCGACTTATTCTCAATATAAACGACACATTCATTTAAAGAATTATGTTTATGTTTACAATAAATACAAACTTCTGATTGATTTTTACATGTGGAAGAATCATGAAGTTCTCCACATTTCACACATTTTTGCTTGTTTGAACAAAAATTAGAAGTGTGACCGAACAGAAGGCATCGATCACAGTGCATAAGCTTTGGATAATAAAGCCGCTCGTGAAAAATAACATTATCAACCATTACATTATCTGGAAGTACAGATCCAGAAAACGTAATCTTGATACAATTAGAATGTACATATTTTGAATTGTTTCTATCAATAAATAACTTAGATAAACGAACACAATCCAAAATCTTAACCGGAGAAATGGACTTGTTCTTAAATAAGCCTGAACCATGATTTCTTATGTCATCACAGTTCAAAGACTCGTCATATATAATTCCGTTTATTTCGCATGCATCACAAGGTGCGTACACACGATAGGAATTAAAAAATAATGTGGATTCTAAAAGAGCATTCGCATCATCGCGTGATCCAAAAACTACTCTCAATTTATCCAGAGAAATTTTTTTAATTTCCTACACAGATTTATACTTTTTATAAATCTCTGAGGAAATAAGCAACACATTTATAGGTTTCTCTTTTTTCCTGAAATAGACAACAAAGGGTCCAGGGAAACTAGAAGGTAAACCTTCACTCGAAAAGATTTGGTCATTGAAGTGGTGGCAGAATGCACAGAATTCTCTTTTAATCCCCCCTCATCCCCATCAGTTTCCATAACGGAAACAAAAAGATTAATATTACAACAAGATCAAATGTGAGATGAACAAAAGAAAACAAAAAGAGAAACAAATTAATAAAATAAAATTATACTCAAGGTTACCCGGTGAGCCAAACTTCAGGGACGGAAAAAAAGGTGGAAACTTGAATTCAAATAACTTGAACAGCAACTCTTCAAGCAATCACACTGGGAAAATCCACAAACCAACTCGTCAAAATCGTAAATCGAAGCCTCGGAAAATTCGAATCTGAAACGGGAAAAAATTGACAAGCGAAGAAAAAAAACCTTTTAGCCAGGTCAAGGCCTACTTACCGAGTAACACGCAAATATTTATAGTCATAATTTTGAGTCAAAGATGCTTATTTTGTAGAATTTGGTTTGGTCAATCAATAACCATCAATCAATGTTGTATTGACTAATTTGCATTTCTCGAAACAAGCAATCTTTGATTCCAAATTATGATCATAAATATACGAGTCAATCTGAATTTTAAGGGTTGAACTGTCTCAAGGAAAATTCCAATAATTCTCCATCAAACTTTTAGGTAATGTTCTTCTATAATCGAACTTCTCAGAGCGACCCCTCTTCCCACAGCATCCCAACTTACCATCTCGACTTAATTCCTCAAATCACAATCCATTAATATTGGCATCCCGTCGGTCGTCCGATAGTTTAATCCCCTCAAACTGATAATGGGTATTACCGTCGTAATAATAATTAATAGCAATCGATGGGAAAACTGTTCATTTTTCTGCCATGCCAAGCCTAAACTGTACCACACTAGGGTGGATCAAAATACAAAAATGTTGAAAACCCAATCTCTTATTTTTTCCTTGCAATTACGATAAAATAGTAAAAATTATTTTTATGTAAGTGCAAACTAATCATCTCAAGGTGAATATTAACTCTTTATAATAAAATAAGTTGATAATCTCAAATCTAGAATAATATCTCTCCATCCATTTGCTTGGTATCATTAAGCTCCCTTTGAGATTATAATCCACTAAACATGTTCATAAACCCAAAAAATACGATAAGCATGAACACCGAATTTAGTACTATACCATTTATTTCTGGACTCAACTGTGAGGCCGTCTTCAGTGTCATGTACTATACTCTAGAGTCTAGACTATACTCGACTAGAGAAAGATTGCAAGGAATATAAGAAAAGCGGATTTTACAACCTTTTTTGCAGCTTGAATCGCCCTAATAGCACACGTTTCTAAACCAGGATGCACATCTCGAATCTCAACCAGTAGTGGGCTCTACCCCTCGGGGTATATATAAATCGGTGCAGTCTCCGGCGAAGATGAACTGCCAAGACGCTGACGCTGGTGCATCAATTGAGCGAAGAAGACGCCTGAGTCGATTAGTGCGCGGCGCGTTAATCTTTGCTTGGGCAGTCACAGGATCCACTTGTGATGCCTTATTTTTCCACTGATTTCAATAGGTAGGTACCCGCAGCTGAGAAAATAATTGATGGCTTTCCAATCGCTGGTGCAGCCTCGAGTTTGATGAATGTGACTGGTTATTTGAATATTTAGAATAGATTAGCGAAGATATGTCGGACATCTCGCCGAATGACATTTACAATGGGAAAAAGTCACGTTTTAATGGCTTAGAATTATGTAGTTTTGACAGTTGTGATGCGAAAAAATGCAATTCAGATTTCACAAGGCAAAAGTTATTTGCGTTTTTCTTAGTTTAATGAAATACTGTACTTTTATAAAAAGACATTATGAGCATGAGTATAGATGACCGTAAAATTCGTAGTTGCTACTCCGTGATTGATCAGAACCATCGATATTGCAAAGAGTCTCAGGAGTTAAGGATTGGCTTACCATTCTCAATGTGCGCAAATCGACGTCTTTACGGTCATCGAGGAAGGCAAGTTGTGTGTTCCGGGATCAGCCGAAACAGTGAAAAACGTGGTTTTGACTAACTTAGCCAGAGCTAATTTTATTACGTCTTCACTACCCTACGATTCGCGGCTAAAGAGACCGAGTTATCTCGGGCAACGCGCAGGTTGCTATGACTTGAAATCTGTTGCTAATGGTAACGATTCGAAATTCAAATTTTGCACGGTGTGCTGCGATAACACCTAACAGGAAGGAATGTTAGTTAGACAATCATTGTTACTAGAGACCGAAGAGCCTTCTGCATACCCACAGTTATCATGGAAAGGATTTTGGCATAAAGCGTAAAGGTAAGGATCTGGGAGTCAACTTTTGTTGGTGATACGATCCATGATATATTCAAGCGTAACCAGATATTCATATTCGCGATACAACAAGTGTTATCGCAGCTGCATGTTTCAACGACGAAGCCTTAAATTTAATTTTAAAATGCATCTCAAACGTTTGGATCCCCTTAATAAACTTTGCAGCAACTGGGAAACGTCGTTTTCTGCTAAAGTCCTGCTATTCAAAAGAATTAATTCACCGGGTCCGATAGGTGACCCAGACAACCACAATGTACGTATAACGAAATCACCTGGAGGCTTTATACACACCAAAAAATCTTAGATTTACACGTAACGTAATATTAGCCTCAATCATGCAAAGCCATTTCTCATGTATTATTCAATGATAAAACCTATAAACACATCTATTATATACAACATTGTTACCAAAATCCTTAATATTGAACGCGAAACGTCTTTTCTCGAAGAATGTTGCATGCAGAACGGCACGGTTTACATGATTTTCACGCTGAAAATTCAATCATAAATAATGCACATGGAATGACAAGCCGTCGATCCATCCATGTGCATTATTTTTGACAGAATATTCATCGTAGAATCATGTAAACCGAGAATTCTTGTTTGCAATTTCACTTTCAAGATGCAAGAAAGCATGCAACATTGGCGAATGTTGGATGGAAGATCATGAAATGTTTCAGTTTTACTCAAGTTTGCATGCATTATCGAATGCAATGAGACAGTTTACATTAATTGTCGTTGAATGTTCAGTTGCAACTCGTTTTACATGATTATCATAAAGAATTACGTGTCATGTAAATTTGAGAATTTTTTGCTGTGTATGTGCAAAATTCACTTATAAGATGTCGCGAAAAGGCCTTCTACGTACAAAAGTGGAGGCGATATGCGTGCATGTATTATGTGATGAATAATACACACCAAAAAAATCTTAGATTTACACGTCACGTAATATTAGCCTCAATCATGCAAAGCCATTTCTCATGTATTATTCAATGATAAAACCCTGGGAGGGAGAAACCAATACAAAATTTCTGTACATCATAGTGAGCCGAGATTCCGCTGTCACGAACTGTCACTGTGAGCCCAGATCTCAAACATTGGACTTACATGAAAAAAGCGCGTAACTGATTAAAACACATTTTCGTATCTCTTCAAAAGTGATAAAAATCGAATGAAAATCAATTCATGTACACAACGCAAGTAGATAATGTCACGTGAGCACCATTTAATCTGATTGAATATAAAGCATTGAAAAACGCATCGTTCTACTTTTTCCAATGAAAATGGATATTTAGTGCATAGAAAACTGTGGCCCTTTTTTCATGTTTGTCAGGAAAGATCGAAGGTGCACAACAAAAGGAAACTACCGATTTTCTCGAAGCCTGCCTTGATTGTTGTTGGCAAGCTGGAGTTATCTTGCAAGTCAAAATAACGTTGTCTTATATTTCGTGTGTAGTATCGGTGCCTCCCTCCCAGATAAAACCTATAAACACATCTATTATATACAACATTGTTACCAAAATCCTTAATATTGAACGCGATACGCCTTCTCTCAAAGAATGTTGCATGCAAAACGGCACAGTTTACATGATTTTCACGCTGAAAATTCAATCATAAATAATGCACATGGAATGACAAGCCGTCGATCCATTCATGTGCATTATTTTTGACAGAATATTCAGCGTAGAATCATGTAAACCGAGAATTCTTGTTTGCAATTTCACTTTCAAGATGCAAGAAAGCATGCAACATTGGCGAATGTTGGATGGAAGATCATGAAATGTTTCAGTTTCACTCAAGTTTGCAAGCATTATCGAATGCAATGAGACAGTTTACATTAATTATCGTTGAATGTTCAGTTGCAACTCGTTTTACATGATTATCATAAAAAATTACGTGCCATGTAAATTTGAGAATTTTTTGCTGTGTAACATACAATGCGAGTGTATAAATATTCTACCGAACCAACCTGTGATCTTATGCGACTTAACTTATGATAACAAATGTTGATTTGACAGCTGCTACGGATTGATGCGACTTACTTTGTACGAGTGTACGAGACGAAACAAAATGTATAAATGAACTCAGAAAAGAAGTGTTTTGTGCGAGGAAACTCATCAAACTGACGAGTTTATCCACGGTGTTTTGCGGGTTTGATGTAATTAGAATGAATAAACGAGTTGTAACGTGAACTTTCATGCGATTTCTGGTTGTCTGGGGACCTAGAGCACTTGTAATGCACATTACTCACCCCTTCATTCAAGGGCTATTCGCTACTTATATGGTTTGTCTTTCGCTTCGAAACGAGAGCCCGGTAGCTGAAACGCGCAAAAAGTGATCGCCTCAGTTTGCAACTGGACTCTGGAATTACGCGATCGATGACAAATCAGATCATTTATTATGTCGGATAAACAAAGCGTTTTTGTTCGGCCGTCATTCCACCGGAGCGATTAGCCGCCAAGGAATAGGTCATCGATGCGCGGCACTTCTCGACAGGTTCCAGGCCGTGAGTGCCAGGTCCGGATTTGTCCCTATTGTAACGCATTGGCTTTCTCGTGCATTGGGGGGGGAGAACGGATCGCCAATTCCCATAATGGCAAAAGTGTAGCTCGCTCTTAAAAGGCACATTCCGCCGTAGACCGGCGGAGGTTCAATGCAAATGCGCCCAACGCTGCTAATAGCATCTTCAGTCAGTCAGCCTTAACATTCGCTCTAATAGATGTGTAAACTGCACCAAACGGCGCGGCAACAGACCTCCGTCCAATCCGGGGATGGGTTGTGTGTTTACTGAAAGATATGAGATCATAACTTAAGCTGAGACTACGCGATGCGGCGGTACAAGTTGAGCCATACTGCTGTTGGACTATAGGGTGGAATTTGAGAGTAGTTACTGGTAGGTACCACACCGTGTTGGCCTCGCCATGTACGTCCCGTTGGGGCTCTAATCAAAATCACATTAAAATCGAATCGCTGTGATTCCACTGACTGGCAGTGCTATTCGTAGTTATTTGCTGTTTAATTTTTTTTTTGCGGACTCGAAACACGGTCAACGTGTGTTTGCTAATGTGACTAATGTTGTCTGAGGAGAACTATGGATTGGCGGTTGGACCGTTAGGATGATGGCTGGCTGCGTGCGCGAGAAACTGAAATCTAGGTAAGCGAAGGTATGCCATTATCGGGACTGCCATAAATACTTTACAATATTGATAATTAATCAAAAAGAATATGGCACATGTGAGCCTGAAGGGATTTGGGTGAACGGTGTTGGTTAAATGCTAAGGCCAACCTTACTGGAATATGCAAGATGTAAGTTTAATCCTAGAGCTAAGCTAAAAATTATTTCATTTGTTCGTAGGACATCTACTGGTTTTCTATTATGACATGATTGAAGTTCTGATGAAACGTGGAAGACGATTATGGCTTTGTGTTGCACTAAAACTTGAAAACTGGAAAACTTCTTCATTCAGGCGACCCATTTACCCAAAGAAAAATCATCAGAGGTTACATATTACTATCTAAAATATTGCTTTGTGGTCTCCGGCAATCCAATCCTATTTTGCTTTGAAAATGCTTATGTTGAACGGAAATTGATTGAATCAAGTAACATATGTTATCGTTGTTTATTCGAAGCCCGGATAGCTCAGTCGGTAGAGCGTTGGACTTTTAATCCAACGGTCGAGGGTTCAAGTCCCTATTCGGGCGAGTTATTTTTTACAGAAAGCTTTACCTCCACACTGCCACAGGTCATCGCCTCCATCCAATCTGAATCACAAATAATAGAACAGTAAGCACTATAAAGTAGCGGCTTTCATACCGTAACATATGTGTGACAAAGAATCGATTACACCCCTCACGCCACCGAAGGCAGCAGCGACGCCGCCAACAATAGCCATTGACGCGAAGCACGCGGTAGTGATTATTTAATGTTTTACTTCCATTTGTCGATCCCGTTTGTCTGCCGCACCGCGATGACGAAGACGACGACGACGATGATGAGGGCGAAGACCGATGACAGAGCGGTTCATAGTGGCACAGTGGTGCATAATTCTCACTTCTTCAAAATCAGTCTCCCAAGAAACGTGCTCTTGATTGAGAATGCTTCCGAAATTATGAGTAACTTGATTTTCAAATGGACTAGTGTGTCGTATATTAAAATTATACACAATTTCAAACTGCATATTAGGTTATTCAAGTTTTTCGTAATTGGTGAGTAATAGTTTGTTGCCGGGCTAAGAGCAAGGCCAGGGTCCAATTGAGCGATTTCATTTTCAAATTTGTTATTGCTTAATTGTGAAAATCGTTTTTTAATTTCTTTTTGTAGATCCTGTCATATAATTTTCATAGCGGGATCACGAGTGCACTGAAATTGCCTTCTTCTAACGTTTTTAAGATGAATCAAAAGTTCCAGATCATCGTCTATAATCAAGGATTCAAATTTACTTCACACTTTGGTATTGCAATGCCCCTTGCTTCAACAATGGAATTTGTTAAAGTTTCTGCAGCATTGTCAGTATCAAGTTCTGTTTGCAAAAATATGTTAACATCAAGATAACCATCGATATATGCTTCATATATATTCGAGTCGGTTCGTAAATAATTGAAAGTGTAGGATAGGATTTGATTGGATAGGATTGAGAATCGCTTCATGCAATATTTGAAATGTAACAGCGACATGATCAGAATCAAAATCAGCGTGAGTAACTGGTTGGCTACAAAGATCACTAGAGTCGGTTGAGACAAAATCAATCGTAGAAGGGTTTCTAGAAGAGGAAAAAGAAGTAAGTCTAACAGGGTATTGAATTGAGAAATTTCCTGAAGAGTATTCATCAAATAACATTGTGCCGTTGGAATTACTTTGCGAATTATTCCATGTGCGATGTTAACAAATTTGGCATTGAAGTCATCAATGATAACAAAATTTGGCTTATTGCGTGTCAATTTCCGCAAGACAGTTTGGAGCAAATTAAAATGCTGCCCAGTGCATTAAAAAGCAAATAGGCAGCTATGAAAGTATATTTACCAAGCTGTGTTTCAACAGAAACACCTAAAGTTTCAAAAACTTTAGTTTCAAACGAAAAAAACAGTTGATGACTGCAATTCCTCCACATGCCCCATCAAGTCGATCATTACGACAAACAAAAATGTTTGGATCTCTTTTGAGTTTGGATCTAGGTTTCAGTAATAACAGCTATACATAAACATGTTAGACAATTGAAAAGCTTGTCCTCTTTACCAATCAAAGAACGTGCATACAATTCAAATTATCTGGATCGATAAGAGCTACGTAATCCAATAACAATATTACATAGGTAAATTTTAAACCAACTTGGTCTGCTTCAGCCATTGTTGGGGTTTTCAACATTGCATCACTCATTTGATTTAATTGTTCAGTTATAAAATCAAAATCAGAGTCAGGGATTGCCGCCAAGATTGGATCCTACTCCCCACTTTGTTGCAAGGTCAGCTACGTTTGTTTTAGATGGAATCCAGCGCCATTCTGCAGCTGATTAGTGTTGTAGATAGAATTTTTGCAACACGAAGTCCCACTAACTGATGATATCTGCGATGATCGGAATTTATTCACGCTAGTACGCGAATCAGTCCAGAACACTCGTTTCGCTACTTCAAATCCATGCATAGACACTATTCAACAGCCGCATGCCCAACACAGCAGCCTGCAGTTCCAGACGGGGAATTGATAGTATTTTCAACGGAGCTTCTTTTGATTAAGCTGATACTAATATTACATATGCTCCAGAAGTAGTATTCACGTGAAAGTACATTACACTGGAGAATGCAGACTCGCTAGCATCCACGAAAACGTGTATTTGAAGCATTGAATATGTGTCCTGAGTGCATCTTTCGAAGTAGCAACGTGGAATGCGGAGTGAGTCCAGTTGTGGGAGATATCAGATCCATAACCACCATCGTTCGCAATGCTCCTTGTTGATGACGTCATCCCAACAAATCTCCCAGACCAGTGGGCAACAACAAAATTTTAGCAGAGTTATATCAAGATATGTTACAAACAACAAATTTTGTTTTATTTTTGTTAGAAGCACTTTGAGTTGATGGAGGAA
This sequence comes from Aedes aegypti, assembly GCF_002204515.2. Taxonomy (NCBI): domain Eukaryota; kingdom Metazoa; phylum Arthropoda; class Insecta; order Diptera; family Culicidae; genus Aedes; species Aedes aegypti. Next base: position 350,500,806 of record NC_035108.1, read on the forward strand.
AATATAACATAATTTGAACAAAATCAGTTATAATAACAAAGCCTGTTTCAAATACGTTTCAATTTAAAACGTAATTATAACACAATTTGTTATAAAATCTCAGAGAGCAATTGTTTATGATCAATTTTGTTATAATTCAGTCATAGAAAATTAGAAAATGTGTTATATGTTTGTTTAAATTATAACATATTTTGATTACATTTTGTTTAGAGTAGAGGAAATTATGTTATATTTTTGTTATTTTAACTAATATTCAGCCAAAATTATAACATACTTTTTTAGAAAAAACGCACTAACTGAGTAACGAAATCTGTTACAACTCTATTATAATCCATTGGTCAGGTTGGCAGCCAATATCTCTTTCATGAGGATCCCACCATGAATCAAGCAGAATGTTATTAATCCCAGTGGATGAAAGATACTGATAACGATTCATAAAACTTCACGTTTTTATGGGAATGTGATCTTCTTCCAAAACGTGTTGTAGTCTACTGAAGAGGTTCGCAGGGTCCAGATAGTCCTAGTTTTGAAGCAACATAACTTTCCACTTGGAAACTGGCAGAATTCTAAACACAACCGCTGGATGTCGTCGATGTGGTCGGGGCGATTGCAGGCCGAGCAGCATGCTGAAAGAATCGATGAAGATTTTTAAAGAATGTTCGGACTGAATTTTATAGAACGGCACCACAGGGCAACATTAATTGCAATTTATTTCATCGTTACATTTTCATGGCGTGCAAAGAAATGGCACTATTATCACAAGGTCGCACATGCTCCTTGGCTTTGCGGACGATATAGACCTGATTGGAATCGATCGCAGGTCAGTGGAAGAGGCCTTCGTGCCTCTGAAGAGGGAGACAGCGAAGATAGGCCTGACCATCAATTCTACCAAGACGAAGTACATGGTTGCAGGTAGAGATAGAGTCAGGCATGGTGGTGTAAGTGCTGAGGTAGTGTTTGATGGGGATGTGTTTGAAGTTGTTGAAGAATTTGTTTACCTTGGAACACTTGTGACATGTGACAACGACGTTTCCCGTGAAGTGAAAAGACGTGTTGCGGCTGCGAATAGGGCCTTTTACGGACTACGTAACCAGCTTAGGTCCCGCAGCTTGCAAACCGAAACTAAATTCGCCCTGTATAAAACATTGATTCTTCCGGTGGCTCTCTACGGGCACGAAGCGTGGACGTTGAAAGAGTCAGACCGGAAAGCTCTCGGTGTTTTCGAGCGTAAAGTGCTGCGGACAATACTCGGTGGGAAACTCGAAAATGGTGTGTGGCGCAGACGCATGAATCACGAGTTGTATCAAGTGTACAAAGATGCGAATATTATCAATCGTGTAAAATACGGCAGACTTCAGTGGGCTGGTCACTTAGTGCGAATGTCGGAAGAAAGAATTGCGAAAATAATATTCAGCAGGGAACCAGGTAGAGGCCGGCGGCTTCGGGGAAGACCACGAATACGCTGGCTGTACGCAGTGGAAGAGGACCTGGCGACCCTAAACGTTCGGGGCAACTGGAGAAGTTTCGCCCAAGACCGACGAAGATGGAGCTCTACAATACGCCCGGCAATGGCGTGATGCTACGCTGTAGCCATCAAGGTATCAAGGTAGGTACATTTTCGTTTTGGAGTTCAGTTTTCTAATCTTCTTAGGTTAAGTTTCAACAGTAGGCTATAATTACAAATTTCATGAAGAATTTTAGGCATTTGCAAAGTTGATTCTAAGTTATATGTGTACTTAGGGGGAAGTCCTCTATGGCTATGCAGCCTCTATGCCCGGGCAGTTGAATTTTTTCATACACGAGTAATGATATTAAGATTTTAGTATTCCAGGATCAAACTAAACATTTTTGCACTGTATACAAACTATGACGTTTTCATGTCCCAACGTAAACAAACAGTAGTTGTCAGAAGTTTCATCCTGATTCGATCTATTGAAAAAATGTGAAACGAGAAAATTTAAAACAAGTGTACCAACAAATGTTTCTTATAATTTAAGCTGAACTGTCTCCGTACGTTGACTTCAGTAAGTTTAGCATCAATCACAATGCAAAATTTATAAGCATATGTAGAATTTTAAAGAAAAGCAATCCTGTTGTAAAGCCATTGCCAGTCCTCTATGGCCGGACACCTCTTGTCCTCTATGACCGGTCGGTGAAAATGTTAACCTAATAGCTGAGATCTAATTCATAAATCGTTTTTTTGTAAATGTAGGATATTAATATAGAAAATGAATAGCAACAAAAATGGGGCATAAATATCGAAACTTTCGATCCTTGGAAGCAGGTTGTGAAAAACTCAATTTCTCATAACTAATGCTTGATATTTTTCATGCGTGAGTTGTCAATCGCGCAACTCAGCAGTCAAAAAATCATGGATGAGTTGGCTCACCTTTTTGACTCATTGTCTCATATTTCCACAGTTTACTCACACACGGCAATAACTTTTTGTTAGTCTGGTAAAATTATAGTAATCCTTTCTAACACAAACAACAACATACGGGTTTCACGAGTTTTTGACGGGTTTTGCGACTGAATCATTTTTTACGGTTTGAGTTGATTGAGTGATTTTGCATCAAAATCTCAAGCGTGAAATTTGCGAAGCAGTTCTCTAATGAGTTTGCTCTTACGGGAGAGCGTATTGATTGAGATTTGAGTGTGAGTTTATCAACACTGCTTGGAGGCATTAAAATGTGCTGTAAACATGATGCTTTTAATGCAAAATATGAGCGTACGAGAAGCAGCCACAAGATATGATGTACAATCATCTCTTCATAACTCGATAATGAAGGGGGTTTACGAGGGGCTGGCATAGAAATGGTCAGGAACTACAAACGCGGTCGATTCTAAGGGTATGCGATATGGATTTTTTCCATGTCGATACGAAACGAAACGATACGCGGAATATCTTGCGCTGATAATGACGAAACGAAACGAAATTTAAAAATGTTTCGTGTAACTCGATACGAAATCAAATATCTAACGGAATTTTTCGAAACGAAACGAAATTTTTGAATTTGTTTCGCGGAATACACGTTTAAAGCTAAGTATGCTGATTCGCTCAAGAAAAGTAAAGAAATTCCTTGACTGAAAGGGTCAAGAAATTTCCTACGGAGAGCCCCCTTTGAAGTGACATTTCTTCTCAACTGCGTACTGCGATCAGAAAAGTGTGATTTTCTTGACCATTTCTTGGAAGAAATTTTCCACGCATCGAGATAGGTGATTCCTTTTCTTGTCAGTAGCAAACCGACCTTAAGTTTTTTTTTTTGTCAAAAGCTGGAAATTTGAAAATAGGCATATTATGCGTCGCAAAAAAAAAATTTTAATTCCTGGAAAATCGAACGACTTCGAATGGTAAATTTTCCAGGCTTCTGATCAAAGTCACCTCTGTGCGTCGTTAGGTGCAATAGCTTGTTTGGAATGATTTGACGTCTCCCATTTTGCTCAATATCACTGATGTTTTTATATCTTCTTATTTGAGCAAAAGAACTATGCTACAAAAACGTATTATTCTGGATGAAAATAATTACAAACTTCATGTCGGTCCAACTACAGCGTCCCGATGAACAATACAATAGATACTAGAAGACTAGCTGCGGAAGTTGGCCATTGGGCACGGTTGTATAACTGCTATTAAAGCTCTCTGCCTATAGCAATACAATGCCTTCAGATTTAAATTTTGAATTACCGTTGTTTTTGAAAGAAAGGAAGCTTTTAATGTTGTGTTTAAATTAATAACTCGAAATCCTATAAATTACTAGTCTCCATGTGCCGTCTCGGATCCTTTTCCACGGAACCATTTTGGTTCCCAGCTGAATAGGATTGCAAAGAATCCATCATTCAATCATTAGCAATCATCAAGAATGAAAAATCACTGAGAAGACGTGTAACTTTTTCGCAAATCTTCACATCAATTTGTCCATCTAATCCAATTGCAAATTATATGTAATGTTTAGCTTTTCGGTAGTTGTTAAACTTCCACTCGGCTGGTTGGCCGTAAACCACGATTCATAATTAAAACAAGTATTTATCGAGCAACGGACTCATGTTCCGTAACCGGTCGTTTGAGAACGTCGCGACCCATTGGAAGCCCACACAATAGAAACCTCAGCCAGCGCAGTTGCTGGCTAGTGTAGTGTGCTATTCCTATACCTAAAAAACAATGCGCTCTCGGGCTAGGCATTGGATATATATAGAAAGCGTTGTGTTTGGATGGGCATCTAATTCTTCCGAAAGAGGTGCACTTTGCGAAAGAGGACCACGTGATTATTGAGCTGAAATCGAATTCAGGTTAACTTCTGCGTTCATGAGTCCTCTCATGGCGTAGTGGTTAACGCGCCCCAACTAGAGATCGGGGAGTCGTGAGTTCGATTCTCACTGAGAAGACGTGTAACTTTTTCGCAAATCTTCACATCAATTTGTCCATCTAATCCAATTGCAAATTATATGTAATGTTTAGCTTTTCGGTAGTTGTTAATGAAAAACCAGTTTTTTCGCTCAAATTCAATTCAATCCTCATGAAAATATATCATCCCATTACAGATAGTAAGTATAGTGCAATAATAGATTATCTTGAATATTTCTTAAACTTTGAACAAATATTGGTTTTTAAAATTTGCAAAACGATGATGGTTGTTTTCCTCTTAATGAAACATAATTCAACGCACACTGTGTGACTTTTGTTCTGTGCGGAGATAGCTCGTTGCGCGTTATTTCCGCGAACCTGTCCAAACTTTTGAATATACCCGCAAAAATAACGTCTTTTTAAATCCTCTACCATATGGAAACCTTAGCGTTGCGGAATCCTTTCATGTTTTGGTAAAACTCTTTTCTGTTTGTTTGAAATCTTCTTAATAACTTTATAAGGTTCCATTTCAGCATATCTGACACTCACACAAGGCAATGAGTGGGTTTAATTTAAATGTAGCAACTAAGAAGTGGGTCGAAAAGCAGTTACAAACATTTAAAACAATCTCAAAAATATTGAGAGGTGTCCAAAATTAATTTGATTTTTAGAAACGCCTTACAATTTTTTAATCATGTGGATATGCTAATATATATCATAAATCATGGAATAATGATATTAATTTAAGATTAATTAAGACTCTTTCCCAGTTGGAACACAACGCAAGAAAGAAGAAGAAAAATAAGTAGAACATCACTGGAATATTTGCTTTAGTATTTGCTGGAGTATTGAAATAAATTAAATTAAAAAAAAACCATCAACACATACCTGAGAAATTAATCAAGATAAATTTAAAAGAACTGCAAAAGTAATAAACTCCAAGAGATATTGCGACAGCAACTTAACCAGGATTGCATGTTGGGGTAATTTATAAGTTCCTAATAAATTTTCTGGAAAATCCTTGCATAAACTGTGAATTAATTCTTGGAGGGTTCAAATCTTTGCCTTGCGGCATTTGGCTTCCAATACTTGTAATGATATATTACCAATATTCGCATTTTTTTTCATTGGGGGTCGTGAGGAAATTGTCACGTTATAAGAGGAGAGAGGAGTTGGTGGTGTGGTACAGCGTGAATAAACCTAGATTCATTTTTTGATATAAAATAATGTATGCATCTTCCTTGTTTAAGGTGAATACAAATCGAAGGCATACCTCAGAATTTCAAGAGCACAAATCTAACGAACCCGACAGCGGTTCATGCTGAACCATGCTGGCCATCGAGTAACCAATCGATAGATTTTTCAGCTTGAATGGACGTCTGGTTCTTTAGATTTGTGCTCTTGAAGATTTGAGGTGTGGCTTTGGATCACCCAAATCAACGCGATTTTTACGGCGACAGCAACAAATAATCTCTGCGATTTCGCTGCTACATGTAGAGTTTTATGACACAACAACGAAATCACGGAGAGCCTTAACTCATTGATGCGTGCTATTAGTTTTCTCTTCTATTCTCCCGCTGTTCTTATGCAGAGTTGAAAGTGACGTCATAGCGGAAAAGCAAGAGAGAGAACTAATGCGCGCATCAATAATCTGCACCACCTGAGCAAATCCAGAACATCAGGGACTCACGCTCCGCAGCTTTCTTTGACATTTGTGTACAAACAATTTTTGCGAAATATTAACGGATTTGCTCAAAAAGGACACGCGATGTTCCCCGGAGGAAACCGTGGTTTCGCTCTCTTCATTTTTATGGAAGATAACATTGCGGTAGTTGGATTAAACGGAGAATATCTCATCAAATAGAGTAGCAATTACGCAGAACCCATTTTACCTACGCGAACCATAAATCTATACAGCATCGCAATGAACAATAACATGCTTAAACACATTAAATTTTGTTCCATTCGTAGGAAATAAAATGTCATACATATGCCTACAAGCGTCGATTCATATTTGTGGGCAAGCTTCCGAATTCTCACTCACTCTCACGATAATGGATTTATCCATCACCACAATTTTCAGCGAAAAGCTGCCTTGCGAAATTATCCGTCTACAAAACAAAGCGTAAATAGATAATGGCACAACTCCACAGCTGTGAGAATTTTATTTTATCATTCTCCTCTCCATGGAGAACTTTTCATGTGTCCATCGCCACAAGCAGCAGTTGCTTTTATGCATCAAATTAACTGCTGCTTTCGTCAAGTTGATGTGGTAGCATGGATAGCGTGCACGCATCGTGGCTGTCTTTAGCAATGTTGTAGGTTCGAATCCCGTCGGTGGCACCAGTTTTTGTTTATCCACATAGTGATAATTCTCGGGAGCAGTTGGTGAGCGAAAATATGATGGAGTGAAAAATATATTATCCCCGGAGTGGAGTGATTTTCGGTTATCCACCATCGTAGCTCGTAGTGTGAGCGATAAAAGATGTTCACGTGAGGAAGCGAAAAAAGCATTCTCCTTACGTGCAAAAAATCGTAGATTTCGCATCATTGATACGAAAATTCAGAACCCTGTTTGTGGGGCATTGAAACCCATACCACAGTTATGAATTTAAGATTCCTAAAGAAACGCCAAAACGTATGCTTTCACTTTCGTTTGCCTCGCAGATAATTTGCTGTTATAGTGTTCTGATCCATGATATGAGTCGATTTGATCCATAATACGGACCCATTTTTGACTGTAGCTGCCAGGAGTAGAAGCGAACGCTTTGTCTTTTTTTTGTTCGAAATTTAACTCGAATTTCGCGAAATTCCGTTTTATTCCGTTTGATTTCAATTTTCCGTGGAAATATTTTAACAATTTGGCGAAACGAAACGAAATAACAAAATACAAATTTCGCCAGTGCGAGTTCCGTGGAATTCCGCGGAATTTCGTTTCGAAGCGTATTTGACGGAATCATTCGGTATTTCGCATACCCTTAGTCGATTCCCGAAGATTTTCTCACCTGAATACAAGCAACCACTAGCGCAACAAGGAGTTTATGGAACTGAGCAATAATCTCGCTAATATGCTTCATACGTTGAACATCATGCAAAGATTGAAGCCACAAGATATGTGCTCATATAGGACATAGTCTCCGGCCATAGAGGACACATTTCGGTGCATACAATTTTTGGTACATAATTTAACCCACCATAAAAATTAATTGTACAGGTTTATTTTTTCTCATGTTATTTTTTCTTTAAATATTATTTTAAGATTGTACAAAAACAAACGGTAAAATTAACGTAGATTTTAAAAAATCAACAAAAAAACAAAAAGTGTCCGCATATAGAGGACTTCCCCCTACTTTAGTTTAAACTCTACAAATTATGGGCCCTATTTTAGAACTCGAGTCGACCAAAAACGACTCGACTGGAGTCACTGTCGCTCAAACGTCAGATTGGTGATCTCGTGCAAAGGTCCATGGGAGTCGACGGATGACATCTGAAATATGCATGCTTACTTTGATCGACAATGACAACAGACGAGTCACATGAATTCACTCGATTTACAAAATAGACCCCTATATTTCAAACTGTTAAACTTTTTGTTTCAATAGTGTCTTAAGTTTCGGCGCACGTGTAAATTATCTGTAAGTTTAAGGTGAAGATGAATCGAAGCCAAACTTCAAATTTTCAAGAGCATGAATCTGGAGAGCCAAACATCCGTTTGAGCAGAAAACTTAATCGATTAGTTACCACCAACGAGTAATCAATCGATTAAGTTTTCAGCTTAAACGGATGTTTGGTTCTTCAGATCCGTGCTCTTGAAAATTTGAAGTTTGGCTTCGATTCATCTTCACCTTAAGTTAGTAGAAGTGAATTTGATTAGTGTTTTGCGGTAAAAATCTTACTGTTAATTCCAAAATATATTCGTCTTTGCTAAACTAGACTGATAATAAATTAAACAGATATATTAAGAAATTATCGAGAAATTCAATTAATATAGCATTCAGAAAATCATTCAGCCACATCCAAATATGTTGTTAGTTTAAGAATAGAGCTCAAATGTCGGGCTTGTCATTTATAGAACTGTCTGTTGAACTGTCAGTGTCAAAAAGATGTATTGCGAAAATATGCAACAGGATTGTCTGGTCAAGGTGGCTAGGGTTGCTCGCTGTCAAAACCCTATTTTTGGCACCGACGGCACTGAGTGGAGTTCTGGAAAGTTTCTTCAGGTTTCTGGAATTGTCACACAGACGTTGAACATAAATCTGGCTTTTTCTAAAGCTTTCTTTATTATTTAAATCACGTCTGATAAAGTGAACTAAATAATATTCTTAAGAAAGCTCTTTCCAACGAATGCCATATTGGGTTCTCTTTTTCGTGATGATTACTTGGACTGGAGGAAATCAAAGTAAATCATTTATTCCATTTTTGATCTCCTCAGATAGTCACTTGAGAGACTTTTTAAGACGACTATGAATAAACGTTCAGTTTTGTAGTCGTAAGAAAATAAATACTTATTTGTTTCAAGCCGTCTGAGAAGAATTTTGAGGTGTCTTTAAGAGTTTCCGGCAGACGCTACAGTCTCTTTTCTTTGCGATTTGGAAGGAAACCTTAATCCTCTTAAGTTCAAGATCTCATGCCTAAATTCTCCGAATTCGGAACAACTGATCACGATGGCACTCTTTGTTTCCTCACTTGAATCAAAGAGCCTGGGTTACAGGTTGCTTTGATTTGGTACTCGGAAAATTAGTCTTAAGTATCGATGATTGCTCAATTATCAACATTATCCATTTCACCCTTGGAAGAAAGCGCATATTCCGGAGAAACGTCCTTTATTCCATTTTTGACACGTTTGGTGACAATTTCAAATCCCGCTTTTTTGGAAGGAAGTTGTGAATTCAGAGGTTCACCCTTTGTTGGGGAAAACTTTCGGGGTTCTTATAAGCCGTAACACCGCGATTTTCGATGCTAATTCAAGGGCTGTAAGCTAAGTATATTCAGTTAGTTTTATAACAAAAAAGAACAATAGTAACAACTTACATCGGTCACCCTAGTTTTACGATGCCCCAACAAAGTAGATTTTTATGTATGGTGTACGGTTTGATACTGTAAATTCATAATTCATTACGAGATCCAATTCAACTAATTTTATCCACTTACAATTATAACCTCAGCCTAAATCGAGACTTGGACTTCACTCTGTCCATGAACTAATTGGAGTAATATACCAATCGTCTATAAACATAATTACGGATTAGTAATAGAACGCTATGTTTTACCTAGTTACTCACGGTAATTATCGGTTTAAGGCTAATAAACTTAGGATTTATATGATCAAAACTCAAATCAACTTCTAACAATCTTTTTAACATTGTTCAGTAAGACAATCAATCCCTAATCCTGCATATCATCGTCGAACTTGACGTCTATCAATATACGACTACAAATATACAATAACGCTAGATTCTCTTCACGTCAATTGTCATCTGCGAATAAAGGGCCCTCGCTCGTAGACTGCGAAGTGAGAGATTGGCGCACTCCGTAACATTTCCCCGACCCGTAAGGCTGGTCAGGGATCTCCGATCCAGCTTTACCTTGAGCTATATCCAACCGCGCCAACTTTGCGACTGGTCTATGAACCATTCCGTTAACAGTCTGCACTACCGCATCACGTATTCGCCCGTCACGTCCTACGACAACCTTGGCGACGCGTCCCCGTATCCATCCATTCCGTATCTTCTCCTCAATGATGATTACCAAATCTCCAACCTCGATTGGTTTCACCTCCTCGAACCATTTAGTGCGACGGGCAATGGTCGGAAGATACTCTCGTACCCATCGTCGCCAGAACTGGTCCACCATACTTCGACATAGATTCCAGTCACAACGACTAGCTTGATTCGGGTTCTGCAACGTCTTCTGAGTCTGTGTTGTACCGCTAGAGCTAAGGAGAAGGAAATGGTTCGGCGTTAGCGCTTCCTGCTGTGCCGTCTCCAAGGGAATATACGTTAACGGTCTCGAATTCACGACACTCTCAGCTTCCACTAAGACCGTCGCCAGCGTTTCTTCGTTAGGTATACGCGAGGTGTGCATCGCCGCAAGTGCCGTTTTCACCGAACGCACAAGGCGTTCCCAGACCCCACCCATATGCGGCGCTCCTGGAGGGTTGAACAACCACTTTGTACTAGCGTTAGTGAACGTTTCAGCTAGCTGACGATCGATTTTATTCATCTCGAGCTTCAAATCCTTGCTTGATCCCACGAAGTTCGTGCCCCTATCACTCCGTATCTCTACAGGCGCTCCCCTGCGTCCGATAAAACACCTGATCGCCATTTTACAAGATTCAGCAGAGAGTGTGTGTACGATCTCAAGATGTACTGCTCGAGCAGTCATGCACGTAAACAGTGCGACCCAACGTTTGACAGTGCTACGGTGTACTCTCACTGCGATCGGTCCAAAGTAATCTACGCCCACATACGAAAATGGTCGTACGTATGCTTGAAGTCTGGCCGCTGGCAGCGGTGCCATTCGGGGTACAATTGGAACAGGCTTCTTTATCTTGCACATTGTACAATCTTTAGCTACCTTGCGTACAAGCGACCTGAGCTGAGAGATGTGAAAACGTTGTCTTATCTCATTAACTATAGTCTCACCATTTGCGTGAAGATACCTCCTGTGATACCATTCGATGAGCAGCCGCGTCCCTGGATGCTCCTTTGGCAGAATGGTGGGATATTTGGTGTCGTATGCGGCGAATGTTGCTGCAGCGATTCTACTGTCCGAGCGAATGATCCCATATTCGTCCAAAAATGGCGACAACTTACGGATTGTACTGCATTTCTCTAGTCGCAGTTGTTCGCTTAACTGCTTACCCATATTATGCGAGAGAGTCTCCAATTCGTCTGCATAGTTCTCTCTCTGGATCCAACGGTAGATTGTGGCCTCAGCCTTGCTCAGCTCTTCTTGTGAAAGTGGTCCGGTCATACAAGATCGATTGGTCACCTTTCGTTGCAAGTTCAGCGAGTATCGATGAACAAATCCTAATGCTCGCACCAAACGCGTCCAGCTTGAAACGCGCTCCCATTTCACGAATTGTGGAATTACCGCTTTGTGATGCACCATGCACGTCCGTAGTTCTTCTTCGGTCTTTTCGTGGGACAAGTGGGTGCTTAGTTTCCATTGGTCTTCAGGCAGATACAGATCTTCCTCTCCCCGAAACCACCGGCTTTTCGGAGATAGTCGGGGGCCTTTCCCCCACTTGGTCGCCTCATCCGCCACGTTTTTCTTTGTAGATGTCCAGTGCCACTGTTCAGGTTTCGATCTGGACAAAATCTCACCCACCCTGCAAGCAACGAACTGCTTATAATTGCGATGGTCTGAGTTGATCCAGGCAAGAACCGTCTTTGAATCGCTCCAGAAAAAAACCTTCTGTATATCCAAAGAATGTCCATTGAGTGCGGTCTGAGAGAAGCGGACACCGATAACAGCGGCCATTAGTTCCAGTCGCGGTATAGACTGGGCCTTGAGCGGAGCAACTTTTGATTTTCCTCCCACCAGCGCTACTCGAATTCCGTCAGGAAACACCGCTCGCAGGTATCCAACGCATGCGTATGCTTCTTCACTTGCGTCAACGTAGACATGCAGTTGCATCGATGAAATGTCGTTAATCGAATGGTAAGGGAAGTAACAGCGCGGAATGCGAACTTGCTCCATGTCGTAAAACAATTCAATCCACCTTAACCATTTTCCACGCAGCTTTTCCGGAATCGGCTGATCCCAGTCCGTCTTGGCTCGCCACAAATCTTGTATTAATATTTTGCCGTGGATGAGAAAAAACGATAATAGTCCTGCAGGATCGAAAGGGCTCATGACTACACGAAGTGCCTGTCGTTTGGTTGGTAGCTCAATATCCATTCCCGATATAGTAGAGAATGTGAAAATATCTTCGTCTGGCTTCCAATACATCCCGAGCACACGTTCAGTAGAACTTGTCTTGTCTAGCTGAAGACACTTTTCAGCTGCTGGGTCATTCTCCCCGACCCGTGTCAGGACTGCCTGGGAGTTTGAAAGCCAATTCCGTAAATGAAATCCACCGAGGGAGTGGACATGCTTAACTTCCTTTGCCAGCTTCACAGCTTCCTCCACATTATCGGCACTGTCCAAATAATCGTCCACATAATGTTTCCTGATTATGGCGTCAGCTGCGGCAGGAAACTTGGACGAAAGCTCTTCCGCGTTCCTATTCTTAACGAATTGTGCCGAGCAAGGCGAACACGTTGCGCCAAAGGTTGCGACGTCCATCAAATATACTTCAGGTTCCTGAGTTGGATCCTCGCGCCAGAGCAGCCGTTGCGCATTGCGGTCTTCCTTTCGAATCTCTATCTGGTGGAACATCTCTTTTAAATCCGCGCACAGAGCAATTCGCTTTTCTCGAAATCCAAAGAGAACGTCCAGCAACGTCCTGAGAAGATCCGGGCCTTTTAACAACATACTGTTGAGAGAGATGCCATCTACCTTCGCCGCTGCATCACAGAAAATGCGAATCTTCGACGGTTTCTTCGGGTTTATGACAACACTTAAAGGCAGATACCACGTACGTCTTGGATCCGAATCGTCGAGCTCCTTCTGCGTCGCTTTGTGGATGTACCCTTTCATCTGATATTCGGACATCTGTCTCTTCACACTCTCTCCAATTACCATGTCATTCTGCATTCGCCTCTCCAGACATTGCAACCGACGAACGGCCATTTGATAGCTGTCCGGAAATTCGAAACAGTCGTACTTCCATAGAAGTCCCGTTTCGAATCGCTGTCCGATGCGCTTGGTGGTTTCCTGTAATATCCGTTTAGATCGTTGGATTTCCGCTGACTCCGGACACGTGACTTCCATTATTCCCAGGCTGTCAACAGTGAAATACTGCTCAACAAGGTCGTGAAGAGTCTGATCGTTGTCCCGGTACTCGCAAATATGAAAACTGTGGACTTTGTCTACAGCCCTCTCTTGATTAGAGCCGTAAATCGTCCAGCCCAATCGTGATTTCGCTGCAATCGGCTCTCCTGGCTGCCCATCTCTCAACTTGAGAGTTGAAGTTACGTGAGCGTTATCATTTCCGATGAGAATGCGAGGCTGCGCGTTATCGTAATCTTCAACAGGAAGCCCTTTCAAGTACGGGAATGCTCTCGATAATTCAGAATACCGCATCGATTGCTTCGGCAAATCCAATTTACTCACTGTACGCACGTCCGATAGGGTATAACGTTTTGAATCTATGCGCCCTGAGATCTCCAAAGCGACTCGTTGTGAATTAGCTTCTGTTCTTTTCACGTTAGAGGTCCACTGGAGACACAATGGTTGGCTTTCTCCGGGTACGCCCAATTGTTTCACGATCTCCTCGTCAATCAATGACTTCTCCGATCCGTCATCCAGAAAAGCATATACGGACATAGTACGATTGTTTCCGTGTAACGTCACAGGAATGATCCTAAACAGCGTCGTTTTACCAGTAAAATGGTGATGCGTGGCGGCCTTGGAACTACATGGCCTTGGTTCCGATAACTCTAGTGGAATTTCGCCTCTGCTCACCTTGACGTTGTTTCCGGGTGGTATTCTGTCGCATTTTCCTTGCTTTTCTTCTTCTACGCTTCTCTTGTTCTCGATTTGGTCCTGTCTCGAGTGCAGCAACGGATGATGCCGCCGCTGACATCCATCGATATCACAGTGTTTGCGGATCTTACAAGGTCTCCTTCCATGTGCTCCAAGACAAAGACGACATAAGCTGAATTGTTGAATAGTCTTCCAGCGGTCATCGACGGTCTTTTTGCGGAACTCCAAGCAATCCTTTACCCGATGTTCCGGGTTCTTGCAGATCAGACATGACGGGTTTGATAAGCGCACGGTTCTCCGTTCCTCTTCTACCACTTTCGCCGCCCGTGGCGGCTCTTCTGATGCGTGTGCTCCGCAGAAATTTTTATCTTTTACGATTTTCTCCTTAGGCGACCTCTGCTGTTGCGATTGCTGTTGTCTCGGATCATACTGCAGTGTTACGTCGGTTGCTGCCCGCACCAACGTCTGCATGTATTGGGCAAACGAGCGAATATTTACTTCTTCGCAGCGTTGTTTGTATATAGCCCAGTCGAGCTTCATATGCGCCGGAAGCTTCTCTACCAACTCGAATAACAGCATCGGGTTGTTGAGATGCGCTTCATGTCTTCCGGCCTCCAAATGATCGCTGAGGTGCTGCACTGCTATACCAAACCCGATGAGTGTATCGAGTCTTTCCTGCTTTGGTGCTGGAACTCCCCTAATCTTCTGCAGTAGTGCATGGATCAGCAGCTCTGGCCTCCCGTACAGTGTTTCCAACGTAGCAAGTACGTGTGGAACACCCGCTGGCAGAAGCAAACGACTCCGAACCGATTCAAGTGCATGCCCTTTGAGGCAACGCTGCAGTCTCGCTAGATTTTCAGCATCCGAAAATCCACACGCTTGCGTAGAGTTGTGGTACGCACTAATAAACAGCGGCCAATCTTCGGGGTTACCGAAAAAGATTGGTAGCTCTTTAGCCATCACGTGTCTGGCTGCCAATTGTTGCGGTGTTGGTCCACAATACACTGGCTCCTGAAGCGCTGGAACTGGTTCCGTTTGTGGCTGGTATGCTAAATCACGCTGTGGTCCGACTCGACTTCTATTTGGGTTTGTTTGATCACCACGGTGACCCTGTCCAGGTTGAACGGCAATCGGTCTCATGGGAGTCAATCCCCCTCGTAGATCAGTCACAGATAATATTCCACCACTTTGATGAGCACTGTTTCGATTAACTTCACTTATCGCGGACGACTGCGCGGCGTTTCGAGAACTCGGATTTTCGACTTGCGAAGTAATCGAGAGATTGTTCAAGGAAGGCTTATTAGGAGGCAAAGGCATGCCGATATTTGAGACGGGGGGGACATGGAAACTCTGAGAAGGCAATTGATCTAGGAGCGTTCTTTGTGTGCTAAAACTAGTCCCTAACCGAGCCGTGGGAGGCAGGGGAGCGTTCATCGTTTTACCAGCTGTCGATACAATGGTGCTTTCTATTCTACCAATTAGACCTCCTAACGTTGGCTCGTTTCCTGATTGCCCTAACGAAATACCTGTCATTGCGTCTTCCAAAACTCCCTGTTGGCTAGGCGGTTGTTGATTACTACCCTGCCTAGCTGGTGTGGTCCCGGTCGCTGACGTTGCTTCGTTACCATTCGGGTCAATCGGTGGAGCCTGCTCCGCCGAGGCCACCATCGTCGAATTGAATGCTCTCCACTTTCGAACCTTGCTAGTCGCACTTTGCTCGGATGTAACACTCCTCATGTCGTCGTCATCGGCTTCCTCTTGTGCAATTATTTCGCGCAGACGGAACGATTCGTTGATAACTGTTTCCTCCATTTGAAGCTCCAGCTTTTGAAGTTCAGCCTCCTCTTCCGCCTTCTTCTGTTGCATAATCAACTCCGCCTCCTTATGTTTCCGCTCTTGTTCTCGCCGCTTGAGCTCCAAACGCTTCACTGCCAGAGCTTTCTGGGCTTCGAGCTTCTCAAGTTCTAAGCGCGCTTTGGCCGCCCGGCTAGAACAAGATGAGCTCACGCTCTTCACCTTTTTATCAGCTATTCTGACCACCGATGCTTGTGCTGATGGTCGCTGGCATTCTGGGCAAGTAAACATTCGTTCGGGATCGGCGATGCTGTCGTTTACGCCCACGCATTCATAATGCCACCAGGAGCCACAGTGACAGCAGCTAACCATCCGGTCATTGTCCGCCTCTTTGCAGGCCTTGCAGTGATTTTTGGCACTTCGTGTACTTTTTGTACTTCTCGGCATCGCAGATATTTATCCAATGCGATCTGGATACGATCTTACAGATTTGTTGGGGAAAACTTTCGGGGTTCTTATAAGCCGTAACACCGCGATTTTCGATGCTAATTCAAGGGCTGTAAGCTAAGTATATTCAGTTAGTTTTATAACAAAAAAGAACAATAGTAACAACTTACATCGGTCACCCTAGTTTTACGATGCCCCAACAAAGTAGATTTTTATGTATGGTGTACGGTTTGATACTGTAAATTCATAATTCATTACGAGATCCAATTCAACTAATTTTATCCACTTACAATTATAACCTCAGCCTAAATCGAGACTTGGACTTCACTCTGTCCATGAACTAATTGGAGTAATATACCAATCGTCTATAAACATAATTACGGATTAGTAATAGAACGCTATGTTTTACCTAGTTACTCACGGTAATTATCGGTTTAAGGCTAATAAACTTAGGATTTATATGATCAAAACTCAAATCAACTTCTAACAATCTTTTTAACATTGTTCAGTAAGACAATCAATCCCTAATCCTGCATATCATCGTCGAACTTGACGTCTATCAATATACGACTACAAATATACAATAACGCTAGATTCTCTTCACGTCAATTGTCATCTGCGAATAAAGGGCCCTCGCTCGTAGACTGCGAAGTGAGAGATTGGCGCACTCCGTAACACCCTTCCTTTTGTTCGTGTTTGCAAACATGTTTAGTGGATAAACGAAAGAAGAAAGGTTTTTTTTCCCCAAGACGGTGTTCAAGAAGGATTGCCACCGCTAGCTTTTGCTAGCTGGTCCAACGAAAAATCGAAGGCACGGGTCCAAAAAAGGATCGAAAAGTTGATCCCTGAACTGAACTAAAAAGTATTGTATTAGTACTTTTTTATTGCTTCAGATGGTTTCATAGTTTTCAGAAACATTCAGCAGTGGTGTACGTACAGCACGAAGGTACGATTCGCACTGATTGGATTTTATTTAAATTTTATGTAACAACAGCCTTTTTGTTCGAGTATATGAAAAACTTTATTGGAAAAAATAGATCAACAGATAAAATCCGTCAATTTGCATAACGATCACTGTGGTCATAAAGTTAAGTTGGTAAATTATCGTTCGCATTCAAAAAAGTTCCTTTGAGATTTCGTCCGACCTCTGTATGAAGATGCGCCACTGTGCGCTTGGTTGGTGTTGAAGTTATTTATACACGCGGAATCGGAATCGTGAAACTGTTAGTGCTGTTGGTGGAAGCTACGCCTCGTCGCCACTTTGCCAGATAATTGCCACCTATGGGCTCATTTAAAGCATATCGAATGGTTTTGTTCTATATATCGCTTTAATTTATTTGCAATCATGTGTCGATGACTCGAGGCGGCGATCAGACGTCAAATGTCAATGAATTATGAATTTTACATGATGAATTATGGAACACCCAGGAAGCAGTGAGAGACGATCGATGGGAAATCATTTTTCCATAAATTGACGGATTATTGCTTCCTTGAATCGAGATCGGGGATCATGCGAAGATCTGATGTCGCGAATAACTCTAAAAGCGGATGGACCATTCCTAAGTCCATTTCAGCATCATGATACGTAATAATAATCCGACAAATTTATTTCAATCATTCTAATAAACTTCAAACAAATGACATTACTGATTGGTGTCGGTTCATTGAAATAGATATTTTTTCGATTTACTATTACTGAGAGCTTGGAGGCACCCGTCCTTCCATGTCTCCAAGAAACTGTTCGGCCGAACGCGTGAGGATTAACTCACACTAGGGGATTGCCGCTGTTTGTAGGGAAGCTAGGTGTAAAACGCGCTATCACAATATCATTAAAATGGGAGATATATCGAAAATCTCATAGGGGTCTATTTTATAAGTCGAGTCGATCAAAATGACTCAACTGGAGTCACTGTCGACCAAAAAATATCGTTCGACATGGTCTGTCACTCGAGTTTTTCGACAGTTGTCACTCTATGTGACTGGATTACTATGGGAGTCGACGAGTTACATCTGAAATATGCATGCTTACTTTGATCGACAGTGATTACAGACGAGTCACATGAATGTGCTCGATTTACAAAATAGGCCCCATAATCAATTTAATGATTGCTCAAAAATCATAGGTAAAGTTTTGGGGGTCTATTTTGTAATTCGAGCGAAATCATGTGACTCGTCTGAAGTCATTGTCGATCAAAGTAAGCATGCATATTTCAGATGTCACCCGTCGACTCCCATAGTAATCCAGTCACATAGAGTGACAACTGTCGATAAACTCGAGTGACAGAGCCAAGTCGAGCGAAATTTTTGGTCGACAGTGACTCCAATCGAGTCGTTTTTGATCGACTCGACTTATAAAATAGGGCCCTTATTTATACAGTAAACATCAAATTAAGGGGTCTATTTTATAAGTCGAGTCGATCAAAATGACTCGACTGGAGTCACTGTCGACCAAAAATTTTACTCGACACGGCTCTGTCACTCGAGTTTTTCGACAGTTATCACTCTATGTGACAGGATTACTATGGGAGTGTCGACAGGTGACATCTGAAACATGCATGCTTACTTTGATCGACAGTGACCACAGACGAGTCACATGAGTCTGCTCGATTTACAAAATAGACGCCTAAAAATAGAGGTGCTTCTGATGCATGTATAAGAATTTGAAAATAGCTGGATTTTACAGCACACAATCCGTTTAAAATTGAGTGGCACGCCCTGTTGTTAGCAAAACCGTTGTTTTTAGTGTTTCATATCTTTTAGATTTAGGGGTCTATTTTATAAGTCGAGTCGATCAAAATGACTCGACTGGAGTCACTGTCGACCGAAAAAATCACTCGACTCAGCTCTGTCACTCGCGATTTTCGACAGTTGTCACTCTATGTGACTGGATTACTATGGGAGTCGACCGGTGACATCTGGAATATGCATGCTTGCTTTGATCGACAATGAATACAGACGAGTCACATGAATCTGCTCGATTTACAAAATAGGCCCCTTACTTTCTGAGATTTTATTCCCTACACCCTATTACTATTTGTTTGTAGTTGTAATCTTATTTGTTAGACTTCCTTGCAAAACCAATAAAAATGAAGTTTTGGAAGAAAATCGCAATTCAAACTAAGCTGTTCACTATGAGGCGCATATTGTACCGTCTTTCCTCATGGAGTTTTGCCGGTCGTCGGTTACGGAATCATTGATCGTCTGCACACGACTTGATCCCCGAAGGCCCCTTTTCCGTGTGAGGGGCACATGCACCATCCGTGAGAAATTATATGTACAGTGGTCGTTCGCTGTCAGCTGACCATGGATTCGAATGGAGTCGAGTTACGAGAATCGCAGCATAACCGGAGATTCGCAAAAAAGCAGAACGACTGTCCGTTCGTGGTTCTGGCTCAATTCTCGCACATATCGATTAATAAAAGGTACAATGCTCAGAAAATCCAGTCATAAATCAAACCGTTCGACTGCAACAACCTTGGTTTCAACAGATTCAGAATGGTCATATGGATTAACGGGGCCTAGTAAGTACGGGCACGGTTGTCGAAAAATGTGATAAGTAGTTTTTCCCTGTCGTGTAGTATTATCAGTTCGAGTACTGACACTTACGTACTTACCAACATAGGATCGATGTTGCTTCTGCACTTCAGGGTCATTGTCGATTTGATGGTGCAGAAACATTTTTTTTTATTCAAAACAAGTTTGGCATGTAAAGGGTGTACGGAATCAAATTGCGACACACACAAATATTTGGCGAAATTCGCACGTTTAACCCTGAGAGAGAAGAGACAGCTGGTATGTTTGCTTGCATTCTTTGACTTCTTTCTTCTTGAGTTGTGAACAACTGTCAGATAAACTTATTTTGGTCAAAATCAATTATTGTTGTTCACTGTGAAAAAAAAGATATAAATATTTAAAAAAAATCAATAGCAGTTTACCAACACACAACTGAATAGGTATTCTACTTTTGGAAAAGGTGAAATCAGCGAAAACACCTCAAAATTTTAATAACGTTTACTTGAATTTTTACGCTTCGCCCTTCGAATGTGCGATTTTCCAGTGACAGTTGATGACAGGTTTTCTTGACTTTTGGGGGCTTCTGTCTCCTCTCTCTCTCAGGTTCAACCAATCATCTTAAAACTTTCAGGGAGTAAAATAAAACATGTTATGAATATTTTCCCATGTTTGTTTTATTCGATTTCATTTCCATGTCCAAATGCACGATCTTTTCTGTTCACATTACTCATAAGGTCCTGTCCAACACTTGGACGCGTGGCAGTTCATTTTTTCTTCCTATCTTCCTCCGATTTCACTTCTTTTGCTCCCGATGTCCCTGTATTTTTCAATTGGTCGCAGTTCCGGTGCGTTCGGGGGGTTGAGATGCTTCGGCACGAAATTGACCTCCTTAGCCTTGTACCACTCCAAAACCTCTTTCAAGTAATGTCACGATGCCAAATCCGGCCAAAAAATCGTAGGACCATCGTGTGACCTTAGAAGAGGAAGTAGATGCTTTTTTGAGGCATTCCTTAAGGTACACCTGCCCATTGACCGTTCCAGTTGTCTCGAATGGGGTGCTCCGCTTTCCACACGAGCAAATTGCTTGCTAAATCATATGCTTTATGAATAGTTTTTGTTTGTGAATTTTAGTGCAATGTCTACATTTTCTACATTCTTGTCTGACTACATGCAGTTATCTGCAAGACACTCGAATCTGAGTGCTGATAACAAGGCTATTGTGGAGTCTTTGTTGTTTCAAGTCAAAGAACTTGAAAGTGAACTTGCCGAAATGAACGAAGAAGAATCCTTAGTGGAAATTTCAATTACCGACGGCAGTGTAACACCTGATTCTGTTGAATATGAACCTTTAATCGACCTGCAACAAGCCTACATGAATTCACCGACATCAATTGATTCTATTTTTTCGAACGAAACAATTCACTCAAATGAATTTCTGAATTTTTCAGACATTACATCACAGTCCATTGTGTGCGCAGATTCTGGCTCTTTTAATCGCCCTACGACATCAATCCACAATTAGTGTGTAGAATCCTATCTGTACACAAACATAACATCATTCATCTAGCCATAAATCATTTTTGGCTTACTCAATTTTGTGTCCAGCGTAATAACTTAACCATGTGCTAAATTTGCAATTACTTTTACTAACGGTAATCCGATAAATGTTTTAGGCATTTCTCTGCGAAAACAAAATAACTCAACGGATTTTTTTTTTTCATTCAATTTTATTTTGACGTCTCTGGATTAAAAAAAAATCAGCAGGGTAGCAATGGATATAAAAATAAATTAAGAATGGAGCTACTTGGGCACTTCCATGATTCACTTTGGCATGGGTTTTTTTCTCGGCTGCATTGTCTGAAATTTAAAAAAGACGCGTTTCAATGCGATGCATATGGTGGCCAAATATGATCTCAGTTGCTTAAAAAAAACACTGCCGAAATGAATCAAAAGTGCCAAGAGTGGGATCCAACACCCCCTGAAATAGAAGAAAAATATTGGTAAACAAGCTTATATCTGCGCAGAAGCAACGCGTACACAGCTTAAAACATGTTGTAAATTTGAGTTTATGTTCATGCACATATTTGGAGCGAAATAAACCTAAATTTCAACGACCAATCCATTATTTTTCAATCGAATTCACTTTAGATGATTATAGAACGAAGCCACACCTCAAAATTTCAAAACCACAAGACTTGATAATCAAACAGCGCTCCGCTTAGAAAATTTATCCCATTGATCACCACCAGTAACCAAGCATTGATTTTCAACGCGAAATGTTGTCAGATTCTCCAGTCTTGTGCACTTAAAAAATTCAAAATTTGGCTTCGTTTTATAATCATCTTAAACTTACATGATCATGTAATATTCAACCACATGATGTTCTAACAACACACGAATTTGATTTATTTTTGCAGTAGACTTCAGTTTACATCACATTTAAAATTATAGTAGTTTACGCAACAAGGTGCAGAATGAGGATTTTTACAGCTCGAGTCGTACGTTTATCCAACGTAGCTTGCTGAGATGGATAATTACGACGAGTGCTGTAAAAACCAAGTTCTGCGCCGAGTTGCGTACGACATTTCTTGCAATTTCATGAAAGGTTACTTGAGGAATAATTTTAATCTATTTTTGATCAATCTGCATTTGGCCGTCCGTAGCAATGCTTGAAAAATTCTGATCTTAGTAGGTTGTAGTAAGACATTGTCATAATTCTTCAAACCATCGTCCAGATAACATCATTATTCGAAACAATGAGCGATTTCGATCCGGATGCTCCGATTGATATTGACTTGGCAGCGGAAGTGGAGAGTTCTAATTTCTGAAGCTACGTCACCAGCAGATTACACAGGGCACTGCTTTCGTCGATCGTACGCGTCTTTACCGGATTCTTGGGTATATATTTGTGTTCTGAAGAGTCATGGACAATGTAAATCTTCAACCGTTGCTGAGGGATACGTCGAAAATTCTTTGCTACAAGTACACTTTTGAATTTTCAACATTTGCGCCCACTTCATTGCGTTACTGAAATGTGTTGTGTAATGAACCATTACCCAACTCATACGACAATGCGAGAAAGTAGGCCATCTCATAACGGGCTGGAGTGCTCGGCAAGCCTCGTAGCATAAATTTACGACTCGTGCTGTAAAAATCATCATTCTGCAACTTGTTCCGTAAACTACTATTTTCTGTGTATGATCAATATTCACCTGCAATAGGCGTTTTCATTAAATGTTTCAAATCAGCTGATTTTAAAGCATTTTGACAGTTTTTCGATGGAGTTTACGGTTGTGCTACTTTTCCCCGAATGTCGTTTCCCCGAATGCCAGTTCCCCGACTACCCCGTTTACCCGAATAGCCCAGTTTCCCGAAAAATGTTAGCGCTCATAATTGTCATAACTTTTTGTTTTTCAAGGTGGTGAAAGAACTGGTCATCGAATATGCACCCTTTTTTATTTTATTGGCGGTTCTTTCGAGTTTTACCATCCTCAGCATTTTTGGCAATATGTGTTTTACCGAGAAGGATCACAAATATCCTTCTTTTGATTGTTTGATCGTTCTTTCTAGTTCAGAACTCTGTCACTAAAACATTTTTCGGGGAACCGGGTCATTCGGGGAACTGGCATTCGGGGAAATGACATTCGGGGAAAAATAGCACAATCGGAGTTTACAGTCCCGTGTTTGCACCGGTCCTCCACAGATGTAAACAAATGCATAGACGGACATGTTACATGAAATGGCCTATCCGCGATGCAAGCCGTGAAAAAGTAAAATATTTTCCCGGTTCACGACGATCCAACTCCAGCATCGTGAGAGATGTAAACATACTTTGACATCTCACTCCCACATAAGAGCCTTCTTTATTAGTCGAAACACTTTTTAAACCTGGTCGACATTCGCTGTAGCCATTAAAAACCTCTCATGTTGCTTGCAAGTTCGAGTAGATCATGCGTCTTACGCACTTATTACAGCACACGCTTGAGTTATTACTTTTTTCCTCTAATTAAGTAAATGAGTTCTAAGTTATTTGGTCAACGAATGTTGACAGGAAAATAATTAATTTAGGCCTGGTACTCAGTGGGTTCAGTGGATTGGGGCCTTGCTTAGTCGAGTGGTTAGAGTCCGCGGCTACAAAGCAAAGCCATGCCGAAGGTGTCTGGATTCGATTCCCAGTCAGTCCAAGATCTTTTCGCAATGGAAATTTCATTGATTTCCCTGAACATAGAGTATCATCGTGATTAAGAGCAACAGCACATTGCTCAAAATTAAATTGAATTTGAAATAGCAGAGAACCACTAGTTGAATAGGTCTTCATAGTTGACCAAATCTAGAAACGCAAATCCTTCTACCTAATGGAAAGACCTTGGAGGCTCCGGCTCTTTCCTTTCAAGTAACCGGAAAAAATTGCTATATTTCTATTCATAGCAGGCTCACTCTTCCAAATTCAAGTGATTTTGAGGATTTTGCATAAGAACAATCATTGCTCCAAATCAACCTGAATTTTGAAGAGAAGTATGTAAAGAATAAACGGCAGTTTTATCCACAAGGTAGCTCGGAGAAAAGATTCGCATATTGAAAGTTTTTGACAAAGATAAATTTCACGACAATCAGTCTCATTATTCCAATTTTATATGATTTTTCGGAACAGCTCTTGCCGTCCAGAATCAATCATTGTGAAGAATCAACTAAAATTGGCAGAGCAGAGAGCAACAGCAGCAACAACACTTGCCGCCTAGGATCGATCAAGGTAGACACAACAAGGTAGGCTATTCCAACGTGTAAACAACGTTTTTCCATTAAAACATCCCGAGCAGAAGAAAATATCTACTGAATACCAAATTGAGGTATTCCATATCTGATAATTTCCAATACTTACAACCTGAAAAAGGTATGAATGAGCCCTGCATAAGAGGTAAAATACCACAAATAATACTTTCTGCATATTCTACAAATACCAAGCTGATAATTAGATCAGGTATTGTAATACCTAAATAATACGTGATGGATTTTCATATAAAAGTGATTTTTTTTCCATAACAGTTCGAGTTATTGAACTCGTTCGAGTTTGCGATAGGAATGACGTCACTGCCAAATGTCATTTTTCGGAGTTAATACCTTGCTTCTTTTTACCGTGGGATCAATAATTGCTCCAAATCAAATCTTGAAGAAGAGAGAACTTCTACTTGAACTTTTTTACGTAATCTGATTACTCGGTTATAAAGGACCCTCATAATACACGTCTCGGGTGGAAAGCTTCGGATTATTCTTAAAGTACTGCCTTACCTTCTGCGCCTTCTCTGGGTGTTCGTTTCTGGTTTCGGCCGCTTCCAGCGCGCCGCTCGATTGTTTTCGTCTCCTGGAACATCATCACAACGCGGGGCACGGTGGAATGGTGGATTCCAAACCTTTTGCCGAGAAACCGAGTCACTCGCTGTAAACCCCACCAGCAACGTTCAATCACAAGTGAAGTTTATAGTGCGTGTTAGAGGTGCTACAATGGCTAAAGGTTCTATGGAAGAAAACTGACTGCGATTTTTAAACTGACAAATGATCTCTTGCCGGAATACTTGACAAATATTATTTTACGAGGACGAAATAGTCATAGAACTAGACGAAGCAATGATTCACGTGTTGTGAATAAGATTTTTATTTTATTACTAGCTAAAATCAGAAATGCAAGATGTGTCACAGAATTCAAAATAAACTGTGCAACGTTGATTAAATTTAAGTATAGATAAGGACAATTATCAAATTGTATTTATTAATACTGTATATTATTATAAAGAGATAAACAAATGGATTATTATTATTACCTTCATGAGCATAATCTGTGATTAAGATGCATAATGCATTATGCATTTGATTTGATTATTTGATCCTTCTTCGTTGACCCACAAAGTCATAATATCATGCAACGTTGAAGCTTAATTCTTTTAATGTCACTTTAACCTGATTGCCGTATCAAAGGAAGGTCATTCGTGACAGCAACGTTGGAGCGATATTTAAGTCTTGTACAACATCACCATGCTTGCTTATCATATTTTATTATGCATATTTTATTATGAAGATTGACCTCGAGATAATTTAGAGGTCCAAAAAACCTTTGTAAAAGACCAAGATAAGTAACCAGTGCCGTAGCGTGCGGTTGGCCAGGTTGGCACCCGCCATGGGCGTCAGACTACAGGGGGCGCCAAAATGAGCAATTTTTGAAGATACATATTTAGTAACAGGATTTTGTTGGAGATACGAGTTTAGTAAGAGCTTTTTTCAAGTCTCAATATCTGGAAAAACATAATCGGACATAAACAATTAGCGATAAATAACTATTGAGGACTAATGTCGTGCCATTTTTTTCTATATAATTTATTAGCTCTGTTCTAAAAGATGGAAGATTGAAACTTTTCCTTAACGAATTCAACAGAACATTTTTGAAGCGTCTAAGAAGGTGAATGATTAGATAATTGAGAACTCCCTGATTTATGGAATTATCGATATTTTTTCAATAATATCAAAATAGTACCCCATAGCAGCACATTCCCAAAAAATTGTTATTTTACGTCTTTAAGATGCACATAAAAGAAGCGAGCCGAATGACGTAAATTAGTGTCGAATTTTTAATACGTTATTGTCTGATTTTGGAAATGTCGATCGTTATTCCATCGTTTTCGTGTCTTTTAAAATGTAAAATACATTTTTTGTTATTTCGGAGGACACGTTTTGTGTCGTTCCATCACTTACATTATGTTTCATTTAGTCATAATGAGGATTACACAACTGACTGATAAACGTTCGAATCCGTACATTAATTTTCATTGATTTACAATTTTTGCTATTTAATACGTTTTGCCATTTTTCAATAAAACTTCTTGAGGATCTTCGGTTCCCAAGAAGTCTTCATTTGATCTTTTCGACTATTTTATAAAAACAAAACTTCATTTTTTTAATTGCATTGAATTTAAACTTTTTACACAACTTCAATACGCTACTAATCCTCTAATTCTTGTATAATTCAAGAAATATTATTTGACAAATTTTAGTTTTTCATTCCTTGTTGAGTGCTCGCCCGAGTCAGTCGACTATCGCGCTTTGTGATCTACGATCAATCGAAAGTTGTTTTTTCAAGTGTTTTTCCCAAGTATATGGGTTTTTTCACTGGCCGATCGGAAATCATAACGCTGATAGTGCACCCGCACAAGGAGCAGCTACCATTGGCCGAGCCCAGATTGGTACACTGTACATCTTTAGCATCATCTTCACCAGCATCAACCGGTGGCGATAATACCACAAGAGGCATCATCAAAATCGATACACCACGTGGCAAAACAAAGGCAATCGGCGTCATCATTTCATCGCATCAAAGGAAAGGAAGATTGTAGGTATTGTTCCTCCATCCGCATTACTTTGCCGCTGTTAGTCCCCGTTGTTAGAGTGATATTCTCACAGTGGTCTCGAAGTGCTCTTTCGCTCAATTAATTGGCATATTTTTGATAATTTTTTCAAAACATTTTGTGGGAGTAATATTTACACACCGTATGACACAGTGGTCTCGGAGTGTTTGATTGCTCAATTAATTAGTTTTTTTTTCTCTTATTATTTTTTTTTGTTTTTTTTTTCATTATTTTTTTTCGTTAATTTTTTTTTCGTTAATATTTTTTTTTTTTCTTCGTTATTATTTTTTTTTCGTTATTATTATTATTATTATTATTTTTTTTTTTGGAAATACTCATTTTACACTATTAGAAATTTCTCGCCAAACTAGTTGTAGTACGTGATTTTGGTTTTATTCAATTTCTTTGGCAATAGTGTGGTTAAATTAAGTGAAGTTAATTCGCTCATTAGCGCTGTGTTGACCTTCCTTTGCGGTAGAGCAAAAATTGCTCCGCAATGGAACCAAATGATACTGGCGGGGGCACGCCGGAATATTTAGTCTCTTCTGATGATGAGTTAGTTTTGGGTCAGATGAATAAAATTCTAAAAACCCAACATAGTGAGGCCATGGAGACCATCGATGATGGTACTCCTTCTCCTCCTTTATCTCCTTCAGCTGTGCCTCCAGTACACTCAGGTACTGCATTGTCAGGAGATGTCACGGTTAATCTCTCTGTTCATGACTCACCGCATTCGTCTCAAAAGCAAACGGTTACTAATTCTGGTCTGCTCGGCAGTTCAAGCCAATCCCATGCGTTCTCCCCCTCTGGTTCCTCATGGAACCCGGCACCCCCAGCCATAAAGCTTACCCACCCGGATCTAAGGGTCCCTTTCTGGTTTTCTTTCGGCCCAAAGCGAATGGAAAACCGTTGAACAAACTCCAAATTGAAAGGGATCTGGCAAAATCGTTTCGAGGTATCCTCGAGATAGACTCACCCAGCCGTGATAAGTTGCGTGTCACAGTTAGTGATCGCGACCAGGCGAACAAAATTGCTGCCTTTGAGCTCTTTTTGATGGAGTACAGAGTCTACATTCCCAGTCGCGAGGTCGAGTGTTACGGAGTAGTCACCGAACATAATTTGACTCGCGCAGACATCATATCAGGAGCTGGTGGGTTTAAAAACCGTGCCGTTCCGCTAGCCCCTGTACTTGATGCCACTCAAATGAATAAAGTATTCCCTGATGGCTCAAAACAGCCGTCAAATTCGTTCCGAGTGACCTTCTCCGGTTCGGCCTTACCAAGCGTCCTCGTGATTGGGCGTCTTCGACTACCTGTCCGTCTCTATGTTCCGACGGTTATGCATTGTGAAAAGTGCCGGTAGTTGGGCCACACTGCACCTTACTGCAGCAACAAACCACGCTGCAGTAAGCTCAGTGCATGCCCGAAGTACTTAGAGCGGGAGAAACACACCATAAATTCCCTGAAACAACGTTCTAGGCGATCTTATGCAGATATGCTGAAAAAGATCGCCCCGACTGTTGTTCCATCGGCCCATTCCATGAACAGTAACAATATCTTCGCATCCCTGCCGGACGACGATCAATGCAAAGACTCTGAGGATGGAGAAGAGTATACTATCATTGAAACAGGCACGAAAAGGAAACGTGCGGTTACAAAACGGCACTTGCAGCAACAGGCTTCTCAGAACGTCCCTGTTGTTCAAAACGCTTCTCACAATCCTTTGAAAAAAATCAAGAAATGGCGGAAACACCAAAAAGGTGTCACCTTCAGGTTTCGAATTTTCAGCTGGAGAATTTCCGTCACTTCCGGGAACATCTAGAACCCCAGATGTCCCAGTTTTTCGCCCAGAACCTCCACCAACTCGTCAGAAGGAGCATAACGATGCTCCCGGAAAACTGACATTTTCTGGGATAGTGGATTTCATCTTCGAAATATTCCAAATCTCACCCGAAACGAGAAACCTTATCAACATGGCATTATCTTTGGTGAAACCTTTCTTGAAGCAAATAGCTTCAAAGTGGCCGATTCTTGACTCGTTCATATCTTTCGATGGCTAATGTGTCCAATGAGGTCGGAGATATGATCGAAGTGCTACAGTGGAATTCTAGAAGTTTCATGAAAAATATGGAGGCGTTCAAATTTTTAGTTCACAGCATTCGCTGCGACATATTTGCTCTTTGTGAAACCTGGCTCACTTCTGATAAAACTGTCTCTTTCCACGATTTCAATATTATTCGTCTGGATCGAGGGGATGGATACGGAGGGGTGCTCTTGGGGATTAATAAGCTCCACTCCTTTTACAGAATCGACTTCCCCTCGATGACAGGCATTGAAGTAGTTGCATGTCATATCACAGCTCGAGGTAAAAGCCTCAGCATAGCCAGCGTATACATACCGCCGAATGCTAGAGTATCTCGCAGAGACCTTGCGGCAATATGCGAAGCTATGCCTGTGCCATGGTTGATCCAAGGAGATTTTAATTCTCACGGTACAGCCTGGGGGTCACCGAGGGACGACAATCGCGCAACATTAATATATGATCTTTGCGACTACTTCAATCTGACAATTTTAAACACTGGGGAAGCAACTCGTATAAAACCTCCAGATCCCCCAAGTATGTTAGACCTCTCAATCTGTTCGAATTCATTATCATTGGATTGCATGTGGAAAGTAATTCAGGATCCCCTTGGTAGTGATCACCTGCCTATCAAAATTTCAGTTACCAATAATCCGTGTCGAACACACCAGATCGACGTAGCGTATGACCTCACGAAGCATATCGACTGGGGAAAATATGCTGAAGCGATCTCCGTAGGTGAGCAATCGGTCGATATACTTCCTCCGCTGGAAGAATATCAATTCTTATCCACGTTGATTATAAACAGTGCTCTTCAAGCTCAGCGTAAACCGGTTCCAGGATCTTCAGTACGACGTCGGCCACCCACCCCGTGGTGGGATGGCGAATGCACCGCGAAAGATCAGATGCGTTTAAAGAATATCGGAAACGTGGCGCGCGCGATAACTACGATCGGTATTGTTCTCTTGACCGCAAGTTCAAGAGCCTCGTGAAAGCGAAGAAACGCGGTTACTGGAGGAATTTCGTTAATGGTCTATCACGGGAAACGTCGATGCGAACTCTTTGGACGGTCGGAAGAAGAATGCGTAATGCGGTATCGGTAAATGAGGATCGTGAAAGCTCTTCTCGATGGATATTCGACTTCGCGAAGAAAGTTTGCCCGGATTCTGTCCAAGTGCAAACGATCACACGAGATTATCCAGACGAAAGGAATGAAATGGACTCAACTTTTTCGATGGCAGAATTCTCACTTGCTCTCCTTTCATGTAACAATTCTGCCCCAGGTATGGACAGGATTAAGTTCAACTTGCTCAAAAACCTCCCAGACGTCGCAAAGAGGCGCTTGTTGAACTTATTCAATGCATTCTTGGAGAACAACATTGTTCCGGATGATTGGAGACAAGTGAGAGTTATTGCCATCCAAAAACCAGGAAAGCCTGCTTCGGACTACAACTCGTACCGTCCTATTGCGATGTTGTCGTGTCTTCGAAAGTTGTTAGAGAAGATGATTCTCTTTCGGCTGGACAAATGGGTAGAATCGAATGGCCTTCTCTCAGATAATTAATTTGGATTCCGTAGAGGCAAAGGAACGAGCGATTGTCTTGCGTTGCTTTCTACTGAAATTCAACTGGCCTATGCTCAAAAAGAACAAATGGGCTCAGTCTTTTTGGATATTAAAGGGGCTTTTGATGCAGTTTGCGTAGATGTCCTTTCAGACAAACTCCACGAGTGTGGACTTTCCCCGATTTTGAACAACTACTTGTACAATTTGTTGTCTGAGAAGCATATGTTTTTCTCACAAGGAAACTCGACAACTTTGCGAATAAGTTACATGGGTCTCCCCCAGGGCTCGTGTTTAAGTCCTCTTCTTTACAATTTTTACGTAAGAGATATTGATGATTGTCTCATGAGAAATTGCTCGTTAAGACAGCTTGCGGATGACGCCGTTGTTTCTGTCACAGGACCAGAGGCGGACGATTTGCAAGGACCGTTGCAAGATACTCTGGACAATTTGTCCGCATGGGCTGTAAAGCTGGGTATCGAATTCTCTCCGGAGAAAACTGAGTTAGTTGTCTTTTCTAGGAAGCGTAATCCTGCGGATCTAGAGCTTCAATTCATGGGTAAGGAACTCTCTCAAGGTTTATCGCATATGTATTTAGGGGTCTGGTTTGATTCTAAATGCACATGGGGAAAACAAATAAGATATCTGTATCAGAAGTGCCAACAACGAATCAACTTCATGCGTACACTCACAGAAACATGGTGGGGAGCCCACCCGGATGATCTGATAAAGCTATATCGCACCACGATTCTGTCGGTTCTTGAATACCATGACCCCACAGTTATGGATCAAATAGGGTGGAGTCCAACCTATAAAATTCAATAAAACGACATGGAAAACGTAAAATTGTAATTGAAAAGCACGAATTGAATCGTTTCAAATTGGAACTTCGGTTAGTAAACTGTTTTGAGTGTAATATTTACACAGGATTACATAAAAATTAAAAATTGCATCGGTTTCAGAAAACCATATTATGGATCAATTTTCATATTATGGATCAAATTGTGACATATTACGGATCAGTGCGCAAAATCAAGAGATTTTAAACTCAATGTATCTGTATTGCATGATTTGGTGAAAGTTAACAATGTGTCACATATTACTGCAAAAAATAGCATTGTAAGAGCTGGAAACAAGGGTAAAATGTCCTATTTTGTGATATACTGCATTGTAGTAACTGAGGCATGAACTGTTTTCGCTCCGAACCAAGTTTTCCACCCATTTTTGTCTGCTAAAAAATGAAATTTACCAACCTTGATTTTGTATTAGTTTTATTCTTAGTGCTATTGTCAGAAAATGTCGGATCCAATGCTTAAAATGGTAGAAATCTACATTCTTTGGTAGTGATCCATAACCGTGGTAAACCATCATTTCCTGGTCCATATTATGGATCACTAGTTAGAAGTGCTAATATTCGGTATTTAGAATCAACAATCAAGAAAACTGTTTTCTAAAGATGAATTCACACTAAATCATAGCGAACGAGCATGTTTTATGCTATAACATATGAATTTTACCACTTGTGGAAGCTTATGAATGCTGACGGCACTTCTTACAGAAAACGACCATATTGATAGCTGTGTGGTACCAACTAAATATTTGTCAAATACACCGTTACTAAGCGGTTTAATGTTGTGCTTAACTTTACAAATGCTAGAAGACAAATAGTATAACATGGGAAAAATATGTTTTACGTCAACGTTTATGTTTTGAGTGAGTTATCCGATGTTGAACGCCAAAGTGATCCGTCACTGTGGGTGATCCGTAACTGTGTGGGCATGGTACGGTAGTTTTTGTTTCCAAACCGCCGCGAAAACACACATTCTGAAGCTCCAGCGTATTCAGTATCGCTGTCTTCGGATCGCCTTAGGCTGTATGAACTCGACTCATACCATGAGCTTAGAGGTATTAGCAGGAATTCTACCTTTATCAGATCGGTTCGTGGAATTGTCGTTAAGGTTCCTCATCCGCTGTGAAGTGTTAAACCCGTTGGTAATTGAAAATTTTGAGAAGCTAATCGAACGAAATCCTAAAACAAGATTTATGACATTGTACTACGCGTACATGACTCTGGAGGTTAACCCTTCTTTGAATCTTCCCAATCACGGTTGCTTCCCTGACTTCTCAAGTTCCGCTGTAGTTTTTGATCGGACCATGAAGCAAGATATCCGTGGAATACCAGATCAGCTTCGTTCGGAGCAAATACCAAAAATTTTTGCAAGCAAGTTCGGTCACGCCAGCTGCGATAGAAGGTTTTACACAGACGGGTCAAAAACAAATGATTCCACTGGATTTGGTGTATATAACGAGTTTCATAGCGCCGCATATAAACTTCAAAACCCTTGCTCCGTGTATGTCGCAGAATTAACGGCTATACATTACGCATTAGAGTGAATTGCCTCTCTTCCCTCTGATCAATATTTCATTTTTACGGATAGCCTTAGCTCCATAGAGGCTATTCGTTCAATGAGGCCGGTAAAGCACTCTCCGTATTTCCTCGGTGAAATACGATCTACATTGAGTGCTCTATCGAATGAATCATACACTATCACCTTGGCCTGGGTCCCTTCGCATTGCTCGATTCCGGGCAATGAGAAAGCGGACTCGCTTGCCAAGGTGGGCGCTATGGAAGGCGATATTTATGATCGACAAATCGCCTTCAATGAATTTTTTTCAATGGCTCGTCAACATGCATTGGTCAGCTGGCAACAAAAGTGGGATGCCGGAGAATTGAGCAGATGGTTACATTCCATTCTCCCGCGGGTATCGAAGAAGCCGTGGTTCAAGGGGTTGGACTTAAGCCGAGACTTTATTAAGGTAATGTGTCGTCTTATGTCCAATCACTACTCTCTAGGCTCTCACTTCTATCGAATAGGGCTCACAGATAGCAATTACTGCAGCTGCGGTGCAGGTTACCAAGATATCAACCATGTAGTTTGGGAATGCCCCGAATACGGTTTTGCCAGATCTGATTTTTGTGCATCCCTCAGGGCCCAAGGGAAACCAGAAAAGGAAGACATTAGGGATGTGTTGGGTAAACTTGACTTTGTGTACATGCAGCTTATGTACAGTTTTTTTAAACAAGCTAACATCATTGTTTAACTCCCCTTTCTTGTCGGTCCACTTGTCCACCTTGTGTCCCCTCGAAACCCGTCTTTGTGTATCGTTACAGGTTGTCATTGTCCACTCAACGTTCGACCAGCAGCAAAGCAAACACGTCACAACTTAAAGCTGCTGAATGTCAACGGAACGATCCCATTGTCCTATCCCTTCCTTGAAATTATTGTTACCCCTAACCTCGACCAAACCGCGAGTTTTTCGGTTCCCCAGAACTAACATAGAAAATTAATAAAACACCATGAATTTGTAAATAAAGTCAAAAGAACTCGGCTCCGTAATGCCTAATGGCGCATGAGCCTAATAAATAATGATTAAGTAAAAAAAAAAAATAGTTTTTAATTCAACAAAATATGACTAATTAATGGCAGGGCATTTACTAGATTTATTGAACATTTCATTTGAAATATTGGACAAATGTATTAATAACTTAATGAGAAATTAATGAATCAGCCAGCAATGCCTTCAATAATATTTTCAGGAGTATGCATTTCACTGAAATTATAACAGAAGCACAAACAAGACGCGACACGAGGTTCTGGGTATTATATCCAGTAGTTTCTTCAAATTCGTCTCTAGCCATATAAACAGCAATTTTATTTGATTTTTTTTATTATCTTCAAGAACCTCTAACAATTCAGCAAGTTTACCTTTAAAGGAGATATGAAATATTTTGTATGCCTTCTTGCACAAGTCTTACAATGTTTAAGTATTACTTGAGCTTAATCATGACACTTTTCTATTGAATTTCGATGAACAATTCTAACAGAAAGCGCCCTATAATTTCCAAGAGTCCTAGAAAATTTTCTGGAATTTGACGTTAAACTACATAAAAGATCTTTGAATAAGGGGCGCTCAAATAGCGATTTGCCAAGGGCGCCATGGGGCTACGCTACGGCTCTGAACCACCTTATTCCACGTCATCTTTCACTAGAATGATTTCAAGATAATGTACCAATCGTTCATTATTCCTATGCTTAAGGCTAAGTAGCCCATCATTCGTTTTGGCAACAATGATGACTTTTCAGCTTGCATTTCAAAGTCAGTCTTGATAGTTTATATTAACTTGAAAAAGTATCACTGTACGTGCTATCATGCATGAAGTATGCTGATACTTTTTCAGCTGTGTCAGTGCTGATTTTCTTTAATTCGAAATCATGAGATGAATTAGCAACAATCATCAACGACGCGTACAAATTTCAATGACGGCTTACTTCACCTTTACGTATATGCATATGCCTATCATACTAACGCCTATACCGTACGTATACCTAACGTATCTATGCCTTACGTCGCGCATTTATTTTTTGAAGAAATTCAGATGGTTTTTCAATGACAAAAGTAAGTAAACGAGAGAATGTCTTATTTAATTCAAAAAACAGTAAATTGTGAGTGATTGGTATATTAAGCAAAGTTATACATTTTTAGAAGTTATCCTAATTTACAGAACACACCAACTATCCACAACTTATCGTTTTCAAATTAAATAAAAAAAAATAATCCGACCGAAAATTTAATGCAATGTAAGGAAACTACTGTATAAATTAAATTTCAGGTTTTTTAATTTCAGCCAAAAGCTTTCTCTAATATACTCAAAAATATTTTTTTGGAAAAAAAAAATCCTTGAGTAGTACTTGAATTAATCCTCAAAGAATCCCTGGAGAAACTCCGTAGAAATTCTTGCAGGAACCCTAAGAGCAATCGCTTGAAAATTTCTAGTTGGAATTCCTGGAGGAATTCTTGAAGCAAATACTGCAGGTGCAAATGGAGCAATACTTAGAGGAACTTATGACTACACTACAGTAAACTTCCACCTGACGTAGGTTCTGTCAGGACATGGTTTTTATAGACGGAAACCCTACACAGTTTGGGGCACACAGAGTCTCCTGTAGAATCAAACGTTTCCCATGTTCTTAAATTTAGCTCACAAGTTCAAAAGATGCCCTGACATGTGCATCATTATGGCAACCTTAGTAGATGCGGTTAATCGAAGTCAGATTAGTTACTCACCTCAGGAAGAAAGCATAAAAGGCCTGGATGATACAACCATCAGCTCCACTCCCCTGATGTGTGCATTTTCTCACACAATAAAATAATGGGCCACATCAGGCGTCTAACGAGGCAGTTAATTATGGGGATGTAAATTGCCCGTTGCATATAAGTAGGTATCTACTATTCAAATATGGGAAACGAATGGCGAATGGCAGCGGCGAGAAGGAATCTAGTTGATTATCATTGCGCCGCATTGCAGTGCCAGCGGAGTCAGCTGATTCAAGCTCACGATGAGAATCTTCCTGAGAAGTGGACCACGAAGATGGTTGTGAGTTTCAGTCAAATCTTGCTATGAATGACAATATCTGGGGATGGTTTTCTGAAATCATAGAATCGTGGTATCCCTCGGGCCAAAAACAGAATCATAAATTGCACGAAGGCCAAGCATTTTCAACCGATTCTTCGGATTGCATGGCGAACGTGTTAATTTGATAATTAATTGCAAGAAACCTTCCCAAGAATAGTTTGGGTTCGGTGCGCGATACAGAGCTTGGATCACCGATTGGCCCAGGCTGCACAAGTTCACCGGAGTTAGCGCATGTCGATCATGTTCAGACAAGCCATGGCGCAGTTCTCGCCACCGTCCGATCAGCTTCAATTGATCTTTCCGTTGTTCTGTTGATTGTTCCAAGCGGACCTTTCGTGTAACAGTTCTAACTGTGCAACACTTCTGTTGGAAGTAGAAGTAGAAGTTGGCGGTCGGTCTCCCCCGGAGCTCCTACATGATGATGGATGATGGCCGGCTGAAGGGCTCGCTCCCTCCTGGGGATCTGTCCGATGTTCTGAAGCTCTGAAAGCCCAATGTTGCCATTTAATGTCATACGGCGCTCGGATCGGACGGTTGGAAGTTTTCACGCGCGATTGCAGTTCACGAGAGACCGCCAGCGCGCGAGGATTGAATTAAACGGTGTCATTAAGCCGCACAATTAAGATCGTATCTCGCGCCCTGGCAGATGATTGTTCTGCCCGAGTCAATCTCTTCGCGATGGTGGTGGTCGGGGAAGGTGGTATAGAACTTCTCTGAGGATCGTCAATAGGCAGTTTCAGAGCTATGGAAAAGGAGGTGCAATTTAACCACAGTCCACACTTTATTTTGTTGAATTTTTACGAGCTGAAATCTTCAGTAATACATTGCTGAAATTTCAGCCAAAAATATTCCACATCATATTTTTGGCTTGACTTGTCGACTTGTTGACCGTATACTTGTCGATCAAATTTTGGATTTATCCCTCAATTTAATTTGAATGAAGTTCGTCAAATTCAGAACCCCTCCCTTCTGTTCCTACTTGTCGATTGTCATCAGAATCGTTCGACAAGGGGTAGTAATGTGTTGACCGCTGCTGAAAGTACTTGTTAGAATCGCTTAGTTTTAAAGTTTCAGTGATTCTTGGGGCCGCTGTTAACCTATGATCGACCCCCTCGTCCAAGCTGCGAGAGAGCGAAAAGTCGTGCAGTCGATTGAGTGCAGATTATTGTAATTATTACGAGCACTGGCAGAAGTTAGGCTTGCAATGTCCTCCAATTTTATGTGTTCTCGGTTCTCGCGGAGAATTTTGACACGAGATTGATCGATTCCGTGTCCAAAGATGTTGAATCAGTTTCGAGCTACTGCCGATTTAACGGACTTGGGAGCCCTTTCGAACTGGGTGGTCCAAGTGCCAAAACGAGAATTCTCGCGAAAACGCCCATCCCATTTTCAGCAATTCACTTTCAGACCGACGGTAACAGTTTAGTCACCCTGATCATAGTTATTATCGACCCTTTGGGGAACCAAAGCTGTATTTACCTTCTGATTGAATTAAACCGTTTCGAGTCCTTTGCAGCTATCGGAACTCCAGTAAAATTTATTAGCCATATACACCTCTTTTTTGCATAAACTCAGCATTGGGTAGCCAACGTTCGGGTGTGAGACCTCCCAACCAAACGGGGCTAATATTTTAAACCATTAAATTTTACGATTATCGACAGAAATGGTTTTGTCACACCCCTGTGTCTGTCGAACGCTGAAGTGTCACGCTGACAAGTGACTTGCGTTCAAATTTTTACCTCTCTGGTTTACTGTTTACTTTGTATCGAAGCTTCATCATCTACACCCAGTTTTCAATCTTCTGACACAGAGCTGATGAGAGAAATATAATCAGTGATAATTTAAAACACTCCACCCAATAATCAGCCTTTTTGTGGTTTCGAAGTGGAGAGCTGAGTTGAATCATTGACTGTGTTTATGGATCACGCGGCCACCAACGACGAAATGACAAGTTATGGTGATGATGATTTGACATAAATTTTGAGAACATCTCTCATCTCTGCAAATCACCTGCAGTGAGAATGATATTCCAAAATCACAATTTGACAACTTCCAAGTGATTGGATGTTGATTGGATGCAATCGATGATGGACCGTCTATGGAGGAAAATTTGTTATCAATGGGTTGCGGTTAGAACAGTGTTGCCACATTTTTTTCGATTCTCATCTGTGTTTTCGGCTGTAAAAATCTTTTTTATCTTAAGGTGAAGATGAATCGAAGCCAAACTTCAAATTTTCAAGAGCACGGATCTGGAGTACCAAACTTCCGTTTAAGCTGAAAACTTAATCGATTGGTCACTAGCTGGTGGTGACCAATCGATTAGGGTTTCAGCTAAAACGGATGTTTGGTTCTCCAGATCCGTGCTCTTGAAAATTCGAAGTTTGGCTTCGATTCATCTTCACCTTAAGTCAACCTCCAAAAATTTCGGTAAAAATCTGTGTCGCAATAAAATCTAAAATTTTACTTTTTTTAGCTTAAAAAAACGTTTATGGGTGTACTTGGCATGTCAAACATTTTCAATTTGAACTTATTCTACTGAAAGGCAGTTAGAGATGCATAATTGTTTCTAAAAATTCAAAATAGTTAAGTTTTTCAAAAAATGAAAAAGAAATGCCATTATTCTGTTTAAAATTTTCCAAAACCGTATCATAAACTCGTTAAATATCCAAAAATCTTAAAAATATTTTTTATCTAAAAAATCTATGATCTGTGATCACAGATATCTGTAGGCAAAATCATGAAAAAATCTGTGTAATTACAAATAAATCTATGTTTGTGGCATCACTGGGTTAGAGGTGTGCGCCGTCTCAAATTTGATCGGCGTCACGCTGAATTCATTTTCAGCGGAGGCGGCGACGGCATGATTCGGCGTGGCTTAATTTCAATCTCTCTTTTTCAGATAAAATATATTATTTGTTCAGGAATGTTATTATTTTGTAAAACTATTTATTTTTTTCAATTCAGATCTAAAGCTTAAACAAAAATATACGTTTCCCATGTTTCAGAAAAGAATCAAGTTAACTTGAATAACCTCTCTATCGATCGTTCGTACGTTAGCACAAATCACACAACTTGATAATAAAATTATTGTGTAATCAATTTTATAGGTCCCAAACGCGCAGATATGCAGCATGACCATGTTGGAGTCGTGGGCTCGAATTCATCGATCTAGGACCATATTTACTCTAGTTTTCTTTGACAGATAGGCGTATTTCGACATCAACGGCATATACTAGACTCGATTTCTTCTATAAAAGAAAACACATCAAATGTGAATGATGTGGTATTGAATGATTATGCATTTTTTGAACGGTCACCTTACACACTAAAAAAACGGCGTGACAATTTTTGAACAATCTGCGCGCCGAAAATAGTTTGACGGCGGCGGCGTGAAGAAAAAAACGCCGGTGGCGTCAGCGTAGCATGTACTTTCTAAAATGACTCCTTCTTAGACAAGTGTTCGATAATTGAGTTTGTTCATAGTCCTCCGTTACCTTTACAGATCAAGTATTTGACATCTTCTTTGATGACGAGCCCGAACAACATCATCCCTATTATGGACACTGCCGCTTTGGAAAACCTTCGGTGATTCTCGTGCTTTACAACCGTTTATAATTCCATCCAAGGGCTTATGACCAGATGGGTCTCTCATGCCTTAGTATGAATAGCCCCATGCCTGCTAAGAGCTTACGCTTGCTGGCAATTACAGCAGAACTGTGAAATATCATCCTCGAAAACATCCTGAGACTTGCAGTTGTTGTCCAGTCTGCTAGTTCCAGTTTTCTAGATTTCATAATTTCATACACTTTTCAACTATGGAGATATAGTGTGATGCGGTCGGATCTATCTCCTCCATCGATACGCCTTAGACCACTAGAGGAGGAAGCCTCCTGCCCTGCAACTCTTATACCTACCTCGTCGTGGGCCAGGGTACGAACAACCTTAGAGAAAATCAGGTAACTACGAAACACCTGGAGATCATCACAGCAGACAGAATCACAAATCGACCACCAATCTGATTGACGGACGGCACTTCTCCGACATTATCGACGTCAGGATCTGCGGCGCTAACATCAACTCTGACCACTATCTGGTGATGGGTCAACTGCACCCAAAACTATCTGTCGTTAACAGCGTATGGTACCGACGGCCGCCCCGGTATATTTCAGAGCGGCCTTTGCAACCGAATGTAGCAATTGCATATGCCCAGCACCTCGAGACTGCTAGAGTAAGCTAGATCAAGACTACTCGGGTAAACTAGATCAAGACCCTCTTGAGGACCGCTTGAGTACAGTAAGAGCAGCCATTAACGATGCAGCTCAGAGCAACATCGGGTACGTGGGACGGAGTCGATGAAACGATTGCTTCGACGAGAAATGTGGCAGATTGGACCCGGCAGAACATGAAACGATATAGACGGAAACGGCAACAGCAAATCTGCCTCCATCGGGAGAAAAAACGCCATCTGGAGGAGATGCAGTGCGAGTAGATGGAACTGCTGTGTCGATCGTTAGAGACACTAATCTCAACGCATCCCGCAACGGCTTTGCGACGCAACCCGAGATGTGTAGGGATAAGGATGGAAGCATCTTGACGAACAAACGTGAAGTAATGGAAAGGTGGAAGCAGAACTTCGATGAACACCTGAATGGCGCTGGGAGCACAGGCAATGAAGGTCAAACAACAGCTCAAGAATGGGGCCCGGATAGCCGTAGCGGTAAACGCGCAGCTATTCAGCATGACCATGTTGAGGGTTGTGAGTTCGAATCCCACTGGTCGACGATCTTTTCGTAAAGGAAATTTTCTCGATTCCCAGGGCATAGACTATCTTCGTACCTGCCACACGATATACACTTGCAAAAATGGTCAATCGGCAAAGAAAGCTCTCAGTGAATAACTGTGGAAGTGCTCATAAGAACACTAATCTGAGAAGCAGGCTTTGTCCCACTTGGGACGTAACGCCAGAAAGAAGAAGAAGAAGAACAGCTCAAGAACAATAAAGCTACTACAATAAAGGAACAGCTACCGGAGGAGTGGAACAAAGAGGTAATATGCCCCATCTACAAGAAGGGCAACAACGTACTTAGAATGCGGCCTACAAAGTGTTATTTCAGATCATCTTCCGTCGTCTGTCAGCTGTAATAAACGAGTTTGTGGGAACTTATCAAGCCGGTTTCGTTGACGGCCGATCAACCACGATCACTGTACGGCAAATCCTCCAAAAATGTCGTTAATACCAGGTCCCTTTCCATCGAGTTCAAGGCGGCATATGATAGTGTCGACCAAGTAAAGCAATGGAAAATCATGAACGAGAACAGCTTTCCCGGGATGCTCACAAGACTGATAAGAGCAACGATGGAAGGTGTGCAAAGTTGTGTGAAAGTTCCAAGCGAACATTCACGTTTGTTTGAATTTTGCCGGGGTTTACGACAAGGTGATGGACATAACAGTTGGGGTACGATTTTTACGAGATCCAGTCAATTTGTTTGCTTCGCGTATGATATAGACATTGTCGACCGAATATTTGAAAAGTGTGCAGCCCTAAGATGGTAAAACAAAGTACATTATAGACGGTGGAGCTGAGCGCGACAGCTTTGAAGGATACGATGGGTAGGACATGTTGCAAGAATGCCGGCTCTAGCTCCTGACCACTTAGAAAGTTCGTGTTCATAGCACAGTTGTTCAGAAGCTTGAAAACAATTTGAGACAGCACTGTTTGATTAGCAAATTTGGCGGTTTTGGTCATATTTCAGCAGACTCTACCACGTAACGGCAATATTTCTAACCAAACAGTGCTGCTTCAAACTGCTTTCTAACGTTTAAACAATTTTGAAAAGAATAAGGAAAATAGACGAACAAGAAACGGTGCCAAGCGAATGATGATTTCAAATGAGTGATGTTGTTAGATATTTAGTAGACAAAAGACAAAAGTACCCTGAAAGAGTAAGCAAAAAAAAAAGTCCCCCGAGAGGGTAAGCATAATAAAAGTCTCCTAAGAGGGTGAGTTAAGCAAAAAGACAGAAGAGGGAAAGCATAAAAAAAGTCTCCTGAGAGGGTAAGTTTATCACAAAGACAAAAGTCCCCTGAGAAGATAAGCAAAAAATAAAGTTTTCTGAGTGGGTTAGTGTTAATGAAAAAGCAATTTGAGTGAAATACCTGAGAGGATACATTATATAATTACACAGAGTGTTATCCCAAAAAAGAGTGAGTCTTCGAAGAGGGTAAGCTAGATTTAAGATCAAAAGATGCCTGAGACGATATATTAAAATAAGTGAGTCCCCCGAGAGGATAAGTAAAAATAAGAAAAGTCCCGTGAGAGGGTAAGCAAAGTAGAAGTCCCCTGAGATGGTAAGTTAATTAAAAAAATAATTCGTGTGAATTACCTGAGTTCTCTGAGAGGGGTAAATTATTACCCCGAAAAAATAGTCCTTTGCGAATATAAGTTAGAGTAACATAGCACATGAAAACTAGCCGGGAGTAATTTGGAAAAATGTCATTGTATGGTCTTAAAACAAGCATTTGCTTGATGTGTCCATTATGCCCCGAATTCCCCTACGCAACACAGATCAGTCCATGAGGGCTGCTGCCCAGGTGCCGGCGCTTAACATTAAGGTGCGTGAAGCTGCAAAAAAGCGATATTCTTTCTGAATATTTTAATAAAATACGTATGATTAAAATTGAAAAGCTTTATGAAGAAATTTTCATTCGCAATCATAGGGAGAACAAACGCGATAATCAGGAAAATGCAGCAGTACGATATGATTATATATCGCTTCATCCTAATTATCAATTTTTTGGAATTACATCCTACTCAACGAGAAATGCATTCGTACAACATCGTTTTATTGCCCATATCACAACAAGCTTCTACAATAACCATCACATCACTTGTTTTTTTAAATTAAATATATAAATCAAGCATTATGAAAAATTTAATCAGCAAATGTTATAATATTTATGAGCGATTTAAGTCCAAGCAGTCCGATTCATTTTCGCGCGCTCGGAGTGTGTTTACGGTGGCTTTGTTCGATTGGGTAGTGCTTTGTGAAGGCTCAAGCTGTCCGATTCATTTTCGCGCGCTTTTTTATAATTTTTTTTAATATAGTTTTACTGCGCTACAAAAATGCAACACTAGTTTTAAGTTTCGTATTTTCCCTCCAAATCCATGGATCGCATCACCGACCAAAGGTGACTCCCAGATCTTTTTCCTCCTTCACTAACCACACCTATCCCGTGATGATTGTGGAGATGCAGAGATATTCTCGATCTTTAGAAGCAACGTTCATTACACAATAATGTTCCTTACCCTTACTTAAAATAATAAATAATCGAACAAGTGAAATATATTGAGCCATTTACAAATCAAAAGATTTCGGTCTCTTACGCTCAATTTGATGTTCCGAGCCAAAAACTTTCTCTCTGAAGTAGCAATTTTGGGGACAAAAGAAAACACTGATGTAAGTAAAGTTACAAAACACGAATCGTAATGGGCCATTTGAAAACTTTGGTCCTCTTATTACTAGAGATGGTCGGGTTTCACATTTATCAAACCCGAACCCGAGACAATAATTGAAAGGCAAACCCGGAAACGACCCGAACCCGAAAATATTTCACTGTTTAAACGACCCGGAACCCGTATTTTTTTGTTAGAAAAACCCGGATAAA
Source organism: Aedes aegypti (assembly GCF_002204515.2). NCBI lineage: Eukaryota > Metazoa > Arthropoda > Insecta > Diptera > Culicidae > Aedes > Aedes aegypti. Next base: position 350,544,668 of record NC_035108.1, read on the forward strand.
ACCCGAGCTCGAAGAGATGGTAAATTTATCGTTTCTGATGCATAGGGAAGTTATCAGTTTTCTACTCTGTTCACAATTCTCACCAAACCCGACCCAGACCTGACTCAACCCCCCAGTAAACACACCATCGTATATGATGGGATATAAGAGTACAAATGTGGAGGCGATATACGTACATTTTGCATGTAGCCTTATGGCGCATGTACGTATATCGCCTCCATATTTGTACTCTTATGTGCTATCTTATACGAGTTCGTGTTTACTGGGCCGACTTTTTTCAAGCCCGAACCCGACCCGTACCCGACAATTTTGAAGTTTTCAAACCCAGCCCGAACCCGAACCCGAAAAATTTCAAATTTTCAAACCCGGGTCGGGTTTCGGGTTTGAGTCCCGAAGTAGCATTTTGAGACCAATGGTAAGTATCGAAATGAAGTTAAAACATGTAAAGCGTATTGAGCCATATACAAATTTCAATAATTGTGATCTTCTCATGTTTGATGTTCTGAGCCTGTAAGACTCTATCCAATGTGGCATTTTTGAAACTAAGGTTATAAAGTAGAGTAAGAACATGCAAAGCGCATTCAGCAATTTGAAGAAATCGATTTCTTATGTTCATTCAGCTGTTCTTATTCTGGACAATTGTATCCAGAGTGGCATTTTGAGAACGCAGGTAAAAAATAAAGCATAGTTAGAGCATGAAACATGCATTCAGCTATTGAAAAAAAAAACTCAAATGATCTTAATCGCTTGTGCTCACTTCAATGTTTTAAGCTTGGAAAACTATCCAACGTACTTTTTTTTAGAATAAAGGTAGTTAATAAAATGGAGTTTGAACATGCAAAATGCATTAAGCCATTCAAAAATGTTCCTAATTTTGATTTATTATGCTCGTTCTGATGTTCTGAGTTTGTTCTAACTTCAGTTGTAAAGTGCATTCAGCCATTTGAAAATGTAAATAATTTTGATCACCTATGCTCACTTTGATGTTCTTACACGGAAAAAATCAGTTGCCGGATTCATGAACTGAAAATCAGGAATTCATAAAATTTTATGTTTCATGATATCATGACTAAAATTCATGAAATCGTGACTATTATGCAAGAATTCGTATGCTCAGGGCGTTACACAAATCCTACTTTTACTTTCTTCACCTTAGTCAACGTGTCTCATGGCGATCGGTAATGTTTTCTAGTGAAATTATAAAAATAGTTTTATTTTTGAAAAAGTTTAAATTCTTCGGAACTTTGTCAATGACATTCTTGGCGAAATTCCCGTAAGTTCCTACATTGTTTCACGACATAATTGATCTGCCGGAGCTGTTGGATATTCCATAATGTACTTCATTTTGACTATGCAGATCCGAGCAATGTTTGACTTTGAGCGAAGATTTTGCTTGACAAGCTCGTCGGCGATTTTAACTGTTCGGAAGTGATGCATTCTCCAAGTCCTATAACAGAGCAGCTCACAAAAGGCCTACACACCAAAAAATCTTAAATTAACACGTAACCTAATTTTAGCTTCAATCATACAAAGCCATTTCTCATGTATTATTGAATGATAAAACCTACAAACACATCAATTATATCTAACATTGTTGCAAAAATCCTAAATATTGAACACGAAACATCTTCTCTAAAAGAATGTTGCATTCAAAATGGCTCGGTTTACATGATTTTCACGCTGAAAATTCAATCATAAATAATGCACATGGAATGACAAGCCATCGATCCATGATCCATCCATGTGCATTATTTTTCACAGAATATTCAGCATAGAATCATGTGAACCGATCATTCTTGTTTGCAATTTCACTTTCAAGATGCAAGAAAGCATGCAATATTGGCGAATGTTGGATGTAAGATCATGAAATATTTCAGTTTCAAGATTGCAAGCATTTTCGAATGCAATGAGACAGTTTACATTATGTATCGTTGATTATTCAGTTATAACTCGCTTTACATGCTTGTCATAAAAGTTCACATGCCATGTACATTTGAGAATTTTTTGCTCTGTACCAATTTGAAAAGTTCAGCTAAAACAAAATTGATGATTGAAGCTCTTTAAACTCACGTGGAACGAACAGTACTAAGCTGAGAAAAGTACTCAAAAATAAGTTGTTCAGCGTAAATAGATTTGTCTCATTCAAAATTTTAATTACACTTGAACATGATGTAAATCCCCATTGACAAATTTCCCACACTCTTTCCTTTTTATGCTCGCCGCATTGAATGGGACGGAACTCGATATCCTCTGAAACAACAACCGTCATTACCAAATCCGAAGCAAACTCCTGCCGCTCTCTGGGCCGGGTGAATGTTTCAATAGGTGTATCGGTTCGCAATTACAATACAAAGCGAGAATCGAGTTCACCTGCATGGAAGTGCTGCACACCGACACCGACCCAGTATGGAGACCACCACCTGAGCGGATTAAGTTTTACGGCGCGACAAAACAAACATTTCGCTACATGACTGGATTGCACTGCAAGTGACTTAAATCAACGACAGGCGAACGAACGGCTCGTTTCTTCTGCTGCAATGAAGAACGGAACCTTGATGTCAGTACTAGACCGCCGCGGGTATACCTACTCTCATATGGGGGTAAGATGATCCTCATTCGCCCAGCACGGGAGGATGGCATATGGGTAGGCTATTAATATCAGACCCATTATATTGGCAATTCGCAAAGCGCAGTGGCGGCCGACCAGTGCTTGTATCTATGTTAACTAAGCCCAGCGATAGTGCGGCCAACTCCACAGGCGAAACGGACTCTGTGGGCCATAAACTTGCAGCTATCATAAAGCGCCGCGGCGGTTGGAGTTTGGGTCGCTTTGGGCTGCAGAAAACAGGTCCATGGCGTGTGTTGAGAGCGGTAGAGTGAGCAGTGCAAGATTTGGAACTTGAGCAGATCTTCAACAGTCCATATAGGGGGGTTTCAACCGGCAGCAGAAGCTCGTACGAGTTGAGAGACATGTGTAAGCGTACTTGGAAACAACGGGTGAAACAAATTAACAGCTAAACGAATAAATAAACGCTCGGTGGATTGTCTCATAAAGGCGCCATAAATTCTCGCAAGGGCCAGGTTGCGAATGTGGCGCGGTTGATGGAGAAATCATTATGTGGGAAAAGCATGGGAGTTTCTCAGAACCAATTGATAATATTTCCTATACTATGGGAAAGTTCTTTTTCTTTTCGACCCGTTGTTTGTCACATGAAGAACATCACTCTCGAAGTTCAGAATGTTCTACCATCACCATTCAAAGTTGTTCCTAGAAAATTCAATGGGATTTGAAGGAGTTTCCTGGGGTGTCAGTTTCTACTTCTGACTGCCGTCATTTAATTTGAGTCCTCTTTTGATTGAAATTTAGACAGCATTATTCGTGCCACTGCTCCGTCATCATTGTCGTCACAAAACTTGCGCCTTCTCCATCATCCAGATATCGTCGAACAACTATGTAAACATGATGAACTCCTCCAAGTTGCACAAAGTTGTTCGTTGACCAACAGAGACACAGACAGAGACGGACGGATCGTGCAGTTCGGCGTGAAAGATAATTATATTCAAGACTCTAAACTGATCTAGTAATTTTGCTCCGGACTGGACTTGGTGACGCGCGCGCGCGAGAGAGAACGTAGTCCAAGACGAAACGGACTGTAATTGATATCTTTTTGTATTGCTTTATTTGCATAAATCGAAAGGGAAACACAGTGCTGGCGTGGATGATGGATTACAGCCGCGGATGAGCCGACGAGGTGAGAGATGGCTTGATGATTGGATCCAGTCGCGATGCCGTTACTCAATCGGAGCAGGATCTTCTTTTCAGAAAGTGAAACGCTGTAATTCAGGAAATGACAGCAGTCGGAATGTTTCTATTATAATTGGAATGGCGGATGGGGAGATGAGTTTGATTTGTTCGCTTGATTATTAACATCTTATTCAGTGTAATTGGTAGGAACTCAAAGTTTTAAATATTTATATTGAACATGTCTACACGGCTGCAAGCCAAGAATTCAATCAACATTTGTTTTGCGTCCGGTTTGATTCTACATGTCAGACGCAAATCCAACAAATAGGATGAGTCAGTGGAATCAATCCATCCTCTTGGGAAAACTTGAAGTGCAAAGCGTGAAAACAAGATCACAGCTCAAGTATACCCCCCTGTGGTGACATGATTCAAGGAGCGTATTCACGTTGCCATTGTGACATGCTCTCGACTAGAATACGGGTAGCTTGAATTCAAATCGATTGATCGCTTGGATTATATAAGCATTACCGATTCATCGTCGCCGTTTGCATATGGAAGTTCCATGATGCTTCGTTATTTGGACAGCGCTTTGGGGAAGCCACCTCTGAAGCATCTCAGAAGCATAGAACACGTCATGTTCCCTTCAGACGGTTCGATATGGAAACCGTGCACAATCGGGTGACAGCCATGACAACCGACACGTCCTGATAAATTAGACTTCACGCTGAGAATGTAGATGATTTGACAACTTGTCCATTTGGTTAACATAGCATGTAAATGTAAACGAGCAGCTAGTAGGATTATATCGGAATATTTAACCGCAACATTTTTTTTTGTCTCAAGCTTAAAAATAACAATACTTATTTAGTTTAAGGATGCTAAGTTCATTGGAATTTCAAAAAACTATTAAAGCATATATTATTTTTGTTGAAAATAAAACGACTAAACAAAACAAGGCTATTCGCTCCACACCGCAGGCTACTGACTGATACTGCTACCACGTCATCACCTCTCTTTTATTCAATGTCAGGGTAAAGATATCTACAATTCATTCACTTAAAATACTACCTCTACAATTCTTACCCATAGACATCTCCACTACAGGGTGTGTGATGTACCTGTTCTCCAACACTCCTCCTCATCACACAACCTTCAAACCGCCATCTGCCACCGAGCTCTCTTGTCCACTAAGCTCCTCCTGGCACTGAGCTCCAGCTACCGAACTCCTCCTAGTCGAGCTTCTCCAGACCAGCTGCACCATCGTCCTCTTGGTCAACCGCGCCATCCTACGAGCTCCTCCTGACTCTCGAGTTCCTCCAGCTCTTCTAAGCTCGTCGTCCGATCAGCCAGCATCCGCACCTTCAGCCTCGTTCTCAGCATCTTGGCCTCCAACTCTTGGGCACCTCGTCCAAGCCACCTCCCGTCCAGACTCCACCTTCCGTCCAGGCTCTACCTCCTTACCGAGATTCTGCCTCATCGTCTAGGCCATGTCTCCTCGTCCAGGTGCTTCCTCGTGGTCCCTCATTGAAGCCGCCTCAGCCTCCTCCAGGCGTTCCTGGGCCCATAACCTGTTGAAATAAAACAACGCAAACAAAACAAGGCTATTCGCTCCACACCGCAGGCTACTGACTGATACTGCTACCACGTCATCACCTCTCTTTTATTCAATGTCAGGGTAAAGATATCTACAATTCATTCACTTAAAATACTACCTCTACAATTCTTACCCATAGACATCTCCACTACAGGGTGTGTGATGTACCTGTTCTCCAACAATTTTTGTGATATTGGCTGTTGAAAATACTTTCCTTTTTCCTTATGCTCTTTAAAGTCTAGAAGATACGAAAGGTTCAAATACCTCCGGAATCGCTCCTCATCTTGTCCGCGCTAAACGACGTTGATTACTCAATCATCGAAACAACCTTCACCAGCGCCGCCGCCGTCGCTGCTCTGAGCCGCCTCTTGAAATGAAAGCATTAATCATCCAATCGCTCCAATATCCAATAACGGTCCGAGTTCTCCCGTGTTACGCTGAGGGGCTTTCACGGTTTTCCATCCAGCCAGCCGATCGGAGATCTGGATTTCATCAAGCCACCAAGAACAAAGGCACTCCTCGAGAGAATATCCGCGTGACTCGGTGTCGTTGATTGATGGTTAGAACACGGCGACCGAAGGTTCTAAGCCCCCTCAAAGGCTCTCAGCGGGGTTCGTCGCCTCTTTTGGGATTGAACTCACTTACCGGTATTTGCTGCCACGGTTTGCCTGAAATCGTTATTAACATAAATGAATGGCTAGCAATCCTGTATCTACCACTCGAAAGATATTATATCCAAAAATCCTAGGTGCCCTATCTGTAAATATGGAGGAGAATGAAATATATGTTGATTGGAAGATTCAGTACTGTCATCACATTTAGACTTTGATCGGTTTTTGGAAGAAGCTCTCATTATTTCTGTATTGTGTTTTAAAAAATGATATATAATATTTTTAAACGAAAAACAATTTTCGGTGTTGGGGTTACTTTAATAATTGCTTAGGAATCCAAAATTAAACCACTGTTCGACATCATTGCATTTGGAACTGGATTAGACAATGTTAACAGAGAACGTGGATAACATTATATTTACACGTAACGTAATTTTAGCTTCAATCATGTTAATCCATATCTAATGTATTATTCAATGATAAAACCTACAAATCATGAAAGTTTACGTGCCATGTTTTTTTTTTTGCTGTGTATATGCAGAAATTTTGGCCAATTTTTGTCGTTAATGGTGGTTTAAAGCACACCGTGGCTGCGCCAAACAATTGCTTTCGATCCCCAGTTGGGAATGCCGACGACCGATCATCTACTTCAGCAAAGGAGCGACGGAAACACTGGGGAAGACGGTGAGTTATGAGCTTCAATCAACGTGCTTGAACTGTGTTTACGAATCATATTTATGTCAGCTTGGCACGGCTTCTGAGCGCGAGCGGTTTGCCATCTAATGGCGGCTTTTGCTTGCTGCTTCTGGGGATCCATGTTTATTTTAAAATTACAAGGTGAAAGATTCCGCAGGGTTTTCCCACCGCCGCCGTCAAATCGAAACGAATCCGGTTCAAGTCCGCGTGCTACACGAATAATCTGTTGCCGCTAAATGAGAAAATAAATTAAATTTCAAATACCAAATAAAACACTGGCATTAACGCTTGGGCCCAGTAGGAGGGCGTTGATTGGGCAATTGTGTTTGGGTGATGAAATTATGGGAAATTTGCATTAGTTTTCAGATAGCTTACAACGAAACAATATTTTGCAATAAGATGAACTTAAACATTGTAGAATAGAATCCTTGTAAATTTAATGAAGGCAAAAGAAAATAACAGTGATCGGGGTCAAACAGCGCACATTGTGGAAATCCGAACCCACAGGTGGAAAGAATGGATAACTTTCACAATAGAAAAATAAAAAATAAGTTTTATAGCTTGCTTGAACGAAAATTTTCTCAGGAATCAATTGGTGATGGTTTCATGAACGTGGAACCGCTTTGGGATAAGCTATGGTGCCCGTTTTGCCCCAATTTCTAGGAAATTTTAGATTTTCATCTCGTTTTGTGTAAAATTGTTTCATTGTAGAGAATGTTTCCCATGAAATCCATCATTTCTAGTCCATTTAACAATGTTTAGCAGAGAACATTATAAAAATATGAAAATTAAGGGGATTATGGGGTCAAATGTACAATGATCCAGTTGTGGGTGACCGTGTATTCTGCAGTGTCAGGAAGGTAATTTTAGTTGTGTAAAGCGTCACCATGAATATTTGCCATATTTTATTCTGAAAAATGACCCTTAGTTGATCCAAAACTGTACGAAGAAAGACAATGAGAACTTCCTGTCTGAACCAAGTAAGTAGTGAAAGAGAAAATTGATGCAGAGTAGTCGATCACTGCAGCTGCGCAGTAATGACACTAATGGTGGTAAGCTCCATCGAAGTTAATACGCGATTGGCGTATTAACTTCGATGGAGCTTACCACCATAAAACCGAGATATTAGGAACCGTCCTTAAATTATGTGGGGAAGAGCAGTCCACTTGAATACACGGTATAGGGGGACTGGGTGTAGTTTGCCCATGTTAAGGAAAACAGCGATTTTATGTGTAAAAACATTATTTTATGCTATTTTTTAATGATGGTCCGATAAACAAACATTTTTTCTATCAAATAGTAGAAACAGCTATCCATTTAAGCTTTTCTGAGTTTTATAATTCGTTTTTAAAAAAAATGCTTGCTTAACTGCATATGTATTGTTTTGCGATTGCGGGGTAAAACGCCCCGCTTCAGTTCGGCGTTAACCATGCTGTAAACGTACGCACACAATCATGCTTGTTTATATGTTGCATACATCCGGGCGTTTGTTCAGATGTTGTTGTTCAATAAGAGTATACATGCTGATGCGAAAAATGTACATTTGTAAGGTTCCAAATTACGCGTAACTTCAATATGGCATTACGTTTGGTAGAATTTGAATTCAAACGGCTGTTTTGGTGTTATGAAATAGGGGTGGGCGTTTTGCTCCCAGAGTTGATTAAAGTTTAGGTCCTTCAATAAGCTTTTTAAGGACAAATTCAACATATTGTTTGCATGTTATACAAACTATGACAGTGCACAAGTTGGCTCCCGGCGATAGTTTCAGAAATTTGGTTATTCATCGACCTAAAATTTGACATTGAAGTTCGCACAAAATTGCAACGAAAATAGCGAAAAACATTTTTATACGTTTTTTACGATTTTCTTGAGAAAAACACATACAAATATATTAGGAAAAGCATTTTTATCCATTTTCTATAACCTAGGGTGGAAAAAAGTATTCTAAACCACACCGTTCGACCAAATCGAGGGTGGCGCGTTTTGCCCCCTATAGGCATATTACCCCCAGTTCCCCTACACAAAATGTTTGAGCGGACGAAAGACCACGTTGTGTTCTCAGATTTGTAAGCTCATACTTTTTTTTGGGATACGTTGAATTTCCTAAGACTTCAAGAAAGCTAAGGCTGAAAGCCATTTAGCCTAGTTTGTGGATGTGCTTCCATCAATATTAGGGCGAACATGGTATCGTAAAGAAGAACATGTAAATTTCATGAAAAAGTATGACTAAGCAAAATAAATACTCTTTGAAGTATTAAGCAACTTTGCCAAAACTATAATTTATCTAAACAGACAGGAACAGACATTGTAGAACCTCATAAGGCTCCAATTACCTACGTCTGAACAACCAATACAGTCACCCCACAGTTATGGATCAACTAAGGGTCATTTTTCAGAACAAAACATCATTACAAAACAAGGTGGCGCTGTACAAAACAAAATTACCTCCTTGGCATTGCAAAATATAGTTGTTTTTGAGAATACATCTTAAAATTCCCGTCTATTTACGAAAAATAATTGATTTCGATATAAATTTTAAACGATGTGCACCCCACAGATGTGGATCAGTGGGAGAAGAGGATCCCTATTATGGATCAAATCGACTCATATTATGGATCAAGACACTATAACAGCAATTTATCTGTGAGGTAAATAAATGCTGTGTTAGTGAAAGCATATCTGAGTTTTGGCGTTTGTTTTGGAATCGTCTTAAGCGAAGTATGCACTTCAACAGAAAAGTAATCGCCTATCTCGATGCGTGGGAAATTTATTGCAAGAAATGTTCTAGAAAAGCATTTTTCTTTGATCGCAGTACGCAGTTGAAAAGAAATGTCAATTCAAATGGAGCTCACTGTACGAAATTTCTTGACCATTCCTTGGGCAGAAACTTTTACTTTTCTTGAGCGGAACAGCATACTTAGCTTTAAATTTGATTCATAACACTGTGGTATGAGTTTCAATGCCCCACAGTTATGAATCAACGCTTCTGGAAATACCGTTGACCTTTTATTTCCTACGGACGGAAAAAATATGCTTAAGCATATTATAATTGATTGCGATGCTGTACAAATTTATGGTTCACGTTGGTAAAATACGTTCTGCGTAATTACAACTCTGTTTGATGAGGTATTCTCGTTCTAATCCAACTCTGATCCATATTTGTGTGCTATCCATAACTGTGGGGTGACTGTACGCATTATCATGGTCGGTGCTAAGTCAGAGTGGACCTAGTGGCGTTATTGAAATGTTGAGTAAAACTAGTTAAAAGTTTGACACTTTGCAATTACTGTTGTAAGGTTTTGAAGTTTACATGTACACAACGAGGATGTATCAAATGTAGAAATTGAAATTGCGAAAGAATCCACGTGCTCCGATGGGGATCGAACCCATGACTCCCTATTCGTTAGATGGGCACTTCAACCTACAAGCTGCAGAGCTCCTTGAGAAACTGAAGTAAACTCGATTACCCAAAAGCACATGGTATCATCATTTTGCAGTGTAAACTAGGGGCCTCAACGCAGGCTAACATCTTCGTCATCATCAGCTTGCAGTATCTCTAGCAAAAAATGTAGTGCTTTTCATCATTATGCTTCAGAACTTAGTGAGTTCGGTTCGATGCAGCCTGACGGTTCCCGAAAATCTATGATCAGTTCTAGAACAAAAATAAATTTGCCTATTTCTTTTAGACCATCAACTGTTTTTTCTGTTCACATGTACTCTAGATGAGAATATTCTTGTGTTTTATTAAATATCGTCAGATATGACTGCATTCCTCACATCAATTCGGCCTGAATCAGATCACAAATTCCTCTGCATTCAAAACCATTAAAACGCTTGATATGTCGGGCGTAATGATTTCATTTGATTTATTATATAGGTCATCTTTAATCGCTTTGGATGGCCTTATATATATGCCGGAACTTCCGTGACTGTGATTCATGGATAATATACGAACAGTTAAAAAAAATAACTTACGGTTTGATTCCTATTCCTTGTGGCGTGTTCAACAAATAGCGAGCATTTGAGCCGTTCAACAATTGGCGAATTTCCCTAATTATCACTTGTTTCATGTGCATTTAAAGACCATTTAAAAACAATTACCTTTCCTCGAATAACATAATATTCATTAATGACACATCATTCTATCGAGCTCACATATACGTATACATCCTGCTTCAAATATCTTGTATGTAACTTTCCGTCGTGTGTATTAAATTTAGTGGTATCTGCTGAAATTCCTGCGGAAACTTTTATCACGAAATTTTTTCCTAGAATTCCTCCGAGAGTTATTTCTGCAATTCCTTCGGATGCTCCTCTTGGAATTTTTCCAGAAGCTCATCTAAAAATTCCTCTGGAAATTATCCTAGGAGCTCCGCTGCCAGTTCCACTAGGAGTATCATCTGAAATTTCTCTGGGAGCTCTTCCGTAAGTTTTTTAGGATGTCTTTCGGAAGATCCTTGTCGCGACCGCCGTCTGACGAGTTCATTTTGTGTCATGTTGCGACAGTCCTATTGCTGTCACTCCGGCTTCCCGATGCGGCTGCTGTTGTTGTTATTGCCACGATGTGTTTCGTTCCAAGCAGGCTTGATAGAAACTCTTCTGCGAGGCAAAGAGGAGGCGATTTTGCCGTTTTTCTGAGGAGAAAAAAATAAACTCAAAATTTTCAACACAGATCCTCAAGCGATTCGAGTGAGAGTGCAGAAAAATGCGAGGATTTTTTCAGACACTCTCTCTCTCTCGTTGCGATGCTCACCATCACTCACACTTCAAACGAACTCTCGAGTCTGCCACCCGAACAGACAGTCCTCGGGGAGTTGTGAGAGCACCCTTTTTTGATGGAATTTAACTCGGTTTTTTTTTTGTGCTGCATCTTCCTCGCTCATTTTTCGTTGCCTCGCTGCTTAGCATTTTTTGGCTCCCTCGCAAAGAGGCACTGGCAGCACGCTGCTCTAGAGTATGTCACCGAACTCTGATGATGTTGAGGAGAATTATCAAGCCTGGTTCCAAGTACGCCAACTGAATGACGTTGCTGTGGCCTAGAGGGCCGTATTTATTGCATTTTGTCTTGCGTTCGTTTTGCAATTCCCCTCCTCTTTTACCTATTCAGAGGCATGGCATCGGTTGCAATCAGAGAGAGATTCGCGAATAGGAAAAATATCAACGTCATATGCAGCCCAGATTCCGCTGTCACGAAACGTCAAATGCAGTTTGTCGTTTTTATGGCTGAGAAAGTGAAAAATATTGTATTCAAAATAAATTTTTATTAAAAACCTCAGCCAGCGGAGCAGTTTTTCCAAAGATGCTGATAAATCTAAACACAAGACTAGTTATTTATAATGTCTGCTACGTTTGCTGGCATGGAATTTCACTCAAAATGCCGCTTATGCTTCGGTGTGATGCAAACGCAATAGTTTTTTATTGAGATGATCATGTGAGAGCTTTAACGGCTTGCACAAGATTGATGTACACACTGTGTGGAATAAGATAAAAACTCAGCAATCGCAGATAAAGAAGACCGTCTCCGCGAGTCTCGTCTCAGGTTGCAATGTGTGTTTTCTTTCTCGAAAAGGATATAGGGCCTTATTTTATAAGTCGAGTCGATCAAAAGCGTCTCGACTGGAGTCACTGTCGACCAAAAATTTCGCCCAACTTGGCTCTGTCACTCGAGTTTATCGACAGTTGTCACTCTATGTGACTGGATTACTATGGGAGTCGACGGGTGACATCTGAAATAGGCGAGCTTACTTTGATCGACAATAACTACAGTCGAGTCACGTGAATTCGCTCGAATTACAAAATAGACCCCATAATTGGGGCAATTTTAGAATATATATTTTTTTATTCTGCAATGTCCACTGCTACAATCCTTTAGGATTACCTCCTACAGTTGCCTAAGAAGCTCAACCAGAAGTTCCTGTAGCTGTTAATCCGGAAGTTAATGTAGAAGTTCAACCGCAAGTTTCTGTAGGAGTTCCTCTCGAAGTTCCTGTAATAGTTGCTCCTAAAAATGCTGTAGAAGCTTCTCCGAAAGTTCCAGAAGGTTATGTATAAGTTTCTCCAGAAGTTCATCCGAAAATTCCTGTAGTGGTTTATCAGGAAGTTCCTGTAAGGCAGCATCCATTTATTACGTAACGTTAAAATTGAAAATTTTGACATCCCGGTCCAATGTGATGTAATATATCACATTCTAAGAGATCCTTCAGAAGTTCCTGTAGGATTTCCTCTGGAAGTTCCTGTAGTAGTTCATTCGGAAGTTCCTATAAGAGTTACTTCGGTAGTTGTTGTAGGAGTTCCTCAGGAAGTTACTGCAGAAGTTCTTGTAGGAGCGTTCTGCAAGTTCCCGTATGAGTTTCACCGGCAGTTCCTCCGGAAATTCTTGTACGAGTTTATTCGGAAGTTCCTGTAGGATTTATTTCGGATTTTCCTGTAAGATTTACATTGAATGTTGGAGTTTCTGTAGAATTCCCTCTGGAAGTTCCTTCGGAAGTCCCTGTAGTAGTTTTTTTGAGTAGTTCCTGTAGATGTTCCTCTGGAAGTTCCTGTAGTAGTTCCTCTAGGACAGGCCTGCCCAACCTTTTTGAACAGCGGGCCAAATCACAAAAATAATTTCGTGTCGTGGGCTAAATTAAAAAAAAAAAACAATATTTGCATAAATTCTGACAACAGTAAATAAATGAAGTTCATAAAATCTGACAAAAATCAGTTGATGATGTAAATTTCATTTGAAGAAATCGAAAAACAGAAAATTCCTGATAGTCATTCTGCTGGATGCTGTGAGAGTTTATTTCAAAACTATTTAATAATCTCTTGCAGAATATTTTGAAGAATCGACTCCAATTTTTTTTTCAATTCTGTGCAAATAAAGCTCTGGATTTTATAGAAATTATTCTTCTAATTTTGTCAGAATCCGACCTGAAATGTGCTAAAATCCAGATCAAGCTTTTACGAAAATCTTGGGCAGAATTTTCAGGATTTCACAAGAGTCGTGCCTAGGGTTCCTTCAGAATCTCACTCAAAAATCATTTCGAAATGCAACCTTGAAATCGTTGAGAGTGCAGAAAAAGCAGTGTTGTGAAAAACTCAATTTCTCATAACTCACGCTTGAGATTTTTCATGCGTGAGTTGTCATTCAAAAAAATCATGGATGAGTTGGCGCACCTCTTTGACTAAATGTCTTGTATTTCCACAGTTTGCTCACACACGGCAATAATTTCTTGTTAGTCTTGTAAAATTATAATAATCCTTTCTAACGTTAGCAACAACATTCGGGTTTCAAGAATTTTTGACGGGTTTTGCGACTGAATCATTTTTTACGGTTTGAGTTGATTGAAAAATAAAAATAAAAGCGAAATCATCAAAATATCAAGCGTGAGATTTGCGAAGCAGATCTCTAATAAGTTTGCTTTCACGGGAGAGCATATTGATTGAGATTTGAGTGTGAGTCTATCAACACTGCTAAAAAGTATTTCCAGTAAATTCAGGCTAGAAGTCTATGGAGTTCTGGTAAAAAATCTGTGCCGATGTTATCAGTGATAATCGTTTCCAGAATTCTAAAAAAAACCCTGTTCAAGATTTTGTAAAAAGCCTGTCTTTTTATAATCCTGTCAAGGAATCTGCGTGAATAACGCCCAGGTATAGGTAAAATTTATTTCCAGGATTCTGTGAGAATATTAGCCTATGATTTAGTAATTATGTATGGAAACGTAGCCCTTTGTCCATAAGTTTTGCTTAGGCTGCATTTTTGAATGCCGAAAGAAGTCGTAGTAGAAACATGGTTGAAACACACATAATTTGAGATTAAGAATTAAAATTAAGTAGCTTAGAAGATTTAAAGGAAACAAAACAATTTAAATAAATTATAAATTAAATAATTTCTAATTTCAGGTTGGTAGGATAGTCAATGGGCCAAATTTGAGAAGAACCTTCGAACCCTCCGCGGGCCGCACAAAACGAGGTCGCGGGCCGGATGCTCCCCGCGGGCCGTACGTTGGGCAGCCCTGCTCTAGGACATCCTGGAGAAGTTTCTCCGAAAGTTCCAGAAGGTTATATAAGAGTACCTCCGAAAGTTCCTGTAGTAGTTCCTCAGGAAGTTCCTGTAAGGGCGCATCAATTTATTACGTAACGCTGAAGTTGAAAATTTTGACCCCCTTCCTCCTTCGCAACGCAATTTAAAAAAAATGAGGCGTGTGTAAATTGTGGATGGTTTCTGAAACATCCTTCAGAAGTTCGTGTTGGAGTTTCTCTGGAAGTTTATGTAGGTCTCCTCTGGAAGTTCCATAGAAGTTTCCCCGAAGTTTCTCCAAAAGCTGCTGTAGGAATTCCTGTTGAAGTTCCTGTAGGAGTTCCTCTAGAAAATCCTGAAAAAGTTTCAGCGGAAGTTCCAGAAGATTATGTAAGAGTTTCTCTAGAAGTTTCTCTGAAAGTTCCTGTAGTAGTTTCTCCAAGAGTTCCTGTAAGGCAGCATTCATTTACCACATAACGCTAAAACTGAAAATTTTGTTCCTGTAGAAATACCTTCGGAAGTCCTTGTAGGAGTTCCTCTGTAAGTTTTATTGGATTTTTTCGAAGTTCCTCCAAAAGCTCTGGAAGTTCCTGTAGTAGTTCATTCGAAAGTACCTAAAAGAGTTACTTCGGTAGTTCTTGTGAAGTTTCTCAGGAAGTTAGTTCCGTAGTTCCACTGGAAGGTCTCGTTGGAGTTCCTCCGGTAGACCTCGTTGGGGTTTCTTTGAAAGTTTCCGTAGAAGTTCTTCTGGAAGTTCTCGTAGGAGTTCCACAGTAATTTCCTTCAAGAGCTCCTCCGGAAGTTACTGCAGAAGTTCCTCCGGAAGGAATCTATAAGTTCCGCTAGAAGTTTTTCCAAAAGTTCTCTAGGGTTTTTCCGGAAGTTCCCCTATGCCGTATTGTATATCCCGAAAGTTTATCTCCGGAATCATCCAGATATTTCTCTTGAAGTTCTTCAGAAAGTTCCTCTAGGATTTCTTCTGGAAGTTCCTCCGAAAGCTTCTCTAGGAATTCCTTCGCTAGTTCCTTCGGAAACTCTTTTAGGAGTTCATCCGGATGCTCCTTTGGAAATTTCTCCAGAAATTGCCTTAGGTGTTTATCGGGAAGTTCCTGTGATAGTTCACTCGGAAGTTTCTATAAGAATTACTTCAAGAGTTTATGTAGGAGTTTCTCATTAAGTTACTGCAGAAGTTCCTTTCGGAGTTCTCCTAAAAGTTTCCGTATGAGTTACTCCGCAAGTTCACGTATGATTTTCAGCGGAAGTTCCTGTTGGAGTTTCTGTAGTAGTTACTCCAGAAATCCCTGTAGAAGTAACTTCGGAAGTCCCAGCAGTAGTTTCTTTGGTAGTTCCCGTAGGAGTTCCTTCAGAAATTCCTATAGAAGTTCTTGTAGTAGTTCCTCCAGAAGCTCCTGTAGGAGTTTCTCTCTCTGGAAGTTTCTGTAGAAGCTCCTTCGAAAGTTACTGCAGAAGTTCTTTCGAATGTTCATGTAGCAATTAATCTAAAAGTTACCACATAAGTTCCTCTGGAAGTTTTTCCGAAAATCTCCTAGGATTTTTCCAAAAGTTCCCCTTGAAGTTCCTTCGTAGAATTCTGTTGGAAGTTGCGGTAATGTTTATCACAAAAATTTAGGAAGTTCCTCCTAAAGTTCTTCCAAAAGTTCCTCTATGATTTCTTCTAGAAGTTGCTCTCAAAGTATCTCTATGAATTCCTTCGCTGGTTCCTTCGGAAATTCCTTTGAGTTCCACAACGAATTCTTCTGGAAGCTCACCTAAACTTTTATCGTAAAGTTTCGCTAGGAATTTGGAAGTTTGCCAAGAAGTTTTTCTAGAAGTTTCACCCATTTGTGTATTCCTCCTTTAGAATTGGATTGGTTTTGGATTGCTTTCAGATCGGCTTAAAATTTGCTTTAGATTGTCTTATCTTTTTGTCTCGATGTCCTCCTGTCTTTCTGTCTTCTTGGCTTCTTGGCTTCTTGGCATCTTGTCTTCTAAATGGCAAAACATGAAAATTCCCTAAGAAATTCCCTTGAGAATGTGCTGCAGGATGTCCTTACACGCACATGAAAAAAAATTAGAATTCCTTGATGAATATTGGAAATAATTACCGTAAAACGGGGTAACTTTGATAATGCGGGTAACTTTGATAGTGCGAGACCCACAACATTTTAAACGAAATAACGAAGTTTCTGTTAATCAGTTAAGCAAAACGAATGCAAAAGTAAAGAGTATTAGTATGACACTTCATGTCAAAGCTATTTTCATTGGAATCAAGTACATTTGAGGCTTTTCATACGAATATTAAAAATTGACACAATTTTAGCATTTTCGAAACGCTTACAAACAATCTGTTCTACGATCACTATTTGATGTAGTTTTGAATAGTTGGCCACTTATCTTTGACAGCCTAGTTATCATAGAACATGAATAAGGTCTCAAATCTCTTAGCGAATAGCATTTTCACAAACTGGGACCATTTTTGTAATCTAAGTCAGAAATTTCCATATAACGTTAAACGCCTAGAGGTATGCAATGCAATACAAATGTTCGTTATTCATTCAATTTTGTTCGATTCATACTCCATTATCAAAGTTACCCCAAAACAGAAAACCAACTTTCGATTACATGAAAAATTATATATCCATTCATAATAAATCTTTTGGAAATCTATCGACTGAAATCGATAGCTAGGATGCCAGTACTTGTTTTAATAATATAAATTATTATTCTTTGAAACAGCAAGCATAAATATTCAAGTTTTCTTCGAAAAAACTATCAAAGTTACCCCGTTTTACGGTACCTAATGACCTTTTGGAGTAATTGTTTACCTTTCGAACTTCTGACATATGTTCTGAAATGTCCTTTATATGATTCACTGAGAAAAACCAAAAGGAAAAACTGAAGGAATTCCTAGGGAAATTTTTAGAGAAATGCTCAGGAAAATTCGAGTAAAATTGCTGTAGGAATTCCCAAAAGAGATTGCGATTTAAGAGATAATTCCTTATAAAAATTCCCGAGGTCATTCTTAAAAGAATTTCCAGATAGGAATTTCGAACAAATTTATAAGGCAATTCTGGAATTAATTCACAGGAAATTCCCTAAAAATTTCCTGAAAGATGTCCCCAACTCGTTTCTGAAAAGCAAAACATTAAAATTTCTTGGACGAATTTTGAAAATCTTGCGGAGTAGTTTTTTACAGGAATATCCGAAATAGTTTCCTGAGGAACTTCTGACGTTATGTCCTATTTGTGGAAAACTTCTGTACGAACTTCCCAGAATAATATATTTTGATATATAAAAAAAACAATTCTCTAGGTGATATTTGAAAGAATTACTAGATAAGTTGAAAGAATTACTAGATAAGGTATATTCGGGTGAAATCTCGGAACAATATTTCCTAGAGAAATTGCCGAAGTAGTTTCTTAGAGCAATCCCGCGTTAATCACTGATGGAATTTCCGAAGTACTTCTGGTAGCTCCTATGGAAGTATCTCAAGGAATTCGTTTGGGAATACCTCTAGGAGCTTCTACGGGATTTCTTCGTGAAGAAATTCTCAGGCGAATCGTTGTACAAAATTTCAGGGGAATTTCGAACAAATTTATGAGGAAATTTTCTAAGAATTTCCTGCATGATGTCCTCAATTCGTTTTTTTTTTAAACTTCTAAATTCTTGGATGAATTATGAGAATAATTTCGGAGTAGATTTTTACAAGAATTCCTAATGTTTCCTGTGAAACTTCTGTAACGACATGAAATGCATTGAAATAATTCACTGAGAAAATCCAGAAGAAAAAGCTGAAGAAATTCACAGGGGAGTTTCAAGAGAAATGCACACTAAAAATCTTGGAAAATTATTGTTGGAATTTCCAACATTGTTGCTTGGATTTTGATTTGGAAAATTCCTAACAGATTCACTGTTGAAATTATTGAGAGAATTCCTTATAAAATTTTCCATGGCATGTTTGAAAGAGTTCCTAGATAAGTTTGCGAGAAATACTTTGAAGAAATCTCCGAGCAATATTTTAAAGAATCTTTGGAGGAGTTCCTAAGCAAAATCCAATAGAAATTACCAGAATTATTCCTTGATGCATTCGCGTAGAAATCCCTGAAAGAATTCTAAAAGAAATTCGTGAATTAAATCCCTGAATAATTCTCTAGAAGTTTACTGAATGAATCGATGATTTACTCACGAAGGATTTACAAATGATCCCTTTAGAAAACCCGGTGTGGTTCCAGCAGAAATTCTCGAAGGAATTCCTGGAGAGATTTCCGGATGAATTCCTAGAGAAATTCTGGGAGTGATTCCTGGAGAAATTCCTGGAAGAGCTCCGGAATAAATTTTATAAGAAATATGTAGAGAAATGTTTTGCGGAGCTATCAAAAGAATTCCCGAACTTATTTCCTGAGAATTTTTCAAATGGAGGAATCATTGGAGTAATTCCTGGACACATTTTCGGAACGATTTTCAGATGGATCCCTGGAGCGAAATCGTGTACCACATAACCAAATCGATGCGCTTCTCTTGGTGGCCGAGGTTTGTATGAACCAGAACTATTTTTCATTCAGAGGTAAGTTCTACAAACAAACGTTTGGGCTAAGCATGGGCAGTAAGCTCTCCCCATTGTTGGCGAACATCTTTATGAGCAATTTCGAAGTAGGACTACAAAAAGAAAAGATTTTCCCTCGAATCTGGCGACGGTATGTTGACGATATGGGGCCTTCCTTAGCCGAGTGGTTAGACTCCGCGGATTCAAAGCAAAGCCATGCTGAAGGTGTCTGGGTTCAATTCCCGGTCGGTCCAGGATCTTTTCGTAATGGTAATTTCCTTGACTTCCCTGGGCATAGAGTATAATCGTACCTGCCACTCGATATACGAATTCGAAAATGGCAACTTTGGCATAGAAAAGCTCTCAGTTAATAACAGTGGAAGTGCTCATAAGAACACTAAGCTGAGAAGCAGGCTCTGTCCCAGTGGGGACGCTAATGCATAGAAGAAGAAGAATGTTGACGATATCTTTGCGGTGGTAAAAGAGCGTTATCTGTCCTAGTCTGTTGAATTCTCAACACAGAACCATCAAATTCACTATAGAAAAGGAAATAGATGGTAATCTTCCTTTTCTAGGCTTGATGATTACTAGAAAGGCAGACAATTGTTTAAAATTTACCGCAAACCAACATCCACGGATCGGTATATAACTTCTGACTCCTACCATTTCGGTGCTTAGCAGCAAGCCGCGTTTCATTCCATGGCGCACCGGCTTTATAATATACCCATGGAAAGAGAGGATTTTGTGGAAGAGAGAAATCGAATTCTAAGAGCAGGCGAACTGAATGGTTACGGTAAGGAGTTCGTAGATAAAATCCTACGAAAACATGAAAGGGAAAAACACAGGAAAAATGCCACAACACTATTATCGACAAAAGACGAGGTTAAAAGAATTAGTCTCCCGTTCTACCCAAAGATCACCAACCCAATCCAAGCAGTCCTCAAACACCACGGTTTTCATGTACCGTTTTGACTCATATTCCGAACACTTAAGGCCAACAGTGACTTCAAATGCATCTGGTTGGCATAAATTGGCTAATATTTGTGTAAATTTTAATTTCTTCACAAAGTCTAACTGTTAGTTGTTGGGTGTACCAATAATAATGTTGATTTAATAAGTTTTAGTATTATTTTTATGTAAAAGTATGGAACAACATTTTGATCCAAATGCCGAACACTGTGTTCATTCTGACTCATATTCCGAACACCTTGATTCAAATTCCGAACAGTACGAATAAATCGTATTCAAATGAATAATTTCCCAAATAAATTTAACTGAGCTTGTGCTACTGGTCTCAAACTAGTGAATCATCACTACTCCCGCGGAATAAATTATATTGGGAACGTTAAAATTGAACTGCAATTGACTGCCATTCGTTTGTTATTCGGTGACATATTTCAGCGAAACATTTCAACTAAATCGCCATACAAAAACCGAGTGTTCGGAATATGAGTCTGTTCGGAATTTGAGACAAAACGGTAGTCTACAAAAGCAACAACACACTGAAAGATTTGTTATGTAACCTGAAAGACAAAATCCCGCCGGAGGAAAAATCAGGAATATACCAAATACCATGTAGTAATTGCCCTGCAGTGTACCGTTTTGTCTCAAATTCCGAACAGACTCATATTCCGAACACTCGGTTTTTGTATGGCGATTTGGGTGAAATGTTTCGCTGAAATATATCACAAAATAACAAGTAAATGGCAGTCAATTGCAATTCTATTTTAACCCTTCCAATATAATTTTCACCGCGGGAGTAGTGATGACTCTCGAGTTTCAGACCAGTAGAACAAGCTCAGATAAAATTATTTGCGAAATTATTCATTTAAGTATGATTTATTCGTGCTGTTCGGAATTTGAGTCAAGGTGTTCGGAATATGAGACAGAATAAGCACAGTGTTCGGCATTTGAATCAAAATGTTGTTCCATACTATTGCGTAAAAACAATACTAAAACTAATTAAAATAACATTATTATTGGTCCACCCAACAGCTAACAGTTAGGCTTTGCGAATAAATTAAAATTTACACAAATATCAGTCAATTTATGCCAATCAGATGCATTTGAAGTCACTGTTGGCCTTAAGTGTTCGGAATATGAGTCAAAACGGTACATCGGCCAGGCTCGGTGCAAGTTCAAAATTCGCCTACGAGAACATAGGAACGCGGTCGAAAACGAACGTGCTTATGATTCAAGTGTAGCAGCACATACATCGACCCTAGATCACACTGTGGACTGGGTAGGCTGCCCATACGTACCGTATTTAACGGGACAGTACCGTTTTCATCCCCTCGACGGGCTGTCCCGTCGTTTTATGGAAAATGCTCAAATTGTCCCGTATTTTAGGAAATGGAGAATTGGCACATAATTTTCAGCATCAGTAAAAAAAATAAAAATAACATAACAAACAGTTTTTAGAAATATTTCAGTGTTTATTGTCTTACTCATCTATTTTCCAAGCAATTATTAGTTTCTCAAACAGAGTTAAACTTGACCCGTGCATGCTTCTGCTTAACTTTTTGCGTTTAATAACTCATATTTATGCCAAATTTTGGTGGATTTCCAAAATACGGATCTTCATAAGATAATTATTCATAAAATACCTAAAATGAAAAAGAACAACTATGTGTTTACTTCCGACACGCAATTGATTGGATTAACTGTTTAAAAAGTGGATATTTCAATAAAGTTTGAATTTAAAATTAAAAGTGTAACAATTTCCTAAAAAACATTGCTTCTCGGCAATCAAAGAATGAGCTTCAAGATTCTTAAGTGATTTTTATTGAATCATACAGACATGTAGCTTGGGATTGCATAATCTGGTTCTGTTACTTTCCCTCAAATGGCGGTTTCCCGATTGTCGTTCTCCCAACGCCAGTTCTCAGAATGCTAGTTCCCCGAAAACCCCGTTTCCTCGCATAGCTCAGTTCTCCGAAAAGTTCTAACACTCATAATTGCCATAACGTTTTGCATTTCAAGGTGGTGAACAATATGTATTTTTGGCAATATGTATTTAGTCGAGAATGATCAAATATCTCCTTCTTTGGTAGCTTATCGATCTTTATAATTCAACACTATCTCACTACCCGAGCAGAAGCAAAGTTCTAACCATTAAATCGAGATGTTGATTTGATTGACATAAGAGATAAAAGATCTGAAGATAATATCAAAATTTTATTCCTGGAACTTCTGAGCCATAGCTAAATTTGATGTTAGAACATCTAAGGAATAGCTCGCTGATATTGGTGAGATCTTCTTCTTCTTCTTCTTCTTTCTGGCTTTACGTCCTCACTGGGACAGAGCCTGCTTCTCAGATTAGTGTTCTTATGAGCACTTCCACGGTTATTAACTGAGAGCATACTTTGCCAATGACCATTTTTGCATGTGTATATCGTGTGGCAGGTACGAAGATACTCTATGCCCTGAGAAGGCGAGAAAATTTCCTTTACGAAAAGATCCTCGACCGGTGGGATTTGAACCCACGACCCTCAGCTTGGTCTTGCTGAATAGCTGCGCGTTTACCACTACGGCTATCTGGGCCCCTAGTGAGATCTTATAAAAGCTAAATATGATATGCTAATAGTATTCCAGGAGTAGATTTTAGATATTATTTTTGGATTTTTTTATTTCTTATATCTATTAAGTTAATATCACTTTTGTATGTCCATATCAAAATTTGCTATTACTTAGCTTTTTTCGCCTGCTTGGGTAAAGACTATTATTGCAGTTTTTTGTGCTGCATTGCTTGACAAGGGAGCGGGTCATTCAAGGAAATGGCTTCTGAGAAACGGGCCATTCAGGGAACTGGAATTCGGGAAAAGTAGCACAATCGCATAATCTATGTCTTTTGAAATTGTCCCGTTTTCATCTGGTTGGCTTACGGTCAGCCTAGGACTGGGAGAATGCAAAGTTGATTAAAAACGTCAGAAAAAAAACATCTGACAACATTTCTCGACGTATACTGACTACAGTACGAATACTAGTGTTAGTAAATTATGTAATCAGTCGGACATCGTCCCGTAGATGGACAACATCGAGCCCGAAACCGGTCGATAAAAAAGGTAATTTTAACTCCTTTTAATCGTTGTAAGAACAATAAGTGTTGTGTCCTGTCTCACGTCGCGTCTTATGAGTGGTGTCGAGGCTCTTACGTTAGCACAAACCCCAAGAAATTTCCTGAAAGACTTTGCGGAAGAATCCCTGGAGGATCGTCAATCACTTGGGGAATTAATGGAGAAATTCCACCAGGAGTATTTCCAGGGTGATTTCTGGAGAAATTCTTGACGCAAAGGACCGATGCACGAGTTCACATCTGACGTTTGAGCTGTGCCGTGTTATTTACGTGACCATGGCAACAAGTGAATTCGGCACCGCTCAAACGTCAAATTCGTGAACTCGTGCACAGGTCCATTTCCGGATGAATTCATGAATAAACTTTCAGATTAAATGGCAGAATGGACCTATGCACGAGTTCACTATTTGACGTTTGAGCGGTGCCGAATTCACTTGTTGCCATGGTCACGTAAATAACACGGCACCGCTTAAACGTCAGATAGTGAACTCGTAAATCGGTCCATTGGTGAGATTGGTGGAGGAATAGAAAAAAAAAACAACGTCGAAAAAATTCGAAGCGTGTATAAAACTTTCCTCATCCACAATAATCACTATCAATATATTCCCAAAAACACATGCCGAACAGGTAGATCTTTGGTTTTTCAGGGTAGAAAAAAATATTCAGAACAAGAATGAAAACAAATATGCAGAAGGGCATTTCAGTCAAAAAGCTGGTAAAAATGTATGAAAGTATTACGATCCAGAAACATGATATCGGCCCATTATCATGGAAATCGCTTGTATCATGATACAACTCCGTAGTCTGAACATCGCATAACACAATATCCTTTCCATATCAACTGTAGAGATGCAGAGGTTTATTCGGTCTCTAGTGACACTGGTTGTCCAACTAACATTCCTTCCCTTTTTCGCGTATAAACGTGGCCGGAGCCGTTATTGGCTTTTAAG
This sequence comes from Aedes aegypti, assembly GCF_002204515.2. Lineage (NCBI taxonomy): Eukaryota > Metazoa > Arthropoda > Insecta > Diptera > Culicidae > Aedes > Aedes aegypti. The sequence goes on from NC_035108.1 coordinate 350,568,884, forward strand.
GTTTGAGCTCTCGAAATGTGCATATTGCGAACCCGTAACTTCAAGCTCCAGTGTTTTGAGTGATCATGGACTAACAAAGACGAATTGTACCCTCATCAATTCTCATGCTCAGATCAAAAATATGCCCGACCTTCGAGCCTAGCGCCTCTAACTTGGTCTTGCTATACCGCTACACGTTTACCAACAAAGCTATAGCAGGTCCCTATCCATGAAATATAATTCACAAATAAATCAAACTGCGCGATGTTACTTACCGCTTGTCATCCGATTTACATATCCCTTCTCTTGTCCTGATTGAAAACCGATCATCATCACATGCCCCAGCACCGCAAATAAATCCGTTACTTTCGATTCTCACGTGGTGCTCACCTGCAAATCGGGGGAATTGGATCCAGCAGCCAAACAGGTTCAGAATGTCAAAAGTAACCAACCCGATAAACGGACTCCCATTAACAACCATCCCCCCCCCCTGGACTGGATCTGCCCTCCGAGACAAACCGATCGTCCTTCTGCAGTCGGGGCTTCCATTGTGTTCTTGATGCTCTCATTTGGGCAGACGGCACATGGAAGAGACTCGCACTCGCAGCGCAGCAGAGAATAAAAAGCAACTGTCAAAACGTGTAAGCTGCTTAATCACTTAAACTAGTTCGCACGAGCCAATTTGGAACGGTGTGCGAAGAGACAAGCCCCCTACGTACATCGTTGTTCTTGGGGGCTTCTTTCACTTTCATTCCAGATCCGAAATGTCACGAGAGCAGGTTATGCAACTCATGCGAATCCAAGCGCCTCATTCTTCATGGTGCTGACCTGAGATTTTGGAAACTTTCCTCCTTAATGTGACACAATTTTCGACAATTGCACAACCAAACGAGTTCAAAGCCAAATCACACTCCGCTCCGGACACGCATTACAGTAATGGTATTATCACATCCGATCCTCGGTATGACTCCAAATGCATGACTACCAGCTTTAGCCCCACGCAATGACCGCAGAAGTCCCAAGTCCGATCCGAAGTGAGGCTTATTTCGAGTTTTTTCAATGTCTTCTGCTTTGACTGGCCGTTTTCCAGATTTACGCCACAACGGCGTCGATGCGAAAGACAATCCGTTCCGCGCCAGTTAACCAGAACAACTTGAAACCGCTTCTGTCTTCGTCGCCAGCCTCTCGTAAGTATCGTCGGTAATGAGATGCTGCAAAACCGTGATGAAGATCTCCTCCGACCGAACTCGATTGCTCCACATTGAAACAAAAGGCAAAAACTTGTCGATGAGACAAAAAAAAACACAAAGTAGGTAATTCATTTTATATATTTGATTTAATAACATCATGTAAACAAGATTGGGCATTTAAGAAGCACACAATCGACAAAAACCCATTGAGAAACCGTAAGGATTCACCATCACTTTCCCTTCTCTCGCCGTACGGATGAGTTGTGCGATAACACTTTGGTGTATGAAGTTTTTTTCTGGACTGGATTATTTAATTGACTGCGGTATGGATCCTGTGAGCAGAGCTCTTAGCCGTTATCATCATTATACGTAAAATCTCAGAGTTGTCAATCTGACAAACGTTCTTGAAATGTTTCAAAACAAACGAAACACTTCAATAGCTGATTAATGTGGAAACACTACAACAGGATAATTACACAGTACAACATATTTAAAATGGCTAAACTATAGAACACTACAATAGCAGCCAGGCTCAAGGATGCATAGTTAAAACATATATATAGGAGGTTTTCCGTCTTAATGAACGAGTATTGAACGAGTAGGGGGACTGGGGGTAGTTTGCCCACGTTAAGGAGAACAGCGATTTTAGATGTGAAAAACATTATTTTATGCTCTTTTTTAATTATGGTCGGATACACAAACATGTTTTCTACCAAATAGTAGAAACAGCTATCCATTTTAACTTTGCTGGGGTTTATAAATTAATTTAAAAAAAATGCTTGCTTAACTGCATATGTATTGTTTTGCGGGGTAAAACGCCCCGCTTGAGTTCGGCGTTAGTCATGCTGTAAACGAACGCACACAATCATGCTTGTATATGAGTTGCATACATCCGGGCGTTTGTTCAAATGTTATTGTTCAATAATAGTATACATGCTGATGCAAAAAATGTACATTTGTAAGGTTCCAATTTGTGCGTAACTTCAACGTGCCATTACGTTTGGCAGAATTTGAATTCAAACGGCTGTTTTGGTGTTATGAAATAGGGGTGGGCGTTTTACCCCCAGAGTTGATTAAAGTTTAGGTCCTTCAATAAGCTTTTTGAGGGCAAATTTAACATATGTTTTGCACGTAATACAAACTATGACAGTGCACAAGTTGGCTCTCGGCAATAGTTTCAGAAATTTGGTTGTTTATCGACCTAAAAAATGACATTGAAAATCGCACAAAATTGCAACGAAAACAGCGAAAAACGTTTTTATACGATTTTATCGATTTGGTTGAGAAAACCACATAAAAACATATTAGAAAAATCATTTCTATCCATTTTCTATGATCTAGGGTGAAAAAAAGCATTCTAAAACACATCGTTCGGTCAAATCGATGGTGGCGCGTTTTGCCCCCTATGGGCATATTACCCCCAGTTCCCCTATAGTCACCCCACAGTTATGGATCAACTAAGGGTCAATTTTCAGAACAAAGTATGATTAAAAATCATGGTGACGTTGTGCAAATCAAAATTACCTTGCTGACACTGCAGAATATAGTTGTTTTTTGATAATACACATCAAAATACGTGGTCAATTACCAAAAAGTGTCGATTTCAATAGAAATTCCAAACTATGTCCACCCCACAGATGTGGATCAGTGGGAGAGAAGGATCCCAATTATGGATCAAATCGACTCATATAATGGATCAGACCACTATAAAAGCAATTTATCTGCGAGCTAAACGAATGGTGTGTTAGTGAAAGCATACGTTTTGGCGTTTCTTTCGGAATCGTCTTATCTTTGATTCATAACTGTGGTAAGGGTTTCAATGCCCCACAGTTATGAATCAATGCTTCTGGAAAAACGGTTGATATTTTATTTTCTACGGACGAAAGAAATATACTCAAGCATATTATGATTGATTGTGATGCTGTACAGATTTATGGTTCACGTAGGTAAAATGTGTAACGCGAAATTACACCTCTATTTGATGAAATATTCCCGTTTTAATCCACCTTTGATCCATATCTGTGTGCTATCCATAACTGTGGGGTGACTGTACTCATTAGCATTTGCTCAAGAGTATTGAGAAAACAACAAAAGCGGAAAGATGTGGCCAATGCAAAAAAAAAATCAATGTAGACATTGTCAACCTTCGGTAGGTCATATGGTTGTATAATTTAGAGGACTGCGTCCAATTATTCGAATGCAAAAAAACAATCAACGAATATTACGATAGACGACAATAAACTATAGAACAGTAAATCATTAGATAATCCGAGAATTTTCGGTAATATTCATGTTTATAATTTGAAGAAAGATTTTGAGCGTTTTAAATGTTTTACGGTGTGAGAAACACTACAAAAGCATTAACGATTAATTATTGCTGTTCTAATTTGCAGTTGTTTTACCCTTATTTCAAAACGCTGCAATGCAGGATAACATAGAACTGCCGTTTTATCCATGCAAGAAAATTAATCTAACTACAAATTTGGTGTCGCTATCTTTCACCAAAAGTTTAGATTTTGTTGATTCTATCGTGCGAATTGCCACTTTTCCATTCAAGGCGTATTGTACGCGTATTAATTTGTATCGCATTTCTTTCTGCAATGGCCTTGCGTAAGCAATCCGCGGCAGATTCGAGATGAGTCTTCAATGCGTTCCGACTCAGAGAGATGATAAGGGCAGCTGTTAGAGGCTCGAGCAATAATTTAAAGCCTTCCCATTTTACGCACGCCAAAGAGTAGTTATGACAGGCAACAAACTTTAGTATTGCTTCCAGCACCACTCGACCATCTATATCGTACGGCAATTGGATATTTCATTATAACTTTGCTTTTTTTATCGGGAACATTCCCATTATCGTATTCTTTCAAAAAATAGAACATTTTGTTTCATGGCGTCAGCTGCCGTTGTTAAGCATGGAAAAATCCATGCACCTGATATTGAACCATCCTTGTTCCACGTAGATACAAGAATCATGAGACAATAATATTAATCATCTCAGCATTCTCTCTCACTCTCAATCCGAACAGTTGTTAGTGAACGCACTGTTATGGTGAGCAACAATATTTCATCTAGAAATGAATTAGTCATCTACGAAAGTAAATAGAACGAAATCCTGCATTAGTCAAATAGAACTCACTCTTTGAAATTCAAAGTTTGAATACATTCGCTGATTCATTCCCACAAACATTTTGCGAATACTCTTTTGTGAATCCTGCGTACGTGAGTTGCACCCAGGTTTTGTGATCACATGACGATATTTAGCTTTAATGTCACAATAAAGAAACTGGATGATTACAGATCGCTTTACTAAAATTTAGAGACTAAGATTTAATCACAAATAACCAGAATTTGTACGAGTTCGCTTAAATGTGCAGAAATGATTTCCGCAATGCATTGACGCAATCTGCAATACCGTAAAACGGGGTAACTTTGATAATGCGGGTAACTTTGATAGTGCGAGACCCACAACATATTAAACGAAATAACGAAGTTTCTGTTAATCAGTTAAGCAAAACAAATGCAAAAGTAAAGGGTATTAGTATGACTCTTCATGTCAAAGCTATTTTCATTGGAATCAAGTGCATTTGAGGCTTTTTATACGAATATTAAAAATTGACACAATTTTAGCATTTTCGAAACGCCTACAAACAATCTGTTCTACGATCACTATTTGATGTAGTTTTGAATAGTTGGCCACTTATCTTTGACAGCCTAGTTATCATAGAACTTGAATACGGTCTCAAATCTCTTAGCTAATAGCATTTTCACAAACTGGGACAATTTTTGTAATCTAAGTCAGAAATTTCCATATAACATTAAACGCCTAGAGGTATGCAATGCCCTACAAATGTTCGTTATTCATTCAATTTTGTTCGATTCATACTCCATTATCAAAGTTACCCCAAAACAGAAAACCAACTTTCGATTATATGAAACATTACATATCCATAAATTCTAGTTGAATTCTCAATCAACTATTAAGTGCTGCATATCAAACTACTTCTGCTGTTGCTGTAGTTTCGCCTGAATTATCGATTAATTCGATAAAAGTAGAACAGTTTGAGAAACCGTGAAATTTCTCCCGCTGCTGTGATCGTGTAAGATCATTTACACCAATCAAACGCTGCTTCATACTCCGCCAAACGCCACCGCCCCCCGCCACCCGCCATCCACCACTTTTATTGCTGCTGCTGCCACTGCTGCTGTTGCTGTTCCTGTTAAGAACCTTAAAGCTGCCAAATCACCGCCGTTCATATAAACCACCGCTGTTGTTGCTGCTAAATGAATCATATCTGGTTGCTGAAATGATCCGTCGCTTCATAGACATTGTAATGAGACTCCAATAAAGATATATTTTCGTCGGCTGTTTTATTTCCACCCTCCGTCACCACCCGCCCAAATCCGCTGTCTCCAGATCATCACGATTGTATGTGCTGGATAATCCTGACGTCACCAGCTGGTCATCACACATTCAAAGTACATTATCTGCGTATCATCGTGAAGCTTCTACCGACATTTCGTGGCAGTATCATCTTGGTTGTATTCACCACTACACCCATATTCCTGACGTCATCATAGTCCTCCATCGACAGAACAACTGCATCGAAAGTTTCGTCATCGGCAGACACGGCAGTGTGAGTACGACAGAATTGTTTCCGGGTGTGTATTGAGATTTTGAGTAATCTATTATCGATACCCGCTCGTTCATCAAGAGCAAGTAGAGCGCCATCTCTTGTGTGGGATTCAAAACCATGACTTCCAAATCACAAGTCGGTATGGCAGAGTTGCCAAATCTTCTATCAAGAGCCTTAACTGAACATTCGAACAAAGTTCTAATGAACATAGAACGTAGTCAACAATTTCTTTCGAACAAATTGGATGATTTCAGTTACCAAATTGTTCAGTTGAAATCTGAGGTTAGCAAGCTTAAGGTTGAAAATAACCAACTGAAAACTGCACTAGCCTGTCTTTCAAGTAAAACTCAGACAGTGGCTGATGCAGTTCATAAGCAGGAAGCTGAAATTGATTCGCATCGTAGATCTGAGCTATCATCTAATGCCATCATACTGGGTCTCCCTCGGGTACCGAATGAAAGCACTGAATCTCTGGTTGATGTAATGTGCAATACTCTAGGAGTTGATGATAAGAAGTCTATTGTCTCATGTACCAGAATATCAGCAAGCAAAGCTGAAAATAATCCAATACGAGTCAAGTTCAACAACGTCCATGCCAAAGAAAGCTTATTAGCCAGGAAAAAGCAATTTGGTTTGTTGACTGTGTCCATGATTTCTGGTGTTAATTGGACCTATGGGTGGACCAACAAAGTCATAATTCGGGATGATCTATCGCCGCTCATGATAGAATTATACCAGGAACTGAAGTTGCAACAGCCAAAGCTGAAATTTCGATACGTTTGGCCTGGAAGAAATGGAGTGATCTATGTTAAATTTCGTAAGGATTCCCAACCAATAAAAATCCGATCCCGTACTGATCTTCAGAAGTTGACTTCGACAACGTACTAGTTGTTTTGAAGGAGTCAAATGTATCCCGGTGTACCAATACGATGGAACAAAAAAATCAAGCTACAAATTACCGCATAGACCCCACGATCAGCTCATTGGATGCAGTAGGATTTAACATTTTGCAGATTAACATTCGCGGTATTAATCGATTAGAAAAATTTGATTCGCTTCAAATCTTTCTGCGAAGTTTGAACGTTTCGGTTGACCTCTTGGTGGTCGGAGAAACGTGGATCAAAGATGGTAGATCAAAGTTCTATAATGTATCCGGCTTCAAAAGCATTTATTCGTGTCGCAACAACTCCTCCGGAGGACTCGCTGTGTTCATCCGGAATGGCTTAAATTTTGAAGTAAAGAGCATTACCCAGGAGAACGGTTATCATCACATTGCTATTAAAATAATTGGTGGACGAACCCAGGTTTTGGTTCATGCTATCTACAGACCACCTTCTTTTGATGTGGACCGTTTTGTCTCCAATGTTGAGAACATCGTATCGTCGTTGGATAGAAGTATACCAAGCTTCCTATTTGGAGACATGAACCTAGCCGTCAATGATCCACAATCCCGTGCGGTTCAGAGGTATCTACAACTCTTAACATGCTACAACATGGTGGTAACAAATTGTTATGCAACACGACCAGAGAGCGATAACTTACTCGATCATGTTATATGCCATTCTGATATCTCCAAATGCGTAACAAATTTCACGATGGATTGTGAAATAAGCGATCACTGTTATGTTCTTACCAACTTCAAAAGGACGATTGGTAAAATCGATAGAACTCTAACAAAAACCCTCATAAACTTCCAAAAAGTTAATAACCATTTTCGGTCCTTTCTCGAGTCGCATAACTTCGAATACGATGAACCAAATGAGCGACTGTTAGCTATAACAAGCCACTACAAGCATTTAAAAGAAACATTTTCTACCACTTTATCTGTGAACGTTAAAGTGAAGCAAAATTGTTGCCCCTGGTATAATTTCGACATATGGAAGCTCGGGAAAATTTCATCCAATCTTTTCCAAAGGTGGAAAAACAATAGGCAGAATCTTCAACTACAAAATCTCTTGAAACATGCTAATAAAAAATTAGCGGAAGCCAAACGTCGTGCCAAAACATCGTATTATCAGAGGTTATTCTCATCTAGCAATCCCAAACAACTGTGGGACCGAATCAACGACATTATTGGTAATAAGACTACTGGAGAGAAACAGCTAAAACTTGCAGTGGATGGAACCATTATGACTGAACCAATGAGAGTTGGAAATGCTTTTAACGATTTCTTTTCATCGGTCGGAGAAAATGTTGCTAGTAAGCTCCATTCAGATGGCAACATAAACAAATTTAATACTGTGGAAAGGTCAACTAGCTCCATCTTTCTACGGCCAGCTTATCAATCTGAAGTCTTGAACATTATAAATGGACTGGACATAACTAAAGCTACTGGAGTTGATGATTTTCCTGTAGCTGCCCTTAAAAAACACAGTACTGCTCTATCACAAATAATCTGTTCTTGTTTCAATGATAGTGTTAGCTTAGGGAGCTACCCAGATTGTCTTAAGGTAGCTCTTGTATATCCAGTCTTTAAGGGGGGTAACCCAAACAATCCCACAAACTTCAGGCCTATATCGGTATTACCGGTTATCAACAAGGTGTTCGAGAAGCTCCTATCCACACGTTTGCATGACTATCTGGACAGTACCTCTTTGCTTTATAAGCATCAATTCGGGTTTAGGCAAGGAGCTTCCACGGAAACCGCTGTGCTGGAGTTGGTGGACGAAGTCTCGCACTCAGTGGATCAAAAATTGATAGCTGGAATAGTGTTTCTGGATTTATCCAAAGCATTTGACACAATAAATCATGCAATGCTCTTGAAAAAACTCGATGCGTATGGGATCCGAGGAGTTGCTAATGATGTTTTGAAGAGCTACCTATCAAATCGTAAGCAGGCTGTGGTTGTTTCCGGGGTTAGAAGTGAACATCAAAATATCCTTTGTGGCGTTCCACAAGGCAGCAACATTGGTCCTCTGCTTTTCTTGATTTATGTGAATGACATCGCAAATCTTAATATTAGAGGTCACTCAAGATTGTTCGCAGATGACACAGCAATCTCATATAAAGGCAAATCCCGATCTGAAATCTTCCAGAACATGTCAGATGACTTACATCTAATAACCACCTACCTAGAAAACAACCTCCTGGCATTGAATCTCCAAAAAACCAAAATGATGCTCATTGGTGATAAAAATAGTTCAAACGATAACCATCCTACTCTCATTGTGAATGGAGTGTCAATCGAAGAAGTATCTAATTTCAAGCATCTTGGAGTTTATATTGATAATCGGCTACGATGGGATGTTCACATACGGGAGATCGTAACAAGTTGCTCATCAATGTGTGGAATGCTTTGGAAACTGTCATCTTTTGTTCCACAGCACGTACTTCTCAAAATCTACTTCGCATTTATTCATACTCGCTATCAGTATGGAATTGCTGTTTGGGGATCATCGTATAACACTCATCTCAAGGAAGTTCAAGTACAACAAAATCGATGTCTCAAAGCAATATTTAAGCTGCCGTTTTTGTTCTCAACGAATGATCTGTATAGTAACCAGGAACACAACATCTTGCCGATTAAAGGTCTTTTCACCTATCAAATCGGTATCATCATGTTCAAAGTCGTCAACCAACTGAATCTGCATCACAACTGGTCGTTCAATACCGCTATTCACCAACACCGCACCCGTTACGCTCATCTACTAAGGCAAACAGGATTTCGAACCGAAACAGGAAGGAAACGTTTTCAAAATGTGGGGCCAAGTGTATTCAATACTTTACCTGAGGATGTAAAACATGCAGATACTATTGAAAAGTTCAAAAAGAATCTTAGAATTTATGTAAAAAACAATATCGATGACTATATCATTCGTTGAAATGTCAAATAGTTGTTATTTAAGCTAGATACTGGGTATACTAAATAAGATAAATTAACAGCCTAGGCAATCGAATGACCCTTTCAAAGAAATTATGTTTCAGTAGGGTCCATAAATTGTAAAGCATATTATAAATTCAATGAAGAAATAAATGAAAATGAAAAAAAAATGAAAATGAATATCCATTCATAATAAATCTTTTGGAAATCTATCGACTGCAATCGATAGCTAGGATGCCAGTACTTGTTTTAAAAATATGAATTATTATTCTTTGAAACAGCATGCATAAATATTCAAGTTTTCTTCGAAAAAACTATCAAAGTTACCCCGTTTTACGGTACATACCTACTATCATATTTGCTTTGTTTTGATCTTTTTGTTTTATGCGTCATTTGTGCAGCAGTGACTGGAAAACTGAGAACAAAACAATACAATATAGATCAATCGGTTCGGTCGTAACAACTTTTGTGAAATGCTAAACGCTGCATTTATTAGGAAGTGAGCAGGAAGTTCATACACGAACACAACGTAATTATGACGGGAATTATCATATCAGCTCCCGCCTCAATCATCCCGCTGCAAGCAAGTTGTGAGCGATAATCACAAGCTTCCCTGTACGACAGCCACAATTTTCAAAGTTATTCTCCAATCGTAAGTATTATAAGAATATATAACTTTATTAAATGAATCCCGGAAAATGCTGGCTTTTATTTTTAGATTGATGACTGCTGTATCTTGGCCAACATAGTGATAAAATCTATAGTGGTTAATTTCCAGAAAGCCACACGAAGCAAGATTCAGCTATCCGGAATTCAACGATAAGATTGCACAAACTGACAGCATGATTAAATAAATGCAAGCATAAAAATGAAAAAAGTGACTTTTTTGGTTAAATAAAGACTTTAGAGACCTTCCGTTGAAAATAATGACTTTTTGGAGACATGCATTAAAAATGAGACCTGCTAATATTGTGAAATTGTGAAATAGTTAACTCATCAATATTACAACTTTTCCGGCAGAGTAGTACTGTGCGCTTATGCCAAATACTTGTCGATTTTAAGGCTTATGAGTTTTTTAGAGGTCTCCTCCTTTATCTAATTACGTAACAGCATAGATCCTTTGTCCACCTTGTCGGAAACAGTTTTTCTGTTCACAGTCAAACCAGCTGTGTTATATTGAGCTCCAAGTAGAATCCGATAGGCCGGCATTTCGAAGAAACTGTATGGCAAATCGTTCTTTGTCAACTGCATGATGGTTCCCAAGATTAGTTGATGTTTGTCAGTTTCTACAATTAACTTTTTGGGCTTCTTTTTAGGTACCGTAATCCGGGGTATCATTGATCAGCGAGGTAACATTGATCAGAATGACCCATCTCGCAAAAAGTTCGTAGCACCATTTATTGATGGAACATTTCCAAATCATGAATGGTGCTTCTCTTCCTTATATTCATAAGCTAATGAAAGTGAAGATTTTTGCGTAAATTGCGTTTACTTTATGCGTAAATTTGCCAACTTTTCGAAACAATTATTTCAATGGGTAAGGATGACACTACCGAACATTCATGTCTCACATAAACGATATAAGCAAGGAAAATGCGGTTCTTAATAAAAATGGCATCGCCGAAAACGATTCCGTTGTCAAAACTTTCATAAGTATGCTCAATTAGGCAACATTAACGAATTACTATTAAGAATACAGAATTCCCTTAGGAAATTGCCTACCTTTAGGCATATTCCGTGGTTCGAGGTGTTTTTAATTTTAAAATAACTTAAAAAGTAAATGACTTGTAAGCGTTTGGCCTTCATATTCGGCTTCGGGGGCCATGATTTAAGTGAGTAATGACATTTTCAATATTACCGAACATTGTGTACGTAGGTGATCAATGTTACCCCATATCAGCTAAATCAAAAAATCACTTAAAACATTTTTTTTAACATGCTTGAATCTTTCAAAAAACAAAATACAGTATATAGTCACGAGCTATGGGTGACAGTACTTGTTTTAAAAATATAAAATTTTTCACATCTGCATTTTCAAACGAAATATTTGAGAAATATTCAAAAAAATGATCAATGTTACCCCGGATTACGGTATCGTTGATTCACCTACTTCATTTAAGGAAGACGACAGCCCTAACCCATCAAACACTACTGGATGAAGGCCATGGGCGTGTTGTTTAAAATTTCCGTGGTTCAGCGATGCCTACTCGTACAGGGTGTCTACTCATTTACGGAAATGAAATTCCCTGAGATTTCCAGGTTTTGAAAAATAATTCCAGGTTGAAGAAATCCCTCAATATATAAAAATAGTAAATTTTAGATGACTAAAACTTTTTTTCAAATGAAAGGTATCTTTGAAAAAAAAAATGTATCTAACAAAAAATTTCAAAGTTTTTTTCACTTGAATAAAAGACAATTTTCTGTTTTGTGCTTCGTGTAAACATAGGAAAAATTCAAAAAAAAAATGATGATTTTTATTAAATTGCCACGGAAATCAAGAATTAAAGTGCCTTAAATCGTCAAAGTCAGATATGAAAAAATAATCTATTCGATCTTAAGAAAAAAATATCCTTTCCCTTAAAATGGGATTCAGGATTTCTGGAGAGCATTTTTGGGGAAAACAGAGCTGGTAGTATGACCGTACTAGAAATAAGAACTTTGTAGACCTCTTCCTTGACAAAAAAAAACGAGGAGGAAGCACGAGATTAGCGTTTGATTCCTAAGTTGAACAGACATTTTTCTAAATCCAATTCTGAAGCCCTTTTCGGAATTTCTCATGACATTACGACAAGTAAAGCAGCTCGATTTACTATAGATTTCTTTCACATATTACTACGCAGATCTCTTCCAGAGTTTGTCTTGATATTTGTCACGAAGTTTCTAAGTATTTTTTCCATGAATTTCGTTTTATGTACCATCAATAATTCAATCTGGATAATCACATCTAAAATTATCCATCCAAAAGTTATTCCATTGATTTTCTTTTAGAGCATCTTCAAGAATTCAAAATTTCTTCAGGAATGCCCCAAACTTTTTTTTTAATTTCTCAAAGTAGTTTTTAAATATTCTTTCATCCAGCGAAATATTAAGGATTTTTTTTAGATTGTTTCGGAAAAAATAAAAAATAAATGAGTTTGATTTCTAAATAAAATCCTAGAGTAACCTCAGATGAATCTCGTGTGAGTTCTAAGTACGTCTTGATGAATTCCTTCGAGGATCTCTTTGATAATTTTTTTCCTAAAATATTAAAAAAATAAATAAAAATCTTTAAATCCTACAAGACGATTTTAAGATATTACTTGGAGAAATTCGGACCGTATCCCTGAACCTTGACTAATGTTTTGAGGAATCGAAGGAAATTTGGTTAATTTTATTTGAAAATTTTTTAGAGAAATGTTTGAGCCCCTGCAACAATATTTCGATGATATGCTGGAGACATTACAAAAGAAGTTTCTGGAGGAACCTGATGAGGAATCCTATGCCAAATTTATCGAGGAATTATCGAGGAATGTTTATAATACATATAATTTAATAATGCCAAAAGGATTTTTGGAGCAATTCCTGAGAGTAATTGTGGATGAATATTTGAAAAATCCTTATCAAAATGCCTGGAATAAATGACACAATCGGCTTAGGAATTATTGTAGGATTTTGTAGAAAAAAGTCGAAACGATTTTTTTCCAAAATCTCTGGAATAAACATTTGTGGAAGCGTTGGCGTGCTCTAAGATTTTTGGACCCAATTCTGAAGAAATTCCTCAAAGTAGCCAATGAGTGATTCTGAAGGTATTAAAGAAGAAACCACTCGAGAAATGACTACAATTAATACAACATTCATCGCAAGCTCTAAGAAAAATATAATTAAGAACTTGTGGAAAATTCGCCAAAATGTTTTTATAGATTTCTTTTGAGCCTTTAGAATTTTGGATCAGAATTCACTGCAAGCAGATTGAAAAAGTGACTTGAGAGATAATTTTTATTGAAATAGAGACTTTAAGGACCATAATCAAAAATGGAGACTTGCATTAAAACAGTGATCAAGACTTTTAAAGAAAATTAGCTTACTTGAGAAATGTACTATGTATCGTGCCTGTTGTAATTTTTGCTCATTTCCTACAAAGTTTATTATTTTTGTATAATAGGCAAAAAACATTTCTGTTAAATTTTTTGAATGTTTTTAACTTATCAACTGCTCATGAACGCCTCCTTATTGGAGCTGTACTTGCCTTTACCAATTTGGCAATTTTAAGATTCCTGGTCGAAACATGTTTTACGCTGATTAATTAAAAATCGTTGAAAGGACTAAACATGTCAATTAGCGTTTTATTGTGCATTCAGATTATCTTTAGACCGAAGTTCATAAAAGAAATGAAATATCACCAACAAAAGTTCGGCGTCGGCATTCTACCGAAGTGCTACGCCGACAAAGGTATTCCTTATGCGTCGGCGAAGCACTAAATTAGAATGCCGACGCCGCACTTCGCCGAAGTTTCGACTGCCGAACTTCTAATTGTCACTCGAATTGTCAATAATAGCGGCGCAGCCGAAAATTTTTTGATTGAGGAGATTTTGTGTCACAAAACCGACATATTCTTCCATCTACCATGCCCACACAGTTACGGATCACCCACAGTGACGGATCACTTTAGCGTTCAACATCGGATAACTGGCTCAAAACATAAAAGTTGACGTAAAACATATTTTTCCCATGTTATACTATTTGTCTTCTACCATTTGTAGCGTTAAGCACAACGTTTAACCGCTAAATAGCGGTGTATTTGACAAATGTTTAGTTGGTACCACACAGCTATCATTATATGTTCGTTTTCTGTAAGAAGTGCCGTCAGCATTCATAAGCTCCCACAGCTGTGCACAGGTGGTAAAATTCAAATGTTATAGCATAAAACATACTCATTCGTTTTGATTGAGTATGAATTCATCTTTGGAAAACATTTTTCTCGATTGTTGATTCTAAATATCGAATATTAGCACTTCTAACTAGTGATCCATAATATGGATCAGGAAATGATTGTTTACCACGGTTATGGATCACTTCCAAAGAATCTAGATTTCTGCCATTTTAAGCATTGGATTCGACATTTTCAGACAATAGCACTAAGGATAAAACTAATAAAACATCAAGGTTTGTAAATTTCATTTTTTAGCCGACAAAAATGGGTGAAAAACTTGGTGTGGAGCGAAAACAGTTCATGTCTCAGTTATTACAATGCAGCATCACAAACAAAAGGCATTTTACCCTTGTTTCCAGCTCAAACACTGCTATTTTTTGCAGTAATATATGACGCATTGTTAACTTTCGTCAAAACATGCAATACATATGCATTGAGTTGAAAATCTCTTGATTTTACGCACTGATCCGTAATATGTCACAATTTGATCCATAATATGAACGTTGATCCATAATATGGTTTTCAGAAACCGATACAATACTAACCGAAGTTCCAATTTGAAACGATTCGATTCGTGCTTTTAAATTACCATTTTACGTTTTCCATGTTGTTTTATTGAATTTTATAGGTTGGACTCCACACTATTTGATCCATAACTGTGGGGTCATGGTATTAATGTTTCTAAATAACTTCCCTGAGTGTAGCCGAAATTCCCTGAGAATTCCAGGTTTTTTCCAGGTTGAATTAAATTCCCTGATAATTCTGGGTTTTCCAGGTTTTTCCAGGTAGTAGACACCCTGTCGTAGTTGCATTTATTATCGGCAATGCATTTGAACTTGCCATCCTGTCCATGGATTACTTACAACAAAATAGATCATAGAGTTGGCTTGTAGCGCTTCATTCTAGAAACAAACATTTATTTAGGAATCAGTATATATGCAGCTCGTGCGGACTAGTTTAACTCTGATTAACCTGTTTATGTTAAAACCAGCGACTGAATTTGATGTGAATGCGAATCGTCATCACAAATCGTCATCACGAATCAATGCATGACTGACAAATATGCTTTCTGAACGTGAATGAATAAACCTGAACCTGCTCACAAAATTTGATTTTATGAACGAACTTTTCTACATGTTATAGTGAATGTGCTTGTATCTCACTGGGTGAGACATAAACAAAATATGAAAAGGTGCACTGTATCAGGAAATGAACGTTAATGAAAGAATTTCGATTGATTTTTTTCCCATGCTTGGCCGTTGTATTTTTCCATACATATTATTTTTTGACGTTAACTACGTCTTACGGCAATATACTGCGTGTCAATTGAAAATCTAAAATGTTGCGACCGTCACGAAATTATGTAAGATTTGGAATACTAATAATTCAACCATTTACCGGTAGATTTTCAATATTTTCCCGGGAATTTATACAACATTCTGCTCAAATTAAGAAAACTTTTGATTTTTGACGATAAACTGTCGAAAATTGTGAAAATGTCGAACCCTTTCTTACGCAACCAAACACGTTCAAACACGTGGGTTGGGAAGCACACTATAAAAGCAGATCAATTTCTGCTTCTTCGCTCATTCTTCTTTTGACGTTAACTACGTCTTACGGCAATATACTGGGTGTCAATTGAAAATCTATAATGTTGCGACTGTTACGATATCATGTTAGAGTTTGAACTAAAGGAAGGCTGCAACTATGACAATCGACTAAAATTTAAATGCAGAAAATCACTTGGCGTAGTTAACGTCATGCGGTCGTGTCTTGTACACAACCCCTTCTGATTTTTTCGTCTCGCGTAAACTGAACTCATTTCTCTTCAAGGAAGTTTGTTTTTTCTACACTGTGTCCATTAAGCTTAAGACCACCTACATTTTAGAACAAATGAAACAAATTTTGTTGAACTTCAAAGTAGTTGTGAATGTTTTATTGAGTACTTCAGTTGTACAGTATTTTTTAATGATTAACTTACGACTAATGAATAAATCTAATATTTTAGAGCAACTTTATTGATTTCTGCTGTCCATTTTATTTAGGACCATTTCATATATTGTTCGCTTTTACACAGTAAAAGCTATGTAAACAGTGAAATTAATGTGTCAATAATCGGTCACCTTACCATTCCTGTTAATAACCTGGAACATTCGGTTCGGCATACTGTTAACCAAGTTTTCCAGTACAGTCTTCTCAATATTTCCCCATGCCTCCAAAATAGCTGATTTGAGCTCATCAACAGTGGCGTACTGCTTACCTTCAGCATAAATCCTGCACACAAGGATTCCCCAGAGGTTTTCCACAGGATTTAGGTCTGGGGAGCGCGCTGGCCAATCCAGCAGATCGATTTTGTGGTCCTTTATCCACTGTTTGGTTTCCTTGCTTGTGTGGATAGCAGCATTGTCCTGCTGAAAAGTGAACTTTTTGCGTCGAAATCTGCGCAGGAATGATAGAAGACGCGTTTCTAGCACCTGGATGTAGTCCTTGCTGTTCATTTTGAACGACGTGAACGCAAGGTCCAGCTTTCCAGATGCACAGAATCCTGCCCAAACCATGCATGAACCGCCACCAAAATTTCTTGTGGTGAAATATTGTTCTTCTTTCCGCAAATCTCTCCAGTATCCATTAAATCCGTAGGGACCATCCAGATTGAACTTCTTTTCATCACTGAAGATCATCTGGAAGTAAACAAAAAAGAAAACATACTTTTTAATAAACATTCCTTAATCACGCTGAAAATTGCTTTAAAATAATACGCCCTTTTCACAACTTACCATGGTCCACTGTCGATTCATGTTGGCTTTTGCAAAGTTCAAGCGTCTCTCGATGTGGGATGGAGTAAGGTTTGGAGCTTTTGCCTTTTTGGCCCTTTTTATGTACGGACTTTGGACCAAAACTTGACGAATAGTCTCCCGGCAAACGTTCAAATTCAGCTCCTGCTTAATCTGCTTCAGCGATTTTTGGGAGTTCGAAGCGGTTCTAACGATTTCACGTTTCTCTCGTCCGGAAAGCTTCGATTTGCGAGGTTTCTTCCGATTTTTGCCATATCCGGAAGGATTTTTCAGATAAGTTAGGACCACTTGATGTGACCGGCCAATCCGACGAGCAATTTCTCTGATTCCAACTTATCCCGGTGAAATGCTTCTATTTTGCCTTTCTCCTTATCCGTCAGTGCTTTTCCCTTCGACATAATGAACTTTTTCTTATTAAAAATTTCAAAACACACGTAAAACACTTGTGGTCTTAACTTAAGGCCCAAGTAAAAATGGAGCAAATGTCAAAACTGAAAAAGCAGTTTTCTCCTTCTTAACCGAGAAATCGTAGAAAATAAAAACACACAGCTGTTTTATTTGGCAAATAAAAGGGCTGTGTGTTTTTAATTTCTTCGATTTGTCGATATCAAAAGAGAAAACTGCTTTTTCAGTTTTGACATTTGCTCCATTTTTACTTGCACCTTAAATGGACACCGCAAAAGTATGCGAAGGACGAATAAACACTGATCCTTCATCATCATCCACCACCACTCGTACATTCGACTGCTTACACAAATACAAGCAAAGTGTCATAGGGTGGGTCATAAATATAAACTGTTTTCCTATTGGATCTGAAAAAAATCAGGTGGTCTTAAGCTAGCTGGACAAAGTGTACATATCTATGCATTGCAATAAAATTCAAATTCCAATAATACTAACTGATTTTCATCGCTTCTCTTGGATAAAGCTGATCTGGCTCCTGAAATATACATCAAGTAACAAAACAAGAAAACTTGAAATCAATTTACTCAACAAACTCTAATTTATGAGATTCTTGCATACTTCTAGGCTTTTAACGCTATATGGAAATTTCTGACTTAGTTGACAAAAATGGTCCTAGTTTGTGAAAATGGTTTCCGCTAAGAGATTTGAGACCGAATTCATGTTCTACTATAACTAGGCTGTCAAGTATAAGTGACGAACTCATTATGACTTTATCAAATAGTGATCATAGAACAGATTGTTTGTGAGCGTTGCAAAAATACTGAAATCTTGTAAATTTTTAATATTTGCAAATAAATTCTCAAATGCACTTGATTCCAACGAAAACAGCTTTGACATGAAGTGTCATACTAATACTCTTTAAGTTTGCATTGGTTTTGCTTAACTGATTAACAGGAAATTCGTTATTTCGTTTAATATGTTGTGGGTCTCACACTATCAAAGTTACCAGCATTATCAAAGTTACCCCGTTTTACGGTAAATATTTATCGAACAAAATTGAACTAATCCTATAGTTATAGGACGTTGCATATCTCTAGGAGTTTAACGTTAGTTTCTGGCTTCACAAAAATGACCCCAGTTTGTAAAAATAATTGTAATAATTTCAAATCGACGATTTGAAATCCAGAAACGCAGTTTTGATTTTTTTATTTTTGGATATGTTTAGGGGACAACTTATGTGATTTATTGCACAATATTTCAAAATGGAAGAATTGTGGACAAAAAAGTTATGATTTTTTTTTAAAATTACAGATTTTGAAAAAAAATTGAAATAGAGGAAAACAATAATTCTTCATGTGATTATTTGAAAGTACAGAAAAATTGCAATCGAAAAGTACTTAGGTAAATTTTTTCTAGGTTGCATCAATTTCGAGATATACTCATATTTATATAAAATTTTCAAATAAAAAAAGAAAAATAGGCCATTTTCAAGCATATTTCGTGTTTCTCCATCCCAGAAAAAAATTATTTTGATTGAGCGAATCGTAGCTAAATCGTTTATCGTTTGATCAAAACATTTATGCCTAAGTTTTGAAAAATGAGTGCACGGTAAAAAATATAAACGAAATTATCAAATGAAAATTTGAAGCTAATAGTTCTTAAAAAACCGCAACATTGATGTTTTTCATTTTTGGATGTATTTTGCGGTTGTTGTAGGTATTGTTTAGAACTATTTGGAAAAAAATATGCACGGTAAAAAATAATGACAGGTTTTTTGAATAAAAAAAAATCGATTTTCTATGAAAATGCATCTGTGATTTTTATTATTTTTAGACATGGTTTTAGGGGACAACTTATGTGATTTATTGCACAATGTTTCATAATGGAAGAATTATGGACAAAAAAGTTATAATTTTATTTTCCGTGTATTAACCGTGTATATCTCGGAAGTGATGCATCTCAGCTAAATTTTACTTGAGTATTTTTCGTATTTAAAAATATATAGTTATTTTTCTGTACTCAAAAAAAAACGCACCAAAAATATCGTTTTACATTAATTCGTTTTATTTATTTTTTATCCAAAAATTTTCCGTTTTGAGGCATTGTGCAAGAAATTACAAACAATATGCTGCAAAACATATCCAAAAATTAAAAACATCAATTTTGCGGTTTTTAAGAACAATGAACTTCAAATTCTCATTTGAAAATTTCGTTTATATTTATTTTACCGTGCATACTTTTTTAAATACTTTGATATATGGGTTTTGATCAAACGATAAACAATTCAGCTACGATTCACTCAATCAAAATAAAATATTTCTGGAATGGAGAAACACAAAATATGTTTGAAAAGGGCCTATTTTACTTTTTTTATTTGAAAATTTTATATAAATATGAGTATATCTCGAAATTGATGCAACCTAGAAATAATTTACTTAAGTAATTTTCGATTGCAATTTTTCTGTGCTTTCAAATAATCACATAAAAAAATATTGTTTTCCTCTATTTCGATTTTTATTCAAAATCTGTAATTTTTTAAAAAATCATAACTTTTTTGACCATAATTCTTCCATTTTGAAACATTGTGCAATAAATCACATAAGTTGTCCCCTAAACATATCCAAAAATAAAAAAAAAATCGAAGATGCGTTTCTGGAGAAAATCGATTTTAAAATTTTGTTTTTGAAATAAAAAATAATCTGTAACTTTTTTTACCGTGCATATTTTTCTCCATATAGTCCTAAGCAATACCTACAACTTTGTAGAAGATCTCCAATCGATCGGACAAACCGTTTTCGAGTTACAGTTTTTTAAAGATTTGTTATGTATTTTCCGATACGCCCTTCTCAAAAATAAGGCGAGGTTAAAAATGGCGGTCTGAAGGTGCAAAATGGCATTTTTGGTCATAAAGAATCTGTATGCAAATTTTCAGGCGATTCAAAAAATACAAAAATTATATTTAAAAAAAATCAGAGGGGGTTGTGTACAAGACACGACCGCATGACGTCAACTACGCCAAGTGATTTTTTGCATTTGAATTTTAGTCGATTGTCATAGTTACAGCCTTCCTTTAGTTCAAACTCTAACATAATATCGTGACGGTCGCAATATTTTAGATTTTTAATTGACACCCAGTATATTGCCGTACGATGTAATTAACATCAAAAGAAGAATGAGCGAAGAAGCAGAAAATGGTCTCCTTTTATAGTGCGCTTCCCAACCCAAAAGAATCGTGGAAGACAATATGAACGAGTTTGGTTGCGTAAGAAAGGGGTCGACATTTTCCCAATTTTCGGCAGTCTATCGTCCAAAATCAAAAGTTTTCTCCATTTGAATAAAATGTTGTATAAATTTCCGACCAATTGGTGGGAAAATATTGAAAATCTACCAATAAATGGTTGAGTTATTAGTATTTAAAATCTTACATAATTTCGTGACGGTCGCAACATTTTAGATTTTTAATTGACACCCAGTATATTGCCGTAAGACGTAGTTAACGTCAAAAATTTAAAATCTTTCAATACATGGGGAAAGAAGGGGAACCTAAGCTGGCAAATTTTGCGTTACGTAATATTTGAATCATTCCTTAACAATAGAAAATATATTGCATCCCAACGGCACATCCTCAAATTGCCGTATTGTCAATTATTCGTAGTAAATCAATTATTGTATGCTGCTATGAGATGAATTAAGAAATTATAGCAAGTATGTGGTAAACACATTAGGGAATATTACACAATTAACTTTTTAAAACACATTTGTTGGCTCTGGAAAGGGCCGATTGAATTGTTGAATTTGTGTAACACGGACACATTTTGACGGCGCACTGGCTGCAATCCTACTCGCCCGATGAGTTTTGCGGTGCGGATGACGATGTGCGCTTCAACAAGCGGCTTTGGTCGATTTTCTTCAGCCACCTCGTACAAACTTACCTTTGCGCCCCGATTACTGCAGCGTCAATTCTGGAAGCGCGAGCCCATTGAGAAATCTTGAGCGATTTCACAATCCAGACGCTGGTGTTTTGCCGCCGCTTGATGATCAAGAGCTTGCCTCTGGTAGCGAGATGCTGACGGCGCACTGATAGAAATCCTCCTCGCCGATGAGGTTTGCGGTGGCGATGAAGATGGGCGCTTTAACAAGCGGCTTCAGTCGCGGCGGCGTGTTGTTGTTCCATTCGCGTTCCATTGAAAACTGAGCTGAGAATGCGAAAGGCACTCGCGACTTGCTCGCCGATCATGTTCACAGTCTGACGGCAAAAAGAAGAACGAGCGAAGAAGCAGGAATCGGTCTGATTTTATAGTGCGAAGCGGAACGCAAAAGAAGCGTGGAAAACTGCTTGCACGTGATTGGTTGCGTAAGAAAGGGGTCGACATTTTCCCAATTTTCAATAGATTATTGTCAATAATTAATAGTTTTCTCCATTCAAGGAAATTGTTGTATACATTTCCGATCGATTGGTGGGAAAATATTGAAAATCTATCGATAAATGACTGAGTTATTAGCGTTCAAAATCTTACATAATTTCGTGACGGTCGCAAAATTTTAGATTTTTAAGTGACACCCAGTTGCCGTAAGACGTAGTTAACGTCAAAATCAAACATCATACAGAGTTTCCATCGAATTCATCGCACGCTCCAATGAACTTTTTGAGAATAAAGTGTAGTTTAGACTTGATTTGCATTTGTCATGGTGGTGCTATAAATGGCTTATAGAAGAAGCTGATGAGTCATATATCTATCTATGTTCAATGTTATGGATTATATGTTGACGCTTCTGAAATTCACTTGAAAACGCAATTTCGTTCATAAAATTCCATAAAAGTTAGAGACACGACTTTTTGCTTGGCATGCTTCTATTATTGTGTTGTGCTTGTTCATACACAATGCTTGTGATTTCACAATAAAAAAAAACAGCGACCTAAAGAGGCAAGACGAAATTAATGATAGAAACTCTGAGTCATATACGTTTCGTTCCTCTTGTGCCAATACTTGTGCTTTGTTCAAACGAGCTGTTTAAAATATAGAGAAATATTTTTTATCACCTATCGGCAAACTTAAGTGGGCTGGACGTATAACTTGAATGTATGATATACTAAAAGAAATTTATGACTTCATAGATCATTGCGAACACACGACCATCTAGAATTGAAGAAGCGCGTACGGGGCATCTATCAGTCGGTGCTGTTCAGATGACTGAAACTGAAGACGCAATTATATTTACACAAAATTTAAATTTTTTATGGTATTCAAATGGAGCATGCCAAAAACGGAATCCCACTGTACCAGCAAGAAAGCTCTGCAGAGGATTCAAAATAAAATTTTGGAAATGATTCTGAAGCTTCCCCCGTGGTATAGTTCTAATGAGATACATAGAATATCCAATTTTGAAACAATGGAACAATTTTTTAATACAATTTTTAATTATATTAGACACAAATCGTAGCCATTTTCTATAGCCACGAAAAAGTTGTTATATATCTAGGTTGAGTTAATTGAAAGCATTTTTTTTTTATCTCACATAAGCAGGTGAAATCAACTCACCTGTAAAAATCCTGAACTGGTGCCCCATAAAGGGAAACGATAGAACAATGGTGCAGTCCTTAGGCTCTACCCCATTTGGCATAATGCCATTTGGCATAATGCCATTTGGCATAATGCCGTTTGGCATAATGGCCATTTGGCATAACGGCCATCTGGCATAACGGCCATCTGGCATAATTTAAAAAAAAATATTTGTTTTCTTTCACATTTCAATATTTTAAGTGCTTGAAATATTTGGCTAGGACAAGTAAAATTTACTGGAAAAAGGGCAAATATTGACAATGATTTTTAGTCCAAGAAGAGAGGCATCTCATAGCATATGGGACTATGAATTAGGATAGGGGGTCGTCCATGAACCACATGGTCATTTATAGGCGGAAAACGGGGTCTGGTCAAAGACCACGGTTCATAAAAACTTTAAAATTCCCCACTTGTGGTCAGGAGGGGGTATGGTCTGAAATTTCTAAAAAATGACCACGTGGTTAATGGGCAGCCCCTTAGTAAAATTCGCCTTCCTTCAACCATGAGCTGTTCCTTTGAGTTTGCAGTTTAGGGAATTATAACAAATTGTTGAACGCTTTGAAAGACGGAGAAAGGCCTTTTCACGATGTTTTTGGACTAAATTCCGACTTTTTCGTTTAAAGTCCATAATAACGACGTCGTCTACATTCTCCATGCATAAGGTAGAAAAAAAGTGACTTTTTGGTGTATTAAGGACAGTGTCCATGATTGAGTAGTGTTGGGTCCATTGCATTGGTTTTGTAACTTGCTCAAACGAGAGCGAGCGATGGAACCAGAAACACACTCGTTTTGCATGCAATGCGTACCCGAGTAATATCAGGAATCCGGTTAGGCGTGATCATGTCATGGACCACATCACCGAGTAGTGTTTGACCCGATGAATTTATTGCATGCTTCTTGGTGGGCGAACGATGGAATCCGAATCAATTGTGGCCGGTACGAGTTAGGCGGGTGAAAAAAAAAATCGAAAGATATGTCGGCATCATTATTGTTTGATATAATAATGGGAGCACCAGGACAAGTACGACCCATTGAGGATGCTACTGATCCTGAGTAGCGTCTGTTGGTTCCCTGTGTAGGTACAGTTTGTTTTTGCAATAACGGAGTAGCAACTGTGGACGGCAATCATTGAGGTCAGTGCCCGAAGCTGGAAGCGTCCAGGAAATTCGAATCAACACGGTATTAAGAGCGTCCGATGTAAATAAAAATCGATCATGGCGTGCTTATGATACGCTACGCTGCAAAGTAAAAGAACAGCTTATATTTGAAAGAAGGTAAAATTTCTAATAGGGTAATTCGCCAATTATTGTATGCATAAAATGCTCGATGTTGAACATTAAGAACACACATATTCTTCAGAAATAGGCGAGATTTTAAGCCGTTCAACAATAGGCAAATTATCCTGCTGAATTTTTAACCGTGTATCAACTGATTGTTGTATCATTTAAGACAAAGCATCTCTCTTGGGATTTGCCTTCTTTGGGACATTAGATGTTCTTCATACTTAACTTCTGTGCCCTCATAAATAAAAAAATTATCAATACACTTTTGAAGCACAATCGTGGCACCCAAGCCACGGTTAAAAATCGAGCTAATGCTTAAAAAATAAAAAAAACAGACGTTCAGAGAGCATTGAAATGTTGATAAAAGCGAGCTCACTCTATGGCGCCAAATTTTCTACTCCTCATAGTACTCCTCTATGAAGTTACACGAATGAGTTCTCACAGCTACAAGTGTGACTTGGAGGGTGCTGGTCGGAAATCGAAAATGATTCTATAATATTGTTTCGAATCGAAGATGATATGCATTTCATTTAGCCAGATCATAATCAGTTTAAAAGTTGAGAACAATAATTTGAGGAAATTATTCTTCAAATTATGCCTAATGGCCGTTATGCCAAATGGCCATTATGCCAAATGGCCATTATGCCAAATGGCATTATGCCAAACGGCATTATGCCAAATGGCATTATGCCAAATGGGGTAGAGCCAGTCCTTAGGAGAAACAATAAAACCTTTGTTGGTTCACATCTCTAGCCACATTACTCTACATACCTGGAGCAGCAAATGCATCCAATGAATTGCATTTTTGGACCCTCCATAAAGAAGCATCGCCATCTGAAAGGGACTGGAACAGTTCCTTGAATGACCGATTACCGAAATATTATATTGGGTGCCCATGGCCATCTTCATCTGCCTGCGTGTTGAACGAGTAGCGCAAAGTCACCGCAGGAGAAAGGAATCTTCCCAACCGCACGTTGTGTCGTTGTTGCCAATGCGTGATTGCGTCGTCCAAACAAATCCATACAAAAAAAAAACCCTCGAATCCTATAGGTAAAAAGGTAAACAACTTTGCATACATTCGACACGAGCCTATCGATGGAAGATAAACGAACTGCCGAGAAATAAAAAACCAGAGCAACACAATATGAACATACCCGCGGGACGACTCTGACTCATACTCAACTGCCGCACAGTGGTCCAGATTGAATAAAGTCATGGCAAAGATTCAACATTATCAATATTATTTTTAGCTATGACAAGTGTTTTGGAACATGGCTTCAGGTTGAAGACTCTATTTTGGACTTAGTCACCAGTTTTTGATTCGTATGCACTGATAAAAATATTTATTTCAATGTATTGTAAACAGAAGAAAATAGTAAAAGTAGACCAAAATCATGTATTGTTAAAGCATCACGTTTTATTTTCAACTAAAGATGCTTGAATGTTACATGATCATTTAAATTTAAAGTGCATTCGATTGAAAAAAAAAAAGCGATTTGTCGTTGACATTTCAGTTTATAATGATGCGCCAAATATGTGCATGAAAATAAACTGAAATTTACAACAAATTTTTAGCTGTGTGTTCTGTGTGTTCGAGTTCTTAGTCTTGAAAGCGCATTTGAGTAAGCAATCTTTGTGGGGAGCGATTTGTACGGTATAATGAAGCCGTCCTCTAATTAGTCGACAACCCAACAATAAAACCTTTAACCTTTAAATTTAACAAGGTCAACGAACTTTGAAAATAAATTTTGGTAAAGATGAAGTAGTCGAGGCTTTTCTACATGTGCAGCTATTTAGCGTCCACACATGTGAAAAATATGTTTCTTTTTAAATTCTCGTTATATTCTTTACTGTTTGATATTGAATATATGTAAATTTGGTTCAAGCCAGCTTTCAATAAAACCGGACCTCTGCGTGCCACCGCCGCCGTCGCTGCAGTGGTGCGGTAAGATTATCTCAAAGTCATTTATCACCGAAAAGCACGCTCTAAGCCGAAACCTGATGCAACCAAAGAAATCCCATTCCAGTAGCCAGGGCTCAAAGTCGCGTGTGAATGTTGCACCATTTGAATCGCGCTTATCCTCTTGGACCTAATCTAGACTTGGCCGTGCAATGGCAAATCACCAAATGCACCGCACATAATGTTGACAAAAGAGGTCACCCGGTTCGGCGCGCGGAAGGTATGGGAACGCACCAGGATTTTTTTTTTGTTTTCTCCGGTTCAACTCGGTGGCATTTTGATCGAAATTGATCCCCGGGTCACGTGGAGCTAGTGTTACTTGCCTAACTGGAGCACCCAATTGGCCAAATTTTGCGCTCGTTTGGGTATGTCGGATTTGCAATTAATCATCGATTACCTCGATTTTTTGTTACAAAACACATCCGTGAGGTCGGCCTTTTCCGAGTAATGAATGAGTGTTCTCAACACCATAACTGACCAACAACGGGATTCGTCGCTTGTATCGATAAATAACCGCTCTTCCCAAGCGAGTTAGGTAGTTTTAGCACATGTTCGTAAATTATACCTACACACATGATCTACAGTGCGAGATCAAATCTCGGACCATCCTGACCCAGCAAACGGTAGTTCACCCTTTTGCATGGGCGTAACCAGGAGGGAGGCAGGTCGGGGAGACCCACCACTCCTGTTGATGGAAAGAAATTTCAAATTCACTGCTTCGTACCGGCGATGATCGACATGGAATAAAAATCGATAAAAAATAGTGCGCCTCAAAATAAAATGGAAATTTCAATTAGGCAACCAAGTAAATGTTCTCTTGTGGGCTTCGTGGCCGTGCGGTTAGCGGCGTCAGCCGTTTAGGCGTATTGTGCCACGAGGCGTGGGTTCGATTCCCACTCCAGTCGGTGGAAACTTTTCGTCAAACGAAAAATTCATCACTGGACTACTGGGTTTTCTGTGTTGTCCGTTGCCTAATGTTCGTGATTGTTCAGTCTGTGCAGCCTTTGGCTGAAGACGGTGTAAATTGTCTTTTTTTTTTCATATTATCTGCAATCATTAAAAAGAATTGTTGGAGGAATTTTTTAAACATGTTGGATCAGTCTAGCTGACTGTAGAACAGGAAATATGCGCAATTTCACTTCTACTGATCGCTTCTGCGCCTGCTGCTAATCTACTGATTCTCGAGGCCAGTTGGATACCTAGGTCGGTCCAGCGATTCCGGTTGGAAGGTAGCTTTCGGTTCAATGGCGTAATAATGACCCAAAACTAGTGGTTTGTCACGATCGGTGCTCCTGATTCACTGCTAACCGGTGAAGTACCGAAGTCGATCCAGCGATTCTGGTTGAAGGATGACTTCCGGTTTATTCGCTACCCAATACTCGGAATAGTCCCCGATGGTGGATCTATTCTACTCCGACGAAGATTCCCCCTACTGTGGAACTGATATTATCCGGGCAGATGCCGAGGTCTGTCTACGACTCCAGTGGAAGGAAACTTACGGTAAACAGGCGCCCCGACGATCATTTGCCGGTGCTGTTTCGCGATCTGCTCGGCTCGCCCTCGGCGAAGGATCTAACCTACTCCGACTTGATGGTGGTCGGCCATATGCCAGGGTTGGTACTGTAATTCCGGTTAGATAATAGCTTCCGGTTTGCAGGCACATCAACGACTCATTACCGCTACGCCCGCTCTACTTGCACTAGTCCCCGGCGGAGGATTTAGCCTACTCGGTCGCGCCCGTTGGTCTCCCTTATATGCTCTCTTCAACAGTTGAGTGCCGAGGTCGGTCCGACGATTCCGGCTGCCCCAACGACTCAGAACCATGTGCTGCTTGCTGCGTTAAGTGCCGCTGCTTCTCTCGCCATGTTCGTTGTAACAGAGATATCAGCTGGACGATTAACCTGTTTACCGCGTCCCATTTTTGTTCGTCAGCACACATTCTTCGAACAAGAGAGCGATGATAAAATCTATTTTTCTCGCTTGTTTCCCGTTGGAGGTATGCAACGCCCTATAAATGTTCCATAATTCATTCAATTCTGTTCGATTTATACTCCATTATCAAAGTTACCCCAAAACAGAAAACCGACTTTCGATTAAATGAAAACTAATATATCCATTCAGAATAAATCCTTTGGCAATCTATCAAGTGCAATCGATAACTAGGATGCCAGTACTTGTTTTAAAAATATAAATTATAATTCTTTGAAACAGAATACAAAAATATTCAGGTTTTCTTCGAAAAAACTATCAAAGTTACCCCGTTTTACGGTACCCACATCGACAGGCACGGAATTAGTCGGTGGATTAATCTACCGTTCTCAGCGCTATTCCACAGGTGTTGCCGTTTCCTCATGGTTTCAGCTCTGGATCTTTACCGAATTCCTCGCGTGCGTCGGTTCCTGTATCACTCGCTGTCCTCTTCTAATTGAAAGCTTAAAGGGATCAATCCTGCTATCACGAAAACTGCCTTTGATGATATCGTACGATACGCACTCGACGCACGCATGGCCATCAGTTTGAATTTACTGTTTAGTCGGGAGTGGTTTCGGATCGTCTGCAGTGCTGTCACTCACACGGGGCCAGCGTATCTGATTATTGATGCAAACACGCTCGCCAGTAGTCGCTTCTTGCTACTGCTGATCGCTGAATTGATCCGGGAGGTAGTTAATATCACTTACACGGCCCTCTCACATGCATAATCGACATTGTTGTTGAAGTTCAGCCGATCATCTACCATCACTCCCAGGTGTCTAATTTTCCGCTTTGAGTCGATGGTACACTGTACAACCAAGATTCTCACATACTGCGCTGCCTTACGGTTGCTTATCATCACTACTCCAGTTTAGTGATGGGCTATCACAAACTTCTTCCGCGCATCCATACCACATATCGGCCTATATGCTGAAGGATCTCCAGGAGTCTTGACTGATTTCGGCAGCAACGCCAGTTTTTGTCGCTTTCAAATATTGGGAAGTAACCCTCATCGAGGTTTTTGGTTTTCGTTTCGCGGGTTTTGCTGGGCAGTAGAGTGATGCAAATTTTGAAATTTTAGCTCCCCTATGCTTAAACGATTTTTATTATGGTAAATAGCATCCTTCCAAAGTTTGAAGTGATTCGGACGAAATTTGACTGTGCACACGCCATTTGAAGTTTATATGGAGATTACTATGGAAAACGCCAATCTTTAGTGTTCAGCCCTCTATCTCTTCGTCATAACATTTTATGGAAAAGTGAATACACTCACCTTATTTGAAAACTTCCCAGCTACAACTTTGCCGAAGACCACTTTTTGATTGGACGTCAGGATAAATTGTTATTCATCATCATAAACTTGGTTTGCATGTAGCATGCTTCACCAACTGTTCGGCAGGCAACAGTGGTACTCCTGGCGGGAAGAATAGATCAAAGTAATCCAGGCTACTATGTTCTACAGCAAAAAAGCAGTGTTGCTCTGAAAGTAATTGAATGATCATCTCAGCATGATATAGACTTTGTTATCAATAATAACAAATTATCCTTACGTCCCATCAAAATGTGATCTTCGGCAAAGTTGTAGCCGGGAAGTTTTCACATGAGGTGAGTGTGTTCACTTTTCCATAAAATGTTATGACGAAGAGATAGAGTGCTGAACCCAAAAGATTGGCGTTTTCCATAGTAATCTCCATACAAACTTCAAATGGCGTGTGCACAGTCAAATATCTTTCGAATCACTTAAAATTTTGGGAGGATCATTTTCATCATAATTGACATCGTTTAAGCATAGGGGAGCAAAAACTTCAAAATTTGCATCAGTCTACTGGGCAGTGTTTTGGAAAGCCCAAACAAGACGCTTCGTTTTCGGGACGCCGGGAGTTTGGTTTTTTGTTTCACGTGTTGTGCTGGGCAGTGTTTTGGAAAGCCCAAGCAAGACGGTTCGTTTTCGGTGTGCCGAGAAGTTTTGCTGTTCGCGCTGTGTGAGTGCATCTTTTCGTGTTCAGTCGAGGATGGATTACCAACTGGTGAACTCGTTTCATGCTTATGATAACACATTTTTTCATGAAAGCGTTACTTTTTTGTAATTTCAATTAAACTTTGTATGATTCGTCACTACAAGTGTCGGCATTATGCCTGTTTTATACAATTCTAATATACATATAACATTTTTGAAATTACTTAAAATATTTTTTGAATTGTTCGACATTATGAATGTCGACGTTTATTTTGAAACTTCTACCAAAGACTTTTATTCTTGAGGCATAAATGTTCAATAATACTTTTATGTAATTTTCAAACAAACTATATATGGTTCGTCACTACAAGTGTCGGCATTATTCCTGTTTCAAATAATTTAAAATAAACGCATATATTTTTCTCTTTTCGCCATTAATAAAAACTTCTTTTGAATGGTTCGACATTATAGATGTTGACGTTTATTTTAAATCTTCTACCAAAAACTTTTTGAGACAAAACTAACAACTAGCTTAAAGTATAAATCGTATTTTTCCTCCTTATCCATGGATCGCATCACCGACCAAAAGTGACTCCCAGATCTTATCCTTTTCCACTAATAAACAGCCTTCCCGTGGTGATTGTGGAGATCCAGAGGTATTCTCGGTCTCTAGAAGCAACAATCATTATACCCTAACATTCCTTTCCTATCCCAACTGACTGTAAGGACTTGGCCGGCGCCGTTATTGATCAATCATATTAGATCTGCTAAAATTGCACTCCGAGAGTAAGCGGAAACTCCCATCCCTTATTCATTTGGATCGCAGTGCAATTATTACCAGTTCTGATCAATCACGGAGTAGCAACCATTGACATGTACAGCCAGTCTATGCTATGCTTTCAAATATTGGGAAGTAACCCTCATCGAATCATTTTTGCAGCACGATCCTGAACACATCCGGGATTTCTTGGATTGCTGATTTCAGGGTAACGTTGAGAATAATGTTTGATTCTTGAGCCTTCCTGATTTTATCGAAATTACCCTTTCAGCACAAAGAACTGCCTGAAGCCATAAACAGCCATTCTTACTAAATTTTGTGCACAATATACGAAACACGATACAGCATGTTTCGGAGTACTTCTTTTACAAGTTTGGGCATTTTCCTTTTCCTTTCCACACCACGGTGCTCCGACAGACCGTTATTAGCTTAGCTTAGCTTAGCTTAGACTGACTACACATATGAATGGTTGCTATTCCGTGATTGACCGAAGTCAGTGAAAATGCACAAAAAATCAACTAGAAGTTCGGCTGGGATTGGCCATAACCTTCTTCAGTGTGCATAATTCAGTGCCTCTATTTATACATGGTCAAAAACGGCGCCGGCCACGTCCTTGCAGTCAGTTGGGATTGGGGGAAGGAATGTTAGTGTGTAACCTTTGCTATTTGGAGACCGTGTTTGCCTCTGCATCTCCACAAAGGTTACTGGAAGGGATGTTTGTTAATGTGGAGGATCGTTGGGTCACAGGATTCACTTTGATAAGCGATTAGACCATGATAAATAATTATTTGTGAGATATAAACATGCTTATATGTAAATATAATATTTTCATTTGATATGAACAATATCTACGTAGAGAAAAATTATGCCGACACTTGAGGTGACGAACCTTTCAAAGTTTGTTGAATAAAGTGAACCTTTCGCAAGTCTACACTTGTAGTGTAGAACTATTCAAAGTTTTTTTTTAATTACAAAAATAAAAGTAAAAAGAAAAAGGAGTTTTGAAAAAAAAAAATTAGACAAATAATTTATGAATCAGAGTTTATGTCGCCACTCACAGTGACGAACCTTTCAAAGTTTGTTGAAAAATCATATTTACGTCTCACCGTTGTAACGATTAAAGGTGCAGTCATACATATATTTTATATATTAGAAATAGTAGCATGAAACGAGCTCACCAATTGATCCGTCATCCTTGAGCAGCAACAATCCACTTTCAGCTTCACTCGTTTGCTCAGCTATATAAAATCACCTAGAGAAAATAGGTGCGCGACCCGAGAAGGAAAACAACTGACGACTTCTCGGGCTTTCTTTACGCACTGCCTAGGAGCAAGCGTCAACGTCGAAAGATCAAACACAACTAAGCGATCGCGGTTTTTTTTTCACTTTCACTCGACCGACGCGCGACATGTTTGATCCTGCCCTCATCTCCGTCTCCCGCAAGAGCAAGCGTCAAGGTCGAAGGATCAAACACAACTCCACGGTGCCCCGACAGACCGTTATTATGCAAAAAAATTGTCCATCAAATCTGAGCACAGGACTCGATTCCTGAGGTCCCTCTGCACCTCTGGGCCTATTTAAAAAAAAAAAATCCTTGGGAGGAATCTCGAGAAATATCGATTTGAAGTTTTTGAGTTAAAAATGCAATTTAATCCAATTCAAAATTTTCAATAGCATTGAAAAAAAAAACTACAAAAACGCTCAAAAAGTTAGCCAAACTGTTCTCAACTACTATATTACTGTTACCGTTGATATAATTAGAAATTTTTACAACTGAATAAACTTACCAGAGTGGCTTAAGTATGTTTTTACATGGCTTGAACCAGTAAGCTTAGTTTAATAGAATGCAATGAAAAAAAATAATGTCAATACACAATTGATATTACGTTTGATAAACGTGAAACATTCAACGCTGAATATTTTTAATTCACAGCTTATTTTTCGACTTTCACGCTAAGTGACCAGCCCACCAAAGTCTGACGTATTTATTTTGCTTAATAAAATTTTCTTCTTTGTTCATCTGGTACTACTATTGATGTTTACGTCTAGTTTTCCACGTCTAGTTATCCTGTTCAACATTCTCTGCCTCAACAGGATTATTTACACGGGAAACATGAAAGTCATTAACAATTTCAAACAAATCCTGATTAAATACTACTTAAGTATCAACCTCACTAGGACTTCCACTCTATATACCTGCAACAATTTACTTCGTTTTTATTCGGAACTCATCGTCAATCTGTTAATTGATTTCTAGGTCGCGTTCGGCTCAGTAAAGAAAATCTTGCTGTTGCAGGTAATATCGAAGAGTTAAAAATAGGTCAGGTCAGCTGATTAAGCTGACAAATACAATCAAGTGTAAGAATTGTAGACGAGGAGCCTTTTTTTTGTAAAATTACATGGAACGAAAAGAGATGAGTTTCTGAATTTACTGTTCAATATTGCGTTTCGTCGCTTATACTCAGGGTAGACAATTGTCACCGTCAAATGGTCGGCGACGAAACTAAAAGAAGCATTGTCATCGTCAATCAACCAGCGTCGGATGACGATTTTCCGCAGAGATCCAGTCACATCGGCTCGGCGTCATGACGAACAAAAACGATTCCTTCATTATGGACGAATCTTCATTCGGGAGCACCGAGCCGACTAAAAATATCAACCGTGTCTTCGACAGATTATGAGCATTTTTTGCAAAAATAAAACAAAACAACAAAACGCGTCTGGATTCGAACAAACAATCTCTGAGTCGTCAACTCCACGCGCTTACCAACAGAACTATTGTTGAATCATGAGAAGAGCAGATTCACTTGCCATTACAAGTAGTTATGTGATGGCATTCTTTGTTTGATGTGCAGCAACCGAATATACAGTAAGTAAACGCTTTCTTCATGTATGTAAGGGTAGCAAGCGGAATGAAGAAAAATTTGCTCGTTGACGATTTTTGGTTGTAGTTAGTCGTGCATTTTTTCGTCGATGACGAGACGACGACCTACCAGAGTTATTATACTGACGATATTTTTTTTTTATTTCGTCGGTGACGAATCTGACGATTGTCTGCCCCGCTTATACTTCTTGGTTTTGTAGACGATGACTTAATTGGAATCGATCGCAGTGTAGTAAAGCAGGGTTTTACCATTTTAAATATGGACAAATAAGATAAACTTGTAGTGCCATTTACTCTTCCCAAACGTATATGGTCGCATATAGAGAAAAAAAAACAGGTTAAAATTTGTTGGTGTTGAGGCAGTTCTTGATTATAATGATAATAATGTTTCGCGCGTAGTAAAAACACGTGTTCCAGCTGCGAGTATCTTCTTTTACGTAACCAGCTTAGGGACCCGCAACTTGCAAAGGGAAACGACATTTCTACACTGTTGCTTAATAAAGGCTTATCTGACTACAAAGATCCTTTGTTTTGTTAAAAACTTCGCAAAAACACCTCGCGATCCTTTATCGTACAACACTGAAAAGTGTTTCGAAAACTAAAGCAGTTTTTTAATAATAATGCAAAGAGAGTAACGATTAATGCAAGCTTGTCTATATGAAACATCATTGTCAATTTGCCCTGTTTAAAACGCTTATTCTTGGCTCTCCAAGCACATTTATTTGAAAACATGATCGAAAACTTTTGAGCGAATAAAATAGGCAAACTTCAGTGAGCTGGTCATTTAGTGCGTACGCCGGAAAAAAAAGTTGCATCATTCAGGTGGAGGTTAGCGGCCCCACGAGAGACAGCCGCGTATGTTCATTCTGATATTGACGTGAGCGTACCAGAGCAACCAAATCATGCCAGGTTTGAAACAAACCGTTGTTACTAGCTCTAATCGAATATTATAGTATTCCCATGGCCTATATTCTAATTATTATTATGCTGCATTTATTCTCAGTTCCTTTTGTTCCGAAAGAACAACAATTTTAACTGCTAATTTATTTGTTTAACCTTTCAATCGGTTCAACATAGAAAACAACAATCAATTAAATTAAAACCAGTAAACCATGAAAACAAATACCTGAGGTGAAGATGAATCGAAGCCGAACCGAAAATTTTCAAGAGCACAAATCTGGAGAACCGAACACCCGTTTGATCTAAAATCTTAATCGATTGGTCACCACCAGCTAGTGACCAATCGATTAAGTTTTCAGCTTAAACAGATGTTTGGTTCTCTAGATTTGTTCTCTTGAAATTTTAAGGTTTGGTTTTGATTCATCTACACCTTTAGCCACTCCGGTAAGTGAGGTCAGCTGTAATTATTTCTAATTATAACAATGGTAATAATGTACTAGTTGAGAACAGTTTGGCCAACTTCTTAAACGTTTTTGATTTTTTCATTGTTATTGCAAAACTTTAATATTTAATTAAAATTTAAATTTTTAGTCAACAACTTCTAATCGAGATTTTTCGAGATTCCTCCTATGGATTTTTTTTTTAAATTGGTGCAGAGGTGCAGAATGACTCCAGGAATCGAGCCCTGTGCTCAGATTTAATGGACAATTTATTTGCATAATAACGGTCTGTCGGGGCACCGTGACACAGCATTTCAATGCGCAAATTCCTCATAATAACACAAATTACAAAACAAATATAAAATCGGGGCGGCGTAGTATCGGCCGAGTCACTAGAGGAATCACAATAAATTTAATCTTAGCAAATAAAACAAGTGGCGTAGTATCATCAGTTGATTCTATTTTTCGTCAGCTGAATTGAAAATAACGTGGAACCCAAGCAAACGTGACAGAAAATTCTTTTGCTACCGTTTAAATGATGCAAAATTTGTCATAATTCTAGTTATAATCATATTTTACTACCTTTTCATCACAATTAAAGTTGTTTGACAAATGCCAATTTTGAGTTTATCTTCGATGTTAGGTATAGAATTTTCGTTTTATCAGGAACGTGCACAAAATAACAGGTAGCGGCAAATTATGGTAAAGAAAAATATGAAAATTGTTTCAGTTTGAATCAGCGGAAAACTCTGGGAGGAATGTGTATTTTTATGTTATGAAAATACATCATAACTAAAAGCCATGAAAATACGAATAATTTTACGATAACGACAGCTTTACGTTACGTTTCATATTTTTAGCGAGGAAAAGTGCCAATTTAAATCGTTAACCTTATGAAGTTGGAATCATGAACTATGAGTATACATGAATCATGTACTGAATTCTCGGAGACATCACTAAATAATCTTAAAATGAATTATTATGGAATCTCTAAAAAAATCTAGGAAAGAGTCCTTTGGCGACTTTTTGATGCAATTTTAGTCAGAGTTGCTTGATGAATTCTTGGAGAATTATCTAGAAGCAATCCTTAAAAAATTTCAAGACGAGAATTTGACAGTATTGCAGAAACAATAGAACATGTAAATATTACTTAAGGAATACTAGGAGAAATATTAAAAAAAATGTTTTGATTGTGCCGCATATTTTTAAATGATTTTCTCAAAAATGTCTTAAAAATACTTCCGGGATAATAATACCTCCTAGAGTACACACCTAAATTTGGAATACGGGCTTGGTAAAACGTTCACCAAGATCTCGGTAAATGTTTACCGAATACCGATTTGCCGAAATCTCGGTAAAATAAGTACCGAGATTCTGTAGTAAAAAATACCGATCCCTCAGCTTTCGGGTTCTTAGCAATACGTTTTGTTGAGGTCTGTGAAGCAATAGAAGTTTGTAGTGAAAGTCTCAAGAAATGTATTGAGTTGTTACTGAAATAAACGCCGAATGAATTTCTGGAGAAAACACGGTCATTCAGAAATGCTTCAATCTATTAACTAAATCTGTTATCCAGCTGAAAAATGGCATTACGTCGCACCTCTCATGAAAACCTGACTACACCTTTTCCCTTCTGTACAATACCCGATTGCAACCCAAGCGGAGGCCTCATATATCAGCGAAACCTTCGATGGTCGTAAATTAATTGGAGGTAAAAATTATAATCCCATATCTTCGGCACCTTTCTCGCGAGAAAAGGGTAGCGCATCCATTCCGTCGTAGGATATCGTTCGACCGGACAGGTACATGGCGTGGGTTGATTGCCCAGGCCTAAACTCCCAACAATCATCGGTGGGAAGAGGGTCCGATCGCATCTTGTAATGTTTATGTAATGGCTTCACGGTTGCTGCTACCTCAATGCTGAGTGCATCTTCGAGAGGCGATTCTTTTGCTTCAAACAACATGAGTGATTCCAAGCAACAGCACCAAAATTTGGTAAATTTTTTAATTCATTTTTTTCTATTGAGCTGAAACTTTGCACAGTTTTCCAGTTCCATCTAAATCGTCATTATCCGAAATCAAATCTTCAAGTTGAGTCACGACTAACTTTTCAAAAGGGTGTATGTGAAAATGGTTCAAAAATATTCAAAAAGCTGCACAGCAAAAACGGTTCGTTCGATTGTTAGACAACTAAAGAAACAAAGTTAGACAAC
Organism: Aedes aegypti; assembly: GCF_002204515.2. Taxonomy (NCBI): domain Eukaryota; kingdom Metazoa; phylum Arthropoda; class Insecta; order Diptera; family Culicidae; genus Aedes; species Aedes aegypti. The sequence goes on from NC_035108.1 coordinate 350,606,560, forward strand.
TAAATAAAGATTCCAAAAAAAATAAACACAGTAAAAAAAAAATTTTTGCATTAAAAAACATAATTTTTGACACAAAAACTCAAATATCTCAAAACCCTATCGGAATACCAACGTAATTTTTTGAGGGAAAACGGTCCATTATATTAGCTATCTACCATAAAAATTTGGTGATGGTAAACCAATAAACAAAAAAGTTATGACATTTCAAACATGTCACAATTTTCACATTTAGTAGAAAAAAAAATTATTTTTTTCGGTGTAGGGGGAGATCCCCCAGTGCCGGACAGCACCCAATACCGGACAAAGCCGACACATTGAGAAATCATGGTCCAATCAAGATGGTGTATTAGTAGAAAAGAAAGCTATTATGTAGACCAATGATTGCGTAGAATAACACATCCTTGAAATATGCAAGCCTTTTCAAAAAAGTAGAAAAGTTTGAAAATCTTTAAAAAATTGACGTATCTACTTAATTTTGAGCCTATTTAGTAAATATTTTGAATATGAAAAAATACTTTGGATCCCGCAAGCATGATCGAACATAATCCTAATTTGATAGTATGAATGTATTTTGTACCTTAATTGAACTAAATATGGACAAATTACAATTTTGGTTTAGCACCTCCTGTCCCTCAGTTTCGGACAGCTTGATTTGTTATATAATATATTTGTAATTATTGCATCAGTGTCTCAGAATACTTTCATTTTTCATGGGTTCCGTCGATCATGGTATCAAATATGCAATAAAATTAAGAATAATGAACATTCAGAACAACATCGTAAAATGTGCTATTTTTCATCATATATGAAAGAGGTTTTTGATAGGCATCTTGCAAACTTAGAAAAACTCAAATTATTCTTGTAAATGTAGCAAATGCATTGAATTGGTAATTATAAACTATTCCTATAGTGTACACATTCGATGATGTTCAAATTTACAGAATTCGAGGCATTTCCAGATCTTGTCCGGTATTGAGTGCCACCTTTCGAGATCGATCAATTTGGTACTAAAACTCATCATCAAAATGCAATATCAAAATTCATATTTATATTTTCAAATTTAATTTTGTACACTATAAAAATGATAATATTTATCATAAATGGGTAACACGAGCCCATAAAATCAATATTTTTCGAATTATGAATTTAGTGGCTTAAGTGTCCGGTACTGGGGGATCTCCCCCTAAATTATTACGGGAACCGCAGTTTGTTGCTGATTTTATTGTTAAGGGCCTTGCGTGAATTAAACAAGTCGTTTTCATGTATTCATTAGTATTATGTATATTATATGTATAAATATTATATGTATATGTATATATGTATAAATTAAAATGAATTAACAGATTACACGAAAATATTTTTTTTTTACCAGGATATTTTTTTTAGAGTATGATCGATGAGTTTCTAAATGTTATATATAAACTTTAAAAGTTTTGGATTTGGGTATGCGTTATGAGATCATGAAAACATTTTATTAATACTTATTTATTTATTTATTGTTATTCAATTTTTTTACAATATCGAACACTTTTGCATCATTATCAGTACAGTTCGAGTATAGTTTTGCTTTAATTTTATTTTCTGACAATGGAATGAAACAGTGAAATTTTTGGGTTCCTTGGATCGTTTTCGCGTTATTATATTGCTCGCTGAGCTCTGATGCCGTTAATTCGTACTCTTCAGTAGTAGTAAAACAAAATGATAATTTTGTTAAATCTTCTTCTTTTCTGCGATTCGCCCAATCAAATAGTTATTTTGCAGTTTTAATTGGATGTTCACGTTCTTTGACTAAACTTGCTCTTGTGGCCATGCGCTTTATGGTTCCTCCAATAGCATCACAAGGACCTTTGCCATGTGACGTAGCAAAGAAATGCCATTCTGCATCAATTCCGTACTTTGATTTAAATTGACATAGGCTCGAAAAATTCTTACGGTTTTTGTACTGCGATGCTGCTCCATCAGACATGAAATATATCTTTCTGATTTCTTTATCCTTATCAACGCGTAAAAAGTTAATCATTTTGGCAATGAACAAATTTACAGATACTGAGTCGTGTCTTAAATCTTCGGAAATTACAATAAAACTAAAATGTTCAATTTGCGTACTTCCATTGAAATAAATAACGAATGGATGAATTGTAGCTTGTTGTACGTTCCAGTGATGGGACTGCACTTCATCTTGCAATACAAAGTTATAGTTTTCAGAAAAATCACAAATGACTAAAAATTCACCATCTTGTAATGTATTTTTCGTATTTTTTAAAAAGCGGGATTGCTCTGTTTTAATAAAGTCGTGAGGAATAAAACTTTCTAATTTCAAGCAAAAAAATGACACAAACTCATCTACAGGTTTTACAATAGTTTCTAGGTCACACCTATCCGTGGTCACCCATTGCTCAAATGATAACTGATCAATATAATTTTCTTCAAACTCAGCGAATAAAGTATTTTCCAATGATGAAGAATCTGGACAATCCGAACAAGATCGTAGATAGCAATTTGATGTTGTATTTTCACACAAAAGACTACCAGTTAACATTTTAATATCCTTTGATAAATTGATTCTTTTCAAACTATGTAAGATTAGGTTAATATTTTCGTGTGTTGTGTACACACAAACATTATGTGTTCCTGAATTGGTTAGAAGCTTGCATTGCCTTGAACGAAGGCTTGCAAATGAGGAAAAACCTACCTTAATATTTTCGTTAATTTCCTTGAAGCGTGTATACGCTTCTTTCAAAGTAGTCATCATTAATCGTTTTTGGATTGCTTGACGCTTTCCATCTTTTTTTACAGATACATAATCTTTTTGGCCAGGCATAGCTCTACTTACTTCATCGTCTTCAAAATATTGAATTATTTTTTCTTTTGTCTCATCTGTTAATGAAGTACTCGACCTAGCATTTTTGGTTGCAAGACAGTTATTTTTGAATTATTTTGCCTCTTTTGCTGTATTTCTATTGGTTTTGAACTCATCAATGGCGTCTTGAATAGACCACGAGCTTGGCAGCATCGACAAAATCAATAATTTTTCTTTCCTTGTCGTGGCTAGATTCGAGAACCTTTCCTTCATATTCATAATTACCTCATCGTAGTCTGTATTTTCCACATCCTCAGGTCCTAATTTGAAGAGGTTTCTTCGTACAGCTTCGTTGGTTTCACGGTATTTTTTCTCGGGATAATTGACGTAACCCATCTTCGTCCATTTAATCGGAGTCACTTTTATTCCAGCTATCCCTTCGTTGAAGCGTTCGATGTTGACCTTCTGGATGCACTCATCTTCTGATTGATTTGTTGAAACAGATGTCGCTGATGGTACCGTGGCAAGACTATCTGCACTTGGTACTTCTGGTAACTCCTCAGTTGTTGTTGTTTTCGAACTTCCTGCAACCTGATCCACCGATGATGTACAGATTGCCCGTTTGTCAACGTTTAAACGGCAGGACGTACAAATGCGTAAATTTGTATTCAATGTAGACATTGGAGCATAACCAGCCGCTTTCAGTTTATCTATGGTGCTTTCGGTGAGATTTCGTAGCTCTTTCGAACACTTTTTTTTCTGCAAACGGCCTGCAACAGTTGAGAAAGCGACTACTCATGTTGCTCGTTAGATTTTAATAAACAAAATCACTTTTAAGTTTTTACTGACTAGTTTGGTGTCGTTTGCTTGACTGAAGAAAAATTTTACAATTAAATCTTTTATAACCATAGTGGTAGTATATTTTTAGCTTTTTCGTGAGTATGTTCATGGTATGTACCTATCATGTTTTTGATGTTGTTGAAATTACTCGCTTTCTCCCAAATATGATTAACAAAGTCTATTCTCTACCAAGGCGGGTCTATACCCAGGTGTAATCAGATTTTAACTTTGTGGAGAAAACCAGCGTCGAGAAAACCGACCTGCTTTACGTATACTAGATCACCTGGGTTCTCTACGAGGTAAACTTTTTGCAGGTAAACTAGTCGTATACCTGTATAGAAAACTTTTTTTGTAGCTTTTGTCTTCAATATTAGATTTCTTATAGGTTTCTTTTATCAAAAGGTTTCAACACTATTGAGAGAATTTTTCTTCAGTTACGTACAATAAAAAATATGACACTATCAAGACTTTAGATCACAACACTGGATCGCGTCTAACTTTCTAATAGATGCTATAATAGTTATGAATAATTAAATAAAATATCATGAAAACAACTTGTTAACCTCATGTGGTACCCTTAACAAAAAATTCAGCAACAAACTGCGGTCCTAAAAAAATTAACAATGAAAAAAAAAAAATTTTCACTAAGTGTCAAATTTGTGAAATATTTGAAATGTCATAACTTTTTTGTTTATTGGCTTACCATCACCAAATTTTTATGGTAGATAGCTAATATAATGAACCGTTTTCCCTCAAAAAATTACGTTGGTATTCCGATAGGGTTTTGAGATATTTGAGTTTTTGTGACAAAAATGATGTTTTTTAATGCAAAAAAAAAAAATTTTTACTGTGTGCATTTTTTTTTTGGAATCTTTATTTAGTTGTCTAACTTTGTTTCTTTAGTTGTCTAACAATCGAACGAACCGTTTTTGCTGTGCAGCTTTTTGAATATTTTTGAACCATTTTCACATACACCCTTTTGAAAAGTTAGTCGTGACTCAACTTGAAGATTTGATATCGGAAAATGACGATTTAGATGGAATTGAAAAACTGTGCAAAGTTTCAGATATTTTTGAAATGGTCGATCAGAATCGACTTGCATGCCTCCGTGGAATCCCTCACATGCGTTTTGGGTTTGAAAACGCAGTGCAGAGAATTCCAACCGAAGCTTGCTGTACTATGGGTTAGTAATCAAAATTTCGCGACAATAGTTTAAATAAGTCATTTCAATTACAATAACAGTATACCAATATAAATATTTAATTAAATTCCTGAGAAAAGCTTGAAAATAAGGCCTTTCCAGGTTTCATATAACTTCTAGGTTGATAGGGGGAGATCCCCCAGTACCGGACACTTAAGCCACTAAATTCATAATTCGAAAAATATTGATTTTATGGGCTCGTGTTACCCATTTATGATAAATATTATCATTTTTATAGTGTACAAAATTAAATTTGAAAATATAAATATGAATTTTGATATTGCATTTTGATGATGAGTTTTAGTACCAAATTGATCGATCTCGAAAGGTGGCACTCAATACCGGACAAGATCTGGAAATGCCTCGAATTCTGTAAATTTGAACATCATCGAATGTGTACACTATAGGAATAGTTTATAATTACCAATTCAATGCATTTGCTACATTTACAAGAATAATTTGAGTTTTTCTAAGTTTGCAAGATGCCTATCAAAAACCTCTTTCATATATGATGAAAAATAGCACATTTTACGATGTTGTTCTGAATGTTCATTATTCTTAATTTTATTGCATATTTGATACCATGATCGACGGAACCCATGAAAAATGAAAGTATTCTGAGACACTGATGCAATAATTACAAATATATTATATAACAAATCAAGCTGTCCGAAACTGAGGGACAGGAGGTGCTAAACCAAAATTGTAATTTGTCCATATTTAGTTCAATTAAGGTACAAAATACATTCATACTATCAAATTAGGATTATGTTCGATCATGCTTGCGGGATCCAAAGTATTTTTTCATATTCAAAATATTTACTAAATAGGCTCAAAATTAAGTAGATACGTCAATTTTTTAAAGATTTTCAAACTTTTCTACTTTTTTGAAAAGGCTTGCATATTTCAAGGATGTGTTATTCTACGCAATCATTGGTCTACATAATAGCTTTCTTTTCTACTAATACACCATCTTGATTGGACCATGATTTCTCAATGTGTCGGCTTTGTCCGGTATTGGGTGCTGTCCGGCACTGGGGGATCTCCCCCTATATATGCACCAAGAATTGGAATTTTGTCGCAAATTTTAGATCTCTGAACCATAGTACGCCGCCTGGAGGATGAAATGCCAGCGCAGTTGTGTTGATTAATAGAATGATGCTACCGGTTGGGATCTTGTTCGGCGAGGTTGGAGAGGTGCCAGCCGAGGGGTCACACCTGGACCAGAAGGGGGCAGTACCCGAGCTTGTTTATGGTGATGATGATCAAAACGATTATGATGGCTGGTGTTGTAGATATGCGTGTCTTGTAGTTTAGCTAATGATATCGATACTTCTACGAACGGCAACGTGTTCAAAGATCGGCTGCCTTTCGGTGGACCGCACAGCAAAAGCGACGAACTCGTGTGAAAAAATGACTCTAGCGCCAGATTGCGAGAGATTGGTGATTTAGCAAGGCTTGAGGAATGGGCCGCCGTTGACGTTTTAGAGAGAATTAGCGATTTGCGATGCATGTTATGTGATTGCGTATGAAGTTCTGGTGTCGCTAATTGTTAATTAGCTGATGAAACTTGGACCCAGCAGCACTGGCTGGCGAATCTTGCATTAAGACCTGTTAGAGCATATCATTTGGGAAAGTTTCCTGCGCTCAATCGCTAAATACGACATTTTTCAATTTTGAGCTGGTATCATTTATTGGACCGTTAAATTGCTGTAATTTGCTTTTGCTGATAATCCAAACAGTTGCACTAAATGTTGGGTCTGAAGCGTGGACGTCAATGGCAGAAGATTTTTGTTTTTGCTTAAAAATAAACGTTTGATGAATCAGCAGTTTTCCTGGTACAAATCATTTTTTATATGATCTATACACTAGGTTCATCTCAATTAAAAAATCCGAAACAAACAGAAAGTTTGTTATCTACGGCAAAATGTCATCGATTTTATAGGTTTATATCGCAAAAAAATACCGTTTTATCAAAACTTCATTTTTAGTTGATATTAGTTATTCAGCGTTCCATCTGTTAGAGCATTGGACAAAAAGTTTTCAGGAGCAAGGACAGGGAGTGAACCTTGATCCAAATCATCAATCTCTTAAACTTGAGCAAAAAACATGTGATTCGAAACATCATACGTGCAACTTTTTTTTACATTCTCAAAAATATTTGCAAATTCGCTTACTCCCAAACTCTGTCAAGCGTCCCACTTCGAATCGACCAGTAAAATCTCATCCCGTCAAAATCCTTTGAAAGAGAAACTTTTACCAAAGTCATAAAAATGTCCAAAGCGGTTCTAAATTTAGTGTGATGAACCTCCCAGAGTGTCAGACGGCAATAAAAATGCACGGCAGTTTTTTTTTTGTGTTACCAATTTTTAAGGTGATGCTTCTTCGACGGGCTGCGATGCGACCACTTAAATGTGAATTCATTTGCACTTTGGGTGGTAGCTGCAAGCCATTGGATAACAGAACGAATGTGTAGGCGAATGGCTTGCGCTTGCGGTTTGGGGAGTGTAAAACTGTTGACAACTAAATTATTTTCTGATGTTCGTTGGCTGGTGGGATCGGCGGTTGGCAGGTGCGAAATTTGAGGCCATTCAATGATAATGTGGGGTACCGTAAAACGGGGTATCTTTGATAATGCGGGTAACTTTGATAGTGCGTAACCCACCACATACTAAACGAAATATTATAATTTCTGTTAATCAGTTAAGCAAAATGAATGCAAAACTAAAGAATATTAGTATGATGCTTCATGCTAGAGCGGTTTTCATTTGAATCAAGAACATTTCAGGCTTTTTATACGAATATTAAAAATTGGCACAATTTTAGCATTTTCGAAACGCTTACAAACAATCTGTTCTACGATCACTATTTGATGTAGTTTTGAATAGTTGGCCACTTATTTTTGACAGCCTAGTTATCATAGAACTTGAAAACGGTCTCAAATCTCTTAGCGAGAAGCATTTTCACAAACTGGGACCATTTTTGTAATCTAAGTCAGAAATTTCCATATAACGCCTAGAGGTATGCAATGCCCTACAAATGTTCGTAATTCATTCAATTTTGTTCGATTACTACTCTATTATCAAAGTTACCCCAAAACAGAAAACCAACTTTCGATGATATGAAAATCGACTGCATTCGATAGCTAAGATGCCAGTACTTGTTTTAAAAATATAAATTAAAATTCTTTGAAACAGCATGCATAAATATTCAAGTTTTCTTCGAAAAAACTATCAAAGTTACCCCGTTTTACGGTACACAGAAACCGAAACACTTTTATCCAAGTTATGCTTAATCTAAACTGTTTTGTCGTTGAAGGCGATTATTAATGCCGTTTATGCTGGAAACGACGAAGGTTATGTTGGCGCAACTGTTGAAGCTTTGAATTAAATCTTTAGTAACCTTGACTTGTGATAATAACTCATATTGTTGATATAACTGAAGCCATCTGATAAAGCTTGTTAAACTATAATCACGCCTTTTATGGATTCAGTGTTAACGTTTTACACGAAGTTGTTCTATCTCGAACATCAGCTTTTTCAGACGAAAAAAAATGTACGCCTGGAATCTGCTGGAACTAACTCCATCCAATGATTACAAATCAGACAAAGTACGTACATAGAATTTTACGTGAATGGAATAGTTGTGTAAATAGGATTTGTGTTCATGAAATTCTATTCGTCTAAATTTATTTCAAATGAAATTTTTTAGATCAAGATCAAATAAATTAAAAATAAGACTTAATTGGGTGGGGGCGAGACGTTTCGCAAACGTCCTTATGCGAATGGGATCATCCCTGTTTGGATAGAGCTATATCAGCTGTATATTAGTTTTCCTTAGTGTTTTAGTTCAACAACGAACTCCTTGGTAAACAGTTCTTTAGATGCGTAATCTCTACAAAATATATTGAGCTATTCTATTGAGTTTTTAGTAAAACAACCGCTTAAGGTTAAATAAGTAGTGTAGAACTAGCCCTCGTGCGTTAAAATACACTCAAATAAAGATTTAAAAAAAAAAAAAAAAAAGTTAAATAAGACCACGTTTGAGTACCGAGATTCAGATCCATATGCACAACCCTATGCAAACTTTCGAAGGTCTGTGAACATGTTTGATACCAATACGGATTTATTAAATTACTAGTGGTCCCGGCAAATTTCGTCTTGCCATCAAGTAGGCTGTTGAAAAACGCAATGGATCCTCCCATACAAAATGACAGCTCCGTTCGCTCTCGTTTTCCCTACTTTTCCGGTGAATACACTGGGATTTTTATACATACAAACACGTCGGAACCCTTGAGGAACAAAACGGAGAAATTATTATTCAAATACGTTGACCCGTTCGTTAGCCATTTTATGACATACAAACACCACTCCATTTTGATTTATATAGATATTGCTAGGGGATGCAACTTCTCACAGAAGAATGAAACCTCTCGACAGCAGCTTACTGTATCGACAGCTTGAAGACTGCAATTAATTCATTATCGTTTGAATAATTCATAATAACTATGGACCAATGCATGAGTTCACTAATTTGACGTTTGAGCGGTGCTGAATTCACTCGTTGCCATGGTCACGTGAATAACACGGCACCGCTCAAACGTCAAATAATGAACTCGTGCATTGGTCCATAGGTAACTTAGTTTATGGTCTTACGACTGATTCTTTGATGATCACATTTTTCGTTAATTGTATTAAAACAAATTTATGAAGTAGTATATATTGCCAATTCTTTAGCTCATACTATGTCACAATGTCAGAATGTATGCAATGTATTGTTTGGAACTCACTCTACTGCACATGTTCGTGACCAAGCGGTTAGTGTCGTCGGGCAGAAAGCGCATCCTATCATGGGGTGTGGGCTCGATTCCTGCTTAAGCCAATCAAACTTTTCGTCAGGAATGTTTTTCAGCTGAGCCACTGGTCTGTGCATGTCATCCTTGCGATCATGGACAGTCAAAGAAACTACTTTATTTTCAAAATATATTTATGGTACAGGTCATCAGATCTACAAACAAGGATACAGACTCATATAACTTAGTTCTACCAAGTGTTGTGTTCAACAAGTAATTAAAACTGTTGAATTATTGCTTTGAATACAAGTCTTAAGATCTTCGAACAAAACCAATGATCCCTTGAAGGTTCATAAACAACATTCATACTCATATGACCTCATTTAAACACATTCTGCCAAGTTTAAATTAAATTTTATTTTTGGCTCATCATTAACTATTTTCAGTTGAAGGCTCATATGTATAGTTGTCTAATTAGACAGCTTTGGAGGTTTATGGGCATCACCATCCAGGATTGTTTTATCAATATCCACATTTTCACACTAAATACAGGGTTTCATATCTGCGCAACCAGTCGAATCGAAGAAAAATGAGGGCTCAACCTCCTATTTGGATGTTTTATTAAAATATTTGTATGGGGGGTGTTGGATACGCTACGCCAACGCCCGTCGAACTCCGTATGCCCCTTGTTACTGGTGCTGAATTGGTACACCCAGTGCGCATTGAGGGGACCGGCCACAAGCCCATAAATACACACCATCACTACAATGCATCGAAACGACAATAGAGTGATGGAACCTCCTTCGTTTCGGCCATGAATTGAGTTACTTGTGCTGGAAACAGAAAAACTACTACAATTTACATGAAATAACCTTTTGAGTTAGAATAATTAGAGTCAGAATAAGTATTTGAAGTTATAGTATTGCTAATATTACATCAGGTTTTGCGTAATGCATATAATAATGAAATGTTACTTGTTAAACATATGCCTATTGTAACAGCCTAGATAGCGCATTTTCCTTAGAAAGGGTTAACAATTAGCTGAAGTCCAAAGTAGTGCTGACTGAATTGTGAGATCCTGAATGATTTGCTTTTCATTGACTTATTGTGCATTCATAATTTTGTTGCCTAAATACATGAATTGAAAAGTATATAATATATGTTAAGTTACGAACAAGGCTAGGGTAAGACACCTTATGTCATCCTCAGATTGTTACCAATCCTACTATCATTTATCCTTATGCACATTCGACAGTAGAAATTGTAAATATTTAGCGAAATATTGGAAATCTCCGTTGAGTGGTAGCATACACTACAGTATGACCTACATTATAAAAAAAATGGATTCTAATAATATTTTATCCCGCAGGAATTTTGTAATTCTTCTGAACAATGAATTTACGAAATCAAACAAACCCTACCACCCAACAGGGGGAACTCTGAGAAATAACGTTTAGAGGTTGTCCCGTTGAGAGTTTTGAAAAAAGTACGATTTTCATAAACAAATTGAGTTATTTTTAGTTCAGCAAAATTTAGTGAAACCCATAGTTTTTATTATTTTTTTTGCAGATACCTCGGGGTGGTGCTACCTGGGAATTGTTTTAACCGTTGCTTTCGCACGACAATTTTGCACAATGATTTTTGAATTTTTGAAATCTACGATTGTTTAAGTACAATTTCAATTTATATAATCAAAAATGGGTCAAATACGATGCAACACTGGTTAAAGGATGGTGGTCCTCACAACGCGCTTTTGCCCTATTTACTGATTTATGAGGCCCTCTCAACTAGCTATTAATCAATTTTCAATCGGTCCTTCCAACTCTATTTTTTTACTATTAACCAAAGGTGGCGATCCTCACAACGCGCACTTACCCTATCTACTGATATCTGTGGTCCTCACAACTCGCTACAAAACTCTTCACAAGCGGTCCTCTCAACTCCCTTTACAATATAAGTGAAAGGTCCTCACAACACACACTGTTTCAGCCAGGATGTCTTTACCTACGTTGTATCCTATTTTGATTTCCCTGTCGAACAGAAGTGCTTAGGGAGGCAAATAAAGTTTGTAGTAGTGCAGTTGGAACGAATTGCGTTGTGAGTTTTTGAGCTTCAATAAAGTGATTTTTCTGTGCTTAGTGACTTGTACGTTCAAGAAGATTCTGAGATCGTTCCTATTCGAAGCCGTCGTCGCCTGCTGAGTCCGTTTAACGAGAACGAGAAAACGAGAAAAGAACACAACGTAGGGAATCTCCGGCCAGTTTTTGTGGTAAGAACAACCATAAAACTAATTCAATTAACAGCAACCTGCTCGGTGGGGGATACTCTACTGTTACAACAACAACTTACAACTAAATATCACAGGCAAGGGTGTCGCTTATACATGCGAGAGGCAGCAAATATTCACATCATATGTAGCATTGTTACAAACAAACAGTGCGCCGACAGCTAGCATCACGCAGCCTAATGCAAGAGCATCAAAGCAATTGGGCTGCTTGATGCTAGCTGGGGGGAGAAAGCATTGATTTGATTGATTTGACTTTATTAACGAGATTTTTAGCCCTGGGCTAGTTCATCTCGGGACCAACGGCTTTACTTCCCTTCCGAAGGAAGTCGTCACTATAACTTTTTACGTCATAAGTGACTATGTCGGGGATGGGATTCGATCCCAGGTCCTCGGCGTGAGAGGCGAGTGTTCTAACCACTACACCAGGTCCGTCCCCGTGGGGGAGAAAGCAGAAAAATTAAAACACATTGCTGCGCTGCTACTGCAGCTGAGTGCGCCTAGCATACAGTGAATGGGAGATACCGTTGCGGTGTGACCGAACACGCACTTTCCCTATTTCCAATCTCAGCCTTCACAACTCGCTTTTAATCAATTTCCAAGCGGTCCTCACAACTCGCTAGTTTTTTGCTATTAGTCAAAGGTGGCCGTCCTTTAAAATTTTGGTCGACCCAATGCTGAGGAAATTAGATATGATTTTCCAGTGTGTATTTTGAAAAGTGTAACAACTTTAAGTAAAAATTGAGTATACAAAATTCAAAAAATGCTTTTGGAAAAAATACATATGAAGTAAGAATAACTCTTTGCGTTTTGAATGCGGCTTAGAGAGTTTCAATTGGACGTGTAATCACAGAGATATGGACAGAACACTTTTGTATGTTTTTGAGGGGATGAACCCAAACTTTTGCACGGGAATGTATATTTTTTAAATACAGTTAACTCTCCTTTACTCGATATTCCGTATCTCGATATCGAGTTAGAGAACCATAGTAAAAGTTGATTTTCATGGCTAACTCGATGGTCCCTTGGATCGCAGTTGCACTGGTTTTGTGTTCTGTAACTCGATGCCTCCCTAACTCGATGGTCCCTTCAATATCGAGTTAGGGAGAGTTGACTGTATTGTATTGTTTACAACTGACAAAAGGGCGGCATTCGATAACATTGATCTGCTCAAGTTATCAGCGACAAGAACAATCGACTACTGCAGTTACTTTAATGGGTTGTGCTACTTTTCCCCGAATGTCTGTTCCCCGAATGTCGTTTCCCCGAACGCCAGTTCTCCGAATGCCAGTTCCTCGAATATCCCGCTTCTCCGAAAAACCCACTTCCCCAAAAAGTTTGTGGCACTCATAATTGTTTTAACTTTATACTTTTCAGGGTGGTGAACGAACTAAACGATCTGATATGCACCCTTCTTTATTAAATTGGCGGTTCTTTCGAGTTTAACTACCCTCAGAATTTTTGCCAACGTGTGTATAGCCGAATACCTCCTTCTTATCCTTGCTTATCGTTCTTGCTCGTTCACCATCCAGCCACTGAAGACTATTACAGCACCTATTTAATTTGCACCACTTTTCGGGGAAACGGGTCATTCGGGGAAATGGCATTCGGGAAAAAATGACACAATCACTTCGATGATTCTTAACGCAATTTTTGATGTATTTTCGTTTCATTATGCCGCAATAATTTTTGGCGTCCAATCTTCTATTGGTGTAATCATAAATTTTGTCTTATTTTAAAAATAGGCTGTTCTTTATATTTATTCTATTTTAAATTTTTGATCAAAAACAGTAAGTCGAGCCAAATTTTAAACATTTTTATATTTTGCTATTTTATCAATTCTTGCAAGACGTGCCGTTAGAATGAAAATTACTTTAGAACCTGCCAATATAGAGCATAGTTTTTTTGCAAACACAAGATCTCCTTTCGAGATATGCTGGAAAAAATATTATTTCAATTACCGAAAAGCTAAACATTACATATAATTTGCAATTGGATTAGATGGACAAATTGATGTGAAGATTTGCGAAAAAGTCACACGTCTTCTCAGTGAGAATCGAACTCACGACTCCCCGATCTCTAGTTGGGGCGCGTTACCACTACGCCATGAGAGGGCTCATGAACGCAGAAGTTAGCCTGAATTCGATTTCAGCTCAATAATCACTTGGTCCTTTTTCGCAAAGTGCACCTCTTTCGGAAGAATTAGATGCCCATCCAAAATGCGAAAAAAGGACATCGTGATTATTGAGCTGAAATCGAATTCAGGCTAACTTCTGCGTTCATGAGTCCTCTCATGGCGTAGTGGTAACGCGCCCCAACTAGAGATCGAGGAGTCGTGAGTTCGATTCTCACTGAGAAGACGTGTAACTTTTTCGCAAATCTGCACATCAATTTGTTCATCTAATCCAATTGCAAATTATATGTAATGTATAGCTTTTCGGTAGTTGTTAAACTTCCACTCGGCTGGTTAGCCGTAAACCACGATTCATAATTAAAAACAAGTATTATTTCAATCACCAATTTTCCCTCCTTTCGATAATAGACAGTGTTTTTGATATACACTTTCAAAATTAAAATTTTTATCGCATCGTTCAAAAGCTTTGCAACAAATATTTTCTTTCAAAAATGTGTTGTTCATTTGAGTGATGTTGTGAGAAGATATTTTGCGTAAGGGCCTTCAATAATTTAACCCATTAACGCCCGAATCATTTCACATTTGTAGTAATCACCTGATTCTTTCTCGAGTATCGCATTATGATAAGAGAATACTTAAACCGTCATTTAAATGGAAATCAACGGTCACATATTGTCACAGTACACAGTGGTCATATGTACGCAAAATATTGAAAAAAATTAAAATACTTGATTATTTTTGCAAATGTTTGAAGGTGGTATGGCGCATTATAATGTGACAAGATATTATGACAAACATAATGTAAACGGTAAGAACATGATACCATAAGTATAAATAACAAAACGAGGCTTATTTGAAAACTACACCACAGAATGATGCTGAATGTGACATGCGTACAAAACACACACACTCGATCACATACACGTACATGCACAACACATACTCGTTTGCACATACAAACATGCATACATTCATACACACATAGCCGCAGTAGTCGCATTCTCCTCCTTTATTTTACGCCAGGCTCGTTTGTATCAAATGGTTACGGGGTACACACTTATACAAATTTCCACGAATATGTTTTTTTTGTCTTAATAAAAACCACTAAGGATTTAACAGGATTAACAACAATTACATATTGTTTTTACAGAAATCTTGAAGGCTTCGCACAGAATTCCGACAGGATTCCCTCAGGATTCTCGATGAATATCACAAAATCCCCATTGAAATTTTTCCAGGATGCTCATGAAAAAACACACTGAATTCTCATAATGTTGAAAATTCCCGCAGTACTTCTACAGAATACTCAAATAATTCTTACAATTGACTCTTACTAATAAGACCAATCCAAATTCCCAAAGTATTTCTACGTGATTCTCTCAGCAATACTAACTGTTTTCCATATAACTATAAGATAAGATTTCAACAGGGCCATCACAAGAATTTCAGCATTCTCGTTAGATGCCCAATGTATTTTGAAACTTTTTGCTCACTATTTTCGCAATTTTTTTTTTATAAAATTTGCACAGACTTTCAACGTAACTCCAACAGATTCTCTCAGTATATCCTTGGGTTACCATTTAACAATTCCCACTGGAATCCCAAGATCCGCACAAGAAATCCATGATCTATGCTGGAATCCAAGGATCCACACTGGAATTCAAGAATCCACACTGGAAACTCAAACTCTTCACTGGTATCCATCAATGAAACCCTAGGATCTACATCTGAAATCCCTACTGGAATATCCCAGGATCCGCAGTGAATTTCAAAGATCTACACTGGAAATGCATAATCTTCACTGGTGTTCAAATATCTACACTGAAATCCTAAAATCCACACTGAAATCCCAGCACTCACATTAGAAACCAAGGACCCATGTTCTTATCCTGCGGTTCACACTAAAATCGCAAGATCCATACTGTAGTATCAAGATACTGAAACCCCAAGGTCCCTACTGAAATCTCAGGTTCCACATTAGATTTTCACGATCCATGTAACAATCCCAGGATCTAAACTGGAATTCCAGGAATTTCAATATCCACAATGGAATACCAAGATTCGGAACAACAGTCCCAAGATATACACAAAAATAAAACATACCTAGTAGAATTCTAATATCCACATTAGAAACCAGGGATCCACAATGCAGCAACACAATCTACACTAGAATCCTATGATCCACACTGAAACACTTGGAATCAGACTGGAACACCAGGATCCTCATTATGATTCCAGGATCCACACTGGATTCCAAGAATCAACACTAAATTCCTAAAATCCACACTGGGTTTCGCAAAATCCACACTGGATTCCCAGAATTTATACTGGATTTCAAGAATCCACACTGGATTCTCAGAATCCACACTGGATTCCCAGAATCCACACTGGATTCCCAGAATCCACACTGGATTCCCAGAATCCACACTGGATTCCCAGAATTCACACGGGATTCCCAGAATCTACACTATAATCCCAGCGTCCACACTGAAACCCTACGATCCACACTAGAACTCCAAGACTCACACTGGAATCCCAGGATTCTGCACTGGAAACCCTGGATCTACATTGGCATCCCAGGATATATTCTGAAATCTCAGAATTTACTCTGGAATCCCGGAATCCACACTGACTTCCGGCACAGGAACCATTCTATAATTGTTCAGGAATCTCCGATTTGCAAACCACGCTTATGGTAGTATAAGACGAGCGTGGTGATGCCGACAAGAGCTGGTGATAAAAAAAGGAATGTTTTATGCTGATAGCACAACCTAGTGGAAGAAATATGAATTAAAAACCTGTCATTAGACTGCCCATAATGTCTTTCACAACTTTGCCAAAGATACCAACCATCCATTTTGTCTAAAAAATTAACTGTATTCAGAAATGTAACTGATCTCAAAATAGATCACTGGGCGTTCGAGGCATCTGATCTCAAAATAGATCACTGGGCGTTAATGGGTTAAACAAAAAATAATCTGCTCTCGTGTCTATGCTATTTTTGCATTTATAATAGATATAATAGATATTTGGATAAAAGCTTTTAATATTTTGCAATTAAAATTTCCCTTCTTTTAACATTTTCATCAAGTTTTTCTTTTAAACTGGGACAGAGCTTGATCTGCAGCGAAAATAGAAATATAAGTAGTAGAACGCTAGTGGCGTTGTTGTCACAAAACTGATTTTAATGATTATTACCTTAAATAATGGGTTTTCATTGTTTGTTCAATACCATGTTGTTGTTTTGGTTTTGAAAATCAATCTGACACTTTGAGGCCCGGTACTCACGCTGTCAGTTCGTGGCAAACTAGATGTTGGTAACACGAACAGCAGCGACATTAGCATTCTTAGGTTAATGCTTCTACTGCAGCGAAATATTCTATGAGTTATATTAATAACTGCGAACTTTCTTTGCCAATTTACTATTTTCAAATATGTATATCGCAACAAGATCAAGGATATTCTATGTTCTGGGATGAGGAGAAAATTATTATTCCGAAAAGATCTATCACCAGACCCGTCACGAGTTTTATTTAGTTATGCTTTCTAATGTCACTTTAATTATTGACATTCATAGCTTGGAATACCTCTGAACGTCCACCACGATTATTGAGAACCTTCGAAAAATTTTTGCTGTGGGCTCAGTGGTGATTGATCTCGGTAAATCCTTCGTAAATGCTTTATTCATTCTAAATCAATCATTATGCCAAACGGCCATTATGCCATACGACCATTATGCCAAACGGAGTACTGGGCAAATTCCAGTAAAACCAAATATTTATTTTTTTTCAAAATTCTGGAAGATTTTGAAAATTTTGTCTGGAAAAGTTTGGGTCTCCTATTTCGTATATGAAGAACCTTACAAACTTATTGCAAAATTTTGTCTGGATCATCCAGATGCTTGTAGAATGTGGCTTCAATAATCTGGAATGTTTCAGACAAAACTGGAAGGTTGGCTATGCTGCACGAGTCTGTCATTTCCATAGAACAACTGACGAGCCGCTTCCGAATCAGCTGATTGGAAACGTCTTGTGAAAAAGCCTATCGTATAAATCGAGCATTCTTGTTTGCAATTTCACTTTCAAGATGCAAGAAAGCATACAATATTGGCGATTGTGGGATGCAAGATCATGAAATGTTCCAGTTTCACTTAAGATTGCAAGCATTTTTGGAAGCAATGAAATAGTTTACATTATTAATCGTTGTTATTCATTGTTACTCGATTGAAAATGAAAATTCCTCATTTGCATCTAGAACCTGCGACACCCGTAATGTTGGATTGTTTAAGTATTGCTCCGTCATTTTTCATAAAATCTGCGACCACTACATATAAAAACTAAGCATGTGTCAAAACAAGTACCAGCCTCGGGCTGAATTTCCCCATAATAAAGAGTCAATCAATAAATCAATGCATGTATGTATCGGACCTAGAAGAATCAATGGTACAATTACAGGGTTATTTTTAAGGAGAAAGTATTGTTATAAAGCGTGTGAGCATTTGTAGTGATAGACGCTACTTGAGTAGGAATTGCAGTGAGTATTATACTTCTGATGATCTCTGGTTGTTTATAAATCTGAATACCTATTCTTCAAGTAGATTATGAGTAGAACATGACTTATTTTAGATCATCACAAAGTATATAAAAAAAAACTATCCCTTACTCAGTAGATTAAAGAACCGAATTAAGTACTATACCATTTAATTAGTCGACTAAGTCGAGTCTAGTACACGACACTGAAGACGGCCTTACAGTTGAGGTCGAAATACGCGTATCTGTCAAAGAATACAAACTCTAGTGGAATTAAATGGTATAGTGCTAAATTTGGTTTTTTATCTACTTATTATTTATTATTAATATCCCTTACTCGACATTTCGTATCTCGATATCTAGTGAAAGTACCATAGTAAAAGTTGATTTTCATGGCTACATCGATTGTCCCATGGATTGCAGTTGCACTGGTTTTGTATTCTGTAACTCGATACCTCTCCAATTCGATGGTCTTTTCAATATCGAGTTATGGAGAGTTGACTGTAGTTTCTTTTGAGATGTTCTTTTGTTAAGTGCTAGTTTCAGTATTACGAGTTTTCAAAATATTCACAATTTTTTGCTATACGTAGAATTGACATAAGTAGAGATTAATGCTAATTTAATAAAATATATTATAAAACTCATTTGATTTAAAAAATTAAATTGAGCATTACCATTGATAGGCCACAAAATAAAACCGAAAAGTGATCCTCAACTGCTCATATTCAATTAGAGTGGTGACCATGATGACGGGACATTAATGATCCATCCATTCGACTACGATACCGATAATGACTTTGAATGGGAGAGTCGCTCACAACGCCATCATCATGATCTTCAATCTAACACTTCACAAGTTTACCTTTCTAGCCGAAGCATCGTTCTTCATCAACAAGCCTAGTTGTAGGATATCTCGCACACTGAGCTTGCTATATCCGAACCGACTAACTGCTGCTAAGGTGTCAGCAATAATCGAGGCCTTTTCAGCACGTTAATACGATCGTTATTATGATAATTTATTAAAATTATTAAAAAAGCATAAAAATGGCAAACATTTAAACTGCAAGATCCGATCCGTGAGAGGCGAGGGAGTCATCAGCCATCATGTAGCCATCTCATCATTGGAAGCTAGCAGCATAAAAGTGCCCAGGTTTCGTCCGACGATCGCCGACGATCTTATCTTCGTTGAATGCTGATGGTGTTGGTGCTGCTATTTGACAATGGTAATTGTTCTGATGGCAAAGTGCAAGCGAACGAATAATCCATCATCCGCTACTCGGATCTGCGCACTATTAGTTACCCGACTAGCTGACCGTTACAGATTTATAACTTGATGAGTTATTTAGGTATGGACATTTTTCTAACACTGGTTATTATAATTTAGATGCAGGATGATGTTAATATGACTAAAATTAAGCAGTGCGGTATATCAAAATCAAAGCACATTTTGTTATAAAAATTACTTTGGATGAAAATCTGTAAGGGAAATAATTGTTATGACACTGAAAGATGACACTTTGAACTGAGGTTGTATGGATCGCATCACTAACTAAGGTGAATAAAGATCGTGTAGCTTCTAATCCCTCTCTACTAATAAACTCCTTCCTGTGACAACCATAGAGATGTAGAGGTGATATCGGCCTCTAGTAAAAATGGATGTTACTCTTATTTTCTTTCCATTACCTGATAACCATAAGGTCATGGTCGCGTGTTTGAAGTACTTCCCAGTAAACACAAACTCGTATACGATGGTGCATAAAAATACAAATGTGGAGGCGATATACGTTCATGTGCCATAAGGCTGCATGCAAAGTGTACGTATATCGCCTCCACCTTTGTACTCTTATATCGTACCATATACGATCATGTGTTTGCTGGGTTGAAAGTGTACATTGAATATGAATAGTTACTCCCAAACTACATCGGTTGTTTCTTTGCGCAACTTCAATTATTCTAATAAAATAAAAAAAATCCATAAAATTAATTGGAACTAGAACCACATATATTAGTAAATGGAAAACCGAATTTAGTACTGTACCATTCAATTCCACTAGGGTTTGTATCCTTTAACAGATACGCGTATTTCGACCTCAATTATAAGGCCGTCTTCAGTGTCGTGTACTAGACTCGACTTCGAGTACACTAAGGTCGGCCTTATAGTTGAGGTCGAAATACGCGTATCTGTTAAACGATACAAACCCTAGTGGAATTAAATGGTACAGTACTAAATTCGGTTTTTCATTTACTTATAGGTATTCTACTAAACAGCTTGAAGATTTATTATAACACATATATTATTCAACATTGTTTTCTTATTTTGTAAATGAAAGTTTTGAACCCATAAAATTCTAACAAAAATATAATGAAACACATTCCTCCGATCAAATCAAGAACTGTAACTTATCAAATTTGATAGAGAAGCTCAATCCCTAAATACTCCATTGTACTGTACATTTGGTCGGGGTTCTGCTAAACCCCACCAAGTTCCAAAGGCATTATTTTGAGATATTTAACTTTAAAGTTCACTCATCTGCGAGTAAATCACAAATGACTCTTTTGAAAATTTCACCGTTCACAAATGACTAACAGGGTCCAAGAAGTAATTCAAAATAGAATATTCAAAAAAATCATCAAATATTTTCCATTTAATTAGATTTGATTTCAAATCAAGAGGTACTCAGTTCACTCTGGCTGAACAAAAAAATGAAGAAAATGGTTTTCAATTCGGTATGGCTGAATGTGTTTCATGATATCCAGGAACACAGGAGAAAGAAAGAAATAAAAAGGGACCATATCATCGCCATTGCATATTGGAATGCATGTCACAAATGTGTATGCACTGTGAACGGAAAAGATTTGTAATTTTCCTTAGAACTGGCCATAATGTAGTGGTATGAATTGGTACAAGCCAGTTCGTATTCTAACGTATTCTACCGACTTTCTCTTGATTATCTATTTGAACAGAAGAGTTATTGAACCAAGTCCCTCACGCATTCAAAGATTCGAAAAAGACAATAATAATGTAGTTAAAGAATGTGCCGATCGAAGAAAACTATGGATTTGTTCTGCCAGAGCGCACTCGCATTTAATACACTTTGGCTGAACAAGTTCACAATTATTAAATTTTATGTGAAGTGGATACCAGCATGCGTTTCATCATTCCCGTTGTACATGAAACAGCTTGTGCTTTATTGTTCAAAAATAGTCATAAAAGCTGAAAGTTGATTGATTTTATATGACTCCCTGTTAGGGACAACGTAAAAAAAATATTAATTGGGATTCGAACTCGTGTCCTTCGAGTGGTGATAAGGCGTGCTACCTCTCGGTCATTTAGAACTGTTGAATTGAGAGCGAATAACTCAAAACATGCTGTGCGCGATCTGATCTAGGAGGCTTGATGAAGAAAACAGGTGAAAACATTATTTTCTGAACAGCTAAAGCGCACCAAGTGCTTCCAAATTATTCAGACAACATCAAATTTACATGTCTTGTTATTTCATCACGGCTTCTGCATGGACCCATCGACATATTTTATATAAAGCAAAGGTAAGCGTCTTGCGAATTTTGATATCTTTTCTTCATATAAAAATACGATTTTTATGTAAATGGTACTTGGTGCGGTGTGGCTGAACAAAATTTCAATGATATCCGAAACAATACTGTATTTTACACAGCCGTTAACTTACATGACATACTAAAATCCTTTGGTGTTGTTACTGTATGTTGTCCGGAATGGCCACTTAGCAATATTTAAGGAAGAATTTAAAAAAAAAATGCCGTCTGTAATCAGAAGACTAAATAACCTCCAATGACAAGCTAAGGTTTATGGTTCGCTCTGGTTGGATACAATCTCAGTTTTACATATCCTGCCAGAGAAAAAAATTGAATTTACTCAACGAGGGATGGTTCAAATTATTCGATATCTTAAATGTAGATAGGTAATGATAATCTGAATACTCTAGTGTAAATAACTCGTTTTTGAAAAAATTGGCGTTTGGTGCGGTTTAGCAGAACCCCGACCATTTATGATATAATATTGAAATAATTTGTTAGTCGGGTAGCCCCGAAGAACTTAGCGGAACACCTTGTCGCCCGATAGTTCTGACGGGGATTAATTTAATTTACGCTCGAAAAGGGCGTGATCGCGTGCTAGAGTGATTTATTTGTTTGCACTTCCCGTTTTGCGCTGGATCAATTTATTTGCGGCGTTGAAAAATGGGTGTCGTATTCGAATAACCTACATGATATCTTTTATTAGCATCGGTCCCACGCCTATCAGGTGCATAATCGTTTTTTGCTGCATGTTTCCAAATAAGATGATCATCATTTCGATCAGTTTTTGCAACTTTCGAAGGATAATGTAGAGCAAACGCCACGTAAATCTTCCCCACAGCAACAGTGAGAAGTAAGCAACAAAAAATGGTTAATGCCATAAAATTGAGCCGTTAAGAGGGAACATCTTGTTGGGATGGTTTATGGGCCGTAAAATGGTTTGCCATAAAAATCGCGACCATGTCGCGAAAGCGAGAGTGTTGCATCTTCACGATGCTTTCCGGTATGTTTGAAATACCACCGGGCGGTGGTCTGAAGGTATTACGACACACAATAGCTAAGAGTATGAGGTAGGTTTTTTGGGTGACTAGACTTTGTGAACAACAATCCACAACTGTGAAAAAAATGCTTAGATTTTTAATAAGCTATTCGATTCGATACAATAGACAATCATTAACAATCCCCTTAAGATGGATACCTAACTACATCGATTCAAGTTGCACGATTGAATTCGGAATGATTTGATTTCGAACGTAGGGTAATCCTTTAAAGTAATAGGTAAGCTCGATAACGAGGTATAATAATATTAGCATATGCATATGCAGTATATGCGCTTATAAATAGAGTAGTCATTTATTACAAGAAAGTTCTATAAACGCATATAATACTATTATAATATTAGGAATGGTGAAATAACATGCCATAATAATGCCAAAACTAAAGTGTGCTTTTCTGCACAACTAAGGTGAACATGCATTGAACCCAAACCTCGAATTTTCAAAAGAGTACCAACCATCTGTGCTGAAATGTAACTCACTACTCACCCGCTGGTGATGACCAATCGATCAAATTTTCAGCGCGCACGAATTTTTGGCTTTGAAAACTTTTGAAAAATAAGTCACTACCTTGTGTACAGGTCTGCCACCTTTTCAAATGTTCGGCCGATAATGTCCATTTCATCCGCGAAGCAAACAAATTGACTGGATCTCGTAGAAATCGTACCCCGGCTGTTAAGCCCGGCTCTCCGCATAACACCTTCTAGCGCAATATTGAGCAACAGGCACGAAAGTCCATCATCGCGTCGTAGTCCCCGGCGGGATCCAAACGAACTGGAATGTTCGCCTGAAACCTTCACACAATTTTGCACGCCTTCCATCGTCGCTCTTATCAGTCTCGTGAGCTTACCGGGAAAGCTGTTCTCGTTCATGATTCTCCATAGCTCTACGCGGTCGATACTATCGTAAGCCGCCTTGAAATCGATGGAAAGGTGATGCGTTGGGACCTGGTATTCACGACATTCTTGGAGGATTTGCCGTACAGTAAAGATCTGATCCGTTGTCGATCGGCCGTCAACGAAGCCGGCTTGATAACTTCCCACGAACTCGTTTTCTACGTTGTAGGTCACATTCAAAACACGTGATTGCTTGAAAGTCGCGCTTCTTGTAGATAGGGCATATTGAACCCTTCTACTCCCCCGGTATATGTTTTGTTTCCTAGATTGTGCCTATCAGCCGGTGCAGACAAATGGCCAGCCTCTCCGGACCCATCTTTATGAGTTCAGCTCACGGTGCTCCAATTACCGTTATTATCAAATAAAATATACCATCCAAACGGCAGTCGGCAGTTGATGACTGACGTTGTTCTGCACCTCTGGGCTGAATTTGAAAAAAATCCTTAGTCAGAAATTTGAGTTACGCCCTTTTGAAGTTTAAATGATAGAAATCACACGAAATATGTCACTTTAACTTGTTTCAACAAAGAGATTATGATAAAACTTTGTAGTTTAAATTTTTAATATGGTTTTAGATATTAAAAAATACATTTTTATAATTTTTTCTCGACCGACATTTGAAAAGGGCCATGCTATGTTTAAAAATCATATCTACCAAATTAACGCCTGATAGTGATTTTAGGAAATTGTCCATAGCATTCAAATATGTATGAAAAATTCTTGGACAGGATATGCAGATACGCCTTTTTGAAATGTATGGAAAGAATATGAAATATGGAATATGGTGGATTCTGCTCCATCTATAATCAACGGTTAGCTAGGTGCATACATAATCATTACACTTTTGCGGTTGTTCTTATTTAATTCAATTTAACAAGTTGTATAGAAGGAATGATACAAATATAATGTAACGCAGAATTTTCCAAATTGAGATCTTCTTTCCTCCCCCACGTTACAGCTTTTGTATGAAAAATGTATGAACCGTAACACTACCGAACCCTCTCGTTACGTAATATTTGAACGATTCCAAAATTACACGAACACATGTTGTCTATACTGACATTGAAAAAAGGCCAAAGTATAGAGTAAGGTGGGGCAAAAGTTCGACCTTCAGGTATCAGGTATCAGAAGGCCGGCTCCAAAGGCACGTTCCCCACCAGTTGGGAGATTTGTGCCATCGCCATATTTGAGCCTATTTCATCATCTACCCGATGGGAGAGGAAAGGGAAGGGAAAGATGGGAGGAAATAGGAGTGGGGTCCCTTGAAGGGGGAAGATCGCATAAGCGAAATGAGAGCATGTAGCTCCATACCACAATGGGTTCGAACAGCGCCCTAAAAAGGGCACTGCAAAACGCATGAGCGTAAAGAGAGCCTATAGCTCATTACCACAGCGGGTTAAGAATAACAGGATGTCCTGAAGATTCAGGCTTCTGTATTCAGTTTCACTTAATAAGTGTTTACCAAGTAATTGGAATCGCATTTGCGCAAAAACTGGACAGTTACATATCAGGTGATACGAAGTTCCATAATCGGAGTCACAACTATCACACACAAATGAGTCAGCACGCTGAATATTTGCCATGTGATAGTTGAGTCGGCAGTGGCCTGTCAACGCTCTGACCAAGAGACTGCAATTCTGCTTTGACAGATTTGTTAAATACTTCGCCACCTTTGGAGATGGCTCAGTAATATACAATTTTGTTTGACGACACGACTCCAAACTATTCCAATATTGCTTGTGCTGAGTTGCCGCCCAAGAGTTTATCTGAAGCTTCACCCAGCACTTCGAAATTGGAATAGCCGGCTCAGGGCCAATGAAGTCATGCGATGCTCCATCGCGAGCTAGCTCATCAGCCAATTCATTTCGAGCGATGGAAGAATGGCCAGGTACCCATACAAGGTTTACAGAGTTGACTGAATTCAGTTCCTCAATTTGAGTTCGACATGCGATAACAAGCTTCGACCTTGAAGTTGGCCGAAGCGAGAGCTTTTATAGCAGCCTGACTATCTGAACAGAAGTATATGACTTTACCCATTACGCGCTGTTGAAGTGCTGATTGCACTCCACACATAAGAGCAAATATTTCCGCCTGAAAAACGGTGCAGTTTCTACCAAGTGAGTAAAACTGATTCAGCCTTAGCTCACGAGAATATACTCCTGCACCAGCTCTACCTTCAAGAAGGGTGCCATCAGTGTAACATACTATATTGTTTGATATGCTTCTCTCCAAATAGCCAGACGTCCACTCTTCCCGTGAAGGGAATTGTGTGGTAAATGTCCTGTAAGGAAAGTTACAAGCAATTGTGAGATCACTTGGAGCAAGGACAATTTTGTCCCAATTCACCAAAAGTGGAAACAACGAAGTGTGTGTAGATCTACGATTCACTGGATTTTTCTCCAGTAGATCCAGTACCCATAAACGGTAAGAGCAAGAAAGTGCTTCTTGTTTAAGATATATGTGTAGTGGCGCAACGTCGAAAAGCTCCTCGAGCGCTGCTGTGGGAGTTGTAGAGAACGCACCAGACATCGCCATCAAGCACATCCTTTGGAGATGGCCCAATTTTGATTGGATTGTTCTCACTTCGCCCTTTTGCCACCACACAAGACATCCATATGCCAATATTGGTCGAACAACTGTTGTGTAAATCCATTTGATATATTTGGGTTTGAGGCCCCAAGTTTTACAAAAGGTTCGCCGGCATTGACCGAAGGCCATACAAGCTTTTTTTGACTCTGAAATCAATGTGAGCTGTCCATAAAAGTTTGGAATCTAGAATGACTCCGACATACTTTACTTGATCAGTCACATTAATCTCAGTGCCAAAAAGACGTAAAGGTCGAATTCCATCGCGGTTTCGTCTTTCCGTAAAAAGAACAATAGATGTTTTATTCGGGTTAACCGAAAGGCCATATTGGCGACACCAACTCTCGACTACCTGAAGAGCACTTTGCATCAGGTCGAATAGGGTGCTTATGCACATACCAACTATCAGAGCTAGATAGTCGTCGGCAAATCCATAAGTTGGAAAACCGCAATTATTGAGTTGCCTCAATAGCGTATCTGCTACGAGATTCCACAAAAGTGGTGACAAGACTCCCCCTTGGGGGCATCCGCAAATACTCAATTTTCGAATCGCTGCTTGACGCAATGTCGAGAAGAGATGTCGGTTTTTGAGCATTTGATGAATCCAATTGGTAATCATTGTAGGTAGCCCATGGTTTCGTGCGGCTTCCAATATGGCATCGAAAGACACGTTATCAAAGGCACCCTCAATATCCAAGAAAACACCCAAGCACGATTGCTTCTGAGCGAATGCTTTCTCGATATCGTATACAACTTTGTGTAAAAGAGTCACAGTGGACTTTCCAGATTGGTAAGCATGTTGATTCACATGAAGAGGCATGTTTGCCAAATAAACATCACGGATGTGATGATCGATAATGCGTTCCAGACATTTCAGAAGAAAAGAGGTCAGACTGATTGGTCTAAAACTCTTCGCTTCCTCATACGACGCACGTCCTCCTTTTGGGATAAACTTTACAGTAATATCACGCCAGGATTTGGGAATGTACCCGGTAGCAAAACTGCTTACAAGTAGCTTTTTCAAAACATGTTTGATAAATTCAAATCCCTTTTGGAGCAGAACAGGATAAATCCCATCCGCTCCTGGAGATTTGAAAGGAGCAAAACTATTAAGTGCCCATTGAATCGATTCAGTAGTTACGATACTGCGAGCCGAGGCCAGAGACTCGTAACTACATGAAAAGACATTTGGTTCATCCGTAGATGCTATGTCCACACATCCGGGGAAGTGTGTATTGAATAAACATTCTAAAACTTCTTCATCGGAAGAAGTAAAGTCACCATTAGGTAAGCGAATTTCGTTCACTTGGAAATCCTTAGATTTTGCAAGAATTTTGTTCAACCGACTGACTTCACTCAAACTGGAAACATTTGTACAAAGGTTTTTCCAGCCGGATCGTTCAACAGAACGAAGAGCCTTCTTGTAAGCCTTGCGAGCTGATTTGAACGACTCTGATCCAGCTGAACGGCGTCTGTTCCAACTCCTTCTACATTGTTTCCTGAGTCTAGTCAGATCGGAATTCCACCATGGGGTCCCTCTTGTAGTCTTTACAGACCGCAGAGGACATGCTTCTTCAAAAGCTTCCATAATGTAGGATGTTGTAGTATCAACGGCATCATCCAGATCACTTGGATTTTCAATGGACGGAGAATATCCATGAAATTTGGTCGCAACCAATTCAATGTAGAGTTCCCAGTTTGTTGATCGGGGATTCCTAAAACGCAAAGTCTGCGCAGTAACATTTGAATGTTCAAAGAAGATGTAGCGATGATCAGATAATGATTCCTCATCTGATACATGCCAATTCGTCAACTCGTGACTGATTCTATTCGAGCAGAGCGTTATGTCTAACACTTCTTCTCTATTAGAAACCATGAAGGTTGGGCGATTGCCTATGTTAAGTAATCCAAGGTCTGTACTACTTAAGTATTCCATCAGACTGGAGCCTCTCAAATTGATATCCGAGCTGCCCCAGATGATGTGATGAGCATTGGCATCACTGCCCACAATCAGCGGAAGGCCTTTTGTTACGCAGTGTACGACAACTCGTTTGAAGTCATCCGTTGGGGATGGTTCATCATGTGGTAAATATACCGAACAATAGACGTATTTGAGGTCACCAACAGAAACATCGATTGTGACAGCACATACATCTCTGGTAGTTAACTCAGAAATGAGTGTAGCAACGATTGCTTTATTAACGAGCACGCATGCGCGGGGCATGGAGCGCGAGTTTGCCATTTCAAGCTTGCTAAAAGTAGCAAAAACTGGGTCCACAAGGTTACCTAGATAGAAGTTCCCTCTACGAAAGTAGGGTTCTTGAACTAGCGCCACTTGGGCTGCACCATTTTGCATGAGTCTGCAAAGATTGATCGTTGCTGTTCTTTTATGCTGAAGATTGATCTGAGCTAACCTAACCGTAGCCACTACCCAAACTAGGCAGGATTAAGCTTTTTGCAATCTCAGCACGAAAAAGACCAGCAACGAAAAAACCAGATCGGTATCTATTTAAAGTCGCCAAAGGCGAAAGAGCACAGAATACACTGTGTAAAACGCATAATGCGAATCCATATAGGTGATAATTTAAATTAAATGTCAACATATTCATAATCCCACCCTTATTAAGCCTCAGGATAGAGACTGAAGAAGGGCAGCCGATTATCTCGGAGAAACACAAGGTCACCTGCACCATTGCTCCGGGTAGCACAGGAAGGACTCAATACTGTGGAGGGCGCCCTGGTACCCCACAGGCTCCGTTTGCGGTTAGGTTTTATTTAGACCCCCCTAACCATTCATTCTTAGGCACGGTACGCATCACACCATAAATTAGGGGTCACCTGTGAGGTGGACTTTTACCATCGGAACAGGCAGTCCGTAGTGTTGATTCTTAGCCAGTTGAAACAACCGCTACCGACACTACGCGGCTATCTAGGCTGCTCGGGAAAAGGAGGTTAATATTGATGATTAACTCCTGACGTGCCCAAGCAGCCGTACATTACACTTTTGCGGTTGCTCTTATTTAATTCAATTTAGCAAGTTGTATAGAAGGAATGATACAAATATAATGTAACGCAGAATTTTCCAAATTGAGATCTTCTTTCCTCCCCCACGTTACAGCTTTTGTATGAAAAATGTATGAACCGTAACACTACCGAACCCTCTCGTTACGTAATATTTGAACGATTCCAAAATTACACGAACACATGTTGTCTATACTGACATTGAAAAAAGGCCAAAGTATAGAGTAAGGTGGGGCAAAAGTTCGACCTTAGTGGTATAATCAAAGTTTCCAGGAAAACAATAGCAGTTAAAACAAAACAAATACCATACAGTGAACCTTCAACATATTGGCTATAATTTTGCTGAACAAACTTGTGTCAAAATATTTACCCATTTTTAGTTATAACAGTTTCAAAATTGATTGTCTTATTCGAACTTTTGCCCCACCGGTGGGGCAAGAGTTCGAATCTAGTGTGGGGCAAAAGTTCGTTGGCTAAAACACAAAATATCGATTCTATTATGACAGGCATAATTTACACCAGCCGTATACTTAAGTTTTACGAAAAATACACACTAAATTTTCATCAAAAAAATGCCCAAAAACGGGTTAATTGTAATATACTCAAAAATATCAGATTTTCGCAAAACTAAGTAGAAATGTAAATTTTTGGTGACAAATTTCACACGATCAGACAAATTTAACTAAATTTGAAGATAATATGTGTATTTTAGGCAATTTGCAAATTTTTCCGTGATTTTATACATGGGTCAAACTTTTGCCCCGCTGATTCGAACTTTTGCCCCACTATGGGCCAAAAATTGTTTTCAAGCATTTATGCAAAAACTAATACACCTCAAAGCAACCTTATGATAGGCCTAGAAATGCCCTTACATAAAATATTGAAAAAGATTTTATCTTCAATTGGTTCCATGCAACGAAAGTTTGACCAAAAATTACAATATTCACGTCGAAAAACAACCAATAGCCATAACTTTTCCAAATCTCAATCAATTTCTATGATATTTGAATTGAAAGTCTCTTACTTGAATAGCATTCGAACCACCATGACATTTATAAGATTTGTTTTGAATTGAGCTAGAAATCTTAAAAAGAAACTCATACCCCACTCGAAGTTTTGCCCCACTTTACTCTAATTGAAATATACACATATCAATATAGCTGAACAATGACTGAATCAAAGTTGACCGAAACACTCGAACATCACTTATCTGTATCTTTATTATACATCTGTATTCTATTCCATTCTATTAAATTCTTTTCCATTCTAATCTGTTCTATTCTATCCAATTATACTCTATTTAAATTTATTCTACTCTGATCCACCCTACTTGTTCTTATACATATTTTTACAAATGGACACTGCATTAATCAACAACTGCGCGCAAAAGATTTGAACGGTACACTTTCGATATTTGTACGGCTTTTTAGCGCTCCCAGATCTGTAAAAAATTGCTATGCACAGATTCTGACTCCTAATGCGTGCTTATCATATGATCCATAAAAATGAAGATTTGAATTATTATTTCACAGTAAGTCCAAATAAGGGTTTCAACTTATATATGATAGTTTTTATGTAATTTAAGGAACTGAAGCATTTTGATTAAATGCTTTTCGTTTGAGCTGGATCCTTGTTTTAAAGATAATTTGAACAAGTTTGTCGAGAGCTGCGAAGAGCAGAGTCTGACAAAATCTTCGAAATATCATATCACCAAATTTCATGTAAAAGACTTCTTCTGCAATGCGACTGGTCGATGACTAGGCTTACATTATGAGCTGGCGTCGGAGTCTGTGCATAACGCTGTATCACAGACCTGTCAGCGCTATAAAATCGAACAAACATCAAAAGTGTACCGTTCAATTCTTTTGCGCGCAGTTGTTGATTACAACATTGACATTTGTAAAAAAAAAAATGTATAAGAACAAGTCTGGTGAATCAGAATAGAATAAATTGAAGTAGAGTAGAATTGAAAAGAATAGATGAGATTAGTATAGAAAAGAATTAAATAGAATTGAATAGAATATAGAATTATGTAGATACAAATATGTTATGTTCGAATGTTGCGATCAACTTTGATGTTCAGCTATGTATTCAGCTGTGTATTTATTTCAATTATACTTTGGCCCTTTTCTAATGTCAATCTAGACAATATGTGTAAAAGGGCGTATCTGCATATCTTGTCCAAAAATTATTCATTCATATTTGAATGCTTTGGACAATTTCCTAAAATCAGTATCAGGCGTTAGATTGTAAAATATAATTGTTCGTGTATTGGTTGATAAGTAATAACTAAACATAGCATTGACTCTTATCAAATGTCGGTCTAGAATTTTTTTAGGAAAATGTGTTTTTCAATATCTAAAACCAGATAAAAAATCAAAATCTCTTTGTTTAAACAAGTAAAAATGGCATATTTTATGTGATTTCTATCATATAAACTTCAAAAGGGCGTATTTCAAATTCTGACTAAGGATTTTTTTCAAAATCGGCTCAGAGGTGCAGAAAAACATCAGGAATCAACTGCTGACTGCCGTTTGAATGGTTTAATTGGAGCACCGTGTCTAAACGTTCGCACCATTGATCCCTTCCAACACACTTCCTGCTACGATGCCGAATCTGCGGTCCTTCAGAACGTCGGCGAGTTCGTATTCTCTCGTTGATTATTCGTTGCTTGATTTTTTTTACGGCTGGCTTGCAGGGCCTGACATCAACCCCCTAGATATCCGGAGGACCATTCCCCCTAAATGTTCGGAGGACCGTAGTGCACAGTTTAGCTTAGAGTCCTTCTCTGGCACTCGGACGATGATCAGCCGCCCCTGACATGGGGAAGAGACGCTGTTGTGAGCCGCTCCTAACATGGAGTACAGACGCTCAAGGTTTGCAGAAGCAAAAGCAAAAGCAAACCCCCCCCCTTCCCTGTCAGCATTCGACCAAAGTTCCCACCGGGGGTTGGTTACCCGATCTTCCCTAAGGTTACTCGTACTCCGGCCAGTACCGCGAGGAGGTAGGGATAGGAGTTGCTGGGCAAGAGGCTAAGGACCGCACAGAGGGGTCTATTTTATTCCCTCAGGTACGCGAGGTACCAACGGTACGCCATGCCCAGCCATTTACCAACCAATCATTGTTATAATACATAGCAGAAACGCAGGAGGGATTCTTTACAAAGGATAAATTTTGATGTAAATAGTATATACAAAATCAATATCTTTTGCTTGCTCTTATTTCAAAATTCGAGCTTTTTAAAATATTTCAAGTTTGTACAATCTCATGCCTATGCTTCAACTGCTCGAAGGTAAATGTATTATTTTTGACATGAGTGACATTCAGACCAGCTTGATTCAGAATTTAAACAAAAAGTATGAAAGCCCATTCGAAGATCACCATGGCTCTAGATTTTTTATCTTTTACAAAGTTAAGCAAATATTTGGAAACCATTTATGAAGAAAGTATTTATGAACCCAAAGCCGTAATTCCAATTCTGTAATCTTTAAAATATGAACCTGAGTATATTTGTACCTCAGGGTTGCATTTAGCTATAAGGAGGCTTACAGCTATATCGTATGTATGGTCGATTGAACGACACCCGTATAAATGATGACAACTTACAAAACTAGTTTTTGTGAAAGACAATAAAATACTTAAGGGGCACCTACTCATCGCCAATCTACGTCTCCTCTAAAAACTTATTCATGCCATGTTCATTTTGAGGCTCCTAGGAGCTCGAGCCCCTAGGTGCGGACCGCACCCTCCGCAACCCTAGCCATGCTACCGAAATAGTTGAATTACTATTCAATATATCTTTCAGAAATTGCCATCCCGCAAACTCCATAACTATAATTTATATGCGTTACCACTTATTTCTAAATGGCATTAGATTATTTCAAAACATGGTAGATTTAAAAAAGTTTGCAAATCCAATCTCCCATGTCTTCCTTACCATTAAAATAGTGTTATATAAAATTTTCAACTTTCTAGGAGGTGAAGTGGACCAAAGACGATGTAGG
This sequence comes from Aedes aegypti, assembly GCF_002204515.2. Taxonomy (NCBI): domain Eukaryota; kingdom Metazoa; phylum Arthropoda; class Insecta; order Diptera; family Culicidae; genus Aedes; species Aedes aegypti. The sequence goes on from NC_035108.1 coordinate 350,640,254, forward strand.
TTTATATGGAAATTACTATGGAGAAATTTAGAAACACGTTCCAAACACGTTAGTACTGGAGTTAGAGTACAAACTTATTATCCCATAGTAAAAACTCATTCTTCGAACCATAATAAAGAAATTTGCTGAAGAGAGAAATTCAATCCGATGGATAGGAGAAGAGATATTCATGAGTTTGTTTGCTATTATTTAGCTTCATATTGGACTAAAGCCCTGCAAACATCCCAAACAAAACTAGCTCTAAAGGGATTTGTTTCTTCAGCAATCCTTCGCTAAAATTTCAAGAATGTGCTTTCACGTATTTGCGTATTTTAAGCATTTCTTCAAATTCCTCCATAGTAATTTCCATGTAAACCTACATTGTTTTTGGGCCACCTTTAAATCATCACCGAAAAAGCTAAAAATTTCACATAACACTATTTCAAATATAAGGATGGTAAGAAACATATGGGAGAATTGATTTTCAAACATTTTTACATTTTGAATAGCCCTAATGGTGGATCAATAGTCTGATAATGAATGTGATTTCTACACAAAATCGAGAACGATTTACGATTCCCAATTTGCGAAACCTCACCGACAAATTTTATCAATTGAGACCCATCCGATCGTAAAATATAACCAGTTCGACACCACCGGCGATTGCTAAAAAACAACTAATGATCATCAAAGGGGCTTCAACTGAGTTTATTTATAGCGGACTGTACCGCTGGTTCACAAAAGGATGACATAAATATCCGAAAGCCTTACAAAACTAGTGATGAGTGCCGGTGCCAATACGTTATGTATAAAATGCCTATTTGTTAAACCCGACATTCTGCGGAATGGACGGCGTATCAAATAAGCCTAATTTGGCCAACGGCATGTTATCTAAATTATGTCGAAGTCTCGGACATACTATTTTTAGCATCTGGCCGCGCAAGTTTTTTTAAGCATTCAGAGAGGGGCCAAACATTCTGCTTACAACATACCCACAACATGCTGCCCGCCCATTGGCATAGGCAAAGAAAAAGTCACCAAACGGTCAAAACAAGGGATCCCAAGATGATCGATATGCTTTTGAAACGCCCAATCCAAAGCAAGCTCGAGACGCAGCAACAATAAATTTATTATAATATCATGCGAAAACGAACCCGAATACGGCCTAAAATAGGAAAGAAACCGAATCGTGCTCTATGCAAAACTGGCATAAATTTTACCACTTTCGGCGTTGCGAAGAAAAGTGATATCGAGTATGGTTTTCGCACGATCCTCTGCTTCCCCGGGTGATAAACCATTCCCAGCATGCTCACATTCAAATCCGAAAACTCCCAACGAGAGAATATGTTTCCGATTCATAAACACAGATATCACCGCTCAGGAATCGAATTACACGACATGCAGCAAACCATAACAATTAAACAATGAGCAATAATTGCCGACAAGCTCGCTAACAATTTTCCAATTAAGCTGCCCCTGGTTGGGGGAGATCGCAACAAAAACCGCCACTATCATAAAACACACCTGTCAGTCGCTGATAATCTGTTCTAATAGATCAGTCACGGCACAATTTGTTTCGATTTTCTTTTGCCCGGTGCGCGGTGGAGTAACGAGAACAAACTGTTGGCAATAAATGTAAATTTGAGGAATGAAGGTTTATCAAACGCCAGTCCGGTATTTTTCAATCAAATTTGCGCTCAATTTGGACGATCATGTAAAAATCAATAGTTTTGTAATTAAATTCCACTGAAATTGAATTCACAAAAGCGTGTAAAAACACATGAAATTAGTTTATCTATACGGCAGCCTCAATTTTACAAGTCATTGAACTTTAAAACCCGTTTTTGAGTGTAGTGCATAGTAATTTTTAAACAACTTCAGTATTAAGGTGAAAATGCATCGAAGCCAAACCTCGAATTTTCAAGAGCACAAATTTAGAGAACCTGACAATCATTCGCGCTGAAAATTTGATCGATTAGTCACCACTAGCGAATGATCAGTGAGTTTAATTTTCAGCACAATCATTTGTCTGGTTCTCTTAATTTGTGCCCTTGAAAATTCGAGGTTTCACTTCGATACGTATTCACCTGGCCTTTTCGGTAAAGTTTCGACCGCTGTGAAACTTGAAGATATTATACATTTATATTCGTGCAGAAATTCCAGAAATTCATACAGAGACACCTACAGGAATCATAAGGTTATTTATCCGGAGAATCCTTTTGGAATTCCTACAGGAATTCGTTCATGGATTTCAGCACGAATTTCTACGAGAATACATCTGAAATTTCCTCAACGAAAGCCTCCTACAGAACTCTCCATGAGCTCTAACGGAATTCCTCCAGAAAATTCTAAGTGGTCCTTTGGGTACTTCGTCCAGGAATTCCTTTGAGAATTTCCTCCAGGAATCCCTTCGGGAATTTCAAGGATCAGTCCAGGAATATCCCCTTAGAACTTTTCCGGGGATTTATTCCAACAATTTCTCCGGGAATTTCCTCCTGGATTGTTCACAGATTTTCCTCCATAGTACCTTGAGGAACTTCTCCGGAATTTACTCAAAAATGTTTGGAATTTCTTTGGAGGCCCCCAAAGAATTTCTTCAGAGATCCTCATGGAATTTCTTTGGAGTTCCTCCAGAAATTTCTTCAGACTTCCGCCGGAAATTCCTTTGGAGCTCTACCGGGATTTTTTTTCGGGTTTTTGCATCAGTCTTTCCAGGAATTTTATCAACCTTTTTTCAGAAATTCTCCAGAGTTCCTCCAGTAATACTTTGGAATGATTGTACCCCGTTTGGCATAAAGTCGTTTGGCATAAGGTCGTTTGGCATAAAGCCGTTTGGCATAAAGTCGTTTGGCATAATGGTCGTTTGGCATAATGGCCGTTTGGCATAATGGTCATTTGGCATAATGGCCGTTTGGCATAATGGTCATTTGGCATAATGGCCGTTTGGCATAATGGTCATTTGGCATAATGGCCGTTCGGCATAATGCATGACTTAGAATGAATATCGGCATTTTTGAAGCATTCATCGAGATCAACACCACAGTGCCCATAGCAAAACTTTTTGGTAGGATCTCACAAGCGTGGTGTTAGTTCAGAGATTTTTCAAGCTATGAATGTCAAAAATTGTTATAACATTAGAGAGCATTACTAAATAAAACTCGTGACGGGTCTGGTGGAAGATCTTTTCGGATTAATATTTTTCTCTACTTCCCAGAACAAAGAGTATCTTTGAGCTTGTTACGATATACATATTTGAAAATAGTAAACTGGCAAAGAAAGTTCGTAGTTATTAATTAAGGGAACGCTAATAGAACATTTCGCTGCAGATCAAGCTCTGTCCCAGTTTGGACGAAACCCTTGATGAAAATTACTTGATAAAAGAAGGGAAAATTTATTTACAAAATATTTGAAGATCTAATCCAAAGATTTATTACTGCAGCATAATGCAAAACTAGCCTATATACGAAAGCTGATAATTTTTTTTAAATGTTCAAGGCTCTTACGCAAAAAAATCTGCTCACAGCATAACTCAAATGAACAACACATTTTTAAATGAAAATATTTGTGGCAAAACTTTTCTGATTCAATATAAATATTAATTTTGGAAGTGTACATCAAAAACACCGTCTATTATCGAATGATGGGAAAATTTGTGATTGAGATAATATTTTTTCCAGTATATCTCGAAAGGAGATCATGTGTTTGCAAAAAAAAAAATGTTGAATATTAGTAGGTTCTGAAGTAATTATCATGATAACAGCACGTCTTTCAAGAATTGATAAAACAAAATAAAAAATGGTTAATATTTAGCTTTACTAAATAATAGTATTTAAAACAGTTTAAGTATAAAGAACAGCCTTTTTTTAGAAAGCAAATTTTATGATTAAATCAATAGAAGATTGGACGCCAAAAAATATTGCGGCATTATAAAACGAGAAAACATCAACAATTGCGCTCAGAATCATCGAAGTGATTGTGCTACTTTTCCCCGAATGTGGTTTCTCCAAATGTGGTTTCTCCGAATGTCGGTTCCCCGAATTCCAGTTCCTCGAATAACCCTTTTCACCGAATGCCATTTCCCCGAAAAGTGGTGCAGTTCAAATAGGTTCTATAATAGTCTTCAGTGGCTGGATGGTGAACGAGAAAGAACGATAAGCAATCAAAAGAAGGTGTTATTCTGTCATTCTTGGCTATACACATTTTGGCAAAAATGCTGATGACGGTAGAACTCGAAAGAACCGCCAATTAAATAAAGAAGGGTGCATATTAGATGGCCAGTTCGTTCTCCACTCTGATATGTATGAAGTTACAATAATTACGAGTGCTGAAAACTTTTCTGGGAAATGGGGTAATCGGGAAAACGGGATATTTGGAGAACTGGCGTTCGGGGAAAAGTAGCACAACCCATCGAAGTAACTGCAGTAATCGTTTGTCTCTTTTTGCTGATAACTTGAGCTGATCAATGCTATCGAATGCCACCCTTTCGTCTTTTGGAAACAATAAAATATTTAAAAAGTATAGCTCCAAAAAACAGTCTATGTATGAATGGAGGTAAAATTTATTTAAATTTCAAATTAACAGTTTCTATACCTATTTTGGCGGTTACACTGTATTTAGAAAAAAAATAGAACGTTTGAAAGAAGGGTAAATTTGTGCTAAATATATCAAAATCTTTAGTGCAAAAATGTATTCCTATTGCGAAACTCATGAGAAGAATTAATATTTGAAAGAAGGGTAATTTCTGGATAAATAATATAATACTCTTGGCAATAACTTTCCTAATATTCTTTAGTTTATTCAAAAGCATATGATTGTTGAATAAAGGGTCATTTTGTATCAATTGACTCCAAAACAAGCCTGATGTCATCAGAAAGATTCATTAGAAACGTAAAAACGAACGTTATCTTAAGAAATTCTTGGTTTCAGACTCATTATGCCAAACGACTATTATGCCAAATGACCATTATGCCAAACGACCATTATGCCATACGACTTTATGCCAAATGACCATTATGCCAAACGACTTTATGCCAAACGGCTTTATGCCAAACGACTTTATGCCAAATGACCTACCACCCTTTGGAATTCTTCCAGCGTTCCTCAGGAGTTATTCAGAGAATTCCCCCTAGATTTCCTCTTGGAAATCTATCAGAGTTTCTCCGAGAAATCCTCCAGAGTCCCTCCGGGAATTTTTCATGAGTTTCTCCTACAATCTCTCCAGAGTTCCTCCTGGAAACCCTCCGCAGTTCTTCCAAGAATCCCTTTCTTCCAGAAATTCCAAAGAGCTACTCCAGCAATTCCTCTGGATTTCATCCAGAAATTTCTCGGAAGTTCCTTCGGAGTTCCACCATGTTCTTTCATAAAAATTTCCACAGTTCCTCTAGAAATTCCTCTGGATTTGATTCAGCAATTCCTTGGTAGTTCGACCGGAAATTCCTTCGGATTTCTACCGTAGTTTCTTCAGGAATTTTCGTCAGAGGAACTCACCTTCCGAAATTCCTCTATGATTCCTTTAGAGTTACTCCGGACACTGAAGAAAAATAATCAGAATTCAACAATTCCTTCGGAGTTTCTTCAGGAATTCCACAGTAGTTCCTTCAGGTATTTCCCCATGAGTTGCTCCAAATTTCTCGCTGGCAGTTACACCAGGAATCCCGCCAGGTGTTCCTACAGGAATGCTCCCGGGAATTCTCCAGGAATCTCCACAGCATTTATCTAGAATTTCTGAAGATTCCGTTCCCAGTTGTTTCTCCAAAATTTTTATCAAGACTTCCTCAAAGAATTTATAAGTCCGTTGTCCATATTGCTGAAAAATATGAGTTCAGAAGCTATCAGGAAACTCCATGCAGAGGTACCGTAAAATGGGATGAAGTTGATCACTTTTGAGTGATTCGGTTCCATAATCCCTAGTAGGATGCATGCATTATCTTCCGAATATTTTTGAAACTTGTACTGGATGGATGTTTATCGAATTATAAGAACATTTTTTTTATGAAATGTTATCATAATAAGAAATTTTTTTTATAAATCAAAAAGTGGAATTTCTTATTCCGGGGTGAAGTTAATCAATAACTGCGATAGGTTTCCTAAAATAAAGAGATATGCTTTTTACTACATTTGGGGTAACTGATCCTGAATCAAGCCTCAGAAATCTTACAACTTGTTGATAAATCGGTCAATTTTAGAATTAAATGTTGTGAATTACAGTATACATCACATGAAACGCCTAAAAGTATCCAATTTTCTTGGAAATTAGCAACTTGCTCACAAAAAGAACAATTTTTTCTCTGAAAATGAATTTTATCCTTAATGCAAATTCAAAGCTGGGTTCACAGAACATATCTCTAATGTATAAAACAGCTTATTTAAATGGTGCCTCTATAAAGCCTTGGCAATAGTCAAATGTTTCGAATAAAACCCTCCAACAGTTCATCAAACATTTTCTAAAACACTCTGTTTTTTCATGGTATAATTATCTTGAATGGCGAACCGAAATTAGAAACATCAAGACTATCTATCAGATAATGCGATTCCACAGAAATTGTGATAAGGTACAGTGGAGGAAGTGTATCAGTGGGGTAAGTGGATCATTCGTCAATATCAAGCATAAACACTTGAATATGTTGAATGTTTTCGCACTATTGCTTCGTTTTAGGTTATATTCTTACGTCCATACTGATACTATTGCAAAACTAATACTACTCGTACACTAACACAAGCAAACTTGTTAGCTGCAAAAATTAATTAGTTTCAAAATTGTTTTCCATCAACCAAACATCCATTGTATCTCTGTCTAAAATCGAATTCTATTATTTTTTTTGACACATGGTGAGCATTTCAGTTCTAATTGAATGAATCACAATGAAAAAAATGTGATGTTTATAAATAAATACAGATATATTGTACATGGTACACTTACCCCTACTTTTTAATGGGGTGGGGTAAGTGTATCAAGTATTATAATCATTTATTGGCAGACTGATTAAGAGAATTTTAATAAATTTTTATATCCGCAAATGTTGTTTTCCTTTAATTGTTTTCATTCCCAGCTGAAATTTGTCAAATTAACTATAGAAAATTTGAATTTATCCGCCTAAAAGTTTTTTTAACCTTTCTAATATAAAAAAGATATAAAAAAATAATAATTTTCAAATTCACACGAAACTTTTCATGGTTTATCTAAGCTGAGTTGCAGAAGGGCAAAATTTACTATTTCTCCAATTGAAAGCATATTATCGCACTTTATTTGACCATATAGATTATAATGTATCATCTAGAAAGATAATGCAAACATATTCATAAATAGAATAAAAAGATTTCAGTTTGTTATTTAAAAATAAATGTAACTAATATTTTCAAACTACTAGAGTTTTTCAAAAACATCGTAAGGAATAATCCTACAATACTTATATTTAACTTATGTGTATAAATGGATAAATTTTCTCCAAATTATTCTGGTTGCAATGTTTTTTTGTTGTTCGAATTAGTGTTAACTAATGTATACATATTTTTCAATATATTTTGATTAAATAAAGATACTTTCTAATTTTTAAGTATTAAAATGTACCATTACTAGCACTAATAACAAGAACGAGAGTTATATCATTATTACTATACATAATTACATCACATTTATTTTGAGAACAGATTTTTTCTATTGGTGATCCACTTACCCCACCAAATTTTTAAGTCCTTCATACTCAATACATAATAATCAGAAAAATCAAAATTATCGATGATTTGAAGTATATTAGTCCCTCATTTGTTATCCATAGAAAAAAGTTTGAATTACATTATTCACGTTAGCTGTACATAACAATGAAGTTGACCATTGATTTTTCTGTATCCACTTACCCCACGGTACCTTAATTCAAAACGGATCATAGCTCTCTTGCCAGTATATACATGTGGGTACGGGAATGATCAACTACACCCCGAATTACGGTAAATGAAATGCACCGGGAAAAAACACGTCTTCCGACTTGAGGACGTCCGAACAAAAATCCTGCCATGAGCTCGACAAGTATAGTCCCAGGAGGTAATTGAAGATTTTCTCAAGGTGTACAAAGATTCCATCAGAGATCCGTGAAGATATCGCCAAAAAACTCAAGATATCGTTAGGATTCCACTAGGTGATGCTGGAAGCTATTATAAATAGTTCGATAGACTTGCTAATTAGCTTCTGACAGGCTTGTGAAAATTTAACGATCGTTGACACACGAGCTATAATTTTATTCCATTTATCCACCTGCATTCACACAACATGCATGACATTTATTGTTCGTGGAGGGTAATGAGCCGAGAAAGAAAAAACAAAGAAAGAGAATGAACATCAACATTCATAGGGCTCTTCGATTGCGATGCGCCACAAACTGTTATGGTTCACGAACTTTTACATTCTCCGAATAAGGATATCCATGAGGACTTTTCGTGATAGGACTGACAGCTAAAAGTGTGAATGCAACCGAAATGAAAGAATAAAAAAATCATGCGAGTGTAATCGGAGCTTTACATTTTCATTTGTAATCGAAAGTCACTCCGATCGCGAAACGTAAAAAGCACATGGTAAACAAAAAAAAAGCTGATCGCAGCTGTCTCATGGGTTGCCTTAAATGGTTCAATTGGCTTATTCGAATCAAAATCCAAAAATTGGCTTCTAAACAGCCCATTATTGATCACGGATTTTTTTTTTTCAAATTTCTCCAGGAGCTCTCCAAGAGACCAAAGATCGCTACGACCGACATCAGTCAAAAATGTCACCGAAAAATTGTTGATAGATTCGTGAGGGTAAGCCAATCTATCAAAATTGTCGCAAATATGAATCTGAATCACTGAATCACTGAATCTGATGCCATTCTAAGAAATGTTCCAGCACGTCACAATTTTTAGCTACAGGTAGCCAAAGTAGTATGAAACACTGATTTCATCAATGTTAACATGAAATTTAAAGTATGATTTATCAATATTGTGTAATATTATCCACTAAGCATGCGAAATAGTACTTAAACTTTCAATTTAGATACACAATAAGTTGGAATTGCACGATTGAATTCAGATAAAATCGATTCTTTCAGTATTTTTGCAGTCTCCATAAAAAATTCTTCGTTTCTCCTACAGTATTCGACAAAACATTTGCAACTTTAGCGAATTTCCAAACAAAATGATCAACTTTGGAAAGCTAGATCTCAGTGAATAATGAACCAATTCGAATGAAATTTTCACAGAACATCAGACATAACTTGATTTTTTTTCCAATCACGAGTTTAAAAGTAACAACAATTAAACTAAAGTGAAATTTTTGACGAAAAATTAAAAACTATCGATCTCAAAATCTAAGAGCCCCACACAAAAACTGTCTTCAGCAAACTGGTTCAAAATCTACAACTTTGCTGAAAAACCATGAAGCTATACCTTCAATATGTTTAGTTATGTCAATTATAAAAAATATGCCAAAAAAATCACTTATATCAAATCGATACTAATTTTAAACTCGTGATTGAAAACTCACTCAAAATTATACAGTATTGGACAAAACATTTGCAACTTTTTCGATTTTCCATACAAAATTACCAACTTTGGTAAGCTATATCTCAGCTATGTATGGACCGATTTGAATGAAATTCAGGATCATTCAGGACATCTGACATAACTTGAATTTTAACATATATTTTTGAGTGATTTTTCCAATCACAAGGTCAAAAGCAGTAACGGTTTGACTAAAGTGAATTTTTTGACGATTTTTTATAAATGACATAACTAAACATTTTGAAGCAATAGCTTCATGGTATCTTCAGCAAAGTTGTAGTTGTTAACGAGATGAACAAGTTTGTTGAAGACAATTTTTATGCGGAGCTATCAGATTTTGAGATAAATTGTTTTGAATTTTTCGTCGAAAATTACACTTTAGTCAAACCGTTATAACTTATAAACTCGTGATTGGAAAAAATATACAAAAATGTATGTTAAAATTCAAGTTATATCTGATGTTCTGTGAAAATTTCATTCAAATCGGTCCATAAATAACTGAGATCTAGTTTACCAAAGTTGGTCATTTTGTATGGAAAATCGAAAAAGTTGCAAATGTTTTGTCCAATACTGTATGTAAAATTCAAGTTATTTAAAGGAACTGTGAAAAGTTGGCTCGGTGGTGAATGCGTCAAAAACAAAGTACATGCTGATAGATTTGCATAACAGCGTTAATGAAGTTTTATCAAACTAATTGATGTAACACCAAGTAAATAAATAATAACGCGACAAGAATAAGGGTTCGTTCGAGTGTTATCCAAAGGATCTCTAGGAAAACTTTAATGAAGTGTTTCATAGACTCTATTGAGCACTTTCTCAAGGCACATGGTACAATCTTCAAAATATATTTTCTTGAACTCCGTCAATTTTTTTTTTAACTGCTTTGGAGAAATTTCGGGAAAATTCTTTTTTTTTTGTTCCGTTATGACTTTTATGGAATTTGATTACTAGGATTTGTTCAGAAATTCTCCTAACATAAGAAAAAAGATACTCCGATATTTTAAAACATGTACATCGATAATTGATTCAAAGAACTTAGGAAAAGTATTTTTGAGCTAATCCAAGAACATGCTCGAAAATAAACCGTGGGAATGAGGTACAACTACAAGAAGGATTCGGTTCCAATTGCATGGATTCAAAAGCTGCAACCTTATAATAAACATTCAACAAATTCAAACACATCCTTTGTAGAAAGTTCAAAATGAATTGATGCACTGCGTGAAGATCTCGGGCGAACACTTCAGTTCGTTCGAGTCTCGGTGGGGACTACGACAAGGTCATGGACTTTTGTGCCTGCTGTTCAATATTGCGCTTGAAGGTGTCATGCGGAGAGCCGAACTAGACCGTCGATCCGGACAAGTCAAGTTTGACAGATCCGGACAATTATTTTGCATCGCGGATGACATGGATATTACTGGGAGAAAATTTGAAACGGAGACAGATTTGTTCACTCGCCTGAAACGAGAAGCAATAAGAATTGGGCTAATGGTGAATGCGTCGAAAACAAAGTATATGCTGGTAGGCGGAACTGAGCGCGACAGGGCCCGCCTAAGAAGCAGTGTCACGATAGACGGAGATACCTTCGAGATGGTGGACGAGTTCGTCTACCTCTCCTTGTAGACGGCTGACAACAACGTTAGTCGAGAAATACGAAGGCGCATCATCAGTAGAAGTCGTGCCTACTATGGGCTCCAGGAGAAACTGCGGTCAAGAAAGATTCACCCCGCACCAAATGCACGATGTACAAAACTATGCTCAAGAAGGACTTGGTGTTTTCGAATGCCGATTGCTAAGGAAGACCTTCGGTGGCGTGCAGGAGAACGGCGTGTGGCGGCGAAGAATGAACCACGAGCTCGCCCAACTCTACGGCAAACCCAGTATCCTGAAGGTGGCTAAAGCTGGAAGAATACGTAGGGCAGGGCATGTTGAAAGAATGCCGAACAACAGCCCTGTAAAGATCCAGTCTGAACAAGAAGACGTGGGGTGTAGCGAGCTAGGTGGATTGAACAGGGGCACCAGGACCTGGAGAGCGTGGGTCGCAGCCGAGGATGGAGAGAAGCGGCCATGAACCGAGTGAATTGGGAAAATATTGTTGGCGAGGTTTTATCAAGCTGATTGATGTAAAACAAAAAAAAAAAAAATAATTTGATGCACAATCCAACGAGAAAAATGTTCAAGAACCAATAAAGTCCTGAAGTCGCCGAAATAGAAGTTTAATATTTTTGTATGCGTTAGTAATGTCAACCAGTGCTGGGAATGGTAATAGTAGTAGGCTTGAATTTCGCGAAAATCACGTGGCTTTCCCAGTACAGTAGATCAAAAAAGTGAATCTCATCAAGTAGCCTATGTTGGGTGCATGAATTTTCTAAATCGTTAGTGTCATTGAAGGCTTAAAATGCGGGAAATGCAGCGGGAAATAAAACATTTTTTTACAGTAATTTTGGGTTGCCCTTAGCAACGGGTGTTTTGCGATTTTTAAGGATCTTTGCCTACAGCAGCGATAGGCGTGAGTTTCACTGGCTTCGCTGATTGCGATTGGCTTTGTTTGGCTACTGTAGAATGAATTTCAGATTTTTTCCCAACCCTGATGTCAACTCCTACGTTTTACATACCAAACCGAATCCTTAGGGAATTTTGAGTCAAATAAAATCATGGGTTGTACAAGCCTTGACTGTCCTACTAAGGTATTTTTGTGCCTGTATTACCCACTTCTCGCGCCAATGAATAGTATTAAATGAGTCCGTATGGTTATTAACATTGTCCAGATTCCTCCAAATGGTCACTCAAAAATGTTTGTCTATGCATGTTTTACGATACAGTTACTCACTGATATGGGGATATATGTCCTACAATGGTTGATATCAATCCTACTAAAACTATAACTTTTTTAGTTCATATTAGGGCATAAAAAACTACTAGGCGTAGACAATAATTTTGCCCATAATTGGCCAAAATTACTCCTGTGTACAAAAGTTGTTGGTAGGCACAAGAGCCAGTCCACCGACGATCTGTTCATAGGAGGGCAATTGGGAGTCATATGTTTCACAGCCTCGTAGTGGCACTGCGCTGGCTGCTTGACTGCTTCGAATGACAAAAGTCAATCACTCCAACCTGGGGACGATGACGACAACGATCATCTGAAGGTAGCTACGTAGACTAACTGGTAAGTTGCCTGGTAGTTCACATTCTCTTCAGCCGTCATCCACCGATATTGAGTGTGATTTGCATATGTGCCAATTACGGTTCGGAATGGGCTTCTTTATTGATTGCACCCCCGTCTGCCTGTGTGCCGGGATCGTTACATTACAGAGGTTATCGTTGTTCTCAGGGAATTGATCGGGATTAAAAACGATTTATGTGCGAAATTGACACTAACAAGGAGCACTTATTTCGCTCTACATTTATTGCTTCTGCTACCGCATCGGATTGTTGGATCATTTGACCGAAATGCTGTGGCTCTTCATTGCACAAATCCTACTGCCCTCGGGACAGGTCACACAGATGCACATGTTGTAAAGGGATCGATGGATGCAGTTCTCTCCACAAGGGTTGCCCGAATCCGTCTCCGCTTTGATATCCTCTGGAGATCTGAGTGCCCTGTTCAGCTGTCCATCGTGGGGACCTGCTGCAGACTGATTCGTCGAAATTTCACCACACAGATAGGCACCCACTAAAATGACAATCAGCATAAAATTACTCATGGTTGTAAATTTTGGAACTAGACACGAAAGGCGAAAGAAGCGTACTGCACTGTAGTGGTCATTATCTCACAGTGAAAGATGCTACATTATTGAGAACGCCGGTCGGTTCTGCGCTGATAACCTACATTCGACAATACAGTAGCACATTTCGAATGATGATAAGGATTGATAGCACATGATGTAGCATTAAGTATATTTTTGATTTTTTGAACCACTCTAATGCGTACATGGGCTGTATACCCAAGTAACGATTCGACTGCAGTTTGGCTTTCGTATGGCTTTATCAATGTGTCATTAGAGTTACGAGAATACTATAATAGCTACAGATGGCATTTAACGTTGTCAAATGATCGTATTTTATAGTTCATCTTAAAACTTTAAACTTCAAAAGCTCTTATAGCCATATTTGAAATTCAAAATTCTGTGATTAAAATCGACTCTATTACAGCATTAAACACCTCATTGAAATGACTCTCCTCGTAAGAAGTTTGTGAAAATACCTAAAAAACTGATCGTAACATTGATAAAGGTACTGAACGATACTAATCTATGAATTATTATCAATGGTATGTTAAAAGACTGATTAAATAGACTTGTGGTCGAAAATGTTTTTTTAAACATATGATAAAACCATGGGTAAAACGATATTTTATTACTGGCGAATTAGACTTTTGGCAGCAATCGCAAATTTGAGACCTGTTTGAACAGCGCGCCAGATGTATATTAAAAAAAACCTCCAGAGATTCTCTTCGAAATACTTCCAGAGACTCTTTCATAGATTTTTCCAGTAATTATTGCAAAGATTCCTTCAGAGATTTAACCAGGAAATTCTCCTAAATAATCACTATCTCACAGAGATTTCTTCACTAGGACTTTTGCCAATGGTTTCTCCATGATGCATTTTAGATCGGTTCTGGTGGGGCTCCAGGAATATCTTAGCAATTCATCCAGGGATTCGTCAAGGAATTCGCCCAAGGATTCCTACAAAAAAATATCTACAGGGATTCCTTTAAAGATTTCGTAAGAAATTCAGGCAGGAATGTCTCCAGTGATTCCTTCAAGGAATTTCTTCGAAAACCTTCAGGATCTGTTTCAGGAATTCTTCCAAGAAAGCTTCGGAACTTCTTCGGAGATTACTCCAGGGATTTTTTCAAGAGTTTACTTCTGACATTCATTCAAAGATTCCTCTAGAAAATCACCAAGAAATATCTTTAAGATTGCCTCCAGAAATTTCTCCAGAAGCTATTGTTTCTTCAATTATTACTTAAGATAGTTCTCTAGAGATTTCTCCAGAATTTCCTTCAAAAATTCCTCGACGGATACTTACAAAGATATTCCCAAGCACTCCTCTCGAGATTCGTCCAGGAATTATTCCGGAGATTTCTTCCGGTATTCCTCCACGGATCGCTACAGGGATTCTACCAGAAATTCCTCCAGGTGTTCTACAACTCACAAATTCTTCAAGATTTTTTCTTGGAATTCTTTCAGATTTATCGGGAGGAAAATTACTACATGACTTATTCTAAGGATCTCTCCTAATTTTCCTAATATAATCCCTCAAAAAATTTCTGATGAAATTCCTGTAGGAATTATTGGGAGAATCTCTGAAGGAATTTCAAGAGGAACTCCGAATTTTTTGAAGCTACAGAACGAGTAATTCCCTGGAGGGAATACCCTGGAATTTCTCCAGGTACTCGTTCTGTAGCTTCAAAAAATTCGGAGTTCCTCTTGAAATTCCTTCAGAGATTCTCCCATTAATTCCTACAGGAATTTCATCAGAAATTATTTGAGGGATTATATTAGGAAAATATCAATTAAAAAACCCTTTGGGTATTGGCGTAGCTAAGATATTTTTCTGGAGGGGGCCTGGCAAATAATTGTTTTACAGAAGTTGTGTCTGTAGCAAAAATCAACATTTTCGCAAATTTTGCTGTTTCAACACACTTGTGTTTAATTTATTTATTCGTTATTTTGTCTCATTTCGCGACACATCAGATATATTTGTAAATTTCAATTTTCGCTACGGAAAAGATCTATTCATTTTGTAATCCAGTCAAAAATCCTTCAAGAATTTCAGTAAAAAAAACTGTCCTTCGTGATTCTAGATGTCTAACTAAGAAATGTTTCAAGAATTCTATCATTCCTATAAAGTTCTTAGAGGAATGGTTCAACTGTTGTTTCAAAAGCTCTTCCGCGAAAATACTCAAAGATTCGTAATAAGTTCAGGGATTTCTTAGAGAATTATATCATTGTTACTCTAAGATTGTCCCGAAAAGAAATACCAGATATTCATCTAAGTATTTGCTAGAGATTTTTTTAGCCACACTAACGATTGTTTTGAGAAATTTTTGAAAAAAAATCCATCAGATTTACTAAGATCAAATATTCTTTCAGGTTCTAGAATTAACTCCATTTTTTTCCGAATGGTAATCTCAGGATTCTACGATAAATAACATTTACAAATTTATCTACTCTTATATTTTTTAGTCCAAACACTACTTCAGACATATCTCCATATTTTCGTGGATTGCTTTACAAATTCCTCTAGAAATCACTCCGTATCAGATTTCTCAAGAAGCACATAAAAAACAGGTTCAAATGGACTTTGTTGATAATTTCTTGAATATTTGCAGCTTAAATATAATTAAAAAAATCTAAAATTCATGTCATTGAATTCCAGATTTAAACCGTAAAATTTCTGAAACTTGTTGACAAGGTACCTTACTGAAAAGCTTAAGTGGTCTTGTAGGATTTGCCACAAAAATTGTTCTTTTTATTCTTCTTTGAGGGTAGAAAATAATTGGTATTAAAACGGATCGAATTTTTACTGAAAAGGTTTGTAACTTGAATCTTAGATAATATTTTATATGAACTCCAAAGTTTCATGATGGTGAAAATACTGATGTAGAATGAATTCATTTTTTATTACCTTTAGAAATTCCATACAAACTTTTTTGAAGGGTAATGTAAGATTTAATGAATTTAATTCTTAGGGGAAACTTTTGCATTACTTTGAAAATTTGTTGAGGAATTTCTGATGGACTTTTAGAAATACGAATAAGAAACCTGTAATTTTCAAAACTCTTATAATTTACCCTCTTTAAGATTAGTTTAAATGTTGCTTTTTGGAGTGTGGAAAGATTTTTGTACGAAGTTTCTCAAAGCGCCATGTGAAAGAAGGAGAAACAACAAAATGTTGAAGCAGGTAAAATTGATGGGCAATAGAGATAATTTATAATATTTTCTCAAGAGGTTAATTATTGAATAGTTAAACCATATTCAATGGGATAACAATTTTCTCAAGAAGTATCATCATGATCTTTTTTAGAAATTATCCTTGAAATATATCCTTTCTTAATTTTTGGTTTTCTAGAATCCTGAAAGCCTCTAGAAATTCCACCCTCGTATCGTACAAAAATTCAAACCAAAAATATGGATTCCGATAATAATTAGTAAAACTATTTTTATGGAAGGTTAATACAATTTCCTTTGTGAATATCTTAATAAGTCCCTTCCTTCTTCGCAGTTTTTTCATGTTTACATGTTTCTCTACTGATTTCTTTATCGCTATGTTCGGGAACAAAAGTTTTCCTGGGGTTTTCCAACAAATTTTCTTTGAGGATTCGAATACAAGAGCCATTAAAAAAAATTCTTTCCAATTCTTGAATAAT
The DNA here is from genome assembly GCF_002204515.2 of Aedes aegypti. Taxonomy (NCBI): domain Eukaryota; kingdom Metazoa; phylum Arthropoda; class Insecta; order Diptera; family Culicidae; genus Aedes; species Aedes aegypti. The sequence goes on from NC_035108.1 coordinate 350,657,130, forward strand.
ACGGGAATTTGAAGCTAAATTTCTAAAAAAAAAAACATAGAAGAATTTATGACGCAATTTGTGATTTATTTTTGAAACATTTCTTATGGACTTTTGATGAACTTCGCGGATGAAATTGTTATAAAATTTGTGGGAATACTATTTTAAGAATTTCACAGAAGAATTTCTAGTAGAAGTTTCAGCGAAATATCTCTGTATTAGATTTGACAGAATCAATGATTTTTTTGGAGGGAATACGAGGGAAAACTGAACTTTTGAAGTATTAACTAACCTTTTTTGAGGTGAATCCGGGAGCATATACCGGAATTAGTCCGGGAGCATAATCCGGAATCGATGAATTTGATAACAAAATTACATCAACTTCTGTTATTTTTAACAGCTTTTGTTACAATATGTAATAAGTTTGTTAAGGTACAGTGGGGGAAGTGTATCAGTGGGGTAAGTGGATCATTCGTCAATATTAAGCATAAATACTTGAATATGTTGAATGTTTTCGCACCATTGTTTCGTTTGAGGTTATATTCTTACGCCCACACTGATACTATTGCAAAACTAGTACTGCACGTACACTAACACAAGCAAACTTGTTAGCTTCAAAAATTAATTATTTTGAATTTTTTTTTCCATCAATCAAAAATCCACTGTATCTCAGTCTACAGTCAAATACGATTAGTTTTTTCAACACGCGGTGAGCATTTCAGTTCTAATTGAATGAATCACAATGAAAAATATGTGATTTTTATAAATAAATACAGATATATTCTGCATGGTACACTTACCCCTACTTTTCAATTGGGTGGGGTAAGTGGATCAAGTATTATTATTATTTATTGGCAGACTGCTTACGATAATTTTAAAAAGTTTTGGTATCCGAAAATGTTGTTTTCCCTTAACTTTATTCATTCCCAGCTTAAATTTGTCAAATTACCCAATGAAAATTTGAATTAATCCATCTAAAAGTTTTTTTTTTCAACCTTTTTGGTATATAAAAATTATAATTTCAAAATTTACACGAAACTTTCCGTGGTTTATCTAAGCTGAGTTGTAGAAGAGCGAAATATACGAGTTTTCCAATTGAAGACATATAATCGTACCTTATTTGACCATACAAATTGTTCTAGACAGATGATACAAATTTATTCATAAATATAATTAAAGGATTTCGGTTTGTTATTCAAAAGTAAATGTAACTAATATTTTTAAACTACAAGTGTTTTTATAAAACATCGTTAGGAATAATCCTACAATACTTGTATATAACTTATGTGTATTAATGGATGAATTTTCTTCAAATTATTCTAGCTACAATATATTTTTTGTTCGAATTAGTGGGAATCAATATAATATATGTATGTACATATATATTGATTAAATAAAGATACTTTTTAATTTATAACACTACTTTTTAATTTATAACACAACTAGCACTAATTACAAGATGAATAGTAATATCATTCGTACTATACGTAATTACACCACATTTGTTTTGAGAACAAAAGTTTGTTATTGGTGATCCACTTACCCCACCATGGTTGGCGCAAATTTTCAAGTCCCTCTTCTGGCTCTTTGTGGCTGCTTGGGCACGTCAGGAGTTAATCATCAATATTAACCTCCTTTTCCCGAGCAGCCTAGATAGCCGCGTAGTGTCGGTAGCGGTTGTTTCAACTGGCTAAGAATTAACACTACGGACTGCCTGTTCCGGTGGTAAAAGTCCATCTCACAGGTGACCCCTAATTTATGGTGTGATGCGTACCGTGCCTAAGAATGAATGGTTAGGGGGGTCTAAATAAAACCTAACCGCAAACGGAGCCTGTGGGGTACCAGGGCGCCCTCCACAGTATTGAGTCCTTCCTGTGCTACCCGGAGCAATGGTGCAGGTGACCTTGTGTTTCTCCGAGATAATCGGCTGCCCTTCTTCAGTCTCTATCTTGAGGCTTAATAAGGGTGGGATTATGAATATGTTGACATTTAATTTAAATTATCACCTATATGGATTCGCATTATGCGTTTTACACAGTGTATTCTGTGCTCTTTCGCCTTTGGCGACTTTAAATAGATACCGATCTGGTTTTTTCGTTGCTGGTCTTTTTCGTGCTGAGATTGCAAAAAGCTTAATCCTGCCTAGTTTGGGTAGTGGCTACGGTTAGGTTAGCTCAGATCAATCTTCAGCATAAAAGAACAGCAACGATCAATCTTTGCAGACTCATGCAAAATGGTGCAGCCCAAGTGGCGCTAGTTCAAGAACCCTACTTTCGTAGAGGGAACTTCTATCTAGGTAACCTTGTGGACCCAGTTTTTGCTACTTTTAGCAAGCTTGAAATGGCAAACTCGCGCTCCATGCCCCGCGCATGCGTGCTCGTTAATAAAGCAATCGTTGCTACACTCATTTCTGAGTTAACTACCAGAGATGTATGTGCTGTCACAATCGATGTTTCTGTTGGTGACCTCAAATACGTCTATTGTTCGGTATATTTACCACATGATGAACCATCCCCAACGGATGACTTCAAACGAGTTGTCGTACACTGCGTAACAAAAGGCCTTCCGCTGATTGTGGGCAGTGATGCCAATGCTCATCACATCATCTGGGGCAGCTCGGATATCAATTTGAGAGGCTCCAGTCTGATGGAATACTTAAGTAGTACAGACCTTGGATTACTTAACATAGGCAATCGCCCAACCTTCATGGTTTCTAATAGAGAAGAAGTGTTAGACATAACGCTCTGCTCGAATAGAATCAGTCACGAGTTGACGAATTGGCATGTATCAGATGAGGAATCATTATCTGATCATCGCTACATCTTCTTTGAACATTCAAATGTTACTGCGCAGACTTTGCGTTTTAGGAATCCCCGATCAACAAACTGGGAACTCTACATTGAATTGGTTGCGACCAAATTTCATGGATATTCTCCGTCCATTGAAAATCCAAGTGATCTGGATGATGCCGTTGATACTACAACATCCTACATTATGGAAGCTTTTGAAGAAGCATGTCCTCTGCGGTCTGTAAAGACTACAAGAGGGACCCCATGGTGGAATTCCGATCTGACTAGACTCAGGAAAAAATGTAGAAGGAGTTGGAACAGACGCCGTTCAACTGGATCAGAGTCGTTCAAGTCAGCTCGCAAGGCTTACAAGAAGGCTCTTCGTTCTGCTGAACGATCCGGCTGGAAAAACCTTTGTACAAATGTTTCCAGTTTGAGTGAAGTCAGTCGGTTGAACAAAATTCTTGCAAAATCTAAGGATTTCCAAGTGAACGAAATTCGCTTACCTAATGGTGACTTTACTTCTTCCGATGAAGAAGTTTTAGAATGTTTATTCAATACACACTTCCCCGGATGTGTGGACATAGCATCTACGGATGAACCAAATGTCTTTTCATGTAGTTACGAGTCTCTGGCCTCGGCTCGCAGTATCGTAACTACTGAATCGATTCAATGGGCACTTAATAGTTTTGCTCCTTTCAAATCTCCAGGAGCGGATGGGATTTATCCTGTTCTGCTCCAAAAGGGATTTGAGTCTATCAAACATGTTTTGAAAAAGCTACTTGTAAGCAGTTTTGCTACCGGGTACATTCCCAAATCCTGGCGTGATATTACTGTAAAGTTTATCCCAAAAGGAGGACGTGCGTCGTATGAGGAAGCGAAGAGTTTTAGACCAATCAGTCTGACCTCTTTTCTTCTGAAATGTCTGGAACGCATTATCGATCATCACATCCGTGATGTTTATTTGGCAAACTGCCTCTTCATGTGAATCAACATGCTTACCAATCTGGAAAGTCCACTGTGACTCTTTTACACAAAGTTGTATACGATATCGAGAAAGCATTCGCTCAGAAGCAATCGTGCTTGGGTGTTTTCTTGGATATTGAGGGTGCCTTTGATAACGTGTCTTTCGATGCCATATTGGAAGCCGCACGAAACCATGGGCTACCTACAATGATTACCAATTGGATTCATCAAATGCTCAAAAACCGACATCTCTTCTCGACATTGCGTCAAGCAGCGTTTCGAAAATTGAGTATTTGCGGATGCCCCCAAGGGGGAGTCTTGTCACCACTTTTGTGGAATCTCGTAGCAGATACGCTATTGAGGCAACTCAATAATTGCGGTTTTCCAACTTATGGATTTGCCGACGACTATCTAGCTCTGATAGTTGGTATGTGCATAAGCACCCTATTCGACCTGATGCAAAGTGCTCTTCAGGTAGTCGAGAGTTGGTGTCGCCAATATGGCCTTTCGGTTAACCCGAATAAAACATCTATTGTTCTTTTTACGGAAAGACGAAACCGCGATGGAATTCGACCTTTACGTCTTTTTGGCACTGAGATTAATGTGACTGATCAAGTAAAGTATGTCGGAGTCATTCTAGATTCCAAACTTTTATGGACAGCTCACATTGATTTCAGAGTCAAAAAAAGCTTGTATGGCCTTCGGTCAATGCCGGCGAACCTTTTGTAAAACTTGGGGCCTCAAACCCAAATATATCAAATGGATTTACACAACAGTTGTTCGACCAATATTGGCATATGGATGTCTTGTGTGGTGGCAAAAGGGCGAAGTGAGAACAATCCAATCAAAATTGGGCCATCTCCAAAGGATGTGCTTGATGGCGATGTCTGGTGCGTTCTCTACAACTCCCACAGCAGCGCTCGAGGAGCTTTTCGACGTTGCGCCACTACACATATATCTTAAACAAGAAGCACTTTCTTGCTCTTACCGTTTATGGGTACTGGATCTACTGGAGAAAAATCCAGTGAATCGTAGATCTACACACACTTCGTTGTTTCCACTTTTGGTGAATTGGGACAAAATTGTCCTTGCTCCAAGTGATCTCACAATTGCTTGTAACTTTCCTTACAGGACATTTACCACACAATTCCCTTCACGGGAAGAGTGGACGTCTGGCTATTTGGAAAGAAGTATATCAAACAATATAGTATGTTACACTGATGGCTCCCTTCTTGAAGGTAGAGCTGGTGCAGGAGTATATTCTCGTGAGCTAAGGCTGAATCAGTTTTACTCACTTGGTAGAAACTGCACCGTTTTTCAGGCGGAAATATTTGCTCTCATGTGTGGAGTGCAATCAGCACTTCAACAGCGCGTAATGGGTAAAGTCATATACTTCTGTTCAGATAGTCAGGCTGCTATAAAAGCTCTCGCTTCGGCCAACTCAAGGTCGAAGCTTGTTATCGCATGTCGAACTCAAATTGAGAAACTGAATTCAGTCAACTCTGTAAACCTTGTATGGGTACCTGGCCATTCTTCCATCGCTCGAAATGAATTGGCTGATGAGCTAGCTCGCGATGGAGCATCGCATGACTTCATTGGCCCTGAGCCGGCTATTCCAATTTCGAAGTGCTGGGTGAAGCTTCAGATAAACTCTTGGGCGGCAACTCAGCACAAGCAATATTGGAATAGTTTGGAGTCGTGTCGTCAAACAAAATTGTATATTACTGAGCCATCTCCAAAGGTGGCGAAGTATTTAACAAATCTGTCAAAGCAGAATTGCAGTCTCTTGGTCAGAGCGTTGACAGGCCACTGCCGACTCAACTATCACATGGCAAATACTCAGCGTGCTGACTCATTTGTGTGTGATAGTTGTGACTCCGATTATGGAACTTCGTATCACCTGATATGTAACTGTCCAGTTTTTGCGCAAATGCGATTCCAATTACTTGGTAAACACTTATTAAGTGAAACTGAATACAGAAGCCTGAATCTTCAGGACATTCTGTTATTCTTAACCCGCTGTGGTAATGAGCTATAGGCTCTCTTTACGCTCATGCGTTTTGCAGTGCCCTTTTTAGGGCGCTGTTCGAACCCATTGTGGTATGGAGCTACATGCTCTCATTTCGCTTATGCGATTTTCCCTCTTCAAGGGACCCCACTCCTATTTCCTCCCATCTTTCCCTTCCCTTTCCTCTCCCATCGGGTAGATGATGAAATAGGCTCAAATATGGCGATGGCACAAATCTCCCAACTGGTGGGGAACGTGCCTTTGGAGCCGGCCTTCTGATACCTGATACCTGAATTACACCACATTTGTTTTGAGAACAAAAGTTTGTTATTGGTGATCCACTTACCCCACCATGGTTGGCGCAAATTTTCAAGTCCCTCGTACTGAATACATAAGAGTCAGAAAAATCGAAATAAATGACGATTTGAAGAATATTAGTCCCTCATTTGTTATCCACAGAAAAATGTTTGAATTGCATTATTTACGTTAGCTGTACATAACAATGAAGTTGATTTTTGATTTTTCTGTATCCACTTACCCCACGGTACCTTATGTGATTCTGGTAGAGTCTCTGGTAGAATTTTTGAAGGAATATTAGGAAAAATCGCTTGAAGAATCTTTGGAAGAATCCTTGGAGAAATCCTAGTAAAGATTATACTGGAGGAACGACTGGAGGCATTCTATTATATTCCATTCTATTCCAAGTGCTTGCACAGCCAAGATTGAAAAGCATCCTGGAAATCGGGAATTTCACCCAGTATTTTCTTGCACGCATTAATGTTTGCAGCATATCCGTTATATGATACAAATATTAAAATGTCCTGTACACTGTCCTGGAACTGTGCAGACTTAGATTTGAAGATGATTCAAAAACAATACGGCTATCAAATTATCCACGAATTAATAACGCAATAAACGCAAATATTTAAATTTTTAATGGAAGAAATAGGAACAACCGTACCAACCGTTCCATTTCAGGGAGATTTGAAAAATCGTTGGGAGTGGCGTTGCTAAGAATTTTAATCCACACCCCACGTGTTGCTTTTCCTTTTCTTGGGATGGGACACAGGTATTTCTCCCTTGTGCCCTGGCTCAAGAGCCTTGGCTTAAGCGCCTTTTGTCACTCTCTGTAAAGACATAAAGACCCACTAATAACGCAAAAAAATCATATAAATAACGAAAAATTAAAATACAATCTTCTATTGCCACGATTAATGCGTTATATGTTTAGGTTAAGTTAGGTTAAGTAAATTCAAAGCGTTTTTTTTTTATCTTATAAGCAGGTGAAATCAACTCACCTGTAAAAAATCTTAACTGCTACGGCAAAGGCATTGTAATATGTTGTTAACAAATCCTACGGATTTAACGATACTACAATATTCTAATATTGATCTTACATATGCAACATAAAGTATTTTTAATATGTAAGGATCACGAAAGTGTTGGCCAAATCGTTTTATGAAATTGAGCATATTTCCTGCTCTATGAATTATTGCATCATAGTGATCTACAAATGATAGTTTAGAGTCTAAGATAACTCCTAAGTCTTTTATTTTATCACATTTTTTTACATGTTCGTTTCCTAAAACAATAGACATATTTGGTGTGGTTCGTTTTCTGCTATAACTTATGAGGTTACATTTTTTTATATTCAATTCCAATAAACTTATGCAGCACCACGTGTAGAAAATCTGTATCTCATTCTTAAAAACATTATGATCGTCACCATTCTTTATTTCTAAAAATAGCTTCATGTCGTCAGCAGATATAAGGACCCTCAGTTTGTTTAGAATATAAGAAACGTCATTAACATATAAAATAAAATAGAGGGCCTAAGCGTGAGCCTTGAAGTACTCCAGATGTAATCTGTATTGGATTTGATCTTTTCCCATTGAATTTTACTATTTGCTGACTGTCATTTAACCCTTTGGGGCCGGTGCGGTCATATATGACCGCAGTACAAAAATGGCTGTAAAAAAAGAACCAATGAACAAATGTATATACTGTCTTCGGCAAAGTTGTCCCAAATATACTCTTTTATCAGAGAAAAATATGAAGTATATGCCTTTATGACCTAATTGACAACCTAGAACATCCTGAACATCCTGAAGTTTGGAAAATTGTACTATAAGTACATACGAAGCGTGAAATGCTGTTTGTGAACATAAATGATGTTCGGGCTAGATAATACAGAATTACTCTTTTAACGAAAACACTATTTCACTTGCTTTGCTATGTCCTGGGATGCTCTAGGACGTCCAAACTGTCCTGAAGCACACTCTTTGAAATCTACAACCGTAACAGTAATTGTTTGGGTTGAAAACAATAACATTACAAATTCAAATAGAATCTACCAACCTCTGAAAATCTCAAGAGCTATTTCAAGGAACGTTTGGGATATTCCAGGCCCTACAAATTACCCTGGAGTTCAGAACTTCAGGTCTACACTTGTTACAGTAGTTATTCTCGCTAAACTGAGTGAAGTTATATAATCTACAATGTTTACTGAACCTTGTCACGGTCAAAGGCTACTTCAAGAAACGTTTGAGGTATTCCAGGCCCTCCAAATTACCCTGGAAATCTGAATTTCATGTCTACATTTATTCCAGTAGTATTTCTTGCTAAACTGGGTGAAGTTATATAATCTACCATGTTCACTGAACTTCCGCACGTATCAATAGGATGTTTTGAAGAACGTTTGGAGTATTATGGGCCCTCCAAATTACCCTGGAGTTCAGAACTTCAGGGCTACACTTATTCCAGTATTTTTTCTTGCTAAACTGAGTAAAGATATATAACTTACCAAGCTTACTGAACCTTGTCACGGATCAAAAGGCTAATTCAAGGAACGTTTGGGGTATTCTAGGCCCTCCAAATTACCCTAGTGTTCGTTACTTCAGGTTTACATTTGTTTCAGTAATTTATCTTACTAAACTGAGTGAAGTTATATAATCTAACATGCTCACTAAACCATCTCATGGATCAATAAGCTCTTTCAAGGAACTTTTGGGATATTCCAGGCCCTCCAAATTACCCTGGAGTTCAGAACTACAGGTCTTCTCTTGTTCCAGTAATTTTTCTTTCTAAACTGAGTGAAGTTATTTAATCTACTATGTTGACTGAACCTTCTCATGGATCAATATGCTGTTTCAAGGAACGATTGAGGTATTGCAGATCCTTCAAAATTTCCCCAGGACTTCAGAACTTCAGGTCTACTATTTTTCCAGTAATATTTCCTGCTAAACTGAGTGAAGTTATATAATCTACCATGTTCACTTAACCTTCTCACAGACCAATTGGCTATTTCAAGGAACGTTGGTGATATTCCAGGCCCTCCAATTTACACTGGAGTTCAGAACTTCAGGTCTACCCTTGTTCCAGTAACTTTTCTCGCTAAAATGATCAAAGTTTTCCCTTTGGGGCCGGCACGGTCATTTATGACCGCAGACGGAAAAAGGCTGTATAAAAAGAACCAATGAATAAAATTTACTGTCTTCGGAAAAGTCCTTGCAAATATACTTCCATGTCAAGGAAAAATTTAAGGTGTATGCCTTAATGTCCTACTTGGCAACCTAGAACATCCCGAACATGCAGAAGTCTGACAAATAGAATAATTAATATAAAAGTAGCTTAAAATGCCTTTTATAAATACAATTGATGTTCGTACTTGGTAATACATACCTTTTATGTCACGAAAAACACTGCTTCACATGCCTTTTCATGTCCTGGGATATTCTACGACGTTCAGACTATCCTGAAGCTCAATTCTCGAAATTTACAGCAGTAGTTGCTTGCGCTAGAAATAATCAGCGATGCCAGATTTCTTTGGAAATCATTCCGTAGACGAAAAGTGATAAGCGGGGGGAGAGATCCCCGGCATTGCAATTCCGTAGATTTCCGTTGGAAAAATCCGTAAATTACCGTAGAATAATGAGAATTTCCGTAGCTTTCTGTAGAAAATATACATTTTCCGTAGAATTACCTTACGGACCCGTAGAAAGTGCTCAATTCCGTAGATCTGCGGAAATTTCCGTAGATCGGGCAACGCTGCAAATAATAATATTTTCAAATCAAACGGAATCTATTGACCTCTGAGAATCTCAAAAGCTTTTCCAAACTATCCTGGAGCTCAGAACTTCAAATCTGCCCTTGTGGCAGTGTTTTTTTTCGCTAAATAGAGTTCAGTTATATAATCTATCAGGTTATATAGGGCCCCCATAGCCGAAGCTGTAAAGACGCGTGTATTCATCATGACCATACTGAGGGTTCCGGGTTCGATTCCCGGTCGGTACAGGATCTTTTCGTAATGAAAATATTCTTGACTGCCTTGGGCATAGAGTAAAGGGTTCCACGATGAAATTGCCACACACAAAATTAATTCGCAAAATTCGAGTTTTCATCCGATTGCCATCAAAACTTCAGGGATTGAGAAATAACTTTTAAACTTCATTTTACCATTTTACTCGTATTTTATTTACAGTCCATACGTAAATGCCCTTACCTTGGCCTCAACCCCGGCCATGAGATTCTGCACAACCTTTGAATCAACCGTTTTTTGCATGTAAACCCATACTTTCATGGACAACGAAACATATGTGAAGGCTGACTTCAAACAGATCCCCGGCAACCTGTTTTTCACGGCCAAGAATAAGTTCAGCGTTCCGGAGCATGTCCGCACACAGAAAAGGTCCAAATTTGCGAAGAAATTCCTGGTTTGGCAATCCATCTGCACGTGTGGGAAGCGGAGTGCACCTTTCGTGACCTAGGACACGATGAACGGACAAGTGTACATGAAAGAGTGCCTCCAGAAGCGGCTGCTCCCTCTCCTGAAGGCCCACAACGTCCCAACAATCTTCTGGCCGGATTTGCCCTCATGCCACTACTCCAAGGACGTGCTGAAGTGGTATGCGGATAAAAAGGTCAATTTCGTGCCAAAAATGTTCAACCCTTCCAACACTCCGGAGCTCCGCTCCATCAAGAAGTACTGGGCGATTATGAAGCAGCACCTTCTTACACACTTAAATTATTTTGCCGACCTCAGCAAACGGATTGCCGAGAATCCAACAGCTTTGATTTCGGTAAAAAAAAATTGCCGTATCTCGGTAAACTTTTTACCGAAATATCGTTAAAATTTTACCGAATCTCGGCAAACCAATTTTTTTACCGAGATTTCGGCAAAAGTTACCGTGATTCGGTAATGGTTTACCGAAATCTCGGTAAAAGTTTTGCCGAGATTCAGCAAATATTTTACCGAGATTCGGCTGTTGGATTCTCGGCAATCCGTTTTACCGAAGTCGATTTTGGAAATTAAGTGTGTAAACGACCTAAGGTAGTGAAGACAGTCGAGGAACTGAAGGAAGTAAGGGTTCACATGCAAAAAACGGTTGGTTCACAGGTTGTGCAGAATCTCATGGCCGGGGTTAATGCCAAGGTGCGGGCATTTCCGTATGGACTGTTAATAAAATACGAGTAAAATGGTAAAATGAAGTTTAATAGTTATTTCTTCATTCCATGAAAATTTGATGGCAATCGGATGAAAACTCGAATTTTGCGAATCAATTTTGTGTGTGGCAATTTCATCGTGGACACCCTTTATCTTCGTGCCTGCCACACTGTGGAAGTACTCAAAGAACACTAAGCTGAGGAGCAGGCTTTGTCCCAGTGGGGACGTTACGCCAAGAAGAAGAAGGAGAAGAATCTACCAGGTTCACTGAACTTTCCGTGTGATCAAATGGTATTGCTCATTGGGTCATCCGCAATGCCCTGCAGCAGTCCCTGAAATCTACAGTCGTAGCCTAGTCCGTAACAGCAGTTGTTTTCGCTTACATACATAACCAATCGAAATCTGTGAACCTGGGGGTCGGCTCTGGTCGCATGGTTTGCTGCTAGGGTTTGATTAACATCAATAAAGAGGAGTAAATATCAATAGAATGATTCGTTTATAAGGATTCAAATTCATCGTTAAACGCATGTACCATGAGCTTCTCAAGAGTGTTACGTCTGTTTGTCTGTAACAGTACAGTAGTGACGCCTCTACACGGATAGTCGTGTTGCACGATTGCAAAATAGAAGTAGAGCTCGAGATTTGTATGACGATTACCGGATCTTTTCGTAAAGGAAAGAGTCTTGACTTCCTTGGGCACAGAGTATGGGCGCATGCCTGCCACACGATATATCCATGCAAAAAGGTCATTAGCTGAGAAAGATTTCAGGTAATAAATGTGGAAGTGCTAAACTAACACTAAGCTGAGAAGCCAGCTTCCTCCCAGTGGGAACGAAATGCCAAGAAAAAAGAAGAAAATTCGTCGACAAACACATATATTCAAAACGTGTTTCTACTCGTTTACGCATTTAGACTCTACTGACGTTTTCACAAATTGTTCTCAAACAAAAGGTGCAAAGCAGGGGGGTTGAAAATAGTATATTTTTACGGACATAATTTATGGATGGTTCCCAATAGATGTCGCTAATTATGACTGGAAACTTTGTCGAATACACCATGTTTTGGAAGTGCTTCGTTTCGTGGTTATTAATTTATTACCACTAAATCCTGACTCTCATCGCGTTGTAGATCTTATGTACTGAACATCCCGACAAATTAGATAATCTAGAACATTCGAAATGATCTGATAATATTTGCTGAACACTCGGAAGGTTCAGAATATACGGTAGATTACAGTTCATCACCTTGTATGATGAACAAGGTTGTTATTACAAGCATAGACTTCAAGTTATGAACTCAAGAGCAGTTTGGAAGACCTAGCACCTCCCAAAAAAATATTTGTCATCATTTCTTGTTATGTTTAGCATTTTGAGCACCAAAACTATTGAAAGGCGTTCAAAAAACTGTATAATAGTTCTTGGAAAAAATCAGGCCCCAAAGGGTTAAATAGGACTTGATCCACGTAAGGAGACTCATTTGGATTCCCATTTTTTCAAGCTTGAAAGTCAACATTTGAATGTCCAGTTTATCAAATGCTTTACTAAGGTCAGTGTAAAGAGCTTCTACGAAGTAACCTTTATCCATTGCACTCAGTGAGTAACTTACAAATTCCAGAAGGTTCGTAGTGGTCGAACGACCTTTGAAAAAGCCGTGTTGAGCGTTTGTTATACTAGTTTTTATTTGGGCAAACATATTTTTGTTTACAATTGACTCGAAAAGTTTTGGAATACATGACGTAATAGCAATACCGCGATAATTTCGAATGTTCGATTTCTTACCTGATTTATATATTGGTATGAGGAATGATTTTTTCCATACCTTTGGAAATTGGCCAGTTTGAAGAGGCATATTGAATAACCAAAATAATGGAGTTGTGAGTTCAGTTGCTAAGTTTTTTATGAATCCGGGTGGAATTTCATCTGGCCCTGATCCTTTAGTGGCGTCCAAATTTTTAAGACCAAACAAAATGAACATTTATAGAATTAACGCCAACATCACTCGGAAAGTCAGCAAAATGTGAAGAGTAAGAATAATCTCGATCGTTTTACGAAAATGTAGAAAACAGCTCCGACCGAAGGCGGCAAGTTCTGTTTGATCTATCGACCTTGACGCTTGTTCCTACGGGGGCGAGCGACGGAGGCAGGATCAAACATGTCGCGCGTCGGTTTAGTAAGTGAAAAAGTGGCGTGATCGGTTAGTTCGGTTAGAGTAAGTGAAAAGTGTCGCGATCGGTTAGTTCTGTTTGATCTTTCGACCTTGACACTTGCTCCTACGGGGGCGAGCGACGAGGGCAGGATCAAACATGTCGCGCGTCGGTCTAGTAAGTGAAAAAGTGGCGTGATCGGTTAGTTCTTTTTGATCCTTTGACCTTGACGCTTGCTGCTGGGCAGTGCGTCAAGAAAGCCAAGTTTATTTTTTTTCCTTTTCGGGTCGCGCGCCTTTTTTTTCTGAGTGCTTTTATAAAGCCGAGCAAACGAGTGAGGCTGAGAGTGGATTGTGGCTGCACAGTGAAGGATAAAGGATCAATTGGTGAGCTCGTTTCATGCTACTATTTCTAATCTATAAAATATGTATGACTGCACATTTAATCGTTACAATTGTGGGACGTAAATATGAATTTTCAACAAACTATGAATTGTTCGTCACTGTGAGTGTCGACACAAACTCTGATTCATGAATTATTTATGTTTCACATTTTTTTTTATTTTCAGAACACCCCTTTATTTTTGTAATTTAAAAAAAAAAAAACTTTGAATGGTTCGACACTACAAGTGTAGACTTGCGAAAAGTTCACTTTATTCAACAAACTTTGGATGATTCGCCACTGTAAGTGTCGGCATAAGCATAAGAGTGTTCTATGATGTTCCAACCAATCAAGTCTTTTGTTTCTTTTCAAATAAGTAAAATATAATAATACATGCTTTCGTCCTGACAGCTGTAGCAATGTTACATTTAGGAATTTGTTCAACAAACTTTGAATGGTTCGTCACCTCAAGTGTCGGCATAATTTTCCACTACATAGAAATTGTTCATATCAAATGAAAATATTATATTTACAAATAAGCATGTATATATCTCACAAATCATTATTTATCATGGTCTAACCGCTTATCAAAGTGAATCCTGTGACCCAACGATCCTTCCCATTAACAAACATCCCTCCCAGTAACCTTTGTGGAGATGCAGAGGCAAACACGGTCTCCAAATAGCAAAGGTTACACACTAACATTCCTTCCCCCAATCCCACCTGACTGCAAGGACGTGGCCGGCGCCGTTATTGACCCTGTATAAATAGAGGCACTGAATTATGCACATTGAAGAAGATTATGGCTAATCCCAGCCAAACTTCTAGTTGATTCTTTGTGCATTTTCACTGACTTCGGTCAATCACGGAATAGCAACCATTGATATGTGTAGTCAGTCTAAGCTAAGCTTAGGCCTAAGGATGCAGTTTTGTCAAAAATAAATTGCAAAGTTTCATTATCGCCAACAACAGAGAGTAGAATACTCTCGTTTTCAAAATCAGGAGTGAAATCTGCATTACGTTGATTGAAATCGCCATAAATATGCACCTTGGAGGAAGTTGAGTTATGATTTCTTCTGCTATCAGGAAAAAACTCTCGTATGTTGACTTACTTAAGGGGCCCAGATAGCCGTAGCGGTAAACGCGCAGCTATTCAGCATGACCATGCTGAGGGTCGTGGGTTCGAATCCCGCTGGTCGAGGATCTTTTCGTAAAGGAAACTTTCTCGATTCCCAGGGCATAGAGTATCTTCGTACCTGCCACACGATATACACATGCAAAAAAATGGTCAATCGGCATAGAAAGCTCTCAGTTAATAACTGTGGAAGTGCTCAGAAGAACACTAATCTGAGAAGCAGGCTTTGTCCCAGTTGGGACGTAATGCCAGAAAGAAGTAGAAGAAGAAGATGTTGACTTACGAGCCTGATCTGGGGGAAAGTAAACTGATACAAAAATATGAGTTTCATTACCAATACCTGATTAAACCCACACATGCTCAAATTCTTTAAATTTAGGTGAAGCAAAGATTTCAGAACTGAAATTTGATTATATTGCAACGACGACTCCTCCGCCCGATCTTCTTTGTGTCAAAAGTAAGTCACGATCATTGCGAAATACGTTGTAATTGATACCAAAAATTTCTTCACTTTTCACATCATCTTTCCAACTTGTTTCTGTTCCCAAAATGATTGAGTACGATGAGCTTAATATATTTTTATGAATTTCATTAATTTTAAAAGCACTTTTCATGCGATTAAAGTTCTGACAATAGATTAAAATTTCAGTTAGCTGTGTTTCAGAAGAAATTATTGGTAGTTCGTTATTTAAGTCTGTTAAACCATATGGTGAATTGTCATTATTGTTTGTTATAAAGTGCTGATTAGTTTCACCGGGTTGCATTGAATTATTTTCTGCTTCTGAGGGGTCCGTCAATTCCGTAGAAAACACGAATGCCGGCATGCACCGCATGCTTCACAAGATCCACCAGTTGAAGATCTTTCCGTCGTCCAGTTCGGGGGTGGTACTGCAACGGATTACCGGGGCCTCCCTCGCTGGATATGGGTTTAAAACTTCTCCTTTTTTAAACTGCATGGTTGGTCGATAATTTGTTGGCGGTCTAGAGAATTGATTTTCAATATCGCAACGAAATCCATGGCGGGATTTTGTTGATTCCTTGCAGGTTGCTTCACCCTATCGTGTTTCTGTAGTTTCCTCACGAACATCCGCAAATTCATATCAGGCTTTTAAGGTTTCATAGCAGAATCTTGTAAATATCCTTTCATTTCAAAAACTATAAAAATCTTGTTAGTGTATTCTACAAAATTACATTAAATTACAAACGCATTTATGAATGATGAGATGTAGTTGTTAATATTTGCCTTTTTGACTGCAGTCAATCATTGACGTTATGAGATGCTTTGCTTTATCAGAAGCATAAATTAAAGGAGAACTTCTAAACTTACCAAATTTCGTCAAATTTTACGCTACGACCTTAAAATTGAACTTATTTTTAATGTGCATGAAATTAAAGGACTCATGCAGTTTTGTAACACCCAGCGCTTTGATTTATAAATATATGTTTGTAAGAATACAGTAATACATTGTTTTGTTTTTGTTTTCTTTCACAGGAAATGTCCAGTTCTTGAATACAGGTCACTTATGCGATTATTGACTTTACATGACCCACACATACAAATAGTGTAAACAATGCTTATAAAAAATCATAAAATACATTTAAGCGTTAAAAAATATGTACATAGAACGTTTGGCACAATTAATATTACGGGTATATAGATTCAAAGCCTATTCCAAATCTACGGAAATCTGCTTCAAAGTGAATCATTCCGAAGTCTCGATGCCATATGATTCCATAAGGATGATGTAATAACATTCTTATAATATTTTAAAAACCAATAGTTTAAAAATAAAATTTAAAATATGGGTTCCGATTTTGGCACGGTTCGTTTTTGGCAACTGAAAAAACGGAATCCCACTGTATATAAAAATGTGGGAATCATTGTGCATTGTACATGTTCTATATTACAATGTTGCTGTGGATCTTCTGAGTATATTAAACAAATTATACTTCGTTAATCAACATATCTTAAAATTCATACGAAAGGCTTACACCAATCAAACATTTTCCCACGATCCAAAAAATCTGTTACATTTTCTCGGCGAACACCATCCCGAACAGCATCCACAATTAGAAAACGACAAGACAGCTCGATTTGACTTTTGAACCATTGCTTTGTTTTTCGTTTTTCCTGCTCTAAAACTCTCCGATTCCTTTCAACATAGTCTCTCAGCGCGAGCAGAAAGCATGATGTACGAATGTGATCCACCTCTGGTGATAAGTCACATCGTTTATGCTTCCTCTTGCTTCCCTGCCGTCGGATGATGATAACCCACTGACTGGTGGTTTGAACACTTTTTCCTCTCAACATTTATCCAATTATCCTCCCGATGCGGTCCCGGCTTGGGTACCTGAAGAAATGCATCATAGACACTATTTCCCAAAGCCTAGCCTTCAAGTGCTTGTTACATAACCATCAAAATGAGCCGTTTCTTTTGCCCTCTCCGAACAGATGACGCCAGTTGGGTGTAGTTGTTCTGTGTGCAGGCGTCACTAATTCCCGGTCTAGCTTTTATCGATTACATGTCGGCGCGGTTTCATTTCTGGCTTCAATTGGCAGAAAATGATATTGCGCTTTTAAAGCGGCAGCGGCGGTGGCCACAGATCGTTTCCCATAAAAATAGTATTAATTAGCAGCTTGGTTGCCACACACTCCGCAAAAAACAACGACCACCTCACGGTAGCATGAAAATAAATCCTCCAGCGGCGAATGCGATAAAATATTTGAAGAACTAACGAAAGACGTGAATGATGGCTTTGGTGAGCGCTCGAAGGAAATGTCTGGCGCAAAAACAGTTCGATTGGGAATGTGATTTGTATCGCGTCAAGGAGAGCCTAAGCACTGTGCCTGCAAACCATAAACTTCTTCCCCAAGGTACAAAGGGGCGGAATGTGTGCTCTCGTGCTCTTAAACGGCGGTGTATTTTTTTGCAGATTCATGTTTGATTTTATTTTGCATTGTATCGGACTTCTGACAGCCAGACAGCAGCAGTGGTGGAAGTTTGCGATCATGTTTTGCGCTGGGCAGATAGCGGAACAGAAATTGGACGAAGGAAACATGGAAATCCTGATTTCTTATGTTGGAACATGCATTATAGGTCTGCCAGTATGATGAGTAACTCATGTTTGCGCATTTCAGGATTAATGTTTTTGAGTCAATACTTTCCCATCACATTCCTGTTTGTAAAAAGTTTCAAGATGTGTAACAGATTATGCTGCAGGAACTAGCGCTGAAATTGATACCCATTGTTGAGTTTTGACGAAAGATATTTTTAGTGATTCCTCAAGTTATTACTTCAGAAATAGCTTTTGGCAATTCTCATGTGGTTCTGCCATTAATAACACAATAAATTTCATCAAAGATTCCTGTAATGATCTCTGAATACATTTCCACCGAAGCTCTTTCAGTGCTCACGAATCCCTTTACCACAAAGGATCCATCAGTGTTGCTGTTAAACTTATTGGATTTTATAGCAAAAATAGAAAGTGTTTTTTATAGTTTTACGTCAATTTCATAAACGTCCACTAAAAAATCCCAAAAGTACTCTACAGTGGCGTAGCTAGGGTTTTGGGGGCCCGGTGCGGAGATAGATTTGGGGGCCCCTCAAATAGAGGTTTTCTAAATATGCCTTATTAGCTTACACATACCTACATATTTTTGTCAAAAACGTTTAATATTAAAAAAAACGTGATTTAAAGGTCAAAATATATTCTGCTAGTAAAAATTAATCCATACGAGGACTAAGCCAGGAAGCCCGTCAGGAAGTAGTTTTTGATGTTATGTCTATTTTTGATGTTATGGAAGTAGTTTTTGAATATATCTATGAAGCAATTGCTGCATAAGTTCTTATAAATTTATGTTTTAAAGGATGTTTGAAGGAATTCTTGGATAACTTTCTGTACTGATGTACAATATTTAATAGTTTGCTTACGGTTATACCTAGACGAATGCTTTGAAGGTTCGTGGAAAAATATCTGAATTCATTAGAAAATAGGCGATGAAACGGCTCTATTTTAGTATTGCGCAAATAATTGATTTTTTGTGGTTTTTGATGCAGATCTAGGAGGCAATCAAGATGAAATGTTTGATGTTATTATTGATATTATTTTATGAGGAATCCCAGCGAAACTCATAGAGGTATCGTGAGATAAAATTTTGGAATATACCTTAAAAAAAAACATGCAGGAAATCTTCTGAAGTAAAAAAAATTTCCTTGAACTTTGTCAAAATTTCAGAAATGTATGTATTCTGCTTTTATCACTTGAAGAACTCATTGTAGGAATAGGGCCGGATTAACAAATGTGGGCCCAGGGACCAGAGTCTTTCCTATAGTATATTTGATTGATTAAAGTCTTTATGATAATTGGTAGAACGAGATAAAAAAATGGGGAATATAGCACGGAAATCCCGTATTACCTTGATGTTTTAGAAAGTGTTCTAATTACCAGAAGTTACACGGATAAAAATCTGATCCCCAAATCATGATTTACAAATCATGAAATTCATAAATTGTTTAGGTCATAATATCATGCACAGCAAAAATATCTCACATTTACATGGCACGTATTTTTTTTATGGTAATCATGTAAAAGCAGTTACAACTGAACATTCAACGATAATTAATGTAAACTGTCTCATTGCATTCGAAAATGCTTGCAATCTTGAGTGAAACTGAAACATTTCATGATCTTCTATCCAACATTCGCCAATATTGCATGCTTTCTTGCATCTTGAAAGTGAAATTGCAAACAAGAATGCGCGGTTTACATGATTCTACGCTGAATATTCTGCCAAAAACAATGCACATGGATGGATCGACGGCTTGTCATTCCATGGGATTGTGAAAATCATGTAAACCGAGCCGTTTTGCATGCAACATTCTTCGAGAGAAGACGTTTCGCGTTCAATATTAAGGATTTTGGTAACAATGTTGTACCGTTTTGATTCATATTACGGACACTTAAGGCCTCAGTGAAGTATAACTCACCAAAAAGCATGTAAAATAAATCACTCCGTATGATTCCTCCGTAAGGGTATGCGATATGGATTTTTTCCATGTCGATACGAAACGAAACGATACGCGGAATATCTTGCACTTATAATGACGAAACGAAACGAAATTTAAAAATGTTTCGTGTAACTCGATACGAAATCAAATATCTCACGGAATTTTACGAAACGAAACGAAATTTTTGAATTTGTTTCGCGGAATACACGTTTAAGTTGTTTTTTTTTTCTTGTCAAAAGCTGGAAATTTGACAATAGGCATAACAAACGTCTTTTTAAATCCTTTACCATATGGAAACCTTAGTGTTGCTCAGCGGAATCCTTACATGTTTTGGTAAGACCCTTTTCTGTTTGTTTGAAATCTTCTTAATAACTTTATAAGGTTTCATTTCAACATATCTGACACTCACACAAGGCAATGAGTGGGTTTAATTTAAATCAGTGGCGCGGGAAGTGGGTAGGATAGGTAGGACATGTACTACGCACAAAAACATCTGAGTAGGACAGTCAATGGATTGTCCTACCCACGATTCAACAAAAACAAAAAAACGAGATTCGCAAGTTGAAACACAAATTAGATTATTCTCAGCAAAGCGTGACATGGTTTGTGCGTGACCCCCAACAAGTTCAGGCTCGTGTGAAGAACGTTTGAGAATATCTTTAGTGTACATCTTGGGAACTTACCGTAAGAATTGTTACAAGAAATGTCTTTAACCGTTAGAAATATAAATGGAGAAATCATCTCTGACATTTCCGAATCAATCAATGGATGGTTTCTTAAAAATATTTACGCCCAACCCTATATATATTCTGGAACACATTGCCGTGAACACTCCTGGAAGTAATTCTTGTGAGGTCTCTAGAACATCCATAGAAAATTATCAGAAGATTCTTGAAGAATATTTGAAACAAGAAATGGATTAAACTAAGACCAGTCGCATCGTTTTATACTCAGTACGAGTGTGATGGTGCTAGCAAGTTCTAAACGTGCTATCAATCTTAACATAATCTATCAAAGCATTGTTACACAAATTACCAGATTTTTTGCTGTTCGTCAATTTGGTATCTAGACATAGATGAGGAAATTTGAACATTTCCACTGCTTGTAAAGGCAAGTTTGGTCTATTTTTGTCGAATTTGTTTGATAAATTGGTTGGATAGGGTTTAAATATAAAGGAGTATCCTTCTTCTTCTTCTTCTTTCTGGCGTTACGTCCCCACTGGGATAGAGCCTGCTTCTCAGCTTAGTGTTCTTATGAGCACTTCCACAGTTATTAACTGAGAGCTTACTATGACAATGACCATTTTTGCATGCGTATATTGTGTGGCAGGTACGATGATACTCTATGCCCTGGGAAGTCGAAAAAATTTCTAACCCGAAAAGATCCTCGACCGGTAGGATTCGAACCTACGACCATCAGCTTGGTCTTGCTGAATAGCTGCGCGTTTACCGCTACGGCTATCTGGGCCCCACTATTTGGGATACTATTATTTAATCCTTATTATGCTCGCATTGAATCCTATACAAAATTATACATGCTAGACTATAACGGGTTCAACAGCCTCTTCGTAAATTTCGTCTTAGATTCCCCGAGAAAAGACTTCAGGAATTATCATAGTGATTTTATAATTATTTCAGGGTCTTTTAGAGGGGTCCATCCAGAAATTATTTCAAAGATTTCTCTACCAATGGTCCCAGAAATACTTCAAGGAAATAGCTCCAGGAAATCCATGAAATGCTAATACCTCCAGTAATTTCCTCAGGTATTAATCTGTTTTTTTTCTCGCAAAGCTAGCCTACAATTTCCTCCTGATATTTTTTAACTATTCCTTCAACCGAGTTCTCCAGTTGTTACTCTAGTAGATCTTCCAAAGATTTCTTCCGAGGAAAAATGTTCAAGGGTTTTCTCAAGAACCGACAATAATTCCTCCGCCTGTTCATAGTTTTTTTGCAAGTATACATCCATATTTCCTCCAAGAAATCCAAAATTCCTTGATTTCTTCTGTCCAATCATTTTCAAGAAATTCCTTTAGAAAATCATGCGAAATGCTATCCCGCTATAGATTGCTGAAGATATGGTATAGATATGGTATAAATTTGATTGATTTTTTTGATGAAAGATTGAAGGGTTTTTCCTATTTAAACTTCGTCGAAAGTCCAGGAGTTGTTTCAGAGAGCCTTGTTCAATAAGAATGTCTTTAAAACTTATACAGGTTTAATCAGAGGCTTAGGTTTTCTTCAGAAATTCCCTATGGATTTATATTTCTGAAAAAAAAATGTATTGACATTTCCCTAGAGACATTCGTTAAAAATAAAATTTTAAAACAATTGCTGAAGGTATCTTCAGACAAATCTTTAGTTCAAATCATAGGAAATCCTGATTATATTTAAGAAGATATTTTGCCCAGGAATCTTGGAGGATGTCCCTGGGTAATCAATTTATGAATCACTGCATAACCCTTTATGGAGTTAGGACTTTCTTTAAAAAAAAATCTTAAAGAATTTTTGGAGGAATTCTAAAGTTTTCTGATATAAACTTAGGGGAAACTTCTTTCTGTGTCACTCCTTGGTAAAATCCAGTTTGAATTCTTGAGGTATCGATAACGATGTTTTTGTAGAAATTTTCTAGGAATAGTGAGGAGAATTTATAATTACAAAATGTATTCCTTTAGAAATTTCCGGAGTATTATCTGAACATACATGAAATAATTTCTGATGAAATTCCTAGATAAATTCATGACAAAAAAACACATACACAATAAAAGCAGTAATACTTGTCGTTATGTCACGAGAAATTCTCTGAAAATGAATCTTGTATCTAAGACAAATATGTGCTCTGATGGTATGAAAAATCAAACTCTTATCTCCTGGCTCCTATTAGGTTTCGTTTTGTTTGATTCCTGTTCAGTCTTTTTTCGGTTCCTTTTTGATTCCCTTCAGGTCTCTTTATTCAGGAAAAATAACTCTAATTTCCTATTTTTTAAGGTGTGCTAACAGGCCTGTAAAGACTTTTTTAGTCTGGTGGTAGCGACTGGCAGCCTTTGTGTTTTAGTCCCTTTAACATGATAACTTTTAATTTTCAGCCTAGGATACCATGGATTTTTTTTCTTTTCTTCACTGTGTTCAAAATATTTGTTAACGTTTGTCCTACCCATGATATAAAACGTGGACGCGCCTCTGATTTAAATGTTACAACTAAGAAGTGGATCGAAAAGCAGCTACAAACATTTAAAACAATCTAAAAAATATTGAGAGGAGCCCAAAATTATTTGATTTTTAGAAATGCCTAACAATTTTTTTAA
Source organism: Aedes aegypti (assembly GCF_002204515.2). Lineage (NCBI taxonomy): Eukaryota > Metazoa > Arthropoda > Insecta > Diptera > Culicidae > Aedes > Aedes aegypti. Next base: position 350,680,284 of record NC_035108.1, read on the forward strand.
TCATGTGGATGTGATGTTATGCTAATACATATATACCATAAAACATGGAATAATGATATTCATTTTTTTGCTGTACTTTATGCTTTGTGGCTTGAATGAATGTGATTGGGGACACAAGTCGATAAGTGATCATGAAAACACTAAACTGAGAAGCAGAATCTGTCCCAGATGGAACATAACGCCAGAAAGAAAAAGAAAAATAAGTATAACAGAGGAATCACTGGAATATTTGCTTAAGTATTTGCTGAATTAAATTTAATTAAAAAAAAAACCATCAACACATACCTAAGAAATCAATCAAGATAAATTTAAAAGAACTGCAAAAGTAATAAACTCTAAATAAGATATTGCGACAGCAACTCAACCAGGATTGCCTGTTGGGGTTAATTTAGAAGTTCCTAATAAATTTTCTGGAAAAGCCTTGCATATAAACTGTGAATTAATTCTTGAAGGGATCAAATCTGGATGAATGCAAACTTTTAAAGTAAACCTTGTAGAAAATACTGAAGGTATTTCTATTATTTTGTAGAGCAAATACTGGAGAAATGATCCTATTCCAAAATCTGTGAAGGAATTTCTGGACGATTTCTGGAAGAATTAAGGATTGTTTATATTATCTAATTTTCAGATTCTTTGTTTAAAACTGACTACAAAATCACATTTTCACTAAATTTTAAGCCTCGAGAGTATTTTAAAAAATATTTGAAAATTAAAAAAAAGTGTTGAACCTGGACTACATAGCATAGAGGAACCGCAAATAAGATTGATAAGTTCGCCCATGTTCGTTCAGACAATCCGTATTTTAATGAGCTAAATTTTACGTTTGGTTAATTTTTTTCTCGAGATTTAAATGTGCGAAAACCGAAAAAAAATTGCGCTTTTCTATTGTGAAATAGCCTAGGTACCCCACCAAACTTGAATCTAAATCCGGAACCAATTATGATGATGCATGCAATGCATGAATCAAATATATAACTGATTTGTGATTTTTACTAAAACAAATCATCAAAATCGATCGAACGATGGCAAAACTAGAGTATTTTGAAACTTGATGTCGGTATTGAAAAGATTAAGACCTTTGCCTTGCGGCCAAATTCCAATACTTGTAATAATATATTATCAATATTCGCATTTTTTTTAATTGGGGGTCGTGAGAAAATTATGTCACGTTATAAGAGGAGAGAGGAGTTGGTGGTGTGGTACAGCGTGAATAAACCTAGATTCATTTTTTGATATAAAATAATGTATGCATCTTCCTTGTTTAAGGTGGATATAATTCGAAGGCATACCTCAGAATTTCAAGAGCACAAATCTAACGAACCCGACAGCGGTTCAAGCTGAACACTTGATCGATTGGCCATCGAGTAACCAATCGATAGAGTTTTCAGCTTGAATGGAGTCTGGTTCTTTAGATGTGTGCTCTTGAAGATTTGAGGTGTGGCTTTGGATCACCCAAATCAACGCGATTTTTACGGCGATAGCGACAAACAATCGCTGCGATTTTGCTGCTACATGTAGAGTTTTATGACACAACAACGAAATCGCGGAGAGCCTTTACCCATTGATGCGTGCTATTAGTTTTATCTTTTATTCTCCTGCTGTTCTTATGCAGAGTTGAAAGTGACGTCATAGCGGGAAATGCGCGCATCAATAATCTGCACCACTTCAGCAAATTCAGAACATCAGGGACTCACGCTCCGCAGCTGTTTTTTGACATTTGTGTACAAAAAAATTTTGCGATGTATTAACGGATTTGCTCAAAAGGACACGCGATGTTCCCCGGAGGAAACCGTGGTTTTGCTCTCTTCATTCTTATGGAAGATAACATTGCGGTAGTACACCAAACGCAGTTGTTCCTTTCCTGGGCTATTCGCCGCGAGGAATTTAGGGCAAATGGGCGTTTTCGGAAACTTTACAACGGCAGTGCAGTTTATCATATTATCCTGCGGATAAGTCAATACTACAGTCATCCCACAGTTATGGATAGCACACGGAAATGGATCAAATTTGGATTAAACGGAGAATATCTCATCAAATAGAGTAGCAATTACGCAGAACCGATTTACCTACGTGAACCATAAATCTATACAGCATCGCAATCAACCATTAAATGCTTGAACACATTTGTTCCATTCGTAGGAAATAAAATATCATACATATGCCTAGACGTGTTGATTCATATTTGTGGGGCATTGAAACCCATACCACAGTTATGGATCTAAGATAAGACGATTCCTAAAAAAACGCCAAAACGATTGCTTTCACTAGCACACCATTCGTTTGCCTCGCAGATAATTTGCTGTTATAGTGTTCTGATCCATGATATGAGTCGATTTGATCCATGATACGGATTCATTTTTGACTGTAGCTGCTAGGAGTAGAAGCGAACGCTTTGCTTTTTTTGTTCGAAATTAAACTCGAATTTCGCGAAATTCCGTTTTATTCCGTTTGTTTTCAATTTTCCACGGAAATATTTTAACAATTTGGCGAAACGAAACGAAATAGCAAAATGCAAATTTCGCCTGTGCGAGTTCCGTGGAATTCCGCGGAATTTCGTTTCGAAGCGTATTTGACGGAATCATTCGGTATTTCGCATACCCTTATTCCTCCGCGTTATAGAACCTTCAAACCCCTTAACTTTCGAATGATGAGTGAAGATTTCGATTCCGAAACATGATTAATTTCAAACAAATAGAAATGTGTGGACTTTTCATGATTCTTATTCCGGACGCTGCCTTACTTTTGCTTCATATTCCGGACACTTCGATTCAAATTCCGGACAGGTCAAACAAATCATGAAAAGAAAAGTCAAATCATCAAATGAAATCGTCAAACCACTAGAGAGACGCATAAGGTAGTTGGGCATTATAAATTTTCACAGATATTTATGGAAAATGCTTATTAAAACGAGCCTTGAAAGTGAGAACTTTTGACCAGCAAGAATTGAAACATTTCGTGTGAAATGTTTCTCATACAAAGTAGAATGTCCGGAATTTGAAGCTGTCCGTAATATGAATCAAAACGGTATATAATAGATGTGTTTATAGGTTTTATCATTGAATGATACATGAGAAATGACTTTGCATGATTGAGGCAAAAATAACGTTACGTGTAAATCTAAGATTTTTTTGGTGTGTTTTTTTGGTGGTTCCTGGAGTCATAATCATGATTCTTCATAAGCGTTACATCCAGTGTGAAAACACTAAGTGGCGCAATTTGCTTCAATTCATTCGTATCGATCGATCACTCTTAATTTAAGATGACGAAGAGGTGGCGAGGTAGAGTAGGTGGCTCACAATCGGAAGGTTATTGGCTCGAATCTCAGTGTATGCTATTTTTTTTTATTATTTTTTTTGTCGATCATAAACGGATGCGCGACCTAGCATTTTTGGCATTTGAATCATGATTCCGAGCAATCAGCAATAAAAACCTTACGCGTGTGTTGCGTTACGGCAATCTGACTCATGGTATCATGAGTCCAAATCATAGTGTATTTTCATAAAATTAAAACACACTGGAATCATGATATCATGAGTCATAATCTTGTTTTTGGATTCTGATTTCTAACCGTGTAGTTTTGAACTGCTTTGAACCTTCTATAAGCGCGAGTAGAGATCAATGGGTACACTAAACCTACCTTTGAGGAAAAACGCATTTAACTTTCCTACGGTGTTCGGGTCAATATGACCCGAAACGCACTTTCAAAGCACCACAACTTTTGTTTGTTACTTCCTATTGTTATGAAATTTGGTGACTTTTAATCTTTTGTGGAAAACAAGAGTTTCACGTTTGAAAAATTTTTTCAGGACAATTCTGAAGGGCTGGACAAAAAAAGTTACGTTTAAGGTGTTCGGGTCATATTGACCCGGATTTGACATACGAATTTCGCAGCCGTTTTTTCACCAAATATAAATGTTTTCGTACTCAAAGCTATCGTCAAGGCTCATATTTTGTGAATCTGGCTAAAAATCTTGGTTTGGTTGGACTTGGCCGCTCAGAACCGGTGCCAAAGGGATCAAGGTTTGGTAATTTTTTTAAGAGCATTTGTAAGAGCAAAATGCATATGTTGTGAATTGTGAAACATAGCAGTTTGCCTGAAATGCATTGAAAATGGTATCTAATCAACTGATTAGTTGTTCAGGGCACTACTGGTTACCAAGTGATCAAGGGGCCAATCCCGGAGGCCATTGAATGGTTCCCAGGGCATCCTGAGTATTGGCCAATTTATGTTTTCGATGGAACCAAGCCGTGCGGCACATAAAAATTTGCAGAATTTTACAACAAAATGATCCAAGACGTTGCTATCTGAGTATGGCAGCATTGCCCATATGGATTCCCGTGGCAGATTCTTGGGTTCCCTGGGGGGCCTGGGAAAGTAGCCAATTCATTCATTTGATAGAACCATACCATGCGAATTTTTAGAATTTCATTCAGAATTAATTGGAGATGCCATCAGTTATCTAAGGCAACGTTGGCCACCTATTGGTTTCGTAACAGGTTCCGGGATTCATGCGACACATCAAACTGTTCAGAATTTTATACAGAATTCATGAGATATTCACTTAGTCACTGTCACTGTTGGTCGACACAGTGGTTCCGTAACAGGTTCCGAAATTCCGGAGAAATGGCCAATTCAATCATTTGATAGAACCCGGCGGGTTCGGGTAGGGTTTGTGTTTGAAGGCTATACAATTATCGGGTACGGGTACGGTGAGAATTGTGAAAAGTTTAACAACCTGAAGGCTTCTCTATGCATTGAGAAACGATAAAAACTAAAGTATCTTTTTGAACTCGGAATTAGACGGGGTTGGTGGTCTGATGGCTACCGCTTCTGCTTCATATGCAGAAGGTCATGGGTTCAATCCCAGGCCCGTCACTTTCCTCGTACTTTGTAGTTGTATATCTCTCACTTGCTTCTATCTTCCATTCTAAATATATCACACTCAAACTATTCGTTCATAGCAAACGCTAGAACCAGAGACGGACAAGAAACCGTTTCCCTAACGCTTCCATTCTTCCACGCGCATGCCTTTCTTACGCCCTGATACATAGGCAGTCTGCTAACCATAAAAGCAAACCTCTCTGCCATGCCTTTCCCCCCCAATCCATACACTCCCGCATGAACTGGCGTGGATGCAGTGGAATATACGGTCTACGTGGGAGTCAGTTCAATGTATCATCAATTCCTCCCCCTTCCCCTCATTGGTCTGCATTCTGACGTGGCAGGTGTCATTGTTGCCTAAAAATAGAAGATCACCAGCACTTAAACACTGAGGGTGTCTGTTAGTCCCAAGCAATCATTCGGTTGGTTCCTTGTGTAAGTGCAGCTGATCTGGCGATACTGGAGAAGCATCCTCGGGCGGCCAATCAAGCTCAAGCTCAAGTATCTTTTTGAACTCGGAATTGATTCGGGTTTTTATTGCAAAAAAAAATCGGGTTTCGGGTTGGGTTCGGATTTGAACAGCATTTTTTTTGGGTTCGGGTCGGGTCCGGGTTTGTTTTTCAATTTTGATCTTGGGTTCGGGACTGGTCTGGGTTTGAAGAATTGAAATAAGTCAGGTACGGGTCCAGTTCGGGTTCGAAAAAAGTGAAGCCCGACCATCTCTACTACCTAGTGGTTCCGTAACAGATTCCGGGATTCCCGAAGAAGTGGTCAATTTTTTTATTTGATGCAACCATAACATGTGACATATTGAACTTTTCAGAAATCCATATCCAATTCATTAGAGATGCTTTCAATTGCCTAAGGCAAAATTGACCACGTAGTGGTTCCATGACAGGCTCCGGGATTCCCAGGTAAGTGGTTAACTTATTCATTTGATGCAAGCATATTATGCGACATATAATACTTTTCAGAATTTCATCCAGAATTTATTAGTGATTTATTTAATAACCTAAGGTAATATTGGTCACCCAGTGTTTCAATGAAAGATTGAGGAATTCCCGAATAAGTGGCCGATTCAAACGTTTGAAGGAACCATGTCATGCGATACATCAATTTTTTCAGATTTCCATACAGATTTCATCAGATATATCCTCAATTTTCTAGAGAAATATTGGCCTAGTGCTTTCGAAACAGGCACAGAATTTTCGGATAAGTGCCAAAATCAAACATTTGAACGAACTAAGCCATGTGACATTTCGATATTTGTAGAGTTACATAGAAAATTTATCAGAAAATTGTGCAGTTATCTAAAGTAACATTGGCCACCTAATGTTTCCGTAACAGGTTCCGTGATTCCCGAAAAAGTGATCAATCCAAATATTTCATAGAGCCGAGTGGATTATCAAAATTTATTATTATTATATTGTTAGAATTCCATTTAGAATTTATCAAAAATATCTACAGTTATCTTGGCTATCATTTGAGGTATCATAAATATCTTCCGTTGTTTCATTCAACATTTGGTGTATGTGCTAAGGTCAATATCAAAATGTACATGACTGATTAGAAAATTCACCAGCTAACTTGTCTGAAGGAATATGGGTCACCTGGTGTTCCATGAACTGTTTGCAGAAATTCGGAAAACTAGCAATACTTGACTGTTCCCATCAAATGCGATCACCAGTTTTGATGAAAGGTGAGGTTTCCAAAGCAGTTATGCACTATTGAAAAGTTGTAATCGATTTGGGGTCACGTGAAACGAACGTAAATAAAAATGCGATCAATTTTCATACTTTTAACAGAACAAACTCATCATAACCATAAAATCTTACGTAATTTTATGGAGAACTAAGCAGATAATAAATAAGTGTAATCATCTGAAATATTTCCTTATAAGCCAAGCCGTAAAGACTATCATATTGCGGATATTTTGAGAACTTTCTTTCCTACAGTAGCAGCAGAGCTCTACCGCAGGCTTGAGAATCATTCTATCATTGAATTCTTATCAAAGTATTCTGGTAGTACATGAAGCCGAAAGCAAAATAGATATTGTTCTGTGGTTCTTAGAGCAGGTTAGTATACCATCAATTTATATTTTTCACTTCAAAATGTCTGCGATAAATTATTCATGAAATTCAATGAATGTTGATGCGAAGAATTTATTTAAATTGACCACTAGTCCGTAACTCCTAGAACCTGTTACGGAACCACTAGGTAGCAAAAAATACTCATGATTACTAAACACATTATTCTATAAAATTCTCAATTCTAAAAGGTATTATGAGCCGTACGTTTAGGTTCCATCAAATGTTCAAAGGGGTCATTTACCCAATACTTTCGTAATCACTAAGTGACTAAGGTTCATTCATATATTTCATAACGCTGAGAATGACCATTTTCGACACCCACCCCTCGACCCTCTGACGCTTTTTGTATGAATATTTTCCAAATTTTGTATAAGCTGTAACATCACGATGGCACCCACCCACCCTTTTCAGCGTTATGAAATTTGTGAAAGGGCCCTAATGTTACCTTAGATAACTGTGGACATCTCTGATTAGTTCTCTATAAAATTTTGACTTTATACACCACTGAGTGACCAATGTTATTGAAGTTAACTAAAGACATCTTTGATAAATAATCTCTGAAATTACAATTATTGATGAATTGATTACTCATTCGCGACTCCTGGAAATTGTTACAAGGCCACTTGTTCACAATTTAATTTGAGATAACTGCAGACATTTACAATGGATGCTCAAGAAAATTTATAAGCTGTGTTGTGCCACGAGGCTCAATTCCATCAACTATTGGAATTGGCCATTTTTTCGGAACTCACGGAGCCTTACATAATTAAAGATTTATCTAATCAATTCTGTATGAAATTCTGAGAATTTATGTAGTTCTATCATATGTTTTAATTAGCCAAATTTTCGGGAATTCCGGAACCTGTTATGTTAAAATATCTCTGATGAATTTTCTATGGAATATCTGTATCCTGTATTTTTATGTGCCACACGGCTCAGTTCTATTAAATTAATGAATTGGCTACTTATTCAGGAAACGCCGAACCTATTACGGAATCACTGGGTTGCCACGATTAACTGAAACTACTGAATACATCTCTGATGGGTTCTGAATGAATTTCTTAAAAGTTTGATGAGTCTAATGAAATGGTTCCTACTTATCCGGGAATCCCGGAACATGTTACGGCACCACTTCCTATACTCGCATAACTGTAAAAGATTCTATGAGAATCCCTATATAAATAGGACTGTTATGCGAGTATAGGTGACCAATGTTGCTTTCGATATATGTAGATATCTCAGATGAATTCTGTATGAAATTAAAAAAAAAATGATGTACCGCACAGCCAAATTTTAGAATTGGTCACTTATCCGGGAATCCCAGAACCTGTTACGCAACCACTAGGTCACCGATGTTGCGTTCGATACTTGAAGAAATCTCAAATTTGCTGAAAATATCTTTGATGAATTCTCTATGACATTCTGAAAATTTTGATGTGTCACACGGCTCAGTTCTATCAAATGTTTGAATTGGCCACTTCTCCGGAATCCAGGAACCACTGTGTGGAGCAACAGTGACTTAGATAACTAAGTGAATATCTCATGAATTCTGTATGCAATTCTGAACAGTTTGATGTGTCGCATGATATGACTGCATCAAATGCATGAATTGACCACTTCTCCGGGAATCCCGAAACATGTTACGGAACCAATAGGTGCCAACGTCGCTTTAGATAATTGAAGGCATCTCCAATGAATTCTGAATGAAATTCTAAAAATTTTGATAGGTCGCATGATATGGTTCTATCAAATGAATGAATTGGCTACTTTCCCAGGACCCCCCAGGGAACCCAAGAATCTGCCACGGGAATCCATATGGGCAATGCTGCCATACTCAGATAGCAACGTCTTGGATCATTTTGTTGTAAAATTCTGCAAATTTTTATGTGGCTTGGTTCCATCGAAAACATAAATTAGCCAATACTCCGGATGCCCTGGGAATCATTTAATGGCCTCCGGCATTGGCCCCGTGGCCACTTGGTAACCAGTAGTGCCCTGAACAACTAACCAGTTGGTTAGATACCATTTTCAATGCATTTCAGGCAAAATACTATGTTTCACAATTCCCAACATATGCATTTTGCTCTTACAAATGCTCTTGCAAAAATGGCCAAACCTTGGTCCCTTTGGCACCGGTTCCGAGTGGCCAAGTCCAACCAAACCAAGATTTTTAGCCAGATTCACAAAATATAAGCCTTGACGATAATTTTGAGTACAAAAACATTTATATTTGGTGAAAAAACGGCTGCGAAATTCGTATGTCAAATCCGGATCAATATGACCCGAACACCTTAAACGTAACTTTTTTTGAACACCTTAGGTTAAGGTGAATATGAATCGAAGCTCAAATTTTAGAGAGCACGGATATGGAGAACCAAACATCCGTTTAAGCTGAAAACTTAATCGATTGGTCACTAGCTGGTGGTGACCAATCGATTAGGTTTTCAGCTCAAACGGGTGTTTGGTTCTCCAGATTCATGCTCTTGAAAATTTTAACTTTGGCTTTGATTCATCTTCACCTTAATACCATACATCTGTTAGACATTCAAAAAATCATCCGACCAAATATTTTTTTACAATCTCACTCAAACCTTTGCTCGTGAATTCCAAATCAAAATTATGCAATTTTCAAGGAAAAGCTCACGAGCCTTATTCCAAGATCGCGTTTCATTTTTCCGCTTTTAGCCCACGGCACATCTCCTTGTAGGTGAAGTAGTGTTGCGGCGTGCGCGGGTGGAACGATCGCGCACTTTGGCGTTTGAAATATGAACAAGTGCGAAATCGTGGCTATCCACCTCGTCTTTCATTGCTCGGATCTTTCCTTGAAAGCTAGCTCGGGCGCTGCACATGCATAAATATTGGTATTTGATTACCTTTCATCATTTCTAGCGCCATATTTTCCCTCCACTACTGGCCCAAGAAAGACGTGACTGCGGTGCAATTTTTGCCCCCTCCCCCTTCCAAGCCCCAAGATCATGTTTCCCCTTCTGGTCAACAACAGTCAATGTGAACCGTAATGTGATAACAAATTAGCATAAATAAATGAGCGGTAATTCGATTTCATCTGATTGAGTTTTGTTGGGAGCATGGTCAAGAGACGCTGCATTACGAGTTGTGTATGATGTTTATTGAGTGAGGTTCGAGCTTTCAGGCAGCAATTAGGATTGATTCAAATATTTGAGTCTTGTTCTTTGGAATTCAAAACATATGAAGGCAATTGAGGGACATAAGATAGTGAGCGAGTATAAGTGACATTTTGGTTGGTTTTGATTTAAGTATACCTAAAACTTTCAAGCTACCCAACGATATTTTTAGAGGATTTTTGCGTCAAACGTTTTTGCGTTCTTTGGCTGCCATACAATTTGTATGGAATGCAAATAGTTAATAATTAAAGTCGATTTCCTCAAAATTAGGTTTTTGGGGTATAAATTAACGAATTCTTGTTTTACAGATGTATATCGATCGCAATGATCACGATTTTCACAAATTTTGTAGTTTGTATTGTGACTTTTTCTCATATTGCTGCACTGAGTTATATTTGGAGTTGTGTTTGATCCTTCGACCTTGACGCTTGCTCCTGGGCAGTGCGTCAAGAAAGCCCGAGCAGTTGTTTTACCTCTCGGGTCGCGCGCCTATTTTCTTTGGGTGCTTTTATATAGCCGAGCAAACGAGTGAAGCTGAAGGTGGATTGTTGCTGCTCAAGGATGACGGATCAATTGGTGAGCTCGTTTCATGCTACTATTTCTAATCTATAAAATGTGTATGACTTTAATCGTTACAACGGTGAGACGTAAATATGATTTTTCAACAAACTATGAAAGGTTCGTCACTGTGAGTGTCGACACAAACTCTTATTCATAAATTATTTATGTCTAATTTTTTTTTTCAAAGCACCAAAAAAAACAAAAAAAAAAAGATCAATGTACTGGTTTTGTCCAAATTTATTTGACAATATTTTAATTCCGAAGGCCAACACAACAAAAAGTTGTAAAATAGTGATCAATTTGCCCCCGGATTACGGTACATCGGCAAGTCTAGGTCTAAATCATATTAACCACGTAAAAAATCAGCAGAACTGTTATTTAGATCTCTGAATGACGAATACTGATGAAGATTTCTGTGTGGTAGAATCATTGACTCCCTTATGGAAAAAACAAACTATTTCATACAGCTATTGAGTTTTCTTTATTCGTGCATGGAAATAACAGACCTAAAGATTGAGACTTTGAAGAAGTTCATGATTATCGTTCAGCAAATTATGACAATATAAGACAGAAAATCAATCAAGTAAGTTGGCAAAATGTGTTAAGAAACGAAGAAAATGTTGAATCTGCCGTTAAAATGTTTTACAAAATTTTAAACGAAATAATACACGACGATAAACCTTTAATAAAAAGAAGAAGGAATCATAACTCATAGTATCCTATATGGTTTAGTAGAGAAATCAAAAATTTGAAGAATCGTAAGCAGAAGGCACATAAAATATACAAAAAATGTAAAATGATGAAAATTTAATTAACTATTTGAATATTTGCGATCAATTAAATCTTGCCATTGATACCGCATTTGAAGAGTATAATGAACGAACTGAGCGTGAATTGAAATCATGTCCTAAACATTTCTTTAATTACGTTAAAACAAAAACTAAATCTAACAACTTTCCATCTGAAATGCACCTTGATGATAAAATTGGTATGAACCCTGAAGAAACTTGCAATCTTTTTGCAACATTTTTTCAAGACGTTAACACTACTTATTCGGAAAATAATCGAGATCGTGAATATTTCTCATTTTTCCGGAAATCCCAAATGACATTTGCGTCAATCAATGCACTAAAAAGTCTAGATGTCTCCAAAGGTGCTGGACCTGACGGGATTCCACCTGTATTTTTGAAAATGTTATCAATCGAACTTGCATCTCCGTTATTTTGGCTCTTTAATATGTCTCTGCAATCAGGTAGTTTCCCTGAAACATGGAAAAGCTAATTTTTTGTGCCGATCTTTAAAAGTGGCAAAAAATCTAACATACGTAATTATCGTGGGATAGCCATTATTTCTTGTATTCCTAAGATTTTCGAGGCAATCTATATAAATAAAAATGGAATGATGTTTGTATGTCACGAAATGGCTTAAGAATGGGCTATCGGATATTGAAAATTCTTCCATAGTTATGTTCCTTAAGTGTTCCGACGTGTGTATGTACAAAATATAAATAGCACACAATATAGAACGGGAAAGTCGAAAAAGCCGGGTGAGAATGGAACTATCATTTTGCGCGGGACATTTCATGGCGTTTTTCAACAGCCTACTTGATGGCAAGACGAAGTTTGCCGGGACCACTAGTAATAAATAAAATTTTATTCGATATGGTTAAAAACAATAGAAATATTAATAGTAGAACGCTAGTGGCGCTATTATCACAAAACTGATTTTAATTATTATTACCTTAAATTATGGTTTTTCATTGTTTGTTCAATGCCTTGTCGTTGTTTATGTTTTTATGAATCATTTGACACTTTGATGCCCGGTACTCACGCTGTCAGTTCGTGGCAAACTAGATGTTGGTAACACGAACAGCAGCGACATTAGCATTCTTAGGTTAATGCTTCTACTTTAAAAACAGAATAACTCATACTCAGCATGGTTTTTTTAAGGGACGCTCAACATGCACAAACTTGCTGGAGTTCATTCATTATTCTTTGACTGCCATGGATAATGGTAATCACGTGGAAGCTCTCTATACAGATTTCAGTAAAGCTTTCGATCGTATTGACATACCAATGTTGCTTTTTAAGTTAGAAAAAATAGGATTTCAACCGGACCTTCTTAAGTGGGTAGAATCTTATCTTACTAATCGTCAACAAATAGTTAGATACAAAGAAGTAAAATCTATTCCAATTAAAGTTACATCGGGAGTTCCTCAAGGGTCTCATTTAGGGCCTTTATTTTTTATTTTATACGTTAATGACATTTCCTTCATTCTAAAAAAGGTGAAAGCTCTCATTTATGCTGATGACATGGAACTGTTTCTTGAAATAGCGATGAAGATATACAAACTTTTCAAAATGAAATTGATATATTTTACAAATGGTGCAATAAAAGCCTTCTCCAATTGAATGTGAAAAAATGTAATTCTATATCCTTTAGCAGAAAGCGTAGTATACCTAACACAACAGTATACCTAGGGAACCAACTAGTAGAAAAATGCGTAAGAATGAGAGATTTAGGAGTGATTTTAAATTCTAAAGTTACTTTTATAGATCACTATAATACAATTATCAACAAGGCAAACAAGATGTTAGCATTTATAAAACGATTTAGCTATAATTTTCACGATCCATACACTATAAAAACATTATACATAACCTATGTGCGTTCAATTTTAGAATACTGTAGCATAGTTTGATCAAAGACAAATTAAAGACCTTCATGTCCCTTGAAAATGCCCAAAATTTTATGGCTCATAAGGTAATCTAGAATGCCGTGAAAAGTGTACTGCGATGTGTCAAACTTGGGTACCTTTTGCACTACCGAGGGACCAAATGCAGTACTAGAAGTGGTACCCAATCTGAGCCCGAGTGCGACGGACCTGGTTTGATCGCCATTTTCATCAACCCATGAAAATTGTATAGAATCAGTTCAAAAACAATTTCTGTTGTTCGCACTTCGAAAATTAGGTTGGACAAGGTTACCTCTACCATCTTATGAAGCACGATGCATGCTCATTAATATTCAAACATTGAAGAAACGTCGCGAATTTGCAATGGTCTCGTTCGTAAACGATATAGTTTCGCATCGTATTGACTCGATGACACTGTTGTCAAAATTAAATTTTTATGCTCCTTCAAGACAATTGCGAAGTCGTAGTATTTTTTATACAAACCATCACCGCACAAATTATGCCAAATTTGAGCCTTTAAATCAAATAATGTCTGTTTACAATAAACATTGCGAAACCATTGACTTTACCATGACGAAATCGGAACTAAAACAAAAAATTATGTCATATTAAAATTCGAACTAGATTAAGAAAATAACGTTTTTAAACTATATAATATTAAGTTTAAAATTGTATCAAAATTGTCTACTTCTGATTGACGACATGAAATAAATAAATAAATAAACGACTCTTCTCAAATTGCATCAGGTATTTCCTCATGTTCTATAAATGTTTCTTCAGGAATACCCCAATATTTTTTCAAATTATTCTACAAATCCAATCAATATCCAATTTATATCAGATTTCTAGATTAACACAAACAAGAAAAATTTTAGAAGACTTTCTTAAAAAATTTGTTTGGTAATTTCAGCTTAAACTGAAATCGAAAAAAATACTAAATCCTGTCAAAAAATTCAAGAGTTCAACGTTGAATTTCTGAAACTTTTTCCTTTAATTCCATACGATATACCTGACAGCACTGGGACAGAGCCTGCTTCTCAGATTAGTGTTCTTATGAGCACTTCCACAGTTATTAACTGAGAGCTTACTTTGCCAATGACCATTTTTGCATGTGTATATCGTGTGGCAGATACGAAGATACTCTATGCCCTGGGAATCGAGAAAATTTCCTTTACGAAAATATCCTCGACCAGCGGGATTCGAACCCACGACCTTCAGCATGGTCATGCTGAATAGCTGCACGTTTACCGCTACGGCTATCTGGGCCCGCTACGGCAGTTTCCTTTACCGCTATGCTAATTCCGAAAACAAAAGTTTTCTTGGGGTTTTTCGAAAAATTTCCTCTGAAGATTTGGAGGCAAGAGACATTTCAAAAACAATTTTCACAAATAATCTTGCATAATCTGGAGATTTGAAGCAGAGTTTCCAGAAAAAAAAACAAAGAAGAATTTCTGACACACTTTGTGATGTATGAGTCTTGTAAATATTTCTTAAGGACTTTAGATGAACTTCATGGAATAATTTCTAATGTTTTTTTTTTTCTGGAAAACTATCTGAAGGATTTTCTAGTTGAATTTTCTGCGAAGTATGGAATTTGACAGAATCAATTATTTTTTGGAGAAGATGCGAGGGAAAGTTTTTAACTTTTGAAAGGCTAAGTATTTTCCAAGTTAAATTCGGAAATACATTCCACAATCTATTTGTGGATAAATGGTTGCCCTCTAGGAGGAATCCACGTTTAAAGAAATCTCACAATATTATTTGACTAATTTTCAAGATATTTATAGAAAAAGTTCTGAAGCCACCCTGACCTGACCTTTCTGTCCCCTTCTGTTTCTATAACAAATGAAACATTTGTGTTAGGGGTGTTTTGCGTGGGGTGTTTTTCTCGGCCAAATTGTCTTAAACATTGTAATAAAAACATTTCCATGCCACGCATAATGTGGCATGAAGGTTGATTTATTTATTTTATTTATTTACAAAATAAATTAAATCATACAAAATGGTCATGTTCAGGAAACCGTATCTCTGTAATTTGAACTACATCTCATAAACAACTTGAAGTTTGATGTATTCTATTCGAGAATTTGGAGGTTATTACAGTACTGGGTACCGAGTTGCATCCTCGCCATCGTTCGATCGATTTTAATGAGGTTTTCAGGAAAAATCACACATGAGATAAATTTTTGATGCTGTAGTGAGATCATAGTAGGCTGACATAGGGTACAGTAGTAGTTGTTTGACGTTAGGGATGATCATTGTATAATAAACCCCTGAACCGTCAAGACGTATTTTATTACTACAGTTCAGAAGTGGGATACACCATGCTATTACGAAGCCAAAAGACCTCTGCAGAAATGGAACAGACAATTTTCTCAAGCCATGGTGCATTTGAAAATCGATTTTCCCGTGGAGAAAGTGGAAACGAAACCCGAAATTCAAATACTGTGGATGTTGGAGATTCTGTAAAATCTGTCCATCCTGTTACGAGTCCGTTACCTGAGGAGACAATAGGAGACGTGTGCTTGGAAAGGACGTCGGGAATACGTAGAAATTCATTTCAAGAAAGCGGATCACAAGCTGCAGGTATCGCCGTGCCACACGCAATGAATGCTGCTGCTTCCGCTGCCCACATAACTTCAGGGTCGGTGTCAAATCGCATCGAACCTGGAAGTGGAGATTGTATCAGTCAAGATTGTAATGTTCATCAAATTCAAGCTCAAAATTCAATCAAGGAAAATATTCCGTTGATTCAAAATAGTTCAAATTTCCATCAAATTCATCATTTTGGACCGGAAGAGATTTCTATTATGCTGCCATCCTTTGCTGGAGCTTCTGAAGAAGATGTCAATCATTTTGTAGCTGTTTTAGAGAATACGAAAAATGCGCTTAAAGTTAACGAGTTTATCATGAAGTTGGTGATCATCCGGAACCTTAAAGGTAAAGCTCTATCCTGGCTACATTCGCAAGCTGATTTTATGTTGAAGAGTTACGATGAAATACTGAAGAACCTCAAAGAATTTTTTGATCGTCCTGTGAACACATTTGAAATTCGCAAGCATTTGGAGAATAGAACCTGGTCCCCAAAATTTGAAACTTTTTCTGATTATTGTCAAGCCAAAAAAGTTATAGCTCAACCTTTGAAGATGCCAGAATCAGAACTAATTGAGTACATCGTAGAAGGAATAATGGATCCGATACTGAAAAATCAAGCAAGAATGCCCGAGATGTAGTGAGATCATAGTAGGCTGACATAGGGTACAGTAGTAGTTGTTTGACGTTAGGGATGATCATTGTATAATAAACCCCTGAACCGTCAAGACGTATTTTATTACTACAATGGAAAGATTAGGGGGAGATCCCCAAGTGCCGGACAGCACCCAATACCGGACAAAGTCGAAACAATGAGAAATCATGGTCCAATCAAGATGGTGTATTAGTAGAAAAGAAAGCTCTTATGTAGACTAATGTTTGCGTAGAATAACACATCCTCGAAATATGCATGCCTTTTTAAAAAAGTAGAAAAGTTTGAAAATCTTAAAAAAATTGACGTATTTTTTAAATTTTGAACCTATTTAGTAATTATTTTGAATATGAAAAAATATTTTGGATCCCACAAGCATGATTGAACATAATCCTAATTTGATAGTATGAATGTATTTTGTAGCATAATTGAAGTAAATATGGACACATTACAATTTCTCAGTTTCGGACAGCTTGATTTGTTATATGAAAACTTTGTAATTATTGCATCAGTGTCTCAAAATACTTTCCTTTTTTATGGGTTCCGTCGATCATGGTATCAAACATGCAATAAAATTAAGAAGAATGAACATTCAGAACAACATCGTAAAATGTGCTATTTTTAATCATGAAAGAGGTTTTTGATAGGCATCTTGCAAACTAATAAAAACTCACATTATTTTTGTAAATGTTGCAAATGCATTGAATTGGTAATTATAAACTATTCCTATAGTGTACACATTCAATGATGTTCAAATTTACAGAATTCGAGGCATTTCCAGATCGTGTCCGGTATTGGGTGCCACCTTTCAAGATCGATCAATTTGGTACTAAAATACATCATCAAAACGCAATGTCAAAATTCATATTTCTTTTTTCAAATTTATTTTTGTGCACTACAAAAATTATAATATTTATCATAAATGGGTAACACTAGCCCATAAAATCAATATTTTTCGAATTATGAATTTAGTGGATTAAGTGTCCGGTACTGAGGGATCTCCCCCTAAATACTTTGCGGTTCTGACCTGGTTCCGAAGGGACTCTAAATAGACAATATTGGATCCTGTTCTGCCGTTATTGTATGATGAATTGAATTTCATGACTTTTCATGACATCATCTCATATCCTTTTTCTTCTTTTTCTTAAATTCTTTTTCTGATTTCTTTTTTCTTATTTTTGGCATTATGTCCAGTGTTGATAGACTCACACTCAAAATCTCATTCAATACGCTCTCCCGTGAGAGCAAACTCATTAGAGATCTGCTTCGCAAATCTCACGCTTGAGATTTTGATGCAAAATCAACTCAATCAACTCAAACCGTGAAAAATGATTCAGTCGCAAAACCCGGCAAAAACTCGTGGAACCCGAATGTTGTTGTTTACGTTAGAAAGGATTTACATAATTTGTGAAAAACTGTGGAAATACGAGACAATGAGTTAAAAAGGTGAGACAACTCATCCATGATTTTTTGACTGCTGAGTTGCATGATTGACAACTCACGCATGAAAAATATCAAGCGTGAGAAATTGAGTTTTTCACAACACTGATTATGTCCCAACCAGATCGAATGTTTCTCAGCTCATTATATTTCGAACATTTTAGCATTATTGACCTGAAAACTTTCTTTCGAAATGTACCATTTTTTGCATTTGTTTCCAAACAAAAACATTCAGTTACATCCAGTCAAATATATCAATTTAAATCATGTATTAGATTTTTTTTTGCATTTCCTTATTCCTTATCGCAATTACTTACGGTTCGATTTCCACAAAATAATAGATGTAGCAGTGCAACCAGTAATGATCTTTCAACACTTCACGAGCGATTCAAGTCTAAGCGCATGTTCTACAACGATTTTTATTTTGCTTCAAATGAGATGCTTTTTAGCCGAATATGCACTCATGCTGGTCTCTCGTCGTGGCATCAAGGGGGAAGTAAACCGAGCGTGTGGCGAATAATGTTGCAGAAATACACAACTTCTACAATTGCACCGCTCCGCCGCCGGGAGTCTCAGCTCCATTCCATTATACTGTCGAGGTACCAACAACGTGTCGTTCGGGCCTATGCTTGCTCTAAAATGCATTTGGCGAGGTCAACTTTGGCACGATTTATTGCGATTATGTTTATGACGAGCCTCTGACACCCGGCGCTGTTGTAGATTCATGCTGGGGTCTGTCCGGGGGAAGAAAAGTGAAATCTAGATCAGATACGATAAGTTCTCGGCGGAGGACTTTGAATGATGGATGTTTGACACACCTGGATGCCGGATTTGTCGAAGGCTGAGATGAGAATTATTATATTTGTATTCGAGTTACTCGTGAGACGTAAGCATTGAATCCCTGTGACAAGACTCGGAAGAAATGTGCATCAATGTGTTTTACATAAATGAAAAATGGACTGCAAATATTCGCTTCTATGTAAACGACACTCTCCCATCGTCTTCCGCACTTTGTCACTGAGAGTTTGAAAAATAGAGAAATTTATCGATTCGTCGTGACGTAGATTTGCATAAAATGGAAAACTTATTTCGAAGCATTCAATTGAACTGATCCTGGGGTTCGTCTTCAGACGATGGATGCATTGGAGTCTCCACCACGACCGAGCTCCGCTTTTGAATTGGGACCCACGCGCCTTCACTCTCTTCTGCTCGGTCACCGTTGACGGAGATAACGGCC
This sequence comes from Aedes aegypti, assembly GCF_002204515.2. NCBI lineage: Eukaryota > Metazoa > Arthropoda > Insecta > Diptera > Culicidae > Aedes > Aedes aegypti. Next base: position 350,699,576 of record NC_035108.1, read on the forward strand.
GTCAGATTTGAGAGGTTGCCACGTGTAGAACCGGTAGCTTTCCAACGAATACAGTAGCTAGCACCTTCGGATGACGGCTATTCAGCTTATATCCGCACCGAGCAGACTAAAGACTCGTCCGTCCATCTTCAGAGCAATCCCCGTCATACCCGTCCTCCGTATGCATGGGCGAAGCCAGATTTTTCATCAGGGAGGAGGTTGATGTGTTCACATATTTCAAGCAAAAAAGATTATTATGCACACATTTTGCATGACACTTTCAATAATTGAATGATTATTATGAAGGACTTTTACCATTCTGTTCATACAGTGTGCAAAGCGAAGTCCAAAACGCGTTTGATGGCTGGAAAGTCTCAGATTGCAAACAGTTTGAAGATTCGATTGCTAGATAAATCCCATTCACAAGGATAACTTCCACGTGAATATCTTCCAGTAATAGTTCCCAAATTTCTCCAGGACTCCTTGAAATAGATATTTGAAGTTTTCTTCTAAGGAACAAGAAATTCTCCCAAACAATTTTTTCTCGGGGTTCCTGTAGAGATTTCTCCAGAATTTGTTTAACTTCTCAAAGTATTCTTGAAGGAGTTTTTCAATATACTTTTTTTTAATGTATTCTATCAAACGTAATGCTTTAAAAGCTCAAGACACGAGTTCAAGAGTTTTTAATCAACATTCCTCGCAAATATTCAGCCGTCAACTACTCTAAGCTCAATTAACGTATGTTTTCCTGGATTATAATTTGTTTTTTTTTTTTTTTTTTGTAGGGACCAACTAATTATAAATCCCATTTCTCATAAGATTTATTCAAATATTTCCTCTTGAATTCCTTCAGGAATTTCACTCGGCATTCTCATAGGGAATGTCAATGTGGTCTCAAGAATTAACATTTACTTCATATCTTCTTCCAAATTTCATTCAAAATGTTTTCTTCAGATGTTCTCAAGGTATCGCATTGAACAGGCCTTCTAACGTACGATCGGAAGGACTGCTTCTATGTTGGTACTTCAGGTTGCTGAAATATTTGAAGATTTGTTTTTCAAAAAAAAAAAATTGGGCATTACTCTTAACTAGTGATGGTGTTGCGACTGGGAGGACAATTGTAATTTTATGGCTTTCTCAGTCCAATAAATTACAATTACTCTTAACATGAATCTTATAACCTGCCAATTTTCTAGTAATTATCCAAAAAGTTCAACATGACACGAGTTTATATAATTTATTCGTTTTTAAAATTGTGCCATGCTGATGACAATCTTTTAAAATTCACACAAAATATCAACCAAATAAACCAGTTTATTTCAATTTGGCTGTCGGCCAGGGGTGCTACATGGCTACGCCCATGTAACTGTATGTGGTTCAATACATCAGGCGGTACAAGTGTTCTCAGCTCGTAGTAACAAATCGGCAATAAATATTAGCCCACGCTCTTTCACATCCTACTTCAAAATGGAACCGTGGCGTGGTGGCGGCTTTGTCGCTTTGGTAACTGACTCCGAAAGTCACTTCACTGAATCGCGGCAAATCGCTGGAGGATGATATTGAGAAGTGGAAAGCCGCCTCGCAGCAGCTTGCCATGCCACGATCGTGCTGCGATGATTTAGTACACTTTTAATACTCTTGGTGATTGTTTTAATATGACTCTAATGTGACACGATTTGAATTTGAGGATTGGGTGAATGGATCCCGTGGAAAGTGAACGCGCGAACGGTGAGGTGGATACAACGAGAGCAGTTGAGAAGCTTTTAACCGGCTTGTCAAAACAGAATAGATGCAGCTAATAGACTGTTTATACAGATAGACAGACACAAACTGCCGATTCACCAAAGCAGACTTGACGTGGGGTGATCGGATCCTTCATCTGTCAGCAAGGAGTGGTATGAATAATGACACAACGTGACTTTCATTCAAGCTTCCATTACATCGGGTGATGGTGGGACGTTCTTGCATAGCGCAAAAAACTGAAACTGGATGTTTGCTCTCTTTTCAAACTGCTACTGTGACCACAATCAGGTGGCATTTAACAAACGAGTTAAACTCCTATTGTAAGAATACTGTAAATTGAGTTTTGGAAGCATTAGGAGAAATCTTCCATTTTTTGCAAGCATGAAGAAAAAAATAATCAAACATTTTTGCAAACTACTACAAACTACTGAAATTGCCTTCCCCTCACGTGCTTAAGACGGATCAAGGGCTAAAAATCATCGTCTATAATCACGGATTTGAATTTTATTTCACATTCAGGTATTGCAATGTCCCATGCTTCAACAATGGAATTTGTTAAAGTTTCAAGAGCATTGTCCATATCAAGTTTTGTTTGCAAAAAAATGCTAGCAACAAGATTACTGCCAATGTATTCCATTTGGCTCGAAAATAATTGAAAGTAGAGCTGATAGGATTGAGAATCGCTTCATGGGATATTTGAAATGTAACAGGGAGATGATCAGAATCAAAATCAGCATGAGTAACCAGTTGGCTACAAAGGTGACTAGAGGCTACAAAGGTGACCAAATTAATCGTAGATGGGTTTCTAGAAGAGGAAAAACATGTAGAGCTATCAGGGTATTGAATGGTATTGAAAAAATGAAGTTCTGCCGTTGGAATTACTTTGAGAATTATTCCATGATCGATGTTTGGCATTAAAGTCACCAATGACAAAACATTTTAACTTATTGCGAGTTAATTTTCGCAAGTCAGTTTGGAGCAAATTAAGTTGCTGTCCGGAGCGATGAAAAGGCAAATAGGCAGCTATAAAAGTATATTCACCAAGTTGTGTTTCAAATGACGAATGACGCCTATGAATGATGATTGCAACTCCCCCACATGCCCCATCAAGTCGATCATTAAGATAAACAAAAAAGTAAGGATTTCTTTTTCACATAGGTATTTTTAAATAACTGCTATATGTATGTTATTAGCTGTTACAAAATTTAACAGCGCGTCCTCTTTACCATTTAAAGAACGAGCATTTAAAATATTTAAACAGTGGTAGGTCATTTGGCATAAAGTCGTTTGGCATAATGGTCGTTTGACATAATAGTCGTTTGGCATAATGAGTCTGAAACCAAGAATTTCTTAAGGTGTGATTCGTTTTTACTTTTCTATTGAATCTTTCTGATGACATCAGGCTTGTTGTGGAGTCAATAATTGACAATAATTGATACAAAATGTCACTTTATTCTACAATCATATGCTCTTGAATAAACTAAAGCATATTAGGAAAGTTATTGTCAATAATATTTTATAATTTATGCAGAAATTACCCTTCTTTCAAATATTAATTCTTCTTTTGAGGTCCGCTATTGGAATAATTTTTTGCACTGAAGATTTTGATATATTTAGCAATAATTTACCATTCTTTCAAACATTGGATTTTTTTTAAATATGATATGACCAAATTCTAGGCATAAAAACTGTTGATTTGAAATTGAAACAAATTTCACCTTCTTTTATACATAGGCTGTTCTTTTAAGATTTCTTTATTTTTTAGATATTTTGTTGTTCCAACTTATAAAATGGCGGCAATTGATAACATTGATCTGCTCAAGTTATCAGCGAAAAGAGAAATCGATTACTGCAGTTACTTTGATGGGTTGTGCTACTTTTCCCGTAATGTCGGTTCCCCGAATGTCGTTACTCCGAACGCCAGTATCCCGAATACTAGTTCCCCGAATATCCCGCTTCAACAAAAAGTCCACTTCCCCGAAAAGTTTGTGGCACTCATACTTGTCGTAGCTTTAAACATTAAACAGTAAATATTCAACATATTTTTTTGCAAACACAAGATCTCCTTTCAAGATATGCTGGAAAAATATTATTTCAACACAAATTTTTCCTCCTTTCGATAATAGACAGTGTTTTTGATGTAAACTTTCAATATTAAAATTATATTGAATCGTTCAAAAGTTTTGCCACATATTTTTTCTTTCAAAAATGTGTTGTTCATTTGAGTTATGTTGTGAGAAGATATTTAATGTTAGAGCCTTAAACATTTTAAACGAAAAATAATCTGCTCTCGTATGTAGGCTATTTTTGCATTATGTTGCAAAAACAGATCTTTGAATAAGAGTTTTTATTATTTTGCCAATAATTTTTTTCCTTCTTCTACCATGTAATTTTCATCAAGTGTTACGTACAAACTGGGACAGAGCTTGATCTGCAGCAAAATATGTGCGTTCCCTTGATTAATAACTGCGAACTTTCTTTGCCCATTTACTATTTTCAAATATGTATATCGCAACAACCCAACGACACTTTATGTTCTGGGATGTGGAGAAAATTATTATTCCGAAAAGATCTTCCACCAGACCCGTCATGAGTCTTATTTAGTTATACTATCTAATGTCACTACAATTTTTGACATTCATAGCTTGGATTATCTCTGAACGACCACCACGCTTATTGAGAAACTACGAAAAATTTTTGCTATGGGCTCAGTGGTGTTGATCTCGGTAAAAGCTTCGAAAATACCGTTATTCATTCTAACTCAATCATTATGCCCAACGGCCATTATGTCAAACGACCATTATGCCAAACGACTTTATGCCAAACGGGGTACAATCATTTAAACTATTATTTGGATCCATTGCAAAAACGTAATCCAATAACAATTTGATTAATAAATTTTGCACCAACTTGGACTGCTTAATCAAAGTGGTGGTTTTGAACATTGCATCAATCAGTTACGTCGAAGACGAAATATCTGCTGCCTGGAGGAACCGAGCGCGATAGAGCTCGCATTGGCAGACGCGTGACGATCGACGGGGATGAGTTCGAGGTGGTGGACGAATTTGTCTACCTTGGATCATTGATAACGTCGGATAACAACTGCAGCAGAGAAATTTGAAGACTTATCATTACCGAAAGTCGTGCTTACTACGGACTCCACAAGACTTTGCGGTCTGGTAAATTTCACTTCCGTACTAAGTATACCATATACAAGACGCTGATAAGACCGGTAGATCTCTACGGTCATGAGACGTGGACAATGCTCGAAGAGGAATTTCAAACGCTAGGAGTTTTTGAACGACGTGTGCTTAGTACGAACTTCGGCGGAGTATGTGAGAACGGCGGATGGAGGAGAAGAATGAACAACGAGCTTATGCAACTCTACGGTGAACCCAGTATCCAGAAAGTCGCCAAAGCTGGAAGGGTACGATGGGCAGGACACGCTGTGAGAATGCCGGTCAACAATCCTGCAAAAATGGTTTTCACCTCAAATTCGGCCGGTACAAGACGAAGGGGAGTTCAACGAGCTAGGTGGTTTGACCAAGTGGAGCAGGATCTTGGAAGTGAGGGGCGATCGAGAAATTGGAGGTTAGCAGCCATGGACCGAGTTAGTTGGCGTAACATTGTGGCGCAGGTCATGTCTTGAAGGACGTAGAGCCAGCAAACCGAGACAACCAAAATGTACATATAACGAAATCATATTTTGCGTTATGCGATGCTTATATATGCAAAGTTTCACATATAAGATGTCGTGAAAACGCCTTATACGTACAAAAGTGGAGGCGATATACGTACATATTTTATATGATGAAGAATAGCATGTAATGCGAGTGTGCAGATTTTAATGCGAATTTGTCTGTACTCTTATGTGATTTGATTTATCATAACAAAAAAGATTTGACAGCTGCTACGGATTGATCCAACTTACTTTGTACAAGTATACGGGACGAAACGAATTGTACATATGAACTCATAAAATAGCGTTTTATGCGAGAAAACTCATCAATCGAACGATTTCACCCACCATTTAGTGCGGGTGTGATGCAATTTGTATTATTAAACGACTTTTCACGTAAACTGTTATACGACTGCTGGTTGTCTGCGAAAGTAAGTAAGTATCAATCATTTGATTTATTTGTTTATTTAGAAAATAAAATCAGAGGCAGACATATCACTTGAAGTGGATACATTATCTGATAATTTACCGTTAGAATTTTCGGTAGACGAAGAGGCAGAATAGAAGTTTCCTGTGCCGGTAGGGTTTTTTTATTTGATTTGAAACAATTAGAACAGTCACTCGTAGTATGAAAAGGGAAAGAAATTATTTACTATGACATCGGCATAGGATTTTTCTTGGGTAGAAAACAAATTGTTTGTGAATGAGCATGACTATAATCTTCCTGATGGGTATGATTCTTAATCAAGCGATCGTTAACTGATAAATGAGCATTGTTCGATATTCCGGTACCAGGCGAATTTCGGAAGCGAAACACATGACCGTTCTTCTGCCGTGCACGAGCTTCGACGACTCGCCTACGCGTAAGGCAATCCCAAAAGTTTGACTTATGGTTTCCTCCGCAATTCGCGCATAAAAACTTTGTGGTATCATGCTTCACAGGGCAGACGTCCTTAGCGTGAGAAGAAACTCCGCAAATCATGCATTTAGCATGCATGCGGCAATGTTTAGTATCACGACCCCACTTTTGACATTGACGGCAATAAGTGGAGTTCTGTAAATTTCCTCCAGGTTTCTAGAATTGTTCCCATGTCACACGGATATCGAGCACAAGTCTTGCTTTTTCTAAAGCTAAATTTAGATCTTTTTCATTAAAGTAAACTAAATAATATTCTTGAGAAAGCCCTTTCCGAAGAATGCCGGATTGGTTTCTCTTTTTCATAATAATCACTCAGGCTGGGAAAACGTTCAGTTTCGTCGTCATAAGCAAATATTTGTGCTTCTTCTTTTCAAGATATTAGAGAAGAAGTTCGCGATCTCTAAGAGTTTCCTGCAAAACGCGTCTCCTTTCTTTGCCATTTGGCGGGAAACCTTGATTCCCATAGGTTGAACTCTACCTCTAAATTCGGAACCATAGACCACTATTGACGGATTTCTTTATTTCCTCATTTGAATCAAAGAGCCTGGGCTAGAGGCTGCTTCGATTTGGTGTTCGTAAAACTTGTCTAAAGCATCGAACTCAGTTTACTCTCGGACATCGATACGATCACACTATTATCGACCATCGGGAAGTCCTTCTCTTTCGGATAGGTTATTTTTTTTTTTCGTATAAACGGATTTTACGTGAAAAAGTTGAAACAGAAGCAACCAGAAAACTCTGAACATTGTGTTTGGATTATCGGCAAAATCTCCAAAAAATCCCGGCTGAAAGTGTCTATTCGATATACAAAGACAAAAACGACCATGCGTTCTGCATCAAATTTGATGAAAACGAGTTCAACTGCTTTGGTTGTGGCTTGTAAAAGCAGTACACCTACGACTATGAAAACGGCTTTCATATTCAGGTGCGAATCGAAATTGCCAGCAGCCTATTCTGATACGTAAGAATATTCAATCAACATGAAGAGAAAGATACCCAGCGGATTTCGGTTACAGTGTCTTCAGTGGCGTTAGGGGCGTCCACATGGAAATTACGAAAGAGGTATCAGCAAACTTGTACATAGACCATATCAAGGTGCGCCTGTCTTTCTAGGGTTTGAAAAATTGGTGCTTTTTCTGTAAGAGCGATGGACACCAGAAGGTCAATCGCCCAAAATTGGCCAACACAAGGGCAATTCAAAATGGCGGACAATGCGGTGGTTGGAGTGAGTGCAACAGCGCCAGGATCGTTAACCATGACATCTATGCCTGTACCGTCAACGTCAACCGTTAAAACAGCAAATATTGTAGCTGCGATAGCTGACACCGCTAACTCGGTTCGTCCAGCGGTGTTACACTCTAAACTTCATCCGCTCAGAAATGAGTGCCGAGTACACAAAATCGGCCTCTCTTCATGCAGCATAGATTCTGTGCAAAGGGGGCTGTACACAGTTTTGTGCAAACGGTGGTAAACAAACCGAATGAGTGAAATGCGCACAGAAAAGGAACGCTTGGAATGCGGAATTCGCTTCCATGTTTGTTTTGCTTCTGAAAACATCAAAAAAACATTCTGATTTTAAAGTTTTTCAGAGATTTTTTCATTCGAATAGCCGAAGCGGAAGCAAATGGGGGAAAAACTTCCTCATTTGCGACCATCTTCCGGCTTTTCGCTGGAAAAAATCCCTGAAAACTCCCCATCTTACCAACGGCCAACTGTTTGCTGCCGCGCAACTGTCAGTCGACAGTTCCATTTCCATCGATCCGCGCACAGCCAATGGCCAACACATCGGTTACACATAGCATGAGTGCGAGTTACACAGAATTTTCACTCAGCCAGAGAGTCCTGCATTGTTTGCCTCATTCTGTGTAGTTTTAACACATGCGCTGCGTTGAGCAGGCTTAGCGTGTTGGTAAGATGGGGAGTTTTCAGGGATTTTTTCCAGCGAAAAGCCGGAATATGGTCACAAATGAGAAAGTTTTTCCCCCATTTGCTTCCGCTTCGGCTATTCGAATAAAAAAATCTCTGAAAAACTTTAAAATCAGAATGTTTTTTTAATGTTTTCAGAAGCAAAACAAACATGGAAGCGAATTCCGCATTCCAAGCGTTCCCCCTCTGTGCGCATTTCACTCATTCGGTTTGTTTACCACCGTTTGCACAAAACTGTGTGCAGCCCCCTTTGCACAGAATCTGTGCTGCATGAAGAGAGGCCGATTTTGTGTACTCGGCACTCATTTCTGAGCGGATGAAGTTTAGAGTGTTGGGGATGGAATGGACACGATGGATAGTGTGAGTTCTGACCACAAAAGTTTATTGAAACGAGTGCCAGATTCAACTTCGGACAATGACTCATCCCAATATGACGAAGCGAAACTTCCAAAAGAGAAAGGTAAACCTAAAAAGAACCAACAGATACCAGAGCCTGCTGGAATTGTGAGTCCGATCGAAATTATCAGTACTAGGAAGGGTCGATCGATCGAGAGATCGAAAAATCGATCACGCAGTGGATCACGAAGACGCCACAGATATTTCAGTGAACGTAAATCTTTTGCTGAACTGTGAGTTACCGTGAAGTTATTCTTTATTTCTTCTCGTAAAATCATGCCGCGACACTCAATTTGAACGCGATCAGTTGCATTCCCAAAAATCTTTTGATGAGAGATTTGGAAAAATGACTTAGATGTGATATTTATGCAGGAGGTTGCGTTTGAAAACTTTTCGTTTATTAGATCACTCAAAGCAAAAAAACGTGGGCAAAAAAACGTGCCATTGGGTGATTTTAACTGTATAATAATCCCCGATGATTCGAGCAGCGAAGTTAAAAATATTTCGAACGGTTAGAAAAGTTTAGTAACCTCTTTAAATATGGTAGATGTTGAAAAAATATTCAAGTTGAATAATTCAAGATTCACGTTTTATCGAAGTGGATCGAACTCACGATTGGACAGGATATACTCAACCGACTCTTTTCTGAATTCTGTTTCTAATGTGGATACAGAACCATTACCCTTTTGAGATCATCACGGTGTTACTCTTACCTACAATGTTAATGAAAATTCACTTTTTAACTTCCTTGGCCGCGGTTAATGGAAAATTAATACTTTTTTGTTGAATAACGAGGAAATTAACTATCGTTTTGCAACGCTATACAATAATTTGAAAACACGAAACTCAGTATTAGATCTAGATTATAGGTGGAATAATGATTTTAAAAGTAAAATCATAAAATTTTACAAAATTGAAAATTTTAGTATTAACCAGCAATTAATAAGAGAACACAGCTTCTACTATCAGTGATTGAAATAAATGTTTGAAAAGCAGCAAATCGGAGAAATTGTTGCTTACGATATGGCAATCGTGAAATATAAATTCTCGCATAATCAATGACTTTTGGGCTGAATTATTAATTATGCGAGAATTGATGCAATAAGAAAATAACTGGTTAAACTCTTTTAATTATGAATTCAAGCCTTACATCTTATTGTCAGAAGAAAAATTAAGATATTATCACATATCGACAAGTATTAATCGATGTTCGACTTCGAATTTTCTTAAACTTAGAGTAAATGATAACGTAACATCTGAAACTTATATTTTGAAAAAGATCTTATTCGAGCATTTTAAACAAAAAATCAAAAAATCTCCAGATACTGATACTAATTATGAAAACACTTCAGTACACATAAGGAACAAATTAGATCAAAATGATCAACAATTGCTTCAAAACCCCATTCTAGTAGATTAATTGGATTGTCTGGATTGGATGGTCCGAATAATGAATTTTATCGGTACATTTTGATTTATTGAAGGATGATTTAATAAATCTGTTCAATTCTTACTTGATTGATGGAAGTTATCCACCAACTTCCTTTTCAGCAGAGGTAATTACTGGTGGGCTTCGTGGCCGTGCGGTTAGTGTCGTCAGGCAATGAGCGCATCGTGTCATGAGGTGTGGGTTCGATTCCCGCTGCAGCCATTGAAGCTTTTCGTCAGGAATGTTTCTCGGCTGTACCATTGGAGCATGCTTGTCCGTTGTCTAGTGTTAAGTTACAGTCTGTGCAGCTAAATGGCTGAAGACGGTGTCCGTGTCTTTTTTTTTTTTTTTTTTAATCCCTAAGAAAGGAGATCCATATGATTTAAACAACCGTCGAGCATTCAGCATGCTCAATTCTGATTATAAATTGTTTGCAAACATATTGTGGAATCGTTTACAGCAGTGGTCCTAAGCCTAAACGATTGAACGGGCCATCTGAACGCTTTCAAAATAAGTCGCGGGATGCAAGATTCATTAGAATTAATTTTAACAGCTTTCAATGGAATTGCACAAAAACACTATTTCTATGAAAACGGATAATACATTTCTGGGAACTTTATGATCAAAGCAGAGGGGTTTGGAAGCAAAGATATAACAGACAGTTGCCAAGTTTTTAATGAATTATGTGTTAGTGGCTAATATAAAAAAATCATGACGAAAAAACTCACCTTGAAATACTTTTTAAAAGCTAGGAACAGAGCTTTATTTGTACACTTTACTCGAATTCGATCAACATGTCACTTACACTATTGGACAATGTATTTTCAACTTTTTCGAATAATAATATACAATGGTTTACTTTAGAAGGTTTTTTAAGGATCCATTTGTATTAAATTTTAACATAACTTGAATTTTAACATATATTTGTAACATTTTTTTCTTTTACGAGTTAAAAGCAGGAACGGAAAATTTTTCGACATCTTTCAAAATTTACACAAATTAAAAAAAATTGAAACAGATTGATAGTGTTTTCAGCAAAGTTGTACATTTAAATGAAATCAACAATTATGTTGATGGTACTTGTGTAGGTCTCTTTTATTTTGAGATAAATCGTTCTATTTTTTTTTCGTGAAATTCACTTCAATCGGATTGATATTATTTTTAATCTCTTGAGATATTTTGAAAATGTTGACACTTAAGTAATGTCCGAAATGCTGTGTAAATTTTATTCATATCGGACTATAGATAACTGAGATTTATCCTACAAAAGTTGACCATTTTTGTATGAAAGGTCGAAAAAGTTGCAAATGTATTGCACTATTGTATTGCATTTGGGCTCCTCAACCATTCAAAAAGGAATCCATATTTTAAATAACATAATATTCGAAGTTTTGAAGTTCGAGATTTGAAGACTTTTTCCAGGCCCTTAACCTCCTCTTTAAGATTCTAAAAAAAATCAGGTTTTTCTGAAACTTTGAACCTTTGAATAAGTCAAAGTCAATTTCATATTACTCCTTATGCCATGAAGATGGATAAACGCAGACACATTTTACATGATTTCAATGACTGAATTTCCAAGAACAAAGTAACAAGAGCAAAGGATTAAACATCAGCATGAATAAAAATTATAACATGCGGGCCGCATCACATTAATATTCAAAATCCATTCGCGGGCCGCATAAAACCTTCTCGAGGGCTGCAGTTTGGTGACCACTAGTTTACAGCCAGCAATGCAATGGTTAATCTGCGTGTGTTTCAAGCCAATCCTGTGTTGAAAATTTAAGAGTCCTTCGCAATGTTTTATTTAAAGGAAACTCTTTTGAACACTTCAAAGCTATACTTTTGAGTGTCGATCTAAAAATAGCATTCAATCGCGTGGATCACGATTTTTTGTGGGCAGTTTTAGACAAGTTTGCTTTCCCAACCCAAATTATTGATTGCCTAAAACGGCTGTACAAAAATGAAAATTCCAAGCTCAGTGCATCAAGGGTGCCCATTGAGCATGACCTTGTTCGTCCTCTATATTGAACCGTCAATTTGATTGTTACACGATAATATATCGGATTGTTTCACAATAGTTTCGTGTTTATGCAGATGATATAATTATTTTGATACGAAACAATCATGAATTTGATACCGTGCTAGAGATATTAGGGTTTTTCAGTGACTACTCAAGAATTAAACTAAACTTTTCAAAATCTCAATATCTTAGAAAAAATTATTGTTTCTGGTCCTCATTTAATCAAAGAAGTAGATATACTTGGAATCCAAATAAACTCGAACTTCGAAAAATTAGTTCCAATCAACTACAATAAGTACATCAATGAAATCAAACATCTTATGTCATTGCACAGCTGAAGGAAAATGGACTTATTTCAGAAAATGTGGATTCTGAATATCTATTTTTTCTCAAAGCTTTGGTACATCTGTCAAATTTTCCCTCCAAATAATAAACAAATTGCAACGTTGAAATCGATTACAGGTCGTTTTTTATGGCAAGGATATATTTTTAAAGTAGGTAGAAATTTATTGCACTTGACTGTATACAAGGGTGGTCTCGCTCTGTAGACATTGAATCGAAGTCTAAAGCACTTTTCGTTAAGAATATTCTCAAAATATCAGCAAATTGACTCAAGACAGTTCATGCTAAATCATGAAACCAACCGAAATGTAACGAGGAATATGAAAGATTGGATTAGTTTTGCGAACGAAATCAAAATGAACGACTCTCTCAATACCAGTAAGAAAATGTATGATTATTTTACTAAATGATCTTGACCGTAATTTTATAACATCGAATGGCAAAGCAATACTATTTTGCATTATGAAAGATATTATTCTGAATAAGAAAAAAATGCTTAAGAACAAAATAAGAGGTACTGATTCGAGTAACTGTGAAATCTGTAACAATGAAGAAACATTGAGCCATATTCTGATATTGATTACATTCTTGCAAAATATGGAATTGGCTGAAATGTGTTTTAGACAAAAGATTAAACTGAAAATATCAGATCCTGATGCAATTTTGTGTAGAAACTTCGGGAATAGCAACTACAAAATAAAATCAGCGTTGTGGTTAGTAAACGAAACTATATTACTATATATTTAATAACTATATTTAACATAAATACAAAAGGAAATGGAAATTTAGAAGCATTACAACAAAGGATTAGAATAGCGCAGTTCAATAGTAAACCGATTAAAATAGAAAAGGAATTTGTTAATTTTGTTTTAAAATAATTAAAGTTGAAAAAAAAATATTGCTCATTTCGATGCAATTATCAATACTAATAATTTAAACCTTGGAAGAACGCGCATCCCGAAGAAACGTCCTTTTTTCCATTCTTGCCACATTTATAGTCAGTTTGAAAACCCACTTTTTTGGAAGGAAAGTTGTGGATTCAAAGATTCATCCTTTTTTTTTTGTTCGTTGTTGCAACCATGTTTAGCGACTAAACGAAAGAAGAAATGACCTCCTAAGAGGTTTTTTCCCTAGACGGTGTCGAAGAAGGATTACCACCTTTAGCTTTCACTAACGGGTCCAACAGAAAATCGAAAGCAAGGGTCAAAAATTATCAAATAGGAATCAATAGGAAGGAAAAAGTAGCACTGAAAAGTACTGTTTCATTGCTTTAGGTCGTTTTGAAAACTTTCAAGAGCAAAAAGAATTTGTGTTACCTGTGGTCCATATATTAGGGAGCTTTTTTTAATAATTTCGAAGGTCCGTTGAACTCAACATTTACTTTAAATTCGCTACATGAATTTAAATGCAAAGGCAATATTTGAATTTAAGATAAACTACTACGGTTTCCTCATAACATTATAAACCAGTTCGTTTGCATTGTTAGTGTTCCTATAGAACTAATCATATTATACTCTGGAATAGGAACACATTTCGGTCAAACCAGCTAGCGAATTGAATTCACTTTCCCGGCTCGTGGACAAAAAGAAACTGCATATCGATGAGCCACATTAATAACCGCGCTCTCCATTAGCATACCACAAAAGTCGCAGATCGTCTTCCCGCGCGCGTGACTCCATGCGAAATCCCTGCTGCGCTATCAAAACGCATCTTGTGCGGCTTCGGTTTATGCATCTTGCCCGCATGGAGATCCACTTGGCGGATAAAGTTCCACACATGCTGGCGAAATGAGTGGATGTGAATTTATGCAAAACCCCTTTCGGACTCCCCCAGATGGCCCATCTATCTATCTATGCCAAAATCTCTGCCCTCTTGTGTGTTTCCCACCCAGCATTCCAATTACGTCCCGAGCGTTAGAAAGTTCCTCGATCTCACGCGCACTCCTTAGTGGTATGCAAATTTGGCGAGGAAAATTAGCTAAAATTTCAGTTCACTTACTTGGTTGAGCGATAAAGGCAGTCGGCGACCGTATGAGCAGAAGGAAGTCATTGCCTCCTTAATGGATTACCCCGCGCAGCTTCCCCATAAGTCCCTGCATTCTCGTAAACGGAATCCTAAGGGATCATTGCTTCTTGCTTGGACACAGGGTCAAAAGATCTTCCAATGAACATCGTCGTCACTGGGGCTTCTTATCTTTTCTCACGCGTGCTAAATGGCGCTTAAGATAGCTCCTTTTTTTTACCGATCCAGGTATAGCACCCATAGTCACAGTTAAGGGTATGCGATATTTCGAATGGTTCCGTGAAACAGCGTCCGAGACGAAATTCCACGGCATATAAGGAAACGAAATTTAGTTTCGCCAAATTGAAAGTACTTCTAGGTACAAACGGCCTTCCTTAGCCAAGTAGTTAGAGTTCGCGGCTACAAAGCAAAGCCATGCTGCGATTCCCAGTCGGTCCAGGATCTTTTCTTAATAGCTATTTCCTTGACTTGAGCAACACGATATACGAATGCGAAAATGGCAACTTCGGCAAAGAAAGCTCTCAGTTAATAACTGTGAAAGTGCTCATTCAATACTGAACTGAGATGCAGGCTCTGTCCCAGTGAAGACGTAAAGCCAAGAAGAAGAAGAACAAGAAGAAGAAGAACAAACGAAATATTACGGAACTTCGCAAAACATTGTGTCTGCTGGGGTTTTTTTTTTATTTCCGTACGGGTTTGGGCCGAAAGGTCTCAGATTTTCATGAAACTTTTTCCACAGGCAGGGCTCATCAATAAATGAATAAAGAAAAATTGAGAAAAATTCAGGGTCGCCTATTTTCCCGGAAAACTTAGTTGGAAATTTTTTGTTTTCCACTGACTTTTTTTGTTTTCCACTTACTTTGAAAACTCATAACTCAAGAACGAAGCATCATAGAAACAAAGTTTTTTTTATGAAAATGAAAGCAAAATTTCTCAGGAATAAAAAAAATATTAACTGGAAAAAAGTTTTCCACAAAATTTTCCACCGTTGAGAAAATTCGTAAAGAAAAGCCGGAAAAACTATCCTTCAACTCGTGGAAAATTTTCAAAAAAATATGTGTGAGAAGATAATTTCATAAGCTTTAATCGCTGAAATTTTTGAAATGTACTTTTTTTTTCTTTTTTGAGTTATGGCCAATTTTGTAAAAAATGTGCAAATGTGCCATTTTGAGCCTTTTCTTTGAAATATCATAACTCAAGAAAGAAGCATCGTAGAAACAAAGTTTTTTTTATGAAAATGAAAGCAAATTTTCTCAGGAATAAAAAAGATATTTACTGGAAACAGTTTTGCACAAAATTTTCCACCGTTGAAAAAATTCGTCAAGAAATGCCGGAAAAACTATGTTCCAATTAGTGGAAAACTTTCAAAAATATATTTTTGAGAAGTAATTTCATAAGCTTTAATTGCTGAAATTGTTGAAATGTACTTTTATTTTGTTTTTGATTTATGGACAATTTTTTGGAAAATTACCATATAAGCCTTTTCTTTAAAAACCCATATTTCAATCGAAGCATCGGAAAAACAAAGATTTTTTATCAAAGCAATTGCAAATTTTCTAAAACATCTGAAAAAAAAAGATATGGGATTGGTTTTAATGAAGTATAATTCGGAATGGATGATATTTTTCTTGAAAAATTACACCGCTAAGAAAAACTGAAAAAAAACTGTTTCTGCCTCAATTTTTTATTACACTGAAAAGGGATTCTTTTTTTTTTTTCTATGGAACAAATAAGATCGTTATTATTTTTTTTTTATTTTATATATTCAATTATTCAGTATATAACTGACATTTTCATCTTAATACTATCTATTTTTTCAACCGGGAAGATTGTCTTTGGTTGCTAACACCAGAAGATTATCGTTTCTTTGTATTATTAAGAACAAAGCATGCTGTATTTTCTTGGTTTTCATGTGCATCTGAGAATTCACTAGCAAAAATGCTTCGTTCGTCTTTTGGTATAAATGAATGATATTTTTTTGTTTCAGGAATTGGAACAAGGTTAGAAAATCTTTCCTGAAGAAAATTTTCAGCCTCTGAATAGTCATTTTCAGTTGCATAGATAAATTCCCAATCTTTCTTAAATTGGTCTTTCACCTTTTGCGACACAGCCCAGTCGAAAAAATGTTTGGCGATATTAATTTCTGCTGACATTCTAATACTAGCATCTCCAGCCATTGATTTGAAAATCTGTAAATCATTTCTCAAGCTATGCTAGAAGAAATTGCTTCATAATTTGCAACATGAAGTCGTTTATCAATCCAACAATGTGATTACTCCGCCTATTCTCCCATAAATTCTAATAGGATTTCCCTGGAAGATTCTTTCAGATTAACTGATTAGCAATTACCATCTCGGTGTCATAACTACAGAAATATTCCTTCAAGAATATTTCTAACAGATGAAACATAGGTTTATTCCAGGGTTAAAAAAATCGTTTAGAAAATTTTTCAAAAATTTAAACTAAAAAAAGGTCTTATGATTTTTTTCATTTAAGAACCACTACTTGAGGCATTACCCCGCAGAATACAACAGGAATTGTTCCAGAAATTATACTAAGGTTCATTCCACAAAATTTACTAGGAATTTTATCAGAAATTTCACAATAGATACAACCGGAGATTCCTAAAGAAATTATGAGATCTTTCAAATAATTGTTGAATAATTTGCGAAGTAGATTCTGGTAGTGCTTCGTGAAGCCCAAGCAGGACGGTTCGGTTTTGCGTCGTCAGATAGATTTTGCTCACGGTTTCGCGCGTGTTTTCGTTGGCATTCGCAAGTTGACCGCAATCGTTTTAAATTTGTCGAATTGTTCTTCGTGACAGTGAAAAAGTGGAAATCTTCTTTCGGCGTGAAATTGTTGCCCTTCCGCGTTTTAAATGTTGCTCAGTTTCGCGTTGAAAAAAAAATCGAGTGCATTCAATTTCTGAACCTGGGAAAACAAATACGTTTCAACCTGGATCAAGAGTGTGGTGGCAATGACCGGCGCCGCGGCGTGGGACTAAGTAACTTTTATCCGGAGGCTGCAAGCATTTGGTGAGTCCGTTCCTTTAAACAGAATACCCGAATTTGTTTTAGATGTAACGGTTTCGTGATCAGATTTTCGCGATTCGGAGTGCGACATGTTTCTGCGGTTGTCCCGGGTGTTTTCTTTTTTCTTTTTTTTCTTTCTCGCTTATTTGAAGTGCGGCAATTTACTCGTTTCAACCGGTCGCTTATCGCGCAATTGGCTGTGCATTGTGAGTGCTTTTTTGTCGGTTGCATGTTCATGTAAATGACAGTTCTGTGTGAATCATAACAAAGTTTTTTTTTTCTTTAGATGACCTTGGAGGGATCTATTCTGCTTTTTACTAGGTAGAAAGCGGATCGTTATTACCGTTGAACGCGTAATCGACTATTTTGACGTGAAACAACATTATTTATACTGTAAATCAAACATTTGTCCTCTTGTTTGCCGGCATTCAAAAGATTAAATCAAAAACAATTAAACAAAAACTACTTTGGGTCTATCGCTAGCTTTTCAGGTAAATCCTGATGACCTAACACCCCCTCCCGTAGCACTTATGAGGGTGTCACTGAGTCGGAGGTCTCTCATTAAGTAAGTGCTACATCAACATTCCCTTTCCCTATCCCAAGTTACGGTAAAGATGGGCGTGGCCGGGAATAGCAATATTCATGATTTTGGTATTCTTATTTAAGATTGGATCAAGGCTTATTCCCTAGCCTTGGTCCTGAAGGCATTCTAGATGAGATTATCAAAATAAAAAACATTAATATTGCTAGTATCCAAACTACGAAGTATACCGTAACTACGCTAACGCTATAATTTGCAAAGTAGATTCATCATTGATTTTTAAACTTCAGGGTTTAAGACGACAAACTGCTACAGCAAGTATTCAAGTAATTCCTTCAAGAGTTCCACTCAAGATTTTCCAGGGATTTCCTCTAGAAGATTCTGCAGTAAATCAAGCAGGGATTCGTTTGGTAAACTTTCCAATTACTACTTTATTCGTATTTTGGGATGGTTATTTTAAACATTCTCAAGAAAATAAAAAAATCTTTGAGGAGAACTTTTCTGAAAAAACTTTGGAAGAATCTATTGAAGAATTCATAAAAGAAAATCTCTCCAGATATTTAGATAAATTTGTAGTTGCAATATTAAAAAAAACTCTGAACGAAAAAAGAGGAAATTCAAAAAAAAATCCCGAAAGAAACTCAGAAACGTTTTTTTTTTATTTATATAGAAGAATCGCTGGACAAGTTCCGAGAAAAATCACTTCTTTGAGAAATGAATTTTTGAAAAAATTACCTGCAGTAATTTAAGGGAGGAATTCTTTAGAAAAACGCTGGATGAATTCTTCTATGGGTTCATTCACAAATTTTATAACGCCAAAAATAGCAATTAACCCTTTTTTAACGCTATTTGTATGAACATTCATCAATTTTGTATGACCTGTAACATGTTGAGGACACCCACGTTATGAAATATATGAATGGATGCTACCCCGAACGAAAATCTGTGGGGAATTCGTTGTGAAATTTATGAAAATATCGTTTGATGTACTTCAAAAGCTCGTTTTGATAAACGATAAAGATATAATTTGAAATCAATACGTACGCATATACACGAATGATCAATTACCGATAGTGCGGTTACTTCGCGAACCGGACACAATTGTTCCGGATTCCGACGCTCGCCCACAAAGAAAAACGCAACAGATTCAACGGACCAAACACTACTAGCGCAACTTCGAGCTGTTTTGTGAAATACCAAGATACGCGTATTTCGACCTCAACTGGAAGGCCGTCTTTAGTGTCGTGTACTAGACTTGATTTTGAAGTCTATACTCGGTTTTGGATAATTTATAAAAAGGATTTTATGAGACTTCCAGTCCTTGCTGTTCTGAGAAATTCTTGAGTGCTTTTCAGGGAGCCTATGATTGATGTCCAAATTGTTTTAGAAATCCTAAAAGCGATTTATAAAGCGAAAGAAAGTGGTTTGATAGATTTTCAGTTTTTTGAAAAGGTTCAATATCATTTAATTTTAGCAGCACGTATCGACATGAAAAAAAAATGCATATTGCACACTCTTAGCCCCAGTTGTCGTCCGGTAGCATCCCAACCGAGAACAAAGCCCGCAATAATTCGGATTCCTTTGGGTTTACATTTCGTTGTCGTTTATCGCAGCGTGAAGTAGCGCCTCTCCCTCCAGCCTCCAATGGAACCAAAGACACGGCAAGGATGGCGATAATCAACAACTTAACTGTCTCTTCGTACTCGCGGAGTGTCTATTTCTTCTGAATCCAAATGAACTCCCCACCTGGGCAGACAGGGCTATCTAACTATTCCTTTCCGATGCAATGCTGTGTGGTGGCAATTGTCGTTC
Source organism: Aedes aegypti (assembly GCF_002204515.2). Taxonomy (NCBI): domain Eukaryota; kingdom Metazoa; phylum Arthropoda; class Insecta; order Diptera; family Culicidae; genus Aedes; species Aedes aegypti. The sequence continues at coordinate 350,719,416 of NC_035108.1, forward strand.
GAATTTTCGTGATACCGGTACAACCGATTCCAAGTCCGAGGCACCATGGGAGCTGGGGAGACACTTTAAAATTTGTACCCTTACTGTCCCTTGGGTGAGGTGCCCAAACTTTCTCGTGACGCTTCCCTTGCTTCCTGTTGCTTCCCGAACTGAAGACATCTTTTAAATGCGCTGCTGCCTTTGCCGTTTGGTGCTCTCTGTCTTATCTAATTTGATTTTTATTCTACACCGCCGGTGCACGATTTTCGTGTTAATCTACACCTCTCGTGCTGCTACTACATGATTTCGAGCGGACACTTTGCCCATGAGGTTGGGATTACGGAATGGCGGTTATGGGGATTGGTCCATTGCCTCTGCTGCTTGATTGGGGCACAGGCTTTGCTCACATGTGGTGCAAGTTACACGACAACACATTGCTACCGATGTCAACGAGATTGTTGACGACGCGAGGATTAGGACTGCTTCGTTGTCAAATGGATGTGGGAACTAGAAATTGAGCTGCAAACATTCGAAGGAAATTATCCATAGATCGGTTTCAACGGCCGCAGTCTATTCCAAATTTTGGTAAATAAATAGACCAAACCTAAGTTTTGCATTTCCATCCAATGGAACTGACACACGCTTTGTTTCGTTTTGTGCTAAGTTTGGAACGGGAGCCAGTCAGTTTGACAGCTGTGGTTAAGTGGTTTGCTGTCATTTCATATTCACTCTTTTCAAAAAAAAAAAGATCTCTGATAAGTTATTCTGTGAAATTGACTGATTTTGTATGTTTTATCGGGGTTTCAAAGAAGATTTTAATTATTTCGTATCGAAAGTGTCACGGGGCACGGAAGGTTTTACCAGGAATCACTCTTCAGATTACCTTCGAATAGTCCCCAGGAATTTTCAAGGGATTCTTTCAGAAATTCATCTGGGGTTTCTTCCAAGAAATCCTTCAAGAATTTCCACATATTTTTTTTATTTCTGAAGGGATTCCTTTTTTAACTCTTACAGATAAATCTCCAGGAACTTCTAAAGGATTTTCTCCAGGATTTTTACAGGGATTTCTTTAGGATTTTCGCAATGGATATCTTGGATAATTTCTCCAGAGGATGCAATTCAATAATTCGAAAACTATCTCAAAATAAACTCATGGCTCCTAGAAAAATACCTGGAGGAAATTCTGAAGGTATTTTGGGTTAAATTCTTGAAGGAAATCCTGAAGGAATCCCTGAAGGTTTGTCTGGAAAAATCACTACCAGTAATCCCTAAAGGAATCTTTGGGGGAATTATTAGAAGATTCTGTAAGAATCCTTGGAAGATATCCTTATGAAAACGATTTTCTAAAATTAAATCCTAAGGAAAGCCTGCTCTAATTCCTTCATAGAAAAATTCTTCCGGAAATGGTTTCAAAGATAGCAAGGAAATTATTTAGCGATTTTTCCAGGAATTCCTCTACGGATTTCTCCAGATGTTTATTAAAGGTTATTTGAAAAAATGTTCTGGATTTCTTACAGAATACCTTCAGAATACTTCCAGGAGCTCCTTCAAGGATTACTCTAGAAATGCATCCGAATATGTTTCCTGAGGTGTCTCTAATAGTTTATTTTAGTCTTTTTTTTCATAACTCTATAAGTTCTTGCAGAAAATGCCTACACGAATACTCTCACGAGTTTCTTCCTCGTAAACACTTCAAAACCAGAAGCATCTCCGAAAATTCTCTAGAAGTCTTTGGAGGATTTTCGGAAGAAATCCTTGAGAAATTATTAAAGGAATCTCTTGAAATTTTTATGCAAGAAAGGTATTCCTCAACAAATCCATAGAGGAATCTTTAGAATTGAAAACAATAGGAGAATTTTATGGAGGAATCACTTGAAGAATTCCTTAAAAATCTTAGGATGTTCCTAGAGGGTACCTTATACGAGTCCCTAGATAAATTCTTAAAGGAATTCCTAGAAAAAAATCATTGGAAAAGTTTATGGGGGGTTTTTTTGAGGAATCCTTGAAGAAACCCTGGGACCATTCGTGTATAAATCTCCGCAAGCACTTATGGTGGAGTAGTCCTCGAAAAAAAAATCATGGAGAAATCATTAGAGGAATCCCTGGCGGATTTTATTGATAAATCCTTGGAAAAACTCTGAAGGTGTTCCGCAAGAAACACAGAATATTTTTTATAGGAAACCCTGAAGGAATGTGAATTTGATTGCTTGCTCCAAGAATTCTTCCAAGGATTTTTCCATAATTTCCACCAGTAGTTACCTCAAGGATTTGTTTAAAGAATCCTCCAAAAATCCTTTAGAGATTTCAGGAATTTCTCCATGGATTTTCCAAAAAAAAACCTTCATGGATTTGTCCAGCAATACACCGCTGTTCTTGTTAACGTTCAAATGCACTCTTGATCGAAAGCCACTTCGCATTCCCATTTACGCCAGCAAAATCATGTGAGCTACGGATTCGCTCATATAGGATTCGATCGAAAGTTGTATCCGCCTTAAACAAGGATGGGAGGGATTGATTCATAGATTTCTTTATAAATTCCTCTAAGAGTTTCACTAAGTACATTTACAGAAGTTCTTCAAGGTATTTCACCAGGAGCCATGAGAGAATTTTTAGATATTTTCCAAATTACTAGATTGAATCTCAGGAGGAATTCTTGGAGGAATAAATTAAGAAACCACTAAACAAATCTATTGAGAAATCCAAAGACAAATTCTTGCAGGAATCCCTTAAGGTTTTCCTGGAGAATTAGGGGAATTTTCGGAGAAATCTTTGGGAATATTCTCAAAGGAATCCCTTGAGGTATCTCTAGGAAAGTTCAGATAGGAGTCTCTGTGGGAGTTCATGAAAAAAGCCTGTAGAAGAATTTATCGGAAGAAACCAACTCCCTTAAAAATTTCTATGGGAAATTACAAGGTAATCTGTGCAGAAACTTTTGGAGGAATTCCTTAAAAAATGAGGAATCCTAGAGAACTTTCTGACGAAGTTCATGAAGGAATTAGCTTAGCTTAGCTTAACTTAGACTGTCTACACATATCAATGGTTGCTATTCCGTGATTGACCGAGTCAGTGAAAATGCACAAAGAATCAAGAAGTTCGGCTGGGATTGGCCATAATCTTCTCCAGTGTGCATAATTCAGTGCCTCTATTTATACATGGTCAATAACGGCGCTGGCCACGTCCTTGCAGTCAGGTGGGATTGGGGGAAGGAATGTTAGTGTGTAACCTTTGCTATTTGGAGTCCGTGTTTGCCTCTGCATCTCCACAATGGTTACTGGGAGGGATGTTTGTTAATGGGGAGGATCGTTGGTTCACAGGATTCACTTTGATAAGCGATTAGACCATGATAAATAATTATTTGTGAGATATTAACATGCTTGTATGTAAATATAATATTTTCATTTGATATGAACAATATCTATGTAGATAAAAATTATGCCGACATTTGACGTGACGAACCTTTTAAAATTTGTTGAATAAAGTGAACCTTTCGCAAGTCTACAATCGTAGTGTCAAACCATTCAAAGTTTTTTTTAATTATAAAAACAAAGGTAAAAGGAAAAAGGTGTTTTGAAAAAAAAAATAGTCATAAATAATTAATGAATCAGAGTTTATGTCGACACTCACAGTGACGAACCTTTCATAGTTTGTTGAAATATCATATTTACGACTCACCATTGTAACGATTAAAGGTGCAGTCATACATATTTTATTGATTAGAAATAGTAGCATGAAACGAGCTCACCAATTGATCCGTCTTCCGTGAGCAGCAACAATCCACTTTCAGCTACACTCGTTTGCTCGGCTATATAAAAGCTCTCAGAGAAAATAGGCACGCGCCCCGAGAGGGAAAACAACTGACGACTTCTCGGGCTTTCTTAACGCTCTGCCCAGAAGCAAGCGTCAACGTCGAAAGATCAAAAAGAACTAATCGAACGCGGCACTTTTTCACTTTACTCAACCGATGCGCGACATGTTTGATCTTGCCCTCATCGCCAGCCCCCGCAAGAGTAAGCGTCAAGGTCGAAGGATCAAACACAACTCCTGACGAAGTTCATGAAGGAATTCCTTATGAACTCTAGGAGGAATAACTGAAACAAATACGGGACAAATTTCTAGAGGAATGCTTGGAACGAATCTCTTGGAAAATTTCAGAGGGAAGGAAAAATTTCGTGGAACAATTTCTGGAGGTATCACTGAAGAAATCCATTTAAATCTTCCTAGAGGAATCCCTGAAGGGGTTCCCAAAGATTCCTGGAGGAGTCTTTGAAGGAATCTCTACAGAAATTATTGGAGCTCTTCTTTGAGTAATTCCTGAAGAAACCTGTTGAGATATTCACAGAGAAATGTTTATTGGAGGAATTCCTGGAAAAAAATCTTCATGAACCCCTTGAGATATTCCTTGAGGAAACCGTGTAGAGGTTCCTGGAAAAATCTCTAAAAGAATACCTAAAATCCCTGGAGAAATCTCTGCAACTAAAAAGAGATTTAAAAGGAAATCAAGAGAAGCCTTGGAGAAACCTGTAGTGAATGCGACGTTTAATATAAAATATGATGTTATATGCGGAAATTCTTGTAGGGATTCCAGGAGAAATCGCTTGAAGGAATCCCCGGAGAAACATCTGGAGGGATTTCTGGAAAACTCTCAAAATTGTTTCATAGCGGCATGTTTGGAGACATTTCCATTTGTGATTTCTTGAGGCATCCCTGTTATAGCTTCTGAGAGAATCCCTGTATAAACCTGTGAAGGAATTCCTGGAGTAAAATTTCTGGAGAAATAATTGGAAGAACTTTCAAAAGGACCTCTTCATGAATTCCAAAAGGAATCCTTTGAGAAATTTCTGAAGATATTCCTGGAGGTTCGTGGGAAAATCCTTTGTGAAATTTATCAAGAAATTTATAGGGGAATTCCTGAAGGAATCGCTGGGTGATTTCCTGAAAGACATTCATAAAGAAGTCCCTGGAGCAGTTTCTGGGAGATCTATTAAGAAATAACTGAAAGCATTTTCTGAAGAGATCTAAGAGAAATAATTGGTGAAAGTTTTGGAGAAATCACTTGAAAAATTCATTAAGTAGCACCTTGAGATATCTCCGAGTGTAGGCCTGAGTGAAAGCAAAAATACTGAAACCCTCACTGCTCAGCGAATTCTTATCCGATTCAATTATTTTTTTGTCAGTTCACTAGCCCACATATCTAATTTCTAGAAGTGGCCAGAGGAACTCGCAAATATTCCTGTGGCCGGAGTTATTCCGGTGGGTCACTGGGTCAAACAGGGCTATTTTTTGGGACATGCCAAATGTCCTTTATTTATTTGCAATGACAATCATTTTAATTTGCATAAATCATAAAGATCTGATATTCCACATTATATATGAAGAGTTTTGCAGCGTTTTAAATATACTGGATATGGCCATTCGGACGTACTGCCCGGAAGAGCGGGCTGTAAATTTGTTGGATACTAAACCGTTTAAATTCTCGAAAAGTAGAAATCAAACAAAATTATGAACTATAATGCATTCCCATAAGCTTTGCACAGATGTTCAGATACAAATTGGCTACTTGATCGGCCACATGAATATTCCCGCGTTCCTCTGTCCACTTCTAGAAACTAGTTATGTGTGCCAGTATGCTGAAAAAAATAATCATTTGAATCCATTATAAATTCGCTGAGTGGTGAGGATTTTAGAATTTTTGCTTTCACTCAGACCCATACGGGTTGAGGACATCCTGGAGGACAATTAGAAAAATATTTTTTTGCAAAATATCCTGGAACAGTTCATGGAGGTGGTCTAATAACCGAAGGTTAAATTATGGATAATTTTTTGAAAAACTATATGAAATATTTTCTGGCGAAGAATGTTTCAAAAATTCCCTGAAAAAACTTCTGGGAGAATACCAGTATAAATCTCTTAAAGAACTTCTAGAATAATCCTTGGAAAACCATGGTGGAATCGCTGGAGAAATTATCAGAGGAATTCCTTGGCGAATTCTTTGGAGGAATTTCTAGAGCAAGCCTTACAGGAGCTCTTGGAAGAGTTCTGAAGGTATTCTGCAAGAAAGCTACACAGAAAGAAAAATCCATGTAAATTTTAGCGTAAAATCGTGCACATAAAGGGAATGCCAGATTTGTCGCAAACTTACATGACACATCGTGTCATGTAATATTCAATCAAAATCATGTAAATTTATGCAAATTGTCACGTAATCGGTTAGAGTCCATGCAAGATTACACGATATATAGCGGAAACTTACATTATGCCATTGTAATTTTCCACGATGTGACGAGTAAATTTGCGACATATCTGACATTCTCTTCATGTGCATGATTTTACGCTGAAATTTACATGGATTTTTCTTTCTGTGTAGAACAGGAACCCCTGAAAATCATCTAGAGAAATATTCCTGGAGGAAACTCAGTAGGAATTTTGATTAAATTCTAGGAGGAATTAGAAGTTCCTCTATTGATTCTATAATGAGTTCCATCAGCAATCTTTCCTACAAAAAATCCTTGAGGAATTTAACAAGGAATTCACCCAGGCAATGGGGTTCCTTTTAAAGTTCTTCCAGAATTTCCATCTGTAGAGTTTCTATCAGAATTTATTGTAAGCATTACACTATAAAAGGCTCTACCATAATCAAATAAGAGATTCCACCAGGAACTCCATCAAAATTTCCTCCATGAATTCCATCAGGAGTACTTCTAAAGATTCAATGATGAGTTCCACGAGGGATTGCATCGGGAGTTCCATCATGGTTTCCATTAGGAGTTTCTATAGGGTTTCTATCATGAGTTTTTCTGGGTATATCATCAGATGTGCTTCTTTGAATTCCATCAGGAGTTCCTTCAGGGATTCCACCTGGATCTTCTCTAGGAATTCCATCAGAAGTTCCTCTAGCAATTCTAAGAGAAGTTCCTCCAGGGATTCTGTTCTATCAGTAGTTCCTCTAGGGATTCCATCAGGAGCTCTTCTAGAGATTTCATCAAGAATTTCTAGGAGGATTTTATCAGGAGTACCTCTGAGAGTTCTTCTGAGGATTTCATCAGGAGTTCCTCCAGAGATTTCATCAGTTTGTATAGGGATTCCTCCTGGAGTTCCTCCAATGATTCCATCAGGAGTTCCTTCAAGAATATCTTTAGGAATTCCTCCAAGGATCAGAAGATTCTATCAGAAGTATCTTTAGGGCTTCCATCAGAGTCCTTCTGAGGATTTCATCAAGCGTTCCTCTGGGAAGTCCATTAGAAGTTCCTTCTGAGATTTCACCTGGAATTCCTCTAGGAATTCTTTCAGAAGTTCCTGTAGAGATTATATCAGGATTCCATAGAGGAATTTCATCAGGATTTCTTCTACGGATATCATAAGAAGTTCCTCTAGGGATTCAATCAGGAGTTCCATCAGCAATCTTATCAGCAATTCCTCCAGGGATTACATCAAGAGTTCCTTCAGAGATTTAACCTACACACCAAAAAATATCTTAGACTTACACGTAACGTAATTTTAGCTACAATCATGCAAAGCCATTTCTCATGTATTATTCAATGATAAAACCTACAAACACATCTATTATATTCAAAATTGCTAGCAAAATCCTTAATATTGAACACGAAACGTCTTCTCTTAAAGAACGTTGCATGCAAAACGGCTCGGCTTACATGATTTTCACGCTGAAAATTCAATCATAAATAATGCACATCAAATGACAAGCCGTCAATTCATCCATGTGCATTATATTTGACAGAATATTCAGCGTAAAATCATGTAAACCAAGCATTCTTGTTTGCAATTTCACTTTCTAGATACAAGAAAGCATGCAATATTGGCGAATGTTGGATAAAAGATCATGAAATGTTGCGTATAGAAATTGATGTCCACAACTTCAGTATGTTCTGAAGACTTTGCGATCATCAATATTCGTAACAGTACACTCTTTGAGCCATATGAAGCTTTATGGATAGGAACGAGAAAGTTTCAAGACAATTGGGTTTGTATAGACTGTAGTAGATTTGGTAGATCTTAAGGACCTGAGTTCCAGGATGATTTGGATGACTTCCAATATCCAATTACTTGTCAAAATTTGTGGACACGTCAGTTAAGGCTTTGTGAGTGCTGTAAACCAATAAACGTAGACAACAATCTCTAAAAAAAAAACTTATGAACCAGAATATACTGGAGGACTTAGCCTTATTTCAGGTTCATAAATTTAAAAAACATCCTGAGCCTTCGTAACTTATTAGAAATAACGGGTCTGTTCACACTTTGTATGAAGACATTTCGTTTCCAAATAATAAATGGGTTTTAAAAGGAAGTTTATGTGATTCCCACCCTACCTGATCCAGAGATGTTCTGGAATGACTTTGTCCACAATACTCCGGAGCTATACCTTCCTATCATTTGTGGAACTACAACTAATAGTGAAACAATCCTCAAAATTTTATTAATATGAAGTAATGCTCAAATACGAGCAATTTGAATTTTGTATGTCAGCCCCGTAGCCTACGGGTTAAATATATAAGCGCTTCACATACAAGCTGTGCAACCCATTGAAAACCTCCGCAAATCGTAGAGTATTATCTCTGGAAATTAAATGAAATCTATCACCGAAGGCAAACCTCATGGGAAGTCATTTTGGTTGACTTCATCAATAGTCGCGGAACCCATCTTCCTCGAGTACAAGCAAGTATTTCAGTACACAACACCACCCATCATCCGTTTCTGATAGTGACTGTGATTAATACTGTTGAAACTTCAAGAAACACACAAAGATCCCCCTCCCAAAGTTCGTGCCACTGAGGGGAGTGCGGCACACATTAGCGTTAATTAGAAACACGCTCAACTGGCTCCACCCCCTTCGCAATAACTTATTAACCCACATAAATCTCGTTCTATTTGCTTTGGCTTGGCTATCAAAACGGTGGTGTGGTAATGGCCCTGCATCACTACGATCGCCTCCTCCGGGTGCACTATGCGATGCAGCCTCACTACAGATATTAATCCGGGAGACTCATCAATCTTCTCACATCATTTTACAAATCAGACTCAGGGATCGGGGGAGTGAGAAAATTCTCGACGAAGGCGTGTCAACGATCATCTATTCTGAGCGGACGACCCCGGTCCGGTCAGATCGATCGGTTGACATTCAGATGAACGCGTGTCGGAATTTATTGGCGCGCCAAATCAACATCGCCACCGTCGTCGACGTCGTCATCAGCCAATAAAGCTACATTTATAAACGATCAGTGCTAAATAGCAAACGGTTAGTGCGGTAGGTGACGGGCATATGGAGATATGTTTTTATTTCGCGTTTATGAATGATGAATGTTGATGGTTTTTGCTGAACCTTTCCGCGATCGCTATCGCTAATTGCTTGCAGTCTGGCTTTTGTGGCGCCCAACACGATGCTGGTGGCGTGCAGAATGCAACACCTTTTTGGTGATCCTTAAATGGTTTCTAACTACAATGGGATTGCTTTGTTACCTACCAGTCTTGGGGTCAGAAAACACACCCGAGGGCGACAAGTTGGGTAGGTTTCGGAAATTGAATACGGCTACTGTTTTTGCGATCTTGATTTTGATTGATCTGCTCCTAATGACTCATTCAACAATGGCAAACAGACAGTCGGCGCATTTCGAATCAAAATCCGGGAGACTGGCATTGTCGAACGAATTTTTATGTCTTGGATAGTGTTGCATTTATTTTTTGTTAGATAAACGAATTGATCTCTATCTATTTCGAGCATTTGAATAAAACATCTCAGAATTCGTGTTTTAGGGATCACCGGACAGGAATATATTCTTACTTGAATATTCTTTACTGAATTGGTTGCCACTAAATGTCATGGATACTCTCCATCTCATAATATTAGTATATCAAGATCCAAGACTCTAGAAGCTAGTATGATTGGAACAGATTCCGCTAGAACCTCAAAAATAGAGGTTTAAACTCCAAAGTGTTGAAAACCTGCAGAAAATACCAGACTGCAACCAGAAAAATCATTTGCTCGAAGAAATAGAAGTTGGCTCTCCAGCAATGACATCTCCATCATCATACATCATAGTTTTCAACTCTCTTGTAATCTACACTCCATTGTATAACTGCTTTCCCTGCACCGAAAGCCGACACCATAACAATAGACAATTAAATTAGCCACGAGTTCAAATTTCCGCCGATCTCTCCGATGAACTCCGATCTATAACTGCGGCACCATAACTCATTTCTCTCCTGATCCTCGAAGATCGGGACAAACGGCGCAAAACGATTCCCATATATCTTATCGCTTGCTCCCTAGTTGCAAACAAGCGACAACAAAAGAGACACACTGACTGCAATCCGACCAGCAAATCTGAATCTGTAAGAATTGATACCCGATCGCCACCAGAAGAAAAAGCATTTGGCCAGTGAAGTGCCGGATGGCTGCCTCCGATTGCAAATCGATGGAACGGGATCCCCATCGATATCTCGATCTCCGACTGCTCATCGAGTCTCGTTAGATCTTTATCTGCATCCATAGAGCAGCATTGTGTGCATGTCTATGCTGGTAGCCTTTGTCGAGGATAAAACCCATTAGCTTAGCTAGATTTTTTGTATAGGGGAGGCTCCATACGCCCATCGTGTTCTGGTGTCGGGGATAAAACATCTGCCGCAATATCATACTCTCGTAGTTTTCGTAAAATTTTGATACTTTCCAAGTTTTTAGCAGGTCTATCAAAATGTTTTATGACGCGTAACACATAAAGCAGTTATAAAAAAATATAAGGTACCGTGGGGGAAGTGTAGCAGTGGGGTAAGTGGATCATTCGTCCGTAATAAGAATAAATACTTTAATATTCCGAATGTTTTCACACCTTTGCTTAATTTTAGGTTATATTCTCACGTACACACTGATACTACTGCAAAACTGATACTACATGTGCACTAACACAAGCAAACTTGCTGACTGCAAAAATCAATTCATTTTAAAGTTGTTTACTGTCGATAAAAAATCCATTGAATCTCTGCCTAAAATCGAATACTATTAGTTTTTTCAACACATTATGAACATTTCAGTTCTAATTGTATGAATCAGAATGACAAAAATGAAATTTTCATAAATAAATACAGATATGTTGGTCATGGTACACTTACCCGCACTTTTTAATGGGATGGAGTAAGTGGATCAACTATTGTTATCAAATATTGGCAGACTACTTACGTGGATTTGAATAAGCTTTAGTGTCATCAAGTGTTGTTTTCCTTTTACATTTTTCATTCCTAGCTTGAATTTGCCAAATTGACCTGAGAAAATTTCAATTAATCCACCTAAAAGTGTTGTACAGTCTTTCTAGTACAACAAAAAATGAAAATTGAACGATTTAAACAAAATTTTACTTGTTTTTTCTAAGCTGAAATGCAAGAGCGCACAATATACAAATTGTCAAGCTGAAAGCATATTATCGTATGTTTTTTGACCATATCGATTATTCTAAACAGACGATATAAATATTTCCATAAATAGAATAAAAAGATTTCAGTATGTTAAACAAAAGTTGATGTAATTAATATTTTTAAACTACGAGTGTCTTTCGAAAACGTCGTTAGGAATAATCCTCAATTCTTTTGTATGATTCAGGTGCATAAAATAGATGAATTTGCTCCAAAATATTCTAGTTACAGTGTTTGTTTTTGTTCGAATAAATGTAAACTAATGTACACATATTTATCATAATGTTTTAGTAAAATAAAGATTTTTTTTATTTTCAAAGCTATCAAAATATATAACATATAACATATAAGAAGAATGACAGTAATATCATTCTTACTATACATGATTACATCACATTTGTTTTGAGGATAGATTTTTTTTATAGGTGATCCACTTACCCCACCATGGTGGGGCAAGTGGATCATTTGGCGCAAATTTTCAAGTCCCTCATGCTCAATAGATATCAATCAGAAAAATCAAAATAATTGACGATTTGAAGTATAATAGTCCCTCATTTGTCATCCACAGAAAAAAGTATGAATTACATTATTAACGTTAGCTATACATAATAATGAAGTTTACTATTGATTTTTCTGTATCCACTTACCCCACGGTACCTTATTTCGGTTCCAACCCGTTAGGTCAAATTTCGTAAAATTGAAGGCCATGCCGTCAAGGGTCATTGGGCCTATAGTGACCGATAGTTCCATTGCACTATAAGCCAGGGACGCAATCTGACGGGACAAAATTAATAACTCGGTAACGAAGCATTTCCGGCATTTGATGTCTTCGGCAAAGTGTTTTGTAACAACGATGACCATTAGCATGGGAAACGGTTATATGAAAAATTTAGATTCTCGCTCCAGTCCACTTTTTGGATTGCATTTAGGTCCCATAACAATTGTGCGAAATTTCAGCCCGATCAGAGAAACTATATTTTAGCGCCAGCCGTTCAAAGTTTGTATGGGATTTACTATGGGAAAACTTACTTTTGCAAAGAATAATCGCTAGAGGTCGCTCATATTGCTCTATAAAAATTCTGAACACAGATCTCGATAGGTATTTCTACGATGAACAACATTGCCGAAGACCGCAAAGCAATCCAATGCTTGCGAAAAAAGTTATTAAGCATAGAATATTTGGAAATTTTACCCGATTTTGTTGTTATTGTTATTCCTTTACGTGTTAATTAACGTTGCCTTGCCAAAAGGTTTTCATTGAATAACTTTTTTCTCAGGAGTCGGATTGTTTCGCGATCTTCGGCAATATTCTTCATCGTAGAAACACCTATCCAGGTGTGTGTTTAGAATTTTTATATAGGTCAATGGGCGACCTCTGGCGATTTTTCATTGCAAAAGTAAGGTTTCCCATAGTAAATCCCATACAAAATTTGAACAGCTGGCGCTAAAATATAGTTTCTCCGATCGAGCTGAAATTTTGCACAGTTGTTATGGGACCTAAATGCAATCAAAAAAGTGAACTGGAGCGAGAATCTAAATTTTGTCCCACACTAATGACCATCTACTGTCATACCCTGTCCGTTGGTTCAAAAAGGGGTATGGGCGCGTTCTGCCAACTCGGTCGAGGCAGATTTCTTGTGTGAGCAAGTTACAACATGGACGTTCTAAAGTGCCAGAATGAAGTGTTGTGCTTGTGGGGAGCATTTGAAGATGGGATGGAAGGTCATAACTTCGCGTGCGCGTTTTATTTCTGCTTCTATAATAAGTTATATATAATAATAACATGTCGTCGCGTCAATTTTATCATAATGATCTTTTATCTACATCCGTCGAACCATTCTGAATGGCCGTTGTTAGAACACCACCAAGAACTTCTCACATGCAGTAAAGCTGAATTGTCCTACACTGAAACATTAAGGTTTTCGCTCCTTCGGATTAATTTTTTGTTGTTTATCGTCAGTTTTTTTTTGTTTGTTGCTCAGGCTTAGACCATGGGTTGGTCCATCTTGCCTTTTGTTGTCACTTTGCGTTTGAGAATTGTTGTTTTTGATGTTGATTTAGAGTGGAAGTACCCTATGTTGCTAGGTTTTTTTCCGTTTTACAGCTTAACGTTAATGTCTTTAAGGAATTGCACAATGCTTTTCAACTCATCAATCTTGTGGTCTTCAAATATTCTGGCTATGGATTTTCTGTTCTCTAACACTTTTGCCTTCGCTCTGGTGTTGAGCCATCGGATGCAATGATATAATGTGTGCTCTAGGTCCTCTACTTCGTCGCACAAGTCGCACAATTCGTTAGTCTCCCATCTCCACTTGAATCTTCTATCCTTCGTCATGCAGCGATTTGATCTTATGCGGCTCAACACTATTTTTTCTTCTGTCGTCATTTGAAGTCCTTTGCACCACGGTCTGTTCATAGGTTCCTTAGCAAACGCGAAGTGTTTGGCTCCTTTTGTTGATGATATTTCTTGATATATCCTGGTCCATTTTTGTCAAATGGTTTTTTTTAGCTAGGATTACTGCGTCACCTAACGTTAGTGATCCCTGGGCTTCTTGATCCTTAATCTCGCTATTTTCTGTGGCTTGTACTGCTATCTTGTCCGCTGTCTCGTTTCCCTGGATCCCTACGTGACTTGGCATCCACTGGATCGTCACCTGTACAGCGATTCTATCTGTAGCGATATGTTTCTAACTATGTGGTTCGTTCTACTTTTTTCCTTGTTTTTGAGGCATTCGCAGGCACTTTTCGAATCTGTTATGATGACTGCTCGAAGGTATCCCTTCTGTGTTACGATTTTGAGCGCCGCAATCGCTCTGAGTTCTGCGTTGGTGATACTCGCGTTGCTGTTGATCTTCTCGGCGCTAAATGTGTTGTCTGTCCCATCTATTGCCGCTATTGCTGTTCCGTGCGTGTTCTTTGAAGCGTCTGTGAACAGCTTGTTGCTGTTAGCGTACTTGGTGTTCTGAAGCTGGTTTGCTGCTGCCTTCCATTGCTCCGGGCTTATATTCGTTTTTTTTTCGAGTCTATTCCTGGCAGGGAAGTTTTCACTGCGAATGAGCAATTCTGAACCTTTCGCAGCTCTTGTTCTAGATCTGCCGTGTTCGTGCGTAGCTGGTTCATAATTACTTTGTGTTCGCATGCTAGTAGTGATAGATAGGAGCCGTTGCCTCGGTTGCTTGTCATAGCTTTCTCAATGAACTTGCGATTGAGATTTTTGCTCTGTTTTACCTTCAGAGTTTCCTTCAGTGCTAGCCACTCTAGTCTCAGGTCCATCGGTAGTTGTCCTGCGTCTGCGTGCATTACGTTCACCGGTGTACTTTTCAAATATCGCATGGCTACTCTGATGAATGCGTTTTGTATCGTTTCTACCTTTTTCTTGTTCGATTTGGCTGCTGTGCCGTAGATTACTGCTACGTACTCTATCTTGGACCTGATCAGGGCGTTCCCTATTTTGATCATGGTTTCCGGGTCCGCTAGGCTTCTTCTGTTGCTGATCATCTTAAGCATGTTAATGCTTTTTCCTGCCTTTGTTACTACCTCCTCTATGTGTTTTCTGTGTTTGAAGCCTCGGTCTATCGTGTATCCCAGATACTTGTGTGTATTTACTATTTCTATCCTTTCTTCGCGTATTTTTAGTATAACGTTCGTGTCTTTTATTTTGCTGAAGTTAATGTCTGCACATTTTCTCGGATTTATTTTTAGGTTCATGTTTGTTAACCTTGTATTCAGCTTTGCTAGGTAACGGTTGGCTTTACCGACTATCTCGTGTTCTTCCCCGAAAACTAGGATTGTGAAGTCGTCCGCGAACTGGACAAGGACCACTCCATCTTCTTCTAGCTCGTGTAGACTCGCCGTGTAAATGTTGAAAAGCAACGGGGAAAGTGGACATCCTTGAGGAAGTCCAGTGTTCGTAGTGATCGCTACCGTTCCTTCTGGAGATTGGATGTTGATTTGTCGTTCCCGTAGATATTCGTAGATCCACTCCGTTACTTTCGATGGTGTCACCTTTTGTACCAGCGTTCCTAGTAATTTCTGGCAGTCCACCGAGTCGAACGCTTTGTCCAGGTCCAGAAAGATCGCCAAACTCTGTGTTTTTTTATTGTTTGGCCTCTTTTACCGAATTAACTACATAGTTGACACAGCTTATGGCGGAGTGGTCTTTTCTGAATCCAAACGATAATTCCGGGAAAAAGTCATTTTTTCCGAGTATTGGTACTCCGGTCCTTGACAATTGTATTGATAATCTTCAGGAATACATTCATAAGCACAATGCCTCTTTTGGAGTTTATGTCGTCCGGGTCTTTGTTAGGTTTTTGTATCAACACTAGCTTGTTCCTCCTCCATCTTTCTGGGTTTGCTCCTCCATACTCGATTAAGCTGGTTACAGATCTCGACTAATATGTCCAATTTCAGCTGCTTCAGGATTCGGTATGATATGTTGTCGATTCCGGCCGCTGAGTAATCCTTCTTGCTCTTTAGTATTTGCATGAACTCCGCTACTTCCAGAGATTTTCCTAGGTCGTCATCCATGTTGATGTTCTTTCCTACACTGTACAGTGCTGAGGAGAAAGGTTTATAGTTTGCTGCTACGAATTTCTCCGCAATTTCCTTTGGTGGGTGTGCGTCGGCTCCTTTCTTGTTTCCTGTTAGGCTTGTGTCTAGTCCTCTGATGATATTCCATATTTGCTTGGCCGGGGTGGATTCGTTGATATTCTCCTTCATTTCAAAGTCGTGTTTTCTTTTCGCCTTCCGCACTATTCTCTTGAAGACGTCCTTGCCTTTTGAAATTTCAACTGATTATGCAGACTATTGTCCCTGTTGTACTTACGCAGATGAAGTCTCTTGCTGTCGTACGCCTCTTGTATCTCCTGATTCCACCAGCGCTTGAGGTAGTTTGCTTTATTGTTGACTATCGTGTAGCTTGCTTTTTCGATATTCTCCTCAAATATATCTTGCATTTCCTCCGGATCGTAGAGGAATTGCGGTTGGATGCAGTTCAGGTAGTCGATAGCTTTTCTCATGTTGACCTTTTTACGTTTTTCCTTGATAACTGGAGCTTTCGTAGTTATACTCATTACTATGCATAAGTGTGAGCTTCCAAACTCCTCTTCCTCTACCTTCCATTCCATCATACCGGCTAGATCTCCCGAGGCCATGGGCAGGTCGATGGCCGTTGGATCGCTGTTTATTCGTGGGATGGTTGTTGGCGTTCCGTCATTCATCATTACGAGTCGGGACGTCAAAAGCTCCTCTGCTATAAGCTTTCCCTTCGGACAAGGGTGGCTATCGGGCTCCCATGAAGGATGTCTTGCATTGAAGTCCCCGGACACTATCACGTGCTTGTCCATCCTTTCGACGCAATTGAATAGCTCTTTTATTCGAGCAAGTTCTTCTTTCAACAATTTGTAATCCGGTGGAATGTAAATGTAATTACCGTGAAGTTTATTCGCATTTTTTATCGCTACTGCTTCAATTGGCTGGAGATCGGGTAGATTTACTTCTTCGAATGCTACGTCTTCTCTGATGCGTAGGGCTACTCCGCCGTACCCTTCCGCTCTGCATTTTTTTTTATTATTTTGTATCCTTTTATTTTGTAGTCTTCTTCGGATTTAATCCATGTTTCTTGAAGACTGGCTATTTTGATTTCCTCTCGTTTTAGGTATACTGTCAACTCCTCTCTCGTGTCTAGCGGCCTGAGTGACTGTATGCGTATCTCTCCAGTTCTTCCGTGAATTCATCCAAGATTTGGATTATGGTTGTACTGATACGGATCAGCATTCCCTCGTAGTTTATTTCTGCTGCTGCTTGCCCTACTACGTCAGTGTATATTGCTGACTGAAGTTTCATCAGCTTTCTGACTAAGTTCAGATTTCTCCAAAACTGCTTGATCTCCGTCATCGTTTTTTCCCAGGCGTTGGTTTTGTGTAGGGTTTTCCACAAACTGGCTTTGGGCCTTTTCCTTTACTTTGTCAGCGTACGATACTTTCGTCTGCGGTGCTGATGGCAAAAGTTGATGATCCGGTTTTTATGTTGTTCCCCTGATCGTTTTGTATTGGGTGCCGGTCGGGTTTGGCTTGTGCAGAGCAATTCGTACTGGTTTTGCTCGTTCCATTTCGCCAAGGCCCAGCAATTTTGCCACTGTTTAATTGGGAACAGATACAACTCGACCTTGAAGAAGCATCCATAGAGCTCCACGTTCGCTGGAAGGTCTTTCCCCTTGCACACGATTTTCACGTTCTCCGTATCCTTGAGGTTTCTGTTCGAGTCCACAGTCCGCATATTCTCAACCTTGAGTATGGTGACGTCCGTCGCCAGGTTTTCTTTTAAATCCTCCTCGGTGTATGATTTCGGTATTCCTTTTATCAGCCCAACAGTCTGTTTGAGGGTGACTGGCATGTAGCATTTTAGGTTTTCCTCCTTCAAGTTTACCTCTACTAGTTTCTTTGCTTCGTGGGCCTATTGGAAGGTGACTTTGAAGCGAAACTTTCCCACTGCCGAGATGCTTGTGTAGTTTTGCACCCCGACGCTTTTCAGCGCCTTCCCTATGCACACCGGGTGTTGCTTGGTCGATTTTTCCAGGTCAAATGGCTCGAGGAACACCGTGTCACTGGTCCACTCCTCATCGTCCTTTCTGTTTCTTTCCTGGTATATCTCTGTTTTCCGTTCCACTTCCATTCCTTTGTTGGTTTTCCTAGTGTTTCGCTGCTCCTTCGCTCCTCATTTTGTATTGTTTCCTGGTTTGTATCTGACTCATGGCTTCTGAATCATTTTTCTTCTCTTACTTTTGCTATCGCTAACTTTCAACATAAATTACTTATAACCTATATCTTTATTTTCTCAATTATTGTTTTTTGCCTAATATTACACTTTTTCTCTTTTTCTTGGAACTACACTTTTCTTCTGATATTTTCTTCTTTTTAGTGGTTACTAAAACCGAGTGGCTTTCCGCACTACTTTGCTCTGCCAGACTATTCTTCCTCTCGTGCACTCTGGTTCTTCGAATTTTCGATTAGTCCGTTTATGTGGAACCGAAAATTAACACTTCCGCTGGGTTTTCTGCGTTTAGAATCACTTTTCGCGGCTTAAATGAACACTTTTCGACAGCGCACTCAAAATGGGTCTTCTCAACGCGGTTGTTTCACCACTGATCTATCGTCAGTTTTGTTGAGATGTGGCGTGCAGCGATCATTGCCATGGAGTTTCTCGGAAGCTGCATGGGGATTGTTATCGTGAAAATCCAAAGAGCAAATTTTATATGATTTCATAATAGGCCAATACAGCAATAAAGCATGTAACAATCACTAACATTTCTTCTCTCCTTATCCTTGTTTTCATATCTAACCCGCCATTACAACGAGAAAAAAAAATCATCGGAGAGGAAAGACATGGCAGTGTATTGGCCGACAGAAGAAGGAACAAGTCATCGGAGAGGAAGTATATCCCTTATCATGGCATCGTAATGGCCTAGAAAAAAAATGAATATAATTTTTATTTAATCATAACTGCTAATTGAGGTAAATCAGATTAACTAGGGGAACTTACGTATTGTCGGCAGCCTAAGCAGCTGAACTTTTGAGAGTGCAATTTTACGCAACAATAGAGCACAACAATTAGCAGCAGACACCTTAACTACACTTGAGCACTCTTCATTTGTTAATTATAATACACAAAACACAAATTTTATTCTCTTAATCTTCTATGTTTCCTCACCAAAGTCACGAGGCACTTGTTCTGCGCTAAAACTAGTTTATGTATTGGTAACATTTCGTATTTGTTGACAAATCCTGAAATTAAACGTCACTCATTATGTTCTACTCGTTGAAAGGGCCAATGCTGAAAAATACAGACTACACTGAGAACAGAATTGCAGTTATAAATAGAATAGCAGAGAGTCAAATTGAATACACAACGCCACTAAATTTATGCACACTAAGGCACCGTCCACAAACTGCGTAACGCTCTAGGGAGAGGGGGAGTAGGCTCAAACGTTGCGGCTCAAACACAAAATTTATTTTTTTCGTGCAAAGACCGTTGCGGAGGGGGGAATGGTCGAAAATTGTACATTTTTACGTTATGTCATAAATGGACGCTTCCTTATTTCGTTTTCATTTATTTTATCGAATATTTTTTGTATGTATTCCATCTCACTATGGCAGCATTTCGGCTGTAAAAATTGCCATGTTATGGTCTTGCAGCAAGTGCGAATCCAGCCTAGAAGTTGCAGCGTGACGTCATAGTTAATTGATTCATAATATTGTGCTCTGCAAGAAAAATCCCCGGAACACGATTATCGGATTACTTGAATTTCAGAGTTGCGTTTGCATGCCCCTATTCGCTACTCACACTACTGTTTATTAGGGTGCGGCTTATTTTTCAAAAGCTTACAAAACCAAAAATTCTTGTACTCTTATGAATTCGAATCATATAAGAAGAGAAACCTCAAAGTTTGAGCCAAAAATATTAAGATTTAGAGAGGGGCAAGCGTCTTGAAGGTAAATTTTCAAGTTATAAAAAATTGCCTTCAGTGAAGTCACCATAACTACCGTAATTTTGAACCAATTTGGTAACTTTCAGCACCATTATCTTAAAAACTAAATTTATGAAACCTTTGTATAATATCAAGTTTGTGTAAAATCAAAACTAGTTTCAATAAATAGTAGTTTACTCCAAATGTTTCCTCATTTTACTGAAATAATATCTTTGTTTGACCATAACCTCATGAATACTCAACCGATTCCAATTATTTTTTGCATGGTTTAGAAGCTTACTTAATTGTTTTCATACTTTTCAAACGCCACATTTCACTAAAAAAAATAATTTGAACAAGTTATGGTTATGTTATGCCCCCCTCCTTGTTGGAATCTTTAAAAAAAAACTGCCCTCCTGCCCCTCTGTTCATACGCCAATGAAGAATTTATTGCGGAGGCGCACATCAAATGTGCAACAACCAAGAATCGTAATAACGTGGCTATGAAAAAAAAGTCCAAAGCTGGCAGGATATCTCATTCCGCAGTTCCATTCACCATTAGAGAGATACGATCTGACCATCATCATGCGGAGGTTGGAAGAGGAGTGCACGCTGCGCCGAAGGGATTCGCGCTCGATCGCGTGGAGATTTGATTCAAATCAACCGACCATCGCGCAGAGGGAACCTTTCCCTTTTGTCATGATTCTGTGCATTTTGTCATATACCTAGTCTTCGAAGTCGTCGTCGTCGCTGCTGAACTGTCTCTTGTTGTTTTGTCGTGCTTTTATTGTAATAGCCTTTTCACTTCAATCTCATAAATCACATCGACGTTTTCGGGATGAACGGACGGGGAGGGTAGTGTTCGGTGGTTGAGCGAAGATCTCCTTGTGCCAAGTGCTGCCGCTGCAGAATCGTAGGACATTGTTGGTGCTCGGGACAAGAAGCAGCAGGTAGCGGTTTGCTTCAGTCGTCCAGGAGATGGGAAATACGAGCAAAATAGTAGTAACGGTTTCCTTACCGTGCCGTGGTGATAGTTTGTAAGAGTTTTCTGCCTGCAACGTTAACTAAACTGATAAGCAGACTGTCCCAGTGAGGATGTAACACCAAGAAGAAGAAGAAGATGGGCTTCATGCGTGATATGTAGGGTGGAGTGCAGTATCCATCGTATTAAGCTTTGATCAGTGAGAACCTGTCATTATTGCAGTATTGCAGAGAATGATGCTGATACAAACCGATGCCAAAGAATTCTTTCCCAAAACGGCTTTCGCATTATGCAATAAGATTTTGATAAATCTTGATCGTTTATTGGAAATAATGCAATAAAATTACTACTTGCCGTTTTCTCTATTCGTCGTATCGTTCTCATTTCTGTCACAATCAGTTTTAGATTCGTCTTACAACTAACAGCTCACTGTGATATAGTGAGTGGTCAAAATACAGCATATCAATGCTATAATAAAATGTTTCACTAGAATTTATGTATAGATCTACGGGCATCTCCTTGCATTCCTTTAGCATGATGAAATATATTTATTTCCTCTAAATTCATTCTTCGCCATCAAAATTCAGCCCAAACACATAAACATAATTCCTTTTGACCGAACAATCATGACAGCTGCTCACAGTGCAGCGAAAACAACACAATCAAAGGAACCGTTTTCTGCGCCGAACATTGCGCACACATTGATGGGCATAAGCTTTTGTTTTTTCTCAGTATGACGGATTCAACTTTGTTTGCATTCTGAATGATACGCGGTCGTTGAGGAAATTTCATAAAATTTCGTGAATTATAGAAGTTTAACGACGTGTGATTGGAATGAACACAGGGGGCGGGAAGAAACTTGTATCGTAAAGTGGTGTGGCTCGGTCGATCGCAAAGCATTTCGCTCGAATCGTCTTTGTCCATGCGATTTCAGTGAAAAAGTGCAAAGAGGGTAATTAAACTGAAGTTATTTATAGAAAAACAGTAGTTTTATTGCATTTTGGGTGTACAAGTGTATCCGTACAACAATTGCGCTTACGACGAAGTAGAGCGAAACCCTACTAGAAATAACAAGATCACTATTCAGTTCACTCGATAGAAATACAACCTAGACAGGTTTATTGCTTTGATATTTATAGTCCAGTCTTAACAATAACAATTATTATATTCTTTGTTTACGTATGTACTTTTGTACATCGTTATCCCAACTGTTTTCGCGTTTATTCTTATTTACAAATGCACGGAACAGCCGCCCGCTATGTTCACTTGATTTTGACAATACCTTCCCCTTTTAAGTTAAAAAATCCGTTTCTCGCTTTCAGTATCATAAGGGCGTATCTGTAATGATGGATTTATCTTCGTTGGTTTTCTCTTCTGCAAATTACATGACCGGGTGAATGTTTTTGACTGCTATTTATGTTTTAATTGAAAACAGTAATCGTCATGTAGCATCGTAAAATGTTCCAAAGTGGTGTACTAAGCCAAAGAGAAATCGACGAAGATAAATCGATCACTGCAGATACGCCTGTATGATACTCAACGCGAGGTTTGCCGTTTATGTTTCCAATTTAGTAATTTCTATATTAATGATTACAATTCATTTAGAATAAACAAAATCATCATTAATTTTCTTCTTCATTGGTATCAATTAATTTAATATTGCAAGCCTTGAAAGGCTCAAAACATTTAAAATCCCCAGAAACTTTCCCTTAAGTGTTGCCAATATATTTGGTAAAAAAATTTCCACAATATTTTACAAGTCCCAACAAATCATACAGCTCAATTGCATTTTTAGGCTTCTGTGCTTCTATAATTGTTGAAACTTTTTCAAGAGTGGGTCGCAGTCCATTATCTGTAATGGTACGCCCCAAATATGATAGATTTGTCACGAAGAATTTACATTTCTTGAAGTTCACTTTAACATTCGCGTTTCATAACAATGTTTGATCAAGATCAAAACATTTTCTCTATTATCTTCTACTCTATTTACCGTACTAAAATTGCTGATTCTGGCAGATGCACAAAATTACCTCTCCAACTGGCGCAAAATATGTCTAACCTGAGAGAGACTCGCGAAGAGGAAAAATATCAACGTCATATGCATCCCAGATTCCGCTGTCACGAAACTTCATATGCAGCCAGTCGTATTTATGGCTAGACAGGCGTTGCAGAATTCGCTCTCATTTGAGTCTGAAGCACGATCAAAGCAAGCAAAGAAAAACATCCCATCTGTTGCGGTCCACGATCATCATTGTATCACATGGTGTAACAAGTCTGATAAATGGAAGCAGGGAGCGAGAGCCCCAAAGAGAGAGCGATGATAAAATCCATTTTTCTCGCTTGTTTACCGTTGGGGTATGTTTTTTTCTTTACTGGCACGATAAACAATCCACGAACTTTCAATAGCAATAGTGTCCCCCAGGCTTGGAGCATGTTAAGAGGGGACATGCTCCAAGCCTGGGGGAGCATCAGATCCCCCCAATCTGATCAAAGTTGTAGCAGTATACGATAAACAGTCTCTCATAATGTGCAGCATGTTATGATAGTTACAGAGAGCGATACGTGAGAGATTCTCTCAATTTTCTCAGGATTCAATCCCTGTGGCTAGAAGAATGAAAAGTATTGTGTTCAAAATAAACTGTTATCACCACAGCCAGCGGAGCAGCTTCCCCAAGGATGCTGATGCATATAAACACAAGACTAGTAATATCTAATGTCTGCTACGTTTGCTGGCACGAAATTTCACTTAAAAGGCTAATTATGCATCGGTGTGATGCAGACGCAAAATGTTTTTACTGGTATGTTCATGTGAGGGTTTGAACGGCTTGTACTTGATTGATGTAAACACAGAGTGGAATAAGAAAGAAAAAACTTAACAGTTACAGAAAAAGAAGATCGTCTTCGTGAGTCTCGTCTCGGTTTCCGGTGGCCCTTGAAGCGTGGGTTCCCGACCAGTGGTTTACATCAAAATTATATCACAATTATATCAAGATTTGTTACAATTTACATATTGTGTTTCATTTTTGTAGCACTGTAAGCCGATGGAGGAAATTATAACAAAATCAAAACACAATAGTTATTTCAATTTTGTTTTTCAATTCAAAAAATTATTAAAACATAAGTTGTTATACAACATCTGAGAGCAATTGCATATATATGAGCGTTTACATTACATTTACATTTCTGTTTAAATTCTAACATATATTGTTTCAATTTTGTTGAGTGTAGTAAAAATTGTGTTATAATTTTTGTTATTTTAACTACTAACCAGCCCAAATTATAACATATTTTGTTAGAAAACAATACGCTAACTGAGTAACACAATTTTTTACAACTCTGTTGTTATCCACTGGTTGGATTACGAAAAGTACGGAACGTGGACGTTGAAAGAGGCGCATGGACTTATCCACGGTCTTCTTTTATTGTCGATTTTCTTTTTCTTTTCCGCTATAAATGCGGGCCGTATTTACATGAAATAACATCCGGAAGGACTGTTCACTGGATAGACATTGAGCGGATGAAATCGTTCATTTTTTGTAAACACGGCCCGCAGTAAAGGTTTTCTTCCCGCTGGAAGTTGCAGCGTGATGTCATCGTAATTTAGTTCATACCAGGCAGCCTTTGACTTTGGTGCAAAATGCTGTTTGTCGTAGACACATGAATAACAAGTTATCTAAAATGTATCAAATGTATTACGTAACGCTAAAATGGGTAAAACACGGTGCATTCGTGTCGGATTATAATACGAATTCAAAAATCAATTATTCCATGTTCCTAATTCAATTATTAACTTTTCTACATTTCCTAGACCGCGTTATCCTCCAACGTCGGTGGACTGTTTTCCTTCTAATTCCTTTGCAGATTCTTCACCCGGGCTGCGTGTTTCTTCTCCATCATTCTCTTCACTCGATGTTCTAGCCGACAGCCGCTTTTTCGTGGTGGGATCCATGTCGTTGTATTTTTCGCTATCCACGTTGTCGTCATCGTCGTCATGCGGTGAGTGTGTGTTCGCTTGGTTCGTTTGGTCTACAGCAGCAGCAGTTGCACTCGACGTTTGCTCGTGGCGTGGATTTCTATCATCTCCTTTATTGTGCCGAATGACTTTTGATTTGTCGCCTTTGTCTATGAGCCTCTGTACGTGCCATAAATCCTTTTGTTCTTTTGACTTTTACTGTGCGCCGTGTGTTGGTGCTGTCTCGCTCTCTCTAACGGGCAACTTGAAAACAGGGCGCACAGTAAAAGTCAAACGTTTCATAGCATGCATAGGCTCATTGTTATGTGCAATGGCACCGGTTCTCCATCCTCATACGTACAACTCTCACACCGTTCGGTATTCCCGCATAATACTTCCTCCATAGTTCATTGTGGATGAAGAAAAGAAGAAGAAAACCTTTAATGCGGGCCGTGTTTAAGAAAAATGAACGATTTTGCTGCGCATTCATCCATTCAATGTTCATCCGGTAAACATTCATTCACTGGATGTTGGTCCGGATGTCATTTTATGTAAACACGGCCCACATTTAGAGCGGAAAAGAAAAAGAAAATCGACAATCAAAGAAGACCGTGGATAAGTCCATACTGTTCCATGAGAGGGTGGTGTTAGATATCTGCGGTGGTAAATCGTGGATTCTAACAGTTGTAGTGGGGCCATCTGCGTACATTGAGATGTAGTAGAATGTTCCCTGATACTCAAAGAAATGACGTAGATGATGCTTTTTTGCTAGACGTTGGGGGGACGCCAGCGTCGCGCATTTCGATGTACAGGCAGTTATCAAGGTTATGCAGCCGGATGTTCCTAACATCGGCCATGTCGATTTTGACGACAGCCTTGAGGAACTCCTCCACCTTTTCTTTTAAAATACGATGCGGCAGAATACTGAAGTCTACAACAAGAGTGTTTTTTCGGTGCAAAGACATCTTGTGTTCCGTAGCAGTGATCGTGGAGTACACTTGTATGACGAGAGAGCTAGATGAGCTCTGCGAAAACACGTCAACGACACGAGAAGCGGCTGTCAATTGGTATTATAAATGTAATGAGAAAATAAAAAAATATCCTTACTTGAAATTTACTAAATATGCAACCATGGTAAATAATGGGACTGAGTTTTCAACACGCTTGTTACAAACTCACCCCGTTGATCGGTGATTCCCATGTAGTAGTTGCATTCAGTTGCCCGTCGCAGTGCACGATGGTGGCCACCCTTGATCAAGATCGCGGCCAGATGTGTCAAGCAGTTATGGTCCATTAAAATTTGACACCCGACACCGGGAGAGCACTCATCGATAAAATCCAGAGAAGGCAAGCAAAAGCCCAGCCAAAAAGGATGTATGTATGTAATGCAAGCAAAGTTGCAGACCTTGCTTTCTGTACCTTCGAGTCTGTGTGATTGCTCCGAACTGATTAACAGCTCGCGCCTGTACTGAGAAAGAAATTACAGAGTTTCGTTTCGTTTTTTGTTTTCGCGTGAGATTCAGGGGCACTGCACTTCTCTGCCTTCCTACGTGGTGCCGTATCGTTGTTGCCCAGCATACGTTCAGATGAGCTGCGCCCGCTAGAGATCTTCTAAACGCTGAAATTATGTTAATTTAATGAATACAATGTTTCAAATCGTAATTGAAAGGTGATTATAGACAAATACATATAATTGATTGGTAATTTTCCTTTCAGAGCGAGTTTTTCCCAACGCCCGCCTAGTGTCGAAGTAGCAGCAACTACAGCAACTTAGGACGGATCGTGTCTAGGCACTGCCCAAAGCTCTCCGTGCCTCCGTCGGTCGAGGGCTGTCGGCGTGATGTAGTTTGCCAGGAAAAGTGGTAATTCAAACGTCAGACAGTCAGAGCACATTCTCGTCTAGATCTCACTCACGGGGGCGCTTCGGCAGAAACGATTCCACGTCGCGGCCTATCGTGGATATCGTGTGGCTGTCGAGGACCTGCACTCCGGATTTATTTATGGGGGGTGATATACATTACCGAGAGGGATCGATGGCCCCGTTGTTGACGACGGCGAGAGGTTCGGCAGAGCATTCCACTTGTGTGCAACCATAGATTCATCCACGTACCGATCTAGGAGGGAAGTTGCGCGAGAAAATATCAATGAAATGAAATGAATATGGTCGGTTCGCGCGCGAGAGATAAACGTATGCACGTTTCACAATTAAATTACACAGTTCGTTTTTCGAAGGAGTCGCTTGAGTTGATGATTACTGCAGAAGATGACGATAGTCTGAAGAATAAGGCATTAGGAAACCGCGACGGCGTGATTCGATGGAATGCCAGATATGAGTGGTTAATGAGTTGGAACCATGCGAGAGAAATCAATGAGAATATCTGGAAATCGGTAATCAACAGCTTAAGTTCAAACGAGTAGGGTGATGTGCTAGTTTCCATCGTATTAAGCTTTGATCAGAGAGAACCTGCAATTTTCTTTCTCAAAACGGCTTTCGCATTGTACAATCGGATTTTGATAACTCTTGATCGTCTTTTTGGAAATAATGCAATGAAATTGCATCTTGCCGTATTCGCAATTTGTCGTATAGTTTTTATTTCTGTCGCAATCAGTTTTCAGATTCGTTTCACAACTTACGGTCAAAATACAGCATATCAACGCAGTTAGCAATCGCTCTTCGTGCGCGACATACGTTTTTCATCAAAGCTCCCGATTTATTTTGCAGTAGAATTTTGTGTTCTACCCAAAATGTCTACTCATCTTGTGATTTGCTCTCGACTGTAATTCACCAGTATTTTAACGGTTTTCGGCTCTTTCAGTCTAGATAAGCAGCTAAAACGCCTTTTTCATCTACTTTCCTACGTTTCGGTGTATATTTCACCTTCTTCTGGGATTTCTATAATTATGTGTTGTAAAATAAATTTGTTTTAATTATGTTCAATATTCATAAGTGTTGTGTGTAACTTACAGAGGTTGCGTTTTGTTGTTGTGTATGTGTGTGTCTTGTCCGACATGCTGTCTACAGATTTTGATGATGGCGTCCCACTACGGCTAATTTACTAGATAAATTTTTTATGTTAATTAATGCAAATTTTTACACTTACTACATGCGTTTCGTTTTTGTTGGCCTTCACTGTTACTATAAAACTTTTTTGTTGGTATAAAAGCTCGCAAGGAAACAACTTTCGCCCGCACCTACGCTATTTATAAAGCTTTTCTCGGTTTTTATCGCCCGCGCACTACTGCTTATCGTATTTAACTGATTGTGATGTGTTTGTGCATTTTGATTTTGATTCTTGTTGTCTATTGCGTTCTTACATTTTGGAAGTGTGTTTGTTGGAAATTCTGTTTATGTTGTCTAGTGGTGTTTGATCTATTTTTAATTGTATGGAGAATGCCTGCATATATTGCACTCAATCCTTCGGTGTCGGTTCGTCTGTTAATGCTGTTTTCGTTATTTACAATGTGACACATTTCTAATAGTGGTAATTTGTATTGCTTGTCATGTTTATCAACAATTTTGACATTTTCCAGATCGAAACGATGATTTTGCTGTATACTGTGTTCCAACAGTGCTGTTTTCTGGCTGAGGAGTATCATTTGTGGATCCGTGTTATTTACGTTTGTTGCAGTGAGGCGGTCGAGTGTATTATAATGTGTTTTGTGTCCACTGATTCTTGTATTTAGTTTGTTTGTTGTCATCCCAATGTAGCATGCTGAACAGTCCTTGCATGGAATGTTGTAAATTATGTTTGTTTGTTGGCCAGGGGGAATTGGATCTTTGATTTTGCTGAAAAGTTGTTGTTTAACTGTTCTAATGTTGTAATTAGCTAATTTGATGTTTGTGTAGTCCTTTTTCAGAAGCTTGTCGATTTTATTCGATAGGCCCGGTATGTATGCCAGCGATCGGTGAGTATATTCCAGCTGTTCCTGATTCAAGGTTCCTGATTGATATAGATGTCGTCGCTCGTTCATTCTGGATTCCAATCGGTGACGAAGATTTACTGGATAGTGATTTAGTTTCAGTTGGTTATCGATGATTTTTCGTTTCTCATTATCAGTTAGTGCAGTAGATAGCCGATTCACCCGTTCGATGAGATTTATAGCCATGTTGAGCTTCATCTGCATCGGATGATACGAGTGAAAATCGAGAAACCTTCCACTCGCTATGGGTTTGGAGTACCATTCCGTTGAAATTTTCTGGTCTTCATGTCGTATTAGTAGCATATCTAAGTACGGTAGTCTGTTGTCCATCTCCAGTTCGTGCGTGAACTGAATATGAAGGTCATAGCTGTTGAATGCGTCTAAAACTTGTTGAAGTTTTTCAGGTGGAATGGCAGTTATGAGGTCGTCAACAAATTTTCGGAGGAACGGGAGATCAAAATCGAGCTTTTCTAGTACGGCGTCTAACAGACTTTCCATAACTAGGTCTGCCACTACTGGTGATAGAGGGTTTCCCATTGCTGTGCCAAACTTTTGTTTGTAGAACTTTCCGTGATACATGAAGTAACTGGAGTCGATGCAGAACTCCACTATTTCAACGAATAAGCTCTGGTTGATTGTAGTATTCGTTTTGATTTGATCCCACTTCTGTCGAATGTTAGCGATGACTAGCTGTTTTGGAATCGACGTGAAGAGCGCAGTAACATCCAGCGAAATCAACACGTGATTCTCTGGCAGTTGTACCTCATTGATGAAGTTGCAGAATGAAAATGAATCTTTTATGTTGTACCGGCCGACGATCGATTTCTGGAGGATGTTGCCGACAAACTTTGCTAGATTATACGAAGGGGCGGTCATATTTGGAACAACTGGTCGAAGGGGGAGTCCTGATTTATGAGCTTTCGGCTGTCCGTATATTCGTGGGCACACGGCTGAATATGTCTTCAGGATTCGGGCAGTTTTGTCGTCGATTATGTTTAATGCTCGGAGACGTTGTACAATGTTGTTATTCTGATTTTGATACCGGTTGGTGGGATCACGTGGAATGCATTCGTAGGTTTGTTGGTCTTCTACAAGTGATAGCATTCTTTGGTGGTAATCGTCTGCAGGGATGAGGACTGTTTTGTTGCCCTTGTCCGACGGAATGACAAGAATGTCGGGATTTTCACGCAGAAACCTTTTTGACACTTTTTCAGCTTTATAGCAGAACCTGTCACCGATCGCTGGCATACATACCGGGCCTATCGAATAAAATCGACAAGCTTCTGAAAAAGGACTACACAAACATCAAATTAGCTAATTACAACATAAGAACAGTTAAACAACAACTTTTCAGCAAAATCAAAGATCCAATTCCCCCTGGCCAACAAACAAACATAATTTACAACATTCCATGCAAGGACTGTTCAGCATGCTACATTGGGATGACAACAAACAAACTAAATACAAGAATCAGTGGACACAAAACACATTATAATACACTCGACCGCCTCACTGCAACAAACGTAAATAACACGGATCCACAAATGATACTCCTCAGCCAGAAAACAGCACTGTTGGAACACAGTATACAGCAAAATCATCGTTTCGATCTGGAAAATGTCAAAATTGTTGATAAACATGACAAGCAATACAAATTACCACTATTAGAAATGTGTCACATTGTAAATAACGAAAACAGCATTAACAGACGAACCGACACCGAAGGATTGAGTGCAATATATGCAGGCATTCTCCATACAATTAAAAATAGATCAAACACCACTAGACAACATAAACAGAATTTCCAACAAACACACTTCCAAAATGTAAGAACGCAATAGACAACAAGAATCAAAATCAAAATGCACAAACACATCACAATCAGTTAAATACGATAAGCAGTAGTGCGCGGGCGATAAAAACCGAGAAAAGCTTTATAAATAGCGTAGGTGCGGGCGAAAGTTGTTTCCTTGCGAGCTTTTATACCAACAAAAAAATTTTATAGTAACAGTGAAGACCAACAAAAACGAAACGCATGTAGTAAGTGTAAAAATTTGCATTAATTAACATAAAAAATTTATCTAGTAAATTAGCCGTAGTGGGACGCCATCATCAAAATCTGTAGACAGCATGTCGGATAAGACACACACATACACAACAACAAAACGCAACCTCTGTAAGTTACACACAACACTTATGAATATTGAACATAATTAAAACAAATTTATTTTACAACACATAATTATAGAAATCCCAGAAGAAGGTGAAATATACACCGAAACGTAGGAAAGTAGATGAAAAAGGCGTTTTAGCTGCTTATCTAGACTGAAAGAGCCGAAAACCGTTAAAATACTGTCTACTCATCGTAAAAACACCTTGGTAGTGGATTTCAGTACCCTACCAAAACGTCCGACTCTAGATCAGGTGGAGGAGTTCCTGAAAAACAGAATCAACCTCGACATGGCCGACGTCAGAAGTATTCAATTTCATCACCTCGAGAACTGCGTGTTCATAGAAATGAACAAAGCAGGACTAGCACCGCGTCTACAAAATCTACACCATCTAAAACATTCCTTCATTTACGAAGGAGTTGATTATTTCGTCCCGGTGTATGTGGATGGCCCCAACACCATCGTAAAGATCCACGATCTGCCACCACAAATGCCAAACACGGTAATCGAGAATCACATGCAACAGTATGGGAAGGTTATTTCGATTCAAAACGACGTTTGGAAGAACTATTTCCCTGGGATTCCGAACGGCGTTAGAGTACTTCGTCTGCGAATCTAAAAACCATTACCATCATACGTTGTAGTCGACGGTCATCGTAGCTACATTAGCTACCTGAAAAACGATACCAAGCAACAACAACGTACATCATCGAGCACAAATAAAAAATCGACAACGTAAGGCACCGGCAAAGAGAACGCAAACACCCATTGCGACGCACCATCGGCTCATCCCGCCGACTCAAGTGACGATGACGATGACGATGACGATGACGACGAAAGCGATAACGATGACAACGGCAACAATAGCGGCAACGTACATGCGAACGAAACAGTAGAATCTACCGGGAAGAGACGGTTGTCGACTGAGACTAGTTGTGGAACAACAGACGACAACAATGAGCCGAAACGATCTTGTAGTCAGGGTGGCCAGAAAACCGGCGTTAAAAATGAACAAGAATGGAAAGTGTACCAAACTCGGTCAAGGAAAAAATGAATACGAATTTATTTGTAATGTTAACATTTTATTCATTACAGACACGAATGCACTTAATAGTGTAAAGTGTCTCTAATAAAATTAAAAAAAAGCATATCAACGCTATTATCAAATGTTTAACTAGAATATATAAATCTACGGGCATATCCCTCCATTCCTTCAGCATGATGAAAAATATCAATTTCCTTTAAAATTCATTGTTCGTCATCAAAACACAGCTCAAACATATACAATCAAAGAAATCGTGTTTTTTGCGCCGAGCTTTGCGCACACATTGATGCGCACAAACTTTTTTTTTTTCTCAGTACGACGGTTTGAACATTGTTTACATTCTTAATTTCACGCGGTCGTCGTTTCATAAAATTTCGTGAACAATAGAACTTTTACGGCGTGTGATTCAAATTAAATTCTTCAGTGAAGAAGAACGAAGGTTTTACATAGTACAAAAGGTGCTCGGCGAAGTAAGTCAAACAGATGAGCGGGAAGAAACTTGTATCATAAAGGGGTGTAACTGGTGTCGATCGCTAAGCATTTCCCTCAAATCGTGTTGGTCCATGCGATTTCGGTGAAAAAGTGCAAAGTGGATAATTGAAATGAAGTCATTTATTGAAATCTTGATCGAAATACAGTAGTTTTATTGTGATTTTGGTGTACAGCTTTCACAAAATTACACTTGGAAAATGAATCTATATTGCTGGTAAGTTCGCATATCCGCCGTAGTGGATCATTTTAAGTTTCATACGACGAACAATAGCGCTTTACGACGAAGTAGAACGAAACCCTATTGCGAGGCGAAGGTCCGCACCTAATATTTCAAAAAAAGAGTTCAGAATACAAGGTAAAATATTACAGCCGCCTCTCCCAAGGATGGAAAACAATCAGCTCTAACGACAAACAACACAGTATCTGAATGGTCCAAGAGGGCCGTCGCTCTTGCAGCAACATGATTTCAACACCTCACCACGCGCGATAATCATAGATATATCGAGCATCCGATGAACTGTTTGTCGTAGGACAAAGGGTTTGTCGGATATTGTAACATGTTGCGATTAATGCGAATCAATTCAAAATTCACTGATAAACTCTCTCACATACCACGCACAATTGACTTTCAGATTAAAAACGACTTGCTAAGAGACAAATCGTGGAGTGCAATCAGAAAAATCCTCCAAAATTATGACTTTGATTCGCGAACAATTGATCGTCAGCTCACAGTCCGAGCGATTCATTTTTCGCGGAGCGGAGTTTGTTATGATGGCTTGACGACTAAGGGTTTGTCGTTGTTGCTATGATCGCATGATAAAGAACAACCACGATGCATCATTTGTTTTATCATGATCACTAGATTTCCATCCTTGGCCTCTCCACATCTCGATATCGAAGGGACCATCGAAATAGGGAGAGATCGAGACATAGAACAAATTTTTAACGAAAACTAGATTGAAAATCACTCCGTTACCAGGAAAATTAAATACAAACAGATGTCATTTCGTCTTCGCAAATTGTTTCGAATCTCTAAAATCTAGTCTAGTAATCTTTGATAATGGGCATATCAACATACGGAGAGAAAATTGAAAACGAAAATCACATCGATATAGAGAGATATCGAGATAAGGAGGATATCGAGATACTTACTTATTTGGCTTTACATCAATTATCTTGATAAAGCCTCGCCAACAATATTTCGCAAATTCCCTCGGTTCATGGCCGCTTCTCTCCATCCTCGACTGTGACCCACGCTCTCCAGGTCCTGGTGTACCTGGTCAATCCACCTAGCTCGCTGCGCCCCACGCCTTCTTGTTCCGACCGGATTCGTGGCGAACACCATCTTTACAGGGTTGTTGCCCGGCATTCTTGCAACATGCCCTGCCCAGCGTATCCTTCCAGCTTTAGCTACCTTCACGATACTGGGTTCGCCGTAGAGTTGAGCGAGCTCGTGATTCATCCTTCGCCGCCACACGCCGTTCTCCTGCACGCCGCCGAAGATCGTCCTTAGCACTCGGCGTTAGAAAACCCCAAGAGCTTGCAAGTCCTCCTCGAGCATAGTCCACGCCTCATGCCCATAGAGGACTACCGGTCTTATGAGCGTTTTGTACATCGTGCATTTGGTGCGGGGGTGAATCTTTCTTGACCGCAGTTTCTTCTGGAGCCCATAGTAGGCACGACTTCCGCTGATGATGCGCCTTCGTATTTCCCGACTAACATTGTTGTCAGCCGTCAACAACGATCCGAGGTAGACGAACTCGTCCACCACCTCGAAGGTATCCCCGTCTATCGTAACACTGCTTCCTAGGCGGGCCCTGTCGCGCTCAGTTCCGCCAACCAGCATGTCTTTGTTTTCGAGGCATTCACCATTAGCCCGACTCTTGTTGCTTCGCGTTTCAGGTGGGTGAACAAATCTGCCACCGTTTCAAATTTTCTCCCAATAATATCCATGTCGTCCGCGAAGCAAACAAATTGTTCGGATCTCGTGAAAATCGTACCTCGACTGTTAAGTCCGGCTCTCCGCATGACACCTTCAAGCGCAATATTGAACAACAGGCACGAAAGTCCGTCGCCCTGTCGTAGTCCCCGCCGAGACTCGAACGAATTGGAGTGTTCGCCCGAGATCTTCACGCAGTTTTGCACACCGTCCATCGTTGCTCTGATCAATCTTGTGAGCTTCCCGGGAAAGCTGTTCTCGTCCATGATTTTCCATAGCTATATGCGGTCGATACTATCGTATGCCGCCTTGAAATCGATGAACAAATGGTGAGTAGGGACCTGGTACTCACGGCATTTCTGGAGGATTTGCGCACGGAAAAGATCTAGTCCGTTGTCGAGCGGCCGTCGATGAAACCTGCTTGATAACTTCCCACGAACTCGTTTGCTATAGGTGATAGACGACGGAAGAGAATCTGGGATAGCACTTTATAGGCGGCATTTAGGATGGTGATTGCACGATAATTTTCACACTCCAGTTTGTCGCCCCTTTTGTAGATAGGGCATATAAAGCCTTGCTTCCACTCCTCCGGTAGCTGTTCCGTTTCCCAGATTCTGACTATCAGCCGATGCAGACAAGCGGCCAACCTGTCCAGGCCCATCTTGATGAGTTCGGCTCCGATACCATCCTTGCCAGCGGCTTTATTGTTCTTGAGCTGTTGAATGGCATCCTTAACTTCCCCCATCGTGGGAGCTGGTTGATTTCCGCTGTCCACTGTGCTGACGTAGCCATCGCCTTCGCTGTCCTGACCTTCTGTGCCTGTGTTCTCTGCGCCATTCAGGTGTTCATCGTAGTGATGCTTCCACCTTCCGATCACCTCGCGTCCGTCCGTCAAGATGCTCCCATCCTTATCCCGGCACATCTCAGCTCGCGGCACGAAGCCTTTGCGGGATGTGTTGAGCTTCTGATAGAACTTCCGCGTTTCTTGAGAACGGTACAGCAACTCCATCTCTTGGCATTCCACCTCTTCCAGGCGGCGCTTTTTGTCCCGGAATAGGCGGGTTTGCTGTTTCCGCTTCAGTCTGTATCGTTCCACGTTTTGCCGCGTACCATGCTGCAGCATTGCAGCCCGCGCTGCATTCTTCTCCTCTAAAACCTCCTGGCACTCCTCGTCGAACCAATCGTTTCTTGAGCTCCGTTCCACATATCCGACAACGCTTTCGGCAGCGTCGTTAATGGCTGCTTTGACTGTCTTCCAGCAGTCCTCAAGAGGGGCCCTATCGAGCTCGCCCTCATCCGGCAACGCTGCCTCAAGATGCTGCGCGTACGCATTGGCGACATTCGGTTGTTTCAGCCGCTCACGATTGTACCGGGGCGGGCGTCGGTACCGTACATTGTTGATACGGGTAGTTTTGGGCGCAGTTTCACCATCACCAGGTAGTGGTCGGAGTCAATGTTGGCGCCACGATAGGTTCTGACGTCGGTGGAGCAGTGCCGTCCATCTATCAAAACGTGGTCGATTTGCGATTCTGTCTGCTGAGGTGATCTCCAGGTGTACCGATACGGGAGACTGTGCTGGAAATAGGTGCTACGAATGGCCATGTTCTTGGAGGCGGCAAAATCTATCAGTCGTAGGCCGTTCTCGTTCGTCAGCCGGTGGGCGCTGAACTTTCCAATCGTCGGTCTGAACTCCTCCTCCTGGCCAACCTGAGCGTTCAAATCTCCTATGATGATCTTGACGTCGTGGCTTGGGCAGCGGTAGTACTCGCGTTCGAGCTGCGCGTAAAATGCGTCGTTGTCATCATCACTGCTTCCAGAGTGTGGGCTATGCACGTTGATTATGCTGAAGTTAAAGAATCGGCCTTCGATTCTTAACTTGCACATTCGTTCATTGATCGGCCACCACCCGATCACGCGCCTTTGCATATCACCCATCACTATGAAAGCCGTTCCCATCTCGCGTGTGTTGCCGCAGCTCTGGTAGATGGTATGATTACCTCTAAACGTTCGCACCAATGCTCCTGTCCAGCACACCTCCTGCAGCGCTACGATGTCGAAACCACGGGTCTTCAATACATCGGAGAGTATGCGAGTACTTCCAATGAAGTTGAGAGATTTGCAGTTCCACGTACCGAGTTTCCAATCGCTAGTCCTTTTTCGTCGCTGTGGTCTTTGCCGATTGTTCCGGTCCGTATTCTATCGTTGACGTTCCTATGCTGATGTGTTTTTTACGGTTGGCTTGCAGGGCCTGACACCAACCCACTAGATTTCCGGAGGACCATTCCCCCTAAATGTTCGGAGGGCCATAGTGCGCAGTTTAGCTTAGAGTCCTTCTCTGGCATTCGGACGATGATCAGCCGCCCCTGACATGGGGAACAGACGCTGTTGTGAGCCGCTCCTAACGTGGAATACAGACGCTCCAGGTTTGCAAAAGCAAACCCCCCCTTCCCTGTCAGCATACGACCAAAGTTCCCACCGGGGGTTGGTTACCCGATCTTCCCCAAGGTTACTTGTACCCCGGCCAGTACCACGAGGAGGTAGGGATAGGAGTTGCTGGGCAAGAGGCTAAGGACCGCACAAAGGGGTCTATTTTATTCCTTCAGGTACGCGAGGTACCAATGGTATGCCATGCCCAGCCATTTACCGCGCCAGGATATCGAGATATGGAGAGTAAAAATGTATGCAAACTGAAGGGACCAAAAAAATCATCGACATAGGGAGAGATATCGAGATGTAGAACATCGAGATGTGGAGAGTCGACTGTACGAACAGATTGACAAAACGAAACAATATACTTCTTCTTCAAATATAACTATTTCGCTTAGCAAGAATATGGAAAACAATATTCAGTAAAAATCCTCTCTGATAATATTTTGAGCATTTGATTTAAACATTAAATCCAATTTTAGTAGTTTTTTTTTTGCATTTGTGTTTAAAATCGGAGTAGTTAAACACATTTTCATTGTTAAGCTAAGTATGATGTTTCGCTCAAGAAAAGTACAAATTTCGGCGGAAGAAATGGTCAAGAAATTTTCTACAGTGATCTTTATTTGAAATGACATTTCTTTTCAACTGCGTACTGCGATCAAAGAAAAATGCTTTTCTTGACTATTTCTTGCAAGAATTTTTCCACGCATCGAGATAGGTGATTACTTTTCCATTGAAGTGCATACTTTCCATTATAATAAAAAAAAACTAGTGCAGATTGGCCCCAAACTTGTAGTAGCAACAAAACTGTCTTCCAACTGTCTGTCCAACAATCAACAATTATATAACTCTCAGAAAGTTTCTGGACTTCCTCGGATTTTTTTCTTCAAATTTTTACCGTACAAAATTCTTATTGATTAATTTTTAAATATTAGATCAGTGCAGCTCAAACCACAACTTTGATCGGTTGAGGGACAAAACGTCGAGAGCATTGATGTTTCTAGCGAAGGTTTTTGAAAGTAAAATTAACTATGGTTACTAAGGAAAAAATGGTTGCGTTGCGAACGA
This sequence comes from Aedes aegypti, assembly GCF_002204515.2. Classification (NCBI taxonomy): domain Eukaryota; kingdom Metazoa; phylum Arthropoda; class Insecta; order Diptera; family Culicidae; genus Aedes; species Aedes aegypti. The sequence continues at coordinate 350,757,274 of NC_035108.1, forward strand.
CGTTGGAAACAGCCAAATTTACAATTTTCATTAGAGTTAGCATGGGACAAATTTTCAGCATGAGCATAGATGACAGTACAATTCGTAGTTGCTACTCCGTGATTGACCAGAACAATCTAAGTTGCACAGGGAATTAATTAATGGGGCTTGGGATTAGTTTACCATTCTTCAATGTGCACAAACCGAGGGCTCAAATTTTAAAAGTCAATAACGGCACTGGCCACGTCCTTATGGTCATCGGGGAAGGGAAGGAATGTTAGTTAGAAAGTTAGAAAGGATATTGGGTTAGTGGGTAAGGTAAAGATCTCGTAGATCATTGCCCGCCAGAAAATGTCAATCATTTCCGAAGAGAAGAAGCAGTGCAGCATTTTGAGATGCAAATTAACATTAAATCCTAGAATTTCTGAACCACATCAAATGCAATGAAAGCGATGAATGTAATAGTGGATATATTCAAAGAAGAAAGGTAACTTTCATTTGACTGCAGAAGTGATGTGAAGGAAAGTGCAAAAATTAAACCAAGTTTTTTCCAACCTTAAGACTGATAAAACAATGAAAAAGACGACTAGCTTTCTTTCGCCGCACCTCCGGACTGACATACCGCTAGAATGAAGGGAATCTCAATCAATAGCAGTGGAAATTTTTCGTGGTTGAACTTTTTGTTCCACCAAAGTAATATGCATCAGACTGTGGAAATACCAACAATTTTGTATATTTTCAGCCTAAGCATTTCGAGACAAACTATTAGTTTTTGGAGTTATGAACAAGATGTATTTACCTCAATTAGTGCCTTCACTTTAGTTTACTTCTTCAAGTTATCCAGTAAATTTTCAAATATGTACTGTGGAATTGACCTATGTACTATGATTTTCATATAGAAAATGTATATTTTTTTGCATAAACACCAAATAGTAAAAACAATACAAGCATCACTTGATAGTTTATTATAAAACGGTCGTATTTCCCTTTAATTGTTTGACTTATACTAGCAATTTGGTAAGAGACTCCAATAATTGAGTTATAATTACTGACACTTTTTAGTAAAATTTAGTTTCACATTATCAAACAGCCTACTTCGGGATAAAACAAAGTTTGTCGGGTCAAAAAGTATTAAATAGTCTCTCTTGTTTTTTATTATCTCTTCCAAGACCAGCTATAATTACGCTATAACTATCATAATACATAACATTGGTAAATAATATATTCTTCAATACCTCAACTGTTCAAAACATTGATCAGTTTTTGGCTTTGACGTTAATTTTTTTTATCTGTAAACCTCTATAATAAAAAAAAGTTATATTTTTATCGCTTTTCTTCGTTTCCCTTGTTCATCGAACGAAGTTTTTTTGGAAATTCTCGTTTTTTCCGATCGACGTTTTGTCCCTTTAAAGTTTTATTCTTTCGACATATTGGCATTCGATATTTTGTTCATTCGATGTTCAGCATTCGACATTTTATCTTTCGACGTTTTTTCACCCAATCACTTTGATCATAACTTCGTAATACATTGATGAAATTGCCTATGTTTCATTTTGTTCCATCGTGTTCCAATACTAATAAGGAACTCCAGCAACTTAAAGCTCGAACACTAAGGCTTCAAAAAACGAAAAGCTGTTTCGAAAAAGGAGCTATTAGTTCCTGATGTTAAGATATAAAAAATAATGTTTTAATGGGCTTCTTCCTCCATCTTCCCCAACCCCCCATTCGTTGAACAGAGTTGATATTTCTATCATATAACATATATGAGGCTTGGCTCTATTAGCACTTTGCCGCTTATGCATTTTTAAAGCAAACATATACATTTTCGGTGTACGAAATTTGCCTCTTCCAAATAGTATGCGATATGAGCTTTCTAATTTATTACATTCAGTTGCTATTGCATACTTTTAATCGCACATAGGATTTTCTTCACGAATGTTAATTAACTATTATTATCTACATTGTTTTTCTCAAGAAGATGAAACCTTTGCCAACCGAAGATTCATCCTCTTCAATTCATAAATTTCATCTTTTGAATGAGAAGCAAATCTTCATTCTTCCATCCCGGTCTCAGTGTACACAATCAAATCAAACCACATCGCGCTCAATTCATACATGTCTGGCCCCGTCCTGAACCCAAACTCTTTTCCGTCTAATTGAAATCAGAGTATTTAAGCCTTAATTAACACATTAATTTTCGTCACTTATTCTGGGACGTGTCGACCCATGCCATCCGAGAGCGAAAGTATTCCCCAAGCCACGCATCACATTGCGAAAAGTGACAATCTTCTTGACTTGGTTCGCTCTGACCGCTTCACTGACTTCATTCATGGCCGCTTTAGTGAATTGTGATGTCGTGATGCTGCTGGCTCTTTGCAGATACGACCTGCGAACGATTAGAATGGATCGGAGCTAGGTGCCAATTTCGAATGATTACCCCAGACGAAAGTCAGTGTGGCCAAATGGTACCATAAAATAAGGTGAAATTGATCACCATGTCAGATGTTTTTGCTCTTTTCCTAATAGAGCTCACATATCGATGTAACTTGTAGCAAAAGAAAGTTTTTTTTTTCTGAATTTCATGAAAAATGATCAATTTCACCAATAATTACGGTACCGACCACCGACCAAGATGCTCCTCTATTCAGATACTTCGATTCGACGTCGTGAAACAATTTAACTCAAGCAAGCCAAAGAGTCACAAGGCGGGTAAATTTTCCGGGATCAAAAATAATATCGCCCTAATAAATTGTCGTCGGGTCGTGCACACTTGCCGTCATGTGTCGTACTACAAATCGCAGGTACAACATGCAAATAGAATTTCCACAACCAACGACTGCCATCCGACCCCAAACCCATATGACGATGGAGCTTCGATAATGAAAATTTTAAATTTAAAAACCACCGCGACCTGACTTTGCGATGCACCAGCGGCTCTGATTTTCCGCGCACTTATTCTCTCTCTCTCTCTCTCACTCTGTCTCTGTTTCGATCCTCACATGCTCTGGGCTCGTAAATAATAAATACTGACAAGATTCTAATTGCATACAATGTCTGTCTTTCAGCATAATTACCAGGCTTGTTTTTGCCGTCGTCTTGCGCTTTAAGCCGGGCGACTCTGCTTATTTTCAATTTTCTTCGCACGTTTTGCCCGCACCTCGTGGCATCATCGTCCTCCGCATAGTGGTCCAGTTTTCTGATAAGCTGGTAAAAATCCTATTACTAAATAAGTTTTAAGTCACACGACAAGGCCAAGCACAGTTGAGAAGTTTGCCTAAACATTCATTTTTGAAAAAAAATTATAGCCGCAAAATGTATGAAAACAGCAATTTTGTGAAAAAAATTGTTTATGAACTCCAAAAATGGGTGAATATGCCTAAATTAGGGTCTGCAATTATTAAACATGATTCACAACACATGATCAAAAATTGTACAATTTTAGGAATATGGAATTTTTGCCATGATCTCATAAATCTGGACCACTTAGAGCCGCCAAACGGCAGTTTGTCGATTTGCACAGCAAATGTGTGTTCCTGCGGTTTGGCTACTTTCTTACACCGTCAGCCACAAAGGCAAATGGGAGAGGAGCGTGAGGACGAAATAAAACACATGTGATACTACCGCTGATGCACATTTGAGGGGAGACTTTTGATTTGGTTTGGTAGCTGAAAAACCGACGACGATGACGATGGCAACTAGTCGCAGAAGATCGATGAGGTTCAAAGCGTCAACGTACGCCACAAGTTTCATGTGAAATGCGGTTTTGTCTGTCGGGTCTGAGCTGGTTTAACGGGTTGAGACGGTTATAAGAGTTGTATGATATTATTATTCAATATCATTTAATGGTTAGACGACCATTCTGATCTCGGAAGCCGAACAAGTCCCAAATCCCAATCCCAATCCCAATCCCAATCCAATCCCAATCCCAATCCCAATCCACCAATCCATCCAATCCCAATCCCAATCCCAATCCCAATCCCAATCCCAATCCCAATCCCAATCCAATCCCCAATCCCAATCCCAATCCCAATCCAATCCCAATCCCAATCCCAATCCCAATCCCAATCCCAATCCATCCCAATCCCAATCCCAATCCCAATCCCAATCCAATCCCAATCCCAATCCCAATCCCAATCCCAATCCCAATCCCAATCCAATCCCAATCCCATCCCAATCCCAATCCCAATCCCCAATCCCAATCCCCAATCCAATCCCAATCCAATCCCAATCCCAATCCCAATCCCAATCCCAATCCCCAATCCCAATCCCAATCCCAATCCCAACCCAATCCCAATCCCAATCCCAATCCCAATCCCAATCCCAATCCCAATCCCAATCCCAATCCCAATCCCAATCCCCAATCCCAATCCCATCCATCCCAATCCCAATCCCAATCCCAATCCCAATCCAATCCCAATCCCAATCCAATCCCAATCCCAATCCCAATCCAATCCCATCCCAATCCCAATCCCAATCCCAATCCCAATCCCAATCCCAATCCCAATCCCAATCCCAATCCCAATCCCAATCCCAATCCCAATCCCAATCCCAATCCAATCCCAATCCCAATCCCAATCCCAATCCCAATCCCAATCCCAATCCCAATCCCATCCCAATCCCAATCCCAATCCCAATCCCAATCCCAATCCCAATCCCAATCCCAATCCCAATCCCATCCCAATCCCAATCCCAATCCCCAATCCCAATCCAATCCATCCCAATCCCCAATCCCAATCCCAATCCCAATCCCAATCCCAATCCCATCCCAATCCCAATCCCAATCCCAATCCCAATCCAATCCCAATCCCAATCCCAATCCCAAATCCCAATCCCAATCCCAATCCCAATCCCAATCCCAATCCCAATCCCAATCCCAATCCCAATCCCAATCCCAATCCCATCCAATCCCAATCCCAATCCCAATCCCAATCCAATCCCAATCCCAATCCCAATCCAATCCCAATTCCCAATCCCAATCCCAATCCCAATCCCAATCCCAATCCCAATCCCATCCCAATCCCAATCCCACCCAATCCCAATCCCAATCCCAATCCCATCCCAATCCCAATCCCAATCCCAATCCAATCCAATCCAATCCCAATCCCAATCCCAATCCCAATCCCAATCCCAATCCCAATCCCAATCCCATATCCCAATCCCAATCCCAATCCCAATCCCAATCCCAATCCCAATCCCAATCCCAATCCCAATCCCAATCCCAATCCCCAATCCCAATCCCAATCCCATCCCAATCCAATCCCAATCCCAATCCCAATCCCAATCCAATCCCAATCCCAATCCCAATCCCAATCCAATCCCAATCCCAATCCCAATCCCAATCCCAATCCCAATCCCAATCCCAATCCCAATCCCAATCCCATCCAATCCCAATCCCAATCCCAATCCCAATCCCAATCCCAATCCCAATCCCAATCCCAATCCAATCCCAATCCCAATCCCAATCCCAATCCCAATCCCAATCCCAATCCCAATCCCAATCCCAATCCCAATCCCATCCCAATCCCAATCCCAATCCCAATCCCAATCCCAATCCCAATCCCAATCCCAATCCCAATCCCAATCCCAATCCCAATCCCAATCCCAATCCCAATCCAATCCCAATCCCAATCCCAATCCCAATCCCAATCCCAATCCCAATCCCAATCCCCAATCCCAATCCCAATCCCAATCCCAATCCCAATCCCCAATCCCCAATCCATCCCAATCCAATCCCCAATCCAACCAATCCCAATCCCCAATCCCAATCCCCAATCCCAATCCCAATCCCAATCCCAATCCCAATCCCAATCCCAATCCCAATCCCAATCCCAATCCCAATCCCAATCCCAATCCCAATCCCAATCCCAATCCCCAATCCCAATCCCAATCCCAATCCAATCCCAATCCCAATCCCAACCATCCCAATCCCAATCCCAATCCCAATCCCAATCCCAATCCCATCCACAATCCCAATCCATCCCAATCCCCATCCCAATCCCCAATCCCAATCCCCCAATCCCAATCCCAATCCCAATCCCAATCCCAATCCCCCAATCCCAATCCCAATCCAATCCCAATCCCAATCCCAATCCCAACCAATCCCAATCCCCAATCCCAATCCCAATCCCAATCCCAATCCCCCCAATCCCAACCCAATCCCAATCCCAACCCAATCCCCAATCCCAATCCCAATCCAATCCCAATCCCAATCCCAATCCCAATCCCAATCCCAATCCCCCAATCCCAATCCCAATCCCATCCCAATCCCAATCCCATCCCAATCCCCAATCCCAATCCCAATAATCCCAATCCCTCCCAATCCCAATCCCCAATCCCAATCCCAATCCCAATCCCAATCCCAATCCCAATCCCAATCCCAATCCCAATCCCAATCCCAATCCCAATCCCAATCCAATCCCAATCCCAATCCATCCCAATCCCCCAATCCCCATCCCAATCCCAATCCCAATCCCCAATCCATCAATCCCATCCAATCCCAATCCCAATCCCAATCCAATCCCAATCCAATCCCAATCCCAATCCCAATCCCAATCCAATCCCAATCCCAATCCCAATCCAATCCCAATCCCAATCCCAATCCCAATCCCCAATCCCAATCCCAATCCCAATCCCAATCCATCCCAATCCCAATCCCAATCCCAACCCAATCCCCAATCCAATCCAATCCCAATCCCAATCCAATCCCAATCCCAATCCCCAATCCCCAATCCCAATCCCAATCCCCCAATCCGCAATCCCAATCCCAATCCTCAATCCCAATCCCAATTCCAATCCCCACCCAATTCCCACTCCCAATCCCCCAATCCCAATCCCAATCTCCAATCCCCAATCCCAACCCAATCCCAATCCCAATCCCAATCCCAATCCCACATCCCAATCGCCAATCCCAATCCCAATCCCAATCCCAATCCCAATCCCAATCCCAAATCCCAATCCCAATCCCAATCCCAATCCCAATCCCAATCCCAATCCCAATCCAATCCCAATCCCAATCCCAATCCCAATCCCAATCCCAATCCCAATCCCAATCCCAAATCCCAATCCCAATCCCAATCCAATCCCAATCCCAATCCCAATCCCAATCCCAATCCCATCCCAATCCCAATCCCAATCCCAATCCCAATCCCAATCCCAATCCCAATCCATCCAATCCCAATCCCAATCCCAATCCCAATCCCAATCCCAATCCCAATCCCAATCCCAATCCCAATCCAATCCCAATCCCAATCCCAATCCCAATCCCAATCCCAATTCCCAATCCCAATCCCCAATCCCAATCCCAATCCCAATCCCAATCCCAATCCCAATCCCAATCCCAATCCCAATCCCCAATCCCAATCCCAATCCCAATCCCAATCCAATCCCAATCCCAATCCAATCTCCCAATCCCAATCCCAATCCCAATCCCAATCCCAATCCCAATCCCATCCCAATCCCAATCCCAATCCCAATCCCAATCCCCAATCCCAATCCCATCCCAATCCCAATCCCAATCCCAATCCCAATCCCAATCCCAATCCCAATCCCAATCCCAATCCCAATCCCAATCCCAATCCCAATCCCAATCCCAATCCCAATCCCAATCCCAATCCCAATCCAAATCCCAATCCAATCCCAATCCCAATCCCAATCCCCAATCCCAATCCCAATCCCAATCCCAATCCCAATCCCAATCCCAATCCCAATCCCAATCCAATCCCAATCCAATCCCAATCCCCAATCCCAATCCCAATCCAATCCCAATCCCAATCCCAATCCCAATCCCAATCCCAATCCAATCCCAATCCCAATCCCAATCCCAATCCCAATCCCAATCCCAATCCCAATCCAATCCCAATCCCAATCCCAATCCCAATCCCAATCCCAATCCCATCAATCCCAATCCCAATCCCAATCCCAATCCCAATCCCAATCCCAATCCCAATCCCAATCCCAATCCCAATCCCAATCCCAATCCCAATCCCAATCCCCAATCCCAATCCCAATCCCAATCCCCAATCCCAATCCCAATCCCCAATCCCAATCCCAATCCCAATCCCAATCCCAATCCCAATCCCAATCCCAATCCCAATCCCAATCCCAATCCCAATCCAATCCCAATCCCAATCCCAATCCCAATCCCAATCCCAATCCCAATCCCAATCCCAATCCCAATCCCAATCCCAATCCCAATCCCAATCCCAATCCCAATCCCAATCCCAATCCCAATCCCAATCCCAATCCCAATCCCAATCCCAATCCCCAATCCCCAATCCCAATCCCAATCCCCAATCCCAATCCCAATCCCAATCCCCAATTCCCAATCCCAATCCCAATCCCAATCCCAATCCCAATCCAATCCAATCCCCAATCCCAATCCCAATCCCAATCCCAATCCCAATCCCAATCCCAATCCCAATCCCAATCCCAATCCCAATCCCAAATCCCAATCCCAATCCCAATCCCAATCCCAATCCCAATCCCAATCCCAATCCCAATCCAATCCCAATCCCAATCCCCATCCAATCCCAATCCAATCCCAATCCAATCCCAATCCCAATCCCAATCCCAATCCCAATCCCAATCCAATCCCAATCCCAATCCCAATCCCCCAATCCCAATCCCAACCCAATCCCAATCCAATCCCAATCCCAATCCCAATCCCAATCCCAATCCCAATCCCAATCCAATCCCAATCCCAATCCCAATCCCAATCCCAATCCCAATCCCAATCCAATCCCAATCCCAATCCCCAATCCCAATCCCAATCCCAATCCCCAATCCCAATCCCAATCCCAATCCCTAATCCCAATCCCCAAATCCCAATCCCAATCCCAATCTCCAATCCCAATCCCAATCCCAATTTCTCCAATCCCAATCCCAATCCCAATCCCAATCCCAATCCCCAAATCCCAATCCCGAATCCCCAATCCCAATCCCAATCCCCAATCCCAATCCCAATCCCAATCCCAATCCCAATCCCAATCCCAATCCCAATCCCAATCCCCCCAATCCCCCAATCCCAATCCCCAATCCCAATCCCAATCCAACCCAATTCCCAATCCAATCCAATCCCAATCCCAATCCCAATCCCAATCCCAATCCCAATCCCAATCCCAATCCCAATCCCAATCCCAATCCCATCCCAATCCCAATCCCAATCCCAATCCCAATCCCAATCCCAATCCCAATCCCAATCCCAATCCCAATCCCAATCCCAATCCCAATCCCAATCCCAATCCCAATCCCAATCCCAATCCCAATCCCAATCCCAATCCCAATCCCCAATCCCAATCCCAATCCCAATCCCAATCCCAATCCCAATCCCAATCCAATCCCAATCCCAATCCCAATCCCAATCCCAATCCCAATCCCCAATCCCAATCCCAATCCCAATCCCAATCCCAATCCCAATCCCAATCCCAATCCCAATCCCAATCCCAATCCCAATCCCAATCCCAATCCCAATCCCAATCCAATCCCAATCCCAATCCAATCCCAATCCCAATCCCAATCCCAATCCCAATCCCAATCCCAATCCCAATCCCAATCCCAATTCCCAATCCCAATCCCAATCCCAATCCCAATCCCAATCCCAAGTCCCAATCCCAATCCCAATCCCAATCCCAATCCCAATCCCAATCCCATCCCAATCCCAATCCCAATCCCAAATCCCAATCCCAATCCCAATTCCCAATCCCAATCCCAATCCAATCCCAATCCCAATCCCAATCCCAATCCCAATCCCAATCCCAATCCCAATCCCAATCCCAATCCCAATCCCAATCCCAATCCCAATCCCAATCCCAATCCCAATCCCAATCCCAATCCCAATCCCAATCCCAATCCCAATCCAATCCCAATCCCCAATCCCAATCCCAATCCCAATCCCAATCCCAATCCCAATCCCAATCCCAATCCCAATCCCAATCCCTCCCAATCCCAATCCAATCCCAATCCCAATCCATCCAATCCCAATCCCAATCCCAATCCCAATCCCAATCCCAATCCCAATCCCAATCCCAATCCCAATCCCAATCCCAATCCCAATCCCAATCCCAATCCCAATCCCAATCCCAATCCCAATCCCAATCCCAATCCCAATCCCAATCCCAATCCCAATTCCCAATCCACATCCCAATCCCAAATTCCCAATCCCAATCCCAAATCCCAATCCCAATCCCAATCCCAATCCCAATCCCATCCCAATCCCAATCCCAATCCCAATCCCAATCCCAATCCCAATTCCCAATCCCAATCCCAATCATCCCAATCCCAATCCATCCAATCCCAATCCCAATCCCAATCCCAATCCAATCCCAATCCCAATCCCAATCCCAATCCCAATCCCAATCCCAATCCCAATCCCAATCCCAATCCCCAATCCCAATTCCCAATCCCAACTCCCAATCCCAATCCCAATCCCATCCCATCCAATCCCATCCCAATCCCAATCCCAATCCCAATCCCCAATCCCAATCCCAATCCAATCCCAATCCCAATCCCAATCCCAATCCCAATCCCAATCCCAATCCCAATCCCAATCCCATCCCAATTCCCACATCCCATCCCAATCCCAATCCCAATCCCAATCCCAATCCCAATCCCAATCCCATCCAATCCCAATCCCAATCCCAATCCCCAATCCCAATCCCAATCCCAATCCCAATCCCAATCCCAATCCCAATCCCAATCCCAATCCCAATCCCAATCCCAATCCCAATCCCAATCCCAATCCCAATCCAATCCCAATCCCAATCCCAATTCCCAATCCCAATCCCAATCCCAATCCCAATCCCAACCCCAATTCCCAATCCCAATCCCCAATCCCAATCCCAATCCCAATCCCAATCCCCAATCCCAATCCCAATCCCAATCCCAATCCCAATCCCCAATCCCAATTCCCAATCCCAATCCCAATCCCAATCCCAATCCCAATCCCAATCCCAATCCCCAATTCCCAATCCCAATCCCAATCCCAATCCCAATCCCAATCCCAATCCCAATCCCAATCCCAATCCCAATCCCAATCCCAATCCCAATCCCAATCCCAATCCCAATCCCAATCCCAATCCCAATCCCAATCCCAATCCCCAATCCCAATCCCAATCCCAATCCCAATCCCAATCCCAATCCCAATCCCCAAATCCCAATCCCAATCCCAATCCCAATCCCAAATCCCATCCCAATCCAATCCCAATCCCAATCCCAATCCCAATCCCATCCCAATCCCAATCCCAATCCCAAATCGCCAATCCCAATCCCAATCCCAATCCCAATCCCAATTCCCCAATCCCCAATCCCAATCCAATCCTAATCCCAATCCCAATCCCAATCCCAATCCCAATCCCCAATCCCAATCCCAATCCCAATCCCAATCCCAATCCCAATCCCAATCCAATCCCAATCCCAATCCCAATCCCAATCCCAATCCCAATCCCCAATCCCAATCCCAATCCCAATCCCAATCCCAATCCCAATCCCAATCCCAATCCCAATCCCAATCCCAATCCCAATCCCAATCCCAATCCCAATCCCAATCCCAATCCCAATCCCAATCCCAATCCCAATCCCAATCCCAATCCCAATCCCCAACCCAATTCCCAATCCCAATTCACCATCCCAATCCCAAATCCCAATTCCCAATCCCAATCCCAATCCCAATCCCATCCCAATCCCAATCCAATCCCAATCCCAATCCCAATCCCCAATCCAATCCCAATCCCAATCCCAATCCCATCCCAATCCCAATCCCGAATCCCATTCCCAATCCCAACCCAATCCCAATCCCAATCCCAATCCCAATCCCAATCCCATCCCACCAATCCCAATCCCAATCCCAATTCTCCAATCCCAACCCAATCCGAATCCAATCCCAATTCCCCAAATCCCAATCCCATCCCATCCCAATCAATCCAATCCCAATCCCAATCCCAATCCAATCCCATCCAATCCCAATCCCAAATCCCAATCCCAATCCAATCCAATCCCAATCCCAATCCCAATCCCAATCCCAATCCCAATCCCCAATCCCAATCCCAATCCCAATCCCAATCCATCCAATTCCCAATCCCAATCCCAATCCAATCCCAATCCCAATCCCAATCCCAATCCCAATCCCAATCCCAATCCCAATCCCCCAATCCCAATCCCAATTCCCAATCCCAATCCAATCCCAATCCCAATCCCAATCCCAATCCCAATCCCAATCCCAATCCCAATCCCAATCCCAATCCCAATCCCAATCCCAATCCCAATCCCAATCCCAATCCCAATCCATCCCAATCCCAATCCCAATCCCAATCCCATCCCAATCCCAATCCAATCCAATCCCAATCCCAATCCCAATCCCAATCCCAATCCCAATCCCAATCCCAATCCCAATCCCAATCCCAATCCCAATCCCAATCCCAATCCCAATCCAATCCCAATCCCAATCCCAATCCCAATCCCAATCCCAATCCCAATCCCAATCCCAATCCCAATCCCAATCCCAATCCCAATCCCAATCCCAATCCCAATCCCAATCCCAATCCCAATCCCAATCCCAATCCCAATCCCAATCCCAATCCCAATCCCAATCCCAATCCCAATCCAATCCCATCCCAATCCCAATCCCAATCCCATCCCAATCCCAATCCCAATCCCAATCCCAATCCCAATCCCAATCCCAATCCCAATCCCAATCCCAATCCCAATCCCAATCCCAATCCCAATCCCAATCCCAATCCCAATCCCAATCCCAATCCCAATCCCAATCCCAATCCCAATCCCAATCCCAATCCCAATCCCAATCCCAATCCCAATTCCCAATCCCAATCCCAATCCCAATCCCAATCCCAATCCCAAATCCCAATCCCAATCCCAATCCCAATCCCAATCCCAATCCCAATCCCCAATCCCAATCCCAATCCCAATCCCAATCCCAATCCCAATCCCAATCCCAATCCCAATCCCAATCCCAATCCCATCCAATCCCAATCCCAATCCCAATCCCAATCCCAATCCCAATCCCAATCCCAATCCCAATCCAATCCCAATCCCAATCCCAATCCCAATCCCAATCCCAATCCAATCCCAATCCCAATCCCAATCCAATCCCAATCCCAATCCCAATCCCAATCCCAATCCCAATCCCAATCCCAATCCCAATCCCAATCCCAATCCAATCCCAATCCCAATCCCCAATCCCAATCCCAATCCCAATCCCATCCAATCCCAATCCCAATCCCAATCCCAATCCCAATCCCACCAATCCCAATCCCAATCCCAATCCAATCTTCCAGATTTTTGATAAAATGACTTGACATCCCTGGTTGATGATGGGTGAAATTGATCACTTTTCACTGTTTTCCATGTCTGATTTCTATTACGTTGCCAATTCCAAACAACTTAATGCAGGAAAACAAGGAACAGGAAATTTTCATACAGTTGTGATTTTAGTAATGAAAATCATCTCCAAAATAAAAAATCAAGGAATTCCATTTCGAGGTGAAATTGATCACTTGTCAAAACAATTATTGTTAGCTTTGAAAACAACTTTTTTTATATAATTTACAACAATACCGCAGAAAACGCCTAAATGTAGGCAATTTCCGAAGGAATCTTATGATATCTATAAAAATCAATTATTATCAAAAAAAAAGACAAAAGAATTTTGATGATAAAATTAGTTTTGGGGAAATATTTCAAGCATCCTTACAAATTTTCAGGTTGACACCATGACCAAATCTTTGCTTTAAACTATAAGTTCATTGATGTCTGCCAATACCACACAGAACACGAATATGGAATTTTCTATTATTTTCATAGAAATAGACATTTCTTAACACAAAAAGGCTTCACTATATGCAATTCGACAATAGTTAAGACAAACAACGTTCATTTACATAGGTTGCATTGATTTCTGTGCTCTATTAGAGGTAAATAAAATCGTGTGACACAGTGATCAATTTCACCCTACTGATCAATTTCACCCGAATTTACGGTACTGATGCGAAAAACACGCATTTGAAAGGTTCCAATTTGAGTGTAACTTCAGCATCGCATTACGTTGGTAGAATTTAAATTAATACGGTTAATTTTGTGCCGTTGTGCCCCACGAGTTAATTTAAATTTAGGTCCTTCAATAAACTTTTTGAGGATTAGTTTAACATATTTTCCGCATGTAAAACACACTATGTCAGTGCACAAGTTGGTTCTCGGTAATAGTTTTAGAAATTTGTTATTTTATCGCCCTAAAATATTGTCTTAAAAATCTCACAAAATTGCAACGAAAACAGCAAAAACGTTTTCATACGTTTTTTTTACGATTTACTTGATAAAAACACATAAAATTATTCATAAGGAAGCAATTTTTTCTATTATTTATAATATCGAGTGGAAACAAAAATTCTAAAGCACACTTGACAGTTAAAGTTAGACAAAACGTAGAACTACAAACGACAACAATGTTTGCCCCCTGAAGAAGACAATTCCCGTGTCGAATCGTCGGGTAAATATAAAAGCAATTGTAAAAATCAAGACCCCCAATTTACCCCCGTTCCCCTATATGTAAATGTGAATACGGAAGTGCATCTCCTACCTTGAATTCGTCTACACGACCTTGACACCTCATCTGAAATCCGAACACACGATTCCGAACTATCCAGAGTTGCGCGTATCACCCGAATTAGTTTCGCCAGATAACTATGCTCAGATTTGTTATCTGTCATCTTTTCAACAATTGATAACAGTGTTTGGCTTCGAAAGATTATTTATTTCTGAGTTGACACAAACTGTGTTCCTTGGAATAAATACTGTACATATCAGTGTTTCAGTTGAGGTTAAAGTACGCTTATCTGCCACATTTATAAGTAAAGGTTCCTAACGCTTAAGCTTAGGCCAAAACCACATGTTTACTCAATTTTTTAATGTTTTTCGTTTGTTTAATCCAAATTTTTCATTATTATTTTTATTTAGATTTTGTCACACCCCTTGGTTTAAACGCAAATTTTGGGTGTATTTTGTTTTCCGTGTCTCTTTCGAAATGTCAGATGGGAACAACCCCACACTCAAAATAATCCAAACGTCATTGTTACGTGAAAACACACGTGTTTTTTTCCATCGCACTTTCCACGTAGCTCTTACGTGAATCATAGGTAGCCCAGAATGAACGCATGAACCTTTGAACTTCGTCCATTTCACCGGCGCTACACGTAGGAGCTACGCGGATTTTCTGGTAGTTTTAACGAAGCGTTTCAATAGGATTCAGGTGGTTTTGCATTAAACTTAACTGTAATAAAGACCAACCATATTTCTAATAGGCTTTGGAAGAAAACTAATTCCCAATTGGAAAATATAAACAAATTTAAAAGATTGTGATATTATCATATTCAATCTTAGCATTTTGTCTAAGACTGTCTTGTTGTAGCCTTTGCGTGCTATAATTGAAAGAGGTTATAAATTCAGTATAAAATATGAAATAATGCAGGGATTATTCGGTATTCAAAGCTTATTTACCTTGGGGTAAATGACTGGACAATGCGTACCATTGGTACTTCGCGTACCTGCAGGTATAAAATAGACCCCATTTGTGGTCCTTAGCCTCTTGTCCAGTAACTCCTATCCCTACCTCCCCGTGGTGCCGCCTGGGATACGAGTAACCGTAGGGAAGATCGGGTAACCAACCCTGGTGGAACCTTGGTCGTATGCTGACAGGGAAGGGGGGCTCCTCTCTTCGGAGGGTGTAGCTTATCAGAGCGTCTGTTCTCCATGTTAGGGGTGGCTCAAAACAGCGTCTGTTCTCCATGTTAGGAGCGGCTGATCATCGTCCTAGTGCCAGCGTGGGACTCTAAACAGTGCTGTGCACGATGATCCTCCGGCGAGACAGGGGGTTGGTGCAGGCCTTACAAGCCAGCCGTAAAAATCATCAGTACAGGAAGCATACAATGTAAATTCGGACCGGAACAATCGGCATAGACCCAGGCATCGAAAACGGACTAACGATTGGAAACTCGGATCATGGAACTGTAAGTCTCTCAATTTCTTGGGAAGTACCCGCATTCTTTCCGAATTATTGAGGGTCCGCAAGTTCGACATCGTAGCGCTGCAGGAGGTTTGCTGGAAAGAGTCGACGGTACATACGTATAGGGATGGTTATACCATCTACCAGAGCTGCGGCAATAGACATGAGCTGGGCACAGCTTTTATCGTGATGGGCGAAATGCAGAGGCGCGTGATTGGGTGGTGGCCAATCGACAACAGAATGTGCAAGTTGAGGATCAAAGGCCGTTTCTTCAATATCAGCATAATCAACGTGCACAGCCCTCACCTAGCAAGTGACGATGACGATAAGGACGCTTTCTACGCGCAGCTGGAACGTGAATACGACGGCTGCCCAAGCCATGATGTCAAAATCGTTATCGGAGATCTCAACGCTCAGGTTGGCCAGGAGGAGGAATTTAGACCGATTATAGGGAAGTTCAGCGCTCACCAGCTTACGAACGAAAACGGCCTTAGACTGATTGATTTCGCCGCCTCCAAAAACATGGCCATACGTAGTACCTACTTCCAGCACAGCCTCCCGTATCGGTACACCTGGAGATCACCCCAGCAGACTGAATCACAAATCGACCACGTTTTGATTGATGGAAGGCACTTCTCGGACATTATCGACGTCAGAACCTATCGCGGCGCAAACATCGATTCGGACCACTACCTTGTGACGGTTAAAGTGCGCCAACGACTCTCCGTTGTGAACAACATTCGGTACCGACGCCCGCCCCGGTACAATCTGGAGCGACTCAAGCAACCCGAAGTCGCAACTGAATACGCGCAAAGCCTTGAGGCAGCGTTGCCGGAAGAGGGAGAGCTCACCGAAGCCCCTCTTGAGGACTGCTGGAATAGTCTCAAAGCAGCCATAAACAACGCAGCGGAAGGTGCCATTGGGTTCGTGGAAGCAAATCGACGGAACGGTTGGTTCGACGAGGAGTGTCAGACGGTTTTGGACGAGAAGAATGCAGCGCGGGCGATGATGTTGCAGCAAGGCACCCGTCAAAACGTGGAACGATACAAACAGAAGCGAAGACAGCAAACCCATCTATTCCGGGATAAAAAGCGCCGCCTGGAAGAGTTGGAGTGCGAAGAGATGGAGCAGTTGTATCGTTCTCAAGAAACACGCAAGTTCTACAAGAAACTAAATGCATCCCGCAAAGGCTTTGTGCCGCGAGCCGAAATGTGCCGGGATAAGGATGGTGGTATCTTGACGGACGAACGTGAGGTGATTGAAAGGTGGAAGCAGCACTACGATGAACACCTAAACGGCGCAGAGGAGGAAGATCAAGACAGCAGGAGGAATGGCTTCATCAGTACGGCGGATGAGGGAGACGTGCCAACTCCCACAATAGGCGAAGTTAAGGATGCTATCAAACAGCTCAAGAACAACAAAGCAGCTGGAAAGGATGGTATTGGAGCGGAACTTATTAAAATGGGCCCGGACAGGTTGGCCACTTGTCTGCACCGATTGATAGCCAGGATCTGGGATACAGAACAGCTACCGGAGGAGTGGAAGGAGGGAATAATATACCCAATATACAAAAAGGGTGACAAGTTAGAATGTGAGAACTATCGAGCGATCACCATTCTTAATGCAGCCTATAAAGTGCTTTCCCAGATCATCTTCCGCCGTCTATCGCCACTGGCAAGCAGATTTGTTGGAAGTTATCAAGCCGGATTTGTGGACGGTCGATCGACGACAGACCAAATCTTTATGTTGCGGCAGATCCTCCAAAAGTGTCGCGAATATCAAGTCCCTACGCACCACCTATTCATCGATTTCAAAGCGGCCTATGATACCATCGACCGCGAAGAGCTATGGAAGATTATGGACGAGAACGGTTTTCCCGGGAAACTGACTAGACTGATCAAAGCTATGATGGATAGTGTACAGTGCTGTGTGAAGATATCGGGTGCTTTATCGGACCCGTTTGAAACACGCAAAGGACTTCGACAAGGCGATGGTCTTTCCTGCCTCCTGTTCAATATTGCGCTAGAAGGTGTTATGAAACGGGCGGGCTTCAACATGCGGGGCACGATCTTCAATAAATCCAGCCAGTTCATTTGTTTCGCTGACGACGTGGACATTGTCGGAAGAACGTTCCAGGTGGTTGCGGAACAGTATACCAGGCTGAAACGTGAAGCAGATCGGGTTGGATTGAAGGTAAATACGTCGAAGACGAAATATCTGCTGGCTGGAGGAACCGAGCGCGATAGAGCTCGCATAGGCAGACGCGTGACGATCGACGGGGATGAGTTCGAGGTGGTGGACGAATTCGTCTACCTCGGATCATTGATAACGTCGGATAACAACTGCAGCAGAGAAATTCGAAGACGTATCATCGCCGGAAGTCGTGCTTACTATGGACTCCACAAGACCTTGCGGTCTGGTAAACTTCACTTCCGTACTAAGTGTACCATGTACAAGACGCTAATAAGACCGGTAGTCCTCTACGGGCATGAGACGTGGACAATGCTCGAAGAGGACCTGCAAGCGCTAGGAGTTTTTGAACGACGTGTGCTTAGGACGATCTTCGGCGGAGTATGTGAGAACGGCGTATGGAGGAGAAGAATGAACCACGAGCTTGCGCAACTCTACGGTGAACCCAGTATCACGAAAGTCGCCAAAGCTGGAAGGGTACGATGGGCGGGACATGTTGTGAGAATGCCGGACAACAATCCCGCAAAAATGGTGTTCAACTCAAATCCGGCCGGTACAAGACGAAGGGGAGCGCAACGAGCTAGGTGGTTTGACCAAGTGGAGCAGGATCTTGGAAGTGTGGGGCGATCGAGGAATTGGAGGTTAGCAGCCATGGACCGAGTTAGTTGGCGTAACATTGTGGCGCAGGTCATGTCTTGAAGGACGTAGCGCCAGCAAAAGTAAAGTAAGTTACCTTGAAATCAATCTTTATAATCTATTTTTTATCTGCGTCTCCTGTGACCCTCAAACATCAAAACCAAAAGAACAACAATAAGCTTTAATGTCAAGGATGAATCTCTCTCATACGTAAATAGTGCAACATCCGCAGAAACGCACTCCCGTTAGGAAGTTTTCATTATCACTCCGCGCTCATTGCATTGGACATGGCTACCTATAGTTGAATCACCACCATCGCCTATGCTCAATCGCATCATCGTGAGATAGAAACCACCGCAATCCCGGTAGCTAATTTTAAATTCAAGAACAAACTGCATCTTTAATCGCACACAAAATGAAAACTAATCGAAATCGGTGAATCTAATCAATTTGTATTGGGCCGCTCGCAACTCTGCCGTCTGCAAGTGGTTGGGACTGCTCTCTGGGCGCTCGCGGAATGGACGAGAAATTACTTCCCTGATTGCTTGCGTTCGATCCCATCGTCAAGTAGGTACTCGCGTACAGTTCAGTGCAGGAGTTTGGGGACACCCCATAAAAAATACAAAACTGTTTTGGTCATGTATTTGTAATTATACGAATCCACTGATTAATGAAATTCCGAATGGCACTTCGAAAAGAACATCCGAGAGAAAATATTGAAGATATCCGATAAATTTCTAAAGTTTGGAGTCACTAATACTTAAAGCAAGATATGCTTCAGGATAAGCCTTATTGGGTTTAAATTATACGTGTGATTTTAGATGACGATCCCAATTTTTTACACGGAAGTGTAAGTTCTAAGTCCGAGACCGTGCTGTTGACGGGAATTCACTGAAATGCATTGAACTTCATCGGGGCGGAGTCGAATGGGTTTTCTGAGGAGTAGGAGAGGGTGTCGAAAGGGGTCAGTCACGCGTGGTTCGAAGTCACGCAAACGCGAAAACTGTATTCTTGGGCCGGGTGTTGTTGGGTGCACTATTGGGAGACTGCCGCTGCTGTTGCTTCTGTTCCTACTGCTGCTACTAAGGAGTAGGTAATCAAGGCAAGGAGCAGAATAAAGTGCAATGTAGTAAGGTAAAATCGCCAACGGAGGAGGTGAGTGTAACCGGGGTGAGGTACTTACTCTTTGAACCGGTGACGACGTTCGGCAGTGAATCCGTTGGTTGGAGATTTGAACACGCACCAAACTAACAAGTTGAAATATAATTAGATTTTGATTATTTATAGGATTAGATTAGTTGTCCGTTTCATTTGATTCCTTTGGCTTATTCTGAAGCGATGTTTGCGAAGAGTAATTGTGACGAATGGTATAGAATAGAATTGCAGTGATAGAATATAGGAGCTATTACAACTTATGCAAAAAATAGTTGATTTTTAATTAAGGAACATAATATTATATACATAAGTATATACATTATATAATTAGAAAAAATACATCAAAAAACAATAGCATTTATTCTAGTTCATAGAATAGTAAAGAGAAATTGTATTTTTAAAATAATTTTAAAGCAGAAGCTCTTTATATCACATACATGCCAACTTCATAAGGAAAAATGAGTTAATTCTCCATAATACCATATCAGAATCATAGTACAAGTTTATTATTTTTGCTTCCTCCATGATACAACCAAATCATATAATCAAAATTGCAGAAAATATGGAAGTAGAGTTGGAGCCGGAAACTATCCTAGCAGACTTCGAGCTAGTCGAGAGAAATGCAGTGAAAACTTGCTGGCCTGATTCTGAAGGCTTTCAAAAAGCTTAAGAACATCCCTAAAATATGTCCCATTTTTTGAAGTACATTGAAGTTGCGATCGGTAAACAACAATGTTCTGAATGGCGTGCCTCGTACTTCAAATAATTTGGAAGGTTGACATAACAAGTGAAACTCCCTGTTCAAAATTAAAATTGTACTACACCGGTTTCAGCTCCAAGAACGAAGGGAGGGCATCAACGCTAATCACCTGTACACGCCAAGTCGAATCATCAGAGCAACGATGGACGGTGTGCAAAACTGCGTGAAGATCTCGGGCGAACACTCCAGTTCGTTCGAGTTTCGGCGGGGACTACGTCAGGGCGACGGACATTCGTGCCTGTTGTTCAATATTACGCTTGAATGTGTCATGCGAAGAGCCGGACTCAGTAGCGTAGCTAGGGGGTGCGGTGAGTGCGGTCCGCACCGGGCCCCGAGCTTCTAGGGGCCCCAAAATCGCAGTACGGATATCTCATAGCATTAAAAGATCGACATAGCTTGTGAAAAACTGGCAGTTTGTAAGATCCCAAAACAAATGAGCATGACAAGCAGACTTGGATCTGCGATGTTCAGGGGCCCCTTGATTATCCCTTAGTTTCAATATTTTAGAGTGGGCTGAGCGCTCCGGGAGGACCGTGACTGGGGGCCCCTAAAATGTGAAGCCCACAGTCACGGTCCTACCGGGGCCCACAGCCCAACCTAAATCTGCCCACATTTTACACATTTTAGGGATAGAGGGGTAGGACGAAGCAGCCTCGGGCTACAAATCTCTCTAATAAAGAATAAAAAACATTTTGAGGACCTCCACGAATATTTGTATTGTAAGTTATTTTTTCTTGTTGTTCAATCGATAGCACGCATGAGAAATCCGAGTCTTCTAATAGCTAAACGGGGCCCTGATGTAGATACTTAAGTAGACTGAACTACCTATGTTGAAGATGTTGAGTCTAATTGCGGCTTTGGATTCATAATTATTTAAATTTATATACAGTGGGATTCCGTTTTTGGCAACAAAGTTGAAATTTTCAGTTGCTAAAAACGGAACCGTGCCAAAATCGGAACCCATATTTCAAATTTTATTTTTCAACTGTTGGTTTTGAAAACATCATTACAATGTTAATACAGTGAATCCACAATTAAGAATCACCCACAATTTATGAATCAGCTGCCTTTAAAGGACAAAATAACAGTAAAAACTAGCACAAATCATCACGGAAACATTTTCGCTTATAATTTGAGTAAAATTGTTTACGTGATGTTTTGAGTTGATTTTTGTTGTTATTTTGTCATTTAAAGTCAGCTGATTCATAAATTGTGGACGATTCTTAATTGTGGATCCACTGTACATCATCTTTATGGAATCAAAAGGCATCGAGACTTCGAAAAGCATTTTTCTGAAGGGTTATACCACAGACAAACAGACGTCACACTCTCACCGATGTCCATCGACCACCTTTTTAACGGCCGATTCGAATATATGGTAGGTGGCCAATCCACCACCCGCAGCGCTCGCATCGTTTTTGTTCGCGTTTGACGTTTACACACTACCGCCATCTGTTAATCCATCGGCCAAACACACCGATTATATGTTGACACTTCTATTTTTCTCCAGAATAACGCAATTTATTTGATGAAATTTCTTAAAAGTTATTATACACGACATTTTGCTGTATATTTGTATATATTACAGCGGTGTGTTTTTACATGCGCAATGTGTGTAAATCCACAATAATAAATACAGTAAGCCAAAAAGTTGAGACAAGATTTATGATTGTTACCTTATGTGAGTCATAGATTTTTTGTTGCCTTTATGTCGGTGCTTGTGCTTTGATCAAACAAGCTGTTCCAAATCTGAAAAAAGTGTTTTTTAGTGTATCACCTACTGGCAGACTCAAGTGGGCTGGTCACTCAATATGAATGCCTAAGGAAAGAGATTGGTCTCTAGTTGAGGTACTGGTGGAGATTATTGGCCTCATGAAACGTTGACAATGCATGATCAATGACCTTCCTGAAGTAAATAAGCGCGTACGCGAGTCCTTAGTAGTTGGTGATATTTGGGGAAATATCGACGAAAATGGAGCTCTGGAATGTAATCGGTGGTTAGTTGACATGCTATTCAAATAACTAAAGCAGCAGACACGATAATATTTACAAAAATTTACAAATTTTAACGGTATTGAAAAATGTTGCCAAAAACGGATCCATTTTGTTGCCAAAATCGGGGGGTGCCAAAAATGGAGCATGCCAAAAACGGAGCATGCCAAAAACGGAATCCCACTGTAAAACTTCACGAATTCTGATTTCCAATCAAATCTAACAATGGCCTCCAGAAATTTGGAGCATTGGAGAAATTTTAACCTGTATATATTTTCTTACGATATTCATTCTCATTGTCACTCATTTTAGAAATTTGACAGATACCTTCTCAATAGTATATACATGAGTTAAATGCTAAAGGTGTACATTTTGTTCAAATTTCAATGTTTGAGATATGCTCAAAAGCATGAATTTTGTAGAATGAGTAAGCCAACGACTTTAGGTCGACTATTCATTTTCTTTTAAATCCGAGACCACTACGGAGGGCGCGAAAAAATAATAACATTCAACGCTCCGTCATAGTAATTATTCGTGATCATCGAAACTTCAAAAGCAGTTTTTCTGTTCAAAACACGAAATTAATCTATGAAAATGTGTTCACTATGGTTTGGTTGTAGAAAAGAATACGGTAAACACATTTGCCTGATAATTTTGTTGATTTTGAACGAAAAAACTGGTTTTGAAAACTCCGAAATCAATGACGGATCATGCCCCCTTAACGATCAACGCTCCGTCATCGTAATCATCGTCATCATCGATACTTCAAAAGCAGCTTTTCTGTTCAAAACTAAAAAATATTCGATGAAAATGTGTTCACTGTGTTTCGGCTAGAGAACAAAATACAGTGAACACATTTTCTTGTAAATTTTCTCCATTTTGAACGAAAAAACTGCTTTTTAAAATTCCGAAATCAATGACGGATCCTGCCCACCTAAAAGGGCACAAACTTGAGTAAAACAGATAAAATACAAAAAGTTTACACATTTTTTTTGGTGGGTATCGTAGCCGTGCGGTTAGCGGCGTCAGTCGTTTAGGCGTATTGTGCTACGGAGTGTGGGTTTGATTTCCGCCCCAGTCGGAGAAAACTTTTCGTCAAACGAAAAATTCTTCACTGGTCCACTGGTCGTTCTGTGTGTCCGTTGTCTAATGTTAGTTATGTTCAGTCTGTGCAGCCTATGGCTGAAGACGGTGTAAATTGTCTTTAAAATTTTAATTTAATTTATTATTTTAAACATTGAATGTATATTGAAATTTTTCAGATTTTATTTTTAAATCATCTAAACATACCTACCAAAAATCTTACAAAATTATTCTCAAATGACCGTGAATCAGGCGTTGCTCAACACATTTCTCCTGGTAATTTATATAAAACTTTGCCATTGTTTTTTTTTTTTATTAAACGTATCCAGAGATTCCTTTAAGATTACGTTGAAAAAAAAAACGAGAAAATATTTTCAATTATTCATTTTGGAATTTTCCCAGGATTTTTTGCAGAAATTAATTATTTTTTCAGAATAAACATAAGCAACAAATCCAGAAAACTTTTTCCAGCGCTTTCATGTAGAAACTGTTCAACATATTCTAAACAATGCCAGTAGGACTTTTCTAATAATATTTGAAAAGAATACACTATAATATTGCTAGTACCGGGTACCCCCGTTGGTTTGACCACATTTAATCTGAACACTTTTCAATTTGCACCCCGCTAATTTTCACATCGTTCAGAATAAAAATGGTTCAAACGTCATTTAGCTCATGCACCGGAGTAAAGTGGAATGGAACGCTGTGGAACGGAATGCAGAATCAAAACAAAACAGTGAAAGAGGTGACCAGAAATCCGTTTCTAGGGTGACTAAATGTTCAAATTAAAAATGAACCCCGATGGTTTGCATGAGGTACCGTTCAAATTAACGGGGGTGTACGGTAATGATCTATCTGGCTTTCCTGTATGGTTGTAAATTCATTAAGGGATTTTTAATGAAATTGCCACAGAAAATCCGAAAATTTGTACCCGGATTTAGTCAAGGATCGTTCAAGAAATCCTACAGAAATCATTCTAGGGATTTATCAAGGTTTTAATTACTAAGAAGCCCTCTGAAAACCACTAGAGAGATTTCTTGGCGTACCGTTGGTCAAGAAATCCCGTGGTTTTCCTAAGTATTCTTTTACCACTAGCTTCAGGGATTCTTTTTTTATTTGTTTCAAATATACTTTCTGAAATTTATTTTAGGATTTTTCATCTGGTATTTATCTTAGAAGTTTGAATTCTTCGGATAATTGGAAATCCTTTTAGATACGTCCCTCATTTTTTCCAGGGAGCACTTCATGGATTCATCCATTACTACAATAAGTCCTTCAAGTGATAAAAGCAGTAATATTCCCAGAAACTTCTAAGCGATTCTACCAGTTTCTTCAAGATTATTTTTATATATTCTAACAAGACTTCTGTTATAAGGAGTTTCTCAAAAATAAAAAAGAATCCAAAAATTTCAGGAATGTTGACAGAGTTCCAGGAAAATATTTTTACTTCAGCAGAATTCCTGCATGTTTTTAAAAGTATATTCCAAAATTTTATCTCAGGATACCTCTATGAGTTTCACTGGGATTCCTCATAAAATAATATCAATAATAACATCAAACATTTCTTCCTTGATTGCCTCCTAGATCTGCATAAAAAAAACACAAAAAAAATCAATGATTGGCGCAATACTAAAATAGAGCCGTTTCATCAGCTATTTTCCTATGAATTGATATATTTTTCCACGAGCCTTTAAAGCGTTCATCTCGGTATAATCGTAAGCAAACTACTAAATACCGTACATCATACAGAGAGTTATCCAAGAATTCCTTCAAAGATCGAAAGAAATGAGCCAGCCTCGGGCTGCAAATCTCTCAAATAAAGATGTCTATCCTTCAAAGATCCTTGAAAACAGAAATTTATAGGAACTTCTGCAGCAATTGCTTCATAGGTACTTTTTGATTCCTAAATCTTCGTACGGGTTAATTTTTACTAGCAGAATATATTTTGACCTTTAAATCACGTTTTTGACAAACATTTGTAGGTATGTGTAAGCTAATAAGACATATTTTGCAATCCTCTATTTGAGGGGCCCCCAAATCTACCTCCGCACCGGGCCCCCAAAACCCTAGCTACGCCACTGGCCGGACTTAACAGTCGAGGTACGATATTCACGAGATCCGGACAATTTGTTTGCTTCGCAGACGACATGGATATTATTGGGAGAAAATTTGAAATGTGCCACCGATTTGTTCACCCTCCTAAAACGCGAAGCAACAAGAGTCGGGCTAATGGTGAATGCGTCGAAAACAAAGTACATTCTGGTTGGCGGAACTGAGCGCGACAGGGCCCGCCTAGGAAGCAGAGTTACAATAGACTGGGATACCTTCGAGGTGATGGACGAGTTCGTCTACCTCGGATCCTTGTTGATGGCTGACAACAATGTTAGTCGGGAAATACGAAGGCGCATCATCAGCGGAAGTCGTGCCTACTATGGGCTCCAGAGGAAACTGCGGTCAAGAAAGATTCACCTCCGCACGATGTACAAAACGCTCATAAGACCGGTAGTCCTCTTTGGGCATGAGACGTGGACAATGCTCGAAGAGGACTTGCAAGCTTTCGGGGTTTTCGAACGCCGAGTACTAAGGACGATCTTCGGCGACGTGCAGGAGAACGGCGTGTGGCAACGAAGAATGAATCACGAGCTGACTCAACTCTACGGCGAACCCAGTATCGTGAAGGTAGCTTAAGCTGGAAGGATACGCTGGGCAGAGCATACTGCAAGAATGCCGGACAACAGCCTTGTAAAGATGGTGTACGCTACGAATCCGGTCGCGCGGGCGTGGGGCGCAGCGAGCTAGGTGGATTGACCAGGTGCACCAGGACCTAAAGAGCGTGGTCACAGTCGAGGTAGAGAGAAGCGACCATGAACCGAGTGAATTAGCGAAATATTGTTGGCGAGGCTTTATCAAGATAATTGATGTAAAGCCAAACAAGTAAGTAACCCCAAATTGTTGGTTTTCAAGATCATCGGTGCGAGAATTTTTTTTTTTCGGTTAATACAGTCTTATAGTCCTATAATGCCGTGAATTACAAGTCAGTCCCATCTGCATTTTTGTCAAATTTGAAATAATACAAGTTTTTATCATATATTCCTATAATCTTTCAGCTACACTAACGAGACTACTTAATTTGTTCGGTAAAACTTGAAAAAAAAACAAGTCGAATTGTCCTATAATGAAATGTAACCTCGTATTGTACAAAAAATAAACAGTGTTTTGATCATCTTAATATTTATTTCAAAAAAGTATGAGAATGATAAGCAAATTGTGAAAGTTTCATTGATATCCAAACATGTTTCAATCTCCTGAACTTTTTTTAATATTCGTTTGGATGGATGGATAGGACTCACTTGCGATTCACAGCAGTATATTGTCTATCAATTAATTGACCATAGGTCATTATGTCATTGCCTACGCTACAAATTTTTACTACCGTTTCCATGTTTTACACTCAACAGCGGAAGCGTAAAATGTTCTGATGAATTTCCTTAATTCACTTTTGGAAAGATTCCCACCTCCACTTTCAGGCCTTCCCAAAGTATATTTTGAGATTTTCACTTTTTTTTAATTTCTTTATTAGTATCATTCCAAACATTACATTCATTTCTTATATCTGTGTTATTAGACAACACTATCGTCCTAATTTGGTAAAACAAATTTAAGATTTTATTAACATTTTGTTAACAACATATTACATTTCATTTGCCGTAGCAGTTCAGATTTTTTACAAGTGAGTTGATTTCACCTGCTTATAAGAGAAAAAAACGCTTTGAATATACTTAACCTAACTTAACCTAAACATATAACGCATTAATCGTGGCAATAGGAGATTGTAACGATTTTTGCCTGAAATTATTAATTATTTTATTTGACATTTGTTCCAATGTATCAACATTGAATATTCTATGTAACTCATTGGTACTATACCAGGGAGGAAGCTTCAGAATCATTTTCAAAATTTTATTTTGAATTCTCTGCAGAGCTTCCTTCCTGGTATTACAACAGCTAGTCCATATTGGTACAGCATACAACATGGCTGGCCTGAAAATTTGTTTGAATATCAAAAGCTTGTTCTTAAGACAAAGTTTTGATTTTCTATTTATAAAGGGATAGAGACATTTTACATATTTATTACATTTGGCTTGAATGCCCTCAATGTGATTTTGAAAGTTAAATTCTTATCTAGCATGAGCCCTAGATACTTAACTTCATCTGACCAATTTATTGGAACCCCTCTCATCGTGACAACATGTCTACTTGAAGGTTTCAAATAAAGAGCTTTTGGTTTATGTGGGAATATTATTAGTTGAGTTTTGGAAGCATTAGGAGAAATCTTCCATTTTTGCAAGTATGAAGAAAAAATATCCAAACTTTTTTGCAATCGACTACAGATGACACGCAGGCTTCGTCCTTTGGCGGAGAGGCCTGTGTCATCCGCAAACAAAGATTTTTGACATCCCTGAGGTAGCTCAGGTAAGTCAGATGTGAAAATATTGTATAATATTGGTCCCAAAATGCTGCCTTGAGGAACACCAGCTCTTACAGGAAGTCTTTCAGATCTGGAGTTCTGATAATTAACCTGATGTGTACGATTTGACAGATAACTTTGAATTATTCTAACAATGTACCATGGCCCCACAGTTATGGATCAAATAGTGTGAAAACGTAAAATAGTAATTCAAAAACACGAATTGAATCGTTTCAAGTTGGAACTTCGGTTAGTAAACTGTTTTGAGTGTAATATTTACATAGAATTGCATAAAAATTAAAAATTGTATCGGCTTCTGAAAACCATATTATGGATCAATTTTCATATTAGAGTAAAGTGGGGCAAAAGTTCGAGTGGGGCAAGAGTTTCTTTTTAAGATTTCTAGCTCAAATCAAATCAAAACTTAGACATGTTATGGTGGTTCGAATGCTATTCAAGTAAGAGACTTTCACTCCAAATATCATAAAAATCGATTGAGATTTGGAAAAGTTATGGCTATTTGTTGTTTTTCGACTTAAATATTGTAATATTTGGTCAAACTTTTGATGCATAGAACCAAATGAAGATAAAATATTTTTCAATATTTTATGTAAGGGCGTTTCTAGACCTATCAGTAGGATGCTTTGACGTGTATTAGTTTTTGCGTAAATAGTTGGAATCAATTTTTGGCCCATAGCGGGGCAAAAGTTCGAATCTGCGGGGCAAAAGTTCGACCCATGTATAAATCCACGGAAAAATTTTCAAATATCCTGAAATCTACATATTGTCTTCAAATTTAGCGAAATTTGCCTGATCATGCGAAAAATGTCACAAAAATTTTACATTTCCACTTGGTTTTGCGAAAAACTGCTATTTTTTGGGTGTATTACAATTAATTTTGTTTTGGGCATTTTTTGATGAAAATTTAGTGTGTATTTTTCGGCAAACATAAGTTTACGGCTGGTATAAAGTATGCCTGGCATAAAAGTATTGATATTTTGTCTTTTAGCCAACGAACTTTTGCCCCACACTAGATTCGAACTTTTGCCCCACCGGTGGGGCAAAAGTTCGTTTAAGACAATCAATTTTGAAACTGTTATAACTAAAAATGGGTAAATATTTTAACACAAGTTTGTTCATCAAAATTATAGCCAATATGTTGAAGGTTCGATGTATGGTATTTGTTTTGTTTCATCTGCTATTATTTTCCTGGAAACTTTGATAATACCACTAAGGTCGAACTTTTGCCCCACCTTACTCTATGGATCAAATTGTGACATATTACGGATCAGTGCACAAAATCAAGAGATTTTCAACTCAATGCATCTGTATTGCATGATTTGGCGAAAGTTAACAATGTGTCACATATTTCTGCAAAAAATAGCAGTGTTAGATCTGGAAACAAGTGTAAAATGCCATTTTTTTGGGGATACTGTGTTGTAGAAACTGAGACATGGAGTGTTTTCGCTCCATACCAAGTTTTCCACCCATTTTTGTCCGCTAAAAATGAAATTTACAAACCATGATGGTTTATTAGTTTTATCCTTAGTGCAATGCAAATAAAATGGCAGAAAGCTAATTGTTTGGAAGTGATCCATAACCGTGGTAAACAATCATTTCCTGGTCCATATTATGGATCACTAGTTAGAAGTGATAATATTCGGTACCGTAAAACGGGGTAACTTTGATAGTTTATTCGAAGAAAACTTGAATATTTTTACATGCTGTTTCAAAGATTTGCAATTTATATTTTTAAAACAAGTACTGGCATCCTAGTTATCGATTTCAGTCGATAAATTGGCAAAATATTCATTTTGAATGGATACATAATTTTTCATATAATCGAAAGTTGGTTTTCTGTTTTGGGGTAACTTTGATAATGGAGTATGATTCGAACAAAATTGAATGAATAACGAACATTTGTAGGGCATTGCATACCTCTAGGCGTTTAACGTTATATGGAAATTTCTGACTTAGATTACAAAAATGGTCCCAGTTTGTGAATATGCTTTTCGCTAAGATATTTGAGACCGTATTCAAGTTCTATGATAACTAGGCTATCAAAGATAAGTGGCCAACTATTCAAAACTACATCAAATAGTGATCGTAGAACAGATTGTTTGTAAGCGTTTTGAAAATATTAAAATTGTGTAAATTTTTTAAATTCGTATAAAAAGCCTAAAATAATCTTCATTAAGATGAAAACTGCTCTTACATGAAGTGTCATACTAATATTCTTTAGTTTTGCATAAGTTTTGCTTAACTGATTAACAGAAATTATGATATTTCATTTAGTATGCGGTGGGTTACGCACTATCAAAGTTACCCGCATTATCAAAGTTACCCCGTTTTACGGTATTTATAATCAACAATCAAGAAAAATGTTTTCGAAAGATGAATTCATACTAAATCGAAGCGAATGATCATGTTTTATAGTATAACATTTGAATTTTACCACCTGTGGGAGCTTATGAATGCTGACGACACTTCTTACAGAAAACGACCATATTATGATAGCTGTACGGTACCAACTAAACATTTGTCAAATACACCGTCATTTAGCGGTTGAATGTTGTGCTTAACATTACAAATGGTAGAAGACAAATAGTATAATATGGGAAAAATATGTTTTACGTCAACGTTTATGTTTTGAGCGAGTTATCCGATGTTGAACGCCAAAGTGATCCAACTGTGGGTGATCCGTAACTGTGTGGGCATGGTATGTTGGAAAATTAAAGTTTTTTTAATTTTACAATCAAACCTTCATGCCAAACACTGTCGAATGCTTTTTCTGTGTCTAGAAGAGCAAGACCAGTAGAATAGCCTTCAGATTTGTTGGAACGGATCAAATTTGTTACACGTGAAAGTTGATGAGTGGTCGAATGTCCATGGCGGAATCCGAACCGTTAATTGGCAAAAATTGAATTTTCGTTGATGTGGACCATCATTCTGTTCAAAATGACCTTTTCAAAAAGTTTATTGATGGAGGAAAGCAAACTGATTGGACGATAGCTAGAAGCTTCTGCAGGATTTTTGTCTGGTTTTAAAATTAGAACAACCTTAGCATTTTTCCATTTGTCAGGAAAATATGATAATTGAAAACATTTGTTAAATATATCAACTAAAAATGATAAGCTACTTTCTGGAAGTTTCTTGATGAGGATGTAGAAAATTCCATCATCGCCAGGAGCTTTTATATTTTTGATAATAGTTCTCACTTCTTCCAAATCAGTCTCACAGGCATTTTCGAAAACGTTCTCTTGATTGAGAATATTTTCGAAGTCCTGCGTAACTTGATTTTCAATTGGACTAGTAAGACCTAAATTAAAATTGTGCGCACTTTCAAACTGCATAGCAATTTTTTGAGCTTTTTCGCAATTAGTTAGTAATAATTTGTTTTCCTATTTCAATGCCGGTATTGGCTTCTGAGGTTTTTTCAAGATTTTAGATAATTTCCAAAAGGGCTTAGAGCCAGGGTCGATCATTACGATAAACAAAAAAGTTAGGATCTCTTTTGAGTTTAGATCCAGGTTTTAAATACGTTTCGGTAATAACTGCTATATGCACGTTGTTAACTGTAAGAAAATTAAACAGCTCGTCCTCTTTACCATTCAGAGAACGAGCATTCCAATTTAAAATATTTAAATTATTATCTTGATCCATTATTGAGATTTTCCCTCTTTTTTAACGATTGTTTACAATGAATTGATAAAAAATTATCATATATTTGTTTGCTTTCTTTGTATATCGGGGAAATTTTTGGCCATTGGCACTGAAAAGAGATAGTTCTTAAATTTCCTTACTTGAGTGATTCCAAGCAACAGCACCAAAATTTGGTAAATTTTTTAATTCATTTTTTTCTATTGAGCTGAAACTTTGCACAGTTTTCCAGTTCCATCTAAATCGTCATTTTCCGATATCAAATCTTCAAGTTGAGTCACGACTAACTTTTCAAAAGGGTGTATGTGAAAATGGTTTAAAAATATTCAAAAAGCTGCACAGCAAAACCGGTTCGTTCGATTGTTAGACAACTAAAGAAACAAAATTAGACAACTAAATAAAGATTCCAAAAAAATACACACAGTAAAAAAAAAATTTTTTGCATTAAAAAACATAATTTTTGACACAAAAACTCAAATATCTCAAAACCCTATCGGAATACCAACGTAATTTTTTGAGGGAAAACGGTCCATTATATTAGCTATCTACCATAAAAATTTGGTGATGGTAAACCAATAAACAAAAAAGTTATGACATTTCAAACATGTCACAATTTTCACATTTAGTAGAATTTTTTTTTTTTTCGGTGTAAATTATTACGGGAACCGCAGTTTGTTTCTGATTTTTTGTTAAGGGCCTTGCGTGAATTAAACAAGTCGTTTTCATGTATTCATTAGTATTATGTATATTATATGTATAAATATTATGTATATGTATAAATATTACATGTATATGTATATATGTATAAATTAAAATGAATTAACAGATTACACGAAAATATTTTTTTTACCATGATATTTTTTTAGAGTATGATCGATGAGTTTCTAAATGTTATATATAAAGTTTAAAAGTTTTGGATTTGGGTATGCTTTATGAGATCATGAAAACATTTTGTTAATACTTATTTATTTATTTATTGTTATTCAATTTTTTTACAATATCGAACACTTTTGCATCATTATCAGTACAGTTCGAGTATAGTTTTGCTTTAATTTTATTTTCTGACAATGGAATGAAACAGTGAAATTTTTGGGTTCCTTGGATCGTTTTCGCGTTATTATATAGCTCGCTGAGCTCTGATGCCGTTAATTCGTACTCTTCAGTAGTAGTAAAACAAAATGATAATTTTGTTAAATCTTCTTCTTTTCTGCGATTCGCCCAATCAAATAGTTCTTTTGCAGTTTTAATTGGATGCTCACGTTCTTTGGCTAAACTTGCTCTTGTAGCCATGCGCTTTATGGTTCCTCCAATAGCATCACAAGGACCTTTGCCATGTGACGTAGCAAAGAAATGCCATTCTGCATCAATTCCGTACTTTGATTTAAATTGACATAGGCTCGAAAAATTCTTACGGTTTTTGTACTGCGATGCTGCTCCATCAGACATGAAATATATCTTTCTGATTTCTTTATCCTTATCAACGCGTAAAAAGTTAATCATTTTGGCAATGAACAAATTTACAGATACTGAGTCGTGTCTTAAATCTTCGGAAATTACAATAAAACTAAAATGTTCAATTTGCGTACTTCCATTGAAATAAATAACGAATGGATGAATTGTAGCTTGTTGTACGTTCCAGTGATGGGACTGCACTTCATCTTGCAATACAAAGCTATAGTTTTCAGAAAAATCACACATGACTAAAAATTCACCATCTTGTAATGTATTTTTCGTATTTTTTAAAAAGCGGGATTGCTCTGTTTTAATAAAGTCGTGAGGAATTAAACTTTCTAATTTCAAGCAAAAAAATTGACACAAACTCATCTACAGGTTTTACAATAGTTTCTAGGTCACACCTATCCGTGGTCACCCATTGCTCAAATGATAACTGATCAATATAATTTTCTTCAAACTCATCGAATAAAGTATTTTCCAATGATGAACAATCTGGACAATCCGAACAAGATCATAGATAGCAATTTGATGTTGTATTTTCACACAAAAGACTACCAGTTAACATTTTAATATCCTTTGATAAATTGATTCTTTTCAAACTATGTAAGATTAGGCTAATATTTTCGTGTGTTGTGCACACACAAACATTATGTGTTCCTGAATTGGATAGAAGCTTGCATTGCCTTGGACGAAGGCTTGCAAATGAGGAAAAACCTACCTTAATATTTTCGTTAATTTCCTTGAAGCGTGTATACGCTTCTTTCAAAGTAGTCATCATTAATCGTTTTTGGATTGCTTGACGCTTTCCATCTTTTTTTACAGGTACATAATCTTTTTGGCCAGGCATAGCTCTACTTACTTCATCGTCTTCAAAATATTGGATTATTTTTTCTTTTGTCTCATCTGTTAATGAAGTACTCGACCTAGCATTTTTGGTTGCAAGACAGTTATTTTTGAATTGTTTTGTCTCTTTTGCTGTATTTCTATTGGTTTTGAACTCATCAATGGCGTCTTGAATAGACCACGAGCTTGGTAGCATCGACAAAATCAATAATTTTTCTTTCCTTGTCGTGGCTAGATTCGAGAACCTTTCCTTCATATTCATAATTACCTCATCGTAGTCTGTATTTTCCACATCCTCAGGTCCTAATTTGAAGAGGTTTCTTCGTACAGCTTCGTTGATTTCACGGTATTTTTTCTCGGGATAATTGACGTAACCCATCTTCGTCCATTTAATCGGAGTCACTTTTATTCCAGCTATCCCTTCGTTGAAGCGTTCGATGTTGACCTTCTGGATTGATTTGTTGAAACAGATGTTGCTGATGGTACCGTGCAAGACTATCTGCACTTGGTACTTTTGGTAACTCCTCAGTTGTTGTCGGTGCATCTAGTAATTCCTCAGTTGTTGTTGTTTTTGAACTTCCTGCAACCTGATCCACCGATGATGTACAGATTGCCCGTTTGTCAACGTTTAAACGGCAGGACGTACAAATGCGTAAATTTGTATTCAATGTAGACATTGGAGCATAACCAGCCGCTTTCAGTTTATCTATGGTGCTTTCGGTGAGATTTCGTAGCTCTTTCGAACACTTTTTTTCTGCAAACGGCCTGCAACAGTTGAGAAAGCGACTACTCATGTTGCTCGTTAGATTTGAATAAACAAAATCACTTTTAAGTTTTTACTGACTAGTTTGGTGTCGTTTGCTTGACTGAAGAAAAATTTTACAATTAAATCTTTTATAACCATAGTGGTAGTATATTTTTAGCTTTTTCGTGAGTATGTTCATGGTATGTACCTATCATGTTTTTGATGTTGTTGAAGTTACTCGCTTTCTCCCAAATATGATTAACAAGGCGGGTCTATACCCAGGTGTAATCAGATTTTAACTTTGTGGAGAAAACCAGCGCCGAGAAAACCGACCTGATTTACGTATACTAGATCACCTGGGTATAGACCCGCCTTGTTTTCTACGAGGTAAACTTTTTGCAGGTAAACTAGTCGTATACCTGTATAGAAAACTTTTTTTGTAGCTTTTGTCTTCAATATTAGATTTCTTATAGGTTTCTTTTATCAAAAGGTTTCAACACTATTGAGAGAATTTTTCTTCAGTTACGTACAATAAAAAATATGACACTATCAAGACTTTAGATCACAACGCTGGATCGCATCTAACTTTCTGATAGATACTATAATAGTTATGAATAATTAAATAAAATATCATGAAAACAACTTGTTAACCGCATGTGGTACCCTTAACAAAAAAATCAGCAACAAACTGCGGTCCTAAAAAAAATTAACAATGAAAAAAAAAATTTTTTTTTTTCACTGAGTGTCAAATTTGTGAAATATTTGAAATGTCATAACTTTTTTGTTTATTGGCTTACCATCACCAAATTTTTATGGTAGATAGCTAATATAATGGACCGTTTTCCCTCAAAAAATTACGTTGGTATTCCGATAGGGTACTCAAATATCTGAGTTTTTGTGACAAAAATGATGTTTTTTAATGCAAATTTTTTTTTTGTTTTACTGAGTGTATTTTTTTTTTGGAATCTTTATTTAGTTGTCTAACTTTGTTTCTTTAGTTGTCTAACAATCGAACGAACCGTTTTTGCTGTGCAGCTTTTTGAATATTTTTGAACCATTTTCACATACACCCTTTTGAAAAGTTAGTCGTGACTCAACTTGAAGATTTGATATCGGAAAATGACGATTTAGATGGAACTGAAAAACTGTGCAAAGTTTCAGATATTTTTGAAATGGTCGATCAGAATCGACTTGCATGCCTCCGTGGAATCCCTCACTTTAGAAAACTTATTTGACGAACAAATCCATGCGGCAAACATCTTTCAGTGACCTCTGGGAGCGGCACTACAATGCTTTCAAACGCTCTCAAAAATTAAAGTTTTTTTCGCTCTAACGAAAAGGTATGAGACCCTTGAATAGTTCTAAACAATTCTTGTAAAATTGGTCATGCTGTACACTAGGAAAGTATATACCTATGGTCAAAATTTCATAAGCGTGTATGGCTCACATTTTTATTCTGATTCACAAGAGCATCAAGTCATGAACGATTGGTTTTGGCCATGTGATATCGATTCTAATAGATCTTTGTGTGGGAATTTTCAGAACATCATGCTGTACCATGGCTGTATTTGACAGTTCAAAATCTATAATTTTATCCACATTCAGAAAGACGTCGTACCTTAAAGGTTATATCCGAATCCTTCATTTTATGATAAAACACAAAGATACAATGAATTTTATATTGTTTTATCCAAAAGTAAAACACGTAAAACCTTATTGGGCGCTAGGTTAATGGAATCGGTACATATAGGGCTTTCTCCAGAATATTGCATTAAGAATTTCCAGAGTGATTCTCCCGGAAATTTATCCAGGAATTCTTATATTAATACACTTGTATGGATTTCTTCATAGATAAATCTAGAAACTGCTCCAGGAATCACACTGCGAATATTTTTCCATAGAGATCTCCAGGAATTTTATAGCTGTTTAATCTTGTTGATGTCTCTAGGAATTCAATCTTCTTCTTCTATCTAGCGTTACGTCCCAAAGCTTGCTTCCCAGCTTAGTGTTCTCATGAGCACTTCAACAGTATTAACTGAGAGCTTTCTTTGCCAATTGACCATTTTTGCATTTGTATATCGTGTGGCAGGTACGATGATACTCTATGCCCTGGGAATCGAGAAAATTTCCTTTACGAAAAGATCCTCGACCAGCGGGATTCGAAAACACGACCCTCAGCATGGTCATGTAGCTGCGCGTTTACCGCTACGGCTATCTGGGCCCCTAGGAATTCAATATGAAGCTCAAATATGAGATTTCTTCATTGTTTCAGAAATTCCTTTATGAATTCCTTCCCAAATAATTTCGTGTTTCATTCAGGCATTCCTTCAAAGGATTCGTGGAGTTCATCCACGGTAGTTGGTAGAGATTGCCCCGAATTTAATTTCAAGCAATCAATTAGGAATTTTTATTGAGATTTCTCCAGAAATTCCTACAGTAATACCGCTTTTATAAATTCCAAGACTTCTGCTGGCATTATTTTTAAAACGACACCTCCAGGCATTTTTCAAAAAAAAAAACAATACTGTCGAATAAATCCCCAGCGATTTCAAAAAAAAAAAATCCAAAATATTTCTCTATCACTTCCTTCTAGGATTTCTATGGAACACTTTAAAAGAAACCGAAGAATGTATGAAGAATTCTACCAGGAGTCGTCCACAGATTCCTCTTGATTTTTTTTAGGAATTGTTGAAGGGATTCCCACAAAAAATGCTATTAAGATTCCTGAAAGAATGCCTTCAGAAATTTCTCCAGACGTTACTAAGAGATGTTTTCAACGATTTAAATTGATACCTTGGTTTTACTCGGATTTCTTGAAGAATTTCCAAAATAAAATTCCAATAATAAAATCTGGACGAAATTTTTGAAGTAAAACCAAAAGAAATAACTAGAGAAATTCCGAAAGAAGAAAAAACTGACTATTCCAGGAAGAATTGTCAGACGTATTAATGTAATGGATGAGTTTTTAGGGCATTCTTTAAATATTCTTTAAATGATGAATATGTTGTGGAATTATCGGTTGACTTCATGAAAATCTTGTAAGAACAAATAAGGCATTCCTGAAATAAAAAAAAACATGAGAAAGTTCTAGCTGATTTTAGGATGAATGACTGTGAAAAAAATGTGGAACAATTTCTTGAAAAAAAATGAAGAGGAATCGCAGGATAAATTAATAAAGAAAAATCCTAGGAATTTATTGGAGGGATTCTTGAAGAATCTCTGATAAAATTTTTCTTTTGGAAGCTCCTGAAGAAATTGTTTGGAGAAATGTTTTGGAGGATATTTGTGGAGCAAAGGTTGGAGAAATCCCTAAACAATTTTTAAAAGAATTCCTCGAGGAATTTCAAACAAAATACTTGCATCCATCTCTGAAGAAATTTCAGAAGGATCCCCATAAGTAATCCCTAAAAGTTCTACTGGAGCAATTTATGACGAAATCCATGGACGAATTATTTGAATACTTGCAGGAATTTTTAGAGGAATCTCAAAAGGAATTCATAGTAAAATCCAAAGAAGAAAATCCGTAGCATCAAAAAAGAAACGACTCGAATAATTCCATCCATAATTCTTAAGAAACCTCGGACACAATATGCCTAGGGGCATATTTGGCAGACTTTCTGAAAAAAATAGCAAAAGAAATAATTTTAAAAATCGCCTGAGAATTTCTGAAGCAAAATCTGAAAAAAAAGCTCTGAATACACCCAATATTTTTTTTTATTAAGAATTCATGAAGGCTTCTCTGAAGGGGTTTCATAAGGACTCGTTGGAAGATCTACTGGAGGAATCTCATGAGAATTCCCAGAGAACTCCATGAATGAATGCTTGTGAGTTTTTTTTTTTCTAGGGAATGTCGTGAGGAATCTTGACAGAAATTCTGGGAGGAATTTCTGTAAAAAAATCCTGAAGGAGCCTGGGAGAAAGTTCTTAAATAATTCCTGAAGAAATATCTGGAACCAATCCAAAGCGTTCTCGATATAATTTAAAAATATGTTTGGGAGGAATCTTGGGAAGCAATAATCATGGTAAAAATATGGGACAAATTCCTAATACAATTCCTGTCGGTAGCATCCCTGATGGAATTCCTAAAAAAGTTCATGATAGAATTCCTGCTGCAATTGTTTCAAAGTCATTGGCCATTTTCGCCCTCAATGCATGATGTGGAATTTTTGTTAGCGTTAGCGTAGTTACGGTATACTTCGTAGATTGGATACTAGCAACATTTATGTTTCTTTTTGATAATCTCATTCGGACTGCTTTCAAGAACAAGGATGGGGAATGTTCCTTGATCTTGAGCAAGAAGACCAAACCCATAAATATCGCTATTCCTGGCCACGCCCATCTTTACCGTAACTTGGGATAGGGGAAGGAAATGTTGATGTAGCACTTACTTAATGAGAGGCCACCGACTCAGCGACACCCTCATAAGTGCTACGGAGGTGGGGGTTGGGAGAGGAAAAAAAAGTCAGGATTCGCTTTGAAAGCTAACGATAGACCCTTGGCATTTATTGTTTAAGCGTTTTGAATTTTATCTTTTGAATGCCGGCAATCAAAGAGAAGATATTTATCGTATTTAAGATATATGGTTAATTAGATTCCGCATAGTACTTTCCGTTTCAAATGATTATGCTTGCGACGAATCAAGTGTGTGTATCTGCTTATTAATGATTTAAAAGCAGAACCGACCCCTCAAGGGTCATCGGAGGAAAAGAATAGAAGGCAACAGAAAACCGCTACGCGTAAGATCTACAAACCTAGTATTTTTTTTAACTATTCGGAAATTGAACATTAGTAACAAAAAAAACGTATCCAACTTATTTTGAGAAAATGGCGGCAATTCTAAAAAAAATAAAAAAAAAGGAAAAAAAAACACTCCTCTTTATGTTTGAACGCTCAAAAACGGAGAAAATGTGGAAATAGTGGCAAATTCAAAACATATTTCCACCCACACGCGAACCATTTGATTATCCGTGATCCCGAACCGACGATACATATCGCAAAAAGATATTGCGATATTGTTCTGTTAATAATTTGGAACAAACTCACCGGATCTCCCAATGGACCTATGCACGGGTTCACTTTTTGACGTTTTAGCGGTGCCGTGTTATTTACGTGACCATGGCTACGAGTGAATTTGGCACCGCTCAAACGTCAGATTAGTGAACTCGTGCATCGGTCCATTGGGTATAGCTGGTAAGATGACCAATCCATTTCCAACAGTGGTTCGTATTACAACGTACGCCAACCGTTAGCATTACTTCCTCAGGTAGCATTACTTCCCTAGCAAGAAACCGAACGGCACACCACAACACATTGCTTCTCCGAAAACCGATCTACTCGTCCTTCACAGCTTAAATTGCACCGATAACACCATTCACTACAAATCACACTCATGTAGAGAGCACTGGCCAAATAATTTCTTTTTAAAACTTTTACTACACAAAAAAAATGACAGCCGAATTTTTTTTTTCACGTCCACTCGCGCTCACAGACTGCTGCGATCTCCATGATGTGGAATTTTTGTTTAATACATAACCTTAACTAACGACCATAAAAATAATCATCCAGGATTCCTGAGGAAAAGGGAGAAATATCCTGGTCTTACTGCAAGAACTCTACGAAGCTTCCATTAATATTCTCTCTTATATTTCTTATTGAAATTTTTGAAATGAATTCTTAAAGAATTTAATTCTAGAAATTTAATTCTTGTATGACCAAAGGTCTTCTTCTTCTTGGAATTTCGTCCCGACTGGGATAGAGCCTGCTGCTCAGCTTAGTGTTCATATGAGCACTTCCACAGTTATTATCTGAGAGCTTTCTTTGCCAACGTTGCCATTTGCTTTTGCTTTGTAACCGCGGACTCTAACCACTCGGCTAAGAAAGGCCCCGGCATTCGAATGTTCCGTCAGCTAAAATCCAAAAATAATATTCTATCAACAACTTATCTCATACCACTTAACAACGAACGATTTACATTGTAGCAAATCGTTCATTCCCATCAAACCGCGGGTCACTCCCGGCAAATATAGTTATCGAAAATGATATATTGCACCTCCAAGAGCGAGGGGGCAATTTAATCCATTTTACAACACGAGCCACCAGCGACAGACAGACAGCGCCGCACGCCGCTTGAAATCTGATCACGCGGCTCTAGAACCAATCATAAAATCTACTCGATTCCGGTCTGCTGTTTGGTTGTTTGGCTGAAGTCATTTTATGGGTTATTTATGACCTGTATAATTTGCGCCGAAGATCATGTGATCCAGTTTTTCTCCGGTGGAGACGACAATATATTGAAAGTGAGTTTGGTTGTTCTGATAATTTTGAATGCTGATAAGTACCGGATTTTTTTTATGGCTGCCAATAAACGCTTAATATTTTGGCAAAGTTATTCGTTTATGGATTTGTTGAAGTAGATCATTGTATTTAGTATACAGAATCACTCAGAACCGCTCATACAAAGGCACCTGCTTATAAGAGAAAAAATGCTTTCAATTAACTTAACCTAACATAACCTAAACATACAACGCATTAATTGTGGCATTAGAAGATTGCTACGATTTTTTATAAATTATTAATAAATTGATTTGACATTTGTTCCAATGTTTCAACAATAGATATTCTATGCAACTCATTGGTTCTATACCAGGGAAAGATCTTTATAATCATGTGAAAAAATAAAAATAATATTCATGAGAAAGTCCTTTCCGAGCAATTCCAGATTAGATTCTTTTTTTTCATAATGATCCAACTAAATCATGTCATCAATTTTTTGATCTCCTTATGTGACTTTTAGTCACTTGAGAGACCTTTCAAGACGACTTTGAACAAACGTTCAGTTTTGTCGTCATAAATAAAAAAAATGCGCTTCTTCTCTTCAAGATGTTTGAGAAGAAGTTCGCGATCTTTAAGAGTTTCCGGCAAAACGCGACAGTCTTGATTTGGAGGAGACCTTGATTCCCTTAATGGAGTTCAAGATCTCCTACCTAAATCTCCCAAATTCGGAACAACTGACCTCGATAGGCGGCACTATTTGCTTCCTCACTTGAATCAAAGAGCCTGGGCTAGAGACTGCTTCGATTCGGTGTTTGGAAATTTGTCTAGAGCATCGAACGGATTGGTCATTACGACACAATTATCAACAATATCAATTTCACCTTTGGCAGAAAGTTCGCATTCCGGAGAAACGTCATTGCTTCCATTCTTGTCACGTTTAGTGACAGTTTTAAATCCCACTTTTTTGGAAGAAAGTTGTAAATTCAGAGATTCACCCTTCCTTTTGTTTGTTGTTGAAACCATGTTTAGTGAATAAGAAGACGTGACCTTCGAGAGGTTTTTTTCCCAAAACGGTGTCCAAGAGGGATTACCACCGCGAAAAATCGAAGGCACGGGTCCAAACAAGGATCGTAAAGGGATCAATAATAGAAAAAATAGTACTGAAAAGTACTGTTCTAGTAGCACTGAAAAGTTCCGTTTTTAATTTTAGCATTGAAAAGTACTGTTTTTGAAGCACTGAAAAGTACTGTTTTATTGCTGTAGGTAGTTTTTGAAAAACTTCCAAGTGATAGTGTGGTTCTTTCGTCGTCAGAGGCTACCGCACTCCCTCTTTCTCCCACAACAGACCCGCCGATCCGAAGAACATCAACCTCGTCACCCACCACATGATCCGCTACGGATAGCCGTTCCGGGGGCTGCTTTGCCCTCCAGTTGAATATCCATGGTCTACGGGCCAACATCAGCGAGCTAAAGCTGTTCATCACCGACCTCGAACCGTGCGTCGTAGGTTTGCAGGAGACCAAGGTGAACCAGACTGTTGTTCCGCCAGACTTCATTGGCAGAAACTACACGTTGCTGCTACAGTCGCGGAACGCCAACTACTGGCAACATGGAATAGACATTGCCAGCAACTGCGCTAATGTTTAGCTTTTCGGTAGTTGTCAAACTCGGCTGGTTAGCCGTAAACCACGATTCATAATTAAAAAAACAAGTATTTATCGAGCAACGGACTAATGTTCCGTAACCGGTCGTTTGAGAACGTCGCGACCCATTGGAAGCTCACACAATAGATACCTCAGCCAGCGCAGTTGCTGGTTAGTGTAGTGTCAAATTCAAGTTAACTTCTGCGTTCATGAGTCCTCTCATGGCGTAGTGGTAACGCGCCCCAACTAGAGATCGGGGAGTCGTGAGTTCGATTCTCACTGACAAGACGTGTAACTTTTTCGCAAATCTTCACATCAATTTGTCCATCTAATCCAATTGCAAATTATATGTAATGTTCAGCTTTTCGGTAGTTGTCATTTTTTAAGTTTTTTTTAAATTTTGTCACACCCCTTGGTTTAAACTCAAATTTTGGGTGTAGTTTGTTTTCCGTGTCCCTTCCGAAATGTCAGAAAGGAACAACCCCGGTGTTAAAAAGTTGAACCCCTGTGGTATTTTTGTCGACTAAGCGAACGTCAAACATGATCTCAAGTGTCAAGGTTCATTTATGGATCCAATTTTTAAATTAAAGTTTTAATATGATATATCCGTGCTCTTTCGTGTTATTAAATGAAAACGAAGTTTTATTAAACATTTTAGGATCCTATTGCGGTGTCCATATCTGGGTGCTCAAATCAGCAAACAACGCGACAAAAATGGCAGTACGATCGAGCTGATTGAGAGCTATACGAACGGATTACAGCAGAAACTATTCGCCCAGAGGTCGATTGGGATGTAGGAAAGTTCACCGAAAAAATAATTGCAGCAGCGACTAGGTCCATCCCCCGGGCTAGTGGCTGAATCGTGCCGAAAGAGGTACCATGGTGGTACTGACAGGCTGCATGGCGAAGACACTCGTGCGAATTGTCAACCGTCGACTTGAATAGCGTCAGCACACTGTTCGTGTGGGACGCGGTACCCACACATACTTCGCCGAGCTGGAGAGGTCGATACCGAACACCGACCAATACTGTTTGATAGCATCTCTGGATCTGTCAAAGGCATACGACACCACCTGGCGACACGGTATTCTTTGCACCCCAAAATCATGATGGATACGTGGTCGGATGATGAACCTTCTGCAAAGCTTCCTCTCGGACCGAACGTTTCAGGTGTCGTTGGGTGGTAACCACGGTGTCTCTGGTAGAACAACATTAATATAAAAAAATCAGTATCGCTAAAACATCCACCAAATGAAAGCTTAGGCTTTCCCCTTTCATTTGAAACCTGTTTGGAAATGTTCTATCGGGGGGTCCAGAACATTTTTTTCAAAACAGTACAATGCCGGTTTTTCAGTACTGATTTCTTAATTATGGTTTACACAGTCATTTTCTTTCATGCTTATCTAGGTAGCCATGAGAAACTGTACTACGAATAGTTAACCAATTAATAAAAAGGATTTAGATTTAGCATTATACCATTCTATTTAAACCAAATATACACACGACATATCGATAAAGTAAATACGGATAATACGGCTTACAAATGCTCACTATTGTACATTACTACAGCTCAAAGAAGCTGTCGATCATATACTTCGGAGTTCTCCGAAACCTTAACATGATTGCAAGCAACTTGAAAATCGAAATGCACGGTTTCACTGGCTTGTTTCCCGTATTTGCTCAAAAGACTTCCTGTGATTTCACAAAACTCCGGGGTATGATAGCGGAAATATGGAACTTCGAGCTATTGGGTAAGCAATCCACGTTTTTGAAAAGTTCTTAACTTTTCTGCAAAATCATCATCCAGACTCGTTTGAAAACAACTTTTATGTACCTGATCAGAATGATCAAGCGCCTGAAACACATTTTTTTCATTTAAAAGAGATAATTTACAGAACAGTACGATAAACTACAATTGCTAGCAAACTTAGATCCCATTACACT
The DNA here is from genome assembly GCF_002204515.2 of Aedes aegypti. NCBI lineage: Eukaryota > Metazoa > Arthropoda > Insecta > Diptera > Culicidae > Aedes > Aedes aegypti. Next base: position 350,802,106 of record NC_035108.1, read on the forward strand.
TCCAAAACATGCCGATTTTTCAAAAGCTTCTGACAGTTTCATCTAGTGAATCCACTTTTGTTGTGGCGTTGGCAACTGATGATCCTCACCTGTGATAAAAGAATTATTTTAAAGTCATCTTTATGAATCACACAATCAAACTGCTGATGCTTACCCATTCCTCGACAGTATTTGGATCAATTTGGAGCAGTGGATAGTAAATACAATTGAAGATCTGCTTCGCCAGTTTATGGTCCGAGCCGAGACTTTTTCATTTCGCGGACGCGTATGTGACAAAGTATTCGTGGATGACCAGCTAAATTGGATAAATCTTTTTTGTGTGGTACAGTATGGGCAAGGAAATGTTGAACTACCTCCCATTATTACGAAAAAGAGATTGACGATTTTCAAATCTCCAGCAATGGAGCACCTAAAATTATTCAAAAGCAACAGTGTCTTCCACATTTTCTCAATATTGCCATATTTTTCTGGAACGCCAGAAGCAACAGCAAACAGAAACAGTATTTTTACGCCAGTATCCTTATATCGGCCTTGAGTCCCGATGACGTCAGAATTATGCTCGATAATCGACAGGGTAAATGATTAAAGGACCCTTCTCCATCGCTTGCAGATCGAACTACCCAGGCCAACTCCCCTTTTTGGACGTCACATAATCAACTAACCCCTGAACGTTCTTCTTCTTGGCATTAACGTCCTTACTGGGACAGAGCCTGTTTCTCAGCTTAGTGTTCTTAAGAGCACTTCCACAGTTATTAACTGAGAGCTTTTTTGTCAATGTTGCCATTTTCGCATTCGTATCTCGTGTGGCAGGTACGATGATACTCAATGCCTAGGGAAGTCAAGGAACTTTCCTTTACGAAAAGATCCTGGACCGACCGGGAATCGAACCCAGACACCTTCAGCATGGCTTTGCTTTGTAGCCACGGACTCCAACCACTAAGGCTAAGGAAGGCCCCTGTGCTGTTCAATAATATCAACCACTATTGCTGATAACGGTTGCAGACACAAATTCTTTAAACACAATACGCAAAACTTCGAACGATTGTCTTCATGGCTTTTCGGTTTCATGTTTCAGGTCTCCTGACAGAGTGTAGTGTAAATATATATATTTATTATTAGGTGTGAAATTGGGATATATTTATTGTAATTATTAACAGGCATACCTCTAATCAGCAAACCAAAATGTTGACCCAAAATAATGAATTTATAAACTTATTACGCGACACAAGCACCAATTTTTCGCTATACCACCTTAGAACGTGACAACTTAAGCAATGAAGCGTTATAACGCAGCGCCGATTTCCCTACCATTGATGCCAATTTAGTTGTTTTTTGCAATCTGTGAAACCATTGGTAATGTAATGATCCATGAGGAAATGTTTTCAAATGCTATGGTTATTACTAATCGTAAAAAGCAATATCTTATGAAAATATATTTGAATTTTAAGACGGTAGCATACGACTGAATCTAAATAATGGTTATTTATTGGAATTCTTTCAAATCTCTAAACATTTTTTTATTCAAATGAATGAATTTTGATTAAAGATGTACAATTTTACTATTTATTGAATTTAAAATCAACTGAACAGCAACATTGGCAAAACAAAAACAAGCTTGTTTTATGGAAATCTGAACAAACATTTAAAAAGGGCACATCGACATAGGTAAACAATGTTTTTGTAAGACGCTGTTGAGCCCAATTCAACTCGATCACGCTTACCAATACTACTATCAGAAGAGCTAACACTAATCTTTCTGATAGTGGTGTTAGTTTGCATGGGCGAGCTAAAAAGGGCTCAACAGCAACGTTTCTGAAAAAAGGCTCAAGACGTCTCCAGCCCTTTTCAAATGTTTGTCCAGAAATATTTGTCATGGCCTTCTGCGGTTCTATTGAGTTGTCATCATTTGGTTCAAGCGATTCATTATATCATTGGTGGAAGAAGATCACCTATGGTACGTATCTCTTACTAAAATAAAAAAAAATGTTCAGGACCCCCCGATAGAACATTTTCAAACCGGTCTCAAATGAAAGGGGAAAGCCTAAGCTTTCATTTGGTGGGTGTTTCAGCGATACTGATTTTTTTATATTAATGTTTCCTACCAGAGACACCGTGAACACGTCCAGTGAACACAAGCTGGAAAATGGTGTGCCGCAAGGATCAGTGTTATCCGTAACGCTGTTCCTAGTGTCGATGCAGTCCATCTTCAGGATACTGCCGAATGGAGTCGACATACTCCTGTACGCCGACGACATCCTCCTCGTGGTAAAAAGGTGAAGAATTACACCAAATACTGCAGACCGCCGCTGTAGGCTGTCTGTAAATGGGCGAAGAATGCTTGGTTCGCAATGTCTGCAGCAAAGTCGCATATATTCTACTGCAGCCCGAATGCGCGTCGGGAATCGACGAGGAATATTGTCGTTGACCAAGTCTCCATCCCGAAAACCAACCGGCTGAGGGTTCTGGCTATCACACTGGATCGTACGTTGACATTCAAGCCCCATTGCAAGATTGTGAAGTCACGTCTACGAATACTCCAGATGATCAGAGCCAAATAACCTCGTGGCAATCGGACAAGTCTGCTGCAAGTCGGATCGGCTGACGTACGGAGTCGGATTGGTGTGCCGAGGAGGACCAGCGGCTTTGCAGATCCTCTCTCCAGCATATAATTAAATGGTTCGATTTGCATCCGGAGCGTTTGTCACTAGCCCGATAAACTCGACCATGGCCGAAGCGGGCACCCTACCATTTGAACTGCTGGCGGTTCAGTGCGTAGCGAGGACAGCCATCAGTATTCTTTCGAAGAACAGCCGTATCAACACTCTCCCTTGGATTCGGTGCGCATCGGATCGTTTGGAGGAAATCACCGTTTTTCGTCTTTGTTGGATCCCGGGACTTGCCGGAATTACCGGTAACAACGAAGCTGATCGCTTGGCAAACGAGGCTCGACAGCAACCGACCGTCGATACTCCTATCCCCGCCGAAGAAGCTCTGCGAGCGACGAAAGAAGATATTCGGCGCCGATGGGACAGTCAATGGTACGCAACGAGAGACACGAAGTTGAGGGAGATCAAACACAATACGCAAAAATGGTTTGACATCGGGAATTCGGCCGATCAACGCGTACTAACGAGGCTAAAAATCGGGCACACACGGCTTACTCATACGTTATTATTGAAGAAGGATCCTCCGCCCACCTGCGAACGTTACGGAACCACACCTTATTCTGCACTGCAGAAAATATGAGCAGGAAAAACGAAGATACGCCATTGACTCGCTTAGCTTGAGAGAAGAATTAGATAATAGTAACGAGAAAAATGAGAAGTTGTTAAAATATTTACGCAATACAAGATTGTAAACGAAACTGTAAAAATGAATTGCGAAAAGTGAAATGTTAAGTTAAGATCTTTCTTTGACATGAATGCACCCTTCTGGTGTAAAGTGTCACTAATAAACAAAAAAACATCCTTATATGATCTCTGGTTTGCTGGGAAAACCTTGGATGAATGCTAAGTATAATTAACCCTTCTACTAGCCGCTTCATGTTTTACCTTATCAAAATATTCAAATTGCGATAACATTTCTGGGTTAGTGGGATAAGGTAAAGATCTGGGTATGGCCAATAAGCCATTTTACGAAGCCTGGTCAAATGACAGGAGACCTGGGATTTTTCAATCATCGGCGTCAGTTTTCGCGATGATGATGGTCGATGACTGTGCGCATTTCTAGCGTAGCTTTTCATCCAGGCGAAAACTAAAATGGAGAAAAAATATTAAAATATTTCTGAAGACAAAAGTGCTTTTTTAAGTGCAATATGGGTAACAAAGAGGTAGCTGATACAATAACTAGGTGTAACTGCAGTAACAAACATTTTTGGATCTCTTTTTTGCCATTTTCTCCATGTCCCCGTTTGGTAGAATAAGACGTTGTTGAAAATCACGCTGGATTTAATCCCAGGTCTCCTGTTAATTGACGCCGTTGTGGCGATCAGCTGTTCCGAAACGTCTCGTAAAATGGCTTATTGTTGGTGATGCGATGGTCACGCCTAACCGGATTCGCGATATTATTTGATAAGCGCATTGTACGTCGAACAAGTGTCCATCGCTCGCCCTCACAAAAGCAAGCGATACGATCTATATATCAAACACTACTAACGCGATCCGCGACACTAGTCCACCGTACTACGCAGGAGCAAGTGGCGTGACCAAAGGATTAAACACTACTCTTCAATTCAGTCAGACCTTACTGGAAACAAATACAAAGAGATATACAGGGGATAGGCAAAATGATTGAGATAGGCAAAATTTTGCCCAAATTCAAATGCTTATAACTTTATGAAAAATGAATGAAATTGGATGCATCTGGAAGCAGTCGACGGCAAATTTGGTCCAGTTTTAGGAACTTCCTTGGCCATGCATATTGGCCACTGGACACCGGAGATGTTCCGGATTTTCTGAGGTCATGTCCAAATGTCATTTTTTCTGTCGCTTGTATTTTTGTGTGGTGTAAAGTTAGATAGATGTTTGCAATTTTCCTAGAAACTAGAACTAATAGGAAGTTGAATGCCACTGGACGCATTAAGATTGGTTAGAAATCTTCAGAAATATGACCATTTCCGTAAAACTGGTTCCGGAAAGCATGGTCAGTCATGTTTGTATTTCCAATCATGTAAATATTATCCGGAGCTATATCCAAGCGGACACCAACCTTAAAAATGATGTTTCCTGCAGCGTATTCAGAACCATTAGATGCACAGACCACTCTATAGAACGTTCCAGGTGCCCTGGGGGAAGTGGTCAATTAGGAACATATCCGGAACCATATCAATATGGGCATCAAACTTCATTATTTTCAAAGGTTATGCTTTCCGAAGCATTTCCAGCATCACCGGCTGCCATAACCACTTTATAGTAGGTTCCAGGTGCCCCGGGGGATGTGGCCAATTCAAAACATGCCCGAAAACACATCAATATGGGTAAAAACATCAAGATTTTTGAAGGTGATGCTAATAGAAGTATTTACAGTGCTGGAAATGCTTCGGAAAGCATAACCTTCGAAAATCATGAAGTTTGATGCCCATATTGATATGGTTCCGGATATGTTCCTAATTGACCACTTCCCTCAGGGCATCTGGAACCTTCTATAGAGTGGTCTGTGCATCTAATGGTTCTGAATACGCTGCAGGAAACATCATTTTTAAGGTTGATGTCCACTTGGATATAGCTCCGGATAATATTTACATGATTGGAAATACAAACATGACTGACCATGCTTTCCGGAACCAGTTTTACGGAAATGGTCATATTTCTGAAGATTTCCAACCAATCTTAATGCGTCCGGTGGCATTCAACTTCCTATTAGTTCTAGTTTCTAGGAAACTTGCAAACATCTATCTAACTTTACACCGCACAAAAATACAAGCGACAGAAAAAATGACATTTGGACATGACCTCAGAAAATCCGGAACATCTCCGGTGTCCAGTGGCCAATATGCATGGCCAAGGAAGTTCCTAAAACTGGACCAAATTTGCCGTCGACTGCTTCCAGATGCATCCAATTTCATTCATTTTTCATAAAGTTATAAGCATTTGAATTTGTGCAAAATTTTGCCTATCTCAATCATTTTGCCTATCCCCTGTATTTTGGAAGAAACTATTTCTGATTCCGCAAGTATCCCTGGAGAAAAATTGTTGACGATTATCGAAAAGATCCTCTTTGGACATTAATGAAGGGATCTATATCTATCTAATGAAGTTATCTTGAAGGTACCACTTGCAAGATTTTAAGATGACCCACTCTTCAAATTGTTTAGGGAAATTTAAAAGATTTGTTGAAAAACAAATGTGTGGATGAACTTTTGCATAAATCCGATAAAAGTGCTAAATAAATTGCAGATGGAAATCACAGAATAAAATTACTATGAAATGATTTTGATGGTTGGCTACGCCAATTCATGCAGAGTATTGTTTCATTATTCACATTTGAAGGATGAAACGCTTCATTCAGGAAATACACCTAAAATTTAAATCAGTCGCAGCCATAACCATTTGGATTTATTAGGTGAAAAGTATTTATCTTCGCTGCACACAAAACTGACAGGTTTCCTCTTGTCTTCTTTCTCCAGTGGAAAAAAGGTTTATATAACCCTACATCTCGGAGGGCAACATTTGACCCCGGCATGCTTGCTCGTGTCATTCCGCTCGCTCTCCTGCTAAAACAACACCACCAGCAACAGTGTAATCCGAAATGGATTTGTCCCTTTGGCTCTCCGGACCCTCGAATCTCGATCCGCCGACGAAAACGACGATGACGAGAGCCCACGAGAGGTCCCCCCAAGAGCATTAGGAACTCGGAACGATACGAAAATAGTCGTGACCAAAATTACACATTTAAATTCGAATTAAATTCTCGCCGTTTTCCTCTCGCACCTTTGACTGGGACCGAGCTGATGCTGGCTGCCGAGGTGCACCACACCACAGAATTTTGTTTTCGCTGATTTCCTAGTCGAAATAGAATAGCACTTAAATCGTCGAATTATCATCAAACCCACCATTCAAGGTCCAAGTAAAATTGGAGCAAATATCAAAACTGAAAAAGCAATTTCTCAACATCATAAAGCGTTACGGAGGGGGGGAGGTGGTCAAAAATTTTTATTTTTAGCGCTGCGTAATAAATGGACCCCGCCTTTTTTGGTTTGTATATTGTTTTCGATAAAACTGCTTTTTCAATTTTAATATTAGCTCAATTTTTACTTTGGCCTCAAGTATTTTTCATTTACGTAATTCCATATGTAATGTTATGTTAATTGAATTTTCATGCATTTAGGGGACGGACCTGGTGTAGTGGTTAGAACACTCGCCTCTCACGCCGAGGACCTGGGATCGAATCCCATCCCCGACATAGTCACTTATGACGTAAAAAGTTATAGTGACGACTTCCTTCGGAAGGGAAGTAAAGCCGTTGGTCCCGAGATGAACTAGCCCAGGGCTAAAAATCTCGTTAATAAAGTCAAATCAATCAATCAATTTCATGCATTTGAAGCAATGCAGATTAAGATTGGCAGAAACTTATAAATTATTTTGCATACTCGACACATTGAGGCTTGTACTATGCCAAGGAAACATTGTCCATTTAGGCAAACATTGCTTTTATTCGATTTTGATACACGATCCAAGCAAGCGAAGCAAAACATTCCATTTGTATCGGTCCATGATCGGCAATGTTTCGCAAGTTGTAACAAGCATGATAAATAACAGCTGCGAACGAGAACCGTAAAGAGAGAGCGATGATGAAACCCATTTTTCTCACTTATTTACCATCCCTTATTCCTGAACATCTGATAGCAATAGTGTCTCCTAGGAGCTTGTTTATATGGATTTTATCACTCAGCGTTAGCCCCCCAATTCAATCATAACAGTAGCAGTAGATAATAAATAGGATCTCATGATGTTCTGTGGATCATGATTGTTAGTGAGAGATACTATCATATTTTTTTGATTCAATGGCTGTATTTACATAATAATTCCATTTATGAAAAATTCTTTTTAGATATCTCCAACCCATTATGTATGTAAAGATTTAGGTGTTCCTTTTCAAGTATAAAAGATTACCAGCTGCAATGTTTAAGGTGTCAAAATCGACTAGTTAGGAGCTATTCTATTTCGACCACGAAATCATCCTTCAAAACCTCTGTGCGCACCTAGGCTTTATAATCATCTTGGTCCTCGCTTTTTATGCTAACCAGAGAACGAAAGCCGCCTTCTTTCGGTCGGTTTATGTTGTACCGAGCGCCGTTTTGTTGTTGATATATGTACTTAGTCAGTTAGGCAGCATAATGGCACTCTCCCAGCTTCGCATCGAGCCTATCGTAGTGACAAGAAAAGGGAGCTGAAAGAGGCGACAGGGAAAAAAACGTGGAAAGCCTAGTTCACGAAAACAAGTGATAGGTCATTTAAAATCCCATATTCAACGAAAACGGGATTAGACGGGGCGAGCAGAGCGCAAACGAGCGAACCACCACCAGTCAAACAACGATTTAAAACTATGACTACAAACTTTTAAACGATTATTATGTAGATATCACCGTAATCACCATCATAACATTAATGGCTCGTGAAATTGAGAAATATATAATTCTATCCTCCTCCAAATACGTCAGCCTGTGGGAGAGAAGCAAACACGGCACTGCAATAATGGGAACGAACGCAATGACGGAGGGAATTTGGTGAGAAAGAAGTTTGCTGTCGAGGAGAGTCGCCATCGATTTATTAGGTTTTCGTTTTGAGTGTGATCATTCGATTTATTTGATGTTAGCAAAGCTGTTCAAATACCCAAGAGGGCCATCTATGGCAACGTCTACGGCTGGGAAGCAAAGCCATGCTGAAGGTGTCTGGGTTCGATTCCCAGATGAAAATGACCCAAAACACACCCAAGCCGTTCCCATAGGGGACGTTAGCCACAAGGAAGGACGTTTCAAGTAATACTGTTTCATATGGTATGCCCTCTTCAACATCTAATCCAATTTCTCTCGCCGTTCTCTTACGGTACCTATCCATCTAGTATTCATTGCTTTCTTCTCCATGCTCCCTCTTACTTCGAGCAAAATAGACCGATATGCCGATAAACAAATTCAAAATATAATTATCATGACGGTCGATACCTTTGTATGTATTTTAATAAAAACATTGTCTTTTGATGCAATACATTTACAGCTTGTCAGTTTATACAGATGTTTTCGACATAGTTGTTAACATTTGTGATAACAGATTATCCCAAGTTTATTGATTGCACTGTAAGCATACAAAAGGTCAAAAAATTATCTGATGTCAAAATAAAATTCCATGCTTGTCAAAAAAAAATGGATGAAATCAATAAGCCCTGTGAGACCCGATTATTCTGTTGCCATGGGGCTTTAACTGATATAATAAGGCATCAAAGTGTACTAAATATGCCTGCCGAAAAGTGTAGATTCAGGAGAAACTTGCTTAGATGGTCCAAAATTATATAAATTTTAACATAATTTCATTATATCTTTCGATGTGATGATTTCACAGCTTTGGTATATTAGGCAAATTTGTGTATTTTTGTAATATATAAAATGTTGTAAAACATGTCATGGTAATAAATTTCACATTGAGCATAGAAATGGTTAAAAAACTGATGTTTATGGTAAAATAGGTTAAATTTAAAAATTTAACCGTGAAAACGAAGTCAAAAATATCAAGTATGTCCGGCAAAAATGTTGAAAATAAAAAGAACTAAAGCCTTGCTCAAGTAAGGATCGCCCAAAAAAAAAATTAAAACTTTTTTTTTGCTCGGGTGCCCTATTCAATTTAATTTAAAAATTATTTTTATTATTACTCGGGATGCTATTTCAAAACAATTCCCCGAAGACACCTATGGGCTAAAACGCCTCTAAGAGGTTTTGACCGTCAATTTTCAGTTTCGTCCCACTGTGCGGTATTCGTCCACAATTTCAAAGGAAATCTGAGATACTTAAACGGATTTTTATTGGCCGTGATTATTACAAGAAATAAACCATTGAAATTTGATTCAAATTTGGTGTTTTTAGTTATTTTTAACTTCAAGGTGGAGTTTTGATTGAGAACATCAACCAAATTCGAAGAGGTGGAGGTGTAGCCATTGACGACACTATTTTTTAATATATAAATTAGACATCATAATACCTTCAAGCACGTTCAAATGTTTTCAATGACACATTGATTTTACATGCCGCAAAAGTATTTCACAATTGACTGATTTTTCATAGGCTCAAGTGTTATAAGGCATTACGGAGCCAATTTCTTCATGTAATCAAATTAGTTTTTATGCAACAATAGTTTGGATAGTTTGGTGAAGCAATGAAGGCACGATTCAGATTATTGAACATGTAATCCATGTTGTATATCGAAGCGCAAATTGACGTCAAGAATACTTTCGGATTTGAGTTTTCGGTTATGGATAGCAGGGTATGGAATAAAAACAAATGAACGATTTAGGAACCAGCGATACGATAAATGGAAAAAAATAATGCAATGTTTAGATCATCCGTTATTATTTTGTTTATTCGAATATTAAATCGTAGTACTTACAGTGCTTAATTTTAAATGTTTGTCATTGTTACCTATGAAAGTTTGTTTAGAAAAGTATGATTTATTTTCGTTTGTCTTCACTGGTTATAGCAGCGGGTGAGTCCTTACTTCACAGGAACAGTTTGCGATAAAAAATGAAAGTTCACAGATAAATCATCAGTATGTAGCGGATTCAAACTCTGTTATGGTACATAGATTAGCAGGTCCAACACGGCCACATAACAATTTAAGGTTTTCTGGCAACAAAAACTGGTGGTTAAGTCTTTCAAAATTTATACCCCTCTGAATCCCATGAACCTGAAGACCATAACCTCCTGTTTTAGTTCCTAGAATGGCATTACTTCGAATTCCATTATCACGGAGCAAAGTCATTCAAGGTAATTATAAATTCGGTACAATATCATTCAGGGTGATGACTCTCGGGTTAATGACATTTGGGAAAATTAATGTCGGGGTTATGTGGTAGAATCTTTTCAAGAGAGGTTTGATTTTAGTTTCTATTTTTAAGGAAGACATGTAAAATTGAGCTCTGCAAGCATAACGATTATAAAATCAAACAATCCAAACAAAACCGAATATTTATTACTCTTGTTTAACGTATTTCAAGTATTTAGCTTTACTCTTCACCAGTTGGCTTGAGAATGGGTTTATTGAATTATACAATTCTTTCACTATTGTATTTATCCAGGACTGTTACGTGTTAGTGAGATCGAAAAGACCAGGAAAGTCACAGGTAAAATTATAGATTTGGGAAAAATCTGAATGTTGTAATGTTGCTACATATGATCACATAAGTATTGATAGTGGTCTAGAGTACCATATTTCGACCAATAGTGCATTACTCAGCAATAGGAGTTTAAGTTCTGGGGCAGTACAAAGTTATCCAAAATAGCCGAGGGACAGCTAGTTGGGTTATAACAATATTTTATGACAAATAATAACATTTCAAAATTGGCTCCGTAACGCCTATAAAAAAACAGTCAATTGTGAAATAATTTGTCGGCATGTAAGTGCAATGTGTCATTGCAAATATTTGAATATGCTTACCGGTATAAGAATGCTTAATTAATCTATTTAAAATTATTGATTTTAATAGTTACACTTCAAAAAGGGCGCAGCTTCAAATATCGACGAAACTGCGCCCAGAGGTCACAAATAACTAAAAACATTTACTTTGAACCAAATTTGGATGGTTTGTCTCTTCTGATAATCACGGCCAATAAAAATCCGTTTAAATATCTCAGATTTCTGTTGAAATTATGGACTAACACAATCAGAAAGGCGTAACTCCAAAACGGGCCCCACGATTTTTTTAAATTTTGCCCAGACATGCACCTTAACTATAGAAAACGACTGGTGAGCACAGATTTGATGGAGATTTTTTCTGATAATAACGGTCAGGGGAGCACCGTGTCGCTGTCTTCCTCTTCAGAGATATGAAGGCCTCCTACACTGATCTGTAATCTATTCCAATAAGGTCGATAGCGTCCGCAAATCCAAGGAGCATATCTTATTTCTTTCATCCATCAAGCAATTTTGACATCACTTGGAGCAACTGATAGAACGAAGTTTGTATAGACTCGGATGACATTGGCTTGAAACGGTGAGTGGACTGTCCCCGTCCGTTAAACCGTGACAGGCCTTAGATTACGTTCCAAATCCGTCGCCTGATTGTTCCAATTGAGCGGGAGTAGGCTCAGATGCCATTACCTGGCTTGCGCCGATCCAGCTCTGAATATAGTACCCCATGAAGGACTATGTCAACGCTAGCACGGCCTCTCTGCTTGTATAGATAACCATGGGATCACAAAGGCGACTATTCCAGCGGAGATGGATAGCGGCTCTTGGGGGTACCCATAAGAGATGACCAACCAAAACAAACAACAAGCGGAATGTGAAGGAGAGGCTTCTGGACCCATCAGTAACCGGCTAAGGTTCCCGCTAACAGAGGAGGCGAAAAACATCAACTTAAGTGAGAAAAGCAGTGTGGGCAAAATCCTGGTCACTGTGACGATGGCAGGCACTGGCCGTCCCAGTGCAACATGTGAGATGATTGATGGCCCGGGATTGGTCGAGGGCATTGAATGCAATAGAGAGTACCTCCCAAAAATGCAGGTGACTGCTGAAGAACTCGATCGAGTTTCTTAAAAGCAAAACCAATATCAGCAAGGATTTAAAAGAAGTCTGCTGAAATTGCGACAATCAGTCTTAGCTGCAAATTAGGACTATAAGAAAGCCAAGGCACAGCTTGGAAAGGTAAAAGGCAAAAATGACACTATTTCGTACCAGACTGAAGTGGTTTCTTTCATAGGCAACGCAAATACAGCAGATGATATTATTCGATACGCTATGCGAAAGAGTGGATTTTCCGAGAATGAATACGAGATGAAAAGACGCATGCAGTCATTGCAGAATTCGCTCTCATTTGAGTATGAAGCACGATCAAAGCAAGCAAAGAAAAACATCCCATCTGTTGCGGTCCACGATCGTCAATGTATCGCAAGTTGTAACAAGTCTGATAAATGGAAGCAGTGAGCGAGAGCCCTAAAGAGAGAGCGATGATAAAAACCATTTTTCTCGCTTGTTTACCATTGAGGATAGGTGTTTCTCTTTACTGGCACGGTAAACAATCCACGAACTTCCTATAGCAAAAGTGTCCCCCAGGCTTGGAGCATGTTTAGAGGGGTTTTATCATGCACTACTAGCCCCCCAATCTGATCAAAGTTGTAGCAGTATACGATAAACAGTCTCTCATAATGTGCAACATGTTATGATAGTTACAGAGAGCGATACGTGAGAGATTCTCTCAATTTTCTCTGGATTCAATCCCTGGACGCATGATTACCGCTCCTCCAGAGCGGAAAAGCTGGCACGAGCCGAGTAGTACGAGTTAGTAATAAGAAACAACAGAGATCGTTATCAAAATGGGAGGAGGCGAAATACGCCGAGGTTCTGAAGGCGAGAAGTTATCGTCTTTGGGGGCAGATGTGCGGAGTATAAGGCGGACTAGCATTGGTGAAATGATCCTAGTCTTAAAGAAGGACGCCAAGCAAAAGGGTGCAGCCTACAAGCAGCTAGCACAAGAAGTACTTGGCGACGAGGTTTATGTCGGATCCTTCACTGCAGAGGCGAATCTCCAGTGTAAAAATCTGGATAAGGTCAGAGCGGAGGCCCCGGCTGCCCTCAAAGAGCAGTGTGACATCGAAATATCCAGTGAGGCCATCCACCTTAGAAAGGGCCCACAGGGCATCCAAGTGGCGCCGATAAGGCTGCCGATAAGTTGCAGAGCGAAGAACAAAGTGAAAAAGTCAAAGTAGGCTGGTCGGATTGCTTACAACAGCCTCCTGAAATTTGCTTCGAGTGTTTCGGGGAGGGCCATAAGTCTATTTACGAATTAACCCAGCGATCACGTTCGATATGTAGACTAGTCATATCGAATTCGTCCATCATGTGCCAAAGTTTCGGACTTGAAACATCCACTACCGACTAAATCCACCTTCGCCCACGAGCCATTCCCCCCGGAACTGCCTCTTGGCATAACTTCATGAGGGAGGCTATTGTGCTATCCAGCATTGCTTCTTGCTTCGCTTTCTGCGTGTGACTCACGTGCGTCTTGTGCTCCTGTACTTCCTTTGCTCTTTCAATACTGCATTTGGGGCTGGCGTCACGCCAGGGCCATGTTTCTATTGCCGCTCCTGTGATAGCTACGCTTCGTTGCTCTGCTACGACGCATTTGGGGCTGGCATCTCGCCAGAGCCCAGCACAACTTCTACAGCCTGCTGCTAATCCGCTTATTCTCAAACTTTCCAGGTTTGACCTGGAGTTAGAGGTCTATCTAGCGATTGCGGTTAGAGGATGGCTTCCGATTTCCGACGGTGGATTTATCCTACTCCGACGAAGATTTTCCGGCGGCGGAAGATCTCCCAAACCGATGCTATCCTAGCAGATGCCGAGGTCGGTCCTGCGATTCCAGTGGAGGGAAACTTCTGGTTCACAGGCGCCCCGACGCCCATTTGCCGATGCGATCTACCCAGCTAGTCCTCGATGGTGGACACAACCTACTTCTATGCTGGCCTTGCAGATTCCGATGTCGGTCCTGCGATTCCGGAGAAGAGAGGCAAGAGAGTTCGCAGGCGCCCTGGTGCTGTTTCGCGCTCTACTCAGCTAGTCCCCGACAGAAGGACATAGCCTAAACCAACAGACCATGGTCGGTCCTGCTATTCCGGTTGGAGGATGACTTCCAGTTTGCAGGCGCTTCGACGACTTATTACTAGGTCTAGTCCCCGAAGGAAGATCTAGCCTACTCCGCCCGGTCGCACTCATTGGTCTCCTTCATATGCTCGCTTTAACAGACTGACTTGTCGAGTGCCGAGGTCGGTCCGACGATTCCGGCTGCCCCAATGACTCAGAGACATGTGCTGTCCGCGTCTCTTAGCTGCTCCTCTCGCCATCTTCGTTATAACAGAGACATCAGCTGGACGATTGTCCTGTTTACCGCGTCCCATTTTTCTTCTTCAGCACACATTCGTTGGACAATATTTTGCACATTCACGTCATTGCTGACGACGGATATAATCTCGGCTCACTCATGCTCGAATCGCGAACATTCGAGGACCACGTGCTTAAGGGTTTCCTCAATATCGCCGCACCCGCTGCATAACGGTGACCATGCGTGTCCAAACATATTCAGGTATTTCTTGAGGCATCCATTACCAGACAAAAACTGTGTCAAATGGAACACTTCTCTGTGTTTTCTGTTTAACATCGACAGGCACGGAATTAGTCGGTGCGTCCATCTACCGTTCTCAGCGCTATCCCCCTGCTGTTGCCATTTCGTCATAATTTCATCTCTGCTCCTTTTCCCGATTCTCCGCGGGCCTCGGTCCCTGTATAGCACTCGCTGTCCTCTTCGAGTTGAAGGTTTGTAGGGATCAATCCTGCAATCACACAATCTGCCTCCGATTATATCGTACAATACGCATGGCCATCAGTCTGAACGTACTGTTCAGCCGGGAGCGGTTCCTCTTCGTTTGCAGTGCTGTCACGCAGATGGGGCCAGCGTATCTAAGTATCGTTTTAGGCATGCTCGCTAGTAGTCGCTCCTAGCTGCTGCTGATCGCTGAATTGTTGGACATAATCCGGAATAAAGCTGTTATCACCTTCACGGCCCTCTCACATACATAATCGACATGGCTGTTGAAGCTCAGCCGATCATCGATCATCACTCCCAGGTGTCTGACTTACCGCATTGAATCGATGGTACACTGTCCAACTGAGATTTCTTATCATAACTACCTCGGTTTTGTGATGGGATAACATAAGCTTGTTCCCTCGCATCAATTCTTCCACGGCGCCTACTGCCTCAGTAGTAAGTATATCTATTTCCTCCGTATAGATGGCATCCACGGTAAATCTACCCTTCCGAAATCCGAACTGAATGTCGCACGAGCCGTTTTCTCCCTCCGTGTATTTCGTAAGCCTGTTTAGGATTACTCGTTCCAACACTTTACCCACTGTGTCCATCAGACATATCGGTCTATATGCTAAAGGATCCCCAGGAGGCTAGCCTGGTTTCGACAGCAGCACCAGCTTTCGTCGCTTCCAAATATCGGGGAAGTTACCCTCATCAACAGCTACAGCTAGTACAGCTGGGCCCCTTAACTTCGCCATTGCAACTCTGTAGGCGTCACCCCACGGGTATGAATTGGCGTTGCGACAGAGCTCCTCCAGACAGGCTTTCTTGCTGAGCCTGATTTCCCTGTAGAGAGCGGTTTTGCGCATCCTTCTCCTAGCCCGGAAACAGCTCACACGCAGATCAGCAATCGTCGAGTTCCACCAGTAAGCTGGGCGGTGGTTATGTCTCGGTTAACCCTCCCCCATTCGCAGTAAAGTGCTGAGCATTGCGCTCCAACATCAACGCCTTAACGAACACCTCCTTGACAAACTGCGACGTTTTCCACCTTCGCTCCTTTGATTGTGTCGCACGCGCTTCCAACTGCCGTCTGCTACCAATATTGCACCGAATCGCTCACTCGCCAGTTTAAACTTCCTGACAACCCAGGTTTCGACAACAGAAGGATACGTTAATAATTGACTCTCGGCCTTCCAGACGGTATGTGCTGGTGGTATCATCGTTGGCTAAGGCCTCCAGTAAACTGCTCGCTCTTGAGTTGGTGAAGCGACTGCCCAATTGACGACTATGACGATTGGTCTACGGTCTTCAGTCAGCTTGTCAAGCATCTCGTTGAACTGGTCGTAAAATCATTTGCGTCAACTAAGGCACCGGGACCCGAAGGTATCTCGAATGTTGCCCTAAAAACGGCAGTAAATACGGTTCCGGACATGTTCAGAACCACGATACAACACTGCATAGATCTAGGAATCTTCCCAGAATGTATGTAAGCGACAGAAATTGGTGCTACTACCAAAGGCGAGGAAACCACCCGGTGACCCATCAGCGTATAGACCTATCTGTGTACTAGATACGACGGGAAAGTTAATGGAGAGGTTGATTCTCAACAGGCTAGTATCGTATACGAAGAGTGCGGATGGCCTGTCCAACAACCAATTTGGATTTAGGAAAGATAAATCTACTCTGGACGCTATCCATTCGGTCGTTCAGACAGCTGAGGTGAAAATCGAGCATAAAAGGGGCGGCATCCGTTACTGCGCGATTGTCACTCAGGATGTGAAGAATGAGTTAAACAGCGCAAGCTGGGAAGCAATACAACACGCACTTCACCCCCTCAAGGTACTGGTGCAGTTGAGTAAGCTTCTAAAAAGCTGTATTGATGATAGGATTCTACGGTATGACACCGAGGAGGAGCAGAAAAGCGTTCGAATTACCGCGGGAGTACCTCAAGGTCCAATTCTGGGCACGCTGTTATGGAATGCGATGTACGATAACGTACTGAGGCTGCCCCTTCCAACGGCTGCTAAGATTGTTGGCTTCGCCGACGATATCACCTTAGTGGTCTATGGTGAATCGATGGAGGAAGTAGAGTTGACAGCAGCGCACTCTATCTCCATAGTTGAGGAATGGATGAAGTCTAAGAAACAAGGACTGGACCCGTCACAAGACTGAGGTGGTGGTGGTGGTCAACAATCGCAAGTCCGAGCAACGGGCGCTTATCTCGGTAGGTGATTGCACCAAAGAGTCCAAGCGATCCCTTAGGCATCTCGGGGTAATGATCGATGACAAGCTCAGCTTCGCTAGCCACGATGAATATGCCTGTAAAAGGGTATCTACGGCTATAGACGCGCGTTCGAGGATGATGTCTAGCAGCTCTGCTGTAATTGCAAGCAAACGCAAGCTCCTGGCAGGCGTGGCGTTAACCATACTGAGATATGGAGGACTAATCTGATCAACAGCGCTTTGAACGAGCAGAAACCTAAAGCGGTTGGAAAGCACGCAAAGGATCATGTGCTTAAGAGTATCAACCGAATACCGAACGATTTCTAAAGAGGCCGTGTGAATTTTAGCCAGAATGATGCCCATTCATCAAGGAAGATGTTCAATGCTTCAACCAGAGAGGTGGCAGCTGGAATGGGATAACTCCATCAATACCAAATTTGTCAGATTAGTATAACAGAAACCAAGGAGAAGTGAACTTCTACCTGACGCAGTTTCTGTCAGGACATGGTTGCTACAGGCAGTACCTGCATAGATTCGGGCACTCAGAACCTCCTGCGTGCCCCAATTCTGCTGGTGTGGAGGAAACGTGTCGTGTCCGATTGCCCGTGTTTCATTGAGAGACACGTCCCCGGACTATATAATCCAGAGAATGTGTGCGCATACCGAAAGCTGGAATTCATTAACTACGGCTGGCACTCACATAATGCTAGAATTACATAATGTTTTGGTGTCATGAAATAGGGGTGGGCATTTTGCCCCACGAGTTTAGGTTCTTCAATAAGCTTTTTAGGGACAATTTTTTTTTTTTTTGCGTGTAATACAAACTATAACAGTGCACAAGTTGGCTCTCGTCGATAGTTTCAGAAATTTGGTTATCTTTTGACCTAAAAAATGGTCTTAAAAATCGCACAAAATTTCAACGAAAAGAGCGAAAAACGTTTATATACGTTTTTAACGATTTTCTTGAGAAAAAGACATAAACATATGTTCAGAGAACACCTAAAACACCTCCTTCGTCCAAATCGAGAGTGGCACGTTTTGCCCCCCTATGGGCAAATTACCCCTAGTTCCGCTAGTTCCTTCCAGAAGAAATACCGAAAGGTGGTTCCAGGGAGGTAAGGGTCTGAGGCCAAGGGTAATGTCGGTGTACTCTGTCACTTGAGCAATTAAGCGAGAATTGCTCATGTACAGTGTATGAGCTGGTTTTAGTAAGTCGTCATTGTTGCGGCATCCCCACCCTCACTGAGTTACCTTCTCAAGAGTCTGTTTCCCCCTTGTCAAAAATGTTGTTAAAAAAATGTTAAAAAAAGATTAATTACTTTTACCAAATCAGGATCATAGTGTTTTCTAATACAGAACACTTAGATATAAGAAATGAATGTAATATTTGGATTGACTCTAATAACGGAAGTGAAAAAGTGATTGCAG
This sequence comes from Aedes aegypti, assembly GCF_002204515.2. Lineage (NCBI taxonomy): Eukaryota > Metazoa > Arthropoda > Insecta > Diptera > Culicidae > Aedes > Aedes aegypti. Next base: position 350,820,760 of record NC_035108.1, read on the forward strand.
TTTTAACATACAATATAATTGCGTTTTCAAACCAGACATTACAAGTTGTAAAGTTAGAAACAACTTTCCCTCCGTGTTCTGCTCGGATTGCACTCCATTTCTTCACACCATGACGCAAATTAGTTCGGACCATAGTAGGGGTGTTAATATCTTGGTTAGCACCTCGCCACGAGCATCATGACCCTTTGGCCCTTATTGTCTTCGTCGACGAGTTTCGTCAAATTCGCAGACCCAAACGACCCCTCCAATAACCACCAATCCGGAACGCCGCACTCTGCTCAGAAACAGCGCAAAGACCGACTGGAGCGAAACCCGATGGCTTATCAATCGCGCGGCCTCGGTAATTTTATGAATTTCTTCTCGCGCCCTGAAAATTATTATTATTATTGCTATTATGACCATAACCATTACCATCGAACGGGACAGCAGTACCGTGGCGCGTGGGGAAACAACTCCCAACAGACCGAAAAAAAACGCCGATCAACCGACGCTCACAGGAGTTATTTGGGTCAATCGTGGCTAATAGTATACCAATTTTAAAACCGAACAAAAATCCTGCTGGAGCTTCTAGGTATCGTCCAATAAGCTGATGGTCAACGAAAATTTTTGCCAATGTACAGTTCGGATTCCGACATGGTCATTCGACCCCTCATTAACTTTTACGTGTAACAAATTTACTGGTCTAAAAATTTATATGTCAAATCGTACACTTCAGGTTAATCATCAGAAATCAGAAAGACTTCCTGTAAGATCTGGTGTTCCTCAAGGCAGCATTTTAGGGCCAATATTATACAATATTTTCACTTCTGAGTTTCCTGAGTTACCTTAGGGATGTCAAAAATCTTTTTTTTTTTTGTGGATGACACAGGCCTCTTCGCCAAAGGACGAAGTCTGCGTGTCATCTGTAGTCGATTGCAAAAAAGTTTGAATATTTTTTCTTCATACTTGAAAAAATGGAAGATTTCTCCTAATGCTTCCAAAACTCAACTAATAATATTCCCACATAACAAAAAAGCTTTTTATTTGAAACCTTCAAGTGGACATGATGGCACGATGAGAGGGGTTCAATATATTGGGCTCATGCTAGATAAAAAATTAACTTGCAAAAATCACATTGAGGGCGTTCAAGCCAAATGTAACATATATAGAAAATGTAGAAAATATAGAAAATGTATTTATCCGCTCATTAACAGAATATCTAAACTTTGTCTTAAGAATAAGCTTTTGATCTTCAAAGAAATTTTCAGGCCATCCATGTTGTATGCTGTATATAATTAGCTGTTTTAGAGATATAGCTCGATTAGAAATTTAAATTTATGAAATTAAATATGGACATAAATTTGTTCTAGTTACTCCTCCGCGCCGAGAATATCAATCTTTAATAAACATTATAAACAATAAGCAAACGAAATTCGTGCAGGTTCTCCGGTTTGAGGATCGATTGGGGAATCGTGGTCTTGCCCACTCCGGGTGATCCCACGCCAACATCCAGCCCTCCTGCAAGTGAAATGGAAAGTGAGCAAAATAAATATGTTCACACGATTTTCGCGCAAGCACCTAACGCCGAACCGATCGATTTCCCTGGATCTCGTCTTTTCACCACCTCTTGCCCGTACAGTTACAGTTTTATGGATTGGTTTGTCGAACCGAAAACCCAAAGGAAAAAGGGCGCCCATCATCATCTGCTTTTCCGCGTCTGTCGGTTGTTAAACGTCGGTTTTGGAGAGTTTGCCGCCTGTGTCGAACACTTCCTAGTTAATCAATTTTTGAGACCTCAAACTCAAAGTCGACCGACGAACGAGGCGATCGATGGAACGCTGCTATACTGGAGAGCAACACTTTCGTGTCTTGTCTAAGTGCTTCTAAGCATTTTCCAATATTTATTTTAATCATTAACCTTCTGGGTCAAATAATTACACGACTCAAGTGGAGGCAAAGCCAGTGGTGTCGATTGTGGTGTACGGGATGAATGTCTCTTACTCGGTTTGGAGTGGAAAAGTGTCTCGCGTGTTTGGCTTTTTACTTTCATGTCATACTACAGATTTAAGACTATCTTGTTTTGCGACAAAGAACCAGAAGGTTGTTACTTTTACAGTGACATGATCTCCTTAGGCTGCGTCCATTTATTACGTAACGCTAAAATTGATTTTTTTGACCCCCTCACCCTCCGTAACGCTTTTTGTATGAATAATTTAAAATTTTGTGTATGAGTCGTAACGCTTGAGCCTACTATACCCCCCCCCTCCCCATTTAGCGTTACGTAATTTGTGGATGCCTCTTTACTTTGCATCCGTAAAAGGCACAGTTCTAGATCAATCAAATTGGTCCGTAGAACGGGGTAACTTAAATAGTTTTTTTTTTCGAAGAAAACTTGAGTATTAATGCATGCTGTTTCAAAGAATTATAATTTATATTTTTAAAACAAGTACTGGTATTCTAACTATCGATTGCAGTTGATAGATTGTCGAAAGATTTATTCTGAATTGATATATATTTTTCCATATAATCGAATGTCGGTTTTCTGTTTTGAAGTAACTTTGATAATGGAGTATAAATCTAACAAAAATGAATAATTTACGAAACATTTATAGGGCATTGCATACTAGGAGGCGTTTAACGCTATTTGGAAATTTCTGACTTAGATTACAAAAATAGCTCCAGTTTGTAAAAATGGTTTTCGCTAAGAGATTTGAGACCAAATTCATGTTCTACTATAACTAGGCTGTAAAGCATAAGTGACGAAATCATTATGACTTCCATGAAATAGTGATTGTTTGTGAGCGTTCCAAAAATGCTAAAACCTTATATTTTTATATTTGAATATATATACACTCCCGTGCAAAAGTTTGGGTTCACCCCTAAAAAACATACAAAAGTTTTCTGTCCATATCACAGTGATTACACGTCCAATTAAAACTCTCTAACGCATTCGAAAGGCAAAGAGTTATCCTTACTTCGTATGTATTTTTCAAAAAAAGTTTTTTGAATTTTGTTTACTAATTTTTTACTTAAAGTTGTTACATTTTTCGAAAAACACACTGAAAAATCATATCTAATTTTCTCAGCATTGGATCGACCAAAATTTTAAATCAAAGTGTCGTTAGAATTGTAATCTTATATTCTTTGAAGAGACCACACGAAATTTTGGTGGAAAAATCTGGAAAGTATTCAAAATCAATGAAACAGTCAGTCAAGTCATTGTGCAAAAGTTTGGGTTCACCTGAGCCGTACGCACATCATTTTTGTCAATATCTCTACCATTTTTCAACCGCTTTAAATAGTTTGAAGCTTTTTCGAGCGCAAATAATAACGCGTACATGATTGGTTTGAAATTTCACAGATTTAAGTAAGTTCAGGTGTACCCAAACTTTTGCACGATACACCATACTGAGGGGTGAACTCAAACTTTTGCACGATGGCTTGACTGACTGTTTCATTGATTTTGAATACTTTCCAGATTTTTCCGCCAAAATTTCGTGGGGTCTCTTCAAAGAATATAAGATTACGATTCTAATGACACTTTGATTTAAAATTTTGGTCGATCCAATGCTGAGGAAAATAGATATGATTTTTCAGTGTGTTTTTTGATAAATGTCCCAACTTTACGTAAAAACTTAGTAAACAAAGTTCAAAAAATGTTTTTGCAAAAATACATACGAAGTAAGAATAACTCTTTGTCTTTAGAATGCGGCTTAGAGAATTTCAATTGGACGTGTAATCACAGAGAAATGCAGTGAACACTTTTGCATGTTTTTTAGGGGGTGAACCCAAACTTATGCACGAGGTGTATATATCCTCAAACGTACTTGATTCCAACGAAAGTAGCTTTGACATGAAGTGTCATACTAATACTCGTCACTTTTGCATTCGTTTTGCTAAACTGATTAACAGAAACTTTGTTATTTCGTTTAGTATGTTGTGGGTCTCGCACTATTAAAGTTATCCCGTTTTACGGTCCATTAAATTTCAACCGAGATGATCTCAAATGCTGAATGATAGAGTGATGTGGGGCAAATGTTCGATAAGGGCAATTTTTTTAAGGATTTCTAGCTCAATACAAAACAATTGTTGTATACATTATGGTGGTTCGAATTGTTTCAAGTAAGAGACTTTACCCGCTAGCGCATGATGGCTCATCATAACTTGAAACTATTGAGAACCAGAGCTACGGGTCCAAAGCTCTGATAAAGGTGGATGGTTGTGATGGCTATGACCGTGGTCATCATGTAAAGAACAAGCGGACGATGCTGTATTGTGTCAGCACCGAGGAGGCAGCCCCTCTAGCACGATGTAGGTAGCGCAACCCTGGTTAGGTGGCCTATCGAAGACCCTTCACCAACCAAGGAAGGTAAAAGTAGAGCAAACGGATGGATTTTACGGCAACGGACCCGGCAACGAATAAAGGACAACGATTGGAAAGGTGGATCTTGGAACGTGAGAGCTTTGCATGAACCCGCGCATGTTGGGCTCCTGGCTCGTGAACTGCGGAATGTCAGCGTGAACGTGGCAGCTTTGATGGCTATCCAGGAAAAACGCTGGCCGAGAACCGGAGAACGCGAATTCCGAGCGGTGGACTCCATCGCCAACACTTCATTCAAGTACCACATCTACTACAGCGTTGGCGACAGAGCAGTACGTGGAGTTGGCTTCGTAGTGGTTGGGAAGCAGATGAAGCGAATTATTCGGTGGAAACTGGTTAGCGACCGGACCTTGTGTTGAGAATGAAGGACAAGTTCTTCAACTACAGCTTGATCAGCATATATGCGCCAACGAACGATAAGCCCGATGACATGAAGGATGAGTTCTATGAGAGCCTGGATAAGGCCTACGGATAGTGCCCAAAACAAGACGTCAAGAAAGTCATCGGTGACGCAAATGCGCAGATCGGGAAAGAAGATTTCTTCCGACTCATCATTAGAATGGAAAGCCTTCATTCCGTTACCAATGATAATGGCCTGCGACTAGTAACCTTCGCTGCTGCTAGAGGGATGGCAATCAGCAGTACCTACTTCGCACGAAAGAATATCCGCAAACACATCTGGCGACACCCGAGTGGCGATGCCTGCTCCCAAATAGACCACGTGCTGGTTGATGGGCGGCATTTCTCAGATGTCATGGATGTCAGGACCTTCCGAGGCCCTAATATCGACTCGGATCATTACCTCGTTGTAGCTAAAATTCGGGCGCGGTTATCCAGCGTCACGAGTTCCAGAACAAACAGAACGCTGCGCTTCAATATAGAACGCTTGTCGACTGATGGGGTAGCTGCACAGTACCGCCAGCAGCTAGACGAGCAGTTGGGAAAAAATAACGTTGCTGGAGATGTCGACAGCCTGTTGGAACCTATCCACGGAGCCGTGACAACAACGGCGCGAGAAGTGATTGGCACTGGTCAACGACGAAACGACTGGTTCGATGAAGAGTGCCAGAGAGTGACAGGCATAAAGAATGTCGCCAGAAGCCGTATGCTTGTGGACGGTACCCGACAGAACAGGGCAGCGAGAGCCGAAGAAAAGCGAATCCACCGCAGAAAGAAAAGGCAGCACGAAAAAAGTGTGATAGCTGAAGCTCAAGAAAGTATTGACCGGAATGATATTCCATGCAACGGTCAATGGTGCGCGGCACAATATTAATACCGTACTAGTGCCGGCCATGTGCAATGATCCAGAAGGGAATTTGCTGACCGATAAAACGGCGGTGGCTGCCAGGTGGAAGGAGCACTTTCAGCAATTGTTGAACGGTGAAAATGGAAATGTAGCGAGGAACAGGATAAATATTGATGATGCACGCTATGTCTGAACCAGACCATTATGAAAATCAAATGTACATCGGATTTTTTTTTCTAGCTAGGGATTAGTATTTGGTCTATATTTTCATAATCGGAAGGTTTTAAAATATTCCATCAGTGAAAATTTGATTTTTTCTACTTTTTAGCTATTTTTCATACTAAAACTGCCCCGTATTTCGACGCATTTTAGCCCATATAAAATGTATGGATAAAATTTCATCGATATAATTTTTTAAAACCAAATATAGACCAAATATAGACCAAAAACTGATCCCTAGCGAGAAAAAATCCGATGTACATTCGATTTTTATAATCATCTGGTTCAGACATAGCGTGTGATGACGATCAAGCTGTGGACCCACCGACCATGGGAGAGGTTAACAAGGCTATCAGCGAGCTGAAGAACTGTAAGGCTGCTGGGAAGGAGAAGATCCCAGTGGAGCTTCCCAAGCACGAAAGAGAGCAGCTTTACTAGTCGACCACCCAGTACTTCTGAAGGCATGGGAGGACGAAGAATTGCCCACCGACTGGTTGGATGGCCTCATCCGCCCTATCTACAAGAAAGGGCACAGACTGGAGTGTGCCAATTACAGAGGAATTACCCTGCTGAATTCGGCGTACAAAATTCTGTCGCGCATCCTGTTCAACAGACTGAGACCGCTCGAGGAGTCCTTTGTCGGCGAATACCAAGCTGGTTTTCGTGAGGCCTGTTTAGCTTGCGAATGATCCTAGATAAATTCCGGGTGTATAACTTGCAAACTCATCATCTGTTTATTAATTTCAAGGTGGCATACGACACAGTGAAAAGAAATGAACATTAGAAGATTATGTCTGACCGATGGTTCGAAATCAAGTGTTCGGATCGCAGACGAGGTGTCAACCTCGTTCGTGACGTTAGACGGTTTGAAGCAGGGAGACGCACTTTCGAATTTACTGTTCAACATTGCACTCGAGGGTGCTATTAGGAGATCTGGCGTGCAGAGAAATGGCACTATTATCACAAGGTCACACATGCTCCTTGATTTTGCGGACAATATGGACCTAATTGAAACCTATCGCAGGTCAGTGGAAGAGGCTTTCGTTCCTCTGAAGAGGGGGGCAGCGAGGTTAGGCCTGACCATCAATTCTACCAAAACGAAGTACATGGTTGCAGGTAGAGATAGAATCAGGCTTGGTGGTGTAGGTGCTGAGGTAGTGTTTGTTGGGGATGTGTTTGAAGTTATTTAAGAATTTGTTTACCTTGGAACACTTGTGACATGTGACAACGACGTTTCCCGCGAAGTGAAAAGACGTGTTGCGGCTGCGAATAGGGTCTTTTACGGACTACGTAACCAGCTCAGGTCCCGCAGCTTGCAAACGGAAACGGAAATTCGCCCTGTATAAAACATTGATTCTTCTGGTGGCTCTCTACGACTACGACTACGTTGAAAGAGTCAGACCGGAAAGCTCTAGGTGTTTTCGAGCTTAAGGTGAAGATTAATGGAAGCCAAACTTCAAATTTTCAAGGGCACGGATTTGGAGAACCGAATACCCATTTGAGCTGAAAACTTAATCGATTGGTCACCACCAGCTAGTGATCAATCGATTTAGTTTTCTGCCTGAACGGATGTTCGGTTCTCCAGAACCGTGCTCTTGAAAATTTGAAGTTTGGCTTCATCGATTCATCATCTTCACCTTAAATTGCTGCGGACAACACTCGGTGGGAAACTCGAAAATGGTGTGTGACGCAGATGCATGAATAATGAGTTGTATCAAGTGTACAAAGATGCGAATATTATCAAGCGTGTAAAATACGGCAGACTTCAGTGGGCTGGTAGTGAATATCGGAAGAAAGAATTGCTAAAATAATATTCAGCAGGGAACAAGGTAGATGTCGGCGGTTTCGGGGAAGACCACGAACACGTTGGCTGTATGCAGTAGAAGAGGACCTGGCGACCCTAAACGTTCGAGGCAACTGGAGAAGTTTCGCCCAAGACCAACGAAGATGGAGCTCTACAATACGCCCAGCAATGGCGTGACGCTAGGCTGTAGCCATCAAAGGTAGGTAATTTTGTGAAAGTTATTATGGTTCATCCGCTTTTACTCTAAAAATGCAGTAACACTAATTTATTTTTCTAACATCATTTCAATTGTCCATTTTGCACTGTTTCATCGAAATCGCACGTAAGACGAATTCCATGTCAAATCGATCAGTCACAAAACTAGACCATTTTCGATTTGCAGTAATTTTTGCACATGTTTTCGGTGTGGTAGAATAAGTGTTTTCCATAGATACATGGATCATTTTTACTCTAGAATAGTTTTTGAAAATGGCTTTTATGTTTTTGCAAGCAATTTATTTGAAAAATTGTAACATTGAAACTGTTGGTTTTAGAAAAAAAGTTCTTTGAAAAAGCTGTAGTGAACTGTTTGCCTCCAAGAAAATATATACTCTGAAATAGTAATTTATGCAACAAGATGCAAAATGATGATTTTTTTCCAGCACGAGTCGTATATATATCCAACAAAATTTGCTTCACACGACGAGCGCTGAAAAAATCTCCCTAAACAGAACTGATAAGTGCTGCCATTATATTGTTCACTTTGTTGATGAATAGTAGGCTGATATGCAACGGAATCGAAAAAAAAGGATTTTTCACGAAAAATTTGAAAATAAAACATAAATTTTGGATTACACAAAAATCACATTAATCAAAAATGACACTAAATTCATGTGCAAATCAAAATTCATTGTGGAATTCGCAATTTTGCTTCGAGAAAATCAGCTCGCCTTTATAAATCGCTTGATTTACATTGTATTACATCAAACTAAGTATATAATTGAGAGTCGTGGTAATCAGATTCAAAAAATAAATTCATTAATTCCATTTCTACTAAAATATATTAATTTTTTAAACGTATATCACTATTCTATAAACCTGAGAACAAAAATCTTATAGTTTTGTTTTTTTTTTTGTTTAATATTTTAAACTCAACCAAAAGCTACATACTGAACGTTTTAGCTAATTAATTTCAGTGCAGTTCACTAGACATATCTTAAAATGTGCCTAATTTAGATGTGATTGATGCTCTGGAATTTGGATGGGTCCAATTGGAACATTGGTAACATCAACCTAATAAAGGACTACAGAGACTAATAATGGTATTTAATAACTCACAAAATAGCCAATGACATAATTACTTATTACGAAAAGTAAGTAGTTATTAAGTAGTTAATAAGTTATTGAACTATCCTTGAAGTTAATTCAACATTTCTTCACGCGCACTCTTTCACTAGCCAAATTCAACAATCGATGCATGCTGAAGAAGGACATACCTATCATCATTATTGAAAAAAGTCCATCCGGCTCGCCTCATTGAAACATACCATGTTCAACAGTGAGCTCATTACGGTTTACCATTCAACAAAAAAAAACTGCTCCTCGATCCATGGCCATGTGGTGTCCAAAATGGCAAAGCCCAAACCACAACAACCTAGCTGACCATCAGTTTGGCCAAACATCCAGTAATCGATTGTGACAATATCCCCCATGATATCTGCAGGAATGCGCCATTTGCTCGTGATTGAGCCAAATCAGCAGATCTCTCGCGGCGGAAAACTCTGCGACCGGCGGCCAATTTCACACGGTTCAATCGATGCCGAAGTATGCGCTGATAAAGTAACTCCCCTGTAAGCACGGAGTACGACTTTCGAACGGACATATGTAGGAACGTATTAACTTGAACAATCCACCACCGACTAATTAAGTCGTCCGAAATAGAATTTTATCTCTGATTGTAATGTGACTTTGTGGCGCGTTTTAACATAATCATTTGCATTTTACATGCCACTATGAGTTTATCTCCACTCGGTGCCCCTCGGTGGTGGACAGTGGTTTGAAGAGGGGGGGAGGTAATTTTGCAACCCAAAGAGATGTCGCCTTTTTGCCACACCAAAGTCCGACGTTCTGGGTGAGCAACCGATCGCGCGCGCGTTCAAAAAACTACTTCACGGTGCTCCTCAGAGCGTTATCATCAGAAAAATCTACATCAAATCTGTGCTCACTTCTGGGTTTCTATGGAAAATAATAGCTAGGCACGTTTTGCAGTTACACCCTATTTATGTTATACAGTCGATTCTTCACATGTCGTTGTTCTGCATCTCGATATCTCTCCATATGTCGATAATGTTAGAGTCCCTTCATTCTTCACACATTTTCAATCTCCATATCTCGATATCCTCCTTATCTCGATATCTCCCTATCTCGATGTGATTTTCATTTTTAATTTTCCTGGTAACGGAGGGGTTTTCAATCTAGTATTCATTGAAACATTGTTCTATGTCTCGATCTCTCCCTATCTCGATGGTCCCTCCGATATCGAGTTGTTGAGAGTCGACTGTAAATCCAGCAAGTTTTGGCAGAGTTTACTCTATCATTTCATTCAAGAATTCTTCAACCCCTCTACCGGCATCTTCATTTTTTACCACAATTCAAAATATTCAAACCTTTTTGTTTCTAGGTATTTTTCAAAAGTTCTCAAAAACTCTTCTTGTTTAAGCATGCATGTCGATCTGTCATTGGTGATTTGGTTTTGAAGATATTCCGATGTTCCTTGGGGAACCGACATTCTCCATATAAAATGTATATAGATATCATTTTGTTTACGTCGATTTATCAAAAAAAAAAAAAATAAATGTGGGCTTCACAAAGCTAGGTGATAAGAAGCCACTCTGAAAAAAAAACATACAAATAAGGTAAGTATTCTAGGAGCTATCTGAGAATTACGATATGATGTTTTTTGAAGTTTTTAAAATCTTTATTTGGCCAGCGTGGTACCAGACATATGAATGCTCATTACTCAAAGACGGCTGGACCAAATTGCTCCATTTTTTTTAAAAAAAAACATGCTCTCACTATTGTATTGTCCCGAAGAGTGAATATCCGAATACAAAAAAAAATCTGTAGCCTGAGATATTTACGTGGGTTATAGCTACGCGTCGGTTTCCCAAGGAATTTCTGAATCCCTCATGATCCAGTTGACCAATGAACAATATTGACACATATTCTAAAACTAGAAGGGTTTTTTGATAACTTGTAAAATAATGGTGCAAAAATATAACAAAAAAGTAATCGAGGTTTAAATATTTTGGATTGGAAATTCTCAAAAATATTTCTTTCGCCCAAAATAAGGAAAACAAATGTTACATGCATGCTTCAAAATATTTTTCAAAGGATTATTCTACGGATAATCATTTCAAAATTACGAATTACAGTTGCCTCTCCACATCTCGATATCGAAGGGACCATCGAGATAGGGAGAGATCGAGACAAAGAACAAATTTTTGATGAATACTAGATTGAAAAATACTCCGTTGCCAAGAAAGTAATACACAAACAGACGTCATTTTGCGCTCCTAATTTGTTTTGAATACTAAAGCTTTGGTCTAGTAACCTTCGATATTGGTCACATCGACATACGGAGAGAAAATCGAGATATGGAGATATCGAGATAAGGAGGATATCGAGATATGGAGAGTGAAAATGTATGCAGACTTATGAAACATGAAATCATCGACATAGGGTGAAATATCGAGATGTAGAACATCGAGATGTGTAGAGTCGACTGTAGTACAAAGAAGACACTTTCAAATTTTTTAGGGGACAGGACACGTCACTAATTTAAGAATTTTCAAAAGCAGTTTTTTTTCTCATATGAAATCGACAATGTTACCTACATGAAAATGTGTTCACTGTATTCTATTCTCTTCAACCGAAACATAGTGAACACATTTTCAGCGAACAAATTTCAGTTTTGAGCATAGAAACTGCTTTAGAAGTTTTGATCATTACGATGATGGATTCTTGAACGTTAATGGATTACAAAGTGAATAAAGACAACTTTCGCAAAGCACTCCACGAATTCCTAAAAGTATTTCATGAATTTTGCAACATTTATTTTTACAGATAAACCCACTATTGTTTCCTGGAAGCCGAATGAAATTCCTCATCGAATAACTACTTCCAGCAATTCCTTAACCAATTGTTCTATACATTCTTTAAACATTTTTCAATAGTTTCTCGAGATTCCCAAAGGTTTTTTGGCTCATATCAGATATTTTTTTCGAAAGATTTCGCCAAAAATTTATCCATGAATTGTTGTAATTAAAAATCCTGGCATTTGCCTTTAGTGGATTAGTTGCCCTAGGACATTTTTACTGGATTTTTCCAAGCATTTTAACTTCTATTTTTCGGACAATTTTCCAGATGAGGTTTTCGTACATCTGGATTATTTCTAGGAGAAATGTTCTAAAATATATAATACAAGCGGGCTCTGTCTCAGCTGGGATGTAATGATTTTTGAGAATTACTAAAACAATTTCCATATGTAATCGGGGGTGGAAGAATACTCGAAAAGACCCATAATGAATTTCTGGAGTTATTATAGTAGAATATTTTTGAGAAAAATCGGGGAGAAATTCCGGTAGAACTTCTGAACACTTGGATGAATTACTAGTAGAATTGAAGAAAAAAAATCATTGTTCATAGTGAAATTCCTTAAGGAAATCTGGATAAAAGTCTGGAGGAATTGTTGAAGAAAAATTTAGAAATATTCCTTCAAAATCATTGGGCTAGTTTATAAAGAAAAATTTGAAATTTTTTTTTTTTGAAAATACCGTCAAACAAATGACTTGCAACGGCGGGGAGACTTGCAAATCATGGTAATTTATCATCATATTTCACAAAAATGTCAAAAAAAAAATATGCCATAAATCGGTCCTACAATACCTGTGACCCACAATTTAAGTAGTGGATACAATTAAAACTGTTATTGTAATTATTATTTTGCAAGTTCTCATCGTTATAGGCTGTTTTTCATCACGCCAATTTATCACGAAACGGCATGCTTTCCTGTACTGAATTATACAGTGTGGTAATAGTAATTACGCAACTGAAACCAGTGCTGTAATGATTAATTACGCAACGCTTTCTGATTATGCAACTGTTTTGACTTGCTTTAAGTTGTCTCCAACAAAATTAATGTTGTACGCTACTCGTTGCAGAGCTCGATTTTTACAGCACTCGTCGTAATTATTCAACTCGGCAAGCCTCGTTGGATGAATGTGCTGTAAAAATCATCATTCCGCAGCTTGTTGCAGATCATGATTGATTACTTTTGAAAATGACATGAAAACTGATACTTGATATTGGCTCAAAATTGTGGCCTTCAAACATGAGATAGTTTTAATTTACAAAATTACATGGTGTTTCTAATAAGTAATAATCTTGTTTACGTACGAATGCTCTTTCGATCGAAAACCGGTTTGCATTTCCGTTTTCATCAGCAAAATCAAGTGAGCCGTGGATTCGAACAAATAGGATTCGATCGAAGGTTGTATCCACCGTAAACAAGAATAAATGTGAAGAACCCGTATTTTATTTTAGGAAATAATAAATTCAACTTTTTAATTAGAAACCGACGCGGGTTGACTTACAACAATTACCTCTCAAGAAATGTTGTGTTCTTAAAAGGTAACTTTCTCGTATAAAAAACCCAATTAGTTTCTTATTAATTAGTAATCAAAATTCTCTTGTATTGGTTGGAATGTAAATATATGAATAACGATACTTAACAAGTGTGACTAATGAAAATATAAATACTTCGCCATTTATTTCAGTTCCGTTTATTGCGGAAACTCTTACTAAATTTCTTCAAAAAATCATTCAGAATACAGGGTTTTTCTCAAGTAATTCATTCCATTAAACAAATTTAAATACTCCTTTTGAACAAATGCATTAAAAGTCATGAGATTCCTTCAGAAATATCTCCAAAGATTCCTTCGTAAATACCTCCAGGGATTCCATTAAAAAGTCCTCCAAGGATTTATTCTGGAATTCCTCACGGATTTCTACAATAATGTCTCCAGGGATTTTCAAGGTATTCATTCATAGATTCCTTCAGGAGTTGTTCCATAAATTCCACCAAATTTCATCAGTAGCGACAGCTCAGGGATTCATCAAAAAATAATCCCAGTAATTTCATCAAGATTTTGTATAGGAAGCACTTTCGATCATAACCGTATTTTCAGAGCGATTCCGATAGAACTCCATTCCATTAATCCAAGAATTTCCTTAGATAAACCTCCAGGGACTCCTTCAACGAAATCTCCAGGAATTTTTCCAGAGGCTCCTCCGGATATTCCTCCAGAACACTTTCTACAGGGATTCTTATAGAGATTTTTGCAGATGTTCTCCAGAATTTTGAAAATTTCTCCAGCGATTATTCCAGGGGCATTCTTGGAGGAATCCTCGGAAAAAATTGGAAATTCAGAACAATTCTCTAGAAAAATACCATGAGGATTACTTACAAAATCCTTGGAGTAGTTCCTGCAGCGATTTCGCTGAGAGACTTCATGAAAGAAACTCTTAAGAAATTCGTGATTGTATTATCCTAAGAAAAATCCCTGCAGGAATTCCTGATAGAATTCATAGAGCAATCGCTAAAGAAATCTCCGGAATTATTCCTGGAGTTACTTCAAAAGTATTAACTGGGGAAGACCCTGCAAGTGTCCTTAGTGGAATTTATGGTGAAATTTCTTCAATTCTTCAATACGCAATATCTTCATTGATCCTAGAAAAAGCTGTAGGAATTCCAGGAGAAATCTTTGCAACTCTGCAAGAATCCCTGTAGATATTTTTCTTGAGGAATCCTTCGATCTGTCTTCGGAAGAATTTCAGGAGAAACCTGTAAAATCCCTGGAAGAATCTCTATCCCAGCTGCTGGAGGAATTCTCGGAGGAATCTAATTAAAAATATTGCCGGAGCAATCTATGGAGGAATCACTGGAGACATTCCAGTGATTCCTCCTCAACAGAGATTTTCCTGGAGGAATATTTGGTATAATTCTTGATTAAATCCAGGAGAAACTCCTAGTAGATTTCCTAGATAAAATGCTCCTGGAGCCCTATCCTAGCCGGTCTGAAAGAAATTGGTTGCGATTGAAAGTTCTTCTTGGAGGGATGTCTGACAAATTTATTTTCCGACACCAATGTTTTGATTTGACAGTCTGACCAAGGCGAATGAATAATTTGGTTTTCTCGATGGTCCCTTGGATCGCAGTTGCACTCGTTTTGTGTTTTTTACCTCGATACTTTCCTAACTCGATGGTCCCATCAATATCAAGTTACGGTGAGTTGACTGTAGTATGAAGGTGGCCCAAAGATGATGTAGGTTTATGTGGAAAATACTATGGAGCAATTTTGAAAAATGTTCTTAACACGTTCCACAAAAATCTTCAAAAATACCAAAAAAAATTTGCTCAAAAGGGATTGTTTTAGCAACATCCTTTATTAAGGTTTAAAGAATGAGATATCACTTCGTTTTAATGAATTTCCGATTCGCCACGTGTTCGAAATTGAAAATCATTACCTGGAGACGAGACTAATACGTTTCATATAAATAGCATTAAGTCATGTTTCAAAAGATGTGTATGAAACAAGAATGTAACAAACCAAAGGGTGATATTTGGTTTGTTTATCCTTATGAGGTTTCCGATGCCTTACAAGAAACCTTATATTCATTTTTGAGATGCCCCATTTTCTGACACTTCTCTTTCTTGTTTTTTTGAAAGTACAATAAAGTAACAAGTAAGGTACCGTGGGGTAAGTGGATACAGAAAAATCAAAAGTCAACTTCACTGTTATGTACAGCTAACGTGAATAATGCAATTCAAACTTTTTTTCTGTGGATAACAAATGAGGGACTAATATTATTCAAATCGTCATTTATTTCGATTTTTCTGATTGTTATGTATTCAGTACGAGGAATTTGAAAATTTGCGCCAAATGATCCACTTGCCCCACCATGGTGGGGTAAGTGGATCACCAATAACAAACTTTTGTTCTCAAAACAAATGTGGTGTAATTATGTATAGTACGAATGGTATTACTATTGATCTTGTAATAAGTGCTAGTAATGTTACATTTTAATACTTTGAAATTAAAAAGTATCTTTATTTAATCAAGTTATATGTATATACTTATATTATACATTGAATCCCGCTAATTCGAACAAAAAATATATTGTAGCTAGAATAATTTGAAGAAAATTCATCTATTTACACACATAAGTTATATAGAAGTATTGTAGGATTATTCCTAACGATGTTTTATACAAACACTTGTAGTTCAAAAATATTAGTTACATTTACTTTTGAATAACAAACTGAAATCCTTTTATTCTATTTATGAATAAATTTGTATCATCTGTCTAGAACAATTTATATGGTCAAATAAGGTACGATTATATGCTTTCAATTGGAAAATTTGTATATTTTGCTCTTCTACAACTCAGCTTAGATAAACCACGGAAAGTTTCGTGTAAATTTTAAAATTATTATTTTTATATACCAGAAAGGTTAAAACAACTTTTAGGTGGATTAATTCCAATTTTCTTTAGACAATTTGACAAATTTAAGCTGGGAATGAATAAAGTTAAGGGAAAACAACATTTGCGGATACTAAAACTTTTTAAAATTATCGTAAGCAGTCTGCCAATAAATAATAATAATACTTGATCCACTTACCCCACCCCATTGAAAAGTAGGGGTAAGTGTACCATGTAGAATATATCTGTATTTATTTATAAAAATCACATATTTTTCACTGTGATTCATTCAATTAGAACTGAAATGCTCACCACGTGTCGAAAAAACTAATAGTATTCGACTTTAGACAGAGATACAGTGGATTTTTGATTGATGGAAAACAATTTTCAAAATAATTAATTTTTGAAGCTAACATGTTTGCTTGTGTTAGTGTACGTGCAGTACTAGTTTTACAATAGTATCAGTGTGGGCGTAAGAATATAACCTCAAACGAAGCAAAGGTGCGAAAACATTCAACATATTCAAGTATTAATGCTTAATATTGACGAATGATCCACTTACCCCACTGATACACTTCCCCCACTGTACCTTAACTTGAGCTGCTATTATGCTGCATTCGCTACCATTTCATAGAGGATAGCTGATGTGAAAGTGCATGACTAATATTATTATCAACCTATTTCTATTTCCACAGTGTATGTTGCAAATAGTCTCCATCTCCTGCGCTTTTTCAGTTAAGATAAGTTTCTTTGAAACTTAATTTATCAAAAACATCTCATTTATCTCTTACTCAAAGAAACAAATAAGCTAAAAATGATCCTCCGCTCATTTTACACATACCATACATCGAATCACAAAGCCAATACTTGGTTGATTAACACGATTCAATAAATCAGATTGGACTGCAGAACACTTCATAGAAGGAGGGATGGACTCGCAAGTTAAATTACATAAAACACCATTTTCAAACGGAAATAAGGGCACAAATTACCATACAAAACCATACAAAGAATCAATAAATAAATAAATCTTTACTGCCCATAAAAGCATAACTGTCCCATATGGATTTTCGAACCAACACCTTTTTTGTCGCAACATCCATGTTTTAATATATACTTTACTATGCATATGAAAATGAACATACTTTGTTCGAAAATGTTGTGGAAAAATATGAAGCTGGTGTAGTCCCATATTGAAAAATAAAGGCATAACAGTCTCTATATGAACTTTTGACTCCAATAGCAACTGCTAAACGTTAATTGTGTTCAAGTTTATATTTTTTGCTGATCAGTATAAGCAAAATGATTTATCTGTGCGACTGTTTTAAATGAATATTGCATGTAAAAATATACTAGCAAACTATAAACATTTGTATGAGAAGAAAAAAATCAAACTTTAAGCGCTATTTTCTCAATGCCTACTAATTCAATATGGGACAGTTATGCCTTTATGGGCAGTTTAGTGCATTTAATTGCGTTTGTCATTGAACACATTTAATGGAGACAAACATTATTCGAATACTTAAAATTAATGTTTTTGACGTTTCACCTCAAAAAGGGCGTGTTTGGTGAGCTTTTATTTGAAAATAAAAAACAGGAACATGTAAATGATACCTACGTAAACCAATTTTGAATCAAGTTTTGTTTTTGTTTTGACAATAGCGCTTAATAAAAAGCGTGTAAATATCACTGTGATACCCTTGAATACTAGAGGCCCATACAATCAAGGATCGAAGAAGATTTGTTTCTGCTAATAACGTTACGGAAAGCACCGTGCACTTGAATCTTGCAACCTTGATATACCGATGGGGGGAAAATAGGAATGCCGCTCTGCGAGCAAATCAACCCAGAAGATCTGCCTCTCTCGTGCGCGCGTAGCCATCCGTTGACGGTCGTCCGTGTGGAACAATTTAGCACATGTTCAATCCACACATTATGCTGCCAACGGCGAGAGCAGACAATTCTCTACCCCCAGTTCCACTTCCACTTGCCCCGGTTGCATGCAAGAATCAGCGTATTCATACATTTCATTTAAATATTTTATTTATTTCATTTGCATTGCTAGTGCGCTTGGTCGGAGTTCGGTTTCCCATCACTCTTGCCACTGTGATCTCAAAGAAGGCAGGCGACAAAGACTCTGGTTAGGTCCGATGCTCCCGGGTAGCCTCTATTGCCGAACCGCCGCCGAAGAGTGACAACCGGACCCGGGAGAGTGCGATCGGATGGGAAAAAGTCATGTTTTCCCGCGATCCCAGAAATGTGGGTATCATCTCTTGTTATTCATTTCTTACCGGATTGCGGAGATGGGATGGTATTGTCTTGTAGATGGGCTTGTTGATGCATAGTTTTGGGCATGTCGTTGTTTGATTGCTGCTGGTTTTGTACATAATTTTTGCTTCTTTGGAATTTTTGATGTTTTTTTCTGCGTAGTTCATTTATTCCAAGCTCAATCGCTTATAAAACTTCACGGAGCTAAAAGTCTATTTTGAAGAATATACAATACATTTACTTTCAAGTACCATAATCAGTAAATAAAGGTGCCAGAGAGACCAACTAATAAGGAGAAATTTCTTGCCACTATTCATCTGCCTAATCATCCGGCAATCTAAATAGGAAAGGACAAAATACAAAAAAAAACTGAGAAAGAGAACGCAAGGACACTACACTATTATAAAATACAACGAAACAAATCGTAAACCGTAATGATATAGATGAGATAGGGCATTCCTTAGCCGAGTGGCGATGGGGATGTGGAGCACATCCCTACACATTACCGACGGTACAGCTGTGTTACAGTTCAGGACTCTCAGCATCAGGAGGGGGATTTTTTAAGGTACCGTCAAACGGGGTAATTTGCAACACTTTTCAAGTTCAAATCTAGTTGGATGAAAATTTCAAGGACTCAGATGAACCAAATACAATCTGGTATCCTAATCGCTACGTAAAGAATACCATGTGGTATTTATTTTATTATAATTTGGTTTCCTGGGATCAGGAGAGACTAAAAAAGTGCATTTTTGATGCTAGCTCTGATGTGGGGTAACTTGCAACACACAATGCTGACTAAGGTTTACCATCAGAAATTTTATCAATACCGTGTTTTTAATCATTAAATAATTAATTGCAGTGAAAGCATGACAATAAACATAAACTAGGTACTATACTTTTTGAAAAATCATTATTATTGATTGAATTATGAGTGTATTGACCCTATCCGATTAAAAATTAATTGATTTTCTATTTTATTGGTTTCACAAGTGGAAATTCTAGCAAATCAAAAGTTTTGACGGCTAGTGGAAAGCCATTCAGTCTTAGGGCATCTTTTTTATTCAAATGCATTGGTTTTTAGGTTTTGCTTCACATAACTTATGTTTAATTCATATTTTAACCAAAGCAACGAATCATATATTGGTAGCATGTCTTGAAATAGCCTCTGTAGTCATTGAAAATATCTATCTCTATATTTCATGCAAAAAGATCACAATGGCAGATCTGCAAGTCACATTTGAAACAGATTTTTCAAATTAATCATAGTTTTCACGAAGAAAAGATAATAAATGCCAATAATAATGCAATTAATGTAATACTTTTAGTCCACTGTGGTTTTGCCTGGCCAGGAACCCCCTCAGCAAAGCACTCAACCAATGCAACTATGGATACCAAACGAAAAATGGGGAAATGAGTACAAAAGTTACCCACACCTTCTATATCGACTACCTTAAGCTATTTGCGGTATCAGTGCAGGGGCTGCATCAGCTGTTGCAGCTAGTTACGACATTTATGTCGTTTTCGTTTTTAGGAACTGGGTCGGTGATCAACACATAAACAAAAAAACGTCAAGCAAATTGTAGTCCGGTCGAACCTGAATCGGGTTGGGGTTGAAACTGTGATTCAGAACGGGTTGCGCCAGTTCCAACCTAGGTTCAAAAACGAATTCGACATTAGTAACGACATCCGGATGGAGTTTGGTATGGACAAATGCCGGTCAATTCATCTAAGTCGGGCTCAAGTTTTGTATGCCAGCTGTTTCCGCTTCAACGAGCAGGACGAGATGCGGAATATGGTTGAAGGCGAAACGTTTAAATATCTCGGATTCCTGCAACTTAGAGGTATTTGCCACACGACGATCAAGAAGGAGCTGCAGGAAAAGTGCTTGTCTCGTGTCAACTGTATTTTGAAGAGCTTTCTGTCTGCCGGCAACAAGGTGAAGGTGATCAACACGTTTGCTGTGCTCCTGTTGACGTATATATTCAGAATGGTGAAGTAGGCCAAGACTGACTTGGAGGCGATAGAACGCTCGAGCAGTACGAGTAGCGTTCACCAAGCACCCAAAATCGTCCATTGAGAGAAACACCCTACCCCGTGCAGCAGGAGGAAGAGGCGTCACCGACATCCAGGCACTATGTGTCTCCCAGATCCAGCAGCTGCGAGCATGTTTCGTAGAAAGCCAGAACCGCCACAAAATTTACTGAACTGTATGCTAAGCTGACCACGGTTTCAGCGCCCTGCATCTGGCGCAGGAGGATTACTGCGACATCAAAACCGTCGATGAGATGATCACAACGCGGAAGCATAAGGAGTTGTATGGAAGGCACCCCCATCAACTGGGGCTCGAGCATATCGATAAGGTGGCGTCAAACACGTGGCTGGTACGGGATGACTTCTTCTCAGAAACAGAAGGTTTCATGGTAGCCATCCAGGACCGGGTAACTGCAACGAAGAACTATCGGCACTACATATAGCACGAAGACGTGGAGGACCGCTGTAGGAAGTGCAATTCAGTAGGGGAGACTATCGAGCATGTCGTTGCCGGCTGTTCAGTACTAGCTGGATCAGCCTACTGTAGCATTATCACTTTTTTTGTAAATATAATTTTAAGATTTATTCAATATTAACATAGATGTTCATAAATTGTTATATAATTATATTGTTCTTTCATGTTCTTCAATGTTAATTTATTTTCAATTTAATCATTCATGGTCAAAATTAACAAATTCAATAGTTCACTTAAATATATGCGATAATCAATATCACAGTTCAAAATGTAATGCACCTTTCCACCTTGTTTGCATACAAAACTTGCATACAGTCAAACCTCCATGAGTCGATGTTCCATGAGTCGACAGTTTCCATTACTCGATGATCTCTTCAGTCCCTTTGATTTTCCATACACTTTTGCCCCCAGTAGTCGATATTTCCTTTACTCAATGCCTCCTTTGCTCGATGGTCCCACCAGATTACCATTACTATGTTTGGTTTCTATGACTCGATGTTATTCAATATTCGATTTCTGCTTCGTGAAGATCGTAGCACATTCGCTCCAAAAATGGAAAACGTTGAGAAACGGAAAATCAAGGTGCTGACCGTTGCACAACGGAACACCATAATTGACGAGTACGAGGCAAGTGGTGCGAAGGTAACAGAATTTGCGAAGAGATTCCAGGTACCTTGAAGTACCGTTTCAACAATTCTGAAGAACCGGGAGAAATGGCGATTGAGGAAATTTCAAAATGGAAAGCTGCAGGTCAAAAGAGCGAAAGCACCGGTTGACGAGCGACTGGAACGGGCACTTCAAGTCTTTATAAGTCAAGCCAGGGAGAATAGTGTCCCGACCAGAACCACCTAACAAGATTATAACACATTCCTATCAGCAGCAGTTAAAAATAACAGAATTTGATATAATTTTGTTATCAAAATGGCTTTGTTCTCAACTTGTTATATTTTTAGTAACACGTTTGTAACAACATTTGTTATATATTTGACATCGCATTTGTAAGTTTGTTGCAAATAACATCCGATGTCATAAATAGTAACATAGTTTGCAATAATTTTGTTATTTTGTAACATCCTTGCAACACATTCTGTAATAATTTTGTTATATTTGTAACAGGGTTTGTTATATTTTTGTTTAAATTGGTGCAAATTTTGTTAGAATTTTTGTTATTTTAACTACTAACGGTACATGTTTTATAACAACTGGTGATATAAAATAATCGTATCAGGAGAACACATTCTGTTATAATCTTGTTTCTTCCGTCTGGTCGGGGTTCCACATTAAATATCGTTCAAAAAAAATGTGGAGAAAGCGCTGCGGTTGACTCTACAATGGCTGGAAACTGGATGACCAACGTTCTGCCAGGTTTCATTCAAGAGTATGAACCGAAGGACATTTATAACACGGATGAGACCGGCTTATTCTACAAGTGCCTGCCGGAGAGAAAATATGCATTGAAGTCGGAATCTTGCCATGGCCGAAATTATTCGAAGCAATGACTCGCCATTCTTTGTGCTTCTAACATGGGCGGAAGTGACAAGCTTCCTCTGCTAGTTATTGGGGAAAGTCGGAAACCTCGATGCTTCAAGAATGTTAAGTCCTTGCCTGTTGAATATGAAGCAAACTCACAAATCTAATGCTTTTTATTCACTCCACTTTTAGTACTTTTTTGTTTCCAGATTGGGTGCTTTTAAATTCAAATATAAAATACAACTATTCCTCAAAAATTTTGATATTATATAATTATGATTAACTACACAGTACCAAAAAATAATGTGATTTACGTCTTTTGGGATGCACATAAAAGAAGCGAGCCGAATGACGTAAATTTGTGTCCAATTTCAAATACGTTAGTGTCTGATTCGGGAAATGTCGATCCCAGTTCCATCGTTTTCGTGTCTTTCGACATGTAAAATTACATTCTTTGTTCAATACATCTTCAAGGACACGTTTTTGTGTCGTTCCATCACTTACATCATGTGTCATTCAGTCATAACCAGAATTACATCCAGAGTAATTTTCATTATTTTTAAGAGTGTAATAATGATTAAATAATCTTTTTATAACGAACACATACATAATTAATTTTTGGCAATTGTTCTATGAGTCGATATTTCCATGAGTCGATGGTCCCTTCAATATCGACTCATGGAGGTTTCACTGTATCTACAGCATCCAATTTTTGTCAGTCAAATTTGACACAAGTTTTAAAATAGTTGGTATCATCATA
This sequence comes from Aedes aegypti, assembly GCF_002204515.2. NCBI lineage: Eukaryota > Metazoa > Arthropoda > Insecta > Diptera > Culicidae > Aedes > Aedes aegypti. Next base: position 350,843,916 of record NC_035108.1, read on the forward strand.
ACTGATACGACCATGTGTAACCAAAATTCCAAAATGAATAATGTCCATATTTTTGGTGAAAACCAGATTCCACCAATAAAAACTTAAGCTGCCTGAACTTAAGTATTCCTACAAAAAAGTTACTAAACGTTTGTTCTGGTTTAGAAAAAAGTTCCAGAAAAATCCAACAGCTCCAACAAATGCCTCACTTCAAAAATACCCCAAATGGTATCTGTGACTAGAAACTATTCAAATTTACGTTGAAATATCTTTTGATAAAATATCAGTGTCTGATTCATGTTTCAGAAATACAAACATTGTGTTTTTGACATTCATAAAGTTTTTCCTATCAGAATTCAAATTTGAGTATTTTTAAAAGTACAAACAAATAGTGGTAAAATAGTTAAGTCTCCTTTAATTCGCATGTTTTTTTAATCTCATTACTAGTACTTTCGCCCCTTTATAAGCGTTTTCGCCCCCCCCAAATTCAGTTTTACGAATTTTCGCCCCCCTGGAACCAAAAATCGTCCCCAGGGGAGCGAGTTCGCCCACTTTGGGAATCACTGGTCTATCGTCTCCCATTATAAACAGATTTTCGCCCTCAGAATGATAAAAAAAAATCGGATTTTTATGGAATTCAAAAATAGAATTCTTCCAAAGTTTTGGCATTTTCAGAATCCAATTTTCTACCCTACTTTTTTAAACTTTTTTTTTAACAATTCCAGAACTATCAGATAGGGAAAGTGTACCAGTTATGGTCATAGTGGTTCCCTATTTGGCCATATATGGAATTTGGATAGCTTTAACATTTAAAATCTTTTTTAATATTTTAGCATCAAGATATATCTTAAATCTAACTACTACAACACACAAAAATTTCCAAAATTTAAAGACTGTAGAATTTCCTTGGGAAATTGCCTAATTTTAGGCGTATTCCGTGGTTCGAGGTGTTTTTAATTTTAAAATAACTCAAAAAGAAAATAACTTATAAGCAGGGATTGAATCCTGAGAAAATTGAGAGAATCTCTCATGTATCGCTCTCTGTAACTATCATAACATGCTGCACATTATGAGAGACTGTTTATCGTATACTGCTACAACTTTGATCAGATTGGGGGGATAGTAGTGCATGATAAAACCCCTCTAAACATGCTCCAAGCCTGGGGGACACTATTGCTATTGGAAGTTCGGGGATTGATTATCGTGCCAGTAAAGAAAAACACCTATCCTCAACGGTAAACAAGCGAGTAAAATGGATTTTATCATCGCTCTCTCTTTGGGGCTCTCGCTCGCTGCTTCCATTTATCAGACTTGTTACACCTTGCGATACAATGACGATCGTGGACCGCAACAGATGAGATGTTTTTCTTTGCTTGCTTTGATCGTGCTTCATACTCAAATGAGAGCTAATTCTACAATGCCTGCTTATAAGCATTTGGTCATCATATTCGGCTTCAGAAGCCATGATTCAAGGCAGTAATGACATTTCCAATATTACCGAACGCTGTTTACATATGTGATCAATGTTACCCCATATCAGCTAAATCAAAAAATCACCTTAAGCATTATTCAGTGATTCCAAGCAACAGCACCAACATTTGGTAAATTTTTTAATTCATTTTTTTCTATTGAGCTGAAACTTTGCACAGTTTTCCAGTTTCATCTAAATCGTCATTTTCCGATATCAAATCTTCAAGTTGAGTCACGACTAACTTTTCAAAAGGGTGTATTTAAAAATGGTTCAAAAATATTCAAAAAGCTGCACAGCAAAAACGGTTCGTTCAATTATTAGACAACTAAAGAAACAAAGTTAGACAACTAAATAAAGATTCCAAAATAATACACACAGTAAAAAAAAATTTTTTTTTGCATTAAAAAACATAATTTTTGACACAAAAACTCAAATATCTCAAAACCCTATCGGAATACCAACGTAATTTTTTGAGGGAAAACGGTCCATCATATTAGCTATCTACCATAAAAATTTGGTGATGGTAAACCAATAAACAAAAAAGTTATGACATTTCAAACATGTCACAATTTTCACATTTAGTAGAAAAAAAAAAAATTTTTCGGTGTAAATTATTACGGGAACCGCAGTTTGTTGCTAATTTTATTGTTAAGGGCCTTGCGTGAATTAAACAAGTCGTTTTCATGTATTCATTAGTATTATGTATATTATATGTATAAATATTATGTATATGTATAAATATTATATGTATATGTATATATGTATAAATTAAATTAAATTAACAGATTACACGAAAATAATTTTTTTTTTACCAGGATATTTTTTTTTAGAGTATGATCGATAAGTTTCTAAATGTTATATATAAACTTTTAAAGTTTTGGATTTGGGTATGCGTTATGAGATCATGAAAACATTTTATTAATACTTATTTATTTATTTATTGTTATTCAATTTTTTTACAATATCGAACACTTTTGCATCATTATCAGTACAGTTCGAGTATAGTTTTGCTTTAATTTTATTTTCTGACAATGGAATGAAACAGTGAAATTTTTGGGTTCCTTGGATCGTTTTCGCGTTATTATATTGCTCGCTGAGCTCTGATGCCGTTAATTCGTACTCTTCAGTAGTAGTAAAACAAAATGATAATTTTGTTAAATCTTCTTCTTTTCTGCGATTCGCCCAATCAATAGTTCTTTTGCAGTTTTAATTGGATGCTCACGTTCTTTGGCTAAACTTGCTCTTGTAGCCATGCGCTTTATGGTTCCTCCAATAGCATCACAAGGACCTTTGCCATGTGACGTAGCAAAGAAATGCCATTCTGCATCAATTCCGTACTTTGATTTGAATTGACAGAGGCTCGAAAAATTCTTACGGTTTTTGTACTGCGATGCTGCTCCATCAGACATGAAATATATCTTTCTGATTTCTTTATCCTTATCAACGCGTAAAAAGTTAATCATTTTGGCAATGAACAAATTTACAGATACTGAGTCGTGTCTTAAATCTTCGGAAATTATAATAAAACTAAAATGTTCAATTTGCGTACTTCCATTGAAATAAATAACGAATGGATGAATTGTAGCTTTTTGTACGTTCCAGTGATGGGACTACACTTCATCTTGCAATACAAAGCTATAGTTTTCAGAAAAATCACAAATGACTCATCTACAGGTTTTACAATAGTTTCTAGGTCACACCTATCCGTGGTCACCCATTGCTCAAATGATAACTGATCAATATAATTTTCTTCAAACTCAGCGAATAAAGTATTTTCCAATGATGAAGAATCTGGACAATCCGAACAAGATCGTAGATAGCAATTTGATGTTGTATTTTCACACAAAAGACTACCAGTTAACATTTTAATATCCTTTGATAAATTGATTCTTTTCAAACTATGTAAGATTAGGTTAATATTTTCGTGTGTTGTGCACACACAAACATTATGTGTTCCTGAATTGGATAGAAGCTTGCATTGCCTTGGACGAAGGCTTGCAAATGAGGAAAAACTTACCTTAATATTTTTGTTAATTTCCTTGAAGCGTGTATACGCTTATTTCAAAGTAGTCATCATTAATCGTTTTTGGATTGCTTGACGCTTTCCATCTTTTTTTACAGATACATAATCTTTTTGGCCAGGCATAGCTCTACTTACTTCATCGTCTTCAAAATATTGAATTATTTTTTCTTTTGTCTCATCTGTTAATGAAGTACTCGACCTAGCATTTTTGGTTGCAAGACAGTTATTTTTGAATTGTTTTGCCTCTTTTGCTGTGTTTCTATTGGTTATGAACTCATCAATGGCGTCTTGAATAGACCACGAGCTTGGCAGCATCGACAAAATCAATAATTTTTCTTTCCTTGTCGTGGCTAGATTCGAGAACCTTTCCTTCATATTCATAATTACCTCATCGTAGTCTGTATTTTCCACATCCTCAGGTCCTAATTTGAAGAGGTTTCTTCGTACAGCTTCGTTGATTTCACGGTATTTTTTCTCGGGATAATTGACGTAACCCATCTTCGTCCATTTAATCGGAGTCACTTTTATTCCAGCTATCCCTTCGTTGAAGCGTTCGATGTTGACCTTCTGGATGCACTCATCTTCTGATTGATTTGTTGAAACAGATGTCGCTGATGGTACCGTGGCAAGACTATCTGCACTTGGTACTTCTGGTAACTCCTCAGTTGTTGTCGGTGCATCTAGTAATTCCTCAGTTGTTGTTGTTTTCGAACTTCCTGCAACCTGATCCACCGATGATGTACAGATTGCCCGTTTGTCAACGTTTAAACGGCAGGACGTACAAATGCGTAAATTTGTATTCAATGTAGACATTGGAGCATAACCAGCCACTTTCAGTTTATCCATGGTGCTTTCGGTGAGATTTCGTAGCTCTTTCGAACACTTTTTTTCTGCAAACGGCCTGCAACAGTTGAGAAAGCGACTACTCATGTTGCTCGTTAGATTTTAATAAACAAAATCACTTTTAAATTTTTACTGACTAGTTTGGTGTCGTTTGCTTGACTGAAGAAAAATTTTACAATTAAATCTTTTATAACCATAGTGGTAGTATATTTTTAGCTTTTTCGTGAGTATGTTCATGGTATGTACCTATCATGTTTTTGATGTTGTTGAAGTTACTCGCTTTCTCCAAAATATGATTAACAAAGTCTATTCTCTACCAAGGTGGGTATATACCCAGGTGTAATCAGATTTTAACTTTGTGGAGAAAACCAGCGCCGAGAAAACCAACCTGCTTTACGTATACTAGATCACCTGGGTATAGACCCGCCTTGTTCTCTACGAGGTAAACTTTTTGCAGGTAAACTAGTCGTATACCTGTATAGAAAACTTTTTTTGTAGCTTTTGTCTTCAATATTAGATTTCTTATAGGTTTCTTTTATCAAAAGGTTTCAACACTATTTAGAGATTTTTTCTTCAGTTACGTACAATAAAAAATATGACACTATCAAGACTTTAGATCACAACACTGGATCGCGTCTAACTTTCTAATAGATGCTATAATAGTTATGAATAATTAAATAAAATATCATGAAAACAACTTGTTAACCGCATGTGGTACCCTTAACAAAAAATTCAGCAACAAACTGCGGTCCTAAAAAAATTAACAATGAAAAAAAAAAAAATTTTTTCACTAAGTGTCAAATTTGTGAAATATTTGAAATGTCATAACTTTTTTGTTTATTGGCTTACCATCACCAATTTTTTATGGTAGATAGCTAATATAATGGACCGTTTTCCCTCAAAAAATTACGTTGGTATTCCGATAGGGTTTTGAGATATTTGAGTTTTTGTGACAAAAATGATGTTTTTTAATGCAAAAAAAAAAAATTTTACTGTGTGTATTTTTTTTGGAATCTTTATTTAGTTGTCTAACTTTGTTTCTTTAGTTGTCTAACAATCGAACGAACCGTTTTTGCTGTGCAGCTTTTTGAATATTTTTGAACCATTTTTACATACACCCTTTTGAAAAGTTAGTCGTGACTCAACTTGAAGATTTGATATCGGAAAATGACGATTTAGATGGAACTGAAAAACTGTGCAAAGTTTCAGATATTTTTGAAATGGTCGATCAGAATCGACTTGCATGCCTCCGTGGAATCCCTCTATTATAAACCTGCTTAAATTTTTCAAGAAACAAAAAACAGTATATGGTCACGAGTTATTGGTTGCAGTACTTGAAATTAAAATTAAAAAAAACTTGCAACATTTGCCTTTTCAAATGAAATATTTAAGATATATCCTAATAACTGATCAATGTTACCCCGGATTATAGTAATCAAATTCTATCGACGGTTGCAATTGAGTGAAAACTGGTTTAGTAGCTTGTAATACACATTATTGTCTCATTTGTTTCTATAGTAAACTGATCAGCGCATTATTATATTGAGTTTTGATTACTCAAATCCAGCTTAATAATATAATGTACAGATTGGTAGTACGATGAAAACGATAGTACCTAGTTGTATTATTCTTGTATGGTAATGCAAGATGAAAGATTTTTTTAGCATTTGTATGGTCGTTGTTCAGACAGACCGGACTAGATGATATTTAGGCGTTCTAAATATACCATAAAACGGGGAAACTTTGATAATGCGGGTAACTTTGAAAGTAGGAGACTCACAGGATCTATACTGTAAACATTCGACACATTGCGCGACGCAGTCATTTGATTTGTCTGCATTCATCCGCTACCGTCACCTCTCACACACAGCGCGAGCGAGAAACACAAAAAACTGTCAATTGAATGTCGTCTAACACGATGACATTTGCATCAATCATAACTTCGGCATAGAATTCAGTGATGTATTAACATTAACAACAAGAATAGCTTGATCTTGATTGTTATGTCGAATGTGACTCACATACAGTTAAAGCAACGCCTAGAACGAGAAACGACAGAAATAAACAAACCCGTAGTTAAGGACATTCAATTGACATTTTTCCGACATTCATTTGACCGCTCGTGTTGTGAATATTTAAGGGAAGTGCTTCTGAATATCTGCGAAAACGTGTCGACTACCGTGATTGCTTAAAACACTGCACAAGATACTAAACGAAATAATATAATTTCTGTTATTCAGTTAAGCAAAACGAATGCAAAAGTAAAGAGTATAAGTATGACACTTCAATCAAAGCTATTTTCGCTTGAAGCGATAAGATTTGAAGCTTTATATTCGAATAATAAAAATCGACAAGATTTTATCATTTTTTAAGCCTTTATAAACAATCTGTTCTACGACCAATATTCGACGCAATATTGAAGAGTTCGTCGCTAATCACTGATAGCCTAGTTATGGTAGAACATGGAGTCGGCCTCATATCTCTTAGCGATAATCATTTTTACGAATTGAGATTTTTAGAATCAAAGTCAGAATTTTGCATATATATTAAACGACTAGAGGTATGAAACGCTCTATTTGCGCTAAGTAAAGCATTCGTTTTTATTCGAAATATTCCTTTTCATATTCCAAAAACGTTTAATTTATGTTGAACTCAATGTCGAAATGTTAATATCAATTGTTATTGACAATTCGAGTAACAATTAGAAGTTCGGCAGTCAAAACTTCGACGATGTTCTAATTTGGTGCTTCGCCGACGCATAAGGATTGCCTTTGTCGGCGTAGCACTCCGGTTAGAATGCCGACGCCGAACTTCGGCGAACTTTCGGTCTTCGGTCTAAAGTTAATCTGAATGCACAATATCTTTTCAGAAATGCTATTTTATCTCAATTCATACAGATTTATAAAGGTGTTTTTTTCCTGAATGTTTGAACTAAAATCATTTTTGTAGGTTAATTTGTCTATTTAATTCCGTTTTTTTATGAACAAAATCTAATACACTTTCTTTAGTAACATTATCCAAAAAAGTTCCAACTGCAATGATGTCAGATTGAATGTCAATTTACCTGTGTTTACGTGCCCATTATCAAAGTTACACCAAAACCGAAAATGGACTTTCGATTATATAAAAAAATATCGGTCCAATCAATTTCCCATCTGCAATCGATAACTGAGATACCAGTTCATGTTTTAAAAATATAAAATGAAAATCGTTGATACATAATGCAGATATATTCAGATTTTCTGCCAAAAAACTATCAAAGTTACCCCGTTTTATGGTACGTTAAAAACTCTAGCCAATTCGGAATTTCGCGATGATGTTTTGATACACATGTATCATCAAATAGATAAGTTCCATTATTACAGCAAATAATGCAAATATTTTGATGTATGGTTTCCCTGAAACCATTAAAATACACTTGGGAGAGATCGAGACAAAGAACGAAGTATTGATCCATACTTGGTTAAAAATTAGACCTTTACCAGGAAAATGATAAACAAGCAGACGTCATTTCGTATTTCATAATTATTTTGAATCAATAAAATCTGTTCTAAGAAATTAAGACCAGAATGAGTCTAAGATTGGAGGTATCGAGATAAGAAGAATATCGAGATATGGAGAGATAAATTGTATGCAGAATGAAAGGACCTAAGAAATCATCGATATAGGGAGAGATATCGAGATGTGTAGAGTCGACAGTATCTTTCAACGATCTTACAGTGGTCATAATAAAATAGCACGATTTTTCTGTAAAGTTAGGCAAAAACGCTTCTCAGTACATTTTGACTCCTCTACTTTTTCCAGAAATTATTAGATTTGAATGTGGACGTGCCTCTGTTTAAAACAAACAAAATACCTCATTGAAGACTGCTTGAGATATAGAACTACCCGCGGAGAAGAAAATTGCTACTGCATATCAAGTTGAGACAATTTTCAATACTTATTACGTGAATGAGGTATGAAATAGTCCTGTATACGAGTTAAAATACCTCAAATAATTTTTCAAACATATTCTACAACCACCAAACTGATAATCGGATCTTGTATTGCAATACCTGAATAATACACTACGTGTTTTCGTATAGAATTTTTTGCTGAACTGAAAGACTGAAAGAAATCTACTTGCTCATTCTGAAAACTACTCGCTATCGATCAATGCAACTCAGCTGTCTCAATATAACGGATCATTTACAATCACCTCTCCCCGAATCAATGACGTCGAAAAAGAACGTCAGCATAATAACACCGTCAAGCCAAAAATGATTTATATTCGAGACAAATTTTCTTCTCCAGGTGTCGTCCGCCTCACGATGATAAGCACCACCAAGACTTGTTTCGACACAATCATTAAAGATTATCAACAGATCAGATCTACCACAAGGCTAATGGATCAATTTTACCAGGCTTCGTACCTCGAATAAAAAACTGAATTCGAACGAATCGAAAGTGTCAGCGTGCTTGACCACGGTGTAATTCCAGGCAATTTTTCACAGATCAGCCTCAGATTAACTCGTCTGACATAGATCGCTATAATTTCGAGTGTTCGGAAGGATTTTGGCGACCGTATCTTGTTTCGATGCGAATTAATTTTGTTTGGAGCTGAGGTCTGATTTGCTCTGTGCTAGCAGTTGAGGAGAGACTCTTATCTCTGCTGTCATTAAAAACTGCCCAACATGTAATGGAGGACATTACTTAGGCGGAATGTGCAGTTTACGGAGAATTCACACCACCCGATAAAGTCGTCATAAAGCACAAACGAAACGGCTGGAATGTTTGCGAAATCTGAAATGGAGGTAAAGTATCTTACCGGGATTAACGCACGGCAATTAATCACCAGCGAACTTCGCCCTTGCCAAGGAAGCTGCTTGCTGCTCAGGTCCTCAACTGCCGTAAAAAAAAACGGGCGAAACAAAAACAGAAAAGAAGCATAAATTGGTCGTTTTTTTATGCTTCTCACAAAAGAAAAGCACGTACCCACATAACCTCCACGCAATCCACATGCACACACCATGCAACATTAGCGCATGAATGCGAATCCTCCCGGTCGGTGTACGGTAACGTGCGCAGTAAAATTTTACGGCCCATCATTTACTTTCCGTTATGGTTCAGTTAGCATAATCAAATTATCGGTTTTGTAGAATTAATTTTTGAAAACTGCGCCTTCGTACTGCGGGGTCCGCGAGGGAAGACACTGCGTGAGCCGCTCTCGGATGTATATAGAGCCATAACGTGCTCCAACCGATTGCTGCCCTTGCTGAAGATCTTCAGTTTCTGGGGGCCAAATTTCCGCGCGCTGAGTTTGCGCCACAAAGTATGGCAAGTAAAGATGCATCGAGCGAAGAGCACCACGCCGGTAACAATAACCCGTTTATTCATTTATTTATAGCCGTAATTTCCACAACATGAATTAATCGATGCAATCCGAAAGCATACTCCTTGGGGAGGATGGGGCAAGAGAATGTTCTACGAATTTACTGAATGCTAGGTGCTTGGAATAATTTTAGAAATTTCCCATTAAGAATCTCGATCTCACCAATCAGTTTATAATGTAAAATATTTTTGAACTACATAGATTATGTGCCTCTCTCAGCCTTCCTTTGCCGAGTGGTTAGAGTTCGCGGCTACAAAGCAAAGCCATGCTGAATGTGTCTGGGTTCGATTCCCGGTCGGTCCAGGATCTTTTCGTAATGGAAATTTCCTTGACCTCCCTGGGCATAGAGTATCTTCGTACTTGCCACACGACATACGAATGCGAAAACGGCACCTTTGGCAAAGAAAGCTCTCAGTTAGAAACTGTGGAAGTTCTCATAAGAACACTAAGCTGAGAAGCAGGCCCTGTCCCAGTGAGGACGTTATTGCCAAGAAGAAGAAGATATAGGGCGAATTTTGTTTCCGTTTACAAACTGCTGGACCTAAGCTGGTTACGTAGTCCGTAAAAGGCCTTATTCTCAAACGCAGAGTCGAACGCCGCCTTGAAATCAATAAACAGATGGTGAGTCTGCAAGTTATTCTCTCGGAATTTATCTAGGACCATTCACAAGCTAAACATCTGGTCCGTTGTCGAAGGGCCCTTCACGAAAATCAGCTTGGTATTCGCCGACGAAGGACTCCTCGAGCGGTCTCAGTCTGTTGAACAAGGTGCGCGACAGAATTTTGTACGCCGAATTCAACAGGGTAATTCATCTGTAATTGGCACACTCCAGTCTGTGCCCTTTCTTGTAGTTTGGGCGTATGAGGCCATCCAACCAACCGGTGGGCAATTTTTCATCCTCCCATACCTTCAGAAGTACTCAGTGGATCGGCTGATAAAGCTGCTCACATCCGTGTTTGAAAAGCTCGACCGGGATCTCGTCCTCCCCAGCAGCCTTACAGTTCTTCAGCTCGCGGATAACCTTTTTAACCTCTCCTATGGTCGATGGGTCAACAGCTCATCATCTATGTTCATCCTGTTCCTCGCTACATTTCCATTTTCACCGTTCAACAATTGATGAAAGTGCTCCTTCCACCTTCCAGCAAATTCGCTTCTCGATCATTGCACATGGCGGGCACTGGTACGGTATTGTGCCGCGCATCATTGACCGTTGCATAGAATCTCCACATATCATTCCGGTTCATGCTTTCTTGAGTTAAGCTGCCACACTTTCTTCGTGCTGCCTTTTCTTTCTGCGGTGGATACGCTTTTCTTCGGCTCTCGCTGCCCTGCACCGCTCTCTGTTCTGTCGGGTACCGGCCACAAGCATACGGCATCTGGCGACATTCTTCATGTCTGGCACTCTCTGGCACTCTTCATCGAACCAGTCGTTTTGTCGTCATTTTGGGTCCCTTGACAGGCTGTTGACATCTCCAGCAACGTTGATTCTTCCCAACTGCTCTAACTGCTGGCGGTATTGTGCAGCTACCCCATCAGTCGACAAGCGTTGTATATTGAAGCGCAGCGTTCTGTTTGTTCTGGATCTCGTGACGCTGGACAACCGCGCCCAAATTTTGGCAACAATGAGATAATGATCCGAGTCGATATAAGGGCCTCGGAAGGTCCTGACATCCATGACATCTGAGAAATGTCGCCCATCAACCAGCACGTAGTCTATTTGGGAGCGGGCATCGCCACTCGGGTGTCGCCAGGTGTGTTTGCGGATATTCTTTCGTGCGAAGAAGGTATCCCTCTATGCCATTCCTCTATCAGCACCGAAGGTTACTAGCCGCAGGCCATTATTATTGGTAACGGAATGAAAGCTTTCCGTTCCAATGACGGGTTGGATCTTCTTTCCCGATCTGCGCATTTGCGTCGCCGATGACTATCTTGACGTCTTGTTTTGGGCACTCTCCGTAGGCTTTATCCAGGCTCTCAGAGAACTAATCCTTCATGTCATCGGCCATTCAGGTCATTGGCCCTTCATTCTCAACACACAGATTCGGTCGCTTACCAGTTTCCACCGAATAATTCGCTTCATCTTCTTCCCAATCACTATGAAGCCAACTCCACGTTCTGCTCTGCCGCCGCCGCTGTAGTAGATGTGGTACTTGAATGAAGTGTTGGCGATGGGATCTACTGCTTCCATTTCACGATCTCCGCTTTACGGCCAACGTATTTCTTGGATAACTGCCACGTTCACGCTGACATTCCGCAGTTCACGAGCCCAACACGCGCGGGTTCATTCAAAGTTCTCACGTTCCAAGATCCAACTTTCCAATCGTTGCCCATTATTCGTTGCCGGGTCTGTTGCCGTAAAATCAATCCGTTTGCTCTACTTTTGCCTTTCTTGGTTGGTGAAGAGTCTTCGGGGATGCGCTATCTACATCGTACTAGAGGGGCTGCCTCCTCGGTGCTGACACGATACAGCATTGTCCGTTTGTTCTTTACATGATGACCACGGTCATAGCCATCACAACCATCCACCTTTATCAGGGCTTTGAACTTGTAGCTCTGGTTCTCAGTAGTTTAAAGAGTTTTCACAATGGGATGATAAGTTTGTACTTTCATTACAGTACTAGAGTGTTCGGAACATTTCTCAAAATTTATCCATAGTAATTTCCATACAAACCTACATTGCCTTTGGGCCACCTTTAAATCACGACCGAAAAAGCTGACAAATTCACAGAACACTATTTTGACGGTAAGAATGGTAAAAAAATAAATGGAATGAATTTTCGTACATTTTTTAAATTTTATATCGCCCTAGTATAAATACGGGTAGCAGTGAGTTGTCAATTGATGCTGCCCCGAAAAAAATGCCAAGTAAAATGTAAAATGAAGCACATAACGGGAACGCCATATTTATCACATATTTGCACTACAAATCATGTTAAATTATATGTATTACTAGATTTTCGCTATACATTGCGAATTCTAGTAATACATATGGAAATTCATGTAGGTTATGTATTGCACACGATTTTAGTGTAAATTCGCGATAAACCCGGCATTTCGTTTTATGTGCATTATTTCCTGAAGGCTCGACAGAGTTCTGTTTGTTTTTTCGACCTTGACGCTTGCTCCTGCGGGAGCGGGTGACGAGTGCAGGATTAAATATGTCGAGCGTAGTGAAATTAATAAGCGCCGCGGATCGTTAGTAGTGTTTGATCTATTGATCGAGTCGCTTGCTCTTGCGTGGGCGAGTGATGAACACTTGTTCGGGGTACAATGCGTTAATCGAATTATATCGCGAATCCGAATAGGCGTGATTATATCATGGATCGCTCCTGGTGACTCCCAGATCTTTACCTTATCTCACTAACCCAATATCCTTTCCATGACAACTGTGGAGATGCAGAGGTATACTCGGTCTCTAGTAACAACGGTTGTCTAACTAACATTCCTTCCCTTCCCCGATGACCGTAAGGACGTAGCCGGCGCCGTTATGGACTTTTAAAATTTGAGCTCTCGATTTGTGCACATTGAAGAATGGTAAGCTAATCCCAAGCCCCATTCATAAATTCCTTGAGCAACTTCGATTGTTCTGGTCAATCACGGAGTAGCAATTACGAATTGTACGGTCATCTATGCTCATGCTCATTATTTTCTGAAGGCTCGACATCAAAGATGTTTCTGAATGATTTTCAACCTTCGCCAACTCCTGTGACTTTTCGAATTTAAGCTAGAAGACTGTATCCTAGGAAGGGATGAGATTACAGTAATAATGAAAATTTAAAGTTCCTAGTATTTTCAAGATTCCAGTACTGAGAATTCTGAGCTTCCTATGTGAATTTTTAACAGCATGTTGTATTCCAATGATGCTTATGGGATTCTTAGTATTTCAATAGTATTCCCGTTATTTCGGTAGGTTTCCTGGTAGTATCCCAGGAATTCCTAGATATAAAAATTCATTCTCACAAGACTGGTTTTTACATTTTTACATTACATATTTCGCATTCATACATTCAGAAGATTTATGCTAGAATTTAAGGTTTCCTCTGAAATCCCAACAGAACTGGAAACCAAAGGGATCTTAAGTTTTTTCATGCATTCAGAAGATTAGAACCAGAATTGGCGAGAAACCCACTGAAATCTCATAGATTCTTGCCGAAATACCGTCAAAAAGATACCCAAAATAATTTCAAAGGATTAATAGATCCGAACTTAAAATATTCACAAAAAGAAACCCAGAATGGCTTTCAGAATCCCAGATTCATTCTAACAAATGTCTAGAATGTCAGAAACCCAGAATTACTATAGCGACTCAGGAATTCTAAAAGAAACAAGAGAATCTGGGATGTCAGAATTCTCACATAAAATTAAGAATTACTTTATGAATAGCTGAAATCCATCAGACATCCGACGATTTCTAAGAATTAACATAACTATCGTATTCAGGGCTGGGAATGGTAATATTAGTAAGCTTGAGTTTCGCGAAAATCACGTGGCTTCTCTCACTACAGTAGTTTAAAATCGTGAATGAATTTTCTCAATGGACCTATGCACGAGTGTACAGGAATCGACTGTGATGGAGGTTATGTTTTTGGGTTTTCGGCTTTCAGTCTCTAGGGATCATAAACGGAACATAACCTATGCACGAGTTCACTATTTGACGTTTTAGCGGTGCCATGTTACATATATGATCATGGAAACCAGTGAATCCGGCACCACTCAAATGTCAAATTAGTGAACTCGTGCATAGGTCCATCAGTGGTGTCATTGAAGGCTGTTAACGCGGGAAATGCAGCGGGAAATAGAATATGTTTCTACAGTAGTTTTTGGTTGCCCTTAGCAACGATTATTTTTCAATTTTCAAGGCATTTTGCCTACAGCAGCGATAGGCGCGAGTTTCACTGGCTTCACTGACTGTGATTTGCTAGCTTGTCTACTGTAGTGTGAATCTCAGAACTTTTCCCAACTCTGATCATAATGAGTATCTTCTTATAATCACATGCAAAATGGTTCATTCGCACTGAAAGCTCTCAGTTAATAACTGTGTAAGTAAGTAAGTAAGGATACCAGTAGGTGAATTCCGGCGCACATTTTCTTCGAAGAGAAGAAATTTTCTTCCATAACTGAAATGAAACTGAAAATTTTCTTTTCTTCGAAGAAAATACGCGCCGGAATTCGCCTACAGATCTCACAAATGAATTCAAAATTCCTCACCGGAATCTAATTTTTTTTTTTTTTTTTTCAAAATATCAGAATTTCTACGGAAATCTCAAAACACCTTCGAGGTATCAAAGCTGACATCGTTTTCCCATGATATTTAGTCATATTTTAATTATTCCATTCATTTCATCAAACCCAAAGCATGAGTAGTATCAGGTATCAGAAGGCCGGCTCCAGAGGCACGTTCCCCGCCATTTGAGAGATCTGTGCCATCGCCATATTTGAGCCTATTTCATCATCTACCCGATGGGAGAGGAAAGGGTAGGGAAAGATGGCAGGAAATAGGAGTGGGGTCCCTTGAAGAGGGAAAATCGCATAAGCGAATTGAGAGCATGTAGCTCCATACCACAATGGGTTCAAACAGCGCCCTAAAAAGGACACTGCAAAACGCATGAGCGTATAGAGAGCCTATAGCTCATTACCACAGCGGGTTAAGAATAACAGAATGTCCTGAAGATTCAGGTTTCTGAAATCAGTTACACTTAATAAGTGTTAACCAAGTAATTGGAATCGCAATTACGCGAAGATTGGATAGTTACATATCAGGTGAAAAAGTTCCATAATCGGAATCACAACTATCACACACAAATGTATCAACACACTGAATATTTGCCATGTGATAGTTGAGTCGGCAGTGGCCAGTCAAGGTTGTTACCAAAAGACTGCAATTCTGCTTTGACAGATTTATTAAATACTTAGCCACCTTTGGGATGGCTCAGTAATGTACAATTTTGTTTGACGACATGACTCAAAATTATTCCAATTTTGCGGGTGCTGAGTTGCCGCCCAAGAATTTCTGAAGCTTCACCCAGCACTTCGAAATTGGAATAGCTGCCTGAGAGCCAATGAAGTTATGCGATGCTCCATTGTGAGCTAATTCATAAGCCAATTCATTCCCAGCAATGCAAGAATAGCTAGGACCCATACAAGGTTTACAGAGTTCCCTAAATTCAGTTTCTCAAATTGAGTTCGACGTGCGATAACAAGCCAAGACCCTAAGTTGGCCAAAGCAAGAGCTTTCAAAGCCGCCTGACTATCTGACATATTCCTTTACAAACAGCCAGACTCTTCCCGTGAAGAGAGTTGTGTGGAGAGTTTGTTATAAGGAAAGTGACAAGCAATTGGGAGATCACTCAGAACAAGGACAGTTGTGTCCCAATTCACCAGAAGTGGAAACATCCAAATCACTGAGATTTCCAATGGACGGAGAGAATCCTTTGGAATTTGGTCACAACCAATTCACAGTTCGTGGAGTATAAAAAATACAAAGACTGCGAATTTACATTCACAGAGATGTAACGAGGATCAGATAATGATTCAGCAGGTACCATGAAGGATGGACGATTTCCTATGATAAGTAATCCAAGATCTGCACTTCTCAAGTATTTTATCACACCTGAGCCTCTCAAATTGATATCTGAGCTGCTCTAGATGATGTGATTAGCATTGGCATCACTGCCCTCAATCAGCGGAAGGCCTTTTGTTACGCAGTGTACGATAACATGTTTGAAACCATCCGTTGGGGATGATTCATTATGTGATAAATACAATAGACGTATTTCCTATTGAGGTCACCAACAGAAGTATCGATTGTGACAGCACATACATTTATGGTAGTTAACTTAGAAATGGATGTAACAACGATAGCGCTATTTACAAGCACGCATGCATGAGGCCTGGCACGCGAGTTTGCCATTTCATGTTTCTGAAAGTAGCAAAAACTGGGTCCACAAGGTTACCTAGATAAAAGTTCCCCTTAAGAAAGTAAGGTTTGTGAACTAGCGCGAGCGCCACTTGAGCTGCACCTTTTTGCATGAGTCTACAAAGATTGATCGTTGCTGATATTTTATGCTGAAGATTGATCTAAGCTATCCTAACCGTAGCCACTACCCAAACTAGGCAGGATTAAGCTTTTCGCAATCTCAGCACGAAAAAGACCAGGTATCTCTTAAAAGTTGCCAAAGGCGAAAAGCACAAAATACACTGTGTTATGCGAAACCATAAAAGTGAAAATTTCAACAAAATTATAACGTATTAATTAACCCACTTTTATTAGCCTCAGACTTGAGACTGAAGAAGGGCAGCCAATTATCTCGAAGAAACACAAGGTCACCTACACCATTGCTCCGGGTAACACAGGAAGGGCACAATACTGCAGAGGGCGCCCTGGTACTCCCTAACCATTCATTCTTAGGCACGGCAAGCTCAAATCAGTATGAATAATTCATACAAACAATTTAATATTCCCTAAAGAATTTTGGTTTAATCAAATTCCTCAAGGAATATTTAAGGAGGCTTCCGAACTTTTGCAAACCTCTTGAAAATAAGTCAAACAATATTGTGGAACTTGTTCATACTTTCAAAGCTATTCCTTCTATGTCTACTTTTTATAAGTAAATTGAATCGGTTATATGTTCCCGGATTTATCTGAAAAATGTTACTTAACCATTCAAAAGTTCAATTTTCCTCACAATTCTTCAATAAATCATAGATACTGTCAAATCTAACACAGAGATATTTTGCTGAAATTGTTATAAAAGATTCTGTGAGTTTCTTTAAACAATTTTCCAGAAAAATGCATCAAAAGTCTTTAAGAAATATTTCTAAAAAGAAAATAGACAAGAACACCGTCTTCAGCCATTTAGCTGCACAGACTACAACTTAACACTAGACAACGGACAAGCATGCTCCAGTGGTACAGCCGAGAAACATTCCTGACGAGAAGTTTCAATGGCTGAAGCGGGAATCGAACCCACACCCCATGACACGATGCGCTTAAATGCCTGACGACACTAACCGCACGGCCACGAGGCCCACAATTTCCAAAATACTTTATAAACTGCGTCAAAAATTCTTTCATGATTTTTTTTGAAATTTTGCTTCAAATCCCCCGATTATTCAAGAATTCTTCAAGAATCTCTTACCAATTCTTGAATAATCCAAGGAAAACTTTTGTTTTTGATTAGCATAGTGTTAAAGAAATTTGTAGAGAAATATATAGCAAAACACCTAGGAAGAGGGAAAACATTTATTAGAATATTCATAAAGAAATTTTTATCGATTTTCCTTAAAACAATTCTTTGGAAATAATTCGAAATAATAATTTTTCCAATTATAGGAAAAATGAAATTTTTGTGCGATACGAAGGCGGAATTTCTAGAAGCTTTCTGGCAGAATGCGGAAAAACCAGAAGTGGACCTTATTGAGAAATTTGTTTTATTTGAAATTCATTAGAGACGTTTTAATTATCTTGTTATTTACCTCTAGAGAAGCATACATAAAATGTTTTTTATTGTGCCACTGTCCATCTATTGTTCTACCTGCTTCAATAATTTGTTGTTTCTCCTTCCGTTGCATGAGAATCTTCATACAAAAATCATTCCATACTCCATACGCAACATTTTAAGAAATCTAAAAAAAAGTTAAATTATAGGAGTTAAGAAAAATTGCAGAATTCTCATACGTGTGGTTCCCGATTTCTGAAAGTCTGTCAGAAATTACTCAACAAGTTTTCAAAGTAATGCAAAAGTTTCACCTAAGATTTAAATGCATTAAAATCTTATATTACGAATTTTATCACAATACATCTTCGGTAATGTTCTTAAAAATACCGGCATTATTTTCGCGTTAAACTTGTACAGTACTACAAAATAGTCGATGATAGACCCTCCAAAAATGTTTGTTTGGAATATCTGAAGGTAGGAAAAATGTGGTTTATATCGAAATGTTCACCAAAGCATCATCGAAGCCTGGAGTTCACACAAATTTTAAAATATACATAAGGCATTATTATTTATCTAATTTAACACCATTAGTTTTCTATAAAAAAAAAATAAGAAGAAAAAAAATAAAAAAAATGTAGGAAATCCAGCAAGGACTACTTAAGCTTTTCTGCGAGGCACATTGTCAACAAGTTTCAGAAATTCTACGGTTTAATTTTTGAACATTACGACATGAATTTAGTAAATTTTTCTTAATCATATTTAAGCGCTGCAATTATTCAAAAGATTACCAACATAGTTCTTTCAAACCCTTTCTGGTATGTGTTTTGCTACACATCTGATATGGAGGGATTCGTAGAAGAATTTGTAAAGCAATCCCTAAAAAATATTAAGATATTCCTGGCGTAGTTTTTGAACCAAAAAATGGAGAGTGGATATTTTTTTTTTATTTATTTATGGAAGCATCCTGAGATTACCATTTCCAAAAAAATTGAGTTATTTATAGAGCCTGGATGTATACTTACTGGAATTTCACGAGAATCTGTTTGAGAAGTTCGAGAATAAATAGCAAAATCTTAGTAAATTTAGTGAAAAATTTATTCAAAAAAAATACCAGGAGAATTGTTAGCGCGGTTTAAAGCAAAAAATCTCTGGTAAATTTTTCTAAAGAATCTTAGGGCAATAATTATTTAATACTCTAAGAAATCTGAACATATTACTCTGGAAATCTTTGAGCATTTTGCGAGGAAGAGTTTTTGAAATAACAGTTGAACGTATTCCGCTAGGAAATTTATAGAGATGTTAGAATTCTTTAGCCATTTCTTAGTTGAGCATTTATAAAAAAAATGGTAAAAAAAATCAAGAGAGTTTCGAAGGAATGCGAGATGTTGATTTTAGATATATCTTAAAGATAATTTTCTTTGAACAACTATAGATAGATCTGCGAAGAACTTCTCTGAGAAATCATAAAACACATTTCACAAATTGAACTATTATTAATTGCTCATGTAGTTCTTGTGGAATATTACGAGAAATCCTTACAGTTTTTTTGCAGGAATTCTGGATAATTTTTGCTGCAATTTTTTCAAACAATACTGTAGATAAACTTTAGAAACAACTTCAAAATCAAAGTTTAAAAAACTGTTGGTAAACTCTCTGAAAAACTCGTGAAATGAATCCTTGAGACTCTTAGATTTTTTTGTACTATTTTTTGGAGAAATCCTCAGTAATTCCTGAATTCCTAAACATATTATTAATGAACAACTTGAGAATACTTGACCCTGACAATTGGAATTTATATGTAATAAGTACGTAGATAACCTTCCAGGAGAAATAAATGAATGAATTTCCAACGCGTTTTCTGGCAGAATTCTTGAAGAGATTTTTTTTTACAATTTGATGGAGATTCTTCGAGAAATTTTCTGGTGAGATCAGAAAGATTTTCCGTGGGAATCCCAGGACGAACCCTGTGAAAACCCCGTATGAATTCTCAGAGCAATCTCTTCAAAGCACATGGTTGAATACCTGAAAAGTTCGTGAGGAATCACAAACGGCATTCCTTGTGAGTTTTTTTTAGCTAGAATTTTTGAAGGATTTTTGACTAGATTACAAAAAGAATGAATCTTGTTCGTAGCGAAAATTGAAATTTACAAATATCACTGATGTGTCACGATATGAGACAAAATAACAAATTAATGAAATCTTTACAAATCTATTAAAACTACGAAATTTGTGAAAACCACACAGAAAGAAATATCCATGTTAATTTCAGCGTAAAATGATGCACATAAAGGGAATGCCAGATATGCCGTAAATGTACATTACACATCGTGTAAAATTACATCAACATCATGTAAATTTATGTGAATTGTCGCGTAATCGGTCAGAGTCCATGTTGAATTACTCGATGTGTAGCGGAAATTTACACGATGCTTGTGTAATTTTACACGATTTGTAATGTAAATTTACGGCTTATCTGGCATTCCCTTTATGTGCATCATTTTGCACTGAAATTTACATATGCCCCTTCCAGAAAAAAAATCCTAGCTACGCTAATGATGATGATTAACTCCTGACGTGCCCAAACAGCCGTGAAGCTATCAATTTCAGCTATGTAAAATTGAACAGAATATTACCGACAAGAAGTAAAACTTATAATTAAAATATATTGAAAACTACATTCCCTTTTTTTAAGATCTAAAGATCATCTAGGTTTTTTCTTCAGGAAATCATTCATTTTTAATAAGACGATACCACAGTAACATCAACTGCTAGTTTTTTATTCAATGTCGTTCAAATGTCATATGATCACCCTGTTGTAGACCTCTCTCCAACGATGCAGAACGATGATTTTTACAGATTCATTGTAAAAATATGTTGCCAAAGCATGAATTTACTTTCATACATTTTGAGCGTTTTACGTCATTTTCCCCCATGAATACAAAGGAATAATATGCGGACAGAAATTGACAAACCGAATGTTCGTTCGTACCAATTCAATGGAAAAAGATGATATTTTTTGGAAAATCTCCGCCGCAGTAGCAATGTTCGACAAAAGACGGAATCCTTATGAATGCCCCCACAGTGGTTGTATATTACAACTGCAGAAAATCTACTTGGACACCGATGGATTATCCCAAATATGCGAACGTCGATCGGAGGGTCGTATCCATAGCGGTCAATGGGCTCCAATAAATTTGACACGCAAATCAAACGATTAAATCTCTCAATTCCGAGTTTGCTTTGTAAAGGCACCGTAGGGCCACCGAAGAGCGACCTGGCTGCTGGATATTGAGCGCGACGACAGGATCTACAGTTTGGGTGGATATTTATGGGACATTGTGTGCCACCTTTTTCGTGTTGTGAAATTTTAATTTTATTACCGTACGCGTGCGTTTGTACTGAATTTCACCGGAAAATACTTTGTTTGCTGAGGAACGTGTGAGAATTTAGGGAATTTCTGAGGGATTTTATTAATTTTTCTTCCTAATTTCTTTAATTTTTTTTTTCAGCAATTTTTGCGAATTGAAACCAAGCAAGTACTAAGACAAAATTAAAGCTTCTTACTGAAATAAACCTAACTTGACCAAAAAATGTGTTTAATTGTATGTGTGATAATTAAAAGTTCACTACATAAACCCGTTTTTCTAACAAAATTTGTTGTAATTTTGGCTGATAAGTAGTAAAACTAACAAAAAATTATAATAATATTTCCTGTACACTAAACAACATTGAAAAATATATGTAATAATATAAACATTGTTATTTTATTCTAATTGTTTAATTTTTATTAAATATCATCTTTTTCCATCGTTTTGTTTTACATAAAAGAAATATAAAAAATGCTTATTTGATGATTTCTTTACATGAAATAAAACTAATTATTTTTAAGCAGGAGGAGCGTTTGCCATATGCTATTGACGATCAAGTACATACATTATTTATGAATGAATATTGCAGTTAATTCATAATTGAGCAATACGCTTCCAAAACCATAACCATAATGCCAAGTAGCTTGGGTATTTTTTGCGTGAAAAAGCTCATCGCAGTTTGCCTGGATGTTCGTTTATACCGTGCAATTTTCTCGGCATTTCCAAAGTGGCACATTCCGTTAAACGGTCGACAATTCTCCACCGGTGATGACTATTCGAATCGAAACGGTAGCAGCGTTTCAAATTAAATGATGACAAGGTTGAAATCGCGAAATGTCTTACTTGAAAACATTGCCACCATTCCGACTAGCCCGAAGAAAGATGCGGCACGGAACGATCAACAATCCTCTCTGTCACGTTTTCCAAATTAAATTCAACGAAAAAGCCATCTCAAACCCGTCAATTTCGGCGAATTGCATTATGCGAACCGTTGCTCCGGGCTCCAGGACCCACCGGAGATTCCGGCCCGGGCCTGACGAATGACACCGAGCCAGGCAACGGCCGGAGCCCGCAATAATTAAACCTCCTGTACCCAATTCCGCCTTAACGGTTATCTCTTTATTTAATGAAATATTTACGAGCGTTCTCATTTTGGGCTCGCCGGTCCTGCCTTGGTCGATGTTGTCTCTGATCGAGCCTCGAATTCAATTGAAAAGTTTCGATTTCAGCATATCCTTGGACTCCTTTGGCGCTCAGGACCTCACCCTTGGCCGGTTGGACGGTGGCTGGCAGTTATGCTTTACGATACTGATTTTAATTACACGGACGTTTTCGCTCTCGCGTATCTCTCTCTCTCTCTCTGTGTGCAGCGGAATGCCAGAAAACCGTGTCAAAACCCAATATTTAGGGGTTGTAAATTTTTATTGCAAATCACCACAACTGTGGTGCTACGTTGCAGTCAAGCAAAGCACATCCTGATTTAAGGGTATGCGATATGGAGATACTTCTTCAGTTGCCCCGAACGTTTAGGGTTGCCAGGTCCTCTTTCACTGCGTTCAGCCAGCGTATTCGTGCTCTTCCTCGAACTTGCCTAAGTCTACTTGGCTCCCTGCCGAATATTCTTTTCGACTTTTTTTTTCCTCTGACATTTGCACCAAGTGACCCGCCCAATGAAGTCTGCCGTATTTTACACGCTTAGTAATATTCGCATCTTTATACACTTGATATAACTCGTGATTCATACGTCTACGCCACACACCATTTTCTAGTTTCCCACCGAGTATTGTCCGCAGCACTTTAAGCTCGAAAACACCGAAGGTTTTTCAGTTTGCCTCTTTCAACGGTCACGCATTGTGCCCGTATAGAACAACCAGAAGAATCAATGTTTATACAGGGCGAATTTTGTTTCCGATTGCAAGTTGCGAGACCTAAGCTGGTTACGTAGTCCGGAAAAGGCCCTATTCGGAACCGCAATACATTTTTCACTTTGCGGGAAACGTTGTTGTCACATGTTACAAGTGTTCCAAGATAAACAAACTCTTCAACAACTTCAAACACACCCCCATCAAACACTACTTCAGCACCTATACCAACAAGCCTGCTTCTATCTCTACTACGTATTTCGTTTTGGTAAGAATCAATTATCAGGCCTATCCTCCCTGTTTCCCTCTTCAGAGGCACGATGCTCTCTTCCCATGACCTGCGATAGATTCAAATAAAGTCGGTATCGTCCGCAAAATCAAGGAGCATGCGCGACCATGTGATGATAGTGTCTTTTCTCTGCATGCCAGATCTCCTTATGGCACCTTCGAGTGTAATGTTGGACAACAAACTCGAGAGTGTGTTTTCTTGACACCTCATCTGCAATCCGAACATTTAATTTCGAACCATCCAGCGTTGCACGTAATCAGGTTCGCCAGAAAGCCATGTTTGTCTGCCACAGCTCATTTATCTTCACTAAATTGTACGCTACCTTGAAATCAATAAACAAATGGGGGGTCTGCAAGTTATAGTCACGGAATTTATCCAAGACCATTCGCAAGGTTAACATCTGCTCCGATGTAGATCGGCCCTCACGAAAACCTGCCTTGTATTTGCTAACGAAGGACTCCTTGAGCGGTCTCCGTCTGTTAAACAGGATGCACGACAATATTTTGTACGCCGCATTCAGCAGGGTAATTCGTCTGTAATTGGCACACTCCAGCTTGTATCTTTATGATGAATTGCGGGTATGAGAGACCATCCAACCAGCTGATGGCCATTTCTTCGCCCTCCCATACCTTGGGAAGTACTCGGCGGATCAACTGGTAAAGCTGCTCACTTCCGTGCTTGAAAAGCTTCACCGGGATCTCGTCCTTCCCAGCCTTACAGTTCTTCAGCTCGCTGACTGCCTTTTTAACCTTTCCTACGGTCAGTGGGACCACAGCTCGATCGTCATCATCAATCTTCATCCTGTTTCTCGCAAAATTTCCATTTTCACCGTTTAACAACTGCTCAAAGTGTCCCTTCCACTTGGCAGCCACCGTCGTTTTATCGGTCAGTAAATTCCCTTCTCGCTCATTGCACTCTGGTGCGGTATAGTGTCGCGCGCCATTGATCGTTGCATAAAATCTCCGCATATCGTTTCGGTTCATGCTACCTTGAGCATCAGCTACCACAGTTTTTCGTGCTGCGTTTTCTTTATACGTTGGATTCGCTTTTCTTCGGCCATCACTGTCCGGTATCTGTTCTGTCGGGTTCCGTCCACAAGCATACAGCTTCTGATGTCATTCTTTGTCTCTCTGGCATTCTTCATCGAACCAGTTGTTTCGTCTTCGTCATTGATCAGTGCCAATAACATCCCGCGCCGTTAAGGTCTTAGCTTTGTGAATAGGGTCCCCCGGCTGTTGACATCTCCAGAAACGTTGATTCTTCCCCAGTGTTCGTCTAGTTGTTAGCGGCACTGTGCTGCTATCCCATCAGTCGACAAGGGTTGTATATTGAAGCGCAGCGTTCTGTTAGTTCTGGAACTCGTGACGCTGTATAATCGCGCCCGAAGTGTAGTTACTACGAGATAATGATCCGAGTCGATATTGGGGCCCAAAAAGGTCCAGACATCAATAACATCTGAAAAATGTCACCCCTCAACCAGCACGTGGCATATTTGGGAGCAGATATTGCCATTCGAGTGCCACCAAGTGTGTTTGCGAATTTTCTTGCGTGCGTAGGTACATGTCAGAAAAAAAGAGACCTAAAAGGAACCTAAAAAGAACCAAAAAGAGGCCGAAAAGAGACCAAAAAATACAACAAAATCTAATAGGAGCACTATGGCGTATCAGGTGGCCAATAATCAAAAAAGTGATGTGCCCCAAATTTCAATTCTTGTTTGCCATTTCATTATAAACATGTCTGCTAAGAAATTCCCAAAATATTAGGGCATGATATGCATTGCACACTCAGATATGAGGTGCCAAAGTTGAGCCTATGGAGAAAAACTTGTTTTTATTAACAAAAACTATGGTTTACTCAAATGAATATAACTTTTTTTCTATAATACTTACGTAAAATGTTTTTACACCATTTGAAAGCTTACAAAAAAGAAACATTAATGAAATAAAAAAAAAACCTTCAAAATGGTGGCTTTAATGATGTTTTTTTATAAAGCGGGTAAAAAAATCGAATAAGCTCATAGTTAACACATCGAGTACTTTTTTGTCCCAAGTTGTCCCAGGCTTAAATTCAGTTCCAAGGGTACTTTGAGATGTAAACTAAAGGATCGTAAAGAATTTAGCTGCACAAATTTGCACTTTTTTAACTTAAGGCTTTTTGAATTTTTCCAATATTTTTAACCATTTTCTATTGAAAACAGCTAAAAACGAATTCAGAAAATAACTGAATTTCGCTAAATCATTCATATCATCATTTCTATGTAAGTTTTAATATTTATAATGGTTTGCACAACGTTAATCGCATAAATGGCTTATATGCATTATAAGTAACAAAGTTTAATATTTCGCTATATGCCCTATTCAAAAGTTAGTCTCGAAAACTTGTTTTTGAAAATAAAACATCATTGTATCATAAAACTCATAAATACGACATGAGATGGAAAAAATATGTTTGGCCGCCATTCTGTATGGAATCCATAGTGAGGAGTCAGGGTACACTCCAACCTCTTTTTACGACCGAAATTAAGATTAACGACCGTTTTGACGTTAACTACGTCTTACGGCAATATACTGGGTGTCAATTGAAAATCTAAAATGTTGTGACCGTCACGAAATTATGTAAGATTTTAAATACTAATAACTCAGCCATTTATCGGTAGATTTTCAATATTTTCCCACCAATCGGTCGGAAATTTATACAACATTTTACTCAAATGGAGAAAACTTTTGATTTTTGACGATAGACTGTCGAAAATTGGGAAAATGTCGACCCCTTTCTTACGCAACCAACGTTCATATTGTCTTCCACGATTCTTTTGGATTGGGCAGCGCACTATAAGGAGACCATTTTCAGCTTATTCGCTCATTCTTCTTTTGATGTTAACAACATCTTACTGCAATATACTGGGTGTCAATAAAAAATCTGAAATGTTGGGACCGTCACGATATTATGTTAGAGTTTGAACTAAAGGAAGGCTGTAACTATGAAATCGACTAAAATTCAAATGCAAAAAATTACGTGGCGTAGTTAACGTCATGCGGTCGTGCTTTGTACACAACCCCCTCTGATTTTTATAAATGCTAAACATCCTTAAAAGTAATCAAAATAGAGGGTCATGATGTTCAACAAAATTGTTCAGAAGATTGAAAGCCAACATTCAATTGTTCAGTAGCTCAAGGACTATCATTGTTTGAGCCATGAAATTCGAAATTTTGCCTCCAGGTGGCGCCAGTGAGCATGAAATTTTTGTTTTGCGAATATCTCTGGATCCTGACCACTTAGAAAGATGGCGTCCTTCCCAAGCAACCAATAGTTAGGATTGTACTTAAGCAGTTAACTCCAGAGTTCACTTTTGGTACAAATCTAGTTTCAGTGAAACTTTTTCGCTGATTAAGAGAACACCATGGATATTAAATGAACTTCATTCTCAGAGAAGTAACTTATGAACTCATCAACAACTTGAAAGTTCAGAACAAGTTCGAACTGAACTTCTTTTGTACTTGAAGGTAACAATAAAACTTAAACGAACTTCCATACCGATACACCTGGAGATCACCACAGCAGACAGAATCGCAAATCGACCAAAACTCTCCGTCGTTAACAACGTACGGTACCGACGGCCGCCCCGGTATGACCTAGAGCGGCTCAAGCAACCGGATGTCGCAGCGGCATACGCGCAGCAACTCGAGGCTGCATTACCGGAAGAGGGTGAGCTGGACGAAGCCCCTCTTGAGGATTGCTGGAGAACAGTAAAAGCAGCCATCAACGATGCAGCTGAGAGCAACGTCGGGTACGTGGGACGGAGTCGACGGAACGATTGGTTCGACGAGGAGTGCCTGGAGGTTTTGAAGGAGAAGAATGCAGCGCGGGTGGTCATGCTGCAGCAACGAACCCGGCAGAACGTGGAACGCTATAAACGGAAACGGCAACAGCAGACCCGCCTCTTTCGGGAGAAAAAAACGCCGCCTGGAGGAGACGGAGTGCGAGGAGATGGAACAGCTGTGCCGGTCTCAGGAAACGCGTAGGTTCTATCAGAAGCTCAACGCATCCCGCAACGGCTTCGTGCCGCGAGCCGAAATGTGCAGGGATAAGGATGGGAGCATTCTGACGGACGAGCGTGAGGTGATCGAAAGGTGGAAACAGTACTTCGACGAGCACCTGAATGGTGCTGAGAGCACAGGCAATGAAGGACGGGACAACGGAGGAAATGCCATCGTCAGTACTGCGGAAGATGAAAACCAACCAGCCCCCACTGTGAGGGTACAACCAGCTCAAGTACAATAAAGCTGCTGGTAAGGATGCACGGGTAAAAATGCGGCACTCGAAATAAGGAGAATGAGTCATGATTTCGGGAGGAAAGTGTGTTTTCATGTTATGAAAATACACCATGACCAAAAGTCATGAAATCATGAAGCATTTTACCGTAACGCCGGCTGTACGTTACGTTTTCAATTTAAAGCGAAGAAAAATGTCAGCTGGAATCCTTAAATCATGAAGCATGTATGCTGGAACCATGAATAAAATTCATGGAAACATAAGCGCTATTCATGGATTTAGTCATCTGTCATTTATGATTCCTATTTTTGATACGAAAAGTGGCAATTTCGGTCATGATATCATGAAGCAGGATCTGATGTCATGAACAAAGTTCATGAAAACATAAGCATTATTCATGTATTTAGATGGCTTTCATTTATGATTCCGATTTTGGTGCTGAAAAGTGGAAAATTGAGTCATGAAATTATGAAGCAGAATCCCTGAATCATGAACTAATTTCATGAAAACGGAACATTATACGCCAATTTAAATCCCAATTTATATTTGCTATTGGTAAACAAATGCAATGAAAATTAAAATCGTTGCGACTTTTGCGCCGGTAGTTTCGTAATAAACCGCGAACACATTCCACAATCGTCAACCTAACGAGTGCCAAATCTTTAGCAGGAACGCGAACATTCAGTGCTTAGGTTTGTACGCAAAATATTGTTTCGAATATCAATTGATTTGACAAATGGTCCCTGGGCTCACAAAATGCTGGTGGATTGCATGAATAATGGAACACTCCTTAACAATACTGTGGATATGGAAAGTGAACTGGAATATCCGGCTGCCGAAGGCTTTTTTTTGAGCTGCTCTGCTATAGGACATAGGGAAGGAATCACATCCGAGCAGTTAAAATCGCCGACGAATTTGTGAAGCGAAATCTTCGCTCAAAGTCAAACATTGTTCTGCAAAATCATGATGAAGGCTTGTAAGTATACTTATATATATTTTGGAACATCTAACAGCTCCGGCAGATTGATTGTGTCGTGACACAACGTGGGAACTTACGGAAATCTCGCCAAGAATGTCATCGATACGATGGCAAGGTACCGCAGAGCAGTGTCTTCAATTTAAACTTTTTCAAAAACAAAACTACTAGAAAAAATCACCGATCGCCATGAGACGCGTTGACTAAGATGAAGAAAGTGACAGTTAGATTTGTGTAACGCCCTGAGCATACAAATTCTTGCATAATACTCACGATTTCATGACTTTTAGTCATGATATCATGAAACATAAAATTTTATGAATTCATGACTTTTTGTTCATGAATCCGGCAACGGAGCTGAACTCATAAAGATGGGTCCGGAAAGGCTAGCCATTTGTCTGCACCGGCTGATAGGCACAATCTGGGAAACAGAACAGCTACCGGAGGAGTGGAAAGAAGGGGTAATCTGCCCCATCTACAAGAAAGGCGACAAGTTAGATTGTGAGAACTTTCGAGCGATCACCATTCTAAATGCGGCCTACAAAGTATTATCCCAGATCATCTTCCGTCGTCTGTCACCTGTAGTAAACGAGTTCGTGGGAAGTTATCAAGCCGGCTTCGTTGACGGCCGATCGACAACGGACCAGATCTTTACTGTACGGCAAATCCTCCAAAAATGTCGTGAATACCAGGTCCCAACGCATCACCTTTTCATCGATTTCAAGGCGGCATAGGACAGTATCGACCGCGTAGATCTATGGAAAATCATGGACGAGAACAGCTTTCCCGGGAAGCTCACGAGACTGATAAGAGCGACGATGGAAGGTGTGCAAAATTGTATGAAGGTTTCAGGCGAACACTCCAGTTCGTTTGGATCCCACCGGGGACTACGACAAGGTGATGGACTTTCGTCCCTGTTGTTCAATATTGCGCTAGAAGGTGTTATGCGGAGAGCCGGGCTTAACAGCCGAGGTACGATTTTTACGAGAACCAGTCAATTTGTTTGCTTCGCGGATGATATGGACATCGTCGGCCGAACATTTGAAAAGGTGGCAGAGCTGTACACCCGCCTGAAACGCGAGGCAGCAAAAGTTGGACTGGTGGTGAATGCGGCCAAGACAAAGTACATGCTAGCTGGTGGGGCCGAGCGCGACAGGGCTCGCCTAGGTAGCAGTGTTACGATAGACGGGGATACGTTCGAGGTGGTCGACGAGTTCGTCTACCTTGGATCCTTGCTGACGGCTGAC
This sequence comes from Aedes aegypti, assembly GCF_002204515.2. Classification (NCBI taxonomy): domain Eukaryota; kingdom Metazoa; phylum Arthropoda; class Insecta; order Diptera; family Culicidae; genus Aedes; species Aedes aegypti. Next base: position 350,874,055 of record NC_035108.1, read on the forward strand.
AATAACGTTGGCCGTGAAATACGGAGGCGCATCATCAGTGGAAGTTGGCCTCCAGAAGAAGCTGCGGTCAAAAACGATTCACGCCCGCACCAAATGTACCATGTACAAAACGCTCATAAGGCCGGTAGTCCTCTACGGGCATGAAACGTGGACGATGCTCGAGGAGGACCTGCAAGCACTTGCAGTCTTCGAACGTCGGGTGCTTAGGACGATCTTTGGCGGTGTGCAGGAGAACGGTGTGTGGCGGCGAAGGATGAACCACGAGCTCGTCCAACTCTACGGCGAACCCAGTATCCAGAAGGTGGCCAAAGCTGGAAGGATACGATGGGCAGGGCATGTTGCACGAATGCCGGACAGCAACCCTGCAAAGATAGTATTCGCTTCGGATCCGGTTGGTACAAGAAGGCGTGGAGCGCAGCGAGCTAGGTGGGCGGATCAAGTGTGTATCGATTTGGCGAGCGTGGGGCAGAACCGAGGATGGAGAGATGCGGCCACGAACCGAGTATTGTGGCGTGAAATTGTTGATTCAGTGTTATCTGTGTAGATGTTAACTAAATAAATGAATTAAACGAACTTCATGTAAACTGTAAAGTTCGGTTAACTACTTGAAAAGGGAACTGATTAAGCCAAAACATGCCCTTTTATCCGGACTTTTGGTTGCTTGGGTTGAGCTACTGAAAAGGGAGTTTCGTGTACACTAGCACTGCCTGGAGGCAGAAATTTACTTGAGTAGTGTTGCCAGCTACGACACAATTTTGAACCCTCCATGAAAAACTGGATAATAGTATTGCTATAGTTCTAAGCATTCTATTTTTCTACTCCGCTCAAGTTTAATGGTTTTGATCTTTTCTAAATTCTTCTTGAACAGTGTTGCCAGCCCTTGAACTTTTGTGCTTCAGTCGATCGTATGGCATGCAGCACTTCCTTCATCTTTGGTGAACATTTAAAATCGTTATCTCTAAAATTTATTGGTATCTGCAATGCATATTCTGCATATAACACCCCCATATAATTGACTCTTTTGTTAACAATCGAGCAGTGTTGACATCTATTACCAGAATATAAAAACTTGAATGGCCATTTTGCAAAGTTCTCAATCCATGCTTCAACTTTGCCGTTTAATATTTCCACATCTAGACGTTGCATTTTTCGAAAACAAAATTATAATCCTGATTTTTTTTCGACCAATTCTTTTTACGATCCCCCGATAACGGTCGTAAAAAGAGGTTGGGGTGCATAAGAGTTCTATTCTCTGAGATCTAAGACTTATTTTTCAGAATTTCTCGTCACATTACGACAAGTATTACTGTATGTATTTTTTCATGATTTTCTCAAGTAATTTCATTAGAAATTTATTCAGGTATTTACCCAAATCCTCAGATATTACTCCGGAAATTTCTAGAAGAGCTCATTTAGTAATTATTTCTCACGGAATTTCTTCACGAGTTTTTCTAGGGAGTTCGTCCAAGAATTTTGTTAAGGATACCCCGAGACTTCGAGCTGGATTTTCGCAAGACACAGAACTGGAATTTCTCCAAAGATTTTTTTCGGATATCATTTGAAAATCCTTTGAGCAATTTTTCAGAAAGTACTAAATTCTCAATAATTTTATACAGAGATTTATCCATCAATTTCCCTGTGACATCTTCCAAGACTCTCGGTCAAAACATCTTCTAAAATTCAGTCAAAAACTTCTCCAGATATCTCGAGGGTTTTCTTTTGAAATTGTCTTCCAGGATACATATAAGATTTCAATCAGGTTTTTTTTTAAAATACCTTAAACAATTCCTCCAGAGATCCCTTCTAATGTTTCTATAAAATTTTCCTAGAAATTTGTGTTGGAATGATCGGAGGAATTGGAAAAATTTCTGTAGTATAAACCGGTGTGAAAACTAAAATGAACTTTTGACGATTGCATGCGATTTTTTTGAGAAAATTTCTATGAAATATTTGATAAAACTGTTGAGCTAATACTTGAATAAAATGAAAAACTCATAGAAAAATATATTTGCCCAAGGAATTCAGGATTTCTGGGAGGAAATGTGGATAAGTTCTTGAAGAAATCCATATGAATAGAGGAAGAAATGTTTGCACTGCACTGAACAAAAACCCCTTAAGTGCTCTGGAATGAACCTTTGTGGATTTCCTTTGAAGAAATTCCGTAGAAATCCTATGAGGATCTCCGAAAGCAACAACTGGAGGATTCGGTTGATGGATTGGTAAAAATGTATCTGGAGAAAATTCTAGGATAGTTTTGGGAACAATATCAAATTAATACCTAAGGAAATAACTGTAGGTATTAACTTTTAGTTCACGCGGATTTCTTGGAGCAAATTCCGTTGAAATATATAAAACTAGCTTACCCGACGTGGCTAGCCACGTTCCAACAATATTTTAAAGCGAAAAGCTGCGTATAGTCTTTCAAATGATATGACACTGATGACCGCAAAATCTCCTAACTTTATGCTCTGGCTATACTCCATCGAGCACGTGGCCTCAATACTGTTGTAGTGTTCTTATCTAAAATAACTTAAGCCTTATATGCTGTTGTAATGTTTCTTGTGTTGTGAAATATTTCAAGTTCCAGAAGATTCTATGAATTCGAGAGAAGAATCTTATCAAACATTCTAGCATATTTTCCAGAATAGCTGCTGCAGTGTAGTATGATTCATTGTCATTTTTCAAAATCACAGTTGTGGTGAAAACACCATCGACTCAGGGAAATATCGAGCCATAGAACAGGAATGTTTTGGAAAGCTGTTTTAAGGGATCATCATAGTAAGCATACAATTTTGTTTTATGTATGCATCTGTGAGACGATATCGAGTCATTGAACATCATGGAGATTTCGCTGTAAATTAACAAAATCATCTCATTCATGTTTATCTAGCTTTCAAATATGTCAAACTCGTTTTTGAACCTGAGTTGGAACTGGAGAAACCCGTTTCACATTTTCAACTCCAATCCGATTCAAGTTCGACCGAATTACAATTTCCTTGAAGTTGATTTGTTCACGTTTAAGTCATCAACCAAATTATTATACAGACGACAATGATGAAGGATTCGAGAATATTCCATGAATTGGAATGAACAAAGTTCCAGAGAACTCCATCCATATTCTGTCAAAGAGCATTTGTAGTGTTCCACAATTTGCAATTGTAATCTTCTTATATTAAAATCGACCGTTGTAGTGCTCTTAAATTACTGTTGTAGTGTTCAACTAAATTTTTCGATGAAACATTTCAAAGCGTTACTGACAGACAGACAACGCTGGGATTTTATACATATGATAGGTATCGTTTGAAAACTAGCTAGACGAATTTCTGGGAGAATTGGTATAGGAGATATCACTAGTAGACCTAAATAAAATCCCTATGATAATTCCTGAAGCTGATAATGCGGCGAATCTAAGACAAAATTCTTGAAGAGCCTATTTAACCTGTTATGGTTAATAATGGTTTGTTTGGAGCATGCAAAATTTTGCATCAGGATTCAATGTAAACAGAATAAGGAAAAAATGATTGTTTTGAAGACCATTGGTTAAAATAGATACTTAAGAGAACTCCCATAAAGTAGAGACTTTTGAGAGACAATTATTAAAATAGAGACCAAGTCTCTAAAAACAATCCCACTATTAATCCTGTCATTAGCATCATTAATTGATTAAACTTCTGTTATCATTCATATTAAAAAATATATGAATAACCTTTATATTTATATCCTATTAAAATTATTGATATTAACCCCTCTACCGGCAGCTTCATTTTTTACCGCAGGAAAAAAATTCAAATCGCGATAACTTTTTTGTTTCTCGGTATTTTTGCACCATTTTTACACAAGTTCTCAAAAAACCCTTCTTGTTTGAGGATCCGTGTCGATATTGATCATTGGTCATCTGGATCCAGAGATACTCCGAAATTCCTTGGGAGACCGACCATGGTTTTTTGAGTACTTGTGAAAAAATGGTGCAAAAATACCGAGAAACAAAAAAGTTATCGCGATTTGCCGGTAGAGGGGTTAAATAGATTTAACAAAAAATATAACAAACTGCTTGCCATTACATCCAATGAGGTTGATTCAATTTCCTCATCGATTTATAGATAACAGATGGATGAACATTAAAAAATCTGTGAATTTGTGTAATTTGCAGTGGACTTTGTGGCCGTGTGCTTAGCGGCGTCAGTCGTCTAGGCGTATTGTGCCACGAAGTGTGGATTCGAATCCCGCTCCAGTCGGTGGAAACTTTTCCTCAAACGAAAAAAATCATCAATTAGAAATAAATGAATTTCTCTGAAAATCGTGTAGACATCCAGCAATGTTTCAATAGATTATATCAAGAGAGATCGCACGTTTAGAAATTGCTAGCACCAGTACACTCGGTCTTTCTTATCCGAGTGGTTAGAGTCCGCGGCTACAAAGTAAAGCCATGCTGAAGGTGTCTGGGCTCGGTCCAGGATCTTTTCGTAATGGAAATTTCCTTGACTTCACTGGGCATAGAGTATCATCGTACCTGCCATACGATATACGGATGCGAAAAATATCAACTTTGGCAAGGAAAGCTCTCTGTTAATAACTGTGGAAGCGCTCATAAGATCTTACCAATTGATGTCCCTTCTCTTCCTCGGAGCTGCTGTTTGCAGTACTTTTAGCCACCTATGTTGGAGGTTGCAAAACGATGCAAAACGGCGTAATTGGTGTAGGAGAAAACCAGGGGACCGACACGGCTGTCATCCTGCATACATTTCGGCTCTTCCTCACATCGTTTTGGTACTTTGCGTTTTGGTACCCACTTACTGGTCGGTTTGCCCTAACCTTGCTCCTGATTTTCGAGTATACGGCTCAGACGCTGCTAGATTCTGGCAATTAAACATATCGCATTGATTCGTCGTATTTGACGACGCTTTTTATTAGTTCATCATTTTGTTTAATGCTTTACGCATCAGCGAGGTATCATTGATGTCTCTTACCAATAAAAACACATGTTTTGTCCCTCTCAAAATAATCAAAACAAGAACACTGGATGCCATTTGAATTGATGTTGGGTTGGTAAATATTGGCTCATGCCACCCCCCTGGAGAAAACAAAAAGATAAGCATACTGGCGAATCTGACAGATGATTTTCCAATTGCACGCAGCCATTGGGCGCAATTGGAATCATGATTTGACGAAGGACAAACATACTGAAGGGCGCAATGAGAGCAATGTTTCGAAAAGGGCTAGGCGATATTTTTCTTATACTAGTATGGCAAAATTATGGTAGTTAAATGTGATTATTGTTTAAATGATTGATCAGGTTTTTTTTTTGAATTTTCTGTCACGTTTATCTCGGTTCCGCGTTTTCGGATAGTGAAAAATAGATTCGGCTGATGGTGCTATGCCACCTGAAAATTTTTTCGCGCTCTCGTTGTTCGCAATTACGCCGATATTAGCAGATGCAATGATATCTGGATTGTAGTGCTTTATGCAACGCTAAATAGCTGCAATAGAACTGGCTGATTGTGCTGTAATCGAAGTGTATTTTTTAGCGAAGATTTTGAAGATGTCTTGTGGCGTGTAGACATGATCCCGTCGGTGATACTCCACCCGGATTGGTTTTGTTTCGTTTGGCATAAGAGTGATTCTGACAAATTAAGAAGAAAAATCATACGGTTGTGAGATTTGCATAATTTTTAATGCTTTTTTTAATTAAATACTTTTAAAAATTGAATATATATTGAAAAACCTGTGTTAAGTGTGAAAACCGCATTCGATGATGATTATTGTGACACGCAGAAATATTCAAACCATTCTCCATTTATTGTGTGACGAAAAGATGATGGGTACATTGCCATGCCGTTAAGTTCTATTGATATACGAAACCATTCAGAGGAAGTCGATTCAAATTCCCAATAGAATCATTCAAGTTTTTGAGGAAACGGTTTTTAACTCGGCGTTTAGACATATGAATGTATTTGGTGAGTTTGTTCCGATAAGACCACATATATTAATGCAATCTGGGCTCTTTCTGTATCATGGGGACGGGCCAATTTATTTTCTCGTTTCAGAGAGCGAGTAATGGCGCTCAAACCAAAGCTTTTTAGCTAGGGCAGTACGTGGAAATACCTGTGTCCCATCCCTGGAAGACGAACGCGTATGGAGTGACATTAACTTTCTTAGCTGCGTCACTCCCAACGATGATGAAACCATTTCATTCACACTTACACCCAATTACAAAATATATACTAAACTACACCTACACTAAATTTCAATTTTGTTTTATGGCTATAGCGATCATGCGACTCAAAGCTAAAGGGAGTCTATAGAAGCAAATGATGGAAACGAATAGGTGCATAGGCGTCGCAAGGGAGCGACAAGATTGAAAATTTGTAATTAGGTGGTGAAAATTGAGCAAGCCATTTTAAAGTCAGTAAGCATCGAAGCGTCCTGTATTTTGCCTAGCTTCTCTACTGGAAAAGGGTTGGCTCAAAGCTTTGAGCTTTGCTACCAACACAGGCAAAATACAGGAGCCAACCCTTTTCCAGTAGAGAAGCTAGGCAAAATACAGGACGCTTCGATGCTTACTGACTTTAAAATGGCTTTGCTCAATTTTCACCATCTAATTACAAATTTTCAATCTTGTCGCTCCCTTGCGACGCCTATGCACCTATTCGTTTCCATCATTTGCTTCTATAGACTCCCTTTAGCTTTGAGTCGCATGACCGCTATAGCCATAAAACAAAATAAAATTAAAACAATCACGGTCGATAGGGTGCAGAGCTACTTGGGCACTTCCATGATTCACTTTGGCATGGGGGGTTTTTCTTGGCCGAAAAGTCTGAAACTTTGCAATAAGAAGCATATTGATGCGACGCATATTGTGGCCAAATATGAGCTCAGTAACTTTCAAAAAACCCCACTGCCGAAGTGAATCAAAAGTGCCAAGAATAGGATCCGGCTCCCTACCTTCTCCTATGTATGAAAAATTTGGCTAATAAGAAATGCAGTTCTAACAGGATCATGTGGTGACTGGCGGGAAGAGCACACATGATAGAGACAAACCATCTCTGACTGCGTGTTAATTCCCAATATCAGTCATCGATCGATAGAACCGTTCGGTTGATTGCCGTCAGTATATGAGCACATTGAAGCCTCCTGTATTTTGCCTGTGTTGGTAGCAAAGCTCAAAGCTTTGAGCCAACCCTTTTCCAGTAGAGAAGCTAGGCAAAATACAGGACGCTTCGATGCTTACTGACTTTAAAATGGCTTGCTCAATTTTCACCACCTAATTACAAATTTTCAATCTTGTCGCTCCCTTGCGACGCCTATGCACCTATTCGTTTCCATCATTTGCTTCTATAGACTCCCTTTAGCTTTGAGTCGCATGACCGCTATAGCCATAAAACAAAATAAAATTAAAACAATCACGGTCGATACCTTCTCCTATGTATGCTAAATTTCAATCCGGTCGCATCACTCGCTTCCCAATAACTTATGCTTACCATATTTTTTTATGATACCAAAATTAGGTATTGTTCAGTTGTCAATACCTCAATTTGGTATTATAATATTATTGAAAAAAATCTTTGAAACAATTAAAAATACTTCATTGAGGTATTAAACAGCTATTGAGGTCTGCTGGAGGTATTGAACTACTATTGAAAAATATCACTTTTATATGAAAATCCATCAAGTATTATCGAGGTATTACAATACCTGATCTAATTATCAGTTTGGTGTTCGTAGAATATGGTTGAGATATTATTTGAGGTATTTTACCTCTTATGCAGGGCTCATCCATACCTCATTCAGGTTGTAAGTATTGGAAATTATCTGGTATGGAATACCTTAGTTTGGTATTCAGAAGTTATTTTCTTCTGCTCGGGTAATTGATCCATAACGGTGAGGTGCCTGTGGAGAGTTGTGTTTGATCCGTTGAATCTGTTGCATGCTCCTTTGAGGGCGAGCGACGGAATCCGGATCAATTTTGTCCGGTTCGCGTTTTGCTGAAGAAAAAACGAAGAAAAAGTATGCGAGTGAAAAACATTGGCGTAGGAACAGGGGGGGCCAGGCCCCCTCCCCCCAGAGGCATCCAGGCCCCCTCCAGAATTTTGGATGATAATATATATATATAAAAATGAAAAAAAAATACATAATTCTAAAGTGAATAAAAATCTTAATAATTAAATAGGCAAAATTACTAAAGGAACTCCTCAGACATAAGATAGCTGGAATATTGACGAATAACAAGGCCTTATTCAAAACACATCTCTTCAAGGAATTTCAACCTGGTTAAGGCTTCTAAGAAAAAATAAATTGGCCAAAGTTTTTCATTCCAGCAATATGTTCTTTCTTTGTTTTCGCTTCAATTTTTTTTAATTTCTTAAATTTAATTTAAATTGCTTGAGATCTTTACTACACGCAGAGCAAACAATTTTAATATTAAATATATTCTGTATCACTACAACAATATATCTGTATTATTTGCAGGCTTATAATTGCCTTCCATTGTTTCAATAACTACTCGTAATTTTATCAAAAATATTTATTGTTGAATTTGACAGCTGAGTTAAATGCGGGCCAACAAAAATAATTTTTGTTTTAACTTTGTTTGATTTTGAAACAACAATTTTTTGCATTAAAATAAAGCCTATAGTTTTTGAAACAAAATTACACTGTTTTTGATTTGATAATCTTTTTGTTTGAAATAAAAACAATTTTTTTATTAATCTCAGTCCCTTGAACTCTTTGTTTTCTTTTCTTTTTATAAAATAAACAACGATTATAGTTCTGAATAGCCTTCTTTATTTTCTCTTACGTAAGAAGTATATGAAACTTGCTCCATAATTTGTTTAACTGGCTTTTGAATTTTATCTGCTTTACGATAAGAAAGACTGAAATCATCAGCTCGTGTAGGAATTTACTGCAATAATTTAGAATGCATTAGTGGAAACAACAATTTAGAAAGAATGGCCGAAACTTACCAAAAACAGTTTCGATTATGGTTTACGGATACTCTGAAACAGTAATGAAAAAGCGTTGACCTGAACTTCTTACGCAGCAGTTTTTGCACGGTTTTCACTTTAATTTAATACAACGCACCGAATGAATATTTCCACTTTCTTGCCGCTTCAAACGAAAACTACAATGGTGGGACAGTTTTCATGCTCTACGCATGGTTAATTGAACCAACAGTGAAGGAAATTGAAACAAATTGAAACAAATAAAACTTTTATTTGACTTGATGATTTTCTTTTGTGTTTCAACAAATTTTAGTTAGGATTTCTCCTGTTCAATTCAACAATATTTTTGATTCATTATGATAAAAAATATTGTTGTTCCAACGCATTTTGAATTGCCACAAATTGAAAATGTTTATACACAAATATTTATTATTTGAATAGCTGTTAATTCTCTGCGTGTACGTTTTACCTAGAAAGAACAAGTGCAGTCTCTAGAATTAATTAATTAGAATTAGTTTAATCAAATCTTTAAGGTATATCAAAGAATCTTCAAACGTTTTGCAACAAATCTCTTAGAATCTCTTAGAAATTAGTCAAATAATATTGTGAAATTTGTTCATGTTCAAGTTGATCCCGAAATGTGTTCCCGGATTTAACTAAAAAAAATACTTAACCTTTCAAAAGTTCAAACTTTGTCTTAGCAATTTTTCCAAAAAAAATCATTGATTCTGTCAAATTCCTTTTAAAATAGATTTACCAAAAAAGTTATTGAAAACTTTATCGCGAAGTACATCAAAAGTTCTTCAGAAATATTTTCAAAATACATCGTAAATTGCGTCATTCTCCTTTGTTTTTTTCTGTGAATTCTACTTTAAATCCCTGTATTATATAGAAATTATCTACAAAAAGTATTTTTGGAATGTCTTTCGTCTTCGAATCTTCAAAGGAAATTTATTGAAAACTCCCAGGAGTACTTTTGCTCCCGAAATCAGCATAGCAGTAAAGTAAATCTGTGAAGAAACATTTAGAACAATAACTGGGCAGGGATTAATTAACAAATTCATAAAGAAATTTTTAAAGATCTTTCTTGAAACATTACTGTAGAAATACTTTTATCAATTTTGCAAAAAAAAAATCCATATTCTGGTGCAATTCCAAGGCAGGCTTCTTGGCGGAATGGGGCATCCCGAAGTCTAAGAAAGGATTCCGCTGGATTTCAAGAATACAGTTCACTCTCCCTTACTCGATATTCCGTATCTCGATATTGAGTTAGAGAACCATAGTAAAAATTGATTTTTATTGCTAACTCTATGATCCCTTGGAACGCAATTGCACTGCTTTTGTGTTCTGTAACTCGATACCTCCCTAACTCGATGGTCCCTTCAATATCGAGTAAGGGAGAGATGACTGTATTTTCTAAAGATGATTCTGATGGAGCTCCTAGAGAAATTTATTTTTTAATTCATTATCCTGTAATTATTCATCTCCAGAGAAAATAATATAGATCATCACTTATGTTTGGTTGTTTGGTTATCCATCTTGTCTCTATCTACTTTAACATTTTGTTGTTTCTCCGTCTATGGCATGACGCTTTCTCGAGAAACTTCGTTCAAAAAATCATTCTCCAAAAGCAACATTTTTAAGAATCCAAAGGAAAAAATATTCTAGGAGTTTTGAATTTAATCAGCATTATTATAAGTATGGTTCCTGATTTTTGAATGTCCTTCAGGAATTCCTCAACGAATTTCCTAAGTAATGCAATACATTCCTGTAAGTTCTAAATCGTGAATTTTATAATGAGACATTTTCGGTAATGTTCTCGAAAAATACCTCCAATATTTTTACGTTAAACTACTACAGTTCTACCACAAAAGTTAAAAATATTCCCTCAAAAAAGTTTGTTTGGAATTTCTGCAAGTATAAAAAAAATAGTTTTAGATTAATCAGTTTGCCAATTTTTTATGAAGTTTCGGAGTTCATGCAAAACATTTTATAACATGTTAGATACAAACACCTTTAATAAAAATTCCATCCGTTTGAACATCATTGCCCATTATAAAAGACGATCAAATGAACAAGATTTCTTGTAGTTAATGCTACAAAAAACACCAAAGCTATTTCTTTGAGGTACATCGTCAGGAATTTCGTCAAAAAGTATCAAAAATTCTACGGTTAACTCATGAAATTCCTGACAAGAATTCAGTATTTGTTCCAAATTCAAATTAAACTTAAATAAAAAAAAATATAAGTCGATGCAAAGATTCGTAGAGTAATTTGTAAGGATTTTCCTTAAAAATATTGAGATTTTTCTGGAGAAGTTTTTGAGTCAAATATGGAAAGTGGATGGATTTTAAGATATTCTTTATAGAAGAATCCTCGAATTATCATTTGGAAAAAAATATGAAGTAATTTTTGAAACCTTAAAATGTACCTTATGGAATTTCTGGATATTTCTTGACATGTTGAAGAATGAATTTTAAAATCCTTTTGTAAATCTATTAAATAATTCTTTTAAAAATCCTCAGAATAATCGATAATGCTGTTTAAAGTAGAAAATCTATGGAAAATGCTTGGGAGGATCTCTGGTGAACTTTTCGGAATGATCGACGACATTCCAGGGGAAGCAATACTATAATTATCTAACATAGTCGCTAAACAAATTTCCCGGGGAATGTTTGAGTACTTTTACGGAAGAGTTTATGAAAGAATAGCTGAATGTATTCCGCTAAAAACTTTGGAATGATTGAATTAAAAAAAAATAGATAGGCGTGTTTGAAGAAATTTTAAAATACAGTCATCTCTCCCTTACTCGATATTGAAGGGACCATCGAGTTAGGGAGGTATCGAGTTACAGAACACAAAAGCAGTGCAATTGCGTTCCAAGGGACCATCGAGTTAGCCATGAAAACCAACGTTTACTATGGTTCTCTAACTCGATATCGAGATACGGAATATCGAGTAAGGGAGAGTTAACTGTATTACAGATGGGTCTGCGACAGAGAATTTCGAAGGAATTCGGTGATCAATATCAAATTGATTTTTAGACAAATCTTAAGAAACACTGATGAACAATCTTAAGAAAAACAAAAATGCAGATAAATTTGTGAAAAACTTCTCTGACAAATCACTAAAAATATTTTCCCAATTGAAACTTATGAAAATCTGGTGGAATATTATAATCTTGAATGAATCATCCAACGCTTTTTTTGCAGACCTGGATAATATTGGCTAATAATTCTTCAAGCAAACCTTTAAGAATTTCTGATGGATTTTATGAGAGATTTTCAGAAATATTTGGTGAATGAATATGAAGAGAAACTTTAGGATGAATCTCGAAGGCAAAGTTGGAAAAACCTTTAAGTGCACTCTCTGATGAATTTGAGGAAAGAATCCAATCTTTAAGATAGTTTTGGTAGTATTTCTTGTTCTATTTCTTGGAGAAATCCTCAATAAATTCAGAAAATCCTCAACAAATTACTAATGAACAACTGGACTTTATTTTCAACTAACAATTAAAATTTATGTGTAATATGTACGTAGTTTACCTTCATGGAGAAATGTTCAAATTTCGGAATATAGGGGGAGATCCCCCAGTACCGGACAGCACCCAATACCGGACAAAGTCAAAACATTGAGAAATCATCGTCCAATCAAGATGGTGTATTAGTAGTAAAGGAAGCTATTATGGAGACTAATGTTTGCGTAGAATAACACATCCTTGAAATATGCATGCCTTTTTAAAAAAAGTACAAAAGATTGAAAATTTCAAAAAAATTGACGTATTGCCTTAATTTTGAGCCTATTTAGTAATTATTTTGAATATGAAAAAATACTTTGGATCACGCAAGCATATTCGAACATGATCCTAATTTGATAGTATGAATGTATTTTGTACCATAATTGGACTAAATATGGACAAATTACAATTTTGTTTAAGCACCTCCTGTCCCCCAGTTTCGGACAGCCTTATTTGTTATATGATATCTTTGTAATTATTGCACGAGTGTCTCAAAATACATTCATTTTTCATGGATTCCGTCGATCATGGTATCAAACATGCAATTAAATTAGGAAAAATGAACATTCAGAACAACATCGTATTTTTCATCATATAAGAAAGAGGTTTTTGATGGACATCTTGCAAACTACGATGTACTCAAATTGTTTTTGTAAATGTTGCAAATGCATTGAATTGGTAATTATATACTATTCCTAAAGTAAACACATTCAATGATGTTCAAATTTACAGAATTCGAGGCATTTCCAGATTGTGTCCGGTATTGGGTGCCACCTTTCAAGATCGATCAATTTGGTACTAAAATACATCATCAAAATGCAATATCAAAATTCATACTTATATTTTCAAATTTATTTTTGTACACTATAAAAATGATAATATTTATCAGAAATGGGTAATACGAGCACATAAAACCAATATTTTTCGAATTATGAATTTAGTGGCTTAAGTGTCCGGTACTGGGGGATCTCCCCCTATGTTAAATAATAAATTCTAATCCCAGAAATGATTTTCCGTGGGAGTCCAAGCAGGAATTCAATGAAAACTGGTAAACTGGCGTTCTTGGAGAATGTACTGGAAAAGCAAGGAAATAATTCATGAAGAGATTCCCGATACCTGAAAAGTTCCTGCAAGAATTACAAAAGGATATTGCTCTTAGAAGAATTCTTGAAGGATTTTTAAATGGATTAGGCACAGATTGAATATTTTACGTAATGAAAATTGAAATTTGCAAGTATCACTGATATACATGATGTGAGACAAAACCACAAACAGATGAAACTTATGCAAACTACGAAATTTGTGAAAATCATGATTATTACGAGCGATATTACTTCAGCAAATCAACAAATTTGCTAGGCCCCCCCTAGGCCCCCTCCAGAAAAAAATCCTAGCTACGCCAATGGTGAAAAAAGCAACGACGCGTCAGTTGTGTTTGATCCGTTGAATCTGTTGCATGCTCCTTTGAGGGTGAGCGACGGAATCCAGATCAATTGTGTCCGGTTCGCGTTTTGCTGAAGAAAATCGAAAACAAAGTATGCGAGTGAAAAAGCAACGATGCGCCAGAAGTGTTTGATCCGTTGAATTTGTTGCATGCTCATTTGTGGGCGAGCGACGGAATTCGGATCATGTCCGGATCGCATAGTAACCGCACTATCGGTATCGATCATCCGTGTATATGATCTCGTATTCATTTAAAATTATATCTTTATCGTTTTCCAAAACGAATCCTTTTTCCATATCCAAACTCCCAGTGTTTTCTTGTGGAAGTGCAGAGGACTCCTCGGCTTCCATAAAGCAATAAACACGTCAACATTTCCCTCCCATTCCCAAATTGACCTGCATTCGGACGCAGCCGGCGCCGGTATTGTTTGTTATAATAATGAGAGCACCAGTACTTACACATTGAGGATGCTACTGATCCTGAGTAGCGTCTGTTGGTTCCCTGTGTAAATAACAGCTATTCTGGCAATAACGGAGTAGCGGGCGGTCAATCATGCTCATGATCATGCTCATAACTGTGAGGTGCCTGTGGAATTGCAGGCTAAGTGGAAGTTAAATTACTCATGTAAATATTATAAATGCTCTACATTACCGATGAATTGCTATTATTCAAAATTATCAGACGAGATGCGACCACGTCGAAAGCCGGAACCATACATCTCATTGAGACAACGTTGGCTTATGAATACTGTGGTACAAACAAGGCAACAGTGCGACGCTAAAAATAAAATCTTTCACTGTTGTTCGTAGGCACGCTTGAGAGAGTAGAATTGGGCATCTAAGAGAGCCGAAGGAGATGTAGGGTTGTGATGGAGAATATGGGGTCGTGACAGACTTTGGTTTGAGGTTGGCCGATTGCGCTGAATAAATGTTACCCGTTCTGTGACGTAGTTGGTTAATGCACCCAGCCTAGCGTATTGTGAGTCGTGGGATCGAAACCCACGATTCTACTATTTTTCACAATGTCACATCTCAATTTGTCCAAATTGACTTTTATGTGACCTTCAAGTTCGTTGGTTGGTTTAAGCCGTAATATACATGACAACCAGCAAAATTATCTGTTTTCTTGTGATTCGCAAAGAATACATATGTACCTTGCAGTGCAACCATTCTAACTAAATCCCCGAAGAAGATACCAACCCCGTATCGAAACATTGAGCAAATAATAAACTGCGTTTTATTTCCTTACAAACTACGTAGCCGTAAAATCCGAATAGTAGTTATAGATGTAAACCAAAGGATCAAGAAAAAAAAACAAGCGAAACGAAAATTTCGCCTAATTGATTCCTTTGAATTCCTCCGTGGTATTTTGTTTTGAACACTATTGGACGGAATCATTCGAAATATCATATACCCATACTTATGGTAGATACAGCGTGAGACTGCGTGTTGATCGAATTTCGAGTCAAGTACCTCTCTGATGTGGAGCGCCCTTCAGATATGTCGTTGTGCAATTCAATCGAATTTGTTCGATAGGGTGGGGTTCCTCGTATTGATTTTCTGAACTGATCCTTGACTGGCAAATGTAATTGTAGCCACCACAGCCTCACCAGACCTCCTATTTGTTGCTCTGAAGAAGATCAATCGCGATGGAACCTCTCCACGCAGTAGGTAGGCAGCAGGCCCCAATGCCCTGTGGGAGCTTCTCTGTAAACAGCCATTTGGCTGATTACGGTGCCGGGGTGTCATTTTGGTCAACTCCTCATGAGCATGCAACCACCGTATAAAAAAGATCGCCGTAGATTCATTCCATTCCTCTTCATATGGAAAGGAAGGATTGATTATACGGTTGATACTGTGCAGCTAGCCATCGTAAATATGAGGACACCAGAACCGATCTGAACGACTGCGACAACGCGGATGCTAAACTGCTGGAGAAATTCGCCTGGCACAGACGGGGTCTCCGTTTTTGTGGCTAATTGGAAATTAATTGGCGGGAATTTATGAAATGATACCCTTCGATTGTGAACTAATGAAAACGTTTGCTAATTTATTGGCTCGTTTAAGATAGGGTAAGGTGAATGGGGAAGAAACGCAATCGAGGTAAAGTGGTTAATCAGATTCACTGCAAAATGCGATCAACAAGCGAAATCACAGTGTTGTTACTGAAGTTCACGATTCTGGCATTATTATGTTTGCCCAGTCATTAATCTTCTCCGCATTACTAAAAAAAACGCCATCCATTTGTGGATGGGTTTCGTGATTTCTGGATGTTGTGTGATAAACTAAAGGTAGGTATTTTCAAGGTGAACCATTTATTTGAACCAGAATTATAAAAAGTGATTTTGGTAAATTTTTTGGTGCAATTTCAAGTGTCTTTTATTTTAATTTAAGGTGAAGATGAACTTCAAATTTTCAAGAGCACAAATCTGGAGAACCGAACACCCGTTTGAGTTGAAAACTTAATCGATTGGTCACCACCAGCTAGGGATCAATCGATTAAGTTTTCAGCTTAGTTCAGCTTAGCTGTTTGGTTCTCTAGATTTGTGCTCTTGAAAATTTGAGGTTTGGCTTCAATTCATCTTCACCTTAATTTAAATTTAGTCAGACGTGAAAATATTGAACAAAATTTGTACCTGAAAGCTGCCATGGGGAACACCAGCACTAACAAGAAGTCTTTCAGACTTGGAGTTCTGATAATTAGCTTGAAATGTAAGATTTGATAGATAACGTTAGATTGTTGTAACATAGTATGTTAGGATTTTTTTTTCAATTTTTCTACGAATTCTTCATGCCAATCACTGTAGAATGCTTTTTCTATGTTTAGCAGAGAAAGTCCAGATGAATAGCTTTCAGATTTGTTGGGACCTGGGACGGAGAAACCGATACGAAATTTATGTACGCCAAGATGAGCCGAGATTCTGCTGTCACGAACTGTCACTGTGAGCCCAGATCTAAAACAATGGACAAACATGATAAAATCGCGTAATCGATCAAAACATATATTTGCATTTTATCAAATGTGACAAAAATCGATTGAAAAGCTAGTCATGCTTATTCCAAAGATATATCACAATAGCACCTTTTATTCTGATTGAATATAAAGTTGAATAATACGCATCATTTTACTTTTTCCAATAAAAATAAAAATGAAATGCATAGAAAACTTAAGCCCTTTTCCCATGTTTGTCCAGAACGATCGAAGGAACACAATAAAAGAAAACTAGCGATTTTCATCAAGTCTGCCTTGATTGTCGTTGGCAAGCTGGAGTTTTCTCGCAGTTCGAAACTTGGTTCGAAATAACTTTGTGTCATATTTCGTGTGTAGTATCGGTGCCTCCCTCCCAGGTTGGGACAAATCAAATCACATCAACGAAAATTTATGTTTGATTTGACTTTTTCATAAAGTTTACTAATGGAGGAAAGCAAACTAATTGGACAATAGCTTCATCAGAATTGACAATAAAAACTTCAGCAAAATTTAATTTTTGTCACGTTGGAATAGCTTTGAAAATTGTTCCACGAGTGACTACAATTTAGTCCTTGCTTTTTCCTATAATCCGAACAAGTGATTCGCACTTTAAGACACTTGTAGCTAAAAACCAGCTCAAGAAACTGGTTCGCGGCTCCGGAAAATCCAAACTTTCGATGCATTCATTGAACCGGCTCCCATCACAATTAGCATTGTACGGCATTGCAGCAACAATCAAACACTTCCTATGTTTCATAGCGGAGAAGCCTCCCCCTTGAGCATAACCCAACAGGGAGGAGAACTCGCCTAGGATCAGTGCGCTTCAAAATCGCTCCAAGGCTCGACGAAAACAAATCGCTTGCACAAAGCCAGAGCACAAAGTAAATCGTTTCAGCTCCTCGCGAGATTTGCATTTAGTAACACTTTCGCGCCCATTCAATCCACCAGCACCACAAGCTTTCAACGCCTTCGATAGAGATTGAACAACAGAAAAAACGAGAAAAATTACCCTGCTCAAATCTCCTAGAATTTATTGAGCCTCCCATTCGGTAATAATAATCCAAAGCGCACCCCCATCCCAAGCGAAAGAAAATCGTGGATGCCCCCGGCGAAAATTCGAGTTGTGTGGAAAGCTTGCAGGGCAAAGTTGCGCCGGCGCTTCTTGTGGGTTGCGCCTCTCGCTCCAGTGCAGGGCACAGTGGTTCGACTTAGAACTAATTCGACAAAAATATCAGACTCTTATTTGCTTACCTAATATATTTGACATATTTTCGATGTATTCAAGCTTCATGGGCATTTATTTTCAAGTGATTCTTGTTTTGTACTAATAATTGGAATATAGTTAACATAATTCTTAACACTATCATTTTTTTAGTTCGAATATTAGGCCGATACAAATTTTATTTCCACTTTTTGTCTCCCCCCCCCTTCATAAAGCGGAAAAAACTGCAGGGGGCAAAAAAAAAATTTTCATTCGCGTTGAAAAACACCAGTGGGCATATGAAAATTTGGCTCTCGAATGTATTTGAGCCAAAGTATACATACTCCTCGAACTCACTAGAAATCTTTATGGGTATTGTCAAAACCGAGCCAGTATCTATCTTTCCTATTTACTCACATGATTGAAGTAAACAAGACAACATTCTATCTCATCAACGTCAATGTATGAAAGAGCGAGAGAGCCACCTCTTTCGAGTGCACGCTATGCAAACGAATTTGACATTTCCATTTTTAGCTAGCAGTTTTGAGTAGTCTGTTGTTTTTCACGAAATCGACAATTTGTATTTAGAGCAAGTACAGTTCACCTCATAATCACCAGTTCCACCATAATCATCTGCAGCAGCAACCTCAACAATGGTATGTTTTAAGCTTTGTTGTTAAAACTCTTGTATAGTGTCTTTCTTATCATCCAGGACTCTAAAACTCCTATCGCCGTGAGAATCGAGCGCGAAGGAAAACTTCTCTTCCAATCCGTGACATCAGTAGCTGTTGAATCTTCTTTGCTGGAAACAATTGAGCAGGTCTACGGATCGATAGTAAATGGGACGGACGCGGTCGAAACTATTTACGCTGGATGTAAATCATTCGAAAGGCATGATATGTTCATAATATCTCCCTCGTGTACTATCCGAGATCTCGCCACAGCAATTGGCACATGTACGAAAGTTCTATGTATACTAAAGGCTGAAATTACTTCGGGAAAGGAGAAGACAAGAAATGCTATCGATCTGCTTATGCAGCGAGCATCTATTACGACGTTTCCTGATAAAAAGGTAGAGAAAGATGGGCGTGACGCGTTATACAACAAGCTGGTGGATTATTTGCAGTTTCAAGGAGCAGGATTCAAAGTTTTCCAGAAGTCAGACATGGAATTCTTCATGTCGTCTGTGGTATCCATTCTGTGGCGTTTGGATGGACAGTGGGCTAAATTGCAAGGGGCGGCAAATGTATCGAAGCCTCCAGAAAATCTCCATTTCAAACCAGTTGACCAAGAGTCTTTTCGTGTGTTGTCCCATGGCGCGCACAAAAAAAAGACCCTTCCACTATTGAAGAAAGAATGTACCAAATCGTTTCTTAAATCGGATGGATGGAGACAAGTGTCAGTAGATGTAATGCAACTGAAAGCTTCGTTGGCGGACTACATACATTACCTGGACAAGGCTGATGAGCAATATAAGGCAGCATCGGCATCTATTATGGACGATAACCGTTCATTGAAGACAGTTCCGCCGAAACAAAATCATACAAGCCTAGTACAATTGCTGTATAAAGATCTTGAAGACCGATTGAATTCCGTCCCGGTCTACACCGAGCAAAATCTGATCTTTTTTGCTCCAATTGAGAGACGGGCCAAATATAAATATATAACTGGGCTGGTTTTCGACTTCCCTATACAAATTTATAAGACTTTCAAACCGAATGCATCATTTGTGTGGAAGATCACCCAGGGAGATGAATCCTCTTCAGCCGTGATCATATCACGTATCGAACGAAATATACACGAGCGAATTTCCACCGACAAATCAGAAAGATTATCGCAGGCCTATGGAAGTGTTTCTACTTGGACAAAAGAAAAAGTTGGTGAAATTGTAAATGCCATCACTGGTAAGTTTTTTCATTTATCGTTTTTATTTTCAAATTCCAGTTGTGTATTTATATTTCAGAAGATGAAGATCTCCCTCCAGAACAACTTCAGGACAGCAAAGAAGGATTGCATTTTTGGTTGCAGGAAGGATTTTCTGTTTCAGAAGCAGTGCATATGGAACAACAAGCGCAGGCCGCAAAACTGAACAAGTTTGCCAACTTCTGGGCAGCAGTTTCGAAGGTCCTTGCCAACAACGATTATACTGTCGCTGAAGAAAGGCGACATGGTGAAACGACTTGGATATCACCACTGTGCGTTTCGATGCGTGATTTGATGTCTAAGTGCGAAACTAAAATGGAAGAAATGTTCCCGGGATCAAATGACAATTTCATACCATCTTACGAATATTTTCGTCTGCAATTCGTCCCAAGAAACAGCCACACTCAGGTATCGAAACGCTATTATGGACGCTTTGATGTGAAATTCGGTCTTCAAAAACGTACGTTACATAAGGCACATGTAGACCAGCACTACGGAGCAAAACAGTTTGAATTCTTGAAGATCATGGCCGGTAAGACTTTCAAAAAGTTTGTTCCTACTTGTGTGAAATTGATTTGCTTTTTATTCTTTAGGAAAATTTGGTGATGATTCCATCGTTTTTTTCCTAGACGATAAAGCGTCTATCCCTGTTGGATTCGAAAATGCACCAGTAAGTGCAACTCGAAGGCAGCGGCATGTCTTAATGGCAGGGCTTGACGGAAGAGGGCTTAATGCCATGGATCACGATAATATCCCCCAGCATTTGATTCCATCGGTTGCGATAAAAATGTATCCTCCTAAAGAGCTGTCTGAGTCGTGGTATAGAGGTAAACCGATGATTATACTGAAAGACGCAATATTCGAGGCATCTTCGGCATTCAGGCATGTAGCGGATTTGATCAAAAGCATGGAGCAACCAGATACACAGAAGCCGATAATGTTTATTGGAACTGATGGAGGACCTGATCACAACGTTACATCGATTCAAGTTATGCTAAGTTATGTGGCTTTGTTTTTGGAACTGGATCTCGATTTTTTATGTGCGGTTCGCACTCTTTCAAATTTTTCGGTGATAAATCCCGCAGAAAGATTCATGAGTACTGCAAACATTGCCCTGATTATAGTAGCTCTCGCAAGAAATGATCTTGGTAAAAATGAAAAGAAAGTTCGTTCGTTGCTTTCTAAAAAGCAATGGCGCGATGCTCAAGAAAAGCATCCAGAGACAAACTATCGGCAGTTGGCGATTGATGGAACGAAAGACGCAAACATAGAGTTTCCACTGCATTGGGTGGAATTGATTTCAACGCCAAGATTGTCAAATCTCAACTACTGAAAGAAAATCGTGTTAGAGATTTCTTTGAAAAGCACGTCAAGGCAACATCTTATGCGTATCAGGTTAAGAAATGTGCTGACAAATCTTGTAAGTACCACAAGAAAGTACGATCGTCGAGGACTACGTTTGATCAGATTGTATGGCTTCCGACACCAGTGCCTGATGCGAATATGAAGTACACAAGCTTCGATTCTGTATACAGCAACGAGCCTTCAGATGAACACGTTCCAAGCAAAATAGGAACCGCGATTACTGAAAGCGTGGAGAAAATGCTGCCCAAACCAACATTCCCTTTAGCCTTCACGAGGGCTCGTATGATAGTTATTTGCACTGAGTGCTATTTCCCGAGACTGTTGTATACCAAATATGCTTTGGATAAGAAGGAATATACTAAGTTGGGCCAATTTTTTGAAGATAAATTGTATGTTTGCGGTTCTCATCTAGAATCATTTCCAGTTTTTCAGAAAACTAAACTCTCCTGTTTCGATCCTATCAGACTTCATTATTACCAAGCTAGCACACATTTGCCGGGTTACAAAGACTTGTGTGCTAAATGCCTGGATCCAACAGTAACAAGAACAGAATGAAAGCTGCTCTTCTGCGCAAAATGTTGTTCAAAATCAAGTCAGCCGATAAATACTCCAACTACTGAGCCAAAAGCTGAGCGACGACCGCGAGGCAGGCCAAAGAAAACATAGATACATTGTTTACAAAACCGTCAAAATATTCGATGGATATACAATGTTTTTAACAAAAGGAATTTCAATCAATAAAAACAAATATTTTCGAAAACAAATGTTTATTATTTGTTTGCCTCCCCCCCCCTTTCTTGAAATTGGTTGAAATTGGGAAAAATATCAAAAATAAATTTGTATCGACCTTAAACCTCAATCACAAAAATTGACAAGAATTAGTTTTCTATGTCAATAAAACTCTCAGATGTATTTTTTGTAAGGAGATAAACAAAAAAGTGAGAAAGGTGATATTTTGGCTAAATTGAAGCATGTATACTCTTAACCTCTCTACCAGCAGCTTCATTTTTCATCACAAAATACAGTAATGTCCCGATTTTGTCATTTATGGATGACAAAATCGGAAAAGAGCTGAAATCGGGAAAAAATGTTTCGACTGTTTTCAAGTTTTATTTTAACTAAAGGACTTAGTTTCATGATTTTATTAATATGAACATTGTTTTTTTCTAACATTTTCTATGTACCGTAATCCAATGTAACATTGATTAATTTCTTGGATAATAATTAAAAATTTCAAAATTTTGGTCCTTAGATGATTGTATAGACGTGGCCATGGTTATAATTGATTGTATGCACTCAATATTGCCAGCATATACGTGCTTACTCTGATTAAAATAGATATAAATTTTAAGCTAACAAAATCGGACAAAAAAGGATGCTAAAATCAGGGGTAGACAAAATTGGGGGCTGACAAAATCGGGTCATTACTGTATACTCAAATCGCGATAATTTTTTTTGTTTCTCAATATTTTTGCACCATTTTTTCACAAATTCTCAAAGAACTCTTCTAGTTTAAGAATCCGTGTCTAAATTAATCATTAGTGATCTAGGTTTGAAGATATTCTGATGTTCCTTGGGGGACCGACATTTTCCATATAAAATGTCTTTGACGGCCATTTTGTTTTTGGTCAATTCTGGAAAAACATTTGAAAAGGGCCCAAGAGGTCTTGAGACTTTTTCCAGAAACGTTGCTGTTGAACTCTTTTAAGTCCGCTCACGCAAACTAACACCCTTTTCAGAAATATAAATGTTAGCTCTTCCTGATAGTGGTGTTGGTGAGCGTGATGGATTTGAATTGAGCTCAACAGCATCTTGCAAAGCCATTTTTTACCAATAACAATGTGCCCATTTCAAATGTTTGACCAGAATTTATTTAAAAAAAAAATAATATGTGAACTATACAATGCCATGTAATAATGATGTGGTGGTACCACGAATAATTTAATTTAAAATGAATATTAGTTTAAGTTGTACAGAATAGTTTCATGTTGAATTATATCATTGAATCACCCTCTTTATATAGACACTCATTTTGAGTGAAATACTGAATTCAAGTTCATTTGTTCATTTGCTCCACTCCGCATACCATTTGTAGAATGAGTTCCATGTTCGATTCTGGCTCTGAGCGTAAATCGTTAACCCCCAAAGTTTTTTATAAAACTTCGGGTGGGCAGCAAGTTGGATAATCATGCCCATTTAGGGAAAATGAACGCTTTTTCCCGACGTATGCGTATGCGTCAAGGCGAATTTTGACCTTCGCGAAATTCTACTTCGTAGATTTTGCGTAATTTCCGGCGACGAAGATTTGCAAATCTCGCGCCTATTCTGAGGATCCTTGAACTTAAGGTGAAGATAAATCGAAGCCAAACCTCAAATTTTTAAGAGCACGAATCTGGAGAACCAAACATCCGTTTGAGTTGAAAACTTAATCGATTGGTCACTAGCTGGTGGTGACCAATCGATTAAGTTTTCAGCTCAAACTGGTGTTCGGCTCTCCAGATTTGTGCTCTTGAAAATTTGAGGTTTGGCTTCGATTCATCTTCACCTTAACTCTTTCACTTCGTTCTGGTCTGTGGAAGAGACGAGAGCGGTCCAAGTTTAGTTTAACCGCGCCGTGGTGTGATAGTTCAGGTAAACTAAATTAAACGTGAGAAGCCTTTGAATTTTTCTAATTTAGATTTCTTTCCACATTAATACCTCCAGTAGCTCAGTAATGCAAAGTCAAATGCTTTAGAAGTGATATGTGCGAGTTGGCGGTTTTAGTGCGACTAGTTGATCTTCTTCTTCTTTCTGGCGTTCCGTCCCACTTCCACAGTTATCTACGGCTATCTGGGCCCCTCTGGGCGACTATCTGATGCGACAGGTAATTCAGGTGTTGAATAATGTGTTCACGATGCAAGTCCTGAATGTCCCGTATTGTGCGACGTTCTTTCCAACTAGGTTCGTGGCAAGTTGCAAGGCCCGTCACACCACCCCCTAGTTATCAACCGTTTTCGACCCGGCTTTCCAGCTTCGCAGTTTTCTCGGCGGTACACGTGGGCCGGAGAGGACAAGCGCACATCAACCCGCACCCTTGGGCGGCAACAGCGAGCGAGTCGGTTTCGGACCGACATTCAGCAACCCAGCATATTTCCGTGTCAGCGTCCCGAACCGGTTTCGAACCGGTGACTCCCGCGTGAGAGCCATCGTTGGTGACGACCACCGATGTGACGGCTGTACCCCGTGGAGCAAGACTACGAATCCCGTGTGAGGCGCCGTTGATAACGGCAATCCGATGAGCGAGTAGTGGTAGTAGCGAAGTCCGGAGGAAAACCGCGTGTCGGCCACGTGAGGTGCAACATCAACATCAGCACCGCCGATGCCTCCAGGCAAGTAATAGTTCAAATCGTGAGTACTCATTTTTTATCCAATGCTGATGTTTCGCTGCATGCACTATTTGATGAGCACGTCTTAGCCACAGCGACGCGATTTTGCTGCGATTCGCGTCGTGTCAGTCAAGATGGTTCCATAGAAGAGTGCTTGCAGCGACACAACAACAAAATCGCGACGATTATTGGTCGCTGTCGCCGTAAAAAGTCGCGTAAATTTGGGGAAACCTTTATGCGTCGGTAACCCGACCAGATAGAAGAAACAAGATTATAACATAATGTGTTTCCCTGATATGATTTGTTTATATCACCAGTTGTTATAAAACATGTGCCGATAGTAGTTAAAATAACAAAAATTCTAACAAAATTTGCACCAAACAAAACTAAAGTAAAACAAATCCTATTATAATTATAACTAAATTGTTGCAGAATGTGTTGCGAGGGTGTTACAAAATAATAAAATTATTGCAAATTATGTTATTGTTCACGACATCAGATGTCATTCGCAACAAATCTTCAAATGCTGTTGGAGTCTAGCACCAGAGATTACCTTCGACTGTGGACAACTCTTAGGCTCCAACACGTAATAGTTTTAGGGATTCCATACGGGCTAGTTTCCCTGAAGATGGTCGAACAATTGGTTTCTTCAGTCCATTAAAGGGCGATTGGGTAGCTTCTTCAGGTTTCCAATGGTCCATGACAATCCGATAACTTTCACAAAAACATATATTTGGCGTTTACATTATACACTAAACATGGTTTTATTTTACAATATGTACAATTACAAAAGTTACTAGTTTAAATCGTTCAACATTCAACACCTATGCTGCAGTCCATGTAGACTATGTCGTGGTTTCCTGCGCACTGAGTAGCCTTAAAGATATTTCTCGTCTGTTCCCTCTGTGGTGAGAGTGATCATATTCTTCTCCGTGGGGATGATGGGGTGAGGTGGAGCCAGTAAGTTTTATTGCGAATGAAGCCTGGGATATTAGCTTGACTTACTCCCGAACATCCTCACCCACCCAGAAATTTCACAAATTTTTGAAAATCTCGAATGAAATGCCTCCCTAATCGTAAATTAGGGTTTTGACTTCTTCAAGTCCCTGTTCCAGCGTCATATTATGAAATTGCAGTTTTCCCTCCGTGCCTATTGGTTTTCTTAGTGTAGTAGGAGTAGCCGACTCCCATGTTGACCTTCGTAGGAATGATGTGTGGATTGACTCTCCATCGTGACCGTTGATAAACATCGAACCGTGTAGTATGATGGTACCCAGAGAGAAAAGGTGGTGTAGTATACACAAAAAACCTTGGCTTCGGCCAGGCATATACTGCAAACTTTACCTGGTGAAACAGTCTGATGAGCCTACTAGTGTTATTGTTTCGTCGTTGTATTGCTAATGCCTCAGGGTGATCTACATATAAGCCGATGTGCGTTTGTCGATGTAACTCGTATAATCTCCGAATGTTGATACCCAAGATCTCATTCCGGTTTTGTGTGGGTTGTGCATCGTGTATTGGAGAGGAAATTTTGGTTAGAGGAGTACGAGTGGTCCGTGCTTCGGCCGGACATATACTTGTGAGGTACTGACCTTAAAAAGCTGAGTGTATTGAAGCCTCTCCATATCCATTGGACCGATCAGCTGATCATGTGGAAGTGTTGAATCACAAGAACGTGTTGTTCTCCCGTACGCCAATCTGTTTACCGGTCCTCACCCACCATCAGGGGAACACTCCCTATGTCTGCGTGGCACTCTTGAAAATGTCCAAAAAACGAGCAAGGCAGGATCGTGTTGCTGTAGCCTACAGTATTTCTGACCCGTTGCGAATTACCGACTAAATGAGTGCTTGCTCTTGAGCACCATTCATGTAATATAGTTTCCGTGTAGTGTATATTTGCGAGTATTGAGCTGTTTGACCTATCGGTGGACACGGTTAGTACACCGTGTACCGCCGCGAATAACGTTTCGAATGATAAACCGTTCCGTCGTGTACCGGAATTGATTTTCCTTATTTAGTATCCTTTAATAGAATCATCTGATCGCCGTGTCTCCGTTAAATGCTAGTGTGAACTAAGAATCATCACCGTTGTTGATTCAAAGCCTAATTTTGAACAGTCCATGTGTTCGCCGGGAGTGAGAGGATTGTTGCACCATGCAACAGACGAGTCCCTGTGACCCGCATTCAGTGAGATGGGAAGCACCCTTTGAGCTCCGAATAACGATGAAGAAGAGTGGATACTTCATCGCCAATATACGTAGTCTCCGCCGTTGGAAACTATTTGGATTACCTTCGGATCTCCTAGTATCCGAAGAAGGGTTTGGACACCCCTAGTGTCCATCCAATGCACTTGAACTCCCTTGAGTTCAAGCATCCACCGTTTCCACCGTAGGAAACTATTTGGGTTTACTTCGAATACCCCCAGTATCCGAAGATGGGTTTGGACACCCTAGTGTCCATCCAGTGCACTTGAACTCCCTTGAGCTCAAGCATCCGATTAGGTAAATGAACACCCATGTGTCCACTGGAGAAATATTTGAACACCCCTTATGTTCAAATCCATGATCCTGATGTGCTCAGATGCTCCTAGCATCCAAGCCCGTGGTATATTTTGTGTCGGAGAAATGTTAATGTGTTGATTACAGCTGTGTTAGAATTCCATCCACATCACTATCGCCGTTAGTCGCTCAATTATTGAAATTGTGATCGGTAATCGCAGTATTTCCTATATTGCCACAACAGAGCCGGTTGCTTTTATAGGATGAGCAGATCGATACTTGCGCTTATGCCGCTGGTGATTCGTTCAATTCAATTGGAAAAGACACCATCCAGAGAGTGAGTATGACGATTCAACTAGATGAGTGACCATGTGCTTGTGTCTAGTGTTTCTGAGAACCGTCGAGCTGATCGTGATGTAGTAGTTGATGAAGCCTACGTGTCCTTCGGTAGACACACACTAAATCACTAACCTGAAAAACCATTGATGTAGCTGCCTCTTCGTACCAGTGCATATTCCAGATTCATCCAATGCCATGTTGGATGAATTGATGATCGAGATAGTGTTGGTGGGATTTGCTGCCGCCCCAACTATATTTGAGCTGAGAACCCCTTGAAGTTTCGTCAAACCGTATGACGTTGTGATGCAAACTAACCAGCCATGTTTGCTATCCCGAGGTGTTCAGAGGAACAATGTACTCCGATCCGATTCGGTATGGTCCGATGTTCCAATCCAATGTTGGTATGTTGCTCCCAAGTAAGTAGTGAAATTTGATCGAAAAACGGCGTTAGCATATAGAAAGGCGTAACTTCGGCTAGACATACACTAAGTGTAAATAGTCGAGTATTCCCGTAATACGTCCACCAGTAGTTATGTAGATATGACTTGAGTAATGGTTGCTTCGGATGCTCACGGCTTTTGTATCCATATGGTCTCGCAAATGATTGAAGATGGCTTGAAGATGGTGTACTTCAATCCACCCCGTCCTGTCCATACGATGTCTAGCCCGTCCTGACCCAGAACCGGTTCGAAGGACCATTATGTTGGGGTCTAGCACCAGAGATTACCTTCGACTGTGGACAACTGTAAGGCTCCTACACATAGTAGTTTTGGGGATTCCATACGGGCTAGTTTCCCTGAAGACGGAATGAACATCACATCATCCAATGAACATCACCCGCCGCAAGAGAGAGAGAGAGAGAGAGAGAGAGAGAGAGAGAGAGAGAGAGAGAGAGAGAGAGAGAGAGAGAGAGAGAGAGAGAGAGAGAGAGAGAGAGAGAGAGAGAGAGAGAGAGAGAGAGAGAGAGAGAGAGAGAGAGAGAGAGAGAGAGAGAGAGAGAGAGAGAGAGAGAGAGAGAGAGAGAGAGAGAGAGAGAGAGAGAGAGAGAGAGAGAGAGAGAGAGAGAGAGAGAGAGAGAGAGAGAGAGAGAGAGAGAGAGAGAGAGAGAGAGAGAGAGAGAGAGAGAGAGAGAGAGAGAGAGAGAGAGAGAGAGAGAGAGAGAGAGAGAGAGAGAGAGAGAGAGAGAGAGAGAGAGAGAGAGAGAGAGAGAGAGAGAGAGAGAGAGAGAGAGAGAGAGAGAGAGAGAGAGAGAGAGAGAGAGAGAGAGAGAGAGAGAGAGAGAGAGAGAGAGAGAGAGAGAGAGAGAGAGAGAGAGAGAGAGAGAGAGAGAGAGAGAGAGAGAGAGAAAGAGAGAGAGAGAGAGAGAGAGAGAGAGAGAGAGAGAGAGAGAGAGAGAGAGAGAGAGAGAGAGAGAGAGAGAGAGCCTCCAAAAACAACGATTCTAAAATCATGATATCGAGAACCCCAAGTATCACATCCATGATTTTGGTCGCGATAACGCGAACTCTTTTCACGCGAGGAACTTGGGAATACTTTTGTAGCCGGAGTTATCGCGGTGGGTCAGTGGGTCAAGTCGGGTAGATAAAGGCGATTTTTTGGGACATTCTAAGTTATCTTTATTTACTTCCAATGGCATTAATTTTATTTTGCATAAATCAACAAGATCTAATATTCAACATTATAAATGAATAGTTTTGTACTGTTTAGAGCAGTGATTCCCAAAGTGGGCGAATTCGCCCCCCAGGGGGCGATTTTCGGGCTCAAGGGGGCGAAAATTTGTAAAATAGAATTTGGGGGGCGAAAAAATCAGAAAGGGGGCGAAAAGGCTAACACGGGAGAATTTGAAAATAGTTACTTATTTTCTTTTTAGGAAACACATCTGAAGGTTAATCAATTCCAAACTTAACTAATTCCAGGAATTTTTTACGTTGGATCGATATATCAACAATCAGGGTAATTTAAACACTTTAGTCGTCGCGCTGTTGTATTTTGTACAACACTGTTGAACAAAAATACTCGCTTTTCGTTCACAACAGCAGCGCGTTCGTTCTGACGGTGGCAAACCGCGCGACGACTGGAAGGTTAAGGGTCAAACACATGCATTCAGGTTTTTTATATCATGTGAGTTTTAAAAATGGTCGGTATTTGAGATTTTCACAAGTTCACAGATAACATTTAAAACACAACACATTTTGGATGTACAAAACATATATCTGGGAATTTTTAGAACTTCCTGCAAATGCCCAATATTTTATATGGGAACTTTGAGGTTGGGAAGCTAATATTTCTTTCATTGGCATTCAGCTATTTTACAGAACAAAAGAAGATTCGGTTGCACTATTTCTTTTCATTTCTCATGGAACAAATCATTTGAGAGACAAATTTTTCGTGTTAGAAAAAAATACCCTTTTATATATTGCATTGACACATGAGTTTAAAAAAATTCTGGATTTTCATTATTTGTTCAATGTTTTTTAATTGAATGAAAAAAAAATCGTTCTCAGAAACCTCAAACATTTAAAATTCACAATTTCTGAAAATTATTGCAGTAATTTTAGAAATGAAAGACAAATCAGTATGTAATCACCATCTACGTCACAAGTTGGCGCCTATGCATTCAAATAGTTTAAACTGGACTGAACTAGTATCAAAAACTGATTCAGTAGCCTGTAATGCACGCAAAATATTGTTAAAATTGTTATTATAAATTGCAATCTAGTAAATTATCTAATAATTTTGGGATATCGATTTTTGAGAATATATTTTTAAATGTACATAATAGTTATTGTATCATGATTCTGTGGATATGCGAGTTAAACACATTTTTTGACGAACAGCATAAAATATTAAAATCACATATCAGGGGGGCGATTCCAGATAAATGTTGGTCTCAAGGGGGCGAAAGTTGAAAAAGTTTGGGAAGCACTGGTTTAGAGTGTACAAGATGCGGCCACTCGGACTTAATGCCCTGAAGAACCAGCTCTAGTTTTGTTAGGTACTAAACCGCTTCAAATCTCTAAATGTGTAGATAGAACATAATAGTTTACTAAAATGCGTTCGCATAAGCTTGACACAGATGTGAAGATATAAATTGTGCTCTTTATCATCATTTTGAGGCATCCCGGAGATTTGAAAATGATCATTGGTAGGATCAATCAAATGCAGTTGACATAATTATTCAATTTAATCGATTATCAGGAGGTTTACGCTGATGCATTTTTTTTAAAACTACTTGATATAGTGGCCACATTAAAGCTGATTCTGTAAATTATCTGTGACTTGAAATTTGTCTACCTCCAGGGGCACAGAAGTACAGAACCCTTGTCACCCGACCTGACCCAGTGATCCACCGCAATAACTCCGGCCACAGGAACATTCTCGAGATTCTTTGACCACTTTTAGAAACTAGATGTGTGTACGAAAATACAGACAAAAAATAATTGAAATCCGTTAAGCATTCACTGAGTGGTGAGAGTTTTAGTAATTTTTCTTTCACACAGGCCTATACGGGTTAACTTCAATTATATGTCAAGTAATCCAGCAGGATTCTGTGTGATTACGTGACATATAACACATTTTTACATTATTTCAAATTCAAATTTACATGAGTAGTGTGTGATCCTTTGACTGTGACGCTTGCTCCTGCGGGGGCGGGTGAAGCGGTCAAGCAGGATTAATCGTGTTTCGCGCGCAGTGCAGTGAAAAAGTGCGTTGTATTTTGCGGTAAGCACAGTGCTGCGACGGAAGAAACAGCATTACATCCTGGTAAAATCATTCTTTATTATTATTTACCTACCTATTTCCATATGAAACTAAATACGTGCCAGGGTCGAACATTTAATTTTCGATTCGGGAAGTGTAAAAATATTTCAGATATCCATTTGATATCTGGGTGTTTTTATGCGGGGCTTACTGTATATGAAAATGACCTCAGAATGTGTGTGTATTTACTGCCATTCTTGAAATGGGTCGTTGGAATTTCAGTAGAGCTATCACCTTTCATCTCCTGGGCTAAAATTGTCTGCAGATATGAAGATATCGAAGGTAGTTCCGGAGGGTGATGGTGATGGTACTAAACCTAGGAGAGTGTTTTTAGTGGGGAAGGCACTAAGTGGATCCCACACCGCGCCAAAAATTACACTGGCATGAGCATACATATACAGGCCAGTCTATGAAGATTTTTAAACTCCTAGTTGCATAAAAAAAAAAAAAACACACACACACACACACACACACACACACACACACACACACACACACACACACACACACACATACACACATGGTCGCCGCCCAGCTTACTGGTGGAACTCGACGATTGCCGACCTGCGTACAAGCTGCTTTCGGGCTAGGAGAATGATGCAGAGAGCCCGCAACGACGCTGAAAGAGCAGATCGAAGACCAGCGTACAAGGCGGCGAAAACCGCTCTCAACAAGGAAATTCGGCTCAGCAAGAAAGCCTGTCTGGAGGAGCTCTGTCGCAACGCCAATTCAAACCCGTGGGGTGACGCCTACAGAGTTGCAATGGCGAAGTTGAAGGGCCCAGCTGTACCACCCGATAGGTGTCCGGAGAAGATGAAGACCATCATTGAAGCGCTATTCCCCCGGCACGAACCGACGAGCTGGCCGTCCACACCTTACGGAGCTCAGGATAACGACGAAGAAGAAGCCCAGGTAACGAATGATGAGCTGATCGCGGTGGCGAAAGCCTTAAAAACCAGGAAGGCTCCGGGACCAGACGGTATCCCCAACGTAGCTCTGCAAGCAGCAATCCAAGAAAACCCAGATATGTTCAGGATCGTACTGCAAAAATGTATCGAGGAGGGTAACTTCCCCGACATTTGGAAGCGACAAAAGCTGGTGCTGCTGCCTAAACCAGGCAAGCCTCCTGGAGATCCTTCAGCATATAGACCGATATGTCTGCTGGACACAGTTGGCAAAGTGCTGGAGCGAGTAATCCTAAACAGGCTTACGAAATACACGGAGGGAGAAAACGGCCTGTGTGACATGCAGTTCGGCTTTCGGAAAGGTAGATCAACCGTTGATGCCATCCGAACGGTCGTGGAAGCTATGGATACGGCGCGGAAGCAAAAGAGGAGAGGAAATCGGTACTGCGGTGTGGTCACTCTAGACGTAAAAAATGCCTTCAACAGTGCCAGTTGGGCTGCGATCGCCGAATCGCTGCACAGATTGGAGGTCCCCGAGTATCTTTGTAAGATTTTGAGGAGCTACTTTCAAAATCGTACACTGATCTACGAAACAGACGCTGGGAAAAGGTGCACGACAGTCACAGCGGGCGTCCCACAGGGTTCTATTCTTGGCCCGACTCTCTGGAACGCTATGTATGATGGAGTGTTGAAGCTGAGCTTCCCCCGGGGTGTGAAGATCGTCGGCTTCGCGGATGACGTGGTGCTCGTAGTCATCGGCGAATCACTAGAGGAAGTAGAGATACTTGCTACCGAAGCAGTAGACGCCGTGGAAGAATGGATGCGAGGGAAGAAGCTTGTGTTAGCCCATCACAAAACCGAAGTTGTGATGATAAGCAACCGAAAGGCAGTGCAGAAGGCGAGAATCTCGGTTGGACAGTGTACCATCGACTCAAAGCGGGAAGTCAGACACCTGGGAGTGATGATCGATGATCGGCTGAGCTTCAACAGCCATGTCGATTATGCATGTGAGAGGGCCGTGAAGGTGATATCAGCTCTATCCCGGATCATGCCCAACAACTCAGCGATCAGCAGCAGCAAGAAGCGACTACTGGCGAGCGTGTCGACGTCGGTACTCAGATACGCTGGTCCCGTGTGGGTGACAGCACTGCAGACGAAGAGGAACCGCTCCCGGCTGAACAGTACGTTCAGACTGATGGCCATGCGTGTGGCGAGCGCGTATCGTACGATATCATCTGAGGCAGCCTGTGTGATTGCAGGATTGATCCCTATAAGCCTTCAACTCGAAGAGGACAGCGAGTGCTACAGGGACCGACGCACGCGGGGAATTCGGAAAAGAGCCCGGGATGAAACCATGAGGAAATGGCAACAGCAATGGGATAGCGCTGAGAACGGTAGATGGACCCACCGTCTAATTCCGTGCCTGTCGACGTGGGTAAACAGAAAACACGGAGAAGTGAATTTCCACTTGACGCAGTTTTTGTCTGGCCATGGCTGTTTCAAGAAATACCTCAATAGGTTTGGACACGCAAGATCGCCGTTATGCACCGGGTGCGGCGATGTTGACGAAACCCCTGAGCACGTGGTCTTCGAATGTCCGCGCTTCGAGCATGAGCGAGCCGAGATGACATCCGTCGTCGGCAATGACGTTAATGTGCACAATATCGTCCAACGAATGTGTGCCGACGAAGAGAAATGGGACGCGGTAAACAGAACTATCGTTCAGATGATGTCTCTTTTACAACGAAGATGGCGAGAGGAGCAGCGGCACTCTACACAGCGGACAGCACATGGCTCTGAATCGTTGGGGCAGCCGGAATCGTCGGACCGACCTTGGCGCTTGACAAGTCAGCCTGTTGAAGAGAGCATATGAAGGAGACCAACGGGCGCGACCGGAGTAGGCTAGATCCTCCGCCGGGGACTAGACCGAGTAGAGCGGGCGTAGCGTAATATCGGTAATAAGTCGTCAAGGCGCCTGCAAACCGGAAGTCATCCTCCAACCGGAATTGCAGGACCGACCTCGGCACTTACCGACCAACATCGCGTCGGAGTAGGCTATGTCCTTCCGCCGGGGACTAGCCGAGTAGATCGCGAAACAGCTCCGGCAAATGGTAGTCGGGGCGCCTGTGAACCGGAAGTTTCCCACCACCGGAATCGCAGGACCGACCTCGGCATCAGCCCGGAAAGCATCGGTTCGGGAGATCTTCCGCCGTCGGGGAAATCTTCGTCGGAGTAGGATAGATCCACCGTCGGGGACTATTCTGAGTAGTCCGTAGCGAGTCACCGGCTTAAGTCGTCGGGGCACCAGTGAACCGGAAGCCATCTTCCAACCGGAATCGCTGGATCGACCTCGGCACTTCACCGGTCAGCAGCAGTGATGCGGGAACAAACGCGTAACGTTATCGGTTTCGGGAGACATTCCTACGTTAGGAACTCTCCGCTGGAGTAGGCTAGCTCCACCGTCGGGGACTATGCCGAGTAGCGATCGTGACAACCACCAGTTTTGGGTCGTCGGGGCGCCAGTGAACCGGAAGCTACCCTCCAACCGGAATCGCTGGACCGACCTCGGCATCCAACTGGTCCAACCTGGAGAACTCGAGAATCGGCGGATTAACAGCAGGCGCAACAGTTGCGCAGGGCTCTGGCGAGATGTCAGCCCCAAACACGTCGCAGCAGAGCAACGAAGCGTAGCAATGACAGAAGCGGTAGTAGAAACATGGCCCTGGCGCGATGCCAGCAGTACGAAGAGAGCAAGGGAAGTACAGGAGCGTAAGAAGGAGCAG
The DNA here is from genome assembly GCF_002204515.2 of Aedes aegypti. Taxonomy (NCBI): domain Eukaryota; kingdom Metazoa; phylum Arthropoda; class Insecta; order Diptera; family Culicidae; genus Aedes; species Aedes aegypti. The sequence goes on from NC_035108.1 coordinate 350,909,066, forward strand.
TGCAGTGCTTAGCACAATAGCCTCCCCCATGAAGTAATGCCAAGAGGCAGTTCCGGGGGGAATGGCTCGTGGGCGAAGGTGGACTTTAGTCGGTATAAAGGAGTCCGACACTCTGGCGCACGATGGACGAATTCGATATGACTAGCCTCCATATCGAACGTGAAACGCTGGGTTAGTTCGTAAATGTAATTTACCACCTTCTAAAACTAAAAAAAAAAAAAAAAAAAAAAAAAAACATACACACACACACACACACACGGGTTGCAAAATGGTGAGTCGACAACTAGGAAGGAGCGACCAACATAGCTCTGGTCCTCACAAGCCCCTACCTCACGCTTCCACGGGTCTAACGATGACAAAGACCGCCAGCTAAGGGTTGCGTACTTAGCTGGTAGTGCAACCTGGGCACTGTTGTCCTTCTGACATCAGCTAGAGTGAGGGGGTGCCAGGTGGGAGCTTGGGATTCTTACCTTTTCCAAGCGAAACTAGTACATACAGCCGTATGGAATACCACCTTTAGTACTTCCCTTGGGAAGTGGCCGAGCGTCTGGTCCTTCTGACTAGGGGCTCAAGCATGGTCTACCTAGGATGTGGCGGGGGTTCATCAGTGGGCTCTGGTGAATCTCTACAAAAAACCACAGATCTGCAAGTAGCCCTGAACAAGCGACCTGGTACCGCTTTCAAAGTGCCTTAGCCCATCATCTGGAGTGCCAACCGGCACATTAGGATCGACGCCAGTAAGATCTTAATTACGGCATACTGGCGGCATGGACTGAGGAACTGGAACAAGGAACACGACATATCTACGCTACAGAGCTGACAGCCGCACTATTCTACTCCCTTAGTAAGGATGGGTGACACTTCCCTGAAACGGCGGGTGGGCCAATAGTGCGGTTGCCCCCGTCCCGTTAAAACCGTGGCAGGCCTTCAAGTACGTTCGACGTCTGTTCATCAAGCGTGATGAGTACATAGGTTCGGATGTAGCATCCCCGATCTACGCCGATCTGGCACTGTACCCGGCCCCCATAAGGGTCCGTGTCAACCCACGCATGGCCTCACTGCCTACAACGCTCATAGGTATGAGATAACCATGGGATCGCAAAGGCGACTATGTACGACGGATGAAGATAGCGGCTCGGAGGGGGGACCCACTAAAATGGAGAGTATTGATGACACCAAGGCAGTTGGAGAAGACGCGAACGCGTTCGCAAGAAGTGGTAGGGTTGCGAGATCACCAGTTACACCACTGGACACCGTAGCGAGTACTAGCCAAGTACATAGTGAGCCACAAGCAACACAGCAGGAGAGGACGTTGCTAAACCGCGTGTTCACACCCAATTCGAGTAGCAGCACTACCCACAACGAGTCGCGACTGGAGAAGTCGAGTTTGGCAGACATTAGGAGGAAGGTTAACGAGCTCTACGAGTTCGTGAAGGAGAGAAATAATGTGCACTTGAAAATTAAGCACATGGTGACGAGCATTAGGTCCGCCGTATCAGCAGCTGAGCGTGAGCAGAATGCGCTCAGAATGCGAGCGGAAACGGCTGAGAAAGCTCTTAAGGAAGCAGCGGAACGACCTACGACGGATGTTCAGGAGACGCCGAGAAGTCACCAAAATACCCGCTCGGAGAAAAGGTTCAGGGAATCACCTGGAGAACAAGAGGATGCAAAGAAGCACAAAAACGAGAAGAAAGGCGTCAACAACCAGAGAGATGCTGGAAGTGAAGGTGAATGGCGTATCGTCGGAAGTCAGCAGAAGAAGAAGAAAAACCGGAAAGTGAAGGAAGGAAAGAAGCCGGAACAGAAGAAGAAAGAAACACGTCAACCTCCTAGGCTGAGGTACAAGGGTGATGCTCTGGTCGTGGAAGCGAACGACAAAACAACGTACGCTGCGCTCCTCAAAAGAGTGAAGGAAGATCCGGAGCTAAAGGAACTGGGCGAAAACGTTGTCAAAACGCGGCGCACGCAGAAGGGCGACATGATCTTCGTTCTGAAGAAAGACCCCTCTGTCAAGAGCACGGCGTACAAGGAGCTCATCGCCAAATCCTTGGGCGACGAGGCCAACGTAAGAGCTCTTTCGCAGGAGGCAGTGGTCGAGTGCAGAGATCTTGATGAGATCACGACGGAAGAAGACCTGAAGTGGGCACTGGCCGAGCAGTGTAACCTAGAAGGACAGATGTCTATGCGGTTAAGGAAGTCGTATGGAGGCACACAGACGGCGGCAATCCGGTTGCCAGTGGATGCTGCCAACAAACTGGTGGCGCTAGGCACGATCAAAGTTGGTTGGTCGGTGTGCCCGCTGAGATTGGTACCTAGAGTCGCCAAGCAAATGGAGAGATGCTTCAAATGCAGAGGATTCGGCCATCAGTCAAGAAACTGTAAGGGCCCGGACAGGTCCGACCTATGCTGGAATTGCGGCGGAAATGGTCACGTTGCTCGGGACTGTACAAAGCGGACTAGGTGCCTGCTATGCATGCCGGAGGACGGAAACGATCATCCGACGGGAGGCTTCAAATGCCCGGCGTATAAAAAAGCGAAGGCGTGCCAATAAGGATGGAGATCACGCAAGTGAATCTCAATCATTGCGACACTGCACAACAACTGTTGTGGCAGTTCACGACAGAAACCAAGTGCGATGTAGCAATAATTGCGGAGCCATATCGGGTTCCCCTCGAAAACGGTAATTGGGTGGCTGATAGAGCAGGTATGGTGGCAATACAGGCAGAGCCGTAGCGTGGCCTCGCAGCGCCCTTGGCAAAACTTCCTTTGGGCGCCCCTGCGACAATTTTGTTCCATGATGCAAATTTGAATGCTATAAATTTTTTCGTAAAACATCCCAAGTAACCATGCTGCTCAAGCTGTAATTCATGCATGTAAGTGGTGTACATAAAACTAACATTACTGTAACTTCAGTTAGAGTGAATTTAGAATGAGAAAGATATCCACAAATGTAATGTTAGTATTATAAATTATAACATCAACATGGCTCTAGAAGGACCATTTCCCACTTTAAATCAATTTAAATTAAAGTTATACAGCAATGCTAGCTTTATGTATACCACTCATATGTTTGTATACCACTCAGCAGCATGGTTACTTGTGATATTAGTCAATTGACATTAATAATTTTTCTAAATGCTAGCACGAGTACTGAAATTATCATCGAAAAAAGTTACGTTGAGATGGAAGTGTTCAGTGTTCACTGTTAAAATATTAGGTAAATATCAATAGAAAGTGTACAAGATAGCTCTGCTAAAGAACTATTGAATATTATCCTAAAGATGTTTTGAAAAAAATCATTCAAATTATTGTTCATGCGACGCATTGGCAGGAACACCTGAGCATAGCATTAAAAACCGCTGGACCATTTTTAAATCTTTTGAATACAATTTGTTATCTATATTTTCATTTGTTTAAAAAAGTAGAGGCTTTTTTAAGTTTTTTTTGTTAAGAGTCTTACAATAAGTAAAAGCAAATTAGTTATATCCTTCGTTTATAACTAAAAAAATGTTTTCAATTTGTTTAGTGGAATCAGAGAAAATTGTTGGACAATTTGTACTTCGTCAAGATAATATTTAGAAGTTTGATTCCTTGATAGTAACATGTTTTATTAATCAATAAAAAGCGTGAGGAAACAAGCGCCATATTCGTATCTAGTTTTTAAACACTGCTTAAGTGCTTACTCAATAGCCTGTTTTCAGGGATACTAGTAATTATTCAAACAATTTACTAGAAGATTGCAACTTATACTGTAAGGCGATCTCTAATTGGTTAGTGCTATATCAAACATTTTCAAAAAAAAAAAACTTATGTCTTAGGGTAAAATATGTTTATATTAGAAAAAAAAATCTTTCTTTTTTAACTCATGTTTTTCTTCACTGACATGGAATTCTTTGATTTTTTTTTTCAGATTTCTGTGATAAATTTTCGAAGGTTTAGATTTTTTGGATATTTTGCCCCGATGTAAAAGAGTTTATAAAAAAAATCTGCCCAAAATTTATGTGAGACGTTTCAGTATTTTCTGCCATAACTGTATACCGTACGCTGAGAACCCTGTGAAAGATTCTGTGAGTTAATTTCAGTATTTTGTGTGAATTCAAACAAATATTCAGTGAGATTGTGTTTGAAAGAAAAAAAAATATCCAAAACTAAATTTGTAAACTAACTTTTGTTCACGATCATTAACATTTTTGTTATGTGTCATATTTTCAAAAAATATTTTCAATCCTTTTTTTCTCAATATGAACCTCGAATTGAACATCAGAAACTTAATTTATGCTTAAACCTGTTTTAACTGCTTTTAAAAATATAAGGAAGATCACTTAGAGATTTAGCAAAGTACTATACAAACCAATGTTGAATTTTAAAAATTTAAAATTTTAAAAACTCATCTTTGAAAGTGATCTAGGAATTATTTAAATATTCCATTTTTAAGTTCAGGTGTTGTTTTTTTTCGAAATTGTAACTCAAAAAGCGCCCTTATTTGATAAATCTCTTTCAAAATTTACCAAATGCGTGACGCATTTTGGCGCCCCCCAAAGGCTGGCGCCCTTGGCGAGTGCCAACCTGGCCAACCGCACGCTACGGCACTGAATACAGGTGATGGGCAGGTTCCCCATTCAAGAAGTAGTCGATAGCTCACACGACGGATTTGTTATTGCCAAAGTCAACGGAGTCTTCGTATGCAGCTGTTATGCGCCTCCGAGATGGACAGACGAAGAGTACAATAGTATGTTGGATTTGCTCACAGATACGCTGGTGGGAAGAACGCCGGTAGTCATAGGAGGAGATTTCAACGCCTGGGCCGTAGAGTGGGGCAGCAGATTGACCAACGCCAGGGGGTACAGCTTACTCGAAGCTCTGGCGAAGCTAGATGTGAGGCTGTGCAACGAAGGGGCTGTCAGAACATTCCGTAAAGACGGTCGGGAGTCCATCATCGATGTTACGTTCTGTAGCCCATTGTTGTTGGATGACATGAATTGGAGGGTGAGTGAGGAATATTCCCACAGTGATCATCAGGCGATTCTCTACAGCATCGGCCGGCGAATCTCCCCAGCGCCGATGAGAATGAGGACATACGAGCGGAAGTGGAAGACAAAGGACTTCGACAAGGAGGTGTTTATTGAGGCGCTTCGAACATACAGCAGGGCGAACCTTGACGCAGAAGAGTTGACAGAAGTGGTAGCAACGGCTTGTGATGCATCGATGCCGAGAAAGTTGGAGCCTAGGAACCGAAGGCGCCCAGCGTACTGGTGGAATGAGACGCTTAGTACCCTCCGTGCTGCATGCTTCCGAGCCAGAAGACGCGTCCAGAGAGCAAGAACCGAAGTAGAGAGAGAGGAACGGAGAATCGCTTTCCGTGAAGCTAGAGCTGCTTTCAAACAAGAGATTAAGCGGAGCAAGTCCAGCTGTTACAAGGAGCTATGTCGAGAAGCCGAAGAAAACCCTTGGGGCAACGCCTACCGTATTGTGATGGCGAAGTTTAAGGGTCCGGTGACACCAGTCGAAACATGTCCAGACAAGTTGAGGATTATCGTGGAAGGTCTGTTTCCGCATCATGACCCAACAGTGTGGCCGCCTACGCCATACGAAGACGAGGAAGAAGAACCCGGAGGTGTGCGAATCTCTAATGAAGAGCTACTAGCAGTGGCGAAGGGTCTGAAGGTGAAGAAAGCTCCTGGTCCTGATGGGATCCCCAATGTAGCACTAAAAACCGCGATATTGGCGTTCCCGGATTTGTTCAGGACGACGCTGCAGAAACTCTTGGATGAAGGCTGTTTCCCAGACAGTTGGAAGGTTCAGAAGCTGGTGTTGGTGCCAAAACCAGGGAAGCCACCAGGGGACCCAGCATCGTATAGACCTATATGTTTGCTGGACACACTTGGTAAGCTCCTGGAAAGGATCATCCTTAACAGGCTGACACAATGCACAGAGAGCGAGAGTGGCTTATCGAAGAGACAATTCGGATTCCGGAAAGGGGTCTCGACGGTGGATGCAATCCGGACAGTTGTACAGAATGCGGAGAAGGCATCCAAACAGAGGAGGAGAGGCAATCGGTTCTGCGCCGTAGTGACGATTGACGTCAAAAATGCTTTCAACAGCGCCAGCTGGGAGGCTATAGCCTTAGCACTGCATAGAATGCGAGTTCCTGGCTACTTGTGCAGTATGCTAAAAAGCTATTTCCAAAACAGAGTCCTGGTATATGAAACGGAGTTGGGTCAAAAGTCGATCAGGATCACGGCAGGAGTGCCACAAGGCTCAATCCTTGGTCCAACGCTTTGGAACGCGATGTACGTTGGAGTATTAATGCTGGTGCTACCTAACGGAGTGGAAATTGTTGGATTCGCAGATGATGTCGTTCTAACGGTGACTGGCGAGACGTTGGAAGAGGTCAAAATGCTGACGACGGAAGCGATTGACACGATTGAAGCGTGGATGACTGGAGCAAAACTGCAGCTGGCTCATCATAAGACGGAGCTAGTGCTGGTTAGCAACCTCAAAGCTGTTCAGAGGGTTGAAATCAACATCGGTAGGCAAGATATTTCATCAAAACGTGCTTTGAAGCATCTGGGGGTGATGGTAGATGACCGTCTAAACTTCAACGCTCACGTGGACTACGCCTGCGAAAAGGCGTCGAAGGCGGTCAACACGATAGCGAGGATCATGCCGAACGTCGGAGGACCGAGAAGTAGTAAGAGGCGTCTCCTAGCGAGTGTAGCGGTCTCTATTCTCAGGTATGGAGTCCCAGTCTGGGCCGCAGCGGTAAAGACCAAGCGTAATCGGAGGATGTTGAACAGCACATTCCGTCTCATGGCCATACGAGTAGCGAGCGCCTATAGGACGATTTCATCGGAGGCAGTATGCGTTATCGCTGGCATGATGCCCATCTGCATCACCCTGGCCGAGGACGTGGAGTGTTATGAGCGAAGAGGCACCAGAAATGTGAGAAGGATCGTTAGAACGGACTCGTTGGCTAAGTGGCAGCAAGAGTGGAACAACGCGGAGAAGGGAAGGTGGACTTACCGTCTAATTCCAAATGTGTCACTGTGGGTTAATAGGAAGCATGGAGAAGTGAACTTCCATCTGACGCAGTTTCTGTCCGGACACGGCTGTTTCCGGAAGTATCTGCATCGGTTCGGACATGCTTCTTAACCTTGTTGCCCGGATTGCGAGAATGTGGAGGAAACACCGGAGCACGTAGTCTTCGAATGTCCTAGGTTCGAAGAAGTGAGGAGGGACATGCGAGGAGTCACTGTCGATAACGTTGTCGAAGAGATGTGCCGAGAAGAAAGCATTTGGAACGCTGTCGATAGCACGGTATCGAGAATAATGTCCGAGCTTCAGAGGAAGTGGCGTAGCGACCAACGATCTGCTAGCTAGAGTGAACGCACGAAAGGGAAGAATGGCTGCTCGGTTCCGGGAGATATTCCTTTGCCGGGGAACTCTCCGCCGGAGTAGGCTAGATCCACCGTCGGGGACTAGCTGAGTAGACGCGACGTAGCACCGGTCCCGGGTCGTAGGAGCACCAGTGAACCGGAAGTTAGCCTCCACCGGAATCGCTGGACTGACTCCGGCACCCTACCGGTCGGCCCGTAAAAAAATTGAAGAGCAGCAGTAGCAGCAGCAGAAGAAGAATCGGTCTCGGAAGAACTTCCATCGCCGGGGAATTCTTCGTCGGTGTAGGCTAGGTCCACCGCCGGGGACTAGTTGAGTAGACGTGTCATAGCGCCGGTTTTAGGGTCGTCGGGGCACCAGTGAACCGGAAGCTAGGCTCCACCGGAATCGCTGGACTGACTTCGGCACCCTTCCGGTCGGCTCGAAACGTAGAAAAAGAAGAATCGGTCTCGGGAGAATTTTCACCGCCGGGGAATTCTTCGTCGGTGTAGACTAGGTCCACCGTCGGGGACTAGTCGAGTAGAGTGCGTCGGGACGCTGGTAATGGGTAGTCGAGGCGCCTACGAACCGGAAGTTATGCTCAACCGGAATCGTTGGACCGACCCCGGCATCCTACCAGCTGAACAAAGAAAAGGAGAAGGTCGTCGTAATTGTGTGAGTACGCGCTCTGAATGAGTGCAGAGTAGTGTACAAACTGGAGCCGAAGGGCTCAGAATGTTGCATGTAGGTACTAACAAATTGACGGGTCGCCAATGGGCGAAAATAGGTACTAACAAATTACTAACGGGAGGAGCCGAAGGGCTCAGCATGAGGCACAACGTTGAACGGTTTTAAAACTGCTAACAGGAGCCGAAGGGCTCAGGAGCCAAAGGGCTCAGGAGCCGAAGGGCTCAGGAGCCGAAGGGCTCAGCATGTAGAATAACAAATTGAAGAGGTGCGCTCAGCACGTTAGCCTCCCCTTCGAAGTAATACCGGAAGGTGGTTCCGGAGGGTTATGGTACTAAACCTAGGAGAGTGTTTTTAGTGGGGAAAGCACTTTGTGGATCCCACACCGCGCCAAAAATTACACTGGCATGAGCATGAACACACACACACACACACACACACACACACACACACACACACACACACACACACACACACACACACACACACACACACACACACACACACACACACACACAGATGCCAGTAAGATCCTAATTACGGCATACTGGCTGCAAGGACAAGGACAAGGTCAAGGACTGTATCAACACGACGCTATAGAGCTGACAATCGCTCTATTCCACTTCCTTAGTAAGAATGGGTGACACTATTCTGAAACGGCAGGTGGGCTAATGGAACGGTTGCCCCCGTCCCGTTAAAACCGTGGCAGGCCTCCTTGTACGTTCAAAGCTCGCCACCTTAGCTGGTGGAAGTAGGCTCAGATGGATATTCCTGACTAGCGTCGATCTGGCTCTGAACCCGGTACCCCATGAAGGACCGTGTCAGCCCTCGCGTGGACCTCACTGCAAGCAAAGATACCCACGGGATCACAAGGACGACTACTTACGACGGGTGGAGATAGCGGCTTGGAGGGGGGACCCTTAAGCATGGAAATGAATAACATCAACGTAGGTGAAGCAGCGAATCCGTTCGCAAAAAGTGGCTTGCCGAGGTCGCCACCGAAGCAAGGCCAACAGCAGGAGCTGGAACAGCAGCAGGGCGAAGATGAGCTGCACGAGCAGCAAACACGTGAACAGGAGCGGCGGGATAAGTCGCAAAGTGAGCAGGAGCAGCGTGAGAGACAGCAGCAACATCAGCTGCAAAGTGCGTGGAAGTTACCCCCGAGCCAATCGAAGGTGGAAGCGGCGAAAACCGTCGTAGATGAGCTTCGGGAATTCGTCGATAAGAGGCACAACGTTCACAAAGACATTAAGGACCTCGTGGCAAGGATTCAAGGAACCCTCGGATCCGCCGTCAAGGACTGGAGGAAAGTGATGCAGAGGATTGATGCTGTTGAAACCGAGTTAGCGGCGACCAAAAAGGCCCTGGCAGCTGCGGTAGTGCAGCCGGCAAAAACCGGCATAGCCCCTCGGAAAGATAGCAAGGGGAAGGAAAGGTCAGCGGGAATAGGAACTACGCCAAGTTTCACCCCCAAAAGACATAGGTCGTCACCAGGAGACGAAAGACAGGCTGTACCCAAGAAGCCGAAAAATGCAAATCCAAAACCGGCGGACGAAGTGCTCAGTGGGGGACCCGGCGATATCCCATGGCAAGAGGTCCGGAACAAGAAGAAGAGAGGCAAACAGGAGAGTGTCAGAAAGCAAAGGCCAATCAGGAAGAAGGCAAAATGCGAAGCTGTTGTCGTCAAAACTAGCGAGGACACTTATGCTGAAGTCTTGCGGGCCATGAGGACGGACCCTCAACTAAAGGAGTTTGGTGCCGACGTTCAGAAGATCAGACGCACCCAGACGGGAGACATGCTCATCGAGCTAAAAAAAGACTCGGTGAACAAAAGCTCGACATACAAAGAGCTAACCGAGAGAGTCATGGGCGAAAAGGTGCAGGTGAAAGCCATGTGCCCTGAAGTGACACTCCAATTGCGGGATCTGGATTGGATCACCACCGAAGAGGAAGTGAGGACCGCCATAAAGGAACAGTGCAATCTGGAAACGGTGCAGATGACAGTACGGCTAAGAAGAGCACCGCTTGGAACACAGGCGGCGTCCATAAAGCTCCCAGTAGACGCAGCCAACAAAGCGCTGGAAGTCGGGAAAATTCGGGTCGGTTGTTCAGTATGTCCACTGAAGATCTCCCAGAGACCGGAGGGATGCTACAGGTGCCTGGAATACGGCCACCTGGCACGAAACTGCGAAGGACCAGACAGAAGTAAGCTCTGTAGATGGTGTGGCGACGAAGGTCACAAGGCGCAGGATTGCAACAATAAGCAAAGGTGTCTGATCTGCAAGGACAAAAGTCGCAACAGACACGCGACGGGAGGCCCTAAGTGTCCGGCCTTCAAGCAAGCAAGAAATTCTAAACCGCAGTGGAGGTAACTCAGCTAAACCTCAACCACTGTGACACAGCGCAACAGCTGCTGTGGAAGTCCGTATCGGAATCGAAGTGCGACGTAGCTATCCTTGCCGAGCCGTATCGAGTACCAGCTGGAAACGGTAACTGGATCGCTGATAAGGCGAAGACAGCGGCAATCTGGACGATGGGGAGGTATCCTATCCAGGAAATAGTGTTCCAGGCGGACGAAGGCTTCGTTATTGCAAAGGTTAACGAGGTGTACGTGTGCAGCTGCTACGCACCCCCCCGCTGGACATTGGACCAGTTCAACGAGATGCTGGACGAGCTAACCGATAAGCTAGCCGACCGGAGACCAGTCGTCATCGCTGGCGACTTCAATGCTTGGGCAGTTGAGTGGGGCAGCCGTCTCACCAACCCAAGAGGGTGTAGTCTACTAGAAGCGCTGGCAAGGCTGGACGTAGACTTGGGTAACGAAGGAACAACCAGCACCTACCGTAGAGATGGCCGGGAATCAATAATCGACATCACTTTCTGTAGTCCTGTGTTGACGGGAAGCCTGAACTGGAGAGTCACACACACACACACACACACACACACACACACACACACACACACACACACACACACACACACCAAGGCAGTTGGAGAAGACGCGAACGCGTTCGCAAGAAGTGGTAGGGTTGCGAGATCACCAGTTACACCACTGGACACCGTAGCGAGTACTAGCCAAGTACATAGTGAGCCACAAGCAACACAGCAGGAGAGGACGTTGCTAAACCGCGTGTTCACACCCAACTCGAGTAGCAGCACTACCCACAACGAGTCGCGACTGGAGAAGTCGAGTTTGGCAGACATTAGGAGGAAGGTTAACGAGCTCTACGAGTTCGTGAAGGAGAGAAATAATGTGCACTTGAAAATTAAGCACATGGTGACGAGCATTAGGTCCGCCGTATCAGCAGCTGAGCGTGAGCAGAATGCGCTCAGAATGCGAGCGGAAACGGCTGAGAAAGCTCTTAAGGAAGCAGCGGAACGACCTACGACGGATGTTCAGGAGACGCCGAGAAGTCACCAAAATACCCGCTCGGAGAAAAGGTTCAGGGAATCACCTGGAGAACAAGAGGATGCAAAGAAGCACAAAAACGAGAAGAAAGGCGTCAACAACCAGAGAGATGCTGGAAGTGAAGGTGAATGGCGTATCGTCGGAAGTCAGCAGAAGAAGAAGAAAAACCGGAAAGTGAAGGAAGGAAAGAAGCCGGAACAGAAGAAGAAAGAAACACGTCAACCTCCTAGGCTGAGGTACAAGGGTGATGCTCTGGTCGTGGAAGCGAACGACAAAACAACGTACGCTGCGCTCCTCAAAAGAGTGAAGGAAGATCCGGAGCTAAAGGAACTGGGCGAAAACGTTGTCAAAACGCGGCGCACGCAGAAGGGCGACATGATCTTCGTTCTGAAGAAAGACCCCTCTGTCAAGAGCACGGCGTACAAGGAGCTCATCGCCAAATCCTTGGGCGACGAGGCCAACGTAAGAGCTCTTTCGCAGGAGGCAGTGGTCGAGTGCAGAGATCTTGATGAGATCACGACGGAAGAAGACCTGAAGTGGGCACTGGCCGAGCAGTGTAACCTAGAAGGACAGATGTCTATGCGGTTAAGGAAGTCGTATGGAGGCACACAGACGGCGGCAATCCGGTTGCCAGTGGATGCTGCCAACAAACTGGTGGCGCTAGGCACGATCAAAGTTGGTTGGTCGGTGTGCCCGCTGAGATTGGTACCTAGAGTCGCCAAGCAAATGGAGAGATGCTTCAAATGCAGAGGATTCGGCCATCAGTCAAGAAACTGTAAGGGCCCGGACAGGTCCGACCTATGCTGGAATTGCGGCGGAAATGGTCACGTTGCTCGGGACTGTACAAAGCGGACTAGGTGCCTGCTATGCATGCCGGAGGACGGAAACGATCATCCGACGGGAGGCTTCAAATGCCCGGCGTATAAAAAAGCGAAGGCGTGCCAATAAGGATGGAGATCACGCAAGTGAATCTCAATCATTGCGACACTGCACAACAACTGTTGTGGCAGTTCACGACAGAAACCAAGTGCGATGTAGCAATAATTGCGGAGCCATATCGGGTTCCCCTCGAAAACGGTAATTGGGTGGCTGATAGAGCAGGTATGGTGGCAATACAGGTGATGGGCAGGTTCCCCATTCAAGAAGTAGTCGATAGCTCACACGACGGATTTGTTATTGCCAAAGTCAACGGAGTCTTCGTATGCAGCTGTTATGCGCCTCCGAGATGGACAGACGAAGAGTACAATAGTATGTTGGATTTGCTCACAGATACGCTGGTGGGAAGAACGCCGGTAGTCATAGGAGGAGATTTCAACGCCTGGGCCGTAGAGTGGGGCAGCAGATTGACCAACGCCAGGGGGTACAGCTTACTCGAAGCTCTGGCGAAGCTAGATGTGAGGCTGTGCAACGAAGGGGCTGTCAGAACATTCCGTAAAGACGGTCGGGAGTCCATCATCGATGTTACGTTCTGTAGCCCATTGTTGTTGGATGACATGAATTGGAGGGTGAGTGAGGAATATTCCCACAGTGATCATCAGGCGATTCTCTACAGCATCGGCCGGCGAATCTCCCCAGCGCCGATGAGAATGAGGACATACGAGCGGAAGTGGAAGACAAAGGACTTCGACAAGGAGGTGTTTATTGAGGCGCTTCGAACATACAGCAGGGCGAACCTTGACGCAGAAGAGTTGACAGAAGTGGTAGCAACGGCTTGTGATGCATCGATGCCGAGAAAGTTGGAGCCTAGGAACCGAAGGCGCCCAGCGTACTGGTGGAATGAGACGCTTAGTACCCTCCGTGCTGCATGCTTCCGAGCCAGAAGACGCGTCCAGAGAGCAAGAACCGAAGTAGAGAGAGAGGAACGGAGAATCGCTTTCCGTGAAGCTAGAGCTGCTTTCAAACAAGAGATTAAGCGGAGCAAGTCCAGCTGTTACAAGGAGCTATGTCGAGAAGCCGAAGAAAACCCTTGGGGCAACGCCTACCGTATTGTGATGGCGAAGTTTAAGGGTCCGGTGACACCAGTCGAAACATGTCCAGACAAGTTGAGGATTATCGTGGAAGGTCTGTTTCCGCATCATGACCCAACAGTGTGGCCGCCTACGCCATACGAAGACGAGGAAGAAGAACCCGGAGGTGTGCGAATCTCTAATGAAGAGCTACTAGCAGTGGCGAAGGGTCTGAAGGTGAAGAAAGCTCCTGGTCCTGATGGGATCCCCAATGTAGCACTAAAAACCGCGATATTGGCGTTCCCGGATTTGTTCAGGACGACGCTGCAGAAACTCTTGGATGAAGGCTGTTTCCCAGACAGTTGGAAGGTTCAGAAGCTGGTGTTGGTGCCAAAACCAGGGAAGCCACCAGGGGACCCAGCATCGTATAGACCTATATGTTTGCTGGACACACTTGGTAAGCTCCTGGAAAGGATCATCCTTAACAGGCTGACACAATGCACAGAGAGCGAGAGTGGCTTATCGAAGAGACAATTCGGATTCCGGAAAGGGGTCTCGACGGTGGATGCAATCCGGACAGTTGTACAGAATGCGGAGAAGGCATCCAAACAGAGGAGGAGAGGCAATCGGTTCTGCGCCGTAGTGACGATTGACGTCAAAAATGCTTTCAACAGCGCCAGCTGGGAGGCTATAGCCTTAGCACTGCATAGAATGCGAGTTCCTGGCTACTTGTGCAGTATGCTAAAAAGCTATTTCCAAAACAGAGTCCTGGTATATGAAACGGAGTTGGGTCAAAAGTCGATCAGGATCACGGCAGGAGTGCCACAAGGCTCAATCCTTGGTCCAACGCTTTGGAACGCGATGTACGTTGGAGTATTAATGCTGGTGCTACCTAACGGAGTGGAAATTGTTGGATTCGCAGATGATGTCGTTCTAACGGTGACTGGCGAGACGTTGGAAGAGGTCAAAATGCTGACGACGGAAGCGATTGACACGATTGAAGCGTGGATGACTGGAGCAAAACTGCAGCTGGCTCATCATAAGACGGAGCTAGTGCTGGTTAGCAACCTCAAAGCTGTTCAGAGGGTTGAAATCAACATCGGTAGGCAAGATATTTCATCAAAACGTGCTTTGAAGCATCTGGGGGTGATGGTAGATGACCGTCTAAACTTCAACGCTCACGTGGACTATGCCTGCGAAAAGGCGTCGAAGGCGGTCAACACGATAGCGAGGATCATGCCGAACGTCGGAGGACCGAGAAGTAGTAAGAGGCGTCTCCTAGCGAGTGTAGCGGTCTCTATTCTCAGGTATGGAGTCCCAGTCTGGGCCGCAGCGGTAAAGACCAAGCGTAATCGGAGGATGTTGAACAGCACATTCCGTCTCATGGCCATACGAGTAGCGAGCGCCTATAGGACGATTTCATCGGAGGCAGTATGCGTTATCGCTGGCATGATGCCCATCTGCATCACCCTGGCCGAGGACGTGGAGTGTTATGAGCGAAGAGGCACCAGAAATGTGAGAAGGATCGTTAGAACGGACTCGTTGGCTAAGTGGCAGCAAGAGTGGAACAACGCGGAGAAGGGAAGGTGGACTTACCGTCTAATTCCAAATGTGTCACTGTGGGTTAATAGGAAGCATGGAGAAGTGAACTTCCATCTGACGCAGTTTCTGTCCGGACACGGCTGTTTCCGGAAGTATCTGCATCGGTTCGGACATGCTTCTTCACCTTGTTGCCCGGATTGCGAGAATGTGGAGGAAACACCGGAGCACGTAGTCTTCGAATGTCCTAGGTTCGAAGAAGTGAGGAGGGACATGCGAGGAGTCACTGTCGATAACGTTGTCGAAGAGATGTGCCGAGAAGAAAGCATTTGGAACGCTGTCGATAGCACGGTATCGAGAATAATGTCCGAGCTTCAGAGGAAGTGGCGTAGCGACCAACGATCTGCTAGCTAGAGTGAACGCACGAAAGGGAAGAATGGCTGCTCGGTTCCGGGAGATATTCCTTTGCCGGGGAACTCTCCGCCGGAGTAGGCTAGATCCACCGTCGGGGACTAGCTGAGTAGACGCGACGTAGCACCGGTCCCGGGTCGTTGGAGCACCAGTGAACCGGAAGTTAGCCTTCACCGGAATCGCTGGACTGACTCCGGCACCCTACCGGTCGGCCCGTAAAAAAAAAAAAAAAAAAAAAAAAAAAAAAAAAAAAAAAAAAAAAAAAAAAAAAAAAAAAAAAAAAGAATTGAAGAGCAGCAGTAGCAGCAGCAGAAGAAGAATCGGTCTCGGAAGAACTTCCATCGCCGGGGAATTCTTCGTCGGTGTAGGCTAGGTCCACCGCCGGGGACTAGTTGAGTAGACGTGTCATAGCGCCGGTTTTAGGGTCGTCGGGGCACCAGTGAACCGGAAGCTAGGCTCCACCGGAATCGCTGGACTGACTTCGGCACCCTTCCGGTCGGCTCGAAACGTAGAAAAAGAAGAATCGGTCTCGGGAGAATTTTCACCGCCGGGGAATTCTTCGTCGGTGTAGACTAGGTCCACCGTCGGGGACTAGTCGAGTAGAGTGCGTCGGGACGCTGGTAATGGGTAGTCGAGGCGCCTACGAACCGGAAGTTATGCTCAACCGGAATCGTTGGACCGACCCCGGCATCCTACCAGCTGAACAAAGAAAAGGAGAAGGTCGTCGTAATTGTGTGAGTACGCGCTCTGAATGAGTGCAGAGTAGTGTACAAACTGGAGCCGAAGGGCTCAGAATGTTGCATGTAGGTACTAACAAATTGACGGGTCGCCAATGGGCGAAAATAGGTACTAACAAATTACTAACGGGAGGAGCCGAAGGGCTCAGCATGAGGCACAACGTTGAACGGTTTTAAAACTGCTAACAGGAGCCGAAGGGCTCAGGAGCCAAAGGGCTCAGGAGCCGAAGGGCTCAGGAGCCGAAGGGCTCAGCATGTAGAATAACAAATTGAAGAGGTGCGCTCAGCACGTTAGCCTCCCCTCCGAAGTAATACCGGAAGGTGGTTCCGGAGGGTTATGGTACTAAACCTAGGAGAGTGTTTTTAGTGGGGAAAGCACTTTGTGGATCCCACACCGCGCCAAAAATTACACTGGCATGAGCATGAACATATACAGGCCAGTCTATGAAGATTTTTAAACTCCTAGTTGCATGAAAGGAAAAAAAAAAAAAAAAAAAAACACACACACACACACACACACACACACACACACACACACACACACACACACACACACACACACACACACACACACACACACACACACACACACACACACACACACACACACACACAGCAGCGAAGCGAAATGACTGCCATCGTCGGAGACGACGTGAACGTGGAAAATATCGTCCTAAAGATGTGTAGTAATGAAGATAAGTGGAACGCGGTGAACCGATCTGTTGTTCAGATTACGTCAACACTACAGCGGACATGGCGAGAGGAGCAGCGTCAGATGACGTAGGCAGCCCTGCCGAACGAAGAAGGGCGCCGGACTGTTTTCGACACTCTAAAAGAGCGGACGAAGGGAAAGTGATACTGCTCGGTTCCGGGAGATATTCCTTTGCCGGGGAACTCTCCACCGGAGTAGGCTAGATCCACCGCCGGGGACTAGCTGAGTAGACGCGACGTAGCACCGGTCCCGGGTCGTAGGAGCACCAGTGAACCGGAAGTTAGCCTCCACCGGAATCGCTGGACTGACTCCGGCACCCTACCGGTCGGCCCGTAAAAAATTAAAGAGCAGCAGTAGCAGCATCAGAAGAAGAATCGGTATCGGAAGAACTTCCATCGCCGGGGAATTCTTCGTCGGTGTAGGCTAGGTTCACCGCCGGGGACTAGTTGAGTAGACGTGTCATAGCGACGGTTGAGGGTCGTCGGGGCACCAGTGAACCGGAAGCTAGGCTCCACCGGAATCGCTGGACTGACTTCGGCACCCCTCCGGTCGGCTCGTATCGTAGAAGTAGAAGAATCGGTATCGGGAGAAATTCCACCGCCGGGGAACTCTCCGTCGGTGTAGATTAGGTCCACCGTCGGGGACTGGTCGAGTAGAATACGTCGGAACGCTGGTATTGAATAGTCGGGGCGCCTACGAACCGGAAGTTATGCTCAACCGGAATCGTTGGACCAACCTCGGCATCTTACCAGCTGAACTATGGAAAGGAGATAGTCGCCGTAACCGTACGAGTGCGGGCTTTGTATGAGCTCAGAGTGGTGCACAAACTGGAGCCGAAGGGCTCAGAATGTTGCATGTAGGTACTAACAAATTGACGGGTCGCCAAAGGGCGAAAATAGGTATTAACAAATTACTAACGAGTGGAGCCGAAGGGCTCAGCATGAGGCACGTCGTTGAACGGTTTTAAAACTGCTAACAGGAGTCGAAGGGCTCAGGAGCCAAAGGGCTCAGGAGCCGAAGGGCTCAGGAGCCGAAGGGCTCAGGAGCCGAAGGGCTCAGGAGCCGAAGGGCTCAGCATGTAGAATAACAAATTGAAGTGGTGCGCTCAGCACGTTGTCCTCCCCTTCGAAGTAATACCGGAAGGTAGTTCCGGAGGGTGATGGTGATGGTACTAAACCTAGGAGAGTGTTTTTAGTGGGGAAGGCACTAAGTGGATCCCACACCGCGCCAAAAATTACACTGGCATGAGCATGAACAAATACAGGCCAGTCTATGAAGATTTTTAAACTCCTAGTTGCATGAAAAAAAAAAAAAAAAAAAACACACACACACACACACACACACACACACACACACACACACACACACACACACACACACACACATGACGCAGTTCTTGTCAGGTCACGGCTGCTTCAAGAAATATCTGCACAGGTTCGGCCACGCAGAGTCGCCGCTCTGCGCTGAGTGCCCAGTCGTAGAGGAGTCGCCGGAACACGTCATTTTCGAGTGTCCACGTTTTGCTGCGGAACGTAGCGAGATGATAGCGGTCTGCGGTGCTGACGTAACCGTAGACAACGTAGTGGATAGAATGTGTAGCGATGAGGTGATGTGGAACGCGGTGAACATGGCGGTGACGAAAATAATGTCATTGCTTCAGCGGAAGTGGAGGGAGGAACAAGCCGGTGAACCGGAAGTCAGTCTCCAACCGGAATCGCCGAACCGACCTCGGCACCCAACCGGTAGGTAAGCTTGATCCACCGTCGGGGACAAGACCGAGTAGATCGTGGAAAAGCCCCGGAAATTGTAGGCTTCGT
Organism: Aedes aegypti; assembly: GCF_002204515.2. NCBI lineage: Eukaryota > Metazoa > Arthropoda > Insecta > Diptera > Culicidae > Aedes > Aedes aegypti. The sequence continues at coordinate 350,927,698 of NC_035108.1, forward strand.
GGCCGTGCGGTTAGCGGCGTCAGTCGTTTAGGCATATTGTGCCATGAAGTGTGGGTTCGATTCCCACTCCAGTCGGTGGAAACTTTTAGTCAAACGAAAAATTCATCATTGGGCTACTGGGTGTTTCGTGTTGTCCGTTGCCTAATGTTTGTGATTGTTCAGTCTGTGCAGCCTTGAGCTAAAGACGGTGTAAATTGTCTTGCCAAATTGGTCGTCAGGGCACCTGTGAACCGGAAGTCATCCACCAACCGGAATCGCAGGATCGACCTTGGCACCTATCCGGGCAGCATCGGTACCGGAAGAACTTCCACCTCCGGGGAAGTCTTCGTCGGGGTAGGGTAGATTCACCGCCGGGGACTATCCGAATAATGCGCGAGAACCTGGAGTGCTAAATGGCATGCGTCCAGCACCGAGAGAACTTCCTTCGTCAGGGAGTTTCTGGCACCCATGGTATCGTGAGCCGAATGGCTGAATATGGCATGAATATGGCATGTTTAGATCACAAACTAGGAATACTAACAAATTATTAATGGGAGCCGAAGGGCTCAGCATGGCATGGATTAGGAACTAACAAATTAATGATGGAGCCGAAGGGCTTAATGAAGGGTGCGCGTAGCATGTGTCGCCTCTTCTTCGAAGTAATACCGCAAGGTGGTGCCGGAGAAGAATTTTTTACGGTGACGGTGTACCTAGGAGACTGTTTTTTAGTGGGTAGGCGCCCCATTGCGAATCCCACACAGTGCCAAACCATACACTGTGGCATGAGCATGAACAAATACAGGCCAGTCTTGAGAAGATTTTTTTTTTAACTCCTAGAGATGCATGAAAAAAAAAAAAAAAAAAAAAAAACACACACACACACACACACACACACACACACACACACACACACACACGGGTCGTGCAACTATGCCGAGGATGGGGAAACCTAGAAACTGTCGACAACCAGCCTACTGGTGGAATTCGACGATCGGTGACCTACGCGCACATTGCTTCCAAGCTAGGAGGAGGATGCAGAGGGCTAGCAACAACGTCGAAAGAGAAGAAAGAAGATTGCCCTATAGGGCGGCAAGGGCCGCACTCAACAAGGCAATCAAGCTCAGCAAGAAAGCGTGCCTGGAAGAGCTCTACCGCAATGCCAACGAAAACCCGTGGGGGAATGCCTACAAAGTGGCCATGGCAAAGATGAAAGGTCCAGCAATACCACCCGACAGATGTCCGGAGAAAATGAAGGTTATTATCGAAACTCTTTTTCCGACGCACGAGCCTACGGTCTGGCCACCTACACCGTACGATGAACAGGATGTACACGACGAAGAGACCCGTGTAACGAACGAGGAACTGGTCGTGGTATCGAAAGCCTTACCAGTGAAGAAGGCACCGGGTCCGGACGGGATTCCAAACTTGGCCCTTAAAACGGCAATCCAGGAGAATCCAGACATGTTCAGGACTACACTGCAAAAATGTATGGAGGACGGAAACTTTCCCGACATTTGGAAGCGACAAAAGCTGGTGCTGCTACCAAAGCCAGGTAAGCCGCCCGGCGATCCTTCTGCATATAGGCCGATATGCTTGTTGGATACTGTCGGAAAACTGTTGGAGAGAGTGATTCTTAACAGGCTTACGAAGTATACGGAGAACGAGAACGGTCTATCGAACATGCAGTATGGATTCCGGAAAGGTAGATCTACGATAGATGCCATCCGAATGGTAGTGGAAACCATGGAGACGGCACAGAAACAGCAGAGGAGAGGGAACCGATATTGTGCGGTTGTCACTCTTGACGTTAAAAACGCTTTCAACAGCGCCAGCTGGGTAGCAATTGCCGACTCGTTGCACAGGTTGAGGGTGCCTAAGTATCTATGTCAGATTCTGAAAAGCTATTTTCAGAACCGGACACTGATATATGAAACAGATGCCGGGATCAGAAATCTGTTGGTTACGGCGGGCGTTCCACAGGGATCCATCTTGGGTCCCACCCTTTGGAATGTCATGTACGATGAAGTGCTGAAGCTGAACCTGCCCAGAGGAGTCAAGATTGTCGGTTTTGCGGACGATGTAGTGCTTGTAGTGATCGGCGAATCACGGGAAGAGGTGGAGGTACTGGCAACGGAGGCGATAGATGCCGTGGAAAATTGGATGCGAGAGAAGAAGCTAGCATTGACCCATCAAAAGACTGAATTGGTTATGATCAGTAACCGGAAGGCAGTACAAAATGTGAGCATCATGGTCGGTGAGTGCATCATAAACTCGAAGCGAGAAGTGAAACACCTGGGCGTGATGTTGGACGACCGTTTGAATTTCAACAGTCACGTCGACTACGTCTGCAATAAGGCGACAAAGGTGATATCGGCCTTATCCCGAATTATGCCTAACAATTCTGCGATTACCAGTAGCAAGAGGAGGCTACTGGCGAGCGTGTCAACGTCGATCATCCGGTATGCAGCTCCAGCGTGGTCGGCGGCACTGAAGACAGGACGAAATCGTGCCCAGTTGAACCGTACGTTTAGGCTGATGGCAATGCGTGTAGCGAGTGCGTATCGAACGATATCATCGCACGCCGTGCACGTAATAGCCGGAATGATTCCTATCTGCCTTCTACTGGAGGAGGATAGCGAGTGCTACAGGGATCGAGCCACAGGGAGAGGCCGGAACAGAGCGAGAGCCAACACGCTTAGTAAATGGCAGCAGCAATGGAACAACGCAGAGAAGGGCAGGTGGACTTACCGACTGATTCCAAACGTGTCGATATGGACCACTAGAGTGCACGGCGAGATTAATTTTCAACTGACGCAATTCCTGTCTGGTCATGGCTGCTTTAAGCAGTACTTGCACAGGTTCGGCCGCGCAAGGTCACCGTTGTGCCCTGAATGCCGAGACATAGAAGAAACACCAGAGCACGTAGTCTTTACTTGCCCACGGTTTGCACAGCAGCGAAGCGAAATGACTGCCATCGTCGGAGACGACGTGAACGTGGAAAATATCGTCCTAAAGATGTGTAGTAATGAAGATAAGTGGAACGCGGTGAACCGATCTGTTGTTCAGATTATGTCAACACTACAGCGGACATGGCGAGAGGCGCAGCGTCAGATGACGTAGGCAGCCCTGCCGAACGAAGAAGGGCGCCGGACTGTTTTCGACATTCTAAAAGAGCGGACGAAGGGAAAGTGATACTGCTCGGTTCCGGGAGATATTCCTTTGCCGGGGAACTCTCCGCCGGAGTAGGCTAGATCCACCGCCGGGGACTAGCTGAGTAGACGCGACGTAGCACCGGTCCCGGGTCGTAGGAGCACCAGTGAACCGGAAGTTAGCCTCCACCGGAATCGCTGGACTGACTCCGGCACCCTACCGGTCGGCCCGTAAAAAATTGAAGAGCAGCAGTAGCAGCAGCAGAAGAAGAATCGGTATCGGAAGAACTTCCATCGCCGGGGAATTCTTCGTCGGTGTAGGCTAGGTTCACCGCCGGGGACTAGTTGAGTAGACGTGTCATAGCGACGGTTGAGGGTCGTCGGGGCACCAGTGAACCGGAAGCTAGGCTCCACCGGAATCGCTGGACTGACTTCGGCACCCCTCCGGTCGGCTCGTATCGTAGAAGTAGAAGAATCGGTGTCGGGAGAAATTCCACCGCCGGGGAACTCTCCGTCGGTGTAGATTAGGTCCACCGTCGGGGACTGGTCGAGTAGAATACGTCGGAACGCTGGTATTGAATAGTCGGGGCGCCTACGAACCGGAAGTTATGCTCAACCGGAATCGTTGGACCGACCTCGGCATCTTACCAGCTGAACTATGGAAAGGAGATGGTCGCCGTAACCGTACGAGTGCGGGCTTTGTATGAGCTCAGAGTGGTGCACAAACTGGAGCCGAAGGGCTCAGAATGTTGCATGTAGGTACTAACAAATTGACGGGTCGCCAAAGGGCGAAAATAGGTATTAACAAATTACTAACGAGTGGAGCCGAAGGGCTCAGCATGAGGCACGTCGTTGAACGGTTTTAAAACTGCTAACAGGAGTCGAAGGGCTCAGGAGCCAAAGGGCTCAGGAGCCGAAGGGCTCAGGAGCCGAAGGGCTCAGCATGTAGAATAACAAATTGAAGTGGTGCGCTCAGCACGTTGTCCTCCCCTTCGAAGTAATACCGGAAGGTAGTTCCGGAGGGTGATGGTGATGGTACTAAACCTAGGAGAGTGTTTTTAGTGGGGAAGGCACTAAGTGGATCCCACACCGCGCCAAAAATTACACTGGCATGAGCATGAACATATACAGGCCAGTCTATGAAGATTTTTAAACTCCTAGTTGCATGAAAAAAAAAAAAAAAAACGGGTCGTGGCCGTGCGGTTAGCGGCGTCAGTCGTTTAGGCATATTGTGCCATGAAGTGTGGGTTCGATTCCCACTCCAGTCGGTAGAAACTTTTCGTCAAACGAAAAATTCATCATTGGGCTACTGGGTGTTTTGTGTTGTCCGTTGTCTAATGTTTGTGATTGTTCAGTCTGTGCAGCCTTGAGCTGAAGACGGTGTGAATTGTCTTGCCAAATTGGTCGTCAGGGCACCTGTGAACCGGAATTCATCCACCAACCGGAATCGCAGGATCGACCTTGGCACCTATCCGGGCAGCATCGGTACCGGAAGAACTTCCACTTCCGGGGAACTCTTCGTCGGGGTAGGGTAGATTCACCGCCGGGGACTATCCGAATAGTGCGCGAGAACCTGGAGTGCTAAATGGCACGCGTCCAGCACCGAGAGAACTTCCTTCGCCTGGGAGTTTCTGGCACCCATGGTATCGTGAGCCGAATGTCTGAATATGGCATGTTTAGATCACTAACTAGGAATACTAACAAATTATTAATGGGAGCCGAAGGGCTCAGCTTGGCATGGCATTCGCTGAAAGCGAAACAAATTAATAATGGAACTAACAAATTAATGATGGAGCCGAAGGGCTTAATGAAGGGTGCGCGTAGCATGTGTCGCCTCTTCTTCGAAGTAATACCGCAAGGTGGTGCCGGAGAAGAATTCTTTACGGTGACGGTGTACCTAGGAGACTGTTTTTTAGTGGGTAGGCGCCCCATTGCGAATCCCACACAGTGCCAAACCATACACTGTGGCATGAGCATGAACAAATACAGGCCAGTCTTAAGAAGATTTTTTTAACTCCTAGAGATGCATGAAAAAAAAAAAAAAAAAAAAAAAACACACACACACACGGGGTTCTGAGCGACACTCAATTTTTGAGTTTTCGCTCTTTTTTCGTTAAAATTAGGCGCTGGAAAGGTAATGTGAGTTCAGTTATGCTGTTTTGTATCATAATTGGCATTGTCACTACATTTCGACTCCTTTTCGAAAATTCATTTGCTATCATGACCCTATTGCAATAAATTGATTTAATAGGGGAAGGGGTGGTAAAATGAACACCTTAAGGATATCGTCTTGTTTCTGATAGAAAAACGAGGAATTTGTATAGTTCGATCGCACAACATCATAAATAGAGATGGTATCTATAGCAGCGACATGAGTTCAGACTAAAATAGCTAAATTTTCACATATTTTTATTGCTAGCAAAAAACGATGCAAATGTTCATTTTACCTGCACTATGTGGGTAAAATAAACAGCTGTTGGTGGTAAAATGAACACCATGCATAAAACGTGAGCAAAACAAATATTTTTGAAAATTTTCATTGCATTCCCGAAAATATATCTATTAAAGATTGTAACTCATTCAAAAGAAAAATCCAAAGGTATTAGATTTGACATCATATCATAACGGTTTCCCCTCAATACCTCTCAAAAACCTCAATACCTCTGAGCTAAATGTCACGTCAGTTTAAATTTTCAAACGTGGTTTTCTAAAATCTTAGTTTTCGTTGATATTTTCACTTCAATCGACCTTCGTATCAACCCGAACACTCCAATTTATGCTCTTAATCGGCCGTGCGTGATAAAAATTCATTGAAATTTGTTTTCCTTCGGTAAAATGCACGGTGTTCATTTTACCACCCCTGTTCATTTTACCACCACTTCCCCTATCTATTTCACACATTTTTTTTGGAAAATTTTATGAGCAATCACTTCATTACATATTAGCGTTGCATTATCATTCACTCTGGATGGCGTTTGAGTTCATTTCGTGCAAATATTCGATAGTCCATAATTTGCATACCTTTATTTAGAATGGTAGGAACGCTATTGTCATAATTGGTACAAAGACAACGCTTTTTAAAACCATTTTTTAGAAGCTTAAAGTCAATTTAGTACTAAAACCAGAGTGTCGTATTTCTCATGTATACCTAAATGCGCTAGTGTGCCATGCGATATTTTATATCGCAGCTCACAGATTATGTGAGACACGAGATGCAGATACGTACAAAATATATCTTAGTGAGCGAGTCTCATGAGACATCTCGTGAGGCTCGTCGCATGCGCTTACTAGGAGTACTGTCATGCAGTTATGTTTGCCTGGTACAATAACCCTACGGAAGCATACGGCTTCGGTCTATGCCTATGTTTCTTCGGTGGCCAGTACAAGTTTTTATCAATTCAAATGCTAGAATCTGAACCGCGTTGAAGCGCGTCAATCCGTTCAAACTGTCTACGGGCAATTTAATCCATAATTCAACCCCTTTTCCTTGCTTTTGGAACCTTCACCTGCGAGTCTCAAATGTACTGTCAATAGAAATATTATTATTAGAACGCTAGTGGCGTTGTTGTAACAAAACTGATTTTAATTAGTATAACCGCAAATTGCGGTTTTTCATAGTTTATTCAATACTAAGTCGTTGTTTTGGTTTTGAAAATTAATCTGACACTTTGATGCCCGGTAATCACGTTGTCAGTTCGTGGCAAACTAGATGTTGGTAACACGAACAGCAGCGACATTAGCATTCTTAGGTTAATGCTTCTACTGTACTGTCACATTGAGATTTTCTCATGAGACGACGCATGAGCCAGTGCAGATGTGATCGGTTGAGCTAGTACATTGCTACATGAGATCTAAAAAAATGTGTCTCACCATAGCACGTGCTCAAGCGCGCGATTATTTTTGTGCGCTCATGGCAAGCTGATCTCAAGCTCTTGATGTGAAGCGCGTATACATAATGTCTGACTAAAACTGTTTAATTGAACTGTTTCGCAAGGCTTCGAACTAGTAATTAAAACCAACAAGTCATGCTTACGTTTTAGAAACACGGTTAAAATTTGATTTTATCCATACTGTTGACATATTACATCCATAATTGGTACAACTACCCTAGATGTTGATCATTAGCTAGAAAGGACGGGGCTTACACTGATGAAGAGCGTGGGATTATGCAGTTATCGCCTCAAAAAACAAAACTAAACCGTCACAAACTGTTGCAAAACAAAATCTAAACTAATTTCCAAGAATTGAAGAATGGATTTAAAATAAGTAGGGTTATTTACGGCTTCGGCACCATTCGACTATTATCGGCAACCGAATTTCAAACGCCAAATATACAGTATTTTACTACCAACACACACACAAATGAAAACATTCAGATGATTCTTTGTTCTGTCTGCTTCAGGGTGACGAGATTTCCAAAACTGTTTTAAAAAACAAATGAACAGCTGATGTGGAGCTGCCGAAGAGATTCACCAGTAGTTCTTATGGGTAGGCTGCCGAAAAGAATGAGGCTGCCGACAATAGTCACACTGACAAGAGTTGTTCTAAGCGTTATAAAAACGTTTCCAAAAAACTTTAAACAAGTATGTCGGTGTGAATTGACAGAGGATTGAGCAGCGCGTAAATGTAAACAGACAAGCACGTAATTTGTCTGCTGAGGTCCGAGAAAATTACAAAAGAAGTGCGGCGTCGGCTTAGACTGCCGAGAATACGTAAATTCTTCTATAACAAATAGTTTTAGGTACAAATACTGGATGATACTGGAACATGTATCATTTTAGCCTAGATGAACAAATGGAATCAAATATAGTTATCAGTTTCCAAACCTATTTCTGCGTATTTACTCGGAAATCGATAAATCTTAACAAAAACTGCCAAATTTAGCATGGCACAAATTGTGTATCACCCCATATTGCGAAGCATCTTCATATGATATTCACACCGCAAAAAAAATCGAAGAAAAAGAAGCAAGCGAAGAAGCCAAATGAAGATCACTATTGTAAGGTTATGACGTTTACATGTACACGACGAACACGTATGAAATGTACAAATTGAAAGTAAAACTACGAAAAGAAATCACTTGCTCCGGTCACCTTCTTTGGATGCATGAGATGTTCATTTGACACCGAGTACCCCCGTTGGTTTAACCGCATTTAATCTGAACACTTTTTGATCTGTACCCCGCTAATTTGCACATCGTTCAAATTAAAAATGGTTCAAACGTCATTTAGCTCATGGAACAGAGCGAAGTGAAGTGGAAAGCTGTGGAACGGAACGCAGAATCAAAACAAAATAGTGAAAGAGGTAACCAGAAACACGTTTCTAGGGTGACTAGATGTTCAAATTAAAAATGAACCCCGATGGTTTGCATAAGGTACCGTTCAAATTAGCGGGGGTGCACGGTAGCCTAAAAGTAGATACAACTGCCTAGTCTGCATATTATCCACATAAGCTTTGAAAGCATGCCTGTTTAACAAATTTAGCATTCCTACATGTTTTAATATCTTGAACTTTCATATTCTTAAGTAATCTGATTTCAAATGCCTGTAAAAACAAGCCAAATATGTTGAGCGGTCTTAGCGAAAGTTGTTTTATGAGCTTCATCACGGATGAGAAATTTTTCATCGAATTCGCTGGACTTGGAACAAATAACTTTCGGTTTACAGTCTATACAAATTCATATCTTTTAGAATTCAGGAAGAAAAATCTTTAAAATAATTAGCGGCCCTCACGGATAGGGCCTTTGAGAAAAAAATCAAAATCCAATGAATCGATTAAAAACTTTTGATTACATGTTTAAGGTGAAGATGAATCGAAGCCAAAGTTCAAATTTTCAAGAGCACGGATCTGGAGAACCAAACATCCGTTTGAGCTGAAAACCTAATCGATTGGTCACCACCAGCTAGTGACCAATCGATTAAGTTTTCAGCTTGAACGGATGTTCGGTTCTCCAGATCCGTGCTCTTGAAAATTTGAACTTTGGCTTCGATTCATCTTCACCTTAAGATTGTCAAAAAATATCGTTAGGATAAAAATACTGCATTTTTTTAGGTTTTCACCGCCTTCGAACCTCTGTGAAGAGGATCGAGCGATGAATGGGATGGATCAGGAGAGAGGGGGGCTTACTTTCAGAGGAGAACAAACACAGTATGATCGGAGTCGGTGCGAGCGCAATATCCAACTTTCAATGTGCATTGAATAATGGGAGTGTTTCGGGCAAGCGGGAGAAAACAATAAATTTGAACGGATCGAAAACGTTTTTCCCGTTCGCTCTCGTGGTTTAGAAGATCGCTACCGCCTTCGACGGTTGGATTTTGTGTGACAAATTGATGCAATTCTTGTGTTGCCATTGATGCCATAGTGCAATTGATGAGTATGACAGAAATAGGTCTGAATTACGTTTTTAATTTATTTATTTTTTTGCCAAACAGAACAATACAAATCCGAACAGATCCTTAAACTTTCTGACAACTAATATACAGGATTGAGTAGTTTGCAATCTCAGCATGAAAACGAACAAAACAAAATAACAGATCGGTATAATTTTAAAGTCACCATTGCAAAAACCACAGAATACGCCGTAATTAAACAAAACATATAATACTAAACCATGTGTAGATGATAATTTAAAAGTTATTTTAGAAAAAGCGCCCTAAAGAAGTTAAGGTTCTTGCACTTTATGTTGTACATTTCAAAACAGATCTGGTTGTCTGTCTTTCCATATCAACCTAAAAAAAATCATTTCCAGAGAGTTACTAAATCGCGTGCGCAACAATCTCATTGTTTTCCACCCGCTCGCATTATGCAACCTGTGCATTTATAGAAACCTTCGACCTTAACTAAATGCACCGCACCTACTCGATGCTCCTTGTAACCGATCCATCCCACTATGGGCGGTTTCCATACAGACTGGCGGCCAAAAATATTTTTTCCATCTCATGTCGTATTTATGAGTTTTATAATACAAATTTGATGTCTTATTTTCAAAAACAAGTTTTCGAGACTAACTTTTGAATAGGGCCTATAGCGAAATATTAAACTTTGTTACTTATAATGCATGTAAGCCATTTATGCGATTAACGTTGTGCAAACCATTATAAATATTAAAACATACATAGAAATGATGATTTGAATGATTTAGCGAAATTCAGTTATTTTCTGATTTAGTTTTTAACTGTTTTCAATAGGAAATGGTTAAAAATATTGGAGAAATCAAAAAGCCCTAAATTAAAAAAGTGCAAATTTGTGCAGCTAAATTCTTCACGATCCTTTAGTTTACATCTCAAAGTACCCTTGGAACTGAATTTAAGCCTGGGACAACTTAGGACAAAAAAGTACTCGATGTGTTAACTATAAGCTTATTCGATTTTTTTAAACCGCTATATAGAAAAACATCATAAAAGCCACTATTTGAAGCTTTTTTTATTTTTTATTGTTTATAGGAAGCCTTTTTTGTAAGCTTTCAATTGGTGTAAAAACATTTTACGTAAGTATTCTAGAAAAAAAGTTATATTCATTTGAGTAAGCCATAGTTTTTGTTAATAGAAACAAGTTTTTCTCCATAGGCTCAACTTTGGCACCTCATATCTGAGTGTGCAATGCAAATCATGCCCTAATATTTTGGGGATTTCTTAGCAGACATGTTTACAATGAAATGGCGAACAAGAATTGAAATTTGGGGCACATCACTTTTTTGATTATTGGCCACCTGATAAACTATAGTGGCATCCCCTCATAGAAGACCACGATTGCTCTTTTATTGATTTTCCATCGTAAATCATATCGATTTCAAAACTAGCCAAGCTCCCCGACGACTCGATCTGATTCAATCGTCAAAGATCAATCAACTTTGGCAGCACTTGAACCCACGATCGATGCATTGCGCTGGCATTGTGCTCTGCGAATAGGATCTGTTTTGTAAGATTGATACTCAAGTTCTTGAAGCGGATCCGTTCAATTCTCATCCCATTACATCTCGGGGGGTCCCTCAATACCGATCATACTGCATGCGGGTCGTAGAACAGTTTTCACTATATGACATCTCCGTCAGGGTCGGCCCGAAGGGGTGATAATTAATAACTCGAGCGTGTCCCAGCATGCAAGCTGTCCATTATGTTTGCATTAATCGGAGTGAATTATTCAAATTGAATCGTCAACAACCTGAGCTTCCCGGAACGCCCGCTGCGACGAAACCTCGTCCAGAGAAACAACCAACGACGACGAATTGAGTTTGCACTGCGAGTCGGCAAATCGCTTCGGGGAGATTGATATCTGCCGAGGTTCATATCTCAATTTTTCACCACAGAGGACAAGAGTAAAAGGTACCACACAGGGACAGGCAGGGCTGGTAGCGACCCAGACAACGAAAATGTACGTAGTAAGAAATCACTTTTTACGTTATACGATGCTTGTATGCGCAAAGATTTGCCGCACCACCGATGACCCTCTAACACCAGCCCATGCACTGTAGGTAAACGGTTCTCGCTGAGTTGCCCAAGTGGTGTACAGAATGCCCTTTTCTCCCCGAAACCATCTTACGGCAAATAGCACCTAACAATTGTAGCAGAAGTAGCCTAGCCAAACTGCTTCTACTAGTCGACTGGTACAATGTTACAGGATACCAGCCTCGGCATGGCTAGTTCTGTGCAATTCTAGCATAATGTGAGTGTCAGCCGTAGTTACTGCATTCCAGCACTTGGCATCCGCACACATTCTCTGGATTATAATGTCAGGGGACGTGTCCCCTGCGCATGTAACGAGCATGCGATCTCCCACAACAATGAAACGCGGGCAATCGTACAAGATATGCTCTGCTGTTTCCTTCGCACCAGCTCAATTCGGGCACGCAGGAGATTATGAGTGCCCGAATCTTTGCAGGTACTACCACTCGCAATCATTTCCTGTAAACTGCGTCAGGTAAAAGTTCACTTCCCCATAGTATTTTATACCAATCAGACACATTTGGTTAGGGGTCTATGGGTCTATCTACTGTTAGTTAAGCACATTATGATGTACGTGCTTTCCAACCACTTTAGTCTTTTGCTCGTTATAAGCGCTTTTGACCAGATTGATCCTCCATACCTTAGTATGGATAGCGCCAAGCTTGCCAGGGGCTTGCATTTGCTGGCAATTACAGCAGAGCTGTTGGACATCATCCTCGAAAGCGCTGCTATAGCCGTAGATGCCCTTTTATAGGCATATTCAACGTAGCCTAGGGGATTGCTTGGACCTAGTTTCCTAGACTTCATCCATTCCTCAACTATGGAAATAGATTGCGCTGCTGTCAATTCTACTTCCTCCATCGATTCGCCATAGACTAGTGGGGTGATATCGTCGGCGAAGCCAACAATCTTTACACCCGTCGGAAAGGGTAGCCTCAGTACGTCATCGTACATCGCATTCCATAACATCGGGCCCATGATTGAACCTTGAGGTACTCCCGCGGTAATTCAAACATTTTTCTGTCCCTCCTCTGTGTCATACAGTAGAATCCTACCATCAAAATAGCTTTCTAGAAGCTTGCACAACTGCACCGGTACCTTGAGGCGGTGAAGTGCGTGGGCTATCGCTTCCCAGTTGGCGCTGTTGAACGCATTCTTCAAAGTCAAAGTGACAACTCTGCAGTAAAAGATGTCGCTTCTTTTATACTCGACTGCAATCTCAGCTGTCTGAACAACCAACTGGATAGTTGCAAGAAGTTTTTCCATTTGTCAGGAAAATATGCTAATTGAAAACATTTGTTAAATATATCAACTAAAAATGATAAGCTACTTTCTGGAAGTTTCTTGATGAGGATGTAGAAAATTCCATCATCGTCAGGAGCTTTCATATTTTTGAACTTTTTAATTATAGTTCTCACCTAAGACAAGACGTGTCAGGTAGAAGTGCAAAAATGAAACCAATTGCCTGTCAAAAAAGACCACTCCTCGTTGGTCGTTTTGGCAAAGGCCTACTTTCACATCGTTGAGTTGAGTTGCAACAGGACACTTTGTTGCTAGCCAGGCCGTGTTGCTAGTTCATAAATTAGGGTTTGCACCAAAAGTTTGAACATTTTGCATGAGACCTTTTTGTTTCAAATATTTTAAAACTCGATGTCAAGTTTACCGCATGTGCTCCTTCAATGCTAAAATAAATAAATAAAAATTATTGAATGCAAAATAATGGTATTTGTTTCAATAACCTCTAAAAATATCGCCAGTTTCTATAATAAACCTGATTTTTTAAAACCTAGCATCCTCTATTGCATTGAATGAATGAAGCGTGAAAAAAACTACCAAATTCTGAGCGTTGATATTTAAACTTGTTCAGAAGATTTGCTTAAAAATGATACTGGTAACACTGACTTTTGCATCGTCAAGGTTATCGACTGAAAAACAACAGGGCAGCCTTAATTGAGCTGTCACGTCCTGTCCTAGGTTCTCACTACTTCCAAATCAGTCTCCCAGGCATTTTCGAAAACGTTCTCTTGATTGAGAATATTTTCGAAGTCCTGAGGAACTTGATTTTCGATTGGACTAGTAAGTCCTAAATTAAAATTGTGCGCGCTTTCAAACTGCATAACAAGTTTTTGAGATTTTTCGCAATTAATTAGTAATAATTTGTTTTCCTCTTTCAATGCCGGTATTGGCTTCTGAGGTTTTTTCAAAATTTTTGATAATTTCCAAAAATGCTTCCAATTGAAAAATCTTATTTTCGAAATTTTTGTTTCTTAATTAAGCAAAACGTTTCTTGATTTCTTTCTGCAAATCCTGCCATATAATTTTGATAGCAGGATCGCGAGTGCGTTGAAATTGCCTTCTCTTCACGTTTTTAAGGCGGATCAAGAGTTCAAGATCATCGTCAATAATCACGGATTCAAATTTTACTTCACATTTTGGAATTGCAATGCCTCTTGCTTCAACAATGGAATTTGTTAAAGTTTCAAGAGCATTGTCAATATCAAGCTTGGTTTGTAAAGAAATTTTAACATCAAGATTAGAGTCAATATACGTTTTATATATACTCCAGTCGGCTCGAAATAATTGAAAGTGGAGCTGATAGGATTGAGAATCGCTACATGGGATATTTGAAATGTAACAGGGACATGATCAGAATCAAAATCAGCATGAGTAACTAATTGGCTAAAAACATCACTAGAGTCGGTTAAGACCAAGTCAATCGTAGATGGATTTCTAGAAGAGGAAAAACATGTAGGGCTATCAGGGTATTGAATTGAGAAATATCCTGTAGAGCACTCATCAAATAAAATTCTGCCGTTGGAATTACTTTGAGAATTATTCCATGACCGATTTGGCATTAAAGTCACCAATGACAAAACATTTTGACTTATTGCGAGTCAATTTTCGCAAGTCAGTTTGGAGCAAATTAATTTGCTGTCCAGAGCATTGAAAAGGCAAATAGGCAGCTATGAAAGAATATATACCGAACTGTGTTTCAACAGAAACACCTAAAGTTTCAAAAGCTATAGTTTCAAATGACGAAAACAGTTGATGTTTTATACGCCTATGAATGATGATTGCAACTCCCCCACATGCCCCATCATGTCGATCATTACGATGAACTCTTTTGAGCTTAGATCCAGGCTTTGAATACGTTTCGGTAATAACTGCTATATGCACGTTATTAACTGTAAGAAAATTAAACAGCTCGTCCTCTTTACCATTCAAAGAACGAGCATTCCAATTTAAAATATTTAAATTATTATTTGGATCCATTAGAAAAACGTAATCCAATAACATTTTGATTTGTAAATTTTACACCTACTTTGACTGCTTCAGTCATAGTGGTGGCTTTGAACATTGCATCAATCATTAGATTCAATTGTTCAGTTAGAAAATTAAAATCAAGGGCAGACATATCACTTGAAGTGGGTACATTATCTGATGATTTCCCATTAGAATTTTCGGTAGACGAAGAAGCGGAGTAGGACTTACCTGTGGCGGTAGGGTTTTTTCCATTTGATTTGAAACAAGTAGAATGGGTACTCATAGTACGAATAGGGGAGGAATACAAATTACCTGCTACGATATCGGCAAAGGATTTACCGTGGGTATATACATTCGAAATTTAAAGATTCAAACGCCTACCCGATGCATTAAATTTAGTTTGTGAATGAGCATGATTATGATCTTCCTGATGGGTATGATTCCTAATCAAGCGATTGTTAACTGAAAAATGAGTATTGTTCGATACTCTACCAGGCAAATTCCGGAAACGACCGTTATCGTAACGGATCTTATCTTTCATCTGCCTGGCACGAGCCTCAACGACTCTCTTGTGTGAAGGGCAATCCTAAAAATTTGACTTATGATTGGCCCCGCAATTAGAACATATGAACTTGGTGGTATCTTCCTTCACTGGACAGACGTCCTTAGCGTGAGAAGAGCCTCCACAAATCATGCATTCAGCATCCATGCGGCAATTTTTTGTACCATGACCCCACTTTTGGCACCGACGGCACTGAGAGGGGTTCTGGTAATTTCCTCCAGGTTTGAAAATGTTCCCATGTCACACGGACATCGAACAAAAGTTTTGCTTATTCTAAAGTTACAATATTATTTAGTTCTTTTTTGTTGAAGTGAACTACATAGAATTTTTGAGAAAGCCCTTTCCGAACAATGCCAGATTGGGTTCTCTTTTTCATAATGATTACTTGGACTGGGGAAAATCCAAGTAATTCATTTATACCATTTTCGATCTCTTCAGGTGACTTATAGTCACTTGAGAGACCTTTCAAAACGACTTTGAACAAACGTTCAGTTTTGTCGTCATAAGTAAAACATTTGTGCTTCTTCTCTTCAAGATGTTTGAGAAGAAGTTCGCGATCTTTAAGAGTTTCCGGCAAACGCGACAGTCTCCTTTCTTTGCTATTTGGAAGGAAACCTTGATTCCCCTAATGGAGTTCAAAATCTCCTGCCTAAATCCCCCAAATTCGGAACAACTGACCACGATAGGCGACACTCTTTGCTTCCTCACTTGAATCAAAGAGCCTGGGCTAGAGGCTGCTTCGATTTGGTGTTCGGAAAATTTGTCTAGGGCATCGAACTGATTGCTCATTTCAATACAATTATTCATTTCACCCTTGGAAGATAGTTCGTATTCCGGGGAAACGTCCTTTCTTCCATTCTTGCCACGTGTAGTGACAGTTTTAAATTCCACTTTTTTGGAACGAAGTAATAAATTCAGAGATTCACCCTTCCTTTTGTTTGTTGTCGATACCATGTTTAGTGAATAAACGAAAGAAGACGTGACCTCGAGAGTTTTTTTCCCAAAACGGCGTCCAAGAAGGATTACTACCGCTAGCGTTCGCCAACGGGTCCAACGGAAAATCGAAGGCACGAGTCCAAACAAGGATCGTAAAGGGATCAATAGTAGAAAAAATAGTACTGAAAAGTACTGTTTTAGTAGCACTGAAAAGTACCGTTTTTAATTTTAGCACTGAAAAGTACTTTTTATTGCTTTAGGTAGTTTTTAAAAAACTTCCAAGAGCAGAGAGAATTCGTGTACGCACAGCACGAAGGTACGATGCGCACTGAAGAATGATTTATATTACATGCTTTTTGGTGAGTTCTCGCATAGCTTCTGATCTCGCCCTAAAAGCCATTGGTAACCATGTGTGTAGCTCGTTGTTTCTGAGCATTTGATTGAATTTTCATGTTATTCAACAACGCTATGGGAAAGAAAGGATCATTATCTACCTGTCCATGATGTTTGTTTGGATGCTTATTCTTTCTTTTGCTCAGAAACAACGAGCTACACACGTGGCTACCAATGGCTTTTAGGGCGTTATCTCAGAGTATGCGAGAGTTATACTTCTCTGAGGACTTAAGTGTCCGTAATATGAATCAAAACGGTAACTATTTTTCGCCACCAGCCCTGCAGATACAATCCATAGCTCCATCGCAATCCATCGACCATTTGTTATAGTTTATGAACCTACGCGCCAACTTGAGCTATTGAATGGTTAGCAACAGACTGGACCTGTTGGCCGTTGGCGGTAGGTATAGGGTATGTGCCTCTATTAACGTGGAGTGGGCACCCGGATGGGAACCGGCGAATGATACCTATCTGATGGCATCGCGGTTCAGAGGTTTGGCAAATAGCACATAAACAGCTGATTGGCACGGTGGCCGCGATCTGGCTATTTATGCTGGCCATTACATTAATTATCGGCGTATAAGTACGTTTCATGTGGATCATACATGCGATCGGATAATCATTAATCAGTGTTATAGGTTCTGGAGATGCGCCTATGGTTCGATGACGCAACTGAGCAAATGCAGAGAACGAAGGAATGAGATGTCGAGGCTGATCGGTGGTGAATCACGGTTTCATCAATATCATTAGTTACACTTAGAGACTATAACTTTAATTCTGATTCTATTTATTATTGAACCAAAATAATTTATACAGTGAACTCTTCATGACTAAATATTCCATATATCGAATATCTTTTTAGTAGTGAAATACTTGTCACCCAACACGCAGCAACAAAGACATTGTCATCTCCTATTCTTGTTGCAACATTTTTATTCCGCAACATCAGTTTATCGTTACTTGAACAGAATAAGACAATGATCGATCACAACGTGCGAAGCGATTTTCTTGGCTTCGCATCGCAGTTTTCGAGAACTTTCTCTGTGTGAGTAAACATTGGCACATTATCGAACAGCATCCATAAAACAAATTTGGTTTTATGGTTATAACAACTGATTGATCGCGAGTTGAAAAGGTTGTAACAATGTTGCGTTCTGTGATTGTCATGACATGTTTGCTTTTGATTGTATCCTAATCCGCAAAAGCTGTGATAAACGATTGTGAGAGAGCTTGCTTTGTTGTTCGTTTCCTTTGATGACAATTTGATTCACTGCTTTCTAGTGATATATGTTTATACATGCAGATTCGAAGGCCTTTACTCAAAATAGTTTCTGGATAATCACATACAATTGTTGAATACGAATTACCATGTGCCCTTACGAGTTAGCGCTATTCTAATACTGTTAGAAACATTTATCAACTACAACATTGTTGAAGACCGTTCCCAAATTGGACGTCTCAATAATTAATTTCCAAAATTTCGGCCGAATCCAATTTCTTAGGTGCAGACACATGTTGATATCCGCCGTTGTAAATGCATGACTCTCTGTTAAAACATGTTTCGTGACCTCAGCTTTAAAATTGTGAGTCATCCCTTTGTCTATCTCCGTTCGAGTTCTCCTTTTTTCTGCTAAATGTTCCTTAAATCTAACATCTGGAGACTGCTTGGTTTGAACAACCTAGATGTTAAGTAGATCCTAATTGTCTCTATCGAGCAAAAGTTTTCAGATTCCTTTATTGGTGTATTCCTTCGGAAAAAAACCTGCACTCGTTTTTAATCCTGCGGATTTCACTCAAAGCTAAATATAAGCCTTAAGGAAACATAAAAAAAAACTTAAAAATAAGTGAACTTAATTTTGGATTTCGGCTTGCAGTCACAATCAAAAGCGTTGATAATTTTAATTCATCGCCGACGTTTCGATCCTATGGTTTGGATCTTCTTCAGGGCCTGTGTTTATTAAAATATTTCACGAAACATACAACATATAATTACATTCTGGTCTAACTTAACATTGATACAAATTTGACAAAATTACTCACTCGAAGTTAACCAACTTGTTAAGTACCGTAGCTTTACACGGAGATATGTCGGGTTAGTTTCGTCATTTTCGAATGTGGTACCCTCACTGGTCATAACGGGTAATTGCCAGGTTTGTACACACGTCTCGCGCACGGATGTTTCACAGCCGGAGAAGGGAATATTACTGTGGGTCGAGCATTATGGGTGGTAACTGGGTGGTTGGGTTTGAATGGGTTAGTGGAGCGTGTTCGTGAGTATTGGGTTGTTGTGTTCTACTACGGTGACGGTTTGACCGCAGACAGACGTTTAAGCAGGAACAAATTTATTCAAAATTCCTGTGTAAATTCTACCGAGGTGTCACCTAGGGAGCAAATTGCTGCAGTACAGTGACAGTTCGTAAAAGCACGTGGCTTCATCTTCTCGCTTACCACCCAGTCCACCACCCACTGAACAAAAATATCAAAACAATCACTTTAAAAATGATTCACACAATTGTGATTTGTTCACGCCAATTTATTTTACATGAGTTACGATCATTCAAGGGTGTTATGCTAGCATGAATCTGTGAGTAAATTAAATGCCAACTTGTGGTAAAAATTACAATGGATTTAATTAACTTTTACATGAGAAATTAGAATCAAAAGGGGAACATCACCCACCCAGCGCGAAAAATAGGTGCATAGTTTTTAGCGTTGAGCACGTGGACTGTGGGAGCGGTTGTGTGTCATGATGTCAACGAAATGTGATCAGGATGGTGGCGGGACGCATACGCCTCTAACGCCATCTGTTAGCTTATTGCCACTTGGCGATTTGTGGCGGCCATGTTTTTACACAAGTGGCTGAGTCTAACTTGAACGTCTGTCTGCGGTTTGACGATGCGATATTCTCTTCTCTCTGTCGTTTGACTGTATCGAGGAGGTTCGCATACGCACAGCTGAGATCGTCGGTATCTGTCCGACGGTTGACGGTGTTGGATGTAGTAGCGATGTGGCACATTTCCAACACTTGCAAAGCTTGTCGTTTGTAGGTGATATCTATGATGGATGGGTTGTTGATATTGAAGCGATGTTGATGGGTGATACAGTGTTCTATTAGTGCTGTCTTCTCCTTCAGTTGTTGTACTGCTGGATCGGTGTAGCAGTTTCCTTCTCTCAGCTTCTCATCCAGAACGTTGATGTGTGATTGATGTCCATACATACGGGTTCGGAGTTTGTTGGTTGTCATCCCTATATATTTGTAGTGGCAGTCTCTACAGTCTATCTTGTATATCACGTTGCTTTTATTCAGATTTGGAACAGGATCTTTTGCTGTTTTGTATAGACATCCGACTGTATTTTGGTTGCTGTATGAGATGCCCATAGCTGTGTTACTATTTTGTAATATTTTCTTAATGGAGTGAGTCAACTGGCGAATATACGGTATCGATCTAAAGGTTGCTGGTTTTTCCATGCTATTGGTTACAGGTGTTTTGCGCAGCATTCTGTTGATCAACGTACGTGGGTAGTCATTCTTGCGTAGATGACTGTGTATAAGTTCGTCTTGCTCTTCTCTGGTTCTGGTTGTGCTCAAAGATCGAACTCGATCAATGAAATTGTTAATGACTGACAATTTTTGTTCAGGTGAATGGAAGGAAAAGAAGTTCAGAATTCTACCGGAAGCAATCGGCTTGGAATACCAATCTGTTTTTACACTTCCATCCTCTTGCCTGATTACCAGAAGGTCCAGGAAAGGAAGCTTTCCGTTGTCTTCGACTTCGGACGTGAATTTTATTTTCTCGTTTTGTGCATTGAAAATTGACAGTGTTTGATCTAGTTTGTCTTTGTGTATGACTAAAAATAGATCATCCACATATTTTCGTATGAGTTGTGGAGGGATCGCTGCAAGATTGATTGCTCTGGTGATCAAATTGTCCATAACAATATCCGCGAGGATCGGCGATAACGGACTCCCCATTGCAGTGCCCGATATTTGGTGGTAGTATTTCCCACGAAAACAGAAGAAACTCGCATCAAAACAGAAATTTACAATTTCAAGGAAGAAATCTAGATTGATTTCTGTGTTCTTCCTAATTTCATCCCACATCATGATGATGTCATGTGTTACTACCTCCTTCGTGACATTGGTAAACAGTGATACCGCATCAAACGATACCAGTATATGGTCTGGCGGTATTTGCATGTTGTTGACATACACGCAGAAACTCTTCGAGTCTACAGCGTTGTATTGACTTTTGAACGAACGCTGTAAGATATCCGCCATATACTTACACAACTGGATCGAAGGTGTCGTTGTGTTTGGAACGACTGGTCTGAGAGGAAGATCGGACTTGTGTGCCTTAGGTTGGCCATATATTCTAGGGCATATAGCGTTGTAGCTAGTCAGCTTGCCTTAAAAATAAGGCAATTAACAACATGACATACAAGACAAAAAAATAATAATTTAGTACACTAACAACACGCTTCAGCTTAAACATCAAATTTATCTATAGATATTCCACTAAACAGCTCAAAGAATCATTATCGTACTTCTTGTCGAGCTGTGTTAATCCGAAGCACAATTCGGTCAGAATACTAGGATGAATTATCACACAGTTCTGGCTACATTCAACTCTCCATAACTCGATATTGAAGGGACCATTGAGTTGAGGAAGTATCAAATAACAGAACATGAAACCAGTGCAACTGCGATCCAAGAGAGCCATGAAAATCAACTTTTAATATGGTTGTCTAACTCTATATCGATATAAGGAATATCGAGTAAGGGAGAGTTGACTGTATATTGTCTCTGGAATTTGGCCCGCAAAAAGATACAGCAGGCCCGTTCTATACATTCGGGTAACAAGTCCCATTAAATCCTTGAAAATTCCATGAAGTATACCCACTTAGGTAATCACTCCACAAAGTAAGCAAAATGATAGTGTTCAAGTTGTCGGAATTTAATGACTATAGAATAAAAAAAAAGTGTAGAAATCATAGCCCAGAAGGAAAGTAAGCTAAGTAATAACAACGTTCAGGGTCGGTTCTACCATAAATGGGTTCATCCATCGCTCTGTTCAAGAAGCCATAAGTGACGCTAATGATACCGGACTGCTGCAGCACGACGACGCAACACTCCATGCACGGAAAAAAGATAATCACGTTTAACTCCCTAAGGACATCCATCGCCAGGTTAAAAATGTGATAAATTAATCAATTTGATAATGAGCCCAAAACGGCCACATTGATGAGTCGTTGCGTAATGTTTTACAACTTACTCAGCGCGTCAATCTCGAGGAACGTTGGCCATTATTCGCAATTGCCACCGCAGCCTGCCTTCCGTCGCCCTCGTCATCACGATCAGGGGAATTATTTTCGGTAGGTTTATTTTTCACTCATTACACGCCTCCCGTTTTTCCCGCGCGTCACACAGTCCATGCTTCCAATGAAAGGACCATGGTGCTCCCCAGATCGTTATTACCAGAAAAAATAAATCTTCATCAAATCTGAGCTCATCAGTCGTTTTCTACGACTAAGCTGTACCACATGGATTTTCGAATCAATACCTTTTTTGTTTAATACTTTTATGTTTCAATATATACTCCAATATGCATATAGAAGTTGGAAAACGCTGTGAAAAAATATGTAGTTGGTGCAGTCCCCTATGGAAAAATAAAGGAATAACATGAACTAAATAATCGTTGAACTTTAAACCCGAATAGAAACTGCAAAACGTGAGTTGTATTCAAGTTTATATTTTTTGATTATCAATAAATCAAAATGAGTTATCCATGCGGTGGTGTTATGATTATGATTATGACCTGCTTAAATGCACATAACATAAGTGGCACTCGAGCCCAAGGACATCGAAATGTGAAAAGAGTTATATCACAACACATCAATCGACATTGAATTGAAATGACAAATGTTCTATAAAATTATGAACATTTGTTCGAATAGAAAAACCTTAAACTTTGAGCGCTGTTTTACAGTTATGCTCTCATGAGCAGTGCATGTCCGGACAAAACTTAAAAAAAAAAACAGAAAATAGTAGTTTACGCAACAAGTTGCAGAATGATGATTTTTACAGCACGAGTCGTACATTTATCCAACAAGACTTAAAAGACACCGACACGTTGATGCTTCCAGTGGAAGATTTGCCCTTTGAAGGAAGCACCACACTAGACAACGGACTAGCATGCAACGCCCAGTGGCACAGTCAAAATACATTTCTAACGAAAAGTTTTTCGGACTGGAGTGGGAATCGAACCCACACCCCTTGACTCGATGCGACTAAATGCTTGGTAACACTAACCGCACGACCACGAAGCCCACAGACTTGCCGAACTGGATAACTACGACGAGTGCTATACAAATCGAGTTCGCAACGAGGTGCGTACAACATTTTTTGTAATCAAATAGAATACCACTTGAAGGTACTGTATTTCGTTAAATAACTTCAGTTCAATTATCCACTTTGCACTTTTTAACCGAAATCGCATGGACGAACACGATTTGAGAGAAATGCTTAACGATCGACACCAGTCACACCACTTTATGATACAAGTTTCTTCCCGCATCACTGTGTGACTTACTTTGCCGGGAACTTATTTTCACTATGGAAAACCTTCGTACTTCTTCACTGAAGAATTTCATTCCAATCACACGCTGTAAAAGTTCTATAATTCACGAAATTTTATAAAATTTTCTCAAAAACCGCGTAAAATTGAGAATATAAACAAAGTTCAATCCGCCGTACTGAGAAAAAAAAAGCTTGTGTGCATCAATGCCATAATTGTTCGGTCAAAAGGAATTGTGTCAATAAGTTTGGGCTGAATTTTGATGACGGACAATGAATTTTAAAAGAAATTACATAGTAAATTTCTTCATGTTGAAGGAATGGAGGGAGATGGCCGTTGATCTATATATTCTAGTAAAACATTTTATTATAGCGTTGATATGTTG
Source organism: Aedes aegypti (assembly GCF_002204515.2). NCBI lineage: Eukaryota > Metazoa > Arthropoda > Insecta > Diptera > Culicidae > Aedes > Aedes aegypti. The sequence continues at coordinate 350,951,382 of NC_035108.1, forward strand.
TGTTTTGATCACTCACTATATTATAGTGAGCCGTAAGTTATGAGACGAATCTAGATTACGACAGAAATTAAAACGATACGACGGATTGAGAATACGGCAAGATGCATTTCATTGCATTATTTCCAAAAAGAAATCAAGATTTATCAAAATCTTATTGTACAATGCTAAAGCCGTTTTGAGAAAGAATTGTTTGGCATCGGTTTGTATCAGCATCATTCACTGCAATACTGGGAATATCACTGATCAACTACTCATTTTTATAATTTGCACTAACGTAAGAACTACACGACATTCACGAGACGCGACGGAGACAAGACAATAACACTTATCGTTCTTCCAAATCGTCAAAATGTTTTAAAAATTACCCTTTTGTCGACCGGTTTTGGGCGCCCATCTTCGGGACAATGTCCGACTGATTACGCTGTATTTTCGTACAGTGTTCGTACTCGTCCAGGTCGAATGGCTCACTGATCAATACTTAATACGATGGATACTAACACATCACCCTACTAGTAAAGGTTTTCAGTTACCGTGATTATCAGATTAATTCCGTATTGTTCCCAATCATCAAAATTTGGATCAAAGCTGTATTTTAGTTACTCATAACCTTTGGGCGAAGCTTTTAACTGATCGACTAATCGAGTTCTAACTAATCGACAAAATTTAGACTTACGTCGTTTTTTTTTTGGATTAACCGTCAGATTTTTTTTTTGATAGTTTAAGGCAGCATCCATTAATCACGTAAATTTATGTCCCCCTCCCCCTCGATATAGCTTTTTGCATGAAAATTTTTAAATATTGTGTGAGTGATAAGATTGTACGACATTTCCTAGAAACCCATTCCCCAGAATAGGACATTCCTCAGAAATAAAAATTATAAGAGATTTTTGGGCTGTTAAAATCCAGGTAAACAGTAAATAGTGAACACAATTAACTGGAAAATTTTGGGAAAAACAAATTTTAAGTTTCACAGATAAAACATCTTTGTTTTTTTTTTTAGAGTTGATGGATGATCTTCAAATTTCCACAGCAGTAGTTTGTTGTAAAAGTAATTTATCAAAATAAGTTAAATTTTCTAGTGTATTTATGTTTCTTTATTCTTCACAATTACGAAGACAATAAACCTAGGAAGAACAGCCAATGTTCAAAAAATGGAAAATATGCTGTGAAAAAAATCAATCAATTTATTTTGTGACTATAAAGGATATTACACTAATACAAATTACTTTTTGAAAATTCAATTGGCAAGAACAGCCAATTTCAAAAAAAAGGAAGAATAACTATGAATACAGAACAATTTGTTTTCGAATAGCTTGGGTCAAGTTTGATCATAATACCTAGGGATCCTTTATAAGAGAGATACGCGGAAGCTGGCATTTCTGTCAAAGTGTGAGCCAATCGAGCAGCGAGAACTGTCAAAGCGTGAGCCAAACGAACATGCGTTATGTTTGTTTTGAACTTTTCTTGAGGAGTAATGTTATCCGCTTGAAATTATTTCGGTGAAAATTGTTCTGCATACTGCAAAAATATGTAATGCTTTTCTTATTCGATTTTTTGTCAATGCGATATTTAGTTGTTGATTTTTTCTGCTGTTTATTAGTTCAAAAATGTAGCTCAAAGATCTATAACAAAACACAATACACTTTTTAGCAATGAGGAAGTCATGTCCGTGTTACAATATTATTCTCGACGCCGAGCAAACTCAGCACTGCTGGTCCGTTGCCAATTCATTCCATTTTACTTCCGCTTATCTCTCATATAAAGGATCACTAATAATACCTAGTGTGACATATGTAAGAGCAGCTAATCTTAAACAGTGTAGCTACTTTTTCTCGAATTTCGGTTCCCCGAATGTCGTTTTCCCAAACGCCAGTTCCCCGAATGGAAAGTTTTAGCTCCCATAATTGTCATAACTTTTTGTGTTTCAAGGTGGTGAATGAACCGGTCATCTGATATGCACCCTTCTTTACTTGATTGGCGATTTTTCCGCGTTTCACCGTCCTCGACATTTTTGGCAAATTGTGTTTAGTCTAGAATCTAGAACCTTATAATCTTTAAAATCTCCTTATTTTGATTGCTTATTATTCTTGCTAGATCAGCACCAAGTCCCTAAGGTCCTGTTCAGTCCCTAATATTGTACTTGTACAAACTGCATTGCTTTTAGAGTAAACTGGAATTCGGGGAATTGACTTTCGAGGAAAAGTAACACAATCATTTTAAACAGCATTTTCCTCTTGGCTATGAATGACTACGTGAATTTATTTTGGATTTAGAACACCACCTTATTCCCTCTGCGTGATCTTTCGTCCATACAAACGTTTTAAAATTTATATGGGCCGTAGTCCTTCCCACCCCTATATATGACCAAGTGGTTTATGGGTGGCCCCTTAGATGGTTTGCCTGAGTCAAGGGAAGCAAACACTCGCCTTTTAAAAGGTTTTTTTGAACTCAACGTGTATTCGCTTGAGATCCATAATAATGATTTTGACTCTTGTTAAGAGCTTATTCATTCGACTTCCCTGTAAACGTAATTAGATTAACGTTTCAAACGAAATTCATGATTAAAACTAGGATTCTCCTTAGGAGGGGCATATTATCCTGTCTTCCCTTAAAACTTTTCTCCAAACTACTCTAAAATTTTTTTTCAAAAAAATGTTGAGCACTTTGCACCTTATTAGACTACTGTGCAGAAAATTTTTGCACAGTGAACATTTGCACACCTCACAATTAAACCCACATTGCAGTTTTACAGCATGTTTCGATACTAACTTTTTTCGTCTTTGTTTTGATTTTGTGCGAACGATTGGCATAAGCGATCGAACACAAACTATAGGCCTTTTCATGTGACAAATCCGTCTATGCATTTGTTTACATCGGCGGAGAATCGGTGCTAACACGGGCCTGTCATTATCATAGAAGAAATTTCAAAGTGCTTCCCGATCAGCTGATTTGAGACGTCATGTGAATAGGCCTATGCCACGTTCAATTTTACCGCCCCTCCCGTTTTTGACTAGCTTTTTGTATGAGCCCTAAAACAATTTTGTAAGAACTGCCACGCTTGGCTTGCCGCCCTCCCCATTTGGAGCGTGACATAATTTGTGCATGGCTCCCAAAACAATTGACTTACCCACTGGTAAACCAAATTCACTTTGTCTAAGAATGCCATCCAAACATTTCTGAAAACGCCATCGAAAGAATGCCCCAGTGTCTGGTGCAGAATTAATACCTCTAAATGAAGAGTTCTGAGTCAGAACTTCAGATATCGATTAAGATTAACATAGATAAAGTTGCTGATAGTTCTTTCGTTAGGAGAAATGCCAAATCGCTAATCGATTACGTCCTGAATCGGATCTGATTCCGAAGACGATGATTCTATCATTTTGGATCCAGTAAACAATAGTTTCTCAAAGGTAATCCTCCCCGATGAGCTTTACGGCTGATGGCTATTGGTTGCCGTTCACGGTTTCAAAGATCATTTTTCGGGAAAAGAAGTCTGTTAGTGGGGTGTAGCTGGATGGTGCATAATTTTTACATCAATGCTGGTTGCTTTCAAATAAACTTAACTATGAAAAAGTTTTGGTTCAATGTATTTTACTGCTTTGAACAGCTTTGAACTATTTCGAAACGTCATAAATAGTTTTCAAAGCATACGCCTGCTGATTTTAGTGAATGTGTAAATTGTATCTAGCAAATGAACAATTTCATTAGAATCTAAAAATTCGTGCAACTATCAATAAATACAGTATAAAGATCATTACAGAAATCAGTTTTACGACGAAAGGTTAATTTATAGCATGAAATGGTTTTCTGGCTCCAGTGTTTCCGATTCTAATATCTCATCAAAGTAGTCTATGTAATACTTTTAGAGCTTTGAAAAATTCCTGTTTTGGTTATTGAAGGAAATTGATACCTCTTTTTGTTTGAAATATTGTCGCTTTTCTTGCAAAAACGCATTCATTGATTTAAATATCTCTGATTAGAGCAAACATAAAAAAACAGCATTCCAAAGACAAAATAAAATTGTATACTATATCTAAAAATTTCTGGTGCGTTATTTTTGCAACTTCAATGAAATGCCTTGTACAACAAAGAATTCGTATCAGAAATACTTCAATAACTTTTGAACTAAAGTAGGAATCAACAATCTTTTGGCATACAAATTTGCGGTTTCGTCGTAATTTTCAATAACACCAAACAAAGGACCTAAGTAATACAAACAACTTTAAGAAGACCGTTTAAGTCTAATATTGTATTATAAGACTCAAAATGCATCTTTTCACGTAAATCTGATTTCTGGACCATAAAGCATTGTTACTCCGGATTATGGTAACCATAATATAACCGAAGATTAGATTACAAGTAAAACTTTGGATCAATAAAAATAATAAAAATTGTGTTGAAATCGAACCATACCTAAATCGAACGGGCGCTGTATAATAGGTAGCTGCCAACAATGAGCCATTTTACGAAGGGGGGATTAAAGTTTTCCTTTTCAATCATCGTCATCAGTTTTCGCGATGATGAAGGTTGTTGACTGTGCGTATTTCTAGCGTAGCTTTACATACAGGCGAAAACTTAAATGGAGAATATTTTTTTAAATATTTCTGATCACAAAAGTGCTTGTTTGAGTGAAAATGAGTAACGAACTGGTAGCTGATTCAATAACTAGGTGTAATCTTGCAGTAACGAAAAATTTTGATTCTCTGTTTCGCCATTTTCTCCATGTCCCCGTTTGAAAGGATGAGGCGTTGTTAAAAATCACGCTGGATTTAATCCCAGGTCTCCTGTCAATTGACGCCGAAACGTCTCGTAAAATGGCTTATTGAAATTCTAAAGTCCGGAAATATTATTGGTGTATAAAGGATCTAGGCATAAAATACGTCGTCAGGGTAAAACGCACTACCGCTATATCTCCAAGATAAGAGGTAGCCAATTTCTATCATTTCATACGATATTGATAATTGATGGTGAATCAATTTAAATGTATCTCGCGCATTCCCCATTTTATACATATAAAAATTAAATTATTCAAAAACGATTTTAACAACCTTGGCAGTAAATAACATAGGGCAAAAAGTGCTAAATTTAATACCGTTTTGATTCATATTACGGAAAGCTTCCAATTCCGGACACTCTACTTGGTATGGGAAATATTTCGCACGAAATATTTCAATTTCTGCCGTTTAAAAGTTCTCACTTTTAACGCATGCTTTAACACCAAAAAGCTAGGCTTATTTATAATGCCCAACTTGCTAAGACGTCTCATTAGTGGTTTGACGAAATCAATTGATGATTACGCTTTTCTAATTATGATTTTCATGAGCTGTCCGGAATTCGAATCACAGTGACCGAAGTATGAAGCAAGAGTATGGAAGCGTCTGGTATGAGAATATATAGGGCTCCAAAAACTAATTTATTGTCTAAGACTCTATGGTATAAAAGGCGGAAGGTCGAAAGGACATAAGGTCAAAGAACAAAAATAAACAAAGCGACAGATGGTCGAAAATCTTTTTCCAAGGAATGAAAACTGTCCCATCAAACAAATCAATTGAGAGACGGGCCTGGTGTAGAATTTAAAACAAACCTTTAACGTCGAGGATCTGGGACCGAATCCCATCCCCGAAATAGTCACTTATGATCTTAAGATCATAGTGACGACTTCCTTCGGAAGTTGAATTAAAATCTCGTTAATTTCGACGTTTTGTCCTTCAACCTTTTGTCCATAAGCCCCATACAGGCCAACTTTGAATGGATTCATGCTTATGATAACACATTTTTTCATGAGAGCGTTACTTTTGTGTAATTTTCATACAAACTATGTATGGTTCGTCACTACAAGTGTTATTCCTGTTTCATATAATTTAAATAATATACATATATTTTCCTCTTTCGCAATTACTTAAACCATCTTTTGAATGGTTTGAGATTATGGATTTTAAGTCTTCTACCAAAAACTTCTAGAGACAACAATACAAAACTAGGTATAAGTGTAAGTCGTATTTTTCCTCCTTATCCATGGAAAGCATCACCGACCACAGGCGTCTCCCAGATCTTCTCCTCCCTCACTAATGAACACCCTCCCCATGGTGATTGTGGAGATACAGGGGTGTTCTCGGTCTCTAGAAGCAACAATCATTACTCTCAAATATTCCTTCCCCATCCCAACTGACTGTAAGGACTAGGCCGGCGCCGTTATTGATTAATAATTTTGGATCTGCTATAATTGCACTTCAAGAGTAAGCGGAACGTTCCATCCCTTATTCATTTGGATCGAAGTGCTATTGTTCCGATCAATTACGCAGTAGCAATCATTGACATGTACCGTAAAATCGGGTGTAATTGATCAGAAGGGTGAAACTGATCATCGTATCACACTAAGCTGCAGTAAATGAACGTTATTTATTTATTTATTTATTTATTTATTCATTTTAACAAAAATTTGGAAGAGGGAAAAACCCTTTTGAATGATTTGTTTTTCCAAAATACTTCTCAAAAGGGCGCAAAACCTCTTCATCTTTTCGAAATACGTTATAAAATAAGTAAAACTAATACTAAAGGCTCCACCGGAAACAATCCATAACCGAGCCAATATCTTGAAGGAAAAACATCAATCAGCAATAGTTGAGGGACAAATATGTTTCTTGAACTCTGAAAAGAAAATTTGAAAGGTAATATCACGATAATATAACGAATTTCATTTAAATATTCAAAAATAATTTTCATCATAACAAGAGATTTACTACCAAGAATATCTCGAACCGATGTAGGTACAGAATGATTTAATTTTTGAAAACTATCAATGATTTTTCTCCTTGGCATAACATACGTCTGACAATGAAAAACAATGTGATCAATGTCTTGATAAGATGCACCACATTCACATAGATTAAAATCTACAATATTAATACGAAATAAATGACTATTGCAAATATAATGATTGGACATGAGCCTTGAAATAAGACAAATAAAATTTCTGCCAACAGATAAATTTTTAAACCAGGGTTTTTTATCCACATTTGAACATATGGAATGACACCAACGACCTTTATCACTTGAGTTCCAATCATTTTGCCAAAGGTTAGAAAAATATTCTGAATAAAATATGTCACGGTTGAAAATAATGCCACGAGAAGCACCTAGCTTAGCTAAGGAATCGGCTTGTTCGTTACCTAATATTTGACAATGTGCTGGGACCCAGACAAATTTAATGATGAATCCTCGAGAATGCAGATCATATAAAAGCTTGCGAAACATTAAAATTAAATGATGTGATTTAGAATTGAAACTAACGGATTTAATAGCATTTAAGCAGCTCAAGCTATCAGTACATATCATATAAATGTTTGGAGAGCATTCCTTGATTAAATTACATGTAAAATATAAAGCACACAATTCAGCTACAAAAATAGAACAAGGAGATTGCAGTTTAAAAAAATGTGCGTTATCAACATGATAAGCACCAAAGCCAGAATTATTATTGATAAAAGATCCATCCGTGTAAAACATACATTGAGAATCAAAACCTACAAATTTCCGCTCAAATAATAATTTAGCAAATCGCGAAGACTCATTAATTGGAATTTGTTTTAATTCCATTTGTAAAGATATATCAATTAATGGATGAAAAGAATGAACATTTATATCACAATTATGAAAAATATTAGAATGAAATGGAACAATATTTTCCGTAGAACAATAATCAAATGCTGTTATCATTTTACATGTTGGATTAATTTCATGTAAATCTTTTAGTATAGTAATTATTTGATGATTATTATTAAAACATTGAACTAGGAATTTACAATTTAATTCATTAAAACGAATTTTGAGAGGAACAACTCCCGCTAAAACTTCGACAGATTTAGTATGAGTGGAATTCATTAACTTTAAACAAATCTTTAAACACCGAATTTGAATTTTTTCAAGTTTTGAAAAATATGTTTGACTAGCACAACCAAAAGTAAAACATCCATACTCCAAAACTAAGCGTATTGTAGTATTGTAAAGAGTTATCATATCAGAAGGATGGGCACCCCACCAAGTGCCAGTAATGATACGAAGAAAATTGATTCGTTTCGAACAAATTTTCTGAATGTATTTGATATGTGAATTCCAGTTCAATTTAGAATCAAATCAAATACCAAGATATTTATACTCATCTACTTGTTCAATTTCAAATCCATTTAGGTATACATTTACACTTATGGTGGAATATTTACTTGAAAATATAATAAATTTAGTTTTTGGAACTGAAAAAGAGAAACCATTATTAAAAGCCCATAATCCAATATTATCCAAACAAATTTGCATGTAATGTCGAATAATTTCTTTGTTTTTTTCCACTAACAGAAATGACCTTATCATCTGCAAATTGATAAAAATAACATCCATTTGGAATTACAGCTGATATATCACTAGTAAATAAATTATATAAAAAAGGACTTAAGCAAGAACCGAAAGAACTAAAACGGACCATTTTAGAAGATCCATTATGATAAAAATGCATTATTTTGAAAGAAAATAAATTGTAGAGAAAATTAGATAAAATGGGAGGAATTTTATAATCATTCATTTATTGAAAAAGTAAATCAATAAGCACAGAATCGTATGCACCGGATACATCCAAAAAAGTGGAAATAACATCCTGTTTTCTGTTGAAACATAATTGAACTTGAGATGCTAAAAGTGCTGTGCAGTCACGGGTTCCACGACCTTTTCTGAAACCAAATTGAGAAGTGGATAGAATTTTATTCTTTTCAGCCCATAACTCAAGTCGATTTAGAATCATTCTTTCCATAAGTTTACGAAGGCAAGACAGTAAACTAATTGGTCTACGACTATCAGCCAGCGAGGGATCTTTACCAGGCTTTAGTATACTAACTACTTTAATTAAACGCCATTCTAACGGTAAAATATTTTGCAAAAGAAAACAATTATATATTGAAAGTAAATGAACTTTTCCTTCATATGGTAAACTTTTAAGAACAATAAACTTAACATTATCAATACCCGGAGCAGTATTGTTAGTTGTAGATAATGCTAAATCAAACTCATCTATTGAAAATGGAGAACAAAGATCAGGGAAAAAAATGATGGTCTGTTTGTTTTTAAAATTAATATTACAAGGAACAAAATCAGGACAAATTTTAGATGCAAATTGATTAATCCAACTATCTGAATATTCCAATGTATTGGGAGTAGAATTGTCATGATTTCTTAAATTTTTTGCAACAGTCCACAATTTTGATAATGAAGTTTCTCTATCAAGATTTTCAATAAAATGTTTCCAATAATTCCTTTTCTTGAATTTAGTGATACGAGTAAACATAGCTTCATCTCTACAATATAACAAATAGTTTTCTCTAGTACAAGAGCGACGAAATTTTTTAAAAGCATCTGATTTGGTTTTCAAAGCGCTAGAACAATCTGCATCCCACCAAAATGTAGGACGCCTATTCTTTTTCAATTTTAGAAACTGACTGTTTTTTCTGTGATTTTTGTAAACATTTTACTAAAATTTTTATGAATTGATTATATTTTTCAATTGGAGAACAAAGGTCTTCTAAATGTATCAATGAAGTGGACATCAAATCAGAAAATTTCATCCAATCTACAGTTTTTGAAAAGTCAGGAATGTGAGAATTATTTGAATTTGCACTACATGTTGAACCAGCAACTTGAATATAGATTGGAAGATGATCGCTTCCATTTGGATCATTTATTGTTTTCCAAGATGATAAGAAAGCTAAATTACTTGAACATAACGATAAATCAATACATGAATTTTGTAATGGTGGCACAGCAACTCTCGTGTATGAACCATCAATTAGAATATTCAAATTGAATTCATCAATAAGATCCATAATTAACAAACCACGACCATCAACTTTATCACTTCCCCAAGAATAATTGTGGGCATTAAAATCACCCAAAATAAAAAAGGGAAAAGGAACATTATCTATAATCATTTTCACTTCAGATATTGAAAAAGACGAATTTGGAGGAGCATATAAACAAATAATACAAAAATTAATATCATTGTGTTTAACAAAAATTATAACATGTTCAAGTTGTATGTTTAATGATAAATTCAAATACTTAAACTCAATGCCACTTCTAATACCAATCAGAACCCCTCCAAATGGAATATCCCTATCTTTCCGAATAATGTTAAAGGATTGTAAACATAAAGCTTTCGAATCAGTTAACCATGTTTCATTCAAACAAAAAATATCAATGTTGTTATTTGCAATCAAAACTTTTAATCTATCTACTTTAGGAATAATGCTTCTGCAATTCCACTGTAAAATGTTCAGAGAACTTTTATTATTTATTGAATTATCATCTTTACAATTTTTGTTTTCATCTGAGGAATTAGTATTTACATTAAAATCATTATTTGGTGGATCAAACTCAACACGTTGAAATCCTGGGATTGTATTAGAAGTGGAAGGAATCAAACAAGGAAAATTTTTGTCAAATGATTTTACTTTAGTATTATGACTTTCTAGAGGCTGACTAGATGATTTGAGAATCCTTTTTCTTTTAGGGGGCGGCTTGTAAACAAAATTATCTGAATTTAATGAGTTATCCTGTTCATCATCAAGTATAGATTCATAAACATTAGGATTTGAAATATCTTTTGAATTTTTCAAAATCTCTGAATATGAAAATTGGTTTCTATTTTTAAGCTTTTGATTATGTTTTGATTGATTACTAATATATACAGGACAATCCTTCAAGGCAATGTGTTTCTGATTACAATAAATACAACATTCTGAATGTTTTTTACAATCGGCTGATAAATGGGATTGTGCACATTTCGAACATTTAGGTTTATTCGAGCAAAATTGAATAGTGTGTCCAAAAAGGAGACAACGTTCGCAGTGCATCAATTTAGGATAATAAAGCCTTACTCGAAAAATAACTCCATCAACTTCTAAAAAGTCCGGAATTACTGATCCAGCAAATGTAATCTTAATGCAATTGGAGTGAACATATTGAGTTCCTTTGTCATTTAAAAAAAGCTTAGATAATCTATGGCAATCTAAAATATTTACAGTCGAAATAGCTTTATTTTTGAATATTTCAATGCCGTGATTTATAATATCATTGCAATCTAAAGTTTCATCATATATAACACCACTGATTTCGCAAAAATCACATGGTGCGTATACACGATAAGAACCAGCAAAAATTTGGGACTCCAAAAGGGAGTTGGCGTCATCGCGAGAACCAAAAACAACTCGTAACTTGTCAAGAGAAACTTTTTTGATTTCTTTGACAGACGAGTATTTTTCATATATTTTAGCCGAAATCAATAAAACATTGATAGGCTTATCTTTTTTTTTTCTAAAAAAAATACAATAAAGGGGCCAGAAAATGATGTAGGATAAATTTTAATTCGCGTTGGCTTTGTAACAGAAGATGGTCCTGGTGGAGGATCATCTTCTTTTGAGCCAGAATCTTCATCATCCACATCCATAGCCGTAGTAGTAAATATCAATTTAAAAAAAAACTAAACTAACAAACGTAACAAACTATAACAAAAATGATACTTATCAAAATTTTGAAAAGTCAACTTGATCGGGGAAAATTTCAACTTCAAAATATCTTGAAATTATTCTCCACGCAATAAAACGTCCAGCTTTGAAGGGATCCGGAAAAGTAAAATCTCTCTCGAAAATTTTCTCCTTCCACACCACACAGGATGTCTCCTACTTCTCGCGCCACACAGGAAATCTTCTTCTTCTGCGCCACACAGGAAATCTTCTTCTTCCGCGCCACACAGGTTGTCTTCTTCTCGCGCCACACAGGAAAAACTTCTTCTTCTACACACCACACAGGAAATCTTCCGCTATCGCACCACACAGGAATCCAAGTAGCAGGTAACTTGAAAATGTTCTCTCCTGAAAAGGGAAAAATGTCAGCCGATGCAAAAACAACGTCTTACCAGTTCAAGGCCTACTACAGCAATGTAAATGAACGTTGTTTGTCGTAACTATGGACCTTTGCACTAATATGACGTTTGAGCGGTGCCGAATTCACTTGTTTCCATGGTCACGTAAATAACACAGCACCGCTCAAACGTCAACGAGTGAACGCATGCAGTGGTCCATTGTCGAATTGTGTGTTGTGAAGTTTTTTGTGTTAAAGAATGTTTATTTCTATGAAAATAATGTAAATTTTCAAAATCATGCACGGTACAGTATTGACAAACACCTATGAACTTCTATTTATAAGCAAGGATTTGAACATAGTATAAACCTGAAAGTTTGTGAGCATGCTTGAGATATATTCGCAAACCAGATTTCATCACCAAAACTCGTACCAATTAGCTCAAATGCTTGAAATAATTGAATTTTTGTTAGATATCATTGATTTCCTTAGGAAATTGCATACATTTAGGCGTTTTCCGCGTAATTCTTGAAATATAACTACCATAAAACGGGGTAATTTTATTATTTTTTTTCGAAGAAAACTTGAATATTTATGCAAGCTAGTTCAAAGAATTATAATTTATATTTTTAAAATAAGTACTGGCATCCTAGCTATCGATTGCAGTCGAAAGATTGCCAAAAGATTTATTTTGAATGGATGATCTAATTTTTCATATAATCGAAAGTTGGTTTTCTGTTTTGGGGTACAGTCACCCCACAGTTATGGATAGCACACAGATATGGATCAAAATTGGCTTAAATGGTGAATATCTCATCAAATAGAGTTGCAATTACGCAGAGCACATTTTATCTACGTGAACCATAAATCTGTACAGCATTGCAATCAATCATAATATCTTCGAGCATATTTTATTCGTCCGTATGAAATAAAATGTTTTCCGTATTCATAGAATCGTTGATTCATAACTGTGGGCATTGAAACCCGTACCACAGTTATGAATCAACGATAAGACGATTCCGAAAGAAACGCCGAAATGTATACTTTCACTAACACACCATTCGTTTAGTTCACAGATAAATTGCTTTTGTAGTGTTCTGATCCATAATACGAGTCGATTTGATTCATATTAGGGATCCTCCTGTTCCACTGATCCACATCTGTGGGATGGACAACGTTTTAAATTTCTATCGAAATCGACACTTTTTCGTAAATAATCGCGATTTTTTATATGAATTCTCAAAAACAATCATATTCGGCATTGCCAGGCGGGTAATTTTGCTTTGTACAAGGTCACCATGATTTGTAGTCATATTTTATTCTTAAAAATGACCCTTAGCTGATCCATAACTGTGGGGTGACTGTAACTTTGATAATGGAGCATAAATCAAACAAAATTGAATGAATTACGAACATTTGTAGGGCATCGCATACCTCAAGGCGTTTAACGTTATATGGAAATTTTTGACTTAGATCACAAAAATGTTCCCAGTTTGTGAAAATGCTCTTCGCTAAGAGATTTGAGACCGTATTCAAGTTCTATGATAACTCGTCTGTTAAAATTAAGTGGCCAACTATTCAAAACTACACCAGATAGTGATCGTAGAACAGATTGTTTGTAAGCGTTTCGAAAATGCTAAAATTGTGTCAATTTTTAATATTTGTATAAAAAGCCTCAAATGTTCTTGATTCAAATGAAAACCACTCTTACATGAAGTGTCATACTAATATTATTTAGTTTTGCATTCGTTTTGCTTAACTGATTAACAGAAATTATGATATTTCGTTTAGTATGTGGTGGGTTACGCACTATCAAAGTTACCCGCATTATCAAAGATACCCCGTTTTACGGTATTCATTATTTATATAAATATTGCATTGTTCAGATTTTGACAAGCATATTCGGATTCAGGGAGCTCAAATTTATCATGTAGAATTGTTTTGAAAACTAACAATAATGGCATTGACAAGTGATCAATTTCACCCCGAAATGAGATCCCCTGATTTTTTATTTTAGAGATATTTGTTAACACTAAAATGACATTTGTTAGAAAATTTCGGTACATGAATCGATGAGGCTCACCTTCGTACTTGTTTTCCTGCATTTAGTTGTATGGCATTGTTAACATTATAGAAAACAGACTAGAAAAACCGTGAAAAATGATCAATTTCACCCGAAACTACGGTACGTAAAGTCAGTATATGCTATGCTACGCTATGCGATGCTATATTGCTTCCTATAATAACGCTAACTGAAATACCGCTTCAATATAACTAGTTTCCTTCGAAGTAGTAAACTTATACCACCATGAGGGCGTACCATTAACACGGGTCCTACGATTTGATGAAAACAATTTCTGATAATATTCGTCAGAGGAGCACCGTGTGGATATCCACGGAGTGAGAGAGAGCCCCATTTTGGCCCATTTCGATTCCGAAGATAATACAGTAATAAATAAAATTGTTATGATCATAGACCATCATCATCGCGCCGGTTATTATATTTCGATTACAATGGGCTTATCATCATTACGCCAGGCGAGAGGAAGCGAAGCGAAGAAGAGTCACGAGGATGACGGGGATCTTCTCGAGGGCCTTCAGCTGGAGTAGGCCTTCATTACCCCCGATCCCAGAAGGCGATGGTCCGAAAGAAGCGCCGCCGATTGGCGAAAGGTCCGGCGAACCAGAAGAAGAACAGGAGCCACTGGCGAGCGCAGATTTAGTTGTGGCTTTTCATTTTGGTTCCTCCGTCCGTTTGGTTATTTTCTTCGTTCCCCAAGGCTACGTTTGCTGAAGATCTCATTCGCATGGGCCTGGGAATAGCTTTATTTTCGCATAGCGATCTGGGCCCTTGCTTTGGCCTATGCTGGACGGACACACCGAGCTACACTAAATAGTTGCGGCCATTAAGATCTGGTTTGATCAGATAACGAAACAAACGTTATTGATTTTTAAACTCAGTTAAAGGCTATTATCGTAGACATAAATATTGAGTAAGCTCTGAAGACAATTTGGCGCTTGGAGGTAGGTACTCTGTACCACCTTTGTGATTCCGGGTGGCAAATGGTGTGTGTGGTCCTTCTGGATGGAAAGCGTAGATCACAGTTTCATCACTCGACTGCAGTGTACTAATCTACTCGATTTAAGCAGCGACATTTCGAACGGTTCAGGAGGACGAAATTTCAGCAAATGTTATGCATATGATCCCACTAACAACTCTCAGTTCGATTTGCGATTTAAAGATCCCTTCGTCCAATAGAATTACTGTACGATATCTGCGCACGCTAGTTGGGATTGAATAGATTAAACTTTAATTTACTAAGTAACCACGATCTCGGGGCTACCTGAATTGGAAAATGGAGTATAATATAATGCATCAGGCAAAACCAATTACAGTTTTCCGAACAAACCAGTGCTCTATGAGCGGATACTTTTAGAAGGGATCGCGATGGTACCAATAAATACGCTACGGGGACGGTGTGTAAAACTTTAGAGTTTGTTAGAATGTTCAGGAACAGAATAAAAGTTATAGTTTAGAATCATTTTAAAATATGTAATGGTTATCCCAATTTGCTCATATTCATTCCGGCCTTAGCATTAAATTATATTAAGAGGTCAGACGTATGAACGGTTCGTAGTACTCCCTCGACAGGTAATTGAGGTTCTGTCACTGTTTGTGTAGTTTTCGTGTCATTTGAATGTTACCAGCTCAAGAAGGAGTTTGTATTATGTGTGTCTAGTTCATGTTTGATCTCCCGAACACTAGCCTACCTGTTGCCAGAGTCGATAAATCCGTCTACCTACACGCTTAAACGTCCAGATCTTTTTTCTTCCTCACTAATCAACACCCTTCCCGTGGTTGTTGTGGAAATGCAGAGGTTTTCTCGGTCTCTAGGAGCAACAATCATTACTCTCTAAAATTCCTGTAACGACTTTTCCGCCCCGTTATTTATCAATAATATTAGAGCTGATAAAATGGACACTTCCACCTAGAAAAGGGCATGAAATTAGCGTCCCGGTTGGGACTTGAAACCAGCTTAGCTTAGCTTAGCTTAGCTTAGACTGACTACACATATCAATGGTTGCTATTCCGTGATTGACCGAAGACAGTGAAAATGCACACAGAATCAACTAGAAGATCGGCTGGGATCGGCCATAATCTTCTTCAGTGTGCATAATTCAGTGCCTCTATTTATACATGGTCAATAACGGCGCCGGCCACGTCCTTGCAGTCAGGTGGGATTGAGGGGAGGAATGTTAGTGTGTAACCTTTGCTATTTGGAGACCGTGTTTGTCTCTGCATCTCCACAAAGGTTACTGGGAGGGATGTTTGTTAATGGGGAGGATCGTTGGGTCACAGGATTCACTTTGATAAGCGATTAGACCATGATAAATAATTATTTGTGAGATATAAACATGCTTATATGTAAATATAATATTTTCATTTGATATGAACAAAATCTATGTAGAGAAAAATTATGCCGACACTTGACGTGACGAACCTTTCAAAGTTTGTTGAATAAAGTGAACCTTTTGCAAGTCCACACTCGTTGTGTCGAACCATTCAAAGTTTTTTTTTTAATTACAAAAATAAAGGTAAAAAGAAAAAGGTGTTTTGAACAAAAAAATAAGACATAAATAATTTATGAATTAAAGTTTATGTCGACACTCACAGTAACGAACCTTTCATAATTTGTTGAAAAATCATATTTACGTCTCACCGTTGTAACGAATAAAGGTGTAGTGAAACGAGCTCACCAATTGATCCGTCATCCTTGAGCAGCAACAATCCACTTTCAGCTTCACTCGTTTGCTCGGCTATATAACAGCACTCAGAAAAAATAAGCGCGCGACCCGAGAGGGAAAAACAACTGACGACTGCTCGGGTTTTCTTGACGCACTGCCCAGGAGCAAGCGTCAACGTCGAAAGATCAAAAAGAACTAATCAAACGCGGCATTTTTCACTTAATTCGACCGATGCGCGACATGTTTGATACTGCCCTCATCGCCGGCCCCCGCTGGAGCAAGCGTCAAGGTCTAAGGATCAAACACAACTAAAAGATCACGCCACTTTTTCACTCGACCGACGCGCAACATGTTTGATCCTGCCCCCATCGCCGGCCCCCGCAGGAGCAAGCGTCAAGGTCGAAGGATCAAACACAACTCTCCCGGTTGGGACTTGAAACCAGAAAGACAAAGAAGATGTATGAATTGAAATTATGTGAAACAGGAATAAGGGTTGATGTCGACACTTGTAATGACGAACCATCCATAGTTTATTTGAAAACAACATAAACGTAACATGGTCACGATAAAATGTGTTATTATAAGCATGAAACGAGCTCACCAGTTGGCAAGCCATCCTTGGCTAAACACAAATAACTTTCCATACTCGCACAACGTGATTTGGACATGATCTTGATTCCGTCACTCGCCCCACAGGAGCATGCAATGGAAGCAAAAGACCATACACTACTAACTCTTTGGAAATAGGTATGAAAGAAGCACTTAAAAATACTACCGTAATCCGGGGTATCATTGATCAGCGGGGTATCATTGATCGGAATGACTCATATCGTAAAAAGTTCGTATCATAATTTATAGATGGAACATTTCCAAACCATGAATGGTGCTTCTCTTCCTCATATCCAAGAGCTAATGAAAGTGAAGATTTTTGTAAAAATCGCGTTTACCTTATGCGTAAATTTGTCAACTTTTCGAAACAATGATTCCAATGGGTAAGGATGACACTACCGAAAATGCATGTCTCACATAAGTTCTGCAAACGGTATGAACAAGAAAAATGCGATTCTTACTAAAAATGGCACCACCAAAAAGGATTCCGTTGTCAAAATTCTCATAAGTATGCTCAATTAGGCAACATTAACGAATTACTGTAAAGAATATAGAATTCCCTTAGGAAATTGCCTACCTTTAGGCGTATTCCGTGGTTCGGAGTGATTTTATTTTTAAAATAACTCAAAAATTAAATGACTCGTAAGCGTTTGGTCTTCATGTTCGGCTTCGGGGGTCATGATTTAAGTAAGTAACGACAATTTCGATATTACCGAATGTTGTTTACATATGTGATCAATGTTACCCCAAATCAGCATAATCAAAAAATCACTTAAAACATTTTTTAAAACATGCTTAAATCTTCCATAAAACAAAATGCAGTGTGTAGTCACAAGCTATGACTGGCAGTACTTGTTTTAAAAATACAAAATTTGCAACATTAGCATTTTCAAACGAAATACTTAAGAAATATTCAAAAAAATGATCAATGTTACCCCGGATTACGGTACTCAAAAAGCCAACAAAAACTTAAGTCCTACTTTGAGCGCACCGTCAGCGAAAGGCCGCACCATTGTTCTATCAGCAAATCAGTCTGTCTCTTCCTAGTAATTGAAAATCCGTTCACTACCCAGTTGCTACTGGGCATCGCAACGCAACTGAGGCCACCATACGGCGTATGCTAATCCCATGATGTTCCCAATGCACCCAGCATACATCCAACTGCCGTGTAGCACAGACCCACATTATCCAATTCAGGAGCTGCGGAAGATGATCTTAACCTGCGCCAATCTTTTGTGCGAATCCGCATCCCCGCCAATATCCTTCACGATGTGTTTCCCTCCTGGACAAAGTAGAAAATTATCAAACAACCAGCTATCGTACAATGTAGCAGAGGGGACCTATGGTCTGAACATCATCATCGCCACAGCCGTGTCAGAGTCTGTTAATACCTGTTTAGGCTCCGCTGCTGCAACGTCGAAGTGCTGTCGGTTTTCGCAGGGCAATGCATTTGCGTGACTGGTAATTCGTCAGAGATCGAACCAAATCGGAAAACTTGATTAAGCCCCAATTAGGCTTTGATTGATTCATTTCATCGTGCGTCTCGGGAGGGCATGGACGTAGCCAGGTTTTCCATGAGGGTGCAATCGACCTTTGAAGTTCATTCACGAATTTAACGCAGAAATTGATGAAACTACAAAACCACAGTTTTGCATGAAACGGTAAACCATGAATAACATATACTTTCCATTCTCACTAGGTAAAGTACATTCTCAGGTATTGGATCCGAAATTCCTTGAAGATTTCTACCAAATATTTCCAATTAGCACTTCGTACCAAAATTGAACGGGCACTGTAAATTCCATACGATTTTCAATCTGATTTTTGCACTTTCAATGAAAATCCTTCCATTCGCTAATGAAAACCATTAAAGTTATATAAAAAATTTGGAGACTTCTCAGGTTAATATACAGCTTTCTGGAAAGATACTGTCAAAATTACAACGGAATGATCTTTAAAAGACGAAGATACTCGGTAATTTATAAATAATCTTGATTTTTCAATTATGGAACTGGAACTAAAAGTCTATCAAACACATCTGACATTCGATATTTTCATATTCTACTGTACTCTATTCCATTTGTGCCAGATTTTTATGATTTTGTGTTGATACTTTCATGGTTTTGTTTAAATATAGCAATTTTTACTAAGATCTAAGAAATTACTACAATTTTTACCCTAACACTGTGGAACACGATTTTGTCTCAAACACCAAAATACCACTATTTACTTAATTAAGGGTTGCTCAATCCATTGTCATTTACAGAAATATGATAGCACTCTAGTTTTTGAGATATTGACTGTTGAAAATTCTAATTTGACTATTTCAGTCAACTTGCATGCAAGTTTTTCAGCTTGTATGGCAATTTATTTGCTTAATTTGCCTCAGAACTCAAACTTCATGTGTATGACAATACTTATCAACAAAGCTCATAATACTTCCGATGCCCAAAAGTTATTTTTAGTGGTTTAGAAAAGTATTGTATTTTGCCATATAAGGGAAACGAAGAATTTCGTATGGAGACTGCAAGCATGTTGAAAAAATCGATTTAACATCAATTTGATCATGCAATTTCAATCAAAATATATCTGAAATGAAAGTTAAAGTCCTATTTTGCATGCTGATTTTTTGTATCAAAATAAAAAAAAATAATTGTACGGCGCGTAAGAAATCTCGAACCCCCCATCCCCCCATAAACCCTTACGTGATTAATGTACGGCCCCTAACCGGTTAAAAGCAATCTTGTATGAAATCTCTAAACTTCAAACATGTCTTTCTTTTAGAGACGTTCCGATACTTTCGATATATCGGAATATCGATATTTTGCTTTCGATATTCTATATTTTGGTATCGATATTTCCTATTCAATACATCGGTGGTATCGGTATTTCCTTCCGATATATCGTAACCCAATATTTGGATAACTATTGTAGCGTTTTCTCGTAATACAATTTTATTACAATGAATTTCAAATTTTGAAAGTAATTCACATACTAGTTTTTATATGATTTATCAAAAAAAAAAGATATTCATGTCCATATCAATCGAAACGCCGGTCATATCCTCAATATTGCGAACCGTAGGAAACTAAATGTTAGGTAACTAAGCGATACAAGAATTTTGCGCCCTATAAATATATCAAATGATATTGCGATATATCGATATTTTGATTCAATATATCGGTGGTAGCGATACTTCAATTCGATAATCGTATCAAATCAAATATCGATACTTCGCAATATCGGAACGTCCCTACTTTCTTTAAGTAATCATGATTAACCACTATCAGTATTATCAATACGTGCCATTTTAATTTATATTACGGATACTTAAGGCCTCGGTGAAGTAAAACTCATCAAAAAGCATATACAATTACTCATTTTGTAAGATTCCTTCAGGTTACCGAGCCTTCAAAACACATAACTTTCGAATGGTGAGTGAAGATTCTGACTCTGCAACATGAACTATTTTCAATAAATACAAATGCGTGGACTTTTCATGATTCTTATTCCGGACGCTTCCTCACTTTTGCCTCATAGTATGGTCACTTTGCTTCGAATTCCGGACAGCTCATGAAAATCATTAATGGAAAATTCAAATCATCAATTGAAATCATCTAACTTTTATGTATTATGAACGTTTCCACGGAATAAGTATGACCGAGAAGAAAGCGAGGTAGAAATTCAAAGTAGGTTCGTAATTATATGGATGGTTGTGATGGTTGAGATAGGATAAAGGCTGAACTGATACGTTTAGATGTTCTGAGTAGACTGAGGTCTATTTATTTCTCATTCGCTTTAGAGCACATCGTCTCTATCGATCGTTGTGTGAACTGAAGTATTCAAATGCTCTAGGGGTGTACAAGCCAGCCACAACAGTTCTTCTCCTTTTACAATGTTACTAGTATAGTCAGGTCTCCTATTACACACATGGTTGGGGGGCGTAATAGGAATCTACGTTATAGGAGACCCAGGGCTTATGGGATTTCATCACTTTGGGGGTGTCGTTGAATAGCTCGTATGCCAAAAGAGATAGTACAGTACTGTCTTCGGCGAAGTTTCAGTACTAAGTACGATCTACCTTTAGGAGTTGAGGATCATCCTTTTAGTTGAGAACATGGCCGGTAGGGGCGCTTTTTCTGATTTGCACTATATGAACCATGAGGGATAAGAATGCAAAATTTTGTAACATATGATATCTCTGAATCCTGATGTTTTGGAAGGTTGGTGTCTTCGGAAGAGTTGTTCAGTAGCTCAAGGGCTGACATGTGGTGACCATTCTAATAAGGAATTACGCCACCAGGCGGCGCTAGTGGGCATGGAATTTTTGTTTTGCGTATAGCTCACTTGCCTGACCACTTAGAAAGATGGCGTCTTCGGCAAAGTTGCTTAGTATCAAAAGGGCTAACATTATTTGAGCCGAAAGTTTCGAAATTTTGCCACGAGGCGGCGCTAGTGAGCAAAGAATTTTTGTTTTGCGCATAGCTCAGTAGCCCGACCACTTAGAAAGCAAAGGTGCTCAGTATCACAAGGGCTAACATTATTTGAGCCAAAAGTTTCGAAATTTTGCCATTAGGCGGCGCTAGTGAGCAAGGAATTTTTGTTTTGCGCATAGCTCAGTAGCCCGACCACTTTGAAAGATGGCGTCTTCGGCAAAGTTGCTCAGTATCACAAGGACTAAAATTATTTGAGCCGAAAGTTTCGAAATTTTGCCACTAGGCGGCGCTAGTGAGCAAATAATTTTTGTTTTGCGCATAGCTCAGCAGCCTGACCACTTACAAAGATGGCGTCTTCAGCAAAGTTGCTCAGTATCACAAGGGCTAACATTATTTGAGCCGAAAGTTTCAAGATTTCATATAAACGTAAAAATCGGGAGAATTTTTTTTTTATTAGATTGAATTATCGTTATGAAAAAGAAGGTTTATATTTTAAAAATATACAAATAAGAGTGTCGTGTAACTAAAGAGATAAGGCCAGTCATAGTTATCTCATTAAGATTGTTAGCGAATGGATTTCCCAATTTATTAGTAATGACTGACATTCCAACCTAACTTCATTTCTATCCAATCCATACCTTGGAAAATGTTCAAGAAATGAAGTTCATGCAATGACGAAATAAAAATAAACATACATATTTTTACTTTGACTGCGACAATTCGGATCAATCTACATCACATCAACATCATGCTGTTTACTCCATCACCAGTGCTTTGATGGCGATAGATTATGGATATCACTGATGGACTAAGTTTAGCATTAAATTAATGAAATAAAATGGAAATTTATCAGTATTATATTTTTGACAGTGTTGCAGATAGATTGAAACTATGTGATGGTCACTGAAAAATATTGATAGCATAGATAATTAACACGTGATCACTAATTCTGCAGTGATTATGATCTAGAGTGCGATGTCGCATCACTGCTATTGGTTGTCAAATCAAAGTGATATTGATAGGTCGCAAGTGATATTGATAGTTTAGGAGCATCAGCCATCAGCTGATATGAGTGAAATTAAGCAACTCTGAATAGGAGTGCACGTTATAGGAATGCGTTTAATAGGAGACCCGACTGTATATATCACCAAGAACAATAAACATTTTGTTTTCTTAAATTAGTAGTACGTTATCAATTATTAGAACCCGTTCTAAGAAAATAGAATTCTTAAATTCGAATGTGACAGAAATCACTTACGGTTTACTTTACTTAAAACTGCCGAACCATTTAGTTCACTTAGTAATTTAAACGATTTCATACATTGAGGATTTTTCTCTACATTTGTAGAACTCACAATTTTTTCTTCGATGCCTTCTTCAGATCGATGCTTATCTTCAGATGCCATTAAGCCGTCATGCAATGATTTCCTCACTTGTTAAATGCTGCATTTCCTTCGTAAGCGCCCCTTTCGGCCTTTGCCTAGTTGTTGTACAGCTATATATCCTTTTCTGCGCCATAGCATTCTTGATTATTGTAATGCTTCCATACATAAAACTAGACATTTGTCCACAGATTTGCATATTTTTGGTTTTCGGAGATCTTAAATTCTCAATATAATTTTCGAGTCCGTTGGACTGTCTTGTGAGAATAATACCTAATGTATTTTCTCTATGGTTAACTAAGTATTTTCTCATGACTGTCCGATAAATCAATTCCTTCTTTATAACATATTGAATATCATATACGATTTTTAAAACAGGCCTTTGGTCATCTTTCGATTTAACTATCTTTTTCTCAAAATAAAGAATGTAAATTTATCAAATTTCCCTCTGAAAACATGTCTACTCTTTGCTGGTAAACAGATGGTAAGCTTTCAATTTCGTTTATTGTGTTCAATTGGCTTAAGGCAACATTGAATGTATTATTTTTTTTTTATGAATAGTTAATTTAGTTTCAGATCCTTTGACCATGACCAATAAGTCTTCACTAAGAATGCTATTTAACATATTTATAGTTACGTTATGTTCAGTTTCTTCAACTTTATACTTTATATCACTAGTTTCCAATAAAATTGACAAAAAGTTTCTCCAATGTATATTGAGCCTATTTATCAGCATCCAACTTAAAGGTTGATGCATCTTATTGCACTGCGTTACAAGTATTTGTTTTGATGATTCTTCGCCATTTGTGTTTGTTTTATTCATATGTCCGTCGACTCTAATATAAAAACAACTCAATTTTGAGTAATCAGGCCGTTGCCGCTGCAATGTCATCAATACTTGTGACTTATTTCGGAAATTAACCGCCATAGTATTATGATTACCTTGATCTCGACATAATGCTTTTTGATAATACACTTCACCATCATTTGATGTTTCTTTGTTTTTGGAGCTATACTGACCATTGAGTCCATTCTGCATAAGTTGTGTTACTTTAGGATCATCTCTTTTAAAGTATTCTTTCAATATGTCATTTACACTAGCTATTATCGAAGACCTTTGCCTACTGTTGTATATATCAATCATGCCTGACGTAAATTTATTAAATTTTAACATTTCTGCTGAAATTATAAAACGTTGTCTGTCCTTTATATTCTGTGATTAACTTTGTACTTCACTTGCCAATACTTCTGTTTGGATAAAAAAGTCAACAATTTACTTGCTTCTTCAAGCTCACTAAAAATTCTTTAACTAACAGACTATCACTGATTATTATTTCTAACTTTGTCTATATTGCTTACCATACATTGATAGATTGAAGTTAATAGTATAATCAATTTAGACTTGATCTAACAACCGGAATTAATTTGTAGACCAAACTATAACGCATTATAACTGAAGTGTGAATAAGTAGGGTATGGTAACTAAAAGGTATTAAATTTAAAAAAAAAAATAGATGCATCTGCTATGATATCACTGTACCAATGGCAATTTTCTAATTAACAGGATCAAATGGACTTACCCAACTTCGTCCGATACCAATCTAAAATGAGTTCAACGCTGTTACGACAACTCCATTCATGGGTATATTCTACGACCGTCCTTCAGTTGGCCAAATTCTTCGCCGTTGAAACCCACCGAATGCTAATAATCCACTGCCAAGCAAGCTTTAGCGTTCATCAATTGATGTAGGGTCGATGTACCAATAGCCGCATAGCTAAGAACAAATATTCGTATAAAATCGAAAAATAACGCTAGCGTCATTATTTTTACATCATCTGAAAGCTTTTTATCTTGGTTTTGTGGGAAAAATATGAAAACTGCGAAAATTCATATGTTTGCATTTATTATCGCTTGTGCCACTATAGGAATACATGTGCCTATAGTAGCACTATTTCTAATTTCTGTTCCTATAATAGCACTAGCATCACGGCGTTGGCAAAATACTAATCAAAACCGTATTTTTACAAAGCTTTTATATTTTTCCTTCAAAGTGTGGATCAAAAGCTTTCGTTTGATGTAAAAAAAGTACTTAATTCATTGACTATTTCGTATAATAAAAAATAGTTTCTCTCAGTAGTGCTACTATAGGAACAATAGGTTAACTATAGGCGCAAGGGAGCTCAAATTTTAAGCAAAACTAATTATTTCGATCATTTTTTGAACAAAATCAAGATGTGTATCAATGGTACTTAGATAAATAGCTCCTGACCTTCATGTCAAAAAATATTTTGAAATGTTTCATAGCAAAACGGCCGTAAAAAGCCACTAGTGCGACTATAGGGGACTGTCCACTAAGGGAACACTGACCCTATGTTTCTATTGGAAAAAGAAGATATATTATTGTATAATGGAACAAAGCCTTAAATCAAAAAAGTATTGTTCTATCAAAGGGAACAATTGTTTGAGGCAAACTCAATCTTCCCCGCGTCTACCATACATACAAATTCGCGATATTAAACTGGTCAAATATAATAGCGAAAATCACTTTGGTACTGCACTAAAAAAAACTTTTGCATCACTATCGACGATCTTGTGGCATATATTTATGGTTTCGTCCGGTTGAAAACCTGCCTTAATGATTTGCTAAATATCTTACCCACAAAACCATACCTATTTACCGACACAGCAAAGATCTCAATAGATCATGTTACCTATTATGAACGTTTCCAAGGAATAAGTATGACCGAGAAGAAAGCGAGGTAGAAATTCAAAGTAGAATCGTAATTATATGGATGGTTGTGATGGTTGAGATAGGATAAAGACTGAACTGATACGTTTAGATGTTCTGAGTAGACTGAGGTCTATTTATTTCTCATTCACTTTAGAGCACATCGTCTCTATCGATCGTTGTGTGAACTGAAGTATTCAAATGCTCTAGGGGTGTGCAAGCCAGCCACAACACTAACCACTTGAAAGATGTCTACACGGGAAGAAATCAGAATCCAAAAACAAGATAATGGCTCATGGTATCATGATTCCAGCGTGTTTTCGTCTTATGAAAATACACCATGATTTGGACTCATGATATCATGAGTCAGATTGCCGTAACGCAACATACACGTTAGGTTTTTGTAGCTGATTACTCGGAATCATGATTCAAATGCCAAAAATGCTGAGTCGCGCATCCGTTTATGATCGACAAAAAAAAATTAAGAGTAGCATACATTGAGATTCGAGCCAAGAACCTAAGATTTAATTAACATTTTGTTAATAACATATTACATTTCATTTGCCGTAGCAGTTCAGTTTTTTTTTTACAGGTGAGTTGATTTCACCTGCTTATAAGAGAAAAAAAAAATTTTTTATATACTTAACCTAACTTAACCTAAACATATAACGCATCAATCGTGGCAATAGAAGATTGTATCGATTTTTGCCTGAAATTATTTATTATTTTATTTGACATTTGTTCCAATGTTTCAACATTGGATATTCTATGCAACTCATTGGTACTATACCAGGGAGGAAGCCTCAGAATCATTTTCAAAATTTTATTTTGAATTCTCTGCAGAGTTTTCTTCCTGGTATTACAACAGCTAGTCCATATTGGTACAGCATACAACATGGCTGGCCTGAAAATTTGTTTGAATATCAAAAGCTTGTTCTTAAGACAAAGTTTTGATTTTCTATTAATAAGGGGATAGAGACATTTTACATATTTATTACATTTGGCTTGAATGCCCTCAATGTGATTTTTGAAAGTTAAATTCTTATCTAGCATGAGCCCTAGATACTTAACTTCATCTGACCAATTTATTGGAACCCCTCTCATCGTGACAACATGTCTACTTGAAGGTTTCAAATAAAGAGCTTTTGGTTTATGTGGGAATATTATTAGTTGAGTTTTGGAAGCATTAGGAGAAATCTTCCATTTCTGCAAGTATGAAGAAAAATATCCAAACTTTTTTGCAATCGACTACAGATGACACGCAGGCTTCGTCCTTTGGCGGAGAGGCCTGTGTCATCCGCAAACAAAGATTTTTGACATCCCTGAGGTAACTCAGGTAAGTCAGATGTGAAAATATTGTATAATATTGGTCCCAAAATGCTGCCTTGAGGAACACCAGCTCTTACAGGAAGTCTTTCAGATCTGGAGTTCTGATAATTAACCTGAAGTGTACGATTTGACAGATAACTTTGAATTATTCTAACAATATATGTTGGAAAATTAAAGTTTTTTAATATTACGATCAAACCTTCATGCCAAACACTGTCGAATGCTTTTTCTATGTCTAGAAGAACAAGACCAGTAGAATAGCCTTCAGATTTGTTGGAACGGATCAAATTTGTTACACGTAAAAGTTGATGAGTGGTCGAATGTCCATGGCGGAATCCGAACTGTTCATTGGCAAAAATTGAATTTTCGTTGATGTGGGCCATCATTCTGTTCAAAATAACCTTTTCAAAAAGTTTACTGATGGAGGAAAGCAAACTGATTGGACGATAGCTAGAAGCTTCTGCAGGATTTTTGTCTGGTTTTAAAATTGGAACAACCTTAGCATTTTTCCATTTGTCAGGAAAATATGCTAATTGAAAACATTTGTTAAATATATCAACTAAAAATGATAAGCTACTTTCTGGAAGTTTCTTGATGAGGATGTAGAAAATACCATCATCGCCAGGAGCTTTCATGTTTTTGAATTTTTTAATAATAGTTCTCACTTCTTCCAAATCAGTCTCCCAGGCATTTTGGAAAACGTTCTCTTGATTGACCACTCAACTGCTTTGTCATCTTGAATTCAGAGTGATCGATACGAATGAGATGAAGCAAAGTGAGCCGCTTAGTGTTTTCACACTGGATGTTACGCTTATAAGGAATCATGATTATGACTCCAGGAACCATGATTTGTGATCCTGATATTATGACCTAACCAATTTATGAATTTCATGATTTGTAAATCATGGTGTGGGGATCAGATTTTTATCCGTGTAAGGCAGTTGGGCATTATAAATTTGCATAGATATCTTTGAAAAAATGCTTATTAAAATGAACCTCAAAAATGAGAACTGTTGAACGACAAACATTGAAACATTTCGTGTGAAATTATTTACTATTCCACATATTACAAAAAAAAATTACCGGGAGACGAATGCTAATGGACCACTCCAAGCTTAGCAGGTGGTGGAATTCTCCTTGAAAACATTTCTACAACGCTGTGGACCTTTTGTCTATGGGAGGGGCATATTGCCCGGTTTGTTTTGAAACGTAAACATTGGGACCGTTTACAAATAAACATCTTGCACACTTTTTTGAAGCCACCTGGAAAGAGAAAGTTGCGTACAGACCATGACCAACTAAATAAGGAACACCTTGACATAAAAAACTTTAGGAGTGATGCATTTGCTACTGCGATAGAGCAGTATACCCTTAAGGGGGGCGTGTAACACCTTTTTACCTTATCTCGTTTGACATTCCTCCGAATCAAATGAGGAATATTTCATTTGAAAAGTTTTACCTCAGTAGTTGCGCAGAATTTTTTATTATGCGACATTATGTTGTTCAATCCAGTTGCGATAGAATCATTTTTTTCTAATAATAGAGGTGGGAAATAAAAAAAGATCTACACAATAAAATAAAATAATTAATCGATTTGCTTATTACTAACCCCTTCACCGGCAGCTTCATATTTTACCGCTAAAAAATTATTCAAATCGCGATTTTTTTTATCGATATTTTTGCACCATTTTTTCACAATTGAGGTCTTCTAGTTTAAGAATCCGTGTCGATATTGATCATTGGTGATCTAGTTTTGAAGATATTCCGATGTTCCTTGGGGTACCGAAATTCTCAATATGAAATGTCTTTGGAGGCTATTTTGTTTTTGGTCAATTTATCAAAGAAATAAAAAGTGTTCTATACAATTCCAGGTTATAAGGAGCTACTCTGAAAAAATCATACAAATCGGTTTATTATCTTCGGAGAAATCTGAAAATTGCGATATGAGGTTTTTAAGAGTTTTCAAGATCTTTATTTGTCCAGTGCACTGGATACCAGAACCATAAATGCTCATTACTCAAAGACGGCTGCACTAAATTGCTTCATTTTTTCACAACATACTCGCACTAATGTATCATTCCGTGGAGTGAATATCCGAAAAAAAAACTCTAATGCCTACGCGTCGGTCCCCCAAGGAATTTTTGAATATCTGTGGATCCCGATGACCAACCATCGATATCGATACATATTCTAAAACTAGAAGAGTTTTTTGAGAGCTTGTGAAAAAATACCGAGAAACAAAAAAGTTATCGCGATATGAATATTTTTCAACGGTAAGAAATGAAACTGCCGGTAGAGGGGTAATAACGACTGCTGAACGATACGTTGTTCATTATATGGAAATATCAGCAGAAAAACTGAAAAAAATAATATAATGTTTGGTATTGTTATCTAAGTCTCGATGATGTGATAGTGTTGATTTCAAGTGGAACTTTTTTGTTTTATTTTTGACTTGATTGAAAATGATTAAGTCAAAATTAATTATTATCGATTTTTCAAGTATTGATACAGATGATTTATTTTACGCTACATTCACAAAGTAATTGAGATATAGTCAACCTCGAGTTACAATTTTTTGAAGTTTTCAGGATATTTTATTTTTATGATACTAAACATTCCTATGCTGAGCGTTTGAGGCAAAAGTTCGACCTTAGTGGAATAATCAATATTTTCAGCAGAACAAAAGCCGCTCTAAAGAAGACGATCGCAGCAAACCGTGTACATGTGGCGGCTGCTTTTCGAATTTTCTGTCACGTTTACTTCGGTTCTGCTTTTTTTATCAATTTGGCTGGAGAAAAATAGAATCGGCTGATGGTAGTTCAGCCGTACACTCGCGAGTGTCATTTTGGAATGATGATTCTGCTAGAACTAAGCCACCCGGATTAAGTGAAAGGAGTAGTAATCACGTCGGACGTGGTAAATTTATTCGTTTTACCCAGCATTTGCAAGAACGTGGCCAGCCGTCCTGGCCGGACGTGGACTGTTGGAGGATGCGTCATTCTTGTCTAAGGAGCAGGGTTTAGTCCCAAATCTCTGGCTTTGGTAACGGACAGGAAGGAGGCAACTCTCAAGCAACAACGGTCTAGGACTGTACAGTCACCCCACAGTTATGGATCAACTAAGCGTCATTTTTCAGAACAATATGTGATTAATAATCATGGTGACGCTGTACAAAACAAAATTACCTTCCTGGCACTGCAGAATATATTTGTTTTTGGGAATACACCTTAAAATTCTCGATTATTTACGAAAAAGTATCAATTTTGCTACAAATTTCAAACGATGACCACCCCACAGATGTGGATCAGTTGGAGAGGAGGATCCTTATTATGGATCAAATCGACTCATATTATGGATCAAAACACTATACACCCGATTCTGTTTTTGCACGGATTTTTTTACACGGCCGTGCAAAAAAAGTTTCCATACATTTTTTTCCGGCAAAACCTTATTTTTGCATGAAACGTCGAGAAATGTATTCCCAGAAGTGGATCAATTGTGGGGCAAAAGTTCGCTAGCTGAAACACAAAATATCGATACTCTTATGACAGGCCTATTTCAAGCCAGCCTTAAATTCATGTTTGCAGAAAAATACAAACTTGAAAACGATCCGTGAAAATATACACACTATTTCGATCCGTGCGAAGAAAGTTTGACCAAAAATTACAATTCTTGGAGTGACAGTCCCATACTTGAATAGCATTTGAACCACCATGGCATTTATAGCATTTGTATTGAATTAAGCTATAAACTAAAAAAGAAACCCCACTCGAACTTTTGCCACACTTTAGTGTATGCATTTTTTTAAGACACCAGAAAATCATTTTTTGAGAAGTTCTTTAGATAGCAGAACCTGCAAGCAGGGCCGTACGATTTCATTTCATTGAAAACATTTTCGATCCCCTGCTGACTTACTTAAGCTTGCCATTCAATTGAAACTAGGGTTTCAGTGCTAGTAATAGACCCCTTAGCAGCTGAGATTTATTCTCGGCGCTTTTCTGCAATGATATTGTCTGTTTCATTCACAACAAAACGCGCCGCCAACTTTCGAACGGACTGAAAAAATCGTCGCCAGCCAAACAATCAAAGGAGGTGATTTGCCTTTGTGTTGGCAAGACTGGTGAAACGTCAAATTCGCAGTGGTTGCTTGGCTGGCGACGATTTTGGCGGCAGTTTCACCGGCGACGATTACAAATTGTCACGTAGGGACGGACCTGGTGTAGTGGTTAGAACACACGCCTCTCATGCCGAGGACCTGGGATCGAATCTCATCCCCGAGATAGTCACTAAAAAAATTTCAGTGACGACTTCCTTCGTCAGGGAAGTAAAGCCGTTGGTCCCGAGATGAACTAGCCCAGGGCTAAAAATCTCGTTAATAAAGATAGAAAAAAAAATTGTCACGTCCGGTAGGATGCAAAGTTTAGAATATCTTGGATTGATTGTGTGCAGCATATAAACAAATTCCTCTTTAGTCTTTAGTTCATAGTGTGCCTTTAAAACACACAAAATCATTCGATTAAGCCTGTGAAATATTCATTTGGAAAGCTGTATTCCTTATGCCTATTATTGATCCCGCCTGTGTCCACAATTGGAATTTTTACATATTTGACGTTTTCTATTTTGGACCCTCCATTTGATTCCCATGTAATCCGGCTCGCTGCCGACGTGCCTATTGTGGACCCACCTGGAAATGCTGATTTGAGCAATTCTCGCTGAAACCAGGCCGCCATCGGCACCCATCGTTAGAATTCCAATTTTATGTCACTGATCGCTAGCTTTCGATAAAAATTAAGGGTGGTCCTTTTTGTTTTCTCAAATTGGTGGAACCCTCGTACGCCAGCTAGCTAAACAGTTTGCAAAAAAGCCCATTTTTTGATAAATCTTGGGTATTTCTTCACGTGATATGTCTCATATTTCCCTTGGAACACATACCAAACTTAATGGCATCGTATAGAGAAAGGATATAGCTTTCATTTGAAGTTAAAAAAAATCCGGCGGCCATTTTGAATTTGGCCGCCATCTTGAATTTTGTTAGAAAAATCGTTTTTTCACCATTAGCGCACCGCTCGTTTTGAATTCTGAGATCACCATCAGAAAACTGAGGAAAAATTGCGTAAGATAGGCTACATAAACTAGGTATGCAAGGTATTTACCCTATGAAATGAACGATTTTCTAAACCATGTTCCACGATTTTGACGTATATGGCGAGTGCAATCAATGCAAACATCATTTTTTGTACAACAAAGATACAAGTTTTCAATAGTTGGTGTATTTTTCGAGTCAGATGAAGAATAGGAGTATTATTTTGAGTGAAAAAATCTGGCGGCCATCTTGGATTTCGACGCCATCTTGGTTTTAAGTAGTAGAATGAGTTTTCACCTTGATAACACTCAACATGTTGAATTTTAATGCCACCGTTACACTTACTATTCTTCTTGTTCTTCTTTTTCCTGACGTTACGTCCCTACTGGAATAGAGCCAGCCCCTAAGCTTCAAAAATCAATTAACAAGTAGAATTTTTTAACGCTTATTTGCCACCTGAATGATTGTTCTGCATATCTGCGAGTTGAAAAATAGCATTAATTCTTTCTTTTATTTGGTCTAAAACCATTGATAGAAATGAACAATCTGTTGAACAGCTAATATAAGATAAGAAATAAAGCATCTGTTTGTTTTTTAACGGAGATCTTTAATTAATTAAACATGCAGAGCGCTGAGATGGTAAAAAATCATTCTACTGCTAAAAACTAAGATGGCGTCGAAATCCAAGATGGCCACCAGATTTTCCAAACTCAAAATGATTCACCTGAGTTTCGGCATTACGTCCACATTAGAACAAAGCCTGCTTCTCACCTTTCAATTTCGCTATTTTTCACATGCATGTTGGGTGTTAGTAAAAACAATACTTTATGATTCAGAAAATCAAGGATTTTTTTTGCTTAAAAATTTAAGATTTCCATTCTAAATTAATGCAGTTTTACGTTAAAACTACAGATATTACCACAAAACTTACTAATGTCCCAACGCACAATTTATAAACTTCATTCGATGACAAAAAAAGCATATGGTAAAAAAAAAATTTGTTTATTTCAATCAATGTTTTTGGACGGTTTTTATTCATTAAATTTATTTATTCATAATAACTGAATTCAAAGATATGTCTAAGAAATATTCTGTTATTAAAAATCGTATTATAAAAGAAAATTCCTATTTAATAACCTGTATTTATAACTAATAAAGCTGAGTATCAGGCTCGGTTCCACTAGGGACGTAACGTCAGGAAAATGAAGAATAATAAGAAGAAGAGTATACGTAACCTTGTTTTTATTGGTAACCTCTAAATTCGACATGCTGAGTGCTATCAAGGTGAAAAATTCATTCTACTAGTCAAAATCAAGATGGCGTCAAAATCCAAGATGGCCGCCAGATTTTATCACTCTAAATAATACTCCTATTCTTCATCTGACTCGAAAAATACATCAACTATTGAAAACTTGTATCTTTGTTGTACAAAAAATGATGTTTGCATTGATTGCACTCGCCATATACGTCAAAATCGTGAAACATGTTTTAGAAAATCGTTCATTTCATAGGGTAAATACCATTGCACACCTAGTTTCTGTAGCCTATCTTACGCAATTTTTCCTCAGCTTTCTGATGGTGATCTCAGAATTCAAAACGAGCGGTGCGCTAATGGTGAAAAAACGATTTTTCTAACAAAATTCAAGATGGCGGCCAAATTCAAAATGGCCGCCGGATTTTTTTTAACATCAAATGAAAGCTATATCCTTTCTCTATACGATGCCATTAAGTTTGTTATGTGTTCCAAGGGAAATATGAGACATATCACGTGAAGAAATACCCAAGATTTATCAAAAAATGGGCTTTTTTGCAAACTGTTTAGCTAGCTGGCGTACGAGGGGTCCACCAATTTGAGAAAACAAAAAGGACCACCCTTAAGTTTTATCGAAAGCTAGCGATCAGTGACATAAAATTGGAATTCTAACGATGGGTGCCGATGGCGGCCTGGTTTCAGCGAGAATTGCTCAATTATAGACCCTCTTATGTGGTTTCATTTACAAAACTGTCCATATATCTTTATTTATGCACCTCAAATATTTTTCCTTAAACTGCCAACTAACATTGCAATTGAAGTTCCCTCGGTGGATTTTAATTATAATAAAATTGCTTTGAGTGCTATGTAATTTAATGTTTTCCGTAGGAGTCCATAATACGCAAAGAGTTCATAACCGGCATCGTCTCCCTATACTGCTTCGCTTCAAACTGACAAACCTTTCCTTTCAGCACAGCAAACGTAGCCTCTCCTTTCTTCCGTGCTGCTTGTGCATCGCGCGTCATAAATCGGAGCCTCGCCGTAGCGAGCTCATCTTTCAATCGGTAGCTAGTCTCTAACTTTAGGAGGCTGATCAATTCAAATGAGGGACATGGTGACCCAATGCACTATATAACAGGTCCGGCTGTAAGTATGTGTTTGCTTGTACTAGTCACGAAAAAATGTAAACAAAACCATCAGCTGATGGTTCATAAAAAGCTTGTGAAAATTTTTTTTCACAATCTTCGACTACACAGAACAGAAATAGTACACGTACACGAACAAGTGGGACGGGCTGACCAGAAGCGTGCAACAGAAAAAGAGCACCCTGCCTAAAGATTGGACTCGGAAAAAAAGCGACACTTTGTTTTGGGTGTAACCTTTTATCGCGTGAGTAAAAATTAATGATATTTTGGGTAATGCTAGTTTGGAGTGTTACGTTTATGTTTGTTTGCTACACGGAGAAATCAGACTACCCTAAAAATAAGTTCTTCAAACTCAAATTTGGGTAAACTGCACGGTTGGGTTGTTTTGCCTCTCTCGCAACAGCAATGTTGTCAAAAACAGAGAGAGACACACCGACCCATCGTCGAAGTTCAATGGAATTAGCTAAATTTGGGTTCTTTCGAGTTTAGCTAACATTAAGTTGTTGGAACCCACTACGGACCCTTCGAAAGTTAACGCTGGGTAGATTTTTTTGCACTGAGTTGTTTTTTTCGCTGTTGTCAAAGAAGAAGTACCTAATGACAGCTATATGCATAATTTGGGTTATTCCACGGAAGAGCCGAGTGGCGTCAAAGGAAGTCAAAGTTGGGTTGATTTGTGGCTCCGTGTATATCAGGATTTACTCAGGTGGCGCAGATCATTGAAGTGTGTCACTAGTTCTCTCTTTCAATCTCCCGCTGTTCTTATTGTTGGGATTGTAGTGTCGCACCCGTAGGTAGACTATACGGGAATCGTCGGTGGTAGTATTTAGAGGTATGTTATGCTGTGCTTAGTGGAAATGAATTGTAGATACCTGGATGAAATAAAAGGAACAGCAGTTGCTAGTTGAGTTATCAGTCAGTAGCTGTCTGCAGAGGAATGGACAAGCTTGTTTTTCTTTGTGCTCAATAAGCTATCCTGGAATTGGAATTGTCTTTGTGTACTTCCAATACTTATGACATCACTAGAACAGCGGGAGAATTACAGAGAGAACAAGTGGTAAACTTCAATGACCTGAGCCACCTGAGTAAACCTATAACATTGAACTAGAAGTGAAAATGAACATCGATGGTTTGCATGAGTTACCGTTCAAATTAGCGGGAGTGCTCGGTACTAAAGCCTAAAAGAGTTAATAAGCTGTCGTCTTCCGGTATTTTTTTTTTTTTTTTTGCAATAATCTTAAAGTGCTTTGCTTTTTTATTTTTTGATTGAAACTTAAAGTCCAGTTTCATGGTTTTATAAATTGTTTGTATAATAAACTTGCTCTCGTGAAGGATGTATAATAATCCCCAACAGAATCTTTAAAATCCAGGGAAGAATTCCAGAACATTATTATTACAGGACAGGGGATGACTCAGACATGAATCATAATAGTTTTTAGATAGGATAAGTCGGTTTCAGACTTATTGGACCCTATATCTAAAATAAAATAATTTTGGCACAGATGTTTAATCAAATAGATTATACTTCTTCTTGGCATTACGTCCTCACTGCTTCTCAGTTTAGTTTCCTTATGAGCACTTCCAAAGTTATTAACTGAGAGCTTTCTTTGTCAAAGTTGCATTTTTCGCATTCGTCTATCGTGTGACAAGTACGATGATACTCTATGGCCAGGGAAGTCAAGACCCCTCGGCTAAGGAAGGCGAATTTTTTTCCATCGGCCAGTGGAGATGGCAATCCTTCCCTGGTTTCGCCCATGTCGTAGAAGGTTGTTGGTCGGCGGCACGGCTACAAAGACCGCAGTCGGTGCATTAGAAGCCGGAGAAATAGACGAAAATTGCATTCTCTCGGAATCGATTTCTGATCGATAGCTGCATAGCAAGTGATCATCGGTCGTCGTGCACGAGACTGATGCATTCCCGATCGGGATTTTACTGGGGGGAAAAAAGACCCAGGATTCGAGCACATTCCAGCTTAAATTGGACGCAAATAAGCTCGTGTGAAAATTCCTCGGGAAAAGTGCGATGAAAATTCGTTGCAAACCATTTCAAATCGTGGAGTTACGTAGCGGGGGAAAGATTCCTTACACGTTACTTACATCGCAGTCAATTCATCATCACCGCTTGATTTAATCCGTCAGTCGTGATATCATCCAGAATGCCGTTCGTTAAGATTTATCGCAGCCAGATGATTTATGGACCGCTAGGCATTTGGTATGCCTTGTTGCAGTGATTTGAATATCTGATGAAGCTATATATCTGATTTGCGTGGGTGCTGACGGGACGGAGGCCAAGGGTTGACAGATGAATCGTTCTCCTGTGACAGATAATTTAATCCGACGATCTGATCTCCGTTTGTTGATGAATGAGATAATTTGATCAGATTTATGATTTGATTGGGAGTGGTGAGGCAATTGTGAAATTATTAATCTCGAAATTGAATCTAAAGGAAGGGATCAAGGGGGTGATATCAGGCAGAAATAATTTCCATTTATATTGGTTAAGTGGGCTGCAAAACGGCGTATCGATAGCTAGGAAGGAGCGTTCAACGAAGCTCTGATCCTCACAAGTCCTTAGCTCACGCTTTCATGGGTCAAACGATGATAAAAATCGTCAGTTTATTCTACTGGTCTTGCTCCTCTAGACATAGAAAAATTATTCGACAGCAGGTGAAATCAATTCACCTGCAAAAAATCCATTGAAATATTTAAATTAAAAAAATGTTAATAATAGTTTAATTTAGTACTATCGAATTGAGATGATAGCGACAAAATTCGCTGAAATCTTCACTTGTCACGATAAGCGTTTATATATTCAGGTTAAGTTAGGTCAAGTTTATTCAAATCTGTTTTTTTACTCTTTTAAACAGGTGAATTCATGTAACCTGTAAAAAATCTGAATTGCATTTTAAATGATATGTAATGCATTGTTAGCAAAATGTTATTGATAGTTTAATTTGATTTTACCAAATCAGGATTATGGCATTGTCTAACACAGAACATCTAGATGTAAGAATAGAATATGTATTATGTTTTAACCCTTTGGGGCCGGCGCGGTCATATATGACCGCAGTACAAAAAAGGCTGTAAAAAAAGAACCAATGAACAAATGTATATATTGTCTTCGGCAAAGTTGTCTCAAATATACTCTTTTATCAGAGAAAAACATGAAGTATATACCTTTATGACCTAATTGACAACCTAGAACATCCTGAACATCCTGAAGTTTGGAAAATTTAACTATAAGTACATACGAAACGTGAAATGCTGTTTGTGAACATAAATGATGTTCAGGCTAGATAATACAGAATTACTCTTTTAACACTATTTCACTTGCTTTGTTATGTCCTGGGATGTTCTAGGACGTCCAAACTGTCCTGAAGCACACTCTTTGAAATCTACAACCGTAACAGTAATTGTTTGGGTTAAAAACAATAACATTACAAATTCAAATAGAATCTACCAACCTCTGAGAATCTCAAGAGCTATTTCAAGGAACGTTTGGGATATTCCAGGCCCTCCAAATTACCCTTGAGTTCAGAACTTCAGGTCTACACTTGTTCCAGTAGTTATTCTCGCTAAACTGGGTGAAGTTATATAATCTACAATTTTACTGAACCTTGTCACGGATCAAAAGGCTACTTCAAGAAATGTTTGAGGTATTCCAGGCCCTCCAAATTACCCTGGAAATCTGAATTTCATGTCTACATTTATTCCAGTAGTATTTCTTGCTAAACTGGGTGAAATTATATAATCTACCATGTTCACTGAACTTTCGCACGTATCAATAGGATATTTTAAAGAACGTTTGGAGTATTCTAGGCCCTCCAAATTACCCTGGAATTCAGAACTTCAGGGCTACACTTATTCCAGAAATTTATCTCGCTAAACTGAGTGAATTTATAAAATCTTTCCTGTTCACTAAACCTTCTCATGCATCAATAGGCTGTTTCAAGGAACGTTCGGGATATTATAGGTGCTCCAAATTACCCTGGAGTTCAGAACTTCAGGTCTACACTTATTCCAGTATTTTTTCTCTCAGTTTAGAGTAAAGATATATAACTTACCAAGTTAACTGAACCTTGTCACGGATCAATAGGCTAATTCAAGGAACGTTTGGGGTATTCTAGGCCCTCCAAATTACCCTAGTGTTCGTAACTTCAGGTTTACATTTGTTTCAGTAATTTATCTCACTAAACTGAGTGAAGTTATATAATCTAACATGCTCACTAAACCATCTCATGGATCAATAAGCTCTTTCAAGGAACGTTTGGGATTATTCTGGAGTTCAGAACTTCAGGTCTGCACTTGTTCAAGTAATTTATCTCGTTAAATTGAGTGAAGTTATAAAATCTAACATGTTCACTGAATTTTCTCACGGATCAATGAGCTGTTTCAAGGAACGTTTGGGGTATTCCGAGCCACCCAGATTACTCCGGAGTTCAGAAATTCAGATCTACAATTGTTCTAGTAATTTTTCTTACTAAACGATGAAGTTATTTAATGTTCACTGAGCTTTCTCACGAATCAAAAAGATATTTCAAGGAACGTTTGGAGTATTCCAGGCCCTCCAAATTACCCTGGAGTTCAGAACTACAGGTCTTCCCTTGTTCCAGTAATTTTTCTTTCTAAACTGAGTGAAGTTATATAATCTACTATGTTGACTGAACCTTTTTATGGATCAATATGCTGTTTCAAGGAACGATTGAGGTATTGCGGATCCTTCAAAATTTCCCCAGGACTTCAGAACTTCAGGACTACTTTTTTTCCCAGTAATATTTCCTTCTAAACTGAGTGAAGTTATATAATCTACCATGTTCACAGACCAATTGGCTATTTCAAGGAACGTTGGTGATTTTCCAGGCCCTCCAATTTACCCTGGAGTTCAGAACTTCAGGTCTACCCTTGTTCCAGTAACTTTTCTCGCTAAAATGATCAAAGTTTTCCCTTTGGGGCCGGCACGGTCATTTATGACCGTAGTCGGAAAATGGCTGTATAAAAAGAACCAATGAATAAAATTTACTGTCTTCGGAAAAGTCCTTGCAAATATACTTCCCTGTCAGGGAAAAATTTTAGGTGTGTGCCTTAATGTCCTACTTGGCAACCTAGAACATCCTGAACATGCAGAAGTCTGACAAATAGAATAATTAGTATAAAAGTAGCTTAAAATGCCTTTTGTAAATATAATTGATGTTCGTGCTTGGTAATACATACCTATTATGTCAAGAAAAACGCTGCTTCACATGCCTTTTCATGTCATGACAAAGAGTTTAAAAAGTGCTTAACTGACAATAAGGCAATCCATGAGACAGCTGTGATCAGCTAAATTTTTTTGTTTACCATGAATTTTTGACAATCATCGCTTGGGGAACAAAGGAGATTGGTAAGCACTGATGACGCTTAACGAAATTTCGGTAAGTTTAGTGTTCACTGTGCTTGCACTTTGAGCTGTCAACCCAATCGCGAAGTGACCTCATGGATAGTCTTATAGTCCACATGGATTGATGGATTTTTAGTTGACGTTTGCCTAACACGCACACTACTACACGAATTGCCTGTAAGTTTTGTTCGCATCATTCAGCAACGTGTACACTATCAAAAGTCAAAGCGGTCGAACTCTAGCGCTTCTGGTGGAACGATCGCGTCGGTCAAATGAAATTCAAATTCATCGTTAAACGCATGTACCATGAGCTTCTCAAGAGTGTTACGTCTGTTTGTCTGTGACAGTACAGTAGTGACGCCTCTACACGGATAGTCGTGTTGCACGATTGCAAAAAAGAAGTAGAGCTCGAGATTTTTATGACGATTACCGGATCTTTTCGTAAAGGAAAGAGTCTTGACTTCCTTGGGCACAGAGTATGGGCGCATGCCTGCCACACGATATACCCATGCAAAAAGGTCATTAGCTGAGAAAGATCTCAGGTAATAAATGTGGAAGTGCTAAACTAACACTAAGCTGAGAAGCCAGCTTCCTCCCAGTGGGAACGATATGCCAAGAAAAAAGAAGAAGATTCGTCGACAAACACATGTATTCAAAACGTGTTTCTACTCGTTTACGCATTTAGACTCTACTGACGTTTCCCAAATTGTTCTCAAACAAAAGGTGAAAAGCAGGGGGTTGAACATAGTATATTTTTACGTGACATAATTTATGGATGCTTCCCAATAGATGTCGCTAATTATGACTGGAAACTTTGTCGAATACACCATGTTTCGGAAGTGCTTCGTTTCGTGGTTATTAATTTATTACCACTAAATCCTGATTCTCATCGCGTTGTAGATCTTATGTACTGAACATCCCGACAAGTTAGATAATCTAGAACATTCGAAATGATCTGATAATATTTGCTGAACACTCAGAAGGTTCAGAATATACGGTAGATTACAGTTCATCACCTTGTATGATGAACAAGGTTGTTATTACAAGCATAGACTTCAAGTTATGAACTCAAGAGCAGTTTGGAAGACCTAGCACCTCCCAAAAAATATTTGTCATCATTTCTTGTTATGTTTAGCATTTTGAGCACCAAAACTATTGAAAGGCGTTCAAAAAACTGTATAATGTTCTTGGAAAAAATCAGGCCCCAAAGGGTTAAATGATATGAATATAGGAATTCAAAAAAAAAATACAAAGATAGGTAACCCCGTCAGGTCAAAATTGGATTGTTTTCCGCCGGAATGATGAAAACTTCCCAGAAACAAGATATACACGAGTTTTTGACAGCCCACCAATTATCTAGACAGCGTTACGTCCCGTGCTGATCATCGTCGTAATTTGTACGCGTGAACACCGCCTTGTAGTTGAAAATTGAATTTACCCCCGAAAGGGAAGCAGATGAGAAAAACAATTTTCCCCAATTATTGATTTATGGTGCTTAACGATGGGGAGGATCTCAAATCGGCGTAGATCTTCGGAAGCGGTTTGTCCGATCGTCCGAATCGAAACTCGCTTCCCATAGGGATTAAAAGGGAGAAGCGATTCGAGTTCGACGCCATCCAAATTGTAGCGACCGAAAGTGGAGTAGTTCAATAAATAAACCCCAACATACGAGCGATCATAAAGTTGAATATTTTCACCCCAAAATGTCCAAAAAGATTTCTCGGGCGAAATTAAAAGTTTCTGCGTCCTTCTTTTCGTAACCGGGGGTCATAAATTGTGCCGTCGAATATTAACCGTTTTTAGCCGAGGAATTTCGTTCGTTCGACATCTTATTCTCTCTGAGCTGCGGGCTAGGTCATGTCGATCCTTTTTACGCACCGAGTGATCGGCAGTGAAGTCGTTAACATCTACTGGCCGATGGGTGCTTCGGCTTGTCTCTCACATTTCGTGGGTCATTGTTTTGCTGATACGTCAGATGTGTTAAAGGTGATTGAACTTTTACGTTGGATGATAAATTTATGACGTTTTGGGTCAACTGCAGTTGCACATGTATCGCTATCGATGGCAGAAATCTGATCGATTATAGAAATCGAATTTCAGAAACGAATTAACGATCAAGAATCCATCATCATAATCACCGTCATAATCGAAACTTCAAAAGAAATGTTTATGTTCAGGAATAAAATTTATTTGATAAAAATGTGGATGACCCATGATAATGTAACCAATGTATACATTGAATGAACAATACTGCTTATTAATTGTAATACTTTTTTCAATCTTCGTAAGAGTAGTATCTTAGAAAAATAAATTTTCCGGACAAAACAAATCCAAGCAGCCTCCAACTCAAGTTTATCGATTCAAGTGCACACCAAAAAATCTTAGATTCAAACGTGACGTTATTTTAGCTTCAATCATATAAAGCCATTTGAAATGCATTTTTCAATGATAAATCCTACAAACACAGCTATTATATTCAACATTGCTAACAAAATCCTGAACATTGAATGCAAAACAACTACTCTCTAAGAATGTTGCGAGCAAAACGACTTGCTTTATATGATTTTACGCTAAAAAATCAATCATACACACACCAAAAAAATCTTAGATTTACACGTAACGTAATTTGGGCTTTAATCATGCAAAGCTACATATTTCTCATGTATTATTCAATGATATATCCTACAAACACATCTATTATATCCAACATTTCTAGCAAAATCTTTAATATTGAACATGAAACGTCTGCTCTTAAAGAATGTTGCATGCAAAACGGCTTGGTTTACATGATTTTCACGATGAAAATTCAATCATAAATAGTGCACATGGAATGACAAGCCGTCGATCCAGCCATGTGCATTATTTTTGACATAATATTCAACGTAGAATCATGTAAACCGAGCATTCTTGTTTGCAATTTTACTTTCTAGATGCAAGTAAGCATGCAATATTGGCGAATGTTGGATAGAAGATCATTAAATGTTTCAGTTTCACTCAAGATTGCAAGCATTTCGAATGCAATGAGACAGTTCACATTATTTATCGTTGAATATTCAGTCATAACTCGTGTAACATGATAGCCATAAAAGTTCACGTGTCACGTAAATTTAAGATTTTTTTTGCTGTGTAGCTTTTTCTTAAACTTGATATTATTTAGATCTTTTTTGTTAAAGTGAACTGAATAATATTCTAGAATATGCCCTTTCCGAACAATGCCCTCTGGTAGAAAACATTAATATAAAAAAATCAGTATCGATGAAACACCCACCAAATGAAAGCTTAGGCTTTCCCCTTTCATTTGAGACCGGTTTGAAAATGTTCTATCGGGGGGTCCTGAACATTTTTTTTTTTATTTTAGTAAGAGATACGTACCATAGGTGATCTTCTTCCACCAATAGTATGATACAATGATACGCTTGTACCATATGATGACAACTCAATAGAACCGTAGAAGGCCATGACAAATATTTCTGGACAAACATTTAAAAAGGGCTGGAGAGGTATTGAGGCTTTTTTCAGGAACGTTGCTGTTGAGCCCTTTTTAGCTCGCCCATGCAAACTAACACCACTATCAGAAAGATTAGTGTTAGCTCTTCCTGATAGTAGTATTGGCAGGTCCGTCCCACTCGCGCTCAAATTTGGTACCACTTCTAGTACTGCATTTGGTCCCTCGGTAGTGCAAAAGGTACCCAAGCTTGAAAGATCACAGTACACTTTTCACGGCATTCTAGATTACCTTATGAGCCATAAAATTTTGGGCAACTGCAAGGGACATGGAGGTCTTTAATTTGTCTTTGGTATTGGTAAGCGTGATCAAGTTGAATTGGGCTCA
This sequence comes from Aedes aegypti, assembly GCF_002204515.2. NCBI lineage: Eukaryota > Metazoa > Arthropoda > Insecta > Diptera > Culicidae > Aedes > Aedes aegypti. The sequence continues at coordinate 350,995,199 of NC_035108.1, forward strand.
ACAGCGTCTTACAAAGACATTGTTTACCTATGTCGATGTGCCCTTTTTAAATGTTTGTTCAGATTTTCATAAAACAAGCTTGTTTTTGTTTTGGCAGTGTTTCTGTTCAGTTGATTATAAATTCAGTAAATAGTAAAATTGTATATCTTTAATCAAAATTTATTCATTTATACAAAACTAAAATATTTGTAAATAGTATTTAAAATTTTGAATAAAAAAATATGTTTAGAGATTTGAAAGATTTCCAATAAATAACCGTTATTTAGATTTAGTTGTATGCTATCGTCTTAAAATTCAAATATATTTTCATAAGATATTGCTTTTTATTATTAGTAATAACCAAAGCGTTTGAAAACATTTACTCTTGGATCATTACATTACCAATGGTTTCACAGATTGCAAAAAACAACTAAATTGGCATCAATGATAGGGAAATCGGCGCTGCGTTATAACGCTTCATTGCTTAAGTTGTCGCGTTCTAAGGTGGTATAGAGAAAAATTGGTGCTTATGCCGCGTAACTGTGCAGAAACTGTAATAACGTAAATGAAAATGCCTATAAATGCGTTCAGGGGTCTTCCTTAGCCGAGTAGTTAGAGTCCACGGCTACAAAGCAAAGCCATGCTGAAGGTGTCTGGGTTCGATTCCCGGTCGGTCCAAGATCTTTTCGTAAAGGAAAGTTCCTTGACTTCCCTGGGCATAGAGTATCATCGTACCTGCCACACGAGATACGAATGCGAAAATGGCAACATTGGCAAAGAAAGCTCTCAGTTAATAACTGTGGAAGTGCTCATAAGAACACTAAGCTGAGAAACAGGCTCTGTCCCAGTGAGGACGTTAATGCCAAGAAGAAGAACGTTCAGGGGTTAGTTGATTATGTGACGTCCAAAAAGGGGGGTTGGCCTGGGCAGTTCGATCTGCAAGCGATGGAGAAGGGTCCTTCAATCATTTACCCTGTCGATTATCGAGCATAATTCCGACGTTATCGGGACTCAAGGCCGATGTAAGGATACTGGCGTAAAAATACTGTTGCTGCTTGCTGTTGCTTCTGGCGTTCCAGAAAAAAATATGGCAATATTGAGAAAATGTGGAAGACACTGTTGCTATTGAATAATTTTTGGTGCTCCATTGTTGGAGATTTGAAAATCGTCAATCTGTTTTTCGTAATAATGGGAGGTAGTTCAACATTTCCTTGCCCATACTGTACCACACAAAAAAGATTAATCCAATTTAGCTGGTCATCCACGAACACTTTGTCACATACGCGTCCGCGAAATGGAAAAGTCTCGGCTCGGACCATAAACTGGCGGAGCAGTTCTTCAATTGTATTTACTATCCACTGCTCGATGGATCACCCGACGAACAAATTGCCCACCACCTTCCTTGCATATGACACTAGGTGTTGTAAATCCAATCGACAAAAAAAGTATAGTACATTGATCCAAATAATGTCGAGGAATGGGTAAGCATCAGCAGTTTGATTGTGTGATTCATAAAGATGACCTTAAAATAATTCTTTTATCTCAGGTGAGGATCACCAGTTGCCAACGCCACAACAAATGTGGATTGACCAGATGAAACTGTCAGAAGCTTTTGAAAAATCGGCATGTTTTTGAAGTGTAATGGGATCTAAGTTTGCTTGCAATTGTAATTTATCGTACTGTTCTGTAAATTATCTCTTTTAAATGAAAAAATGTATTTCAGGCGCTTGATCATTCTGATCAGATACAAAAAAGTTGTTGTCATACGAGTCTAGATGATGATTTTGCAGAAAAGTTGAGAACTTTTCAAAAACATGGATTGCTTACCCAATAGCTCGAAGTTTCATATTTCCGCTCTCATATCCCGGAGTTTTGTGAAATCACAGGAAGTGGTTTGAGCAAATATGGGAAACAAGCCAGTGAAACCGTGCATTTCGATTTTCAAGTTGCTTGGAATCATGTTAAGGTTCCGGAGAACTCCGAAGCATATGATCGACAGTTTCTTTGAGCTGTAGTAATGTACAATAGTGAGCATTTGTAAGCCGTATTATCCGTTTTTACTTTATCGATATGTCGTGTATATAATTGGTTTAAAAAGAATGGTATAATCAGGTCCGTCCCACTCGGGCTCAGATTGGGTACCACTTCTAGTACTGCATTTCGTCCCTCGGTAGTGCAAAAGGTACCCAAGTTTGACAGATCGCAGTACACTTTGCACGGCATTCTAGATTACCTTATGAGCCATAAAATTTTGGGCAACTGCAAGGGACATGGAGGTCTTTAATGTGTCTTTGGTATAATGCTAAATCTAAATCCTTTTTATTAATTGGTTAACTATTCGTAGTAAAATTTCTCATGGCTACCTAGATAAGCATGAAAGAAAATGACTATGTGAACCATAATTAAGAAATCAGTACTGAAAAAACGGCATTATACTGTTTTGAAAAACATGTTCAAGACCCCCCGATAGAACATTTCCAACAGGTCTCAAATGAAAGGGGAAAGCCTAAGCTTTCATTTGGTGGATGTTTTAGCGATACCGTAAAACGGGGTAACTTTGATAATGCGGGTAACTTTGATAGTGCGTAACTCACCGCATACTAAATGAAATATCATAATTTCTGTTAATCAGTTAAGCAAAACGAATGCAAAACTAAAGAATATTAGTATGACACTTCATGTAAGAGCGGTTTTCATTTTAATCAAGAACATTTTAGGCTTTTTATACGAATTTAAAAAATTTACACCATTTCAGCATTTTTAAAACGCTTACAAACAATCTGTTCTACGATCACTATTTGATGTAGTTTTGAATAGTTGGCCACTTATCTTTGATAGCCTAGTTATCATAGAACTTGAATACGGTCTCAAATCTCTTAGCGAAAAGCATATTCACAAACTGGGACCATTTTTGTAATCTAAGTCAGAAATTTCCATATAACGTTAAACGCCTAGAGGTATGCAATGCCCTACAAATGTTCGTTATTCATTCAATTTTGTTCGAATCATACTCCATTATCAAAGTTACCCCAAAACAGAAAACCAACTTTCGATTATATAAAAAATTATATATCCATTCAAAATAAATCTTCTGGTAATTTATCGACTGTAATCGATAGCTAGGATGCCAGTACTTGTTTTAAAAATATAAATTGTAAATCTTTGAAACAGCATGCAAAAATATTCAAGTTTTCTTCGAAAAAACTATCAAAGTTACCCCGTTTTATGGTACTGATTTTTTTATATTAATGTTGTTCTACCAGAGACACCGTGTGCCATATAGGATTCTCTTTTTCATAATTATTACTTGCACAGCAAGTAATTATTATGACAAATGACATCATCACAAACTTTTATGGCTATCATGTAACACGAGTTATGACTGAATATTCAACGATAAATTATGTAGACTGTCCCATTGCATTCTTGAGTGAAACTGAAACATTTCCTGATCTTCTATCCAACATTCGCCAATTCGTTAATTCAAGTAAATCATTTATTCCATTTTTGATCTCTTCAGGTGACTTATAGTCACTTGAGAGACCTTTCAAGACAACTTTGAACAAACGTTCAGTTTTGTCGTCATAAATAAAAATAATTGTGCTTCTTCTCTTCAAGATGTTTGAGAAGAAGTTCGCGATCTTCAAGAGTTTCCGGCAAAACGCGACAGTCTACTGTCTTGACGATTCGGAAGGAAACCTTGATTCCCCTAATGGAGTTCAAGATCTCCCGCCTAAATCTCCCAAATTCGGAACAACTGACCACGATAGGCGGCATTCTTTGCTTCTTCACTTGAATCAAAGAGCCTTGGCTAGAGACTGCTTCGATTTGGTGTTCGGAAAATTTGTCTAGAGCATCGAACTGATTGCTCATTTCGATGCAATTATCAACATTATCCATTTCACCCTTGGAAGAAAGAAAACGTCCTTTCTTTCATTCGTTTAGTGAAAGTTTTAAATTCCACTTTTTTGGAAGGAAGTTGTGAATTCAGAGATTCACTCTTCCTTTTGTTCGTGATTGTAACCATGTTTAGTTAATAAACGAAAGAAAAAGAGACCTTCGAAGAGACTTTTTTCCAAGACGGTATCCAAGAAGAATTACGACCGCTAGTTCAAACAAAGATCGAAAAAGGATCAATAGGTAGAAAAAAGTAGCACTAAAAAGTACTGTTTTTGTAGCACTGAGAAGGATCTATTGTTTCATTGGTTTTTTTTCCTCATCTGTAGAGCCATTTCACCACTGCTTCCATTATTTAGGAATATTGTGGTATGACCCATATTTTATTTGGTGCTCATCAAATATCCTTTCACAATTGAGATGTGATAGACATTGGTTGGATGTGTCGCACTGTCCCAACTGGGCACAACTCGTTTTATAAAGTCTATTACTCTATTAGGACTACCTTGCCAAATTTCCAAGGGCTCTAATAACCCTTTTCCAAATGTTAACATTCTTTGATTAAGCAATGCTCCGCAGTTGCAGAGTTAATGCTCAGCAGTTTCGTTTTCAGCTTGACAAAAACGACACTCAGAGGATTGTATTTTTCCTATATTTTTAAGATGATACCTACTTGGGCAGTGACCGGTCATCCGGCCAGTTATTACCCTAAGATTTCCTTTATTAAGATTCAGTATAGCCCGGGCTCTAGCTAGACTGGGTTTTATGAATCTTTTCGCTTGCTTGGATGTATCCGTGGCGTTCCAATTGGATTCTACCATGGACATTTCCCAATTTTTCAGTTTCATCCTGAGAGTGCACTCAGGAACACCACAAAACGGTTCAGGGCCGACAATGCTCGAAGCTGCACCCTGTCTTGCTAGATTGTCGGCGATTTCATTCCCCTCAATTCCGCAATGGCCGGGCACCCAGTACAATGTAACTTCGTTCCTACTGGCCAATTGCTTCAGAGAAAGAATGCATTCCCACACTAACTTTGATCTACATGTGAATGCCTTTAGAGCATTCAAAGCTGCTTGACTGTCCGAGAAAATACAGATCTTTGCAAACCTATAGTTTCTTTTGAGACAAACATTTGTACAGTCAATGATGGCTTGTATTTCAGCTTGGAACACAGCGGGGCTGCGCCCCATAGCGATAACCTTGCTGATACCAGGGCCGAAAACTCCAGCTCCGGTATTGTCGCCCATCTTTGACCCGTCGGTATAAAATACAATAGAACCTGCACGTAAACTTGGCCCACCAGAATCCCAAGTATAGCGGCTTGGTTTAACCACTTTGAAGGGAACATCATAGTTGGTCTTCGTTATCATCCAATCTTCTATTGTTTTGTTATCTGAATTCAAATTGAATTCCTTGATGATCTTCATGTGACCAATCAAATCACCATCTAGTATTTTATCGTAACGAATAAACTACAAGGCATTTTTTGCAGCTTGCAGTTTAATGAATTGATGCAAAGGCAGTATATTAAGAAGGGCATCCAAAGCAACCGATGGTGTACTTTTCATTGCCCCTGTCATTGATATACAAGCAAGTCTCTGTAACTTAGCCAGCTTCTTCTGAGCGGTTACCTCATTTGTCTTGGACCACCATACCAGTGAAGCATAACTAATTTTTGGTCGGACTATTGCTGAATAAATCCAGTTTACCATATTAGGTCGCAGTCCCCAAGTTTTTCCTAGGGCTTTATTGCAGACCCATAGGGCATTAGTACCCTTACTTATGACCTTGCTCAGATGAGAGTTCCAGTTCAATTTCTTATCCAAAGTAACCCCAAGGTGTTTAACTTCTTCCGAAAATTGAATTTGAACTCCATTCAAAGAAGGCTGTATAAGCTTTACCTTTTTCCTTCTGGTAAAAGGCACGATAATAGTTTTTGAAGGGTTTACGTTTAACCCCTCTTTCCTACACCATTTGAGAGTAATGTTTAACGCAGTTTGCAACCGATCGGAAATCGTGTTATCAAACTTTCCACGAACCAAGATGGCCACATCGTCGGCATATCCAATTACCTCAAAACCTTGATCTATTAAATTTCTAAGGAGTTCGTCTACTACAAGAGACCACAGTAAGGGCGATAACACTCCTCCTTGAGGACAGCCCTTCGTAGATCTTATAGATATTTGTGCACCTCCTAGATCAGCAGAAATTGTGCGATCCTTGAGCATAGTCATAACCAATTCGATAACACTTTTATCCAAGCCCCTTGCTTCCATGTCTGAACTCATAGAGCTATAGGATGCATTATCGAATGCTCCTTCAATATCGAGAAAAGCAACCACGGCTATTTCTTTGGCTTCAAGAGATTTCTCGATTTTATTTACCAGCGACTGCAGCGCCGTAATGGTAGATTTACCTGATTGATACGCAAATTGGTATTTACAAAGAGGCATTTCTATTAAACTTGTTGACTTGATGAAGTCATCAATTATTTTTTCCATTGTCTTTAAAAGAACAGAGGAAAGGCTTATAGGTCTAAAGGCTTTGGGAGTTGTTTTATCCTTTCTTCCAGCTTTTGGAATGAAAACAACTCGAACCTTTCGCCACGCTTTAGGAATATATGAAAGCGCAACACTTGCTTTGAATAATTCGGTTAAGAGCGGACAAAGCGTCTCTTTTCCTTGTTGCAGTAAGCCTGGGAAAATATCATCTTTCCCGGCAGATTTGAAAGGCTGAAAAGAACTCAATGCCCATTCGACCCTCGAAGGCGTGAAAATTTCACAAGCTTTCTGATAGGCATTTATCGACCATACATGTCTTGCCTCATCTGAGACCTGTTCTTCATCCGAATATGGGAACGATTCAGGGAAATGAGTTCTCATAATTACTTCCAGTGTTTCAGAAGAGTCAACAGTATAACTGCCGTCTTTTATTAAGGCTACCTAGAGCATTTGAATGGTCTTTTGAAAGGACTTTGTGCAGCCTTGCAGCTGCAGGAGCGTTGTTGATGCTTTCACATACCCGTCTCCAGTCCTTACGTTTGGCGTGCCTTAGTTCTCTGTTGTATTCTGTTAGGGCTTTTTTGTATTCAACCCAATCTAAAGTGATCTTTGCTCTATTGAACAACCGCCTGGATTTCTTCCTCAATCCTGCCAGCTTGTCATTCCACCAAGGCACATCCCTGTTAGATGACCTTTGTTGAATAGGACAGCTAGCATGATAAGATGAGACCATTTGGTCAATGATCCCATCAGAGGCATTTTCCAGTTGTGAAACAGTCGTGAACTGTTCACCGTTATATGAATTCTTATTCGTTAAATGAAAACGATAGAGATCCCAATTGGTTTTCTTCGGGTTTCTATAGCTTTCTGTTATTTCTGATCCAGCTTTAAAATCGAACCGGATTTGTTTATGATCTGACAATGATTCTTCATCAGAAACATGCCAGTTCACAATCTTCTCCGATAACAAGTCGCTACAGATTGTGAGATCAAGAACCTCTTGTCGGATAGAGTTTACAAAAGTAGGAGAATCACCTCTATTACATATGTCTATTAGACCTGTTCACTTTTTGAAAAAAGTTATCCGACTCTCTGTGCCACATCAAATTCTGAACTTATTTATCAAAACAAGTTATCTGTCCAAAAATGAGCCAATTTGGTAAAGTTTTAGAGGTGTATCAAATCGATTTTGTGGTTTTTAGACTTCTTCCCCGAAATGCGTTCCTGAAGCCCAGAAATATTATTGAAAATGATTCGAAAATACCACTAGCCTTTTGCTAACGCATTGTCTATGCTGTTAGACGACATGTAGTTTAAAAGATCTTCTCCTCTTTTATTAATATCGGTGCTGCTCCAAATTGTATGATGGGCATTTGCATCGCACCCTATTATAAATTGGGCATTAATTTTCTTACAGTTATTGACAAAATAAACGACAGAGCATGGAGGCACATCCTCAACATCTCCAGGAAAGTAAGCAGAAGCAATACATACCTCAGTTTTCCCACGGATAGTTGGCACCTCTACTTTGATCGCAACAATGTCTCTACGGATAAATTCTGTAATTGGGACAAATTTTGTGTCCCTATTTAAAAGAATAGCTGTCCGTGGTTTGGACTGAGTTCCGTCGTACATAACTCTACAACTGCTCGAAGGGCAGCCATGTACCCTTCCATTATTTACCCAGGGCTCTTGAATTAGTCCCACATTGATATTTTCCTTGGTGAACCTTCTGCTGAGCACTGCTGATGCGCCCTTTGCATGATGAAGGTTCACCTGGATAATTTTGATTCGATTCATATTACATTAACATGCTCCCACTCGTATCAAGCCTCTGATTTGAGGCTAAATATGAGTAGCCGATTATTTCGGAGAAGTACAAGGTCAACTGCGCCATTGCTCCGGGTAGCACAGTAAGGGCATAATACTGTGGAGGGTGCCCCGGTACTCCACAGGCACCGTTCACGGTTAGGTTTCTTTTGACCCCCCTAACCATTCATTCCTAGGCACGGTATGCTTTTAGCCGCATGACACCATGAATTTGGGGCCACCTGTATGATGGACTTATACCACCGGAACAGGCAATCCGTAGTGTTATTTCTAGCCTTGTTGCAATCGGCTACCGACACTACACGGCTATCTTTGGTTTAGGAAGTTTTGAAAACTTCCCAAAGGAGAAAAGTTTGTTTGTTTACGCATTGAACTAGCTTATCTTAATTTCTTCTTTGCTACGGTAATTCTAAGATATTCTTCAAACAAACTCCAATTCAAAGAGAACCCCCTTCATTCATTCGCTAACTTGATGTTATACTTAGACGATGACCGTTTATTAGCTTGCTAAACCATCGCGTCGCAGGATATCTAATTTGATTTGAGTTGATAGATAAGAATCAAAGCAGCTTAAACATTCGCAGCGCCATCCCCGAGGGGTATATTTGCAGCTAATCTACTGCGCACCATACGGATGCCGAAGTCCAGCTCGCCGAAGAAGATGATAGAGCCCGTAGTTTTGTTCGATGGAAAGGAGAAATTGTCCATTCGAAAGCAACTTACTTACCACAGCACGTGCTGTAGTATCATTTCCCAGCAGTTGGGGTCCAATCTTATCGGAGAATCTCAAAATACCTACTTTATGGTATCAATGATTATAGTAATTTGGGCATTGTCCATAAATAGAGTTATAAAAATCAATGAACCGGAAAATGAATTGTTGGCTTTACATTCAACAGATGGGTTGATTGGCACTCCTTATCTAGATGATATAAGCCTTGGGCACGGATTATAACTGTTCTCATCCTACCGACAATCGAACAGTCCAAGCCTCGCATCGCGTCCTTTATCGTCCATTTGGGAACACATTAACCTTTTCCCCGCACCTCTAAGTCACCAGTCTATCGTCGTCGTCGTTGTCTTCTTCGTCGTGAACGCATGAAAAGTCAATTTCCATGTTAGAACAAATCCCCCCGGAATGCAAATGTACTGTCTCGTATATCGAACCGAACGACGTATAATGGTCTAATGGATTTCGGATCATCTCTTCGTGTAAGGTATCGGTCGAACCCGATCAGAAAGGAATAACACAACTATAACAACCAGAGATATAATTTTCAAACATAGGTAATGAACACACTTAAATTATTTTACGGATTCCTGTGAAATCTCAACAGCTGAACAGTTCGGTGAAATAAATTAACGGAGTACGGTAAATTTTTACAGTATTGCAGTCTAACCAAGTCTTGAACTTCTTTGAGAAAACATTCATTATAGTAGGAAAATCCACGTTAGAACATTAAAAGGAATTTAAGCAAAAGAATGTCACTCTACGTGTTTATCCAAATCGTTTTTGAATCTTTCTCAATCTTCTTGTTTCTTGTGAAGTCAACAAATTTCCATTCTGAATGTTCTACTTAATATGTTGTTTAAGTAATTTTAATTGAATTCATTTACATACATTTCACCCATCATTCCGAATTGTTCCATAACACCTTTATCTTTCAGATCATATGGTGTGATTCCACATAGTGTGTACCATTGCATTGGTTCTAATTATTCGTAAAAGTTCACCCATAAATATGTTTGTCGAGATTTGTGGAAGCCCGAGGGCCATGGCCCCTTCAGTCCTACCCTTCAAATGTTAGTGAAGTTTAAGAATACTTTACTTCAAAATTATTGTATCGTGACTGAAATGTATTAGCACTCACTATTCTATTTTTGAATTAGCATCAAGCTTCTGCCATGAAATTCTCAACATGATTTTGTGACTGGTAAAATGGGTAAAATTAAATTATCAATAGAGCAATTCTCGCTGAAACCAGGACCCCATCGGCTTCCATCGTTAGAATTCCGATTTTATGTCACTGATCGTTAGTATATCAGTCTGGCCCTTTAATTAAAAAGTTGTAAAACTCAACGAGGCACCTCCTAGATATGTGCTTTATGGTAAGAAAAAAGGTCTCTCAAAATTTCAACTCAATTGGTTGTGCCACCTGCTGGCGCATTCAGTTGTTGAAAGTGTAAGACAATTGATGGTAATTTTGAATGGCAACACAAGTAGCAACATCGTAGTGGCACTGTCATCGCTAAGTTCAATGACGATATCAGTGGTGAATATAAAATATTTCGAAATACTGATATTCACCACTGATTGACGCAATTCGCTGTGTGGCAGCGCTAGTGATTGCAAGGAGTTTCAATTTGAATATTTACACAGGTTTTCAGATTTCTGATGCGCTACTCACCACACCGTAACGCACTTGCGCTAGAGTATATGCACGAAAAATCGCTAAAAGGTAACGCGAAAAATATTTGTATGGCGAATTATTTATCAAAATTGGGAACTATTTTCGAAAAAAATATGTGGTACCGGTATACATGATGATAATGACTATCACGCCTACCAAATATTTGTTCGATTAAGTTTCCATTCACAAAATATATGAAGTTAGATGCCTTCTCCCTTACGAAAAAAACGAGAAAAACTTCTGCTGATCAACTGTGGACAAAAGCAAAGCAGCTAATCCATTGATGGTCATTTTGAATGGCAACACAAGTAGCAACATCGTGATGGCGCTGTCGTCGCTAAGTTTCCACGACGATGTCAGTGGTGAATATGAAATATTTCAAGATACTTATATTCACCACTGATTGACGCAATTCGCTGTGTGGCGGCGCTAGTGATTGCAAGGAGTTTCAATTTGAATATTTATACAGGTTTAAAAAACAATTTCTAGCATAAACATCTGTTATCTGTGATGATAGATACTCTTTACGCCGTTTTAAGAAAAGATCCACCATTTCATACCAATGTAGCTCAGGCTAAAGTATACTGCGTGCCATATCAAGATTTTAATCAAGTGTGCGGGCCGCTCGAAATTATTAAAATGTTCCTTACGAGATCTTGGTGACCCATGACTGGGTCTAGGCGTTCTCTAACTGGATTTTGAAAAATTCATACGGCATCCAATGTTTTTGAAATTGGATTTTAAGAATTTTTAGTGAATACTATTACGCAATAATTTCAAAAATTCATAAGGATTGTGTCGAACTTAATTTGTAGAATTTAAACAATGATAACTTTAAAACCAATGCACCTATACCACTTAGGATTATTCCATTTGATAAGTGCTAGTCTCAAAAAACGTGTCAAGCATGTTAATAAAGCTCTGCTTAGCTATGTTTATCTGTGACAACAGATCAAAAAGAGCGTTAACAAGTTATTTCGCCAAAATGACAGAAAATTTCAAGCACCCACATAGTTTCAGAGAATAAAATGGAACAATTGTGAAATACTGTTGTTAGTTTTCATTTGAACCGGTAATACGAAATTATTTCGATGAACCGGCAGCGTTAAAAACTTGATTTTTTAACATTCTGGAGGCCTAGCAGACGTGGAAAAACAGGTTTCTTTGGCAATTTCTAAGCATCTGGAGTTCTCTATGAAAAATGTGGCAAAAATAAAAAATAAAAAAAACCCGAAACATGCAACAGGAAGAAAGGCTCAAAGTAACAGAACACATAATTTATTCGAAAGTTCATTTATTTATTTATTTAACGGAAAATTTTTAAAGCAGGAAAAACAAAACGAATCTCAAAACTATAGGCTCAACAGAGCCGATTTCTTTAAAAGGAAGTTCCAGTAGTTTGTTATTTATGGGCAGATATCTAGACTTGATATTTTGTTGAAAAAATTGATGTTTTATTTATGTGAATAAATACATTTCGTGCCCATAACATAGATGTCACTATTATTTCACATTTTTGGCACATTGACATGGATTACGGAAAGAGAAATCGCAAAGTGTGGGATATTTACTTTTATTGTTGTTTATAACACTCCCGAGATTCTCGTGGAAGCCCTGGAAAGATAGCTACCGTGGCTTACAACCACTCCCGATAAACTAGCTCAATAACATGAGACCCCTGAACTATGTTGCAGGGTACGGTATTACCGACGATTCGTAACAATAACTGAAAACCCCCACTTATGGAGTCCTCTGATAGGGCCTTATTTTATTGTACTCTGAGCAATGATGGCACAGTAAATTAATTGTAATTAAAAAAAACTGAAATTTGTAGATACAAAAGTCAGTTTGGACAAATTGAGATATAAAATTGGGAAAAATAATGGAATCGTTCTGGTGGGCTTCGATCCTACGACTTCCAATACGCTAGACTGGGCGTATGCAAGTTGGCTATATAGTCATTTTCTGCATTTTCAACTGCCAATATCTCAAAAACTAGACGTACTATGATATTTTCGAAAACAGCAACGGATTAAGCAACCCAAAATTAACTAAATAGTGATATTTTGGTGCTTGAGACAAAAACGTGTTCCGCAGTGAAATAGATCTTTGGAGGAGGTTTTGATGGAATTCATGGAAATTTATGACAGAATTACCGTGGTGCTTCGAATTACCGGACGGTTCGAAAGCCGGACAGCGGACTTTTTTACGGTGTTATGCATGAAAGTTGTCTAAATAATAGGTTTGGGTGAATTAAGGCCGGAATTCTCAAGTCAACAAGAGGAAATATTTGGAGAAATGTATTGAGATTTATTTTTAACAGTGTTGACAGGCTTACACTCAAATCTCAATCAAAGAGCTCTGCCAGCAAGCTCATTGCCGGCTAAAAATGTTCATAGACTGTACAACATTACCTTTTGAAGATTTCTGGAAGATGTCATATATGAATTAAAATCTTTAAGAAAGCTTCCAGATTTCAAGGATTCTTGCAAATATATTTCCGGAATACATTTCTTTACGGATTACTTCAATGGAGACGTAAAAAACAACAAAAAACAGAACAGGGGAAAAGTTTAAAATGCCTGCTAGGTGAATAACATCCATTTTAGATTAACTTCCTCATAAAAAATACATGTTGAACAATATTTAGATAAACAATGTCTTGTTTCGATATAACGTAATGAAAAAGAAAATTGTTACGTTAGATCGAGGTAGTACTGTATATTGAGATTACTTTGGAAAACGCCAACCTTTTCTGTTCAGCCTCTTCTATCTCTTCGTCATAATATTTTATGAAGAAGTGAACAAATTCTTTTCATGTGAAATCTTTTTAGCTACAACTTTGCTGAAGACCATCAGGATAAATTGTTATTCATCATCATAAAGTGGGTTTTCATGTAGCATGTTTCACCAACTGTTCGGCAGGCAACAATGGTGCTCCTGGTGGAAAATAATAGATCAAGGTCATCCAGGCTACTACGTTTTACAGCAAAAAAGCAGTGTTGCTCTGAAAGTAATTGAACGATCATCTCAGCATGATTTAGACTTTGATATCAATAATAACAAATTCTTACGTCCCATCAAAATACAGTCTTCGGCAAAAATGTTGCTCGGAAGAAGAAGAGTTTGTTCACTTTTCCAGAGATTATTATGATGAGCAATTAGAGGACTGAACACAAAAGGTTTGCCTTTTCCATAGTAATTGTTATAGAAACTTCAAATGGTGTGTGCACAACCATTTTTTTCCAAACCTCCTCAAACTTTGGGAGAATGATTTGATAGAAATCCCAACTGACACCGTTTAGGTATAGGGGAGCAAAAACTTCAAAATTCGTATTAGTCTAGTGTACAGTGTGTGTAAAATGATCTAATTATAACAGACGTTGATATAAATAACAATGATTGATATTATTGAGTTATTTCTCTGTTATACATTTCTGATCGGGTGGGTATTGTATGTGTGTGCCTGCATGGAAATGGGCTACCTGACCTGTATCGTCGTCGCATCACGATTATTAGCGCGCCAATCACCGCCGCGCCGCACCAATTGCTACTAGGTACTAGAGCTGAGCTACTTAGCGGGTATGTCGCGTCGTTGCATAATGTAAGCAGCATCTTCTTCTTCGGTGGGAAGCCATTGCAGGCGATTAATGGCTATAGGGGGAGCTAGTTCACCACGTACAAATACGATTAAATATTGCAAACGTTTAACCATAAACACTCATTTTCATTAATTTTTATTATGCTGCGTCGTCGTCGGTGCGGAGTGTGAATGGGTCCTGATAGAGGTGGACAGTTTTTATTAGTTGGAGGAGAAGCATTAGTTGGTATCACCCAGAAGGGCTGATGGGTGGAAAATTGACATCCCAAGACAAAACTGAACTCTGAACCAGTCACTCAAATGAAGCGCAAGAAGAAGACAACGACGAAAGGCTGCAGGGTGATTAAATCGTAGAAAGTAAAAAAAAATAGTTTCTCTTATGTTGCTACTTCACGTGTCCTTGGCCTTCTCAAGCCGTAGCACGTGTCTTTTCGTTCCATGGGAAACGTTATTATCACATGTCATATGTGTAGCAAGGTACACAAATTTCTCAGTAGTAACACAACTAGATTTTCTCGTATCTTTACCTGCAACCATGTATTTCACAACAAGGCCGCTGACAAAGATGGTATGGGAGCCGAACTCACCAAGATGAGCCCGGAAGGATTGGCTGCTCTTTTGCATCAGCTGATATTGAGAATCTGGGATACGGAACAGCAAATGGCAATAACTGGGGGCAATGAAAATTCATTTAATTTAGGGTTTTATTGTGACTATATACAGTAATACCGTCCAAGACGATCAGTTTTTGACGTCTTGTTCGGATAAGACAGTTTCTCCAATAAACTACGCACTATTTATACTTTTCATACCAGGTCTCGGAAGAATCATGCCACTCATGTGAAATACTTGCTCGGACCGAAATGATAGCAATATAAGAATGTGAAATCCGTGCTCGCCTCAGTCGTTGAGAAGGCAACATACATATTCTTCTAGGAGGTTATCCCCAGACATAGAATGTAGAAGCACATGAATCTACTCGCAGAAAAACACCCTGCGGACATGAAACTACATAGCAGCAACAACCCATTCGACAGAGCAACGAGCTCCATCGAGACCACGTTCGAGACGACGACCACGAAGATGGTTGCAGCTCGCGTCCCGATACAGTTAATAACAATAAAGAAAATACGAACTGCACTCCCCTATAGCTAATAAAAGAGAAGAACCCAGAAATTAATGCTAAATTTGAAACCTTAAACACTATTAGCTTTATCGGAATTGCACGAATTTTTGCAACATTATTGCTAATGGATGCGGTAAGCTATCAATTTCCTGCTCGGCGGGAGAAGAGCGACAATAATGTGGAGGGCGCAACTTTCCAACAAACAGCCAATAGTGCTTTTGTTGTAAGTGAATTGGGAGGAGGAAAGGCAGTCTGTAATGTGGTGGAGTCGGTATATTTTCCAGTATCGCCGTTTCGAGCACATTTTGCATAATAATAGCAGGATCATGCACGCCGCTTGTTGAAATACATCATCGTTCGCCGGGATCCAATTTGTTCCGCACGGTTCGTCACTTAAACTTTCGTTCGAGTTACTAGTGGTGTAGGTGGATTGGATTCTGATTGCTTCGAAGAAAGGGTGTTTTTCCATGTTTTTTGTGAGCTGTGCGGCAAATGTTTGAATTAAATGATGTAAGAGGCATTAATTTTGCCACTTATGGATTCTACCACATTACCCCGAATACCATTTCCCCGAATGCCATCACCCCGAATTCCATCACCCCGAATGCTATCTCCCCGGATTCTATGACACTACCCCGAACGCCACTACCCCGAATTCTACTACCCCGAACGACATTACCCCGAAAGCCATTACCCCGAATGGGTCATTACCCCGAACGTCACTACCCCGAATGGGTCACTACCCCGAACGCCATTACCCCGAATGCATAAAATTTGGAACTTATTCTAGTGAGAGAGTGGGGAGATAATTGTACGATTCCTTATGAGTATTTAACGAGTTTGGCTCAACAATTTATATTTCAAACATTAGAAGATATAAAAGCAGCTAGTTTTTTAGCTAATAATTTTTGAATACTAAGTTTTATTTCGATTTGTCCTCTAATTTTGGTGAGATTCACACAGCCACATTGCAATGCTCTGAAGAACAGCCTATTTTGAAAAGAAGGGTGAATTTATTATGCAAAGGATAGCTATAATATGCACATGTAGTAAAGTTTCTTATTGGACGTCGGAACCCACTTCCTTTACTCATTGTAGGTGTCGGGCTACTAGCATTAAGATCTCCTTAAAGATTTTGTTTCGTAAACGTTGGTAATGGAAGACCACCCTAAGATAATCGCTGCAAGTGTTCGTCCATGGAACCCGCTTAAAAACCAATCTGATAGACAACCGTTCCACTAAAGCAAGGAAACGGTCATACACTTGTACATGTTAGAAAAACTGCGGCCTTTGATTGCCGCTACAGTAAAAACTTTCGTTGGTTTGTGGGATCATCAATTTGAATTTCGATGGGATAATCATAATTTTTTTCCGATTCAGCACAATGAAGAAATGATGATGACAGCAAAGCGGTGATCAAATTCATAAGAGACCTGTCTGTTTCAATACAAGAAGATGAAAGAAAGGGAAAATTACTGATTAGAATTATAGGAGGATTCACTTGAGTGAATGCCTTCAGGATATATTCCTGAAAACTTGAAAGAACAGCCTATTTAAGAAAGAAGGGGAAATTTCTGGTGAGATGTTTGCAGCTATGAAGTGAATGATCACTATAACAACGTGATATGCAACAATATGATATGTCATATCATGCTATGACACAACATATATACACAAGAAAGGAAAATATTTGCTTTCAAACAAAATTGGAATATGGACACCACCAAGAAGTTTAAATATCTGTGTTCACGCAGCTGTTCACCAAGATTAATTAAGGATTATGGGTTCAAATTCCTTCGGTGGTGGATCTTATGCATTGAGCAGACGTTCTATGCCCAGGGACAATAGAACATGTACAATAATGGTAAGTTGACAAGGAGAGCTCTCAGTCAATAAACGATAAAATAAGATCAAAAGCCCATTCACAAATTTCGTAACGCTGAAGGGGACAAAAAATGTTGTCCATACAAAAAGTGGTACGAACGGGTGGGTAGGTGTCAAAAATAGAAATTTTTGGCGTTATGAAATTTGTAAATGAACCCTTGAAATGCGAAAGTGCCCACTGGCCTGATAAAAAGGTACCGTCTCCGAAAGAATGAGAAGAGTTGCCAACAATATATTTCGAAAGAGGAGCTGACATAAAAAAAAAGGGAAAATATATGATGAACATTTTACCGACGAATTTTACGCGCCATTAACGCTCAACGCTCCGTCATCGTAATCATCGTCATCATCGAAACTTCAAAAGCAGGTTTTCTGTTCAAAACTAAAAATTATTCGATGAAAATGTGTTCACTGGGTTTCGGTTGGAGAATAGATTACAGTGAACACATTTTCCTGTAAATTTTCTTGATTTTGAAGGAAAAAACTGCTTTTGAAAATTCCGAAATCAGAGACGGATCCTGCCCCCTTAATTACCAGTTTTCATTAGAGACGCATTTTTGCCTGCAAAACAATATATTTCACTGTATCTCATACTATTCGGGGTAATGGCTCATTCGGGGTAGTGGAGTTCGGGGTAATGACCCATTCGGGGTAATGGCTTTCGGGGTAGTGACCCATTCGGGGTAGTGGCATTCGGGGTAGTGGCGTTCGGGGTAATGGCGTTCGGGGTAATGGGATGGAGCCATCTCCCCGAATTAACAATTATCTTGACATGATGATATTGATGACAGCTCCTCGTGATATTGGAATTCGGGGTGATGGGCCGTTGGGGGTTTTTGAATTCGGGGTAGTGGCGTTCGGGTTAATGGCATTCGGGGTAATGGGATTCGGGGTAAAGGGGTAGAATCCTAGACGAATTCTCCGAACACCAAATCGAAGTAGTCTCTAGCCCAGGCTGTTTGATTCAATTGAAGGGAGCATAGAGTGCCGCCTATCGTGGTCAGTTGTTCCGAATTTGGGGGATTTAGGCAGGACATCTTGAACTTCATTAGGGTAATCAAGGTTTCCTTCCAAATCGCAAAGTAAGGAGACTGTCGCGTTTTGCCGGAAACTCTTAAAGATCGTGAACTTTTTCTCAAACATCTTGAAGAGAAGAAGCACATTTTTTTACTCATGTCGACAAAACTGAACGTTTGTTCAAAGATGTCTTGTAAGGTCTCTCAAGTGACTATAAGTCACTTGAAGAGATCAACAATGGAATAAATGATTTACTTGGATTTTCCCCAGTCCAAGTAATCATTATGAAAAAGAGAACCCAATATGACATTCTTCGGAAAGGGCTTTCTCAAGAATATTATTTAGTTCACTTTAACAAAAAAGATCTAAATAAAATTAAAGCTTTAGAAAAAGCAAGACTTATGCTCGATGTCCATGTGACATGGGAACATTTCCAGAAACCTGGAGGAAATTTCCAGAACCCGACTCAGTGCCGTCGGTGCCAAAATATTGCCACGTGGTGGTTCTTCTCACGCTAAGGACGTCTGTCCTATAAAAGAAGATACCAAAAAGTTTGTAGGCGCAAAATGCGAAGGCAACCATACACACCAAAATTTTATTGCTGTAAACCAGCAAATTTTTGCTGATTTTTTTTTTGTGCTGTAAATTCAGCAATCGATCCAGCAATATGAAATTTGCTGGATCATTCAGTAAAGCAAATTCGCATAAAAATGACAGCTGATTTACTGACCATCCAGCAAAGTACATTTCCACTTGCTGAATAATCAGTACTTGGTTATTTGTTTTTTGCTGCTTTTCAGCAATTTTGGGTCACCAGGTCCTGGTTGATGAAAAGTTTAGGTAAATGTCTTGAATTTTAAAAATGCTACTCTGTTTCATGACATAAATATTTATTTTCATAATAAAAAGTCAAGAAATGTTTTTCTGTACTTGGTGGGGAAAGGAAAAGGCTAAGCACTATTTCCCGTTCCGGATTTGTTACCATACTAGAAATGAACACTTGAATTATTTTTAAATATTAGGTTTTCCACTTAATACAGTACTTACTCAGATATTCCGAGGGATGAAAAAGTATGACTAGCTGGGTTACATTTCCCATTATACTCCAAGCTGGCAAATGGTAACAGTGGGAGAAAAATTTTTTCGTTTTAAGTTTCTCGGTTGACAGGTACAACTTATGCTGCAGTTCAGTAATTATGTTTACTGGTTTATAGCATAATTTCAAATCGATTGCTGGTTATCTGTCACTTGTCATACAAGTAACTGAAAATCAGTAAATCTGATTGTGTTGACAATTATCCAGCAAGTCAGATTGATGAATTTCAGCAAACAATTTCAGAAGTGCTGTACATCAGTAAAATGGTTTATTGCTGAATTGGTTTCAGCAAACGAATTGCTGGAAGACAAATCGAAAATTTGGTGTGTAAGTCTTATTTTTTGGACTGCACTTCGCGTAAACGAATAGTCGAAGCTAGTACTAGGCAGATGAACAGTAACGTTTTTTGTTCATGGAATTCCTCTGGTAGAATCTCCAACAATGCTTATTTTCCAGTTAACGATCGCTTGTTTAGGAATCATACCCATCAGGTCAATTATAATCATGCTCATTCACAAGCCAATATTCTTCCGTCGGGTAGCCGTTCGAATCCTTGGATTTCGAATGGATTTACCCAAGCAAGCACGTATGCCGATATTGTGTTTCAGCTCCTCCCTATCAAATTGTCTTCCTATGGATATCCGTTCTAATTGTTTCAAATCATATAATGAAAACCCTGCCGCCGAAGGCAACTCCTATTCCGTTTATTCATTAACGGATAATCCCAACAAAAAGTCATCAGAAAATACATCTACTTCTAGTAAAATGTCTAGCTCTGATTTTGATTTTTCAACTGAACAATTGAATCAAATGATTGATGCAATGTTCAAAATTATCACAATGGCTGACGCAGTCCAAATTGGTGTAAAATTTACTACCAAAATTGTTAACGGATTACGTTTTTCATGGATCCAAATATTTTTTCTAAATATTTATAATTGGAATGCTCGTTCTTGGAATGATAAGAGGACGAGCTGTTTGATTTTAAACAGCTCATAACATACAAACTGACACTTATTAGAAACCTGGATCCAAACTAAAAAGATATATTTTGTTTTGTTTATCGTAATGATCGACTTGATGGTGCATATGGGGGAGTTCATAGGCGTATAAAACATCAACTTTTTTCTTCATTTGAAACCAAAGTTTTTGAAACTTTAGGTGTTTTTGTTGAAACACAACTAAGTAAATAAACTTTCATAGCTGCCTGTATGCGGGGCCCAGATAGCCGTAGCGGTAAACGCGCAGCTATTCAGCATGACCAAGCTGAGGGTCGTGGGTTCGAATCCCACCGGTCGAGGATCTTTTCGGGTAGGAAATTTTCTCGACTTCCCAGGGCATAGAGTATCTTCGTACCTGCCACACGATATACGCATGCAAAAATGGTCATTGGCACAGTAGGCTCTCAGTGAATAACTGTGAAAGTGCTCATAAGAACACTAAGCTGAGAAGCAGGCTCTGTCCCAGTGTGGACGTAACGCCAGAAAGAAGAAGCAGCCTGTTTACCTTTTCAATGCACTACTCAGCAAGTTATTCTGCTCCAAACTGAGTTGCGCAAATTGACTCACAATAAGTCAAATTGTTTTGTCATTGGTGACTTTAATGCCAAGTATCGGTCATAGAATAATTCACAAAGTAATTCCAACGGCAGAATTTTATTTGATGAGTGTTCTTCAGGATATTTCTCAATTATATACCCTGATAGCCCTGATAGCTCTTCTAGAAATCCATCTACAATTGGGTTGTTTAGTGATGAAAAATTCACAGTTCTTTGTAGCTAGATCGAAAGAGCACATTTTTGTAAGTGTAACACGATTTTATTGCGCTTCTATTTCTTAATATTGATATAGTAAATGATTAAAAAAGATTTCATTACGTCGACTCAATGACATTTCAATTTACATAATGACAGCTCGTCGCGAAGTAAAATTTGCCGAGGGGTGATTCAAACGCGATTTCCATACTAAATTCAAACGTGTTTTAAAAATAGTTCCAGGGCACGGAAAATTATGAAACTTTGGATTCTGGTTCAGTTTGAAACGTAGAATCAGAATATGTAAAAAACAGGATACCCCTAAACAAGCCAATTGACTTGGTCTTAACCGACTCTAGTCATCTTTGTAGTCAATTGACGGGGTTGGTAGTCTGATGGCTACCGCTTCTGCAGAAGGTCATGGGTTTAATCCCAGGCCCGTCCCTTTCCTCGTACTTTGTAGTTGTTTATCTCTCACTTGCTTCTATCTTCCATTCTAAATCTATCACACTCAAACTTATTCGTTCATAGCAAACGCTAGAACCAGAGACGGACAAGAAACCGTTTCCCTAACGCTTCCATTCTTCCACGCGCATGCCTTTCCTTACGCCTGATACATAGGCAGTCTGCTAACCACAAAAGCAAACCTCTCTGCCATGCCTTTTCCCCCAATCCATACACTCCGCATGAACTGGCGTAGATGCAGTCGGACTCCACGGTCAACAGTGGGCTAGTATTAGTGCAACATCATTTCCTCCCCCTTCCCTACATTGGTCTGCATTCTGACGTGGCAGGCGCCATTATAGCCTAAAAATAGAAGATCACCAGCACTTATACACTGAGGGTGTCTGTTAGTCCCAAGCAGTCATTCGGTTGGTTCCTTGTGTAAGTGCAGCTGATCTGGCGATACTGGAGTAGCATCCACGGGCGGCCAATCAAGCTCAAGCTAGTCATCTTTGTAGCCAATTAGTTACTCATGCTGATTTTGATTTTGATCATGTCCCTGTTACATTTCAAATATCCCATGAAGCGATTCTCAATCCTATTAACTCCACTTTCAATTATTTTCGAGCCGACTGAATATATGAAACATATATTGACTCTAATCATGATGTCAACATTTCTTTACAAACAAAACTTGATATTGACAATGCTCTTGAAAACTTTAACAAATTCCATTGTTGAAGCCAGGAGCATTGCAATTCTAATATGTGAAGTAAAATTTGAATCCATGATTATAGACGATGATCTTAAACTCTTGATCCGTCTTAAAAACGTGAGGAGAAGGCAATTTCAACGCACTCGCGATCCTGCTATGAAAATTATATGGCAGCATTTGCAGGAAGAAATCAAGAAACGTTTTGCAGAATTAAGAAACAAAAATTTTGAAAATAAGATTTCTCAATTGGACCCTGGCCGTAAGCCCTTTTGGAAATTATCTGAAATCTTGAAAAACCCTCAGAAGCCAATACCGGCATTGAAAGAGGAAAACAAATTATTACTAACTAATTGCGAAAAAGCTCAAAAACTTGCTATGCAGTTTGAAAGCGCGCACAAGGACATCAAAAATAATCTCAATCAAGAGAACGTTTTCGAAAATTCCTGGAAGGCTGATTTGGAAGAAGTGAGAACTATTATTAAAGAAATCAAAAATATGAAAGCTCCTGGCGATGATGGAATTTTCTACATCTTCATCAAGAAACTTCCAGAAAGTAGCTTATCATTCTTAGTTGATATATTTAACAAATGTTTTCAATAAGCATATTTTCCTGACTAATGGAAAAATGCTAAGATTGTACCAATTTTGAAACCCGACAAAAATCTTGCAGAAGCTTCTAGCTATCGTCCAATCTGTTTGCTTTCCTCAATCAGTAAACTTTTTGTAGAGGTCATTTTGAACAGAATGATGGCCCACATCAACGAAAATTCAATTTTTGCCAATGAACAGTTCGGATTCCGCCATGGACATTCGACCACTCATCAACTTTTACGTGTAACAAATTTGATCCATTCCAACAAATCTGAAGGCTATTCTACTTCTATTCATAGAAAAAAGATTTGATCGTAAAATTAAAAAACTTTGATTTTCCAACACACATTGTTAGAATAATTCAAAGTTATCTGTCAAATCGTACACTTCAAGTTAATTACCAGAACTCCAGATCTGAAAGACTTCCTGTAAGGGCTGGTGTTCCTAAAGGCAGCATTTTGGGACCAATATTATACAATATTTTCACATCTGACTTACCTGAGTTACCTCAGGGATGTCAAAAATCCTTGTTTGCGGATGACACAGGCCTCTCCGCCAAAGGACGAAGCCTGCGTGTCATCTGTAGTCGATTGCAAAAAAGTTTGGATATATTAATGCTTCCAAAACTCAACTAATAATATTCCCTCATAAACCAAAAGCTCTTTATTTGAAACCTTCAAGAGGACATTTTGTCACGATGAGAGTGGTTTCAATAAATTAATTAGATGAAGTTAAATATGGGGGGTCTGTAGCCTTGAGGTTACGCTTTCGCTTCGTAAGCGGAAGGTCATGGGTTCGATTCCTAGCCCCTCCACAAAAAACCCGTCCAGCCACCAGAAGACGCCTCACGGAGGATCGTGCACATCCATCCTCCGTCAGTATCAGATGGTGACTAAGACAAACTGACCCTCTTCGCAGGCAGCTAGCCTCACTAACAGCAGAGCTCTCTCCTACCTGCTCGGTGTGAGAGTAAAAGAGTAGAAGAAAGTAAAAGTAAGATGTAAATATAGATAAGTTGAAAACAGATCTGTATCGGTAAAGAAGAAGCTACAGATCAACTGATTCCGGCACAGTAGTGGCCACGAGCACTGAGTGCCTTAAAAAAAGTATGTAGAAGTTAAATAAAACTCGAGGGCTAACTTTCAAGAATCACATAAAGGTGAAGATGAACCGTAACCAAACCTCAAATTATCAAGAGCACAAATCTGGAGAACCAAACATCCGTTTAAGCTGAAAACTTGACTATAGTGGTTCCCTATTTGGCCATACATGAATTCTCGAAAAGTTTTACAATATGAATACTTTTGAATGTATTTACATCAAGATATATAAGATATCAAACTACTTGAACACACAAAATGATCAAAAATTTGAAGACAATCAAATTATCACTTATGGCGAAATAGGAACCATAACTGCTATATAAAGGAGGGTCCGTACACACTAAGGTTTTTTCTCGTTGTTCGGTAATTTTGTTTACCGGAAACGTACTGTAAATAAATTTTTAACTGAAGTTTCGGTATTACAAACGAGATTTACCGAACACCCTTGAATATATAAGAAAATCAAAACAATATTCGTCCACTTTTACCGAAATCGTCGTTTTATTTACCGAAAAAACTGTAAATCGTTTAGATTCACCGTAGACTGTAATTTTTTACCGTACTTCAGTTCATAGTGCCACAACGCTTTACCGAACAAATTGTGATTTGATATTTTTGTGGCCGCCATACTGATTTTGGCGATGATAGTTTCGCATCCAATACCGTTTAATATTCTGTGTTGTGGTCATGGACACTGTTTTAAAAAAAAATAAAGCTACAACAGCAGGATGAGCGCCTGGAACTACTTTTCCGTAAGTATGACCTGAGGGATTCTATTAAAAAACCTATTTTTAAGGTCGAATAAAATATTTTCGTTGTAGTATCCAACTGCCCAATTACGGTTCCGGATAGAATCGTCACATTAACGAACATAACCACCCATGACGGAATCGGTGGCGCATTCGTGTTTGTTGGTGATGCTTCTTATGGTTTCCCATCTTCATTAGCAGACAAGCAGTTCATCTTCATACGGATTTAAAACGAAAACGCGAAATAAATCCATGAACATTTGCTATCAATATGCAATTTATTGTTTTTATTTTGTTTTGATCATCCTATTCTATTCCGACTGCCTGCTGCTACGAACAATGCGTTCGGTAATTTATTTTACAATTCGTTCGGTAATAATTCACGAGCATATTGTAATTTTTTGACAGCTGCGTGTCGATTGAAATTACAGATTGTTCGGTAATCCTTAACTTTACCGGAAGCATTACCGAGCGCTCAGCGGTTTATATTTCGGTAAAAAAAATTACCGGAGTCGGTGATATTTTCTAAGTGTGTAGCCTTGAGGTTACGCTTTCGCTTCATAAGCGGAAAGTCATGGATTCAATTCCCAGCCCCTCCAAAAAATAACCCGTCCAGCCACCAGAAGACGCCGCACGGAGGACCGTGCTTAGGGGAACACATCCATCCTCCGTCAGTATCAGATGGTGACTGAGACAAACTGACCCACTTCGCAGGCAGCTAGCCTCAAACGACTCTGGAACACGGCAAAACGAACTACCGCAAGAGCAATGGACTATGGCTTATGGAAATCGATTGGACCAACAGCAGAGCACTCTCCTACCTGCTCGGTGTGAGAGCAAAAGAGCAGAAGAGAGTGAAAGCAGATGTAAATATAGATTAGTTAAAAATATAACTGTATCGGTAAGGAAGATGCAGATAAACTGATTCCGGCACAGTAGTGGCCACGAGCACGGAGTGCCTTTAAAAAAAAAAAAAGATTCTATATAATATAATATCCATAACTGGTACAGAAAATCAAAACTTTTCCTTACGAACAAGCTTTTGACCTTCAAATAAATTTTCAGGCCAGCCATGTTGCATGCTTCATCAGTATGGGCTAGCACTATCTGTTGTATTACCAGGAAGAAAGCTCTGCAGAGGATTCAAAATAATTTTTAAAAATGATTCTGAAGCTCCCTCCCTGGTAAAGTGAGTTACATAGAACATTCAATGTTGAAACATTGGAGCAAATGTCAAATAAAATAATTAAAAATTTAGACAAAAATCGTTGCAATCTTCTGTTGCCACAATTAATGCGTTATATATTTAGGTTTAGTTAGGTTAAGTAAATTGAAAGCGCTTTTTTTTTCTCTTATAAGCAGGTGAAATCAACTGACCTGTAAAAATTCTGAACTGCTACGGCAAATGAAATATAATATGATATTAACGAAATGTTTTTACAGCCTATGAATGAAGTATTCAAATCATTGTAATGTTATTTACATCCAACAGTCTTTACTGTACTGTTCAACTAAGTTAGGATTTTCTTCAACAGTTTTGCGATCGACATTCTTTTGATCACTTTCGTTTAGCAATTCCGCAATGCCGAAACTGACCTTTCCCGACGCAGATTCACCAAAAAATCCAAAAGTTTATTAATGCCTTTACAAAAGGAAAACAAAGCTGTCCCATTTGTACGTAGCAGGACGTACCGTTTTGACTCATATTCCGAACACTTAAGGCCAACAGTTACTTCAAATGCATCTGATTGGCATAAATTGACTGATATTTGTGTAAATTTTAATTTATTCGCAAAGCCTAACTGTTAGCTGTTGGGTGGACCAATAATAATGTTATTTTAATTAGTTTTAGTATTGTTTTTACGTAATAGTATGGAACAACATTTTGATTCAAATGCCGAACACTGTGCTTATTCTGTCCCATATTCCGAACACCTTGACTCAAATTCCGAACAGCACGAATAAATCATACTCAAATGAATAATTTCGCAAATAATTTTATCTGAGCTTGTTCTACTGGTCTCAAACTCGAGAGTCATCACTACTGCCGCGGTGAAAATTATATTGGAAAGGTTAAAATAGAATTGCAATTGACTGCCATTTACTTGTTATTTTGTGATATATTTCAGCGAAACATTTCACCCAAATCGCCATACAAAAACCGAGTGTTCGGAATATGAGTCTGTTCGGAATTTGAGACAAAACGGTACATACGTAACACTTGCGTTCGAGAGAGCTCGAATACCGTAAAAAAAACTTTAGCTGGAGCCAAAGTCTTGTTTCGCTCTGACGCAGAAAGTACGCAGGGAAGCAACCTGCATATAATGCAGCTGGATGCCACAGATTTACAAATAATGTGTCTTAAATTTTTCTTACATTAAACCAAACCGTCTTTTTGCTCGCCTTCGCCCGTTGTCGGTCGTCGTGGATACGGTTGGCATGTCCTTATGTGGCCTGCCTCAAAACTGCAAACCCTACGACGTGATCAGATAGAGCGAGTGGCCGAAATTACATAAAATTGTTTGTTGAGATGAGCGTGCGTAATCGTGTGGCATCAGTCAATCGGTTGACTCTTGGACGTTGGTTGCGTTGCTAGCAGGGGCCCTTATCCATATAGGCTGTTGTACATAGCTACTGCCCCGAACTGATACCAGGGATAACGATCATTTTTGACGTGCCTCCCAGCAGTTGGCCAATGAAGTGAGATGATCCAGATTCGCGGTTGTTTTTCATTCGATTACCGTTCGGCACCGGTGAACTGAAAGGTCACGAGAGTGCCAGCCGGCGAAAGTGATTCAGTGCGGGGCGTCAGAAATGCCATCCACTTGTCACTGTGAATATGTAGAGTGGAAAGAAGATTCTGGATTATGATTTCAGGCACTTATTTTGTTCATTCCTTTATTGGTATAATTTCAAACATTACATTCTTTCCTTAATATTTTTTTTGATTCAAGGTGTTTTATGTTAGGTTAAACCAAATTGTGCTAGATTTTTTTTAAACGTGAGCTGATTTCACCTGCGTATGAAAAAAAATTAACCTTAAATGTATAACGCACTTATCGTGGCAATAAAAGATTGTAATGATTTTAGTCGAAAATTATGAATTATTTTATAAAACATTTCGTCAAATTTTTCAACATTGGATATTCAATATAGGGGGAGATCCCCCAGTACCGGACACTTAAGCTACTAAATTCATAATTCGGAAAATATTGATTTTATGGGCTCGTGTTACCCATTTATGATAAATATTATCATTTTTATAGTGTACAAAGATAAATTTGAAAATATAAATATGAATTTTGACATTGCATTTTGATGATGTATTTTAGCACCAAACTGATCGATCTTGAAAGGTGGGACCCAATACCGGACACGATCTGGAAATGCCTCGAATTCTTTAAATTGGAACATCATTGAATGTGTACAATATAGAAATAGTTTATAATTTACAATTCAATGCATTTGCAACATTAACAAGTTTAATTAGAGTTTTTCTCAGTTTACAAGATGCCTAGCGAAAACCTCTTTCATATATGATGAAAAATAGCACATTTTACGATGTTGTTCTGAATGTTCATTCTTCTTAATTTTATTGCACGTTTGATATCATGATCGACGGAACCCATGAAAAATGAAAGTATTTTGAGACACTGATGCAATAATTACAAAGATATCATATAACAAATCAAGCTGTCCGAAAGTGAGGGACAGGAGGTGCTTAACCAAAATTGTAATTTGTCGATATTTAGTTCAGTTATGGTACAAAATACATTAATACTATCAAATAAGGATTATGTTCGATCATGCTTGCGGGATCCAAAGTATTTTTTCATATTCAGAATAATTACTTAAAAGGCTCAAAAGTAAGAAGATACGTCAATTTTTTGAAGATTTTCAAACTTTTCTACTTTTTTTTAAAAAGGCATGCATATTTCAAGGATGTGTTATTCTAAGCAAACATTAGTCTACATAATAGCTTTCTTTTCTACTAATACACCATCTTGATTGGACCATGATTTCTCAATGTTTCGACTTTGTCCGGTATTGGGTGCTGTCCGGCACTGGGGGATCTCCCCCTACTCATTAATTTCAGAATCATTTTTTAATTTTTATTTTGAATCATCTGCAGAGCTTTCTTCCTGGTGTTACAACAGCTAGTCCATATTGGTACTGCATACAACATGAACGGTATTGGAATCCATCTCATAGTGACAATATGTCTACTTTGAGCTTTTTTTTAAAGACACGGTTATGTCCTTTGAAGGAAGCACCACACTAGACAACGGACTAGCATGCAACGCCCAGTGGCACAGTCGAAATACGTTCCTGACGAAAAGTTTTCCAGACAGAATCGAACCCACACCCCTTGACTCAATGCGGCTAAATGCTTGGTAACACTAACCGCACGGCCACGAAGCACACCATATGGTTTATGTGGGAATATATAATTAATTGAGTTTTGAAATCATTAGGAGAAATCTACCATTTTTGCAAGTACAGTGCCCGTTCGATTTTGGCACGGTTCAATTTTAGCAAAACGGAAATGCATATACAAAAAAAATGAACCATAGGACAGTCACCAATCCTCTTAACTTTTTGATTGTCGCGCGATTTTTTTTTGTAACGCGAGTAGTCGCGCGTTGTACTTTGTACAACACCCTTGGTTTTCCATGTTCAACATGAAATACCTCGCGATCCTGATTAAATATAGAAAAAAACTTCTTCGACAAAGTTGTTTAGGTGATCAAGGGATGACATGTTTAGGAATTCTGCCACCAGGTGGCACTAGTGTGCTTGAAAGTTTTGTTTTTCAGATATCTCAGTAGCCTAAACACTTAGAAAGATAGCTTCTTTGGAAAAGTTATTTAGTAAGCCAAGGGCTATCATTATTCAAGCATAAAAGATTCGAGATCTTTCCACCTGTCGCGCTAGTGTGCATGGAAGACTCGACTAGTACACGACACTGAAGACGGCCTTACAGTTGAGGTCGAAATACGCGTATCTGTCAAAGGATACAAACTCTAGTGGA
Organism: Aedes aegypti; assembly: GCF_002204515.2. NCBI lineage: Eukaryota > Metazoa > Arthropoda > Insecta > Diptera > Culicidae > Aedes > Aedes aegypti. The sequence goes on from NC_035108.1 coordinate 351,024,931, forward strand.
ATTATATGGTATAGTACTAAATTCGGTTTTTTCATCTACTTATAGGTATTCTACTAAACAGCTCGAAGATTTATTATTTTTTAAGTGGTCAAACTGCCGTGAATGGACTTCCGAAGCGAAGTTTTGAACGAATTAACTGTCATTGCTCTACCGGCTCGGCTTTTATCTCGACTGTTTTTGAATCATCATGTCGACGGAAGAAGTTTCACCACAACGGAGGATTTGTCAGTTCGAGCGCGGCAAAATCCATCCGATTGAAAATGTGTTGGCGGTGCTTAAGGTGCAACCGTTTGCTATCCATAAATGATGATCAATTTTGTAGTTTTGGGGATGTGATATCGGTTCTACCGAACAGAGATGAACTGAAAGTGTATCAACATGCCTGTTGTTAGCAAGCATATGATCCGGTAGATCGATATGACCGAATGACCGATATGATATAGTCCTTAAAATTTATTATTATGGACACTTGGAACATACTTTCCAGAAGCTTTTGTTATTCGGAACATGAATGTTGGGAGTGAAAGCTAATGGAATAAATGATTTATTAAACGGAATCGAAGATTGGTAACTTAGCTTAAAAAAGTAGCACAGTACTGAAAATCTTTCATTCGTTGTATGGAGTTGGCTTCAACGACTTTTAATGTAGGTTAATAGCCGTTTAACTGGGTTTCAAATTCACATCATAGAATATTTCATCATATGTTAACTTGATGAAAAAGTCAGAATACTTATTCATTTTGATTATAACGGTTTTAAAACTGATCTGCGTTAAGTCAGATTGGACAGAGTGCTCTATAGTGGCTTCAAGGAAATGTACTCTAAGCATTCTGTTGGTGTTTACGTTTAGCTCTACATTAGCCATGCGATTCTATGCCTAATCTTCCATTTTCAACGACCTTTATCAGTACATTTGTATACAATTTTTATTCTCTTTCATTGATGCTCAGCACAAATTATGTCACGCTAACTATGGACACTCTCGACTCCCCTGGTTTCCATAAACACTTTTTTCAATAGACATTTCCAAACATTTATGGATCAAATATATTATTCTTCTTTCCGGCGTTACGATTCAACTGGGACAAGGCCTGCAAAAATTTGATTGAACATTTTATTTTCCGACTAGTCTGCCCATAACTGCATATTTGTCACATTCGACAATTTCGAGTTAATACCAGGGAGAGTCATCAAATGACAAATACTTTCGATCAGCTTACTGAAATCTGAGAGATTGTATTGAACTTCAATAAATGCTTTTCCTTTGAATTTGCTTGATAGTGCTATTTTTCTCCGAATTTCATAGCTCTGAATGTCTGTATCTCGAATTCAATGCCAGGGTGATAAACTAGGAAGAACAATAAGCATGAGAAGAAGATATTTGATCATGTTGATACACTTTCAGTTCATCTCTGTCCGCTAGAACCGATATCACATCCCCAAAACTACAAAATTGATCATCATTTATGGATGTTTGCTAGTTGCACCTTAAGCACCGCCAACACATTTTCAATCGGATGGATTTTGCCGCGCTCGAACTGACAAATCCTCCGTTGTGGTGAAACTTCTTCCGTCGACGTGATGTTGGACTGTTTTCAAAAACAGTCGAGATAAAAGCCGAGACGACAGAGCAATGACAGTTAATTCGTTCAAAACTTCGCTTCGGAAGTCCAACCGGCGAACTCCAGATTGGTGCTGCGATGTCAATAATAAATAAACAATGATTAGAATTTTTAATACGATTGGTTGTGCTACTTTTCGCCGAGTGTCAATTCACCGAATGTCGTTTCCGCAAACGTCTAGCAACCGAATGCAAATCCCCCGTATATTTCGGGTCATCTGATATTCACCCTTCTTTATTTGGTAGACGGTTCTTTCGAGTTCCACCGATCTCGGCATTTTTGCCAAAATGTGTTTATTCGAAAATGATCAAATATCTTCTTCTCATGCTTATTGTTCTTCCTAGTTTATCACCCTGGCATTGAATTCGAGATACAGACATTCAGAGCTATGACATTCGGAGAAAAATAGCACTATCAAGCAAATTCAAAGGAAAAGCATATATTGAAGTTCAATACAATCTCTCAGATTTCAGTAAGCTGATCGAAAGTATTTGTCATTTGATGACTCTCCCTGGTATTAACTCGAAATTGTCGAATGTGACAAATATGCAGTTATGGGCAGACTAGTCGGAAAATAAAATGTTCAATCAAATTTTTGCAGGCCTTGTCCCAGTTGAATCGTAACGCCGGAAAGAAGAATAATATATTTGATCCATAAATGTTTGGAAATGTCTATTGAAAAAAGTGTTTATGGAAACCAGGGGAGTCGAGAGTGTCCATAGTTAGCGTGACATAATTTGTGCTGAGCATCAATGAAAGAGAATAAAAATTGTATACAAATGTACTGATAAAGGTCGTTGAAAATGGAAGATTAGGCATAGAATCGCATGGCTAATGTAGAGCTAAACGTAAACACCAACAGAATGCTTAGAGTACATTTCCTTGAAGCCACTATAGAGCACTCTGTCCAATCTGACTTAACGCAGATCAGTTTTAAAACCGTTATTATCAAAATGAATAAGTATTCTGACTTTTTCATCAAGTTAACATATGATGAAATATTCTATGATGTGAATTTGAAACCCAGTTAAACGCCTATTAACCTACATTAAAAGTCGTTGAAGCCAACTCCATACAACGAATGAAAGATTTTCAGTACTGTGCTACTTTTTTAAGCTAAGTTACCAATCTTCGATTCCGTTTAATAAATCATTTATTCCATTAGCTTTCACTCCCAACATTCATGTTCCGAATAACAAAAGCTTCTGGAAAGTATGTTCCAAGTGTCCATAATAATAAATTTTAAGGACTACAACTGTAATGAAATATTTTGACATGATTTAATCAAATTTATTTTTCACCCATAAAACCGGGAAGAAAAAATATTTCGCGCCACCAAAAGCTGCCCCAGCTGCTACCAATCACCCGCCAAGGGTAGCGATGGGAACATCTTGCTCTATGCCTCACCCAGTCAGCGAACATCAGACCGTAGAGATATCAGCCCCGTGTTGAACGGGAAAAATAAACCGAAACAAATTTTATTTTCCCTTAGGGGCGTGATAATTTTTAAAAATTCCACTTTATAATGTTGTTTGGTTCTCCATATCGCAAGAAGTACATTGCATTGGAGTAACGAACAAGCGACGATCCTTTGGGTGCGTATTGCGAGGGATGGTGTGGCAGTCCATTACCGAACCTTGTCGATATCTCCGCCGGAGTCGAGACTCTTATCGCAAACGCATCCGAATATGTAAGGAAGGTCCTACCGTACAACGGGGTACCTTTGATCGTTTTTAGTGAGAAAATTTGATTATTTCTGCACTCTGTTTCAAAGATTTGTATTTTGTATTTTTGAAATAAGTAGGTACGCATTATCAAAGTTTCCCACAAAACCGAAAATCAACTTTCAATTATATGAAAAATTAGATATCCATTCAAAAATAATTGCTATGCAATCTTTCAACTGCAAACTGTTCTAAAGAAAATAAAAATAAAATCTTTAAGACACAATCCTGAAATAGTTAGATTTTCTTCCAAAAATATCAAAGTTACCCCATTTTACGGTACAACCGAGGCAGGGTAAGATCGTTGTCCTATGTATGAATCGCAGTACAAGAGCAAAAATCGGTACACCCAACAGCATCCGCAACCGACAACCTGCCGGAGAATAATAGACCCGATAAACTATCATAAATTTATTGACATATCATTCAATATTTCTTCCCCGGCGTTTGGTTCACTTTTTCCTGCATTAATCTTTATAAGGTACAAATTTGATCACATTTCCAAGATCTCGGTGTCGTTTTCTGCCTGGGAGCGATTTTTTGGACCGTATTTCGGTTCAGTATGGTATCGATGAAACACGATAACTGGTTCGTCCGTGATAGCTATGCGTGCGGCTGTAGCAAGAGAAACATGTGTGACTGGACCGCAGAGTGGAGTGCGCTGCTTAGTGCTCACCCAAAAGTGATTCCGGAGACGACCGTAGCAAATGCGATGCGCAGCTTCACAACCGAAAGGAAGTCATGGATCGAACGGCAGAACCAATCGCAATCAGCCCACCACCGATTCCCCCAGATGGGAGTCCCTGGTAGACGTGTAGATATCCCGAGCTGATAAACATGACAAATGAATACCATATCAATGAAATGAAGGAAGGCGGTTTGAAGAGCTTAATACGTTATGGACAAATGCACGCGTTCCTTCTTTGACGTTTGAACAGTGCCGTGTTATTTACGTGACCATGGCAACGAATGAATTTGGCACCGCTCAAACGTCAAATTAGTGAACTCGTCATTGGTCCATTAAATAACAAATTCATTGCAAACTATGTTATTGGGATAGTAATACAGTGGGATTCCGTTTTTGGCAACAAAATCGAAATTTTCAGTTGCCAAAAACGGAAACGTGCCAAAATCGGAACCTATTTTTTTTTTCAATTTCAAGAATATTATTTGGATGTTATTACATTATCATTATGGATCCAAATGATGGCCAAACTTCCAAATGGTCCATTTTGAAGCGGATTTCCATAGGAAATGGCTATGCTATACATTTATAGACTGGTCATGTTAATTGTGACAGACGCTCCACACACTTTTGGTTACTGAAGCATCTTCAATGATGTGCTATAAGCTTTATGTTTACTATGTGTATACAAAGGCCGTGTAAAAACAATTATCGCGTAAGTGGCCTGTATTCTAGAATTGGACAATTCCATGAAATAGTGCAAAAATTACAGAAATACAATACTTTTCATTAGAAACGTATTTACAAAAAAAAGTTCTAGGTGTACAAAACATAATGATATTTCTAATTCAATGAACATAACTTAACATGACAGTTTAAGTTCAAGCGTCTCTTTTACAATGACGCTATTGGTGGTCTAATAGCTATTGCATCTGCTACCAAATTTTACAATATTCGATCAATGATAATGGTTTTTCAAAATTATGTTTTTTGCATGGAATGGTATCTTATATAAAATGATTTATTACAATCAAAAGGGCACACAGACACAGCTGAAATCAATTGGAATAAACAAAAACTATAATGTTTATCGAAACAGAATATTAACTAAGTATTCATTTAAATTTCCCACAGAAATATGGATGGAAAGTTCCCCTAGAAATAATTGAAAAATGGAATAGAACAGTGATGCTCAACATGCGGCCCACAAGCCGCTTGAGTACCCCAAGATCCTTAACTGTGGCCCACATTTTCTTAGAATACATAGATAAGCTACTTATCACTTCAATTTGAAATTAGTTTTAGTAGTTGAGCTTGCATATTATAAATTAACCATATGAATCCAACAGATATTCGCAGAATCCCGCTATGAAACCCTAAAATCCCGATAAAAATCTTCAGCTGTCCGTTAAGAATCCACAGAAATCCACTAACACTCTGAAGTAGCTCGCTAGTAATCGTCAGGATCTTGCCTAGAAGTCATATAGGAATTGACACCCAAGAGCTTGCATGGAATTTTAAGGACATTGCTCAGAATTTAAAGATTCAGCTGCGATATAGCTGCGATATACCCAGATTTCTCTCAGTATTTTCAAGATTCCGCGGAAAATTCCCAGAGGAACATAGGATCCCGTAAGGATTCTCTAGAATGCAGTTAGAAAACTCCTAGACCTAGCTAAGGATCACCAGGATAGCATTGGGAACATTTCGATCCATGTGGCCTGCATGCTTTATCATAATCTTGATATGGAACGCATTATACTCCATCCTAAGCAACATTGGATTGTTTCTTCAAATGTCTAACATTATACAGAGTCTCTTTCATATTCATCGCACGCTTTAATTACCTTATTGAAAAAAAAAAGTATAATTTCCACTGTGTTTGCGTGTGTCATGATGGCGAAACAGCGCATAGAAGCAGCTGGTGGGTCATTTATTTATCCTGGCATTGTCAAAGAAATGCTATAAAAAGCTAAGAGACCCGACTTTTTGCTAGGTTTGCTTCTATTGTTATGGATGCTTTTACATACGCTATGCATGTAATTTCATAATAAAAAGAACAGTGAACAGAAAAGGCGCGACGAAATTCATGATAGAAACTCATAGACTTTTTGCTGCTCTTGTGTCGATGCTTGTGTTTTGTTCAAAAGAGCTTTTCTAAATTCGAAGAAGAATGTGTATCGCCTACCGGCATACTCAAGTGGGCTGGCCATTCAGCGTGAATGCCTGAGAAAAGATATTGAAACTCTAATTGAGATACTAATTAAGATTAATTACTTTATGAAACGTTGCAAACACACGACCTTTTAGAAATAAATAGGCACGTACGGTTATACTAGCAGTTGGTGTGATTTTGGGGAATATCAATGAAAATTGAGCTCTGGAATTCGATTAGTGTGAAGCTGACTTGCTTTTCAAATGACGAACACAAAAGGCACACAGATATTTGCAAATGTTTACAAATTTTAATGGTTTTCAAAAATGTTGCCAAAAACGGATCCATTTTGTTGCCAAAATCGAGGGGTGCCAAAAATGGAGCATGCCAAAAACGGAGCATGCCAAAAACGGAATCCCACTGTATATAGTAATTTTTCAAGGGATTTTCAAATTGATCATATTTTATCGCAAAAAAAAATAATGGCTTAGCAATATCATGATAGTTGTTAGTTTAGTTTAGCACATCATGGTTTTGGTCAGGTGTTCTTACGAATCCATATAATAGCAAATCAGGAATAAATTGAGGTATTATACCTCATGGTGCTACGTGGATGATATAGGCTTGCCGTTTTCTTCTGTTCGGGATACGATATGGATGGCGGGTACGCCGATGATGACGACGACCCAAATCAAGATCGTGATCCGTATCGCAAAATCGCGTGTGTGTGCTCTTGCTCGGGTCACAAAAGCGAATTTTGAACCACAGGAAAATAATCCAGGCCGTGAAACTGCGCTGCCGTTGCTGATTGAACAAATTTCACCCCAAGTCCGTCGAAAATATGTGAATGAAAATGATTGACTTTTCACATCATTACATAATGATGCGGGTCGTACCCATTGGATGAGCAGTTATTAATTAATTTTGGGTAATGATCGATTTTTTTAAGCTTTATTCTCTATTGATTAGGTCAATATGTCGATTTCATTAAAGGCCGGCCATATACCACGTGAACACAAAAACCCCGATTTTGGGCCCCATCCCCAGGGACAAGATAGGTGATTTCGTTTTTTGCCTTTCGTCAAAACTGCTGTCTTTTATACCAGTATTCTATGAAATCACAGAAAAATATGTTTGATGAAAATGCATGACTATGATTCAATGAACTCTTCTACAATACAAAGCTACCATGTTTCATTGATTCAGGGTTTCAGTATTTTTGCTTACACTCAGGCCTATACGGGTTAAAATTGCATACCATCACCCCAGACTGTTATCTGTTATGGATCAATAAGCGTCGAATCCAACTTTTTAAATTCAATAAAAAAACATACAATTTTAATATTCAATCACGAATTGTTCCGCTTCAAATTGGAACTTCGCTTAGTAAACTTTTTTGTGTCTAATATTTACTCAGAATTGCACAAAAAATAAAAATTCTATTAGTTGCTGAAAACACTTTTGTGGATCCGTTTTCACATTATGGATCAAATTGTGACATGTTATGGATCAGTGTGCAAAATCAATAAATTTCAACTAAATCCATTTGTATTGCAATGATTTCGCGTAAGTTAACAATGCGCCTCATCTCATAGTAAAAATAGCAGATTTGGAACTAGAAACAAGGGTCAAACGTCCTTTTATGACAGTAGGGAAAGGAATTAGGAAAAGATCCATAAAAAATCCATGGATGCACTTTTCACATAGTTTATATTGATAGGGAACTCCGGTTTAACCATGCAGCCATAAAAATTGTTCTTGTTTTTAAGTATGCGTGATCCCTATATAAGTTCCTACCCTGATTTCATATATTTTGGAGATTACAAGCTACTGCTCTGTAGTATTTGAGACATGAGCTGTTTTTGCTCTATACCAGTGCTTCCCAAACTTTTTCAACTTTCGCCCCCTTGAGGCTTATATTTATCTGAAATCGCCCCCCCTGATTTGCGATTCAATTATTCCAATTAAGCACAGTCCTCGACTCGCATATCCATAGAATCATATATTATTATTTACATTTAAAAATATTTTCTTAAATATCGAGACAATTATTAGGAAAGATTTACTAGCCTGGAATTTATAATAGCAACTTTAACAATATCTCGCGTGCATTACAGATAGTTTTCGATACAAGTTCGGCCCAGTTTCAACTATTTAAATGTAATGTATATATGGGCGCCAACTTAAAGCCTGTCCACGATAAATTTCGGACACTGATGGCGGGTGTACCACAGAAAGTTCGAGAATTTTACAGAAAGAAGGATTAACATCCTTGTCAACTGTTTATTTTGTAGATATAACTCTTTTGTTCTGAAATAAACAATTGTTTTTGTTGAATTATGAGTAACTTTTTTTTTGCTGCCATTATTTGGGTGTCCGAAATTTAACGTGGACAGGCTTTAGTTGACGTGATTGGGGGTGAAGCTCTCCAAAATTGAACCAAATAAAATGTTTTACGAGCAAACACCTTTCTTTTCTCATAAATATGTCTTATTTGAGTAAACTGCATTGATTTTGTTTGCAATTGTGCGTTTTTGGAAGAACCAGTTGGCACGTATATGTAATATGGTTTGTTAATTGTTATTTCATTCTGATTTATCTGCTATTTCTAAAATTACCGCTGTTTTTCGTCTTCGACATCAAGCGTTCTTATCGTTAGAATCTGATTTTTGTCTGCTTCATTTATCATGATTTGTTTTTAAAATGAAAATTGATTCTAAAAATGAGTGCAACCAACTTCAAAATGTTTTTTTTTCGTTGAGAGTTGGATGCCAATAATAGATAAATCTCTGTGCAACTTCGATTGCGTTGGTCAATCACGGGATAGCAACAACGAATTGTACGGTCATTTATGATCATGCTCATACTCATGAAAGCTGGATACCAATAATAGAAATATTAGAAGGCTCATCTCAAAGTTCCCATACAAATAAAAATCCTTATATAAAATATTGGCCTTCTAAAAAAAATCTTAAAAACATGTTTTGTACATCCAAAATATGTTGTGTGTTTTAAATGTTATCTGTGACTAATTATTCCGACCTAATACTCACTCCATAACACAATCATTTTTTGTTTGACAATCGTCAAGTGTTTTTTATCATAATTTTACAATGACCATGATTTGAAATAAACGATCTAAGGTTCGATGGTCCTGGAATTAGTAAAGTTTGGAATTGATTAACTTTCAGATGTATGTCCGCCAAAAGCTAGGTGCATTTTATTTTCAAACTCTCCCGTGTTAGCGTTTTCGCCCCCTTTCAGAATGTTTCGCCCCCCAAATTCTGTTTTATAAATTTTCGCCCCCTTGAGCCTGAAAATCGCCCCCCGGGGGGCGAATTCGCCCACTTTGAGAATCACTGCTCTATACCGTCAGGAGCTACTTTGGACAGTAACGTTTTCAATTTATTTGCAGCATAAATATTAATCTGAGCCATTTTGTGTCTTCAGCACTTTAAGGGGGCAGGATCCGTCATTGATTTCGGTATTTTCAAAAGTAGTTTTTTCGTTCAAAATCAAGAAAATTTACTGGAAAATGTGTTCACTGTATTCTATTCCCCTACCGAAACACAGTGAACACATTTTCATCGAATATTTTTTAGTTTTGAACAGAAAAACTGCTTTTCAAGTTTCGATGTTGACGATGATTACGATGACGGAGCGTTGATCGTTAATTAATCAATATGTGCTGTACAACCAGACATGATTATTTTTCGTAACAACATCAACAATAACAGGATAAACAAGAAAATATATCAAAAAAGTCTGAACAAATATTCGCAAGGTACCGTAAAATGGGATGAAGTTGATCACTTTTGTGTGATTCTGTTCTATAAATCCTAGTAAGATGCATGTATTACGCGTTGCAAGAAAAATTTTGATTCCTCGAAAATCCAGACCTGTTTATAACAAAATTTTCCACCAAAATGATCATAGTTGCCGATGATTTTATTTGTGTTTATATTGAACGAGATGTCACGATGAATTCATTGGTCTCAAAGGATTTCGTCAGATCTTTCGGTAGTCTAACGAACCCTTTTCGGAAACTCCAAAAAATGCATTGTCCAACGCCTAAACAAATCATCATGTTATGTTAGCTATGTTGCTCATTGGTTTATTTTATTGTACAAGAATCCTTCAGCAGCAGTATCCAACAGTATACCTCCATACATCTGTTTGGTATTTCATGTCGAAGAAACGCCTTAGTACTTATCTTTTATGTAGGAAATAATGGAAATAATGAGCATATGTTCTCACAAAAAATAGTGCAAAACTCCTAATTTATTTTTCGTTTCTATGTCTATGTAAGCATCTAAAATGTTCATGAATGGAGAGCCGTAGCTTACGGGATTTGAGCTAGTTGTTTCATTTAAAACAATTGTTAGTCATTTCGTTTCAATTATCCTTATACTTTCACAGAGCGTTGAAGAAAATACATGACACATGACGTTCCATAACAGCTGATCGGGAAGCTCTTTGACAGTTCTTCTATGAAAATGACAGCCTCGTGTATGCACCGGTCCTCCACCGATGTAAACAAATGCATAGACGGACCTGTCACATGAAAAGGCCTATGGTTTGAATCATGTCTAAAACTGCAATGCTTACTAAGGTTAATTTACACTATGCGGGGATTGCTCGCTGCGCGTTATTTCCGCGAGGCAATCCAAATTTTTAAATTTCCCCGCAATATTATCACCCAAATATTTTTAAAACCTATACAGGTTGAATGTTTATCGAATTATACAAACGTAATTTTGATGAAATATTATCATAATAACTAAAACATTTTTTTAGAAATCAAAACGTGAAGTTTTTGATTCCAGGGTGAAGTTGATCAATTACTGTTATAGGTTTCCTAAAATAAAGCGATATGCTTTTCACTAGATTTGGGGTCACTGAATCTGATTCAAGCTTCAAAAATCTCACAACTTGTAGATAAATCGGTTAATTTTAGAGTTGAATGTTGTGAATTACATAATACACCACATTAATATAGCCTTGGCTATAGAATATAAATTGTTTGGAAAAGAACCCTACAACAGTTCATCGAAAATTTCATAAAAAATCTGTTTTTCCATTGTTTAATTATCTTGAATGTCAAAACGAATTTCAAAACATCAAGAGCAGCTACCAGGTAATACAGTCACCCCACAGTTATGGATAGCACACAGATATGGATCAAAGGTGGATTAAAACGGGAATATTTCATCAATTTCGCAATACACATTTTACCTACGTGAACCATAAATCTGTACAGCATCACAATCATTCATAATATGCTTGCTTCTTTCGTCCGTAGAAAATAAAATATCAACCGTATTTCCAGAAGCATTGATTCAAAACTGTGGGGCATTGAAACCCTTACCACAGTTATGAATCAAAGATAAGACGATTCCGAAAGAAACGCCAAAACGTATGCTTTCACTAATACACCATTCGTTTAGCTCGCAGACAAATTGCTTTTATAGTGCTCTGATCCATAATTGGGATCCTCTCCCACTGATCCACATTTGTGGGGTGGACATAGTTTGGAATTTCTATTGAAATCGACACTTTTTGGTAATTAACCACGTATTTTGATGTGTATTATCAAAAACAACTATATTCTGCAGTGTCAGAAAGGTAATTTTGATTTGTACAACGTCACCATGATTTTTAATCATACTTTGTTCTGAAAATTGACCCTTAGTTGATCCATAACTGTGGGGTGACTGTACGATATCACAGAAATTATGATAATTGAAATCGGATCATAGCTCTCTTGACAGTTTACACATGTGGGTACCGTAAAACGGGGTAACTTTGATAATGCGGGTAACTTTGATAGTTCGAGACCCACAACATACTAAACGAAATAACATAGTTTCTGTAAATCAGTTAAGCAAAATGAATGCAAAAGTGAAGAGTATTATTATGACGCTTCATGTCAAAGCTATTTTCGTTGGAATCAAGTACATTTGAGAATTTTTATGCAAATATTAAAAATTTGTTAGATTTTAGCATTTTTGAAACGCTCACAAACAATCTGTTCTACGATCATTATTTGATGAAGTCATAATGAGTTCGTCACTTATTTTTGACAGCCTCATCTCTTAGCGAAACCCACTTTTACAAACTGGGGTCATTTTTGTAATCTAAGTAAGAAATTTCCATATAGCGTTAAACGCCTAGAGGTATGCAAAGCCCTATAAATGTTCCGTAGTTGATTCAATTTTTTTCGAGTTGTACTTTATTATCAAAGTTACCCCAAAACAAAAAACCGACTTTCGATTATATGAAACAATATATATCTATTCAGAATAATTCCTTTGGCAATCTATCAACTGCAATCAATAGTTTGGATGCCAGTACTTGTTTCAAAAATATAAATTATAATTCTTTGAAACAGTGTGCATAAATATTCAAGTTTTCCTCGAAAAAACTATCAAAGTTACCCCGTTTTACGGTACGCGAATGATCAACTGCACCCCGAATTACGGTACAAAACATTTGCTATGTACACATTTTTTTAATTTTTCACACGTCGTGCAAACTTTTTGGGATCATCACAAAAAACAAAACTATCATCACAAAAATTGCAAAAACTATCAAAAAGTCATTTTGCATTGAAATTTGAGATAATTTTATGTTGAAAATTGTTGTTTTATAAAAATAATTGATCAAAGGTCTTAATTTTACGACTTTTATTTTATTTTAAAGTGTGGGTTTGTATATTTTACAAGACAAAACAAAATAAACAGATAACTTAGAAAATATAATTATCATAAAACATTTATATTTCAATACGTATAAACGGCAAACTTACGACATAATCTTTAAAAATGTATTTACGATTATATTCTACATGAAACTGCAGTATAAGGCAATTGCGTCCTTCATTAAAAAAAAAAAACAACTACTCTTACGCCATCTCAAAACTATTGAGAACTAAAATACTTCTAACATAAGAAAAATTTTAATTGTTTGCGATCTTGCGAAACATTATTCTTATACTTCACGGATTGCATTTTAAATAAAAATTACTTCTAATTACAGGAATTGGTGAGAGCCTTCTACATATCATTCATACAACATTAAGCATCAGAACGTGTGTTTTTGTACAAAAGTAATTAATCATAGCAATACTTGGTAGTTATATCATTCGTTTGTACCAACTTAAACAGTGAAGCATTTGAAACTGACACATATAAAAAGAAGTAAACTTCAAATTATAAACTTAAAACTATAAACTGCATGTTGCGCAGGAAAGTGTTAAAACTGTGTAACTTTTTAAGCTTTACAATTTTCAAAATTATTTTTATATACGAAAAAAAGTTCTCGTTTGACGTTTACACACTACCGCCATCTGTTGGCCCTTCGGCCAAACACAGCGATTTAAGCATTGGACGTACACGTTCTCTCGACTATGGTTTATATTGCGATTTGTTATAAGTTTTACGTCTGGTTGTCTGTACGAATTGCTTTGTTGCTTTATAAACATTATTGCATTAGTTCGACTATATCCGGGCCTTTTCCAGTTTTAAACAACTTTGATGGTAGGCTTACGGCAATGCAGCTGCTTTATATAAGCAATGATATAATGCTCCATGGTTACTTGGGAGGTAGGTCTAGTGGTGTTGGTGTTTGATGAGGATTTGTTTGAAGTTTATAAAGAGTTTGTTTACCTTAGAACACTTGTACAACGACATTTCCCGCGAAGTGAACAGACGAATTGTGGCGAATTAGGGTTTCTACGGATTACGTAACCAGTTTAAGGTAGAGGTCGGCGACTTCGTGAATGACCACGAATACGCTGGCTGTTTGCAGTGGAAGAGGACCTGGCTACTCTTCACGTTCGTGACAGTTACCGCTCAGAACCGACGAAGATGGAGCTCTACAATACGCCCGGTAATGGCGTGACGCTACACGGTAGCCATCAAGGTATCAAGGCAAAATTGAGGTTACTTAAAATTTTGAAAATTTGGATCATGGAACAGTTTTACAATATGTATTAGAAAATGTTAATAACTGGATACGCTATTTGAGGAATTCTATGGAGAGAAGCCTGTGAAACCTACTGTAGGAAGGAGTTATTGGAATACATAAAACAAAGAAATTTCTCCAATCGTAGAAATAAACGAAACCAGGAATCTGGAAACTTCTCAGTTCTCTCGGTGGAAGAAAAAAAACTTCTCTAATTGTTGGAAACGGCGATTTCTCGAACAACAACTTCCAACGGCAAATTCTGTAGAAGTTCTTGCCATAAAATTTTCTGTAAGTAAATCTTAGTTAATTCCTTGAAAATTATTTGATGGTATGCTCCATACAGATGTTAGTTACGCTTTTCAGCTCGGTGGTTAGACTAATCGATTTATTTCTAGTTCAAAATATCAAGAATTACAAAAATATTATCCGATTTCATCACAAATACAGTAAAGAAGTACAACTAAACCGCCATCGAGTTCGCGAAAAGAAGCTTACGATTTACGAGTGTTGCTTTTGTTTTTTGCATCTCCTCCGTTGTTTTTTATGCTAATGGCAATGCTCTCACCATTTTTTCACCGCCCAACATCACACATATGTTACTGGGGTAAGTACAGGTACAGCAGCCGCCCCACACTGTTGTAGTACATATAGACCTTCGGGAGAACCAAAACCATAGCCGGAATGTGCGAGGACGAAAATCAATTACGGTAATGAAAAAATTACGACCTTCGCCGGGGCGGTTGTAAATAATCCAATACACGTCCCGCACTATTAATAATGAGTTATCAGTATTGCCGAGGTGACGACGACCAACTGAACCCGTCACTCGATGCTGGCTGTCTGGCTAGTTGATGGAAAATGCGTGATGTTGTAATTTAAATATTTTTCAGGTGCATTCCTTGGGAGAAATTTTGAACTATTTGGACGCATCGTTATCAATAAGTTAAATTTATGTAAAAAATCTCTATGAGTTACCAGTAGAATTCTTTGAGTTATGCTTGAATTAATTCCAAGAAGAGCTCATGGAGAAATTGGAGAAAATATAGATTAAGAATTTTAGAAAATATTTGATTACGAATTTTAGGAGCAATTTCACAGAAAAGAGATTAATTGAGGAATCTTGGATGAAAACCATGGAATATTTATGGCAGAATCCCAGGAGTAATGTCATCTTTAGGATTATTCGAAAAAAGCAGACCCACTACCGACACCTGGTTTCCATAAGGCGAAAATCAATATTTTGAGCATTGGGCGAGGGGCCCAGTTAGCCGTAGCGGTAAACGCGCTGCTATCCAGCATGACCATGCTGAGGGTCGTGGGTTCGAATCCAGCTGGTCGAGGATCTTTTCGTAAAGGAAGTTTTCTCGATTCCCAGGGCATACAGATGCAAAAATGGTCAACCGGCAAAGAAAGCTCTTAGTTTATAACTATATCTGAGAAGCAGGCTTTGTCCCAGTTGGGACGTAACGCCAGAAAGAAGAAGAAGAAGAAAAAGAAGAAGAAGAAGAAGAAGAAGAAGAGAAGGAGGAGCATTGGGCGTTAATGTTCGCGGTACCTACCTTGATACCTTGATGGCTACAGCGTAGCGTCACGCCATTGCCGGGCGTATTGTAGAGCTCCATCTTCGTCGGTCTTGGGCGAAACTTCTCCAGTTGGCCCGAACGTTTAGGGTTGGCAGGTCCTTTTCCACTGCGTACAGCCAGCGTATTCGTGGTCTTCCCCGAAGACGCCGACCTCTACCTGGTTCCCTGCTGAATATTCTTTTCGCAAGGACCAGCCCACTGAAGTCTGCCGTGTTCTACACGACTGATAATATTTGCATCTTTGTACACTTGATACAACTCGTGATTCATGCGTCTGCGCCACACACCATTTTCGAGTTTCCCACCGAGTATTGTCCACAGCACTTTACGCTCGAAAACACCGAGAGCTTTCCGGTCTGACTCTTTCAACGTCCACGTTTCGTGCCCGTAGAGAGCCACCGGAACAATTAATGTTTTATACAGGGCGAATTTTGTTTCCGTTTGCAAACTGCGGGAGCTAAGCTGGTTACGTAGTCCGTAAAAGGCCCTATTCGCAGCCGCAACACGTCTTTTAACTTCGTGGGAAACGTCGTTGTCACATGTCACAAGTGTTCCAAGGTAAACAAATTCTTCAACAACTTCAAACACATCCCCATCAAACACTACCTCAGCACCTTCACCACCATGCCTGATTCTATCTCTACCTGCAACCATGTACTTCGTTTTAGTAGAATTAATGGTCAGGCCTATCCTCGCTGTCTCCATCTTCAGAGGCACGAAGGCCTCTTCCACTGGCCTGCGATCGATTCCAGTCAGGTCTAGGGTAACCAATATATTATGGACCCCTATATATTTTGGACCCCCTTGGTCATTTTCCTGCAAATTTCCCGGTTTAAATCGAGAGACCAACTCAATTTGCATGCCATTTAGGAAGATAGGACTATTTCGCACTTGCATCAACCGTTTGTACAAAGAAAATGTATTTATTTTATCTGAAATTAATTTAATTTAATCGGTGCATCCATGCAACCGTTACAACACGTTACACACAGAAATTGAAGCCGTCAGAAATTTGTCAAATGTAAACAAAAACTTTTTTCAAATTTCTGGACAAAAAGCGTAGAATTTCTTCGGTTTTCCATTGTCGATCGATTGATTAGACTATGGGCAAGCATATCATACATCCAGTGTCATGGACTTTGTCGCCAAACGATGAAAAAATGCCGGGGGTCCAAAATATATACTTTGAGGGTCCAAAATGTATTAGTGTGCCCAAAATAATGAAAAACAGTGCTTCACCATTCAATTATTTTCGACGGTTTTGGATCCTACATGACCTTGTAAGCATTTTTATCTAGTAGAGGAAGTTTTTCTCTACATTTTGACATGTTCTTTGACTTGGTTACGCTGTGCAATTAATTAATTGGGACACAAAACTAAAATCACTTCCTTAGGGGGTCCAAAATACGACCGTTACCCTATATTGTCCGCAAAGCCAAGGAGCATGTGCGACCTTGTGATAATAGTGCCATTTCTCTGCACGCCAGATCTCCTAATAGCACCCACGAGTGCAATGTTGAACAGTAAATTCGAAAGTGCGTCTCCCTGCTTCAATCCGTCTAACGTCACGAACGAGGTTGACACCTCGTCTGCGATTCGAACACTTGATTTCGAACCAGCGTAGCTCGTATCAGCCTAATTAGTTTCGCCGGAAAACCATTTTCAGACATTATCTGCCAAAGCTCATTTATTTTCACTGAGTCGTACGCCGCCTTGAAATCAATAAATAGATTGTGAGTCTGCAAGTTACACTCCCGGAATTTGTCTAGGATCATTCGCAAGCTAAACATCTGGTCCGTTGTCGAACGGCCCTCACGAAAACCAGCTTGGTATTCGCCGACGAAGGACTCCTCGAGCGGTCGCAGTTTGTTAAACAGGATGCGCGACAGAATTTTGTACGCCGAATTCAGCAGGGTAATTCTTCTGTAATTGGCACACTCCAGTCGGTAGATAGGGCGGATGAGCCCATCCAACCAGCCGGTGGGCAATTCTTCGACCTCCCATACCTTCAGAAGTACTCGGTGGATTGACTGGTAAAGCTGCTCGCTTCCGCGCTTGAGAAGCTCGACCGTGATGTCGTCCTTCCCAGCAGCCTTACAATTCTTTAGCTCACTGATAGCCTTTTTAACCTCTCCTATGGTCGGCGGGTCCACAGCTTGATCGTCGTCATCTATGTTTATCCTGTTCCTCGCTACATTTCCAATTTCACCGTTCAACAATTGCTGAAAGTGCTCCTTCCACCTTGCAGCCACCGCCGTTTTATCGGTCAGCAAATTCCCTTCTCGATCATTGCACATGGCGGGCACTGGTACGGTATTGTGCCGCGCACCATTGATCATTGCATAGAATCTCCGCATCTCTTTCCGGTTCATGCTTTCTTGAGCGTCAGCTACCGAAAGTGTGCCTTTTCTTTCTGCAGTGGATTCGCTTTTCTTCGGCTCTCGCTGCCCTGTACCGCTCTCTGTTCTGTCGGGTACCGGCCACAAGCATACGGCTTCTGGCGACATTCTTCATGTCTGTCACTCTCTGGCACTCTTCATCGAACCAGTCGTTTCGTCTTCGTCGTTGACCAGTGCCGATCACTTCCCGCGCCGTTGTTGTCACAGCTTAGTGGATAGGGTCTCACAGGCTGTCGACATTTCCAGCAACGATGATTCTTCCCAACTGCTCGTCTAGTTGCTGACGGTACTGCGCAGCTACCCCATCAGTCGACAAGCGTTGTATATTGAAGCGGTACGCGGTACTATACTTATATTTGATAATTGTTCTAACTGTTATGTCTGTGTCTTAAGTTCCATTCCATATATCGTTTTTGAAATGTATAACTATATTTTCAAATAGGGGAACTTACGTATTCTCGGCTGTTTTGTTCTCTTCGTTTGGAAGTGGGGCAAAATCTTCTGAAATTCGACAGTATGATGCGCTTTTTGAAAACCACAAACTGCTTCAGCTTCATCTGGCCACCAAAACTCGAGATTTGCTTCTGAAAAGTTTCGATGATTATTGGGTTGTTTAGTTAAGAAAAATTCAGTATTAAGTATAACACGATTTCATTGCACTTCAATATATTAATGTTGATATGATAAATGATTAAAAAAGATTTCAATTCGGTCGACTCAATGACATTCAAATTACATTTGTTTGACATCTTAAGTAACAACGTAGACTGTTCAGTGCTGTTGACCAACATCAATTTAAATGTGCCCGCTAGAACTACTCGTCAAGCCGATTTTCTCCGGTTCGCTGTGCATCGTACTTTGTTTGGATAGAACAATCTGTTGTATGTTTGTTGTCGTCGTTTTAACGAAGCATCTGACAGATTTAATTTTAATATGTCTAAGTTAACATTCAAAAGAAATATTAGTTCATAAGTATCAGTCTGTGCGACTTGTTCGAAGACATGTAATAAATAAATAAATAAATAAATAAATAAAATTATGACACTTAGGCCTGAAGTAAAATTTGTCGAGGGGTGATTCAAAAGTGATTTCCATACTAATTTCAAACGTGTTTTAAAAATAGTTCCAGGTCACGGAAAGTTGTGAAACTTTGGATTCTAGTTCAATTTTTAACGTAGCTTCAGAATATGTAAGAAACTGGATCCCTAAACAAGCTAATTAGGTATTAGATTGAGACAAAGGATAAGGAAAATAGCATGGCCTCTTGTCTTATCAATTTGAATTACTATCAATGCTAAATTATAGCTCCTCTTTCAACAGCTCTAATTTGTGTGAGAATCAAACCAATCACAATTTTCCCGCCCGATTCATCTCGTCTACACGGCGTACGATTGCAATCCTGATTTACAACGTTTCTATCGCTCGTTTATCGAAGATTAATTTCTCTCAGCCTTGGATCTGTTTTCCCGCAGTCTGATGTGTTCCGATTATGTCTTTGCAGTAGATATATTTGCCGTTCGTTCCTTTGCAACATTAATCCGCAGCAATTTTCCTTCTTCGTACTGCCTACGTTTGCTCAGAGACAAACAGACGTAACGCTGACCAAACTCTCCATTGACGTCTCATTTAACGATCATTTCAAATTCACTATGTTTCACACTTCACAACCAGAGACGCATCGTTGTATTTCGCGGTTCACACTAGCGCCTTCTGCAGGTATTATTGCACAACACAAATGCAACATGCTAACCAAATGATAATGGGAGTTGGAGTCTGTTTGTCTGTGGTTTGCTCTTCGGTGTGCAGGAAGAAATGAGATGCAATGCGGCGCGATGCAAGGTTTGTACAATTGCACCTTATTCTCATTCATATGTCATTAGGTTTCGTGTTTGGCATTGATTAATTAATGAACATTGAACGTGTGATTTTTCACTGAGCCGACACAAGCTGATCGGCTTTTCGATATAGGTACTCTTTGAGGTGAGGCTGCATTTTTTGTAGATGAAGATGGTATCTGGAGTTTGTCACACAGCTTCGGGAGAGCCTTGTGTCCAAGAAAATCTTGTTTGACTGTGGTATAGATTCAAGAGGACTACATAAAGGAAGGACACTGCGGTACCAACTGAGACTTTGTTTAAGCAGTTCTATATGATGAGGACATTAAATGAACATTTTCGTAAATTCTCATTTTCATTAGTTTATTTAGTTAACATCTGTTATCTATCTATTCTGATTGCTGTTGTATAGTTTTTGAAGTTTGAAGGAGTTTTAGACTGCCAAACGTTAGCATGATACCATGTGCTCTGGGGTAATGGAGTTATATCGCCTCAGAGTGTCGGGGTTCTGAATCTAGAATGAACGCATGTGTGCTCAGAGGGTTCGATTACGTAGAACAGAGTATTTCAGTGTTCAAAACTTAAATATTGTTATATTTTGCTAAGGTATTGAAACGATCCTTTATCTAGAGCAGGACTTTACAACTGGTGATCCGTGGACCCCTAGGGGGCCGTGACGGCTTCTCAGAGGATCCGCGAAGTCATTGACCATAAGTGCTGTTTTCCTTCATTACTGAATAAAAGATAAATTACCTAGCTTGTTTAGCAAAAGAGCGGTAATAAAAGGATGCAGATTTATTATGTTTATTATTTTGAAAATGTAACTCACGGCGCAGTCGTTCTTAAAGGTTATATAAGTAATTCGTTGTTTATATGCGAGAGAAACTTAAAGTTTGTTTTCGGTCTCTGGTGGTTATTAGCAAGATTGAAACGATTGAAAGTCTTGATGTTATCTTTTAAAATCTATCATCAGGAGCATCTTTGGTAGGACTTTCAATTGATATCTGTTGTAGCGATCCTACGAAAATTCTTAACGAATATCTGACTAGGTTTACGAAGAGTTTCCTGGTGAAGCGAAGAAATAAATGGAATCAAATATGCTCTTTTTAATGTAAATCTGAAGAGTTTCCTTTGTCCTATTATTACAGTATGTCGAAGAAGCAAAATATCTAAAGTAGATTAAGCACATTCAATGTAAATGCGTATTGTGTGGATTTTATACCATGTTATAATCGTTTTCGATTCACTAATACACAGAAATGAATTTAATTGTAGAAACTACTGAATCCATGGTTAAACTAAGATCTGCACCAACGATTTTAAACCGACTACATTAATCTGTTGACTCCACCAAAACACAGTCAACATCACTACACAAGAAAATATATTCTGTTTATTTAAGCAGAGTTGTAGTATTCATCTGAGACGTATTTACAGGGTGTCCATTCAAATACAGTTTTCCAATTCCCGGATGCCCAAATTAACAAACAGATTGCAAAATAATTCTGCGTTTTGATATTATTGTTTTGAAATACAATGTGAAATTAGGAGGTTTTTTTTATGAGTTTTTTTTTTATTATGTTTATAAAATACTGCGAGCTCAGAATGGTTTGAATTTTAAGAATTTTGGGCAAAAAGGTATATAAAATAATTAATGAAATATATGAAAAACCATTCACCCCAGAATTCATAGGAAGCTCAGAGAGATTTTGTAATTATTGAATTTCTGCTCTGTGTATCTAAACTTTAACTAAAAGTCAAAGTTTAATGGCCAACCCATTAGCTTTTAAGAATGCTGTTGCGTCCACCGCAATAGAATGCGTGACAAAACCCCAACAAAATTTATAACTGCACTACACTCCATCACCTGCGTCAGATCTCATACTCTACACTTACACTCAATTACTCGCTAAGAGTACCCCCTAGCATCCCATCGATCGTTCAATTGCATAACGATCAGACTTAATTAGTTATTATCGCACTTTCTCCCCGTCCGATTGAATACACGTCGTTGTTAACAGTGACGAAGTGCAGTTCAATTTTTCTCCCGACCGAAAACCCACAGTGCAGAGATTTTCCCCCCTGTGAACCAGTGCCCTATCCTGGATTGTTCCGCTCCGCCGTTGAATGCGTAGAGACCGTCGAAAAGGATTCCCTTGCGTGGACAAATGCCTTAGAACTTTTTCTTGTTCATGGAAAAAAATCTTGATCTGGTGAAACTTATGTTGATCTTTTTATCAGAAACGAAGTCTCCAAATAAATTATGTTGTTCTCTTATGAAGCTAGATGAATTTTTTTTTTCTATCTTTATTAACGAGATTTTTAGCCCTGGGCTAGTTCATCTCGGGACCAACGGCTTTATTTCCCTTCCGAAGGAAGTCGTCACTGAAATTTCTAGTGACTATCTCGGGGATGGGATTCGATCCCAGGTCCTCGGCGTGAGAGGCGTGTGTTCTAACCACTACACCAGGTCCGTCCCCAGCTAGATGAAACTTTTGACACAAATTCAAGGTTTCATCTTCTAAGCAATCTTTAAAAGATTTGATCAGGAATCTCGTCATTTGTTCTTTATTTTACCATTAATCTTATAGTACTCTGAATCAGCTGGTGGATTACATGATCAGGGCGTGCCCGAAGGGTTCTCCTCGCTACTGGTTTAATCGTCAAAGATCTACACACTTAAATTATTTTACGGATTCCTGTAAAATCTAAACAGCTGAACAGTTCGGTGAAATAAATTAACGGAGTACGGTAAATTTTTACAGTATTCGGTGAAAAATCACCGTAATCCGTAAAATTTCGACGGAATTGCGGTGTTTTATTTCACCGAACTGATCGGCTGTTGAGATTACGGTGAAATTCACCGTAAGAGCTTAGTGTGTAGCCTTGAAATTTGATGAGGATAATTGGAAGAATTCGCCGTTAATCTGCAGAAATCTATACAAATTCTCGTCAGGGGTTCATAAGAACATTGTCATAGACTAGTGAAACTAGTAATCCAGACAAGACTTCATCAAGAATCAGTATCACGAACAAACCCAAAAATCCGCCAAACGGAGTTCTGAATCTGTCTAGAATTTCAGTAGTCTCCCAAGAAATATGCCAAACATGTTTGTTCATAGCTTTCAACCAAACTCTACGATTTTTTTTATTATAACATCAGTCAAGGATCTTTTCTGACTAGCAATCTAATAATAGCCATTTCAGTGATCTTTCAAGAAACTGATCAATTATCGATTCAATTACCGATAGGATTCCAGCAAAATTTTGCAAATTTGCCATGAATTTAAATGCAAATTTGCCATGAATGTGAATGGAAATCTAACAAGCATCTTGTATGGAATTCCTAATTATCCTTCGAGAAATTTTCCAAAGATTTTAACCGTTAACTATCTTAATACTAACTATCTACTCTATTCTACAAACTTTTATTTTCCCCGGATGTACTCCAAATTCCCGGGTATTTCCCGTATTTTTCCAGGTCGTTTGTAATTCCCGCGTTTTTTCCCGCTTTTCCCGGATTTCCCGGATGGATGGACACTCTGTCTGAGACGTATTTATGACTAGAAATGAAATTTAAATTATGATTCATCAAACTTTTTAGTGATCTTAGTCATCTAGCATGCAATATATGACTGAACCATTCATTTCAAATATAATTTGGTTGAAATCGCACGTTTAAATATATTATAATAAAACGATTTTTCCAACATGTTATCACAGCGTTGCCAACCTTCCAGATTTGTCTGGAAGATCCAGATAAAATTTGTAATGAATTTGTAAGGTTTTGTAATTTATATGCAAGGCTCTCTATGTACGACATAGGAAATCCAGACGTTTCTAGATATATTTTCAAAACCTTCCAGATTTTTGAAAAATTGACTTGACATCCCTGACCGCAGTGTTATTGACCTACTTTTAATTATTAAAATGAGCGGCCTACTTTTCCCAACAAAAGAAACAAAACTGAAAAGTGCTACTTTTCAGCACTGTTCTGGATGCTGAAAAGTAAAACTTTTCAGTGCTGTTTTGAGTAACGTCAACAAAATATCTGAATAACAATGTGTTGTAGTGTAGCGAGGCGGCCCATTTGGGCAATAAAATCGTAGGCTTGTTAACTTTAAAACTAATTTATTTAAGGTGGATAAAAACGTGACTTTAACAAACTACATCACACAATACAATAATGGAATCGACAATCGTTCATACAACAATGACCTCAACCGGTGACAGTCGAGGCTGCTAACGGAGAGCCTAGTGAATAGCGTTAGGGTGACCATTTGACCCCAACACAATGACGATATACACTCAGAAACATGGGTAGTCAAAGAATGACTAAATTTTAGTAATTTATGACTATTTTCTATCTGCTTCTCTTTCATCCTACAGGGAATTTTATTCCTATTTGTCAATTCACCTAGGTTGAAGCAAGGTGTGTGCATTTTACTCTGTATCTAGAGTAAGGTGTAATCACTTGGCGAAAGTGGCTAGGAGGCCATCTTTAACTTGCTGGCCGTTTTGTTTACAAACATTACTGCCTTGCCTGGATGATGCTGAAACTGAAACTAACTGTGCTGCCATCAGTGCGGACGAAATTGTCAAAAAAGAAAGAAAGGAGTAGAGCTCGCGTAACAATTCAAAAGGGCCAATCCTCAGATCGTTGACTCTGAGAAAATTCGATTTGAATATTATTCACCACATTTTCAATTCCTATTTTTCAGTATTCAATTCAATCAATGTGATTACTTGCTAGTTGAGTGACGATTTACTATTACTACACGCTAATAATTGATTTTATTCTGAAAACTGACAAAAATGTGGAAAAAATGATAAGTTTAAATGCTTGGCCCATTTTCGATTTTCATCAAGGCATGGGCCTTTTTTATTGGCCAAAATAGAATTTTATTAGCGTGCTTGGCCCAAGGCTAGGCCTTTTCGGTTTTCAATGAATGAGCAAGAGAGAGTCATTGGCCTCTCACCATGCTAAGGCCAATGACAGTTTGCGAAATTTTCTGATTGTAGGCCCTCTTGATGGAGCGAGAACCAATCATTGGCCTTTTCGAGTGGGGGCCAATGAATGATTTGGAAAAAAGCGGTTATTGGCCGTTTTGAAAACCGAGTTTATAACGGTAAGTTTTATGATTATGTTGACAATGTTTGCATAGTTTGTGGGTGTTGGGAGATGCTATCGAATGGTATCAAAACCCGATTTGTTTACAATTTGATCATTGGCCCTTTAGAACTGTTACGCGAGAGAGCACACAAGGAACATGGACGACCAGATTAGAATAATTCTTGACAACACTGTATCTCCAACCAATCAGGAGTCAATCTCTCGACTGGGATGGTACACAAATTATGTCACGCTAAATTTCAACTTTTTTGACCCACTCCCCCCCTTTGTCACGTTTTTTGTATGAGTCCTCTGAATTTTTTGTAAGGCTTTTCACGCTTGGCTTGACCCCCCCCCTCGGAGCGTGACGTAATTTGTGCATGACCCCAATAGTTCGGATAAAACAGCACAATTAGGCTTAATCAGCTGACCATAAGTTTATGAATAGCGTGCTGCAGCTCAGCTTACTTTTTAAGTAATTAACCGAACTTGAGTTCACAACAAGTTCTTTTTTGTCGCTTAATAGAATTCTATAAATCTCAAAATAAAACTTGAAAAAATACACAAAAATGAAAAAGCAGCTTTTGCATGTGTGTTGCGCGCGCCTATTCATGCTATTTAAATATTATTGCTACTGGATATTCTGTAAGGAAGCACCCGTCACTATCATTATTTTGTGTTAAATTTTTGAAGAACATCAACATCAAGTCTCGAACCCGGATCCTCCTCGTTGTAACTTGAATACATACCACTGCTCCATACATACGTTATGCAAATCCTTATGTTTTCACTCAATATGCTGAGAACGTCAATTTCTGCTCTTACACATTATAAATAGAACATTATCTAAACTTTGAAATCTCCATGAAGTGGAGATAGTACTCAATATGAACTTGAAAGTTTCAACTAGTTTATTCCAAACTATTTGTGAATTTGAATCATATGACATTTCTCAGTTTGTTTTAATTTGCGATCGCTTTATTGTCATGTATCGCGTCTCCAGTTGAAAGCCGGAATCATCGACACACGAAAACTGATTTTTCTCTAAATCTATA
The DNA here is from genome assembly GCF_002204515.2 of Aedes aegypti. NCBI lineage: Eukaryota > Metazoa > Arthropoda > Insecta > Diptera > Culicidae > Aedes > Aedes aegypti. The sequence goes on from NC_035108.1 coordinate 351,051,070, forward strand.
CGTTGAACCTAACGTCGGGCATAGTGCGCTGAATAGCGGATCTGTTGTGCTACACAGTTTGTTTGACGGGACGGGATAATCCAACATTAAAGTGGATATACAATACCTATCTCAAGTACGATTCCTTATGACTCTGGTACCTTTTACTTGTTCGTACCTACGGGATTATAAATACTGGCTGGCGTAAGCGCAGAGGGGGGAGATTTTCCGGATTGTGGACTGATTAACATATTATTTTATTCTTTATTTGCAGGATATAAAATTTATCAGATTCAAAAACTACGAGCTACAGACTTTGTGAAATAAAAGTAATTAAAAATCAGTATTTAGTATTTATTTCTTTTAAACTTAACGTAAGCCTGTCGGTTGTACCATTTTTCAGGTCAAGAAAACAACACTTGATATTGCAACTTTTAGAAAATAACAATTACCTAGGTATTATTAGTTAAAAGATTTGAGTGTCATGTAACATAGGGCTTACTTACTTGATACTTGGTGGGTTAAAATTCGCTACGATGAATGAAATGGACGAATGGATGAGTCTCCTCCACTGGGCTTGGTCCTGGGCCAATCGCTTCCAGTCGCCCTGAACGTTAAGTGCCCTTAACCCTTTCTTTCCCACAGCTTTGTTCGATAATTTAACTATCAAAATGGCGTTTCTAAAAAAAAAGTGCTTGAACAAAAGTTGTTCCATACAAGTTATATTATTCAAAAACACAATAAAAAAAATTGATTGTTTTTTTAATAGTTAGCTGATTGTTTATCAATAGTTTGACCTTCAGGTCACTTATTTCGATGTTTGATAAGACAAATGAAAGTATAAATTTATTCCAATTAGTATTGAGTTACTCGTACCAATTCGGTTTAGCCCGCGTTCGTTGAAAATCGGTGGATCACCTGTGCTACCATGGGAAAGAGAGGGTTACCCAAGTAACCGTGAAGCCCTATATGAATACACTATTTCTGCTTTACATTGCACTATAAAATTATGAGTTAGGGTAATATTATCCTATAGAGCTCAATAAAGTACAAATAAAGTTGAAAAAGGCCCCACAATAGTTGTTTTAATGCAATACATGCAGGCATGATTGCTGCCATTGCTAATGCAATATAAAAGCACAAGCTTCAATAAAACTTTTGAGTATGCATACTTAGTGCATGGCGTATATGTGCTTTAGAAAGTGCTCACTTAAAGTTAACCAAAACAAAATAAACAAAAAATGCTCACTGCCGTTATTTGATCTGCAAGTATTTATTGTTCTTCAAGTAAGGCTCGGAACGGGATTCGAACTCAGGTTGCTGATGTGATGCTGATCGATGTAGTGAATTTCTGGTGCGCTGTTCCTCGATGCCATAAGAGCTGCTGGAATCTGATGTTCTAAACACACTATTTAAGTTACGTTCTTTAGACAAGGGTTGTTAGAATTATTTTTCTGAGAAAAAATAGAGAAAGAAGAAAGTTCAAACAAATTGAAATTGTGATGTCGGGTCCATTGATTTTCATAGGTTTCTCGATTATTAGGCCTCCGTTTAAGCCTGTTACGATCTGCTATGTTTCGGAAAAATCACGATACAAAATCGCCAAACCATTTGGCTATCCCGTTTACGCCAACAAAATCAAATGGGCCATGGATTCGAACGAATAGGGAATAGGATTCGATCGAAAATTGGATCCGCCGTAAACATGAATGAGGGTGCACAACAAGTACCCTACAGAACTTTTCTGCAAGCAGGGGTAAATTAATTTTCAGATTAGTTCGGCTTTGGCTTCAAGTTCGTTCGTTAGAAGTGGTTGTACAAATAATGTCAAATGTCATGTTAGTATGAGAAACTGTTCTTCAGCGTTTTTGTTTTGAACATGATCATAATTTTTATTTTTTCTTTCATTTTTTTATTATGCTAAATATAAACATTGAAAGCATTAGCTATGGGTTTTATAGTGCAATAAATGCATGCAAATTTTAGGGCGATGAAGCATTAATGCCATCATGCAATGTTAATGCAACTAAAAAACATGCAACGATTTGACACTTTTGTAATGCAGTTTTAAAGTATCAAATTGCTAAACATATGCTAATAAAAAGCAACTTGGTAATACAGATGCTAATTTAAAATCAAATTGGGGCAATGATATAATGCATGTGGTTACTTGGGTAAGTCCTCCTCAACCGCAAAAAGCCATCATGTGCACGGCCTACCACGAAGTCGGTGGCCTCGTCCGGGTTCTCTGTTGAATATTATCTTTGCTTGTCGTGCCTGCCGTGTTTTATGCACTTGACAATATCCACTCTTTATACACTTGGTACAACTCGTGATTCATGCGACGCCGCCAGATACCGTTTTCTAGTTTACCGCCGAGTATTGTTCGCAGCACTTTACGTTCAAACACCCCGAAAGCTCTCCGGTCTACTTCCTTCAATGTCCATGATTCATGGCCATATAGGACAACCGGAAGGATCAGTGTCTTGTATAACGCGAGTTCTGTTTTCGTTTGCAGGCTACGGGACTTCAGCTAGTTACGGAGCCCATAGAAAGCCCGACTCGCAGCTGCAATACGTCTTTTCACCTCGCGGGTAACATCATTATTGCATGTCACTAGTGTTCCAAGATACACAAATTCTTCCACCACTTCAAACTTTTCACCACCTAGCACCATTTCGCTACCACTAACACGTCCGAACCCACGTTGACCACCAGCTATCATGTACTTCGCTTTTGTGGTGTTGATCGTGAGCCCGATCCTTGCTGTCTCCCTCTTGAAAGGCACGAACGCCTCTTCCACTGCCCGACGGTCAATTTCGATGATGTCGATATCGTCCGCAAAGCAAAGGAGCATATGGGAACGTGTAATAATGGTTCCGCTTCTCTGCACATCGGCTCTCCTAATAGTACCATCGAGCGCTATGTTAAACAGCAAGTTAGAAAGAGCGTCACCCTGTTTCAATCCCTCTAAGGTTACGAACGATGACGAAATCTCGTCCACCACCCGCACACTTGATTTCGATCCATCAAGCGTTGCACGAATCAGTCTAATCAGCTTCGGCGGAAAGCCATGTTCGGACATAATTTTCCACAACTCGTTTCTCTTCACTGAATCGTACGCTGCTTTGAAATCTACAGACAGATGATGAGTCTGCAAGTTGTACTCCCGGAATTTATCTAGGATTTGACGCAGGGTAATGTCTGGAATTCTGTTCAACAGATTGAGACCGTATGAGGAGTCCTTTGTCGGCAAATACCAAGCTGGTTTTCGATAGGGCCGATCAACGACGCATCAAAGTCGTTGATCGGCCCTATCGAAAACCAGCTTGGTATTTGCCGACAAAGGACTCCTCATACGGTCTCAATCTGTTGAACAGAATTCCAGACATGATTTTGTACGCCGAATTAAGGAGTGTTATCCCTCGGTAATTGGCGCACTCCAGTCGATGCCCTTTCTTGTACAAAGGGGAAATGGGACCTTCCAACCAACATGTAGGCATTTGTTCTTCCTCCCATACCCTCGAAATGATACGGTGAAGGAGTTCGTGCAGCTGCTCACTTCCGTGTTTGAGAAGTTCGGCTGGGAGCTCGTCCTTCCCAGCAGCCTTGTTGTTCTTCAGCCCATTGATAGCTTTTTTACCCCATCTAGCGTTGGAGGTTCCACAGCCTGTCCATCGTCATCGATTTGAATTCTGCTACCAGATCCACTTCCATTATCTCCGTTCAACAATGACTCGAAGTACTCTTTCCGCCTGGCGGCCACCATTGTTTTATACGTCAGCAAGTTTCCTTCGCGGTCGTTGCACATGGCGGGAGACGGCGCTATTTTTCTCCGCACACCATTTACGGACTCGTAGAACCGTCGCATGTTGTTCTGATCCATAGCTTCTTGCGCCTGAGCAATTACTGCCTCTTCATGCTCCTTTTTCTTTCTGCGATGGATCCGTTTTTCGGCTGCCCTTGCTTTCTTGTACCGCCCTCTGCTCTGACGGATACCAGACACCAGCATCCGGCTTCTAGCCAAGTTCTTCTCGTTCGTCATTCTCTGGCACTTCTCGTGCTACTATGCTCACCGCTCCGTGGACTGACTCCCACAGATCGCTGAGGTTGACGCTTTCGTCGATTTCGCTAATAGGGCTAATTTAATTGATAATGGTGGGTACTGAAAACGCAGATTTAAAAGCGCCTATCGTTGGTGGCTGTCTGGTCCTCAGAAGAAGGAAAACTTTCTGCGTATCCTTGGCGAATTAAGCAGCTAATTCTGTTCCGGTAGTGTGTATCGAGGCTGTGACCAAGGATAGTGTTCCTTACAGCAGCGGTGGACTCCATCCGCCTGATGCCATATACAAAGCGAACTGATGCCTTGAAACAGCGATTAAGTTGATCTCGGAGCGCCGCGGACAGTCCGTAATAGTAGACAACGTCACAATATGTGAAAAACGGGATGATTACAGACCTTACTAGCTTCAATCTGGTGTGGATGGACAGAACTGGGGCAAAGCTTCGGAGTGTACGCAGTGTCCCAAAAACTTTGGCGGTCACATCGTTCACATGGCTGGTCCACTTCAGATTGTGATCCATTCGCACTCCTAGATTCACTATACACAGTCCGACAGGTGAATGTTTTCACCACAGAAAATGATGTTGCTTGCTGGTGTTATCGCGCCTTCTTTGCAAAAGATTGAGGAAGAGGGAATTTCGCTCTACCCATCGCTCGATTCTTCCCAGGTCGACGTTGATGGTCGAGACGAGTTGGGCTACATTTTGAATGGCTCCTGAGATGTAGACCTGGAGATCGTCGGCGTAGAGTTGATAACTACACGTAAGCCCCAGAGGAATGCTGTTTATGTAGAAGCTGAACAGCAAAGCGCTCAGGCAAGAGCCCTGAGGTGTACCATCAGCCACTGGCCTTTGAGGGGAAATACAGTTCTTATACGCTCCGCCTGTGTGCGCTGCTCAAGGAACGAGGACAGAAGTTCACATGCACCAAGTGAGAAGCAGAACTCTTCACGCAGTTTTCTCTGCAGCTTACGGTGGTCTACACAATTAAGGTGATTATAGAACGAAGCCATACTTCAAATTTTCAAGAGCACGAGACTTGAGAACCAAACAGCGCTCTGCGTTGAAAATGTATCCCATTGGTCACCACCAGCAAGCAGTTTGATTGATTTTCAACGCGAACTTTTGTCAGATTCTCCTGTCTTGAGCACTTGAAAATTCAGAGCTTGGCTTCGTTTTATAATCACCTTAAGGTGAAACAGCTTGGAATCAACATCTAAGATTGGACTGAAACTTCAAAGGCACAAATCTCGCGAAGAAAGCATCCAACATCAGTGCATTTTTTATTTTGGCTTTGTGCACTTGCAGAAAGCATAAAATAAGAAGATCAGAAACGTTTGCCAACTATTTCTCTAGTTTAGTGCCTTTAAAAACGTGAGTAGGGGCACAAGTCGGCCATTGTGCCGGCCATCTTTGGATTCCGAGATGTTTCACCTTAAAGGCCAATGAAAAATCGACCAAAACCAGTACAGTGCACTGTTCGTTGTCGAAGTGATGGTAGATATCGTGGGTTACTTTTGCTAACGCTGTTGTTGTGCTGAAACCTTTTCTGTACCCTGACTGATTTGATGCAAGAAGTTAATGATCGATATCTTCCACATAACCGATGATTTGCTCGAGACGCTGGGAGGACGCTTATAGGCCGAAAGTCCTTGGGTTCGGCTGGATTGGTTACCTTTGGTATTGGGGTGATGAGGTTGAACAGATGAACCAAAACTGGAGTTAGCATTTTTATGAACGATATTGGAATTTGATCGGAGCCTGCCGCGTTGGTTCCATAATTTTACGGCAACTTTAACTTTTGGCTGTTGTTCTCCGAAAGCTAAAGGGTATCTCGCCACGGTCTGTGGCAGTCCGGTGTTCCTGCTCTTCCTCAGCTCCATCGTTGTTTGCTTGTTGCCGATGAAGATGCCGTTGTTTGATGCACTCGCTAATTATGCCATGGGATTGATTATCTTCATATGTCTAGAACAGGTGAGATTGGTATGCCGATACAGGTACGTCTGAATAAAATAAAATAGTGCCATGTTGATGAAATTTACGGACTGAAAGAAATAGCCCTTTTTCGTTTCCCGCAAAACTTTACGTCGAACAATGTTTCGCTGCATTTGAACGTTAGTTTATCGTTTGAGAAGCCGCAGGAATTTTAGCATGTTATGTAATACAGTGGAAACAGTGCAGTGCATTAAATTGCTTATAAAAAGTTAGAGTTTTTTTTCTCCTGATCTGTTTACTTTCCCAAAGTTCGAAAGAAGTTTCTAACCGGTACGGTTATCATTTTATATGCACTCATTGTACGAAGCTCGAAACAAGTTCAACTTAATCCTTATCAAGTTGCTTCAAAGTTTCTATTTTAACATACTGCGTACTTTCAAATCAAACTAAAGTTCATTAAAGGAGTTCTTAGTGCTTTAATTGAACTGAAAACTGAGAACAAAAGTTCAAAACGAGTTCATTATGAACTATTTAATCAGCAAAAAAGTTCCTAAAACCCAATTCCGGGCCAAGTTTGAACTTCTGAGTTCACTGATAAAGTCTAATCTGAACTTTTGGTTGCTCTCGAGATTCCTTGAGGACTCGTAAAGAGCAACTTTTGTAGAGATCTAAGTTGTATTCTTTATGGAAATTCCATGCGGTATATGGTAATCCATATGTATGTAAAAAAATCCAAAACGAAGAGGATTTTAGGATTAAAGGAGTTTAAGGAGATTCAGGAGCTAATCTAACAGAAACTTCTTGGCAATTTTCAAAACGCTCTAAGAGAATTTCCTTAGAAACTATTAAAGAAATTTCAACATCACGGAATCCCAGCTGCTGGAGTAATGAAGAATTCATGATGCAATTTCAGAAGTCATCACTTAAGGAAACTCAAATAGGAGAATTCTTGAAGAATTCCAGAAGTGAGATGTAAGCGATTACCAAAGAGGTTCCTTCCAAGATCCTTTCCCGTAGGAAATCTATCAGGCATCATAAAAAGAGAACTTTCTAAGGATTACGATACTCTAAAGATCTTGAAGCGATTACTTAAAAACATTTGAAGATTTTGAGTAGAATCTCCAGAATTATTCATTAAATTCTTTCATAGAGATTCCAAGAGAAATCCAATAGGGACTTTGAAGAAAATCTTCCTGGGAATTAAAATACAATCTTCTTCTGAGAGGAATCCTTACATCACGCTCTTAGGGGTAAGGAAGTTTAGAAAAGAATGACGATCCATACAAAATTTTACAAGTCTTTATACACAATGTGTTACATAGGAAAAGCGGGGGGGTTGGAAATAACTGGTTTTTATGATGCAAGTTTCGGTCGCAACTGAAAAGCAATGAGACAGATGGGAAAAATATCACAATAAGAGATTTTTTTTTGCACTATCTACTATTGTTGTCTTTATTTGCTTCAACTTCTATTGAAATATATTCAATTTGGTTTTGAACAGTAAAAATAATTCTCCTGAATCTGGTTTGTTTTAAAGTATATATTAACTTCTAGTGTTCATATCGTGATAATCACTAATCTAAGACGCGTGTTCTCTAATATCTATCCGAATGTGCTTATCCTATATAAAAACGTCCACCTTGCGGTAAATCAAGGTCCGGCAGATGGGACAGTACTGGTTGTAGTTTTGCAGCTGATCGGCACATTGCTTGCACATGCACAGATGGCCACACGGCACCAGCACCACCGATTTCTCGTTGTCCTCGCAGATGATACAGAGGCCAATGTTGGGCCCGGATTGGTCCGCAGGGTGCTTCTTGTTGGGACTACTTTGAGATCTGCTTTCAGTCGATTGGTTCGATGAGGCCGATGAGGAACGGGACGATTGTTCCGATTCCGAGTGGTCCTGCCTGTTTTCTATGCGGCTGAAGTGGTGCCTCTGATGGGGGATAATCCGAACTCGGCGCCGATCGGATAAGGTGAAAAAGGTGCGAATGAATGAAGCGGTGCGATGAATTCCGGTATCGTAGATGTGCGTTGCGCGGTTTTGCAGGTACTCGAAGCCAGCGAGAATGGTCAGTATAATGTAGTCGATCGATTGAGCAATCATTTCCTTGAGCTGAATGTATTTCCGACGAAGTCCTCGTCCATATGGGAGTAGCTTCCGGTAGAAATAGCGGAGAATCCTGAAGCAAAAGTACCTCACTCTTTTGCTGGCTCTAGGGTTCATGTAGGCCACTATCAGGATAACTATTCCGGCTGCTGATTGCAATGGAACATCCTTCACCAGGTAGTGTCCCAGGCGGGACAGAATCTCTAAACTCTTGGCGCCGACGTCCCTCGAAAAATGACCGATCACTCCCAGGCCAGCTTCCAGCCATTCCCAGAAGTTCTTGACGAAATGACCCGGCAGGGTAACCAGGAACCAGACTCCATTCCCGACAAGAACCAGCACCTGCTTCAGGAACTCAAAGGTGAAGATCGGAACGGTGAGCAATCTCCCGGAAAGCAGTTCCCCAATACCGTGGTATCCTGCCGCCACAGCGTTCCCCACGGACAGCACCGCATTGACCAGCCCCTCGCAAATGGCCACTAGACAACCGCAAACAAATCGGGCAATTGCGCTCAGGGCGTTTTTGAAGTCCTCCACAAAGTACGAATAGTCCTCGTAGAACACCACCATAAAGCGCCCGATGGCCTCCAGCACTTTCCACACGACGAAGCCGGCATTGCGGATGATCTCGACGAGGATCTTCCCGATGAAGATGCTAACTTTGAGCAGGTAGTTGATCAGTTGGAACACATTCACGACAAAGTCCGCTATCTCCGACAGGGCCATAACGGTTCTGCTTCTGGTGGCTGCTTCACTCAATCGAATTCCTTTGCCGTAGGGGAGAATCGTTGCTACGTTTTTTTGGGTTTCACATTGCGCAATGCACTTCTATTTTCCGAACTAGGATTGAAAACTGATGGGAATCAAATCGGTTCAACAAGCAAAATCAGTAAAACTTCGTTACAGAAAATTAAATTTTATGCAAATGCAAGGCCGGTTGTTTTGTTTGTGAAGCTGATTTTTGACAGCTGCAAGCGTCCGTTGTTAAATACGGTGTAATTGTACAGCGTGGGGTCAACTTATGAAACATAGGTCAAAATGTTGTTGGACTCCAAAAGTATCAAGCGTGTGCTAGAATATGGGCGTACTCGCAGAGAAATTAATTTGAAAACGAAAATAAATCTTGATTCCATTCAATTTTACAGTTATAGCTCTGCTATCAATCAGGATTATATTATATTTTATTGGTTTTACCTGTTGGAATAAAGGTAGTGTCGCACCTCAGGTAGAAGAATCGTCGGTTGAGAAGCATGCGTCGTCGTAGGTAACAGTGTGGAAGATTTGTTGTGAGGTATAATATTTGTGTAGGATTTTGAATTGTAAAAATAGATACCTGGTTTGAATAAAGAGAGTTGCAGCTGCTGATTGAGGTATCAGTCAGTTAGCTGCCCAGTTGAAGGAAACATCTACTGTATTGTATTTCTTTATGATTTGCAATCGGATGTGGACGGGCTAGCCTCGCTAGGATCTGCGTGGTCTTAGCGGACTAGCTCTTCAACAGGTTATGGGCCCAGGAACGTGTTCTTACAGCATGTATCGTTCTGGAGGAGGATTGGCCGCATAAGTCGCGTGGCGTAGGACGGGATCCTCAGGAAAGATGGATTGGCCGCAACGGAGGACGGAATCTATCGGGAACGTAGGCGATACAGGATACTGGATGGCAGCTGGCTGGTCAAAGGAGCTCGTGTGACAGGATCGAAGTCAGGAGGAGCTCGGATGGAGGACGGAGCATGTACGATGTTCGGAACGAGGAGGAGTTTCGAGACAGGAGGAGACGATCGGGAGTCGAGGTTGCGACCCTAAGGAGGAGTGTTGGAATAAAGGTAGTGTCGCACCTCAGGTAGAAGAATCGTCGGTTGAGAAGCATGCGTCGTCGTAGGTAACAGTGTGGAAGATTTGTTGTGAGGTATAATATTTGTGTAGGATTTTGAATTGTAAAAATAGATACCTGGTTTGAATAAAGAGAGTTGCAGCTGCTGATTGAGGTATCAGTCAGTTAGCTGCCCAGTTGAAGGAAACATCTACTGTATTGTATTTCTTTATGATTTGCAATCGGATGTGGACGGGCTAGCCTCGCTAGGATCTGCGTGGTCTTAGCGGACTAGCCTTTCAACATTACCCAGCAAATTTATTGTTGTTATTGTCGTTTTATAGCATGCATAGGCTCATTCCATAATTGATTTCAGAATTTTCAAAAGCAGTTTGTTCCTTCAACATCAAATTTATATGAAAATGTGTTCACTGCATGCTACTCCAACCGAAACACAGTTTCATCGAATGATTCTCAGTTTTGAACAGAAATCCTGCTTTTGAAGTTTCAATGATGACAAGGACGGATTCTTGAACGTTGGAAATGACGAAGATTTGTTTATAGGGTATTGTATTCATATAATTAAGACCTGCATATCATTTGGACAGACTAGTCGTTCTATGCTCATTTTCAATGAGATGTTGAGGAATATATGTACGGAAAATGATGTATTGCATTATTTAGACACTATGCTTCTAATTGATGACAATTTTCACAACAATTACAAATTGGCTTCAAAAATATCAAAATTGTAAATTGTATCAACAGAGCATCTGTGAAACCTATGGTTCTTAAATATGCGGATAGGGGTTTATTCACAAATTTCATAACGCTGAAAATGGACATTTTTGACACCAACTCACCCCCTTGTAACACTTTTTGTATGAATATTCCACGGATTTTGTATGAGCCGTAACATCATGAGGATACCCATCCACCCCCTTCAACTTAGCCTCAACCGTGCACTGAGAACAACGTAGCAGTTGAAATTACTATATTAGAGGGTTAAAATAAATACACAACGCCACTTGATTTGTGCAGTCTAAATTTGCATTTATTTCAAATATTTAGTACATTCAATTTTACCATGGTACTATTTCGACCGTAAAAATTACTATATCATGGTTAAAAACTTACAGCAGGCCAGAATCGAACCGAGGATCTTGCGTTTGTCAAACGCGAACGCTTACCGCTCGGCTAACGATGCGCTTGGATTAAGAGGGAACAAAACGCAAATGAAAAGCGTTCTTGATAGCTCAATCGTGATTGGAATAGTAAATTTAAAAGCTTGTTCATGGTTCTCATCTGGGAGGGAGGCACCGATACTACACACGAAATATGACACAACGTTATTTCAAACTGCAAGAAAACTCCCGCTTGCCAACGACAATCAAGGCAGACTTGATGAAAATCGCTAGTTTTCTTTTGTTGTGTTCCTCCGATCGTTCTGGACAAACATGGAAAAATGGCCAAAGTTTTCAATGCATTTAATTTTCGTTTTTAATTGATAAAATATAATAATGCGTATTTGAATACTTGATAATCAATCAAAATAAAAGGTGTTATTGTGACATTACTTTTGGATAAGCTGAATAGCTTTTCAATCGATTTTTTGTCACATTTGATAAAATGCAATTACGCGCTTTTATCATGTTTGTCCATTGTTCAAGATCTGGGATCACAGTGACAGTTCGTGACAGCAGAATCTCGGCTCACCTTGACGTACATAAATTTCGTATCGGTTTCTCCCTCCCAGGTTCTCATTACTGCAATGCTTGTTTCAGTGTAGGTGTTTATTCTCACGAAAAATGCTTAATAAGAGACATGTCCATGTCGATTGGGCTTTTAGGGCCCATTCACAAATTTCATAACGCTAATATGGGTTGGTGGGTGTCCTCGTGATGTTACGGATCATACAAAATTTCTTAAATATTCATACAAAAAGTATTACGAGGGGGTGGGTGGGTGTCGAAAACGGTCATTTTTGGCGTTATGAAATTAATGAACAAACCCTTAAGTCCCAAAAGCAATGAAAGCGGAACGGCAACGGAAAGCGGAACCGGTCTGTCAGGATGAACTATAACATTTTTGACAAACAGACGTAACACTTTTTTTTTCTTTGTCGGGTGTTGAATCACTGCGTCCAATGGATCATTAAAATAACCAAAACGGCCGCTATGGAATGCATAGATAGCGCCACCGTAGCCTTGTGTGTTTGACAGAACAGCAATGCTGTCACAATGTTAAATCCCATATACAGTGGCGCCTTTGTTTTGATACGGTGAGCACTTGCAAAAACTACCTTCAATGATCCATTAACTCGAACTATTGTGATATCCCCTTTTACTGTATGTATAGTACATACATCATCCAGTGACATGTATGTCACTAAATGATCTATGACGTAACACTTAGAACGAATCTCGATCAAAATCATAGTCACATAGGACATGAACGCCCAATGCTAAAATCGGTGTGTTTGGCCGACGGGTCAACAGATGGCGGTAGTGTATAAACGTCAAACACGAACAAAAACGATGCGAGCGCTGCGGGTGGCTGATTGGCCACCTACCAGATTTTTGAAGCGACCGGTAAAAAGGTGGTCGATGAACAATGATGAGAGTGTGACGTCTGTTTGTCTGCTGATAAAGATTTGAGTGTAAGTAGACCAACACTGTTCCCCGATCTTCTGTTTATTGATGCTGTTGCGACGGGCAGCTGTTTTGAAACGAAGTTACATTAGAACCATGCTTTTATATTTTACGGTTTTTATTTCCTTGTTTCGTTCAAAATACGTATAATTCTCAGGATGTAAACAATTTATTTCGTATCCTCATTCTGCGTAGTATTTTTCACTCAAAAATTAATTATCATAGAAAAAATGACTGAGTGCGTTTTGCCCCGACAGTACATATTACCCCATTCACCCCTGCCAAAACGATGTGCAAGGAAGCGCCGAAATGTATGCAGCCGTAGCACTCTCTCAGGCGGTGTAACAAAACGAACGCTTCAAATGATACGCTCTTTGAGTTCGGTGTATCGCAAACGAACGCTTCGATAGAAGCTCTCTTATCAGACGTCAAACAAAACAACAACAAGTTGTTCTTATCACAGTGTTGTTGTCTATTTTTCCTCAAGTTTATCCATATTTTTAATAGTTGTTTGTGCATCTAGAAGTGAAATTTGTGCTGATCGTAACAGTTAAACATGTTGCGTGTTTAGGGAAATTTTTGGGCAAAACTTATCCATCCAAACAATTATGTTATCTTCGTTCACGGAAGGGCCCCGATTCGGAGCCCCGGGCACCAGCGTCCCTTCCAGTATGGGCGGAACGGGCGTCGGAGGTCTGGAAACCGTAAGCTGCTTGTCGCGTCGTAGTGCTTGGGTTCGAGAGTATCGCGATCTGCAGGCTAATGTGATGTCCGTTGATTGGAGCGGGTCTTGGATTTTGCTGGCCGGAAGACGCCAACTTGCCCTGCAATCGATCAGAGATTACGAGATGCACGATTCCCCGGTAATGTTGAGCAGGGATGATGGCAACGGTGGAAGCCCAGGGGGATTGAGCAAGTTTCCACGGCCTTGGAAGTATGAAGTTTCGGCTGCTGAGTGGGCCATTTGTAAGGACAGTCAGGAATATTGTGCCATTGCAACGAGTCAGACAATAGAAGTGCTAACGTGGGAATCCGGAAAGCCAACGATTAAGCATTCCCTGAGGGCACACACCCGTATGATTACGGATATCGATTGGCACTCGAAGATACCGCATCTGCTGGCCAGCTGTTCCATTGACACGTTTACGCATTTGTGGGATCTGCGCGATCCGAGAAAACCGGTGCTTTCCTTGAATGCGGTTTGCATGTCCGGTGCCAGCCAAGTGGGCTTTAACAGGGTCTCGGGGAACTTGGTGGCAACAGCTCACGATGGCGACCTGAGGATCTGGGATCAACGCAAGGGATCGTGCCCTATTCAGTACATAACGGCCCACTTGTCGAGGATCCATGGAATCAATTGGAGTCATGATCACGAAACCAGCTTGTCGACGGCCAGCCAGGACGGAACGGTGAAATACTTCGACATTAATAATCCAAGACGAGCGGAGAAGATCATAACAACCTCTAGTCCTGTATGGAGGGCTCGTTATACGCCATTCGCCGATGGGTTGGTCACAATAAGCGTTCCTCATCAGGGAAGAGGAGAAAACAGTCTCCTGATGTGGAACAACTCCCGTCAAGACGCTCCAATCTGTTCGCTAATCGGTCACACAGATGTGGTTCTGGATTTCGCTTGGAGACGAACGAGCTTGACCGGCACCGATCCGGAACTAATCACCTGGTCTCGGGACCAAACCATGCGAATCTGGCGAATAGACGAAGAAATCCGGAAACTCTGCGAACGCTATCCGATGGAGGAAGATGACGGATTGATCATCGAAGAGGGCGTGAACCTCTCCAGGGTCAATTCGGGAAACAATCTCAAAAGTCCCACCCGAGAAAAGCAACCGTCAGTTTCACTGCAGCACGAGTTCTCACTGCTAAATCCAAATATCCCACACATAGACATTGAGGTTTTGGATCCGGTTAAAAGAACCGCCACGGTTCGAATCTCCGTCAACGGTTACGTGATCATGTTGCAGGTCAATTTCCCACTTCAATACCCGAACAATGGCATCGGTCCCGAATTCACCTACTGTCAGGGAACTTCCATTGACGACGACAACCTATCCGTTTCCCTGATGAAAGTTCTCCGGGCCACTGCAAGTCAACGCGTGAAAAAAGGAAGGACCTGTTTGGAGCAGTGCCTCCGAGCGTTGGTCACCCAGCTGAAAAATTCCTCCAACAATGGAGACAAGCACTTGCGGCTGCAATCACCTCGCTTGGAAGGTGCCCTCAGCAGTGCCCTGCACGATGCTTGTATCCCATTCCCAAAGACTTCCGGTGCTCGGTTTAGCCAGGTCGGAATACTGGTCACCTTTTCCCGGCCACTGAATACCAAACGGATCAGCTTGAAGCATCAGAATACTACGCCCAGGGCGCTGTCGGCTCTCAGCGGTGGTTATCTGGGAAATGTGATGGGATCGCAGCCGATTTTGTATGCACATCGAGACCCGAGTGCTTCTTCGTTCTACGTTCATGATAGGGTAAGTATCATTACAAGGCTTGTATCATTTATTTTTATAATATAATGAAATTCTACACTGAACCGATTATTCATTTCAGATCTATCTGAAAACACATATAGTTTTTTTCCATATAGCTTTTCACATAACGCTCATCAAATCATCACATAAACTTGCGAGATTTCATTTTAATCAGATTCATCTGATAAAACACATACCCTTCATGCAAACTGAAAATGAAAACCAATGTATGTTGTCAATCAATGTTATGTTGAATTCCGTTGACAAGTATTAGTATTGTCAGTGAGTTTTACATTATAGTTTAATAAGCTTGCGATGATTTCATTTCAGTTTTTTCAATAGAATTAAGAAAACAATATAATTATAATTGAAGAAAAGTTTATTTGATAAATTATCTGCGTTGACCTAAAGGATTAGTTACAATCAATTAAGCTTGTCCTAGGCACAGACAAACAGACGTCACACTCTCACCGATGTCCATCGACCACCTTTTTAACGGCCGATTCAAATATATGATAGGTGGCCAATCCACCACCCGCAGCGCTCGCATCGTTTTTGTTCGCGTTTGACGTTTACACACTACCGCCATCTGTTGGTCCATCGGTCAAACACACCGATTTTAGCATTGGGCGTACATGTCATCGTGACTATGATTTTGATCGGGATTTGTTCTAAGTGTTACGTCTGTTTGTCTGTGTCCTAGGTTTCATTCGAAAATATAATGTTTCAATATTATCATCATAATCTGTGAGTAAGTGATGCACGTTGGATAGCCAGCCAACTTCCAATGAAAGTGATGTCTCCTGTAAATACAAGTCTAAATTAATTAACATTTATTTACATTCAGTAAATAAATATTCAACTTACCCTTCTTTCATACATTCGCTAACTATTTCACAATTCCAGTTCATGTACAGTTCATGTACAAATTAAAACTTTCTTTAAACCACCACAATTAAATATTGAGAGCCAAACCGCCATCATGAAAGTACTAAAATGAGACTAGATTTTCACATCAGCAAATCACATAGCATTCATCGGATAACATACATGACTTTTGTTCATATACAATCCACAGTGTTGATAAATGAATGGTATGAAATTTCATAATGTGTTTTATGTGTTCTTTGAATGAATATCAATGGAAGCACATAACATGAATCGGATTTCAATTATTGCAAGGGTATGTGAGGTTTTTAATACTTTCTATGATATTTCTTGGTTCAGTGTAGTCATTTTTCCAGAGATATATTATGGAATACTCGACAATTCCACAGGTTCTTCAGGATGTTTTTTCTTAAATTTCTAGGGTAAAAGTTTTAGGAAATCTTATACATATTTCTTTTTAAATACTAACTGGCACTTCTCCGTGGAACCCCTCCAGGAATTCCAGAAAAAAATCTTCTACCAATTCTTCCAAATATTATTCCAGAGATTTTTGAAGTAATGCTTAAAGGTTACGGCAAGGAATTGTTCCAACAAGTCCTCGAGGGATTCTTCATGAAGTTCTTCCAGATATTTCTTTAGAAACTTCTATAGCATTTCATCCAAGGATTGTAACTTCTAAACGTAATTTCTGTGTGATTATCTTTGGGAAAAGCAAGGTTGGTGAAGGTATGAATGATAAAGCCTGTCCACGATAAATTTCGGACACGGATGGCGGGTGTACCACAGAAAGTTCGAGAATTTTACAGAAAGAAGGATTAACATCCTTGTCAACTGTTTATTTTGTAGATATAACTCTTTTATTCTGAAATAAACAATTGTTTTTGTTGAATTATGAGTAACTTTTTTTTGCTGCCATTATTTGGGTGTCCGAAATTTAACGTGGACAGGCTTTATTACTCTCACTTAAGTGATTAGTGATATTTTACATATTTCAATTGTTTTAAAATTAAAATATCTTTATTTTATCTAAATACATGTTATGAAAATTATTTATACATAAGTTCACACTGATTCGAACAAAAAATAAATGTAGCTAGCATAGTTTGGAGAAAATTCATTTATTTTATACCCATAAGTTATACAGAAGTATTGTGGGCTTATTACTAATGATGATTTCGAAACACACTCTTAGTTCGAAAAATATTAATTACATATACAGGGTGTCTACTACCTGAAAAAAAAAACAGAAAATAGTACATTTCTCAGGAAAGCAGGTTTTTAGAATCCTGTTTACGAATTTTTTTGCAAGTCTCTAAAAAGTATATTTTTGATGTAATAGAGATCTTACCCTCCATTTTAATCAAAATAGCCTCTAATGTCACTTTTTTGCCGTAATCTACTTGCAGTGAAACCGGTGCAAAACTCTAGAGGCTCCAGAGAAACCTCCAGAGACTATTACGCGACTGTTCTTGATAATATTTTGTTCAGATCTCGAGGAATTATGATGATTTCTCCAAAGATTCCTTCTGGAATACTTGTTTAAGAATGGTACCAGCGATTTCATGAAAAACGACGCTTAGAAGAATTTCTTCAGAATTTGGTCCACCAAATCCTAAAGCACTCAAACGCTATTCCCTCCAGTAATTTTCACAGAGATTACTGTGAAAAAAATTCTATCTATTATCTCAGAGTTTCCTCCACATTTTTTTTACTGGTTCTTCCCCCGATTTTTCCAGTTGTTACTTCTAGGAGAATTCCCACGGTTTCTACATGAGTTCTTCCACAAATATTTAGTCAAAAGTTTCTGAAAACAAAACCGTTTCGACATTTTTCCAAGAATCCCTGCAATGATTCCTACGCCAATTTGTTCATTTATCCCAGGCATTTTCATACGGGTTATGTAAAAAATTCATCTATGATTAGTTCAGGCATTTATCGACGAAATATATCATAAAATTTCCCAATAATTCCCCAATCAATTCTTTATTATGTTTCTCTAGAAATTTATTTCGGCATTCCATCAAAATAATATTGCAACGATTTTTTTTAAATAAAATCTTTAAATCTTCATGGGTTTTCACAACTTTAACCAAGGTTCCATCTAGTTAATACTAAATCAATTATTACAGTCCTATAATTCATACATAAATATTTCCAGGGATTGTTTCCGGGTTTCTTCGAAAAGTTTTGATAAGACATGCTTTAGAGATTCGATTTTTTTTAGTTAATTTAGCAATTTATAAGAACATCCTAGAAAGAATTTAATCAGGAATGCAGGAGTTCTTTCAGAGATCATCGTAGGAATTCATCAAGGCATACTTAGAATTAACACAGGTCTCATAATCTATGATTATAGGATTTTATTTAGGAAATCCTCGCAATTTTTGTTCAAAATTTACTCTAAAAAAATCTTAGAGATTTCCTTGACATTCTCTTGGAGGGCTTTAGGACATTTCGTCGAATGACATGCATTTTAATGCAAAATCAGAATTAAAACGGCATGAAAATTTTGCTTAAAGGAAAACTTTATGGCGAAGTGAATGTTAGGTGTCGGTAATTCTACTTATGGCCAATTGGTTTATTGTGACTTCCAGCTTAAAAACATTCCTTAAGCAAATATATGGCTTTGCTGACAGTGTTGATGACCTCGGATGAATAACAGAGTTTGAAGTAGAAGCTTTGAATTATTAAGAATGAAAATTGTGCTTATTTTATGTATCGTGCAAGGGAAGACGAGTTGACTGAGGCGACAAAAGGTGACTTGCTTCCATTTAAGATCAGCTTATCTCGAATCGCAGAACATACCTGAATTAAAAAGCAGCATGAAACGTCAAAAACGCAAGATGTTGATCAATATGTTGGGAGAGCGTCCATCAAATTGAACAACAAAACTTTGCTAATCACATATAGATTGTTGGAAAAATAGCTGATACTTTTATAATTATTCAATCACACTTGTATTAGCAACAAAATGCTACTCTCGACGGTAGTCAGACTAAACGTAAAACTTCGTTTCCATACTAATTAGATTCGACCACTATCCTTTCCATGAAATGTCGATTCGACCAAATATCATATACATAAATGTCCGTTCGACCAAATGTTCTTTCGACCAAACGTCATTCGACTAAATGTCTTTCGACGAAATGTCATAGATTCCTCTTGGAGACATTCCTTGATAAATTTATGGAAAATTTCGAAATTCTGAAAATGTTCCCAGTGACTTCTTCTAAGATTTCATTTCAGGACTTTTCCACTTATTCTACTCCCGATTTCTGCAGTTGTTAAATATTCTAAGCCCCTAAAAATTCACAATAGTTCATTCCAGCGTTTCCGAAGATATTCGTTCAATGTTTTTTTTTGTCGGTGAGCCTTGAAGAAATTCTTCCAGGAGTTTCTACGCCGATTTCTCTAGTTTTTCTTCCAGTCGTATGAACCGTTTGGATTTCTTCAAGTATTAGTCAATTATTTCTTCCAAAAAATTCTGCAGGGATTATTCCACGGACGTCGCATGAAAACGTAAAACCCGTTTTTGAGCATAATCTGAAAGCCATGATCTTCATCATAATAAGCACAGTCGTATAAGCATACGCATAGCATAAGCATTAATGACCGTACAATTCGTAGTTGCTACTCCGTGATTAACCAGAATAATCGAAGTTGCACAAGGAACCAAGAGATGTAGCTCCACATTAAATGTACACTTTCGAAAACTCCAAACATTAAAAAGTCAATCAACCGAGATCACCTCTGCATCTCCATGGTTGTCATGGGATAGTTTTATTAGTGAGGAGGGATCATGGCTGCATGCTCAAGATTCACCTTGGTAAGTGATGCGATTCATATAACCTCAGGTAAAAAAATCACCCAACTATCAGTACTCTCTCTCTCTCTCAGTACAACGTGGACATACGATAAGTCGACACTCTTAACATCGAACCATTCAAAAGTCATTTTTTATAATGATAAAAATCAGGTAAAAGTAAGGGTATAGGATTCTAAATGTTTATGTGCAAGAGTCTATGTCGACACTTACAGTGACGAATTGTTTATATTGTGTTAAATCAATTCATTTAAGTACCATGTCCACTGTTGTCACAAGTTCGGCAAGCAATTTGCTCGTGTGAAAAGCGGAACACCCCATTAGTGACAACTGGAACGGTCAATACACGTGTACCTAAAGAATTCCTCCAAAAGCGTCTACTTTCTCTTCTGCGATCACACGATGGTCCTACAATTTTCTGGCCGGATTTGGCCTCGTGCCATTATTCGAAAGAGATTTTGGAGTGGTACAAGGCCAAGGAGGTCAATTTCGTGCCGAAGCATCTGAACCCCCCGAACGCATCGGAACTGCGGCCAATTAAAAAGTACTGGGCCATCATGAAGCAGGCACTTTGGAAGCACCCTAAGGAAGTGAAATCGGAGGAAAATATGAAGAAAAAATGGACTGACATGCAAAAAAAAGTTGGTCCAAGTATTGTACAGAACCTTATGAGTAGTGTGAAGAGAAAAGTTCGTATATTAGCAAGGCTGGTTCATTGTACTCTGTAGCCAGAGTTAGGAGGAGCTGAACCCGCCTTGCATTAGATATAGAAAAAAAAATTAAAACAACAAACATGGACAAATATTCATAACATGTTTTCTTTATTCTGGAGCTATTCTTAGAAACGTATAAGGTTGAATTCTTAAAGATATTTTGACCGAAAGTCAGGAAAGAACTCCTGAAAAAATCATCGTAGTGATATCTTAAAGAAACTTTGGAATAATATCTAATTTAATGTCTCGAAAAAGTTATACAGAAAATACATTTAGTAAAGCGAGCAGTAATACTTGCAGTGTTGGTTAGATTCTCTGAGGAGTCCTTATGAAAACTTTTATCTCATGTTCATATTTGGTTTCTTTTTTTTTTTCTTGGATACTTTCTGGTCTCTTTTTTGTAGGCATGAGGCCTCTAAAGTTACTATTTTTAAGACACTTATAAGCGGTTTCTTCACCACCGCTTATGCCTTAAACCTAGTTTAACCATATTTACAGCTTTACAGCGTGGTTTACAGCTAAAGTGAAGGTGAAGAAATCGGCTCTTAGTCACTCACTATCGAACTAGCAATTGCTATGTTTTAATACAGTTTCGAGAAGCATTGAGTATTGGATTTTTTTTCCTTCCAGCAAAAAACTTCTCGAAACCGCGGAACACAACCGAAGGTCTGCGTTGCAACGGTTAACGTGTACGACATTTCAAAAATATTGTACGTAAGCAAAGAACTTGCCGAGAACTACATCGTCAACACTACAAATGTGGCAGGTAATTAACTGTTGATTTGTTTTACCTTAAACTTATTAAAATTGAATACCCCTTTAGAAATGTGTCGCCACAATAAGGAAGTGGCTGAAAAGTACGGCCGTCCAGACCTGGTCCAGTGTTGGTCGCTGGCGGAAATGATCGCACAACCCAACAACGATTTCGACGCGGACGACGACATGCTTTGCTCGCAGAATCCCTTCGCCAAGAGCCTTCTGGAGTCGCTGTAGGTTATCCTGATGCTTTGTCGCAATTCTATTTACATTAAAGGGACAAATTATTTCGACAGCATAAGCCACTTTGCCAGAATCTACGACATCCAGACGGCGGCCATGTTATGCTGCGCCTTTGGACGGCACTGTCCATCCCTGTACGAACTGTCGCGCAGTTCCAGTTCCAGCAGCAAATCCGTCAACCAAAGCGTATGTATGCATTTGTTTGTTGCATGTACCTATGTTGTAGTGCCGAGGAAGGACTACTTTTTATGGCTAAGTGTTGTTCCATTGTTGGCTTTTGGTAGATATTGCTTTGGGTGCAGGTTAATCTTTGGTATCTTATCTTTTTTCCCTTTTAGTCCCTTTATCTTTTCTTTTTTTCAATGTGTTTCCTTATATTTATTTACTGTAATCAATACTTTAGCTGTCGTTCGTAAACTAATGGCTTTCCATAAGCTTCTCAAAGATTATGGATGTTTATTTGAATACTTGATCTCTAACTAGTTCTTGGCCCATGTGGTCAATAAACGGTTTCAGTTCTTTAGTTATTTACGGGTTCATTTCATTACAATGTCAGGTTTAATAATAACGATTGAATTTCAGGCTATTTCTTCTATTTGAGCATTTTTCAATCCCTAAAGGGAGACCGAGCTGAGTACGATAGTTAGCCTTATATTATGCTGCTTTGAATATCTTCTAACTTTGTGGGCAAAAGAACCCATCATTCATAACCAATTTTTCATATAACTGTATACTTACTTACTTACTTATTTGGCTTTACATCAATTATCTTGATAAAGCCTCGCCAACAATATTTCGCCAATTCACTCGGTTCATGGCCGCTTCTCTCCATCCTCGACTGTGACCCTGTATTGTAAAGCTGATTGTATCATTGGGAATGTAAATCTGTTGATGCGAAAAGATGAGGAGGTTTTGCGCCCGTTTGAGAGAGAGAGCAATAGTAAAAACCGCTCAACTCAAACAGGCTTTTCCCTGCTCCAAATTAATAAATAAATAAATAAACGACCCACGCTCTCCAGGTCCTGGTGCACCTGGTCAATCCACCTAGCTCGCTGCGCCCCACGCCTTCTTGTTCTGACCGGATTCGTAGCGAACACCATTTTTACAGGGTTGTTGTCCGGCATTCTTGCAACATGCCCTGCCCAGCGTATCCTTCCAGCTTTAGCACTCGGCGTTCCCCAAGGCGAAAACCCCAAGAGCTTGCAAGTCCTCCTCGAGCATAGTCCACGCCTCATGCCCATAGAGGACTACCGGTCTTATGAGCGTGCGGGGGTGAATCTTTCTTGACCGCAGATTCTTCTGGAGGCCATAATAGTCACGACTTCCGCTGATGATGCGCCTTCGTATTTTCCGACTAACATTGTTGTCAGCCGTCAACAAGGATCCGAAATAAACGAACTCGTCCACCACCTCGAAGGTATCCCCGTCTATCGTAACACTGCTTCCTAGGCGGGCCCTGTCGCGCTCAGTTCCGCCAACCAGCATGTACTTTGTTTTCGACGCATTCACCATTAGCCCGACTCTTGTTGCTTCGCGTTTCAGGCGGGTGAACAAATCTGCCACCGTTTCAAATTTTCTCCCAATAATATCCACGTCGTCCGCGAAGCAAACAAAATGTCCGGATCTCGTGAAAATCGTGCCTCGACTGTTAAGTCCGGCTCTCCGCATGACACCTTCAAGCGCAGTATTTAACAACAGGCACGAATGTCCGTCGCCCTGTCGTCGTCCCCGCCGAGACTCGAACGAACTGGAGTGTTCGCCCGAGATCTTCACGCAGTTTTGCACACCGTCCATCGTTGCTCTGATCAATCTTGTGAGCTTCCCGGGAAAGCTGTTCTCGTCCATGATTTTCCATAGCTCTATGCGGTCGATACTATCGTATGCCGCCTTGAAATCGATGAACAAATGGTGCGTAGGGACCTGGTACTCACGGCATTTCTGGAGGATTTGCCGCACGGAAAAGATCTGGTCCGTTGTCGAGCGGCCGTCGATGAAACCTGCTTGATAACTTCCCACAAACTCGTTTGCTATAGGTGATGGGCGACGGAAAAGAATTTGGGATAGTACTTTGTAGGCGGCGTTTAGGATGGTAATTGCACGATAATTTTCACACTCCAGTTTGTCGCCCTTTTTGTAGATAGGGCATATAACGCCTTGCTTCCACTCCTCCGGTAGCTGTTCCGTTTCCCAGATTCTGACTATCAGCCGATGCAAACAAGCGGCCAACCTGTCCGGGCCCATCTTGATGAGTTCGGCTCCGATACTATCCTTGCCAGCGGCCTTGTTGTTCTTGAGCTGTTGAATGGCATTCTTAACTTCCCCCATCGTGGGAGCTGGTTGGTTTTCGCTGTTCGCTGTGCTGACGTAGCCATCGCCTTCGCTGTCCTGATCTTCTGTGCCTGTGTTCCCTGCGCCATTCAGGTGTTCATCGTAGTACTGCTTCCACCTTTCGATCACCTCGCGTCCGTCCGTCAAGATGCTCCCATCCTTATCCCGGCACATCTCAGCTCGCGGCACGAAGCCTTTGCGGGATGTGTTGAGCTTCTGATAGAACTTCCGCGTTTCTTGAGAACGGTACAGCAACTCCATCTCTTGGCATTCCACCTCTTCCAGGCGGCGCTTTTTGTCCCGGAATAGGCGGGTTTGCTGCTTCCGCTTCAGCCTGAATCGTTCCACGTTTTGCCGCGTACCATGCTGCAGCATTGCTGCCCGCGCTGCATTCTTCTCCTCTAAAACCTCCTGGCACTCTTCGTCGAACCAATCGTTTCTTGAGCTCCGTTCCACATATCCGACAATGCTTTCGACAGCGTCGTTAATGGCTGCTTTGACTGTCCTCCAGCAGTCCTCAAGAGGGGCCCTATCGAGCTCGCCCTCATCCGGCAACGCTGCCTCAAGATGCTGCGCGTACGCATTGGCGACATCCGGTTGTTTCAGCCGCTCGAGATTGTACCGGTGCGGGCGTCGAAACCGCGGGTCTTCAGTACATCAGAGAGTATGCGAGTACTTCCAATGAAGTTGAGAGATCTGTGGTTCCACGTACCGAGTTTCCAATCGCTAGTCCTTTTTCGTCGCTGTGGTCTTTGCCGATTGTTCCGGTCCGTATTGTCTCGTTGACGTTCCTGTGCTGATGTGTTTTTACGATTGGCTTGCAGGGCCTGACACCAACCCCCTAGATTTCCGGAGGACCATTCCCCCTAAATGTTCGGAGGACCATAGTGCGCAGTTTAGCTTAGAGTCCTTCTGTGGCACTCGGACGATGATCAGCCGCCCCTGACATGGGGAACCGACGCTGTTGTGAGCCGCTCCTAACATGGAGTACAGACGCTCAAGGTTTGCAGAAGCAAGAGCAAAAGCAACCCCCCCCCCCCCCTTCCCTGTCAGCATACGACCAAAGTTCCCACCGGGGGTTGGTTACCCGATTTTCCTCAAGGTTACTCGTACCCCGGCCAGTACCACGAGGAGGTAGGGATAGGAGTTGCTGGGCAAGATGCTAAGGACCGCACAAAGGGGTCTATTTTATTCCTGCAGGTACGCGAGGTACCAATGGTACGCCATGCCCAGCCATTTACCGCGCCAACTATATACGAATGCCGTAAAGTGCCGTAATTTAGAAAGTTAAGGAATAAAACAATAATTCAAATGGATAATCAAAAATTAGTATTGCATCAACAAAAAAGTTGTATGAGTTGATCGCTAGCAAATCTGTTTAAGGTTATGGGAAAAAAAAATTGACGGTTACATCGAACCGCTGAACCGCTTTACATTTGCTGACCAGCACTACCTCCGTTTTATGATAGATGAGCCAACCGCTGGTTAACTCCAGCTTCTCCACCTCTTCCGCAGTCTGATCATTTATTACAAGGACGACTTCATCTGCAAATCTGGTTGATTTCGACCTCATTCGGAAATTTTAGTTTTAACACTCGTGTATGAATCCCTGTGAAACCTCCGCGCTATCTGGGCCCACAACAGGTTCAATCACAGAATAAGTTTATGCACAGCGTTGCGCTGCACGCAACAACATGGATAAACAAACGTAATACTTAGAACAAATAATGAGGAAAAACATGAATTACTGAACTAGCAGAATATTACACGTTAGGTGTTTGTAAAAGAAAATATTTTAAGCTCTAGAATACAAAGTTATGGCCATAGTGGTTCCCTATTTCGCTACACATTATGATTTACCGTCAACGTACCAGTATCCGCTCATGTTCCAATAGCCCGCTCACGAGTTTATAAAGTTACAATTTGAGTAAATACACAAAAAAATGTCCACAGTATGATTCTATTCGTCGATTTGAATTGTATAGCGGCTAAAGTTTTCAAATTTACGTTGTGTAAACTTATCTTTTTTCAGTCTGAGCGGGCTACTGGAACATGAGCGGAAACTGGTGCACTGATGGTATTTGTTTTCAAATTTTAAATTATTTTGTTTGTTTTAGTTGTAAGAGATCAAAAAAATCTTCATGTTTTAAGCATAAAAAATATTTAAAATGTGAAAATATCCTAAATTAGTTGTATTTTCAAATAGGGTACAACTATGGCCATGACTAGTACACTTTCCCTACATTAATTGCTAGGTAATTCCGAGAAGAAATAAAGCAAACCACCCTTTCTCAATGTCGTACTCGTTCCCATCATGGGTGTTATTTATCTTATTCATTTGCTAACCTTTCTTTGTGATACTAAAATTGTCTGTGTTGTGTTGGTATAATTTAGAATTCCCTCCCTTTTACATTTGGATTTATTTTTTTCATCCATTTTTATAGCACTTTCTTAGTGGTCTGCGCAAAATCAAGGTAATTGGTTTATTTTAAGTAATCGTAAAAAACAGTTCTAGTTTCATTTCTTTTATTGCGGATCGGATCACCCATTATCAATTTAATTCATTAAAATTAGCGGTTTAAAAACAATAACAAGATTTACATGCGCGGTGAACTAGAGAATTTGAAAAACATCCTAACATTTTCGACCATTGCACCAGTCGCACGTTTTACATTTGCGGAAATATGCATGTGGACAGAATGATGGCTTAGTTTGAAGATTACCCTAAGGCGATAGTAGTTGATAAGCTCGTGAAGAGTAAGTAGCATTGATCTGTGTTGTTTCACCCGACTTAGCCAAGTGGATCACCATACCATACGATCCTGCCCGTGGATAGTGCCAATTCTAGCAACGTGTGGAACCTTGCCCAGCAACTAAAGCACCTGCGGAGCAACTCGTGGTCGGATTCGTTGGACGACTGTCGCATTGCTGGAATAGGAGACATCAATCGGAGTCTGCTCGGCGATAGCAATCGATACCTGTACGATAACTTCAAACGTGCCTATGCGGAAATGCTGTATCGCTGGGGTTTGCTGGTGACCCGAACGAAGATTCTGAAGTACCTGTCCAGCTACGTGGATCCGCCTCGATGCGTGGAGTTCGTGACGGAGTGTCCCCTGTGCTGTCGGATCGGATCACCGGCTTGCTCCACGTGTAAGAAACCAGTGCTGTACTGTACGCTCTGCCGGCTTCCGGTGCGTGGAGCTGCCAACGCGTGCCTTCACTGTGGCCACGGGGGCCATACCGAGCACATGCGCATATGGTTCGACAAGTACGACGAATGTGCCACGGGCTGTGGGTGCCATTGCTTGCAGAAAAGTTCGGCGTTATGTAACCTGAACTGAGGTAAGCCCTGTTTTTTATTTGAATAGATTCTATATTATTGTAATGGAAGAAAAGTTATTTGAAAGAAGTCCTGTGTGTGGTGTTTACTCGGAGGTCAACAAATGAACTAAACACTATTTCAACCCACTCTAAACTAAAAAAAGCTAACTTTCTAACGTGAGCAATGTGGTTGAAGTAAGTCTGTAACTTAAGCTAGGTATGCTATTTGGCTCAAGAAAAGTAAAAATTTCTGGCCAAGAAATGGTCAAGAAATTCCCTACAGTGAGCTCCATTTGAGTTGACATTTCTTTTTAACTGCGTACTGCGATCAAAGAAAAATGCTTTTCTTTAGCATTTCTTGCAAGAAATTTCTCACGCATCGAGATAGGCGATTACTTTTCTGTTGAAGTGCATACTTCGCTTTACTAAGCATATTTTAAGTTGGTATATTTTTCTGGGAAGCTACGTTATTCACGCCAGAGAGAATAAGGTAATTATGTAATCCGTAAATCAAATGCCACGAGTATTCCAAGGTAAAGCAATTCTTCAACAACTTGAAACACATCGCAAGTAACCACTAGCCTGCTAATACACCTTCTGGGCTTTAGGGCTATTATACGGCTAATATAGGGCATGTCAGCTGTATAATAGCACTATATTGGCACGCAGGAATTAAGGTGCTTTTGGTTACTTGGGATCTCCATCAATCACAAACATCACTGCCTGTTAATGTCTCTTCGCGCATCTTCTCGCTGCAGTTTCGATCCTCATATCAAACCACGTGACCATTTATGGAGGGAGTGGGGGTGGTTGTTTCTGGCCAATGACCACGAACCATACAAATTTTGAAATTTTCGTATGGACAAATGATCATAATGGGGTAGGCGGGTCTGGAATCCCAAAAAAAAAAAAACACGTGATTAATGGACAGCCCCAAACAAGATTTCGAACTATGTAGGACATATTATATATAGACACTTTTGAAAAGTCTAGAAAAAACGTAAGAATGTTGTCAAGAATCTTACCATAGATTAGGCAAAGGTTCTATGGAATGGATTTCAAAGAATTTGCCAACAATCTGTTATGATCATGCTTTCGTCAAGGACCTTGCTAACAAATTGTTGTATTGATTATCGTGAAAGTATCTATTCATGCAGTTTTCGAAGGTCTGTCCAATTTGCTTGGTAATAACAAGCTACACACTCGGTTGCCAATGGCTTTTAGGGCGAGATCACAGGTTATGCGAGAATTGTGTATCATTGGTTTTAGCTTCATGCAATAAGAAGATCTACTGTTCCGTGCAAAAGTTTGGAACTCTGTATGGTGTATTCTAAAAACAATGAAATTTTATCAAACATATTTTTCCAATACTGTTTACGTGATTTTTTTTCAACATTTAATCAACAAAAACTTTTAGTTATTACAGCATTAGAATCTTGGTGAGCCAATTTTCTGGAATCCAGTACCTGTGTAATAAATCATTCACAAATTTCATAACGCTACAAATGGCTACTTCCGACACCTACCCAACCCCTCGTAACGCTTTTTGTATGAATACTTTACAAATTTTGTATGAGCCGTAACATCATGAGGACACCCACCCACCCCGTTATGAAATTTGTGAATGGGCCCTTTGGTCCCAAACAGAACTGAGGAGCGTGTTCAAACGCAAAACGAGAATGACTCGCCCGATCGTGTGGCAGTGCTGCCACATTGTTTGGTAGTAAAAATTCTTTTTATCTTAAGTCACCCTCCAATAAAAAATGTTGTTGTTTAGATCAAAAAGAACCTTTGCAAACGTATTATGGTGGTTCTTGACATTTTCTACGAAAAGTATGTTCAATATGCAAAATTGTATCCGAAAAATTAAAACACTTGAGTTTTGAGAAAAACTAAACAGAGTAATGGTATTTCTGCTTTATATTGTAAATTTTGCACCTTATCAAACGCGAAAATTTGAAATCGTCGCCGGTAAAACCGTCGCCAAAATCGTCGCCAGTCAATCAGCCGCTGCGAATTTGACGTTTCACCAGTCTTACCAACATAACGGCTTATTACCTGCTTTGATTTGTTTGCTGGCGACGATTTGGTTGGTCTGTTTTAAAGTTGGTGGCGCGTTTTGTTGCCCATGAAACAGACAATATCTTCTGAAACCGTATCCTAAACACGTGAAATATCCTAAATTCTTAAAAATCTTTTTTTATTTCTAAAATCTGTGATCTGTGAGTAGGCAAGGGGTCATGCACAAATTACGTCACGCTTCGAGGGGGGGGGAGGTGGTCGAGCCGAGCGTGACAAGCCTTACAACATTTTTGGAGGACTCATACAAAAAGTGTGACAAAGGGGGGGGGGGGGGGGGGGGGGGTCGAAAAAGTTGAAATTTGGCGTGACATAATTTGTGTACCATCCCCAAGAACAGGAAAAAAATCTGTATAATTACAGATAAATCTGTGCACGTGGCATTACTGTAGTGTGCACAGTCTGACGGCAAGAGGAAGAATGAGCGAAGAAGCAGGAATCGGTCTTTTTATACATTGCGAAGCGGAACGCAAAAGAAGTGTGGAAAACTGCTTGAACGTGAGTGGTTGTGTAAGAAAGGGGTCGACATTTTCCCAATTTTCAATAGTTTATTGTCGATAATCAATATGATAATCAATCTTCGAGTTTTTAGTAGAATACCTATAAGTAGATGAAAAAACCGAATTCAGTACTATACCATTTAATTCCACTAGAGTTTGTATCCTTTGACAGATACGCGTATTTCGACCTCAACTGTAAGGCCGTCTTCAGTGTCGTGTACTAGACTCGACTGTACTCGAATACACGACACTGAAGACAGCCTTACAGTTGAGGACGAAATACGCGTATCTGTCAAAGGATACAAACTCTAGTGGAATTAAATGGTATAGTACTAAATTCGGTTTTTTCATCTACTGATAATCAATAGTTTTCTCCATTCAAGTAAAATGTTGTATAAATTTCCGACCGAGAAAATATTGAAAATCTATTGATAAACGGTGGGGCTATAAGCGTTCAAAACCTAACATAATTACGTAACGATCGCAAAATTTTTGATTTTCAATTGGCACCCATTGACATTGCCGTAAGACGTAGATAACGTAAAAAAATGGATTAACCTAACACCGGTCGTAACGTGTACTTGTATTGAAAACGCATATTAAATGAAGCACGCTTGTTATGCACCGCACGAGCGTGGTGCTGCAGGCGATGGACGAACACGCTCTTAATCTGGAAAAATATGTTGACAATTTTTCGAGCAATCCACTCTGTAGAAGTTCTTGGCAGAATTTTCGTTCGAATTTCTGAAAGATTTCCTTGATTAACTCCTTAATATTATTGGATCAATTATTAGCTTTAGCATTAGCATTACGCATTTAGCACAAATTCGTAGGTGGTACAATCCTAGACCATTGTATGATGATGTTGTTGTTGTTTGTGAGGGACTTTAACCCGAAGGTCATACGTCCCTCCCATTGTATGAGGGTTGCCTCCTTCCCGTCCGTTACCAAAATCAGAAATTTGGGGCTAACCTCTAACTCTTAGACAAGATTGACGCATCCTCAAACAGTCGAGAGCTGTCCTGGCCACGTCCTTGCGAAAGCTGGGGAATGAGAAGGAATGATTGATTGTACACCTACTTAAGAAAGATGCAGAGAACTACACGACCTCTCATAGATGTTACGGGATGTTGCAAGGGTAGTGCCATAGGATACGTTTGGTAGACGTTCTTGCCGACCAATATTTAATTTCAACGCATTGTGATCATGCGCTGCTGATCAGAACAAACTCACCAAATTCCTTTTTCGAAACTTCTCTGCAATCCGTCGCTCATCTAGCAATAAATACTACATAACATGAACGGACAAGCTTGTTTTAGCCGTAACTTAGCACTGTCTATTTAAATGCACACACCGCGTGAAAAATCGATAAAAAAAACTTCCACCTTTAACCAAACATCACCAAAACCACCAAATTTTTAAATCAATACGCTGAACACACACCGTAGATAAAGAGAGAGTCGCGTGAATGAAAAAAAAAACAACAAACTCCACAAATTGTCTTTAGATATAACCCCCAACAAGAAAAAAAAACTTTTTCACTTTGAAAAACATACAGAACATTTGCACGGGGCATAGCACCATCTGCCGAATCTTATTTTCAGCAGCCGAACCGAAAAAAAACGCGAGACGAGGTAAACGTGACACAAGTTTCAAAACGCAGCCGCCCGCGCGCACGGCTTGCTGCGATCTCTTTCTCATGAAAATTATTGGATCAATTATTTAAAAAAAAGTACATGAAGCATTAAAGAATGCTTGCCCTTTACTGGCATTTACCAGATTTGCTGGTATGTCTGAAACATACCTTTGGTAACTTGTAATCAGAAGACCCAATGTGTTTGTTTGACAAATTGAGACATGAATTTGCGAAAAAATACGCGTTTTAGTGAGACTCGGATTCACGACTCCGTGTCGTGGTTCATCAAGCAGAAATTTCACCTAGGTATCTCCAAAGCATGAAAACAACACAATCATGATACCTGTACAAAGTAAAACTTTATTCAGCACAATGGTCAATTTTTGTCTTATTCCTAACAAGACATGCCTTATTCTACCTTCAAACAATATGGTACACATAACACGAATTCAAAACTTTGTTTTACTCGGTTTGTTTGCACAGCGAGAGCTTCAACTACTGATACTGCCAAACGGCAAAATTAACTGCCGTATCGGACCTGGGCCGATACCTCTCGACGGTAATGTTCTCATCGAACACACTGTCCACGTTGTAGAACTGCCGCAGTTCCTCGATGGCCCGTTCTTCGATCTGCGTGTGCACCAACGATTTGGACTTGATTTTCTCGTAGTATTGCTTCTGTTTGCGTTCGTCATCGAGGATTTTGCTGAATTCCTTCTGGGCTTTGATCGGTTTGCTCTCCGCGGTGGTTACCTTGGGGGAGGATATCGTCGGGATGCTACTCGGTTGGACATGGACGTTCGTCAGAGACGATGTGGGTTCGTAGCTGCCGTTGCTGATCTTTCGACTTCCGCGTGGCGACAGTATGGCGATTGGTTCCGATTTGAACATATCGGCCGCGGAATTGTTGAGGTTTTTCCATGGGTTGGCAGGGGTTATTTCCGGTGATGCGACCGAAATCAGTTCTTTAGGTTTCTCCGAGGTAGAAGAGAGGCGCTTGCGTTGTTTTTGCGACAGTTTGGGCTTTTGGATGGCAAAGTCGCTGAGGTTGAAAGTGTTTACTCGAGTGCTGCTATAGCCAGAGTCGTAGCCTTCGTCTTTCCTATCTGGAGTCGCCGGAGATAGCAGGTCTTTGTCGGGTGAAGTGCCTTTCTCAAGGAGAGCCCGAAGATTAGAGTAATTTTCTGTTACTTTGGACTCATATTTAACAATTTCGTTTGCTTTTAATGCTGCGGGTAGAGACTTTTTTCTAGGATCTTTCTTGTCTACAACTTTATGCCAACTTTTGACTTCTTTTTCCACCGCGGGTTCGTGACCATTCGTTACATTAGTGGCTTTCTTATCTTCCGGTTTCGAAATAGGAATTTCTTCAAATGATAAATCCCTAATATAACTCATGGCTTCTTTTTCGTAGCTCCTTTTCTCTTGTTGCATCTTTGTACTCTTGGGTGTTATTTTCCCTTTAGGGGTTTTGCCTTTCGTTGGGGCCTCGTTCACCTTGGCGTTCAGATCTACGTTAAAATCTCCAACAAACAATGCCATATCTTCATCCGAAATGGCATCCGCCGATGGGGTGATGGTCCGGTAAGCGGCAAGTTGATAGAATTCCTTGTAAAACCTGTCAATCTCTGCCAGAACGGGAGGTTCCAGATTGTCCAGTGATCGCATTTCCAAAACTTTGGCAAGGTTCACGCTGATGAATTGCATGCAGAGATCCTTCAGCACATCGCAGTTATACTGGAAGGCGTACTCGAGTAGCTCACCAACGTTTTTCAGATTGATCCGATCGGCGATTGTGGCTTCGAATAGAGATTTCAATTCATTGATAAAGAACTGATCGCAAATTACCACCATGTTGAAGAGGAAATTTTCAGAATACTTTTGGTCGCGAATCTTCTGATAGTCGTTGTTGTACATGAAATCTACAATCGGTTCCATGTACTCCAACGGAATAGTAGTCAGATTTACGGTTTTACTCTAAAACGATTTGGAAAAGGAATTCACTGATAATATTCTATAGATTTCAATCATAAGTCTGTTCTTACTTCTGTCCACGTGTGGCTGAACATCATATTGAAGTACTCGAGTCGGGCCATCAGAATACATTTATGGGCTTTGATCTCCTGATTGTCCTGCAATCGAATGGTTACGTCCCGAAGATCCGGATAGGAATCACGCGATAGTTTTGGGAAGTCTTCGACCGTCGGGTCATCGGATAAGCTACAATAGAAGAATCAATCGTTACTCCCTAAGCAAGGATCATAGAATACTTGAACGAACTTCTTCAACGACTCATTCAGTGCCCCTATCTCTAGCTGCTTGAACACCTTTCGCAACCGCGTGACCATCTCTTCCACTGTTCCGCCTGGATGTAATTGCCCAACCAACTTTTCTACGTCCCCCTTCGCTAGCACTTCATTCGTGTAGATATACCGGAGCGCAAGTTCGAAAATGGATGCCGTCAGACCTTCGTATCCCTTGAGGTGGATTTCCTTCTCGGTGGGTTGTTTTTCGGCCAACTTTCGCAAATGGCGACACCGGTGGTAGATGATGAATCTGTGCACCGGGAAGGATTGGTAGTCCACCAAGAAGGTTAAATCGTGAACGCCGTCCATTTCGTGTGCTTCGGCTAGAAGGTTGCCGAAGTCGTAGTTGGATTCCAGCAGCTTTGGCATCTGGAAGCAGCGACGAGTATTTTCCTAAAAAATGGAAGCGGTTGCATTAGATTTCACGTTGATTTGTTTTATTTATCTTTATGTTAAAGATTGTCGAGAAGATTGCAGCGCGGACGATGAGGCTGCAGCAAGGTACCCGCCAAAATGTGGAACGCTTTAAACAGAAGCGAAAACAGCAAACCAATTGTGTTGGGAGTGCGAAAAGATGGAGAAGCTGTATCGTTATCAAGAAACGCGTAAGAAGCTTTGTACCACGAGCCGAAATGCGCCGGGATAAGGATGAAGATATCTTGACGAACGTGAGGCGGAAGGTGCAAGTAGCACTACGATGAACACCTGAATAGCACAGAGGAGGAAGATTAAGGCAGCAGGAGGATAGCTTCATCAGTACGGAGGATGAAGGAGATTTGCTAACTCCCACAATATATGAAGTTAAGGATGCTATCAAACAACTCAAGAGCTTATGGTCCCGGACAGGTTGGCTACTTGTCTGCACCGATTGATAGCCAGAATCTGGGATACAGAACAGCTACCGGAGGAGTGGGAGGAGGAAGTAATATACCAAATATAAAAAAAAGGATGATAAATTAGAATGTTAGATCTATCGAGCGAGCACTGTTCTTAACGCAGCAGATATGTGGGAAGTTATCAAGCCGGTTTCGAGAACGGGCGATCGAGAACGGACCAAATATTACCAAATAATACCATCGACCGCGAAGAGCTATGGAAAATTATGTAAGAGAATGGTTTTCTCGGGGAACTGACTAGACTGATCAAGGCAACATCCATCAGTGTACAGTGCTGTGTGAGTTGCGTTATCGGAGCCGTTGGAACACGCAAAGGACTTCGACAAGGCGATGGTCTTTCCTGCCTCCTGTTCAATATTGCGCTAGAAGGTTCAATGAAATGGGCGGACTTCAACATGAGGGACACGATCTGCAATAAATCCAGCCAGTTCATCTGTTTCGCTGACGACGTGGACATTGACGGAAGAACGTACCAGGCTGTAACGTGAAGCAGATCGAGTTGGATTGAAGGTAAATACGTCGAAGATGAAATATCTGCTGGCTGGAGGGAACCGAGCGCGATGAGTTCGAGGTGGTGGATGAATTTGTTAAATTCGGATCATGGGTATCGTCGGATACAACTGCAGCAGAGAAATTCGAAGACGCATAATTTCTCTGAGTCGGAAGTCGTGCTCTCTACGAACTCTACATCTACCTTGCGGTCTGGTAAACTTAACCTCCGTACTAAGTATACCATGTTCAAGACGCTGATAAGACCGGTATTCCTCTATGGGCATGAGACGTGGACAATCCTCGAAGAGGATCTGCAAGCGCTAGGAGCTTTTGAACAACGTGTGCTTAGGACGATCTTCGGCGGAGTATGTGGAACGGCGTATGGAGGAGAAGAATGAATCACGAGCAGTGCTGTAAACATTCGACACTTTGCGTGACGTTCGTTTCGTTGCCATGGTCAGCAGTCACAGCACGAGCGTTAGAATGAACGTCGACAAACACAAAAAAAGTGTCAATTGAATGTCGAATACGATGACATTTGCATAAATCGTAAGTTTTGCATAGATTTCAGACATCGGATCATAAACAACATGAATAGTTTGATCTTGTCCTTTATGTCGAATGTGACACACATACAATGAAAGCAGCACAGAAACAAACAAAACCGTAACGCTTCCTAGCCAAGCTATCGCGGTCAGTGGCATTCAATTGCATTTTCTTCTCGACATTCGATTGATCGCTCGTGTTGTGAATGTTTAAGGGACGCGCTGCCGAATATCAGCGAAAACCTGTCAACTACCGTGATTGCCTACAACACTGACCACCAGCTTGCGCAACTCTACGTTGAACCAACTTTCCAGAAAGTCGCCAAAGCTGGAAGGGTACGATGGGCGGGACACGTTGTGATTATGCCGGACCACGATCGCGCAAAAATGGTGTTTACCTCAAATCCGTCCGGTACACGACGAAGAGGGAAGCAACGAGCTTGATCAAGTGGAGCTGGATTTTTGAAGTATGGGACGATACAGAAACCGATTGAATTAGTTGGCGTAACATTGGTGCGCAGGTCATTTCTTGAAGAACGTAGCTCCATCAAAAGTAAAGTAAGTAAGGAGAAGCAGTTTGCTTTCTGCCTCCCCGATGAAATATCACAAGGTGGATCCGGGGAGAAAAGTTTCGGAGCCCAAAAGTAGGAAGGTAAAGGTAAGGGGTCCGCCGTCTGTGCATTCACTTGAGCAATTACAGTGCATGGTCTGGTTTTAGTGGATCGTCGGTGGTGTGACTCCTTCTTAGTCTAATTGCTCTCAGTTAATGAGTGTGGAAATGCTTTTATAACACTATGTTGAGAAACAGGCTCTGTATCAGAGGGAGGGAAAGACATGCCAAAAGGAAGACAATGCTGATTTTGAAGTAATTTGTGATGAAGTTCCTGGAGAAATATCTGATAAACTCCTACAAGAAACATCTCATGTAAGAATGTATAGAATCTCTAGAGGTATTTTATTAGGAATCCTTGGGAAAACAGCTGGGCAAATCACTAGAAATAAAAAACATAGGGACACTAGGAGGCATTCTTGTATGTTTTCAAAATCGCAAATCGAATTTCTTCAAAAGTCCTGGAATAAACCTTTGCGATTTTTCCTGAAGGAATCTACGGATGATCTCCTGAAGTTCGTTGGAGAAAGCAGTTGAAGAATAGCTGAGAAAATCTCTGGAGTAGATTCTGGAAGATTCACTACATTTTCGGAGCAATCCCAGTAAAAATTGCTGTAGGTATTAGCGTTGATCTGCTGAAGAAGTTTAGGAAGCAAATTATAAAAAAATTATGAATTGTAAAACAGCTCTTGATAAATCGCTGAAAGGATTGACGAATCACTGGAAGAATTACTTAGGGGATCTCTGGAGGAATCCCTGAATGCACTAGAAAAAAATGCAGTTTGAGACATCTATGGAATTCTCTAGAGCTTCTAGTATTTGCATCAGTATTCATTGCAAGGATTTTATAAAATCAAATCTATCCAAATCCACCTTGAAAAGATTTCGATTGATTGAAATAATCAAAGATCGCTGGAACTGATAACAACAGTTATCGAAACTTACCAGCAGTGCTGCAAAATTCTCCCCATCATCGTCGCACACAAAATCAGTCACATTGTTCAAATTCTTTATACGCTTCAGCTCGATTCTCGTCTTGGTGGTGGTGCTCATCTCCTTTTTCGCGTACGTCTCCGTGTACTCACTGATTTGAGTAACTGCATGCGCGTTCAGTTTGTGCGTTATGGTTCCGTAGTACAAATTTCCCAGCAGCAGCACCAGGGCGTTGTTGTTGCACCAAAGGATCCTCTCAATTTCCAAATTCCTGGACTGGGCAAATACACATCGCACAAACTGCTGACAGTCTTCATACCAAATGTAGATGTTTCTTGAAACCGTGAAGGCCAAAATCCTCAGTTGTTTTGTATGCTTCGGAAGGTCTTCCTTTTTCGTGACGAACTCCCCACCGGACACGGAAATGCACTCAAACTTCTCCATCAGGGGGTTCTTGTATGTCTTTCGCTTAAAATTATTAAATATGTACAAATAACTAGACTTGGTGTAAACTACAATTGCTGCATTGCTCGATTCGACTAGCTTGATTGTGGTGTCCACGTTGGCAACTGCCAGTTTGTCCTTGCCCTGTTCGATTTCTAGGGGAAGCGCTTTCGGAAGCATAACCGGGTTCACTTCCTTCTTCATGCCAAATTGGCCCCCGTTTTGACCCCACACGAACACGTCCGCCTCGCAGATCGCTATCGAGTGGTAGTCTTTGGCTATTATTCGGTTGATTCGCTTATCTCTGTAAAGAAAATTAACAGTTAGACGAAGTACTTCACTCACGATGCTCTCCAGAACGTTATTACCCTGCACTGACTTATCGTTTTCTATGACTATGCAGCTTACTCGGCTTAGTATGAACAAAAAAAATACGCTTGCAATTTTCTTGAAATAATCAAATCAAGTAATTCGATTATCTGATTTTTTTTTACTTTGAGGACTTAAAATATCAAAAAGCGTAACTAGCTACAAAACAAGTAACTACGATCTTTTTTTTAAATTTTGCCTAGATTTGCTCAACCATAGAATAGGTGAGCACAGGATTTGATGGAGATTTTTTTATGATAATAACGGTCTGGGAGCCTCGGTAAAGATTGAAGTTATACTTACGCAAAATTGTGCAACCCGCCAATCTCTTTGAATGTCAATTGCTTCTCCGGGGGTGGCTTAATTCCTAACTGGCAGTGGTTGTTCTCTCCGCAGGAGTAAATCTACAATCAATTGATCAGTACCTTGCCCCAAATAATATACGATCTATCGCAAATCTCTTACACAGTTGTGATCGGACAGCAGCAGCGTGTGATGCCTTCCGGTGCTAACGTCGACTATCCGCTCCTCGGCGCTTCTCGTGTGAACGGCTATCCGGATTGGGAACGCCACCGTATTCTCGGCTCCGTTCCCTAACCGTCCCCCTCGGCCATGTCCTGTGGCGTACACATCCCCATCCTTTGTCAAAAACACACTGTGATAGGCGTTGATCGACATCTTCGCGATGGGGATACGATGCTTCCGGAAGTAATCGATGCAATCTGGCGTGTCTCTACCTTCGACATTTCCAATTCCGAGGTTGTAGTTTTTGTTCTTTCCCCAGACTACTATTTCATTACCGATACCACTGCAATTAGGATTCAATTACTACATCGACCTTGTAACAACCAATGACGAACAGGGTGGTCATCCACTTGGAATTTCGAAACCGGAAACCTCATTAATTTAAAATCATTGGAAATAGTTTTGAATCATCGGTAAATTTTAGTTACAGGGAAGTTAATTTCAGCTCTATCTCTAATGTTAGTTCTACGGTGAGTTTAAAATAATTATTTATTGATAATTCTATTACTATTGGTATTAATACTTATAATCAAAAATTAAAGAGGTTCTAAATCAAAATTGAAAGCGTTTCATAACATGTATTATGTATTTTTTTTTTGTTATTACTGTTCAACAAATAGCATTAAATCTTAGAGACTTCAAAAACCTCAGAATTTGGGACATAATTTGTTGGTTCCGGTACTGTGAATTATTTCTAAGTTTCGCCTATTTAAAAAAAAATCTTCTTCTTCTTGGCATTCCGTCCTCACTGGGACAGAGCCTGCTTCTCTGCTTAGAGTTCAATGTGCACTTCCACAGTTATTAACTGAGAGCTTTCTTTGCCAAAGTTGCCATTTTCGCATTCGTATATGGCGTAGCGTGGCAAATAAGATTATAATTTATGCCCAGGGAAATCAAGGAAATTTCCATTACGAAAAGATCCTGGGCCGACCGGGTATCGAGCCCAGATATCTTCAGCATGGCTTTGTTTTGTAGCCGCAGACCAGTCGGCTAAGGAAGGCCCCTTATACAACTCTGTTTGTCCTCAAACACGGTCGTTGACTGTTGAACTTCTCCAAGTTCTTTCAATAACCAACAAAGCTCTTGGCACCCTTCGGCGAGTGCAACGAAATCCGCTTCGGTGTACCTCAGTGCCACACAAGTCTGCTTCCGGGAGCCGCATGCGATGACGCCTTCGCCAAAAAGCCCGAGATGATCGGAGTTCGGCTTCCGATCGCGAAAGTTCCCAGCCCAGTCGGCGTTGACGAACATTTGCAGTCCATCTTTCAATGAACCCGGGTGCAGCTTGTGGTCGCTTGTTGTTGCCAGATAGCGCAGAACCCGTTTCGCCTCGTTCCAATCATGCTGATTTTGACAGCTTGATGTCTGCGCCAGGATGGAGGTGCTGACAGCGATATCCGGTCTTATGTGCACCGCTACGTGCAGCAGGCCACCGATCAGACTCAGATAGACTTTGTTGTTCGGCAGCTGATCCACCTCCTCTCCATGCTAGAAATAACCAGGGTCGAAACAGGTCCGTCACACTCGGGCTCAGATTGGGTACCACTTCTAGTACTGCATTTGGTCCCTCGGTAGTGCAAAAGGTACCCAAGTTTGACAGATCGCAGTACACTTTTCACCGCATTCTAGATTACCTTATGAGCCATAAAATTTTGGGAAACTGCAAGGGACATGGGAGTCTTTAATTTGTCTTTGGTCGAAAGGAGTCTTCGATGGCTTAGCATTCTCCATGTTGAACCTATGTACGAACTTCCAGATGTACACCGCTTGATTGGTATCCGGCGTCGCTCTTCTCCACCTAAATCCCCAGGAAGTGACGTATATCACCGAGGTTGGACACGGTGAAGTGGGCTTGCAGACTTTTCAAAATAGCGTCGAACTCTTTCTCAGCCTGCGTAACAATCACCATATCAAAGACAAATTAAAGACCCCCATGTCCCTTGCAGTTGCCCAAAATTTTATGGCTCATAAGGTAATCTAGAATGCCGTTCAAAGTGTACTGCGATCTGTCAAACTTGGGTACCTTTTGCACTACCGAGGGACCAAATGCAGTACTAGAAGTGGTACCCAATCTGAGCCCGAGTGGGACGGACCTGACCATATCGTACACATAAATGAGGATGTATGCTGTCTTGCCGTTCTTCTTGCGGATGTACAGGCACGGATTCAGCTGGAATGCTGGAACTTGAAAACAGAATCCACCTTCTGTTTTCACACTCGAGCGGACTGCTTCAATCCGTATAGGCTCTTCCTCAAACGACACACGGTATGGTCGTGGCCGGTGATGTATCCCTCCGGCTGCCTCATAAAACTGGTTTCTTCCAGTTCACCATTCAGATACGCCGTTTTGACGTCGACGTGCTTGATAACAGCTTTCCTCTGGCTGGCGACGGTCAGCAAAGTCCGGAACGTCATCTGCATTGCCACCGGCGCGAAGAATTCATGTTCATCGGTGCTAGCCTGTAGCCTTCTGCTACGATTCTCGCCTTGCGCTGTACGACGGCACCCTTCTCGTCGATCTCCATTTTGAACAACCATTTGCATCCAATGCCTTTTTTGTTCGAAGGAAGTTGAACCAGCTCCCACGTTCCGTTATCCATCAACGCTTGAAATTCCTCATCCATGGTGGCCTGCCATTGAATCGCGTCAGGCATGGCATCCGCCGGTGTTCGGGGATCAGCAGATCGTATAGACCGACAACTGCTCGCTTTCAAACCTTGCTGCGTTGCGCCTCAACATGGCGCGTGACATGGGTGGATGTGAAGATTTTCGCGGGGGGAGTTCAATAATCGTCACGTCACCTGTCTCGTCATTAGAATCTTGACTGTAATCTTCGGCAACGCTGGTTTCAACCTGCGAAAAATACTCCAGATCGGAATCTGACTCTTGTTCTGCTTCAGACTGCATTTCATCGGTATCTTGGATATGGACAGGTTCTGGTTCCTGGTACTGTCGCTCTTCTGCAACAGCAACATCCGGATCGCAATCCAGACTAACGTAGGTTTTCACTCGTTGCTGGCT
This sequence comes from Aedes aegypti, assembly GCF_002204515.2. NCBI lineage: Eukaryota > Metazoa > Arthropoda > Insecta > Diptera > Culicidae > Aedes > Aedes aegypti. The sequence goes on from NC_035108.1 coordinate 351,092,537, forward strand.
GTGAACAGTCGTTTGCCTCTGCTTTTCGGAACCTTCCGAGATGAACACGACATCACGACTTTTGAAAATAGTTTTCTTCACGGGATCGTACAGCCGGTAGGACTTGGTGTTCTCGTAACTGACCAGAATCGCTTCCTTCGATTTGGCGTCTCACTTTTTCCGATTTTGTTCGGAATATGTGCCATTGCCTTAGTACTGAAAACCCTCACCACTCTGACAGAGTCCCTCAAAGCAGGCCTTTTTGCTTGCCTTTATCTCGGACTTCAGCGCGACTTTGGCAGCGGTGAACGCCACCCGTCGTTCTTCACGCTCCTCCTCGGTACGTGCTCGCTGCATCCGGCTCCTGGCCCGTAGGCATACACGACGCAGGTTCGCAATCGCTTGAGTCCACCAGTACGTCGGTGGTCTCCCATTCCTAGGGTGGACTTGCCTAGGCATAGTCGCATCGCATGCACGCGAGAGCACCGCTACCAGTTCGTCCCCGCTTAGGCCGAGTAGGTTACGCTCACGGCGGAGCACCTCTCTAAGTACTTCGTCATTGAAGTACGATGTCTTCCACCTACGAGGGCTTGGCCTTGACCTAGCCGCTTCCTCTACTCGCTGCCTTGTAGTCGATACTGTAGCGAACTGCCAGGTGGTCGCTGTGAGTGTAGGCATTGTCTACCCTCTAGTTCGAACTACTCGTTAGGCCAGGACTACAAAAAGTAACGTCGATAATCGACTCCGCTCCGTTTCGGCTAAAGGTACTTTTGGTACCAACATTAGCCAGATCGACATCTAGCACGGCCAGTGACTCTAGCAGGATTAGACCCTGCTGGTTCGTGATACGGCTTCCCCATTCCACGGCCCAGGCATTGAAGTCACCCACTACTGGCCTTCGCCCTGTCAGCACGGTCGTCATACAGTCCAACATCTGCGTGAACCGCTCGGTCGACCAACTCGGAGGCGCATAGCAGCTACAGAAGAGGACCCCGTTTACCTTGGCGATCACGAAGCCCTCGTAGGTAGTAGACACCAACTTCTGGACGGGGTATTTACCCGTCGTACATATCGCCGCCATTTTTCCGGATCCATCCACGACCCAGTTACCGTTGCCGGCGGGTACTCGGTATGGGTCCGATATGATGGCGATGTCCGTCCCCCACTCAGTAACTGCCTGATACAGCAATTGCTGAGCTGCGTCACAGTGGTTCAGGTTCAGCTGCGTTACCTGCACTGTGACTTTTCATTTATGGCTCTTTTGAAGGTCAGTGTTGTTGAAAAATGTAGTAAAATTGAAACCCAAAATTTTGCATACAAATTTATATGATTTTGATGATTCAAATTTAATCCGCGCGAAATCCCTTCAATATATGTAAATGACGTTTTGTTTTAAATTTTATGAGGAAAAACTCAGGAATTTGTTTTTCGGTTCTGAGCGGCCACCCTGTTATCATTGACGGACCAAGACACCTCACCTGTCCTTATGCTTTGGGATGTTACTGCAAAGCTGCAGCGGATTGACAAAGTCCTCATCCGGAACGTCAATGATGGCTCCGTGTTTGAGTAACAGCACGGCCACCCCCACACAGCCGTAGTACATTGCCCGGTGGAGGGCTGTGTGGCCGGACTCGCCATCCTTGAGCGCAATACTGGCCCCATTGTTGAGCAACCATTCGGCGATGGCAAACCGTCCCACCGATGCCGCCAAATGAAGGCCACTTCTTCCCTACAAAGTAACAAATTTCAAAACTTTAAAATCTATACCTTCAATCTACAATGAAGACCAACCTGATCGTCCACTATTTCGGCAAAATTCCGACAGATCTTGGCCACGTACGCCGCCAGAAGTTCATCAGAGACGGACTTCTTTGTCAGGGCCGCCGTAATTGCATTTCCGTGGTGCGGCAGGTGGCACTTGCGCGTACACTCGTAATCGTAACTGGTGATTGAGGTAGCCATCTAACCGATACGCGCCAAGGGCCAGGCGGTTCAGACTTTGTCCGTAGAAGTACCGATTTCACAATCGTCTCGCTGGGCGAACAAAATATTCACAAATTTCGCTTGCACGGCACAACACTCGTACGATTTTCTGCGTACACTTTGCCAGAGCAGGTGACGTTTCGTCGTCTCGTTCGGCTTTTTGTTTGCCAGATTCTTTTCGTTTACGGTCTGGTATACTGTGGTACGATTGATGCATGCACTGAAATTAATGTTGGAGTAACTACAACCACTTCATGGTTCTTAATATTACTATTCAGAATTATGTTGAAATTTAATGTGTTTGTCTTCATAATTACTGAAATGTTGTTGAAATTACTATGCCAGCAATGGATAAAATTTACTACCATGTGCAGTCAAGTGCACTATTGTCATGTATTGGAGATAAACACAAGATCCTTAATTTTTAATGAGCAATGTTATCATTTTTACCATGTGCATGGTAATTTACACAACAAAAGCGTAGTAATAATGCCCCCATCAACATGGCTGTTTTTCTCCGTCAGCTTGTGAAAAGTTAACACAAGTGTGGACAGAAAAAGTATTATTTTCAGTGCTTTAGGCGTAATATTGAACAAAGTTTTGTTTATTTTTCATAATATTGTACCCATGTTGCTGTTGATCTCGAGTTGGTAAGAAATATTGAAATTTAATACACAAAACAAACAAATCGCTCAACAACTTCTTTTCATGTTGCAGATGATACCATTCAATTTCCAGGCCCAATTAAGTTATCCAAATTATAATTAAGATTAATTTTTACTATGTTTCTTGGTGAGTATTCTACCAATCATCGATTTGTTACTTTTTGTAAATTGACGGAATATTAATCGTGCACATTTTTTTTCAACAGATAACTCGAGCGATGTGGAGCATAAGTTGAATTAGCCGCTATAATCGTGGATCAGAGATCGGTGAAAGCAAATACGGACATTAAATTCATTACAGGACTCCACTACAAGCGCCGTCTTCATATCTAAGATTCGCTTTTTATGGATTAAAGAACAATAAATTATTATAGACATTATTATTAAATAAACGATTATGATTTTAGTAATGGAATAGGTATATTGATTTAAAAAAAGTTGGAATAAATATAAAGAGTATTCAAATTTACTATCCGATAGCTGTCTTTTTAAACGCATCGCATGGTAAAAAAAATTGACAATAATTCGTTCTCAATATTACCATGTAGCATGGTAGTTTTAACTGATGCTTCGAATATCGTCGGCATGGTAAAAAAGACCACACATCCCGTTTGAGATGAATGTGTAACGTAGTCTGCACAAATCAAATGGTGCGATGTATTTAATTTAAACCATCAACATGGTAATTTTTACTGCAATACTGCTCTCAGTGTGGGATTATACGTCAGTAAATAAGGGGGTTAAAGCCCCCTACACGGTTTTGGGGTGACTAGTGCACGCTGTGAACTAGACTGTCGAATTACATACATTTTGCCTTATGAAAAGTGAAACGGTTATTGCAATTCGAAGGTTTTATGTATTGCTGTGTGCGTTTGAAATGCAAATATCAAATGCGGAAACATCAAACGCGGTAAATTTTTCACAAGAAATGCGGTGTCAAAGATAGATTTAGATTAGATAGATTCGATAGATGCTAGGGCGGCGGTGATTTGTAAAATCGTTGCTAGCTGTCCTTTGATTGTTTTGTGTTACCGCATTTGGAGGACGTTTAGTCAAGATTTGCATCTCAAATGCAAACAGCAATATCGTTCTACCATCAACTCACATCAAGGCGTCGATAGGCGCGTAGTTTACGCACGGGCCTAAAGGCCCAAACGCAACGATAGCGGAACGGCAACGGAATGTGGAACCGGTTCGCCAGCATGAACATGCTTGTCGACTTAGTGTTGGTCCTTTTTCTATCGTTGACAGCTCAGTCGAGATGGTGTGATTCATGCTGGCGAACCGGTTCCACTTTCCGTTGCCGTTCCGCTATTATTGAGTTTGGGCTTTAAAGGCCCAAACGCAATGATAGCGGAACGGCAACGGAATGCGGAACCGGTTCGCCAGCATGAATCACAACATCTCGACTGAGCTGACAACGAATGAAATTGGATCAACACTGAGTCGACAAGCTGATCATAGTTCATGCTGGCGAACCGGTTCCGCATTCCGTTGCCGTTCCGCTATCATTGCGTTTGGGCCTTAACAATCGCAAGGTCCTTGGTTCGATTCCAGATTGCCGCGAAAACATTTTTTGTTTTAAAATTTTTGGTTTCATAAGGCAAAGCTATAAATTGCAACCCGATTTATTTTGGCGAATTTTCATAAGTGATTCCTATAGGCCCAAACGCAATGATAGCGGAACGGCAACGGAATGCGGAACCGGTTCGCCAGTATGAACTATAATCAGCTTGTCGACTCAGCGTTGATCCAATTTCATTCGTTGTCAGCTCAGTCGAGATGTTGTGATTCATGCTGGCGAACCGGTTCCGCATTCCGTTGCCGTTCCGCTATCATTGCGTTTGGGCCTTATGTAATGCTGTGTGCGTTTGAAATGCAAATATCAAATGCGGGAGCACCAAACGCGGTAAGATATTTCACAAGGAAGGCGAAGTCAAAGATAGCTTTTCTTTGATAGGTTGGCCGTGATGTGGATCGCGGTTGTTAGGTGTCCTTTGATTAGTATGTGTTACCGCATTTGGAAAGCATTTCAATAACAATATTTCGATAGTCCATTTTCCACTACAGAGAATGTAGTAAACTCAACTTTATTTTTATTTATAACTATTTAGGGCCTATTCACAAATTTAATAACGCTAGAGGGGGTGGGTGGGTGTCCTAACGATGTTACGGCTCATACTAAAATTCAATAATATTAATACAAAAAGCGTTACAAGGGGGTGGGTGGGTATTCAAAACGACCAATAAGCCATTTTATGAGACGTTTCAAATCATATGTTTTTTATTTGTTTACCAGCTTTGAAACTTGCTGGCGGGCCCATTTATTTACGTTTCTTCTAGCGCCACATTTGGGAGGAGCTCATTCATTAATGGCGTGCAACGAGCTTTTCAATCTTTCCCAGTAAAATTAAAATCAGCAAGCAGGGAAGAATTTATTTTATTTACTGGTAACATCAGACATGAAACCTGTTATCATAGTAAGCCATGAATTTCGATTTGAATAAATCCTCATTCTGTCTGTAACGTTAATCATAATCAGACGTGTTTTATTTCGATCTAAGAACCTTTAGGTTATTGGCCCAGCCGATTGGTTGCCTTAGTAACGGCCAAACAAGTGTGAAAATTTTTCACTGAAGGTTTCCGATCTCAAGATTTCTTTGCGTTCCTGAATCAAGATGTCTCAAGCCAACGAAAACCAATCCGGTTCCGGAGATGGAATCCGAAGACCTACCGGAGATGGGAACGGAGGACTTGCCGGAGTTGGAGGCGGAAGACTACTCGGAAGCGGAGGTGTGACGCTGCCCGTTGTGGAACGGCTTCGTGGGCGAGAAAACTACTCGTCATGGGCATTTGCGACCAAAATGCTACTGATCCGTGAGGGAACGTGGGATGCCGTAAATGCACCGGAAGAAGGTGACCCGGAGAACGCGCTGTCTCTGAGGGCACTAGCTACCATTTGCCTCAGCATCGAGCCGATCAACTATAGCTTGGTGCAATCGGCAAACACACCGAAGCAAGCATGGGACAACCTCAAAAACGCTTTCCAGGATGACGGGATGACTCGGCGGATCGGATTGCTGCGTAAGTTGACCAGTATTCGGTTAGGAGATTATTCCACCGTTGAAGCGTACGTCAACGAAATGATGTGCACTAGTCATAAGCTGAGCGAAGCGGGATTCAAGGTCGACGACGAGTGGTTGGCCAGTCTGCTGCTGATGGGACTTCCCGAGGTGTACGAACCAATGATAATGGGCCTCGAGGCGTCTGGAAGAAAAATTACGGCGGACGCTGTGAAGGCCAAGATACTGCAAGACGTCATGGTTTCCGGCGGTTCAAGCTCGAGCGGACAAGATGGTGCGTTTTATTCTCAGCGAAAAGGATCGAAGTCGTCGTCCAACAAGGCCGGCGTGAAGTGCTATCGATGCAAGCGATTGGGGCACTACGCTGCGGAGTGTCCGGTGAAGGATGAGAAGAAGAAGCCCAAATCCGATACGCATGCTGCGTTTACAGTTAGCGAGTCGTCCAGCAAGCGCGAGGTGAGTTGGATTTTCGATTCTGGGGCTACCTCGCACATGTGCAACGGTGGAGTCGCATTGGACGGTGCGAAAGATGTTCAGCAGCAAATTAGCGTGGCGAATAATGCTGTTTCGAAGGTAGAAGCCGTTGGTAACGTGAAGCTCAAAGCGGATATCGGGGATGGCACGTGCAATGTTTCTTTGTCCAACGTGCTGAGCATTCCTGATCTGGCGATCAATTTGATATCCGTGAGTAGAATTTGCAGCAACGATTACACGGTGACGTTCTCGAAGGATGCATGTGAGGTGCGATCGGCTTCCAACGAGGTGGTGGCCATTGGACGAGCAAGTGGCGGTCTCTACAAATTGTGTGTAGCCGACGAACAAATTACGTGCACGGCCAAGGAAGAATTCGATATGGAATTGTGGCACCGTCGAATGGGGCATTTGAACATGCACGGCCTGAAGACGCTTCGGTCCATAGCCACGGGAATCGATTTTGAGGATGCAGATGTGACGCCCTGTGTTGCGTGTTTGAAGGGCAAGCACTTTCGTCACCCCTTCAAGAAAAGTGGCCATCGTGCAGGTGAGGTGTTGGAACTGATTCACAGTGACCTGTGCGGTCCAATGGAGAATGCGTCGATCGGTGGCAGTCGTTATTTTCTAACGTTCATCGACGACAACAGTCGTAAAATGTTCGTCTATTTTCTAAAGTCCAAGAAGCAAGTGTTGGAATGCTTTCAAGATTTCAAATCGCTGGTGGAAAACGAAACAGGCAAACGAATCAAGCGCTTGCGGTCCGATAATGGTTCAGAATACGTGAACGGCGAAATGGAGAAGTTTCTTCGCAAATCCGGGATTCATCACGAGGTAACGGTACCATACAATCCGGAGCAAAACGGTCTTGCTGAGAGAGCGAACCGTACGATAGTCGAGCGGGCACGATGCCTACTGTTCGATGCCAATTTGGAGAAGCGTTTCTGGGCGGAAGCTGTTTCAACTGCTGTGTTCCTGATCAACCGATCACCGACAAAAGGTTTGCGAGTGACTCCGGAGGAACGATTCAGCGGTAAGCGGCCGGACTTATCGGAGCTACGTGTGTTTGGCGCAAAAGTAATGTGCCACGTGGCCAAAGCGAAGCGATTGAAGTGGGATCCGAAATCCGAACCTGGCATCTTTGTTGGATATTCCGAACGTTCGAAGGGGCTTCGAGTGTTCAACCCAAGAACTGGCAAAGTGTTCGTGTCCAGGGACGTTGTTTTCCTGAGCGAAGCTAGCGGAAATGCTATGAATTTCGAGTCCGTACCTGAAACGAAAATGGAGTTAGTGAGTGACGAAATTGTTGAAGGTAATGAAGTAGCTGTATCGCCTACGATCTCGGCCGGAGCCGACGATTCAGAACCGGAAGTCCCGCTGGTGGAGGACGATTTGGAGAACGAGACGGATTACGATAGTGCGAATGATACCATGGAGACGATTCGCACGATTTCGCCTGCGCTCCCCTCGCAACAAGAGGATCAGCAATATGCTGTAAGGCGCAGCGGGCGGGAGCGCTGTACCCCAGGCAAGTATCTTAATTTCGATATGACGTATAGTGTACTTCCTGAAACGTTTGTTGCATACCAGGTGATCGACGAGCATGAGCGAGCAACCGAACCACAATCGGTCCGTGAGGCAATGGAAGACGACGATCGTGGGCTGTGGCGTGAGGCCATGGAAGCAGAAATGCAGGCGCTAAAAGCAAATAAGACGTGGAAGTTGACCGAGCTACCACCGGGAAGAAAGGCTCTGAAGTGTAAATGGGTCTTCAAGCGGAAGCTCAACCCGGACGGATCAATCGAGAGGTACAAGTCAAGGCTAGTTATTAAAGGTTTCTCGCAAGTCAAGGGAGTTGATTTCAACGAAACCTACTCGCCGGTGGTGAGGTACGCGAGCATCCGTTTCTTGTTAGCCTTGGCGGCACAGCAAAACATGCACATACACCAAATGGATGCGGTAACGGCGTTTCTTCAAGGAGATTTGTCCGGCGAAGAAATTTATATGGAGCAGCCGGAGGGATTCATCGACAAGAAGGCTCCGAAGAAAGTGTGTCGATTGTTGAAGGCACTATACGGCCTGAAACAAGCGAGCCGTGTCTGGAACATGAAATTGGACGCGGAACTGAAGCGTATGGGATTCAAACGATCTAGTTTCGATCCGTGCGTTTATTTCAAGATTGATGGTGACACAATCCTTGTGATCGCCGTCTACGTGGATGACTTCTTGCTGTTTTCAACGGATAAGAAGTTGGTCGAAAATGTGAAAAAGCAACTGATGACGAAATTCCACATGAAGGACCTGGGAGAGGCCAAGCAGGTACTCGGTATGCGAATCACCAGAGATAACGACGCTGTTATGCTAGATCAAGAGCGCTACGTGGACGGACTACTGGAGCGATTCAACATGACTGAATGCAATACTGCACTATGGTCCAGGAATCAGTTTTACGCGGAAAGATGCATTTTGAGCTTTAGAATGAAACATTAGACAAAAACGGTCTTCTACAAAGTTGTTTGTATTAGTTAAGCCCTTTGTTTGGTTTTATTGAAAATTAGGGTGGACCACATTTTCATTGAAATTGTGTAACTAACTTTCTTATTTGTAAAAATTATATTATACATGCTTCAGCAAAGTTGTAGACCATTCAATTTCAAGCAACTTTGCCAAAAAAAGTTTTTTTGTATCTCTTAAATTGACCGATTTAGAGCTTTTTTCGTACGGTGACATAGGGTGGTCCGAACAAAACTGGTTTTCTGGCTCTAGAGTTTTCAATTCAAATTTCTCATCAAAGTAGTCTATGAAACACTTTTAGAGCTTTAAAAAATGCGTAATTTGGTGAGTGAAGAAACTCGCTATCTCGTTTCGTTTAGGAGTTATTGTTGTTTTTCTCTCAAAAACATGCCTACTTTGATTGTGAATATCTCTGATTGGGGCAAATATAAAAAATATCTTTTGACGGCGTTCAAAAGACAAAACATAATTGTACATTATATCAAAAAATTACAGATGTGTTATTTTTGTAACTCTAATAAAACGTCTTGAAAGTCAAATATTTTTTATCACAAAAACTTCAATAACTTTTGAACTAAAATAGATATTAACAATCTTTTTGCATGAAAATTTGCGTTTTGTTAAGTTCTAAAAGTCGTTCATAGACGACATTGACGAGAAAATAATATTAAAAAAACTAGAGTTGAAAAACTTATTTTTGTTGGACCACCCTGCGATGATTAGGAAAAAATGCTCTAGATTGGTCAAATTTTGAGCTACATAAAAACTTTTTTTGGCAAAGTTGATCAAAATTTCAAGTTCTACCGCTTTGCCAAAGAGCATATACCAGTATATTTGCAAATAAAAAAGTTGATTATATGATATGTGTGATATTGTGGACCACCCTAGTTTCAATTGACACAGTATGAAAGCTTACATTTTGAGTAACAATTTTGTAGAAGATCATTTTTGTCTAAAATTTCATTTTCATGCTCAAAATGCAAAATAATAAAGAAATACATACTATGAAAATCTTCAAAACAGTTTTAGAGCCCTATCTTTCTTATTTCAGATTTCTCGTCAAAGCGGTCTATGAGCGACTTTTAGAACTTAGCAAAACGCAAATTTTCATGCAAAAATATTGATGATATCTATTTTAGTTCAAAAGTTATTAAAGTTTTTCTGCTTAAAATCCTTTGTTTTTCAAGGCATTTTATTAGAGTTACAAAAATAACACATCTGTAATTTTTTGACATAATATTCAATTTTATATTGTCTTTTGAATGCCGTCAAAAGATATTTTTTATATTTGCCCCAATCAGAGATATTCACAATCAAAGTAGGCATGTTTTTGAGAGAAAAACAACAATAACTCCTAAACGGAAGGAGATAGCGAGTTTCTTCACTCACCAAATTACGCATTTTTCAAAGCTTTAAAAGTGTTTCATAGACTACTTTGATGAGAAATTTGAATTGAAAACTCTAGAGCCAGAAAACCAGTTTTGTTCGGACCACCCTATGTCACCGTTGGAAAAAAGCTCTAAATCGGTCAATTTAAGAGATACAAAAAAACTTTTTTTGGCAAAGTTGCTTGAAATTGAATGGCCTATAACTTTGCTGAAGCATGTATAATATAATTTCTACAAATAAGAAAGTTAGTTACACAATTTCAATGAAAATGTGGTCCACCCTAATTTTCAATAAAACCAAACAAAGGGCTTAACTAATACAAACAACTTTGTAGAAGACCGTTTTTGTCTAATGTTTCATTCTAAAGCTCAAAATGCATCTTTCTGCGTAAAACTGATTCCTGGACCACTGTGTACTGTGTCAACGCCCATGGACCAACATAACCGTTTGACGAAAACTGGATCAAGAACGGAAGAAGAACGGCAACGTATGGAAAAGGTTCCATTTCGTCAGTTGGTGGGAGGGTTGCAGTTTATCGCGCACTGCACGCGTCCAGATATCGCTTACGCCGTGAATGCAGTGAGTAGCTTCAGCAGTGACCCCAGCGAGGTGCATTGGATAGCGGCGAAGAGAATTCTCCGATATCTAAAGGGCACTAAGTCCATGAAGCTAGCGTTCCGAAAGCACTCTTGTCCATCATTCGAAGGGTTCAGTGATGCAGATTGGGGTAATGACCTCGAGACCCGTCGTTCAATCACAGGATATGCGTTCCAATACGGTGGTGGATCGGTGGCATGGAGCTGTAGGCGTCAACCAACGGTGGCGTTATCTACTACTGAGGCGGAGTACATGGCTCTGTCGGGGGCTACGCAGGAAGCAGTTTGGTGGCGTGGATTCCTTGGCGAGATGTTCCTAATAGATCTCACGGTCTCTATCTTCTGTGATAACCAAAGCGCGATCTGTTTGGCACAAAAGGAGATAGGATATTCGCCTCGAAGCAAACACATCGACTTGAGGCACCACTTTATAAGAGAGCAACTCGAGAAGAATGCGATCTCGTTACATCACATCAAATCGGAGCTTCAGAAGGCGGACGTTCTCACCAAACCCGTTCCTGGTGGTCGTTTTGCGGAAGCTGTAAATAGTTTAGGAGTTAATTAAATTCACGGTTTAGAAGGGGATGTTATCATAGTAAGCCATGAATTTCGATTTGAATAAATCCTCATTCTGTCTGTAACGTTAATCATAATCAGACGTGTTTTATTTCGATCTAAGAACCTTTAAAACCGCGTAAAAAAATAGCCAGAAAGAGGCGAAAATGTAATCACCAGCAAAAGCGTTGCCAGCGCCATTCACATTCACACATCTAGTTTTTAAAACAATAACAATGAGCGGCCCGCCAGAAAACGTCAACCGACTGTCTCGTAAAATGACTTATTTCAGCGTTATGAAATAAATGAATGAGCCCTTATTTTAATACATTTTATTCGTACCACCCATTATTTTAGCCACAGCTGATTAAGTGTGACTTCTTTTACCTGCGTACGCAGCCCATGCACGTCAACTCCGACTGCAGTTTGACTTTTGATGCGTGTCGGATTTGTCGGACACGGACATTTTGCATTAGCTGTGTTCAATGACTTTGATCGAACTTGCTCGGGGTTGGTTGTACTAGCTCGTATTTTTTGTCAACAAATAACTGTCAAAGCTACTTCGAGCAACTCCAAGCTGCTTTCTCAATGAACGCTCTTTTTACTCTTTTTACTAATTTACCGGAATTCCACGTGAAAAAAAAAATTCGCGCACTTAACAATCCGTATCGCTTCGGAATTTTGCTTTTTTTTTTCTCAATGTTTACGTTTTAAACGTCAAAAACACGAGCTACTGCGAGCTGGTTGAACTAGCTCGGACTCTAGCTTCCAACCTGTTTCGAGCGACTCGGAGTTGGTTGGACTCGGCTCAATGAACACAAACCCGAGCGACTCGAAATAGGTTGGAGTGGCTCAATGAACACCAAAAGCTGACTCGCAAGTGGTTGCAACCAAGTTCGAGCAGCTCGTTGAACACAGCTATTGTTTTTGTTGACGTTCTCTAAATTTATAATCCAAAGTCGCAAAATCTCTGAATTTTATTAAAATTTAGTGCCGTTTAAAAGTTTTAAGAGCATCTATTTGTGCAGAAAATGGAATCAGTGAAGGCCCGATGTGGATAAAGTGGACCGGGTAGCCCCGAAGCGTTCGTCACAAAGAAAGTGCGTCGTCTTTTCTGCTTCGGTTGTTGGTTTTCGGGTCAGGGACAAGATCTGCTGATACTAGGGAGGATTTTTCTCTATCTGGTGCAAGCAAGCATCTGGAGCGGAACAACCAATTTGCCGAGACTAGTTTTTGAGGTTGGTTTCCTGTGATCTGGGCCGTTCAGTTTGCGGCTGCCGCAGTGATGACCGTGGTCTACCCGAGGAAGATGCTTTCGCGTTTCCATCCCTACCATGGCCAAAACATAATTCTGTTCAATGAGAACACGGTGGCCTATCGGAAGGCCAGCTTCGGAAACGCCCTGACATTCAGCGAAAAGCCATTGCAACCGGGGGAGATCTTTCTGCTGGAAATCGAAAAGAACGAACGTGGCTGGAGTGGCCATATGAGACTAGGTAAGGGAGGATAATATGACATTCCACGCACAACCAAGCCGAGAGATATCAATATTTTGAACTGTTATGGCGAAAACAATGCAGAAATAATTTAGAAGACATTAGGAAACCGGATCCTATTCTTAGCACATTTAATTCACCTGGGCAGATTTTTCTTTTGAAAGCTGCTGAGCACATATCTGGCCATAATAAATGTCGCATTGAAATAAATAAGAAGCAACAATTACGGCAATAATGGGAACAACAAACGGAGATTTATCTTATTGTCCGAATAGAACGACAAAGGTTCACAGAAATTATAAAACTTATAGGTCTTGATAAGAAAAAGAAACATTTTTAAATATTGTATCACGCATACGAGACCTCGTTAGCAGTTTGTTAGACCCTTATCGAAATTTATGTTTTCATTAGGTTTCTACTTCAGCCAATGAATAGTCTAATCCACCGGTATACTAAATTTACTCGGCCTGAGAATTGTGACACTTGAGCGGGGCACGCTCCCGTATGATCCCCACGTGATCTGGACCCGCTCTAGTGTCAACAATCTTTGACCGAGTTGGTTTAGTACACCAGTGGATAAGACCATGCTTGTCGTCTTTACTCATGCTGATTTTGATTCCGACCACGTTCCTGTCACATTTCAAATATCCTATGAAGCGATACTCAATCCTATCAGCGCCACTTTCAATTATTTTCGAGCCGACTGCAATACATGTGAAACAAATATCAATCTTGTTAACATTTCTTTACAAATAAAACTTTGTTGTCAATTTGTCCATCTAATCCAATTGCAAATTATATGTAATGTTTAGCTTTTCGGTAGTTGTTGAACTTCCACTCGGCTGGTTAGCCGTAAGCCACGATTCATAATTAAAAACAAGTATTTATCGAGCAACGGACTCATGTTCCGTAACCGGTCGTTTGAGAACGTCGCGACCCATTGGAAGCCCACACAATAGATATTATGCAGGTCCGTCACACTCGGGCTCAGATTGGGTACCACTTCTAGTACTGCATTTGGTCCCTCGGTAGTACAAAAGGTACCCAAGTTTGACAGATCGCAGTACACTTTTCACGGCATTCTAGATTACCCTATGAGCCATAAAATTTTGGGCAACTGCAAGGCACATGGAGGTCTTTAATTTGTCTTTGTATTATGTATCCGGTAGAAATCAAGACCAACATTTATTTATAATTATTGTTTTCTCGGGCCCCGTGCGTCGCAGCTAATATGTGAATAGTGCGCTGTGTTCATAAAAATCTTAAGAATGCAGCGCCACACTAAAAAACTGATTTCAAAATCGCGCGAGTTGAGGCGCGTCGCGAGTCTCACTGGCGCGATCCGGTTTGGTGGCGGTGCGACAATACCTCAGCCAGCGCAGTTGCTGGCTAGTGTAGTGTGCTATTCCTATACCTAAAAAACAATGCGCTCTCGGGCTAGGCATTGGATATATATAGAAAGCGTTGTGTTTGGATGGACATCTAATTCTTCCGAAAGAGGTGCACTTTGCGAAAAAGGACCACGTGATTATTGAGCTGAAATCGAATTCAGGTTAACTTCTGCGTTCATGAGTCCTCTCATGGCGTAGTGGTAACGCGCCCCAACTAGAGATCGGGGAGTCGTGGGTTCGATTCTCACTGAGAAGACGTGTAACTTTTTCGCAAAACTTCACATCAATTTGTCCATCTAATCCAATTGCAAATTATATGTAATGTTTAGCTTTTCGGTAGTTGTTAAATAAAACTTGATATTGACAATGCTCTCGTAACTCGATTTTTTTTTTATATCTTCATTAACGAGATTTTTAGCCCTGGGCGAGTTCACCTCGGGACCAACGGCTTTACTTCCCTTCCGAAGGAAGTCGTCGCTATAACCTTTGTGTCATAAGGGATTATTTCGGGGATGGGATTGGATCCCAGGTCCTCGGCGTGAGAGCCGAGGCCCGTCCCTTCACTTGAAAATTCATTTTTTGCCAATGAACATTTCGGATTCCGCCATGGATATTCAACCACTCATCAACTTTTACGTGTAAGAAATTTAATCCGGTCCAACAAATCTGAAGGCTATTCTACTGGTCGTGCTCTTCTAGACATAGAAAAAGCATTCGACAGTGTTTGGCATGAAGGTAGGTGGACTGGTCATTAAAAGTTTGAAAGGGAATCCATATTTAAGGTGATATTTAGATCATGGTTTTGTTTGATTGAAGTTGAAAAGTATTGTAGGAGAATTCGGGGCATAATGGACACATCAAGCAAATTCTTGTTTTAAGACCATACAATGACATTTTTTCAAGTTTCTCCCGGCTAATTTTCAACTTTTATGTTAGAACGACGTCCTACATTCATTCATGGTAATAAAAATCATATCATATGCCAGAAAAGTGAGATAGAAAATAATGTCCAAAACAAGGCTAGTAAAAAGGTATCGGAGCAAAATGAACACTTGCATGAAATTTAATGATTCCAAAATATTTAATGTCTGTCAGTCGTTCCGATGTGTAAAAGTCCTCTCCTTCTATCATAAGAGCTAAAAAAATAATTTAAAGCGGAGAAAAACTTAAAGTCAAATTTCAAAGGACAATTGAAGCAAAACATAAACTTTTTCACCGTCAAACATTTCAAATGCAATACAGATTTCATGCAGTGTATGAACTTTTGATGAAGTATGCATATTCTCAGAGATTGAGGGGGTGTCGTCCATTTCGCCCCAGGTGTTCATTATGCCCCTAATCCCCCTATGTCACCCCGTTTGATGATATCTCCATAAATATTCTTAACCTTTCGGTCGTCGCGCGAATTTTTGTAACGCGAGTAGTCGCGCGTTGTACTTTGTACAACACCCTTGGTTTTGCGAATATCTCAGGAGTCTGACCACTTAGATAGATGACGTCCTCGGCAAAATTGTTCAGTAGCTTATGGGCTATCATTATCATAGCCAAGAAATTCGGGATTTTGCCACTAGGCGGCGCTAGTGAGCATTAAGCTTTTGTTTCCCAGATCTTATGATCCTGACCACATAGAAAGATGGCGTCTTCGGCAAAGTTGTTCGGTAACTCAAGGACTATCATTGTTTGAGCTAGTTGATTCAAAATGTTGCCACCAGGCGGCGCTAGTGAGCATAAAACATTTATTTCGCAAATATCTCAGGAGCCTGATCACTTAGAAAGATGGTGTCTTTGGCAGAGTTGTTCAGTAGCTTAAATTCTTTCTTCGTTTAATCCTTAAAGTTAGAGATTTATTAAAATAATGATAGTCCCTGAGCTTCTGAACAACTTTGTCAAAGGTGCCTGTCTAAAAAGTCAAGATCCTGCAGTATCCGCAAAACAAAAATTCATGCTCACTAGCGCCGCCTGATGGCAAAATATCGTATTTATTGGCTCAAATAATGATAGCCCTTGAGCTACCAAACTACTTTGCCGAAGACACCATCTTTCTAAGTGGTCAGGCTCCTGAGATATCTGCAAACAAAAGTTTCATACTCACTAGCGCCGCCTAGTGGCAAAATTTTGAATCAACTAGCTCGAAAAATGATAGTCCTTAACTTACTAAACAACTTTGCCGAAGACGACATCCTTCTAAATGGTCAGGATCCTGAAAAATCTGCAAAACAAAAGTAAAACTTCCATGCCCACTAGCGCCACCTAGCGGTCAAATTCCGAATTGAATGGGGTACCATCAGATAGCGCTTCACCTCCAGAACAACTTTACTAAAGACCCCAAGTTTCTATATTATCTGGACTTCGAGATATGAAGATTTCAAACTGTGGTTTCCTCGAACCGTACATAGTGCGTTCATTATTATGCGACTTTCATGTACATTTATTGATTTTACCGTATTATAAAGGGACATACTGTAAATAAAAACTGTCGAGTATTAATAGGGGGATTAGGGGCATAATGAACATACGGGGCGAAATGGACACCCTCTCAATATCTGATAATACACATATTTCATCAAAAGTTCATTCACTGCATGAAATCTGTAATGCATTTGAAATGCTTGACGGTAAAAAAAAATTTTTTTTGCTTCAATTGTTCTTTAAAATTTGACTTAAAATTTTTCTCAGTTTCAAATTGGCATATAAGCAAGACCGTGGAAGAATCTAATTTTTGAGCAAAGTAACAAACCCAGAAAGGTTCTTTTTAGCTATTATGATTGAGGGAGAGTCCTTTTGCATAACGGAATGATTGACAGTCATTGAATATGTTGGAATAACTAAATTTCATACAGGTGTTCATTTCGCCCCGATACCTTTTTACCAGCCTTGTTTTCTACCCAATTTTCTATCTCGCTTTTCTGACATATGATATGATTTTTATCACTATGAATGAATGTGGCACGTCGTACTAACATCAAACTTGAAAACTAGCCGGGGGTAAATTAAAAACATTGCCATTTAAGGGTCTTAAAACGAACATTTGCTTAACGTGTCCATTATGCCCCTAATTCCCCTACATTTTGGTTTGGTGTCGATAGATATCTTTGTTGCAGAATGATAGCATATAAATCACAACTGTTGTACAAAGTACAACAGCGCGACAGCCCGAAGGTTAAGAAAATGTGCCCCGAATGAGGCCAAAGTAAAATTACAGTCGACTCTCCTCATCTCGACATCGAAGGGACCATCGAGATAGGGAGAGATCGAGACATAGAACTTTTTTTATTGAATATTGCTATTTGCATTTGAGATGCAAATTTTGACTAAACGTCCTCCTAATGCGGTAACACAAAACAATCAAAGAACACCTAACAACGGTTATATAAATCACCGCCGACCTAGCAAGAAAAATCTATCTTTGACATCGCGTTTCTTGTGAAAAATCTTACCGCATTTGGTGTTCCCGCATTTGATATTTGCATTTCAAACGCACACACCAATACTAGATTGAAAATCACTCCGTTAGTTTGAAGTCAAGCACAATACACGGAGTTTGCTTGTCAACATCAACCATCGCATATACGGTCTTCCTCTCACACCAAAGCTGTACATCACTGTAAACTGTTAAACTTAGGTAATGCCCACGGTAGACACAACAAGGTAGGCTATTCCCACGTGTAAACAACGATTTTCAATCAAAACATGTGTCGTCATTCCTATCGTCAAGCATGAGGCCTTGAGGATAGTAAAGGAGAGCAGGCCTTGCTTTCTTTCGCACTCGTTTAAATTTGCGATAGGAATGACGTCACTGCCAAATGTCATTTTTCGGAGTATAATACCTTGCTTCTTTTTAATGTGGAAAAAACGGAAAAAATACTTTTTGTCTCTTTATTTTTAATTTTCTTGTCACACTGAAACTAACGCTGTAGTAACTTAAACCATACCATTGTTGTTAACGCAACTATTTTCAATTATTGTTAATTTGAATGAATTTGTTTCAATTATAAAAACAATGTTTTTGAAATTACCATGTTGCAATACCACAATACTGTGTATTTTCAACTATGTTGTTATAGTCGAAAATCATTCTTTCTCAAGTTAAACTGACTACCCGTTTAGTAATGAATAACGGAAAGTGTTCTCGATTTTACCATGCCCATGGTAGGAATAAGAATTAAAAGAATGTAATTCTCACCAGCGCTCACTTACGTTTCGAGCTCACTTTCATTATGACGCCATTTTTTTGTGCACCGGTCAAGCCTGGATCTTGCTTAGTTGTGTAATTCGCTTCAAAATGTATTAATAATTAATATAATATAATTTATTATTAATTAGATTTATTATATTAATTAGATTTAATTATTAAATCAAACAATGAAGGAGAAAACTAGCTGAATAGAAATAATAAAATAGCAGAAATGTAATTATATAGAAATAGAAGTTCTTGTTTTCAAATGGTTAAGATTTAGACCTGCGAATAATACTCATTTATATTTTTAGCCCGGGCTGAGAATCTAGAGTTCCTCATACCAAAATCCAGAGCTGCCAAGACTCGAGTCGCGCAATGTGTAGCAGAGAAATACCAACCAAACCTGCTGTAATTGCTTCTATTTTATATCACAGCATAATTTATTTTCTTTTAAGCTCACTCATTTACAGGAGTGTACTTTGACCTACGTAAAGAGCAATGAGAACCTCCACCCGGAGTTCTTTATAATCGATGCCACAGGAAAGCGGAAGAGTTTACAGAAGCTGTCATGCATATCGTCCCTTCTTTTCTTTTGCTTCCAAAATTCAACGATGAATTCTTCGATCTAAATAATGACAAGGTATTTTTTAAGTGAAAATTATCGAACTAAATAAAAAATAATATCTTGCAAATATATATTGACTCTATTCAAGGTATGCGCATTTGCATTTAGATTGGAATACCGATAAATCTAAATGCATTATGTTGTCTGTGCGTGGACCTTGATGAATTAATAATATCCAATAATACAAGCAGCTAGATATATTAACTACTCGGCATTCTTTATTTTAAATGCAATTAATGGTTGTATATTCCACTTCGAATTCTATTTATCGTTACCACGTCTAATAGTGAAATTTACTACATGATTGTCGTTGCTTTGCATGCAAGAGATGGTTGAAAAATTAACTTTTCTTGGTTTTCAACATAATCATAGAACATGGTAATTTTCACTGCTTACCTTTTATTTCGCCAGCATGGTAAAAAAGACGACAAATTGTGATTGAAATGAATGCAGTGGGTAGTCTGCACAAAAGAAGTGGTGCTGTGCATTTATTTTAAACTATCAACATGGTAATTTTTACCGCAATGCTGTTTTCAGTGTATGTTCTACAACAAAAAAGCAGTGTTGCTCTGAAAGTAATTGAATAATCATATCAGTATGATTTAGACTTTGTCTGACAAAGTTGTAGAGGACTGAACACAAAAGGATAGCCTTTTCCATAGTCATTCCTATATAAACCCTAAATGGCGTGTGCACAACCAAAATTCTTTAGGCATAGGAGAGCAGAAACTTCCTTATGTGGCTGCTTGGGTACGTCAGGAGTTAATCATCAATATTAACCTCCTTTTCCCGAGCAGCCTAGATAGCCGCGTAGTGTCGGTAGCGGTTGTTTCAACTGGCTAAGAATTAACACTACGGACTGCCTGTTCCGGTGGTAAAAGTCCACCTCACAGGTGACCCCTAATTTATGGTGTGATGCGTACCGTGCCTAAGAATGAATGGTTAGGGGGGTCTAAATAAAACCTAACCGTAAACGGAGCCTGTGGGGTACCAGGGCGCCCTCCACAGTATTGAGTCCTTCCTGTGCTACCCGGCGCAATGGTGCAGGTGACCTTGTATTTCTCCGAGATATTCGGCTGCCCTTCTTCAGTCTTTATCCTGAGGCTTAATAAGGTTGGGATTATGAATACGTTGACATTTAATTTAAATTATCACCTATATGGATTCGCATTATGCGTTTTACACAGTGTATTCTGTGCTCTTTCGCCTTTGGCGACTTTAAATAGATACCGATCTGGTTTTTTCGTTGCTGGTCTTTTTCGTGCTGAGATTGCAAAAAGCTTAATCCTGCCTAGTTTGGGTAGTGGCTACGGTTAGGTTAGCTCAGATCAATCTTCAGCATAAAAGAACAGCAACGATCAATCTTAGCAGACTCATGCAAAATGGTGCAGCCCAAGTGGCGCTAGTTCAAGAACCCTACTTTCGTAGAGGGAACTTCTACCTAGGTAACCTTGTGGACCCAGTTTTTGCTACTTTCAGCAAACTTGAAATGGCAAACTCGCGCGCCATGCCCCGCGCATGCGTGCTCGTTAATAAAGCAATCGTTGCTACACTCATTTCTGAGTTAACTACCAGAGATGTATGTGCTGTCACAATCGATGTTTCTGTTGGTGACCTCAACAGGAAATACGTCTATTGTTCGGTATATTTACCACATGATGAGCCATCCCCAACGGATGACTTCAAACGAGTTGTCGTACACTGCGTAACAAAAGGCCTTCCGCTGATTGTGGGCAGTGATGCCAATGCTCATCACATCATCTGGGGCAGCTCAGATATCAATTTGAAAGGCTCCAGTCTGATGGAATACTTAAGTAGTACAAACCTTGGATTACTTAACATAGGCAATCGCCCAACCTTCATGGTTTCTAATAGAGAAGAAGTGTTAGACATAACGCTCTGCTCGAATAGAATAAGTCAACGGGTTGACGAATTGGCATGTATCAGATGAGGAATCATCATCTGACCATCGCTACATATTCTTTGAACATTCAAATGTAACTGCGCAGACTTTGCGTTTTAGGAATCCCCGGTCAACAAACTGGGAACTCTATATTGAATTGGTTGCGACCAAATTTCATGGATATTCTCCGTCCATTGAAAATCCGAGTGATCTGGATGAGCCGTTGATACTACAACATCCTACATTATGGAAGCTTTTGAAGAAGCATGTCCTCTGCGGTCTGTAAAGACTACAAGAGGGACCCCATGGTGGAATTCCGATCTGACTAGACTCAGAAAACAATGTAGAAGGAGTTGGAACAGACGCCGTTCAGCTGGATCAGAGTCGTTCAAGTCGGCTCGCAAGGCTTACAAGAAGGCTTTTCGTTCTGCTGAACGATCCGGCTGGAAAAAACCTTTGTACAAATGTTTCCAGTTTGAGTGAAGTCTGTCGGCTGAACAAAATCCTTGCAAAATCTAAGGATTTCCAAGTGAACGAAATTCGCTTACCTAATGGTGACTTCACTTCTTCTGACGAAGAAGTTATAGAATGTTTATTCAATACACACTTCCCCGGATGTGTGGACATAGCATCTACGGATGAACCAAATGTCTTTTCATGTAGTTACGAGTCTCTGGCCTCGGCTCGCAGTATCGTAACTACTGAATCGATTCAATGGGCACTTAATAGTTTTGCTCCTTTCAAATCTCCAGGAGCGGATGGGATTTATCCTGTTCTGCTCCAAAAGGGGTTTGAGTTTATCAAACATGTTTTGAAAAAGCTACTTGTAAGCAGTTTTGCTACCGGGTATATTCCCAAATCCTGGCGTGATATTACTGTAAAGTTTATCCCGAAAGGAGGACGTGCGTCGTATGAAGAAGCGAAGAGTTTTAGACCAATCAGTCTGACCTCTTTTCTTCTGAAATGTCTGGAACGCATTATCGATCATCACATCCGTGATGTTTATTTGGCAAACATGCCTCTTCATGTGAATCAACATGCTTACCAATCTGGAAAGTCCACTGTGACTCTTTTACACAAAGTTGTATACGATATCGAGAAAGCATTCGCTCAGAAGCAATCCTACTTGGGTGTTTTGTTGGATATTGAGGGTGCCTTTGATAACGTGTCTTTCGATGCCATATTGGAAGCAGCACGAAACCATGGGCTACCTACAATGATTACCAATTGGATTCGTCAAATGCTCAAAAACCGACATCTCTTCTCGACATTGCGTCAAGCAGCGATTCGAAAATTGAGTGTTTCCGGATGCCCCCAAGGGGGAGTCTTGTCACCACTTTTGTGGAATCTCGTAGCAGATACGCTATTGAGGCAACTCAATAATTGCGGTTTTCCAACTTATGGATTTGCCGACGACTATCTAGCTCTGATAATTGGTATGTGCATAGCACCCTATTCGACCTGATTCAAAGTGCTCTTTAGGTAGTCGAGAGTTGGTGTCGCCAATATGGCCTTTCGGTTAACCCGAACAAAACATCTATTGTTCTTTTTACGGAAAGACGAAACCGCGATGGAATTCGACCTTTACGTCTTTTTGGCACTGAGATTAATGTGACTGATCAAGTAAAGTATGTCGGAGTCATTCTAGATTCCAAACTTTCATGGACACCTCACATTGATTTCAGAGTCAAAAAAGCTTGCATGGCCTTCGGTCAATGCCGGCGAACCTTTGGTAAAACTTGGGGCCTCAAACCCAAATATATCAAATGGATTTACACAACAGTTGTTCGACCAATATTGGCATATGGATGTCTTGTGTGGTGGCAAAAGGGCGAAGTGAGAACAATCCAATCAAAATTGGGCCATCTCCAAAGGATGTGCTTGATGGCGATGTCTGGTGCGTTCTCTACAACTCCCACAGCAGCGCTCGAGGCCCTTTTCGACGTTGCGCCACTACACATATATCTTAAACAAGAAGCACTTTCTTGCTCTTACCGTTTATGGGTACTGGATCTACTGGAGAAAAATCCAGTGAATCGTAGATCTACACACACTTCGTTGTTTCCACTTTTGGTGAATTGGGACAAAATTGTCCTTGCTCCAAGTGATCTCACAATTGCTTGTCACTTTCCTTACAGGACATTTATCACACGATTCCCTTCACGGGAAGAGTGGACGTCTGGCTACTTGGAAAGAAGTATATCTAACAATATATGTAGTACGTTACACTGATGGCTCCCTTCTTGAAGGTAGAGCTGGTGTTACACTAAAAGTGGAAAGAATTATTATTAAATGCTCGTTTTTGAATCAACTTTTGTTAGAGTGTAAAACAGAATCAAATGTATATTTTTTGCTGTGTGTGCTACTAGCGCAGACGACAGAAGGTGTAGAAAGCGAAGGTTTGTGGAGATTTGGCGCGATGCGAACGGAAGTAGGAAGGAGATAGGAAAAAGGAAATCAAAAAAGTAAAAATTCCGTCGTGTTTAGACGTGTTTCGTTTTGCTAAATAAAATTCTTAAAATACAGTCCACTTGCTTTTCGTCCCTGAACTATCCGAAGAACATTTTGGTCCGATCGTGCCGGATGTCGGATTAGTGGATGGAAGCAGATTAGATTCTCGATTCGTGCGCGGAACGAGAAAGAATCGACGCGAGTTTCGGCGGTTGCGACGGTCGAATCGCGAAGTGAATCCGATTGCATGCGTTGCATCGGATAGTGTTTTCCGACAAACGTGGTCGGAAATTGAATTCTGTTCCCGATTGAGTGGTCGAAGAAAGCTCCCGGATACTTGCGTGTTCCGGAAGTGTGAGCTGCTAATCGGACGGCAGAATACAACTTTTAAAAGTGGAGGTCAAGCCTCAACGAAGAAGAAGAGCGTGAAAATTGTGCGGTAGTGAGAAGAAGAACTAAAAGAACTATTCGCATGTAATGTTTTTGCGTTCTGGTAAAGTGAAGAAAGTGTTGTTTCCGTCGACGCCATTTTCAACCCCGACCGGTGAATTCAGTGTGCTTCGTAGTGTGCGTGAGCAGAAGGAGGAAGCTGAACAGCGGCAGAAAGAGAAGGAAATGGCGGAAAGTGTTGTTGCGTTGGAGCAGTGTTGCCACGCTGCAAGGTCGAAAGTGGTGCGAATAAAGTCGGCCATTTTGAATGCAGAGCAGGATCCTGAAAAGTTCACGCATCATGGCTTGAAGCTGTATCTAAAGACGGTTGATTTTTCTTATGAGGAATACAACAATTTTCAGAATCGTATTTACCTCACCGATCCACAGAGGAGAGAAGAATTCGAGCCAAAATTCGTCGAATTTGAAGAGCTGTACGAGTTCGTTCGAATTTCCCTCTGTGAGATGATACAGCACTACGAAGACATCGAGAAGGCCATTGCGAACGAGGCAGCGTTGGAGCGAGAGAAGCAGCTTTTTTTTTTTTTTTTTTTTTTTTTTTTTTTTTTTTTTTTTTTTTTTTTTTTTTTTTTTTTTTAATTTCTTTATTAGTATCATTCCAAACATTACATTCATTATTTCTTATATCTAGGTGTTCTGTGTTATTAGACAACACTATCATCCTAATTTGGTAAAACAAATCTAAGATTTTATTAACATTTTGTTAACAACATATTACATTTCATTTGCCGTAGCAGTTCAGATTTTTTACAGGTGAGTTGATTTCACCTGCTTATAAGAGAAAAAAAAAAGTTTTTAATATACTTAACCTAACTTAACCTAAACATATAACGCATTAATCGTGGCAATAGAAGATTGTAACGATTTTTGCCTGAAATTATTGATTATTTTATTTGACATTTGTTCCAATGTTTCAACATTGGATATCCTATGTAACTCATTGGTACTATACCAGGGAGGAAGCCTCAGAATCATTTTCAAAATTTTATTTTGAATTCTCTGCAGAGCTTTCTTCCTGGTATTACAACAGCTAGTCCATATTGGTACAGCATACAACATGGCTGGCCTGAAAATTTGTTTGAATATCAAAAGCTTGTTTTTAAGACAAAGTTTTGATTTTCTATTAATAAGGGGATAGAGACATTTTACATATTTGTTACATTTGGCTTGAATGCCCTCAATGTGATTTTTGAAAGTTAAATTCTTATCTAGCATGAGTCCTAGATACTTAACTTCATCTGACCAATTTATTGGAACCCCTCTCATCGTGACAACATGTCTACTTGAAGGTTTCAAATAAAGAGCTTTTGGTTTATGTGGGAATATTATTAGTTGAGTTTTGGAAGCATTAGGAGAAATCTTCCATTTTTGCAAGTATGAAGAAAAAATATCCAAACTTTTTTGCAATCGACTACAGATGACACGCAGGCTTCGTCCTTTGGCGGAGAGGCCTGTGTCATCCGCAAACAAAGATTTTTGACATCCCTGAGGTAACTCAGGTAAGTCAGATGTGAAAATATTGTATAATATTGGTCCCAAAATGCTGCCTTGGGGAACACCAGCTCTTACAGGAAGTCTTTCAGATCTGGAGTTCTGATAATTAACCTGAAGTGTACGATTTGACAGATAACTTTGAATTATTCTAACAATGTATGTTGGAAAATTAAAGTTTTTTAATTTTACAATCAAACCTTCATGCCAAACACTGTCGAATGCTTTTTCTATGTCTAGAAGAGCAAGACCAGTAGAGTAGCCTTCGGATTTGTTGGAACGGATCAAATTTGTTACACGTAAAAGTTGATGAGTGGTCGAATGTCCATGGCGGAATCCGAACTGTTCATTGGCAAAAATTGAATTCTCGTTGATGTGGGCCATCATTCTGTTCAAAATAACCTTTTCAAAAAGTTTACTGATGGAGGAAAGCAAACTGATTGGACGATAGCTAGAAGCTTCTGCAGGATTTTTGTCTGGTTTTAAAATTGGAACAACCTTAGCATTTTTCCATTTGTCAGGAAAATATGCTAATTGAAAACATTTGTTAAATATATCAACTAAAAATGATAAGCTACTTTCTGGAAGTTTCTTGATGAGGATGTAGAAAATTCCATCATCGCCAGGAGCTTTCATATTTTTGAATTTTTTAATAATAGTTCTCACTTCTTCCAAATCAGTCTCCCAGGCATTTTCGAAAACGTTCTCTTGATTGAGAATATTTTCGAACTCCTGAGTAACTTCATTTTCAATTGGACTAGTAAGTCCTAAATTAAAATTGTGCGCACTTTCAAACTGCATAGCAAGTTTTTGAGCTTTTTCGCAATTAGTTAGTAATAATTTGTTTTCCTCTTTCAATGCCGGTATAGGCTTCTGAGGTTTTTTCAAGATTTTAGATAATTTCCAAAAGGGCTTAGAGCCGGGGACCAATTGAGAAATTTTATTTTCAAAATTTTTGTTTCTTAAATCTGCAAAACGTTTCTTGATTTCTTTCTGCAAATCCTGCCATATAATTTTCATAGCAGGATCACGAGTGCGTTGAAATTGCCTTCTCCTCACGTTTTTAAGACGGATCAAGAGTTTAAGATCATCGTCTATAATCACGGATTCAAATTTTACTTCACATTTTGGAATTGCAATGTTTCTGGCTTCAACAATGGAATTTGTTAAAGTTTCAAGAGCATTGTCAATATCAATTTTAGTTTCTAAAGAAATGTTAACATCAAGATTAGAGTCAACATACGTTTCATATATATTCCAGTCGGCTCGTAAATAATTGAAAGTGGAGCTGATAGGATTGAGAATCGCTTCATGCGATATTTGAAATGTAACAGGGACATGATCAGAATCAAAATCAGCATGAGTAACTAATTGGCTACAATGATGACTAGAGTCGGTTAAGACCAAATCAATCGTAGATGGATTTCTAGAAGAGGAAAAACATGTAGGGCTATCAGGGTATTGAATTGAGAAATATCCTGAAGAGCACTCATCAAATAAAATTCTGCCGTTGGAATTACTTTGAGAATTATTCCATGACCGATGTTTGGCATTAAAGTCACCAATGACAAAAAATTTTGACTTATTGCGAGTTAATTTTCGCAAGTCAGTTTGAAGCCAATTAACTTGCTGTCCAGAGCATTGAAAAGGCAAATAGGCAGCTATGAAAGTATATTTACCAAACTGTGTTTCAACAGAAACACCTAAAGTTTCAAAAACTTTAGTTTCAAATGACGAAAACAGTTGATGTTTTATACGCCTATGAATGATGATTGCAACTCCCCCACATGCCCCATCAAGTCGATCATTACGATAAACAAAAAAGTTAGGATCTTTTTTAAATTTGGATCCAGGTTTTAAATAAGTTTCGGTAATAACTGCTATATGCACGTTATTAGCTGTAAGAAAATTAAACAGCTCGTCCTCTTTACCATTCAGAGAACGAGCATTCCAATTTAAAATATTTAAATTATTATTTGGATCCATTAGAAAAACGTAATCCAATAACAATTTTATTTGTAAATTTTACACCTACTTGGACTGCTTCAGTCATAGTGGTGGCTTTGAACATTGCATCAATCATTAGATTCAATTGTTCAGTTAGAAAATTAAAATCAGAGGCAGACATATCATCTGATGATTTCCCATTGGAATTTTCGGTAGACGAAGAAGCGGGGTAGGAGTTACCTGTGGCGGTAGGGTTTTTTCCATTTGATTTGAAACAAGTAGAATGGGTACTCATGGAACGAACAGGGGAAGAGTTCAAATTACCTGCTACGATATCGGCAAAGGATTTACCGTGGGTAGATACATTCGAAATTGAAAGATTCGAACGGCTACCCGACGGATTAAAATTTGTTTGTGAATGAGGATGATTATGATCTTCCTGGTGGGTATGATTCCTAATCAAGCGATCGTTAACTGAAAAATGAACATTGTTCGATACTCTACCAGGCAAATTCCGGAAACGACCGTTATCGTAACGGATATTATCCTTCATCTGCTTGGCACGAGCCTCAACGACTCTTTTGCGTGAAATGCATTCCCAAAAGTTAGCTTTGTGAGGGCCCTTGCAATTTGCGCATTGAAATTTTCTGGTATCTTCTTTCACAGGACAGTCGTCCTTAGCGTGAGAAGAACCTCCGCAAATCATGCATTTAGCATCCATGCGACAATTTTTTGTACCATGACCCCACTTTTGGCACCGACGGCACTGAGTGGGGTTCTGGTAATTTCCTCCAGGTTTCTGGAAATGTTCCCACGTCACACGGACATCGAACATAAGTTTAGCTTTTTCTAAAGCTTTAATATTATTTAGTTCTTTTTTGTTAAAGTGAACTAAATAATATTCTTGAGAAAGCCCTTTCCGAACAATGCCAGATTGGGTTCTCTTTTTCATAATGATTACTTGGACTGGGGAAAATCCAAGTAAATCATTTATTCCATTTTTGATCTCTTCAGGTGACTTATAGTCACTTGAGAGACCTTTCAAGACGACTTTGAACAAACGTTCAGTTTTGTCGTCATAAGTAAAAAATTTGTGCTTCTTCTCTTCAAGATATCTGAGAAGAAGCTCGCGATCTTTAAGAGTTTCCGGCAAAACGCGACAGTCTCCTTTCTTTGCGATTTGGAAGGAAACCTTGATTCCCCTAATGGAGTTCAAGATCTCCTGCCTAAATCCCCCAAATTCGGAACAACTGACCACGATAGGCGGCACTCTTTGCTTCCTCACTTGAATCAAAGAGCCTGGGCTAGAGGCTGCTTCGATTTGGTGTTCGGAAAATTTGTCTAGAGCATCGAACTGATTGCTCATTTCAATACAATTATTCATTTCACCCTTGGAAGAAACTTCGCATTCCGGGGAAGCGTCCTTTCTTCCATTCTTGCCACTTGTAGTGACAGTTTTAAAACCCACTTTTTTGGAAGGAAGTAGTGAATTCAGAGATTCACCCTTCCTTTTGTTAGTTGTTGATACCATGTTTAGTTAATAAACGAGAAAGACGTGACCTTCGAGAGGTTTTTTCCCTAGACGGTGTCCAAGAAGGATTACCACCGCTGGCTTTCGCCAACGGGTCCAACGAAAAATCGAAGGCACGGGTCCAAACAAGGATCGTAAAGGGATCAATAGTAGAAAAAATAGTACTGAAAAGTACTGTTTAAGTAGCACTGAAAAGTACCGTTTTTAATTTTAGCACTGAAAAGTACTGTTTGTGTAGCACTAAAAAGTACTGTTTTATTGCTTTAGGTAGTTTTTAAGAAAACTTCCAAGAGCAGAGAGAATTCGTGTACGCACAGCACGAAGGTACGATGCGCACTGAGAGAGAAGCAGCTGCTGGCTGTGAAGTTTCAAGGTATGCTGTGGCAATCAGTGATCGTGCTGGATCCAGTGGCGTACCGGAAAGTGTCGTGCCGTATAGAATGCCACCATCGTTGTTGTTGCAGCAAACACCATTGCCAACATTCGACGGCAAATACGAGCACTGGCACAAGTTCAAGGCGAGATTTTGCGATATTGTCGACCGGTGCACCCAGGATTCCCCGGCGACGAAACTCCATTATTTGGATAAGGCGTTGGTCGGAGAAGCGAAGGGGGCAATCGATGAGCAGACCCTCAACGATAACAACTACGAAGGTGCATGGAGAATTCTGGTCGAACGTTACGAGAACCTCTCGATGGTGATTCATGGCCACGTGACAAGGTTGCTGAACTTGAAGCAGATGGCCAAGGAGTCGTCAGTGGAACTGCGAACGTTGATCGACGACTGTACGAAGCGTGTGGAGTCCCTGGAGTTCCACAAGCTCAAGATGGACAAGATGTCTGAAGCCATCGTTATCACGTTGCTAGCGTCGAAGCTGGATCCGAGTACCCGAAGAAGCTGGGAAGCATCTTGTGAACACGGTAAGTTACCTGTGTATAAGGACACGATTGCATTCCTGCGAAAGCATTGCCATGTTCTGGAGCGGTGTGAACAAAATGTCATGCCAATCAAGAGCAAGATCGTGCCGATGAAGACCCAGCCATCTATCATTACCAGTAAGACGCACACTGTGATGATTTCGAAGACGACCGATGGATGTCCCGTGTGCGGAAGTGCTCATTCGATTGATGCATGTGGAGCGTTCAAAAGGTTGAATGTTGACGAGCGGTATATAAAGGCGAAGCAGCTGGGATTATGCTTCAGCTGCCTGCTACGAGGACATCGAACGGTAGCCTGCAAGAGCGGTAAAACGTGTCCAACTTGCTCGAAGAAACATCATGCGCTGATGCATCCGGAAGAAAAGAAGCCTGTTGCAGTTGAATTCCCTCAGCCACCTGCGGCAGAGCAAGCAACGAGTTCCTCCCATCCACTGACAGCAGCAAAGTGTACGATTCCAATCGAGCCAATGCAGCCGAAGCAGATTTTGTTGGCGACAGCTATCGTGATGGTGTATGATTCCAACGAAGTAGCGCATAAGTGCCGTGTGCTGCTGGATTCCGGAGCGATGGCAAACTTCATGTCAACCAGAATGGCAGAATTATTGCGACTGCGAAAGGAGGGTGCCAACATCCCAATCGATGGAGTGAATGGGATGAAGACTGTCGTGAAGTACAGAGTGAACGCTAGAGTGGCATCAAGAACAACTGGTTTCCAATCATCGTTGGATTATCTGGTTGTGCCCCGAGTGACCGGTGAATTGCCGGCTTCTAAGATCGACCCACACAGCTGGCAGATTCCCAAGTCGGTGGAACTAGCAGATCCGCATTTCTACGAACCAGGTCGCATTGACATGCTACTCGGTGCGGAGCTGTTTTTCGAAGTGCTGCAAAAAGGTAAGATCAAATTGGCCCCGAATCAACCATTATTGCAGGAGAGTCAGCTTGGATGGCTCGTTTCTGGACCGGTGTCCGACTCTGCGGTGATCGGAACCGTGAAGGTGTGTCAAGCTGGAACATCGGAGGAAACTGACCAGCAGCTGTGCCAACTGCTGCGGGGGTTTTGGACCATCGACGAGTTTGGAGGTGATGCGTCGCCTAAGCCAGACGATAAATGTGAATTGAGTTTCCAGGAGACGCACAGTAGAACCAAGGATGGCCGTTACATGGTAATGCTGCCATTCCGCGATAATGTTGGAGAGCTCGGAGAATCCCGGAACCAAGCTATGCGGCGATTTTTATCCTTGGAGCGTCGCTTAGAAGGTCAGCCGGAGTTGAAGCAAATGTATATTGATTTCATCAGCGAGTATCTGGCACTTGGCCATTGCCGTGTTGTGACGGATCCCGAATGCGATAGGCCTGAGTCTGTCTACTATCTTCCACACCACTGCGTAATTAAACCGGACAGCTCAACTACCAAGCTGAGAGTGGTGTTCGACGCTTCGGCGAAGAGTAGTTCAGATTTGTCGTTGAACGATGTGATGGAGATTGGGCCCACAGTGCAAGAGTCACTCTTCAATGTGATATTGAGATTTCGCTTGCATAAATTCGTCTTCACCGTCGACATCCCGAAAATGTATCGGCAGGTGATGGTTCACGAGGCTCATCGAAAGTATCAGCGAATTCTGTGGAGAGAAGATAAAAATCAGCCAATCAAGGAGTTGGAGTTAAATACTGTTACTTACGGTACAGCTGCAGCGCCTTTCCTGGCGACACGATCGGTTGTCCAGTTGGCTAGAGACGAGCAAGAAGATTTCCCAGCGGCGAGCGAGGCAGCTGAGAAATGCTTTTACGTCGATGATGTGATGACTGGTGCTGACACGCTTAGCGATGCTAGGCAGCTCCAGCGAGATTTGATCGCACTATTGGATAGAGGTGGATTCCAGCTCCACAAATGGTGTGCTAATGATGAGACGTTGCTCGAGGACATTCCAGCAGATGCCAGGGAGAAACAGATGAACTTCGAGGACTGCGAGATCAACGGAGTAATAAAAACTCTTGGCATTCTTTGGGATCCCTCCAGCGATGAATTCCTGTTCCACGTAAAGCCAATTAGCGATGGCTCTGAAGTTTCCACGAAGAGGTCAGTGCTCTCCGATATGTCAAAACTTTTCGATCCTCATGGCTTACTAGCACCGGTGGTACTCATCGCCAAACTGGTAATGCAACAGCTATGGCAACAGAACGTAGGATGGGATGATGCGATTCCAAAGGAGCAACTTCGAATATGGAACCGATTCAGATCCGAACTTTGCTGTTCGAATTCCCTCCGGATCGATCGGCGGATTACTATTGACGATACGGTGGCTGTGGAGTTGCATGGATTTGCTGACGCTTCCAAGGTGGCGAACGGATGTTGCATCTATATGAGAAGCGTGAAGAGTGATGGTGCTGCAGAGGTTCGACTGATTTGTGGCAAGACACGAGTTGCCCCAATGAAAGAACTACAACGAGACATCAAGGTGGACGCAACCCCTGATGAAATGACGATCCCGAGGCTAGAGTTATGCGCTGCGTTGCTGCTGGCTGAACAAGTGGATAAAGTGCGCGAAACCTTAACATTAACAACCGCAAAGGTGGTGCTTTGGTCGGACTCGAACATAGTGTTGAACTGGTTGAAACAAATGAAGCCAAATACCCCAGTGTTCGTACAAAACCGCGTAGTGAAAATAAGAAAACTTTTTGCGTGGCACACGTGGCATTATATTTCGACTCAGCACAACCCAGCGGATTTGGTGTCACGTGGTGTATTCCCTGAGGATTTAATGCGGTGTGAAGAATGGTGGTTTGGCCCAAGTGTGATTCCTGTTGTTGAAGACGATGAATGTGGTGTGGTGGAACCGGAAGAATATGCCCACCAAATTGTGACGACTTTGGTACCGGAACGTGATTCTGTAATACCGAAGAAACAACTTGAGCCGTACGAAGTGATCCTGAAGTACAGCAGTTATCGAAAGCTGCAGCGTATTTTCGGGTACGTGGTTCGTTTCCTACACAACTGCCGCTTGAAGGGAAACAAGACGACGCGCAGAAGTGGTGCACTGAATAGTGAAGACTACACCGAAGCACAGAAGGCGATGGTGACCATTGTCCAGCTGGTGGTCTATAAGGAAGAAATCAGTTGTATCCAAGCGAATCAATCAGTGAAGGGAAAACTGCGCAATTTGAACCCAATCTACGACGACAACGAAAGGCTGCTGCGAGTTGGCGGTCGCATAAGGAACTCCGACCTGCCGAAAGACCAGAAGCACCCGATGATTTTGCCGGAGAATAACCACTTCACGGAGGTGCTAATAGAAGCGTTGCATCGTGAGCATCTTCATGTCGGTTTGAATGGACTACTTGCGGTGGTCCGACAGAAATTTTGGCCAGTGAACGCGAAGCGAACTATTCATCGAGTCCTGAGGAAATGTGTAGTTTGCTTCCGAACAAACCCCAGAGACGTACAGCAGTATATGGGCGATCTTCCGAGCTGCCGAGTGACTGCTGCCCAACCTTTCGCCAGGACTGGAATTGATTTCGCAGGACCATTCTTCATTAAGGTTGGACGAATGAGAGCTAAGGTGAAGGTGTACGTGTGTCTTTTCGTATGCATGTCTACCAAATCCATACATCTCGAACTGGTGAGCTCTTTGACGACTGATGGTTTCCTGGCAGCACTTCATCGATTTGCTAACCGACGAGGAAATCCATCTGAGCTGTTCTCTGACAACGGAACTAATTTTCGGGGAGCAGACCGAGAACTTTCCGAACTGTTGAACCTGCTACAGTCTCAGGTGCTTGACGACAAAGTAAACGAGTTCTGTCAGCCCAGAGGAATCAAATGGAGCTTCAACCCTCCCAAGGCTCCACACCAGGGAGGTATTTGGGAAGCTAATATCAAATGCATGAAATCTCATTTGTGCAAGACACTAAACGAGAGCTATTTGACATATGAAGAGTTGAACACTTTATTGATCCAGATAGAAGGTGTAATGAACTCGAGACCTCTTGTGCAGCTGACGGATGATCCCTTCGATTATGAAGCGCTGAGCCCAGGACATTTCCTAGTTGGACGGGAATTGACGGCGGTAGCAGAACCGCTGTACGATGATTTGAAGGAGACGAGCTTGTCACGATACCAGCTGGTGCAAAAACGAATGCAGAATTTTTGGCAACGGTGGTCGAATGAGTACGTGACGGGTCTTCAGAAGCGCAGCAAATGGTACAAGGACCCTACGTTGCTGCGAACTGGATTGCTGGTGATCATGAAGGAGGACAACATGCCACCCAAGACCTGGAAGTTAGGTCGTATTGTTAAAACGCATCCAGGTAAGGACGGAGTTGTACGTGTGGTTACGATCCGCACTGGCAATAGCATCTACAAGCGACCGACGACCCAGATCGCTGTGCTTCCCATCGATGACTGCACGGATCGAGCAGAGCCCAAGGAGTAGTGAGACCTTCGCCTCACCCGGGGGAGTATGTTACA
Organism: Aedes aegypti; assembly: GCF_002204515.2. NCBI lineage: Eukaryota > Metazoa > Arthropoda > Insecta > Diptera > Culicidae > Aedes > Aedes aegypti. The sequence continues at coordinate 351,126,641 of NC_035108.1, forward strand.
CTAAAAGTGGAAAGAATTATTATTAAATGCTCGTTTTTGAATCAACTTTTGTTAGAGTGTAAAACAGAATCAAATGTATATTTTTTGCTGTGTGTGCTACTAGCGCAGACGACAGAAGGTGTAGAAAGCGAAGGTTTGTGGAGATTTGGCGCGATGCGAACGGAAGTAGGAAGGAGATAGGAAAAAGGAAATCAAAAAAGTAAAAATTCCGTCGTGTTTAGACGTGTTTCGTTTTGCTAAATAAAATTCTTAAAATACAGTCCACTTGCTTTTCGTCCCTGAACTATCCGAAGAACAGCTGGTGCAGGAGTATATTCTCGTGAGCTAAGGCTGAATCAGTTTTACTCACTTGGTAGAAACTGCACCGTTTTTCAGGCGGAAATATTTGCTCTTATGTGTGGAGTGCAATCAGCACTTCAACGGCGCGTAATGGGAAAAGTCATATACTTCTGTTCAGATAGTCAGGCTGCTATAAAAGCTCTCGGTTCGGCCAACTCAAGGTCGAAACTTGTTATCGCATGTCGAACTCAAATTGAGGAACTGAATTCAGTCAACTCTGTAACCTTGTACCTGGCCATTCTTCCATTGCTGGAAACGAATTGGCTGATGAGCTAGCTCGCGATGGAGCATCGCATGACTTCATTGGCCCTGAGCCGGCTATTCCAATTTCGAAGTGCTGGGTGAAGCTTCAGATAAATTCTTGGGCGGCAACTCAGCACAAGCAATATTGGAATAGTTTGGAGTCATGTCGTCAAACAAAGTTGTACATTACTGAGCCATCTCCAAGGGTGGCGAAGTATTTAACAAATCTGTCAAAGCAGAATTGCAGTCTCTTGGTCAGAGCGTTGACAGGCCACTGCCGACTCAACTATCACATGGCAAATATTCAGCGTGCTGACTCATTTGTGTGTAATAGTTGTGACTCCGATTATGGAACTTCGTCATCATCTTCATCTTTCTGGCGTTACGTCCCCACTGGGACAGAGCCTGCTTCTCAGCTTAGTGTTCTTATGAGCACTTCCACAGTTATTAACTGAGAGCTTACTATGCCAATGACCATTTTTGCATGCGTATATCGTGTGGCAGGTACGAAGATACTCTATGCCCTGGGAAGTCGAGAAAATTTCCAACCCGAAAAGATCCTCGACCGGTGGGATTCGAACCCACGACCCTCAGCTTGGTCTTGCTGAATAGCTGTGCGTTTACCGCTACGGCTATCTGGGCCCTGGAACTTCGTATCACCTGATATGTAACTGTCCAGTTTTTGCGCAAATGCGATTCCAATTACTTGGTTAACACTTATTAAGTGAAACTGAATTCAGAAGCCTGAATCTTCAGGACATTCTGTTATTCTTAACCCGCTGTGGTAATGAGCTATAGGCTCTCTTTACGCTCATGCGTTTTGCAGTGCCCTTTTTAGGGCGCTGTTCGAACCCATTGTAGTATGGAGCTAAATGCTCTCATTTCGCTTATGCGATCTTCCCTCTTCAAGGGATCCCACTCCTATTTCCTCCCATCTTTCCCTTCCCTTTCCTCTCCCATCGGGTAGATGATGAAATTGGCTCAAATATGGCGATGGCACAAATCTCCCAACTGGTGGGGAACGTGCCTTTGGAGCCGGCCTTCTGATACCTTCTGATACCTGATAGGATGCCAGTACTTGTTTTAAAAATATAAATTATAATTTTCTTCGAAAAAAATATCTAAGTTATCCCGTTCTACGGTATCTCAGAATCCTGTCCATATATAAAAATAGCGATAATGATGTCAAATATACGGATAATTACTATTTTTTACCGAAAATAAGATGGTTTAAGAAGACCCTAATCGAGCTCATTCTCAGGGCGCTCAGACATTTTTTATAAGGGCAGATTTTTATAGCTATGAGCTAGAATCTATATGGTCAACGAACACTTTTTCCATTTTTTGCGAAGAAAAAATGTTTTCCGTTCTAAATTTAATCATTCTCTAATAGTATCGGTTATACTGAATCAACTACAATTTAATTGAAATTTACGGTAATAATGCTAGATGATCATTAGATGATCCCTCCTACCCCTACATTCAATAGACAAGATTTAACATCTGTTCATTCACATGGTCACAAGGCATATTTGTGGACACAGGTCTTATTAGATAATGAAACTTGGTTCCTCGCGTTGTCGCTGGAATGTGTCACAGGCGGTTTGGAAGGTTCAAGGATTTGGATTAATTAAGTTTTTTTTATTCCAGGTTTAACACAATTAGACATCAAACCAGCTTCCACTCTTCAATACGCACTTCCGGACTTGGCCAATCTAGGATCTAGTTGGGTGTTCCCGATAACCAGGACGGTGGGCAATGCAGCTCCTAAAAGTAGCATTCTGGGGGACGGAATTAACGTAAAAACATCCCGAGGCGCGTTCCCCCGTAGTCTCCTGAGGCCAATCTCGCAGGACGGTGTCAGTGCGGACATTTTGCCAACGGACACCCATTCACGGATTGGTATAATCTTTGTCCCAACGCCGAACGAAGTCGACAAAGCCGAAATGCATTTCATAATCAATGGGGAGGATCAGGGCCCCTGCACGCAGGACATTCCATACACGAAGGGGGCACTGCACGTGGTGATCGACGTCTACGGCACAACCAAACAGGTTAAAATCATCCAGTTGTACGGTATTTCCACCCTACAGAGCGCCTGTCGGGATGCGATACTGTCCAGGGTATCGAAGACGGCCATCCGACAGCTACCGCTACCGGAAAGTTTGAAGGAATATCTGTTACAGTATGGCCCGTAAGGGGAAGTAGGCAAGGTGTAGGCTCGAGATGCTTTCTAGCTGCTTTCCGGAGGAAATTGATTTAAATCGAGACTGGGATATAATTTCCAATTCACGTAATGTTACGGTATTTTGAGCGGGTTACTCCGGTCGATTGGCAGCGGGTATCGTGCCCACAAACAGTAGGGGCAAAATCTCTGTGTATAATCGGTAATAATATATTTGATTTGGATTTAACCATGTGATATATCTTGAGCCAGCAGAGGGGTGGTCTCCATTTCCTTCTGTTCCTAACTGACAAACAAGTTTATTAGTAGTTTATAGAACAGTGCGGAGAACTTTTCCCAAATGATATGTAATAGGGAGTCCCTATTGGTAGCAATGTAAGAGATAATATATGTAATATGAATAAGCAGTAATATTCGTTGAGGTTTGATGCTGTCAGTAGATTCGAAATCCTTCCAACATATGAAATCGTTCAACAATCAATCTATACGCTCTTATTCTTATTAACGGCGGATCCAACTTCCGATCGAATCCTATATTTGTTCGGATACCTGGCCCATTTGCTTTTAACCCTCAAAAGCCCGAGATGAACATTGAAAGGCCATAATTCGGAGACCAGTAGATTAATTAATTTGATATACATTTTGTAGTACATGCGGTTAGGGGCGATCCATTAATTACGTAAGACAATTTTTGCGATTTTTCAACCCCCCTCCCCCCATGGTAAGATTTTTTGTATGAAAATAAAAAATAAATTGTATGACGCGTAAGAAATCTGAAACCCCCCTCCCCCCGTAAACCCTTACGTAATTAATGGACAGCCCCTTAGTTGATCTTACAACCCTTGGGTGAAGATCATGCTAAGGGAAAAGTGACCTACGCGGCCGTCATCCAGAGCGAAAAGCTGGCACGAGCCAAGCCCCGCGATCAAGAGGACATGGCAACAAAGGAGAGGCCAACACCAAGCCTAAGGCCAAGAAAGTCAAAAAAAGGAGCCACGGGATAACCCGAACCAGGCAGTGCAGCCACAGAAACCACGGGCACAAGGCAACAGCAACCCGTGGATACGAGTTGGAAATAAGAAAAAAAAAAACAGAGGAAACTGAAAACGGAGCCCAAGGAGAGCGCTAAACAGAAAACAGCGAAACGTAGGAATTTAGGCGTAGCCCTCGTTATCAAAATGGAGGAAGCAAATACGCCGAGGTTCTGAAGACGATGTGAAGCACGGAGAAGCTATCGCCATTAAGCGCAGGCGTGCAGAGCATAAGGCGAACTAGGATTGGTGAAATGATCCTAGTCTTAAAGAAGGACGCCAAGGAAAAGGGTGCAGTCTATAAGTAACTGGCACAAGAAGTACTAGGCGTCGAGGTTGATGTAAGATCCCTTACTGCTGAAGCGACCAGTGTAAAAATCTGGATAAGGTTACCGACGCAGTGGAGGTCTCGGCTGCTCTCAAAGAGCAGTGTGACATCGACGTAGCCAGTAAGGCCATCCACCTAAGAAAGGGCCCGCAGGGCACCCAGGGGGCGGCGATCAGGCTGCCGGTCGCAGAGGCCAACAAAGCGAAGAACTTGGGCATACTCAAGGTAGGCTGGTCGGTTTGCCAGCTGAACATACAACAGCCTCCTGAAGTTTGCTTCAAGTGTTTCGGGAAGGGCCATAAGGCGCGGAATTGCAATGGTCCCGACAGATGTAAGATGAGCATAAAATGCGGTACCGAAGGCCATAGGGCAAGCGATTGTAAGCAAATCGCTAAGTGCCTAATATGTGTCGACAAAGCAGAAAACGGACACTTAAAGGGTGGACCCAAATGTCCGGGCACAAGCGGGGCATGAAAGTAGCCAAAACGGAAGTAACACAGTTAAACTTAAACTACTGTGATGCAGCCCAGCAGCTGCTTTAGCAGTCAGTCTCGGAAACCAAGACTGACGTGGTGTTACTATCGGACCCATACCGCATACCCGCCAACAACGGGAACTGGGTGGCGGATAGGTCTCAACAGATAGCAGCTATAGGGACGACAGAACGATACCCTATCCAAGAAGAAGTCTCTAGCTCAAATGACGGTTTTGCGATAGCAAAAATCAACGGCGTGTTCCATTGCAGTTGTTACGCGCCCCCAAGGTGGTCGATTGAGGAATTTTCCCACATGGTCGACAGGATGATAGCCGAACTAGCTAACCGGCAGCCAGTAGTGATAGCTGGCGACTTTAATGCATGGGCAGTGGAGTGGGGTAGCCGCTGCACCAATCAAAGAGGCCAGCTATTGTTGGAATCCCTGGCCGCATTAAATGTAGAGCTGGCAAATGTGGGTACAGTGAGTACCTTCCGCAGAAATGGTGCAGAATCGATCATCGACGTGACGTTTTGTAGTCCTAACCTTTTAGGTACCATGAACTGGCGCGTTGATGACGGTTATACTCATAGCGATCATCAATCGATTCGCTATAGTATAATACCAGGCGGGCAGAAGGCAGCGCGATGTAACTCGACCCAAGCCCGAGGATGGAAAACAGCGCGCTTCGACGGCGAAGTATTCACTGAAGCCCTGAGGTGCGAACGAAACACTCTGGACCTAAACGGTGAAGAGCTAGTTGCTATGATATCACGAGCGTGTGATGCTTCCATGCCGAGAAAAGCCCCTCCTAGAGAGAACAGGCCGCCAGTGTATTGGTGGTGCGAATCAATTGCAAATCTTCGAGCAATCTGCCTTCGGGCTAGACGAAGAATGCGACGCGCACGCACAGAAACACAAAGAGGAGAACGCGGTGCAGCATTCAGAGAGGCAAAGTTGGCTCTCAAAAAGGAAATCTAGAGTCGAAAACGGGCATGCTTTGATAGTCTATGCGAGAGTGCCAATTGTAGTCCATGGGGTGACGCCTACAGAGTGGTAATGGCTCTCAGGTAATGGCTAAGACCAAAGGTGCCATAGCGCCCCAAGAGAAGTCGCCCGAGTTGCTGCGATCGATAATCGATGTACTCTTCCCGCACCATCCCATAAGCCCATGGCCCCCAGCGCCGTATGCGGCAAATGATGGAGAAGAAGTGGCGAGAGTGAAGAATGAAGGCAGACAGAAGTCGTGAAATCATTCGCGTCAAACAAGGCACCGGGATCCGATGGTATCCCGAATGTTGCCTTAAAAGCGGCAGTGAACGCGGATCCAGACATGTTCAGAACCACGATGCAACGCTTCATTGATCAAGGAATCTTCCCGGATGTATGGAAGCGACAGAAATTGGTGCTACTACCAAAGGCGGGGAAACCACCAGGTGACCCGTTGGCGTATAGACCTACCTGTCTACTAGATACGACAAGCAAGTTATTGGAGAGGTTGATTCTCAACAGGCTAGTACCGTATACGGAGAGTGCGGACGGCTTGTCCAACAACCAGTTTGGATTTAGAAAAGGTAAATCTACTCTGGACGCCATCCAGTTGGTCGTTCAGACAGCTGAGGTGGCAATCGAGCATAAAAGGAACGGCATCCGTTACTGCGCGGTTGTCACTCTGGATGTGAAAAATGCGTTCAACAGCGCAAGCTGGGAAGCAATAGCACACGCACTTCACCGTCGCAAGGTACCGGTGCAGTTGTGTAAGCTTCTAGAAAGCTATTTTGATGGTAGGATAGGGGCAGAAAAGCGTTCGAATTACCGCGGGAGTACCTCAAGGTTCAATCCTGGGCCCGCTGTTATGGAATGCGATGTACGATGACGTACTGAGGCTGCCCCTTCCGACGGGTGTTAAGATTGTTGGCTTCGCCGACGATATCACCCTAGTGGTCTATGGTGAATCGATGGAGGAAGTAGAGTTGACAACAGCGCACTCTATTTACCTAGTTGAGGAATGGATGAAGTCTAGGAAACTAGGACTTGTCCGTCACAAGACTGAAGTGGTGGTGGTCAACAACCGCAAGTCCGAGCAACGGGCGCTTATCTCAGTAGGTTATTGCACCATAGAGTCCAAGCGATCCCTTAGGCATCTTGGAGTAATGATCGATGACAAGCTCAGCTTCGCTAGCCACGTTGAATATGCCTGTAAAAGGGCATCTACGGCTATAGCAGCGCTTTCGAGGATGATGTTTAACAGCTCTGTTGTAATTGCCAGCAAACGCAAGCTACTGGCAAGCGTGGCGCTATCCATACTAAGGTATGGAGGACCAATCTGGTCAAAAGCGCTTAGAACGAGCAGAAACCTAAAGCGGTTGGAAAGCACGTACAGGATTATGTGCTTAAGAGTAGCAAGTGCATACCGGACGGTATCTAAAGAGGCCGTGTGCATCATAGCCGGGATGACGCCCATCGGGCTCATCATCAAGGAAGATGTTCAAAGCTTCAACCAAAGGGGTACAAGAGGAATCCGCGACGCGTGTAAAGAGGAAACGCTCAGAAGCTGGCAGCAGGAATGGGATAACTCCACTAAGGGTAGATGGACCCATCGGCTTGGTATGTATCAGATTGGTATAGTAGAAACCATGGGGAAGTGAACTTGTGCTGTTCACCACTTGATCAATCCTAAAAGAATTGCTCAAGCACAGTGCATAGGCTTGTTTTAGCGGGTCGTCGTTGGTGCGTCATCCCTGCATTCCCTGAGTTACCTTCTCAGGGGATCTGTTTGCAGATTTCCCCCTTGTAAAAAAAACAAAACAGGGGGTGAGACATCCCCCTGACCCCTTCTTCTTTTCTAGATAACAGAAAAAGCGTGGACACGAGTGGTACAAAATTGGCCTCAAACGAATATCTTAACATCCAAATCAGCTAGAAGGTTGATTTCTTCGTTATTCAGCTTATCAAGGGCTATCTGGCGATGAATAATCTGATTGAGAATTTACCCGCTAGTCACAACTTTTATTCAATCATCTGTATCCCAAAATCCTTATCAGCTAGAAGGTTGTTTTTTTTTGGTAAAGTTGTTCAACATATCAAGGGCTATCTTCCGATCAGATATTTCCTGCTAGTTGGCTCTAGTAAAGAGAAATCTTCTCTACCCCACGATCCTTATCAGCTAGAAGTTGGTGTCTTCGGCAAAGATATTCAGCAGATCAAGGGCTATCTGAAGGTGAAGAGTCTGATTGAGAAATGTCTCGCTAGGTGGCGAAAGTGATATAATTTCTTCAATCGTCTGTATCTCAAGATCCTTTTCAGCTAGAAGATTGGTGTTTTCCACAAAGCTGATCAAGGGCTATCTGGCGGTAAAGAGTCTGATTGGAAAGTCATCCGCTAGGTGGCTCTAGTAAAAATAAATCCTCAATCTTCTCTATCACAAGATCCTTATCAGCTAGAAGGTTGGTGTCTTCAGCAAAGATATTCTGCAGATTGAGGGCGGCGCCAATGTATGGCCAACCTGAAATTATTACCAATGCGTTGTTGAAACAGTTATGAAATGTTCCACAGACATAATAAAACACAAAAATAATGCAACTGCGCTTCAAGACACTATAAGGGAAGCCATGGAAACCAACATTCAACATTGGTTCTATAACTCAATATAAAGATTATGAATTTTAGAAAATGATATTTTTAACGTTACCTGGCTGTTGAATTCTCAATCAGCCTTTTCATGGCCAGATAGCCCTTGAACAGCTGATAAGGATAATGAGATACAGAAGATTGAAGAAGATTTGTTGCTAGCATCACGTAGTGGATGTGTTTCTAATCAGATTTTCCACCACGAGAAAGCCCTTATCCTGCTGAACAGCTTGGCCAAAGACACCGATCTCCTAGCTGAAAAAAATCTTGAGATAGAATAGATTGAAGATTTATTTTCACTAGTGCTACCTAAATAATAAATTCCCAATCAGACTCTTCGCCGCCAGAAATAGGAATATTTTTACCGAAGACTCGAATCTTTTAGCTGATAAGGATCTTAAGAAACAATACTGTTTCATATTGTTGCTGATTTGCTACGACAATGTATCCAATCAAACAGCCTTTTAAAGCCAGTTTAAACATGGCACATTGCCATAACTATTTGAATAACTCATTGGTAACAATTTCTGATCTGCCATTCATTGGCACCAATATTTTTCACCTCCAGATAACCCTCAATCAGTTGAATATATTTGTCGAAGACACCTTGAGGTAGAGAAGATTGAAGATTTCTTTTTTACTAGCGTCTCCTAGCGGTTGAATTCCCAATAAGACTTTTAACCTCCAGATAGCCCTTGATCTGTTGAACAACTTTGCCAAAGAAACCAACCTTCTAGCTGATAAGAATTTTGGGATACATATGATTGAATAAAATTTGTCACAAGCGCCACCTAGCGGGTAAATTTCCAATCAGAATATTCATCACCAGATAGCCCTTGATATGCTGAATAACTTTATCGATATTCGTTTGAGGCCAATTTTGGACCCCTCGTTTCCACGCTTTTTCCGTTACCTAGAAAAGGGGGAGGGGTCTGGGGGAATGTCTTACCCAAGGATTATAAGACCAACTAATCGCATTTACTTCAAAATTTATTCTTCTACTGGTCTCCGAATTGTGGTTTTGAATTGATAATTCAAAGTTCGTCTCGGGATTTTTAAGGGTTAAATGTCTCACTTGAATATCAAAATTTTATTATTTGAACTAACACATCCCCGGATTATGTAATCCAGAGAAGGGGCTGTCGAGTGCTGGAACGGCCTTCGCCTGATTGATTCCGTCGCCTTCAAGAATATGGCCATTCCTAGTACCAACTTCGTGGGCTTCGTGGCCGTGTGGTTAGTGTTACCAAGCATTTAGCCGCATCGAGTCAAGGGGTGAGGGTTCAACTCCCGCTCCAGTCCGAAAACTTTTCCTCAGAAATGTATTTCGATTGTGCCATTGGGCCTTGCTTGCTAGTCCGTTGTCTAGTGTGGTGCATCCTTCAAAAAGCAAATCGTCCATTGGAAGCATTTGGTGTCTTATTTTTTACTTCCAACATAGCCTACCGTACCGATACACCTGGATATCACCACTATAAACAAAATCACAAATTACCGTTTTGATCAAAAGAATTTTCCAACATAATCAACGCCTGGATCTATCGTGGCGCTAACATCGATTCTGGACACTTATTTCGTAATGGTAAAACTACACCCAAAACTCTGTCGTTAAGGCTAAGTAGCCCGTCATTTGTTTTGGCAACAATGATGACTTTTCTGCTTGCATTTCAAAGTGATAAAACTCAGTCTTGATAGTTTATATTGACATGAACAAGTATCACTGTACGCGCTAACATGTAAAAAGTATGCTGATACTTTTTCAGCTGAATCAGTGCAAAACCAACTGATTTTCTTTGCTTCAAAATCATTAGATGAATTAGCAGCAATCATCAACGACGCGTACAAATTGCAATGACGGCCTACTTCGCCTTAACAACGTACGGTACTGACGCCCACCTTGATATGACTTTGAGCGACTGAAGAAGCCGGATGTACTACGGCCAACATCTTGTACAAACGTTGTCGGAAGAGGATTTGCTTGCCGAAACACCTGTTGGATAACAATAAAAGCAGGCATCGACCGCGCAGGCTACAAGATTGTCGGGTACTGGGGCCTTCCTTAGCCGAGTGGTTAAAGTCCGCGGCTACAAAGCAAAGCCACGCTGAAGGTGTCTGGGTTCGAATCCCGGTCGGTCCAGGATCTTTTCGTAATGGAAATTTCCAGGACTTCCCTGGGCATAGTGTATCATCGTACCTGCCACACGATATACGAATGCAAAAATGGCAACTTTGGCAATGAAAGCTCTCAGTTAATAACTGGGGAAGTGCTCATAAGAACACTAAGCTGAGAAGCAGGCTCTGTCCCAGTGAGGACGTTAATGCCAAGAAGAAGAAGGGTACTTTTAACGGAGCTAACATAACGATTGGTTCGACGAAGAATATATAACGATTCTGGCGGAGAAGAACGCAACATGTCGTCTGTTCTAGGAGAAAAAGACGAATTGTGAAGAAATGGAACTGCTTTACCGCACCCAAGAAACGTGGAAGTTCTATCGAAAATTTAACGCATTCTGCACATGCTTCGATCGCAAAGGTGCAGGGATAATAATAGGAGCATTTTGTCGGAGGGGCGTGAGATGAACGAAAGGTGGAAGCAGCACTTCGACGAGCATCTGAATGGTGCTGGGAGCTCAAGCAAGAGGTTTAAGGTAGCATGACAAAGGGATACATCGGGATATTGGACAACAGCAAATGATCAGCCCTCAGGGTGAGATTTGACGGCTCAAAAGTAACAAGACAGCGGAGCAATACCATGGAGCGGAACTTATAAAGATGAGCCCGGAGAGGTTGATCATTTGTCTGCATTTACTCATAGTCAAATTGCTTATTCTGCGCGGCGTGTGAGTCAAGACGAGTCGCTCTCACGAGTGACGAGAGACGACTAATGTTAATCAAATGGGAGCGAGTCGACAATTGTCACCTCATACGACTCGTGGGGATTTTTTTTTATTACCGTACGGGTTTGGGCCGAAGGGTCTCAGATTTTCATGAAACTTTTTCCACAGGCAGGGCTCATGGATATATGAATAAAAAAAAATGAGAAAAATTCAGGGTCGCCTATTTTTCCGGAAAACTCAGGTGGAAATTTTTTGTTTTCCCTTGACACTACCTACTTTGAAAAATCATAACTCAAGAACGAAGCATCGTAGAAACAAAGTTTTTATATAAAAATTTAAGCAAATTTTCTCAAAAATCCAAAAAAAAATATGAACTGGAAAAAGTTTTCCACAAAATTTTCCACCGTTGGGAAAATTCGTAAAGAAAAGCCGGAAAAACTATGCCCGAACTCGTGGAAAATTTTCAAAAAAATATTTTCGAGAAGGTAATTTTATGATCTTTAATTACTGAAATTTTTGGAATGCACTTTTTTTTCGTTTTTGAGCTATGGCCAATTTTGTGAAAAATGTCCAGATGTGCCATATAAGACTTTTCTTTGAAAAATCATAACTCAAGAACGAAACATTGTAGAAACAAAGTTTTTATAAGAAAATTTAAGCAAATTTTCTCAGAAATCCAAAAAAATATGAACTGTAAAAGGTTTTCCACAAAATTTTCCACCGTTGGGGAAATTCATAAAGAAAAGCTGGAAAATCTATGCCCGAACCCGCGGAAATTTTTTAATTAAATATTTTTAAGAAAGAAACTTTATAAACTTCAATATTGGTAACTTTTAGGATGTACTTTTCTTTAGTTCCTGATCTATGGTCAATTTTGTAAAAAAGGCAAAGATTTGCCATACATGCCTTTTCGTTTAAAAATCATGACTCAAGACTCATCATGACTTGTCGAACCGGATTCAAATTATCTCAAAAATATGAAATTTTTGAAATGGAAATTGCTGACATAAAAAAGCATAACACGACATCAGTTTAAGCTTTTCAAACAAAACTAATTTCAAGATTGAAAAATAAATTTCCTGAGCTTGAAAAAATCATTTATCTTTCTGATGGTTGCGGAGAGCAGTACAAAAAAATCAAATTTCAAAAATGTATGCAACCATGAAAATGATTTTAAAATTAGAGCAGAATGGCACTTTTTCCCAACCTCAAATGGAAAAGGTCCATGTGATGGTATCGGTGGCAATATTAAGCGAATGGCTAGAGATGCTAGTATTAGAAAGTCAGCGGAAATTAATAACGCCAAACAATTTTTTGACTGGGCTGTGTCGCAAAAGGTGAAAGACTAAATTAAAAAAGATTGGGAATTCATCTATGCAACTGAAAATGACTATTCAGAAGCTGAAAAATTACTTCAGGAGAGATTTTCTAACCTTGTTCCAATTCCTGGAACAAAAAAATATCATTCATTTATTCCAAAAGACGAACGAAGCATTTTTGCGAGTGAATTATCAGATGCACATGAAAACCAAGAAAATACAGCATGCTTTGTTCTTAATACTACAAAGAAACGAAAATCTTTTGGTGGTATCAACCAAAGGCAATCTTTCCGGTTGAAAAAATAGATAGTTTTAAGATAAAATGTAAGTTATGTACTGAATAATTGAATAAATAAAATTAAAGAAAAATATAAAAAGAATCTTATTTGTTCCATAGAAAAGAAAGAATCCCTTGAAATGGAAAAGAAACAGTTTTCTCAGCTTTGCTTAACGGTGTAATGTTTCATGAAAAATATAATCCAATCCGACTTATACTTCATTAAAACCAATCCCATATCGTTTCTTTCAGATCTTTTAGAAAAATTGCAATTGCTTTGATAAAAAAACCTTGTTTTTCTGATGCTTCGATTGAAATATGGGTTTGCAAAGAAAAGGCTAATAAGGTCATTTTTCACAAAATTGACCATAGATCAGGAACTAAAGAAAAGTACATCCTAAAAGTTACCAGAATTGAAGTTTATACAGTTTCTTTCTTAAAAATATTTTATTCAAAAATCCGCGAGTTCGGGCATAGATTTTCCAGCTTTTCTTTATGAATTTCCCCAACGGTGGAAAATTTTGTGGAAAACTTTTTCCAGTTTCTGAGATTTCTGAGAAAATTTGCTTAAATTTTCTTATAAAAACTTTGTTTCTACAATGTTTCGTTCTTGAGTTATGATTTTTCAAAGAAAAGTCTTATATGGCACATCTGGACATTTTTCACAAAATTGGCCATAACTCAAAAACGAAAAAAAAAAGTGCATTCCAAAAATTTCAGTGATTAAAGCTCATAAAATTACCTTCTCGAAAATATTTTTTTGAAAATTTTCCACGAGTTCGGGCATAGTTTTTCCGGCTTTTCTTTACGAATTTTCCCAACGGTGGAAAATTTTGTAGAAAACTTTTTCCAGTTTATATTTTTTTTTGGATTTTTTAGAAAATTTGCTTAAATTTTCATATAAAAACTTTGTTTCTACGATGCTTCGTTCTTGAGTTATGATTTTTCAAAGTAAGTAGTGTCATGAAAAAACAAAAAAATTCCACCTGAGTTTTCCGGAAAAATAGGCGACCCTGAATTTTTCTCAATTTTTTTTTATTCATATATCCATGAGCCCTGCCTGTGGAAAAAGTTTCATGAAAATCTGAGACCCTTCGGCCCAATTTGTACGATAATAAAAAAAAATCCCCTCGTGTCACCTCACACGCGGCGCAGAATAGGCACGATTATCGAAAGAACATTTGAAACGGTGGCAAGTTTGAAATAGGATGCTCGGGGAGAGTCTGCATGCAGTCGGGAGATTTTAAACGTCGGCTACCTGGGACGATCACTGGCGGTATGCAGGAAACGGCCTAAAATTAATCACGAGCTCACAGAACTCCGTTGGGCGGTTCCATGTTCCAGATATAACAAAACAATGCTATTTAATATCAAGCGCTTGATAACGTAAGGAATACCAAGCACAGTAACGTCAGCAGCTAGACAAGTAGTTCTGGAGATGTCAATATCATCACAGCCGTGACCATAGCGGCGCGGAACATGATTGGCACTGGCCAACATCGAGAACAAATACTGACTTGATGAAGAGCGCCAGAGAGTGCCAGGCACGAACAATGCCGTCTGGAGTCGTATGTTAGTGACTGGTACTAGGCTGAATTAAGAGCAGTATAGGGTTGTGGTGAGAGCTGAAGAAAATCCAGCGTCCCAACTAGAACAGAGTCTATTTCTCACGCTGTTTGAATCACTTATCCTCCGGTACGTAACTAATTATCGGAAAGTTCGGTAGTTTTAGGCAAACAGTGCCAGCCAACCCAAATTCAGCATGATTAAATTTATTTAAATCTTTAAATTTCCATCTGTGATCATCATTATGTTTGTTTTTCGAAAGATGCTCTTTCGGCATCTTTCTCGGCGTTTTCACTCACTTTCTCACGCGATAGAGTTTGATTTCTCTCTTTTTTTGTGACTCTTTCTAATAATAGGTAGGTAGTGATTTGATCATTATTTGCCTCGTCAATAATAATTATCTTCAATGCGTGATTGCATTCTACAACGATTTTTACTGTCAGCAGCGGGTCAAACAGGTAAGTAGAACTTGCGTTTGCAGTTGGTTGTTGGTTGATAGGACGCACAGATTATATTGCAAAGTGTTACGTTCATTGTTTTGCGTATTTCTTACAAACGTATTGCATGTATGAGTTCTGATTCATTATACTTTACACTACCTCTAATTTCTATGTGTGTGTTTGTGATTCTCATTCGTTTTTTTTTTTTAATTCTTAGATAGATTTATCATCATCATCCATTTTTTGTAAATAAATCCTCTTTTCATAGGGATATGAACCTCACCATTGATTCGTTTTGTTTGTTGTTTGTTTGCTTCTTGTTTCAGAACACACCTCTATCAATGTATGTGTATTTGTGTTTCTGAATATATTCTTTTCAACAAGCACGATAAATACATATATAGTTATAAATAGTTCGCTGGAGACGATTTTAATGCATGTTCAATTATTAGATGTAGGTTTTGTTTTTGGAAGGAAGATTTTGTCTCAATTCATAATGGTAATGATGATAACTTTGAAAAGGACTATATCGATAAAAACTAGATGCCTACGTTTGTGATAGGACGGGTGTATTTATTGAACTGGCCTTTGTAGAAGCCTGTCGAAGCTGTCAAAGTTTGTGTGTGTGGTTGTGAGTTAAAAACAATAAATCATAAATTGATAACAAACAAATGACTGAAAATAGTTACTTAAATTAGGTACAGCTAAAAACACAAACAATAGAAATAAACTAGGCGCTAACTGTGGTAGATCGAATCAATAAATAGTCACACAAAAAGAATAAAACAACGTTGGAAACAAGAAAAAAAATTTCTTAAAATACTGTTTTTATAGTAGTGACATCTACGTTACTTTGTTACTGAGTTGTGATTTTTTTTTCTAAACTGGTAATCAGAAATGAGGAAAAATGCTATAATCTACTTCTTGATTTATCGAATTAGTTTCAATCTTTGTAATAATCTATGTAATCTTCCATTGAGTTGATTTGATATATTGTTGCTTGCATGTACTTTCATTTCACTGTAAGAGTTATTTTGTTTTACATTTGTTATTAGCTGCGATTTGCACTTTTCCATTGATTTTACAGTTTTAGTAGATAAATGTGCCACATTAACGTTAAATAGCTTTCTAATTTTCATATAATATTTTCAGTTGTTTTGCGCTGCGGATTAACTTCCAGTTTTGTATTTCCAACGACTCAATCTTCCAGGTAGGGTTTTACATATTCTCTTTATGTAGTATCTCTCGAATATAATATAATTTAATAATGTCCACACATCGATAATATCAAAATATGAAACGGAGCCTTTGCCAGACGGCAGAGCACCTCTCTAGATTTAAACTTTACAAGGACGACATTAATAAATGTTAGCAAAATAAATAATCTTCTCTCTGTTCGTCACAATCCTACGTTTTGCGTAAATTTTTGTTTTACAACTCTCGTTTGCCAACTCAGCCACTTGCAGTGGATGTGGCGCCGCGAGAGTTCAGCACGAGAGCAGCATATTGGGCCTGTTAATCGTCAGCTCTTCATCCCTTTCATATCCAATCAAGCTTGGAAAATATAGGCACCGAAAATTAAGGGGCTGACGCGATGGTCATCACTGAGACTTAGCTAATACTCCTACTAAAAAACTTAGTAGATCTGATGCCAGCAAAACGCTTTCTACGCATAATTAAAACACGCTAAATACACAATTAAAAAGTTATGAAACCCTCAACGGAATAACCTAGCTTCAAAAAAGGGGTGGTTAAAACGCCATCGCGATTCCAACTTCGACCTTTCCGCGCAATTTTTGGCCACGATAAACTATTGAACATTATCCTTATCAGAATTTTATACAAAGCTAGCCGCTCGAAGGCGCGAAAAACGGGGATTCGTGGATCAACTACACATATTAGCAAAAGCGGCCCGCGTCTCTAAATCTACTTACATACCTATTTCACGATGAACTTAATTCCTACGCTCTTCGTTCATGAACTCATCGACGATCGTGTTGATGGAGGGTTTGGCGTCCGGTTTCCCGTCCACGCCCTCCGTCACGGTGACGGTTCGGATTTCCTTAACTACTTCCGGTGCACTGGATTGCTGCAGAAGCTGCGTAGTGGTGGTGATCTTTTGGAGCAGTTCGTCCTCGGGGAAATCGGCATCGGTCGAGGTGAGGGTAATGGTGTTGGTTGTGGTCTTGGTGGTGGTGGTCGTCGTGTGGTTCGGGGAACCGGGTTCCGTGTCGGCGTCTTCGCTGCTGGTCGTGGTCACGGTCGTCACCACCGTATTTGATCCGTTCTGGCCGGAAGAGTTGGCTGCGGCGAGTTGCATTTGCTCCAGCAATTGCCTCTGCAGATCCTCCGGCAGGTCGTCCGAGGTGGCGTTGATGGTGGTGGTGGTCGTTGTGATTACCGTCGTTCTCACGGTGCTGTGGGAGGAATGGAAAAGATAATGTAAAGGGTATGCGGAATCAAATTGCAAAACTTTTAAATAGCTGTAAGTTTTTACCCGTTGGGTATTTTGTATTGAAATTTTAGGTGTAATTTGTTCAGTGTGTATTTTTTTACGCTGTGTAAAGGGTGTCCACGATTAAATTGCCACACTATGAAATTGCTCTAACTTTTTAACCGTTGGGTTGCAAATTTAATGGAAATTTGGATGAATTTAGTTCATAGTGCATTATTTACATCCTGCAAGTTTTAAAGTCCTGTGATTAAAACTCGCGGAAATGGAGTCGAAAGAAAAGCTCGTGCGTGATAAAATCTTGCGCATTCATCACGAGAACAAGGATCTCTCGCATCGTTCCATCGCTAAAGGCCCAAACGCAATGATAGCGGAACGGCAACGGAAAGCGGAACCGGTTCATTAGCATGGACTACAACAATCTTGTCGACTCAGTGTTAGTTCAATTTCATTCGTTGTCAGCTCAGTCGAGATGGTGTGGTTCATCCTGGCGAACCGGTACCGCATTCCGTTGCCGTTCCGCTATCATTGCGTTTGGGCCTTAAAACGTTGGGAATCGCGAATTCCACGGTGTCGCGAGTGATTAAGCGGAAAAAGTATTCCGTACAACACCAAAAATCACAACCGCGTAGTTGGGGCCTTCAACCGAAACCCGAACGCCTCCGTTCGGGATGTGGCTAAGAACCTGCACCTAAGCCGAAGTTTTGTCCAGAAGGCCAAAACTAAGGCTGGGCTACGAACGTTCAAGGTACAAAAGGCCCCTAATCACGACGAGAAGCAGAACAAGTCCGCCAAAACCCGTGCCAGGAAGTTGACCTGAACATGCTGACGTTGAAAGTTGAATGCTGCATCATGGACGACGAAACATATGTGAAGGCCGACTTCAAACAGATCCCCGGCAACCTGATTTTCACGGCCAAGGATAAGTTCAGCGTTCCGGAGCATGTCCGCATTCCGAAGATGTCCAAATTTGCGAAGAAATTCCTGGTATGGCAAGCCATCTGCACGTGCGGGAAGCGGAGTGTTCCTTTCGTGACCCAGGACACGATGAACGGACAGGTGTACATGAAAGAGTGCCTCCAGAAGCGGCTGCTTCCTCTCCTGAAGGCCCACAACGTCCCAACAATCTTCTGGCCGGATTTGGCCTCATGCCATTACTCCAAGGACGTGCTGAAGTGGTATGCGGACAATAAGGTCAATTTCGTGCCGAAAATGTTCAACCCTCTCAACACTCCGGAGCTCCGCCCCATCGAGAAGTACTGGGCGATTATGAAGCAGCACCTTCTTAAACGACCTAAAGTAGTGAAGACAGTCGAGGAACTGAAGAAGGTATGGGTTTACATGCAAAAAACGGTTGATTCACAGGTTGTGCAGAATCATATGGCCGGGGTTAAGGCCAAGGTGTGGGCATTTGTTTATGGACTGTAAATAAAATACGAGTCAAATGATAAAATGAAGTTTAATAGTTATTTTTCAATCCCTGAAAATTGTATGGCAATCGGATGAAAACTCGAATTTTGCGAATCAATTTTGTGTGTGGCAATTTCATCGTGGGCACCCTTTAAGTATCACTAGCAGATGTTGCGCACGTACTTCGAAAATGCGGATCTATCTCATCGTGCCATGGGCAGAAAGCTGGGAGTGGTATATTCTACGGTGTCTCCTATCTTAAATCGGTAACACGAACGTTTGACCATCGATCGGATAATTATAAAAAATCACAACAGGTTTCCAAAACTGTTTTCAAATAAATCCTCTTTTTAAAATTTTATCTCCGAGTATCTCGTTTAAATTTTGCATACAATCAGCTCGCATTCAAAAACTAGGTAGTTTCTATTATTTACCACAAAAAAATTATGACGAAATGATAAGTCGTTTTATTCAGTTGAATACGTCATTTTTGCGGTTAGGTTGCGAACGTTGGAAATATTAAATAAGTTGTTTGACATTACGTTCATGTCTGGTCACGGCTGCTTCAAGCAGTATCTGTATCGGCCGTTCCTTTTTTCACCATTGTGTCCTGAGTGTATGGAAATTGAAGATAGCCAGAACATAATGTCCGAGGTTCAACATAGTACGAAACACGATGGCGGCTGCTTTCGGTGAGTACTTCAGCGTAGAAGGAATCTTTGGAACATGATGACCAACATGGTGATGCAAAAAAACTCAGAAACATCTATCGAAACAAGTCTCACATGGCCCAGGCTTGTTGCCGGCCCCTAAATGTGAGTGACTTTGAAGAGACAATTTACAGCCAAAGCGAAAAGTGCAAGAGGTGACGAGAAGGTGTAGAGGCATCAACAAGCCCTCAGCCCCCTGAAGTAATAACATGAGGTAGTTCCGGGAGGACATCGGACTTGTAGCCTAAGCCAAATAAAGGTTGCGTGTTACCAGAGACGAATAGAATTCAGAATGGGTACCACTTCTATGTTTACGTTTCAAAACAACCAGGGTAATATGCCCCTCCCATAGAAAAAAGGTCCACAGCGTTGTAGAAATGTTTCCAAGGAGAATTCCATCACCGGCTAAGCTTGAAAGGAACAATTAGCATTCATCTTCCGGTAAATTTTTTTGTAATAAGTACAATAGTGAAGAATGAATTTCATTCACCCTGAGGCTTGCTTAGGGATCGTTCAAATATTACGTAACGTACTAAGGGGAAGGAGGGGGTCCTTCGAAGTGTTACCGTTCGTACGAACATTTTAGATTTTTCATAAAAAAAACTGTTACGGGGGGGTTCTGAAAGTTACAAATCTTGCGTTGCGTAATATTTGAATCGTCCCTTATCAGAGCAAAATTTTAAACCTATCACCTGATTTTCGATATTTTTGGAATGTCTATTGATTCTTCTCAAAGTACATACCATCAGTGCACCAGTATCCGCTCATGTACCAGTAGCCCGCTCACACCGAAAAAAGATAAGTTTAAGGGGACAGGATCCGTCATTGATTTCGGAACTTTCAAAAGCAGTTCAAAAAGTTCCTTCAAAATCTAGACAATTTTCAGGAAAATGTGTTCACTGTATT
Source organism: Aedes aegypti (assembly GCF_002204515.2). NCBI lineage: Eukaryota > Metazoa > Arthropoda > Insecta > Diptera > Culicidae > Aedes > Aedes aegypti. The sequence goes on from NC_035108.1 coordinate 351,146,787, forward strand.
CTATTCTCCAACCGAAACACAGTGAACACATTTTCATCGAATAATTCTAAGTTTTGAACAGAAAAACTGCTTTTGAAGTTTCGATGATGACGATGATTACGATGACGGAGCGTTGATCGTTAAACAAAATAAATATGAAAACTATAGCCACTAGACCAGTGTTTCCCAAACTTTTTTGACTTTCGCCCCCTTAGGTACAATATATTTTTGAACTCGCCCCCTTGATATGTTTTTGAAATATTTATATTAGACGTTTTACGTTGCTAAACTTTTGACCAATCTATTACCATAAGTGTATATAATATTGGTTAAGTAATCAAGTATACTAGTGTAATATGTTGAACATATGCGGATTCAAAACATGTTATACATTAAAAAATCCCTCGACTCGTATATTTATGGAAAAGTCAAACGATTACCTTCATATTCATTGCTATTCTTGTATCAACAAGTCTTTCTACCATATTTTATTAAATTTAAAAATTATTAAAATGTTGTACTTGTATACTAACCTAAGTGTATAACAGACTAATGGACCAGATTGCACTACATTACATGGATTTGGCTCACATTCTTCGTTTCGAAACTTATTAATTTGATTGATTGGAAGTTATTTTCTGTTGTATTATATTTTTTTTTTAAATCACTGAAATAATTTTTATGATTTTTCAGAAATAAATGTTTGTCAATTTTAAAATGCCATAACTTAGAAAACAAAAAACTTTTGAAATTCAAAAAATGTGTTTATTATCTATTTCACTGTGTGTAACGTGGAGAAGTATTTTATCTAAAAAATCCAGATTTTAACATCAACTGTCCAACTCGAAAGTTTCTTTACAAGAAAATACGAATTATTTCTTTTAGATTTTTGAACCTATTTCTAATAATTTTCACCTACTGTTAACTTTAAAAACACTTTAATGTTATCTGTAACCACAAATAATTAGCGTAGAATTCATTATCTTTTGGGAAAATTTAAGTTGCCGATTCATAATTAATGGTGGTGGTCACAAAAGCTTTAAAAAACTGAATACTTATCAAACATATTTCGTCATTGACATTGTTCGCCCAAATTTCGTCCATCGTTATTATCAAATGAGTCTGTTAAGAGTGTAGTGACCAGCCTTTTCACATAGCCGGTTTTACACATTTCCCGATCAATCTTTCTTTCGATTTTCTAACGAGTTAGACTAGAATTAACACATTTCTTCCATCATTATAAAAGCACGTTTATTCTTCCCAAAATACATCAACAAACTGATCTCTATTTTTCTTTCGTCAAGCTGTGCCTACTACGATCTCGATTGATTTCATTTTGAGTACTAGCTTAACAGTTCTTTAGCTCACGGACCTATCTTGGTTTTACTGTACTCTGTTTCCAGCCTCTCATAATCCCTACATTCACCCCTTCCTCTACTCTTAGTGAGTAAATGTTATTTAAAATTATGTTACTTAGTATAAGATTTTGTAGATTCATAATTTGAAATTACATGAGAGTGATAAAAAAGCTTCCTTCTTTTAGGTCACCAATTCCATGTTTGAATGTGATTCTTCATTTATCTGTTGTAATAATGTTAACTTGAATCTTGTTATGATCCTGAAAAGACAAAAGTAAATATAGTATTGCCCAAACAGCTTTATAAAACTCTTTGAGTAGTGTTTGTTTCCTGTATCCACCACGGTTGAAGATGTCAAGAACTGCGTTTTTTAACGTTTGATTGTTTCTTCTCTGGATCTCTACTTCTCCTGGGAAAAAATCAAGGATATTGTCATTTGGTTTACGTTGCCTTGAATTAAATTATAAACATTTTAACATAACGTCAAAGTGCAAATGAGAAATCAATGTCTTCTAAAATTTCAATAGCACAAAACGTTTTACACATTTTAATTCTTTGTTATTGATTATTATGTTCTCAAAATGCTAATTTGGAAAGAGTTTTTCAGACTCATGACATCGAAGTGAGCATAAGTGATGGAAATTACCTTATACTTCAACGGCAGAAAATGCTTTAAATATTCTTATACTATTTAATTGGCTATCTATGTTTTCAAATGTTACTTTGGAAAGAAATTTCCAGGTTCATAACGTAAAAGTGAACATCAAAAAATAAAATCTTCCAAAATTCCAACAGCACAAAACGCTACACACAATAAAATTATATATTATTAGTTATCTGAACTTAAGAGATTCAAATGTTTCAAAATTTCAACAGCACAAAACGCTGTATGGTTTCAAATTCTACGTTACTCAATCAATGTTCCTTAAATATCTATTTAAGTTTTCTAGAGTCATAACATCAGAGCTTCTAAAATTTCAAAGTGGTCATGAGAGCATAGTCATTTTGTAGTAGCTATATTCGCTAATTAAAGCCTATCCTTTAAGGTAACTCACCCTATTTCAGATACCTTCTTACAATGCCTGCATTTTCAGCTACCCTTTAGGAGACTTTCTTTATCTCAACCAGGGCCGTCCATTTTCATTTCATTGAAAGCATTTTCAGTCCCCAACTGACTGACTCAAGCTTCCCTGTCAAATGAAACTCTACTGTTTCGTTTCAACCCAACAAACCTTTCCTTTCATCGCAGCAAGCGTAGTCTTTCATTTCTTTCGTTCCGCTTGCGCATCGCGCGTTATAAATCAGAGGCTCACCTCAGCGAGCTGGTATTTCAATCGGTAGTCTCTAACTTTAGGAGCTGATTAATTCCAATAAACGACGTGGTGGCCCGCATAGTTTCTCTATCTTAATTTATTCTAACAAGTTACATACATTAATATTGCAAAAAATAGATAAAATTCAATATGAAACATTTTGGTATATTTCAATGAAATCAAATGAAACGATGTTCTTACTCTTTCATTTTATCTTTCTTGTTCGCTACCTTCAATCAGGTAACGAAACGAATGAGTGTGGAAAGAAGAACGAAGCGACGCAGTTGTTCGTCACCATCGAGACGACACAACCAAGCCTTCGTGTTTCACAAAATGCTTTCGAAAATGCACAGCCCTGATCTCAACTATCCTCTCTAAATGTTCATTTTGTGAGACTCGCTCTGTTTTTTTTATTTAATCTTTTAATTGCTTTCCATAAGGGTGACAAACCCGCTTTTGCCAGGGGACTCACCTTTTATCATTTCTGGGAACTCGTTCTGAGCTAAAACAGTTATCCTTTAAGGACACTCTTTTTGTGCAGTTTTCCTCATATAAGACTCGCTTTGTGTCAACTACTACTCTAGTTCACTTACCCATTTGTAACATACCCTCTCAGGGGATTCGATATTTATGTTAGCTACCCTCTCGGAGGACTCGCTTTCCTAACTTTCTAACATATCCTCTCAGGGGACTCTCTTTTTTATTGGCTTCTCTCTCAAGGGACTCGTTTTTATTTTTTAATATACCCTCTCAGAGGACTCATTTTTTTTTGTTAGCGACCCTCTCAGGGGACTCGCTTTTCTAGCTTTGTAACATACCCTCTCAGGGGACTAAATATTTTTGTAGCTTACCCTCTCAGGGGACTCAGTTTTTTTGTTAGCTACCCTCTCGGGGGACTCGCTATTCTGGCTTTGTAACATACCCTCTCAGGGGACTCGATATTTTTGTAGCTTACCCTCTCAGGGACTCATTTTTTTTTGTTAGCTACCCTCTCGGGGGACTCACTTTTCTAGCTTTGTAGCGTACCCTCTCAGGGGACTCAATATTTTTGTAGCTTACCCTCCCAGGGGACTTACTATTTTGTCAGCTACCCTCTCAGGGGACTCGCTTTTCTAGCTTTGTAGCGTACCTTCTCAGGGGGCTCGATATTTTTGTAGCTTACCCTCTCAGGGGACTCACTTTTTTTGTTAGCTATCCTCTCAGGGGACTCGCTATTCTAGCTTTGTAACATACCCTCCCAGGGGACTCGATATTTTTGTAGCTTACCCTCTCAGTGGACTCACTTTTTTTGTCAGCTACCCTCTCGGGGGACTCGCATTTCTAGCTTCGTAGCATACCCTCTCAGGGGACTCGATATTATTGTAGCTTACCCTCTCAGGGGACTCGATTTATTTTGTAGCTTACCCTCTCAGGGGACTTACTTTTTTGTCAGCTACCCTCTCAGGGGACTCACTTTTCTAGCATTGTAACATACCCTCTCAGAAGACTCAATATTTTTGTAGCTTACCCTCTCAGGGGACTCACTATTTTGTTAGCTACCCTCTCGGGGGACTCGCATTTCTAGCTTTGTAGCGTACCCTCTCAGGGGACTCGATATTTTTGTAGCTTACCCTCTCAGGGGACTCGATATGTTTTGTAGCTTACCCTCTCAGGGGACTCACTATTTTGTTAGCTACCCTCTCGGGGACCTGGCTTTTCTAGCTTTGTAGCGTACCCTCTCAGGGGGCTCGATATTTTAAAATCCCTACAAAGTGGTACAAATAGAAAGAAAAGTTTGATGTGCAATCAACTACTATTCAGATTATTAGAGTATAATCCTCAATTTAATCTCCAAATGCTATAAAACGTTGTTTTCAATTCCTCACTCTTTCGCCCCATTTCTAGTTTTTTCACCCCCAAATTCCATTTTGCTAATTTTCGCCCCCCTGAACCCGAAAATCGCCCCCAGGGGGGCGAATTCGCCCACTTTGGGAATCACTGCACTAGACGATTCAAATCGACAAATTGAATTATACTGTGGACAATCTTTTGCGTATTTACTCAAATTACCTTACTTTTAAAACTCGTTAGCGGGCTACTGGAACATGAGCGGATACTGGTGTACTGATGGTATATGCACAACATCATTTTTACGCGAATGTTTAGGATACGTGATCATATTCACGTGTAAAAGTAGCCTCAATTCCGTGAAAATGAAGAGGGGCGTATTACACCGAGCTACCTTGGATTCCTTCACCTCCAATTAATATTTCGAAAATTCTACCACGATTTTACATAGGAATTCTCCCTTGAGTCTCTCCACGTAATCTTCTAGAAATTTCTACAGATATTCTGCCAGGAATTCCTCAAGGGAACTGCGAGTCTTTCACAAATTCCTTCGAAGATTTTACCAGAGTATTTCTCTTTCTGGCGTACGTCTCAACTGGAACAAAGGCTTCCCAGTAAACCACGTATCGTATAAGAATGTGTATCCAAAATCACATATTCGTATGTCAAAAATCAGAATCACACCAGATGCCAAATTAAGTGTTATCGATGTCAATACAAGTTGTTTATAAATCCTCAATACGATTCATAAACGACAATCTGACAGCAAAACATGTCGTAAATAGTGCAACATAGAATCGCGTTTAGTTGTATAAACTGACAGATCATATATCAATCCAGAAAGCATCATATGAAATCACAATAACTTAGAAAAAATGCCACCCAAACTTGGTATCTGCTGACGATGGGCTTCAAAGAACAACAAAGCAAGTGTCGCTGTGCATGAATATTGGCAAACAATATCTTGTCTGTTATGTATCCCTAGGTGGTACAGTGGCAAAGTGGACGATTCCTAATCCAGAGGTTTCGCGTTCGCGGCTTGTTGAAAATTTTTTTTTTTATTTTCATCCATATTTTGTGTCATCGTATTTCTGATCGCAGAAAGTCTGAAAAAGTCATGCCAAGTACGCATATAGCCTCCACTTTGGTAGGTATGTAGCATTTTCATGCATTCTATACGACTGAATTGATTCATATAGAATGATGTATAACAGTTATACCAAATGTATATTTTTATTTTTATATGTATAAAAGTCATACCAAACAAAATGTTGACTGGGTTCCTATCTTAGTGTGCTTATGAGCACTTCCACAGTTATTAACTGAGAGTTAACCTTGCCATCTGAACCTTTTTGCATGCGTATATCGTGTAGTGGGAAGTCGTGAAAATTTGCAACCCGAAGATCCTCGACCGGTGGGATTTGAACACACGACCTTGAGCTGTGTGATTCTTTCACAAATTCTTCCAGAGATTCTACAATAATTCCTCAAACAAATACTCATATAATTCTCCAGACATTTCTCCAAATGCTTCTCGCATACAGAAATTCTTCTAGTGATTTCTCCACACACAAAAAAATTGTGCGGTAAAAACTACCATTTTAGGGGGTTAACTTAAGCGCTCGCACCGGCAATTTTCAGCAGACCAGAAATGCGCTTGATTTTACCATGTCTGTAGTTGGAATCAGATTGTTGTAAATTATTTCTGTCAAATGTACCAGTAATGCGGTGGGGTGTACCGTAAACATAGTAAATTGGTCTGAATTTCCATGGTAGTTTTAAGAATGGGCGTAGTCAGCTAAAATAGTTATTTTTACCGCAGAATTTTTTCCCGTGCAGAAATTCTATCAGAATTTTTTTCTTTATGATTCGGGTTTCTCTTGGTATTCCTTAAAAAATTCTCCCAGTAAATCAAATCAAAAGATTCTCCCAGTAATTCAAAAAAATAGTATTTATATTTGTCAAATTTAGATTTTGAATTGACAAAACGTTCACGCTTTGATAAAAACCTAAAATATAATACTTTATGCAACCTCGAGACCAATACATGTAAAAAAAAACCTGGAATATATTGTGGTTGTTATAAATTCTCTTGATTTACGTTAAGATTCGTACACAGTGTATTCTGTGCTTTCCGCCTTTGGCGACTTAAGATACCGATCTGTTTTTTTTCGCTGCTGATCTTTTTCGTGTTGAGATAGTGAAAAGCTTAATCCTGCCTAGTTTGGGTGGTGTGGTGGCTACGGTTAGGATAGCTCAGATCAATCTTCAGCATAAGGTATCAACATCGATCAATCTTTGTATAATCATGCAAAGTGGTACAGCTCAAGTGGCGCTAGTTTAAGAACCTTACTTTCGTAAACGGAATTTTTATCTAGGGGCCTGTTCGCAAATTTCATAACGCTAAAGGGGGTGGGTGGGTGTCCTCAAAATGTTACAGCTCATACAAACTTCATAGAATATTCATACAAAAAGCGTTACAAGGGGGTGGGTGGGTGTTAAAAATGGTCATTTTCAGCGTTATGAAATTTGTGAATGTACCCTAGGTATCCTCGTGAATCCAGTTTTTGCTACTTTAAGCAAACACGGAATGGCACACTCGTGCATGCGTGCTCCTAAATAGCGGTATCGTTGATACACTCATTTCTAGTTATCTAAGAGTGATGTATGACGTCAATAGAAAATACGTCTATCGTTCGGTGTATTTACCACATTATGAACCATCCTCAACGGATGATTTCAAACGAGCTGTCGTACACTGCCTAAGAAAAGACCTTCTGCTGATTGTGGGCAGTGATGCTGATACTCATCACATCATTTAGAGCTCCAGTCTGATGGAATACTTAAGTAGTACAAATCTTGAATTACTTATTATAGGAAATCACCCAACCTTCATGGTATCTGCAAGAGAAAAAATGTTACACATAATGCTCTGCATGGAAAAGGTTCAGTCGCGAGTTGACGAATAGTTTCTGAAGGGATGTACAGCGACGAGTAATCGGTTTTGTGATCGCAGCCAAATAATCTTTTTCTTCGTTTAATTGCTACCTAAAAATATCCGCTGCTGGTGATTTTCCAAAGTTGAATTAGTGATAAATCTGTATCTTGTGGCCGTTATTCAAAATATTCATTAAACTGTGAAATTTCGGCATAAGTAGTTTTCATCATAAAGATTTGCTTGTGATTAATTGTTATAATTACCCTTCGGAATCGACACCATGCCTCTAAACGTCAAGACCAACAAACCACTCAATCGCTCGGGTTCAACGTCGTCTGCATCATCCACCAACAATGAGTTTATTTATTTTATTTATTTGATTCATCAACAGGCTGTAGTGCCCCAATGATGTTTTACTTAATACTATTACAATTAATTTACAAACATTTGTACTGACATTCAACTCAACAGAATTTAATTTTACAATATGCGACGATCATGTATAACAAACAAGCAAACATATTTTAAGGACATGGGTGTTACTGCTGTGATTCATTCAATTAAGGGGGCAGGATCCGTCATTGATTTTGGAATTTTCAAAAGCAGTTTTTTCGTTCAAAACCAAGAGAATTTACAGGAAAATGTGTTCACTGTATTCTTTTCTCCAACCGAAACACAGTGAACACATTTTTATCGAATAATTTTTAGTTTTGAACAGAAAAACTGCTTTAGAAGTTTTGATGATGACGATGATTACGATGACGGAGCGTTGATCGTTAAGGTTCCGAATTTCTGTAGGTTTCCAAGTACGTCGTGGATAATTGAAAAATTCTCGGAACATAACATCGACCGGCCAAGTGTTCGTTTCGAGCGCCTTCTGCTTATACTTCCCATCGATCACCACTTTGTACGATGTATACTGAGAATAGTTGTGAACGTTCCATTTCGGCACCAGTTTAACAATTTCGATCTTCTCAGTTACTTCGTTGATTCCTAGAGATTCGATGACCATGCGAGTAGCTTCTTGCTGGGAAACAGTACAATCGATATTCGATAGGAAAAGGGAAAAATCATTGCTTCTATCCAGTATAAGGCTGTTGGCATTTGAAGAGGAATGAGTATTATTTGTAGTTGTAGATGCATTCATCCTAGAGCCGCAATTAAGTTTCGATAGTGGGGTAGACTGATGAGTTGGACGTTGTATCGAGTTAAACGTGTCTTCTTGAGATACTCGTGCAACAGTTGGAACTTGCTTAGATATCAGCGTAGATAAGGAGTCCGTGATGCTCACTAGCTTTTCCTTCATATCAATTATCTCCACTTCAATATTTACGGAGGAGCAATCACTTTGCATCTGACGAGAAACCTGGTTGTTGAATACGTCTAAACAATCATCGCACAGCCAAATAACGTTTTTTAGGTGACATCGAGCAATCGCTTCACAAACTTCAACACATGCAGCGTGGAAAGACTTCAAGCAGCTTCCCCCGCAAACTACGAATCATCCCTCTTGACAGTTGGTAGGTAGTGAGCTCGAGCATTTTGGGCATTCCATTGTTGCTTCAGATTATACACAGCAAAACGATAACAATGGTGTAAAATGATGTAATCGAAATTGACAAATTTCTGAACTTATTATGTCGAAACTGATCCGGCAAATTCACCAATATGTGGTTCACTAAGAGGCGAAGAAGCACAGGCGAAAATATGGTATTAACGCTATAATTATCACAATGAAATATCGAGTTACCAGTACAACGTGCCGTACCTGAATTTGCAACCATCGCGAGTCTGGACGATTTATGGACGAGAATGCAAGGAATGTTTGAGAGGACCTATGAAAAAATTGAGAGCAATAAAACCGAACTTGCTGAACGCATTACTGGTGTTAAGGGCTAACTAGGGAAAGTGAGAGAGGAGTGTTCTAGTAGCTTGAAGAGACCTTAAGTGGAGTACGGCTAAATTTGGACCATACCACGGAGGCAGTACATCGTATGGAAAAAAATGACGAGTTTCTGGGATTCCGTTTCAAAATAATAAAAATCTGGCTAGTATCTTTCTAACAATTTCTCAAAGATTTGGCTATTCTTAGGATAGCTCTCCTTTTGTAGAACTTAAACGCTTAGCTCGACAACCTATTGCCCCAATTCTTTGTCAGTTTGCCCATCGTCTCACTAGAAACGAGTTCTATCGAAAGTATCTTGGTAAACGTAACCTCAGTCTGCGTAACATTGGTTTCGAGAACGATAATAGAATTTTCATCAACGAGAACCTTACTAGCAAGGCTAGGTCAATTCGTACTGAGGCAATCAAGCAGAAGAAGCTAGGGCGTATACAGAGTGTCACTACTCGAGATGAGGTAGTTTACGTTAAATTTAGTGGCTCTGGGAAACTTGATGCTATACACAATATCCAACAACTGAATTAATAAGAAAATTGTTATACTATATCAGTGGTGGGCGTTTTTCTTTTTATCATTTAATAGCAATCACCGTAGCTAATTTGATATGGCTGTAAATTAATGTGCAAACGATATTCGAACTATGATTAGCTTTAAGTTTATGTTCTCTTTTACTGTTATCACTACAAATACACCGTCTCACACTTCAAATGAGGTGGTCATGAAATTCGATTATGGATAATCTTCATACTGACGTTCACAATGCCTTGAATAATCTCTCAATACCTCGAGCCGTAATTAACTCTGCTCTTGTCGAAGGTAAGCTTAATATTTGTCACATTTACGTACAGAGTTTATGTGCTCGTAACTTTAGCAAGTTTGAGGAACTGAAAAGGACTATCGAAAATAGTAAGCTTGACGTTGTTTGCTTTACTGAAACATGGTTGAATGATACTATTAGCGATCGAATGATTTGTTTGAATGGGTTTAAGCTTATTAGAAATGATCGTAACAGACACGGAGGTGGTATAGGTATGTGTTTTCATTCGAAGTAATCTCTCTTGTCGTGTAGTGTGCAAGTCTTCTGTCAGTGATTCCCAACGCACTTTACAAAGAACAGAATTCTTGATATTGGAAGTTGTGGTTGGTGATCATTGTCTACTTTTGGCTGTCTACTATAATCCACCAGATGTTGATTGTGCTGATATTCTGGAAAAACACATAACAGACTATTCACTTCACTATTCATCTACTTTTTTAATTGGTGATTTCAATACAGATCCCCGAAAGCATACGGGTAGAGCAGTGCGCTTGAACGGTGTTTTTGCCAACATGTCGGATGATGTGGTCAATCATGAGCCTACTTTCTTCTTCAATTCCGGTAGTTCATTATTGGATTTGCTCATCACGGACTCTGCTACTTCAGTGTTGAGGTTTAATCAGATTTCAATGCCAGGTATTTCAAAACATGATCTTATATTCGCATCGCTGCATTTCGATCGCGATTCTCAACAGGCTGGTTTTTGGTGTAGAGATTATTATAATTATGACGCCAACGCAATCCACTCTGAGTTTAGAAATTTCAACTGGAATAGTTTTCTGCAAATTGATGACCCTGATGTTTTATTAAGTGTTCTCAACCCTCGTTTAACCGACTTGCATGAACGTTTCTTTCCAATGAAGTTCAAGAAGTTCAAGAAAAATCTCTGGTATAGCAGAGACATTGAGAAGGCTATGATAGATAGAGATCTAGCATATCGTATTTGGAAAAGAACCAGAAGTAGTCAGCATAGAGCAGATTACAATCATCTGAGAAACCGTGTTAACGACCTCATATCCAAAGCCAAATGCGATTACGATAGGAGAAGATTGAATTTGTCTCTACCGTCGAAACAATTGTGGAATAACGTAAAAAGTCTGGGAGTATCTCATAAAAAGTCGTCATCGCAAAATTGTGCTCATTCATCTGATGTTATTAACGATTATTTTTGTTCCAATTTTTCTATTGATAACAGTGAAGGTTCATACGTTCGAGGTGTTTCGCCAGGCTTCGAGTTTGGGGCGGTTCAGAATGCTGAAATTGTTAATGCAATCTTTGGAATCAAATCAAATTCCACCGGACTGGACAACATTCCAATCAGGTTTATCAGAATCATTGCCCCTTATGCTATTCCTATTTTCGAGCATGTTTTCAATAGAATAATTTTCTCGGAAAAATTTCCTGCTGTATGGAAACGCACGAAAGTTATTCCTCTGCAGAAGAAGCAGGGTGTAAATTCTATTTCAAATCTAAGACCAATAAGTTTGCTTAGTACCATTTCAAAAGTTTTTGAAAGGCTGATAAAGATTCAAATATCAGATTTTATCGACAGAATGAACTTCTTAAGTCCTTTTCAGTCAGGTTTCAGAAAATGTCATAGTACAGAAACTGCACTGATGAGAGTTCACGACTGTGTTGCTACTGATTGATTTCGCAAAAGCATTCGATAGTGTTGTACATAGGAAACTCGTTAACAAATTAAGTACTACATTCAGATTTAGTGTATCAGCAACTAATCTAATTAGAAACTATCTGTCAGAAAGATCTCAAGCTGTATTTTCTAATGGTATATTATCTCCTTTCAAACCTATAATATCTGGTGTTCCCCAAGGATCAGTTCTTGGACCGCTTCTGTTCTCTTTATTTATAAATGACTTGCCTTCTGTTCTCGATTTTTGCTCTATCCACCTATTTGCAGATGATGTTCAAGTTTATCTATGTTCCAACGGAACTATTGATATTCGTAATATGGCCGAGAAGATCAACCACGACTTGTATAAGATCGTACAGTGGTCACGAAAAAAATCACTGCCAATCAATCCATCTAAAATGAAAGCCATGCTTTTGCACAAATTGAAATCTCCTCCAAATTCTCCTTCTTTGAATATCGATGGATTTGAAGTTGAGTTTGTGAGCAAGGCTAGCAACTTAGGAGTTGTATTTAAAAATTCGCTTGAGTGGGATGGACATATAAATTCGCAGTGCTCTAAAATATACAGTTCCCTCAAACGCTTGAACCTTACTACTAGACACCTAGATATTCCAACAAAAAAACATCTGTTTAAGACATTTTTGCTCCCTTACTTTATATATGGCGACTTCATTTATTCCAATGCGTCAATTAGCTCTCTCAATAGACTACGAGTCGCCTTTAATGCGTGCGTAAGAGTTGTTTATAATTTATCGAGATTTTCACATGTTTCGCATCTTCATACGTCAATGATTGGTTGTCCATTTGTAAATTTTTATAAATTGAGGTCGTTTGTGACGCTTTTCAAAATAATTAAAACTAAAGCTCCAAACTTCCTATTTTCTAAACTATCACCTCTTAGAGGCATACGTACAAGAAGTTTTTATGTACCACGACATAGTTCCTTCTATTACGGCCAGTCATTCTGCATCGTGAACTATAACAATCTTCCGAATAATATTAAATCTTGAGAATCGACCACTTGTTTTCGAAGTGAGATAATATCATATTTTCAGTAGATGTGTAGTGATTTTTGTAAAGAGAACATTAGTAGTTAAGTTACGTAAGAATTATTGTAAAACCTATTACTTTTTCACATTGTAACAATTTAAAAGGCAATGCCTTACGTTACGAAGAGTCAATAAATAAATAAATAAATAAAATAAATAAATTGGTATGTACCAGATGATGAATCATTATCTTATCATTGCTACATCATTTTTGAACATGTAGCAATGTAATGACTTTGCATTCTTTATACTCCACAAGCTGGGAATTGGTTGTGACAAAATTTCATGGATTCTCTCCGTAAGGAAACATGTCAGGTATTCGAGCTGCTTTGAAAGCTCTTCCTTCGGCCAACTCAGGGTATAGACTTGTTATCGCATGGCGTACTCAATTTGTGGATCTGAATTCAGCACTCTGTATACCTTGTACGGGTACCTGGTAATTCTTCCATCGCTTGTAATGAATTGGCTTCCAATTTCAAAGTGCTGGGTGAAGCTTCAGATCAATTCTTGGGCGGCAACTCAGCACAAGAAATATTGGAGTGGTTTGGAGTCGTGTCGTCAAACAAAATTCTACATTACTGAGCCATCTCCAAGGGTGGCGAAGTATTTACCAAATCTGACAAAGCAGAATTACAGTCTCTTAATCAGAGCGTTGACTGGCCACTGTTGACTCAACTAACATGGCATAAATATTCAGCGTGCTGACTCATTTATGTGTGATAGTTGTGATTCCGATTATGGTACTTCGTTTCACCTGATATGTAACTGTCCAGTTTTCACGCATGACTTGAAATCGGTAGAACATGGTAACTGGCGAGGTATAAGAAGAGCCTTCAAACTCTGAGAACCGCACGAAACGCAGCTACAAGCTGGATGTGCGTTGGGCAGCCCCAATTTGGAGTTTCATTAGACCATCTCAAGATTTCGAATTGAATTATAAGGAGATTCCCCAGATCGCGGAAAAAATCGCTATGATACAATTACGAAATAGTTTCAGGATATTCTCGGGATACCGATAATAAATTGAATCGGAACACAGATCTTGCTGGAAATTTTTAGAATTCCGTGAGGAACTTTTTGTAACTATCGGTTAATAAAGCAAATTCATTTTATTAAGCGGCCCGTGATCTTATTGAAAATTTAAACTAGGCTTCAGATTGAGCACCACTGTCTTAGAGATTCCAGTTGCACTTACCCATCTTCCGTTTCGTCCACAATGGTGTTGCTTTCCGTTCGGCTGTCCGCAGTGGGCAAGCGCTCGTCCGCCGGTGGTTCACTGGGTTCCACACCTGTCACCTGGTCGGTATTCTGCACTAGGTAGTTCTCTGCAAGTTCACGTTCAAATAGAGGCTATTAGGTTTCATCATCATCGATCGTCAAGCAGATCCACGCGATTGGATTTTAAGAAGGTTTTATGATTATCATCAGGCATTCTCACTGGGTTTACAAGGTTTTTCGTTATTAGTTGTTTTTCAGAGTCGAAACATTCAAAAACTTTCAGGAGATTGTTAGTGAATTCTACTTGAGAACATTACGGGAGACAAACATTCCGCGAGTAGGTGAAGAGTTTGGGAAATTGTGGGAACATTCAAGCGAAAGAATTGTATTTAATTTGTTTGTCATTTACTGGCTTTAAGCTTATGCTCGGTGTTACTATAATTGATTTGAGTTAATAATTTTAAACGAGATGTTACTAAGATACTATCAAGTTTCTACAGATGGTAATGAATGCACCACTGCAAATAGGCTGAAAACTGTCATGCAAAAAAGAAAACACGCAAAACTCATCAATATACTTAAGAAACCTAAAAATCGACAGCAAAGCAAAGTAAGTCATCAAAAAATTGAGCGAAGCGACTTAAAACTAAGGAAAGCGTTAAATATGTTAAACTAAATGAAAAGCAAACAAGCACACAATAAAAAATAAGATTAAATCTTTGAAACAATACGGAAGGTTAGTTAGTATTCAGCGAAAAAAGAGACACACGATACTTTCGGGATTAGTAACACGCACTGGTGATGGTTAGTATTTATTGGTTGGTGCAAGAGGAGAACAGTGCCACATTAGCGAAGAATCCATGGAACAACTGTTGAGGAATATTGCAGCCAACGAGAGCGAGATCCAAGTACAGAAGGAAATAAAAGGAGTAATTTAGAAGGTGATTACAGTTCTACATACTATCATCAGTGAAGTTGCTCTCGTCTGAAGAGTTATTCGGAATGACCGTCACCACTTGCTCGGAACTGATCCCATCACCGTCAGCAGTCAGATCGCAGAAGTTTGAATCGTTAGTGGTTTTGATCGGTACTAAAATGTCCGTTTCGGAGCCGAAAGCCGCCTGTTGGTCGTCATCCAATAGGGTTTCACAATTGATAGCTTCAATGTCAATCAGGCCTTGTGAATCGTCGCCATCGCCACCGGAAGTAGATACGACCGATTTCGATTCCGAGTGTGGTTCCGCACTGTCGTCGATGGCATCGGCCTCAGTAACGATTATCATGTGGGGTTCCTGAGGTTTGACTTCTGATTCGACGGGTTGCGTTTCAGTAACACAACTGTCCGATCTATCGACGCTTTCTACTAAAATTGGTGCGCTTTCGGAAGTAACTGCGGTGTCAACGGCGGCTGAATCGCACTTTTGCTGGACAGAGATGACTTTACCTTGAGAGGTGGATTGCAATGGCCAATATACATAATGGTGAGTTAACAAAACGATAGTGCTCGCACTCGGTTGGGGGTTTTAAGTGGGTTTATGTGGAAAGAAAGGGCTTTAGGTTTGTTGGCTATCGAAGTGTTCAACTCAAGGCTTTCTGAAAGCTGTTAGGCGTTCTACATCAGCAGTTTTGCAAGATCCGGCATTAGTTGAACTTTGCAATTTAACTTTTGCTCTACATAGAATTTTTTTTTTTTTTTTTAATTTTTGAGTGATTTTGGTCGGTTTTTAGTTAAGTATACTGAAAAATTCTACTATTGGTAGTAGGGTGCCGGTACCAATGGTTGTAATGTACCAGTAGATTGGACTATGGAATAAAACGTACATTTTTAGATAAAACCGACATGTGTTATTTTTGGTGAATAGATCGCCTCTAGTTTAGTCGATTTGCCAAATTTCAGCTTTTTACTCTATCAAAAAGTCATATAAATAATTAAATTTACGCAAAAAACTTGCTCCCTTGCACCAATAGTAGCCGTAGTGTTCCAGTAGTGGATCAACGGATGGAAGCAGTTTTTAAAATGGATGTATAAAAATGAAGAAAAGTCCCAGAGATGATCTTTATGCTTCATTCGAAAGATATTAGTTGCTGTTCCGAGGGGAAAATGTTAAACCTATGTAAAAATTTACCATTTTGTTTAAAATTCCTTGTATCATTCCCGAACGTCTACTACTGGAGCACTAGCGCAACTACTGGAACACGTGTACCAATAGTGGCTCAAGCGATTTTATGTTAAAAAAATTAGTTTTATCACTCTTTTTATATTTTTCCCATATATTAAAGGTTGAAATCTTTCTGTTGACGCCAAAAGATCTCTGTTAAGGCTTTTCGTTATTTTGTTATGATTTTTTATAGCTTATGTAGTCCACTAATGGCACCGGCACCCTAGTATAGCCTTCAAACAGTTTTTTTTTTCGATCAACAAAAACAAATACATAATTTTCCTTGTTTATGGCTCCCGTACAGTTTGGACGAAATGAAAAATTGCTTGAAGAAATTCAAAGTCGATTTTATCAAAAATATACTCTTTTCTACCGACTTAACATATCAGAGATATTTTATTGGAATCAAAGACATTGAAAGTTCAAATAAAATGTCGGATATTTTTGTTTTTCTCCAAACAATCTGCTCTACAATTAACAATTGGTCAAAAGCATAATAACGAATTGAGATCAATTTTAATTTGAAGTGAAATACTTTCATACCCCGTTCAAATGACTAGAGGTATGTAATACGCGTATTTTACAAAGTAATCCTATGGCATAAGTCTTTGCCCCAAAAATAGTTTATCAAGCTTGGAAATGGATTGCAATACCTAGGAATTTCTAGACTATTTAAACGTTAGAAAATTCATTTCCGTCAAATTTTAAGTTACATAGATGACTTTCCTTGTAGAATATAAGAGCGATTTAGGTAGTCCATTAATCACTGATATACCAATACTTGTTTTAGAAAGGTATATCGACCTTTTCTTAACTCTCTAATAGGGGCCTAAAGCCCTGTCCCGATTTTAGTGCCAAACGCGTAAGTTTAAGCCAAAAACACATGTTTACTCAATTTTCTAATGTTTTTCGTTGGTTTAAGTCAAAAAACATTTTTTTAGATTTTGTCACACCCCTTGCCTTAAACTCAAATTTTGGGTGTATTTTGTTTTCCGTGTCCCTTCCGAAATGTCAGATATGATATAGCCGTTATTTGAGCGGGAAAAAATGCTAAAGTAGTTGAATTAACATACTCTTTCGGGTTATTAATTAAAAACAAGATTTTATTAAAAATTTTAGGACCCTATTCCCACTACTTTGTCGAATATTTTTTTCACGAAAAAAGCGTCTTTATAAAAAAAAAGTGCTTGAAAAATATGTTGAAAATGGTCTAAATTTTACGAAATCAGTTTTTTTATTGTTTTGCAACAGTCAATTGATTGTTTATCAATATTTTAACAATTGAAACAGTTACTCGACTTTCAGACTAATCTGATGAGTATTGAATCATATTTTATTAATTATTGCAAGCTATTCATGTGGTTCAGTTTGTCTCGAGTTTGTCGAAAACCAATGGAGCTCTGGAGCTACCATGGGAAAGAGAGGTTTAAACAGGCTTCCGACCTTTTAGGAGTTCTGTCAAAAAACTATTGAAGTTGCCTCATTTTACGGTATTGGAATACAGTAATTTCGGCTGAAATTGATAATGTTTCACGTTTTTTCTGATCTTCTCCCTATAATGTTGTCAATGCCAAACAAAATTGGCTCGATTGGCTCATGTAATGAAATTTTCCAACAAATGTGATTTTAGAGTTAAAAATTATCCCTAAAATAAAAATGAATCGGTTGATCTCATTTCGGGTTGAAATTGATCACTTGTCAATGCGATTAGTGTTAATTTTGAAAACAACTTTACTTATTTGACGTAGGCGCTCTGAGTCAGACTATGTTTGCTAAATTCTAAACAATACAATATTTATGTAAATAATAAATAATAAAATATCTAGAATACCGCGTAAAACTCCTAAATGTACGCAATTTCCATAGGAATTTCGAACCAACTAACATAAATTCAACTATTTAAAAAAAAAATTAAAGCCAAGTATGCCCAATAAATCGGCTTCGATTCCAACTTTATATCATAACTTCAAAAACACTCATGTATTTGAATAAAGCAAAAGACTACAGTGCTATATCAGGTACAATATTGAGTGGCGGGTCATTTTTTTAGTGCAATAATTTCAAATTTATTGGTAGAATCATACGTAAGTTACAAAAATAATTTTCGAAGGGATTGATAATAGATAAAGGTCAGACTCGATTATCCGGAGACTCGATTATCCGGAATTCGATTATCCGGAATTTTAGATTCGATTATCCGGAATTTGATTTTTGATGATCTTTTTTCCAATTTTCAAGCAAAATCTGCGATAATTTGGTATTGCAATATACCGCAAAGTGCCCTAATTCAGCGCATTGCCTAATTCCGCGCATTTCATACAAAATTATTTACATATGGAAATACACATCAATACTGCAGCAACTTTTAACGCCATTTGATGCTACTTTGATTTAGAATAAGTTTGAATCACAAATAAAAGCAAATAGAGCAATTTTTCGCGGCGTAAAAAAATAATCAGTGGAGGCCCGTCTGAGTAGACGCCATTTTTTCAATTTCCTTAGCGTCCGTGCTAAGACTGTAGGACACAAACAAACGTGATTTCTATATTGAAAATGTTTTGTTATTTATGCAATATTCTATGAAACTACTTGCTACAGATGTGTTTCATGATGCTTCTATGAAATCTTATCAAATATTAGCATAATTATTGAGATTTATCCCAAAAAGTATTGCGCGGCATTAGGGCACGTCATTTTTCATAAGTCCCTAATTCCGCGCACTGCTATTTACAGAACAACAAACAAGTAAAACATGCTATATTGGTCTTCACAGCTGAATATTTATCTGAGGAAGTATTTTCATGCATAAATACGTTTCGCAAACAACCGGAATATCGGGAAAGCCCACTTACAGGGAAACTAGCGGCCGTTCAGAAACCACGTGGTCATTCATGGTGGGAGGAAAAGTTTGTCCAAAACCAAGGTCCATAAACATTTGTTATTGTATGAACAGTGCAGAATACGAATATACAGACTTAAATTATTTTACAGGAATCCGTGAAATTCAACGTAATCCCAGCAGTTGAAAATTAACGGAGTACGGTAATTTTTTACAGTTTTCGGTAAAATTTCACCGCAATCCGTTGAATTTCGACGGAATTACGGTGTTTTAATTTACCGAACTGATCAGCTGTTGAGATTACGGTGAAATTCACGGAATTACGGTAAAATAATTTAAGTGTGTAGAGGTAGTTGGGGCGATTTCGCCAAACTGCATATTTTTTTGAAATTTCTTCTGGAATAACATGCAACCCCAAAGCTGACAAGGAAAAGGAAAAAATATCAACGTTTCCGCAGTCGCGAAACGTCCAAATGCTGAAAAATTGAAAAGTATTGTATTCAAAATATTACTGTTATAAAAACCACAGTGTTCGGAGCAGTTTTTCCAAAGTTGCTGATAAATTTAAACACAAGACTATAGTTATTTCAAATGTCTGCAACTTTTTCTGGCATAAAAAATCATTTCAAAGGCTTTTTATGTTTCTGTGTAATGCAATCGCAATTGCATATTTGCTGGGAGGTTCATGTGAGGGTTTGCGCATGATTGATACAAACACAGAGGAATAAGTAAAAAACTCAGCAATGACAGAATAAGAAGACCGTCTTCGCGAGTCTCGTCTCAGGAAAAGACTATAACAAATGTTTATCCATATTTCAAAAAAATATGAAAAAGTCTACGTTACGGCTCATACAAAACTTTACTTTTTTTTCATACAAAAAGTGTTGTGGAGGGGGGTAGGGGGTTGAAAATGTTCAATTTCAGCGTTACGTAATGAATGAATGCCTTATACAAAATTAATGTTAATTTGATTGTTTTGCAAGTGCGCGGAATTAGGCATTCTTCTGCGCGGAATATGGAAAAGCGTTAAAAAATGCGCATATTAAGCAATTTCAACGAGTGAACTATTTCAAAAAAAATCACAATTGTAACGTGTGAATACAGTCTAGTTTATATTTTTGCCATAATCTAAAACAGATTTGCTAGCGATCCACCCATAAAGCTATTTTGTTGATGCAATACTAATTTTTAATTAAGCATTTGAAATGTTTTATTCGTTAACTGCGCTGAATTACGGCACTTTACGGTACAATATGAATGGTTTTCCAGTTTTGAGAGTATTTGAAAAAAGGGGGGTTTGGAAAAGTGTTTTTTTGTGTATGCTGGTCAAAACATTATTTTTCTTGTAAAGACCCCTACTGTTCCTAGAAATAATTTCTGGCTACGCCACAGCATCATATAAATAAAACAACGAAAAAAGATAATGTTTAAGTTCTTTTATCAAAGAATTCGATTTTGTTCTTAGTGATTCGATTATCCGGAGTGAAAAAAAATCGGTTATCCGGATAATCGAGTCCTGTATTTGCTTCTCTGATAATTTTTGGTGAAGATTATGTGATAATTATGATTAGAATCATAACAACGGTAGGAATGTTACCTTAATGGATTGATTCAACAAAATATGAACTGTTC